>NC_090930.1:231844703-234244703 GCF_040938575.1 Ambystoma mexicanum | reverse complement strand
TTTATTGTTTTTAAGAATCAAAAAGCGGCAAAGGTATTTTTTAAACTCTGGTAAGTATTGACAGTAAATTGGGAGTTGTGACAATGGGAGACATTACTCCTCTGATGCATTTATTTAAGAAATTGCCAAAACACATGCCCAACCTCAAAAAGTATAGTGCAGAAAGGGTGAAATGCACAGAAGATAATATGTTCATGCCATGGCCACAGGGGGATCATTGTCAAAAGCGGTATTGCAGCACATAAAACCATACTTGCACTCTGCGTATATGGGAAAGAAGTTAGTTATTTTAGAGCTCTGAAAGATGTACCAGCAAGAGCCACCACCCGAAGAGTGGATGATTAACCAGGGTAAAGAGGAAGGTGCTGAACCCGCTGCTCCCCTTAAATTGCCGGAAGTAAAAGGTGATAGTATGGAAGACATAGGATTTTATCCTTTAAAATAACTGAAAGTGGCGACAGGGGATAGTAACCCGATATAATAACCACCTGCTTATAGCAGTGACCATAGTCCAGGGAAGAGTAAGAGAAAAGAGGAGATCCTTAAGATCTTGAAGGACAAAGAGGAGAAAAGTGAGCAATCAAATATATCGACAGAGATAGGACGAGAAATTAAGAGAGATCGAAAGGAGAAAAAGATAAGGCTGATGAACAGAACAAATGAATGGGATGACAGATATTACTCAAGCTTGATGGGAAAAACAGAAAAAGTAAGGCAGAGAGAAGATCAGGACGAACAGGATAGAAAAGACAGGGAATGAGAAAAGAGATTAAAAGAGGATGAGCATAAAAGAAAGAGCATACAGAGACGAGAACATATGTATCAGGAGGAGCGAGCAACAAAAGAAAGAAGAAAAAGCATAGGAGCAAAGGAAGTATGACAACAGGCAGAGAGAAATAGAAGAAGAGGATAGGCAAGAAAGGAAAAGAGAAGAGGAGGGAGCACAGACATTAAGGGACAATAGAATACAGAGATGAAGAGAAGAGGAAGAAAAGAGAGCATGAGTAAGTTGGGGTCTAGACATGTCAGACGAAGAGAGGGAATCCTTCCTGGGAAGAGTGAGGAAGTGCATGTGCCCCAGAGGGATGCCTGGAGACAGACAAGGAAGTAAGATGGTCTGATCTAGAGCAATCCAAGGATAGGATGCCAGATCCCATAACAGACCCAGAGCGTTCGAGAGGACGATCGTATAGTGAGAAGGGAGGATAACTGCCATATGTCAATAGTTTAATATCATTGCCAGGAAGGATAAGGACAAGAATCATTGTCCCCACTGTTGATTGGCAGATATTGGAGCCGATTGCAGGTTAGGTTTTACATAGTTTACCTTATTGGAAAAAGGGGGAGCAAGACAATAGTATATTCCATGGCCACAGATGGACAAGGATAATTTAAGATGCAAACTTCCGAGTTTGACATCGGGTGCAGGAAAATTGATTTATGATTTAGAAGAAATGTCAGGAGGAAATATGCTAGCCATAGGGAACATTAATTGTCTCTTAGCAGCCATTCTCTGGGAAAGAGCTGATGACATATGGAAGAGAGCAGGTTATTCTGTTATACTGAAAATGCAAAAGCATAGCCCGAACAATATGAATAATGTGTTGGCCAGAAGCAAATCGCATCATGTGACAAACATAGAAAACATAATAAACAAACTAAATATAACTATTGGCAGTCCATTTTGTAAAGGCCGGCCATTTTGTTTTTTATAACACTTTGCAAATATATTCTATGCTTCAAATCCACACACGGTGTGAGGCCACAGCTTGAACTCTGAAATGCTAATGTAAACAAGAATATAAAGCTGTACAGAAAAACATTGTTTTCCTCTCATAAAGGCCTTGAAGCTGTGCAAAGAGTCGTGCCTAATCAGTAGCCCAGGTGCCGGTTTGTCTTGCAAGCGCTGTTGTAAAAGGCACTTAAATGTGAATTATATGCAACTAACGGTGCTCCTTCACGAAGGATGGTATTTTCTCTGCCTTATAACTGTCTGATCCTTACCTCATGAGCCACAACGAACAGATAACATTGATTGGAATGCCTCCCTGCTAGAACATATCTTCCCCTGCGCCAGTGCCCTGTGCGCCCCATAACAGAAAACTGTCTCTGCAGCCTTTGCTAAAATACTAATGTTTAGGCTGACTGGAGTTACATGCATAACTGTCAATTACTGAACCCTAGCCTGTTCATCATGTATAAGGGCGGGCTGAATGATATTGTAAAGGATGATGTATTATGTATGTAGGTAGAAGATGGGGTGAGGTGGAGATGCGCTAGATATTGCAACAGTAATACACTCAAATAATAGAATTGATGCTTTAATAGAACAGAAACAGCCGACACGTGTTTCGACACGCTGGTCGTTCTGAAGGCTGAGTAGTTTGTAGAACATAATATAACAACAACAAAAAAGAAGAAAAAAGAAGGAATTACAAATCAGAATTGATACACACATTAACAATATCATTGCATACACAGAAAAATTAGCAATTGAATTTAGAACGAAACAGATATATCACAACATTTTGTATAATACAAAAAGAAAAAATATTTTTGTTGGCATACCGTGAACCAGGGTTGAAGAGTGGAGTACACGAGGTGGAAGCAGTTGCAAGAATTAAAAACAGATCAGAAATTATATGATGAGTATAGTCATTTTTGAAAATGTTAAGCCTGTGAGTACAATACTGAAATGGTGATCCTATTTAAGGTATATAGCAGTCAGAGTATAAAAATATGCATATAAAACGGGACAGTTCCCTTGGATAGTGCGCAGAGACACCGGAGCCACCAACCATGCACTGAAAACACCAATCACTCAATAATTGTATAGAGAAAATGCCTTGAGGTAACAAAAAGGTCATCAATGGCCCTTGAAAGATCAGAAGAAAATTCTGATAGAATAAGACTAGAGTCCAAACTGAACACATTAGTAAACAATCTAGGCTTACCGTACGAAGAATGAATATGTTGATAAATCAAGATGGGGTGATCCCTAAACCAAAATAACCATGGGTAAGTATGAAGGGAACACTCAGTAAGCGAAACCAATAATTGTGCAAAGAACCAACACTGCAGGTGAAAAATAACAGATTGCCATACCTCGAAAGAAGGAGGCGATGTGAAACTCAATGGAACATCGCATACAGAAGACAATCCCTGCCGTAATGGCCGCACATGTATATTACCTTTGAAACAAAAATTAACAGAACCGTAAGGATACTGGTTGTAAAGCAAAAATGCAATAATGCTGGTGCGTGGCTAACAAAGTACTTACTCGTAAATCGAGCGAACAGATAACACGGAAATCCCCGAAAGCAGCTGTCCGGGGGAAAGAAGGGCAAGAAATACGAGAACGCAGCCGACGTCACGGCGGTGACGTCGGCTGCGTCGCAAGGATCGGGCGTCGCGTGAATGACGTCAGATGTAAACACATAATGTGTGCTAGCGTACTCGGTGTTTACTGACTGGTAGAGCTGTTGTTGTACAAAAGTAAGACATATTAGTCAATATGGAAGAAAAACAACACAAGCTAGAGATATATGGTGCTGGTGCCGTCATGCAATGTTTAGTGGCTCCGGCGTAGTGCAACCCCATTCACCAGTTTGGGACATAGAGCTCAATATGAAATAAACAATAAAATGTTATAAAAAGACAGACATCTCATTATCAGTATTGAGACCCCGCGTGGTGCACCGTAATAGACAAATAAGTTTGGCCTCCATTTGGCGTAGTTTCAATTGAAGATTGCCACCCCTTTTCCCCCTATGTGCCTTCATCAAGCCAATAAAACGTAAATCTTCAATATTATCCAGCTGGTGCTCCAATTGCCAATGAGCAGCCAAAGGTGATTTAGGTTCAGACATCTTTAAACTGGACAGGTGTTCCCTAATTCGGATACGTAGTTGGCGAATAGTGCTGCCCACATACAGTTTCTCACAAATACAAACGATAGCATAAACTACATGAGTAGTTTTACAGTTGATGAAATCACGTATGTCAATTTGAGTTCCAAATTTGTCACAGAAAATTTTACATTTAGTGAAAGCCCAAGGACATTGATTACAATGGCCACATTTGTGAAAACCAACCGGCTGTTGTAGCCAAGTAGAAGTAGTTAGTTGTTTACTGAAAAAGGAAGGACTTACTAGATTTTTAATCGTAGGAGCTTTAGTGAAAGTAAACTTTGGTTTGGGTGTCAAGTAAGGCTGTAAATCTTTATCAAGTCTTAGAATGTGCCAATGTTTTGCAACCATTTTATACAAAAGAGAAGAATCATCCGTGAAAGGTGTAATTAGAGAAATAAAAGGGGGATGTTCTTTTGACCTGGTCACATTGGTCAGGAGGTCATGTTGGTCAATTAAGGTAAATTTCGTATATGCTTTATGAATAACTGTACTTTTATACCCTCGATTGAGGAATCGCTGATTAAGGATGTTACATTCTCTGTCAAAATCTCTTGGTAAAGAACAGTTGCGTCTGGCCCTATGAAATTCGCCCATTGGAATATTATTAATAGTGGCGCGTTGATGGTTGCTTTGAGCAGCCAAAATTGAGTTCACTTCAGTAGGTTTTCTGAAAGTACTAGTGCGTATATTATTATCTTCTAGAAAAATATGTAAATCAAGAAAGTCAATTTGGCATGAGTTACAGAGGCCAGTGAGGCTGATTCCAAATCCATTGGCGTTAGCATGGCATAGAAAAGCAGTAAAAGAGTCTACAGAACCCTTCCAAATCAGAAAAATGTCATCAATATAACGGCGCCACATCACAATATTTGGCACAAATTGCAATTGATTGAGTATATGCGTCTCTTCATAGAAGGCCATACATAGGTTAGCCAAAGAGGGTGCAAACTTGGCACCCATGGCCACACCCCTCACCTGCAAATAGAATTGGTCATTGAAAGTGAACATATTGTTCGCAAGGACAAATTGCAAAAATTGTTTAAGCATAAGAACATGATCAGAATAGGAAGCTGAGGTGTTCCTGAAAACGTAATCAATGGTCTGCAGAGCTAAATCATGACTGATATTAGTATATAGCGCCACAACATCAATTGTTGCCAACAAATACTCTGGTTCCCAAGTAATAGTTTGCAAGGATTGTAAAATGTGAGTACTATCACGAATATACGATGACATTTGTACAACAAAAGGTTTAAGAGCCTCATCCAAATATTTTGAAAGACCTTCAGTAGCCCAATCGATACCACTCATGATCGGACGTACCTCTGGTAAGGTACGAAAAGTGTTATGTATCTTAGGAAGGAAGTACATAGTCGGTGTAGTAGGGTCAGTATTGGATAAAAAATGTTTCTCATCATCAGTTAGAAAGCCTCTGCGATACCACATTTCAATTAATTCAAGAAGCTCTAAAACCACACGTTTGGTCGGGTTAGATTTGAGAACTTCATAGCAGCCAGGGGTATGTAAATGTTTACAACCCATAGAGATATAATCAGAGGTATTAAGAATAACAATATTACCCCCTTTATCTGCCTCTTTGATAACAATGGTGGGATCTTCTGCTAAGTGTTTTAAGGCTTTCCTTTGATTGGTAGTAAGGTTACTTTTCTTGTGTGGATTAGTCTGTTTGTCCAAATACGCATGAATATCTTGTGTAAGTGCCTGATTAAAGGTTTCAATGACATTGTCTGCAGAAAGTTGAGGGGTGAATTTAGACTTGGATTTAAGTTCTTTAAGATTCAAATGAAGTGTATTGATACTTAAATCTTGGGCGACATTGGGAGATTGCGAACCGACCTCATGGTCCAAGTTGACCAAAGTCTCAATAACATTTAGATCCCCAATGGTGAAGGAACTAGGGGGATCAGGTTTAGGCTTAGGATTGTACATTGTGACTTGAGTAGCAAAATATTTTTTAAGCTTTAGTTTTCTCAAGAATTTAAATAAGTCAATTTGAAAATTCACGAAATTAGTACCAATGCTGGGAGAAAAAGACAAACCTTTATTAAGTGCCGCGTTCTCATCATACGATAACGGGCGGTCAGACAAATTAATCACTAAGTCTGGATCATCTATAGAGCCAAACGTTTCTTTGAGCGCGTCAAGATCCCTGGACGAGTCATGTCCTCGTCCGAGCTTCCGCTTCCGCTGCCGTTTACCCCCCCTCCTGCCCCTGGTATGCTTGGCATGGTTGGAGTAAACACAGTTGGATTTTTGGTAAATCTGACCTGTTTGGTGTTGGCGAATCTGACATTGCCCTTTTTGTAGCGTCTGATTTCGCCCAAAAAAAGTTTCCCCTTTAAATTTAGGATTTGACCTGATTGGGCCTCATTAGCATCTGAGTCACTCGGTTCAAATTCTGAATCAGGATCAGAACTAACAGGGGTAGTGTTGGTCAAAGGTGATTTGGAGCTAGTATTGATGTTATCATACTTGGGTTGGAAAGTGTAAACTCTATCCTGACGGTAGTCTTTGTCGTCACGGAAATACTTTCTGAATTTACGTAATTTAATTTCATCTTGGTATTCAACCAAAATGTCGTGCATTTTCTCAAAGTTCTTTTGCTTAGTTTCTTCTGCATTGGGCATTTTGCTAATTTCCTCCTTAATTTCTTGAATTTGAGAAAGAACTCGTTTATGCTCCCTAGTAGCATGTGAAATTAATAGTTCTAACATGCGTTTGGAACTTTGATTAAGATTTTCTACCCATTGCTCTGCTAGATCCGCATCCTCTTCATGATCAAAGTTAGGGAATGTAAGAATCCGCAAACCTCTAGGAATAAGATTATTCTCAAAGTAATTAGTGAGGGACGCCTGTTCCCAATACTTATTAATTTCTTTTCTTGATAAGCGTTCAAGTTTAATAAATTTTTGTTTAAGAGTTTCTGGTGTTGAGAAGTTACTCTTGAAAGCATTATCAGTACTGCCCCTCGGGGCAAATAATGCTGCCCTATCCTTGTCTCTGTTAGACATGTAATCAACCATCGTAACACAGTGAAATTCAGCAAGCACGGACAGGCGATAAAATATAGTTAAAGACAAGCTGTGGGTTCGCAAAAACAGTCTGTGCGCTAGTTATCACTGATTAGAATGAGAGTTCCATCAAGGAATTGTTTCTAGAATATCAGCAGCATTACCACCCACGCAGCCAGACCACCCTGGCTGGAAACGAAAATTGGTAGAAGATGGGGTGAGGTGGAGATGCGCTAGATATTGCAACAGTAATACACTCAAATAATAGAATTGATGCTTTAATAGAACAGAAACAGCCGACACGTGTTTCGACACGCTGGTCGTTCTCAAGGCTGAGTAGTTTGTAGAACATAATATAACAACAACAAAAAAGAAGAAAAAAGAAGGAATTACAAATCAGAATTGATACACACATTAACAATATCATCGCATACACAGAAAAATTAGCAATTGAATTTAGAACGAAACAGATATATCACAACATTTTGTATAATACAAAAAGAAAAAATATTTTTGTTGGCATACCGTGAACCAGGGTTGAAGAGTGGAGTACACGAGGTGGAAGCAGTTGCAAGAATTAAAAACAGATCAGAAATTATATGATGAGTATAGTCATTTTTGAAAATGTTAAGCCTGTGAGTACAATACTGAAATGGTGATCCTATTTAAGGTATATAGCAGTCAGAGTATAAAAATATGCATATAAAACGGGACAGTTCCCTTGGATAGTGCGCAGAGACACCGGAGCCACCAACCATGCACTGAAAACACCAATCACTCAATAATTGTATAGAGAAAATGCCTTGAGGTAACAAAAAGGTCATCAATGGCCCTTGAAAGATCAGAAGAAAATTCTGATAGAATAAGACTAGAGTCCAAACTGAACACATTAGTAAACAATCTAGGCTTACCGTACGAAGAATGAATATGTTGATAAATCAAGATGGGGTGATCCCTAAACCAAAATAACCATGGGTAAGTATGAAGGGAACACTCAGTAAGCGAAACCAATAATTGTGCAAAGAACCAACACTGCAGGTGAAAAATAACAGATTGCCATACCTCGAAAGAAGGAGGCGATGTGAAACTCAATGGAACATCGCATACAGAAGACAATCCCTGCCGTAATGGCCGCACATGTATATTACCTTTGAAACAAAAATTAACAGAACCGTAAGGATACTGGTTGTAAAGCAAAAATGCAATAATGCTGGTGCGTGGCTAACAAAGTACTTACTCGTAAATCGAGCGAACAGATAACACGGAAATCCCCGAAAGCAGCTGTCCGGGGGAAAGAAGGGCAAGAAATACGAGAACGCAGCTGACGTCACGGCGGTGACGTCGGCTGCGTCGCAAGGATCGGGCGTCGCGTGAATGACGTCAGATGTAAACACATAATGTGTGCTAGCGTACTCGGTGTTTACTGACTGGTAGAGCTGTTGTTGTACAAAAGTAAGACATATTAGTCAATATGGAAGAAAAACAACACAAGCTAGAGATATATGGTGCTGGTGCCGTCATGCAATGTTTAGTGGCTCCGGCGTAGTGCAACCCCATTCACCAGTTTGGGACATAGAGCTCAATATGAAATAAACAATAAAATGTTATAAAAAGACAGACATCTCATTATCAGTATTGAGACCCCGCGTGGTGCACCGTAATAGACAAATAAGTTTGGCCTCCATTTGGCGTAGTTTCAATTGAAGATTGCCACCCCTTTTCCCCCTATGTGCCTTCATCAAGCCAATAAAACGTAAATCTTCAATATTATCCAGCTGGTGCTCCAATTGCCAATGAGCAGCCAAAGGTGATTTAGGTTCAGACATCTTTAAACTGGACAGGTGTTCCCTAATTCGGATACGTAGTTGGCGAATAGTGCTGCCCACATACAGTTTCTCACAAATACAAACGATAGCATAAACTACATGAGTAGTTTTACAGTTGATGAAATCACGTATGTCAATTTGAGTTCCAAATTTGTCACAGAAAATTTTACATTTAGTGAAAGCCCAAGGACATTGATTACAATGGCCACATTTGTGAAAACCAACCGGCTGTTGTAGCCAAGTAGAAGTAGTTAGTTGTTTACTGAAAAAGGAAGGACTTACTAGATTTTTAATCGTAGGAGCTTTAGTGAAAGTAAACTTTGGTTTGGGTGTCAAGTAAGGCTGTAAATCTTTATCAAGTCTTAGAATGTGCCAATGTTTTGCAACCATTTTATACAAAAGAGAAGAATCATCCGTGAAAGGTGTAATTAGAGAAATAAAAGGGGGATGTTCTTTTGACCTGGTCACATTGGTCAGGAGGTCATGTTGGTCAATTAAGGTAAATTTCGTATATGCTTTATGAATAACTGTACTTTTATACCCTCGATTGAGGAATCGCTGATTAAGGATGTTACATTCTCTGTCAAAATCTCTTGGTAAAGAACAGTTGCGTCTGGCCCTATGAAATTCGCCCATTGGAATATTATTAATAGTGGCGCGTTGATGGTTGCTTTGAGCAGCCAAAATTGAGTTCACTTCAGTAGGTTTTCTGAAAGTACTAGTGCGTATATTATTATCTTCTAGAAAAATATGTAAATCAAGAAAGTCAATTTGGCATGAGTTACAGAGGCCAGTGAGGCTGATTCCAAATCCATTGGCGTTAGCATGGCATAGAAAAGCAGTAAAAGAGTCTACAGAACCCTTCCAAATCAGAAAAATGTCATCAATATAACGGCGCCACATCACAATATTTGGCACAAATTGCAATTGATTGAGTATATGCGTCTCTTCATAGAAGGCCATAAATAGGTTAGCCAAAGAGGGTGCAAACTTGGCACCCATGGCCACACCCCTCACCTGCAAATAGAATTGGTCATTGAAAGTGAACATATTGTTCGCAAGGACAAATTGCAAAAATTGTTTAAGCATAAGAACATGATCAGAATAGGAAGCTGAGGTGTTCCTGAAAACGTAATCAATGGTCTGCAGAGCTAAATCATGACTGATATTAGCATATAGCGCCACAACATCAATTGTTGCCAACAAATACTCTGGTTCCCAAGTAATAGTTTGCAAGGATTGTAAAATGTGAGTACTATCACGAATATACGATGACATTTGTACAACAAAAGGTTTAAGAGCCTCATCCAAATATTTTGAAAGACCTTCAGTAGCCCAATCGATACCACTCATGATCGGACGTACCTCTGGTAAGGTACGAAAAGTGTTATGTATCTTAGGAAGGAAGTACATAGTCGGTGTAGTAGGGTCAGTATTGGATAAAAAATGTTTCTCATCATCAGTTAGAAAGCCTCTGCGATACCACATTTCAATTAATTCAAGAAGCTCTAAAACCACACGTTTGGTCGGGTTAGATTTGAGAACTTCATAGCAGCCAGGGGTATGTAAATGTTTACAACCCATAGAGATATAATCAGAGGTATTAAGAATAACAATATTACCCCCTTTATCTGCCTCTTTGATAACAATGGTGGGATCTTCTGCTAAGTGTTTTAAGGCTTTCCTTTGATTGGTAGTAAGGTTACTTTTCTTGTGTGGATTAGTCTGTTTGTCCAAATACGCATGAATATCTTGTGTAAGTGCCTGATTAAAGGTTTCAATGACATTGTCTGCAGAAAGTTGAGGGGTGAATTTAGACTTGGATTTAAGTTCTTTAAGATTCAAATGAAGTGTATTGATACTTAAATCTTGGGCGACATTGGGAGATTGCGAACCGACCTCATGGTCCAAGTTGACCAAAGTCTCAATAACATTTAGATCCCCAATGGTGAAGGAACTAGGGGGATCAGGTTTAGGCTTAGGATTGTACATTGTGACTTGAGTAGCAAAATATTTTTTAAGCTTTAGTTTTCTCAAGAATTTAAATAAGTCAATTTGAAAATTCACGAAATTAGTACCAATGCTGGGAGAAAAAGACAAACCTTTATTAAGTGCCGCGTTCTCATCATACGATAACGGGCGGTCAGACAAATTAATCACTAAGTCTGGATCATCTATAGAGCCAAACGTTTCTTTGAGCGCATCAAGATCCCTGGACGAGTCATGTCCTCGTCCGAGCTTCCGCTTCCGCTGCCGTTTACCCCCCCTCCTGCCCCTGGTATGCTTGGCATGGTTGGAGTAAACACAGTTGGATTTTTGGTAAATCTGACCTGTTTGGTGTTGGCGAATCTGACATTGCCCTTTTTGTAGCGTCTGATTTCGCCCAAAAAAAGTTTCCCCTTTAAATTTAGGATTTGACCTGATTGGGCCTCATTAGCATCTGAGTCACTCGGTTCAAATTCTGAATCAGGATCAGAACTAACAGGGGTAGTGTTGGTCAAAGGTGATTTGGAGCTAGTATTGATGTTATCATACTTGGGTTGGAAAGTGTAAACTCTATCCTGACGGTAGTCTTTGTCGTCACGGAAATACTTTCTGAATTTACGTAATTTAATTTCATCTTGGTATTCAACCAAAATGTCGTGCATTTTCTCAAAGTTCTTTTGCTTAGTTTCTTCTGCATTGGGCATTTTGCTAATTTCCTCCTTAATTTCTTGAATTTGAGAAAGAACTCGTTTATGCTCCCTAGTAGCATGTGAAATTAATAGTTCTAACATGCGTTTGGAACTTTGATTAAGATTTTCTACCCATTGCTCTGCTAGATCCGCATCCTCTTCATGATCAAAGTTAGGGAATGTAAGAATCCGCATACCTCTAGGAATAAGATTATTCTCAAAGTAATTAGTGAGGGACGCCTGTTCCCAATACTTATTAATTTCTTTTCTTGATAAGCGTTCAAGTTTAATAAATTTTTGTTTAAGAGTTTCTGGTGTTGAGAAGTTACTCTTGAAAGCATTATCAGTACTGCCCCTCGGGGCAAATAATGCTGCCCTATCCTTGTCTCTGTTAGACATGTAATCAACCATCGTAACACAGTGAAAGTCAGCAAGCACGGACAGGCGATAAAATATAGTTAAAGACAAGCTGTGGGTTCGCAAAAACAGTCTGTGCGCTAGTTATCACTGATTAGAATAAGAGTTCCATCAAGGAATTGTTTCTAGAATATCAGCAGCATTACCACCCACGCAGCCAGACCACCCTGGCTGGAAACGAAAATTGGTAGAAGATGGGGTGAGGTGGAGATGCGCTAGATATTGCAACAGTAATACACTCAAATAATAGAATTGATGCTTTAATAGAACAGAAACAGCCGACACGTGTTTCGACACGCTGGTCGTTCTGAAGGCTGAGTAGTTTGTAGAACATAATATAACAACAACAAAAAAGAAGAAAAAAGAAGGAATTACAAATCAGAATTGATACACACATTAACAATATCATCGCATACACAGAAAAATTAGCAATTGAATTTAGAACGAAACAGATATATCACAACATTTTGTATAATACAAAAAGAAAAAATATTTTTGTTGGCATACCGTGAACCAGGGTTGAAGAGTGGAGTACACGAGGTGGAAGCAGTTGCAAGAATTAAAAACAGATCAGAAATTATATGATGAGTATAGTCATTTTTGAAAATGTTAAGCCTGTGAGTACAATACTGAAATGGTGATCCTATTTAAGGTATATAGCAGTCAGAGTATAAAAATATGCATATAAAACGGGACAGTTCCCTTGGATAGTGCGCAGAGACACCGGAGCCACCAACCATGCACTGAAAACACCAATCACTCAATAATTGTATAGAGAAAATGCCTTGAGGTAACAAAAAGGTCATCAATGGCCCTTGAAAGATCAGAAGAAAATTCTGATAGAATAAGACTAGAGTCCAAACTGAACACATTAGTAAACAATCTAGGCTTACCGTACGAAGAATGAATATGTTGATAAATCAAGATGGGGTGATCCCTAAACCAAAATAACCATGGGTAAGTATGAAGGGAACACTCAGTAAGCGAAACCAATAATTGTGCAAAGAACCAACACTGCAGGTGAAAAATAACAGATTGCCATACCTCGAAAGAAGGAGGCGAGGTGAAACTCAATGGAACATCGCATACAGAAGACAATCCCTGCCGTAATGGCCGCACATGTATATTACCTTTGAAACAAAAATTAACAGAACCGTAAGGATACTGGTTGTAAAGCAAAAATGCAATAATGCTGGTGCGTGGCTAACAAAGTACTTACTCGTAAATCGAGCGAACAGATAACACGGAAATCCCCGAAAGCAGCTGTCCGGGGGAAAGAAGGGCAAGAAATACGAGAACGCAGCCGACGTCACGGCGGTGACGTCGGCTGCGTCGCAAGGATCGGGCGTCGCGTGAATGACGTCAGATGTAAACACATAATGTGTGCTAGCGTACTCGGTGTTTACTGACTGGTAGAGCTGTTGTTGTACAAAAGTAAGACATATTAGTCAATATGGAAGAAAAACAACACAAGCTAGAGATATATGGTGCTGGTGCCGTCATGCAATGTTTAGTGGCTCCGGCGTAGTGCAACCCCATTCACCAGTTTGGGACATAGAGCTCAATATGAAATAAACAATAAAATGTTATAAAAAGACAGACATCTCATTATCAGTATTGAGACCCCGCGTGGTGCACCGTAATAGACAAATAAGTTTGGCCTCCATTTGGCGTAGTTTCAATTGAAGATTGCCACCCCTTTTCCCCCTATGTGCCTTCATCAAGCCAATAAAACGTAAATCTTCAATATTATCCAGCTGGTGCTCCAATTGCCAATGAGCAGCCAAAGGTGATTTAGGTTCAGACATCTTTAAACTGGACAGGTGTTCCCTAATTCGGATACGTAGTTGGCGAATAGTGCTGCCCACATACAGTTTCTCACAAATACAAACGATAGCATAAACTACATGAGTAGTTTTACAGTTTTATTTTGGTTTAGGGATCACCCCATCTTGATTTATCAACATATTCATTCTTCGTACGGTAAGCCTAGATTGTTTACTAATGTGTTCAGTTTGGACTCTAGTCTTATTCTATCAGAATTTTCTTCTGATCTTTCAAGGGCCATTGATGACCTTTTTGTTACCTCAAGGCATTTTCTCTATACAATTATTGAGTGATTGGTGTTTTCAGTGCATGGTTGGTGGCTCCGGTGTCTCTGCGCACTATCCAAGGGAACTGTCCCGTTTTATATGCATATTTTTATACTCTGACTGCTATATACCTTTAATAGGATCACCATTTCAGTATTGTACTCACAGGCTTAACATTTTCAAAAATGACTATACTCATCATATAATTTCTGATCTGTTTTTAATTCTTGCAACTGCTTCCACCTCGTGTACTCCACTCTTCAACCCTGGTTCACGGTATGCCAACAAAAATATTTTTTCTTTTTGTATTATACAAAATGTTGTGATATATCTGTTTCGTTCTAAATTCAATTGCTAATTTTTCTGTGTATGCGATGATATTGTTAATGTGTGTATCAATTCTGATTTGTAATTCCTTCTTTTTTCTTCTTTTTTGTTGTTGTTATATTATGTTCTACAAACTACTCAGCCTTGAGAACGACCAGCGTGTCGAAACACGTGTCGGCTGTTTCTGTTATATTAAAGCATCAATTCTATTATTTGAGTGTATTACTGTTGCAATATCTAGCGCATCTCCACCTCACCCCATCTTCTACCAATTTTCGTTTCCAGCCAGGGTGGTCTGGCTGCGTGGGTGGTAATGCTGCTGATATTCTAGAAACAATTCCTTGATGGAACTCTTATTCTAATCAGTGATAACTAGCGCACAGACTGTTTTTGCGAACCCACAGCTTGTCTTTAACTGTATTATGTATGTATATGACTGTGTTAGTGCTGCTTGCACTTTCTCATCTCACGGTGTCTGGGAACACACATGTTGAGGCGTTGAGATCCGGTCGGCCGACTGAGATACTTTGAATAATAAACCAGACCTGTTTGGAATTCAAACCGCACAACTGGCGTGTCATTTGGTATATGGTTATTGTGCCTTTATTCCATATATGGACTAACAATTGAAGTGTGACAGCACAGAACACAGTGCACGATGAAGCACTGTTTAATAATTGCAGAGCAGATGTTTGGAGGGCTCTCAGGGTACAGTAATCAATCCGGCACTAACCTAAGTCAACGCCTAGCGTGTAAAGCACAACTGAAATCCTTATTTATTTGTATCTTTTATTCTGAACGATGTACCACTCATATCACGCCCCTCTCCTGGAAACCCCCGGTCACACTGAACCAGGAATCAGGCAGGTTTGTAAAGTTAAAATATTATTTACAAATTAATCACACTCTGTTTTAATGGGTCACAATGATCACCAATGGGGTGATGTAACACTAAATAATCTCTTTAATACACAAAAAGTGAGCAAAACAATTCAGCACATAAATAATATGTTTGTGTGTGTTCAGATCAAATAGAAGTGTGGTTACTATTTCCCCCTGCACACCCCTCACCCCCCAAAAGGCAAGGTAAAGAGATAAGAGGAGAGAACAGGTTTCAGGAATGGCAGAATTCAAACAAAATATCAATCCCAATTTTCCCCCCAGTAACACAAGAGAAAAACAGAATTGATTGGCAAGCGGTCAGAATGGTTTTAAAGTTATCTTAGAATGGACTGGACAAAAACACTAAACATGGTTTAAATTGCTGTAATTGTTTAAATTCTTATCGGAGCCACTTTGGATAGTTGCACACAAACACTAGCAATGATTTGATACTAAGAAACAATGTGCAATGTGAAATCTTAAAATGAAGGTTGGAAGCAATCAAAAGCTGTTTTACACGTGTCAGAATTTCCCCAAAACTAAATTTGTGGCAAACTTCCCAGTGCGCGGTCATCGCGATTACAGAAGAACCATATGGATTTGGGATGCAAATTAAAGCTGAGGATGTTAGCTACAAGCAGAAATGATGTTTCTAGCACAAAAACTGAGGAGGTTATGGACGTTTTAGTGGAGGTCGTTTTTTTCAGGTAGGCGCAAGAATGGGAAAACGGGAAGCGCTTTTAAAATGACAAAAAGGATTACTTACACTAGAGGATGACTATGAATAAACGGATACCACACAAGAACACAGCCACTTGATCAGGGCAAATGCCTCCAGTGGTCTCGACTTATTCAGATGAAAAATATCAGCGCAAAGATAGTTTTAACAATACCAGCACAGGAGGAAGATAGGAGGGATAGAATAGAGAGTTTAGGCAATTCAAAAGTACTCCTAACAATGCAGGTTCTTAATACAAGATGGGATGGATTTAAGATAGGGATTGAACTAAGCAAGGTACATAGGCTTGTGACACAGTTCTATCTATAGATACCCACTAGATATGTTTCAAATGGATCCATCAGGAATCTGGTCAGGGATTCTGGTCAGGGATTCTGGTCAAGGATTCTGGTGAGGTCAGACGGCTGGGCACATCAGATTTTGGCAGGATCAAGGCGCTTTGGACACTGCACAGGACAGGACTGGATCTGATGATAATTACTTCTGCAGGCAAGCAGTACCGGTGCAATTTTAGTCCCCTTAGGTTTGTGGGGTTGGTTCTGGTTCTGGAAATTTAAGGCCTAGCTGAAAATGGTTCAGCTATGTAATGGGGCCTTTCAGCTTTGCCAAGTTTCTGGAGTCTGGAGCAAGTAAGATGGAGAGTTCTGCAGCAGGGTGCTCTGCCAGAATTCGGATAGTGGGTGAATTTGTTTGTGTTTTTGAGACCTGAGCTGTCTCTATTTATGCTTATGATAAAGGGTGTGTTTGTGCTGGTTTAGCCTAAGCTCGCCCCTTTGACAGTGATTGGTCAGGATCTCCTCTCTACCTTGATAGGAGAAACCGTGTGTCATCTTTATGGTGTGGGTTTATGAGGCTTAGAGTCCACCCCTGGCCTCTTGAACACACAATCTACTTTTGCCAAAATACGTATTTCCACATGTGCAACCTCTATAACAACCACATATACATATTACATATTTTGTGCAGCAGCTACTCCTCCACACCCCGTAGCTGTAAGATCTTGTGTCTGCTTTTCCCAGAATTTCACCATTTTCATCAAGAACCCAATGTCCCATTTATCCGCAAATTTCTACAAGTGTGTGCGTATATATGGACATAAGTGTATAAAGTTTCATACTTCTAGCAGAAACACATTTGGTGTAAAATCACATTTTCTGCTGTTTCCTTACAAATTATGTCACACGATCTTGCCACCTATGCAGCCAAAAATCAGATTTACAATTATGTTATTTTTGTGTTCTTGACAATTTTCAGTGGCAAGTTATATGTTTTTAAACAAAATGTTGTTTGTGAATGTCCAGCCACAGATGGTTGTTTGTCTCTGCCTCTTTTCAGTTCAGGAGCAGTCTCCTTCCTGTTTCCTTGGCAGAGACCATTTCCGATCCTTCACACTTAGCATTTCCTTTAGCTGGAGGATGCCCATTGTTTAGTCCTGGGCTTACCAGCAATTTGCACCTCCCCATGAGTTTCAGCTGGGGGAAGTGTCCTCCTTTTGTGAGGAAAGCTGTTATTCTTGTTTGGGTGGCTTTAGCCAGGCTTAAATTTAAATATTATTTCTGTTGCATTTGTCCTTAGTTTAAAACAAACTTGTAATTTCAAAATATCAGCTAGAATACTTATTCAAGATTTTACACCATGGGATAAAAACAGTTATAGCATAGGTTACTCTCAGCAACAGGCCAACATTTAATTTCAGTTTATACAGGTTTTTAAGTTTAATCCTGCAGGCTTCTGACAGCTGTTATTCAGGCGGCCGAGGGTACTGTGCCTAGATTTTGACATCCACAGGCAGGCAACTTTTCCTGTGGAAATCCCTTGATGCTTTCAGCTTTTCAGGACATTGTATGTTCCCAATGATTTCTTATACTAAGTGAATTGTAGCACCAAGTAAGAATTTTGAATGTTTGAGGGTGTTGTGTACCTGCATTCTGCAGTTTCAGTAACAAAGAAAAAGTGATTTGAAGCAAGATTTTGGGTTTTCTTCAGCAAAGCACTGCTTTTCCTTCTGTACTCCATCTTCACATGTTGTGGGGCCCAGTGACATGTTTCAGGAGTGAGATCTCTGTTCCACCACTGACAACATGCATGGCAGAGTGGGAAGCCATCTTTTTGTGCTTTGCAAAGTGCGATTTTCAGAGGTTTTGGCGCGCACAAAGGTTTTGCGGCCATTTGGATGTTTATGGCACCATCAGAACACAGTGATGCCGCATGGCAGAGCCACAAATGGGTTGAATCATCCCACAGCCCGACACATCAGATATGGGTGCAATCATGACATGTAAGCTGAAAAAAGATGAAGACACTCTTGCCTATATTCAGGATATTCAAGAGTGTTTAACTCTTGAAATGAAGGAACCGTGGGAAAACAACTGTGGCATTATTTTACCATAAGTTATGTCAGGGATTGCCCGAGCAAGTACAGAGGCAGCTGAAAAAACAAGTGGGAATGGAAGGAAATCCATGGGCTGAAATAGAGGTGACAATAGTGCACCACTGTTCTGTTGCAGGAGACAAATAAGAAGAGAGATGAGGCTAGAAAACTTGAGGAAGCTAAATTAGTTCAGAAAGAAATTGTCAAAATAGGCCCTGGAAGGGGCGGTATTGACAAGCTGAGAAGGGCTGGGAGTACCGCAGGCAGCGGGTACATAACAGGTAAATCATCAGCACCCGATGGACCAAGGAGGGTTTGGGTTTATGTCACAAGGTAGAGGCATGGGCTATAGAGGAAGGGGTGGATTTCAAAGCATTCAAGGTGGGTTTCAGAACGTGCAGAATGAGAATCAGAAGAGTATTTAACCAAAGGGGATGAATTAGAAGGGCACCTCATGTATGTTGAACTTGTGGAATGACAGGGCACATTGCACGCATATGTGGGAGCCAAGGGCATGTACAGAATTGCCAATAATTCCCAAGAGGGGAGACAGCTTATCCTCCAGCATATAGCTCCCAAGCTAGGGAAGGGTTTGCCTAAGGTCAGACAGTGTATCAAACACGACGCCACAAATACAACAGGCATGGCAACCACAGCAAGCACAAATGAATCCACTGCAAGGGAAGTCACAACATGCCCCCATGCAGGCACAGTGTTATGCAAACATAGGACAATTATTGACACCTGGAATAGGAGGTGCCACTGTAGTGGGAGGGAATCCTTTCATGGGTACAGGGTTATGCATGTATACACAATAGGACAGCTCACATGGTGACTTGATTTGTTCAGTACCATCTGTGACAACAGACCCCCAAGAGGAACCAAAGGTCGATGTGACAATAGGATGCAAACCTTTTTCTTTTTTAGTAGACACTGGAGCTACTTGTTCATGTATACAAGAGGGAAAATATCCAATGTCGGGAATCGCCATG
Organism: Ambystoma mexicanum; assembly: GCF_040938575.1. Lineage (NCBI taxonomy): Eukaryota > Metazoa > Chordata > Amphibia > Caudata > Ambystomatidae > Ambystoma > Ambystoma mexicanum. The sequence goes on along the minus strand of NC_090930.1, from coordinate 234,225,438 downwards.
AATGCTGAGGGGTTCTCTGGAGCTACGAGTCGAGTTCCTTTTACTGATGAATTACCAGCCTCTATAGGAGAGTGTGATATGTCTGTTCCATTGTTGTATTCTCTACAGACACGTTAAAATTTTGGGAAGCGATATGATGACAAAACATAACATGACAATTTATTTTACTGACAAAGGGATAGTGTGTTCCACTCCTGGAATACATTACATGATTGTGGGAACATGTAAACCTGCATTCACAGGGCAAGAGGCTCTGCGATGAGCTCCAGTGGAGCTAGAGGTTTTTCTTTATGGGGCGAGCATTCTTTTGACATGGTTACCTAGCTTAGTGGGGAAGACTATGAGAATATCTGATTCGTTTTTGTTTAGACCTCAGATACCTATGGATGAAGGGGGGGAATCCATCCCTATAGAATTAAAAGCAGCCATAGTATGAAGGGAAATGGCAGTGCTCAAAAGAACAGATGATGAGGGCATACCATGAAGGACAGGGATAGCTATCGAAGAAGGGAACACACTGACTGACAAAATCTTGCAATAACATGTTTACAGATGACTCAACAGATGATGCAATAGTGTTCTTTATGAGTATTACATATTGTATAAAAATAGAGAAAAGGGAAATCCCACTTCAAATGGTAATAGTGTGGCAACATCCACCATTTTTTGATGAAGACTTGGAGAAGGTGTCAATCATCTTATGGACTACAGGCCTTTATGACATAGGAATGTTAAAGGGGATAGTGGAAGCAAGATAAGGCAGAAGCCAGGGGTAAGTCTACCTATAGCAAGACAGTACCCCATGTCTCGAGAGGCTGATAAGGGTGCTTTTAAGACTTTCTCAGAACTGATGGAACAAGTTATTCTGATACCGTCGGAATCATTGTGTAACACTGCAGTGTACCCTGTGAAAAAATCAAAGGGAGGGTTGTGGATATTCATTCATACAGGATATGAGACTGATTAACCAGATTGTAGATGCAGACTTTCCTCTAGTTCCTAAACTGGTGACAATACTATGCAGTATCCCAGTAGAAGCATGACAGTGATTGATTTGAAAAATGCATTTTCTCAAACCCGTTGCACAAGGACTCACAAGACTTGACTTAATTTACATTTCGCCAGACTCGTCTCAAACACACTGGTTTGCCACAACGGTACTGTGAGTCTCCATCGATCTTTTATATAGTCTCCCAGATGGACCCTGGTAATATTGAGTTGAAGAGCGTTGTGATACAGTACGTAGATGATATTTTAATTTGTAGCACCACAGAAGATGAGGGCAGGCAGGACTCGATTCAGTTGATGACTATCCTAGCAGACAAGGGATGCAAGGTGGACAAGGACAAGTTGCAGTACTGTCAATAAGAGGTATTGTACATAGGACAGTTGCTCTCACATGAAGGAAAGAAGGTGACACCTGAGAGAGATGAGGCGATTATGACTACTGCAAAACTGCACACGGTAAAGCTCTTGTTTTAGGAATTCCCAGTTATGCTGAAGAGTTTTTTTTTATTTTCGCCCACAAATGGGACAGTCATGACAGCAGTGCTTACACAGAGGACTACGTTAGGGCACACACCTCTATCATATTACAGTTTGAATCTAGAACCACTGATGAATGGACACTTTCCTTGTGAACAGTCATTGGCAGCTGCCGCGTTAGCAATTGATAACTTTACAAGTATAGTTATTTGTTGTTCTAAGACTCTTTTTGCGGAGCATCCTTTCTTTGCCATTTTAGAGAAACCTAAATGTACATAGACATTCAGAAAGCTTCTGTTTATGAAGTCATAACTTCGAAGCCAGCAATTAAAATTGTCAGATGTAAAACAGTGAATCCTGCCACATGTATAGCTGAGTCAGTGACAGAGAGTGACCATATACATGATTGTGCAAACTATATAGTATTATATGATGATATAGCACATGTAAAAGAAAACACATTGTCAGGAGGGGAAATTCTCTTTATTAATGGTTCTCTGAAAATGTATCAAATAATTGGAGAAAGTAATTCTGGTGCAGCTGTATTGAGGCATAGAGCAAATGATGAGTTTGAAGTTGTAACATGTGTAAGGCTACCATCTCACTTTTCAGCGCTAGCAACAGAATTAGTAGCACTCATTGTTGTGCTCAAGAATCATGAAGGGCAGGAAGTAACAGTGTGCAGTGACTCCACCTATGTGACGTCATCCGTACACACCGAGCTAGCACATTGGAAAAAGAGGGGCTCCCTCTGAGCAGACGGCACTCCATTGCAGCATGTATCCTTATTGGACAGGCTTATTCAGGCACTACAGTTCCCAGTAGCCATGGCAGTTGTTAAATGCGCTGCTCATACTAAGTGTACAGACTTTATTTCTTATGGGAAAGAAGTTGCAGAAGCAGAAGCCAAAAGAGTTGCATATTCACTAGGTATTTCAAGTTTTGATACTCCAGATGTCAAGGAGACGATAGTCACAATTATGGTAGTAAAAGAATTATTTCATAATTTGTTAAGAACCCAATTATTGGAGATTCAAGGATGCGCACAACAGGAAGAGCAGGAATTATGGAAGCAAAGGCGATGTTCTTTATCCCCCACTGAAGAATTATGGCAACAGGATAGCACTGGAAAGATGGTGATGCCAATAGCATTGTTAAAGGTAGCACTTGTACAGCTGCACTACCCTGCACATGTAACTAGGGAAAGGATTGCTGCAACTATTGCGGAAGGTTGGTTTACTGCAAATAAGTTAGAACACTTTGCATTATATGTAGTACACTGCATTGAATGTCAAATGTTTAACTCCAGGCATACACAGAGAAGTATTAGAGGATTAATTCCTGGACCAAATGGTCCTTTTCAGCATTTACATATTGACTATGTTGATATGCTGCAAGTTTGTAGTGCATACCGGTATTTGATAGTGGTGGAGCGTCCCTTCTCTAGGTGGATTGAAACCGGTCCATGTACCACAACCTGACACCACTTGGACAGTGAAGTTTTTAGTATGTGAAGTCTTTCCAAGATGGGGATTGTGTAAAGTGCTGGGATATGATAATTAGTCACAGTTTGCCAATAAAGTGTTTGAACGGATAGGACTAAAGTTGGGTACTAAGCACAAGTTTTCTTCTGCTTATCACCTGCAAGTGAACGGGCTATGTGAGAGACTCAACAGCCAACTTAAAGAAAGGATTGCCAGGCTCAAGCTTACGTTGAAAAAGGGATGACTATTTTGCCTGCACTTAGCTTCATATGCCCTAAGGAATCAGACTGGTTCGGACCATCACCTCACACATCATGAACTATTGACAGGACGGCAAATCAAAATGCCTTTAACTCCTCCATTGAGGAGTAGAAGTGATGCCCAGAGTACAGCAAAAATGTTATGAAATGAGTTATGTGATTATTTGACATGTATGACCGCTAGTATCTCTCTCATTTCAGATCAAATCAAGCACCAGGGGTGTTGGTCTCAGAACACAGATGAAAACTATTCAGCGACCGGATCAAGTGAACTTTTATCAGCACCTAGACTCTTTTTTGGCAACACAGTGCTAATTAAAAACTAAACAAGGAAGTGGCACAAGTCAAGATTTGACGTCCCTTTCATTGTCGAAAATGTTACTCCATCATGAGTAAAAGTCCAAGGCAGATGAGCATGGATACATCTGAACAACGTCAAGCTATACGCTGGTGAGACTGCAGCACACCCAGTCATTGATCCAGATGCAAGTCAAGAAGAAGAATTTCAGCGTGTGCAGACTCGATCGATGACAAAGAAGAAGGATAACAAAGTTACTTACTAATAAATGCAGATTTGCATTTGGACTGTGACTCCTTGTGGTCACTCGCTATAGCTATTATAGCAGACGTGCAACTCTTTGCTTGAGTCACAGGAATCTTTGAAAATAAACTTTAGAGAAATGCTGATGTATCATGATTATGCCTAAATGACAACACTTGGTTAAGAATTGGAAACGTGAGCAGTACCCTGATTTGTTTCTTACTGAATATTTTTTTAGCTGAGTCTATGATCTTGTCTAAAGGGGATGCTCACAGACTCACACTTGCTGTTTTTGTGTTTATCCTTCAAAGTTATCCTGCTCTTATCAGAAGAGATGTGGACATCCACACTTTTATGTAGGAACTTAAAAATGGCCCTGTAATCAGAGGGTTGCTTGTAGCAATAGTACAAGAACTTCTACAGCTACCAAATGCATTACAGTTGCCGGAGTAATGTGTTTTTCCTTCATTAAATTTCAGTACAAATTAGAAATGTTTGAAGCTGGTACAATTTCATAGAATGAGCAAGCTCAAGAAACTCCATTGTGGCACAAATGTTGGGGATGAATATGTTGGTTCGTGCTATACATACGCACCATTATGCGTTATGTTTTTTGTTTCTTCTGATTTGTAGATCTGGAACTCTTGTAGATTTGCCCATTCCCAATGAGTCAAGGCCCTTTGTGTTGTCTCCCCATTATGAGGCTGCTTTAGAGTTGTTTCCATGGGCTGAAAACATGTTGTTAGGGAGACACAGGAGGAGTGGATAGGAGGACAATGAAGGAATAAACACTATGTCTGCACTCTCATACCTTATGCCTGGGTAACTTTCAGATTGTTCATAGCTTCAGAAGTACCAGTGCAAAAAGCTCATTGCCTGACGCATCTTTCACTTTGCCAGACAAGATGACCGTTCTGAGGCAGAACAGCATCCATGGTATGGATAAATAAAGAGACATCTCAAAAAGAAGATAATTGTGTGCAAGATTTAAAGATAAGAGAGAAACCAGAAAAAAGGCATCGGATAATCAGATATGTACAACCTAGTAGAACTGGAGCATGAATCAGGATAGAAGAAAACAAGATGCAAAATTGTCGAGGCAGGAATAAAGAAGAGATACCAAGACACTGGGAAAGAGGTCAATTGCAAATTAAAGGAACAGTGCTGACTCCAGAAGGATGGGTTGGTGGCCTGCTTATCTGTAAAGCAGCAGCACTAACTGGAAAGTACAAGCCAGTTATAGATACTGCAGAAAATGAACGCAAGAATCAACGACCGAATATTATGAAATTGTTGACATGGGTCAACGACAAAGGCGGGTCATTATAGATACTGCCTCTAAAGAGTGTTTCTGAAATAATGCTACAAGGAAAGTTGGAGAGAATCACCAATGTGGGTGAAATTTTGATGTACCAGGCATGAAGGAAGGGACAGTCGTCCTAATGGATCATTGTTGGTCTTGTGAATCCAGAGCCTACATGAAGCTGCTCAAAGATTGGGGTGTTATGTGCTCCATAGTGCTTATCTATGTTCCAGCATTAGTGATTCCTCAGAGTGACCTGAATATTGGAGAGTTTCCAAAAGTGGATGCTCATTTGAGGAGAAGATTACTTGAATTTCTCAAGTGAACAAAGAGGGAGAATTACTTTTCAGTTCAATCAATAAAAGCCTTAAATGCTATCCCATACAAGCACAGCTTGTTCAGAAAGTCTGCTTTAATCTTCATGAATCTTGTTATGCCTGGGATCCAGATGATGGCCAATGATTAGTGTTTGCAAATCACTCACTGGGAGCTCCTGTGGATTATCAACACTACCATAAAGGGATCCAATGCTATCACGGAAGCATTGAAGATCATAAGACTAATGACCCTTCAGAATAGATATGTCCTTGACGTAATCACATCAATGGATGGAGGAGTTTGCACCAAAATCGGGCCATCATGTTGCACGTTCTTACCTACTCACAATGATGAAAATAGGACCTTGACAGAGGCCATAACGTTGCTGATGAAACTGCACAATCAGATGGAAGATGAGACAGAAGATATTGCAGATGATAACTGGTTTGAGTCTTTCTTCTCATGGGTTCCACAATAGATGGTGAATATCTTTAAACTTCTTGGAGCAATACTAGTGATGGTGATGTTTGGATTCTGTGTGATCAGGATAATAATCACACAGTGTAAGAAGACACCAAATAAGGCCGTAGGAATGAAGATCTTGATCGATGTTGAATCAAGGTTTGGGCCAAAGGAATTGAAAGATGAAGAGATCAGAAAATATATAGAGGCCAGCATCTTAGCACCTAGGGAACAAAGTTCCTGCATCCAATAAATCACAAGAAGTATGTGGGACCATGGGTGTATTGCAGTCTGAATGGACAGTGCAGCTACAAGACCTGGGGCCTCATTACGAGTATGCCGGTAAAACCGTGTTCATTACCGGCATGCCGGAATGAGCGGGTCCGTGCACGTATGAACCCGCTAATAGCGGGTCATTACGAGTGCGCGAGTACGCGCGTTCCCCCATGCCGGTAGTGGCAACACCGCCATGCCGGTAAAGGGCCTCCAAGTCCCCTATACCGGCATCGCGGGGCCCACCCATTGCGCTACCGCCTCACACTAACCCGTGAATACCGGCACGGTAATACCACCATGGTATTACCGTGTTCGCAAAAAACAGACCCGGAAATTACGTCATCGCGCAGGAACGGGAAATGGGCCGGCGGCCATCTTTAAAAACACAATCCATTGCCATCCTCCATTACTACCACTACACCCGTGTTGTTGAGTGCCAAAACAGAACCAGGATGTCAAAGGCCACCGGAAAAAGCAAACAAAGGAAACAAAGGAAGAGGAAGCAGCGCTTCTCAGATGCAGAATTGACAATGCTAGCGGAAACCCTACAACAGCATGCTGACATTATCCGAAGCACGGACCTGAAGCATGTGGCCCAAATGCATAAAAAACAGGTGTGGCAGGAGGTTGCGCAGAGGGTAACAGCAGTGGGGGTTACCCCAAGGAGTGTCTGGGATTGCAGAAAGCGCTGGGACGACCTCCGCCTCCGTGTGCGGAAGATCCTTGCGGAGAACCGGAGGGCCGCAATGGCGACAGGCGGTGGCACACACTCCCCTGTTAAGCTCACCACATGGGAGGAGATTGCAAGTGGATTCATCAATCCAGAATCCATCGAGGGGATTGAAGAGCAGGAGTACGGGGCAGCTACTACAACAGAGGAAGGTGAGTGAACCATCTCATCCACCTATAACAAAACATGATGTGACACAAGTGAGATGGGAGTCAGAATAGGCAAGGCAATTCCCATACCCAAGGCAACATCAACTCACCAACAGAATATTGATTGCCACCCCCTGCACCACACGCATGCTGCGTGAAATCTGTAAACCCATCCATGCCCATGTCCCCCCCACACCTAGACAATCCATTGCGACCAGCCATGCAATCATTGCCAACATGTCCCCTCAGTACACCAAATGCCACACAACAGAAATGAAATCATGCCTGAATGTATCAAGATATAACACTGCCACAAATCACAGCTGCCATTTGGCAATCTCACTGATGACCTGCATCTCTTCTATCCCCCAGGCACCGATGAGGAAGGTGGAACCCAGGACAGGGGGCCAGGCACATCCAGTGCAAGCAAGGGAACCAGGGACACTGCAACCCCCTCCTCCAAAAAATTTCCTCTGACCACTCCCAGTGTGCCACGCAAGGCATCATCTCTGCAGGGGGCACCTGCTGCGACAGTGCCAGCTGTACCGCCGGCCACCACAGACGTCCTGTCCACAGAGGTGGTTGAAGAGGCCGAAGAATTTTCGGGATCGCCCAGCCCAACACCCATTGGCCCCTCCTCCCCCCCTGCAGAGACAGAGAGCCTGGATGACCCATGTCTCCATGACTCCGACCTAGGGGACTCGGACATCGGCATATTTGAGGACAACAGTGCCCAGGACGAGGGCCCCACGCAGGTGCCTGCCACCACCCAGCCCTCTGCCACCCAGCCCTCTGTCACCCAGCCCTCCGCCACCCAGCCCTCCACCACCCAGCCCTCCGCCACCCAGCCCTCCGCCACCCAGCCCTCCACCACCCAGCCCTCCACCACCCAGCCCTCCACCGGTACACCTGCGACAGAAACCCCCTTTGAGGTCCGTCTGGCAAGGGTGGAGGCCCGTCAAGACGAGATTCTGCAGATAATGCAGCAACAGGTCCTTGCCGGTAATGAGGCCATGAAGGCCATAACCACGGCCATTGCCGCAAATACAGCAGCCGTGGAGGCGTCCACGTCTGCATTCAGGCAGTGCATGGGGTCACTGACCGAGGCAGCAAGAGCAACAGTTTCACAACAGTTTCTTATGACCTTTATTGAAGGTTTTGGGTTTGTTTAGCGCCTTTCCTGCTCTATAACTAAGGTGGCATGTTCCCTACCTAAATAAACTAATGGAAGTCTGTGCCTCTAAGTCCAAACCAAAAAAGTGTCTGTGTCAAAACCTTTGCTTGCACTCACATCTAACACTAAACACAGTGTAGGGATGTTCTTAGTTAACTAAACCGTGTCCACAAACAAGTATGGATCTACCTCTGGCTCACTTCGCCATGTTCAGGATACAGTTGCAGTACATGCTTGTGTCAGCTAACTCACCGAGCAGCCAGGCACGTGGTTCAGCATGTCGCTCCATGTGACGGGGTAGCGTGGAGTTGCGAGTACCATGGCATCATGTGTGGATCCAGGAAATCTGGCGCAGCAATGGGTGATGATTTTGCTGGAGTCACATACCATTTGCACATTGATTGAGTGGTATTGCTTGCGATTGCGGTACACCGCCTATATGGCATGGGGGACTACCAATTCCACATGGGTGCAGTCGATGGCACCAACACAATTGGGCATGCCGGCCAGTGCATGGAAGCCTACTTTGGTTTGGCTATCTCCTGGCCAGTCCGTGGTAGGGATATGTGGGTGCTTGCGTGCTTCAGGAGGGCATCGAGCACTTGGTTCAGCATGCGTGAGAATAGTGGTTGTGAAATGCCATGCAGCTGGCCCACTGTGTGTTGGTAGGTGCCTGTGGCCAGGAAGTGTAGCACAGACACCACCTTCAGTAGTGGGGGGATGGCAGTGCGTATTTGTATGTGGCTGGCAATGTCGTTGTGTATCATGTCCACTATGGTGGTGATGGTGTCACGGTCCAACCGGTACAGGGTGTGGATCTGCTCAGGGGTTAGGTTGAATGGGCTGGGTCTGGTGCGAGGGATTGGTGGCTGCCTACGAGGCGCTGGTGGCTGCGCTGGTGGTAATTGCTGGGCCTGTCTCACCCTCCGTCTCCTCCTGCGTCTCCTCTGTGCTGCCTGTTCTTGCTGCTGTAGTTGTTTTTTAATTTTTTTTTATTTAACATTTATAAAGCGCTCACACAGCCCACAGGCATCGAGGCGCTGTTACAGGAATTGTTTGTTTTTCTTAGTTGTGTAATTGTGTTGTTTTTTTGTCTTAGTTACGTATTTATAACGCGCTTAAACACCCAGAGGTTTCTAAGCGCGGACCCGGGGATCAAACCTGTTGTTGCTTCGTGTCGTCTTGCTTCCAAGACGCGCACGCTGCCACTGAGCTATCCTCCCGGGACGGGAGGTTGTTGTTGCTGTTGTTGCTGTAGTTGTAGCAGTATAGGCATGTCCTCCTGCGCCATGATTGCAAATGCTAGTGGTAGCATTTTGGTGTAGGAAGGGGTGTGGTGTGTAGGTGTGCTCCTTTTGTACTGGGCCACTCTGCATTGCCTACACCTGTGGGGGGGGTTGTGGTGTGTGGGTGTGCTCAGTTCATACTGGCACAGCCTCCTTTGACTCCACCTGTGGGGATTTTGTGCACCTGCGGCAGCTGCCTTGTATCTTGGTTGCTGTTTGCGGGTGGTCCGCGATGCCTGTTTTTCCAGCATCATGCAGCCCGTTATTACCGTGTTCGCGATGCCGGTATTTGCATGTTTGCGTGGGTTGTGATTGCCCCCTATTACCGGCATGCCGGTATTTACTACCTGAGGAGGCGCGTGTACGTGCCTATACCGCTATTAGCGGCACCATAAATAACGGTGCCGTTAATACCGGGTTTGTGGGTCAGAATGCTACGGAACGTTAAATGATGCCGTTATTTACATACCGGCATCATTTTTCCCTTACCGGCATAACTCGTAATGAGGCCCCTGGAGTGTTGATGAACATGTAAAATCAGCAGGGTCCCTGAAGGGAGTTATAAAGATCTGGACTTCAAAGAGCACGTTTTCAAGAAAAAGTCCCAAGATATGGAGACTGGTGAAGGAGTGGTTAATGAATCAACCATTGAGGGGAGTGTAGAGGAGCAGTTGAATGCCTCTTAAGGAAGACCCGCCCCATCCCACTTATATGCTGGAAGCCAGAATTCATGACACGCACAACACCAGTGATTGTACCAATTCCACAGAGAGCCTTTGAGAAAAGGTATCCATTTAGAAAACCCTATATGATGTGTCCGCTTAGAGATGACAATCTCTTGGAGTAGACCCTGAAGGAATATGAAGATGGGAACAAGAGAAGTGGTGACATCACAAGAAGCGAGCGTGACGCACTGTGAAGAGTGGCTGAAGAAAAATGATGTTTAGATTTAGATAAAGAATCATGTAAACTTTAATATATGGAATGAAAATTGCACATGTGAAGAGACTTGCCGAAAATGCAAGCCATTTTATAACTCTACAGATGCAGCAACGCAAGTAGACTAAGTGATCTTAACGCTAGCTATACATAGTGAATAGACTGCAGGTGGTGCCACCATTATTTAGAATTTTGGACATCAGTGTAACATATTTAGAAATCTTAGAGCCACGGAGAAGGAAGAATCAGAAGTATGTGTCACAGCAACATGAAGCAAATATCATGGAAAGGCCTGAAAGAGCTGCAAGGCCTGGTGTCAAAGGATGAAGTAGCCAAGAATTGGTTATATATATGGTTATAAGAACGGAACCGTGAGAGGCTGAATGAGCCCTTGTTAAGGTACAAAGAAAGAAGACCACGAGTGCAAACCTTATTAATTGAAGACAATTAAATGCTGCAAAACAGGCCAAAATACAGTCTCCTGTCACATGAGCCAAGTATGGAAATAGGAGGGTATCAGGTAATAATATCACCATATATATATATATATGGTCGCCATAAATAATATCGGCAGGAAAATGTTGTGGCGATATTATTTGGGTGACCATATATATGGGGACAGGGGCAAAAAAACAAGAAATAAAAAAAAAAAAAAAGTTTGGGGGTTGCGGGTGTGTCCCCCGCATGTTCCATGCAATAATGTCGCCACAAAAACTGCCATTTTTCGGTGATATTTTTGCATGGCGATATTTTGTGGTGACATAATTACATGGAACCAATAGGAGTTGGGCGTGCAGACCAGATCTTTTATTCCCAGGAGCAAGGATACTTTGCAAGGCCAAATTCAATGACAATCTGTATGGCAGAATGCATGAGTGATGAGAGATTTTGGGCTAATTTTGTGGTGAGACATGGTCAAGTCCACCCACTGGAACCTGCGGTGCCAGCTTACGTGCTGCTAGTGAGCCAAATGTTCCAGAAGGGTACAAGTGTGCCAACCAATTGTAGAGGGGAATATAACAAAGGGCCTTACAGTTTGAGAGCCAATGATAAACTGTGTACTTAATAACTGTTGAAGATGACTTGCACCAGAGGTGGGCATAAGTTGTCCACCTGACTGTAGAGACCCAATCACAACCCGTCCCTATATAGAAAGTATACTTAGATGCTTCCTTTGAGTGTATCACAACCCCCTCATAAGTTTGTTTTGTTTGCCACATAGTATGATGTCACATTTGATGGATTTTTAGAATATAAATGTGTTTTTTACCTAACATGTTTGAGAGAACACGAGTGAACGTCCGTTGATGTCTGTTGTAACTCCCTGTTTTAGAGAATTGATAATAAAATCGTTGGGAGAGACATTTTGCCAACTTACTGAGTTGGTCTTATTTGTTGTAACAGTTATTATGCATCTCATCCATGCATTACGTGTTATTGATTTAAGGACCATGCAGGTTCAACCTCATGCTGATTGTTTTCTTTTACATCAATACAGTTTCACAAAATAAAGTACATGATTGAAACTTGCTCTGGATGAAATGTTTATATTTTTTTTCATTCTTTTTATTTGGTTTATTACAAACCTTTAAAAAAAAAAATACACATCTGATACAAAAGAAGAGACACAACTGCATATAAATAAAGTAAATGATTGAAACTTGCTTTGGATGAAATTGTAAACACCACAAAACCTCATTTCAATCTTGAAGTCAACTTTTTTAAGTTTTGGAGGACAAACCACATTAGCAATATCCTGTGGCATAGACTTGGCCCTGGAAAGATATTCTGGGTGCCAGTCTGTGAGTTTATATGGCCAGCACAGTAAACGTCAGATCTTTCACAAAGTCAAATTCCATCTGCAATAATATTGGCTTTGCCACCCATTGTTTTGTTCTTCTGTGTAAAAGCCATGCTTGTTCCCTATCAATGTTCTCATTGTGTGCAAGTACAGCCAGTCTTTTTCTGACCTCCATACGATCTGTGCTGAAATACAACCTTTTAGGCCTGTGCTGTAGACACATATTATTGTAAACTTCCAAATCAAAAGTCTGGCAAAATTATGTCAGGCCCTTCAAATCTCTGGTAAGTGTTTTGCCACACAAAATGTTTTCAAGGGCTGTGTGAGGAGGACAGCCTTGGACCAACTACTTCTTCTTACACCTGTGCGCCTTACTCAAAGGTCTATGTACACAATTTTGAAAATGCACATTTTCCTCCCAAGAGTGCACGTTTCAACAATCTGGAGCATTGAATGTCACAGAACCCTCACAAGTTTTTGAACTCCACCAAAGATGGTTGCTCATAGACGAAGCATTTAAAAATTTAATTTCAACCTTTTTTTTACTAGCAGCTGATCATTTTGGGGGGATTGATTTTGCGACATACCATATATCAAATTGATGTTTTGTGTGCCTGTAGGTGTCTATCAGTTCTACTTGCATTCTCCTTGATTGCAGACATTCAATAGATTTACTGAAACCTTATTTCTCTATGGCAACAGAGGATGAACATTCAGACCTTTACATCACGACAGAACTACATGTCCTGGAAGTGGTGAGTACAGTATTTTCCCGAAAATCTTTAACTGTCGTACTGTCCATCACCAGCACCTGGCGCCTTGATAAACTTGTGTATAGGTGCATTATAAATGCCATATCATATCAGCAATCCTGTCCCTTTTGACTGCGAGAGCATTGTCTATGGATATCTGTTTGAGATTCCAGGTGTGATTTCATAAGGAACTCAAGTCCTAGAAATTTACAGAAACTTGAAATCTTCCTGAATATTTATCCACTGAACAACAAAACACAATAACAAAGCAAATTTATTTATTTATTTAATGTTTATTTATACAGTGCTTATATATGGGTGAAGGGCTTCAATGCACTTCAATGCTGGAAGGGAACAAGGGAATACAGTAATCATTCTTAGGCCTTGAAGATTCCAAATGATCAGCACAGAGAAACTAGAATATTAGGCCTGACTCCATTTCTCCTAGAGCAAGTTCATGAAGTGTTAAGCTGCGACCACGTTGTTAGGAAAGATTTCGTTATTGTAGGGAACTTTCCTTCCATGTGGCAACCCCTAAACTTTTTGCTATTGTTTTCAACCTGTTTTCTTGACTTTGCCAGAGAAGTGCAGCCTTCTGCTGTACTCCTCTGGGCTTTCGCTCCTTTCTTACGGGGAAACTGACATGCCCTTAAGACAGTCAGTACCGGGGAACGCTGTTTCCCGTAGTTTCTTTTATCGTGTCGCCATTTTAGTGCAACACGACACAAGAGGGCACTGTAAGCTAAGTTACAGCTCTCTTGGGTCTCTAGCCTTCTACAGACCCTAGACACTCTTGTAGGATGGTTTTTGGATCGGTGCAAGTCATTCAGGGACTGGGCTGGTGGCAGCGATCATTTGGTTTATTTTGAGCTCCTTTTGCCGTTCTGAGCACCTTTTTGCCGCGAACACAAAAGGGTGGCCCGGCTACCCAAAATGGCCGGACCACGAGGCTCCTTTGTCTCGTCCACTGTCCGTCTTGCTCCCTTTACCTTCCCCCGGGTCAGGCGACCCGGGGCCTTCCTTATTTGGGCATGTAGTTTCCCGCGAAACACGGTTGCTTTCGCGGGCTTCTACATGTCGTTTGAGTGCCCCCAGGATGTGGGCTGGGCTGTCTGGTCCCAATACACATCCTGGGTGCCAGAGAGTCTAGGGTGGTGTGAATGCCTGGGACCACTGTGGTCCGTGATTGGTCCACGTATGGTATGTGTGTTGATGAGCGGATCTCCCATTGGCTCCCCTCCGTTTTGGCGCGAAGGGAACCGTGGATAAGAGGGAGCTGGAAACACCACTGCCAGGTCGATCTCCTGAGTTCTTACGAACCCAGGGATACAGGAGCCAAGTATCCTGCGAACACGAGGCTGGACCGAGGAATCACTGGTGACCCCCTGAAGAACTTCTGCTCCTCATTGCTGTCGTCCGGTGAAGCCCTTTCCACCTAAGATCGAACAAGAAGGCCTGTACTGGCGCTTCGACCTATTGGAATAGCAGGACCAGCTATTCCCGGCACCTTCATCAACTCCTGCTGTAAGCCTTCGGAAGTGTCTCTGGGCCATCCAGTTGACTGACCAGCTTACTAAGGAGGCCTGCTCTGTAATCGCCGACAGGTTGGGTGGTATTCTGAGTCCGGGGCACGCTCACACGCTTCGTTTGCTTAGCAACCCTAAGCTAGAGGTGAGCAGTGCTCGTTTGGCTTGAATACACCCGGCCGTTCCGTTGCCCTGCTGTGGCGACAAAACTGTGCTTGTTTCTTCGATCGGGACGTCTTTTTACTCTGCACGACGACGAGACGTTCCCTGCTCTTCAGAACCTGCCAGAAGCTGCATCTATCGAGGAGAAGCTCGGGCCTGCTTGCTTCGGGGACCGGTGAGTAGATTAGCTAGGATCTGGTCGCCCTCCTGCAGTGCCCCTTGCTTTTCCCCGCTGTGAATACAGCACCCCTTGTCCGTACTCGCGCCCTGCTTCTGCCTCACAGTGGAGGCTGCGCTAGAGTCGCGGACCGTGTTCTCCTTCATTAGAGCTCCCTACAGAGCTGTTCAACGTCCTCCGAAGAGCTTCACCTTCTGCCCATTGGCACCGGCGTGTGCAGGTACTTTTGAGCGCTAGGCTCCACTCTTCGTAGGGATTGGACTACCATCCAGTTAGGGGCCTCAGAAGGCGGACATATCACTCGCATTGGTTCGCACTGCCTGTTTTCCTTCCCCTGCAGGTGGATAACATATTTCGTGCTGCTAATGCTGTGAAACTGTGTATTCTGTATATATATTGGGTGGATAGTGTATGTGTTGGTTTAATATCGTTGTATATTGCTGCTTTTACTGTGGTTATTAGTTTCAAGGCCTTATAATAAATGTGTATCTATTTTTGATATAAACAACTGTTTGGAGTAGTTTGTAAGCGCTCTTGCTTTGTGTGCTCATTGCGGGCTTTCAGTCACCCTCACCCCTCTTGAGACCTAGTCTTGACCGCCGCGATCGCTACCTTGATTGGTCTGGCTTGTCCAGAGGTTACCCTGTTCCAAGTAATTAGGTTGGCCTTCTGAACCTCTGCGCCACCAGGACAGAGTTCAGAAATCCGTCTTAACAAATTGGTGGCAGCGGTGGGATACGACTGAAGGTATCTAGTGTTGCGCACGAGCTAAGGCGTTTTCAGGTTATTCCAACCAGGACACGCAGTAAAGTATTGAATATAACGTTAAAAAGGCCATAGTCCTATCAACAGTATGGAAACGAATACTTTGTTAACCTTAAATGCTTCGAAATCTGAAACATTGAAGAAGATGTGTGCGGAGAGAGGGGTTTCCTCTCAAGGCACTAAATTGGAAATGATCCAGAGAATCGTGGCGTGGCAAGAAGCGCAGCTTGACGCTATAACTTCCGAGGACAGTGCAGAAGGTGGTGGGGCTGCTCTCACTGGCAGAACCAACGGTTCTGCCGCTGCACTGATCCATCACGACCACGAGGACAGGGAGGATGTAATGTCTAACGTTTCCTCTGCCAGTGTTGATGGGGAGGCTATGCTTGAATTCAAGAAGCAAGAGCTGCGGTTTAGGCAGCAGGAGCTTGAATTCAGCATAGCCAAACTGAAAATCGACCAGGCAGAAAAACAAAAAGACAGGGATCACCAGTTGGAACTGGCCAAGCTTCAGTTCGCAAATGGGTCCAAGGGTCCTGGACATGGTTCTGGGGCTTCCTCTCATCCACGGTTTCCAAAAGATCTGCTCAGTGTGTATGAGGAACGAAATGACATTATGGACTGGTTAAATGCGTTTGAGTATGCATGCGAGGTTCAAGAGGTTGATAATGCGGATAAGATTGCATGGTTACTCAGCAGACTGCCCCATTCTGGTTGCAGTGCCATTATGGAAATGTCGAAGGCTGAGCGCGCTGATTTTGCAATGTTGAAGCAGACTCTCATTTTAAAGTTTGGGAAGACTCCGACCCCATATTTGAAAAGGTTTAGAGAGTATAAGAAAAAGGAAGGTGGTACTTGGGTGTCGTATGTAGCTGAGTCCCTGAAAAACTTGACTGGCTGGGTTGAAGGTTATAAGGTTTCTACCTTCGAAGGCATGATCAATCTGGTCATGCTGGAACACATTTTTGCTTCTTCTTCCCCGGAGCTTAAGCAGCATTTGGCCGATTCGAAGGAGATAGATCCTAAGAAGCTGGCCATTGCAGCAGATTTATGGGTGTCACATCGAGTGTCCCATAAAGACAAAACTCATCCTGGTAAGCAGGAGGAAGGGAAAAAGTCCAAAGATGTGGAGGGTGGGGAAACTGCTAAATCTTCTTCCCATAAGGGCCACAAAAAGAAAAATAAGGGTAAGCCATCCGAGAACTCACAGGGTAGTGGAGGTTCGCCTCCGAAACAGAACTCTGGTTATAATAAGCCTCCCTACGTAAACAGACCCAATGGGGCTTGTTTTTCTTGTGGAGCAACTGACCATGTGAAGGGGGATCCCCGTTGTAAGGTTAGACCTTTGGGGGTCCACTCCGCTAATCTGGCCTTCTCCTCCTACGAGGAAGAAGAGATTACAGGAGCATCCTTCTCCTCAGACTCATTTCCCAGCGGAATAGAGGCTGAGGTAGTTTTAGTGTCCCTGGGTTCCTGGGAGCCTAAAGTCGCAGAGGCGTATGCTAGGATTCCGGATAATACCAAGCACTACTTTAAAGACAGTGTGCTGATCAATGGAGTGGATACTCCAGCTCTTAGGGATAGTGGGTGCAGTCGAACTGTAGTGGATTCTACCTTGGTAGACTCAGAGGAAGTTGCCAGAGCTACTCTGATGCCCACTAAGTTGGCTGACGGCCCCCTCCGTATGTTTCCCGTGATCCCTGTTAATCTAACTTTAAATGGTACAGCAGTTAGGATTCCAGTGAGCATTCAGAGAAACGTCCCGGGAAAGGTCTTGTTGGGCAATGATCTCAGAGCTCTAGGGCTCGTAGGAGACACTGCCGAAAGACCCTACACACGGTCTCAAGCACGGGCAGCATTGGCCAAGTCCAATACGCCGCCCCAGCCGAAGGGGAAACCCAAGGCGAAAGGAGTCAACAAGTCCCGACGGGGGAAAGAGAATATTCCCCCGAACTCGCCTACCACTGCGGTGGAGGGAGTTGGTCAATCGCCCGAGCCTGACGAGGAGGTGGCGATGCCTGAAGTGTTCGACCCCAACGACCATCCTGAACTAAAAGACTTGTTAGTTGAAGGAGGTCCTGATAGGGACGACTTCAGTAAGGGCCAACGTGAGTGCCCATCTCTGGAAGGCCTAAGGAGACAGGCCTGCTCCCAGCTTGAGGGTGAACCTCCTGGGTTGCAAAGGATTTACCAGGAAGGTGGACTCCTTTATAGTGAGCCCACAGAGTCTACAGAAGGAGACCATAGGAGGTTGGTGGTTTCCCTTGCTGTTAGGCCCTTCCTCCTGCAGTTGGCGCATGTCGTTCACCTTGCTGGTCACCTTGGTATGAGGAGGACCAAGCAAAGGTTATCCATGCACTTCTACTGGCCCAAGATGGGGGTGCAAGTAGAAAGTCACTGCAGGAGTTGTGCCTCCTGCCAGTTGTCTGGTAAGGTTGGCGCGACAATCCAAGCTCCGTTGGTACCGCTCCCAGTTGTGGGGGTACCATTTGAAAGGGTAGGGATCGACATGGTTGGTCCCCTTGACCCGCAAACATCCTCAGGCAATAGGTTTATCCTGGTGCTGGTCGACCATGCAACCAGGTATCCTGAGGCCGTCCCATTTACAACTGTAACTGCCAAGCCAGTTGCAGAAGCTTTACTCGGCATGTTCACTAGGGTTGGCTTCCCTAAAGAAGTTGTGTCGGATCATGGCAGCAACTTTATGTCGAAGTATAGGCAGGCTATGTGGAAAGAATGTGGGGTCACCTACAGGTTCTCTTCTGCATACCGCCCCCAGACCGATGGTCTGGGGGGGCGTCTTAACAGGACGTTAAAAAGCATGATTGGGGCTCTGGAGGAGACTCAGAGAAGAAAATGGGATCTTCTTGTTTCATGCTTACCGTTTGCCTACCGAGAGGTACCACAGGAGGGTGTTGGCTTCAGCCCCTTCGAACTTCTGTTCGGTCATCCCGTACGGGGACCCTTAGCCATCATCAAAGAGGGATGGGAGATGCCCACTCCCCCTGTTACTACCAATGTAGTTGATTATGTGCTAGGGCTCAGAAAACGGATGGTACTTCTGATAGGCTTGACTAGTGATAAATTGAAGGCAGGGCAAGCGCTGGTGAAACCTTGGTACGACCAGAAAGCTTCCCTCATCAACTTTACACTTGGTCAGCAAGTCCTGATCATGAATCTCATAAGGCCTCGAGCTTTACAGGACAAATGGTCAGGCCCTTACCCAGTGGTGGAGCCCCTGGGTGAGGTTAACTATTCAGTGGACCTTGGAAGGCCTGGACAGGCTCCCAAAGTGCTTCCCGTGAATAGGCTGAAGGCTTTCGGCCCAAGCGTCGAAATCGTAGCACTGCTCCTGGCTTCAGATGTTGAGGAAGAGGAGTCTGAACCTCTCCCCGACCTGTTCCCAAGCAGTCCTTCAGTTAGCTCTTTTGAGGGTGTCCGAGTGGCCCCTCACCAAAATGGACAAGGCTCAGTGGTTTACCTTGGACATGAAGTAGTTGGAGGGAGGAGACAGCCTCTACTCAGTCAGGTACAAGCCGTACAAGACTGGCCTACCCCCACTACGCAAACCCAAGTGAGAGCCTTCTTAGGACTCACGGGTTATTACCGCAATTTTGTGGCAGACTATGGCACCATAGCTGCTCCTCTGACTGCCCTCACAACTCCGAAGAAACCCAAGAAGGTAACTTGGACTGACGAGTGTGAGAAGGCCTTCAATGGCTTGAAAGACTCCTTGTGCCAGGCCCCTGTGCTCAGGGCCCCTGATTATCAAAGACCTTTTATCGTGCAGACGGATGCCTCTGACACTGGGATAGGAGCTGTACTATCACAAGTAGATGAGAAGGGTAAGGAACACCCTATCGGTTTTATTAGTCGCCAGCTTAAGGACAGAGAGCTCAGATGGTCCACGGTAGAGAAAGAATGTTTCTCTGTTGTGTGGGCCCTAAGGAAGCTGCGGCCCTACCTCTATGGGACCCACTTCACTGTGCAGACTGACCATAAGCCGTTAAAGTGGCTAATGAACATGAAGGGGGAGAATCCAAAGTTGCTTAGGTGGTCCATAAGTCTACAAGGCTTCGACTTCACTATTGAGCATAGGCCAGGTGTCCAACATAGCAATGCTGATGGGTTGTCCAGAATGTTTTACCGACCTGAACAAGAGACTCATCCAGGGGTGGATTAGTTCCCCCTGTCCATAGTCTGGGAGGGGCGAGTGTTAGGAAAGATTTCGTTATTGTAGGGAACTTTCCTTCCATGTGGCAACCCCTAAACTTTTTGCTATTGTTTTCAACCTGTTTTCTTGACTTTGCCAGAGAAGTGCAGCCTTCTGCTGTACTCCTCTGGGCTTTCGCTCCTTTCTTACGGGGAAACTGACATGCCCTTAAGACAGTCAGTACCGGGGAACGCTGTTTCCCGTAGTTTCTTTTATCGTGTCGCCATTTTAGTGCAACACGACACAAGAGGGCACTGTAAGCTAAGTTACAGCTCTCTTGGGTCTCTAGCCTTCTACAGACCCTAGACACTCTTGTAGGATGGTTTTTGGATCGGTGCAAGTCATTCAGGGACTGGGCTGGTGGCAGCGATCATTTGGTTTATTTTGAGCTCCTTTTGCCGTTCTGAGCACCTTTTTGCCGCGAACACAAAAGGGTGGCCCGGCTACCCAAAATGGCCGGACCACGAGGCTCCTTTGTCTCGTCCACTGTCCGTCTTGCTCCCTTTACCTTCCCCCGGGTCAGGCGACCCGGGGCCTTCCTTATTTGGGCATGTAGTTTCCCGCGAAACACGGTTGCTTTCGCGGGCTTCTACATGTCGTTTGAGTGCCCCCAGGATGTGGGCTGGGCTGTCTGGTCCCAATACACATCCTGGGTGCCAGAGAGTCTAGGGTGGTGTGAATGCCTGGGACCACTGTGGTCCGTGATTGGTCCACGTATGGTATGTGTGTTGATGAGCGGATCTCCCATTGGCTCCCCTCCGTTTTGGCGCGAAGGGAACCGTGGATAAGAGGGAGCTGGAAACACCACTGCCAGGTCGATCTCCTGAGTTCTTACGAACCCAGGGATACAGGAGCCAAGTATCCTGCGAACACGAGGCTGGACCGAGGAATCACTGGTGACCCCCTGAAGAACTTCTGCTCCTCATTGCTGTCGTCCGGTGAAGCCCTTTCCACCTAAGATCGAACAAGAAGGCCTGTACTGGCGCTTCGACCTATTGGAATAGCAGGACCAGCTATTCCCGGCACCTTCATCAACTCCTGCTGTAAGCCTTCGGAAGTGTCTCTGGGCCATCCAGTTGACTGACCAGCTTACTAAGGAGGCCTGCTCTGTAATCGCCGACAGGTTGGGTGGTATTCTGAGTCCGGGGCACGCTCACACGCTTCGTTTGCTTAGCAACCCTAAGCTAGAGGTGAGCAGTGCTCGTTTGGCTTGAATACACCCGGCCGTTCCGTTGCCCTGCTGTGGCGACAAAACTGTGCTTGTTTCTTCGATCGGGACGTCTTTTTACTCTGCACGACGACGAGACGTTCCCTGCTCTTCAGAACCTGCCAGAAGCTGCATCTATCGAGGAGAAGCTCGGGCCTGCTTGCTTCGGGGACCGGTGAGTAGATTAGCTAGGATCTGGTCGCCCTCCTGCAGTGCCCCTTGCTTTTCCCCGCTGTGAATACAGCACCCCTTGTCCGTACTCGCGCCCTGCTTCTGCCTCACAGTGGAGGCTGCGCTAGAGTCGCGGACCGTGTTCTCCTTCATTAGAGCTCCCTACAGAGCTGTTCAACGTCCTCCGAAGAGCTTCACCTTCTGCCCATTGGCACCGGCGTGTGCAGGTACTTTTGAGCGCTAGGCTCCACTCTTCGTAGGGATTGGACTACCATCCAGTTAGGGGCCTCAGAAGGCGGACATATCACTCGCATTGGTTCGCACTGCCTGTTTTCCTTCCCCTGCAGGTGGATAACATATTTCGTGCTGCTAATGCTGTGAAACTGTGTATTCTGTATATATATTGGGTGGATAGTGTATGTGTTGGTTTAATATCGTTGTATATTGCTGCTTTTACTGTGGTTATTAGTTTCAAGGCCTTATAATAAATGTGTATCTATTTTTGATATAAACAACTGTTTGGAGTAGTTTGTAAGCGCTCTTGCTTTGTGTGCTCATTGCGGGCTTTCAGTCACCCTCACCCCTCTTGAGACCTAGTCTTGACCGCCGCGATCGCTACCTTGATTGGTCTGGCTTGTCCAGAGGTTACCCTGTTCCAAGTAATTAGGTTGGCCTTCTGAACCTCTGCGCCACCAGGACAGAGTTCAGAAATCCGTCTTAACACACGTTCTGAAGGGGGGTTTGTGAGATGGTTGGGACAGGACAGACATCTAACTGGTCCAGGTACATTTAGGTAATTCATAAATACAGATGAGGTGTGGGAACGGGAGGGTGTCGGCGGTGGGGTGGCAAAACAAGTCCAGTCCAGCAGGGCCCTAGATTAAGCGCAGATTTAAATTCCAGCAGGCCCTTTTCCAAGAATGTGTTGGTGGACACAGCCACCCTTTATATTCAGGTTGGTGCCTTTCACTACTCAAGTAAACTTCACCAATGGCTCGCCACAAATACTCTTACTTATCCGATGGTCACATTTATTTTATTTTTTATTTTATTTTTACATTTATAGCAGTGCACCAAGCCCTCAGAAATATGGGTGCTTGTTACATTGATAGGTATAGTCCAGGTGGGTGATGCATGAGTGGAGTTAGGCAAAAAGTTGAGTATTTATGTTTTTTTCTGAATCGTTGGTAGGATGTCTCAAAGCGCAATTGGGGTGGTAGGTTGTTCCAGAGATTGGCCTCAAATGTAAGGTGGAGCCAACTGCTTGCTTCTGTCTGAATCTGATGGACAGTAGACGCTGGCTATTGGATGATCTAAGTGGTCTGACTTGTGAATATTTGTATATCCTCTGGAGAAGGTAAAAGGGGACTTTGAAGGCAAGATACCAATGTTCAATCATGAGAATATTAAATGTGATTCTTTCTCGGAATGGGGAGCCAGTGGACTGAGCGTCTTACCTCCGAGATGTGGTCATTTTTGTTCAAGCGTAAGTCTGCACGCAGAGCATTGTTTTGGATGACCTGAAGTCTACTGAAGTTCTTGTCTGAGATGCCGCAGAGAAGGGCACTGCAATAGTCCAGTTTGGACAGCACAAGAGTGCGGGCAACTGTAAGTCGGTTAGTGGTAGATAGAAATGGTCTACTTGCTCGGATGAGCTTTGTGGTGTAGGCTTGTTGTAGAAGTGATGCTGATTTGGCGGGTCATGTTGAGTGAGGCATCCAGGTAAATGCCCAATGTTTTGAATGAGATATGTATGTTATGTCTTTGATGAGCTAGGTGTTAGTCTTAGCAGTGCACAGTGATGGCACAAGTTATGGTTGCTTAGCATACCATAACTGGCGCATTTATGGGGTTTTACTTGTAAACATAACGTCAATTTAAGAAAGGTTTTAACAGAATGTCATAGGTTTTTACCAGTGCAACCTTAAATTGTTACAAGTTCCTTATATTGTACTCATATCCAATGTAGCAGCGCTAGAGTCTGCGAACAGAATGAAAGTCTGATGACAGAAGGTAGCAATAACTGAAATCAGAAGCACAGGGGACACCAGAAAATGTTGAACCGTTCAACCAACATAAACATATACATAAAACAACAGTACTTATATTTACTACACTCAAATATATATGTTTGTAAAATTCAACATTTTAGAATGTAAAAACGATTTTTTTTATTTAAGACACAGTATTATGGAATGCACCAAGCACAAACCATAACTGTTTATGGTAGTGGTTAGCGTGCCCTAGAATTAATGGCAGCTAGGGAGGACTGGGTGGTGGAGTCGAGCAAAAGAGGGATGACCCCAGCACCAAATTCTCTAAGACAATAGTTGACCCTGAAATTCCTGGCAAATTCCATAACCTGCCTGTCCTTATCCTAAATAAACAACCTTGGAATTGTAATCAAACCTCCAGTGTGGTTATCTCTGGCAAACCCCATCACAAGCCTTTATGCTATTTTGTTGTTCAATATGTACACTGCATTTGGTAACTTTGGTATAAGAGTAGTTTCTTGCAAAACATATCTTCTTTTTTCTATTTTGTAGAATTTCCTTTGTCTGAATATCAAATTAATTTCATAATGCTTTATTTCGACAATACTGCCATAAAAGAAAACATTTGATCATATAGCAATTCATTGAATCGATTAATGAAATTATAGCATATCAGATGTTCAAGGATAAATGCATATTAAAACATCCTAGCTGCTCATGTAAAATATCACAACAACATGGTCAATACATCTGTACATTCTTCTGCCTTAAACTCCAAGCCCAAACAAGACATTTAAAAGTAGCATAGACAGCAAAATGATTGCTGGAATTAGTGCAGACAGTAATGGTCTCAATGATCGTGTGACAACCATGGGCCCTAAATAATGGCCTTAGAGAGTGTTTTGTCTTAATGTCAGTGTAGCATTAAAAAGTGGATTATTGTTTCATTCATACAACCACACAAAAGACAAGTTGAACATACATTGTCGTTCCATTTATTTATTTTATTTATAGGATATTTGTAAGGCATCTATACAAAAAATGGTGTTTAAGGCGCCACAAGACAAAAAGGGGGGTTATAAGGAAGAAAGATAACAATAACAAACCTACTAGGCCTTGTGACATTCAGATCGTACAAGTGCAGTAACAGAAGTGAGAGGGAGAGGGTGGGAAGTGCCAGTTTGCACAAAACGTGAAGTGCTAGGGTGGGAAGGGGAGTGCAGGTAATAGAGAGAGCAAAGTGAAAAGGGGGTAGTGGAAGAAGGTCAGAGGGGCTAGGCGAGTGCTAAGGGGAGGCCAGGTGGGAAAGTGCCAAGGATTGCATGGGGTGAGGGTATGCATTCTCAGCTCGAGAAAGGGGGTGGACTGGGCAGGTGGGCCTGATACCCTGTGGAACTCTGAAGGAAACCAGGCAGCCAGTCACTGAAGCAGATGGGGTGCTAGCAGGGGAGGAGGAGAGGGAAGGAAGAAGAGAAAAGGAGGGTCTTGCGGAGCTTCCAGAACTTGAGGAGATCTGGCTCAAGCCTAAGAGGGGCAGGAAGACCATTAAAGAGTGGCGTTCCTGCAGAGGAGAGAGAACCACCCCTTCTCTTTGCTTAGAGAAGCATCTGATTTGCAGAGAGTTGAAGCCAAATGAATGGAGGGCTCTAGCAGGGGGGTATTTAGGGAGGGGGAGTTGGATGGAGTGGGGTCCCATGCCTCAGAAAGCCTTGTTGATGATTTAGAGGGTCTTGAACTTGATCCTATCAGCAACCCCTCAGGTTCCTTCTACACCTCTGCAGGGCATACCTCTGATTTGTACACCTGCCTGGAAGTCTTTCAAGTTTGGCAACCTTCTCCATATTGCCACTCTCAACACAAGCCTCTGACATCTGCCACCTCCTGCAAGAACTTGATCTCGATGTCCTCGGTCTCACCAAGACATGGTTCATGGTCAACTCTGTCACAAGCTTTGACAGTCTCCTCCCTGATGGCTACAAGATCCTCTCGGCACCCAGATCGAACTGTTCTGGAGGGGGTGTAGCCCTGATCTTCCCGGAGCGGATTCCTGCCTCGTCATTCCTATGCAGGCCTACTCCTCTTTTGAATGCCTTGTCTGCAGTCTCTCTCTCTCTCCTGGCCACTCTCTTACCATAGCTACTATCTATGGGCCAGCCAGTCAGATCACCTCCTTCCTCTCTGAGTGGACAGACCTCTCCTCCTCCCTCCTGGCCACTCAACTCCTCCATCTTGGAGACTTTAACATCCACCTGGATTCTTCCTGTCCCTCCTCTCAACTCTTTCGCAACTTCTGAACTGTCTCTCTTTCTATTCTCCCCTCTGGCCCAACTCACTCTGCAGGGTACACTCTGGATGTTCTGATATCCTCAGATCTCCCCCTCTCTATCCCCCTCACCAATACTCTCTCCTGGAGTGATCACTTTCTCCTTTCCTCCCATCTCTCCCTCTCTACACCTCAGGCCAAGCCAACTCCAGCACTGCCACCTGTCGTCTTGGTAATTCGACCCATGAAGTGTGCGTTAATTGAGCCCTTTGCCTCCACTTTCTTTCCCTCTACTCCTCCTCTGGCTGACCCACACCCTGAAAAAACCCTTTCCATGATCCACTCTTCTATCTCTGATACTCTTGATGCTCCTGCCCCTGTCATGAGGATCTGCTTGAAGCGCAAAGCCAAATGCAACTCCTGGTATGACTCTGACCTTTTCACCCTTAAACACAAATGCAGGGTGGCAGAGAGGAAATGGATAGCTTCCTGCGCATCCTCTGACAAACTGGCCTACCACCTGCACCAAAGGCAAAACCGGCTCTCTGCACTGTGAAGAGAGCCCACATCCAACCCTGCATCTATGCAGCATCTAACAACTTGGCCGAACTCTTTTAAATCTGCAAGGAGCTGGCTAATCCGGCTGCAGTTTCTACCTCTCCTGTCCCCTCCCAGCCCCTCTGCACAGCCCTAGCTTCTCATTTCAACTCCAAAACTCAGGACATCCTGTCCATGCTCTTGTACTCTCCTCCTCCTCCCTATACTCTCTCCTCTACCTCCAGTCCCCTGTGGCCACCTCTCCTCCCGCTTTCTTCTCCTTTTCTCTGTTCTCCCCTGACAAGGTTTCTAGACAAGTCTGATCTATGAAAGTCTAATCAAAGCAGGTTCTTCCCTGTTCTGCCAAAACCATCAAGTATCACGTTGACACCCTCGCTCCTGCACTGGCTGACTTCTGAAACCACTCCTTCATCACTGGAGACTTCCCTTCCCCCTGTAGCACTCTCGTGTGCACCCTCTTCTCAAGAAATCCTCAGCCGACCCCTCGTACCTAACTAACTATCACCTGATCTCCATCACCCCTTTCCTGGGCAAACTCCTGGAAAAGCTGGTGATTTCCCAGCTTAATATTCACACTGAATCTGTTGGTTGTCTCCATGACCATCAGTCTGGCTTCGGAGCAGCCAGAAGCACTGAAACTGCTGTCCTGGACATCCATGAAAACCTGCTCTCTAACCTTGATTCTAATCTCCCCTCTGTCCTCATCTTACTCAATCTCTCTTTTACCTTTGACAAGGTCAACCATGCTATACTGCTCAATAGTCTCCATGATGTCCTGGGCATCAATGATCAGGCATTCACAAAAGATAGGGGGGCAAAGTAGTAACTTAACAGCGAAATGCCCTTACTTTCTGTACAGGGTAACACGAAAAATAGGGGCAAGTGCCAACTGTAATGTGATTAAGTGAAAAACCAACGCTGAGGCAACCGGCCTGTTTTTTGGAAAAACTACTGTGGTTTAGGGCAGAGTTATTTTTCAAGAGAACTAATGACTGCTGTATGTTATACCGCCATTAGTAACAAGGCTGTGGAGGAGGACAGAAAAGGATTGAGTTGAGTTCTAAATATCCCTTCCTCCTACACGTATCTAACCCTATGTAACGCTGGCGTATTGCCTACAAACAGGGCACAGGATAAGAAGAAAAGCTATTCACTTCTAGTTGTTGTAAAACATTCAGCCTTGTTTTAGTCATGCCCATCAACCACTCTCTTCCACTATGTGTCTGTATTGGAAGAGACAAGTAGCCAGATAAAAAGTCGCTGTTTTAGTGATCGAGTGAACACATATCCATTGGGTTATACATAACTTTAATGATGCAGGGACTGTGTGTAGACCCCATATACCGAAGTTTAAAAGAAAGACACAAGCACACGTTTGTAAAAACGTGACAACTGTGTTCTAAACCAACATAAAGACAAACCATATCATACACCACTATGCATTTTTCTTTGGTCTTATTGTTCTTGCAACTAGTGGGGTAAGGTTTAAAAAATTGCTCATAGATAGAAAGTTCAATTAGTATCTCTAAATTGTCGCAATAACTGTCTACCGGTTTCAGCGGCAGCGTATTTGTTATGGCCACTTTCTTCAGGACAGTATTTTGGTATTTTCAACAAGCAGGTGTATCTAGTGGTTTTCATACCAGCATGTTGAATTTTAACAAAGAGGGCAGGTATGTATACTTTACCACCTGCTTTGTGTGTCTTGGGGCTAGGACAGATGGGTGACCCTGGGTATTGGAAATGGATTACACGACAAATGCCACATTACCCTGCTTACTCTCCATCCCAGACCATTCTTGCCACCCTTGCCTATCCCTGACTGGAGCACTCCTTTGTCCAGCTCGTCAACCAACTTTGCAATGAATGGCCACTTCATGACCACAGCTACTGACACCCCTAAGCACATCCCCCATTACTCCTACCCTTACCCCATGTGTGCCAAGTCTACACTTCCCTACTAGAGGCCTATGATCCATCAATGGAGACAACAAACTCAACTGCTATGGAACAATCCTTCACCCAATCATCTCCCACATATGATGCCATGCTGCCTTGAGTTATCAACCAGATTGTAGCAACAAAAAAAAAATCCTCTTACAGACCATAGACCTCAAATACTGCAGTTCCTAGATGAAAACATCTCCCACCCAGCTTTCCCACCAACACCCACCTACAATTACCCCACCCAAGACACAGACATTTACTGGTCCCCAGAACTCCCAACCCTGCCTAGGCACCCTAAGAACAGTTAGGCTGAGCCTCATAACATCACCCTATCTTGGGGGTAGAAAGAACCTCTTGCCTCTCATCTCACACCAAGCTCAAGCAGGTACCTCCGCCCAAATCCCAACAGAACAAACACCCATTAGACAGCAGTCTATCACTCAATGGGGCCCTGATCAATGCCCTCTCCCTCTGTTCTCATGACACAACCTCATTGAGAAACATAACCTCGATTTTCTGGCAGTCACGGAATCCTGGTTACAGAGCACACAGCGCTGCCGGGCCATCCCTTTCACCCACCTTGCCTCCCAATTATTCCATGCTCAGAGCTGTCAGATCTGACACAATGGGTGGAGGTGTCGCCCTCATCAGCAAAACTACACTAGCCTTCTCTCTACCCCCCAACCAGGCTAAGAATTACTCCTGTCCAAGCTCCTGATCAATCCACAAATTGCCATCAACTTCCTCATCATCTACTGCCAAGCTAATTACCAGAATTGCCCTGAACTCGACATTCCCCTCCTCCTATCACCCCTCATCAAACCAGCCAATACCTATTACTAGGGGATTTTAACTTTGGTTTCAATGATGCCACAGATTCAAAATCCAAAGACATAACAAAGTCACTCACCGAGTTAAAGTTCAGCCATATGATCCACTCCCTGACCCATTCAAAAGGACTCACTCTAGATTGGGTGCGATGTTTGAATACCACTGTCAACACCATAGACTTCTGCCTCACCAACACCAAAGTGACATGCAACGCAGACACCAGAATCCCTCCTACCCTCTCATGCAAAAAAAAGCAGACTCAATGAAGCTTGACTAGCCCCCAAACTGG
This sequence comes from Ambystoma mexicanum, assembly GCF_040938575.1. Classification (NCBI taxonomy): domain Eukaryota; kingdom Metazoa; phylum Chordata; class Amphibia; order Caudata; family Ambystomatidae; genus Ambystoma; species Ambystoma mexicanum. The sequence continues at coordinate 234,196,374 of NC_090930.1, read as the reverse complement.
TGTAACACCTTACACCTGGAGAAAATACACTTCTATACTCAACCTTGAGGCTTTCCAACCACCTCCAAAACCTTCAGAAACACCCTCATATCGACAAAAGCCAACTCCTTCAACACCAGAATCCCAATATCCAGCTCCATAGCCAAAGAGCTCCTTTACATAATCAAAGAACACAAACACTCAGTCCGTACCCCCTCTCTTATCCATATTGACAAAGATTGGTGCACTACAATTCAAGTGGCACTCTCCACCAAAATTGACAAATTACAAACCAAAATATTCTCCAAGAAACAACTCCTTTCCAAACCTCCTTCCCCCAACCACCCCTCCAATTCCACTTCTTAGCCATCTCCTCGGAAGACATTACCACCGCAGTCTAACATGGAATACCCTCTAATTGCAGAGGTGATGCCTGCCCTGGCCACAGGACAAATGTGGTTCTACCACACTTCCTCCGGCCCTAGCCATCAATGCCTCCTTCACTTCCAATAATGTACCAACCTGCCTCAAAATGGCATGATATGATATGATATGATAGGTTATTTATAACAAGCTTAATACCCAGATGTTTCTAAGCGTGGACCCGGGGATCCAACCTGTGTGGCTCTGTGTAGTCTTGTTTCCAAGGGGGGGCACATTGCTGCTGAGCTATCCTCCCGAGGCATGGATCTCCCCATCAAGAAGCAATCTCTCGATTTTACCCTCCCTACCAACTACCGACCCATCACCACAGTTCCCTTCCTTTTCAAATTCCTTGATTGTAAGGTGTATTCCCAAATTCAAAATTACCTAGACTAGAAACGCACCAGGTTCTAGGTGGTATCCACAGAAAAATTCAAATGACAAAAAACCGAGGCAGAACATTTTTGTATTCGATTTATTTTGACATTTTAGCAAATTAATAGTTGGGAGTTGGATAAATGGATATATTAGGGTAGGGAGAATGTTGAGGGGGAGCTGTAGGGGATCTCTGCCCACATTGCAAGTCGAAAATTTGAAAAAAAATAAATTTGGCATTTTCTGCCTCAGTATTTTCTATTCCATCTTTTCATGGAAAACCCTTTTAGGTGCCAGACAATCCAGATTCAGACCAAAACATAGCATCCAAACAGCCCTCTTGGATTTCAAAATTCAACTTGACCACACCCGTGATTCAGGCAACTTGTCTATTCTACTCCTCCTAGACCTGTCATCTGCATTTGACCTCACAGATTATGACTTCCTCTGCCATCACTTCCTGACAAACTTTCACTCCCCCAGCCGGTTCACTGTATCAAATCTTTCATTCATCAGCACACTTCCAAGGTCTTCATAAGCAACCACTTGGAGGACCCCATCCCTATTCCTTGTGGTGTCCCTCAAGGCTCTTCCATCTCCCCAACACTTTACAACACCTAATGCCCTGTCCTACCTCATCCCCACATTGTGGCAAAACCAATGACTCAATGTCTCCGCTCTTCAGCCAGCTGTGCTGCCGTGCACTACTCTCCCCCAGATTCCAATCGAAGTTAGCAGGGGGCTCCAGCATCTGCATGACCACTGCCCCCCCTTTGGAACACACTCCCCGACCACATCAGAAACAAACGTTCTCTCCTGCTATTCCAAAAACTCCTAAAAACCTGGCTATTTGACACATATGTATAATTGAACCTAACGAAGTTTACTTTTAATTACTGTATTTTCTGTCTCTTTCACAAACCCTGTTCAAGCGCCGTGATATTTCTGGGTTTGGGCACCTTACAAATGAAATAAATAATTAATGTCTGGGCTACGCATTCCAGTACAAGAATCGGATCACCCGCACTGGTGCGGCAGTGCTAGTTATCCATTTTCATAAATAACCATTATTTGGCAGTTGGCAATAATGGGCATTCATGCTGACTATGCACAAAGACTGCTCCAGTCAGCCTGCATGACTGTGTAGACAAAAAGAGTGCATCCAACAGCACCAGAATTGGGGCAATGCCAGGACAAAGGATGCTGCCAAAGAGGAGTTTCTATCCTGAGAAAACAAAGCAATCTTTCTGTATTGTTTCACAGGAATGTTTGTCTGTTCAGTAATGATTTTGCCTGCATTTGTCAACCAATCTACCAAAGAAGGAACGCAGGTTTGCTCTATTTTCCAGGGCTAGACAGTCAAAATGTTCCACTTGCCACTTATGGAATCAGAGCAAAGCGTTGACAATGATTATGGGTTTAAAGAAGTGATTAAACATATTTCATTTCAAGATACAACTAATATGTTGCTTTATGTAATGTTGACTTGTATTTGCAAATAGCAAATACATGATCTGCCATGATCAGTGCATGCATTAACCCCAAAGAGCTGATGTGCGTTGTAGCTCTAACCCAACTATGTTGACACTATTGGGCGGAGCCGTGGGAGGTAGCAGGAGTGGCATGGAGATGCCATCTCCAATGTGTTAAAGAGGTGCTAGAAAATAGTTGGACCGTGAAACGTATTCTTTGACAAACTAAGCACTGCACAGCACACATTTATTTGCTTTCCTGGCTCTACCCAGATTATTCTCAAAGTACCTATTTTGCTGAACCTTTCTTCGAATTGGAATAATAAATACAGACTGATACGTTGACAAAAAAGTAAATACAAACAATGAGAATAAGTGCAAATTCAAAACTGAGTACAAACAATTGCAAAATAGCGAATGGGAAAGGGATAGGTAAAGGGAGGGGTAGAGAACATGAAACTGCCATTAATACAATTCAAATTCATCAAAAAAGGATGGCTGTCAAATAAGATGCATGTTCATGGATGCAGGCTAGAAATATGGTACAAGAGAACTTATAAGGTACATGCATTGGAAATTAGATCACTAATGATACACACAAAAAACGCTTGCCTATTAACAAATTGCCTTTCTCCTAACGTGGTGGGATGTTGTTGAGGCAGGGCGGTGTGCAGATAATAACACATTTTCTTTGAAGGAAAATAAATATAATTGCTTACGAGTGCAACATAGCAATCAATGAATAAATTATAATTATAGGTTCCATATATTGGGTCTGCACATATAAATCTAAGCACAAAGCAGTACGACTCGCCAATATGGAAATTAGGAATTCATGCTTCTTCTTAGACTTAGAGATGTTTGCTATTTTAGCAGTACATTGCAGGCCTACGCTATAATTAAGGTAACAAAGGAACCCATCACCATTTGGGAATATTACACCCAATTACAGGACCCGGGATGCTTTGTTTAGGCATTCATTAACCTTTTCAAAGCTCATAATGGGTAATCTAATCACATAGAGGTGACAGACTGCATTATGAAAAGGAGAACACTTGTCATTAACAGCACATATTCATATCTGAGCTTGTTTTAAATTGGGGCCGTTTTATAAAACTGAATGTGTAGTTTTCTTTTTTAATCAGCCTAGGATTGACAAGATGTAAATTGCTTGTGCTTTGCAGAAATAATGAGTATGTTTGAAATGAATGTCGCAGCATCCTTTCTGACTTTCTGTAATTAAAGCAGTCTGACATTTAGAGAAACATTGATATAAACGTTCCAGTACTGTAAAATCCTGAGAGGAATTGATGCTACTGGTGGAATGCATAGGAAAGGCACCTCTGATCTAGTAAAATTAATTTACTAAAAAAGAAAGAACATCTATAAGTGTGATATAATTCTGGACACTGTTATAGACATATTCACTATCATTCATGAGAGGTCGTGTAAAGTTTTCCATTAGGCCAATCATTGCTTGACAAACAATTGTTACTACTACCCAAAGATACCTACTTCATTTATGCTAGTTTAGACGTCTTTACAACAAAAATGTATCTGCACAGTGCATGTTCCTCCTTTTGCGAGACTAGAAGGAAAGTATATGATACAGAATCAGGTCACATTGTGCAATATGGTGTAGCACATAATACAGCAGATTTGATGTGGCAGATGTATGACTATATGTTGTAAGTAATATGCCCCTTTTGACAGTACACAAACATAGGTAAGAAGAATAAATGCCGTAATGTGAGCAGAGTGTACATTTGTAAATGATATCTGTGAGGAATTACAATCTGGCAAGGGTGTAGAAGTCCTGGCTTTTTTGATTTGTATTAATTAACACAGTGATATGGGTAATTCCATCTCAGAAAGTGACCCCTTTAATAAGCTCCATACCAAAAGAAAACCAAAATAAAACCATGAATTTATGCCCTGCTGCATTAGTATCCTGATTTGAAGCACCTATATATCTGTTCTGTTGTTACCACTGAAAAGTGCTCCATTATATATCTGTATTGGTGTTTGCCTCTTTAAAGCACTCCGTTGCTTCGCAAAGCTAGGTCGGTGGTCAATATATACAATAATAATAATAATAATAATAATAATAATAATAATAATAATAATAATAATAATAATAATAATAATAATAATAATAAAAATAATAATAATAATACCAGTGGCACAGAGCCGGTTCAGAGGTCACACCCATGTCTCTGCAGGGCAGGGGATGCATTTAAGATAGGCACCCTGTTCCAAAAACTGCATAATAATGAGAATCCTGTCCTGGTGGCACGGCAAACTGTAAATATAAGACATGCTTGAGTTAGGGTATAGTGGCCAGCATCTATCATAATAACCCCAGGCACATTAAATTGAGATCACACATGTGCCAGCCATGTGAGACCAGTTCAGCTGTTGAAGGGTCATGTGTATTCAATACAATAACAATACAGTATAGTTTATTTCTGAAAGTGTAAACATTACTATGAAAACATACATTGATACAAAAACAACAAAAACAGCACCAGATTCTTAAATTATTAAATGAAAAACAAGAACATACACAAGTTAAAAGACAGAGAAATCCTTCTCATGAACAACTCACTGGTTAATATGATGAAGTAAAATTATCATTTAAGTATTCCCTGCCTGCCGGTACAGCTGTACCCCTCCTCTTACCCCCTCTGTATCCTACCACGACTGTATATCTGGTCTGTTGCTGCCACTGTAAAGTGCTCCATTTTGTATCTGTATTGGTGCATGACTCTATAAAGCGCTCCTTTGCTTCTAGAAGCTAGGTCCCTGCTGAATAAATACCATACTAATGATAATACAATAATGAACAAATTCATAACATGTATCTTCTATACAAGGCCTACTTGAGGAACAATAGGTATGCCCAACCCACTCTGGGATAATCTACCCACAAAAGATGAAGTAGTGCATGGCGGAAATCTATGAAGTGTAGTTCATGTAGTAAAGGCCTTATGGTCCCAGCTCTTATGTCATAATACGCTGGACTAATCAACAAAAAATGAGGTAGAGCCTCACTAGGCATTCTGCATAATAAACATGTCTGATTGTCTTTCAAAATTATTCCATTCAGCCAAAGTGACTCTTAAAGGAAGACAATTAAAGCATGCCCTCTTGAGTAAAATACTCTGCGAGGAATTAGCGGCCCATAGTAAATCATTTTGGACACTGGGTGACGTGATAATCGCATAGTTAAATGATTTGGGTAGCTCAATCAATTGTCTTTTTGCTTGGTAATAATATGCACATCTGGTTTTTAAGGTCCTAGCCATCTGTGTTGTTAAGATGTCTGGTGCGATAATGTATGACGCTGCATCAATTTCCGTAAACTTGATTTCTAGAAATGTTAACCATGGTACAATAACATTGACATGTTTGGAGACTAGGAACCTAATTAAGTTGTGTGTCAGGATAGCCTTGTTATTACACCAAAGCATTAGCCAATGTAGCAATGGTTGGGCTGACAATATGTTACAACAGAAGGCACAACCCAATTCCAGGTCAACCCCGTAACTTGACGCACTACAAGGAAGATCCAGGATTTGTTTTAAAAAATCGTTTTCTATCACCTGAATCAAACATATGTCCATATATCCCCAAAGTTCCATCCCACAGCGATCAACTGAGGCTGATTTGCTATGACAAACTTTTATGTTATGTGTTTTTGTTCCAAAGAATTGTCCCCCTGCCCACTGGCAAGACTGCAGCCGTGGGGGATTGTCACTCCTTATAAGGGCAGGTAACACCCTTTTCCCAGGGACAGCCACTCCATAGTAAGCTGGCCTGGGAACAGGAATCAAAGGAATGGGCCAATCCACATAGGGCTAGGTTTCGCACCAGGGTGATTCATGTATAATGGCCTTTGATTGTATTGAGAAGGAAAGGGGTTGGGGTTAGTGTAGCCAAAGATATATCTGTACAGTCTTGGGATGATTCTGCCATCTTGTTTCTCACTGCCTCTCTCTCTCTTTCCTGTTCCCTCCACTTCTTGTAGCACAAAGCCCTTTTGGTGTGATGTCCGAAGGGCAAAGTCCATACATTTCAAGAATGGGGATTGGACGCTTAAATCGGGTTAGCTTTAGTCCAATCAAAAGGATAGCTCAGCAGTCTCAGGAGGATAGCTCAGCAGCAACGTGCTCGCCTTGGAAGCAAAACGCCACATTGCAACACGGGTTCGATCCCCGGGTCCACGCTTAGAAACCTCTGGTTATTAAGCGTGTTATAAATAAGCTATCATATCATATCATAATCACCTGTGGGCTCACACCACTTCTTTGGATAATCTCTGCAATCCAATCCTGGAAGAAGATTTCACTGGAACCTGCTGATAGAGAAGTCCTTTCTAAAGTCCTCCACTTGTGAGAAGAAGGGCCATGTTCTAGAGCATAATCTAGTTCTGTCCCCTAACCATCCACAGGGACCATTGGTGGTGAACTCTGCTGCTGGACGAAGACAGCATCTCTCCCAACTTGAACTAACCTGTTGACTGGGACCTCACCATGTTGCAGGATCCTTGAAGGTGTGTGACAGCCTCCCCCATGTTTGGGAGCCAGAGAAAAGGACTAACCTTGGCCCATGAGACCCTGGAGTGGGACTCAAAGCTCCTGAAAGCCAAAACAGCCATGTTCCCTTTGTATTTTACTTCAACCCACTGCAAGCCATGATTCCAATGTGCTTGACATCGAGAAAACCTCCAGGTCCCTTTGAAACTGCCTTTGGCATTCATCATTCGCCAAACCTCCATTGCTGCTCAACTCTGTTGTGCATCATTGTATCCGCTCGAACTGGTGAAGTACCGCTGCTGTGAATTGCTCAAATCACTCTTCAAAGCACTGGCATCTTTATCGCCACTCCTCCAAGCCGATTGTATATATATTTATTTTTATAGAACCTTGCTGGCCATTCATTTGTTTTGGTCTTTTATACTTCACTGTTTGGGTTGCTACTGAACCGCATTCACACCCCTCTTCAGAGTATAGCCTTTCCTCAGCCCGCGTTAACACAAAAGGCAAAGGAGGTATATCTCTTAACTGTGCCTGTTTTCCTTTTATGGTTGTGCTGGCTCTTGGTTTGTAGAGGCGTAAGGGCTGCCATCAACAACGAGAATCCTCTCAGGGTTTTGCAGTGGTACGTATTTTAAATCAGCTCTAAGAGTACTGAGATTTTCAATCACCAGTAGACAATTGTTAAGTCCCCCATCTGACAGAGTCAAGATTAGATTAGAAAAGAAAAGCAGCTATCACGTCAGCCGCAGGCCTTTCATATTTGGTCAAACATGAATTTGAAATGGATTGGGTCTGCCAGCATGAAACTAATGATGGGGTGCCCCTAAACCAAAGTATCATATTTCTCAACTACAAATGCATCTGCTGCCACGGCACATAAACAAGGTGCCAAAGTTTAATTTACAGGATCTTATGCAGCACTTTAATGGTAAAATGGGCATTGCTGGGCATGCTGCATTTGATTCAATACTTCCAGTGCAAGTGCTTCAAGTCCATCACAAAAAAGAGTGAGCGATTTGGGATATTAGGACACACATAGTTCATGAGCCTATCACTATTCTTCCTTTAGTCTAACAAATGCCTTTTACACAACAGGTGACAAGGAGAGGGGCTCAGGGGCATAATAATGAGTGAGGTTCTGTAGGGGTTTAATAATTGAAAGCATTGTCCATTTTTCACTAGCAGAAATATTCCGACATTACAAGCAACCTTCTCTTTTGCAATCACCTTCTGAGTTCTGGTACCCGTAGACCTACATTCATTTGATCTTCAGATAGGATTTCCCTCACCACCTGTCAAGATATTCCGACCTAGTTAATGGACCCATGTTTGACGAAATGTACGTTTTTCTTTTGAGTCTTTGTGCCTTTGCAGAGCAAGAGTTGTGGGTAAATCGACAGTGCTTTCAATGAGGTAGTTACCACTAAATTATCATTTACATGTTGGATCAAAACATAACCTCTTTGTGCATTTGCAAGTCAAGATTTAATTTTAAAATTTGGGAAAATAGTGTTGGCCTTATCACATACCTCAAGGGTAAAAGAGAAAACATATTGGCTGGGAGAGATCACAAGCATAGACAAGAACATATAACGCTGACCCATTAGTGTACAGTGTGTGGCAGTAGCAAGTACACAAGATAACATAGTTGCTGGATTGTGGGTAAAACAGTTGTGTTAACTACATGGGCATGACTTTCATGGGCTTTTTGATACACAAAAGTGGAAAATTACAGGGACTACATATAGGCAAAATTATCCTTTGTTTCCATAAAATGTTTTATAATTTCTTCTGCTTCTTTTGACATGGTCTGCAGAATACCCTGAAGAAGTTTGGCTGGGTTCAAGGTAGTTCAGTTAAAAAATAAAAAAAAAACGTAATTTCGGGTACTAGCCCATAAATGTATATCATATAATTCTTTACAATGCATTACAAATCATCAGAATACATAAAGGTTACCATATACATGTATATATCTAAATGCTTATTCCTACTGTGAGACAAGCATGGTATCAAGAGATGACAGAGACAGCAAGAGCAACAGTTTCGCAACAGTTTCTTATGAACTTTATTGAAGGTTTTGGGTTTGTTTAGCGCCTTTCCTGCTCTATAACTAAGGTGGCATGTATCCTACCTAAATAAACTAATGGAAGTCTGTGCCTCTAAGTCCAAACCAAAAAAGTGTCTGTGTAAAAACCTTTGCTTGCACTCACATCTAACACTAAACACAGTGTAGGGATGTTCTTAGTTAACTAAACCGTGTCCACAAACAAGTATGGATCTACCTCTGGCTCACTTCGCCATGTTCAGGATACAGTTGCAGTACATGCTTGTTTCAGCTAATTCACCTAGCCTTGGGATTCCCTTCCCTAAGTCCAAAACACCCTTGTTCTTGATATACAATGTTCTGTTAATTTCACAAAGTTCCAAGAGAGCTGAAGCTTCCCATCCCCAAGCTTAATCCACTTACTGACAATAATCAATTGCGTCACAATACTCAACAGGAGATCTGGGTTCCTTTCCCCAAGTTTAAAATCACTTCTCCTCAAGGTTCAATTGAAACAATGTTCAACATGAGCTCCTGGTTCACTTCCCCAAGCTCAAAATCACTTCTCCTCAAGGTACAATTATCACATTGTTCAAGAGGAACACAGGGTTCTCTTCGCCAAGCTCAAAAGCACATATTTCTTAACATGCAACATTCTTGACTTCCTTTAATAACTGTTGCAGTTTGGTTGGGGCTCCCTGGTCCTGGTGCAGTTGACAGACCACACGATCCACCAACTACAGGTCACGCAACCAGTTGCCCTTGTATTTTCTTAATTGGTACCTTAGCTGGGTTCTTACTTGGTTTCTTATCGTGCTTCTTTCTTGCCCAATCTTTGGGCCTCATTACGACCCAGGCGGTAAGGGGTTTACGGCGCCGTAAACAGCGCCGACCCTTACCGCCTGAGTACGAGGTCCCTTAGCGCCATGGCGAATTTAACACCTGCTTTTAGCAGGTGTTAAAATCCATGGCGCTAAGGGACCATGGAGTTAATTACGCCACCGTAATTTACGGTGGCGTAATTAACGCCTTCCCCACTCCCATTATGCCCTATGGGGCAAAAATGGGAATGGGGAAGGGTAAATGGGGATTGGGGACTTACCGCTCCGCCAAGGTCGGAATGGGGCGGTAAGTCCGCCTACCATCATGGCGTAAACGTAGTTTACGCCATGGTGGTAAAGTCACGGCCCAGGCGGTAACTTACCGCCTGGGTCGTAATGAGGCCCTTTGTGTCTTAATATTCACTGGTAGGTGACTTGCTTTCTTTGTCACCCCTTTTAAAATATTAGAGTTTGTTGGCTCCCATTAGTATCCTCTTTCTCCTTTAAAGGGTTTTTCAGATCCAACTTTTGCTCACACTCCACTGCTCCATTCCAATTCTGCTGTTCTCTAACCGCTCTTCATCAATTTCTGGGTTGGAATACATTTAACTCACATTCAATTATTCAGTTAACTTTAATACACATATGATTTTCTTATACGCGACTACTCTTTTACCTAGTTTACAGACGGTCCATTGCTGGCATCAAAATCGCGTATTCTCTCTTTGTCTCTGGAGCAGAGACTTTTGACAACATGCCGGCTGCAGGCGGCCACACCGATACAATGTATTTCAAAAGCTTTCATCAGCAACGTTCATTCGCTCGCGTACCGGGCTTCTGGCATTTACTTGAAACTCACTGGTTGTGCTGCTGGATATCGCAGCATATCTGCTCACTCAGATTCTTATACCTTAGGTCAGGGTCTCACCTCCTGCCCCTCAAACACTTCTGGCTCGGCTTACTTGCCCAGGAGAATGAGCACTGCACTGCCACAATGAAGGGACCAATCCACCACACAGTTCCCTTCTTTGACCTCGTAGACTCCCTTGAGAGACGACTCAGTCACAATGCTTCCAGAAAGTGCTTTACGCTTCACATTTTGAGTGTCTCAGCGCTCTGCTTTCCACAGGTTCATCACAGGCTGGACAGGACTTCCTGCTGCTCTTTCTTGACGAACTTCCTTCTGCTGTCTGCTGTGTGCTCCACCTATTATACACCTGAAGCCTGTCAATCGGGTTAATACATTGAATGTGACATGCCTTACCTTCATGTCTGTATTCCTACAAATCCCTCTTCTTCATCGCAGTACTAGAGTGATGCTTCCTATGGGAATTGTGAATTTCTTTTTGTGGATTCTTCCTCTTCTCTGTACTTTGTGGGGAATCATGGGGTAGATTATGACATGAGCGAAAATAGCTCAGAAAGGCTGACGGAAGGAAGGGTAAGACAGTGTTAGAAAAGGGGGGTATACCATATCTAGCCACCAGGCACCCTCATCCCAATCCCCAAGGACCCTCCACTCAGGTGATCCTCCCTCGCTTGTCCGCCCCCAGGGTCGGGATCCAAAAGCGATGGCCCTTTCCTGGCCACTTGAGCAGAAGTAGCTGTAAGAGTCTTCCGGTTTCTCATACTACCGTAAAAACTGGTATAAAAGTTTAAAATAAAATCATATTTACATGCTTGCCAGGAAAACATCCATCAGATTGTGTCCTATTTGATTTCATCCTCGTTCACCAAGCCTTTGCCAGATAATGAAACTACGAATATGACCTCTGGATTGTGTGTCATTTTGCATAGAACAAACGCATTCTAGAACAAATTTGTCGGATTTTAGAAAACTGGTAATAACCACTTCTTCCTTAGTAGTGTATATTTTGGACATTCCAAGAAGAGGTTAATGGTTGTTTCTTTTACTAAGATGTACATAAACAGGATTTTCCTGAGTGGCAACTCCATCTGTGTATATTAAGCCACCAAGGAATACATGAAATCGAAATTTGATGTATAATATTCTATTACATTTTGGGTACATTACATTCTGGTAACCTTCCACACCTGGATTGGTTTTAAAAGCGGTGTAGCCTAAAATTCTAGAATGACTCACTTCTAATTTACTTTTACTATCAAATCTTCATGTACCAAATGTAAGAGGCCTATTTTGTCCAATGAAGTGGAATTGTGCTTATTACAGTTCCATGTTTTGCCCCTGAGAGAAACGATAAAAATAGACAGATGTTCTGTATAATGACCCGGATTGACAGATATGTGTAAGCGCATCCAAGCCAATATAAGTACCAGTTGGCAACTCCAAAGTTTACATTACACATTTATTTTCTGCTACTGTTAAATTGCCTATATCTTCAAATCCACATAGTTTGCTGCTCTATACGGCCACAGGTGACGTTTTGGGACTTGTAGACTTCTAAAACTGTCAATGGACGCTGATTGCCTAAATGGTGATTCTGCTAGTCAAGTACACCATTGTGTATTTTAAGAATGAATGTGCTTTTGCTTCATTGGAGACCCCATTTTGCCTGTTTCTATATGCTTACTCGCAAATAGAGTAATTTACCTCCTGAAGAGGTTCACCTAATTCCCATGTTTGGCTTAATTTTGCATGTGGTATGACATGCCATAACCATATTTTGTATTGATTCGCTGCTATGTTTCTGTTCTTCTAAAAATATAAAACAATGTCCAATTGCTTTTGTGGACCAGTTCTTGTCTTTGACATCAAAACCACATTGTCGGCATAAAATAATATGCCGGCTCCCTAATTAGCGATTAGCGGGGCATCTGCTTCTGCGTTGATGATCTTTAATGCCAAGTTATTTAAGGGAAATGAGAAGGGTGAGGGTGCATCCCTATTGTAATCAAGTTCTCAATGGGATGCTTTTGTTCTCTCACTCAAATCTGATGAACGCTGTATTATTATCAATATAGTATCTGGATAGGTGAAAGGATTTCAAAAGGAATTTTGTGATCTAATGACACATTCTATAGTGTGATTATATCCATGGACTCAAATATAGTTTTAAAGTCCACACCTATCAGGTTGAGTGGTTCTCTCCTGACCGTCACATGTTTGCTTTGAATCCCAAAGAGAAAGAAAGACTGATCTATGGTGCCCACACCTTATTTGAAGCCTGCTTGGTAGTTTGAAATTATGGACCTCATCACGAGTTTGGCGGTAACCCTTAAATCCGGCGGTAGCGCTATTACGCCGGATTTAAGGGTCCCCCAAATCAGGGCTTTGGCGGATTTCTCCCAGCTCTGAGCTGGGGGGATATCCGCCGAACATTCGCGCTCATATCGCCAGCGGGATCATTCGGGGGCATTCCTGAATGGGCTCTGTGGGGAATGTGGACTTCCAATACCGCCAAATCCGTGATCCGGCGCTAACAGCGCCGGGGGGCTTGGCGGTAGGGCAGATAGCGCCAGCGCTATTAGCGCCAGTGTTACCGCCCAACTCGTGATGAGGCCCTAAATGTCGCTCAATCACCCACTTCTCAAGTCCGTTGAGGCAAATTTTACTATATGCCTTTGAAAGGCTTTCAACTAGGTTAATTAGCCTATAGTTCGCAGGGAGTTGTCGATCCACTTTTATTAAAAAAGGAACTATTTCGGGCTGTTGCCAGCTCGATGGAACATAGTCGGCCATCTATAAATTGTTGAAAAAACAAGGCAGGTATCGTATCCATATCTGGGGCTCTTCTCTGAAGAGGTCGAATGGGATTTAATTGGGCCCAAACACTCTCCCCTTTGTTTGTGAGTTTAGAAGCTATTTTATTATGCTTTGGTGATAGTGTCTGCCGACCGCAAATAGTGTTGCTTCACTAGAGAGGGTTGTGCCTGTTTTGTAAACATTTTTGAAGTGCACATACCATCCTTCGTTTATTATGAATTATTCATTTTCAGGAAAAGCATCTCACTACATAGCAGCTCAGACATTTTGTGCAAGAACCTTTTTGGGTCTTTACAGTTTGGTGTTCGTATTAAGGATTCACATTTGTATCCTGCCACCTTCTTTTTAGTTTGAATGAACTTTTTGCAAGCTGCACAGGTAGCAGGGCAAGCTTTTCAGATCAACAATCCCCATCAAAGCTATACGTCTGCTGTCTAATTTGGTTTTTAATTGGCTTGGCTTATTTTGTAACTATGGGTGAGATTGTGTCTAATAGTGATTGGTAAAATGCTTCTAACGAATCTATCAAGTCTCTCAAGAGGATGGAAAACGTTGAGAACCAGCAACATTGCCAGATATATCGAGTGGGCTAAAGAATTACAATCTAAATTAGCCCATTTTAATTGTTTCTAATTATTGGTGATAGACACATCTGATTTGCAAGTCTAAGGCATACTGGATTGTGGTCTGAGATCTACCCATTGGCCAATTATTGACCGACCAGACCAGGAAAATATAATCAATATGGCTGGCTTGTAAGCCTCTTCTCAAGGTTGAAGCATCCAGGCGCCAACCAGCTAAATGTTCATTGCATCATTGCACGCCCAGAGTGTAAACAAGAGAGGCAATTTCACTAGTGTAAGATCGCCTTGATATGCAGTAATCTAAATGTGGAATTCCCCTAAAATCCTCCTCGTCCACTGTTAAATTACTAAAAGCTGCCCTGGTTTCGAATTCTGTATTAAAATCACCTAACATAATCCTGAGAGAGTTATTTGTGTTACTATCTAATGTTTCAGATTAAATCATTTTTTTTCTCATCTGTCTAAAACACATAGATTATTCAAAGATCTGTGTGGTCATACACAAATGTTAAACAACAAAAGCACATTCCAAGTACGGAAAGTAATCTTAATGTACATCGGATCATTGGTCTTTGTTCTAATAATTTTAATTTTAACCTTCAATGTTATGTTATTTCATGCTAACAGGCTGCTTCTTGGTCAACCCTTAGCACTCTGTTTTACTGGAATGAAAGAACAAATGTATCCAGCGTTGTGGAGACATTCAATTGCTCATGAGCCCTGGAAGCATATAATTTGATAGAGTTCTAAAAACAAATGACAATCACAATCTGACATTTTACTTTACCCTGCAACATTCCAGTATACAATACAGACATCAGAGGAAATTATCACATAATTCTGCAAAAACAGTATTGAGTTGAGCATTGGAAGCTCAGCATGGATTACAGGATGTCAATCCCCAGGGGCTTGGGCAGTCCTAGGGTTGGAGACAGTAAACCATTTTCATGGATGGTTGGAACTATGAAGACAATTAGTCTGAGTTAAACTCTGTGTACCAATGTTTTTTGTGTTCAGTGCATTGTTCTCAGTGTATCATTACCTCAGAAACACCTCCAGATCGTCAGGTCAGTCACAAGAAGTCCATCAAGTATGTTTTTTAATGTAACTCTTACAATATCTACAGCTAGTTGTGAGGGCTCGTGTGATCTATGGACTTCAGCAATGTCTTCTCAGTTAATAGATAGACAACCACACTTGTGGCACAGCCAATGGATAAAACTATTAATTAACATGTGTTTGATCTCTCCTATACCTGTAGCTAGACTTGGTATATTAATCATCAATAATGAGTTGTTGGAGAGAGACTCAGTTGTATCAATGCCTATACCTACTGTAACTACCGAACAGCTTTTGGGAGCCATCCTTATCTTCCTGCAATTCAAGAGTTTAGCTGATCTTTAGATGGACAGATGGCTTTAAACATCTTGCAGAAAGTCTACTACTTTTGTATGAGTGGTGTTTTTTATTGCAAAATGTCTATTACCTGAGAAGTGGCATAAGGGATGGCTCACAATTCCCAGTGGGCAGAATACGTTCTGAACTAACACAGTTGTGATTAACAGATTCTGATCTTTTTCTACTGGTGAGGTCATATCTTTATTGCCAGGCTAACTAGTAGTCCAATGTTGGTGAGGGTCCACACTAAAGGGTTTCAGAGGGAGTAAGGGACATTTCATGCTGGTATTTATTTTAGATACAGTTTCTTAAGATCACTATTTTCCTGTCATTGATTATGCTATTTAACACTGTTATCTCCTTTCCCAGATCAATTCATGTTCTATGACAGGGGTGGTAATCAAGGGTTTTCATAGTGGAACATGAGTGCATATGTGGACCACGCTCAACTGTATGATGTCTACAAGGTGTTGGGTTAGAGCCTGTATTACTGATAACTTCAGGCGTTCTTCTGTTTGTCATTCGTTCTAGTGCCTTTCACCATAATTATGTTCCCAACATGCTTTTGGTTGTATGCCCTCTGGAGGGGCTGGAGTCCAAACATGTTGAAGAATTTGGGATGTGCTATTATGTGTATGTGTATTTTAGCCATTAAAGTTATGCAAGGTTGGCAACTATCCCTGATTGTCACTCATGTCTAAATGGATTGTGTATGGCAGCAACAGAGGTATTCTATGGAATAAGTGGGTGGGTGATTGAGTATTAGGAGATAACTGAGAAGCTACAGTTCACATTTTTGACATTAAAAGTAGCTTCATTCTCATTGCAGAAGTGAAGTACAATTGTGTTTGTGTTATATGTGAGTGCAGGGTGGTTGGAGTGAGACTGTGCCTTCCGCTAAGTTGTGAAGTTGTGGTGTGCAAGAGGAGAAATGGGTTAGCTGTACAAATAACAATGTCTATTTCCTGGGTTCCATCTATTGACAAGAAGCAGTATCACGTTTCATATGTGATCTAAGCGCTAGATGAATGCATAGTAGTCATCCTCTTAGAGGTTCGCCTCATTACACGGAAGGCGGTGAGCCATGGCGCTATTAGCGCCATGGCTCATGCCGGTAAAATACCGGCACCGCCTTGGCGGAAAGGGGATTTACAGCCCCATTCCAAGGTTGGAGGGGCGGTAAACCCCCTTCCGCCATTGCCCTTCCCCATTCCCATTTCTGCCCCATAGGGCTCTATGGGAATGGGGAAGGCGCTAATTACGGCACCGCAAGTTTGCGGTGCCGTAATTAGCTCCGAGGTCCCTTAGCAGGTTGGTTTTTAACGCCTGCAAAAAGCAGGCGTTAAAGCACCAACCCGCTAAGGGACCTCGTAGTAAGGCGGTAATGGTTAACTGTCACCGTTACCATTAACGGTGGCCGTTAACCATTACCGCCTTCCGTGTAATGAGGCCCACAGAGTGAGAGATTGCCATCCCTAGTTCCTACTACTGCGAAAACAAGGTCCACATTTCAGGATTACACGCAGCAGCATGGCCCACCCACATGTGCTTTAGAGTAACATGCAGTGCCAACCATGTGCAAGGGGTCCAGGGCGCCTGACTGTCCACATACAGGATGATCAGTGTGAATTACCCAAGGTGCATTTTAAGTGCAGTCCATTGCCCACCCTCCAAGCCCACTTGAGTGCGAGCCTGGTGGTTGTGATAATACCCTTATGAGTGTGTTAGACTCCCTTCTTAAATCATCTTTACGGGGTGCAACCATACTAGGGCTGATAGCTGAGCACAGATGGGAATGTCGGGTGACATCAGCACCTCCATACTTTGTATATTCCCAGTATTTGTAGTAATAAAATCACAAGTCTGGTCAGACATAGGGCCTCATTACATGGATGGCGGAGAACCATGGCGCTGTTAGCGCCATGGTTCATGCCGGTAACTTACCGGCACCGCCTTGGTGGAAAGGGGAATTACCACCCCATTCCAAGGTTGGCGGGGCAGTAATTCCCCCTTCCACCATTGCCCTTCCCCATTCCCATTTTTTCCCCATAGGGCATAATGGGAATGGGGAAGGCGCTAATTACGATATTGCAAATTGCGGTACCGTAATGAGCTCCCTGGGTCCCTTTGTGGGTTGGTTTTTAACGCCTGCAAATAGCAGGCGTTAAATTCCCCAACCCGCAAAGGGACCTCGTAGTAAGGCGGTAAGGATTTACCGGTACCGGTAAAATACCGGTACCGGTAAACCCTTACCGCCATCCGTGTAATGAGGCCCAGAATGTTTGCTGATACATAAACTTCGGTTGGCAATGCATAGTTCAGACTACCTTCACTGCACCTCATGGAATCTTGTACTGAGACAGATTCTTGACATTGATGTCAGCTAGAATTGATGAACGGCAAGTAGGCTTAGGTGACAGTTTTTGGGTGCTGTTAAAAAAAAACTTCAGTTGCTTGAATTTTGGATGCTTCATCAATTGGTAGAGGATTTGGGTGTGATCCCTTTTTCCGTTCTGGTGAAAGCACTCCCAGGCACAGCTTCCTTTTGGTAGCCATAGAAATACATTTGAAAAGCTGAGCTGCTGGGGAATGCCAATCTGCCTAAAGGGGAAGGTAGAATCTGACTCCCTCTCAATCCCTGCATGCCACAAATGTATCAAAATAAATATGAGAGAAAAGAAAAGATGTACCCTTTGATGTTGCTTAGAGTTCCTCAAATGTCTGCACATTCAGCAAGCTTTAGCTACTTCAGACAGCCGCTAACAAAGGTGCAGAATAATCAATCGAGCACCTCGTTGCACTCACTGCCCTAACAGCCCCAACAGTCGAATCCTTGGGGGAGTGTTGTCCCATAGCTCCTTTTTTTGGATTTTGAGACTCTAGCACACAGCTAAAAATTCCAACTCTCCACGTATTGGTTCACCCAAATGAAACCCACCTTGGGTACAATAGATAGTAAAATCCATGTTATACAGAATGCGCTGGTGTAAAAGTGTGCCATAGAAATGCATGATTCACAGAAATAGGTATCAACTCTCCTGTACATGTCCTCAGCCTTTGATACGGTCAATCGTGCCACCCTGATAAATCGACTCTTTGATACCCTTAGCATCACTAACCTGACTCTGGACTGGTTGACCTCCTTCCTCTTGGACCGACCTTACCAGGTTCAACTGGGCACTTTTCTCTCCACCATCTCACTCAGGCCCTGCGGTGTCCCTCAGTGCTCTAGTCTCTCGCCTTGGCTTTTCAACATCTACCTCACCCCTCTAGCCCACTTGATCTCCACCTTCTCTTCTAACTTCTAGTGTTATGCAGATGACGTGCAGCTCTCCTTCAACCTTCCCTCCTGTGCCTCCTCCTCTTCCCCTCTAATTCCTGACTGCCTGTTTGCTCTTCAGGCATGGTGCCTTGCTAACGATTTCTGCTTTAATGCCAGTAAGATTGAGATCCTTCTCATTGGGACCCTTGCTCCCTCTTTCCTCCCAAACTCTGGCCAACCTACATGGACCCCTTCCCCTCCACCTCCTGTGAGGCAAAAAACCTTAGTGTCATCTTCAACTCCTCTCTCCCCTTCTCTCCTCACATCACAGACCTTGACAAGAAGGCCAAATTTCAGCTGTTCTTCTTCAGAGGCATTCCCCTTTTCCTCACCTTCCCCCACAAACTCAATGTCTCCAGAGCTCTGGTCCTCTCCATGCTGCACTACTGCAACAGCCGTTTGCTCAATCTGCCTAACTCCTTCCTTTGCCCCGTTAAACTAATCCAGAATAGGACTGCAAGACATATCCTTGGCCTCAAGCCCAGGGACCACATCTCTACAGCCCTAACATTGCTCCACTGGCTCCCGGTTGCTGCGAAGATCAAGTTCAAGACCCTCTGCATCATCCACAAGGCTTTCTGTGCTCTGGGACCCCTCTACATCCAACTCTCTCTCCTTAAATACCTCATTGCTAGAGCCATTCGGTTATCTTGTTCTAACTCTCTGCAGATCAGTCACTTTTCGAGGCAGAGAGTGGAGGGTAGATCTCTCTCCTTCAAAGGTGCCTCCCTCTGGAATGGCCTCCCTGCCCCTCCCAAACTTGAGCTGGATCTCCTTAAGTTCTGGAAGCTTCTCAAGACCGTCCTCATATCTTTGTCCTTCCCTGTCCCCCTCCCCTGTTAATGTCCCTGTCTGCCTCTTGACTGGCTGCTTGGTTCCTTCAGACTCTCACAGGGCACCAGGCCCCCATAATCAAGCCTACCCCTGCACTTGGTCTCCCCTGACCCCCTCCCCCTCTAGCTGCAAATTGTTTTACTTTTGTGTTCTTTGGATACGGAGTTTTAAAACAACTCCATAGACATCATCTTTTTTTGTGTGTCACACAGCACCTTCAGTGCAGTGGCACAGGGATGTCTTCCAGACTTCCCAAGGTTTAAATACCTTCTCTGGGACTGACTACTGTCTCCCAGTGCATGTAAAGTTAAATTGACTTTACTAGTCTCTTTACATTTTGAGACCCAGCACAAACTATCTTCCTATAGAGTGCTGGAGTAGTTGTCTAGCATCCCCTGAGTCAAAACACTCATTAAACAGTCAAATGTTACCCTTTCCTACTTAAAATGGCTGGTGGCAGTGGTTTAGCTCAAACTACCATGGTTTTTCCTGACCGCGAACAACGGTAGCTAAAAATCGGGTCAGACATGTTTTTCAATATGGCGCCCAAGACCTATCTGTAAAAACAGACTCTGGTCAACTTTTTTCACCATTTCTTTTCAGGAAGGTTCCTTCTTGTGTTTGTCTCTGCACACCAAACCAGGTTTGGTCCCTTTGTTCATTGGCCTTTGGCGGGCTTCAGTGCTGAAGCCCTCCTCTGACGCCTGAGTGTCTGGGATGGACAGGATGTGAGGGAGGTGCCCAAAACTCCCTGTGCGTAGTGTCCAAGGATACCTGAATACACTCTGGCATGATTGGCCGGCTTGCTGTCTATGTGAGTGACAGCCAGGTTGGAATGAATGGAGGAAAATTGTTTAAAAGCAGGTCTCTGGGACTTGGAAAGCAGAGTCAACCACTGGAACGAAAGAACCGAAGAAGAGCTGAAGGAAGAGTGAAAGAAAAAGGAAATATCGAGGCTGAGTACCACAAAGGAAACACACCAATCACTGGCTAAAAAGATTCACAGATCTTTTATTACTGTACAGTTTATGAAGCAACACAGATAGCTATCGTGCTCCCAACACCCCGCAATGTGTACCAGCCTGACAGAGAGAGGTGAGAGAGTGCTGGACGTCTTAACATTCGTGCTTTTATACAATTTCGAGTAATATTGTCCAGCCTCTCTTCACGTTAATAATTCGTTGTCTAGAGTTTGTGCCTAGTTCACATATGGTTTATACAATATTATGCACAGGATTACATAGGTTTGCATTTCCATGGAGGCACAATGGTGATGTATGCTCTCAAATCCTGTGGTAAGCGCAGACAACACTTAAACAACAGTTCATATGCAGTGCAAGGTCTAATTGCCTAGTCTAAACAGTCAGCTTTCGGACAGTCTAAACATTAACATAACTCAAATGTCGGGAAGCTTGGTTGCAAGTTGAAAACATAGTCCACCATTTTAGAACAAAGAACGCACAAGTAGAAATCAAAATGGCGGATGAATCTTAAAATGGCCGCGAAGTTAACCTAAAATTGGAACTTTGCAACGCGGTTTCCCGTGTAGCATGACTAGACTTAGGCCAATATAAATATAAAGTAGGCACTATACAATTACCGTTTAACAAGAGGACTGCTGCAACTCCTGGACAACTGGTGAAACCCTGCTGCAGGTCCGAATTACCTGAAACTCCATCGACAGAGAAGCCCTCCAAGTTTAACTTCTTCCCTTGAATTTGGTGGGAACAACCAACTCACAAGCCACCTGGACACCGCCTCCATCCTAGTTGAATTTTCTTCAGAGTGCTTTTGAAAACTGGATAGCCAGTGGGAAGGAAACCAGCTCGTGGACTTTAAGGCACTCACACCTTAAAGCAATGTTTTGCCAAGCTTGTGGCCTCTTCCCTGGGCAGTGCAGGAACCTCCCGACATCCTCCTTCTTGTCCCCATGACTGAAGCTCAGGAACAGCGAGATCTGCTCGAACTGCAAGGAACAACTGCCTCAGCTACAGCTCTTCTTCACTTTAAAGGTACTGTGCAAACGCGGTCCAGAAAACTTTTCGGCCATGGTGAAAGTTTGTGAAACTTTCCCGACTTTGAAGGCGTGTCCTTCCCTAAAAATGTGTGCAACTTTTCACCTGACCAAATCCTTCTAAGATCTGTGGCAAAGACTTAACCGTTTAATACCAGAACTGTGCTATCCGATATAAAGACTCTGAACCATTGACTTTGGCCCAGGCCTATGAACTGAATTGCTGGTTCTAGTTAACTGAAAACCTTTGCCCTGCTATTGATTCTTATAAACGTGTCTTTTAACCCCTTTTTAAAGTAACTGAAGTCCCACTTCAGGGGAGCTGACCTTGTTAGTAACTAATTGGTTGTGTATTTGTAGTATATTAGTATATGATATTGAGCTGCTCTTGCTAGTGTAATGTTTTCAAACTGATTGCGTAAATACATGTATATTCTTTTACAAAGAAACCTTGAGTAAGTGTTTGTTTGAACCACTTACTTTGTTGGTCCGTTGTGTAACATGTTCTACTCCTCAATCAACTCTTGAGATAGGTCTAGCTGCTCAGCCACTGCTACCACATTACTGTGTAGTACAGGCTTGTACCAAAGGTGACATTGTACTGACACTTGTAGTCTTAATTACATGTAGTGTTCCCAAAGGGTACTGCATGTGAATCTGCCTAACAGACATGTGGACATTTAGAGGCTCTCAAAGGTGTGATGCTCTGATATCAAGAAGACAAGAAACAAGTTTACTACTAACAGCTGTTTTTAGGAATGTAGCAGAAGGATAAGGCAGAAAAAGTGGTGCAATAATATTAGTTGCACCTTGCCTGCCCTAATATGTATTCGAAATATCAGGCACCTGAGGAGGTGGAAATTACTGAGAAAAAGGAGGGAGCTGTGTTGGTTGCAGTGAATGCTGAGCTGGTTCATTTGGACAAGAATTTTTATTTTTATTTATTTAATTGTTTTTTTTAATAACACGCTTAATACCAGAGTTCGGTTTTTTAAGCGTAGACCAGGGATTCGAACCTCTGTTGCAATGCGCGGTCTTGCTTCCAAAACCAGCACATTGCCTATGTGCTATCCTCCATTGTATTCTGCCCTGCAGGAGCAGAAGGATGATTAGAGGCTAAAGCACCTACTCTGCTCTCATACTTCTACAAACAAAGAGCCAACACAATCATTAAGATTAAACAGGCACATTTAAGAGAGAAACCTCCTTCGAAATACACAACTGTTGGGGAATACATCCAATGCCCCGAACATGCACAAAGATACAAGCTTCGAAAGTCCATGTGAAGAAATCCACACTGTATAGAGAGCAGCCCCATACATTTAAAAGACCTAGTGTAGGCCAAAAATGTGCTAGTAACCGTGCTTCAGTAAACAGTGTCCCCAAGAGACGAGTAAACTATTACTTGCAGACAATGTACATGAGAAAAGCCACATATCCCTAACAAGTATACTAGCATTTAACATTAGTCAAGGAATCATTAGGGGCAAGATAGTAAATTAAGGTAAGCTTTTTACACTAATTGCATAGATGGCACATAACTAGGCCTTGAGACAAACTCATCCATTTCTGAAGCTTAAAAATCATCATCACCTAGAGAAAATATCAGTCAGGCCTTTGCAAAGAAGCACACACGTCCAAAGCTGTAACATCCCACAGCAAGACTGGATGCCGCGCAGTGATTGGCCAAGGCAGGCAGGCCAACACATTCTCAAGCCTGAATTTTGGTAGTGAGGTCATGAAAAAGCACCAAAGAAGTAACAGACCCCAGAGTTAAGCTGCAAATACTGCACACGGATTGGTTGAGATACATCAGCTTAGCCGAGCTCACAAGCCTGTGTTCAAAAGATATATAACAAATCATGTTCCGAACCAGTACATCTTGATTTATTTATTTATTTATTGAACTTTTGATAGGTGCTTATAAAACAGAATATTGTGTGACCGAGTAAGGGATCACGATGTCCCCAGTGATGAGGGCAACAAGAGTGTGTCCGGCTGAGTGGGTCAGCCCGAACGGAAGATGAGTGAGAGAGAGGGAGTCACAGAGGACATGGAAGTGTGAAGTGGCTGATTCTAGGAAGTCGAGGTGTATGTTGAAATCACCAAGGAGGAGAGGTTTGAAAGAAGAGGTTAAGAGGGAAGAGGCAAGGTCGGCCCATTCAGGGAGGACGAGAGTGAAAGGGCCAGGGGGCCTGAAGATGGTAATGAGGGTGAGAGAGAGAGTAGGCAAGATCCTGAGCATAGAGATGAGGCATTCAAAAAAGGCATATAATTGAGTAGGTATGATAGTGGCAGGGACCCACTCAGGGAAAATCATGGCCACTCGACCTCCGGGACTGCTGGGTCTTTGTTTGGGGGGGGTTTGTAGCCCTCATGAAGGAAAGTGTCAAGAGCAGTGACAGAGCTGGCACTGAACAATGTCTCGGTGAGGGCGGGTACGGCAAGGTCAAAGGGCCTCATTACCTGGCGGGCAGAATGGCACCCGCGAGCACAGCATGTCGGATGCACCGGCACTGTTATAAACGGTGCCGGTCCATCCAACCTCCCCATTCCCATTCGGCCCTATGGGGTCGAATGGGAATGGGGAGCATCTTTTTTCCAGTGCCCGCAAATGGGCAATTACCGGGTCCGGAGAGCCGTAATGACCCGGTAATTGCACATTCATGGGCGCCAGAAATTTTTGGAAGTTTGGCAACAGCCTACCGGCAGGGCTAACGCCAAACCTCTAATGAGGCACAAAGACTTCAAGGCAGAGACAGATGTCAGAGGAGTGTTTGACAGCAGAACAAGCACTCAGTGTAGCTAAGTGAAGCTGATTACCACCATTGAAAGTTTTCTGAGGTGGGTACAGGGGTGTGGTATTCCCATTTGTGGTGGGGAGAGTAGAGGAGAGTCGAAAGTTAGAGTAGCAGGAGAAGCGAGGAAGGTGATGAGAGAGGGCAGGTGCTGATCAAGAAAGAGGATAGTAGGTTGAATGCCTTGGGCCATGGTAGTGCCATTGTTATAGACATTAATGATGCACCTAAAGGATGAGAATTATGCCAAGAGTACTTCCCATCTAGTACCACCATTAATGGGGGAAGAGGCAGAAGGCGAGAGAGTGGAGACTCCATATGTCAGGAGAGGGCACAGAAAAGAGGATGTCAGTAATAGTCTGCCTGGAAGTAGCATTGACGTAGGTGTCAGCAATAGGGAGGCCTAGGTTAGAGGCCAGGAGAGCTCTTTTAAGCCTTTTTCTTCCAGAATGTGTGAGAGAGTTAGGAAAGGTGATAGAGTAGCAGTTGGAATAGATAGGGGAGATAGAGAGTGCCATGGGAGTAGCGAGGGAGAGAGAAGAAAAACTGGGGCACGGCACAGTGCACGAAAAACTCACCAGGTGGCCTAGCAGCCAGGTAGGTAAAGATGAAGGAGAAGCGAAATGGAAGACACTCAAAGCAAAGATTTATAAAGCACACCTAACTCCAATTTTCAAGCAAAGGCACTAACATGCAGCACACAATGTAACACAATGAAGGTCAGACCTTTGGTAGGAATAAAGCGAGTAAGAAAGCATGGGCATCAAGGAACTACAATAAAGGTGCAATATGGCCCTCAGTAGGGAAAACCACACTGAAAGAGATCCAACCACCCAGACAGGAGCCATATAAAACACCATTTCATATACAATACAATTGATCAGGCACTGATGGCCTTTTAAGAAGATGTGTAAATGTACCTAACAATACATTCCGTCCTATTTAGAATTACATTCATAGCTATTTTGATTTATGCACACATGTAGCATTGCAGAGAAATGAAGCCCACAGACACTTTAGTCACCAATTCATAAGTTTAGAGGAGGTCATGCACAAGCCAATTCTAAAGGAAGTGTTATACGGAGAACAAGTAATTTCTCCAATGAGGAGTTACAATGTTAGACTGTCAAGAACAGTTCATAATGGTGGGAATGGTAAGTTGGTGCCAACCGATGAAGTCTTTGGGAAAGGATGTAAAGTTATCATTTTTGTTGCCACACTCTCACACCTCTCATAGTGATTGGTTGAAATCTATCAAGTCACTCACCCCACAAAGACTCCTCATGGAACAGCCAATCAATAAATAATTTTAGAGGATAAAAACTATAAAGAGTAGCATCCAATCAGTATCATGGGAAGGAAGATGATCTCAGTGTCAATTCATTAATAAGCTGGTGTTTGGGCATGGTCACGAGGGTAGAATAAGTCAACAGGGCTAGGAATGTTATAGATTGACCTATAGTGGAAATGACGTTGCCCAAACACAAGCTGAGGATTCATGAATAATCTGTAACATGTGTTGTCACCTCACCTCTGATTCTTACTATAAATGCAGCCATTTTATGAGAACATGATGAATGTCTTTTTGATTCTTCCCAGCCCGGCCTGTGTTATAATGAACATTTGTTTTTCTCACATCTTGTACATTCTGTTTTGGATTGATTGTTTTTATTGTTGGATTTGGGTCTTGGCTTACAGAACACAGAATCAGCAAAAATTGAAAGTTGCAGCACTCTGATTAATGAATTGGGGGATGTCAAGTAAAAGCCACAATGTTATTTAAAAGTATATGTTCTTGTGTGCAAAAGGGATCACAACTACTTAACCACTATCCGAGGCCCAGAAATCGACCATGGGTCTGTGAGCAGTTAATAATGCATTGCTTCTTTTGTTGGCGGTTCAACAGCATTGAACCAGGCTTTGAGCTGTTGTGTGAGTGAATTAAGCCACTTTTGGATGCAGCGAGTGGAGTTGATTCAAATAGTGAGCTAGCGTCCAGATGGGGAGAATACAGTGGTGGCTCCGTGCAGTTTTAAGGCAGCAGTCGAGTGTTGCAGGGTGGAGCACTCCCCAGAATCGGGTCATGGTCAAGTTGTCTCGCAACCTTGGGGTAGGGTTGACTAGTGGAACTCCAGTGGTGCAAGTCTAGGGTTGGCGATGGTTTGAAATAGTGAGCTTGATGCTACGGTGTGCAGTTTGATGAAGCAGCAGTTCAAGCTCCAGCCATTTTGAATTGTTTGTGTAATGGTTGGTCGAAGTCAGCAAGGGACATTCCACTGGTGTGAGTCGGGGTCCGGCGATGAGTAGTGCATTCAAGCAGATCAGGTGAAGGCATCTAGCTGGTCCAATTTGGAAGCACACAGGTTCAAAGAGTTGGGTTGCATGCCAAAGGCAGCACAGGGATGTCATGTGGTTTGAGAGGTGGTGAACTTTGTTTAAAAGCAGTTTGACTGGTTTGATGCAAAGACAGGGATTCTGGCTGTCTTGGCCCACATTGTGATGTGAAGCCCAGTGCAGGGATTCAAGGAGGAGATTGGTCCTTGTTCTTGGGTTCACAAACATGAGAAGGCTGGCAAATAACCACAGGGGTCCTCTGAAACGGTAAGGTCCTGGGAACCACCATGGCTGGAAGAGACAGGTCTTGTCCCAACACCAGTTCATCACCACAGGTCCCTGGGGATGGTTAGGGGAGCGAGATTCACGTTGCTTTAGACACTCAGTGTTCACCTCACTGGCAGATTACTTTGGAAAGGTCAACTCTCCCAAAAGAGGTTCAATGAATTATTTCTTAAGTGTTTGTCCAAAGGCCCACATTTGAATGGACTGAAGAAAGCCTGCTTTAGGAGTTCATTCCCTGTTCTGAACAGTAAAGTCATAATTGTAGGGTTTTTAAAAAGTCTTCAATGTATCCACTGTCCTGCACTTCAGCTGTCAAATGGGCACGTTTGTAGTCTGAACCTGCTCTTTGCCGCTGGTAGAACAGGTGCACCAGATAAGGATACGGAAACAGCGGGGCACAGGTACAAACTAGGATTTTGGCATGGGGGATCTCATCAGCAGATTGCCCTTTTAGAGATTAATTACCCACATAATTGTATTTAGCAATAACAATAAAAAAAAGTCAAAGGCGTGTATTGTCAGATGGCAATTCCTTGCATACCTCCAATGCCCAAACCCTTTACAATAATTACACTTCCCATTCACTCAACTTTTTCTACCATTCCTTTAAAATGAGCACCTACTTGGTGTGCTTGGTGCACAACCCCTGCATGCAGAGGCACAAGCTGCTGTACATGTAATGCCATTCATTTTGCCTTGGTGGTTTCTTTCGTTCTCTCTGCTTTTTCATGAAAATGCTGTTCGGCTAGTAACAGGTCAGTCAAGTTATTGCCTTCTCAGTCAAGGAGCACTGCCTTAATTCAGTTATCTATCTTGGGCTGCAGCACTATTATACATGTGGAAACCATGGCGCGTGGCAAAGTAATTGCTGCATTAGGGATCCTTGAACATGGAACAAAATATTGTTTCAGTTTCTCAAGAAAATGGGCTGGGTCCCCCCGTTTGCTTTGTTTGCACCATTGATTTTGGTTCCGTCTGTTTTCCTGTGGAAAATGTATCTGATCGTTTAGAATGGCTTGTCAATGAAATATTGTAATGCTCCCTAGGGGTTCTTACAATGGCCAATTGAATTTCTGCTTTCATAGAGTGAATATGTCAGGGTGAAGAGACGGTCTATATAACTGATTGACTCATACTATCCCACATGTTCTGATCTCAATCATAAGCTGTAATTCTTCTCGAATTTCAACAGGGGTTTCACGGATATTATGAAACATGTGCAGGATAATAAAGAGATCAGTCATGCCTCATGGTGCGTGCATAGTCACTATTGCATTGCCTTCTCAGGTAACATTCTGAAATGGTGCTCTACTGTGTCAGTTGAAGAGGGCTTGTTAAGAAGCTGTTCAAAGGTTGCAGTTGCCTTCGATGAATGTGAAAAATGGGCCACCTATCGCTCAACATATCAATGACTGAAAGTGAGTCTGATGTAAAGCCTATCAGTGATCATAAAGGTGTAGATTGACTACAGGAGTGGGGTGGCGTGCAAGGTTGTCCGACTGGTTTGAATTGTGCACAGATCTTTCTACATTTTGTTTATTCATTTATGAATTTTGCATTCAAGAATACTGTCATCCCTAGACTTATGATTTTCCCCTTGAGTATCATACCTGGTTGCAAGTGATTCTACTATTGAGAGCTAGCTTTCTCAAGAAGACACTGGGTTTTTATGAGTACTCTATTAACTGATCCAGAAAAGAAAAATAAAACGTATTATAGTCATACACAATGAACAAAGCAACTCAAAAAATACAATTATATCTTAAATATTTAAAAGGTCATCCTCTGAAAATAATGGATCTTTCTCCTGTTGGCAAGGCTCCCTGGCCCAGGGCAATGCTCAGAGGGCTCATCCATGGTCTTCTTTCAATCCAAATCATGGCACCAAATTCTGCAGAGCAAAACAAACTCTGGACACAAATCTTGGTGAAGTTTGTTCTGTAAACCTTTAATAATAGTGCTGCTGAGTGAACACCTAACTCACAGTACTTGATCTCTAAGCAATATGGGACCTGTGTTATCCACCAACCTGCACACTACCTAACATAGGTATTCTAACACATGAATTCTATTGCTACCAAAGGAATAGTCTGCAAGTTATTTCTCCTTCCAATTAGTGCAATGGACTTCTATGAGGAGATGTCACGAATTGGTCTTCCAAGGTCATTCCTCACACCTTCATGAGATATCAGTTCACATGTGCATTGATTATTCAGTTAAAGCATGCACTCTCAGCACAAAGCTACCCTTGTTACATAAACATCCTCCTGGCAAGGAAAGTGAGGTTTCATAAACTAGTGTCTGAATAAAATACTGCTTCAGTGAACACAATGGAGTAAATGTAGCCTAGCTAAATATACCGGGCCAGTGTATTAATAATAGAGCATAGTTCTATTAAATGAGTGTTTTATATAATTATTTGTTCGAATTCACAATCACAGTCCAATCTACATTCGTTACAACAATTCATTGCATACAACTGCATTTTTCGTCCAGTACATAATAGAAATGCCATGAAATTCTCCTCTGAGTACCAGCAGCAACCTGTGACACGTTTCTACCTCATTTTGTGTTTTCAGCGAGGTACAGCAGAAGTGAAGCACAAACATAAAGGGATCTGCAACTGCAATATACTTTCTACCGAGGATGAGACAGGGTCTTCTACTATGTCTGGAGATGTTCATTTTCATGTAGATGATATCACCAACATTGATGCATGTCACTTTCTAACGGTTTGCTGCTTCATAGAATGTTTTAAATGGTTAACAGTTCAATATATGTATTTATGATCAATTCTTGATCACACAAAAACTAATTGTGTCACAGATTCGGTCTGCTCATTTCCTTATGAATTGTGGGATTCCTTGCATAACTTAGCATGAGAGCAAAACATATTTCTGAAAACAGAAATATAAACAAAGCCAAATGTACAGAACATAAGATTTGTCATTTTTTAGGTTTACCAGGGGTTCCCGTAGATATTTATTATGATAATTTAATAGGAGCTATTTAAACTACATTAAACAGTAGTCTTCTTCAGAGAATAACGGTGGAACATGATTCTAAGAACTCAAAATAATGGTAACCCATAGCTTCTGTTGTTCATATGACATACGTCTCAAGTCCCCCTCCCAATGACTCAAGTCCCCCCCCTGTCACCTGTGATGATGTGTGTGCCTCCGCAGCCCCCCTGGTCACCTGTGATGTTGTGTGTGCTCCCCCTGGTCGCCTGTGAAGCTCTGTGTGCCCCCACCCCCCAGTTGCCTGTGATGCTGTGTATGCCCCCCCCCTGGTCGCTTGTGATGCTGTGTGTGCCCCCCCTGGTCGCCTGTGATGCTGTGTGTTCCCCCACCCTACCCCCCTGGTCGCCTGTGATGCTGTGTGTGCCCCCACCCTACCCTCCTGGTTGCCTGTGATTCTGTGTGTGCCCCCCCACCCCTGGTCACCTGTGATGCTGTGTGTGCTCCCCTCCTGGTCGCCTGTATTTGCCCGCTGATTTGACTTTTGCATCTGTGTGCTGTGCTGCCGCCTTGCAACATGGGGTAGGCACTATGTCTTTGCCCATTGCTGGACTTCCACATCCAGGTGCTGCTACCGCCTTGCAACATGTTGCAGTCACCATGTATTTGCCCACTAATTTGACTTTCACATCTGTTTGCTGCTGCTGTGCAACATGGTGCAGGCACCACGTATTTGCCCACTGATTTGACTTTAGCATCTGTGTGCCGCTGCCACCCTGCAACATGAGGTGAGGCTCAATGGATGTGATCACCATGTACTTATCTTTTGCACTTTGCGTATGATGTATTACTTTGCACATTCCACAATGTTGTAATTCACCTCTTACCGTTCATTGTCTGTAACCTGAAGCACTGAAACTAATCAAATAAGTGTCAGCACCTAGGTACCCCTGGGTTTTTCTGGCTATATAAATAAACAAACAAAACAAAGTATACATGTCAACATGCCTAGAAATTGCATTTAACCTACTCTGCCAAGTCTGACATTATTGATCAACACATCCTTGAATGTGGCTCCTTTCACTTTGGCTCCTTCCTACTTTTATCAAACCTGTTGCCGGCCACATCACTCTAATCTGTGACAGATTGCCTTTAGGCTCAGACATTCACCTCATCTCTTCTTGCCTACTACAAATACAGGAGGCGATGATAGATGAGCGCTTTGGATTTAAAGCTTTAAAGGTAGAGAGTATGTACTTTGGCACCTCTACTCTCTCTCTCTTACCTTTCCCTGGACTCCAACCCTTAGAGACCCACATGCCCTTTCCCCCAATACAACATTGTATCTCTGTGTAGCAGCCGCCCTGCAATATGGGGTTAGGCTCCATGAATATGCACACTTTGAACTCCTTGTGCACTTTGCGTGTGCGATGTAATTACATCTGTGCGTTTCTCTATGATGTAATCACTTCCTGCGCTTCCTTTCTGTAACTGGAAGCACTGTAACCAATCTGTTAATCATAAGGGCCTAGATAACTCCGGGTTTTGTGCGCCATATAAATAAAAAATAAATAAATAAACATCTGGGAGAAATATTTGTTTGGCTATTTGCCTGTTTCGCCTCATTTCCAGGTTATCAAGAGGAACTCCCACTGTTACATGGCGTTCAGACTTTTCGAATCACAGGTGGGGTGGGATTTGAACATACCGCAATTCAATGGAGGTGTTCTTACACTAGTAAAAGGACAACGTGTTCCTGTATTGTATTTGCTCATTTGCAAGCATGCTGACTGGATGCTTATTTTCATGCAGCACTCTGAGCCTGAGTCGCTGGCTTACACATTCTACTGCTGTAAAATTTTAAAAGTGCAGTCGAACATTTTATTGGTTGGAAAAACGAGCAATTTGGCAAAAATAGACCTGGATTGTAACGTAAAAGCCAACATGAGTGTCTTCCCTATGACGCGGGCTCCCACTCTGCGCTTGAACTTTACTCTGCGAAGACTGTCGGCTCCGCTGTTTGCTTCAACATTCTGCAAATCGATGCGCCACGCCAGCCTTGAGTGAGAGAGAGTCGCCCACTGTTATAGATATCAAGGATGCTGCGCCTTTGACACCCGAGGAATGTCCTTTCGGAAATCTGGCGCTCTCATCTCTTATCTAATGTAATCGCTATCGATTCATTTTTATATATCTTTATAATTAGCTTTCTCTGTGTACCAAAGGAGAGGACCTTAGGGTGTTCACTTTTAAGCAGAGCATGGACTTGTTAACCAAGCACAGCAAAGGGGCACGTAGCTGACCTATTGCATTAAAAGCGCCAAAAAATGATGGGCACAAGGATGCTGACTACG
Organism: Ambystoma mexicanum; assembly: GCF_040938575.1. NCBI lineage: Eukaryota > Metazoa > Chordata > Amphibia > Caudata > Ambystomatidae > Ambystoma > Ambystoma mexicanum. The sequence continues at coordinate 234,164,148 of NC_090930.1, read as the reverse complement.
GCGCGCCGCCCAAAGAACAAATGAAAAAAAGCAGCGCCTTTGTCTGTCATGTTATTTGGCTACCAACATTCTGTATAAATAACATGCATATGTGCTGGCTAATGAGTTATGCTGACATAGAACTCAAACGGAACAAGTTCGAAAATGTGACAGCCTGTTCTATTTTTAGCAGACTTTTTGATTTTGCGACATCCCTGCATGAGGGAATACGCTGACACGGTGTATTGTTTTTGGATCTGTTTGGAAAACAAGGACTCGCCAGGCAGATAATGATATTGCTTCAGTAGACATTGTTATCCGATTCATGTGTGATTACCAACCATGAGATAGCCGAGCAAGGTCATATGGAGAGCCTGGCGTATCTTGAAGGATGTGTGATAATGCATACACACGGGTTATTGGGATGAGAAATGGGATGCAAGTGAAGCTCAATAAGAGCTGTATGTGGCAACGCATCCTTAAGAACACACATCTGTATTTAAAAAAGAGTAGTAAAGCATGGGCCTCATCACGACTTTGGTGGTAACCCTTAAATCCGGCGGTAGCAGTATTACCGCCGGATTTAAAGGTCCGCCAAATCAGGACTTCAGCGGATTTCGCCCCAGCTCTTAGCTGGGGGGAAATCTGCCGAAAATTCATGCTCATACCGTCGGCAGGAAATCCGCCGGCAGTATTAGCGCGAAATTTCCCCATTGAGCCCAATAGGGAATGGGGCATTCCCGGAATGGGCTCAATGGGGAATGGGGATTAACATTACCGCCAAACTCGTGATCCGGTGCTATTAGCGCCGGGGAATTCGGCAGTAGGGCGAATACCACCGGCAGTAATAGCGCCGGCGTTACCGCCCAAGTCGTGATGAGGCCTCTCCTTTTTCTGAATCCAAACACTGATTGTTGTTATGCTATGTATGTCTACAGCGCTATACACCTATGAGAGTGTATATTGATACAATGTACCCTTCATGGTAGTCTGAGTAAAAATTACATGAATTGAAATTACGTATATTTATAGAGCCAATCACAACGGTTGAAGAGTGCTTTACAAAATCTAAGCACCAGAACAGAGAAACCAAATGATGTGCACACCATACATGAAATCAATGCAACTCAGAATCCAGTCCGGAGAGCAAAACCTGGCAGAAAAAACAGAAACTAATACCATGTATTACAATTATGGGGCCGATTCATGGAATCTTTCGCACAGGTTATATGATACTTGTGCCCGGTCTGCGGGCACACCTCTGCTTGTCGATTCATGGAATCGAATGCGCAAGACCTTTCCTCAACTTGCTTGGATTTAGTGCTGGCCTGGCACACCTCTGCGAGCCGCTAGGCCCTTGCGCGAGACTCCGAGCAGTGGGTGGGCATGACCTTTGCAGAAGGTGGGGAAGGAGGCTGAACACCAGAAATGGTAACTAACTTGCGTAGAAATGGGCGTTCCAAGAGACGGCCTGCAGGCAGTCCCGCGCACGCCCTCTATTGAGCGGCAAAAGACGCATTCATATCTTTGCTGGAAAATGCCCACGCAAGTCATTCATAGGATCCGCCGTCCAAAGGCTGGCATAAGTAGACTTGCGCGTGGGATTTTCCCGAGTTATTGCTGAGTTACGATTTTTCATACACGTTTTGTTTTAGGGGTGCAGGATACAGATACGCGGAACAACGCGCATACTCCCCAAGTCTCAGGCCTGCTTATGTGGGACCCACGCACTGTTTGAAGGGTGCATGTATTTTCACCTGGGGGACCGCACAAAGGTAGCTGATCTGGCAGTTTCCTGCTTTGCATGTGGGCCTGTCGGGCCGTACCAACTGGGTCTTGCGAATATGGTTACTTTACACAAACAATCCCATGAATATGCTTTGCATGCAAATTTACTTAATCACGCAGGCTTGTGCAGTGGCATATTCGGCCCACGGCACTTGCCCGATTTCTGCATGTCATTTCAAATTAAACCGCTCCTTAGAAATCATGTCCATCACTGTTTTAATCCGCATTCCACTGTTGCTCCAAAATCCTTAAATCTATGGCCAATATTCGATTGTTCTTGTATATTGTTATGTATTTAGTAATATACATCCTTCATGCACTTCACCACCTGCCAACCTTAGAAAGCTTTTGTTGCATTTGTACACATAAAAAAGAAATGAGCATAAAGTCTAGGAAGCATACCTAATAACATAACGCTTAACCAGCCCACATTGCCACTTACATACGGATATATTCATATACATACAACACTCATGGAGTGCCACCACACAAGGGGGTCCCCCCCAAACCCCAGCCGCAACCCAGCAAGTAAAGGATGCCTTGCCTCCAGGTCAGTGTCATGTAAACTAAAATATTGGTCTGCCCCAGAGTCTATTAGGCGCTGGGAGGATAGCTCAGGGGCAACGCACTTGTCTTGTCTCATAACACGTCTAAATCCCGGGCTTAGAAACTGGTCCCCAGTATGAAGTGTGTTATAAAAGAACAGTTATAATTAATACCAGCTCCTGTGACTCTTTAGTAGGTGTTGAGCCAGATCAATATTTAAGTTGACAAGACACTGGTCCTTAATTGTATCCGCAGTACAACAGAATTGAGCTCCCTGCTGTTCTGCATTTGTGGTGGGGTGGCCATAATGCTGTCTGAATGTTTTGGAGAGGGTGGGGCACCGAAACATATCGCACAGGACGCTGCAGACCTGGGGCTGGCACTGTATACATACCCACATATTCAACGTGGTGACCAGTAGTCTCGCCACATCACTTTCCAAAGGATTGCAAAAGAAGCCATTGCTTCAGGTCCTTAGAGTTCATTTATATTCGTGTGCATTTGCTCTCATCCGATGCTGTAAATAATGTCTTCAGTCGAGAGGCACATCTGTGAAATGAACCTTGTGGTCACGCGCGTTTTGATAGTGATTTTGCAGCATTGTCTTCTGTCCTGTTGAGGCAATAGCGTCGTCCATCTAACGGGAAGTTGAACATGATGAGTATTAAAAGATGACAGCTTTCCACACTATTGATAGCATAACATCATTCAGTGTACCGTGCCGGGTAATACTAACATGTTTTGTTGCAACTAAATATGTTGCCGACATATTACAGGTTCTATGCGAGACAAATATACTTCTATTAAATCATATTCCACGTTTTCATTTATGTTACGCAGCCCACACAACGTTTGAATTCATTCCATTCTCCAATGCTCTCAAACTGAATATCCAGACTTGCTCTTTTTGTGCCAACTCGTTTTCTAAGCCTCACTTTTGGCAGCTGAAACTTTTTTTCTGGGGTCTCTAAAGCGGATATGATCTGGATGCCAAGATATTAAATAAAAACAATTCGGAAGAAATGCCTCTACTGACTGGGTGCTCCCCAGACTCGGATAAGGGGCAGCGAGTCGTGATGAATAATTCTGCACTGGTGGATGGTAATAGACGCCTTTTTTTTAACTGGGTTTTGAAAGGGATTAATGCAGAGGCGCTGCTGGGGGGGGATTTTGTGGGCTATAGCACCTGGTCCTTTGGTTGTAGCTCAGGATAGAGGCTGAGGGGTTACAACCAAAAGGCTAGCAAGTCCCGAGTCCCAACAGTCCCGACATTAGCATAGCCCCAGATCTTTCCCAGACCTAGCAACACCCCTGGATTAATGGATATATTGTGTGGTCTTTGGTGGGCTCTTTATGAGCAAGAGCATTAAACATGCCGGGGTGAAAGCAGCTAGCAGTGAGCCGATCACAGTCTGGGAGAGGGTGAGAGAAGAAGCAACAGAGGATAGGAGTGCTTGAAAGACATAGGTGGGACTTGGTATTTTTTATAAGAAAAGAGTTTCTGCAGGTGATGTGGGACAGGTTCATTTTAGCAAAAAAGTGCATAATGAAGTATATATCTATATATATATTCAGTGAAAAAAACTTTGTTAAAGGGACGTTATGGTTAAGTTGCGCTACTAAAAACCTATGAAATTCAGTGAAAAAACTTTGTAAAAGGGACTTTATGGTTCCAAGTAAAACCGAAAAACCCTTGAAATTCGCCAGTTATGGTAAGCTAAGCAACCGTAACTCGCACAACCACCGTGCACTGCTAAGACTAACACCCAGGACATCAAAGATGACATCGCAAATGTCATTGATGACATCACTGATGACATCACATGTGTATGTACTTCTCATGAAATATGTGTAGAAGGGATTCTTATTATGTTGCGAAAAAAGTGTCAAGAATCATTGCAAGAAATATACCCTAATAAGTGCATTGAACGATGCATTGATATAAATAGCATTCTATTATGGGGTTCTATCTAGTATACTAAGCTACTCATACAGAAACATAACATTGTGTGCAGCGTACAAGATGAAGGTATGTTATTCGTAATGTTAATATGTTGAATAATGAAATGATAATTATTTTCTTAGATTTTGTGTACTGTGAAATATGAAATAAGTAGCTAATAAAACCCATGTATTACATAATTGCATTACTATAGACAAAACACAAAGACACAAGAACACATACCAATATGGGTATATACAGGGAAAGTGAAGTTAGCAAAAAAGCACAAGTAGTAGCAGAAACAATTCATGACTTAACTGATTAGTTTCATGCAAATACATTATTGCTCTGTTTCAAAGCTGGTATTTACCCTATGTATATGTATCACTTGATGTGATTGGACCCTAAGGAAAGTAGTGTGAGTACAATGTATACAAATATGACCATATACAGGGAAAGTACAGCCATAAAAAAAACAACAGAACTATCAGAAAGTGCTCATAAGTCTAGTGATTATCTTTATGCACAAAAAGGATTGCTGTCTTTCAAGCTTGTGTTTTCCCATATGTATATGGTTCATATGATGTGACTGTACTCTAAGGGAATTACTGTAAGAACCTACTAGAAGGATATGTCTACAAATAAAATAAAATTCTTAGTTTCTGACTGTTACTGAAGAAAACCATGTGGCCTAGATATGTCAGCAAAAGAAAAAATAGTGAACCAGACATGTGATGTCATCAGTGATGTCATCAATGACATTTGTGATGTCATCTTTGATGTGCTGGGTGTTAGTCTTAGCAGTGCACGGTGGTGGCGCGAGTTATGGTTGCTTAGCTTACCATAACTGGCGAATTTCAAGGGTTTTTCCGTATTACTTGGAACCATAACGTCCCTTTAACAAAGTTTTTTCACTGAATTTCATAGGTTTCAGTAGCGCAACTTAACCATAACGTCCCTTTAACAAAGTTTTTTTCACTGAATTTCATAGTTTTTTAGTAGCACAATTTAACAATAATGACTTTGACTTTATATACATGTCATATGCAACTGACTAGATCTCTTCTATGAACTTGATGTCCGCGAACTTATTTAATGTTCACGGACATGTTCGGAGAACAGTACCACTACCTAAAAACTGTGGGGGGGTGGTGGGGTATGTTTGATTGTTATATCATAATATAGGAACATTTAACAAATTCAAAAAGCAGCACACAAACACATTATATATAGTAATACATAAGAAATGTAACCCATATATGTAACACACTAACCATTCATTTAAATACAATATGTTCTGAAATGGAATATACCACAAGAAGATAAATTGGCTTCCAACATAATTACCTCACAGACACAACAGAACTGAGAACAAGACCAGACCCACTGAATACATAGGACTTATCTTACCAGAAATGGTAAGTGTACTTCATTTTACTCATATATTTATAAACTTTCTGTATTATCTTTTTTTTTTTTCTCACAGAAATGTCTAGTACTCTGGAATGGCTAGAGGACAATTTCCCACATGAAGAAATGCCACAAGATAGTGAAACTAATGGTAAACACTTTATAATATAAACCATTTATTTATTTTTTTTTTTTATATACATTTAACATATATATTATTTTTTTGTACAGAGCATACCAAAATAGAAAAAACTTCAGAAAACCCTGTTATGGATAACAGTCTTCACAATATAGAAGAAAAAAAGGATGTATTGTTGGCTAATTTTAATAATTTAAAAACACCCCCATTTTGTTTATTTGCGAACATGTCAGGACACCGCAGGTGTTCTTAGAACACATTCAACTTGACAGAGAACAATACGGACAGTGTCCTCAGGACACCCCCTACGAACACTCCCCGGACACCACGAGTGTTCTTAGAAGCGTCTTCAGAACACCACCATCTTGTTTATTTGCAAAAATTTCAGGACACCGCGAGTGTTCTTAGGACACATTCAACTTGACAGAGAACAATACAGACAGCGTATTCAGGACACCCCCTACGAACATTCCAGGACACCGGGAGTGTTCTTAGAAGCTTCTTCAGAACACCACCATCTTGTTTATTTGCGAACATTTCAGGACACCGCGCGTGTTCTTAGGACACATTCAACTTGACAGAGAACAATATGGACAGTGTCCTCAGGACACCCCCTACGAACACTCCCCAGACACCACGAGTGTTCTTAGAAGCGTCTTCAGAACACCCCCATTTTGTTTATTTGCGAACATTTCAGGACGCCGCGAGTGTTCTTAGGACACATTCAACTTGACAGAGAACAATATGGACAGCGTCCTCAGGACACCCCCTACGAACACTCCACAGACACCGCAAGTGTTCTTAGAAGCGTCTTCAGAACACCCCCATTTTGTTTATTTGCGATTATTTCAGGACACTGCGGGTGTTCTTAGAACACATTCAACTTGACAGCGTCCTCAGGACACCCCCTACGAACATTTCAGGACACCAGGAGTGTTCTCAAAAACGTCTTCAGAACACCCCCATTTTGTTTATTTGCAAACATTTTAGGACACCGCGGGTGTTCTTAGAACACATTCAACTTGACAGAGAACAATACGGACAGCGTCCTCAGGACACCCCCTACAAACACTCCCCGGACACCGCAAGTGTTCTTAGAACAGTTTCACTTTGCTTGCGAACAAAACGGACACATATTGAGTCCTTGGAACACCCCCTAGTCAGTTTATTTAGAACATTTCAGAACACCCGTGATGTCCGCAAACAAATCAAACACAAAAAGAATGTCTAACACATAAAAAACACAATGTTCATCCTATCTCATACACTCCCACCCTCCCCAAACACTCCTACACACCAACACACTCTACAAAATACACATTTTGAACAAAGTTTCACCGCGATGTCCGCGGACCTCCGCGAATCCAAGATGGCGAGCGCCACCAAAAAATCTGACACGCTTCACGCTCCACACCGTCCAATCAGCGAACACGTTGCATGTCCGCGAACATCACGCAAGACGATTGGCCAATCAGGACACTGTCCGCGGAGCGAACAGGGAAGTGTGTCCGCCAACCGAACACAGATATCACTAATTTTTTTTTACCTACTTTTTGGTCATTTTAAAAAAAAATTCTGGACGGATTTTCACCAAATTTGCAAAAGCACGCTTTCGGGACCAGGCCGCTGCTCCTGGTCCAAATTTGGTGGAAATCCGTCCAGTGGTTTGGGCTGTAGACGCGAGCAAAAATTTTTTCCCATTCAGTCTATGGGAAAAAAAAAAAAGTTTTGGGACCCCCCTATAACTTTTCCCCCCTGGAATCCTCACCAAACTTTGCAAAAAAATTCAGAGTGACCCAACTACTTTTTTTACAAAGTTTGCTGAGGATCCGTCCAGGGAGAGCGAAGTTATAAGCCACCCAAAAAGTGCTCTTCCTATGGAAACAGCAACTTAACCATAACTACATGGCCACTACCGTGGCCATGTAATATATCTATAAAAGACGCATTACAGGAGACTCGTGGAACAGGCCTGCACAACAGTTGTTTTGGTGCAGGATCACAAAAGATAACACGATTAAGGAACAGAAACATAACATGTTGGGTGTGACAGGCATGTATTAGCAACATGTTAATCAAGTACAAACAGGTTAACCCGTGCTTTGCATGAAATTACTACAAAAAAAGTAATAGACGAAGGTATATTTTTATGTTATACTTTTTTACATTGTCTTCACCATGGAACCTACCCAAATGCCATAATTCAGGCTTGTGGCATGTTGGGATGTGTGCTGGTCATTTAAGAACATGCACACACACACATATACACACATTTCCCCACATTTCGCTTTTATTTATGTGGAGAGATTAAACAAGATTTTCTGTATTTTCCCTGATTTTTGTGAATAGGCTTTTTGAGCTCTGTAGATCTCAAAAGTATGTTTTGTACTGTGCGTTGCACCATGAAATGTTGGGGCGAGTGTCTTTCTTGGAGTGGGTAATTGTCGCTGCTGTCCCAGTGAATGGGCTACTTATGTTCCTATAGCGCTGGCCCTGTCCTTAATTTAATGTCGAGGGTTTCCATACTGCACTGTTGGTGGTCTATTTTCTCCTCTAGTGCTAGCCTAGCAATGTCTTTACTGTAATGTTGTGAGGGGGTGGGGTCTACTGTAGCCCCGATGTGCTTTCTCTCTGGTGGTTTTGATTGCAAAGGTGGGGATGCATATCTTCACTGGTAAGCTAGCTGTGTGGGTTAATGCACTCACGCCATACATATGAGTGTATCGGGTCAAAGGGTAGAATCCTACCAACCAACATTGCTTAGTGTAACTCGCAAAGCAATGTTGGTGGGAGTCACTAACTTATTTGGGCAATGCTGCATGGGCATCCCACAAACGAGGCAGGGTAACTGCTATTACCATCGGCAGCTGGGAAAGGGGCAGCCCCAACCCCTCGCGCCTGCTCCTCTCCTTCCCCCCAGCTATGGAGACACGCAGTCTCAGCAGCACAAAAGCCACAGAAGGGTAAGGTGCGAACAGTCATTGCACCCTTCCTCCAAACAGCAAGGTGCTAAGCGCCATAAGGAAACAACCATCAGGCAGGGCCCAGGTTCAAAGATCTGCCTCCACCAGGGGGTCAGACAGTCGGCTATCCAGCCGGGCGCTACGACAACAGCGGCCCCCACCACATGCACAACAAAGACCCAGGGCCTCCCTGGGTCCTATGAATGAGAGCAGCATGCTCGGAGTGAACACAATCTGTTTGTGGACCCGGAACGGGGACCCAAGCAAACAGGAGGTTCACTGTTTACTCAGTGTCTTCCAAATCTTCTTGCTTCTTTACCACAGAACCCACCCACCATACAAAAGGAGAGAAGAACAAAAAGAAGTACAAGGCACTGTACGGTGCCCACAACAAGTCGTGGGACACAAGAAGGCGGCACGGGTCCGAGGGGGTAACCTCGGGACCCGGTGCCCAAAAGTATGATACCATCATGATATGAGATATTGTTATTGTCATAACCCATATCTGTACAATAAAATCCTACGGCCTTTTTATTGCCAACACTTGAAACAAGTTGTGAGCCTATCATTACGGGTGAGGGTACGGGGTTCGGCCATTACTAATGCATGCATATGGGTTCAGCATTTACATGGTTTAATGTATGTAACCGCATGCAGCGTGCGGTGCAGTAGAAATCTGCCTGGCTATGGGCGGAGCGCAAGCGTTATGAGACAGTAAAGGTGATAATTGTTCCCATCCTTTGCAAATACAATTTGTCAGCAGTGTTGTCACGAGATCACAGATGTGAACTCTTAAGACTGTGCAGATCAATTGCTGTCATTTTGTTTATTACTTATAAGCAGAGCAGCGTTTTTTGACATAGAGACATGACTCCAACAAGTGCTCACCACAGCCAGTCATCCTATCATATGACGCTCACTGTGCTCTCACTTCCTTGGCAGTTCATGTGTTGATGTGTTAAGGGAGGACACTGCCCATCTGCCCCTAATGTACGCTACCCCTTGTTTTTTCCTCAGCGCTTTAAAGTCTTTGATTTCTATTTGAAGCTATTTTATTTTTAATAAAAACAAACAATGATGTAGTGCTATTTCCTTCAGAAAATGGCATCAATACCCACACAAATACACTACGCCATCTACTGTTTATTGCCTCCATTTTCTATGTATTTTTATTTATTATTTATTTATCTGCTCTGCACTTTCCACTCTCCCCCTTCCATGCACTTTTTTTATCTTTTCCCTTTCCCATGCACTTGCACGTTCTCAATGTCACTGGGCCTAGTAAGATCGCTGTTGGTTTGTGTTCTCCCCTGTTCCCCTCCCTTGCCTAGCCACACTCTGAAACACTTGTGTATGAGCGCGATGCAAATAAAATATCTTATCATATAATACTGCATCAGTAACCTACAATCGGAAATCATGGTGACTCTTGTTTCATTTTCTGAAAGCCATCCCTTAGTCTCTTCGCCTGTTTTGAAATGTGCGCTCCTTGTGCAAGTGGATTCCTTTCGGTAGTATGTGGAGAACACTGTTCTTTCCTGCTGCGAAACACGTTTTTATTCCCCTGTCGACTGCTTGCCAGTTGAACATCTTGCTTGCTCCACCTTTTCTCCTCCTAAATGAGCCAGTGTGTGTACACAAAATTACCTTTTTTCCTTTAACAAAGTATGGTTTCCCCTTTGCTTAAAAGCTATAGGAACCTGGCAATTTCATGCTGGAAGCACCCTATGTCACTAACAGCACCCATAGAGTGACTGTTGCAACTCACATCCCGCCCTATCATCTGACTGTTGCATCTTTTAATCTGTTCTGGAGGATGATGGTTGCATTGGACATATTGCACATTCTGCTTCATAATGTGACTATTACACCCAGCATATCGCCCGTTGATTGTTGCAGCTCTGTGACTGGCAGTCACAGAATATGTATTTGGTTTTAATCGCGCTGGGCCGGGAAGTGAAACTTTCGGTGACCGTCTGGGTAATATGCAGCTCCTTGCTTGGAGGTGCTGAGACTTTGAAGTTGTGTTAGCTCCATTCAAAGTAAACCCACACCTATTCTACATCATTATTGAAAAATGTATTGAGGATTGCAATTGGAAATAATACTGAATGAGCCTACTAAGGCAAAGAAATCTGGCAAAGGGCACTTGTGTTCGGATTAGACTCCCTAGTTATGAGCAGCACATGTGTGGTACAAATCACTGTTTCATATGTGCGTGATATATCTTTGTTTCATATTAAATTGAGAACTGTTTAAACCTGGCAAGGATAATTGAATTATAAAATAAAACCGGTGTAGTGACTAACATCAGATGGCCAAAAGGTGTGGAGACGTTCATACTTTTACATGAGTTTGCCCGGGTTGGAACTTGGGTGCTATTAGCACCCACCCCCAGGGTCTCCCCCTCTGGCCCGACCCGATGCTGCTTCATACTGCACCATAAATACCTTGCCCAGCTTGTCAGGCCATGCCCCAGCAGCACCAACTGGTACTGAGAGAGAACCCTTGACTCCCGAGTGTCAAAATCACTTTCTTAACGTTTCCTTGTTAAGAACTAAAAAGGGAGATTCCATTTTGAAAGCACCTCTTAGCTACCTAAAATCTGCGCCTTCCTCGAAGACAATTAAACATATTATCACACAAAAAGGTTTTAAACTATCTGCCTTATTTCCACATGTTGATATTTGTCATGCCCAAAAGGTTTATTTTAGGTTGTATGCAATATATTACTCACATTATAAAGGATGCATCATGCCTTTGTCAAACGTTCAAACAGGTAACCTTTTCCCACATTACCCTTTGTTATGAGTGTTTGTCTTGAAAGTACATTTTCAAAATCCACAGGCCATTTTTGTGCCTTCTGAATTGAATTCTGGTAGTCCTGGTCTTCCATTCAAGGCAGGGTGAACAATGCCACAATTGTACACTTTTTGCTTAGCATATTTCTCTAAGGATGTATATATTTGCGAGTACTTTACCATGCTTTATCTACTTTTCAAGTTCTCTTTGTAAACCAGAGTATTTCACTTGCCCTCTCATCCTTTACCTTCTCAGCCCCATGTTTGGCGTGGATTCAGATAGTATTGTTGAAACCCAAACGTGGGGTTTGAGAAGTTTACAGAAGAGAGGGCAGGTGAGAGAATACGCCCAGGAGGTGGCAAGAGAGGAGGCTGCAGTCCTGGAGATTGGAGGGGTTATCTTCTCTGGTTCTGGCCCTGTCCTGGTTTTTAGGACACAAGTCGAGGATACATTTGGGTGGATAGTATCTGTCCCCTTTTTTCAGGGGGAAAACACAACCCCGTTTAGATGTTTCTGAGGCCAGGATTTCAAATGTTCAGCTGCTAGTTTTTCACCCAACGTTGTCATGTTTCCTGTGCAGATGCCTACCTGCAAATTGTGGGTAAGCGTCTGCACAGGACATAAGATAAAAGAGTCAGGGCAGGGACTGGCCCTGGTAGTCAGGGCAGGCTGTGTCTACTGCAGGATTGCCTTATAGTGCAAGAGAGCAAGCCTATTTACCTGGGAGGTCGTGAGGCAGGAACATAAGCATGTTTCAAGTCTTCAAAATGTTAACAAAATAATTATGCTGGCAAAGTATAAAAGGTGCACACATTTTAAACCTAACTATTCAAATTGAAATATTCCAAGGAAAACAAAATCCAAATAGGAGACATGTGCTTTGATTATACTTTTAACCCCTTTTTCCACATTTTTCTTGAGGGGGAGAACCCCTGCAAACCCTCCTAGTGTGGTTTCTGCTCACTCGCTATGGTCACTTGCATGCTCTTACTCATTCCAGGCTCAGCGCCCCACCACTGGAATATTTCACTAGCCGGCAGTGAGAATGCTACATGTGATTCTGAAAAAAACAGAAGACTCTCATTTAAGAAGACCTATGAACTTAGGGGACTATTCATGGAATTCAGTGCAGAAATTGCTCAAGTGCTGCGTGCCAAAATTGCCACTGTGTGAGCCTGCAGGAATAAGTAAAGCTGTGCGCAATGCATATTCATGGGATTGTTCACGCAAAGTAACCGTATTCGCCACTCCTGGCTGGTACGCCCCCAATACGCCCACACGCAAAGCAGGAAGTTGCCAAATCAGCTACCTTTGTGCGGTCCCCAGGCACGAATACACACACCCTTCAAACAGTGTGTGGGGTCCTGTTAAGCAGGCCTGCAACTCGAGCAGCATGCGCGGGGTCCCCCGTAAATGTATTCGGCACCCCTACAACATACGTATGAAAAATTGTATCTCAGCAATAACTCAGGAAATGTGTGTACAACCCCACATAAACGTTCCTACACCCCGTGAAACAGTGTATGTGCACCCCTACGTAACATTGGAACCCTGATTGTGTACACGCACCCCGAAAAACAATATTTGATTGCACCTGTACTTACACCAGCCTTCGGGTGGCGGCTCCTATGAGGGACTATTGTGGGCATTTCCCAGCCGAGACGTTGCGCGATCGATTCCATGAATACATCTCTTGCCGCGCATTAGTGGCCGTGCGAGGGACTACCTGAATGCCCTTCCTCGTAATGCCCACTTCTTCGCAAGTTAGTCCCCATTTCTGGTATTCAGCAACCTTCCCCGCCCTCTGCGCAGGCCACACCCATCCACTGTTTGGAGTCTCCTCAGAGGTATTCTTCCTTTCCTCTCCTTCCCCAAGAAGCTCACTGTCTCCAGAGCCCTGGTTCTCTCCAGACTCATTGCAACAGCCTCTTTCTCAATCTGCCTGCTTCTAGGCTACGCCCGCTGCAACTCATTCATAACAGGACTGCAAGAATTGTCCTTGGCCTCAAGCCCAGGGATCGTATCTCTCCAGGACTGAAATCTCTGCACTGGCTCCCAATTGCTGCGAAGATTAAGTTCAAAACCATCTGCATCATCCACAAGGCATTCTGGGGCCTGGTGCCTCAATACCTTCAACTCTCTCTTACTAAATATCTTCCCTCTCGAGCTCTTCGCTCATCCGCCTCCAACTCCCTCAGGGTCAGTCGCTTCTCCAAGCAATGAGTTGATGGTAGATCTCTCTCTTCAGCTAGGGCCTCCCTCTGGAACAGCCTCCCCACCTCCCTGAAACTTGAGGAGAACCACCTTCAGTTCTGGATGTTAGGGAGAATTCTCTGTTTAGGCTGAATTTCCTAACCTAGTGAGTCCCCCAGCAGCTTTGCTGGATTTCTGGAGTTTGTTTTTTTTCTCCTGCCAAGAGTGAGACTCTTTTTCTCCCACTCTTGGACATGATTTATGGTGTTCCTTTGACTGCTAATGTGTTTTATGGGCTATGGGGTCCGTTACTCCATAGGGTCTCATGTGGTTTTACTATGTGTGTTACACAGCACCCTCTGTGCAGTGACACAGGGGTGTCATAGTGACACCCCACCATAGACTCCATACCCTGGGACTGACTACTGTCTCCCAGGGCATGTAAAGTCACCATTGGCTTTACTAGTCCCAAATTTTGAACAGAAACCAGTACAAACCATCATATTGTGGATGTACTGGTCGGGGCAATTTGATTGCCCCGGGGTCTGTTAGTCGAGGGGGCACGTTTCCATCCCCCCTGATTGAGTTTTGGCTGGTGGCAGTGGATACTACTTTTTATATTCGACTGCAAATATATCCCTATGGGATTTTCCCATTGTTTGAGGCTACCAACTTTAATTATTTAATTCTCATAGCCTCGAACATACCGCCGGTTTATTTATTTAATATTAATTTGCCGGTTGGTATTTTTTGCCAGGACTCGATTCTAAAATGGCGTTTGTGTTCTCTTCTGTGACTCCAACCCAAGTCGAGCCCTTTGTTCCACTTTTGGCAGGCTTCTCCACAGAAGCCTCCCAAAGTGGTGCCACTCTGTCTGGGCACCACAGGGGATGTGGGAGTGGGTTTAGGCACCCTGGACTGAGTTACCTTGGTAACTCAAGTCGCACTCTTGTGTGATTGGCCCAAGTGGTGAGCCAGCCGACTTACCACTTAGCATGTTTGATTGACAGCTAGGCTGAGTGAATGCGGGTGTGCTGCATAAAAGCAGGGCTTTGGGGACTGGAACTTTAGAAGTCACCACAGGACCTGAGAATACGACGAGGGAGAAGCTGAGCCGACCTGCTATGACGACACCACCGGTGGAGCCCTGCGGAACCGACTCACCACTTCCCAACGACAGAGAAGATCTCCCTGCTGGAGAGTCTTCTTCCCCTGACTGGTGGGCACAACCAGTTTACCTTCTTTTTCTCGCATCCCAGAACATCTTGTGGTCGAATTGCCCGTGCCAAGCATCCCGGCACCTGGATAGCCACTTACCCCTGGACTGCGAATAAAAGGACCGCTCCTTTTAACTGAGAACTCTGCAGCTGGTTTCTTCCCTGGCAGTACAACGGACTCCTGTCTTCCTCCCCGATGAGATCCTCTCTTCCCCCGGACAAAGCACCAACTTGCATCCGCTGCCAGGAACAACTGCCCCAGCTAGAGTATTCTCACCACTTTAAGGTTCCGTGTCCACCAGGCCTCCCTTTCTAAAGATTGCTACAAGGTAATAATAATCCCTTAACCTTCTGGACTGGGCTGGCCGCCTTGACCATCTAACTGGTCCCTTTCCTTTGGTCCAACTCTTTCTGAACCTTTTCGAGACTTTTGTGCACTTTTCAACCATGTGACCTTGGACACATTTTGTTCTGATCCTCTCAAGTGGATCCGGCTTTCTGAACTCTAACTTCACGGTTTGACTCTGCCTTCCTCTCTTACTGTGTTCTTGTGAAAGTGTTGGGATCTGTTTCAAAGTATATTCTGCTTTTCTCTCCCTTTTAAAACGAATTATTAGAGTGCCGTCTGCGTTAAGCGCTCACCGCTGTCTGAAAATAAGTGTGGCTTTACTTAAGATTTTTCTAATATTCTTTTAAGGGAGTGTATATCTTTTAGTGACCATGTTTTTGAACCGCTTAAAATTAGTGCCTGTGTGTTTTATTAGATGTGGTTTTAAATAAATAATTATATCTCTTTTACACCAAGCTCTTGTCAGTGTTTGCTTGTTCTACTATGTTCTTTTGACCTATTGTGAATACTCTGTATACTGGCTAACTCTCTTGAGGGAAGTCTGACTGCTCAGTCACAGCTACCAAGTGAATCTGTGTGGTACAGACTGCTACCAAGTGGGTTTACTGCCAAACACCTGTAGTCTTAAATCTTTTGCAGTGGTCCGAGAGGGAACTGCACAGGTTTCTGCCTAACACTGGTGTAGAGCGGTGGGATTTGTATTGAGTATACACTTTAGAGTGCTTTGAACACTTTAGGACAACTAACCACAAAACTTAGCACTAAAAAAGCTGATTTTCTAACTATGTCTGCTATGGAGAGTTACACCCTAGAATCATTGTCTGACAAAACTGCTGATTGCTTAAAAGTATTGTGTCGACATAAGAATCTCTCTGAGAAGGGCAAGAAAATGGAACTTATAGAAAGATTGTTAGAAAACCAAAGTCTGGGTGGTCCAAAGGAATCTACCCCCCCAGCAAATGTAGAAAACAGTGATGGTATTGATCTAAATCAAAGTCTTGATAATGAGTCAGAAGAGGAAAGTGAACCTAATGAAGTTAGTCACTCTGAGCCTCTGTCTGCCTTACCTACTGTACCTACTGGGCCTTTACCTGGTCCTACATGTAACCCTGTTATTTTGAACTTGAAAAAATGAAGCTTGAATTAGAGTACAAACGTTTTATTGCTCAATCTGAAAGAAACCAAGAGCTAGAGTTCAGAAGAATGAATGCCCAGGCCGAGCAGAAGCAAGCTGAGTTAAGACTCAGAGAAATAGAGCTTAATCATGAACTAGAAATAAAGAAGTTGTCTGTGGAAAATGCTTCTCTCTCCTCTGGTTCCTCTTGTAGTTCCAGTCCCAAAAGACCCCAGATTCCTAAGGAATTAGTGGGTATGTATGAACCTAAGTTGGATGGGTTGGATTGGTTAAAAATGTTTGAGTATAATCATGGGCTCCAGGACATCATAGGGAACAAGTTACTTCCCTGGTTGTTCTCTAGGCTTCCCCCTGTTTCAACTGATGTGGTAATGGAGTTGGGGGAGGTGGATAAGAAGGATTATGAATGTGTGAAACTAGCTTTGATAGCTAGATTTGGGAAGACCCCTTCCCAGTACCTTAAGAGGTTTAGGACCCTCAAAAGGCATGATGGTACCCCTTGGGCTACCTGGGTGAGTGAAAGTTTGAAAAACATAGAGGGATGGATTAAGGGTTACAGAGTTAATACTTATGAAGGAATGAAGAATCTTGTAATGTTGGAGTCAATTAATGATGCCTGCTCTCCTGAGCTCAGACAGCACTAGGCTGATTCAAAGGAATTGGATTCCAGGAAGTTAGCTAAGGCTGCTGACTTGTGGGTTGCCAACAGATGAGGGAAAACAGCCAAAAAAGGACTCCAAAGAGAATTCTAATAATTCCAATTCCAAAGAGGGCCCCAAACAAAACCAAAAGGGTAAGCCACAAGGGAAACCAAATCAGGCTAGTGTACCTTCTGGTGCCAAACCAGAAGGAGGTCGGACCAAGCCACCATTCCAGAACGCATTTGGTAAATGCTTTGCTTGTGGCTCTACTGACCATGTGAAAGGAGATCCCAGATGTAAGGGTAAACCTTCAGGGGTCCAGCTTGTCTCCTTAGCATTCGCTCCAGAGAAGGAAGTACAAATGGCAAGTGGAAACTTTCTATTACTGGCTTATGAACCCAGTGGAGTCTCAGCCAGTGTTTCTTTAGTGTCTCTGGGTTTGTGGGAACAACATAACTTAGATGTCTATAATTCTATCCCAGATAATACTAAAGAGTATTATAAGGACAGTGTCCAGGTGAATGGTCAGGAGATGCCTGCCATTAGGCACACTGGGGCCAGCATAACTGTGGTGGACAAATCATTTGTTCAGGCTGAGGATGTTGCTAAGGCACCCAAACGCCTCACCAAGTTAGCTGGAGGGCCTGTGCAGATGCTTCCCCAATTACCAGTTCTCATCCAGTGTAATGACATGACTGTGAAGATGCCTGTCAGCATACAAAGTGAGGTGCCAGGAAGGGTTCTGCTGGGTAATGACTTAAAAACTCTTGGAGTAGTGTCACATACCCCCAGACCTCCTAGTAAAAGGTTACAGGAGCTCACCAGACCTGCAAGGGAGAGAACCATGAGAGGTACTTCCAAGGAGATGATGAAGAAATAGATCACTCCTGCTCCACTGGAGATGTCAGCTGCTGTCTCTAAGAAACTAGAAGGAAAAGGGAAACGTAAAACTTCTAAAAAGAACCTCACAGCCAGTACTCCAGTGCAGCCAACAAGGACTTCCCTGAGGTTGTCCAAAGTTACACCAGTAACTCCCCCTCCAGCTGAGGCTGAGAGGGAGGTACAACCCTTTATGATTGAACTAGACTCTGAAGAAGAGCTAGTGGAAGGCCAGGAACTCATTGGAGACGCGGATCCTGTTGACCATCCTGAGCTGCAGTCTTTACTGGCAGAAGGTGGCCCCGACAGGGCAGACTTCAGTAAGGGACAGAGAGAATGTCCAACTCTGGAAGGTCTTCGCCACCAGGCAGATGCTCAGGCTGAAGGGCAAGAGCCTGGGAAATAGAGGTTAAACTGGGAAGATGGCCTCTTCTACAGTGAACCAATGGAGTCTGCACCTGGGGACAACAAACGACTTGTACTACCCCAAGTGAAAAGATCACAGTTCTTGCAGGTAGCCCATGAGATTCCTTTGGCTGGTCACTTGAGTTTCAAGAAGACTAAGGAAAGGCTCTCACTCTACTTTTATTGGCTAAAGATGGGGGCTGAAGAAGATAAGTACTGCAGGAGCTGCCACACCTGCCAGATTTCTGGTAAGGTTGGCTCCAAGAATGTGGCCCCTTTAGTGCCTCTCCCTGTAGTGGGAGTCCCATTTGAGAGAGTAGGGATCGACATTGTTGGTCCCCTTGATCCTCCACCCTCCTCAGGCAACAAGTTGATACTTGTTGTAGTAGACCATGCTACTAGGTACGCTGAGGCAATTCCTATGAGGACTGTTACAGCTCCGGCTGTGGCTAAGGCCCTCCTTGGTATTTTTACCAGGGTTGGGTTTCTTAAGGAAGTAATCTCTAACAGGGGGTCGAATTTTATGTCCCACTACATGAAAGCCATGTGGAAAACCTGCAGAGTTACTTACAAGTTCTCAACCGCATACCACCCTCAGACAAATGGACTGGTTGAAAGGTTCAACAGAACCATGAAGAGCATGATAGGTGCTTTAGAGGACCCCCTTAAAAAAAAGTGGGACCTTCTACTGCCATGCCTTCTCTTTGCTTATAGAGAAGTCCCTCAGGAGGGAGTAGGTTTTCTCCCTTTGAAATTCTTTATGGTCATCCGGTCCGAGGTCCATTGGCCCTGATCAAGGAGGGGTTGGAGAGTGCTTCTTCCCCCAAGCAGGTCAGAGTGACTGACTATGTGATAGTTCTCCGAAGGAGAATGTCACAAATGATGGCAGAAGCAAGTGATAACTTGAAAGCTGGACAAGCACTGGTCAAGCACTGGCATGACCAAAAGGCTAACATGGTTGAGTTTACTCAGGACCAGCTAGTTCTCGTTATGATTCCAACAAGGCAGAGGGCCTTGCAAGACAAATGGATGGGACCCTTCAAGATTGTGGGTAAACTTGGAGAGGTCAACTATCTGGTGGACTTGGGCAACCCCAAGGAGGCTCCAACAGTCTTCCACACCAACAGACTAAAAGCGTATGTCTCCAGACCTGATGTAGGAGCTTTGCTTCTAGCATCATCAGAGGAAGAAGAAGAGAGTGAAGCTCTTCCTGATCTCCTCAGAGGCTTACCTTTAGACGAAAAGATTGAAGGAGTAAATCTCTCTTCAAACCTGAAACCTGAGCAACAGGAAGAGTGCAAATCTATGTTAAATCAGTTTGCCTCCCTGTTCTCACTTTCACCAGGTTTGACCCCTTGGGGACAGCATGACATACTCACTGGTGACTGTCTGCCAGTCAAAAGCAGAGGATATCGAATGTCAGAAAATGTAAGAACCCACATCAAAGGTGAGGTCAGCAAGATGCTTGATCTCGGGGTAATAGAGCCCTCTACTAGTCCATGGTCTAGCCCAGTTGTGTTAGTACCAAAGGCAGGATCTAAGGAACTTAGATTCTGTGTGGATTACAGAGCTCTTAATGCAGTCACTAAGACTGATGCCCACCCTTTGCCAAGGACAGATGAGTTGGTGGATAGACTTGGTGCAGCAAAGTTCCTCAGCACATTTGACTTGACGTCAGGCTATTTGCAAATAGCCCTGACAGACCATGCCAAGGAGAAAACTGCATTTTCTACCCCAGTTGGCTTATACCAGTTTATGGTTATGCCTTTTGGATTGAAAAATGCACCTGCTACATTTCAAAGGATAGTAGACCAGGTACTGAATGGGATGGAGGACTTCTGCATGGCATATTTGGATGACATAGCAGTGTTCAGCAATTCCTGGGAAGAAAATGTGGACCACCTGAGATATGTTTTGCAGGCTCTTGGAAAGGCCATTCTAACCATAAAGGCAAGTAAATGCCAGATTGGACAGAGTAAAGTGATCTACCTTGGACATGAGGTAGGAGGTGGAGAAATAAAGCCTTTGCCCAGTAAGAGTGAAGCTGTGCAAAATTGGACAACACCTACTACTCAGACCCAGGTGAGAGCCTTCTTAGGCCTCACTGGGTATTACAGGAATTTCATTGAGAACTATGGGTGCATAGCTTCTCCACTGAATGTCATCTCCTCTCCTAAATTCCCTAAGAAGGTTAGGTGGAATCAGGAATGCAATCAGGCCTTTGAAACCCCGAAAAAGGCTCTTTGCGAAGCCCCAGTACTCAGAGCTCCTGACTACCACCAAACTTTCATTGTGCAGAGAGATGCTTCAAATGTAGGAATAGGTGCAGTCCTCAGTCAACTGGATGGGAAAGGTAGGGAGCACCCCATTTGCTTCATCAGTAGAAAACTGAAGGATCCTGAAACAAGGTGGTCAACCATTGAACAAGAATGTTTTGCTATTGTGTGGGCTCTGAAGAAGTTTAGGCCATACTTGTATGGTTCTACTTTTGTCATTCAGACTGACCACCAACCCTTGAGATGGTTAATGCAAACGAAAGGGGAAAACCCAAAACTATTGAGATGGTCAATCTGCCTGCAAGGGTTTGATTTCACCATTGAGCACAGGTCAGGGTGTCACCACCAAACTGCTGATGGTCTCTCTAGGATGTAGGTCATCGACTAGAGATATGAGATTCATCAAGGAGTGGATTAAATCCTCCTGTCCCTTAGTCTGGGGGGAGGGCGAGTGTTAGGGAGAATTCTCGGTTTAGGCTGAATTTCCTAACCTAGTGAGTCCCCCAGCAGCTTTTCTGGATTTCTGGAGTTTGTTTTTTTCTCCTGCCAAGAGTGAGACTCTTTTTCTCCCACTCTTGGACATGATTTTTGGTGTTCCTTTGACTGCTAATGTGTTTTATGGGCTATGGGGTCCGTTACTCCATAGGGTCTCATGTGTTTTTACTATGTGTGTTACACAGCACACTCCGTGCAGTGACACAGGGGTGTCATAGTGACACCCACCATAGACTCCATACCCTGGGACTGACTACTGTCTCCCAGGGCATGTAAAGTCACCATTGGCTTTACTAGTCCCAAATTATGAACAGAAACCAGTACAAACCATCATATTGTGGATGTACTGGTCGGGGCAATTCGATTGCCCCGTGGTCTGTTAGTCGAGGGAGCACGTCTCCGTCCCCCCTAATCGAGTTTTGGCTTGTGGCAGTGGATACTACTTTTTATATTCGACCGCAAATATATCCCTATGGGATTTTCCCATTGTTCGAGGCTACCAACTTTAATTATTTAATTCTCATAGCCTCGAACATACCGCCGGTTTATTTATTTAATATTAATTCGCCGGTTGGTATTTTTTGCCAGGACTCGATTCTAAAATGGCGTTTGTGTTCTCTTCTGTGACTCCAACCCAAATCAAGCCCTTTGTTCCACTTTTGGTGGGCTTCTCCACAGAAGCCTCCCAAAGTGGTGCCACTCTGTCTGGGTACCACAGGGGTGAGGGAGGGGGTTTAGGAACCCTGGACTGAGTTACCTTGGTAACTCAGTCGCACTCTTGTGTGATTGGCCAAAGTGGTGAGCTGGCCGGCTCACCACTTAGCATGTTTGATTGACAGCTAGGCTGAGTGAATGGGGGTGTGCTGCATAAAAGCAGGGCTTTGGGGACTGGAACTTCAGAAGTCGCCACAGGACCTGAGAATCCGATGAGGGAGAAGCTGAGCCGACCTGCTACAACAACACCACTGGTGGAGCCCTGCGGAACCGACTCACCACTTCCCGACGACAGAGAAGATCTCCCTGCTGGAGAGTCTTCTTCCACTGACTAGTGGGCACAACCAGTTTACCTTCTTTTGCTCGCATCCCAGGACGTCTTGTGGTCGAATTGCCCGTGCCAAGCACTCCGGCAACCGGATAGCCACTTACCCCTGGACCGCGAATAAAAGGACTGCTCCTTTTAACTGAGAATTCCGCGGCTGGTTTCTTCCCTGGCAGTGCAACGGACTCCTGTCTTCCTCCCCGACGAGATCGTCTCTTCCCCCGGATGAAGCACCGACTTGCATCCGCTGCCAGGAACAACTGCCCCCGCTGGAGTATTTTCACCACTTTAAGGTACCGTGTCCGCCAGGCCTCCCTTTCTAAAGATTGCTACAAGGTAATAATAATCCCTTAACCTTCTGGACTGGGCTGTCCAGCTTAACCATCTAACTGGTCCCTTTCTTTTGGTTCAACTCTTTCTGAACCTTTTTGAGACTTTCGTGCACTTTTCAACCGTGTGACCTTGGACACATTTTGTTCTGATCCTCTGAAGTGGATCCGGCTTTCTGAACTCTAACTTCACGGTTTGACTCTGCCTTCCTCTCTTACTGTGTTCTTGTGAAAGTGTTGGGATCCGTTTCAAAGTATATTCTGCGTTGCTCTCCCTTTTAAAACGAATTATTAGAGTGCCATCTGCTTTAAGCACTCACTGCTGTCTTAAAATAAGTGGGGCTTTACTTAAGACTTGTCTAATATTCTTTTAAGGGAGTGTATATCTTTTAGTGACCGTGTTTTTGAACCACTTAAAATGAGTGCCTGTGTGTTTTATTAGATGTGGTTTTAAATAAATTATTATATCTCTTTTACACCAAGCTCTGGTCAGTGTTTGCTTGTTCTACTATGTTATTTTGACCTATTGTGAATACTCTGTATACTGCCTAACTCTCTTGAGGGAAGTCTGCTCAGCCACAGCTACCAAGTGAATCTGTGTGGTACAGACTGCTACCAAGTGGGTATACTGCCAAACACCTGTAGTCTTAAATCTTTTGCAGTGGTCCCAGAGGGAACTGCACAGGTTTCTGCCTAACACCGAAGCACCTAAAAACCCTCCTCTTTGCTTCTGCTTTCTCTCCCTCTCTCCCCTGCTGAAGTCCTGGCTGATAATGAGGCTGCACGGGTTACGTGGCCACCCATCTGATCTTAGGCCCTAGCCCTGCCAGTTGCAGGCTTGTGCTGCCTCCCTGGCAACCCCTGCACCTGGGGAATGTTTTCTGTATCCCTACAGTCCCCAAACCAGCACTTATGTCTGCACTCACCCTGCACTTGCCACCAACTGGCCGTTCTTTATTTATTTATGTTGTTATTTATTATCCCATGTGCTGCACTCCCTCCCCCGCACCTTTCTTTTCCCGTTCCCTTGCACTTGCGCGATCTGAATGACACCTGGCCTAGTAAGATCATTGTCTGTCTTCCCTCTGTTCCCCTCCCTTTCCTCATCGCGCCTTGAAGCACTTGTGTATAGGCGCGTTATAAATGTCATATCATATCATATCTCAATAGCCTCTTTTATCTTCGGATTGTCCTGTGTGCTTGAGAGACTCTGCCTCAAAAGGCTTGCCTGTTCACCATTTTTGTCTGACAGTTACATGAGTAGCAACACTGATGTGTGGTTTGCCACCAGAATTCTCTTTATTTGAATGTCTGGCACCCTGAAATTCATCTCTGAAGAGACGCCTTAAACATACATCCTTGGGTAATTGTCATGGGCAGGGGAAATGACAATAAGGTCCATCCCTCGCGGGGTGAACAGTCTCCAGCCATCCAAAAGATCACATTGCTCCTTAAGGGTATAACCTTGTGGGATATATCAGTGGTCAAGCTGTATGCTAGCAGGCAAGAACTCTAGAGCCAGCTCCTGGGTCACATTGATGTCACCCCCTGGAATAATGTTACCCGTGACTTTTAGATTACCTTTTAAAACAGTACAATGATGACAGTCTGAGACATAGAGAACACCGTATACCTATAAATGACCATCTAAGTCCATTTTCACAGGGATGTAGCCGCATTGTGCCCTTTGCAGTATTCAGTTTAGGGCATGTAACCTTCTTGAGAAACATAGCACAGACCCCCGGGTTTTAGTGTCAGTCATGCTGTTAATCTACTTATCATTTGAGACATTTGCATGGAGTTCGACATGTGTCTGCAGGGGTTCTCCTGCAGGAATTTATAATCGCTCTGAATGTCATTATTACACACACATTATGTTCTTTCGCTTGATAGGTGTTAATCTGCTGGACATTCCACGTGGACATGTTGATTGCCATAACACGTCAATCACACACCCACACGGGTGATTTCATTCTTTCCCGCTAGCCAGTAACACTGCTGGGCAACTGCAGGTGAGGAGAAGAGGGTTGAAGAGGATTACACAAGAGGGGTGGAACACATAAGACGAGGATGCAAACATCTGCAAAATAGAGAGCATAAAGACCCCTTTTACATGTAGCAAACAGTTACCTCTGCATCTAGAACTCCCGAAGGTCAGAGAGCTGCTGGCAGGGTTTAACCATCCGCCTTCCAGCCATATCCTAAGAATGTTATGTGTCCCTCTAGCTGGGTACACCAAGTTCACGATGTCACAGCGCCTTGAACAAGTGCAGTCCACCACGTGATGAAAGCACATGCCACTGGAGAAACAGACAACAGCAGGTGGGGAAGGTGGGGTAGAAAAGATAAGTTCCCACCTAAAACTACAGAGCATTGGCGAGCATCATTAACGATGGTTGTGCCCAGCGAAGTGCACCCCCATACATACCATGGCAGAGCCTTCAATGTTTCCCTGATGTTCTGCTGTAGTCAGCAAACAGTTGTTTGGAATTAATGGGCGTCAGCAACAAAGCAGAGAAAAGCAGACACTAGCACAACATGCACATGCTCAGTCAACAAACTACCACAGAGACCATGCACATGCTCAGTCAACAAACTACCACAGAGAGCATGCACATGCTCAGTCAACAAACTGCCACAGATAGCATGCACATGCTCAGAGAGCATGCACATGCTCAGTCAACAAACTACCACAGAGAGCATGGACATGCTCAGTCAACAAACTACCACAGAGAGCATGCACATGCTTAGTCAACAAACTACCACAGAGAGCATGCACATGCTCAGTCAACAAACTACCACAGAGAACATGGACATGCTCAGTCAACAAACTACCACGGAGAGCATGCACATGCTCAGTCAACAAACTACCACAGAGAGAACTACCACAGAGAGCATGCACATGCTCAGTCAACAAACCACCACAGAGAGCATGCACATGCTCAGTCAACAAACTACCACAGAGAGCATGGACATGCTCAGTCAACAAACTACCACAGAGATGCTCAACAAAGGAGAGAAAAAAAAACGCCAGGTCCCTAGATGACCACTCTAAGCTCGTAAACATCCGGGTCATTGATGTGTGGTACACATATAATAAAGTAATACATTAAAGATCCCAGAAGCCACTACATTAGTAGCAGGTGGGCAATGCACACATCAGACAGTGACCGTGCCTACCAATGTTGCTCCCCAACAGTGTTAGCCCAGATGACTGCCCCACTGTAAACAGGCATAGCGTGTGTCTCCTAGCAGACACACTCCCCGCCAGAGAGCACCATGAGTGCATGCGTGCTTCCTCTACCATTGTTCTTCCAACTTTAACAGCAGTCAGCGTGTATTTCTTTCATACGTGGAACCACTCCCAAATAACCTCAACGGAAGAGCATTGGTCGTTGTGTGGGTCATCCACTTCCAATTACCAGTCAATGAGTTTCACCTGACGTCTATGCAGTTGGGTGCATCCAGTGTCACAGAACATAATCAAACGCACAGAGTTGTTCCTCTGCATGCTCCTGTGTGAGTATTTTGTGTGGAACAGAACACAGTTATGTCCATGCGGTTAGAGCTTCGTAACTGGAACTACAAGAACAAAGTCACTAAACATAAATCTTAATCTCTTAAAAGAAGTAAATAGTAGAATGCCTTTTCCGCACACGGCCACACCATGTCACAGCTGTGCATCTTGCCTTTTACGATTTGAATATTATGTATAATATTATGATTTTGTTTTAAAGTTATGGGTTTTTGTAACATACTCCAGTGCCAGAAATGAAGTTTCAACCACACACACAGATGTGGTGGGAGTGGAGTCGGAACATCATTGTTCAAAACACAGCCAAGTGGCCTTCAGTGATAAAGTGTCCAGAAACTCAGAAGGGGCCTTCCTTGACCTCAGGTGGAGATCCATGGAGTGCATTGCATGTGTATGATTTTGACTGACATGCAAAGCTTGATATCCTTTTTAAAACATGCAATTTATTTGCCATTTCAAATGAGAACTCTTCACCAGTGATAACCTCAACTGGTCTGAGCATTTCCAAAATAAGGCAGTTATCGTCGAGTTGAAGCTTTTGATGTGCAGTTCAGCCTGATGCACAAGGGGGGGAGTGTTCCATATGCACCCCTTTCCTCTAGCTCGTGTTGTGTTAACGCTAGTACTGTGGCTACCGACTAGGAGCTCTTTGCACACCTCGGTGAGGTACTGGGGTTTTAAAGTTCAGTCCTGTTCAAGGACTCGTGCAAAATAATATTGCAATCCATTAAGAGTTGGCATCCCACAAAGAAGGCCGGCAGCGAGTTTAAAACAAGTGTTTAAATCAGGCCCTAAATCTAGTAACTTTGGGTGGAGTCATCATATTAGAGTAGAAGTCGTTTACCTTGGATTTCAAATCCATTGATGTTTAATTCATTTCCCAAATGGCTGCGCATGCTTTGAGACGCTATGCCGACTTGTTCCGAGTATGTTTCTGTATGTTCTTCTGTTCAGCATTGTGTCATGTCTGACCGGGAGCACTCTTTGTTCTGCAGAGTATGGATTCTAATGGAATCCCACGGGCATGTGGCCAAATCAGGTACCTCTCGGTCCCGCGATATTTCCCTCGACTGTCAAGCAATTGTGAGCCGACATTTACACCAGACAACCGCGCCTGCTGCACAGCGTAGCTTGTTCAATACCACGATCTTCTTTTGTTCAGACATTACTGCAACAAATGCACAATTCCCCAGCACCACTGTAGTTTAAGCACAGTGGTCGAAGTGAGCGGTAGCGGTCGGAGCGGTGCTCCTATACTTTTTTTATTACCTTTTACAGCTCCTATACTTTTATTTTTAAAAGAAAACCGTTCCGGAATGGTTTTGTTTGAAAATAAAAGTGTAGGAAGAGGTTGACACCTTTACTTTCAGTGCCCTGCATTGACTGTTCCCTTAAACAGCAGGTGCAAGTGTATGGGGGGGGGTATTGTGTGTGGGAGGGGTTGTGGCAATGGGGTTTGTGGGAAGCAGGGGCAGGCCAGCAGGGAACATAGTTCCACTACTTCTTTTCGCACACTTCCACCACTGTTTAAGCAATATGGCTCAGTGTTTTATTGTTGGCACAAAACAGTCATTTCATCAATGTATTTATATTGCAAAATAATAATAACAAAACAAATACAAACGCAATAATAATAATAATATTGTTAATAATAATAATAATAATAATAATAATAACAACACTAATATTAGTAATAATAATACTAATAATAATACTAATAATAATAATAATGATAATAATACACCTAGTAATAATAACAATGAATGGTCAAATGATGCCGCATTTAATTCATTTGGAAATGTATCCAAAATTATATGGTATCTGTGTGCCTTTAAAAATAAAATGCACTATACCATAGATTGTTTTATTTATTTTTTATTTGGTAAGACTAACTAGTTGTATAACTAGCTGTAAATATGGAAGGATCCAGACAATCAGAAATGTCTGGGCAATAATACTCTACTGCTAAACATTACCCCTTCCTTAAACTGAACTCTTCTCTGCTGGTTTATCAAGGTGACAAGGTATGTGAAGGTTTGGCCCATAATAAAAATCCCAATTATGTATGACAGAAGTAAGTGGCCCATGTGTCATGTACCTTGCAGACAGTTGCGCACGCCCCATCCAAATGGCCTCTATCAGTTCGCCACCACCAGTTATTCCAAGGGTTATTTTGCATGCATAATTACAGTTTTTGGTTCACCAATTCCCTGTAAAATATTGGCCCATTAAAATATCTGCTAACCTGACCTTGCCGTTAAACGCATTATTAAATGTCGAAAGCTATTAGATTGGAGAACCGAAGGTCATCGTGTGAAGGACAGTTACGGCTACCTATGCATTTAAATATTATTAATAAATGCTGACAGCACAAATGGCTCGAAGGTCAATTATGAGACAATTTTCGGAGTCATCGCAGCAATTTCATAGAATAACGATTTGACATGGTAGCGGCCTGGCTCTTTACTCTGTAGCTGTCTATATCAGGCGATCCGCGAAATCAGGCCGTGCGTTTCCCGCATTCGATATTACACATGTTCTCCATGCATGTCTATGCAGAGACATTAATGACGGTGGTATTGCAGATCTTCCAAAAGAGCAACTAGGGCACACATTGCCATTCTACCAAAAAACACTCGCTTAGGGTGCATATTTCCATCAGTATAAGGGTCGGGGTCTTGGCTAAACATGCCTAGAATGGGCCCGATTTGCGTTTTGTCAATGGGATTTCATTGGGCCTGATTTACGAAATATTGTGTGCGGTGCGCAGTGACTTTGCACTGCCAACAGTTACCCGGATTCACAGAATGGTGCAAAGTGTACTTTTGCTGTGCAACAATGCACTTTGCACCGCTCAGTGATTCAGGGTGTTTGTTGGCAGTGCAAAGTCACTTTGCAGCGTGCTAACAATGCCATGAATCAGGCCCTCTGTGTTTTGTGCACACTTGCTCCAATGCTAACTTTCTGTAACAGGTTCCCTGTTCTTCCGTGGATGTAATTTGAAAGTTTGCATTCTTTCTGTGTGTTTTTCGTTTTGGCACCGGACCTGCACAGGCAGGCGATGCCATTTCAGCTGCAATGTACCATATAATGGTAATGCACAGATGGCAACATTTGTGATAAGCAGCCAATAGGCAGAGAATAACAGAAAATCCTGAGGAGCAAGCGAAGCATGCGACTGCAACCACCCCTGGGAGGGTCAGGCGATGGCCACTGCTAAGTAGAAAACCATGTTCTCGTGCGAAGTTCTCATGAGGGAGGCATTCGCTGATAATAAAAGCAAACCATGTACTACAAAAGCAGTGCTCAAGCGCTGGGGTCAACTAGGAAATGCGCTAATGTGCCTTCCCAACGGTCTCATCTTGAATTTAAAGCCTCAGAACTTAATTGTTCTTTTACTTATAAAGTTTCGATTAATGTATGCAATTATATATTTGTTGTTATACAATCCCACTGCTGAAAGGTGTCTCGGGTAGAAGCCGCGTCTTTCTACCATGTGTTAGTAATCCTAATCTGTCTAAAGAGGAGTGGTGCAGTTGTGCATTGTTGGTAGACATGCAAAGTGTCATTTTAGGAAAGGGGCGTCTTCTAGAAAGAAGACAGCTAAATAAATTGGCATTAGCCGGATGTGCCCGGCTTCAGTGGCATCACAACTCCTAATGTTAGGAGGGGCTGAGTCAAAAAATATGTCTACAAAAAGGCTTATTTTCCAATTCCACATGTTTTAAGTCACGTGCCAATACTCATTATGGAATTAACAGACGTGCAGTCACCGTACACATAGATTAAACCTGCATTTGGTAATGTGTGAATATTCTGTGGGAATCTGTGAGAATAAGCGAATTGTGTCTGTACATTTTCTACCAACTCAAACACGAACTTCACAGCAGAGAGGGGAAGCGTGCTTCATGCCAGAAACCTGTCTCTTAGCGCGGGACCGCGTTTCAAACATGTGATGCTCTGCGTGGTCCTGTTTCCGAGACACACATGTTGCCCCTGAGCTATCCTCCTGTCACAGTAATAGATGAACACATGTCAGAAACTTGCAAACTTTCAGTGAAGCTCGATTGATTCATCAGCCAACTCTCACCCTGCGGAAAACCTCTCGGATTTACAATCAACTGTTATTTCTACTCAAACCATAGAGAAGACTGAAACAGCAATGCATCAGCTAGCTCGCCTCTGCAGTCATGCCTTTCATTCATGCCTAGCATTTCACTAAAGTTGACCAACCCTCGGTCATCTCTCATGTGGACATTGGCAACACCCTAATTGCACAAGTACAGACTGCCATCCTGGCCGCAGTGAATCCATTCCAGCATGGACCGGTGCAGCATGTCTCCTCACACGGCTGAGAAAATACAACGACATCGCCCCCATTCTCAAGACGCTGCACTGTCTAGCAATACACACAAGCACCATCTTCAATCCTGACTGCATCACCTACAAAGTAGTGACACCCAACACCCTACTCTTCCGGGACACATCTGAAGGCAGATGAACCACCAGAAGCCATGCCATCATTTTCTGTCTCATATCAAAGAAGCTCAAGAGAAAACAAAAAAGAAGGACCCACTCCGTTTCCTGTCACGCATCCTCACTCTCAAAAAAATGAGCAACTAAGATACTACTTTTCAGTTTTCAAACTACACCTCCTGTGGGATTGTAAGACCCTGCTATTTAAAGAGTATCTCTCCCATCAGTGGCACCTCAACTCAATCATCATTTTACCCCTCTAGAGCTCCCATATGCTGTGCTGCCCCTACCCATTGCAGCTACCCCATAAACACCATCACTGTTCCTGTGTCACACACTTGGTGTATTTCACAAGAACAATATTCACATTCCCACTGCTCTGCTGACAGCATACCCCATGTCACTCTGGGATTTAAAAAGGCTAGAGCTGGAGGTGTATGTTTTGTGGTCACTGCTCCTTCACTCTGGAATTCACTACCCCATGCATCAGAGATGAAACATCCTATACCATCTTCAAGAAGCTTGTGAAACCTGGCTTTTCAATAAATGAGAATAATAAAATTTCACCTGTGTTGTGGTGCTCAGGAAAGAGGTTCCTGTTGTGCGCACCATATTGCTAACTGGGGGTGGCAGCTTTAACGGTTTATTGATAAGCCACCCTCAACACCAGGAGGTCCTTCCCTACTCACTCAAGTGGTTATGCAACAAATTATTTAACATTCTTTTTATTTAGCCCTATCTCAGACAAATATCATGCCACTTGGATCCCTCTACCCATAGTTAACAATGAGCCAAGAACCAGGCAGGTGTACGGGAAATATATGGCTATTTATTTAAATTAAAAGTAATAGAAATTAGCACAAAAATGTCAAAACCACTTTATCCGTGGGACAGCACAATCAACTTCTCTCATCTTAAATAAATCGCAAAAGTGAGTTAAAAGAACACAATCACAATTCTTACTTTCTGCACATTTCACTTCAGAAAATAATTACACTGACCAATAACAAAGGCACTT
The DNA here is from genome assembly GCF_040938575.1 of Ambystoma mexicanum. Lineage (NCBI taxonomy): Eukaryota > Metazoa > Chordata > Amphibia > Caudata > Ambystomatidae > Ambystoma > Ambystoma mexicanum. The sequence goes on along the minus strand of NC_090930.1, from coordinate 234,132,592 downwards.
ATGTAATTTGTGATTTGAATTTTCCTGCAGGCTTAAAAGGCTAGCAGTAGGATTTCAAGATTGGTAGTGATGATTTTGCCAACACTTTTGGTATAAAATTAACACAGCGTGATTGATCTGTTTGTTTTTCAGGCCCTTCCTTGCTTTGGTCTATGTTGGTCAGACAGAAAAATTGGAATGCTTTGGGGAATTTTGGATTTCAGACCCCCCTCACTGAAAAACCTGTTTCGGGGTCAGCTGGACAACAAGGATTACTCAATTAATTCATATGCTATACTTTTCAGCACACACTGGGAAGTGAGCTTTGTTAATTTCGAACGTTAACAAAATTCACTGCAGCGTTCTGCCATATGGGGAATTCATTAAATTAATATTTTTGGTTACATAGGCTAGGGATCTACACAGTTCTGCCCCCCCCACCCACTATAAAGGGAAAAGATTCAAGTCAAGCAGACTCCCCCACCTTTTGGTTTCCCAGGCCTCAGTTCTACTTACATAGTAAGCCTCTGTTTACGGTTCAGGAAAGCCAGCTGCATTTCAGGACACTCTGGAAAGATAGGGCAGGGGTCTGGTCACTCCACTCTCAGAGATGGCCTCACGCTTTCCACCATAGAACCCAGACAGCTTTGAGGCCTTCCTAGAGATAGACAGCTCCACCCAGATGCACTCTCGGCAATCTCTGCTGGTCTCGCCTTAAAGCTGTCAGATGGCAAGTTTCAGCAGCCTTCTCCTTTTTTCCTCCCCTGTCCTAGTGCAGTCCCCTTTATATAACAGCAATGACATCACCAATCATACAGTCTTGGGAAAGTACTCTGCAAAAATCCCTGCCACTAGAATTGGACAGTTACCCTTCTCTCTCCCTCCAAACCCAGCCTCCAATTCAGGATTGGTTTAGGGGTCTGGAGCAACATATGGCACTTCCCATTTGTCATCATCCTTTGTTCTCCTTTCAAATTTTTGGCAAAAAATGAGTTATGTATCACAACCTCATAATTTTACTAGCAACTGCCAGACTTAAGATATTTTCGATTTCCGCTAAACATGGGAAATTAGAGTCGATAAGCAAGTCTGTATCATGTAGCCTGGCCATGTGGCACCTTTCTGCTATTTCCATGAAAAGCACAACAGTTACAAATGTGTAATTTATTAAGCACATCCCTCATTTCAATTTCCAACCGCTCACCAACTCTCACATTTGGAACATGTTCAGATCAGCCAGAAACATAGTTTAACTGGCCCTTACAGTTTCCAAAGTCACAGGAAGATTAATTTTATATCCCCCAAATCGCCTGGAAATTACATAAAAAATGGTACATAGATGAAATCCATCTGCCATATGATGGCTGAAAAAAAGGCCTAAAGGACAGTAGTCCTTTTGAATACATTGTTAAACTTCATGTGAGACACATGTTCCCGATACTGCTTCTCGCAGTTTGTTTTCACTGGTCAGCCTTTGGCCACAGTTTCTTTTATCAACCTCCTTTGTGTTGGAAGCTTGCTCTTTGAAGTGAGTGCCCCAATTTTCACACATATTAGTCATGCTCCAGCCAAGGGTCACTTTTGCTTTCAGAGCCAGCAGGTCTCTAGAACATCGAATTTTGACACCTTTCGCAGGACATTTTTATTGTGGTTGGTCATTAGTTGGGAGATACGACATCGAAGCTAGAAGTGGGAGATGTCCTTGTGAAGTTTTTCCCACAGCCAGCAAAAGGGTCTGACATTTTCCATGAAGACAAAGTGGCTCTTCAAATGTCATTGGAGTTTTGGTAGGTGAAAGATAATATACATTGCTTTTTATCAACCCACACATCATGTTTTGTTTTCCTGACTTTTTTCTGTGAGCAGTGATCTTTTTTTCACTTACTTTTTCAAACCGTGTTTATTTGCACACAAATGCGGAGGCCCTTTTCGTATTTCAGTGTTTAAAAATCCTGTTTTCCTGTGTGACAGGGATATTTGATTTCTCCTTCTTTTGTCAATTAAAATGTTGTTTGTCCTTCTCAGTCAGTGCAGCTGTTGAAAATAGCCACGTGCCATATGTGTTATTCGATCGCTGCTGAAGGATCGGGCATTGTGCTCGCCAATGACCTTCTTGTCTGCAAAAGGCACATTGGTTCATCTGTAAAGGATCCATTTGCGCATTACTCTGTGGTGCAAACTGACCTCTAAACTGTGTATTCCCACCTCTAGGTCATCTTACTATTTGCTGCAACAACACTTTTGTCTTCAAGTCTCCCTTCCTCTTTTCTATCCTCTCTTTTTCATTATTGCCCTTATTTTCATAATACCGAGCCATGTGCAATATTTCAGTCTGCGATTTTGCTTGCCAGGCACTTTCGAAAGTCATAATTTTTGATTGGATATCAGGCAACAATCCACGCACACATTTATCTATAAACAACCTTTTTCCTGACTCAGTACTCAAATCTTGACTGCTAAAATCTGAAAACATTTGTTCGAACCGATTCAAAAATTCAGCAGCACCTTCAGATTTCCCCTGGATGCAAGCTGTAAGCTTGTCCCAAACTATTCCTCTCTCTGGAACTAAGGTCTTCAATTAAGTTACTATTCTGTCTGGCAGTGTCATTATCACCTGTGGCGGTCTCTCACCAGCATTCCTTTCTTCATCTATCCATAACAAATGAACCCATGGATCAGCCAATCCTGACAAATCATCTACAGTTCTAATCTGTTACCATAAATCAGCAGGTAGGATCACAGGGAACAACAAGTCTATATCACCCAGCGTGAAAACTGACGAATGCAAGACAGATTCAATTTCTTTATATTATTCACTTCCTGTCTAGAAAATGGCACATGAACAAACTGTGAAACATAACGAGCTTCAATAGTAGTGGCTGCTGCGCCTGTTGCAAGATTAGCTGGAATTTCTGCTTTAGGAACAAATGTCTGAGGAACCTCCCTGGTTGGCAATTGAGAAGTAGGTCATTCTGAACGTTTGTTAAGCAACAAAGCTAAATCAAGTAGTCAAAACAGTATCGGGTGAAAATGCTCGCCTATAAATGATCATCAAATCTGCGGGACAACAAACCTTTTTCTTCATACACTCATCCTGCAGGTACTCTACTCTAATAATAATAATAATAATAATTTGGCATTTATATAGCGCTACGAACCCTCAGGTATCTGAGCGCTGCTTATTATTACCCACGGTGTGTGGTGCTCATTTATCAACCTCGGAAGGATGAAAGGCTGAGTTTGGCCCTGCCGGGATTCAAACCTGCAATAGCAGGCTCTGCACGGGGGTCAAAGTGAGCACTCTACTCGCTGTGCCACTTGACCTTACTATTACCCGTAACACTTTCCTTTGCATTGTCGAGCATACTGACTAAACGTGTCATATACTTTAATGGGAGAAATTAAAACATCCGAAATCCATTGAAGCGCGTCTCTTGTGCAAATAAGCGTCTCTTCACTCATTGGTTTACAAGAGGGAAGAAATAGTTTCTGCACATGCGAAGTGTCCAATCTATCGTCATCCATATCATCATTCAGTAACTGATCTAACTCCCTTTTAAACTCAAATACTCGCTCAACATGCTCATGTACTTTCTCCACAGTGTCCCTTGAGTAAGCTAATACGTTCAAATCCCTCAACCCTTGCGGGACATCCATGTCTGTCAAATCACTGCACATTTCAGCCAAATTCATTCCCATCCCCTCTATCAAAATATTTTGTTCAGAAATACTTTCTCAGTCAGAAATTGCAGTTAAGACAGCTGATTTTTCATCTTCTTCTATACATTTCTTAGCCCATGCATACAATTCTCTTTTTCTAGATCTTGATACTATACTACGAGTCATTACTTTTGGATTGCCCGTTGCCCTTCAATCGCTACAAGTGGAGCAGAACCACTTGGAAAAGAAAGTTCACAAAAATCTTGTACACGGGGTAGTGGAGACACTACCGCTAGCGGTAAAGACGGAATTACGGGAACAGCAACTGCCGGTAAGGGCAGAGATGCAGAATGGTGGATGGCAATAGGAAAAGGAGCAACAACTGGAGGAGGAGCAACAACGGGAGGAACAGGAACAACAACAGGAGGAGTTGCAACAGCGGGAAGAGGTAAACAACAGGGAGAGTCACATATGGAGGTGGCAACTGTCCTACGCTCATACAAAAGCTTATCGATTAGTTTGTCTGAGGTATGAAAGTCCTGAGGCAGATATATTTTTCAAGTTGAAAAACCCTATCCATATTTGTAATAGATTCCAACTGTTTCTGTTGATCATACAATAATGCTTTTTCAGAGTTAGACATATGTCGACGTGCATGTTTCTCTTTACTCTAAAGTTGCTGCATAGCTTCCTTTCTCCAATTCTTAATCACATCAAATGCTCCAGGCCTAGCCTTTTTCTTTGACAAAATAGACTCTAAATACTCTATACGGGCAATTTCAAAACTACCATGAACTGGCAACTGAAATTCGGACTCATGTCTAGTTTGTCTGTGCCAAATATCTTTGAATACTTGACTACCAAGGCCGTACTTACAATACACAGTACATAACGCAAACCCTAAGGTGGTGCCGGGCGGCTGTATTTCAAAGATTGTCTGTCTCTGCGGAATAAACCCTGAAACAGGCAGACAATTTCCCAGGCATGTCAAATCACTGGTGTTACCTGGCATCGTTTCCACTCGCAAGTGTAAATCTACAACCAAATATCAGGACACTTAGGAATTGGGGCATGACTTACCTGATTACAAAATGCAAAGGAGGTCCGATCGGTTCACAAAGGATCCTCGTGGACGGCGATTTCGGCAAAGAGCCCGCCTCGATTTGGGGCCACTCATTAAGATGTCCTCTCGAACCATGTGCTCACCATTCAGGGATTGGATTGTGCAGTACTGTCAAGATGTCACGTCTCATACAAAGGGGCCCCCTTTTCTCACTCTCTGATCCCGGTACGATAGCTGCGTCTTCTTTTCAGCGAGGAGACATCAATCTTGAGGATCCCTATTTGGGCACCATCTGAAAGACCAAAGAAATATTGAGGCTTAGTACCACAAAATGAAATACGCCAATCACGGGTCAAAAATATACAAGTATCTTTTATTCTGTCCAGATTCAAAGCAAGCAAATTGCTTTCTGGCTCCCAACACCTTGCAGTGTGTACCAGCAGACACAGTGAGGGGTGAGAGTGCTGGACATCTTAACACTGACACTTTTATACAATTTTCCAAACATTGTCCAGCCCCTCTCCAAATTAATAATTTACATTCTAGGGTTTGTGCCCAGTTCACATGTCAAATATTACAATATTGTACAACTGATTTTAACAAGTTTGCATGTCCAAGAGGTTACAATGGTGGCATTGGTTCTCTGATCCACAGTAAGCCTTGTTTCAAGAATCACTTCAATTTAGTTCAGCAAAAACACATGATCTGAGTTTGTTCTACATTGTCTCATTGTTTATATGAGGATAAGGCTGGTGAGCGCAGACAACACTTAGATTGATGTTCATTTGAGTCACAAGGTTTCTTTGCATAGAACAAACAGTCTGCTCTCGGTCAGCCTAAACATAAACAAAACTCAAAGGTCGTTCGGCTCAGCTGAAAGTTGGAAACACAGCCCACCATTTTATATTGGTACGGGGGTTGGTGTCCTATCTGGAAGGGGCTGCCTGTGGGGAGTGTCCAGTCAGGAAGGGTCTGCCTGTGGGTTTGTTTGTTTGTTTGTTTTATTATTTGTAATGCGCCTTCATACCCTCGGGTACAGAGCGCAGCATTTACATGAGATTGCCAAGCTGAGTTACAACATCAACAGAAAATATATAACATACAGTAATATCAGGAATATATACATACGTGCAGGTATGCATCAATGGGTACAGTAAGCAGGGGTCTGATAGACTGGGCACCTGGCTATGAAGGGAAGGCTACGTTTTCAGCCATAGAATGAAATTGGATCGGAAGTTCTTATAGTGCAAGTCCATTCTAAGGGGAGGTGGTAGAGAATTGCATAATTTTGCAGCTTTGACTGGGAAGCTGTTGCCCCCTACGGTAGAGCGTTTAAAGTTGGGGACAGAAAGGCAGTCTTTGTAGGCTGTACTTGTTGGTCTCAAGGAGGTCTGTCTATGGAATCTATTGATGAGATAGATGGGGGCAGCATTGTTGAGCGATTTGTGAGTGAGTGATGCCGTTTTTAGGAGGATTTTGTCTTTGACAGAAAGCCAATTGTTCTGTTGACGATGTGCTGTAATATGCGCTCTTCTAGAGATGCCCAATGGTGCTCTAAGAGCATTATTCTGGAGAGTTTGGAGTTTATTGGTGATGCGCTGGAGGACCCAAGATAGAGAGTGTTACAGTAGTCCAGGCGGGACAGTATGAGTGCTCTGGCTAGGGTCAAGCAACTTGTGTCCGATAGGAATGGTTTGGCTGCACAGATCAATTTGCAAGTGTAGGCTGTGGATGAGGCTAGATAGTTCACCTCAATGATGTGGGAGAAGGTGGAGTCCAGGTAAAAGCCCAGGGTTTTAACCTCTTGTTCCACCTTGATGCTATTTCCATCGACCATGAAGGAGCAATAGGCAGAGCCCAATTTCTTCAGGTTGGTAGTAGTACCTAGAATTATAAATTCCGTTTTATCATCATTCAGGCATAGTCCATGTGTGGCCATCCATGCCTGGATGATGATGTACACTTTATTCACCAAGGCCAAATCCTTTCCATAATCTCCAGAAAGCGGAAGGAGGATCTGGGTATCATCTGCGTCGTTGGTGTAGGTGATACCGAGATGATCCAAATCATCGAAAAGGGGCTTAGTAAATATATTGTACAGAGTGGGTGAGACACAGGAGCCCTGTGGCACGCCACAGGTGATGGGAATGGGGTCTGCTGCAGCTGTTGGTGAAAAGTCCCTCATAGTTCTGCCATTGAGGAAAGATTTAATCCAGGTAATGGCCTCACTGGAAAAGTGGGCTGACGTGTGTAGGTGAGTGCATAGGACCGTGTGACCGACCAGGTCAAATGCGGCGGAAAGGTATAGGAGGAGGAGTAAGGCTGCTTGGCCATGATATCTAAGTTTGTCAATCTGGGCTTTCAGGTCAATGAGGGTAGTCTCGGTCCCATGTTGAGGATGGAAACCTGATTGCCTGACTCCAAGTATGTGGTGTTCTTCCAGATACTTCTAAATTTACACGTATGCGACCGTATCCAGCATTTTTACCAGGAATGGCACAGTCGTTATGGGTCTATAGTTTGTGGGTGTGGCTGGGTCAAGTGTGGGCTTTTTTAGAAGTGGCAGTACCCATGTTTGTTTTAGGTTGGTAGGGATAGAACCAGTGGAGAAGGATGCATTAATTAATTTTGCGATAAAAGGGGAAAGGTCACGAGCCGCATCTGTAATGAGCTGTGCAGGGCAAAGATCGCCCTGACAGTTAGATGGTTTTAGTGACAGGATGATTTTTTCTACTTCAGGTATAGTGACTTTGGAGAAATGAAAGCAGGTGGTTTCCCTTTACATAGGCTTCTCAGGTGATTTGGAGGTGGGAGGGTCGTTAAGGGAGGCTTTTTTGCAGGAAATTTTATTTGTAGCGTAGCAATCTTGTTGGCTAACGCCTTTTGAATTTCTGAGCACCAATTCTTATCTTTAGTGCAGGTATCTGGTGGTGCAATAGGGGTTTCTACTTCTTTCAGGATGGAGAATAGTTCCTTCTTGTTAGATTTTGCTTGGGCTATCCAGGAGTCAAAGGAGGATCGTTTAGCAAGGTAGATTTCCTTTTTGTAGAGGGCTGCTAGTTTGGTTAGTTTAAGTTTGTTAGGTACTGAAGGGTTTTCCAAGTGGCTTCACAATTTCTTTTTTGCTGTCTTAAATGTTTAAGGAATAGTGTGTACCATTTGTTCAGATGCGTTTTAGGCGTACTTGGTCTAAGTTTGAGGGGAGCAATTAGATCCAATGAAGTGGACATGATTTTATTATATTCTTCAACCATGGTTTCTGGGTTCAGGTTATCCGGGAGTGAGTTTAGTGTGGGAAGTAAGTTTGGGATGAATCTCTCTACAGTGATGCTCTTCTTATTTCTTGTGAGTGTGGGTGGGGCCCTACTAATAGGTAAAGGTGGGGGCCGGATGGTAGAGAGCGTGAACAATACCAAGTAGTGGTCGGTCCAGGCTAATGGTGAGATGTTGGTGATGCTGGCTAGACAATTATAGTCCACAACCCAGTCAAGTATTCTGCCTTTTATGTGCGTAGGTTTCATACATCTGTGGGTAAATCCTAGTTCGGTTACGGTAATAAGTGTAGTATTATGAAGGGGCTGGGGAGGTGTCCAGTCTGGAGGGGGCTTTCTGTGGGGAGTGTTCTTCAGTCTGGAGGGGGATGCCTGTGGGGGCTGTCCCATCTGGAGGGGGCTGCATGTGGGGGGTGTCCCATATGGAGGGGGTTGCCTGTGGGTGGTGTCACAGGTGAGGGGGGCTGGGGGTTGGTGTCCAGTCTGGAGGGGGCTGCCTTTGGTTGGTGTCACAGGTGAGGGGGGATGGGTGGTGTTGTCCCATCTGGAGGGGACTTCCTGTGGGGGATGTCCAGTCTAGAGGGGGCTGCCTATGGGAATTGTCACAGGTGAGGGGGGCTGGGGATTGGTGTCCAGTCTGGAGCGGGCTGCCTGGGGGTGGTGTCCCATCTAGAGGGGGCTGCCTGTGGGCGTTGTCAGTCTGAAGGGGCTGCTCGTGGGTGGTGTCACAGGTGAGGGGGCCTGGGGGCGTTGTCCCATCTGAAGGGGGCTGCCTGTGCGGGGTGTCCCATCTGCAGTGGCTGCCTGTGGGTGGTGTCACAGGTGAGGGGGGCTGGTGGGTGGTGTCCAGTCTGGAGGGGGCTGCTTGTAGGTGGTGTCACAAGGTGAGGGTGGGTAGGGGTGGTGTCCCATCTGAAGGGGGCTGCCTGTGCGGTTGTCCCATCTGCAGGAGCTGCCTGTGGGTGGTGTCACAAGTGAGGGGGGCTGCAAGGTGGTGTCCAGACTGGAGGGGGCTGCCTGTGGGAGGTGTCACAGGTGAACAGGTGAGGGTGGCTGGGGGGTTGTGTCCCATCTGGAGGGGGCTGCCTGTGAGTGGTGTCACAGGTGTGGGGGCTGGGGGTGGTGTCCCATCTGGAGGGGCTGCCTGTGGGTGATGTCACAGGTGAGGGAAGCTAGGAGTGGTGTCACATCTGAAGGGGGCTGCCTGTGGTGGGTGTCCTGCCTGCAGGGGGCTGTCTGTGGGTGGTGTCACAGGTGAGGGGGGCTGCAAGGTGGTGTCCAGACTGGAGGGGGCTGCCTGTGGGAGGTGTCACAGGTGAGGGTGGCTGGGGGGGGTGGTGTCCCGTCTGGAGGGGGCTGCCTATGAGTGGTGTCACAGGTGTAGGGGCTGGGGGTGGTGTCCCATCTGGAGGGGCTGCCTATGGGTGATGTCACAGGTGAGGGAAGCTGGGGGGTGGTGTCCTGTCTGGAGGGGGCTGACTTTGGGTTTTGTCCAGTATGGAGGTGGTTGCCTGTGGGTGGTGTCAAAGGTGAGGGGTGCTGCAGGGTGGTTTCACAGGTGAGGGGGTTTTGGGGGTCATGTCCTGTCTGGAGGGGGATGCCTGTGGGCGGTGTCTGATCTGTAGGATGCTGCCTGTGGGGGATGTCCCGTCTGGAGGGAGCTGCCTGAGGGGGGTGCAGTCAGGAGGGGGCTGCATGTGGGTGGTGTCACAGGTGAGAGGGTCTGTAGAGTCGTGTCACAACTGGAGGGGGCTGCCTGTGGGGAGTGTCCAGTCTGGAGGGGTCTGCCTGTGGATGGTGTCACAGGTGAGGGGGGCTGGAGGGTGGTGTCCCATCTGGAGGGGGTTGCCTGTTAGGGGTGTCCAGTTGGTAGGGGGCTGTCTGTGGGTGGCGTCCTGTCTCGAAGATGCTGTCTGTGGGGGGCTGTCCCATCTAGAGGGGGCTGCCTGAGGAGGGTGTACAGTCTGGAGGGGGCTGCTGAGGTGATGTCACAGGTGAGGGGGGCTGGGGGTGGTGTCCCACCTGAAAGGGGCTGCCTGAGGTGGGTTTCCAGTCTGGAGGGGGCTTCCTGTGGGTGCTGTCACAGGTGAAGGGGGCTGTGGTGTGGTGTCCCAACTGAAGGGGGCTTCGTGTGGGGGATATCCTGTCTGGAGGGGGCTGCCTGTGAGTGGTGTCATGGGTGAGCGGGACTGGGGGTTGGTGTCCAGTCTGGAGGGGGCTGCCTGAGGAGGGTGTGCAGTCTGGAGGAGGCTGCTGAGGTGATGTCACAGGTGAGGGGGCTGTCTGGGGGTGGTGTCCCACCTGAAAGGGGCTGCCTGTGGTGTTTGTCCACTCTGGAGGGGCTTCCTGTGGGAGCTGTCACAGGTGAAGGGGGCTGGGGTGTGGTGTCCCAACTGGAGGGGGCTTCGTGTGGGGGATATCCTGTCTGGAGGGGGCTGCCTGTCGGTGGTGTCACAGGTGAGCGGGACTGAGGGTTGGTGTCCTGTCTGTAGGGGGCTGCCTGTGGGTTGAGTCACGGGTGAGGGGGGCTGGGGGATAGTGTCCAGTCTGGAAGGGGCTGCCTATGGTGGTGTCACAGGTGTGGGGGGTTCGGGGGGTTGTGTCCGATCTGGAGGGGGCTGCCTGTGGGTGGTGTCCAGTCTGGAGGGGCCTGTCTATGGGGGGTGTCCTGTCTGAAGGAGGCTGTCTGTGGGGGGTGTCACAGGAGAGGGGGGTTGGGGAGTGGTGTCCTGTCTGTGGGTGGTTTCACAGGTGAGGGGTGGCTGGGGGTGGTGTCCCATCTAGAGGGTGCTGCCTGAGGGGGGTGTGCAGTCTGGAGAGGGCTGCCTGTGGGTGGTGTCACAGGTGAGGGGGGCTGTGGGTGGTGTCCCATCTGAAAGTGGTTGCCTGTGGGGGGTGTCCAGTCTGGAGGGGTCTGTCTGTGGGTGGTGTCACAGGTGAGGGTGATAGAGGGGAGGGTCCAGTCTGGTGGGGGCTGCCTGTGGTGTTTGTCCAGTCTGGAGGGGGCTTTCTGTGGTTGATGTCACAGGTGAGGGGGCTGGGGGATGGTGTCCCATCTGGAGGGGGCTGCCTGTGGGGGATGTCTTGTCTGGATGGGGCTGCCTGTGGGTGGTGTCACAGGGGAGCAGGACTGGGGTTTGGTGTTCCGTCTAGAGGGGGCTGCCTGTAGGTGGAGTCACAGGTGAGGGGGTCTGAGGGGGCAGTGTCCAGTCTATAGGGGCTGCCTGTGGGTGTTGTCCAGTGTGAAGGGGGCTGCCTGTGGGTGGTGTCACAGGTGTGGGAGGCTGGGGGTTTGTGTCCCATCTGGAGGGGGCTGCCTGTGGGGTATCCCATCTGGAGGGGGCTATCTGTGGGGGTGTCACAGGTGAAAGGGATTGGGGGGTGATGTCAAAGGTAAGGGTGGCTGGGGGTTGGTGTCCCATCTGGAGGGGTTTGCATGTGGGGGTTGTCAAAGGTGAGGGGATCTGGGGGTGGTGTGTGGACTACAGTGGTTGATGTGCAGTAGGAGGGTTATGTGGACAGGATGTGTGCTGAGGGTGTAGGGGGAACTCACATTTTTGTAAGGGGTGTAGACTACACTTACGAGGGGACGCTCAATTTCACTGGGGTACGGCTGGGCTTGCGAGCGAGGGCATGTGTTTTCTTTGGGATGCGGCCTGGGATTGCCAGGTGAGGCACGCAATTTTGTTGGGATGCGGCCTGGCATTGCGAGGTTAGGCACGCAATTTTGCCGGGGTACTGGATGCTGGGACGTGCTGTGGGTGTTCCCCACGCAGCTTGTTGTGACTTCCGCGACGGTTAATAATGCATCTTGGAATTTATGAATATGCAAGTTTTTTGGGCGCCACGGCTCACACAGGGTCCTTCTCGGCGCGCACCATTGCACTATTTTTGCATCGAATTCCATGAATCAGGTTCATGTCTCCCTAGAGGAGAGAGGGTATACCCAGACATGGGTCCCTTGTTTTCTGAGCCATAGGAAAGCAAGCCTCATTGATCGGGCCCAAAAAAGCTGACATGTGTCTGTGGTTGAAAGTGTTTACATGCACTTCCAATACTATTTTGTGCATGGCTGGTCCCTATCTTCAGTGATGCCAAGAGAGGAAAAATGTTGATGTGGAAGGTTGTCCAGATCAATGACAGTGGTTAAGATTAAATAAATTCCTTCCACACATCACATTGGATATTGTCACTAATGAACTGGGCACAGTTTCACTCTCAGTAAAACTTTATCTTAATAGTTTTTTTTGCATTTTTCAGCTGTTACACCACATTGAAACACACTAGGGGAGTTACTAGGTCTATTACCAGGGGTTAATATGGCCCAATAGACTGGTATTCATTATATTGACATTGCAAGGATGATAGTGGGCAGTGCTGGGCTAGACCCGTGCAACTTCACAGGAATGCCACGTTTCTCTGACAATTTCTAGAAAATGTAATTTGCTCAGATCTCCTTCAGACGAATATCACGTCTTATCGGCGATAATATTGACTGAAGTTAAACGTGTTCCAGATGTGAGTGCACGACAGTGACAACAGTTATGAAGAAGCGTCCATCAGTGCATCTGCGTGCAATGACTGGCATGCTGAAGAGTATCTCTGTCTGTCCTAGAAATGTTTCTGTGTTGCCTTGAATGCTTACATTATGTACATCTGTGCCTTTGTCCAATTACACAATGTATTTGTTTAGACATGGAAGCCCTGAGAGCCTGTCACTGCGTATTGTATTGCTGAGGAGCTGCAGTCACTGTTTAGCTATGACACTATTTTCACTGCAAATATGATTGCAATGGAACAGGGCATCCTGCTTGATAATACAGTTATAGGACCTAAACCGCCTGTCTCCCTTGATATCGTTAAATGTTCACTTGTTCAAGTTGAAAGGCTAGGTGATAACAAGATGGGAAGGACTGCGTTGTCTTTTTTTTTTTTATCTCACCTACTATGGTTGTAGAGAGAATATTTTCTGGGAAACGGTATTCGAAGATGTATCTAAATCTGGTGTGTTGGAGGTGTCTCATTAGTTTTGTTATATACGAACGGGGGATATAAGTCTTCATTGGGGACGACAAGAGTGCTGGGCAATTACACCATTTTGTATATTTCTGAAAAAGACTGTTGGAAGTGTATAACATGACGCAAATACTCATGGTGAAGGCCGTATACATCTATATTGTGTTAATACTCTTTCCAGCGGCCATGACAATAATGAAAGCATCCACCTGAGAGAAGACACATATTCTTCTCCAGAATGTTTTGTTTTTGCTGTTTTCGTCCCCATCCATCCCTCATTTCTCTTTCCCATTACTCTTCTCTCTGTACCATTCTACTTGTTCTTCATTACTCTTCTCTCTGTACCATTCTACTTGTTCTTCATTCATCATTTTGCCTACCTGCACACGTCCCTGTCTCAATATGTATTGTTGTCTTTCTATTAAGAGATACAAACAAATACAACAATATGAGTTTCTTTTAAGCATTTATAAAAATGAATTGATCAATCTTTGACATCTACATAACACGTCTATCTTCTTTCGCTTACACATATAACGACACAATGTACAAAAGAAAAAAAAGACGATGTGAAATATATCAAGCACTAAAGCTATGGTAATATTTATGTCTCTTGTGATGAATGCCATTATTTCTAAAAATCACTTTTACTAGAAATAAGACACTGGAAATGAAATGGTGTCCGCTTTTTTATGCAAAATCAGCAACAAAATGATAAGCAATATATTGGGTTCTCATTTGATGTACTGTAATACAAATAACGTTCAGTAAGTAAAAACATGGCGTGCAAACAGGTAATAATGTTGCTCTCCATTTGAATGGAAGTCTGGCCTCTCTCTAGGTGTCCAAAATATCAGGGTATCGATTGGCATCAAAACAACGAAGACACATTGGGCCTCATCACGTGTTTGGCGGTAACCCATAAATCGGGCGGTAGCGCTGTTACCGCCGGATTTAAGGGTCTGCCAAATCACGGCTTCGGCTGATTTCCACCCAGCTCTTAGCTGCAGTGAAATCCGCCGAAATTTCGCGCTCTTATCGCCGACGGGAAATCCGCCGGTGGTAAGAGCGTGAAATGTGTCCATTGAGCCCAATGGGGAATGGGGCATTCCCAAATGGGCTCAACGGGGAATGGGGATTTCCCGTTCCGCCAAACCCGTGATCCGGCGCTAATAGCGCCGGTGGGTTTAGTGGTAGGGCAGATAAAGCCAGGGCTATTAGCGCCGGCGTTACCACCCAACTCGTGATGAGGTCCTTTGAGGTCCTTTGAATGCTAATGTGTTTTGAACAAGGTCACAATTTTGCTAATCTCCAGATGAGGTTTTTAAACACTAGATAACCCACCAATTTGAATATAACACGGTGAGTCTGCCCTATATTTTTTCCAGGGACATCATTTCACCAAAATGCCAGGGGCAGCAAAAGGGACATCACATGATATGATATGATATGACATGGTATTTGCAACGCGCCTATACACAAGTGTTTCAAGGCCCTTGACCTCTGATGACATCCGAGGAAGTGAAGTGATTTGACCTTGCCCCAAGTGACATCACAGGAAGTGATACAACAGGAAGTTGCATCACATAGCATTGTTCCTCAGTACACTTTCATAAAATATGGTTACGATATCACTGTAATTTGATATACATTTCATAGAAGAATGGATCACCATATATATTAATATCAGTGTGTGTAGGCCCATATAACAAAATAACGGTGAATGTAGGCAGATTTCCAACATAACACCCGTGACTATTGTACATCACTCAGGCTAAAATGTAAACAGACAGAGCATCTCGAAGAGGCCTAGACTCCAAAATGCAGACATCCAGTGGCTGCCAATTTTCTGTCCAGAGACTGGAAATAGCAACTGACCAACACAAGTCCAACTAGAAGCCAATGAGAGGCTGTACCACTTTAAATGTTTAGACTTGCTCAAAACATGCAGGGATTTTCTTGTCAATAATGCAATTTGAACCATTGCACAGCAACCCACTCAAGCCACTCACCCAGAGCCTGATTATCCCCTAACCATGTTCATCACAGGCACTGCACCATCCACTGCAAGTTGACAGAGTTAGGTGCCGCCTGTCAACAGCTTTAAATGTCTGGCACCCACTCCTGCCCTCCAAAACTTTACACCTCCAATGCTCGCTCCAACACCTTCAAGTTTACACAGTGCCACCCTCCAGCAACTTAAGTCTTCAGCATTCTCCACCAACACCATCAACCTCAAGCAAACTAGCAAGTTAAGTCCCCAGTACCCTCCTTCAACACCCCAGCAGTATGAGTCTCAAATACCTTCCTTAAAAATCTTGTATCCACAGTCAACACATTTCAACTCCTTACTACACAATTTCAAACACTCTCTACAAAAGCCATAAGTCACTAGTTCAACATCTTAAGTGTCCAGTACCTGCCTCCATAACATAAAACCTGAAGCACTCACCTGAAACCCAGAGCTGTCCCAGTGGTTATGAATGGTTTCAAACATTCCAGCCTGCACCTTTCTCTTTTGCGTATTTGGTAAGTAACCTACAGTTTATTTAGTTAGATGGGAGATAGAGGGCAAGGATGTGGTGCAGGTCACAGTAATTGCAGGTTTTTTATTTTATTTTAAAACATCAACAGCAGCGGCAGCAGCTCCATGACATCTCCCCTAAAAAAGGACCATTTCATTATTTTTGTTGGTCCTTATATGTTGCTTAATGCCAGAATCCTCCAGCTTCTAAGCACTGAAACAGGAACTGAACCCATGTTGCACTGCAAATTCTTGTTCCCAAAGCAAGTTTGTTGCCCCTGAGCTATGCTTAAAAAAAAAAAAACATATATATATAGTTATGGTTAATTTGGTGTTTCCATAGGAAGAGCATTTTTTGGGTGGCTTATAACTTCGCTCCTTCTGGACGAATCCTCACCAAACGTTGCAAAAAAAGTATATGGCCCACTTTGAATTATTTTGCAGAGAGGTTTGGTCCAGAGGGGGAAAAGTTATAGGGGGGGTCACAAAACTTTTGTTTATTCCCATAGACATAATGGGAAAAAACTTTGCGCAGGCCTACAGCCCAAACCGCTGGACGGATTTACACCAAATTTTTGGCAGGAGCGGGGGCTTGGTCCCGAAAGCGTGCTTTTGTAAATTTGGTATAAATCCGTCCAGTATTTTTTAAAAAAATGACCAAAATGTAAGGCAAAAAAATTAGTGATATCTCCGTTCGCTCCGCGGACGGACTTCCCGGTTCGCTCCGCGGACAGTGCCCTGATTGGCCGAGCGGCTTGCGTGATGTCTGCGGACATGCAGTGTGTTTGCTGATTGGACGGCGTGGTGCATGAAGTGCGTCAGATTTTCTGTGGTGCCCGCCATCTTGCATTCCCGGATGACCGCGGACAGTGCAGTGAAACTTGGATTAAAAATTGTATTTAGTGGAGTGTGTTGGTGTGTAAGAGTGTTTGGGGAGGGTGGAGGAGTATGAGATAGGTTCAATGTTCTGTTTTTTTTATATGCTAGACACTTTTGTTGTGTTTGATTTGTCTGCGGACAACACGGCTGTTCTGAAATGTTCTATATAAACTAAATGGTGGGGAGTTCTGAGGACGGAGTATGTGTCCGTTTTGTTCACAAGCAAGCTAAAATTGAGCTAAGAACACTCGCGGTGTCCTTAAATGTTCGTACATAAACAAAATGGGGGTGTCCTGAGGACGCTGTCCGTATTGTACTCTGGCAAGTTGAATGTGTTCTACGAACACTCGCCGTGTCCTGAAATGCTCTGATTACTTACTGGTAATCTCCATTACTCCTAGTCCTACTCTTCCTCGTCACAGTACTGACGACCCTCCTCACCCTCCCTGCGGGGAAGGTCCCATACTCCGGCTTGGTAATATGAAACTGAGTGATGTGGATGTGGGGGAGGAGTTATAGGAATTTAAAGAAATAGAAGAAGGTCCTGTGTCAGAGGCAGGGGCCTCATGAAGTAAGTACTGGGACGAGGAAGAGTGGACGTTGAGGTAATGTTTGCAATGAAACAAAATGGGGGTGTTCTGAGAACGCTGTTCGTATTGTTCGTTGTCAGGTTGAAAGTGTTCAAAGAACCCTCCTTATGTCCGTTGACATTACAATTTCCTATGGGCCTTACCCGACTTTTTGTCCACTAAACAAACGATAAATCAGGCTGCTGTGCGCCGACATTATGTGGTAATCCTATCACTTGCCCCATCGACCTGGCTGACCTGCTTTTGCGACACTAAATCATATCTCCCGCCCCCAAGCCTGACAATATCAAAACATTCATATTCCCAGTCTCTCTCCGTGATGGTACAGGGTGCGTAGCCAAACGCGCCCAGTCGTCTCCAGTCCTACGCGACTTTACACAGAACCCGGAAAACAACACAGATCATCTCACAACACAGCGCGCCACAATTCAGAATATGAAACTGTGATTTAAAAGCAAACAACAAGATTGTACATTTCGTAAAGTACTTTTATTTGACATCAAATGTTTAGAGAATATTCAGCGATTTGCATTTCTCTTTGCTGTCGATCCGCAAAAGTTCATCTTGAGTCACGCGCTGTTCCTTTGCGCTACACAGGGTGTTGGTTTATGATAAAAGAAGCACTATGGTCGCACTGATAATCGGAAGGCTGTTCCAACAATGAGGCATTAGACCACCATAATGGTTGGTATGTTGCTTCTAGCCGCTAATACCGCGTGAGGGCATAATGGTACTTGGCGATTGTCCCATAAGATAGTGAGGGTCATGAAGTTGTTTAGAAGTAGCTGCACCTGGCAGTTGAAGAATCCGTCGGCCCGGTTTGAAAATCGTGGCATTGACAGTACGGAAGGACGTACCTGTTTTAAAAAACATAAATTAGTGTCACTAGCCGATCTTCATTAAAAATATTCATTTTATTTATTAGGGCATGAAACTATTTGCTAGAGAGGATAGTGCAACGCGATATGTTAACTTATTCCCATTAACCCACCCTCTGTCCTCTGCCTTTTTCAGAGCCCTCTAAGTGACAGGGGACCAATTTGGCGGTGATAGTGCGCGGTAGAAAACACTATGCCACATTGAACGAACAAGTACAACTTAACCGGGCTTTAACGCCACGCTATTGTTATTATATACCAGTATAAAAGAATCTAAAGGGTTACTTACATTATATTGGCATTTTCCATTGTTTAAGCATAGTGCAGTCCCAAAATACGACTCCGTCTGTGCCAATGATCTTTCTCATAGTGATATAATATATAAAAGCGGTTTTGTTTCAGAAATTTCATCCTTATCGTGTCTTATGTTTTTGCAACACTCCTTCAAAAGGAGTCTTTTAGCACGATCCCTGTCTGTCAAGGTCAAAAAACAATAGAACTTTATAATGCAATTCTTGGGCCTCTCCGGCACGCGAGCAAAAAATCGAAGCAGCTGACCTACACTGTAAACGACCATAAATTCTTAGTGTCCTTAAATGTTCGTACATAAACAAAATGGGGGTGTCCTGAGGACGCTGTCCATATTGTACTCTGGCAAGTTGAATGTGTTCTAAGAACACTCGCTGTGTCCTGAAATGCTCTGATTACTTACTGGTAATCTCCATTACTCCTAGTCCTACTCTTCCTCGTCACAGTACTGACGACCCTCCTCACCCTCCCTGCGGGGAAGGTCCCATACTCCGGCTTGGTAATATGAAACTGAGTGATGTGGATGTGGGGGAGGAGTTATAGGAATTTAAAGAAATAGAAGAAGGTCCTGTGTCAGAGGCAGGGGCCTCATGAAGTAAGTACTGGGACGAGGAAGAGTGGACGTGGAGGTAATGTTTGCAATTAAACAAAATGGGGGTGTTCTGAGAACGCTGTTCGTATTGTTCGTTGTCAGGTTGAAAGTGTTCAAAGAACCCTGCTTATGTCCGTTGACATTACAATTTCCTATGGGCCTTACCCGACTTTTTGTCCACTAAACAAACGATAAATCAGGCTGCTGTGCGCCGACATTATGTGATAATCCTATCACTTGCCCCATCGACCTGGCTGACCTGCTTTTGCGACACTAAATCATATCTCCCGCCCCCAAGCCTGACAGTATCAAAACATTCATATTCCCAGTCTCTCTCCGTGACGGTACAGGGTGCGTAGCCAAACGCGCCCAGTCGTCTCCAGTCCTACGCGACTTTACACAGAACCCAGAAAACAACACAGATCATCTCACAACACAGCGCGCCACAATTCAGAATATGAAACTGTGATTTAAAAGCAAACAGTAAGATTGTACATTTCGTAAAGTACTTTTATTTGACATCAAATGTTTAGAGAATATTCAGCGATTTGCATTTGTCTTTGCTGTCGATCCGCAAAAGTTCATCTTGAGTCACGCGCTGTTCCTTTGCGGTACACAGGGTGTTGGTTTATGGTAAAAGAAGCACTATGGTCGCACTGATAATCGGAAGGCTGTTCCAACAACGAGACATTAGACCACCATAATGGTTGGTATGTTGCTTCTAGCCGCTAGTACTGCATAAGGCCCAGTCGTCTCCAGTCCTACGCAACTTTACACAGAACCCGGAAAACATCACAGATCATCTCACAACACAGCGCGCCACAATTCGGAATATGAAACTGTGATTTAAAAGCAAACAGCAATATTGTACATTTCGTAAAGTACTTTTATTTGACATCAAATGTTTAGAGAATATTCAGCGATTTGCATTTGTCTTTGCTGTCGATCCGCAAAAGTTCATCTTGAGTCATGCGCTGTTCCTTTGCGCTACACAGGGTGTTGGTTTATGATAAAAGAAGCACTATGGTCGCACTGATAATCGGAAGGCTGTTCCAACAATGAGGCATTAGACCACCATAATGGTTGGTATGTTGCTTCTAGCCGCTAATACCGCGTAAGGGCATATTGGTACTTGGCGATTGTCCCATAAAATGGTGAGGGTCATGAAGTTGCTTAGAAGTAGCTGCACCTGGCAGTTGAAGAATCCGTCGGCCGGGTTTGAAAATCGTGGCATTGACAGTACGGAAGGACGTACCTGTTTTAAAAAACATAAATTAGTGTCACTAGCCGATCTTCATTAAAAATATTCATTTTATTTATTAGGGCGTGAAACTATTTGCTAGCGAGGATAGTGCAACCCGATATGTTAACTTATTCCCATTAACCCACCCTCTGTCCTCTGCCTTTTTCAGAGCCCTCTAAGTGACAGGGGACCAATTTGGCGGTGATAGTGCGCGGTAGAAAACACTATGCCACATTGAACGAACAAGTACAACTTAACCGGGCTTTAACGCCACGCTATTGTTATTATATACCAGTATAAAAGAATCTAAAGGGTTACTTACATTATATTGGCATTTTCCATTGTCTAAGCATAGTGCAGTCCCAAAATCTGAATCCGTCTGTGCCAACGATCTTTCTCATAGTGATATAATATATAAAAGTGGTTTTGTTTCAGAAATTTCATCCTTATTGTGTCTTATGGTTTTGCAACACTCCTTCAAAAGGAGTCTCTTAGCATGATCCCTGTCTGTCAAGGTCAAAAAACAATAGAACTTTATAATGCGATTCTTGGGCCTCTCCGGCACGCGAGCAAAAAATCGAAGCAGCTGACCTACACTGTAAACGACCATAAATTCTTAGTTTGCAACATTCTGTGTACAGCCATCTCTGAGAAATTGCTTTTTACACTCCATCTTTGTATATTGTTTGCGTGCTAATAAAAAAACTTTGTTAAAGGGACGTTATGGTTCCAAGTACAACCGAAAAACCCCTGAAATTCGCCAGTTATGGTAAGCTAAGCAAACATAACTCGCGCCACCACCGTGCACTGCTAAGAATAACACCCACGACATCAAAGATGACATCACAAATGTCATTTATGACATCACTGATGACATCACATGTGTATGTACTTTTCATGAAATATGTGTACAAGGGATTCTTATAATAATGTTGCGAAAAAAGTGTCAAGGATCATTGCAATAAATATCATACCCTAATTAGTGCTTTGAACAATGCATTGATATAAATAGCATTCTATTATGGGGTTCTATCTGGTATACTAAGCTACTAATGCAGAAACATAGCATTGTGTGCAGCGTACAAGATGAAGGTATAATATTCGTAATGTTAATATGTTGAATAAAGAAATGATAATTGTTTTCTTAATAGATTTTTGTGTACTGTGAAATATGTAATAAGTAGCTAATAAAACCCATGTATTACATAATTGCATTTCTATAGAGAAAACACAAAGAGACAAGAACACATACCAATATTCATATGCAAAGGGTAAATAGCAGCTTTGAAACAGAGAAATCATCATTTATTTGCTTGAAAATAATGCTGTCTTTAAAGCTTGTGTCTTCCCCTATGTATATGTTTCATATGATGTGACTGGGCTCTAAGGGAATTACTATAAGAACCTACTTGTAGGATAAGTCTACAAATAAAATACAATTTTTAGTTTCTGACTGTTACTGAAGAAAACCATGTGACCTAGATATGTCAGCAAAAGAAAAAAGAGTGAGCCAGAAGAACACTCGCGGTGTCCTGAAATGTTCTTACATAAAGAAAATGGGGGTGTTCTGAGGACGTTGTCCGTATTGTTCGCTGGCAAGTTGCATGTGTTATAAGAACACTTGCGGTGTCCTGAAATGTTCGAAAATAAACAAAATGGGGGTGTTCTGAGGATGTTCTCTGTATTGTGTGACTGCTTAGCTGTATGCAATGAGGAAATGGCACAGAGAGTGAAGTGGAAATGGTACAAGGGCTGTCCAAGAGTTACGCGGTCCACGGACAGCGCGGCTGTCCATGGACAGGGCGTGCTACATCCGGGGTTTTACAGCAAATCCAGCATGGAAAGAAGACTGTAGGGATCAGCCAATCAAATGTTGAGGTTGTGGATTTGTGTTGAAAGAGACTGTGTGTAGTGAAGATGGCGGAATTGGAGAAAATCAGGGTGTTGGTGCTCGGAGATATGTTTGTGCATGGTTTACAACAGTATGCTCAATGCATGTTGCAAAGAATTTTGATGTTAAAGGAGTGGAGGTCGTGTAGAGCACGGTGCCTGATTGCAATGTACAGGGAATTGTACAAGTTTGTGAAGATATGGGCAGGAGCAACAGTCCCCATGTGGTAGTTTTGCACTATGGTGCTTTCCATTTAGGCTATGTCAGTGCCCCTACTTTGTTGGCAGATTTGGAACACTTGGTTCAAGCAGTAATGAACAACCTTCCAAATGCCAAAGTAATTTTTTCTGGATTACTATATGGGACAATAGTTCAGTTTTTTGTCCTCAGCAAAACAATGCTAGGTGTGTAATCAACCGAGGCATGTGTGCCTTCATGCTTACATCTGGTATGTTCTTATGTAATAATGAAAATATTGATTCCAGTAATGTTTATTTTAAAGAAGATGGCATTTCCTTATCTTTTATGGGAAATGCCATGCTGTTTTGGAATGTAAGGGTTGCTTTGGAGAAGGTTATGTGAAGATTTTAGGAGTAACGTAAGAAAAAAAGAAAAAAAAAATACAAAATAACAGGTGTCTGTCAAGCATCTGAAAAAAAACCCCCAAAAACCCCCCAAAAAACGGCTCTTTTCAGAGCCAACCTCAAAGGGGAAATGGGGCACAGTATTTAAATTTACATTCACCACGCTCAGATTTACGATATGTCCGCAGACATGGCGGTAGTCCGCGGACATCAAAATCACTAGCTAGGGGTTCAGTATGTTCTATGTTACATGTATTCAAAGTCAGGGATATCATGGTTATGTTGTGCTACTAAAAACCTATAAAATTCAGTAAAAAAACTTTGTTAAAGGGACGTTATGGTTAAGTTGCGCTACCAAAAACCTATGAAATTCACTAAAAAAACTTTGTTAAAGGGACGTTATGGTTCAAAGTAAAACCGAAAACCCCTGAAATTCGGCAGTTATGGTAAGCTAAGCAACCATAACTCGCGCCACCGTGCACTGCTTACACTAACACCCAGGACATCAAAGATGACATCACAAATGTCATTGATGAGATCACTGATGACATCACTTGTATGGCTCCCCCTTTTTTCCTTTACTGACATATCTAGGCCACATGGTTTTCTTCAGTAACAGTCAGGAATTAAAAATATAAAAGGTACTATATTTGTGGACTTATCCTTCAAGTATGTTCTTACAGTAATTCCCTTAGGGTCCAGTCAAATCATGTGATACATAGGCATAGGGTAAGTAGCACCTTTGAAATAGAGCAATCATTTCTCTGCATAAAGATAATCAGTTCGGTTATGAAGACTGACTGCTACTACCGCTGTTTTTTTCCTTAGTTCATTTTTCGTGTATATACTCATATTTGTATTTGATGTTGTCTCTTTGGGGGTAATTCATAGAATTCAGCGCACAAGTGGCACATGCGGCGGGCGCACAGTGTGCGCGTGCGAATCCTTGCGCCAGCTGCGTGCGCTAAAATACTTTCCGCGCACAGCATATTCATGGTTTCCAGCCACCAAAACCAGCCGTGGCGCACAGTGGCGCAGCGAGCCTGCAGCAGCGCCAGTTACTCCCCCAAGAACGCCCCTTGTGCCGGGAAAAGCCATCAAAATCCCCAATCCAGCGCAAAGGGCTGCGCTAACCCTATACCAGCACGGCAAGCGGTATCACTGGGGTGCGATGGAAGTTTCACACGTGATTTCAGCTGGGTACGTGTATTACTGGGGAGCGCTGGAATTTTCACACGCGATTGGCCCTGTGCGAGCGGGGTACGTGTATTACTGGGGTGCGTGGGAAGTTTCACACGCGAATTCAGCAGGGTACGTGTATTTCAGGGGTGCGCGGGAAGTTCCACACGCGATTCCATCAGGGTACGTGTATTTCAGGGGTGCGCGGGAAGTTCTACACGTGATTAGCCCCATGCGAACGGGGTACGTGTATTACCGGGGTGCGCGGGAAGTTTCACACGCGATTTCAGCTGGGTACGTGTATTTCAGGGGTGCGCAGGAAGTTCCACACGCGAATGTCCTGTGTACGTGTATTACTGGGGTGCGCGGGAAGTTTCACACGCAATTTCAGCTGGGTACGTGTATTTCAGGGGTGCGCGGGAAGTTCCACATGTGAATGTCCTGTGTACGTGTATTTCGGGGTGCGCGTGAAGTTCCACACGCGAATTCAGCAGGGTACGTGTATTTCAGGGGTGCGTGGGAAGTTCCACACGCTAATGTCCTGTGTACGTGTATTTCGGGGTGCGCGGGAAGTTTCACATGCAATTTCAGCAGGGTACGTGTATTTCAGGGGTTCCGTGGAGTTCTACACGTGAATTGGCCATGTAGGTCCTCCCAGGTGTTCGCTCTACAACCTCCACGGCACCGCAGGCAGCCCACAACACGGGGGACTACCCTGCACCCCTGCTCATGTCCCGCACACAGCCCATCCACCATGGGCATGCCCCCCAGCCAAGCCACATGTCACCTTGCACTACTGATCAACAATGCATGTCTCCCAGCACCCCCACCCCCCAGCAGTGCAGGGCATCCTCCACCAGGCCCCCATAAATGTCTCCCAACACCCCCACCCCACAGCATTGCGAGGCACCTTCCAGCAGGCCCCCACTCATGTCCCACTCATGTCCCCCTGCACCCCCACCACCCAGCATTGCGAGGCACCTGCCAGCAGGCCCCTACACATGTCTTCCAGCACCCCCACCCACCAGCATTGCGAGGCAACTGCCAGCAGGCCCTGACACATGTCCCCCAGCCAACACGTCATCACAATCTAGATCCCTGGCCCTTATGGGCAGCCTCCACATGCCAAACACCCACCCAAGTATTGCATCCACCCACTCAGAATTGCCAATTACATGATACAACCCCAATGGCAAGTATGTAAATGAACACATGTCCCTCACATACACACAAT
Source organism: Ambystoma mexicanum (assembly GCF_040938575.1). Lineage (NCBI taxonomy): Eukaryota > Metazoa > Chordata > Amphibia > Caudata > Ambystomatidae > Ambystoma > Ambystoma mexicanum. The sequence continues at coordinate 234,107,699 of NC_090930.1, read as the reverse complement.
GGGTGTAAGTGAATTTCAAAACCAATCTCATGACATGCATGAAACCAATGATATGATAGTACACATTGAAGTTTGATGGAAAAAATGTATTAAAAGCAATATAAATGGGATTAAAAATAAACAAACGACAATGGGAATTAAAATCAAAAAAGCAGCATGTCCGTAAAATAATGAAAAACCACAAATCATAATCCAAAGGAAAGGTGTCCAAAGTCACAGTTCAAAAAAGTACATCCAAGGGAAAAACAAAACCAAAAACCATTGCTCGATGGGTAAATCAAAAAAAAATCCATAATCCAACAGTCAACTATATACAGATAAACAATCCAGGGTCCATGATCCCAACTGAAGAAATGAAACCTATCTAAAAATACTACGTAATAAAAAAAATATATACAAAAATGTTGGCCACTGTCCAAAAGGTCCAAAATCAAGAAAAAAGCAAAGGAAACCTAACACTAACTACATAACTATTTACAAGGGCAGCGGGCTAGTCCAACGGCTCACTGGATGTTGTCATGGGCCAGCGCATCATCGAACTCCTGTTCAATGGCTTGGAGGCGGGCATGTTCCCTGGCCCCGAGGTCTCGCAGGGATAAAGCAGTGTCCAGCTCCAACTCCCTGCGAAGACCCTCGAGGCACTCAGCCCGCCTCAGCGCCCTCCGCATGGAGTTCTCCGCCCTGACCATTGTGAGCCATTCCTCCTCTGCCCGCTGCCGCTCCGCACCTATCTGCTGGCCCAACCGCTCCCACACGGAAGCCACTCCCATTCCAGGGTTCTCCTGCCCTCCGGCCGATGCCTGCACCCCTGTAATGCTCACCTGACTCCCACGGAGGCGCTGGCCTGTTTCGCGCTGCTGTGACCTCTTCTAAGGTGATATGCAGGGTTCGGAAGACGGACTAGACCGTGCCCCCAAATCTGGCTTGTCTGGCTCGCAGAAGTATCCTTCTGTAGGCGAAAATAGGGGATTAACTGTCTGTGGGGTAATGCAATCAGCCTCCCACTTTCCCCTCTCACCCTCCTAGAAACTCTTCTGTGATTCCTCGTAGCGTCTCACCTTAGGGTCTGGAAGGACGAGCTCCCCATCCTGCTTCTGATGCAGGGGCGCGTTGGTATCCAGTTACTTCACTGGATTTTCGGATTGGTGAGAACCAAACTTGCTTGGCTTCCAGGTAAGTTTTTTGATAAGAGGTTCCCCTTGTGTCCATGCAATAATGTACTGATGCTAGTGTCTTTTTCCCCATAGGGGTCGGGGTATGGAATGCCGGGGAACAGGCACCGACCTGAGATGAGAGGTGAAATCCTTGTAGATATCAGGTAAGTCTTTAATGAGCGTTTTTTGGTAATGTCTTTTCATTCGCTCATTAACGCTGATGTCTTTTTTTCCCCTTAGGGGCTGGGGTCCGGAAATGCCAGGATGCGGCGCGGACCCGAAATGAAGAGGGAATGAATCAACAGGTAAGTCTTAACATGGAGATTTAGCTTTCCTTATTCCCTTCTCTCTCTCACCTTTTGTTCTGGTCTTTTTCTCCCTAGGCGCTGGGGCGTGACTGCGAATCCGGATGATCATGGAACATGGAGGCGCCCTGTAAAGGTGAGTGGAATGCGGCGCTGCAGCGATCGACGCGATGAGCTTTTAAATAAAAGCCTTCCTTTTCTGGATTGTCGGCGAGATGTCTCCAGGATGCGGATTTAGCAGGTAAGGAATTTTCCTTCTTCTGTTCTCTTCTTCTCTTCCTTTGCAGGTGATCTAGGATGCTGGCAGGCGTGGCAGAAGTCAGGATGCAGGAGCAGACACGGTGAGCGTCCAGCTGCTAGATGCAGAACAACACGAAGCACGTGTGGCTGTTCGGGTGGGGTTTAAATAGCCTTGGAAGAAGTTCCAGGTATGTATCCTTCCTCCAATCAGGTATGTATCCTTCCCCAAACACGCCCTGATGGTAAATTAGTTCCACAGGTAAAGTAGTTCCTTTCAGGCCTCAAGGAGACCTCAAGGAGACCGGGATCCTGCAGCATGATCTGCATCAGGTAAGTGCACCCAAGCACTTCCATAATGAGCCCATGGCGCCAGGACTGATGTCTTTTATGAGCCTGGTGCCATAGGCGCCAGGACACTGTCCAAAGGGCCCCTATATGGGTTTGCTGGGTCCTTCCTTGGGGACTGGATGTCCACTTTCAGGGACGCAGGGCTTGAACCGGCTCCCCGGGAGCGGGCATCATGACAGCATTCCCCCCCCAGGCCCCTCCCAAGGTTGTTCCCTCCGGGGGTTTTGGTTTGTCTGGGAAGAGTCGGTGGAATTTCCTGACTAATCGAGGTGCATGCACATGGTCGCTGGGTTCCCACGACCTCTCCTGAGGTCCGTACTCCTTCCAATCAATTAGGTAGAACAGTTTTGACCTAAGCATTTTTGAGTCTAAAATGTTCTTCACTTCGAATTCGGGCTCCCCATCTATTAGGATAGGTTCTCGAGGTTTGAGTAGTCGGGTTTCGGGTACCACTGGTTTCAGAAGTGACACATGAAAAACAGGGTGAATTCGCATACTAGCTGGTAAATCAAGTTTAACAGCCACTGGGTTAATTATTGCCGTAATAGAATAAGGTCCGAGATATTTTGGGTTAAAAGTTCGAGGCCCTTTGAGTGGTAAATGTCTGGTAGCTAACCACACTTGATCCCCAATCTGATACGGAGGTGCTTCACTCCAATGTAAATCAGCATTCTCCTTGTATTTTCTCTTGGCTTGTTGTAAATGCGTAGTTGCCTCTTTGAAGGCTTGGGTAATTGTAGAATGCAGATGTTCTACTGCAGGCATTCCGAGGTTCTGAGGTGAGTCAAGGTTTGAGGTTCGAGGGTGATGCCCAAACAAAGTATAAAAAGGACTGTGGCCAGTTCCAGAGTGTACCGAATTATTATATGCGTATTCGGCTATCCAAAGAATGTCTTTCCAGTTGCTTTCAGATTGCTGTAACATACACCGTAAGTATTGCTCAAGGGTCTGATTTGTCCTCTCGGTCTGACCATCGGTCTGAGGGTGGTGACTGGTCGATAATCTTACATCGATCTGCGCCATTTGACAACATTTGCACCAGAAGTGGGAAATGAATTGGCTTCCCCGGTCAGAGATTAGTATAGATGGGAATCCATGTAGCCGAACAATATTTTCTAGAAATTCTTTGGCTAGGACAGAAGCTGAAGGTAAACCTTTCAAAGGAATAAAGTGGGCCATTTTGGAAAACAAATCCACAAGTACCAGAATAGTATTGTACCCCGAACAAGGAGGTAGGTCCGTAATAAAATCCATTGATAGGGTGTGCCAGGGTGCTGTCTAGAGGTTGAAGGAGACCGGCTGGTCTTTTCTTTTGACTTTTATTTTGGGCGCAAACACCACAGGACATCACAAAAGATTTAACATCTTTTCGCCAAGAGGGCCACCAAAATTGTCGTTTCACCTTTTCCTCTGTCTTGGCAATACCGGGGTGTCCCTCTATTAATGCATCATGATAACCGGAAATAACTAGTTCGTGTAATTCCTTATGTGGCAGGAATAAGCGTACTTGTAAATAAGGTAAATCATTATCTATGGTAAAGTCTGATCCCTTTTGTATCCAATCCTGTAAGGTTGTAGGGTCCAGCAGTTGTTTCACTCTGGCTTGAATGTCTTCAAGCGTCTGTAATGAAGTCATGCCTAGAATCCTCTGTTCGGGAATTATTGGTACTGGTTCTGAGTTTGTATCAGATTCTCCCATTCCAATTCGGGATAAGGCGTCTGCTTTGCCATTCTTGCAGCCAGGTCGATAGGTAATCACGAAATCAAATTCAGCGAAAAACAAAGCCCATCGGATGACTGAGCCTTGGCGGTTTTCAAATACTGTAAATTCCGGTGATCAGTGATCACTGTGATGGTATGTCGAGCGCCAAGCAGATAATGCCGCCAGGCTTTAAAAGCGGACTTAATGACTAACAGTTCTTTGTCCGTGATTGCATAATTAACCTTGGGTGCCGAGAATTTTCTGGACCAAAATGCTACGGGATGCAGGTGGTTGGTTTCGGGATCTCTTTGGGACAGGACAGCTCCCATGGCTAGGCTGGATGCGTCAGTCTCGACGACATAAGGGAGATCAGGATGCGGGTGTTTCAATATAGGTGCGGAGGTAAACTTAGCTTTTAAATCCTGAAAGGCCTGCTCGGCTTCTTCAGACCATTTAAAATGTTTATTTTTCCTCAAGAGTGCAGTAATGGGTTGTACCACACGTGAAAATTCCGGGATAAACCTGCGGTAGAAATTGCCAAAGCCGAGCATGCTTTGAACCCCTTTTACAGAGCTAGGTGATGGCCATTTGAGGATAGCATCCACTTTTCTTGAGTCCATTCGGACTCCTTTGGGTGTCAGGATGAAACCTAGAAACTCGACTTCTGTGGTATGGAAAACGCATTTCTCCAATTTAGCAAATAGTTTGTGTTGACGCAGTTTTTCAAGTACTGCCCTGACGTGTTTTCTGTGATCAGATTCCGAAGAGGAGTACACCAGAATGTCATCGATATATACGACAACACAAACATCGATGAGTTCCCGAAGGACATCATTCATGAAGTATTGGAAGGCAGCCGGCGCGTTACACAATCCGAAAGGCATCACCTGGTACTCGAATAATCCGTATTTAGTACGGAAGGCAGTTTTCCATTCGTCGCCTTCTTTAACTCGTACCAGATGATAAGCCCCCCGGAGATCTAACTTGGTGTATATGAAAGCGTCCTTCACCTGGTCAAGGAGTTCAGGGATCAGGGGCAGAGGATAACGGTTTTTAAGAGTTATCTGGTTCAATGCGCGGTAATCGATACAAGTTCTAGGGTTGCCTTCTTTTTTGGGCACGAAGAACAAAGCCGAGGATGCCGGGGACTTTGACGGGCGAATAAAACCATTAGCTAGGTATTGATCGAAATATTGTCTCAAATGCAGATTCTCAGGTTCGCTAAGGGCATAAATCCTGCTACAAGGGGGTTGTGCACCGGGCACCAGATCGATTTGGCAATCGTACGATCTGTGAGGGGGTAACGTGTTGGCCTGTTCCTTTTGGAAGACGTCCTGAAAGTCTTGGTATTCCGGAGGTAGTTGCATGGAAGCAGAGGTTACAGATGCTAGATTAATCTTCAGTTTTTTTGGGTAGCAGGTTTGTGTACAATCCGGGAAGGTTATTCTCTTAGCTCGCCAATCAATTCGAGGATTATGTGTCTCTAACCAAGGGATTCCAAGAATAACATGAAACTGTGGAGCCTTGATTACATCAAACACAACACCCTCCCGATGGCCGTTGGGACCAATAAGAGTCACCTCAGTAGTGGAATGTGTTACCGGTCCAGAGGCAATTTCAACTCCATCGACTGTGGTGATGACATCTTTGCTGGTTTTAGGACGGAGAGGGAGGTTAATCCTAGAGACCAATTCACGATCCACATAGTTTCCAATAGCCCCACTATCAATGTATGCCTTTATTGCATGCAACCGCTTAGGCTGTTCTGGATCTACGAGAACCATTGGCACAATGAAATGCAAGGTCTGAGAGTTAGTTTTCAAGCTCGGCAAGTGGACCCCTACACTTGTCGGGCGGAGTCGTTTCCCGAAACAGAGTCTTCATGGTTTTTATCAGCGGCTTCTACCGTCTTTCGGGGCGGTTTTGCCGGGCAATCTCGTAGAAAGTGTCCAGAATTCCCACAATAAAGACATAATTTTAACTGCCGCCTCCTTTCACGTTCCTTTTGAGTTAAGGGTCCTTTAACCCCTCCAATTCGCATAGGCTCAGAGACATCAACTCCCTTGGGATTAGCATGGGTCTTGACCAACACCGGGGTCTCAAACCTGGACCGATCTGCTTTTCTGTTTTGAAGTCTGTGATCCAATTGGACCACTAAGTCTATATACTCTGTGCATTCTTGGGGCGGATTTACAACTTGGGCCAAGACATCTTTAAGTTCTCCGCATAGCCCTCGATAAAACAACGTGACTCTTTTATCCTCTGGCCATCCAGTTTCCACAATTAGTCTATTAAAGGTTGCAATATAGGATAGGAGGTCCTGATTGCCCTGTCGCAGGGATAGAAGTTCGTCATCCAGAGCCTGCCCCTGAGAGTGTCGAGCAAATAACCTTTCCATGCTTGCTTGAAACCTTTGAAAATCACGGAGAATCGGGTCATCTTGAGTAACCAGTGGAACTGACCAATCGGCAGCGCAGCCGCTGAGATATGACAATACAAAGGCTACCTTGGTCTGATCATTAGGGAAGGCCCAAGGTCTGCATAGGAAGTGCAAACGACACTTATTCATGAATACGGCAAATCGATTGGGGTCCCCAGCAAAGCGTTCGGGTGGGGCCAGCGGCATGTTTCCAGGTAGATTAATCTGCACAGGGTTACTGGAAACCACAGGAGCGGGGTTCCCTCTGGAACCGGGTAGAGGAGTTTGCCCAGCTTGACCTTGCAAAAGCTGTATGGCCAGGTCATTAGTTCTTTCCTTTGATGTTATTAATTACCTCCTGAGTGCATTAGTCTCTTGACGAGCGGCATGTACTTCGGCCCGTAATTCTCCCAGTAATTGGGCCAACTGATCAGTCTCAGAACTTTCCATAGCACCTGGGTGGGAATTTGTAGGAAGTCTTCGCGTTCTGTAACGCTCACCTGACTCTCACGAGGCGCTGGCCTGGTTTGCGCTGCTGTGACCTCTTCTAAGGTGATGTGCAGGGTTCGGAAGACGGACTGGACCGGGCCCCCAAATCTGGCTTGTCTGGCTCGCAGAAGTATCCTTCTGTAGGCAAAAATAGGGATTAACTGTCTGCGGGGTAATGCAATCAGCCTCCTACATTCCCCTCTCACCCTCCTAGAAACCCTTCTGTGATTCCTCGTAGCGTCTCACCTTAGGGTCTGGAAGGATGAGCTCTCCATCCTGCTTCTGATGCAGGGGCGCATTGGTATCCAGTTACTTCACTGGATTTTCAGATTGGTGAGAACCAAACTTGCTTGGCTTCCAGGTAAGTTTTTTGATAAGAGGTTCCCCTTGTGTCCATGCATTAATATACTAATGCTAGTGTCTTTTTCCCCATAGGGGCCGGGGTACGGAATGCTGGGGAACAGGCACCGACCCGAGATGAGAGGTGAAATCCTTGTAGAAATCAGGTAAGTGTTTAATGAGCGTTTTTTGGTAATGTCTTTTCATTCGCTCATTAACGCTGATGTCTTTATTTCCCCTTAGCGGCCGGGGTCCGGAAATTCCAGGATGCGGCGCGGACCTGAAATGAAGCGGGAATGAATCAACAGGTACGTCTTAACATGGAGATTTAGCTTTCCGTATTCCCTTCTCTCTCTCACCTTTTGTTCTGGTCTTTTTCTCCCTAGGCGCTGGGGCGTGACTGCGAATCCGGATGATCGCTGCTGAACATGGAGGCGCCCTGTAAAGGTGAGTGGAATGCGGCGCTGCAGCGATCGACATGATGAGCTTTTAAATAAAAGTCATCCTTTTCAGGATTGTCGGCGAGATGTCTCCGGGATGCGGTTTTTACAGGTAAGGACTTTTCCTTCTTCTGTTCTCTTCTTCTCTTCCTTTGCAGGTGATCTAGGATGCTGGCAGGCGTGGCAGAAGTCAGGATGCAGGAGCAGACACGGTGAGCGTCCAGCTGCTAGATGCAGAACACCGCGAAGCACGTGTGGCTGTTCGGGTGGGGTTTAAATAGCCTTGGAAGAAGTTCCAGGTATGTATCCTTCCTCCAATCAGGTATGTATCCTTCCCCGACCACGCCCGGATGGTAAATTGGTCCCACAGGTAAAGTAGTTCCTTTCAGGCCTCAAGGAGACCTGGATCCTGCAGCATGGTCTGCATCAGGTAAGTGCACCCAAGCACTTCCATAATGAGCCTGGCGCCCATGGCACCAGGACTGATGTCTTTTATAAGCCTGGCGCCATAGGCGCCAGGACACTGTGCAAAGGGCCCCTTATATGGGGTTGCTGGGTCCTTCCTTGGGGACTGGATGTCCGCTTTCGGGGACGCAGGGCTTGAACTGGCTCCCCGGGAGCGGGCATCATGACACCCCTGATGTTGATGGCCCCGAGCCATGATGTCTCCCACGTCGATCCTGCCGCTGCCTCCGACGCAACTGCCTGTGCCAGCACGACGGCATTCAGGCTGATGGAATCCACCAACGCCGTTGTGCACGTGCCCTGCCCGATTTTGCCGTCACATCCTCCATCTGCTGGGGTCCAGTTGCTGGTGTGTCCACCCCTGCTGGACCTCCGACTCCCGACTGTGGCAGGGATGGGATCCCCACCGAGTTGGCTGCATTGGTTGGAGCAGGTCCACAGGGGGCCCTGGTGGCATCTGGGCCGGAAGACGGCATGGAGAACGACTGGCGCATAGCCTCCACAGAGGAGGAGAGGGTCGCCAGAGTGCCCGACACATGTATGAGACCCCTGACCACGACCGCTCTGGGCCACGTTGGCACGGTGCTCTTTGTGATGACGTGCGTGCTCCCCCCAGGAAGCACGCACGTCATCACGAATGTCATGCGTGCGCAACGCAACACCAATCAGGACCTTCTCCATACGGCCAGGGGTCCCCTCGTCCGCAGGTGGAGGGGGAGTCAGATGACATGGACATCCCCCCTACTTGCGGACGGACCTGGGATGGGGCATCCCTGCTGGTGCATGGTGTGCAGTCACAGTGCACCAGCAGGGATGCCCCCACCAGGCCCCATGTGCGGCTCAGTAGCGGCCTCCTCCTCTCCTCCTCCTCTGTGGAAACCACCAACCTGGATGGCTCCACACTGTCTTCCGCTGTTGCAAGCCCCTGTGGGGGCTCACCCACCCCTTCCGCTGCAGCTGTGGGGGCATCCCCGCCGCTTTGCTCCACAGCGCCGTCTCCACCCTCTTCCTCACTTTGCGCTGTGTAGAGGGAGACATAGAACACAAGCATCAGGGTACTGTGCAATGGTCCCCTAGACAGGAAGCAATAGCAGACGAGTGGCACTGTCAAAGATCACTTCCATCATGTGCCTCCACAACACATGGGTCAGTGCAGGCAAAACACATGCAGTAACAGGCATGGCGCATGCTATGGACATTTGCTTACATGTCCAAGGGACTGTACAAACATACAATGTTGTTTTTGAACTCACATGCATCATGGTTCATGCCTATCACATGCACACTTCACCGTACTTTCATCCATCTGGACTCGTACACCCCAGACACAGTGGATGCAAGGATAGCTAGGCTGCATCAGTGAATCTGAACATTGACACAGATATGTGTCATGCATCCATGGCATTCACAAGTCACAGACACGCAGGTCAGACACACAGACATGGACACCATACATGTACATGGCATCATCACCCATCCCTCACCCCCACCCATGTCCAGGAACAGAGACTGGCATGCTCTCATGTGTCCATTCCGCATAGGGCTCCCCATGTAGCATTTAAACACATACACCAACCGTGTGCTTCACACATTACTGGTCTCACATGCATGACCATGATGTCCCTGCACACACACACGCGTACATGGCCTATGTCACACATACAGGCAAGTATCAGACAACCAGCACACTGCAACATGCTCTGTCACACACAGCAATGCTTGGCCACTTACTGCTCGACTCCAGACGGGTCTGCCTCTCAAGGACCTGGACGTGGAGCGCTGGGGATATGCGTTCCAGGACCCTCATCTGATCTTCCGACAAGTGGCCCCTTAGCATCCGCTGCCTTCAGGAGGCGCCGGGCCTTGTTGAGGGTCCTGGACCTGAAGTCCTCCCAGCGCTTCTTGACATGATGGAATAGTCGGACTGCCACCCCCTCCGCGTTGATGGCAGTCACGATGTCCGTCCAGATCCTGTCCCGTCCATCCTTGTCGGCGCGTGATGATCCGAAGAGGGCATCATAATGCCCCAGGACATGCTCCACCAGGACACCAACTTCCTTCTGACTGAAGCTGGTTGCCCTCTGCCCCTCTGGCTGGGGGTCACCAGTGGTCTTGGATGGTGTTTGCCCCGACATGGTGACCCCCGAAGCAGGCGCGGGTGGGCAACTGGGTCCTGGGGCTGGGCTGTGGAGTGATAGTATCCCAGTCGGGAGTCTTCTGTTCCAGCAGGGGTGGACACAGCAACTGGACCCCTGCAGATGGCTGATGTGCAGGCACCAAATGGCAGGGCACGGTGGCAGCAGGCAGGCAGGCAGGCAGGCAGGCAGGCAGGCAGCAGCAAATGGCTCGTGGGAGGCTGCTCAGGGCTCTGGGGGCAGTAATTTGGCCTTTTGGGCAGGAGCGTGTTCTTCCGTGTGCTTACACGTGGCCAGCTTGATACAGAGTGATTTGGCACGTGAAAATTCTGCACGTCAGCGTGTAATTAGAGGAAAGGCCCTTAGCGCGTAAACGCTTCTGTGACATATCGCGCTCAGGCGTTGCCCTGGCAGGGCTTGAAGATCCCACGTGGATTTCCATTGCTCTGTACGTGCTTTCCGAGGGGTGCGGTGCGTGTGTTTTCCAGGCATTGGGGTTCACACGCTATTACTTCACAGCGGGTGGGTGTTGGCTACGCGTTCTTCTACACGCAGACGGTGAGTGGTACCCCGCTCGCCCAAGGCCTATCGCGTGTGGATCTTCCCGCGCACCCCCGAAATACACGTACCCCGCTCAATCGCGTGTGGAACTTCACGCGCACCCCCGAAATACACGTACCCCGCTCAATCACGTGTGGAACTTCCCACGCACCCCCGAAATACACGTACCCCACTCAATCGCGTGTGCCACTTCTCGCGCACCCCCGAAATACGCCCTTATTTTCGCGCATTGTTCCCCATTCCGCACGTTACGCCCCGTATTCCGCCCACTTTCTGGTGTATGCGCCGAGGTTGTGCGCTTTCGGGATGTTGCAGTGACGTGTGCGCCATGCACGGGTTTGGCGCACATCCTGAGGAAAACACGCGCAGGGACTTCCATGATTCGCACGCGTGCGCGTGCACCTGTTTTTTCGCGCTTGCGCCTGCTTGCGCAAAGATTTTCGGCGCACGTTTGTTCCATGAATCGGCCCCTTAGTGTTTTGTCTATAATAATGCCATTATGAAGTAAGTGGTTTTTATTACCTACTTATCACATGTTTCACAGTAGCCAAAATTCTAACAAGAAAACAGTTATCATTTCACTGTTCAACATGGCAAGTTTATGAATATTGCACCTCCATCATGTATGCTGCACACAATGCCTATGTTTCTACATGAGTACCTTAGTATACTGCATCAAACTTCATAATAGAATGCTACGTATATCAATGCGTTGCTTAATGCACTAATTAGCACATGATATTTATTCCAATGATCCTTGACACTTTTTGGTCAACATTATAATAAGAATACCGTGTACAGAGTTTTCATTCAAAGTAAATGTACATGTGATGTCATCAGTGATGTCATCAATGACATTTCTGATGTCATCTTTGATGTCCTGGGTGTTAGTGTTAGCACTGCACAGTGGTGGCGTAAGTTATGGTTGCTTAGCTTACCATAACTGGCAAATTTAAGGGTTTTTCGGTTTTACTTCGAACCATAAGGTCCCGTTAACAAAGTTTTTTTGGTGTGAATTTCATAGGTTTTTAGTAGATCAACTTAACTATAACATCCCTTTAACAAAGTTTTTTTTACTGAATTTCACAGGTTTTTAGTAGGGCAACTTAACCATAACGTCCCTTTAACAAAGTTTTACTTACTGAATTGAATAGTTTTTTAGTAGCGCAACTTAATCATAACATCACTTTAACAAAGTTTTTTTGCTAAAGTTGATCGGTTTGTAGTAGTAGCACGTAACCATAATATAAAGTAACATCTGACTTCATTGCACACCTTGCGGAGAATGCCACATGACCATATGCTGGCACACAGTATGGTGACGTGTCTGAGAATCCGCACACACTTAACAATAAGATGTATGCCTCGTGGACAGTTTGGAAATACAATTTTTACTGATGTAGGAACTTCCATCTTAAACATATCCCTTGCACAGCTCGAACACTTATTCGTAGTCAGCCATTAACAATGTAGTACACAGTAGATACTTTTAGCAAAAGTACTAGTTATCTGAAAACGACATGAGCTAAGGCCATCCCTCCTTCCCAAGAAACAGCACCACTGCTGTAATGAAGGAGCATGAGAAACACTGCCCCTACCTTACAAATAACACAAGCAGAACATTTTCCCCTGTCCACCTACCCCCCATATTACTGTTTGATGCCTCTTAGCTCATTTCCGTCCACAACTTTCCTTCTTAGCTGTCCTTCCCAAAAAAAAGCCATACGTAAACAAAGTAAATGTTCCTTTAAGAACCACCTTTCACAGTTTAAAAATATATATAAAAAAAATTGCATACACTCCATCTACTTTATACTTCTCAGTAAAGGACATAGACGCAATAATATTTGCCATTAACAATCTAGATTTGCAAAGCAGTAACGTGTGCTACTGAAAAAGAGGATTTGTTGTTCTAACACGAGACGCCTGTGGCGCCCCGGATTAGAAAACAAAATCCTTTTCCAAGATGGCCAACATAGAAAGGGAAGGCGGTTGTTCCATACATGCCCCCTCTTCGTTTTCCATGGCAGCCTGCAAAAAGCAAAAAGGAAACGCTGTTAACATATTACCTCCAGCACTTTTCTCCTCCCTTTCAAATGTATCGTAATGTCGAACAACTTTACCACAAAGCCAGTCCCAGGTGGAAATGGCCACTGTAATCCTATCTTTTCTCCCTTCTGGTCATGGCCAGTAGCCACATTGTGCGGATCATGACCTTATACCATGACCCCGACATTCTGCCCACTCCCCACGGCTGCAGCCTACCCCTCAGTCAATAAACATATACCGCTATGTTTTTTAACTACATTACGACACTTGTGTAATACGAAAACACTCCGACATCTCGTCACATAACCAACCCTTATGATATTATACACTTTTTTGGATGACGTTCCTGTCTACCATAGCCAAATGCGCCCATAAGCACCTACGTGCCGTGACGCAAAACCTGCAAATGAATACACAGCGAAGTACAACGTAGCACGTTACATTTTGGAATAATAAAGTGTTTTTTAAAGGAAAACATTAACAATTTTAGAATTTGTAAAGTACTTTAATTTCATAATAAACTGTCCGAGCCATCAGACTATTCCCATTTTCAATCAAATAGTAACTGTATTTGTTCAGTCGTCATTGAAAATGTTAATCCTGAGGCACACATTGATCTATTTGCATACACAAAGTATTCGCTTTCGATAAAGCAACCACTTCGGTCGCACAGTGATTTCCAAGACGTCGGCATGAACTTTGGCCTACACCACCATAAAAGATGTTATGTTACTCCTAATGGCCACTCCAGGGTATGGACAAATGGGGCCATGCCCGTCGTCCCACAATACAGTGACAGTTAGGCAGCCGGTCACAAGTACGTGCATCTGGCTCCCAAAAATCCTTCACTTGGCATCTGGAATCCATGGCAATCACAGTACGGCAGAATGAAGCTGTTGGGAAAATGTAACATAAAATACGTATCAATACCCAACCTTTACCAAACAATTTAAAAAAAGACAAAAAGAACGTGGAAACTGATACACAAATCGATGTGGTCATACATGACATTTTAAAGAAATAATAGCGTTGAACATGGGTGAACCTAATGATAGACTACAAACGGCGAGAATCTGCATTCTCCATAAATTAAAAAAAAAATGACAACTACACAGAAAGATAGTACCTCAGTTAAAATGCCAAAACGTAACAGAAAATACGTATCAATACCCAACCTTTACCAAACAATTTCAAAAAAGACAAAAGGAGCGTGGATACTGATACACAAATCGATGTGGTCATAGATGACATTTTAAAGAAATAATAGCGTTGAACATGGGTGAACCTAGTGATAGACTACAAACGGCGAGAATCTGAACTCTCCATAAGTTTAAAAAAAAAATACAACTACACAGAAAGATAGTACCTCAGTTACAACGCCTAATTTATTGTTCTGGTAATAAAAAATTAAAACTCGTTCCGGTGTAGAGTCGCCAAAAGTAAACTTGCACGATATTTACCGTCTCCATTGTCTTCGTTAAACCCAGACAGCGATGTATCTTCTTCAACTGATATTACATGTGTCTTCCAAACTTTTTGAATACATAACCTTATCAAATGGTATTTTTTCCAAACTTGCACTCCCTGCATTCTTACTGAATTTTCCCTTTCGCTCAAGGTCAAAAAACAATTGACCCTTATGGGTTCAGTCGGATGCATGGGCCTACTGAGCTCGCAAGCAAAAAAGCAAACCAAGTGACCTTCACTCAGAATGAAAATACATTCTGACTTTGCAACAACATATCTGAATGCCTTCATGAGAACTGCTACTCCCATACACTTGCAGAACCGCTGTTTTCCATCAAACAGTGCAGGTGCCTGCCTCGGTTAACAAGTGCAATGGTGTGTTGTTTTATATGTGTTAGCATCGATGTCCGCGTACACCAAAACACGAATGAAAGATGGTGGGCGCAGCGACAGAATCTGACGCACTTCACGCTGTTCAACATCCAATCAGTGAATGCGCCACATGTCCACGAACTTGACGCTATGGATTAGCCAATCGGTATCTTGTCCGCGGAGCGAACAGGGAAGTGTGTCCACGGAGTGGACATAGATATCACTAATTTTTTCAGATGTACTTTTTGGTCATTTTAAAGAAAACTATTGGACGGATTGGCATCAAATTTACAAAAGCACGATTTCGGGACCAAGCTCCTGCCGCACATTTGGTGAAAATCCGTCCAGCCATTTGGGCTGTAGACGTGCACATAGTTTTCCCCCATTCAGTCTATGGGAAAAAAAGACGTTTTGGGACCCCCCTATAACTTTTCCCCCCCTGGACCAAACATCACCAATATTTGCAAAACAATTCACAGTTGTCCATACACTTTTTTTTGCAAAGTTTGGTGTAGATTCCTCCAGGGGGAGCCAAGTTATAAGCCGCCCAAAATGTGCTCTTCCTATGGAAACAGCAACTTAACCATAACTACACGGCCACCACCGTGGCCGTGTAATATATATATATTGTTCCTTGATGAAGCAACAGATGTTTAACTTCAAAGGCGGAGGGCAACTTCATGAAAATTCATTTTCTCACCTTTCGTTTAGCTATAGGGTGCCTGTGATGAAGGTCTCTCAGTGCTGGGTCAGGTCACACAGTGTACAGTCAGGAGTGGTGGCAGAAATCACTGGGGCACACCCCTCTCATCACAGGCCCAGTGGCTCACTGGATGTGCAAAGCAGACAATGAGAAACATTGTTGAGATTTGGAAATAGTGTATGCTGGCTAACAGCGCTATGGCCCTTAATATATGTAAATTGCACAGTCTTTCCAATAACACGTCTTTAAATGTAACAAACTCTGGTGTTTCTTCAAAATAATTGGTTTACTAAGTTTGGATGACTAGTGCATCCTTTTCAGGTTACACCCCACAATTATTGTAACTTATTGATGAGATGTGCCTTAATGCTGTCCTGTAATTGAATACTGCAGGCTGTTCCTTCCCATTCCCAGCTAGGTAGTCCCAGCCCCCATACCGTTCTTGTTGCTACAGTATTGGGTAATAGCTGCACTGACATCCACACCTCTGAACCCAAACATTCAGGCATTCTTCATTAATGGACTGCCAAACTGTTAGTGATGGTGTCTTCATGGTTTTTCCTGCATCCCTGTTACTTCTCAACCTAACAAGATCTAGATTCCAGGTGAAAAAAAAATCTGTGGCACATTTGGCTGCATTTATAACATCAGTTTTCAGCTGCAACACAGATATCTGCTCTTGGCACTGCTTCTTTGTCCAATGGCCCAGGGGTCTCAAGGATAGGTCTAGGGGTAGCAGAGGGAGAGCCAGCGGTAGCAGCTGGTTCCCCTGGCAAACCCTCCATGATGATTGTGACTTTTTCCCTAAGTGTAATTAATGGTGGATCTAAGGGAGGGGCTAAAACCTTCCTGTTCATGAATTGCACCAGCTGCACATCATATTTCTTAAAGGAACGCAGTTATGTATACTTAAAGTGGAAACAAAAAAATATTACTAGGAGATAGAGTAGTAAGTAGTAAGAAGTCCCCCAAAAAGTCAGGTTCAATGTTCTGCATCCTAACAACTGTACCAAGACTTCTACTCTTCATGGGCCTTTTGCTTTCGGGGAACAGCATCTTCCTGTTCTGAGCAAGAATAAATACATTACAGAATTACAACCACATCAATGTCGTGCAAGCTATCATATATGCTAAAATACATGCAATAGTGCCTGCTTTGCATGACACACTATTACCTTGATTGTAAGTTGGATGCTGTGTGGATGATTTGCATAACTTTTTCAGTGCTTTGTTTGATTTACAGTATGTTAACTACCAACCTAATCACAAATAGGTCACCCTGAATTTAGAAAAGGACTTGAGTGACTCACAAACGGATTGTCAACAATTCTATAGGCTTAATCCAAGACTAGAAACAATGGTTGTTTGCATTTGTGTGTTAGGGTGTGGTGGTTCTGTAGTGCCTAAATGTATACGAAGTTCACACCCACACAAGTCACATTACGTGTATGAACACAACTTGCTTTAGAAACCTTTGCAAGCACAGTAAAGCTACAATTCAAATTCAATGTTTAATTGTTGGAGGTGAGCTGTGAAAGTGAATGGAAATATACTGTATGTAGATAGGCGGGATGGGTATAGTAAGAAGTAAGAAGGGATATGTTGACATGTATTTTGGCATGTCATTAAAACGTGTGAAGCTTTTATTTGTATTTCATTTTGTGGAGTATAATTATCCATGCCACTGCGCCACACTGCACCCCTTTGCCAATGGGGAAAGGAAATTGCCAAGAATGGAGGCAATAACCCCGGTGCGCATTAAGACTGCAAAATTGCGCAGAGTTCATAACCCACCAAAAGAGCTACACGCCCTGCCACATACACCGGCAAAGTTGTTTAAAAGCAGGAATCACTGCTGGCATCTGCCATCTGTTATCACTGCTGTCAACTGTCATCTGTCACTGGGAACAAGTTGACAGAATGGCTAAAATCCAAACATGCCCCTAAATATAGTTTCCTAATCAGTGGCAATCTTCAAAGTGCTGTTTTGGTGCTAAATTCAGTTATTTTCCCCAGTGAATGATTGAAAGGAAAGCATTCTGGAATCATGGATCCTCCAGGCAGTCAGAGGAATCCAGGCATCATAGCCTGACAGCTGCCTAACGAAATTGGCTGTAAAACTCAGCTTAAAAGTATTTTCTTTGTCCTGAAAAATTGTAAAATCCACTATTTCAAGCATGTTGGTGAAGGGATCATTTTTTAAAAATGTTTAAATCCTTCATACACTGTGCTTATATTTTACATTTGAAATGAAAATACTTTAATGTACAAGAGCCCAGTCTGGGGCCAATCCCCATGTGAATTCTCATCTGACAGTGCCTGGTCTGGGATAACTGACATCTCCGTTTGACACTCCCTTGATAACAGGAAGGCTAATGGCTGTAAATGGTTCATGTATAATCCCAGTAAGCGACTCAATGGGGCTGCATTAGACATTTGTCTGCTGGCTGACCAAAGAACAAAGGACATGCTGAGAATTGGCCTCTGCAAGGAGGAGCAGGATGTGGGGGAGGTTTCTCAGGGAACTTCAAAGGACTGGCCATCTGCTCACTTTGGATGTAAGAAAAAAAACTGGACTAGATTTTCAATAGAAATTACTTGTTTTGGCCTCAGAACGTTATGACATTTAAGATGACAGCCAAAATAAGTAGACAAGTGAAAAATAAAAACGTATAAATCTGAACTCATGCTAGACAGCTGAAGATGTGCTAGGAGTTCTTACTACATAAGGAACCAAAGAGACACTAAAACACTGATTGTGGCAAAACTATTAATGTTGCAAGCTTAACATTGTATGTACACAATCCACTGATCAGAGCCCAGAGGTGTATCAAATTAGAAATGATTAATCCAAAGTGTAATGGGTAAAATTGATAAAAATCCATAGAATGACCAATACAGTTCTCACAAAAATGGAAATTGTATGTAAATGTAGACAATCAAATGTGAAAAATATGGGTCTAATTTTATAAGGGTACATAATGGTAGAAATGTACATTTGTGCAAAAGTATGTTTTGGGTAAAAATCCAGGTGGGAGTTCCTAAATCCTGTCATAAGATCAAAGCTCTGTTTAGGCTGCCAACCAAAACAAAGCGCAAGCATGTAGCCACTCACAGAGATGGGGGGGGGTGTTTTGAAGTTCTGCCCATGTCATCAAATTTGTACTGGATAAATATAGGAAGGGCACTACACATAGAACACACTGCTTCTAGAACACACAGCTTCCAGAACCCATCCAGATGTCCGCGCAGCACCTTATTGCAGAATTTTTCAACTTGTAGCTGACTCCAGAATTCTTTGAAAGATCCAGATTTCTTTGCAGAATCCAGATTCTAGCATTACAAAATTATTGCTGGCCTGACCCCATTGCAAAAATACCAAACTTGAAGGCACTTAATTTTAATTCAGCTTGGCTGGCTACCATTAGGCTTGCCCGCTGAAAGCTTGCATCCGATTATCTACTG
Organism: Ambystoma mexicanum; assembly: GCF_040938575.1. Taxonomy (NCBI): domain Eukaryota; kingdom Metazoa; phylum Chordata; class Amphibia; order Caudata; family Ambystomatidae; genus Ambystoma; species Ambystoma mexicanum. The sequence continues at coordinate 234,089,046 of NC_090930.1, read as the reverse complement.
TGTCCAGTAACCGGAATGGGCCCTTCCAAATCCAGTCTGAGGTGCAGTCCAAACTTGACCAAGACTGCGTCGCTGATACAAATCCCTCCAGAGGTGCCTGTTTGCCAGTAGACCTGCCCGATCCAGTGACCAGAACTGACGGTCCAATTTAATTACAAAGGCGATAAGTATGAATAGGAAGAACAGTGACTCATAATATATCTGCATTGTTTGATCCCAATCTCAAACCTACCCTATCTTTAATTCAGAACCATACTATCGTAGAACTATCCTTGCACTGACTTTTCTCTCATCTGTGTTATTAAACCATAACTCCTTATTGATTTGATTAAGAAAAGTAATTCCCAAACCAAATGGAAACTAGAGTATCACGCATGAAGAGTTATGATCGGCCATGAATAACTGATTCCTGTGTGGCATTTTCTTTTTCGTAGTCCCTAATATAGTATATATATATATATATATATATATATATATATATATATATATATATATATATATAATATCTGTAATTTTTAAACCCAAATTTGTTTTCCCTTTTTCACGCCTATTTTGCAAGGATGCCTCTCACGAAAACCTCTATAACACCTTCAGTTTTAAAGATAGACACTAAATTTCACCTGTCACTGATACCTAACATCCTTAGCTATCTCTAGAACCCGACACAGTGAGACTGACCTGTTATATCAAAAACTGCATAAGGAAAAGTTTGCCGCAAATTGACATTTTGAAAAGTTTACATGTGTGAATAGCTTTAAATTATTTCTTTGACTTTGAGATTCCAAAAGTTTTCTTTTGCTTAAATCATTGCTTTTGTTTGCTTGCATCGGTTTAAAGCGGCTCCCATACAAATTTATAATAATTTAAGCATTTCTGACCACATTTACTGTTTTGCTCAGCCAATTGCAAAGCCAATCTGACAGCTGAAAAGTCAATTCCATTTTTCTCTTGTGTTTAAAGGGGGAAGATGGGAGTGATATTCTATTTGATCTGTGTTATTCCTGAGTACCTGTTCTCTCCTCACATCTATTTAAATTGCCTATTGGTGGGTTGTGGGGTGTTGCAGGAGGAACCCCTAACCATAGTGCTATCTGTTCCAAACCGACCCAAAAGTATCTTTTTCTTTGCTGCAGTTGTTTTTGTGCTCATTACTTGATTCCTAATGCATTAAAGATATTATTCAGTTTTCTGTCACCCATTAGTGATTGTTGTTACCTATTAGAATATATTGTGATTAAATTCTAAATACATAAATACATATTTACCTTTGCAAACTAGCTTGATTCCTGGTTCAGTGTGACCGGGGGGTCTCAGGAGAAGGGTGTGATATGAGTGGTATATCACTCAGAATACTGAATTTGTAGATAAAAATAAATAAGGGTTTCATTTGCGCACTACATGCTGGGCGAGACTTGGATGTGTGCCAGATTGAAATCACTTACAACTTGGGGGCTCGGGTCCGGGATCCTGAATTTGACATACCACTCGTGACAGCCTAACACAGCATGCTAGCCGGCGGAGTACATACACCTTGTTGCGTTAGCATACTGTGCTACACTGTACAAGCACCCCTCAAAGGAAATACTTATGGGAATTGGGCCTATTTGCAAAAGTAAATTAACCCTGAGATAAGTCAGAAGGAAATTAACCCCATTGAAAATTATTATTGCTAGGGAACACCACCTACACACATTTTTTGTCAGGGGTGAATGGCCAGAACAGGGCGAACAGGTATGGCTGCAGGGAATAAAACAACAAATCACTGAAAACGTCCTTGATACTTGACAGGGCAAGGGTCCATTTCATCAAGCGCTTACCGAGCTGTACCTGGCCCCAAAAATAAAAGAGGATCAGTGTAAAATTGCCAAAATAGCAGCCTACCTGTATTTCCACATAGGAGTCATACAGGAAAAGCACGGAGACAATAAAGATTTGACAAAGAGGCAAGGGGAAGCACTGCAGAAAATCCAGACTGATCTGTACTCTGCAGAGCAAAGACTCCAGGAAAGCCAAGAGTCTGAAACAGAGGCTAGGCATTATATCACCAAACTCCAAGAAGATCTGACTCTCTTACTGCAAAATATTGCAGAGCAAGATGCTGTCATGATGCCTACCCCCGGACATCCGGATCGAGTCCATCAGCCCGGGGAGCAGGCATCCAGATACTCATTAAAACCACAACAGCCCCGGCTGGGGGCTGTTTGGATTCAGTCCTTGCGCCTTAGGTGCCAGGCTCATCATAGAAATCAGTCCTGGCGCCATAGGCGCCAGGCTCATAGACTTTACTTACCTTATGCAGACCATGCTGCAAATGAGTCCAAGCCAACATGAGGCCTGGATGGGACTATTTTATTACAGGGACTTTTTTCACTTGGGTGTGGTTCTGGGGAACTTCTTACCTGGGAATACTTTGCAGGCTATTTAAACCACGCCCGAACAGCAGCCCATGCTTCGTGTTATTCTGCATCCAGCAGCGTAACGCTCACTGTGTCTGCAAGTCAGCATCCATTCTTCTGCCACGCCCGCCTCGAATCCGGAGCTCCTAGACAAAAGGAAAAGAAAGGAGAAGAGGTTAGATCACGGACATTATTTGATTCCTTACCTGATTCCGGACCCAGCACATCTCCGAGCCTGGAAAGGACATTATTTCAGCACGCGCCGCTTCGCCAGCAGCAACGCCACGTTATACTTACCAGTCCACCGCATCTTTTGACTCGGCGCTGCCTCCATCATTTTCTTCGTCGAAACCCAGCACCTGGGTGGAAAACAAAAGGAATAACAGGGTGAGCCGAGAAAACCGACAAAGACAATCTCTTGCCACCATAGGCTTACCTGCTTTACCACTGGAGGTATTATCCTTTAATTCGCCGCATCTTCCTATGCCGCACCTATGAAGGGAGAGAAAACAGCAAGTTAAACTCATGCAACTTTTACCAGACAGTGTTTGGTAATACAGACTCTTACATGAACGCCATCAGCTGCGTCCAGGCAATATTCTTTTGGACCCAGCTGCAACCTAACGAGGGAATGGAACAAGAGTGAACATCGGACATATTGAACTCTTTGAACTTTATATACACTGGAGTCAATATTCCTCCGGAACTCCTCCAGTACCTTCAAACCAGTGAAGTAACTGGTATCTACGCGCCCCTGCATGCCATGCAGGATGGAGAGCTCATCATTTAAAAACATGAGGTGAGGTTACCAAGAGGGGATATCGGAGGTGATTAGTGGGGAGAACGAGAACAGTTGGGGTGCCATCACTAAAGTCCACGGGTGGCTAAATCCCTTTCTCCACTTGCAGGAGAATACTTCTACGAGTCCAGCAGACAAGATTAGGTGGGCCAGTGCAGACTGTCATCTCTGCACTACGCATCACGTTGGTGGAGACTGCAGCTGTCCAGGTCCGATCGACGCCCTTGTGGGACCAGGTGAGCGTAACAGATACCCAGGTACAGACACTGCAAAAAGAGTGTAAGTAAAGGTTGGACTCTCTACAACAGAGTCAACAAAAGCTGGAGCAGCAATTCACTTTTAACAGAGCATGTGCAGAACAGATAGTCACTTTAGAGAACCACCTGGAATCCTTGAAAGAGGAAAATAATAAATTAATCATTAAAGACATCCACTCTCAAGAGGAATTTGATGAGGAGCGCCAGAAATCTAGTGCATTTCAAAAACAGAGGGATGGCCTGGCTGCACAGAGGGGCATTCTAACTCAGGAGATGGATGCCTTAGGCCAGGAAGTAAGCCAATTAGTTGGAGGAAAGAACGATGGCCCTTCAGGAATTTGGTGAAATCAAAACTGATTATGAAACGCTACTAGAGCACACCAGGTGGGTAGAGGATGCTTTGGAAAAGAATACTCAGACTAATAAGGAACAAACTCTGGAGGTGAGTCTTCTGCCCCAAAAATTGGCCCATTATTTCCAATCTAGGCAGGAAGCACATAGAGACAATGAGGCTCTCTGTGAAAAGAAGAATAACAGGCTCCACAAATAGACAGCTGTGCAAGAACAAATCATAGATACCAGTAAGGCCTTAATAGAAGAGCAAAAGGGTCAGATTTTGCCATGTCATCAGGGAATAGGAGCTGAAAGAGATGAGGTAAGAAGGGAAAGAGAAACCCCTGAGCATAACCTCAGGACCCCTGTCATCAGGGACTTTAATCCCTTTAGTTCCATGGACTCTGCCACCCTCATGTCCACTGGCTCATATGAACCAAGGGCCACAGGGATGGTAGACTTCAGCACAATGGGAAATATGGGACTGACAGATCAGCGCCTCCCAGAAATATATGCATGGAGTGGAAGGTATGAAGCAGGGGCCTACCTCAATCCTACACCGGCATTTGATGCTTTGGATCGAGGGCTGTTATGGTGGAAACTGGCACGCTTTTTCAAGGAAGATTTCAACCACCCGGGGGTTAGTCAGGGATGCGTGGTCACTCCCTGTCTCTTTAATTTATACCTGGACAACATCATGGAGGCCCTATGTGCGGCCTTGCTGATTGCCCCTAAATTACTAAATCTGCATTTTCAATGCCTTTCTCATGCTGATGATTTTTTTTTTTTGTTGCCACTAAAACTGATTTTCAACGCCTGATTTCTTCCTTTGTAAAATTTATGAAAGATCATGCACTCACCGTCAATGCCTTAAAATAAAAAAGAATCAGATTCACAAACAGCGAAAAAATGTAATTGTAAGTGGTATATTGGCAATTTGTTCCATGTGTAGACTCGTTGATCTATATGGGTTCGCAGTGTATGCAAGATCTTCCCTGAAAAATCGTCTGGATGAATGAGTTAACCACGAAAATGGACACGCAAATAAAAATTATAGATATAAAGTTTGGTATGTCTTCACTTAAACCAGTGTTTGGATATTATGAGGCAAACATTGTTACAAAACTCCTGTATGGTATTGATGTTCACCAATTTGCCCTTCTGGAACACCAGTCTATTGTGAAGGGTAGAGTCTAGAAACGCATATTAAACATACAAATGAGCCTTCCAGGAGTAGCAGTGCAATATGATTTGGGTTTAGTCTCTCTAAAACCTCGAGCATACTGGAGAATACTATTTCTCCTGTGTAAAATCTTATCTCCGGTGGAGGACTCTTCATTTGTAGATTTTAATTCATTTTATGCCAAACAGTGTTGTACCAGAATAAGAGCTCTAAAGGACTTATTCAGCACAATATGGAAAAGATAAGTTGTTCCGCATGGGACATGATAGAACATCCAAACAGGGTCAAATTATTGCTATCCTGACAGAACTGGACGATGACAATAGAACAATTCCATTCGTATCCATCCCTGGCACATCTGAGGGAAGATTTAAAAAAGGAGGGGCTCCGTTCTTGAGCATACACCCAGATAAAGTGACCTGTGCAGTTTTGATCTGTTTTTGGTTGAACTTGCTTTATTCCAAACAAATTATGATAAAACAACAAGATTCCAGCGAAGTCAGGTGCTTGAAGATTCTGTTAAACAGCAGGTATGGTGGAAACATCCAAACATTAGGTAATGAACTGCCCTGCGTGGAGAGATTTGCGCATAGTCTATTAGTGTAAGATTGTTCCCCTGTCACCTAAAGTCGATTCCAATGGGTTCTGGCATAGATGTTTGGCGGGTAGGACTACATCCTCTGTAAAAAAAAATTGCATGCTTCATTAGAGCATTGAATTTAGAAGTTTGAGGATTTGTGATATTATTAACATATATCCATTTTAACATATTTATTCCATATGTATTCAATGAGAAATGAAACATTATGTAATTCCGTTTGTAATAATTTGTAGTACTGGTCTTAATGATTGTTATATTGAAAATGAAAAGTAATTTTGTTCTTTTTTGTTTTTGCTTGGTTTGTCATATTTTATGGGAATGTATTTGAAAGTTTTATTAAAGGTTGAGTTCTCTCAATCACAAAATAATAAAATAAAATAAAAAAAATAATGCTCTTAGTAAAGAGATGAAGAGGGACCCAGAGTTAGTAAACTGTTTAGAGTGTTCTAGATGTTGTAATCACCAACACCTGAGTGAGACCTTTAAACATTTATAAGTCTTTTAGTTTGTGGGTGAAAAAGAAGCATCAGGGAGAAGCAGAAGCTTAAGTTGCTGTTGTGGATGCAGCAGGATGCTGTGTAAAAGACATGACAGAGGTTGGGACTCTTTGGTTATGTAGAATACACGCAGCATGAAGCAGTATTGAAGCCTGCCATTCCATGAGAATGAGAGAAGCTCTCTACATACTGTGAACTGCCCCAGTCTTTGATTTTCACCTCAGAGTACACAGAGCTGCGAAAGCTCAATTGAAGGTCACGCAAGCCGCGGCAGCGGAAGTTTGACAGGAGCTGTCAGACACAGAGGAGGTCCCGTAGAGAGAAGCAGCTGAAGCAGCAATGCCATCAAGTCAGACGAAAATGCCAAGGAATACCGGTAAGGTGGCCTGAAGCAGGTGACATCGGGGCACTACGAAGGAGACCGCTAGATAATAAAAACTATTTTGAATACTGAATAATTGAATTACGGCAAAACGGGGGTAACGCTCGAACTGAGGGATACTGAATAGGTGAATATTATTACCCACATTGACAAAGCCAAAGAAAAGTGATAAAAGGTGAACCTGGCCCAATAATCCTACTAAGGGATTCCAAGTAGGGGAACATTAAATTCTAATCTGCATTGCCAGCAGCCAAATGCTGCACTGCTAGAAATCAAAGGCTGCAGGAGAAAAGCCATCCTTGAAAAGGGAGATCAAGGGGAGAGAACTGTAACCTACATTGTCTAGGGCAAGCAGACCAACAAGAGAATCCTTATTTTTTGGGAAATATCCATTCGGAAGAATATGTAAACCAATTGTGTTAGAAGTCAAAAGACTTACCAGACATGCAGTTGTTGGTTCAAATCTCCCCATTGATGATTCTTGGGTGGAGAGTTTAGAACATACTTTACCACACAGTACACATTGTAGTAGTAGGAGTTTTATCGTGGCAGGCGAGTATACCAAAAAGAAGAAGAGGATTTGCATTTGATTTCTGAATTTTCATTTGGAGAAAAATACTTTTGGTTTACTGAACATGAGGTTGTGGAGGAAACATTAATAATTGCTTTGAAGTATGAGCAAACATTTGGTAGTGAGATAGTCACTTTGCCAATTTAAAGAATATATTGAATAGAAAATACTTTGTATCCTACACTGAGTGGAATTTTGTTATTGAATAGAACATTCTTGAAACTGAACTTTGTTTCAGAGAACGCTGAATTGATCCAGGGGGAGGGAATTCAACCATGGTCCCAAGGATTAATGTTTATATATTTTAAATTTGAATTAATATGTTATTTTGTGGAGTTTAAATCAACCAAATCATTCCTGTATAATTTTCTGTGTGGGGGTGAGATGTGAGGTACTTTAGGACATTTAGGATACAGGACATTCCTGTATATTTTTTTGGGTGAAGGTGAGATACTTTAGGACATTAGGTCATTTTCCTTTAGCTTTAATTTGTTAGGCAGGGATATCCTTCTTAGGCTAGGGAAATATCGGCGTTTGTCTCACCACTTTTTATTTATTAAAATGGCAGCTTGTGAGAATACTCTACCCTTGTGTCCGTCCCACATTTCTGACCCCTCACAACTCAGACCAACAGTCATTAGAGTCAGTGCTGATGCACCTGTCACAGTGCTGCTGGTTGATCAACACTAATGCCAACACTGACTCAAAGAATATGTTAGGTAACCATAGAAATTGTGTGGGGTTTGCCAGTGGTTGGCAGATTGTGATTGAAAACAGTGTAGTAGTGATTGCAGTCCACACACTTGCATGATTAGAGGGAGAGGAAGTGCAGGATATCTGGTAGGTCTTGGGATTTGTCGCTGCCGTTTTCACAGTGTTGATGATCTGTCCATTGTCCCAAAGAAGGTTAAGTTTTGGTTGTGGTTACCAGTGAAAAAACAATAACTTGTGTCCCTAGAATCAGTTACACATGTACCTAAAAGTGATAACCACTCTAATAGTGTCCCGGGCAATGTGTCTGACCATTGATTACCATAGTTTTTAGCAACCTGATATTCACATAATCTGGGAAGTGAAACAGGACCATATATGCCTTTCCAAAAACATAAACTTTAATTTTACTTCAATAAAAAGCAATTTCAGAGAATTTAATGAAAAGTGCAGTTATGCAGGTTATTGGTATATATTCAAGATTACATGTTTACACAAAGTATTTGGATAATGATGCACAATCCACACTTTGTGAAGCCCAAGAATAATATGTGATATATTTTTAAAAGCTGTCTAGACCTCTTCATAATTACATCAATGCCTTTGAAAAGCTGTTCAAATCTCTTCCATGTGTTTTCGGCTATGTGGCACCAATGACCTCGAAAATATTGAACATCTGTTCAGAGCCTGTGAATCTCTCCATATGTTACGATGTAGCTACTCAAAATCTTACCATAGTGGTTTGAATTGTGATTGCAGCTTGTTATTATGGCCTGCTTTTATTAATGGTTGTGATCATAATTTGATTTTTTATCTAGCTAGATTTTATTGGAAGTGGGTTGAGATCATTGACATATTATCCTGTTGAAGCAACTCTCCCCGGTCATCACCTTAAACCAATGAATGACACAGAGATATATGTTTGTTTTTCGAGGTTTGTTTTTAGTCATAGTTTTTAAACATGTCATGTTTTATATTATTTATAATCTCAGCTCACATATGTATGCCTAGGTGTTGCTGTGAGAACCAAGCTCCTCTGGATGTTTTTATTGTGATGACTTTCATATTGTTGCTTAGACCTAAACCGTGATGTAGAATATTTGTTGTAACTGTCCTTTTGCTTTTAATGTTGTATAGGCAAAGCACATGTGTAGTAAATAAATAAACGTTGTTATCTGAAAAATCGATCCGAATCCCTCTCACAGAAAATTCACTATTTTAAAGTTTGCTCTGTCTCTCTCTTGCAGAAAAGCTGCTATCTAAAAAATGGTTCTTGCTCTCCCTGGCGGAAAAGCTGCTAACTCAAAAAATCACCCTGGCTTCCTAAATGAAAGGTTGTTATCAGAAACATTGGCCTGGCTAGCCCTAGCAGAAAACGTCAATCTCAGAAACATGTTCCTGACCCTCACTAATCCATTACCTGAAAGCATGCATGCTGTATCTAAGGTGGTACTGATAGCAGTTGACTGGTGATATTGGTTGTACATTTTTGTGTTGGCTACCGGAGGGCTGGCAACAGTCACTTGCCAAAGCATTGACATCTTCTTGTACAGTAGACCCAAATATGGTTTGTTTTTCTAAGATTAATCTTCCGGACCCTTTGATAACTGTGTCTTTTTAACCCAAGGGTCAAGTAGGGTTGCAAATTTACAGTGTTCTGCGCCCATCCGTTTGGTAAATCTTGAAGCAGCCAGACCATTAAGTCAGCAAGAGGTATGCCAGAAACTTCCCCTTTGCTTTTAAAACACGTTAGTTGTTTTAACAGATTTATTAGTGGTATCACTTCATGTGTTTCTTGCACCCTAACATGTGACACGTGGCTTATGCAAAAGGGCTCCAAAGGTGTGTTAGGCATGCTACAATGTGTACTCTTGTTGCTCTAACATTCTTTGAAACATGTACAATGTGCATTTCTACGATGTGGGCTCATCGTGCACAAGGTGTTACATGGTAACTTGTGATGTGCCTGAATGTTGGCCGGTGCTGCTTTGCTTTGCCTTTGCTGCCACCAAAGTAAAACTGCTGCTGTTCTTTTTTCAAAAAGTACCATACGAAGATTAATCAAAAGGTGCAAAGTATTGTATGTTATGAAATCTGCCTGTTCATAATGCAGCCAGTATGGTTGACCCATAATCATATATCATCTGACTTGTGTAAACAGCAGTTGAATTGACTCAGATATAACATTGTGCAGTACTGCTAAAATATTAGGTGCAGTGTGATTTTGTCCACGTAAATGGATGTAGAGAGCAGATATTTCTGCATGCGTTGCTGGTGGAGGAGCTTGTTGGAGCTAAGGACTTAGAAGTGGACATTTCTTGGTTTGTAGGCTGCAACAGTCGGATGCGCATGTGAAGGGATGCACATTTAATCTGCTGCTTGGTAGCTGTTCCACCTATCAGTTGTTAAATGGGCATTATGGCTTTCGCTGACCCTTATGTCAGAATGCACTATTTGTAACAGATTTTAAATTGTGGAGCCTGTACTGTTGACAAAGATGACTTGGCATGTTTTAGCATGTTGAAAATTAATTAACAAGATCGTTGAAATGACTGTTTAAACAACAGTGATGTTCAACTACATTCTGAAGATGCAGACCTTCTGGAAATACTGTCATCATTCTTCTCATTATCAACCACAAATGGCATTGCCATGTCTCCTAGATTCCAAAATATTGAAACATTGGGCAACTATCTTTTTCTCTCTATTGTCATTCACCATGCTACATTTCACTCTCTAACAAACGTTCCACAGGATCAGCATCTGAAGAGTCCACATCTGAGTCCAATCCTTACTATACTGTCATCAAGATCACATGCTGTTTCTCTTTCCAGTGACTGCTGCTCATTTGCGGAGTCCTCAGATTCAGATTCTCCCTTAATTTTTGCTGTGACCCAAAACATCGCCACATATTTCATTTGTGATGTATCATTTCTACCTACCTCTTTGGTTACAAATTGTTTTAACGTAAGCCCCACCCACCTATCAATCACTTTAAATGCTTGGTGCCTTCCTGTTTTGCCACCCTGTTTCCCTACTTAATCAGCCCTCGATCCTTTTTTCCTTTGCAGTTAGTGAGCAGGTGCAAGTGGATCTAGATTACGTGGCCTAAGCCCCACCCACCTGTCAATCACTTTAAACTCTTGGTGCCTTCCTGTTTTGCCACCCTGTTTCCCTACTTAAGCAGCCCTCAATCCTCTTTTCCTTTGCAATTGGTGAGCAGGTGCAAGTGGATCTAGATATTTTGGCCTAAACCCCACCCACTTCATATGCCTGCTCTTAACTCTTAGATAAAGGGTGTCTCTTTTCTGGGTGTCCAAAGTGAAGGGCAGGCAAAGAAATGGACAATTCCTGTTTAGGACCCAGGGCCCGAAGCCCTGCTCAGACAACAGGTAAGCATACACTGACATGAGTTTTCTGACTCCATCCCACCATCACCAGGCAATATCAACAACATTGCCCCTCCTCTAAGGCATGTATTCGCAATGCAGTAAACTCACCCACATCAGCTCAAGCTCATCTTCACCTTCGCCCCCTCACATTCCACAACACAGAAGTTGATGCTCGCCAACGTCCACTCAGCTATCACACATGAAACAGACATTGCCGACCTCATGAATACACACTACCCAATGTCATCTTCATCACTGAGACCTGGCTGACACTGGACTCCACCCACATCCTAGACGTCTTTGTCCTAGACAGCTACAGCATCCAACACCTAGACCAGCTGAACAAGACAGGCGTAGGCCTCGCAGTCATCCACAAGACATTTTTGCCCTGCACCAGACTTGACATTAACACCATTTGCTCCTTCTAAGTCCTCTCCTGCCAATTCTCGCTCTCCCAGATAGACACAGTCACCTTCCATTTCATCTACAGACCACCCAATCCCAACAGCACCTTCATCAGAGAATTCAGTCACCACCATGTCCCTCATGCATTCCAACAACATCTTCCTAGGTGACTTCAACCTCCCAGGCAAAAAGGCCACCAAACCAGAGGAGGATGCTCTCCTCACCTTCTCGACACCCTCAGCCTCACACAGAACATGAAAATACACATGAGAAAGGTAATATCCTCTATCTAATAATCACTGCACTGTCTTCCCTGCACTACAGCTCTTCTCTTGCTCTTGACTGGTCTGACCACCACCAAGCCTTGGAACTCTCCCCAAATCCATCCATTCCACAAATGACCTACTCTCCATCAGATGAAAAATGAAAACATTCCTTTTTTAAATCTCTTTTTGCCGCAGGATCAACCTTTTTATTCATATCACTCTTGTTCTCTGGACTAGTGCTGAAATAAGCCAGGTTAGTAGAACCTTTACTCCAGATTACAAATTACAAGTCTGAGCATCTAGCTACTTGGAAACTGCTTTTTCCAATGATTTCCACAGAAGGGAAGGATAGTGCCAGGGTGATAGTTATTGAAATTGCCTGGTTCTAAGGATGGTTTGTTCAGTAAAGCCATAACCAATCGCATAATAGGAATGAAGGGTAAAGAACCATGAGAAAATAGGTATGTGGTAGTGTAATTATGACAGGTAAGGTATTCTGAGGGAAACACCCTCGTTTTTATGTATTCTTGAGAATGTTGTGTTTTGTTAATGTTATGTATTCCTCACACTGTTGCCAATTTTATATTCTCCAAGCACTCTGCTACACCTGAAAGGATGGACGCGAAAAGGAGGATGTTGCAGGGTCCTTACCTTCTGCAAGTATCACACCAGGACCAGGTGAGTGAGGCAAGTGCTTTTATTCAATGTGTAAGATAGAGAGGTACCACCACTGGCATCCAGCACCCGAGCCAGCTAATCTCCAACTGTCACTTAGTGGAACAAAAACTCACCAACATTCTAAGCATGCATCACCTCCATGAACCAAAATTCTGACAGGCAGAATACAACAACTGTCCCTCTGCACATATTCCAACTGCCAAGGCAACGCATGTCACTAAACCTGAGCACACAATGTACTGGCCCGCACAGCAACCTAACACACCAGCCTGCCACGCCTCCAAGAAATCATTCAAGGCCACTAAATGGCAACCAGGAGCCCTTAAAACAAAATCAACACAACTCTGCATACATCCAGCCACTTTACCCAACTTTTACACAAGTAACTTGCTGTCCATAACCAATTACGGCCATTTACATAAACACCGACCTACAACCTCCTTAACACACAACCAGGGCAAAGCAGCAGCAGAAATGGATCCTACTGATGTAACCAAACGACAAACCAAAACTGTCACACTAACCAACGGGATGACAGCAATTAAAAATAAAAAATAAAACTCTTTTTACCCTGGGCTGCCAGCCCAGAGTGCCAGGTCTGCTCTGCCTGGGCACAGATTTGCTCTCCCTGAGCAAAGAAACAACTTACACATCTGACCAACCAAAAAAAAACTACTCCTTTTACCCGGGCTGGACCCCAGAGTCCCAGGCCTGCCACGCCCAAGCACACACAATGCTCTCTTATGAGCAACCAAACAAACAACCACAAATCCTGCCTGACACGAAAACCACAACCATTCCACCACCTGCAAATAATTCCAAAACCACACCAAAAACTACTTGACTGGTCATGAAAAAAAAATATTTAAACAAAATAAAACAGACCAAACACCCCTAATCAGGAAAGCTGAAGCCAACCACAACAACATTATAGACTTCCATAATATAACTCCGACCAGAACATGAACCACTAGAATAGAAAACGCAAAATACATTTCCATCGCCTACAACTCACATTCAAACACACCTTCAACCAAACAGCACCAATGTGAACAACAACCTCACCTGCAGCATGAGGTCATTAACCATACATTCAGACAACTAGGCAACTCCGAAACAACCATCCATGAATTACCTAAAACTCAAACCTCAAAAAATAAAATCCAAACACTGCTGTACATGGCCCCTGTCTCCAACCAAGCCAGCTGCACGCAAACTGACACAGCACCTCAGTGCACCGTTGACATGACACACAGCACCTCACTGTGCCCACGCATACCCCTGCACACACTCACTGCACCCGTCGTGAAAAATAGCACTTCACTGCATCCACGAAACCCATGCTGCACACACTGCATTAAACCCAGTCGACACAGCACCTCAATGCTCCGAGCACAATGACACGAAACCTAACAAAATAGACAACATAGTTCACGTTTCCAAATGAGCAAAAAGTTCAAACATGTCCCCAAAATGACCGAAAGTCCAACATTTTCCCAGTGATCAACATATGTCCCATGTTCAACCACCCCTTGGTCTCATGTCCAAGAAAAAAAGCATAGCATGAAATGTCCCAAAAGGAAATTTCCGCACCTGCATATCCGAAGAACTCCAAAGGACGAAATACATTTGTTCACCAGAAAAACTCAGCAAACTCAAAATAGAAATGTAGTGAACACCACAGACCTGAAAGGTCCACTCTCATACAAACAGGAAATCCCAACCAACATAACCAACAGGAAAATCCCAGTTTCCTAAGCATGTCCCTACATGGGTCCACAACATGCACAACACAACATTAAATACAGGTTTCACAAATCTAACATACACCCTCCTACCTTTCAGATAACTACATTTCCCATGTGAGACTACAACAAAGTTTAAAAACACAGGTCTCAAAAGACACCTGTCCAAATGTCAGTTTCCTGCTTACTCTTCTAAACTTGATCTCCTTTCCTGGCAGAAAGCTCCTCACTGTCGTCACACTTGTCGCAACGTCCGACCCATCGCTGGCACTCCAACTCGCTGTGAAAGGCATTTTATTTTCATGTTTGTGTTTTCCACAGCAGATATCTGTGCTGTCCCAATTACCTTAACACAGGCATGGAAGATTTACTTTCCTCCTGCAAAGCATGCCTCCTGACCTCCGCTAGACGGCCTAATGCCTGAGAGATTCCACCAACCCACCACTGCTCAAACGGTTCCCACCCCGCCCCCGTATCTTTACAGAGTCTCCGGGTCCTCTGAACATCCCAGCAAATTCGGTGCTGGTACCCACTCCGATACTGCTGGCTCCTGATTCCTCTTTGATGCTGCTCTGTGCATTCCCTGGCGGCTCATCAGAACTGGTGTGCACAGCACAGTTCCTCCCTGTCTGGACCACACAGATCTCCTTGTCACAACGCCTGAGGCAACACGACACCGCACAGCCTGCGTGACCGCCCATTGGTGCATCTTCAACACAACCGCTCATTGGTGCGACATCAATTCGAGAAAGAAAAGACGTAGGCTTCACATGTACTACAGACACTGATTAAGACAGAACTCCTGATATACAGGCAGAGTCCCGGAAACCCAACAGTCTAGTCCATGCCACTGTGACTCCTTGCAACGGCCTTTCTTGGCCCTCACAATCCCAAATACAGGTTGCCACACCAAGCAGCACTCAGACACTTCTGCCAGTACTGCTCCCCGCTAGCCCCCTTCTGGTGCAGACTGGCACAATACACAGGGTCAGACCTGCCCTGCTGTGGGGCACCAGAACAGCACTCGTCTATCCCGTTTGCCTTACACTGACTTCTGTTCAGGAAAAACATCCAATTCACACTGCCTGGCATGCAAAGGACGCTTTTCCTGAGGACTGGTAAGCTTCGCCCCTACCTTCTGCTAGCTCCAGCGGTGCTGGTGCTGGCATCGCCCAGACTGCCAGCCCTCATGGACATGTTTACCAGCTGCCAAGTCCCGTTTCTGTCTGCTGGGTACCCTTGCAGTGTGGATGGTGGACCTTTGTGAGACAGTAGTTGTGTGCTGCTGCTCCCCCTCACAGCCCCCTCCTGGAACTGATAGAAGACCAACTTGTTACCAATATGTTGTAGGGTGCTTTACCTTCTGCAAGTTTCACACCAGGACCATCTGAGGGATGTGAGTGCCTTTACTCCAGAGTAAGAAGGAGAGGAACCACTGGCATCCAGCACCACAGCCAGCCAACTTTCAACTGCCACTCAGTGGAACACTCACTCAAGCTCACACACCAACATTCCAAACATGCATCTCCTCCATGCATCAACATTCTGATAGGCAGAATACAACAGAGGGTTTGTTAGTAGGAAGAGAGCGGCAGCACAAGAGTGCTTTTGCTCTTCTTTTGGTAGTTATAGTTCAGGAAATCTGGTCAGTGTGTGTTGGGTTTGCTTCTAGGTTGTATAGGATGGTGGGAGTTCTGGTGTGTGACTATGAATAGGTTGTTTTATGTGCTTGTAGTGTTGTGTTGGAATGTTACCATGTTGTGATTGAGTATGTTCTGGGACCAGATGTGAATTTTGCTGTATCATTTTTTAATTGATGTTGTGGTAGTCATCTGTGTGCATTGTATTTGGTAGTTGTGTGGCGTGTTTCCATGAATATGAAGAGTTTTAGTAGGGTTCATGGTATGAAATGGGAGGTCTGAAATGCCAATGTTGCATACAATGTTTGGTTTAGACTGAAATTCCTTGTGCTCTGGTTAGTGATATTACATTTTCTTTCATTGGGTCAGCCCACTTTGGTTGATTTCATCTAGATCCAGACTTTTGTTGAGATGTATGAGAAGTATCCACCACATTATTTTTTCGATTATTGTTTGGGTTACAAGACGTATATCATTGCTGGATCTCATGGTTTATTTCAGCCTAAGTTTGAGAGTAATTCTTTCTTTCTGGAATTCTGCTTCTTGGCCATGAATTGCACTGTAGGTTCTGAAGAGTGTGTTTATGTAAATCCGTTTTTAACTGGTAGCAAGTGTAGGGATCTTAGTGTTGGTATGATGTGTTCTTTCTTAGTGGGTTTGAGGTGTAGTCTTGCTGCTGTGCTCTTTATCAATTGCAGCTTTTTGGTAAGGTAGTCTGGCATTCCAAGGCAAATGCTGATGATATAGTATATTCCTATATGATGAGAGGGATGATGGCAAGTGTTCCGTGTGGGAAGGTTTCTGATTGATTGGGAATAGATGGAAGACGCATTTCTTTATTACTGCATTGGCATTGGGTTCTAGAGTTAGGTTGTTGTCTATACATATTCCAAGATTCGTAACTAATTTGTATGCTTCTGGTCTGTTACCCATTTTAGTAGGCCATGGTGTGTGCTGTTGAGTGAAGGGATTGTTGGTCGTGATGATCATTTCTGTTTTGTTCGGGTTGAGTTTAAGTGTGTAACTGCTCATCCATCCCTTTGTGCAAGGCAGTCATTAAGGGGTTTTTCTATCTCTCTACTGGCATTGTAGATGATTTGTGTTTCATCTGCATAGTTGTAGCAAGTGTGTGCATGCCTTTTGATGAGTTTCATTAGTGGGGTCATGTAAATCTTGAAGAGTATTGTCAGGATGGGTGAGCTTTGTGGACTCCCACAGGTGGGTATGCAAGGTGCCAATTTGAAGGGAGATATCTAGGTGATTTCCTTTTTTTTCTGTCAAGAATTCTATCCATCATAGTGCAGTGTTGCTCATCCCTATTTCTTACATTCTTTTGATGAGAGTTGCATGATCGACTGTGTCAAATGCTTCTGAAAGGCCTAGTAGTATTAGAGTGGCAGTTACCCTGGAGTCCATTTTAGGTAATCCCAGATGGAAAGTAGTGCTGTTTGTTCCACTCTTAAGTCTAATGCAGACTTGTGTCTGGTCCAGCAGATGGTCGTCTTCCACATGTGCCAGCATTTGCCAATACACTTAGGTTTCTAGGAGTTTTGCCATGCATGGGATGTTTGAAGTAGACTGGTAGTTGGTTGGGGAATGGATGAAAAGATAAAGAGGCCGATTCATGGAATAATTAGCGCAGCGCAAGTGGGCAAAAACGTGCGAATCGCAGTGGAATAGCGAAAATCGCAGTGCAAGTGCGAAAATCGCACGAAAAGCAGCGCACATCGATTCATGGAAGTCCGTGCGCGAGAAAACCAGCGGATGTGCGATAAAAAAGTGCGCGGCGCACGTTGGCGCACAGGCCATCTAACAGCGTGCGCCAGGTCACAGCGAAAATCGCACAGGCCAGAGCGAAAATCGCACATAGCGCGGCGCACGCAACAAAAGTAGGCGGAACACGGGCGTACCTCTCGGAATGGGGAACAACTTGCCAAAACGTGGGCGTCATGGGGGAAGTACAGGGCACAAGTGCGCGGAACGCCCACACGCTCGCCTAAAACACGTATTCATGGCATAGAATAGGGCAAAAAAGCGCACGCTTAAACCAGCGCACAGGCACAAACACGACCGCCACAAGAAAGCAGGCAGTAGCGTCTCTGCGGCTGTAAGAAATGTGCGCCAAAAGGTGCGCCAACAAATAGCACCTATATACTGCCATGATGAATGTCCTATACTGTGGCCCTCCAGGACAAATGACGTGCAAAGGGGTACCCACAAACACGGACCCGCTGACAATAAATACGTATGCGTGTATACCGGGGTGCGCGGGAAGTGTCACACGCGATTTGGCCGGGTACGTGGATTTCAGGGGTGTGCGGGAAGTTCCACACGTCATTTCAGCAAGGTATGTGTATTTCAGGTGTGCGCGGGAAGTTCCACACGCGATTTCAGCAGGATACGTGTATTTCAGGGGTGCGTGGGAAGTTCCACACGCAAATTCTGCAGGGTACGTGCATTTCAGGGGTGCACGGGAAGTTCCACACGCGAATGGGCCAGTGCGAGCAGGGTACGTGTATTACATGGGTGCGCGGGAAGTTCCACACGCGATTCCATCAGGGTACGTGTATTTCAGGGGTGCGCGGGAAGTTACACACGCGATAGCCCCAGTGCGAGCAGGGTACGTGTATTTCAGGGGTGCGCGGGAAGTTCCACACGCGATTGGCCCAGTGCGAGCAGGGTACGTGTATTTCAGGGGTGCGCGGGAAGTTCCACACGCGATTGGCCCAGTGCGAGCAGGGTACGTGTATTTCAGGGGTGCGCGGGAAGTTCCACACGTGATTTCAGCAAGGTATGTGTATTTCAGGGGTGCGCGGGAAGTTCCACACGCAATTTCAGCAGGGTACGTGTATTTCAGGGGTGCGCGGGAAGTTCCACACGCGAATTCTGCAGGGTACGTGCATTTCCGGGGTGCGCGGGAAGTTCCACACGCGAATGGGCCAGTGCGAGCAGGGTACGTGTATTTCAGGGGTGCGCGGGAAGTTCCACACGCGATTGGCCCAGTGCGAGCAGGGTACGTGTATTTCAGGGGTGCGCGGGAAGTTCCACACGTGATTTCAGCAAGGTATGTGTATTTCAGGGGTGCGCGGGAAGTTCCACACGCAATTTCAGCAGGGTACGTGTATTTCAGGGGTGCGCGGGAAGTTCCACACGCGAATTCTGCAGGGTACGTGCATTTCAGGGGTGCGCGGGAAGTTCCACACGCGAATGGGCCAGTGCGAGCAGGGTACGTGTATTACATGGGTGCACGGGAAGTTCCACACACGATCCCATCAGGGTACGTGTATTTCAGGGGTGCGTGTGAAGTTACACACGCGATAGTCCCAGTGCGAGCAGGGTACGTGTATTACATGGGTGCGCGGGAAGTTCCACACGCAATCCCATCAGGGTACGTGTATTTCAGGGGTGCGCGGGAAGTTACACACGCAATAGTCCCAGTGCGAGCAGGGTACGTGTATTTCAGGGGTGCGCGGGAAGTTCCACACGCGATTGGCCCAGTGCGAGCAGGGTACGTGTATTTCAGGGGTGCGCGGTAAGTTGCACACGCGATACAAGCAGGGAATGTGTATTTCAGGGGTTCTGGGGAGTACTACACGTGAATTGGCCTTGTGGGTCCTCCCAGGTGTACGCTCCACAACCTCCACGGCCCCTGCAGGCAGCCCACACCACGGGGGACTACCCTGCACCCCTGCTCATGTCCCGCAGGCAGCCCATCCACCATGGGCATGCCCCCAGCCAACCCACATGTCACCTTGCACTACTGATCAACAATGCATGTCTCCCACCACCCCCCAGCAGTGCAGGGGCAGCCTCCACCAGGCCCCCACTCATGTCTCCCACCACCCCCACCCCCCTGCCACCATGGGCAGCCTCCACCAGGCCCCCACTCATGTCTCCCACAACCCCCACCCACCTGACACCATAGGCAGCCTCCACCAGGCCCCCACTCATGTCTACCACCGCCCCCACCCCCCAGCAGTGTAGGGGCAGCCTCCACCAGGCACCCACTCACGTCTCCCACCACCCCCACCCCCCAGCAGTGCAGGGGCAGCCTCCACCAGGCCCCCACTCATGTCTCCCACCACCCCCACCCCCCTGCCACCATGGGCAGCCTCCACCAGGTCCCCACTCATGTGTCCCACCACCCCCACCCCCCAGCCACCAGGGGCAGCCTCCAGCAGGCCCCCACTCATGTCTCCCACCACCCCCACGCCCCAGCCACCAGGGGCAGCCTCCACCAGGCCCCCACCCATGTCTCCCACCACCCCCACCCCCCTGCCACCATGGGCAGCCTCCACCAGGCCCCCACTCATGTCTACCACCACCCCCACCCCCCAGCAGTGCAGGGTCACCCTCCACCAGGCACCCACTCATGTCTCCCACCACCCCCACCCCCCTGCCACCATGGGCAGCCTCCACCAGGCCCCCACTCATGTCTCCCACCACCCCCACCCCCTTTCAGTGCAGGGGCAGCCTCCACCAGGCCCCCACTCATGTCCCCCTGCACCCCCACCCCCCAGCATCCAGGGTCACCCTCCACCAGGCCCCCACTCATGTCTCCCACCACCCACACCCCCCTGCCACCATGGGCAACCCCCACCAGGCCCCCACTCATGTCTCTCACCACCCCCACCCCCCGGCAGTGCAGGGTCACCCTCCACCAGGCCCCCACTCATGTTTCCCACCACCCGCACCCCCCGGCAGTGCAGGGTCACCCTCCACCAGGCCCCCACTCATGTCTCCCACCACCCCCACCCCCCAGCCACCATGGGCAGCCCCCACCAGGCCCCCACTCATGTCTCCCACCACCACCACCCCCCGGCAGTGCAGGGTCACCCTCCACCAGGCCCCCACTCATGTCTCCCACCACCCCCACCCCCCGGCAGTGCAGGGGCAGCCTCCACCAGGCCCCCACTCATGTCCCTCTGCACCCCCACCCCCCAGCATCCAGGGTCACCCTCCACCAGGCCCCTACTCATGTCTCCCACTACCCCCACCCCCCGGCAGTGCAGGGGCAGCCTCCACCAGGCCCCCACTCATGTCCCTCTGCACCCCCACCCCCCAGCATCCAGGGTCACCCTCCACCAGGCCCCCACTCATGTCTCCCACCACCCCCACTCCCCGGCAGTGCAGGGTCACCCTCCACCAGGCCCCCACTCATGTCTCCCACCACCCCCACCCCCCAGCCACCATGGGCAGCCTCCACCAGGCCCCCACTCATGTCTCCCACCACCCCCACCCCCCTGCCACCATGGGCAGCCCCCACCAGGCCCCCACTCATGTCTCCCACCACCCCCACCCCCGGCAGTGCAGGGTCACCCTCCACCAGGCCCCCACTCATGTCTCCCACCACCCCCACCCCCCGGCAGTGCAGGGGCAGCCTCCACCAGGCCCCCACTCATGTCCCCCTGCACCCCCAGCATCCAGGGTCACCCTCCACCAGGCCCCCATTCATGTCTCCCACCACCCCCACCCCCCGGCAGTGCAGGGTCACCCTCCACAAGGCCCCCACTCATGTCTCCCACCACCCCCACCCCACAGCCACCATGGGCAGCCTCCACCAGGCCCCCACTCATGTCTCCCAGCACCCCCACCCCCCTGCCACCATGGGCAGCCCCCACCAGGCCCCCACTCATGTCTCCCACCACCCCCACCCCCCGGCAGGGCAGGGTCACCCTCCACCAGGCACCCACTCATGTCTCCCACCACCCCCACCCCCCTGCCACCATGGGCAGCCTCCACCAGGCCCCCACTCATGTCTCCCACCACCCCCACCCCCCGGCAGTGCAGGGGCAGCCTCCACCAGGCCCCCACTCATGTCCCCCTGCACCCCCGCCCCCAGCATCCAGGGTCACCCTCCACCAGGCCCCCACTCATGTCTCCCACCACCCCCACCCCCCTGCCACCATGGGCAGCCCCCACCAGGCCCCCACTCATGTCCCCCTGCACCCCCACCCCCCAGCATCCAGTGTCACCCTCCACCAGGCCGCCACTCATGTCTCCCACCACCCCCACCCCCCGGCAGTGCAGGGTCACCCTCCACCAGGCCCCCACTCATGTCTCCCACCACCCCCACCCCCCAGCCACCATGGGCAGCCTCCACCAGGCCCCCACTCATGTCTCCCACCATCCCCACCCCCCTGCCATCATGGGCAGCCCCCACCAGGCCCCCACTCATGTTTCCCACCACCCCCACCCCCCGGCAGTGCAGGGTCACCCTCCACCAGGCCCCCATTCATGTCTCCCACCACCCCCACCCCCCAGCCACCATGGGCAGCCCCCACCAGGCCCCCACTCATGTCTCCCACCACCCCCACCCCCCGGCAGTGCAGGGTCACCCTCCACCAGGCCCCCACTCATGTCTCCCACCACCCCCACCCCCCGGCAGTGCAGGGGTAGCCTCCACCAGGCCCCCACTCATGTCCCCTGCACCCCCACCCCCCAGCATCCAGGGTCACCCTCCACCAGGCCCCCACTCATGTCTCCCACCACCCCCACCCCCCAGCCACCATGGGCAGCCTCCACCAGGCCCCCACTCATGTCTCCCACCATCCCCACCCCCCTGCCATCATGGGCAGCCCCCACCAGGCCCCCACTCATGTTTCCCACCACCCCCACCCCCCGGCAGTGCAGGGTCACCCTCCACCAGGCCCCCATTCATGTCTCCCACCACCCCCACCCCCCAGCCACCATGGGCAGCCCCCACCAGGCCCCCACTCATGTCTCCCACCACCCCCACCCCCCGGCAGTGCAGGGTCACCCTCCACCAGGCCCCCACTCATGTCTCCCACCACCCCCACCCCCCGGCAGTGCAGGGGTAGCCTCCACCAGGCCCCCACTCATGTCCCCTGCACCCCCACCCCCCAGCATCCAGGGTCACCCTCCACCAGGCCCCCACTCATGTCTCCCACCACCCCCACCCCCCAGCCACCATGGGCAGCCTCCGCCAGGCCCCCACTCATGTCTCCCACCACCCCCACCCCCCTGCCACCATGGGCAGCCCCCACCAGGCCCCCACTCATGTCTCCCACCACCCCCACCCCCCGGCAGTGCAGGGTCACCCTCCACCAGGCCCCCACTCATGTCTCCCACCACCCCCACCCCCCGGCAGTGCAGGGGCAGCCTCCACCAGGCCCCCACTCATGTCCCCCTGCACCCCCACCCCCCAGCATCCAGGGTCACCCTCCACCAGGCCCCCACTCATGTCTCCCACCACCCCCACCCCCCTGCCACCATGGGCAGCCCCCACCAGGCCCCCACTCATGTCTCCCACCACCCCCACCCCTCAGCCACCATGGGCAGCCTCCACCAGGCCCCCACTCATGTCTCCCACCACCCCTACCCCCCTGCCACCATGGGCAGCCCCCACCAGGCACCCACCATGTCTCCCACCACCCCCACCCCCCTGCCACCATGGGCAGCCTCCACCAGGCCCCCACTCATGTCTCCCACCACCCCCACCCCCGGCAGTGCAGGGGCAGCCTCCACCAGGCCCCCACTCATGTCCCCCTGCACCCCCACCCCCCAGCATCCAGGGTCACCCTCCACCAGGCCCCCACTCATGTCTCCCACCACCCCCACCCCCCTGCCACCATGGGCAGCCCCCACCAGGCCCCCACTCATGTCTCCCACCACTCCCACCCCCCAGCCACAAGGGGCAGCCTCCAGCAGGCCCCCACTCATGTCTCCCACCACCCCCACCCCCCAGCAGTGCAGGGGCAGCCTCCACCAGGCACCCACTCATGTCCCACTGCACCCCCACCCCCCAGCATCCAGGGTCACCCTCCACCAGGCCCCCACTCATGTCTCCCACCACCCCCACCCCCCTGCCACCATGGGCAGCCCCCACCAGGCCCCCACTCATGTGTCCCACCACCCCCACCCCCCAGCCACCAGGGGCAGCCTCCACCAGGCCCCCACTCATGTCCCCCTGCACCCCCACCCCCCAGTATCCAGGGTCACCCTCCACCAGGCCCCCACTCATGTCTCCCACCACCCCCACCCCCCTGCCACCATGGGCAGCCCCCACCAGGCCCCCACTCATGTGTCCCACCACCCCCACCCCCCAGCCACCAGGGGCAGCCTCCACCAGGCCCCCACTCATGTCCCCCTGCACCCCCACCCCCCAGCATCCAGGGTCACCCTCCACCAGGCCCCCACTCATGTCTCCCACCACCCCCACCCCCCTGCCACCATGGGCAGCCCCCACCAGGCCCCGACTCATGTCTCCCACCACCCCCACCCCCCAGCCACCAGGGGCAGCCTCCAGCAGGCCCCCACTCATGTCTCCCACCCCCCCCACCCCCCAGCAGTGCAGGGGCAGCCTCCACCAGGCCCCCACTCATGTCTCCCACCACCCCCACCCCCCTGCCACTATGGGCAGCCCCCACCAGGCCCCCACTCATGTCTCCCACCACCCCCACCCCCCAGCAGTGCAGGAGCAGCCTCCACCAGGCACCCACTCATGTCCCCCTGCACCCCCACCCCCAAGCATCCAGGGTCACCCTCCACCAGGCCCCCACTCATGTCTCCCACCACCCCCACAACCCTGCCACCATGGGCAGCCCCCGCCAGGCCCCCACTCATGCCTCCCACCACCCCCACCCCCCAGCCACCATGGGCAGCCCCCACCAGGCCCCCACTCATGTCTCCCACCACCCCACCCCCCAGCAGTGCAGGGGCAGCCTCCACCAGGTGCTCACAATCCCCAATCATGTGCGTAATGGATAGCCTCCACATCCAAAAAGCCCTACCAAGTAACCCATTCACTCATATGGAAATGGAAATCACATGTTACACCCCCAATGTTCATCAAGCTAATGAACCCATGTCCGTCACACACAATGGTTGCAATATAATGGGAAAACACACAACATGACATGCATGAAACCAATGAGATGATACCACACAGTGAAGTATGCTAACAAAATTGTATTTAAAAAAATTAAGAATGCTAAAGAAAGAAAACTAACTACAATGTGAATGAGAAAAAAAACATGCATGTCCGTATAAAAAACTACCAAGGGTCCATAAGCCCAACTGAACAAAGGAAACCTACTAAAAAACCTACCTAAAAATCAACTATATACAAAAAGTGGAGCAGTGTTCGTCGACTCCAAATCATAATTAGAAAGAAAGGAAACCTAAAACTAAAGAACTATATACAAAGGCGGCGGGCAAGTCCAGCGGCTCACTCCGTGGTGTCCCGGGCCAGGGCATCATCGATCTCCTGTTCGATGTCCCGGAGGCGATCCAGTTCCATGGCCCCAAGGTTCCGCAGGGACGACGCTGTGTCCTCCTCCAACCCCCTGCGGATTGCCTCGAGGCACTCGGCCCGCCTCAGGGCCCTCCGCATGGAGTTCTCCGCCCTGACCATTGTGAGCCGCGCCTCTTCCGCCCGCCGCCGCTCCGCACCTATGGCGTAGCCCAACCGCTGCCACACGGAAGACACTCTCTGTCCTGGGTCCCCCTGCCCTCCGGCCGATGGCCGCCCCTCCGATGTGGAAATCCCTGAGCCTTCATGTCTCCCACCATGTTGCTGCTGCTGCTGCTCTGCCTCTGCCCATGCACTGCCTCCTGCTGCCTGCACATCCTCCGCCGGCTGGGGTGCACTTGTTGATGTGGCCACCCCTGCTGGACCTCCGACTCCCGACTGTGGCAGGGATGCCTCCTCCACCAGCCTGGCCGCACCGTCAGAGGCAGCTCCACAGGGCACCCAGGTGACTGATGGGTGGGAAGATGGCACAGAGGACGACTGGCGCGTAGGGGGTCCAGTTGAGGAGGGGGTCGGAGCAAGCCCCATCAGACGGAGGAATCCGGCCTGGGTGACCTGTCCCAGTAGGCTGACGTGGTCAACGAGCCATTCGAGATGACGTGCAGTCTCTCCATGAAAAAACTGCAGGTCACCTCGCATGGCCCGTTGACGCAACGCCACACCAGCCAGGACAGGCTCAACCGGGACCTGGATGGCCACGTCCGCAGGCAGAGGAAGGACAGTTGACGTCAGCTCATCCCCTGCCTGAAAACGGGTCTGGACGTAGGCATCCCTGCTGGTGCAAGATGATGCAGGGACAGGATTGGGGACAGGATTGCACACAGGCACCTCCGCGGCCGCCTGTGCTGCCTCCTGTTCCTGGTCCTGCACTGCACCACTAGCACCAGTGGGATCCCCACCTCCAGACCCCGTCTCTGGTGCTTGCGCGGCCCCCTTCTCCACCAAACCCCCAACCAACCTGGATGACTCCGTGCCATCTTCCCCTGTTGGGCCCTGTGGGGTCCCAGCTGCCCCTTCTGCTGCTGAGGAGTCCAACTGCAACCTCCGCCTCTTGGACCTCCCCCGGCAGCTGCGGCCTGGGACGCGGCACCGGACTCCTCACTCCCCGACGAGATGACAACACGGGAGGGGAGCCGGGCCTTGCGTCTCCGGCTGGCGGTCGGATCCCCGCCGCTGTGCTCCACAGCACCTTCTCCGCCCTCTTCATCAGTTGACGCTGCAGACAGGGAGTAACAAAACACAGGCATCAGGGCACTGTACAATGGACACATACACGCATGACAGTTGCACATGAGTGGCATTGGCAAACCTCAGACATGTCAACACAATCCCCAACACACATGTCATTGCAACTGGCACACATGAGCCATACCACAGCCATTTCGCAACTGCCACCACCATCCCTACACATACAACAGCATCAGCAGCCAAAGGGGAGCCAGACATCACATGCAACACAGGAAGTGCACCACACATGTACACACACCACCACACTTGCATGCATGTCTACACCTCTGCCAAGTATCGCACTGTTCAGACGGGCATCCATGTCAGATCTGCCAATCATGCTTCCACATACCGCTGTCACATGCATCCATGTTGCATCACTGTTGCACCCTTAACAAATACACACACATGCACATGTACACAGTGCTCATACATGCAGCCGAAAACAACATACATGCCTGACATCACGGACATGTCTACTTACATACACATTCATCCAAACATGTGTGCACGCACAACTGCATTTTCCATGCAAGCCCACACACACAAGCACCATCCATGTCTCACACATTACAGCCCTCGCATGTGTCAGCCCCATGGCCCTGTACACCCCCACCCATACTCGACCCCATACAAACAGATGTGCAACCGGCACAATGGCCAATGATCACCACACGCACTGCTCACAACCAGGATGCATGTATACTCACCGCTCGACTCCAGACGGGTCTGCTTCTCTAGGACCTGGACGTGGAGCGCTGGGGATATGCGTTCTAGGACCCCCATCTGTTCTTCCGACAAGTGGCCCAGGCGCCCCTTGGCATCCGCTGCCTTCAAGAGGCGCCGGGCCTTGTTCAGGCTCCTGGACCTGAAGTCTTCCCAGCGCTTCCTGACATGTTGTAAGTCCCGGACTGCCACCCCCTCCGCGTTGATGGCAGTCACGATGTCAGTCCAGATCCGAGTCCGTCCTTCCTTGTCGGCGCGGGAACTTCCAAAGAGGGCATCATACTGCCCCAGGACTTGCTCCACCTGGACACCAACTTCGGTGGCACTGAAGCTGGTGCCCTTCTGCCTCTCTGGCCGAGGGTTGTCAGTGGTCACAGATGGTGTATGCCCCGACATGACAACCCCAGAGGCAGGAGTGTGTGGGCAACTGGGTCCTGGGGCTGGGCTGTGGAGCGATGGAATTCCAGTCGGGAGTCTTCGGTTCCAGCAGGGGTGGTCACAGCAACAGCACCCCTGGCTGATGTGCAGGCAGCAAATGGCAGTGCACGTGGCCAGCAGGCAGTCAGGCAGCAGCAGATGGCAGGTGGGAGCATGCTCGGGGCTCTGGGGGGCAGTAGTTCGGCCTTCTGGGCAGGAGCGTGGTCTTCCGTGTGCTTACGCGTGGCCAGCTTGGTACGGAGTGATTTGGCACGTGAAAATCCTGCACGTCAGCGTGAAAACCGAGGAAAGGCCCTTAGCGCGTAAGCGCATCAGCACGCATACGCGAATCCATTGGACCAAAGGCCCTCAGCGCGTAAGCGCGTCTGTGACGTGACCCGCACGGGTGTTTCCCACACAGCACGTGACAGAGCAACTTGCACAATGGCGAATGATCACCACACGCACTGCTCACAACCAGGATGCATGTACACTCACCGCTCGACTCCAGACGGGTCTGGTTCTCTAGGACCTGGACGTGGAGCGCTGGGGATATGCGTTCCAGGACCCCCATCTGTTCTTCCGACAAGTGGCCCAGGCGCCCCTTGGCATCCGCTGCCTTCAAGAGGCGCCGGGCCTTGTTCAGGGTCCTGGACCTGAAGTCCTCCCAGCGCTTCCTGACATGTTGTAAGTCCCGGACTGCCACCCCCTCCGCGTTGATGGCAGTCACGATGTCAGTCCAGATCCGAGTCCATCCTTCCTTGTCGGCGAGGGAACTTCCAAAGAGGGCATCATACTGCCCCAGGACTTGCTCCACCAGGACACCAACTTCGGTGGCACTGAAGCTGGTGCCCCTCTGCCTCTCTGGCCGAGGGTTGTCAGTGGTCACAGATGGTGTATGCCCCGACATGACAACCCCAGAGGCAGGAGTGTGTGGGCAACTGGGTCCTGGGCTGGGCTGTGGAGCGATGGAATTCCAGTCGGGAGTCTTCGGTTCCAGCAGGGGTGGTCACAGCAACAGCACCCCTGGCTGATGTGCAGGCAGCAAATGGCAGTGCACGTGGCCAGCAGGCAGTCAGGCAGCAGCAGATGGCAGGTGGGAGCGTGCTCAGGGCTCTGGGGGGCAGTAGTTCAGCCTTCTGGGCAGGAGCGTGGTCTTCCGTGTGCTTACGCGTGGCCAGCTTGGTACGGAGTGATTTGGCACGTGAAAATCCTGCACGTCAGCGTGAAAACCGAGGAAAGGCCCTTAGCGCGTAAGCGCATCAGCACGCATACGCGAATCCATTGGACCAAAGGCCCTCAGCGCGTAAGCGCGTCTGTGACGTGACCCGCACGGGTGTTTCCCACACAGCACGTGATGACAGAGCACACGTGGAAAGACTGCACGTCAGAGTCTCATCGCGTGTAATTGGACAGCACGTCAGAGTCTCATCGCGTGTAATTGGACAAAAGTGCGTGTACACGCGATTGGCCTATGTACGTGTATATCAGGTGTGCGCGGACACTTACACACGCAAGTACGTCAGCGCACCTGTATCCCGGTGTGCGCGCCAATTTCCACACGCTATTGGACTGGGCACTGGATTTCAGGGGTGCGCGGGTCACACGCTCGCCTACAACACGCGCAAACCATTAATTTGCGCGCTAACAAAATAACTAGCTCAGACCCAGGATGAACATACCGTTCCTAGTAGCAGTGGCCGTGGCCTACCAAAGGAGGAGGAGGAGGATAGTCAGGGCCAGAATATTCACACCCAGAACCAGCCTTTCGGAATGGCTGATGACCAGGTCCATGGGAGGTACAGGTTTCCACCACACATCATACTGGACCTGGTGAGTGAGTGGGAGGACGACCTCACATCACCCACCCTGTGCTCCCAAGCACTCAGCCCCCTGGAGAAGGTCCTCAATGCACTTCTTAGCCACTGGATCATTTCAGCGGACAAGTGCCATTGTGGGTGGTGTATCACAGGCCACCCAGTCACGCTGCCTACACCAGGTCTTGAACATCATCACTGCACGCCCATCAGTCCGCAGGCACATATACCTGCCCAGAACCCCTGCAGAAAGGCATGCTGCCGCCCTGGATTTCTACGCTGTGGCACAATTCCCCAAAGTGCTAGGTGCCATTGACTGCACCCATGTGGCTCTACGTCCCCCCAGGGCATCTGAGCTCATCTATAGGAACCGCAAGCACTGGCATTCCATCAACGTGCAGGTAGTATGTAATGGCAAGGGAATCATCACCTCAGTATATGCCAACTATCCTGGGTCAACCCACAACAGCTTCATTTACCGAATGTCCACCCTAAGCCGGGACCTAGAAGCTGGCCGGCATGGCGATACATGGCTGCTTGGTGAGTATGAATGCCACTGCACATGCATGCATGTCAGATACTGAGCAAGGTCACAACCCCACCAATGATACCAATCACCACCTCCACAGGGGACAGTGCCTACCCTCTCAGCCCCCACATGATGACGCCAATTCGGAACCCCACCACGCCACCCCAGGTAAGATATAACGCAGCCCACATTACAACCCGGGGCATAGTGGAGCGCACATTTGGAGTGCTGAAGTCACGCTTTCGCTCCCTTGACCGTTCTGGCGGGCAGCTGTTGTACGCTCCCCCAGTAGTGTGCAGGATCATAGTGGCAGCATGCGTCCTGCACAACGTTGCAACACGCCGAGGCCTGGCCGTGGACATGGTGGTGCCCCCCCATCCCCAACCACATGCACAGCCACTGCGCATGGGAGGGGAAAGGGCACAGGGGGAGGCAGCCCGTACACAGCTAGTGGCTAATTACTTCACATAGAAATCACACCCCTGTGGAGTGCACACTGCCCTGGCACATTCCATCTGACAATCAATGATGACTCAACCTGACACTGATCCTGAATGTCTGGAGAAAGAACCGTGAAAACCATATCAGCCTGAGATTGTTCACCTGGAAGTGTCACAATGTGTGCATCCCTACCCACACTGACACCACCAATGCAGTTTTGTGAAGTTACACATTAAAGCAGCTGAAATGAATACCCACTTGCAAAATGCAACAAGAGGACAGTGCCATGTCAGCCAACCCAACCCCAGCACCGCCACACGACACACCGTCCCATGTCATGCTATTTGCACGTAAACAAAGTAATCCCCACAACATGACACTAGTGTCACAATGTACAGTGTCCCTATTAGAAACTTGCAACACCTGAAATGCTCACAGTAACGCCGGACCAACAACAAACTTGAGCACGTACTACCATTAACATGACATCACTAATGTATAATATTAGTAGTCTCACCACCTGGAAATGCCTGCACTCCCACCACTACCAACTGTGCAGTGTTGGCGCCTGTAGAGTTGTAGGTGCACTGCTGCCAAAATGGACCACATCTCCAGACTAGAGGTCCTTGTGTAGACATGAGGAAGGGACCTGCAAATTGGGAGGTAGACACAGAAGATGAGTTACACATCAATGCAACATGCAGTGTACAACACAACAGCAATATGCACTAGAAATGTATACACAGTATTGACTACAGACTGCCCACACAGCTCATGGGAGTCCAGCGTCAATGTGTAATTCACTGTCACTTGGGCACACCCTTTGCAAGCCAATGGAAACGGGAAGCAGGAGGGGTGTGTGTGACTCAAACCCAAACATCTGAAACAAATACATTACAAGCCTGCATGTGCCCAGCCACAATGCAGCGTATGCCCACAGGAACCACGGAAGCCAACAAATCGTCCCAAAAAATTGGGAATAAAAGAAATAAAAATAAAAATAAAAAAATTAAAATAAAAATAAAAAATGGCCATTGAAGGGCCCGGGGGGGTTGGGGAGGCCACCCAGGAGGTCTGAGGACAGGATGCACACCAGAACCCACCTGCGTGGATCCTGGGGAAAAAAAAAACACCTCCATGGGCCCATGGCCCACACGGCTACCCTATTGTGGGAGTATCACTGCTGTCGCTATTATCACCCTGTACAGCTGCATCCGGAGGTGGTTGCACTATGGGAGGCAGCCCACGTAAGGCCCTAGTCTGCTCCTCCATGGCTGCAAGCATGCGGGTGTGGTAGGTCTGGTTCTGGAGGATGAGTGTGCGGAGGTCCCCATGCAACAATTCACGGGATGCCCGGACCTCCGCCCTCGTTGCCTGCATCTCAGCTGAGAGCGTACGGGTGAGACGCTCCAGCTGCTGTTCTGTCCTTTGGTGTGTAGAAGCCTCAAGCTCAACAAGAGTCGTCCTGAGGTGAAGGAGCTCCTGCCTCAGGGCTTCCCTGTGGCCCTGGGACTCAATGGAGATGGCCTCCTGCAGAGTCACCAGTGCCGCCCGCCTGTCCCTGTTGGACCCCAACATGTCCTCCCTGTGTGACTGGCAGATGGTGTCGGTTGCCTGCTCTAGTCGCTCCATCGGCCTTTCAGGGGGGACAATGGAAGTGGCCACCCTATCCATGGCCTGAGCCATCATCTTGGATGATGCTGCCTGTTGGGTTGCCATACCGTAAATGGATTGCTCCCATGCAGTATTGCCAGGTGCCGTACGGCCACCACGTCGGCGGGCACCACACCTGTCTGGGGCAAGGCGAACTGTGCCTTGCTGTGCCAGTACTGCCTGAGGCTGCAGGACTGCATTCCCCCTCTGATCTGCTGGCCCAGGAACAGGATCAGATGTCGCGGAGTGTGAACCTGCATCCGTAACCACCAAAGGCGTAGCTGCCAACACTGACATCCCCATTGAGGGTTCTGACCCTGGTGCAGGTGGGTGAGACAGAACAGAATCCCTCCCTGGAACACTCACCTGCGACGGCACGTAGGTCTCATCCAAATCAACACCTGAGTACAGCTCGGGGGAGGTGCAGCCAGAGACACCCCTTGAGAGCAGGACCTGCAGCACGTGTGGGTTCTCACCCACCACCACACCACGTCCCTCACTGGTGGTTGGTCGGCGCTCGGGCCCCTCCTGCGTCTGCACCATCTCCACAACCCCAGCAGTATCAGGTGCATCTTCCCCTGCAAAGACATAGAAACAAAGAAATGGAAACAGGCATTAGCACCATGGCACACAATGAGGGCTGAGAAGCAAGAGAACCAGTACTTGTTTGACACATGTCCCACATGACTAAAACCCTCCCATGCATGCACCCTCACTGCGTATGAAGGGCAGGCAAATGGCACACACTGATGACACCAAGATTGAAGATGAACACATTTTCTGCATGCTGCCTGGCAGTGGCATCACACATTGGCCTGTGATTGGCAGGTGAAACACACATGCCATCACACAGATGGCATGTACCATTGCTATTGAGTGAAGATGGAGAGGAGGGCAGCACCTATGCATACTGTCCAGTTCCCGCATGTAATAGCTTTTCTAATTCTAACAGGTCAGATTCTTCACCTGGAGCTGCCAGTCCGAAATGGTGCAATTGCACAGGGACATGTTTGAACAAATGATATCCAGGTAACAAAGTCACTCCACTTTACCATAGCCATGTCAGACATGTGACTAGAGGACTGCGACATGCTTAGTAAAAGTGGTGGAATGGAAAATATCTGACTAAATGAACAGTGCTAAATTTTGCAACAATGTTGTGGCAAGGTGACACTTCAAGGGCAACTGGCGTGCAGTTGGCCTACATGTCTACTGTTGGCAGAAGGGATACAGCTATGGCCAAATGCAGCTGCGCAGGATGTATTGCATGAAGCAAATGGATGACCCATACGACTCAGGCGCACACACTCTCACCTGGCACACAAACAGAAGCCCTCACACACACCATGCACATGGATGACACACACATGCATGTGCACTCACCGGACAATGCCTCGTAATCAGGGAGATCTCCCACGCCTTGGATCTGTTCCTCCGTGACGTAGGTCCCAGCGACTGACTCATGTGGAGTGAGTTCCATGTCTACTACTGGAGACCCACCTCCAGTCACTAGAGTTGCGGCATGACTTGAGGCCAGTTTACTCTTTGCCCTGCGCTTTAGGTCATTCCAGCGCTTATAGCAATCATTGGCTGTGCGCCTCACGATTCCAAGGGCACTTACGATGTCTGCAACGGTCTGCCAGTGTGCCTGGCGTAGTGCAGGTGTGGTCTTGGATCCTGCAACAATGACCATCTCGTTGTCATGTGCGGACACATACTCGACAAATGCATTCAGTTCGTCATCCGTGAAGCTGGGCTTCCTGGACGGGCCGGACTGTGTAGCCGTGTCTGGGGCATCAGCCTGTGCCGGACGAGCACTCTTCCTCTTCCGCTTGGAAGGTGGTGGTGATCCTGAGTGTCCTGCGCCGCTCTGGACACTAGGGGCAGGAGCCCTGGTGGACTCTGTATCAGGAGTGTGGGATTGCACACTCAGCATGGGAGTTGGTGCAGGCATTGGCTCTAGTGTGATGGTGTCAGGGGGAATATCAGCAGCATGGTCTAGGACCGACACTGTCCGGGCTGGGTGTGTGAGGGCTGGGGTGGATGGAGCCGCAGCTGCCCCTGCAGCCTCTCCGCCCTGCCTACTTGGTGCAGCAGATGACCTTGCTGCCCCAGATGCACGTGGCATGGTGTCATCAACGTGCACCAGCGCACGTGTCATAGGCCTGCTGACCTGGAAGTCAGCCATGGAGTCAGCCAGGTCTGGTGCCACAATGGGCTGGTCCAACAAGGGCTGAGCATGGATGGTGTCAGCCACATCAGCCTCAACGGGAGGGGGGTGGGGGGGATTATGGGTGCCCTTGACTGGTCCTCCACACATGGGGGGACAGGCTCACCCTGCAAGTAACGACCACGTCCCCTACCGGATCCACCACGGCCACCACTTGTGGCTCTTCCACCTTTGCCACCCTTACGGAATCCTCGCCTCCCAACTATGGCACTGATGTTGATGTGCGTATGGGAGTGGCTGTAAAATATTGTCCTGGGCAATTGGGGGTCAAAGGAGTTGGGTACCAGATGGTAATTGTACCCTAGTGCTCTAGCAAGGCTGATTGTAACCCCTGGGGAAAGATGACGGGTCATGCTACGCACAGGAGCCCCAAAAAAGGGAGATGACGTGCACGCAACCGCTCCTAGACCACGTGTGCAGAAAGAAAAACCTGCACTACGCACCCAGTAACACAAGAATGAACGTATGCGTGTCACATGCAGCCTAGAATGACCTCTGAAGGGGTAGGCTACACACGGGGCAAGCACAGATGTTAGATACGTGCGTGACTCACCGTCTGCCAGGTAAAAGAGCGTGAAAAAGGAGCGCGTTTGGTTGGCAACACCCCCACCAAAAGAAGATTTGTAAGCTGTCTGAGGAGACAGGACAACAGTAGAAGGGAACACTGTTTGAGGGAACAGGCCCAGGTAAACCAGTAAAAGAGAAAAAAGAGAAAAATCTGTCAGAGGTAACAGGGAATACGAACTTGAAACGCCGTGAAGTAAATCGCGTGTGAACCGACAAGAAGTACAGAATTCACCCACTCGCTCTCCACGAAAAGCACGTACAAGGAAATGGTGTTCTACGCGTACCTTTTATACAGGCCCACACGTCCAATGTCACTTACGCGGCGTGTACGCGCTAGGGCCATTTCCACCAATTACACGCTTTGTGACTTATGCGTATACGGCCATTTCCACCAATTACACGCTTTGTGACTTCTGCGTGTACAGCCATTTCCACCAATTACACGCTTTGTCACTTCTGCGTGTACGGCCATTTCCACCAATCACACGCGATGAGACTCTGACGTGCAGTCTTTCCACGTGTGCTCTGTCATCACGTGCTGTGTGGGAAACACCCGTGCGGGTCACGTCACAGACGCGCTTACGCGCTGAGGGCCTTTGGTCAAATAGAATTGCGTATGCGTGCGGACACGCTTACGCGCTAAGGGCCTTTCCTCAGTTTTCACGCTGATGTGCAGGATTTTCACATGCCAAATCACTCCGTACCAAGCTGGCCAGGCGTAAGCACACGGAAGACCACGCTCCTGCCCAGAAGGCCGAACTACTGCCCCCCAGAGCCCCGAGCACGCTCCCACCTGCCATCTGCTGCTGCCTGACTGCCTGCTGCCCACGTGCACTGCCATTTGCTGCCTGCACATCAGCCAGGGGTGCTGTTGCTGAGACCACCCCTGCTGGAACCGAAGACTCCCGCCTGGAATTCCATCGCTCCACAGCCCAGCCCCAGGACCCAGTTGCCCACCCACTCCTGCCTCTGGGGTTGTCATGTCGGGGCAAACACCATCTGTGACCACTGACAACCCCCGGCCAGAGAGGCAGAGGGGCACCAGCTTCAGTGCCACAGAAGTTGGTGTCCTGGTGGAGCAAGTCCTGGGGCAGTATGATGCCCTCTTTGTAAGTTCCCGCGCCGACAAGGAAGGACGGACTCGGATCTGGACTGACATCGTGACTGCCATCAACGCGGAGGGGGTGGCAGTCCGGGACTTACAACATGTCAGGAAGCGCTGGGAGGACTTCAGGTCCAGGACCCTGAACAAGGCCCGGCGCCTCTTGAAGGCAGCGGATGCCAAGGGGCGCCGGGGCCACTTGTCGGAAGAACAGATGGGGGTCCTGGAATGCATATCCCCAGCGCTCCACATCCAGGTATTAGAGAAGCAGACCCGTCTGGAGTCGAGCGGTGAGTGTACATGCATCCTGGTTGTGAGCAGTGCGTGTGGTGATCATTCGCCATTGTGCCGGTTGCACATCTGTTTGTATGGGGTCGAGTATGGGTGGGTGTGTACAGGGCCGTGGGGGTGACACATTCGAGGGCTGTAATGTGTGAGACATGGATGGTGCTTGTGTGTGGGCTTGCATGGCAAATGCAGTTGTGCGTGCACACATGTTTGGATGAATGTGTATGTAAGTAGACATGTCCGTGATGTCAGGCATGTATGTTGTTTTCGGCTGCATGTATGAGCACTGTGTACATGTGCATGTGTGTGTATTTGACAAGGGTGCAACAGTGATGCAACATGGATGCATGTGACAGCGGTATGTGGAAGCCTGATTGGCAGATGTGACATGGATGCCTGTCTGAACAGTGCGACACTTGGCAGAGGTGTAGACAGGCATGCAAGTGTGGTGGTGTGTGTACATGTGTGGTGCACTTCCTGTGTTGCATGTGATGTCTGGCTCCCCTTTGGCTGCTGATGCTGTTGTATGTGATGGGATGGTACTGGCAGTTGCGATATGGCTGTGGTATGGCTCATGTGTGCCAGTTGCAATGACATGTGTGTTGGGGATTGTGATGACATGTCTGAGGTTTGCCAATGCCACTCATGTGCAACTGTCATGCGTGTATGTGTCCATTGTACAGTGCCCTGATGCCTGTGTTTTGTTTCTCCCTGTCTGCAGCGTCAACTGATGAAGAGGGCGGAGAAGGTGCTGTGGAGCACAGCGGCGGGGATCCGACCGCCAGCCGGAGACGCAAGGCCCGGCTTCCCTCCCGTGTTGTCATCTCGTCGGGGAGTGAGGAGTATGGTGCCGCGTCCCAGGCCGCAGCTGCCGGGGGGAGGTCCAAGAGGCGGAGGTTGCAGTTGGACTCCTCGGCAGCAGAAGGGGCAGCTGGGACCCCACAGGGCCCAACAGGGGAAGATGGCACGGAGTCATCCAGGTTGGTGGGGGTTTGGTGGAGGAGGGGGCCGCGCAAGCACCAGAGACAGGGTCTGGAGGTGGGGATCCCACTGGTGCTAGTGGTGCAGTGCAGGACCAGGGACAGGAGGCAGCACAGGCGGCCGCGGAGGTGCCTGTGTGCAATCCTGTCCCCGATCCTGTCCCTGCATCATCTTGCACCAGCAGGGATGCCTACGTCCAGACCCGTTTTCAGGCAGGGGATGAGCTGACGTCAACTGGCCTTCCTCTGCCTGCGGACGTGGCCATCCAGGTCCGGGTTGAGCCTGTCCTGGCTGGTCTGGCGTTGCGTCAACGGGCCATGCAAGGTGACCTGCAGTCTTTTCATGGAGAGACTGCACGTCATCTCGAATGGCTCGTTGACCACGTCAGCCTGCTGGGACAGGTCACCCAGGCCGGATTCCGCTGTCTGATGGGGCTTGCTCTGACCCCCTCCTCAACTGGACCCCCTACGTGCCAGTCGTCCTCTGTGCCATCTTCCCACCCATCAGTCACCTGGGTGCCCTGTGGAGCTGCCTCTGACGGTGCGGCCAGGCTGGTGGAGGAGGCATCCCTGCCACAGTCGGGAGTCGGAGGTCCAGCAGGGGTGGCCACATCAACAAGTGCACCCCAGCCGGCGGAGGATGTGCAGGCAACAGGAGGCAGTGCACGGGCAGAGGCAGAGCAGCAGCAGCAGCAACATGGTGGGAGACATGAAGGCTCGGGGCTTTCGACATCGGAGGGGCAGGCATCGGCCGTAGGGCAGGGGGACCCAAGACAGAGAGTGTCTTCCGTGTGGCAGCGGTTGGGCCACGCCATAGGTGCGGAGCGGCGGCGGGCGGAAGAGGCGCGGCTCACAATGGTCAGGGCGGAGAACTCCATGCGGAGGGCCCTGAGGCGGGCCGAATGCCTCGAGGCAATCCGACGGGGGTTGGAGGAGGACACAGCGTCGTCCCTGCGGACCCTCGGGGCCATGGAACTGGACCGCCTCCGGGACATCGAACAGGAGTTCGATGATGCCCTGGCCCGGGACACCACAGAGTGAGCCGCTGGACTTGCCCGCCGCCTTTGTATATAGTTCTTTAGTTTTAGGTTTCCTTTCGTTCTTATTATGATTTGGAGTCGACGGACACTGCTCCACTTTTTGTATATAGTTGATATTTAGGTAGGTTTTTTAGGAGGTTTCCTTTGTTCAGTTGGGCTCATGGACCCTTGTTATTTTTGTACATAGTTCTTTGTTGCATGGAGATTTTTTTACATTTGACTTTGGACAAAATGTTTTAGGATTTGGATTTCCAGTTTTGTCTTTTTATACGGACATGCAGCTTATTTTTTCACATTCACATTGTAGTTAGTTTTCTTTCTTTAGCATTCTTTATTTTTTTCAATACAATTTTGTTTGCATAGTTCACTGTGTGGTATCATCTCATTGGTTTCATGCATGTCATGTTGTGTGTTTTCCCATTCAATTGCAAAAAATGTGTGTGACGGACATGGGTTCATTAGCTTCATGAACATTGGGGGTGTAACATGTGATTTCCATTTCCATGTGGGTGAATGGGTTACTTGGTAGGGCTTTTTGGCTGTGGAGGCTGACCATTACGCACATGATTGGGGATTGTGAGGACCTGGTGGGGGTTGCCCATGGTGGCAGGGGGGTGGGGGTGGTGGGAGACATGAGTGGGGGCCTGGTGGAGGGTGACCCTGGATGCTGGGGGGTGGGGTGGTGGGAGACATGAGTGGGGGCCTGGTGGAGGTTGCCCCCGCACTGCCGGGGGGTGGGGGTGGTGGGAGACATGAGTGGGGGCCTGGTGGAGGCTGCCCCTGCACTGCCGGGGGGTGGGGGTGGTGGGAGACATGAGTGGGGGCCTGGTGGAGGGTGACCCTGCACTGCCGGGGGGTGGGGGTGGTGGGAGACATGAGTGGGGGCCTGGTGGAGGCTGACCATGGTGGCTGGGGGGTGGGGGTGGTGGGAGACATGAGTGGGGGCCAGGTGGAGGGTGACCATGCACTTCCGGGGGGTGGGGGTGGTGGGAGACATGAGTGGGGGCCTGGTGGAGGGTGACCTTGGATGCTAGGGGGTGGGGGTGCAGGGGGACATGAGTGGGGGCCTGGTGGAGGCTGCCCCTGCACTGCCGGGGGGTGGGGGTGGTGGGAGACATGAGTGGGGGCCTGGTGGAGGGTGACCCTGTACTGCCGGGGGGTGGGGGTGGTGGGAGACATGAGTGGGG
Organism: Ambystoma mexicanum; assembly: GCF_040938575.1. Classification (NCBI taxonomy): domain Eukaryota; kingdom Metazoa; phylum Chordata; class Amphibia; order Caudata; family Ambystomatidae; genus Ambystoma; species Ambystoma mexicanum. Next base: position 234,049,712 of record NC_090930.1, on the reverse strand, counting down.
GCCTGGTGGAGGGTGACCCTGCACTGCCGGGGGGTGGGGGTGGTGGGAGACATGAGTGGGGGCCTGGTGGAGGGTGACCCTGGATGCTGGAGGGTGGGGGTGCAGGGGGACATGAGTGGGGGCCTGGTGGAGGCTGCCCCTGCACTGCCGGGGGGTGGGGGTGGTGGGAGACATGAGTGGGGGCCTGGTGGAGGCTGCCCATGGTGGCTGGGGGGTGGGGGTGGTGGGAGACATGAGTGGGGGACTGGTGGAGGGTGACCCTGCACTGCCGGGGGGTGGGGGTGGTGGAAGACATGAGTGGGGGCCTGGTGGAGGCTGCCCCTGCACTGCCGGGGGGTGGGGGTGGTGGGAGACATGAGTGGGGGCCTGGTGGAGGGTGACCCTGCACTGCCGGGGGGTGGGGGTGGTGGGAGACATGAGTGGGGGCCTGGTGGAGGCTGCCCATGGTGGCTGGGGGGTGGGGGTGGTGGGAGACATGAGTGGGGGCCTGGTGGAGGCTGCCCATGGTGGCTGGGGGGTGGGGGTGGTGGGAGACATGAGTGGGGGCCTGGTGGAGGGTGACCCTGCACTGCCGGGGGGTGGGGGTGGTGGGAGACATGAGTGGGGGCCTGGTGGAGGGTGACCCTGGATGCTGGGGGTGGCGGTGCAGGGGGACATGAGTGGGGGCATGGTGGAGGCTGCCCCTGCACTGCCGGGGGGTGGGGGTGGTGGGAGACATGAGTGGGGGCCTGGTGGAGGCTGCCCATGGTGGCTGGGGGGTGGGGGTGGTGGGAGACATGAGTGGGGGCCTGGTGGAGGGTGACCCTGCACTGCCGGGGGGTGGGGGTGGTGGGAGACATGAGTGGGGGCCTGGTGGAGGCTGCCCCTGCACTGCCGGGGGGTGGGGGTGGTGGGAGACATGAGTGGGGGCCTGGTGGAGGGTGACCCTGCACTGCCGGGGGGCGGGGGTGGTGGGAGACATGAGTGGGGGCCTGGTGGAGGCTGCCCATGGTGGCTGGGGGGTGGGGGTGGTGGGAGACATGAGTGGGGGCCTGTTGGAGGGTGACCCTGCACTGCCGGGGGATGGGCGTGGTGGGAGACATGAGTGGGGGCCTGGTGGAGGGTGACCCTGGATGCTGGGGGGTGGGGGTGCAGGGGGACATGAGTGGGGGCCTGGTGGAGGCTGCCCCTGCACTGCCGGGGGGTGGGGGTGGTGGGAGACATGAGTGGGGGCCTGGTGGAGGGTGACCCTGGATTCTGGGGGGTGGGGGTGCAGGGGGACATGAGTGGGGGCCTGGTGGAGGCTGCCCCTGCACTGCCAGGGGGTGGGGGTGGTGGGAGACATGAGTGGGGGCCTGGTGGAGGGTGACCCTGCACTGCCGGGGGGTGGGGGTGGTGGGAGACATGAGTGGGGGCCTGGTGGGGGCTGCCCATGGTGGCAGGGGGGTGGGGGTGGTGGGAGACATGAGTGGGGGCCTGGTGGAGGGTGACCCTGCACTGCCGGGGGGTGGGGGTGGTGGGAGACATGAGTGGGGGCCTGGTGGAGGCTGCCCCTGGTGGCTGGGGGGTGGGGGTGGTGGGAGACATGAGTGGGGGCCAGGTGGAGGGTGACCATGCACTTCCGGGGGGTGGGGGTGGTGGGAGACATGAGTGGGGGCCTGGTGGAGGGTGACCTTGGATGCTAGGGGGTGGGGGTGCAGGGGGACATGAGTGGGGGCCTGGTGGAGGCTGCCCCTGCACTGCCGGGGGGTGGGGGTGGTGGGAGACATGAGTGGGGGCCTGGTGGAGGGTGACCCTGCACTGCCGGGGGGTGGGGGTGGTGGGAGACATGAGTGGGGGCCTGGTGGAGCCTGCCCATGGTGGCTGGGGGGTAGGGGTGGTGGGAGACATGAGTGGGGGCCTGGTGGAGGGTGACCCTGCACTGCCGGGGGGTGGGGGTGGTGGGAGACATGAGTGGGGGCCTGGTGGAGGGTGACCCTGGATGCTGGAGGGTGGGGGTGCAGGGGGACATGAGTGGGGGCCTGGTGGAGGCTGCCCCTGCACTGCCGCGGGGTGGGGGTGGTGGGAGACATGAGTGGGGGCCTGGTGGAGGCTGCCCATGGTGGCTGGGGGGTGGGGGTGGTGGGAGACATGAGTGGGGGCCTGGTGGAGGGTGACCCTGCACTGCCGGGGGGTGGGGGTGGTGGGAGACATGAGTGGGGGCCTGGTGGAGGGTGACCCTGGATGCTGGGGGTGGCGGTGCAGGGGGACATGAGTGGGGGCATGGTGGAGGCTGCCCCTGCACTGCCGGGGGGTGGGGGTGGTGGGAGACATGAGTGGGGGCCTGGTGGAGGCTGCCCATGGTGGCTGGGGGGTGGGGGTGGTGGGAGACATGAGTGGGGGCCTGGTGGAGGGTGACCCTGCACTGCCGGGGGGTGGGGGTGGTGGGAGACATGAGTGGGGGCCTGGTGGAGGCTGCCCCTGCACTGCCGGGGGGTGGGGGTGGTGGGAGACATGAGTGGGGGCCTGGTGGAGGGTGACCCTGCACTGCCAGAGGACGGGGGTGGTGGGAGACATGAGTGGGGGCCTGGTGGAGGCTGCCCATGGTGGCTGGGGGGTGGGGGTGGTGGTAGACATGAGTGGGGGCCTGTTGGAGGGTGACCCTGCACTGCCGGGGGATGGGCGTGGTGGGAGACATGAGTGGGGGCCTGGTGGAGGGTGACCCTGGATGCTGGGGGGTGGGGGTGCAGGGGGACATGAGTGGGGGCCTGGTGGAGGCTGCCCCTGCACTGCCGGGGGGTGGGGGTGGTGGGAGACATGAGTGGGGGCCTGGTGGAGGGTGACCCTGGATTCTGGGGGGTGGGGGTGCAGGGGGACATGAGTGGGGGCCTGGTGGAGGCTGCCCCTGCACTGCCAGGGGGTGGGGGTGGTGGGAGACATGAGTGGGGGACTGGTGGAGGGTGACCCTGCACTGCCGGGGGGGTGGGGGTGGTGGGAGACATGAGTGGGGGCCTGGTGGAGGCTGCCCCTGCACTGCCGGGGGGTGGGGGTGGTGGGAGACATGAGTGGGGGCCTGGTGGAGGGTGACCCTGCACTGCCGGGGGGTGGGGGTGGTGGGAGACATGAGTGGGAGCCTGGTGGAGGCTGTCCATGGTGGCTGGGGGGTGGGGTGGTGGGAGACATGAGTGGGGGCCTGGTGGAGGCTGCCCATGGTGGCTGGGGGGTGGGGGTGGTGGGAGACATGAGTGGGGGCCTGGTGGAGGGTGACCCTGCACTGCCGGGGGGTGGGGTGGTGGGAGACATGAGTGGGGGCCTGGTGGAGGGTGACCCTGGATTCTGGGGGGTGGGGGTGCAGGGGGACATGAGTGGGGGCCTGGTGGAGGCTGCCCCTGCACTGCCAGGGGGTGGGGGTGGTGGGAGACATGAGTGGGGGCCTGGTGGAGGGTGACCCTGCACTGCCGGGGGGTGGGGGTGGTGGGAGACATGAGTGGGGGCCTGGTGGGGGCTGCCCATGGTGGCAGGGGGGTGGGGGTGGTGGGAGACATGAGTGGGGGCCTGGTGGAGGGTGACCCTGCACTGCCGGGGGGTGGGGGTGGTGGGAGACATGAGTGGGGGCCTGGTGGAGGCTGCCCCTGGTGGCTGGGGGGTGGGGGTGGTGGGAGACATGAGTGGGGGCCAGGTGGAGGGTGACCATGCACTTCCGGGGGGTGGGGGTGGTGGGAGACATGAGTGGGGGCCTGGTGGAGGGTGACCTTGGATGCTAGGGGGTGGGGGTGCAGGGGGACATGAGTGGGGGCCTGGTGGAGGCTGCCCCTGCACTGCCGGGGGGTGGGGGTGGTGGGAGACATGAGTGGGGGCCTGGTGGAGGGTGACCCTGCACTGCCGGGGGGTGGGGGTGGTGGGAGACATGAGTGGGGGCCTGGTGGAGCCTGCCCATGGTGGCTGGGGGGTAGGGGTGGTGGGAGACATGAGTGGGGGCCTGGTGGAGGGTGACCCTGCACTGCCGGGGGGTGGGGGTGGTGGGAGACATGAGTGGGGGCCTGGTGGAGGGTGACCCTGGATGCTGGAGGGTGGGGGTGCAGGGGGACATGAGTGGGGGCCTGGTGGAGGCTGCCCCTGCACTGCCGCGGGGTGGGGGTGGTGGGAGACATGAGTGGGGGCCTGGTGGAGGCTGCCCATGGTGGCTGGGGGGTGGGGGTGGTGGGAGACATGAGTGGGGGACTGGTGGAGGGTGACCCTGCACTGCCGGGGGGTGGGGGTGGTGGGAGACATGAGTGGGGGCCTGGTGGAGGCTGCCCCTGCACTGCCGGGGGGTGGGGGTGGTGGGAGACATGAGTGGGGGCCTGGTGGAGGGTGACCCTGCACTGCCGGGGGGTGGGGGTGGTGGGAGACATGAGTGGGGGCCTGGTGGAGGCTGCCCATGGTGGCTGGGGGGTGGGGGTGGTGGGAGACATGAGTGGGGGCCTGGTGGAGGCTGCCCATGGTGGCTGGGGGGTGGGGGTGGTGGGAGACATGAGTGGGGGCCTGGTGGAGGGTGACCCTGCACTGCCGGGGGGTGGGGGTGGTGGGAGACATGAGTGGGGGCCTGGTGGAGGGTGACCCTGGATGCTGGGGGTGGCGGTGCAGGGGGACATGAGTGGGGGCATGGTGGAGGCTGCCCCTGCACTGCCGGGGGGTGGGGGTGGTGGGAGACATGAGTGGGGGCCTGGTGGAGGCTGCCCATGGTGGCTGGGGGGTGGGGGTGGTGGGAGACATGAGTGGGGGCCTGGTGGAGGGTGACCCTGCACTGCCGGGGGGTGGGGGTGGTGGGAGACATGAGTGGGGGCCTGGTGGAGGCTGCCCCTGCACTGCCGGGGGGTGGGGGTGGTGGGAGACATGAGTGGGGGCCTGGTGGAGGGTGACCCTGCACTGCCAGAGGACGGGGGTGGTGGGAGACATGAGTGGGGGCCTGGTGGAGGCTGCCCATGGTGGCTGGGGGGTGGGGGTGGTGGTAGACATGAGTGGGGGCCTGTTGGAGGGTGACCCTGCACTGCCGGGGGATGGGCGTGGTGGGAGACATGAGTGGGGGCCTGGTGGAGGGTGACCCTGGATGCTGGGGGGTGGGGGTGCAGGGGGACATGAGTGGGGGCCTGGTGGAGGCTGCCCCTGCACTGCCGGGGGGTGGGGGTGGTGGGAGACATGAGTGGGGGCCTGGTGGAGGGTGACCCTGGATTCTGGGGGGTGGGGGTGCAGGGGGACATGAGTGGGGGCCTGGTGGAGGCTGCCCCTGCACTGCCAGGGGGTGGGGGTGGTGGGAGACATGAGTGGGGGACTGGTGGAGGGTGACCCTGCACTGCCGGGGGGGTGGGGGTGGTGGGAGACATGAGTGGGGGCCTGGTGGAGGCTGCCCCTGCACTGCCGGGGGGTGGGGGTGGTGGGAGACATGAGTGGGGGCCTGGTGGAGGGTGACCCTGCACTGCCGGGGGGTGGGGGTGGTGGGAGACATGAGTGGGAGCCTGGTGGAGGCTGCCCATGGTGGCTGGGGGGTGGGGTGGTGGGAGACATGAGTGGGGGCCTGGTGGAGGCTGCCCATGGTGGCTGGGGGGTGGGGGTGGTGGGAGACATGAGTGGGGGCCTGGTGGAGGGTGACCCTGCACTGCCGGGGGGTGGGGTGGTGGGAGACATGAGTGGGGGCCTGGTGGAGGGTGACCCTGGATGCTGGGGGTGGCGGTGCAGGGGGACATGAGTGGGGGCATGGTGGAGGCTGCCCCTGCACTGCCGGGGGGTGGGGGTGGTGGGAGACATGAGTGGGGGCCTGGTGGAGGCTGCCCATGGTGGCTGGGGGGTGGGGGTGGTGGGAGACATGAGTGGGGGCCAGGTGGAGGGTGACCCTGCACTGCCGGGGGGTGGGGGTGGTGGGAGACATGAGTGGGGGCCTGGTGGAGGCTGCCCCTGCACTGCCGGGGGGTGGGGGTGGTGGGAGACATGAGTGGGGGCCTGGTGGAGGGTGACCCTGCACTGCCGGGGGGCGGGGTGGTGGGAGACATGAGTGGGGGCCTGGTGGAGGCTGCCCATGGTGGCTGGGGGGTGGGGGTGGTGGGAGACATGAGTGGGGGCCTGTTGGAGGGTGACCCTGCACTGCCGGGGGATGGGCGTGGTGGGAGACATGAGTGGGGGCCTGGTGGAGGGTGACCCTGGATGCTGGGGGATGGGGGTGCAGGGGGACATGAGTGGGGGCCTGGTGGAGGCTGCCCCTGCACTGCCGGGGGGTGGGGGTGGTGGGAGACATGAGTGGGGGCCTGGTGGAGGGTGACCCTGGATTCTGGGGGGTGGGGGTGCAGGGGGACATGAGTGGGGGCCTGGTGGAGGCTGCCCCTGCACTGCCAGGGGGTGGGGGTGGTGGGAGACATGAGTGGGGGCCTGGTGGAGGGTGACCCTGCACTGCCGGGGGGTGGGGGTGGTGGGAGACATGAGTGGGGGCCTGGTGGGGGCTGCCCATGGTGGCAGGGGGGTGGGGGTGGTGGGAGACATGTGTGGGGGCCTGGTGGAGGGTGACCCTGGATGCTGGGGGGTGGGGGTGGCGGGAGACATGAGTGGGGGCCTGGTGGAGGCTGCCCCTGCACTGCCGGGGGGTGGGGGTGGTGGGAGACATGAGTGGGGGCCTGGTGGAGGCTGCCCCTGCACTGCCGGGGGGTGGGGGTGTTGGGAGACATGAGTGGGGGCCTGGTGGAGGGTGACCCTGCACTGCCGGGGGGGTGGGGGTGGTGGGAGACATGAGTGGGGGCCTGGTGGAGGCTGCCCATGGTGGCTGGGGGGTGGGGGTGGTGGGAGACATGAGTGGGGGCCTGGTGGAGGGTGACCCTGCACTGCCGGGGGGTGGGGGTGGTGGGAGACATGAGTGGGGGCCTGGTGGAGGGTGACCCTGGATGCTGGGGGGTGGGGGTGCAGGGGGACATGAGTGGGGGCCTGGTGGAGGCTGCCCCTGCACTGCCGGGGGGTGGGGGTGGTGGGAGACATGAGTGGGGGCCTGGTGGGGGCTGCCCATGGTGGCAGGGGGATGGGGGTGGTGTGAGACATGAGTGGGGGCCTGGTGGAGGGTGACCCTGGATGCTGGGGGGTGGGGGTGCAGAGGGACATGAGTGGGGGCCTGGTGGAGGCTGCCCCTGCACTGCCGGGGGCTGGGGGTGGTGGGAGACATGAGTGGGGGCCTGGTGGAGGGTGACCCTGCACTGCCGGGGGGTGGGGGTGGTGGGAGACATGAGTAGGGACCTGGTGGAGGCTGCCCATGGTGGCTGGGGGGTGGGGGTGGTGGGAGACATGAGTGGGGGCCTGGTGGAGGGTGACCCTGGATGCTGGGGGGTGGGGGTGCAGGGGGACATGAGTGGGGGCCTGGTGGAGGCTGCCCCTGCACTGCCGGGGGGTGGGGGTGGTGGGAGACATGAGTGGGGGCCTGGTGGAGGGTGACCCTGGATGCTGGGTTGTGGGGGTGCAGGGGGACATGAGTGGGGGCCTGGTGGAGGCTGCCCCTGCACTGCCAGGGGGTGGGGGTGGTGGGAGACATGAGAGGGGGCCTGGTGGAGGGTGACCCTGCACTGTCTGGGGGTGGGGGTGGTGGGAGACATGAGTGGGGGCCTGGTGGAGGGTGACCCTGCACTGCCGGGTGGTGGGGGTGGTGGGAGACATGAGTGGGGCCTGGTGGAGGCTGCCCATGGTGGCTGGGGGGTGGGGGTGGTGGGAGACATGAGTGGGAGCCTGGTGGAGGGTGACCCTGGATGCTGGGGGGTGGGGGTGCAGGGGGACATGAGTGGGGGCTGCTGGAGGAGGGTGACCCTGCACTGCCGGGGGGTGGGGGTGGTGGGAGACATGAGTGGGGGCCTGGTGGAGGGTGACCCTGGATGCTGGGGGTGGGGGTGCAGGGGGACATGAGTGGGGGCCTGGTGGAGGCTGCCCCTGCACTGCTGGGGGGTGGGGGTGGTGGGAGACATGCATTGTTGATCAGTAGTGCAAGGTGACATGTGGGTTGGCTGGGGGGCATGCCCATGGTGAATGGGCTGCCTGCGGGACATGGGCAGGGGTGCAGGGTAGTCCCCCGTGGTGTGGGCTGCCTGCAGGGGCCGTGGAGGTTGTGGAGCGTACACCTGGGAGGACCCACACGGCCAATTCACGTGTAGTACTCCCCAGAACCCCTGAAATACACATTCCCTGCTGGTATCGCGTGTGGAACTTCCCGCGCACCCCTGAAATACACGTACCCTTCTCGCACTGGGACTATCGCGTGTGGAACTTCCTGCGCACCCCTGAAATACACGTACCCTGCTCGCACTGGGACTATCGCGTGTGGAACTTCCCGCGCACCCCTGAAATACACGTACCCTGCTCGCACTGGGACAATCGCGTGTGCAACTTCACGCGAACCCCTGTAATACACGTAGCACGCTCCCCCAGGCCCGATCGCGTGAGAAACTTCACGCTAACCCCTGAAATACACGTAGCCCGCTCCCCCAGGCCCGATCGCGTGAGAAAGTTCACGCGAACTCCTGAAATACACGTAGCCTGCTCCCCCAGGCCCGATCGCGTGAGAAAGTTCACGCGAACCCCTGTAATACACATAGCCCGCTCCCACAGGCCCGATCGCGTGAGTAAGTTCACGCGAACCCCTGTAATACACGTAGCACGCTCCCCCAGGCCCGATCGCGTGAGAAAGTTCACGCAAACCCCTCCCCCAGGCCCGATCGCGTGAGAAAGTTCACGCGAACCCCTGTAATACACGTAGCCCGCTCCCCCAGGCCCGATCGCGTGAGTAAGTTCACGCGAACCCCTGTAATACACGTAGCACGCTCCCCCAGGCCTGATCGTGTGAGAAAGTTCACGCGAACCCCTCCCCCAGGCACGATCGCGTGAGAAAGTTCACGCGAACCCCTGTAATTCACGTAGCCCGCTCCCCCAGGCCCGATCGCGTGAGAAAGTTCACGCGAACCCCTGTAATACACGTAGCCCGCTCCCCCAGGCCCGTTCGCGTGAGAAAGTTCACGCGAACCCCTATAATACACTTAGCCCGCTCCCCCAGGCCCGATCGCGTGAGAAAGTTCACGCGAACCCCTGTAATACACATAGCCCGCTCCACCAGGCCCGATCGCGTGTAAAACTTCACGCGAACCCCTGTAATACACGTAGCACGCTCCCCCAGGCCCGATCGCGTGAGAAACTTCACGCGAACCCCTGAAATACACGTACCCTGCTGAAATCGCATGTGGAACTTCCCGCGCACCCCTGAAATTCACATACCTTGCTCGCACTGGGCAAATCGCGTGTGGAACTTCCTGCGCACCCCTGACATACACGTTCCCCGCTTGCCGTTTGCTATTTGCCAGCCCGATGAACTGGTCCAGGGTTAGCGCAGCCCTTTGCGATGATTTAGCGATTTTGATGGCTTTTCCTTGCGCGAGGGCGTTCTTCAGGGAATTACTGGCGCTGCTGCAGGGTCGCTGCGATTCTCTGCGCCACGGCTGGTTTGGGAGCCTAAAATCTATGAATACGCTGTGCGCGGAAATCGGTTTTAGCGCATGTCCCTGGCGCAGACAATCGCACGCGGACACTCTGCGCCAACCGCTTGCGACACTTTTCTGCGAAATTCTATGAATTACCCTCAAAATCTAAAATTGAGTTTGTTTAGTGTGCATTTGGCTTAGTAGATTAGATCAAAGCCTATAATACCGAACAGGGTAGTGGGGGTCAGAGGGGTTGCAGGGAAGTCACCCACTCTCCCAGTTTAGTATTATGGGCTGCCGGGGTTGCAAGGGAGTCCCTTGCATACATTAAAGGCAGTGCAGGGGACAAATGGGCAAAATATGTATGATATGTTTGAAGTAGGCTGAGAGTTGGTGGGGGAATGGATGAAAAGATCAAATCTAAAATGTATTTAGTTTAGTGTGCATTTGGCATAGTAGATTAGATTGACACCCATAATACTGAACAGGAGAGCGGAGGTTAGAGGGGTTGCAGGGGTGTCCCCAGCTCTCCCAGTTTGGTATCATGGGCTGCAGGGGTCGCAAGAAAGTCCCTTGCATTCATTAAAGGCAGTGCGGGGGACAAATGGGCAAAATACCAAAAGATAGAATTACAAAAGGCGGGCAAGTGAGTGCCGTCATTTTGTAATTCGATCTTTTGGGATATGTTCTTTTAACGTAGATCTGCTGGGGTGGCTATCTGTGTTTCCTAAAGGGATCATTGAGAATTGGTTTAATATTTGCTGCTATAAAACTCCCCAGTACAGTTCCTGTTGCCAACGAGTCATTCATGAGGTTGCAGAAATATTCTGCAGGTGTCTATTTCCTGAGGATGTGCTTGTAGATGTCTGGTGGGCAAGGGTCTACTTGTGATATGTCTGTGTTGCTTTCCTTCAATGGTTTGGGAATGTGTTCTGTTGAGATTGGTGTGAGGTACTTTAGTCTTGTCGCTTCTGGAGTTGTGTTGTTGGCGAAGTTGTTGGTTGTGTCCTTGTGCATAGTGTTTTTGACTTGTTAGACTTGTTAGATGTTTATGACTTTGTTTTTGAAGTGGTGTCAAATGTCATCTCATAGTTTCTGCGAGGAAGTGGGTGTGTTACTGCAAGCTGTCAGTTTGCTTATCTCTTTCATAACACTGAACATCTCTTTTTTGGTGTTGCTTGATTTTGAGATAAGTCTGACATAGTGTAGTTTTTTGGCTTTCAGGATTTCAGTTTAATAGACCCGTATCTGTGTCTTGTATGCAATGTTGCCCTGTTGGCTGCATCTTTTCTCCATGCTTGTTCCAGTTTCTTATTTATTTTCATCAGGGCTGTTAGGTGGAGCATGAACCGTCTGACGGCCATTTGTTTTGTATGGGGTTGAAAGGTTTCTTCCTTGCAACAGCATCTAGAGCTTCTGTGATCACTTTTTGTAGTTTGACAGTTCTTTATTCTGTGTGGAGTGTGTCCAGGAGCATGTTTAGTGGTTTTGTAGATTCTGGTCTGGTGTTGATCTCTAGGGAGTAGAGGGATTAACTTTATCTTTTATGAATTACAGTTATTTTTAGGTGGGGGACGGGTATGTATTGGTGTTTGGTGTTGTAGAGTGGATCACTCAATATATCATAAGGTTGTCACGCCAGAAAGTCGTAACTAGTTCTTTGTAAAGAAAAAGTTCCACCTTTGCTGAGGAGTTTGTGTATCGTGTTCTGTTTTGACATTGTTGTGGCACTGACTAGGTTGCAGTGATTATTTTTGTTTTCCAGGACCTGTTTGTGTTTTGGAGGTAAATTGATATGGGATCTTTTTTTTCTCGATTTTGGTGTAAGGGTTGTGGAGTGGACCTTTGTTGTTTCCAGTTCATCATTGAGTAGTTTGAGTAGGTGGCTTTTCAGGTTGATGTTTTCTACTAGGATGTATGTGGGTTTGTATTGTTGAATCCTGCCCTCTCGCCTTTTAATGTGTTTCTTTCTTTTGGAATCACTACATCATCACAGCAAAGAATATGTCTTCACCCTTGCTATGCGTATTGCAAAATGCCCTTTTACCCGTCATATATTTGGTATCATTACTATTTGTTTGGTCCCAGATTTCTAACCGTATTCCCTTTGGGTATAATTATATAATGTTACTTACCTTAATGTTAAGTGTTCTAAAACCAATATTAAACTAAGTCACCCCTCTTCATTTCCACAGTGTCCATTCCATCTCTTGTCATATCACTCCTGTGTATGTGCCCAAAAACTAATCATACACCAGAGAAAAGCACGATTGGGCCTGATTCATAAAGGTTGTGTGAATCAGATCAGTTTGTATTTTGAAATTGCTTTTCATTTTCACCCATTCTTCGATTATGCGTGGGCTTCCTGAGATTGAACTACAATGTACCCTGAGTGCAACATGGCTGCACAGGAGTTTATTTCATTTTATTTGGAGAGAAATATATAACCTCAAAGAACATACATCACAATGCAAAAATAAAAACGCAATTCAGTTATTCGAATCGGCAAGGCATAGAGAACGCGGGCTAGAGCACATGGAACTGTGCACACATGCACTATGCATTATAGCCTTGAAAGAAGGGGCTTGCTCTTTAATTAAATCGTAGGCCATAGGTCAGCAGCCAATGTTTGGCAAACCCAGAACTTACAAAGGTTGCTCGGTAGACATTAATCCATCAAAGGTGGGAATGAGACTTTAGTGTTTGTTGATGATTTATAATCACCTTTGTCCCTAACCGAAATAATGCATTGACTTACCTGATGTTAGCGAGATCCAAAACAAATACATCTCATGGGTCTTGTTTGACAGACGAGCTTTTCTGATATTTTAGCCTTCTTACTACTTCACACTCGTTTTGTGATAGCAAGTGATTGCACAATGTGCGGTGTACTTGATGTATGCCGCATCCTGTATTTAACAATACCTGTGCATTCAGCAAACAATGAAACAGTTTAACACACAGAAGGCTTAATTTTCCCTTAAATATACATCAAGTGATGCTGAACAGCCACACCCTATATAACACTGCACAGGTTATCTGCACTCAAACATACAAGCCATGAGTTTCGACGGTTGTGCCATTATGCTCAGTGCAATGCTTGAACTATAGAATTATGATTGAAACGTGTTTGCATATTTTGAACCTGCGTATACGGACAAGAAAAATACCGAATTTGAAATACACAAATTTATTGAAAATATATAATTTCTTCTATCAAATAAAGTCAGCATCGTGTTTACATTTCTATTACTAAGTCGTAAGTACAAGGCTATTATACACGTCTGTGCAAAAAGGGCGCGCATACTCGTCCTTGGCACTTAAGTGGTTAGCAATATAGCGTATGACTTGCATAAACACATCAAGAATCTATACAAAGCTAAGATGGACTCACTTGATCAGATGTCTGTTGCAGGGGAATAACCCATGAGCCTCAGGCCACACAAAAATCCTGCTACTTACTGGTTAAATGTATAACTCTGAGTTGGACACTTCCATTTCACAGTCAAACTCATATAAGCGTGACCTCCAACCTTGCATGCAATAATCTCTATTGCCATTAACACACTTTATATTTCAGTAAAGGGCTTTCCAATCTGGTGAGAGCATTAACACAGACATCATGATATCAACACCTCTTCGTAATACAGCCATGTCAACAAACATATAATTGAAACATGAAACACATGACACGAGGACTAGGTGATGGAGAGATGTTATGAAGAAGTAGAAATATGACTTAGATCAATTAACATGTTTCTACATAATGTATCCGACAGTTACCAACATGCACCTGTTCTTTGTTACATCACCTATCATGAGAACATTTACTGAGGAGGACCACAGAGTTTAAATAGAAGTACCACAGCAATGGACAAACAGCGACGATGATGTTCCTCGAATAGAACATATTTATTTATTTCTTTTATTTATTTATTGCATTTGTTACACACCCAAACCCAAGGGTATCACAGCGTTGGTAACTTAAAAAAACTTCACTTGTTGCAGATTTAAGGTTATGGCTACATACATTCAACATATAGAACATTCAATCAAATGGATTTGGTGCCAGGACAGCAACTTAAAATTAGTGCACTACCAAAGTTGCACACATGTACTGTATAGTGTGAAACACATTTGTTTTGAAAAAACCCTTGTAAATAATCTACACATATTCGATCTGTCTATGGCCCGAGTGGTTTAAAACACAGAATGCAGCTAAAACAGGTATACGGAGTACCAAACCTAACATAAATGATGACACTATCTATTAATCACTCTCTTGGGCTGTATGGAATGTTGACTGTGAGTCTTCTTTAGTCTAAATGGTATGCATGTTAATGATATGCCAAAGGCTTGACTATTGGTTCTGTGGGTGGATGATTTACCTGTACCCACTTGTCTGAACCGGATTTGCATCCTGAAACTTAAAATTCACATTGTCAAGATAGCTACTACTTTTCTATACCTGCATCATTTCCTGCTAACCTGTAATATTTCAGAAGGGTTTCATTTACCCCCATACTGAACCAATAGATACAAATAAGTACTGTAACTTGCTAAGGAATATGGTAGAAGGCAGGTGGATCCTTAATGGCAATCCTTTCCCCAGTGAGTGAAGAGACACATTTTCTAGAACAAGGTGGAAACAATCAAAGTTAGACAGGCCGATGATTTTCCTATATTGAAATAAGAAAGATTAATAGTCCTTAGTACATTTTCCTAAATGCTATATGTGAGTAACATGAATCCAGGGGGGATTTGTGATACAGGACTTGGGTCAGACCATTAAAAAGGTGGCTAGATTTGAAGCGTATGTAATCATTCAAAATCGTCCCACCCGTGGGGGTTTCAAGAACTGTTACAGGGACGCTGACAAGTTCCTATCTAACAAATGAGGTCTGATGCCTACATACAGAGCCAACCACTTCCTGTATCCGACAAGGCTTGAATGTGGCTACAATTAAGTGAGTTAATGCATTATGTTCTTGTTTCTTTAAGTTATAAGGTTTTATTTTTTAATTTTGAGAAGCATTTTTTATTTGGAAGCCAGTTCGATTTTGGAACTAATGCCTGAAAAGTACAACAAATCAAACACATTCTAGAGAAAACCCCCCCTTTGTTGTTGCTTTATTTACAGACAGGTAGTCTTTTTATATATTTGTTTTTGTATTTATTTTTGATAACCTTTGCTTCATCATTTGTTTGTTGTCAGTGAAAGGTATACATTTTTTTAAGTCTGTGGGCCTCATTACGAGTCAGGCGTTAAGGGGTTAACGGCGCCGTAAACGGCACCGACCCTTAACGCCTGATTCCGAGGTCCCTTAGCGCCATGGTGAGTTTAACGCCTGCTTTTTGCAGGCGTTAAAATCCATGGCGCTAAGGGACCATGGTGCTAATTACGCCACCGTAATTTACGGTGGTGTAATTAGCGCCTTCCCCACTCCCATTATGCCCTATGGGGCAAAAATGGGAATGGGGAAGGGTAAAATGGGAAATGGGGATTTACTGCCCCACTCACCTTGGAATGGGGCGGTAAATCTGCCAACCACCATGGCGTAAACGTAGATTATGCCATGGCGGTAAAGGAACGACCCAGGCGGTAACTTACTGCCTGGGTCGTAATGAGGCCCTGTATATTTTTGGTGTGGTTATTTTTATTGTATTTATGTTGTGCAACATGCCAGGGAAGTAGGAGGAGACTGCAGTGCTGTCCAAAAGCGAGGACATCAATATTGGTGCCTCAAATGTTCAGGGCAGAATGCATATGTGGGTAAAACCAGACACCTGCACACACAAGAGTGAACAAGCACTGTTAATGGAGATTATGTCACTACTTATCATCCACTATCTGATGGAGAAACGTGATGAAAAGTATGTCATATGGTTAATTTCTAAGGAGTTTTACAGAGGTTCTTACAATGTACTTCTCTTTTCTTTCTTAATACAGTAGAAGTCATTAAAAGAAAAATGGAACACACAACCACTGCTCCCATAAGCAGTGTAGTTCCCTTTCTGTCCTTCAGTCAGTGTATATATATATATATATATATATATATATATATATATATATATATATATATATATATCCTTCAAGGACCAATCATTGTCCTCATCTCTTGCTGTTCTCACTACTAAAGATAAATATGTCAATATGACAAGCAGTTTGTTCATACCTTTGTGATGATGATTCGGGTGTCTTAAACAACATTGTGCAATTCGTCTTTGCTTGTCGTTGCACGGCGCAGCTGTATTAGGGGGTCCTCTAATGGCATGTAATCAATGAGTTACCAGTAGTAGTCCAAGAAGGAGCGTGCACCTGGCAAGAAGTAGCGCTTTTTATTACAGCTGGGCAAGCACAAATCAAACAGCACAGTGGAACAGAACTGGTTGATGAGAGATGAGGACTGGCTCACAGTGAACAATACTTTTATACTGCTAATACAATGTGTGTACACATAGAAATAGTTGTATTTCAAACTCCAAGTAATCGACGCTCTCACAAAGCTGACTGGCTAGAATACGTGATTTCCTTATAGCTAAACATATGTTAAATGGACATGATCAAATGGAACAAAAGAGACCTGCCCGCTCCCGGGCTGACCCACCCTTATGTGGTACAACATCACCTCCTACTCCACCCTGTAACCTATGTGCAATTAGTATTAACATGATTGTGCTGACCTCTGGATCTTTATTTATCTGCCATTTACCATGCATCAAAAAGGAAGACACACAAAACACCTCAATCGAGTGGGACAGTGAACATTCACACTGCACTAGCTCCATGAGAACCCTCACAAACAACGTTGCAGACATTCTTGTATATTTGTTGCTTTACATGGAAACCAAAACATAACGTTTGATTGGCTCTTCACCGAGTGCTCCTTCATTCAACATCCTTGTTTCCACCCCTACCAACCAAAGGGCGATTTGAAAATGTCTTTGGTGTCATGAAAGTGCCTCCCTGGATAAGGTCAATTTCCCGAGTTGCCACGAGTTACTATGGGACTGGCTCGTTGACCTTGATTGTTTCGACTGGTGCTGTTCCCAGCAATGGTGACCTGCTGGGGGCTCAGCTACCAGTGTTCAGCTTCCCCTACGACTCAGCCGCGGCATGTTTACTGTGTGTTCAACCTGGCTTGCTGTGAAAGGTCTATCTATGGTATCCCTCTGGGTTGGGGCTATCTGTGTAGGGATGGAAGCAAACATGCAGAGGATTTTTTTCTCATTCAGTCGGTTGCTGAATGGCCAAAGTTACTTAGAGGAAATTACCTGGTGTTGGAGTGTTTTGGCAACAGACAATGAAAGATGACTGACAGTGTGTTTGTTTCCGATCAGGCACCTGCTCACTCTTTCCCTTGACAATTCTCTGTGCTACCTGCTGTATTGAGCTGGTGGGGGGGGTATGGCTTGAAAGGAAAAGAAGGCTCAAAGCCTTCTTTGCAGTCTGAGCCTGAATGCTGCCTTTATAAAGGACACTGTGGACTATCCTTGCAATCATACAATTGGGGTGCAAGTGGGATCGCACATTAAGGAATCAATGGTATCTATGGCCATTTGCTTTTAAGATCTGTCAATGCGGCTGTAAAAGACCGGGTGGCAGAGCAAACTGACACCGAAGATAGGGTTCCTGAAAATGTTTAGATTGCTTCTGCACCATGCAATGCTACACAACATACTTCTATGCACAGGCATTCACAGATTCAGACACCAGATTTTGTGCCTTCCATTTAGCACCTCAAGTACTACAGACAGACTGCATTGAGGAGGCTGCTTGTCACGTGACCAGGTCCTATCCCTCATTTGCTCTTCCCAAAACCAATTTTTGAATCTTACAGGTAGCTACTGCTACTACTCACCAGAGACATTACCATGTGTTTCCTCCCTCCACAGCCTATCTCAATCATATTTATTCATTTGATTGTTTTTTATTTTTATACCACACTTAGTACATGAGTTTGGTTTCTAAGCGCGGATCAGGGATTCAAACCTCTGTTGCTCTATGTGGTCTTGCTTCCAAAACCAGCAAGTTGCCCCTGTGCTATCCTCCTCCAATCCTCACCAGGGCATTAATGCCCAAGGGCCCTGGGCAGCCTCAGCAAGCTAACCTGGTGAACCCCATCAATGTTTCCCATGCCCCTATCCAACACCCTGAACCCACAAGAAAGCATCAAGATATAATCAGAAAAACTCTGAGATGCTGATAATTTTTAGGACACAAACTGCTCTTTTGCCAAATCAAAAACTGGCAGTGATACATGTCTACATTCCTCCAAAGTCAAAGTGTTTAAATACTTTCAAGGAGGAAAGCCTCCTTTACATAATGCTATTTGAGGAAGTGGAGGTCAGCACAACCTTGTTCGGATATTTTAATGTCAAATTGGGAGATGCTCATGCTCAATCTTAGGTGAGCATATTAGTAGTGGAAATGTGTGGTACCCTAAATATAAGCAGCCTCAACGCTGTCCAAGATTGCAAAGGTCCTATTATTGATGGCTTTAACACTTGATGGTTGAACTAAATGGCATATGCAAAGTGGTATCCCAACTAAGTCCACCTTTAAATCTCATTCCATAGGGTGAAAGGTTTTAAGATCCTGGGGAGATTGGAGAGTGCTCACAATCCTTTCATATAGTGGTGAATTCAGGGCACCCAAAAGTCAAGACCACATATTTGGAATGGGTTGGTCCACTCTCTCCGTCCACAAAGATAGGTGAGAAAGATGAGTTGGCAAGTATGCCTTGGGATGCTGAACTACTGGGGTTATGTACCAACCATTTAAATGAGGTTGAGTTGGGGGGTTGTCTTCTCCTTCGAATGACTTTTGCGATTGATTTATAATAATAAAAGCCACTTCCTGGTTTGAGTTCCAATGCAGACACACAAAATGGGCGCTGCACTAGGAATCAAAGGAGGGTGCTTTCAACGTCGGACAATTATATGCATAAAAGGTAGCATATAAGAAACTGTTAACACTAGAACAACAATTTCTTGAACAACAATGGGAGCTGCTGGATAAGGCAATTCATGAAAATAACGTTGACGTATTCTGGAAATTGGTATCAAAACGTTATGAGGAAAAATGATTTTCTATCTAGCCATTAGCATGGATTGCACATTTCCAGGCAGTCCTGTTCAAGGAAGAATCTGACTGCTCTGTGTATATGCAGAAAGGTTTGACGACCCAGGAATGTGTTTGCTTTACCAAATAATTAATTTCTGCCCATATCAAGGAGATAAAAAAGAGCGAAGCTGCAGGTCTGGATGACCTAAGGCCTGAATTTTTCATATGATTTCATGAACGGTGGGCCTCAGTTGTAGATTGAGTTTTCAATATAATTAAAGTGGATTATAATCATCCAGCTTCTTGAAACAGAAGTCTGTTATTATCACTGTTTAAAAAAGGTGTGGTTGAGTGGATCGTCATTGCAACAACCATCCAATTTCACTCATAGAAATCTCAAGTAAGATCATTGCAGGAGCTCTGGCAGCGAGTTTGAAATAATTTCCTACTCTATAGTCAGGCTCGTTCTCCATGATGGATCAATGTTTTTTGTTGAACACCATAATAGAGAAATGTGCAAAGGTCAAGGGGTGGACGG
Source organism: Ambystoma mexicanum (assembly GCF_040938575.1). Lineage (NCBI taxonomy): Eukaryota > Metazoa > Chordata > Amphibia > Caudata > Ambystomatidae > Ambystoma > Ambystoma mexicanum. The sequence continues at coordinate 234,030,682 of NC_090930.1, read as the reverse complement.
GTATACGAAGCATTGCTAGACTTATCTAGAGCCTTTGATTCCATTGATCGGAATTTATTGTGGGAATATTCTGATCGATTGGGGATCCATTAGGGCTGCTGCTGTCCTTTAGCTCCACTTTTGATTACTTCGTTTTTAGATGGAATTTCAGTCATATAATTCATCAGCCAAGCTCTTTCTGCCCCAAATAAACAGGATTAAGCTCTTTGCTATAATGTATGCTGATGATACAGTGTTTACTGACCACAGGGCTGGGGACCTGCAACAGAACCTTTTATATGCAGGTTTATTCTCAAACTAAATCTGGCAAAAGCAAAGGTTGTGGTCTTTGGAAAGGGTGCAGTACTCTGCAGAAGGAGGATTAATAATTCTAAACTAGAGGTGGTCAAATTTGATAGGTATCTGGGTTTGCGTTCTCTAATATCAATGCTGGGATAGGCACATACAGATGGCTTCAAAGCAGGCTTGAGTAAGTTTTAGGGGACTTTTACATTTGTATCTATTCTTTGGGGAAAGCAATTGTATACATTTATCTCAGTACTGAAGGCTATAACCCAGAGGACAGTTCTACATTGAAGTGGAATTTTGGGGTTCTCCTCTCATACATGCATTGATGTTACATGTATTTATTTTATTTATTTGCATTTGTAAAGTGTACAACTGCCCTTGGGCATCATGGCGCTGTTAAGAATACTTGATTTGTTATGTAAGTGCATGTGGTTGGTAGCAAAACATGAGATCCAACCCCAACTCGAAGGGTGGCAACAACAGGTGATGCATATGGTCACAATTAGTGGCATAAAACAAGAGTGTCAACCCCCTCTTAAAGAGTGGCAGATCAGGTAATGCATATAGACACAAATGGTGGCATAGGACATGAGCGCCAACCCCATCTTTAAGGGTGGCAACAACAAGGTAATGCATGTGGTCACGGAATGGTGGCATAAAACATTAGCGCCAACCCCATCTTAAAGGATGGCAACAACAGGTAATGCATGTCATCAAAGAATGGTGGCATAAAACTTGAACATCAACCCCATCTTGAAGGGTGGCAACAGCAAAGTAGTGCATGTGGTGACAGAATGATGGCATAAAACATGAGCGCCAACCACATCTTAAAGGGTGGAAACAACAAGGTAATGCATGTGGTCAAAGAATGGTGGCATAAAACATGAGCGCCAACCCCATCTTAAAGGGTGGCAACAACAGGTAATGCAAATGGTCAAAGAATGGTGGCATAAAACATGAGCACCAACCCCATCTTAAAGGGTGGCAACAACAGGTAATGCAAATGGTCAAAGAATGGTGGCATAAAAAATGAGCACCAACCCCATCTTAAAGGGTGGCAACAACAGGTAATGCATGTGGTCACGGAATGGTGGCATAAAACATGAGCACCAACCCCATCTTAAAGGGTGGCAACAACAGGTAATGCATGTGGTGACAGAATGATGGCATAAAACATGAGCACCAACCCCATCTTAAAGGGTGGAAACAACAAGGTAATGCATGTGGTCAAAGAATGGTGGCATAAAACATGAGCGCCAACTCCATCTTAAAGGGTGGCAACAACAGGTAATGCAATGTTGTTGTATACATGAAATATATTTCTGAGGAAATTGGCAGGGCTGTCACCTGCCATGCCTGGAATGCACTACCATGTGAGTTTGGTGTGCCTAACCTGGGCAATCAGGCACAAAAGAGATTCTTATAGTATTTTCTTAAAATGAAGTTTGATCCCAGGGAATACCCTTACCGAAATGTTTACATATCCTCTGGATGAGAACGGTTAGCACTCCAATGGAATCACCTCAATGAAGAGATGGGCCTCGAGGAGGTAGTTGCCTTCGGAAATGCACCGTAGCTACAACAGAAAAGGTTACTTAAGATGAGGGCTGCAGAAGAGGAATATAGTCAAACACTGCCCCGTATTAAGAAGTTGAAATAATTGAAGCTTACAGTAAACTATGTGTTGATGTAGCACCAACTAATTTTGTAATTAAAATCATATCTCAGGAGTGTAGAAGGATTGCCTGATGATTTGGTTAAATGTTCTACCTTTAAAGGCCCAAACAATTTGAATGGGCTCAGATAAGTTTTGTAATTACGGGTTGGGTAAAGATGAGGATCTTATGCATTTCTTTTTAATTTGTAAATTTTTAATGACCTGAGAACAAGATGGCCTTGGCCACATTTTATTTGAAAAGATTTTAGGTTGTGTACCGATGTGATGCTTCTAGGTATGTACAATAATGATGAGGATTTTACGTACAATGCTTTAAATGATGTAAAAGGGGAATTAGATGACATTTTACAGTATTCTGAGGTTGTAAGGATAGCTTAGATTATTTATGATGTGTATGATACTTATAAGCTATGTTATGTATGATTTTGCTAATGTATGTATTCCGTATAAAGAATTACTACTACAAATGAACCCACATGGACACACCCATTTGTGCTGGTCAATGCTGTCTCAGCAGTCAAGACAGTATGGCTGAGGTGTGCCAGGGAGTGGATGCGATAGAGCAAATATATGACATGAAAACCACTTAGTGTTAAAAAACCGCTAGCTGCTGCACTCTGGTGAAACAAGTAGGCACTTGAAACCTACTCCACGTAAAGAAGAAACAGTAATTGTTCCACCAAGTAAATGCGCTGCTAGCTAACACAACATTACACGTCCTTAAATAGTAAAGATCAATGTCGCCAATGATACAGCTCCTCAAGAGTGCTACTCAAAGCAATATTTAATTTTGTGCATATCCAAAAAATCAGAGTTCTATGCCAACACGTGTTTCGACCTCCACAGGTCTTTTTCAAGGCAAAGCTCTGCTCCAAATAAGTAACAACAAAACATATAAGTGCAAGATGTTACAACACATAGTTTACAGGGCAAAATAAACAGAATGACAAGAAGAACAAATACGATTAAAGCAAAAAATAATAATAGAACCAACACATAAGGTATACATTACCAAAACAAATTGTTGTATAAAGTGAACAGGAAAATGTCATCAGCAGCACATGGAAAGAAAGCATAACAAAGAACAACTTATGCACAATGGGCATTGTAGGACAAATAATATGCATGAAATCTGTATATAATCTGAATACTCCATGGGGTTAAATTCAAACCCAAACACACAATAAACTGACATAAAACACCAACAGAAGCCCAGTGTCTCCAAGCGTAATGCCTGCCACCGCACCCGCTGACCAAATAAGAATGCACGCGGTGTGAAATGTGAATAGTAACCTGAATTATCACTGGTCCCATGTACCTGATTCAAGTGTCACTTCCTGACAATAAAGCATGCAGTGTCATAATTATATTAAGTAAATCAATTACCAAAGATGAAATCTCTCTGAAAAGCGTCCGCCTCTAAATGGATTCAGGTCTAACGGCAATAGTACTTCTGACGTCCTAAGTTGCAAACATTAGGGCATGAATCAAAGTGAACATTTGAAGAGCCAAAATGCTGGAACCCCAATGATTGGTGATGAAACTTATCACATACCTAGAGCAGCTCTTTGACAGCTATAATGTTGGTTCGCCGTGAAACAATTTGATATAGGTATCCGATTATGTGAATTACATCCAGCCTCAAATTGGAAAAACCTGCTTAAGCGTAAAGTCGTCTGCATTTAGAGACTCGCACGTTAACAAAGCAGTAGCTTAGAAGGTCACACTTAACGTTAAAAAATGATATGTTTCTTTACCCCAATAAACTGCTGTCTGCACTTATCTAGTTCTTAACGCAATGTGGTCTATGCATTTGTTTTCGTGTTGGATAAATGAAGAAAAGAACCTTGCGCGCGCGTGACACGTCACAGGACCCATCACCTAATGTGATCATTTGATCCGAAATAAGTCTGCAGTTGCGCAAGGCGTTTAAATCGTACAAATGTAAATATTATACAAGTCAAAGATATAAGCTCATGCAGCATATGTATTCCATTCATATATTGCAAAGAGAAAAAAATGTATAGTAACTTGTCCAGTACCTGACACGGCATTGAGCATGTGACCCAATGTGGACACGTGATCCAAGATGGATCAAAATGAACAATGAAAGTGGTGAATATTTAACACAGAGAGAAAAAGAAAAATTGTCCGTGCACATAACGCAGCACAGAGCACGTGACCCGAAGTGGTGATGTGATACAAAATGGATAAAGTTAGATATATATACCGCATCCATAGATTGCATAACATAGCAGGAACACAATCACTAGTTAGTCTAGTCCAAAACATACACGGTCCGCAAAAAGACTAGTAACAATAATAGAGCCATAGAAGATGCTAATCCCTATCACTGCTCAGAAAGTCCCGAATAAAGGGGTTTGGTGTCATATATAAGAATGCTGGTTGCGTTAGTATGTACTCAGATGCTTGGCTATATCCAATGTATTTGGCCGGCAGGCGCAGCGCAGGAACCCTGTTGGTCTCCCAGGCCTCAGTGGTGCCTCATGATGTTATAACAGTACAATAGAGGTGCAATAATGGGATGGATATCAAACCACATTTCCCACCTACAAGAAGACATGTAGTTCAGTGTCACTATTTAGACCCATGGTGGTACAGCGTAATCTGCATATAGTGCGGACTTTCAGCTCAATGAACATAAGTCATGCATTCGCAATAAGAACACCAACTCAGCAGTAGCTAAACACTTTAATGAAAAGAAGCACAATATCTCCCAGATCAAATTCCAGGTATTAGAAGTCATTGTAAATACCTGCACGGACACTAAGAAGAAGAGACAGCAAACATATTGAACTTACCTGTGTTTTAGACATGTCACTTTTGAGAAAGTAAGCACATGTGAATGCTGCATCGATCTATGACTATAAATTACAAACAAGTACATAGTTTGATCTCTAACTACCTTACGTAACACACAGCACTATATTTTATTTACTTCACAAATTAGGATAGAGGGCATCCCGGTATCAATTGGATCCTTTGTACAATCCCGCGAGTTCATGCAACCACATAGCATCACTAACACTGTAATTGCCCACTCCAGTATGGCCACTTCATGCACCCGCTATTCGCCATTTTGAGATTGCCATCACCATGACAACACTATACATATACACGCAGACGCGAGCAGAGCTTTCTTGCTACCCGCCGTCGGAGGTTACTTCGTTCGAGCGAGCTATACAGTCACAAGGTAAGCGTTCTGCTTTTATACAGACAGGCACGCATTAGAAGCGACCACGAGCGATGGTGACTAAATGCAGGATACCATTTCATTTTGCAGCGTTCTGAGAAGGAACGTTTGAACGGCATGCACTAAAGCCAACCGTTTCAGGTCAGTGATAACATGAAACTGTTTAGTCTTATCTCCCAGATTACTTGACCAGAGGATATTTAGTGAAATAACAATTAGATCTAATGTAAACTTTCACTGAAGTACAACTTGATTTTCGGGTTACACCAGTCTTTACAAAACTTAAAAATACATACTGTATAAATGCAATGTTATGTTTAAAAATTACTGACAATGTTCTCTTCTCTCTGTCTACATGTACGTGTTTGTCAATTGTGGGTACCCTGTTTTGCTGAATGCTTATATATCCGATGTTTTTCAAAATATTCTAACAGAAAGTTTGTTTTGTATGCATTTGCACATTTAACCTGGCTCTGAAGAAGGAAAGTTACCTTTCCGAAATGCATTAGCCCTAGGTTAATTTCCTTTGCCATTGTATCAGCACAAAACGAATTGGTGGAGTTTTAACCATTCGTTCACTAAAGGAAAGTTTGATTTAAATCGCAAATTGTAAAATAAAAGAACTTTGAAGAAACTTTATGGTAGATGGCTTTACTGTCATTTACAATCTAAATCATATGTTCTAACCCTATTGGGGTACTTTAGGTGTGCAGCCCACACCGAAGGCTAACTAGCCTAGGTCCTTTCTCTTTCAGTGATAGGAGGCCCAGTTCGAGTCTAATCAAGGCCATTGGAACTCCGGGGGACAGCCCCAGTATCCGGTGCCAAAATTTGCCCTCCATTACTTGGAGCCACGCCAGATCGAATGATAAGAGCGACTTAAGGGCGTAGATGATCATGGGGGCATACACTTGGATATATAAGTGTCGTGTCCCCCAAAGAGTGAAACCGCCCTGCTTATTAGTGAATGTGGATATTAATGCGGTAACTTGCATCGCCCTGGTTATGCGCCCCTGTCTGCAATGATGGTAATCACCAAAGGGCTTGATTTCTACTCCAAGATACCGGTAGGAGGGGGCGTACAATATCTGATTTTGGTGCACCATCAGATGCACTCGGGATGCTCTCTTCCTTGTAAATCTAAGCACCTTGGTCTTGTCCAGGTCAATGGTCAAGCCATTAATCCTAGCATATTCCCATAGGGTAGTTGCGGTGTGCCTGAGTCCACCAATGGTGTTATAAAATATGACCAAGTCGCCGCATACGCCAGGACTGCGCACGCTGCCTCACCAATTTTCGGAGGGCAATTGTCAATCTCAGCTAACACTGCAGGAATGTTATACACATACAAATTGTAGATCAGGGGAGCTGTAACACATCCCTGTTTTACCCCCCTATTTTGGATCACCTTTTTGGTCATGCTGCCTACATGGTTTAATCTTAGGCAAGCGGAGGTGTTCTGGTGCAGAAGTCTCAGGTAGTATAAGAGACCTAAGGGGAAACCCATTGTTTCAAGCTTAGCCCATAGTCTCGCTCTAGGGATAGAGTCAAAGGCAGCCTTGAAATCAATGTAGAGAGCATACAAAGGGGCGGCCCCTGGCTGAGCGCCCGTGTACGCAATATATCCATCACCAATCGATTATGTGAAGTGTAAAAGTCGTGCCTAAAACCACACTGAAATAAGTGGAAAAGTCGCGCCTAAAACCACACTGATACCTACTAAGTATGTCAGTCTCTTCTACCCATTTCTGCAATTCACTAAGCAATAATGAGGCAAAGAGTTTTCCTGTGATGTCAAGCATTGAATGAAGCCTGTAATTATTGGGGTCCGTGCGACTACCCTTTTTAAAGACAGGAATAAGATGTTGGGTGTCCTGACCCACGTTTGAGCTATCATGCTGCAACATTTGGTGCTGTGGGCTTAGAAAATCCAAGATGGCCAAAAAGCCCACAATTGCGCCAGAATCCAGGAGAACCACGCAGTTTGTGCGCACAGCAAAATTACCTCACTTGCCACCCACCAGTGTAAAGAAAGATCTTTGTTAACAAAATCCACTGTTACTGATGTCAAAAAGTTGCTGAAATCGTGGCTCATTGGACCACTTTAAAGATTCAACCCTTTTGTGGGGTTCCACATAACCATCTTACTGTAAGGAGCCCCATCAAAACAATGTTAAGCAAGGATTATTTACTACCATGTAAGAACCATTCCTGTTTAGAATGCATTAATCCAAGAAGATCCCAAAATTGCATGCAGTATCAATAAAAAAACCTCAAGGCGGCGCTAGCGGTCTAAACTCTGACAGGAGAACTGAGTGCAGTTGCTGACAAAGGGATTTGACTCAGCTGACTTCAAAGGCTGCATTTTAATTAAAAATTAGCCACCTGCTGTTCCCAGAGGCCTGAAGCCTGGGAAACCCTCTCACCTCCAGAGATTCACACCAGGAGTTAGAATCTCACATGACCTCTTGATTGATAGAAGGCAGACTGGCTGGGAGCCTCCTGGAGACCACACAATAGGCTCTTACAATTGAATAGGATATGTTGATTTTGACTGTTTCCTGTCAACAAAGGCCTGCCTGCCAGAAGACACATGTGACTGACCCACCCAAGTCTTGGAGGCGGACTCCAACACTCTGAGAACTGAATTGAAAGCAAAATATATATTTTACAGAAACACTGATAACTCTTTGTAATCAAATGACAGCAATGTATAACTTCGAGAGCATTAATTTAAAAAATGTACCTTCAATTCAAGCCCAAACTCCAATTTGTGTGATGTTCTGGGGCAAAACCCTGCTATTTATGTATACTACAGACTCTGTGTTTAAGCTAGGGACATGGTAATTTACTGGAATATGTATGGACAGGCCGTGTACATGTGTACAAATCTGGAGAAAAATCTGATGTTGCACAACCACTAAAAAGCACAAAATATTGCCATTTTTGAACGCAAGCCCCCAGGAAGAGCAGAGTTGGAACAGGGGATACCTCATGTGATATGTGATGGGTGCATGTAATTTTAAACAACTGTGTACCTGTGCAAATATGTCTTTAGGTCAAATACAGATTGTGTGTAAAGTTGACAGGGGTGGGTTCTCTGTACCATAAACAGACCTCATCATGATGACACTTCATTTCATTCCCCCAATCAAGGGGAAGAGGATGAAGTGGCCAATGACAAGTGGAGAGGGGTAGGGCCTAGGAAGCTAGCCTCTCCACCCATTTTCAAAACACATAAAAGCAGACAGTCAGGACAGATAGGGACATTCTATTCCATCTGCTGCGGGACGCTCTGCCGGGAAAATCCATACTTTACCTCCATCAACCTCCAGAGAGCCAACATAGAGACTTCAATCTATCCACCTTCAGAGACCAAGACTTTACTTCAGAATTTGTAGCAGAGATGTCAACTACAAGCTAAATCCCTCTTTAGCAGGCCTCAAATCATTGCCACCTTTCACAGCCAGGCGAGTTGTTTGAATTCTTTGCAAGAACTCTTGCCATTTGCCAGAAGCAGTGCTGTACCCAGAGAAAGCTGTGCAGAAAGATCCAGAAGCAGTGCTGTACCCAGAGGCAGAGCAGAGCTGACCCAGACCGTTGTTTGCAGAACCAGAGAGCTGACCCAGACCGCTGTGCGCAGAGACCGTCCGTGGCGAGTGAAGAAAACCTGACCAGATCCGTGGCGAAGCCCATTCTATTTCTAAATATATTGTGAGTACCTAGCAGAACTGTGCAGAACCAATCTCTTAGTTAAAATAATATAATTCAATCTATTTTAATCTAAGTAGAACTACCTCCTAACTGTCACCTGTCATTTTCTAGTTGCTAGCTGTCACTTGTCACTTTGAACTTTAAAATTTCAAATCTGAAAAACGACCTTTACCATATCGCTCATATCTCCGTGACCGTTTGTCTTAGAGACTTGCAGTAACGTTTCCCTGAAAGCTGGGAATCTTGGCTTTTCAACGAACCTAGAACCGCCTATACTTTTGACGCAATCGCGAAAAACACACTCGCAAATTTTACCGCGATTTGCAAATTTCTCCACGTGGGAAAACAGCAGCTTCCTTGCTTTCCTTGCTAAAAATTCGTTTGCCTCTTAAGAACCATCCCTGAATCATTGCTAGAGTGAGCCTGGACTAATCTTAACTAGATACCACTCACCCTGAACCTCTAGAGGGAATTAAAAGCATTTTAGCATATTTTTCACTTCATTGCCAGCACATATAAAAGCATTTTGGGCCTGTGTTTCAAACTTCTGTAGTCTAAGCTTGCTGGGGTGAACTGAATTACATTTGATTGCATTTCTGAGAACTGTGTGCTTTCCTTCCATTTCCTTGCATTGCATAAAAGGGGGGAGGGGATTGCCAGAGAAAAGTGATTACATTGTTTTGTTGAAATCATATTGAGTATTTTCTGTATTGCATTTTCATTCAACATTACATCCATCTGAACTTATATAAAGCATTCTCTACCACCTTCTTCTTCTGTTCCTATTCACAAGTGTGCTAGTGCCAGATTCTCCGTTGTTAATCTTTATCATATCAGATTAAGTGTGATATTCAATTATTAATTTATTATAAAGTGTGATATATATATTGACTGTTTAAATTATCAAATAAACCTTTTAAACTTGCAAAACAGAACTGCTCCTTGGCTCAGTGGGGTCAGGGGGATTCCAAGAGAGGGGTGTTATATAGGGGTAGTCATCCAGAACGCATGAACTGGACATAAAGATATATCAATAAGGGTTTTCATTCAGTATTCTAGACTAGGCGTTGACTTAGCTGTAGTGTTGAATTAAATCCTCTTACAAATTGGGGGCTCGAGCGGGACGTTTGGGTTAGATCTACCATGTGCGCAGATTAATACAGCGTGCCAGCTGACCAGATACACATATCCGGTCGGATCACCACGCTGTGTTACGCTGTAAAGCACTCCTCAAAGGAACGCTCTAAGGAAAAGGTCTGTTTTGCAAAAATAAAATACAAACTCTGTAAGTCAGGAAGCAACTCAAATCTCTAGAATGACGACCTTAGTAGACATGAAAATAGCCAGAGAGCACTTCTTACATAAGTTATTTGTGAGAGGTGAGTGGACTCATCAGGACCAGACGGTCTGGTTGCAAGCAATCGCACCCCAGATCACGGAAACAGGGTCAGATAAATGGAGAGACCAGGGTCCCTTACATGTGGCCCTGAGTGAACTATATATGTCCTCTAAGGCCAAGGATGAGCACAACAAGATTGCCAGGGTAGCGGCATATTTATATTTACATATGGGAGCCATGCAGGACAAATGTGCTGAAGGCCAAGATCTGGTGAGTAGGCAACTGCTGGCATTACAGAAGGCCCAATCTGATCTGGACTCTTCTGAGCAGAGGCTGCAGAGGAGCCAGGAGTCAGAAAATGATAGTAGGCAGTATATCATTAAAATAAAGGAGGGCATGGATATACTGCAACAGGAAAAGACTGACCAGGATACTAGATTTCTGGCCCTGCAGAAGGAGCACCAAGACAGTTTGGACTCCTTACTGCAGAGCCAGAAAAAGCTGGAGCAACAATTAGACTTTAACAGGGCATGCACGGAGCAGGTAGCCACCCTGCAAAGTCATCTAGATAGAGTGAAGGCAGAGAGCAACAAGCTGATTTTGAAAGACCTGGATACCCAGGCAGAGTTTGATGAAGAACGCCAGAAAGCTGGTGCCTTTCAAAGGCAGAGGGACGACCTGGCGGCACAAATGCAGGCTCTTAGCCAGGAAAGAGACGCCTTAGGCCAGGAAGTCCGCCATTTAAAAAGAAAAACAGAAGAAAATCACTTGGCCCTCCAGGGGCTGGGTGACCTCCAAAAAGAACACCAGAACTTGTTAAAACACACCAGGAGGGTGGAGGATGCTCTGGCAAGAAAGGAGCAGGCCAATAGGGACACAGCTCAGGAGGTAACCCTCCTGCAGCAAAGACTGGCTCAGTGCTCCAGGACCAATCAGGAGGCACAGAGAGAGAATGAGGCTCTCTGCCAGCACAATGATAGACTCCAACAACAGGTAGCGATGCAGGAGAGACTGATAGAGTCTAGTAAGGCCTTAAATGAGGAACTGAAGGCACAGGCTCTTGCATTGCAACAGGGAGCAGGGGCGGATAGAGATGAGGTTCGCTGGGAAAGAGAAACTCCTGAGCATAACCCCAGGAGCCCTAGTACCAGAGGCCTTTATCTCTCTCAGTCCCTGGACTCTGCCACCCCCATGTCCCCTGGCGCACATGAGCACAGGGCCACAGGGATGGCAGATTACTATCCAGCCAGAAGCATGGGGCTCATAGGCCAGTACCACCCAGGAATGGAGGGGCGGGCATCCGGGTATGGGCACCCAAGCACAGTGAAATTTGATGGTGAACCCCAGGAGAGTAGGCCCATTAAGGGCATCCTGAAAACCTCTGCCCAGTTAGGTCAGTGGGGGGGGTACCCATCAAATCCTGGCAGCAAGGAGGGATCTGAAGACTCCTCTGAGCGGTACAGGACACAGGAGACCAGGTCCCCACATTCTGCCAGCCATTCCCAGGCTCGCAGAATCCGGGAAAAACTGGAAGAACAGACGGGAACCTCTGGGATCAGTGCCTCTGAGTCAGCAGATGAATGGACCAGGGTTACCCGGACCAAAAGGGCCAATAAGACAAAAAGGGCCTTGCTTAAGGACCCCTTAAAGCAGATTAAGGCAATCAGGAGCGTCATCACGCCTTATCATAAGAACGCCAAGTATTCTGTTTGGGAGCACTTAGAGTTGTTTGAGCAAATGATGGAGACTTTCCATTTGAAGGACAGCCAAAGCTGTATTCAATATGTAAAGTGGACCTTCTCCCCGGAATACTCCAGTTTCTTTGCGGGGCTGGAGGACCAAAATCATTTAAGATGGTCCACCTATAAGGCGGCCATCTTGAAACATTTTTCTACTCATAGAAATCCTCAAGAGGCTCGCAAGGCAGCCTACAATTTACAATGTGGGGAGGATCAGGCCCTACAAGAATTTGTGCAGGAGTTAAAGCGTGCTTTTGCACAGACCACAAGAAGGGTGCGCACGGATAGCAGAGAATTTATTAATACGTTTTTCCATGCCTTGCCCAAATACATAATGACCCAGCTCGTGAGGGATTTTCACGAGAAAAGATCTTTAGACTGGGTCATTGAACAGGCGACCCGGATCTATGAGGTGCAGAAGCCAATAGAAAATAAAAATAATGCGCCCAAAAACCCCAAAGTCAACAACACCCCTGCTGCTGCCAAGGTGGCAGAGGTAAAGGTCACCCCCGTTTTAGAGTTGGAGATGGGGGGGCCTAAAAACCTACCTGCACCTAATAATGCTAGTCCCAGAAGGTCCTCGGGCCAGTCACAGACAGGGAGCCAGGGAGGCAGCCCGACAAATGGGGTCCCTCGCTCACCTGATTATGTAAGCCCCCGTTACAAGGGAAACAGACCCATCCTGGGTTATGTGTGGACTCCTCCAGCCCAAGGCGGGGGATCCAGCCAAGCACCTAACCCAGAGAACTTCCCTCCCAACTTCTCACAGGAGGGCAGAAACTCACCAAACCCTGGGCAGAACTTCTTCCCCAGGTATCCACCCAACTTCCAGCCCCAAAATCTTCCACCCTTCTTTCCCCAATTCCCTGAGCCCAGACAACCGAATCCGGGAGAGGGGAGGCCAAGGGCGGAGGGGTATCCAAATCTTCCCAACCAGGGGTACTACCAAAGAAGGGATAGCTACCCTTCCCGGGATCAGCCCAGGGGAGAAAACAGGGCCCCGTATCAGCCTGAGCGGGTTTCCCAGTTAGAGCGCCAGGTTCAAAACATGGCGCGGGATCTGGGTCACATACTGAGGGCTCAGCAGAACCCTCAGATCGGCATGCCGGCGCAGAACGCACCCAACTCTGGACCTAGTGCCCCAGAACAATGACGGGGGCAGCACCCCGATAACTCACCGGTTCCCAGGGAGGAGGCACAAAGGGAAGGGGTGTGTAAAGCCTTGGAGGAAGCTTCCTTCCTCACTTGTAAACATCCCCTGGAAACCCAGGAACCGGAAACAAAATCTCTTGCCCCTGAAAGTCTGCCTCCTAAGGGGCAGAGGGGGGGTAGGAGAAACAAAAGACCCAAACAGACTCAGTTTGAGGAGGAGGTACAGATCTTCCAATTTGAGGGAGAGGGATCCTCAGAGGATCCTGGGAAAAGGATCTTCTCCTTCAGAGAGGGGGGAACTCCTCCCAAAGAAAAATGGGTCCCAAGGGATTCCAATCCAGACTGGGGAGATATGGAGACTGAGCTACCGCCGCCCATCATCTCATCCCAGAACCCACAATACCAAAATCCCCTGGTTCAAACCCATCCTGATGACTGCCTCCAAAAAGGAGGGGGCGGCCCAGAACCGGAGCCAGGGGAACCCACAATGGCTCTGATCTCCAGTTGCCAACTTTTTCTTTCAGATTCCCAAGGCTCTCCACAGAATTCTGCCCAAATCTCTTCGCTAGCGATGTCCAAAACCAGAAAGTTAGCCCACCAGTTGTCCAAAAATGTGCATTATCTGTGCCCCCTTGAGGAGAAGGAGGGAAGATATTATGCCCCGGTACATGTACAGGGGCAGGGTAAGATTTCAGCGCTGGTGGACACGGGATCTCAAGCTACCCTTCTGTCCAGAAGGGCCTTTGATGAACTGAATGCAGGAAGGGGAGGGAATTACCAAATTCCTCTCACCTCACTTCCTGGACAACTCCAGAACTTTGATGGGAAGGAAATTCCCGTCGAGGGGACGGCAGACTTGGACATTAAGATCGGGCGACACAAGGTGAAACACCCGGTCATAGTAGTGACTCCAGAGGGCACCCCTTGTTTACTGGGAAATGACCTCCTGAGGAGGTTGTCACCCTTAATAGATTGCGTAAACAAGATCCTCTGGACCCAGACTAGCCGACCAATAAAATTAAAACAGAGTGTCAACCATGTTAGTTTAAACGGCACCTGCCACATGGTTGAACAAAAATCTGACCAAGCAGAGTTTCACTTCCAGAATAGCCAAATTCCAGACGTGACAGTAATAGCAGTAGGACAACAGACTGGTGATGGAGGGTCCTCTCTATTTCTGAAAATCAACCTTCCTTCCAGTCTAAAGTGGTACTCCACGCTGGAAGGAAACACTCTGAGATTCTATACTAATCCACAATCAGAAACTCCCACTCCTATAGTCCAGAAAGATGTGAAATCAGCTCAGAGCCTGGCTGATATTCAGCAAATTGGAGAGCAGTTGTTCATCCCTGTCCAATTAAATGATGGGAAGGACTCTGTTCTCGCTCGAGTGTGTGTGAACAACGGTAAGAGCTTCATCAGCGAAGCCATGTTCCGCCAACTCCCAAAAGATCCAGCCATTCCCAAATTCAAACTGATAGACAAATGGGAAATGGACCTGGAAGCACCCAATTCCAAACATCTCCTGCCAAGCAGGTGTATGCTCAAAATCTCCATTGGCAACAAGAGCATAGTCCACAATTGTTGGGTCGTGCGAGACGTCACTGCCGCTTTTTACTTAGGCAGTGACATTCACAATCGATTTGCCATTAGTTTGGACCTAATAAACTTCAAAGCTTGGTCCCGATTAGCGGATAATCCCATGGGCTTTGATGATCCAGAAAAAGCATTTAGGTCAGCTCAATTGCTACCTTATGCAGTTGAGATTCAGATCAAAGAGGAAGTCACCATCCCAGAAAGGACCCGACAATTCTCCCTGGAAGTGAAAGTTAAAAGAGGACAACATTTGAAAAACCCTGATGCTTATATACATCTAAATGCTTTTCTCCAACAGCAAGGGTTGGGGGTAAACCCAACTCCATTAGTCAACATAGAACATGACACCATTCCAATAGAGGTGGATAACAGCGACTTAAAGAGTATTACTCTAGCCGCAGGCACCATTATTGGAATGGCGGTTGATGACCGACATTTTTCCATAGATTTAGGTAATGAACTGTTAGGGCCAATCCCCAAGGACTGTTTTGACAGTGACAGTGATGACAATACAACACCAGACAGGATTTTTACCCGCCATGGGGGGAACTTCCTGGTGTACACTTCTTGCCCTTATGGTAAGGAAGATGTGACTTGTGACTTCAGGAGGGATGAGGTGATTTTCCAGGTCCATGAGGGCTGCCTTTCCCACCTGAAGCCTCCAGTCCAAATCAGCACTCTGACCAGGGACTTCTCCACCCAGCTGGAGGAGGCCGCTGAGATAGCCAAACCAGAAGTCTTTCCAGGCTTCAGGCAGATGGTGGGAGAGAGAGTCAACCTAGCTGATGCCTGTGTGACTCTGGAACAAAAGCAAAAGTTGAAACAAGTTTTCTTGGATTTCCAAGATCTCTTTGCGGTAGACTCATATGACTGTGGTCGCACCGACATCCACACAACAACAATCCCCACGGACCCTGGCATGACTCCTGTGTTTGTGAAGCAATATCGCTTGCCTCTCGCATCAGTGGAGTCCCTTACTGAAATAATTAAGAACCTTGAGTCCAGGGGAATAATCCGTCCCATCCACAGCACCTTCAATAATCCGGTGCTGGGAATATTAAAGCCAAACGGCCAGTGGAGACTCTGCGCCGACCTCAGGGAGCTCAACAAACGGGTCCATACTTCCCGATGGCCTCTGCCCTACATTGACCAAGGGCTGGCCCAGATCCAGGGGTCACAGGTATTCACTGCAATAGACCTGACCAATGGATACTGGACCGTGCCGGTCAGTAGGGAGGACCAATACAAGCTGGCTTTTACCTTTGGGGGCCAGCAGTATACATGGACCCGGACTCCCTTCGGATACCTCAACTCCGGCAATGAATTCAACATTTTCCTACATAAGGCCATGCCCGACCTGGGTGCGAGGGGTAACCTGGCTTATGTAGATGATGTCCTCATCAAAAGTTCATCTGTGGAGGAACACATAGCGGAGATCTGTTATGTTCTGACCCAGTTGAGGGCCGCCGGAGCAAAATTTCCTTTCAGAAAGCACAGTGGTGTAGAACCCGTGTTAATTTCTTGGGGCATGAGATTACTCCTCAGGGTCTCTGTCCCCAGGAAAAGAAAGTGGAAGCACTTCAGAAACTGAAAGACCCCACAACTCTGCGGGAACTAAGGAGCCTCCTTGGACTGACTAATTACAGCAGAAAGTTCATTGAGGGCTACGCAGAGATCACCAGACCCCTGATTCATCTCCTGAAGGGGGGGTCAAGTGGGAATGGGGTCCAGAACAAGCCGAGGCAGTAAGACAACTCAAAAGAAGCCTCTCACAAGCGCCCTGCCTAGCTTACCCTGTCAGAAACAAGGAGTTCTTCCTGGAGACGGGGTTCTCTAATACGTGCTTGACGGCAGTATTATACCAAAAGCATGACAAGGTCAATAAAGTAATCTCCTATGCGAGCAAAACTTTATCCTCTGTGGAGGAAAAATTCAACGATTGTGAGAAGGCACTCCTGGCAACGGTGTGGGCATCGAGGAATTACCGCCCGTTTATCCAGGGGGAACACATCATAGTGGAAACTCCACACCAGCCTCTGCAATATCTCCAAAGTGACAGAATCCGGGCCGGAAATGTGAGTAATTCCCGAATTACTTCCTGGATTCTGTCAATGCAAGGCTTTCCTGTGGAGGTCAGATATGGCCAAAACAAGAAGAGTCCCCTCGCGCAAGGTCTGGCTGACTTGCATGATTGTGCCAGAGAAAACTGTCTCGAGGACGAAAGTCTAAAAATCAAGGACAACACGGAGGCATACCTTAATTCCCCACACAAAGTCTTTGAAGAGGACAAGTGTGAGGGAATGCCCACTTTCTATGTGGATGGATGCTCTTACCATGTTGACAACAACGGGGAGAAAGAACTGGTGGCCGGCGTAGGGAATGCATGGGTGAATGAGTTCCCAGAACCCTCCGCTGGATACAAAATTGGTCCCCGAAGTAGTCAGGTGGCAGAATTGATGGCTGTGCATCAGGCCATCCTCACTGCTGTCCAGCATCAACTCCACGAACTGGTCATAATCACAGATTCGGATTATGTACGGAACGGGTTCGTGGAGCACCTGGTTAATTGGAAAACCAGAGGCATGTTATGTGCTAACAACAAACCCTTGAAACATGGGAAGTTGATCCAAAACATTGATGATCTGGTCACCTCGAATGAGATGACCATCCATTGGAAAAAGATCAAGGGTCATTCCAAAGTAGAGGGACCAGACAAAACTGGAAATGACTTAGCTGATCAGCTGGCCGAAACCGGGGCCATCCAAGGGGATCTAATTGAGATTGAGTTCCTGTTGGGGGAAATCCAGGTCACTGCTATCACTAGGTCCCAGACAAATGCTCACAATGATCTTTCAATTGCACAATGGAGTAAGGAGACCCCTGATGATGATTTAATTACAGCTCAGAAAGGGGATCCAATAATTGGTAAATTTTACCAGCACATTGAGGACCCTGAGTACTTTCCCCTGAGGGATACCGATTACATTGGGAAAGAGGACCTAAGAGTGTTGATGAAATGTCCAAAAATGTTCCGAATCCAAGACGGTTTGCTGGTAAGGAAATCCAAAGCTGGCCACGATCAGTGGGTGGTTCCTACCTCATTCCGAAGCCTGATGTTAAGTCACGCCCATGATGTGGCCACCGCCGGTCATAGGGGGTTTCACACAACATTGGAAATCTTAAGAGAGGTTGCATACTGGCCACACATGGGCCAGGACCTCAACCAATATTTGAAGGGTTGTCTTGTGTGTGCACAATTTCAGCCAACATCCCTCACACACCGTGCGCCTCTCCAAAAGAGGGGGATGACCCTGCCATGGTCAAATTTACAAATCGACTTTGTAGGCCCAGTGATTCGCTCTGCTAGGGGGAATAAGTACATGTTGACTGTGGCATGCTTGTTTACCAAGTGGGTGGAATGTCTCCCAGCCCCAAATTGCAAGGCAGAAACTGCAGCTGCCCTGATGATTAACCACATCTTTTCCCGTTTCGGTCTACCTCAAAGGATTGAGTCAGACAGGGGTAGCCACTTCACCAGTGAAGTAATGACAAAGAAGTGGGAGATACTGGGGGTCAAAAGGAAGTTGCATATTGCTTACCGGCCAGCTTCTTCTGGAGCAGTAGAGAGATACAACCGAACCATTGTGAGCATATTAAAGAAGTTTGTGGCAGATTCTGGGCCAAGTTGGGATATCCAATTACCTCTGGTCCTAATAGCCATCAGATCTACCCCTTCATCTGCAACCAAAATGTCACCATTCGAGTTGATGACTGGACGCAAGATGATGCTTCCTCAGCATTTGCTCTACAGGACCCAAGAGCAGACACTGATAAATGCCTCCACAACTCATGAGTATGTGGAGAATTTAAGGAAACACCTTCAACATGCTTTTGCTTATGCTCAGTGGAATCTAGAAAGATCAGCTGATAGCATGAAGACCCACTATGACCTGAAGACTTCCAGGAAGGAATATCAGGTGGGGGACCGGGTCTATCTATACAATTTCCAAAGGAACCAGGCCAAACAGCGAAAAATTTTGCCTACATGGAAGGGACCCTTTGAGATTATAGACAAAATCTCCCCTGTGGCCTACAAGATCCGCATCCCCAAAGGCGGTTTGGCAGAGGGGGAAGACAAGTGGGTCCACATAAACCAGTTGAAGTGTTGCCATCCCAGGCACACTCTGCAACAACTGGAGGAATCCTCTGGAATCCTAGAGGGTACTGTCACAGATAAATTCAGTTCTAACTTAAAATATCCTACATATCGCCTATCAAATTCTGTGTTTCTCAAGTTTATGCGTTCCTGTCTCTTAATTAAAAAAAATGCGCATGTGCATATCTGTTGAGTTCTAAAATTCATATGCCACCCCACTATATCAATGGTGGGGGAAAAATGTCTATGAATAGGTATTGCCGCTCTTCCTTTGTCGTCCTAGGAGAAAGAAAACCTCGAGACTGGCCAAGGAGGACGATCCGGAGACCGGGAGCAGAGACGTAAGGGGCCCAGGGTACCGCCAAATCTTCCCATCAGGACCGGCGAGGAGAACCGATCGATCAGTACCGGATGGAGGAAAAGATGCTGAACTGTGCCATTTGCAGAATTGGAAGAAGATTATGCGGACAGACCAGTGCGTGGGTCAAAACCCTTGTGCACCCGATTCCCCATCAACTCAAATTCAAAGGGCAGTCACGTGGGGGGATCTGTTGGGTGTACTGACCCACGTTTGAGCTGTCATGCTGCAACTTTTGGTGCTGTGGGCTTAGAAAATCCAAGATGGCCAAAAAGCCCACAAGTGCGCCAGAATCCAGGAGAACCACGCAGTTTGTGCGCACACCAAAATGGTTACCTCACTTGCCACCCACCAGTGTAAAGAAAGATCTTTGTTAACAAAATCCACTGTTACTGATGTCAAAAAGTTGCTGAAATCGTGGCTCATTGGACCACTTTAAAGATTCAACCCTTTTGTGGGGTTGCACATAACCATCTTACTGTAAGGAGCCCCATCAAAACAATGTTAAGCAAGGATTATTTACTACCATGTAAGAACCATTCCTGTTTAGAATGCATTAATCCAAGAAAGATCCCAAAATTGCATGCAGTACCAACAAAATCCTCAAGGCGGCGCTAGCGGTCTAAACTCTGACAGGAGAACTGAGTGCAGTTGCTGACAAAGGGATTAGACTCAGCTGACTTCAAAGGCTGCATTTTAATTAAAAATGTGCCACCTGCTGTTCCCAGAGGCCCGAAGCCTGGGAAACACTCTCACCTCCAGAGATTCACACCAGGAGTTAGAATCTCACATGACCTCTTGATTGATAGAAGGCAGACTGGCTGGGAGCCTCCTGGAGACCACGCAATAGGCTCTTGCAATTGAATAGGATATGTTGATTTTGACTGTTTCCTGTCAACAAAGGCCTGCCTGCCAGAAGACACATGTGACTGACCCACCCAAGTCTTGGAGGCGGACTCCAACACTCTGAGAACTGAATTGAAAGCAAAATATATATTTTACAGAAACACTGATAACTCTTTGTAATCAAATGACAGAAATGTATAACTTTGAGAGCCTTAATTTAAAAAATGTACCTTCAATTCAAGCCCAAACTCCAATTTGTGTGATGTTCTGGGGCAAAACCCTGCTATTTATGTATACTACAGACTCTGTGTTTAAGCTAGGGACATGGTAATTTACTGGGTTATGTATGGACAGGCCGTGTACATGTGTACAAATCTGGAGAAAAATCTGATGTTGCACAACCACTAAAAAGCACAAAATATTGCCATTTTTGAACGCAAGCCCCCAGGAAGAGCAGAGTTGGAACAGGGGATACCTCATGTGATATGTGATGGGTGCATGTAATTTTAAACAACTGTGTACCTGTGCAAATATGTCTTTAGGTCAAATACAGATTGTCTGTAAAGTTGACAGGGGTGGGTTCTCTGTACCATAAACAGACCTCATCATGATGACACTTCATTTCATTCCCCCAATCAAGGGGAAGAGGATGAAGTGGCCAATGACAAGTGGAGAGGGGTAGGGCCTAGGAAGCTAGCCTCTCCACCCATTTTCAAAACACATAAAAGCAGACAGTCAGGACAGATAGGGACATTCTATTCCATCTGCTGCGGGACGCTCTGCCGGGAAAATCCATACTTTACCTCCATCAACCTCCAGAGAGCCAACATAGAGACTTCAATCTATCCACCTTCAGAGACCAAGACTTTACTTCAGAATTTGTAGCAGAGAGGTCAACTACAAGCTAAATCCCTCTTTAGCAGGCCTCAAATCATTGCCACTATTCACAGCCAGGCGAGTTGTTTGAATTCTTTGCAAGAACTCTTGCCATTTGCCAGAAGCAGTGCTGTACCCAGAGAAAGCTGTGCAGAAAGATCCAGAAGCAGTGCTGTACCCAGAGGCAGAGCAGAGCTGACCCAGACCGTTGTTCGCAGAACCAGAGAGCTGACCCAGACCGCTGTGCGCAGAGACCGTCCGTGGCGAGTGAAGAAAACCTGACCAGATCCGTGGCGAGGCCCATTCTATTTCTAAATATATTGGCCCTCATTATGACCCTGGCGGTAAGGGGTTTACGCCAGCGTTAGCTGCGCCGACCCCTTACCGCCAACTACGAGTTTCCAGAGCGCCATGGTCACTTTTCCGCCCGCTTTTTGCGGGCGTAAAAATCCATGGCGCTATGGGACCTCGGTGTTAATTACGCCACCGTAGTGTACGGTGGCGTAATTAACACCTTCCCCACTCCCATTGAGCCCTATGGGGCCGAAATGGGAATGGGGAAGGGTAAATGGGTCAATGGGGACTTACCGCCCCGCCAACCTCGGAATGGGGCGGTAAGTCCGCCATCCGCCATGGCGTAAAGGGACTTTGCGCCATGGCGGAAAAGTCCGCCGATGGCGGAAAAAATCCGCCAGGGTCGTAATGAGGGCCATTGTGAGTACCTAGCAGAACTGTGCAGAACCAATCTCTTAGTTAAAATAATATAATTCAATCTATGTTAATCTAAGTAGAACTGCCTCCTAACTGTCACCTGTCATTTTCTAGTTGCTAGCTGTCACTTGTCACTTTGAACTTTAAAATTTCAAATCTGAAAAACGACCTTTGCCATATCGCTCATATCTCCGTGACCGTTTGTCTTAGAGACTTGCAGTAACTTTCCCCTGAAAGCTGGGAATCTCGGCTTTTCAAAGAACCTAGAACCGCATTCCTATCCCCTATACTTTTGACGCAATCGCGAAAAATGCATCCGCGAATTTTACCGCGATTTGCAAATTTCTCCACGTGGGAAAACAGCAGCTTCCTTGCTTTCCTTGCTAAAAATTCGTTTGCCTCTTAAGAACCATCCCTGAATCATTGCTAGAGTGAGCCTGGACTAATCTTAACTAGATACCACTCACCCTGAACCTCTAGAGGGAATTAAAAGCATTTTAGCATATTTTTCACTTCATTGCCAGCACATATAAAAGCATTTTGGGCCTGTGTTTCAAACTTCTGTAGTCTAAGCTTGCTGGGGTGAACTGAATTACATTTGATTGCATTTCTGAGAACTGTGTGCTTTCCTTCCATCTCCTTGCATTGCATAAAAGGGGGGAGGGGATAGCCAGAGAAAAGTGATTACATTGTTTTGTTGAAATCATATTGAGTATTTTCTGTATTGCATTTTCATTCAACATTACATCCATCTGAACTTATATAAAGCATTCTCTACCACCTTCTTCTTCTGTTCCTATTCACAAGTGTGCTAGTGCCAGATTCTCCGTTGTTAATCTTTATCATATCAGATTAAGTGTGGTATTCAATTATTAATTTATTATAAAGTGTGATATATATATTGACTGTTTAAATTATCAAATAAACCTTTTAAACTTGCAAAACAGAACTGCTTCTTGGCTCAGTGGGGTCAGGGGGATTCCAAGAGAGGGGTGTTATATAGGGGTAGTCATCCAGAACGCATGAACTGGACATAAAGATATATCAATAAGGGTTTTCATTCAGTGTTCTAGACTAGGCGTTGACTTAGCTGTAGTGTTGAATTGAATCCTCTTACAAAGAATAGCTGTTTGCCAGCTAGGGGGAATTGTGCCCTGTGCTAAGGTCTTTTTAAAGAGTAGGGAGAATAAGTCGGCCCAAAACATAGGATAGTTCTTGATTACTGCATTAGCCAGCCCGTTCGGGCCGGGGGATCTGGAAGACTTAAGAGCGCTTATTTTGTTCAGTATCGCCCCCACTGAGACATCAAAGGGCGGAAGGATAGGGGCCAGTTTCGGGGATAATAAAGGCTCCGTCTCCCCTGAATTGCGGTCTAGTAGGAATTTTACCCATACCTTCTCGTTAACAGGGTTTACTAAAGAGCCTTTGACCTTCTCTCTGTTCTCATTTAGGAGTGCCCAAATACTGCGAGAATTCCTAGAACAGATAGTCTGTACTAGCCTTTGATATATTATATTCTTCTCTGCTCTTTTTATACTCTTGATGATGGCTCTATATCTATTTTTAGCTTTTCTTACATTCTAGCAGTAAAGGAATCCCGGTAGACTCAAGCACTTAAGGCCCCGGATCTCCGCTCTCAGCCCTCGCTTGGCATCCCTAATTCCCTTATTATAGGGTGGTTTGACGCCCTTCATTTTTAGCATATACCCCAGTTTAGCCGAAGCATGTTTGCCTGAGAATCCCAGGATCCAATCTTCTATGTCATTTGCAGACATGAGATTGAATTCAGAGAGGTCAACTGTAGTGGCTGGATTAAGAGCTTCAGTGGCAGATCTAATGTTATCTCAGACCCATCTATTGTAGATCCTGCATAATTGATTTTAATACTGCCAATGTTCAAAGGCAAAATGGGAGGGATAGGAAGACGGAGTGAGCAATGAAGCAGTGCATGATCGCTCCATTTCTTCGCGGTCACACTCATATCAACTACTCTAGACTGCATCTCAGGACACATAAATATGTAGTCCAGAGTGCTGAGTGATGTTCCATTTGACCAAGTATGTTTCCCAGGCCTGTCTCCTGGAGTACGGCCATTGATCATCGTGAGGTCCCAAGAATCAAACAGTTGGAGCCAGCCTAGTCCTTCAGCCTCCCTTTTTCCATGGGTCATTAAACATGTTGCACTAAGATTAGGATTGGTAGATGTAATTACCTCACCTGTCATATGGCAATTAAAATCCCCCATAGCAACCACAGCAACATTACCAAGCCTCAACGACCTTGAGGACAATAAATCCTGTAATGCCTCTTGTAGAAGTTCTCTCACTACCGCTCCTGGAGTGTTATACAAGTTAATAAGAAGAAACCTGCCTAAACCCCCAACCTCAGGGTACTCAACCTCTACGGCCATAAGATGGTCCTCTGCTTTGCATTGAATCTTATGTGATGTGACTGTATTTACCACCCCTGTGATTAGGCCTCCATGTGGGCGGCCCTTATTACCCCGTTTAGCACGAGATTGATATATAACAAAACCATCGAGCAGTAAAGGGTCCAATGACCAAGTCTCTTGGAGACAAATACAGCTATGTTTGGACAATAGATCTACAGAGCCCTCCGACCTCAAAAGATGGGCAAAGCCTCGACAGTTCCAAGTGAGTAAGGAAAAACATCAATTGTTCTGTAGAGCTCTCGGGAGGAATTCCAGAAGTGATTTAAGAAATTGCTGTATTTCGGCCAGGACGATATTTTCCCCTGCCCCAGACTTAAGATCATTCGTGACCGTGGCAGGAGAGACAGTGTCCTCAGATTCAGGGCAAAAATCAATCTCGTCGGGGTACATATCAATGTCAATATCAACTGCCCGCAGTTCCTCTTTGTATTTCCTGATCAGTCGCGCAGTTGACAAAAAAGTAAAGTGTAAGACCGAAACATGAGGGTTAGGACCCTTCAGAGGTTCGACAAACAGGAAATCATCTGATTTTAAAACACGGAGTTGAGGGATATAATAGAGTCTAACTAATAGCTCGGAATGCGCCAGCCAGGGGTTTTTGCCACTCATGTGTAGATTCTTGATGAAGCAGATGCGGTTCTCGTTAGTGTCCTTGGCTACGCTCTTCTGGTCAGACAGTACAGGCAGAGGCGATCCTCCCACCACGACTGACCCCGGAGGCTGTTCAGGGCATATTGACAGACTAGATGCAAAGCCCTGTTCCACTTCTACCAGGGAGGCTTTGTCTGAATCCAGACAGAGAGACTTCTCTTCCGGCACAACCCAATCTGTAAGGAGACCTTTGGTCATGGTCGTTGATGCCCCTGCAGCCGCTCCCGCAAGTCTTTTCCTGGCTTTTTTCAAGCGTGTTTCAGGGACAGGCCGGGCTCCAACAGTCGGAAGTGGGGCACTCATTGTAGATTTCTTATTTTTAAGTGCCTTTTTTGCCAATCTGCGTTGTTTCCGAGAGGGGGGAACAATAGGGCTTAGTACTGGCTCATGATCATCTGCCGACTCTGGTGGTACATCCTCGGCTAGAATACTCCTGATGGATTCAGAAAGCTCAGCTACCACCTCTACCATAGTTTCCCGATCTTCAATCCCCTCGGCTAAGTGCACGGCGGAAGATAGATTTGCTTCCGCTTCTTCACGAGGGAGATCCTGCAGGTCTAATGCCCTAGTGAGGGTATTGGTATTTGTCAAATACACCCTGACATTTGCAATAGAATCTTGAGCGCAAATTGCAGAGCAGCAGCCGATGATTGAAGTTCAGCTATCTCCGTTGAGCTCGAATGCAGACCCTTGTTTTCCTCAGCCTCTTTATCGGGCACATCCTCCATCGATGCCATTGCCAAATTAGGTGAAGCAGACAGGCGACCACCACTTCCACCAGAATTGTGTAAACCAGGGGAGGTGCTTGTGCTATTTACATCCAGAGGCATTCTGCCACTGGTTGACATCTGAGGGGTTTGTGACAACATTCCTCTCTGTATATTTAAGCAAAGATCTAACAGGGAATTGTTGTCAATATCATCAGGGTTGGTGGTATTTAAAGAAATGCAGCCACTTAAATCTGGGACTGCAATTTTCTCAATAACGGTGGAATTTATTTCAGGAGGAGGATTCACAGGAAAAAACTCAGTGATGGCACCTTGCTCCACCGGTTTAGAGTATTTTGCGTTCTTCTTAGGTTTATTGCCCTTTATATTGGTCTCCTTGCCATCCTTTGTAGGTTGAGACTTGATTTTCCGCAGATTATAGATCAAATGGGCAGACCTTCTTCCCCGCTGCATATCACCGGTGCCACCAGATGTTCACTTGTCCGGATAAGATAGGGCTACAGTGTAGGATGTTATAATGATTGCTGTGATCCGCAAGGATAAATAATTGAACCAAGAGGTCACACAGACGGCAAGAGGGAGATGTCCCAATCTTCCTCCGGGGTCACCTAAATGAGTCCTCTCACCCAACCGCTCAGACCTTCGATACACGGTACCTTAGTTAGGATGCCCAGGATCAAAGGCAAAAAGCCTGCAGTCTCCAGGGCATACCCACTGAATCCAATTCTCCACCAAGATTAGCCCAAGAACAATGATGAATGAAGGGCACCTTGCTGCGCGAAAGTAAGGCTAGGGATAGGCAGTCACCTTAATGGTTAAGCATCTTTATGGTACCCTAGAGAGGTGCGTATGATCAGAACCTCCGGGTCACCTTCGGTGTACCAATAAGGTGTAGCAGTTACACCCCCTTCCCGCATACAGACACTGAGTTATATAAGGCCACCCCCAGCTCACACCACAAGCTGCTAGGGAAGCCTATTTTACTCAGTGCTGGCCATGTGATATACCTAGTAAATCACAACTATAATGCTGGCGATCTCTCTCGCTCCCTGCACGCCCCTTACTCCAAGGGTCTAAGCCCCCAGAGGTACCGGTAGCCAGATATCAGGTAACAGGCTTACCCTAAAGCCTCTCAACAGAGAAGCTACAGGCTCCTCTTAGTAGGCTCCTACCAGGCGTGCACACAGGGGGAACGCTTCTCCAGGCAGGCTCCGCATGGTAATGGGCAAAGCGGACCGAGCAGGCTGCGGTGATCAGATACCAGACGCCGCCGTACGCCGTTCACCATTCGCGACGTTCGCGACCCTGCTCCCCTCACTCTCCTCACATCTCGCGTCTCTCGTCTCGTTCCTCAGAGATCAGAGATCAGAGGAAAGGACCTCTGTACGCGCCGTACGTCCGTACGTCTGTATCCGTGTCAAGCCGCACCTCAATTCGCAATCAACACAGAGGCCGCTTCCGACATGATCCGACATTGATAGTAGGAGAAGAACTTTGAAACACACAATCAAGAAAACACTGTGGTATGATAAAGATTGCTTAGAGGCAAAACATGAACTGATTTAATGAGTAAAGAATGTTTCCGCTGAGGACACGCTGGCATTGCATAATGCCAGAGGGTGATATGTAAATTGGTAAAAGGCAAGAAATTAATTTTGAGTATAGCCACTTGAATCTAGGTAAAATATGATGAAACTGTCCATTAACCGTACTAAACAAATCTCCAATATTCTGCATACTAACCCTCAAAAACAGAACAAAACGCACTTGTACCTCTACCACAGCAAAAACCTAAAACCACCACAAATTGTGCACACTAAACAACACCCAACAAGAAACTAAACCAATTACACACTAAGCATCCTATACACACTCGTACATTAAACACCACATAACATCTATCAACTAAAACAAACCATCACACAGTGACCGTTTTTTTTTTTACGAACTGAAGCTACCAACAGCACATCAGAGCTCTCAAGCACCTTTCCCTCTCAATCCTACTGACTAAGCCCTCCAAGATCTTCTTACCTATCAGACTCGACAGACCCGACAAAGCACCTGTAGACCATGAAATGGCAGCGGTGGGCCGTATATCTCACATTAAAGTTGACATAACTTGAAAAACAAGAAGGAAGAACATGTAGAAAATGCATGGCAGTCCCCCTTAGTAGTAATGATGATATGCTGAGTTCTGGAAGTTGATGGGAGCAGGAACAGCTGAGAATCATACATTAATTCAAGGACATATCCCAGAGGTTGTCTGGCACAAACACTTTAACAATCGCTACGGTGAAACACATGTTTTTACAAAGCAGGACCTATTGGGAGCAAGTAGTAATGACTCTGGGCAAACCCCCTCAATATTCTCATCTGAGGAAATATGGGTTGCAATCCTGAGCCAAAAAAACGATAAAGCCCCAATACCTGATAAAATCCCAATGGATTTGTAAAAATCTGAACCTCAATTTGGATACCCTATCTAACACTTTTATTTAATGCAGTATTCAACTCAAATTCAGTTCTACTCTCCTGGACAAAGGCAGAGATTGTCCCTCTGTATAAAAAGGGAGTCAGGGAGGATCCAGGTAGTCATCATCCAATTTCACTATTGGATGCAGGGGGCATAATATTTGTAAGAGCAGTGGTGGCACATTTGGAAACCTGGACAGAATAAAGAAATATGATAAAGCACTTGTCCACCTGACCTCCACACATCACTCACCTAGCACAGGGGCCATCTGCCCCCCCCAGCACTTGCACTTACTTGCCCTCCTAGCATCACTTCTTGTTACTGCACTTGCCAGACTAAAATCCAAATTTGTAATACTTGAAGACTGGTGCGCGATGAATAATTTAACAATTAAAGTACAAAAACAAAATCATTAGTCTTCACAAAAAATTAGAATAGAATTAAATGTAGTATTGATTGAAATATAATGGTGAGCAAATTGAGAAAGTAGATAATTATGATTACCTTGGGTTGAGGGTCAGAGATAACTGTCCCTGGACAACACAGGGAGGAAAAGCTGAGCTGGCACTATTTAGATATAGCTGGGTTCACCAGAGAACTCTGCTATATCACCAGGGAACATGGGAATGGGGCCGTTAAGATCCAGAACACATGGACAATCATCTAAACCTGTAGTTAAAAGGGCACTTAATTCCAAGGCTGAAGATGAAGTAATGGAACAAGTTAGTGGGAAACCAAGCAAGCATTGAGATGTGAGGAGTATTTAGACAATGTATGGCCAATATACATGATATCATTGTATATAAAATTAAGGATTGGGATCCTACCAGTAGCTGATCTATGCAGATCTTCGATTCCACACTCTCCGTCTCCTCGCACATCTTGGACATCTCTAAAAAATCCCACTACCAGCTGCATCTCCTCAGAGGTTTTGAACCTTTTCTCACCTACCCCCATAGGCTTACCATCTCCAGAGCCCTGGTTCTTTCTAGACTGGACTATTGCAACAGTCTATTTCTCAATCTCCCTACTCCCACTCTCCAACTCATCCCGAAGTGAACCGCAAGACTCATCCTTGGCCTCAAGTCCACGGATCACATCTCTCTGGCTCTGAAATCGCTCCATTGGCTCCCCGTGTCTGCAAAGATCACGTTCAAGACCCTCTGCATAGTCCACAAGGCCTTCTGGGCTGGAGCCCACACTACCTACAACTCTCTATCCTTAAATTCTTACTGGAGCCCTTCGCTCATCTGCTTCCAATTT
Organism: Ambystoma mexicanum; assembly: GCF_040938575.1. NCBI lineage: Eukaryota > Metazoa > Chordata > Amphibia > Caudata > Ambystomatidae > Ambystoma > Ambystoma mexicanum. The sequence goes on along the minus strand of NC_090930.1, from coordinate 234,001,448 downwards.
TCAAAACAGATTTGCGGGTAGATTTCTTTCGTTTGCAGGTGCTTCCGTGTGGAACAGCCTCCCTGCCTCTCTTGTCTTGAGCCTGATCACCTTAAGTTCTGGAAACTCCCCAATACCTCCCTCTCTCTTGCTAACTCCTTCTCTATTCTTGCCTACTGCCCTCCTACCTTCTCCCAAACTCAGCTCTGTTTTGCTGACTGGTTGCCTGCTGCACCTCCAGAGACACACAGATCCCAGGTTCCCCAACCAGTGCTTGCACTTTCCCCAAGGCCTTTGCACTCCACCCACCACTTCTGCACTTCTTTACTCAATCCCTGAGAATGGTGACCTGTTGGCACTTAACCCAGGGCTTTGAATTGGGCACACTTGTTCCCTTCCCCCCTCCCTTCATTCCATGTCTGGCACTTACATTACATAGAATGTACTGGGCCTGGTCCGCCAGGCTTAGGACAGTAGTTTTTTGTTTCTGTATGTTCTTCTTTCCCCCATAGCGCCTTACCATCAGTCACACACTTGCACTATTTCAAACGTCATTGGCCAAGTACAGTAGCTTAAAGGCTGTATGCTTTCCACCCTCTCCTCCCCCGTTGCTCCTTCCTTTTTGTCTTACATCTGCACTTGTAGTAAGGCCGCCAGGCCAAGTTTGCTAGTCATTATTGCAAGATCATTTGGAAATTTCAAGACCTAAGAATTACTCTATATTCCACTGTTCCCATCCCATGTATAAGTGCTTTATAAATAAACAATTACAAATTACAAGTGGAGCAATGATGCATGCATATATTGTAAGGACTGAGAACATTATACATTTCATCCTTGTCTGTACCCTATCCCATGATCTGGATAAAATTTGAAACCACTGTCCCTATTGAGATTAAAAAGAACTGCACAAGCAATTGCATTTTGCTCAAATCTAATGATGACTTGAGAGTGTTCTGTGTCAAATTATCTTCATAAACATGGATGAGGAGCTTAGCCAAAATAAGCAGCATGCAAAATATTGGATGACTAATTCTCTTTATAGGCAGCTGTATGGAAGCTTATTTTGATTCTACGTTATTTCGCCGCGGTATTTTTCATGGCAGGTTTTTTCATCGCTGTTTTTTTTTTAAAAACTCGTTTTTTGGGGGGGTTTTTGGGGGGTTAAACCCCAAGCCACCTTTTTTTTATTCCCTTACACCCACAACCATATATTTAATTTTTAACCACCCACCAAAAAAAAAAACACGTTTTTTTCCGACAAAAAAACCACGAAAAAACCTGCGATGAAAAATACTGCGGCGAAATGCGTGTATACCCTTATTTTAACCCAGAGTTGACCATAAATTCCGGTTTGATGATTTTATCATATAAAAGAATGTTGACAGGGATTTGACTTAAAGTAAAATATGGTGATCACAGTGTTTATACAGGTGATAGCATATGATACTCGGAAAATAGGTGGGAAGAATAACTGACTTAAATTGAAATTATCATTTTACAAAAAATGGGCTTAGCACAAAGTTCTATACCAGCTAGACGCTTTAAGAAACTTACTGTAGAGAACACAGGTGTGCTGTTTGTACAGTGTTTTCAATCGCAGCTGGTGTGTTTAATTAAAGTATATATATTTTTTAAAGAAGCTTGATTGGGCCTTCCCTTTATTTTGGATTCTATTACTGTGTTTTGGATTCTATTACTGTGTTGTGTGGGTCACTACAGGTTCACATTCACACCCTTCATAAGCCTTCAGCCCACCTTACCACAAAAGGTGAAGGAGGTATATTTCTTCTCTAGGCTTGTTTTATCTTTATGATTGCGTTGGCTGAGTATGCATTTCTCGCCCATACTTGTACTCCTGCAGAACAGAATCCAGTTTGTCACAGTGTGCCTGTCTCGTGCAGTAGTCTTCTTCATTTACGTGGTCATAACTGGTTATTCCGTATCGTATCTTTTTCAGCCTCCTCATAACCCTACCTCTCTGTCTCCTCTCTTCCATACGTCTCGCAGTCCTTTCCCACGCTTCACTTCCTTTCAATTTCTTTTGCAGTATCCAATGGTATCTCTATAATTTATTTTATTTTAGAGATAATTGCATTCTCCAAAAGTGCGACAGTGCATCATACTTTTTGCAGGAAAGTTTGTTAGCATGTATAAATTACACGAGAGCGTAAAGGAACAAGAGTAAGGCAAGGAGCCAAAAAGGGAAGGAAGGAAAGAAAGGAAAGGAAAGGAAGGGAAGGAAGGAAGGAAGGAAGGAAGGAAGGAAGGAAGGAAGGAAGGAAGGAAGGAAGGAAGGAAGGAAGGAAGGAAGGAAGGAAGGAAGGAAGGAAGGAAGGAAGGAAGGAAGGAAGGAAGGAAGGAAGGAAGGAAGGAAGGAAGGAAGGAAGGAAGGAAGGAAGGAAGGAAGGAAGGAAGGAAGGAAGGAAGGAAGGAAGGAAGGAAGGAAGGAAGGAAGGGAGGGAGGGAGGGAGGGAGGGAGGGAGGGAGGGAGGGAGGGAGGGAGGGAGGGAGGGAGGGAGGGAGGGAGGGAGGGAGGGAGGGAGGGAGGGAGGGAGGGAGGGAGAGAAAATAAATGTACATCTGTGATTGGAACACATTAGTGAAATAGCACCATACAAATAAAGGAAATACAACGAACGCACGTCCTAACAAATGCAGTGTGAATACCTTATTGACAAGGAAAAATGGGCATTGGAGGCAATAGAGTGCCCTTTTTCTCTTTGTTTTCTTCCATCTAGAAAAACTTGTAAAGCGAAGCTATAGACGTACTCCTGTTCCTCTCTGCTCAAGTGAATAATCTTTGCAGACTGACGGGAGATGCAATATGCAGGAATCTTCTGGGAAATATTTCAGCTCAAAACTTTGCCGCAAGCTCGCCAACCTGAAGCACACTGAACCAAAACTAACAAAAACATGCAAAGCGGCTGCGCCTTCATTAGACAATAACGTACTAATATTAACAATATAGAATGCACTTTATTCTTTTCTGGCGGCAGATGAGTATGACGTGTCTCAGCACAGCGAAGACATATTTTGGGCTAAAACCCCGGGATGAGACGTTCTGCTTCGGGCAAATTATCTGCAATAGTCATCAGCGCTAGAAAATGATAAAATTAGCTTTGCCCCATGGACCACTAAAAAACGAACCGCCACTGCAGAAAATGTGCCTTGCGGGGATGCTAGTTGATATCAGAAATGGGGCTCCACTGCATCTTGGGTACGCCAAATGTGCACCCCCTCTACCTGTGGCCATGGATTCACAATAGAGAATTCCCTAATGTGCAGGAGCTTCGCCCATGCACAAGAGACAATTAATTGTCCTCATCTGTGTTTGGCATAAGCACAACCTAAGTAAAATAACAAACAACGCACGCGTGGACAGTCAGACCCTGTGTGTGTGTGCACCGCCAGGGGTGGCAGATATGCACAATGCAAACGTTGAAATGGGTGAGAGGTGGAACTAGGAACCCCTTTCAAATTCGGATCGGGGTTGACATAAAAGAAAACGAGGGTCTGACCCTCATTGGTCCGAAGTGTTGAATGCACTAGAGAACAGATGTCACAGTTTTATTGCACAGCACACTCCAGCCAGGGACTCCTTCCACGATAATGAATGTAGCATACAATAAAGTGCTTTTTATTTTTGATAAACCACAGGTTCTTTTATTTCAGTAGACCTCCAACCCATCTTGTACCCAACCTCCACAAACACCCTGTGTCACAATGGATGAGGAATTAGGCCGGTGTGTATCGATAAGATATTTATTAATGTATTATTTAATGGAAAAAAGGAAGATCAAACAATTTTACAGCCACTATTGTTGTGGTACACAATTGCACTATTCTCTACAACACAATTCTACTATTACAACTCTCACAATCTTCAATGGCAACACAGAAAAAGACCACTTTTTTGAATGAGATAACCACAGTGGTTTAGCACTCCCCCCTACAACACTCAAAATCAAACATTAGCTAACTTGATTCCTTTGAATGAAGGCAGTGGCAAGGACTAGGGATAGAGAGAGAAAATGGGATTCTAATTACAGCCCACCACCCCAGGATGGGAGGCCAGCAAAGAAAGTGAAAACCCATTTTTTGGAGCAAAACGGCAGAATCTTATTTTGATTATTACTCACACGGCTACTCACAACTGCTATGGGACAGAATAAAAGGAAATGTGGGTTGCTACACTTGAGGAGATAGGGAAGCTTAGAGAATACTAATCAACACACTAGGGCAACATAGAAATAAAGTAGGAAAATCGATTTTGAGGAGAAAGCAAATGCAAAAAAAAAAATACAAATGGCAAATGGAAATTTGTTTTACACTGGATTTACAATGACAGTCAGCTCAGGGAAGGAGTATAGCTCAGAATAGGAAAATCGGTTTTCATTGACACGGACAGAGACACATGACAGACAGAATTGTAGAATTGTTGGCAAAAGGGATTGTTCTCAATGGGACTACGGTTTGGGTTTTTAATAGGACAGATGCAAATAGGAATGTGTGGGGTAATGTAGACAATGCACAGGCAAATTCGGTTTTCAGTTACAAGGAGACTAATTCTTTTGAGGCAATACTTTAATCACTATAATTATGAAAGAAAGACAAAAGGGACAAGGGGGTAATTTTGAATTTTAACCAACTCGTACCGTGAATTTCAATGGGGTCAACAGGAGTGGGATCTGCCGCCTGCACAGTAAGTGTCTTTTGTAGTTAGTTAAAATCACGTGTAGACGTGGGCTGCGTCGGCTCTGCATCGGCCACGAGTGAACCTGTAGGCAGTATTGTTTCTTTAAAGGCAGCGTGGCGCAGGCCCTCGTGTGGGTCACAGGTCGCCCGTTTGGAGGTGATCAGGGCGCTTTTAGGATTTGCTGGATCTACAGCATGTGACTGGGGTGGTCCAGTGCTGGCCTCTTTATAAGCTGCAATCGGATGGACTTGGGGAGCATTTTGTATTGATACGCATCTTTGTGGCAGTTACCCTTGGTGAGTGAGTATTGCGGGGAACGCGAGACGCAAGTGTGTGGCAGACACGCTTCTGCGGGCCGTGATGCGACCTAGTCACAGCAGGTATTCTGGTGGGGTGGAGCAGCAGGTACCCGGGACGAGCGCTTTGAGTGGTGGGTGGCAATATCTGCGGGTGAGGCATTGAGTTCAAATCTTCTACTGGGTTAAGATGTGCGGTACTAACTCTTGGTGATTAGTTGGAAATTTGTGGTAGCAGCTTTTGCCCCTTGTGTTGGGAGTGGGAGAAATCCTTCTTGTTTGGGCGTTGGGTGGTGTCCCGCTCATGCCCCGTGTCTCCCTCCTGATCCCCCCACCCCCCGCTCATGCCCCGTGTCTCCCTCCTGTTCTCCCCACCCCCCGCTCATGCCCCGTGTCTCCCCCCTGTTCCCCCCACCCCCTGCTCATGGCCCGTGTCTCCCTCTGTTCCCCCCCACCCCCCGCTCATGCTCCGTGCCTTTCTCCTGTACCCCTACCCCCCTTCTCATGCCCCGTGTCTCCCTCCTGTTCCCCCCACCCTCCGCTCATGCCCCGTGTCTCTCTCCTGTACCCCCCACCCCGCTCATGCCCCGAGTCTCCCTCCTGTTCCCCCCATCCCCCCTCATGCCCTGTGTCTCTCTCCTGTACCCCCACCCTCCGCTAATGCCGTGTCTCCCTCCTGTACCCCCCACCCCACCCTCCTGCCCCGTGTCTCCCTCCTGTACCTCCCAACCCCACACATGCCCCATGTCTCCCTCCTGTTCCCCCACCACCCGCTCATGCCCCGTGTCTCCCTCCTGTACCCCCCACTCATGCCCTGTGTCTCCCCCCTCTTCCCCCCACCCCCCGCTCATGCCCCGTGTCTCTCTCCTGTTCCCCCACCCCCTGCTCATGCCCCGTGTCTTCCTCCTGTTACCCCCACCCCCTGCTCATTCCCCATGTCTCCCACCTGTACCCCCCAAACCCCACTCATGCCCTGTGTCTCTCTCCTGTTCCTCCGCCCCCTGCTCATGCCCTGTGTCTACCTCCTGTTCCCCCCCACCCCCTCTCATGCCCCGTGTCTCTCTCCAGTTCCTGAAACCCCTTGTTAATGCCTTGTGTCTACCTCCTGTACCCCCGACCCCCGCTCATGCCCTGTTTCTCCATCCTGTTCTCCCGACCCCCCGCTCATGCCCCGTGTCTCTCTCCTGTTGCCCCCCACCCCCGCTCATGCCCCGTGTCTCTCTCCTGTTCCCCCACCCCCTGCTCATGCCCCGTGTCTTCCTCCTGTTACCCCCACCCCCTGCTCATTCCCCATGTCTCCCACCTGTACCCCCCAAACCCCACTCATGCCCTGTGTCTCTCTCCTGTTCCTCCGCCCCCTGCTCATGCCCTGTGTCTACCTCCTGTTCCCCCCCACCCCCTCTCATGCACCGTGTCTCTCTCCAGTTCCTGAAACCCCTTGTTAATGCCTTGTGTCTACCTCCTGTACCCCCGACCCCCGCTCATGCCCCGTTTCTCCATCCTGTTCTCCCGACCCCCCGCTCATGCCCCGTGTCTCTCTCCTGTTGCCCCCCACCCCCGCTCATGCCCCTGTCTCTCTCTTGTTCCCCCCACCTCCTGCTCATGCCCCGTTTCTCCCCCCTGTTCCCCCCACCCCCCGCTCATGCCCCGTGTCTCCCTCCTGTTCCCCCCCACCCCCAGCTCATGCCCCGTGTCTCCCTCCTGTTCCCCCTACCCCAGCTCATGCCCCGTGTCTCCCCCCTATTCCCCCCACCCCCGCTCATGCCCTGTGTCTCTCTCCTGTTGCCCCCCACCCCCCGCTCATGCCCCGTGTCTCTCTCCTGTTGACCCCCACCCCCCGCTCATGCCCCGTGTCTCTCTCTTGTTCCCCCCACCCTCCGCTCATGCCCCGTGTCTCCCCCCTCCCCCCGCTCAGGCCATGTGTCTCCCTCCTGTACGCCCCACCACCCGCTCATGCCCTGTGTCGCTCGCCTGTTCCCCCACCCCCCGCTCATGCCCCGTGTCTCTCTCCTGTTCCCCCCGCTCATGCTCCATGTCTCCCTCCTGTACCTCCCCACCCCCCGCTCATGCCCCGTGTCTCCCTCCTTTTCCCCCCCACCCCCCACTCATGCCCCGTGTTTCCCTCCTGTTCCCCCACCCCCCGCTCATGCCTGTGTCTTTCTCCTGTTCCCCCCACCCCCGCTCATGCCCGTGTCTTTCTCCTGTTCCCCCCACCCCCCGCTCATGCCCCTTGTCTCTCTCCTGTTCCCTGTACCCCCAGCCCCCACTCATGCCATGTGTCTCCCGCCTGTACCCCCCACCCCCTGCTCATGCCCCATGTCTCTCTCCTGTTGCCCCCCACCCCCCACTCATGCCCCGTGTCTCTCTCTTGTTCCCCCCACCCCCCGCTCATGCCCTGTTTCTCCCCTCTGTTCCCCCCCACCCCCGCTCATGCCCTGTGTCTCCCTCGTGTTCCCCCCACCCCCGCTCTTGCCCCATGTCTCCCTCCTGTTCCCCCCACCCCCCGCTCATGCCTGTGTCTTTCTCCTGTTCCCCCCAGCCCCGCTCATGCCCCGTGTCTCTCTCCTGTTCCCTGTACCCCCCACCCCCCGCTCATGCCATGTGTCTCTCCTGTTGCCCCTCACCCCCGCTCATGCCCCGTGTCTCTCTCTTGTTTCCCCCACCCCTCGCTCATGCCCTGTGTCTCCCTCCTGTTCCCCCCACCCCCCACTCATGCCCCGTGTTTCCCTCCTGTTCCCTCCACCCCGCTCAGGCCTGTGTCTTTCTCCTGTTCCCCTTCACCCCCCGCTCATGCCCCATGTCTCTCTCCTGTTCCCCCACCCCCTGCTCATGCCCCGTGTCTCTTACCTGCTCCCCCCACCCCCCGCTCATGCCCCGTGTCTCCCTCCTGTTCCCCCCACCCCCCACTCATGCCCTGTGTCTCCCTCCTGTTCCCCCTACCCCAGCTCATGCCCTGTGTCTCCCCCCTATTCCCCCCACCCCTGCTCATGCCCTGTGTCTCTCTCCTGTTGCCCCCCACCCCCCGCTCATGCCCCGTGTCTCTCTCCTGTTGACCCCCACCCCCCGCTCATGCCCCGTGTCTCTCTCTTGTTCCCCCCACCCTCCGCTCATGCCCCGTGTCTCCCCCCTCCCCCCGCTAAGGCCATGTGTCTCCCTCCTGTACGCCCCACCACCCGCTCATGCCCTGTGTCGCTCGCCTGTTCCCCCACCCCCCGCTCATGCCCCGTGTCTCTCTCCTGTTCCCCCCGCTCATGCCCCATGTCTCCCTCCTGTACCTCCCCACCCCCCGCTCATGCCCCGTGTCTCCCTCCTGTTCCCCCCCACCCCCCACTCATGCCCCGTGTTTCCCTCCTGTTCCCCCACCCCCCGCTCATGCCTGTGTCTTTCTCCTGTTCCCCCCACCCCCCGCTCATGCCCCTTGTCTCTCTCCTGTTCCCTGTACCCCCAGCCCCCACTCATGCCATGTGTCTCCCGCCTGTACCCCCCACCCCCTGCTCATGCCCCATGTCTCTCTCCTGTTGCCCCCCACCCCCCACTCATGCCCCGTGTCTCTCTCTTGTTCCCCCCACCCCCCGCTCATGCCCTGTTTCTCCCCCCGTTCCCCCCACCCCCGCTCATGCCCTGTGTCTCCCTCCTGTTCCCCCCACCCCCGCTCTTGCCCCATGTCTCCCTCCTGTTCCCCCCACCCCCGCTCATGCCTGTGTCTTTCTCCTGTTCCCCCCAGCCCCGCTCATGCCCCGTGTCTCTCTCCTGTTCCCTGTACCCCCCACCCCCCGCTCATGCCATGTGTCTCTCCTGTTGCCCCTCACCCCCGCTCATGCCCCGTGTCTCTCTCTTGTTTCCCCCAGCCCCCGCTCATGCCCTGTGTCTCCCTCCTGTTCCCCCCACCCCCCACTCATGCCCCGTGTTTCCCTCCTGTTCCCTCCACCCCGCTCAGGCCTGTGTCTTTCTCCTGTTCCCCTTCACCCCCCGCTCATGCCCCATGTCTCTCTCCTGTTCCCCCACCCCCTGCTCATGCCCCGTGTCTCTTACCTGCTCCCCCCACCCCCCGCTCATGCCCCGTGTCTCCCTCCTGTTCCCCCCACCCCCCACTCATGCCCTGTGTCTCCCTCCTGTTCCCCCAACCCCCTGCTCATGCTAGTGTCTTTCTCCTATTCCCCCCGCCCCCCGCTCATACCCTGTGTCTCTCTCATGTTCCCTGTACCCCCACCCCCCGCTCATGCCATGTGTCTTCCTCCTGTACCCCCCAACCCCTGCTCATGCCCTGTGTCTCTCTCTTGTTCCCCCACCCTCTGCTCATGCCCAGTGTCTCACTCCTTTTAAACACCACCCCCCGCTCTTGCCCAGTGTCTTCCTCCTGTACCCCCCACCCCCCGCTCATGCCCCGTGTCTCTCTCCTGTATGCCTCACCCCCCCACTCATGCCCCATGTCTCTCTCCTGTTCCCCCACCCCCGCTCATGCCCCGTGTCTCTGTCCTGTAACCCCCCACACCCCGCTCATGCCCCGTGTCTCTCTCCTGTTCTCCCCACTCATGCCCCATGTCTCCCTCCTGTACCCCCCACTCCCCGCTCATGCCCCGTGTCTCCCTCCTGTTCCCCCTGCTCATGCCCCGTGTCTCCCTCCTGTACCCCCACCTCACGCTCATGCCCCGTGTCTCCCTCCTGATCCCCCCACCCCCCGCTCATGCCCCGTGTCTCCCTCCTGTTCCCCCCACCCCCCGCTCATGCCTGTGTCTTTCTCCGGCTCCCCCCACCCCCGCTCATGCCCCATGTCTCTCTCCTGTTCCCTGTACCCCCCACCCCCCGCTCATGCCATGTGTCTCTCTCCTGTTGCCCCCCACCCCCGCTCATGCCCCGTGTTTCTCTCTTGTTCCCCCCCACCCCCCGCTCATGCCCTGTGTCTCCCTCCTGTTCCCCCCACCCCCCACTCATGCCCTGTGTCTCCCTCCTGTTCCCCCCTGCTCAGGCCGTGTCTTTCTCCTGTTCCCCATACCCCCCCTCACGCCCCACCCCCCACTCGTGCCCCGTGTCTCCATCCTGTTCCCCCCACCCCCGCTCATGCCTGTGTCTTTCTCCTGTTCCCCCCACCCCCCACTTATGCCCCGTGTCTCTCTCCTGTTCCCTGTACCCCCATCCCCCGATCATGCCATGTGTCTCCCTCCCGTACCCCCCTGCTCATGCCCTGTGTCTCTCTCCTGTTCCCTCCACCCCCGATCATGCCATGTGTCTCCCTCCCGTACCCCCCTGCTCATGCCCCGTGTCTCTCTCCTGTTCCCTGTGCCCCCCACCCCCTGCTCATGCCATGTGTCTCTCTCCTGTTGCCCCCCACCCCCGCTTATGCCCCGTGTCTCTCTCTTGTTCCCCCCACCCCTCGCTCATGCCCTTTGTCTCCCTCCTGTTCCCCCCACCCCCCGCTCATGCCCGTGTCTTTCTCCTGTTCCCCCCACCCCCCAATCATGCCCCATGTCTCTCTCCTGTTCCCTGTACCCCCCAACCCCCGCTCAGGCCATGTGTCTCCCTCCTGTACCCCCCACCCCCCGCTCATGCCTCATGCCCTGTATCTCTCTCCTGTTCCCCCACCCCCTGCTCATGCCCCGTGTCTCTCACCTGTTCCCCCTGCTCCTGCCCCATGTCTCTCTCCTGTATCCCCCACCCCCCGCTCAGGCCCCGTGTCTCTCTCCTGTTCCCTCCCACCCCCCCGCTCATGGCCCGTGTCTCCCTCATGATCCCCCTAACCCCTGCTCATGCCCCGTGTCTCCCTCCTGTTCCCCCCACCCCCCGCTCATGCCCCATGTCTCTCTCCGGTTTGGGAAGAAAAATTGTTTTTTTATCAGCTCGGGTTCCCACTTTGAGAACCTAGGATGCTAGTGTTCTTCATCCATTGAAAAGGACGTTATGGTTACGTTGCACTAATAAAAACCTATGAAATTCAGTAAAACATCTTTGTTAAAGGGACGTTATGGTTAAGTTGCGCTACTAAAAACCAATGAAATCCAGTGAAAAAACTTTGTTAAAGGGACGTTATGGTTCCAAGTAAAACCGAAAAACCCTTGAAATTCGCCAGTTATGGTAAGCTAAGCAACCATAACTCGCGCCACCACGGTGCACTGCTAAGACTAACACCCAGGACATCAAAGATGACATCACAAATGTCATTGATGACATCACTGATGACATCACATGTCTGGCTCACTCTTTTTTCTTTTACTGATATATCTAGGCAAGTAACAGTCAGGAACTAAAAATTCACAGCATATGAAACATATACAAAGGGGAAAACACATAATTGGAAGAAAGTAATGCTTTCTATGTATGAAGATGATTAGTAAGGTTATCACCACTGTCTTATAGTTCTGTTGTTTTTTTATTACTGTACTTTCCCTGGATATGCTCATATCTGTACACATTGCACTTACACTACTTTCCTTAGGGCCTAGTCACAATATGTGATAGTTATACATAGGGAAGTAGTAGCTTTGAAGCAGAGCAATCATTTCTAAGCATGAAGAAAATCATTTAGGTTACTTCACTTTCCTTGTATATGCTCATATTTGTATGTGTAGTTGTCTGTTTGTGTTTTGTGTGCAGTAATGCAATAATGTAGTAGGTGGTTGTTATTAGGTATTTATTAAATGTTTCACAGTATGCAAAACTCTAATAAGAAAGCATTTATAATTTTAGTATTTAACATGGCTAGATGATTAATATTGCATGTCCATCATGTCTCCTGCAAACTATGCCTATGTTACTAGATGTGTACCTTAGTATATTGGAAAAAACTTCATAATACAATGCTATTTGGATTAATTAATTGCTTGATGCACTACATACCTCATGATATTTATTCCAATGATCCTTGTCACTACTTTAATTAACATTACAATAAAAATCCCATGTGCAGACTTTTCATGAAAGGTAAATGCACATGTGATATCATCAGTGATGTCATCAATGACATTTGTGATGTCATCATTGATGTCCTGGGTGTTAGTTTTAGCAATGCACCGTGGTGGCGCGAGTTATGGTTGCTTAGTTTACCATAACTGGCGAATTGCAAGGGTTTTTCGGTTTTACTTGGAACCATAACGTCCCTTTAACAAAGTTTTTTTCACTGGATTTCATAGGTTTTTAGTAGCGCAACTTAACCATAATGTCCCTTTAACAAAGTTTTTTTACTTTTTTACTGAATATATATATATATATATATATATATATATATATATATATATATATATATATATATATATATATGTATGTATATATATATATATATATATATATATATATATTATACAGCCACGGCAGTGGCTGGGTATTTATGGTTAAGTTGCAAATCCCATAGGAAGAGCACTTTTTGGGTGGCTTCTAACTTCACTCCCCCTGGACGAATCCTCACCAAACTCTGCAAACAACGTATATGGCCCACTCTGATTTCTTTGCAAGGTTTAGTGAGGTTTGGTCCAGGGGGGGCAAAGTTATAGGGGGGTCCCAAAATTTCTTTTTTTCCCATGGACTGAATGGGGAAAAAAATTTGCGCATGCCTACAGCCCAAACCGCTGGACGGATTTTCACCAGATTTGCGGCAGGGGCAGCGGCTTGGTCCCGAAAGCGTGGTTTTGTAAATTTGGTGAAAATCCGTCCAGTAGTTTTTTTTTAAAACGATCAAAAAGTAGGTCTAAAAAAAATGAGTGATATCTACGTCCTCTCCGCGGACACACTTCCCTGTTCGCTCCGCGGGCAGGACACCGATTGGCTAATCGGCTCGCATCATGTCCGCGGACATGTGATGCGTTCACTGATTGGATGGTGAAGAGCGTGAAGTGCGTCAGATTGTTCTGATTCACCCGCCATCTTGGATCCGCCGACAGCGCGGCGGCGAACAGAGGTGAAATGTCATTTTGGGGAGTGTTTTGGTGTGCAAGAGTGCTTGGGGAGGTTTGGGGAGTAAGAGATGGGTCAAATACTGTATTTGTTTAGTTGGCAGGTGCTACTGATGTATTTGCCATGCCCGCGCTGTCCGGGATGTCCGTAATTAGTGAAAATGAGGGGTGTCCTAAGGACAGTATTCCCATCCGTGCTATCCGCAGGCAAGTTGAAACTGTTCTAAGGACAAACGTGGTGTACCCAGACATAAAATTGTCCATATGCCATGGTTAAAATGTTTGATTCTATGGGTGTGATATGCAGCGGTGGTTGTGGTTGTGGCCAGGGCCTAGAGTCCACCCAGGATCGATGGTATAAGCACAGAAGTTATAAGCCACCATGGGTGTGATATGCTGCGATGGTTTTGGCCAGGACCTAGAGCCTTGGGTGCATGGGCGAAGGCCATGCACCCAAGACCGAAGTTATATGCACAGAAGTTATAAGCCACCCTGGGTGGCTTATAACTTTGCTCTCCCTGGATGAATTTTCAACAAACTTTGCAAAAAGAGTGTTATGGGTGGGCCCATATAGACAGTTAAAATGTTTGATTCTATGGGTGTGATCTATGGGTGTGATATGCTGCGGTGGTTGTGGCCAGGACCAAAGTTATAAGCACTGAAGTTATAAGCCAACATGGGTGTGATATGTTGCGTGGTTGTGGCCAGGGCCTAGAGTCTTGGGTGCATAGCCACAGGCCGATGGCCGTAGGCCATACACCCAAGACTCTAGGCCCTGGCCACAACCACCACAGCATATCACACACATATATCACACCCATAGAATAAAATATCTATCAAATATTTGCAAATCTAAAGTTTGTGTACTGTTTGATTTGTATAGTTTGTATGTGAAGTTTTGGCTACGTCAAGTCATTAAGATTGTAGAGTTTGGTAACAAGCACTGTAGTATAACATATCCATGGAAGTAAACTTTTTGTATTGGGGTGTATGGTTAGATGTTTGCTTGAATGGTTTGGTTATGTAGCAGTATTTATGCGTTTTATTAGAAAAGACCAACGTTATATGCACTGAAGTTATAAGCCACCACCGGTGGCTTATAACTTCGCTCTCCCTGGATGGATTTTCAACAAACTTTGCAAAAAGTGTCATATGGGTGGGCCCATATAGACAGTTAAAATGTTTGATTCTCTGGGTGTGATCTATGGATGTGATATGCTGCAGTGGTTGTGGCCAGGGCCTAGAGTCTTGGGTGCATGGCCGCAGGCTGTAGGCCGTAGGCCATACACCCAAGACTCTAGGCCCTGGCCACAACCACTGCAGCATATCACACATATAGATCACACCCATAGAATCAAATATCTATCAAATATTTGCAAATCTACAGTTTGTGTACTGTTTGATTTGCATAGTTTGTATGTGAAGTTTTGGCTATGGCATGTCATTAAGATTGTAGATTTTGGTAACAAGCACTGCAGTATAACATATCCATGGAAGTAAAGTTTTGGTATTGTGGTGTATGGTTAGATGTTTGCTTCAATGGTTATGTTATGTAGCAGCATTTATGCGTTGTATTAGAATATACTTACTGTTTGATTTTTTTAGATTGGATATATTTTTTTCATGAGTTGGGTAACTGGAGCACATAGTCTTTTTCAATTTCTGTGATAAAAGAAAAAAGCATGTTAGTGTATGTATTTTATAAAGACTTATTACATTGTATAATAGACATTTCAGCTTTTTTTTCGACCCTCATATTTAGTAGTTTACAAACAAGTGTACTGTGCAATTTGCTCAGTTTCTGTGTTTGTTTTTCAAATCATTGGGTCTGTGGGAAAAAAAATCCATGTCGGATTAAAAAAATACTTTTTTTTTTATGCTACAGTCTATTTGTTTGTTTTCAGTGTTCACCTGTTGTTTCTGGCTAATGTTCTATCTGTTGGCTTGTTGCAGATTTTTGGAGCAGTTAGATACCTGTTGGCGTATTCTAACTGGTTATAGATATTTAATTGAAGTTTTGTTAATGTTTAAGTACAGATTAGTTATTACATTTTGGTTATAAGAAGATTAAATAAGCGTTTGTAAGATTTGCTGGTAATCTCTGCTTTAAAGTAATAGTATTATCATTACATTAGAACCATCCACATTTCTTTTTTATATATGCAGTGTAGTGACCTGCATTGGTTGTGACTCCTGTGTTGTAGATTATACCTATTGTTGTGAAGGTTTTCTTACCAAGTGATACTTGAACATGTGTGAATCCAGTCAGCTTGCAGTTGTTTTTGGTACCATCTGCATTGTAACGTAGAAGCATTAGTAGTACATATTTACTATGTGTTTGTATTAGTAAGGTGGAGCGATGATCTGAATTGCAGGTAGTACATAAGCTACCATGGTGTGCATTTTGTAAAAGTTGCTGAAATGGAACAGATTCACAATTAGGTATGGATACATACACAAAGCTCTCATTAGGGATTTGTTCCTGTGCCACATTGTTGCAGAGAGTGCATGTATGTTTCCATATGTATGAAATCTGGAAGATTTAATTTATAGGTATGTTTCTGTTTTCCACTACTTGTAATAAGTACACTAGAAATTCTTGTGGATGTTCTTGTGAGTTTATAGTGAATTTCACCATTCCAGCACAGTCGTCCAATTCTTGTCTTATTCTATGAACACTATACATGGTGTCAGGATTGTTTGTTGCGTTTCTATGAAGGACTAAAATTTACAGACATAATTGGTCTGTACTGTGTAAGTAAATGTTGCCAACAATTGGTGGCAATTGAAATAGAATATTCATTGCTACATTTGCGAAGCAACTTAAACCCGTTATATTTGAAAATTTGAATGGACCAGATAGTTCTGTGTCCAAGTCCTTTTTTCGGGGTGTGTGTTGCTTCTTTGAAGAAGTACCTGAGTTACTTTGAGTAATAGGTTCTTCTTTGGTTGTGGTAATTGATGAAGTATTAACTTCTTTTATTCTCTTTGGAGGATTTGCAGTGAGATCCTGTAGCATTTCTGTTTGAATTAGTTTTCTTTTAGAACGTTTTCCTTTTTGTGGAACAGGATATGTTTTTAGATGGGGTGTATAGTGAACGTAGTCTATTGTATTCTAAAATGCAAGGAATATCAGTGTTTACTTTACTTGCATCAAAGTTGATTAGAAATAGACCGTCAAGTGTACGTAAGCGTAGCTCATGCCTTCTTTAAAGACTGTGTTCCCAATATCTATCAATGCTTTGTCTAGAGTAAGACCTTGTGATTTGTGAATGGTGACTAAGTATGCTAGAGTTAGAGAAAATTGTTCTCTGCATACATACATATCTTTGAAGAGAAGGAATCAAGCTGTTGCACGCCCTTTCCTTTTTACTTCTGTTTGTCCAAGAGAATATTGACAAACTGAATGTTGTTGTCACGTGGGTATGTTTGAAAGCCAACAACTTTACCCAGTGCTCCATTAACTAGTCCTTGCTCCACATCAAGGTTACGTTTAAGCATTACTCTACAGTTTGAATATAATTTTAATATTTTGTCCAAAACAGATGTGTTGGAGATAGAATTTTCTGAGGTATTTAATCTTGTTGTGGCTTGTTGACACATGGGTAGTGTCATACCATGTACGTCCAGTTTGTCTGTGGAGCACATTTCAATCACTGGTTGCATTTCTTTTTTCAACATTGTTTCATTGAATTTGAGAACAGCTTGCAAGAGTTGGCATTAAGGACATACAATTGACATTTTAGTGTGCTAATTGTTCCATGACATCAGTAGCACATGAATTATGGCCATAAAATGCATGCATGTGCTGGGTTTTTAATATTGCTTGTGCTTCTTGAGATAGTACACAAACCCTAATACTTTTTAAAATGTTGGCGTAAGTGAGGCCTGCAGATTGGCACATGTTTTCTGTTATTTATCTGTATTGGAAATTTTGCCAAAGGTTGACATTTCCTATGCAGCCAACAGTTGTACGGCAGAGTTTGTGTCCTAAGGTTTTAAAAATAGGTTCACCTTTCACTGGTGTCAATTGAATATCTCTGAAAACAATAATGTGTTTCCTCCAAAGAGCTCTTCATAGTTTGTTTTAAGTACTTCTTGCAATCTGAGGTGAATCAAAGCTAACATTAGGTTGGAGACCATGCTCACGTCATCTATTAGTAGCATTCTCATTTGTTTTAACACTGCGTAGTTCCATTGCAGCTTCTGTAGAAAGTTTCTAATATTCTAATTTGTTTTGGTGTTCTACTGGAAGGAGTAGTAATCAGTGTAAAGTGACACTGCCTATGTTGTAGGCAGCTAAACCTGTGGCAGCAGTTACAACAGCTGACAGTTTGTTCTTTGTCCATTGTTGAAGGAACTTGCTGATGATTTTGATTAAGAATGTTTTGCATGAACCAGCTTCACCACTGATGTATAGCAGTATAGGTTTGTAATTTTGGCAGGTACATTCTTTATTTTCATGTTGTACACCATGTGCAATTTCTTTTGTTATTTATTGAAAAATGGTATGCTGCTCTTTGTTCAGTTTTGATTGTAGTACAGTTAAATCTTCTGTATCTTCTTCATAGGGACACATGATGTTCTCTACTTCTGTCTTAGCTAATTCTGCCTCATTTGCTATTAGTGGCTGTCCCAGTGGTTCTTGACTTCCTGTTACAGAAGGTTGACTACTGTCGGGAGTGTCCTTATCTAGTTGGCCTGGAGTTCTTCTTTGTGTTGCTGTTCATTGTGCAACATTGTTTTGTACTATGTAACTTTTATATCGGTGATAGTGCTTTCATTTGCTTTGAAAGCGTCTACATAGGAGTCATAGTTTTCTACTATCTCTTCTTCTTTTCTCCATGGTTTAAAAAGTTGTAGCAGGGACATGTAATATAGTTCTTTATGTTGAGGAGTTTTTAATGACAATTTGATATGATTAATTAAGCTTCGTTTGGTACGTTTCACTAAGCTGCCTTCACAATCTGGCACTCTATATCTCTATTTTTTTTTCATCGGGTTTTATATTATGTTTGTATGTGAAGTTTTGGGCTATGTGGTATAGACACATTGTTTCCAAACTCTTACTCCTGTTCAGGTAGTATTTCTCAAGTAAATTGTTTTTCAAAATGTCTTTGCTGTTGGGATCATTTTTGGCTATTGTTTCTATGTCGTCGTATGATATGAGAACTCTTTTTCTAGATTTAGCAGGAACAAGCCATACTATATTTTCAGATTTTCCAAACAAAGCATTACTGGTTAAACTATCTGCAGCTTCATAGGAGCCACATTCTCTATGAGAGGGCACTGTTATGCCTAAACTGTACAATTTCTGAGATAGTGTTTTGTCCGATGATAGGTCATTCTAGAAGACTTGAAGCTCTGTTTTTTCTGCTTTTCTTAAGTAGGCTGTAACATATAGTGCAACTGCAGTGGAATTGTCTGCAATGTACTGCACATCTATGTTTGCATTCCATAAGAGGGCACTGATTGCATTGTAATCATTGATACATTTTGATTCTTCTTTCTTTTTATATAATATGTGTTCTTAGGTGATTTACATTTAACACTATGACTAACTGAAGACATGAAGTTGTTCACTTCACCTGTTTCTGTAACTGGTCTAGGGAAACCAAAGCAGCATTTGGTGTAGTATTTCCCTTTGTTTTTGTATTTGCGACTACAATATTTGCCACATTTGTGTCTTTGAAATTGTACAATTTATGCATGAAGATCACTATTTGTTATTTCCGATGGAATTTCACAAGTGACATATTTTTCGATAACCTATATAACAGTGGCAATTTTAGGAGCATATTTAATCCATAAAAGCATGTGGATATGTGGTGCTCCTCTCGCTTGATATTCGTTTCTCCAAAAGAAGTGTTGCAAATAAAGTGTAGCATTGCAATGAAACGATGATGGAAATATCTTGAGACATTAACTGGATCTAGAGAGCAAAGTTCTCCAGGTGTTAATATATCTATGTTGTTTTTGTTGCTGTTTGCAATGCGTAGGAACTCATGTAAATCTTTCCATGCATATTCTTCACAAATTAATATAACAAATCAAGTGGGTGGCCCAAGGTTTCTTATCATACAACGTACATCTCCGTGACGTCGGAACCAGTACTCTTTCGTACCATGCATGTTTGCTAACTGATTTGTAATGCTTGATTGTAAAACTTCATTTTTTTCTTGCATTAATTGCATAGCTGACATATCTTGAAAGTGGGTTCCTGATTTCAATATGTGAGCAACTCTGTAACAAAGAGTTGCTAGTTTACTTTCAAAGAGTAGGTAGAATATGTATTCCATATTTTGTCTAAATCTGGGATCTTCAGAATACATTCGTAATGAGCGGTATTCTGATGATGTTATCTTTGTGGGTCTATCATCGTACCTTCCTCAGGAAAGAGTAGAGGAAAAGCATGTGCTTCTATACTTTTTTCCCATAAGCTGATTGGTGATCCTTTGGTTTGTTACATTTGGTATGTTTCTAGTGCATCATCTATGGTGTCATTAGAGTGTAATGGATGAATTGTATAATTGTCTAAAATATTGGATACTGTAGCAGGATCTAGATGTTCAAATTGACCAGATTCTGGTGACTCTTGAATTATTTCGTTTGTTTCCCTTAAGTGTTCTTCAATATTTATTTCTTTGTAGTATTAATTATTGTCTTTTAGATATTGCAAGGCTTGTGTAACTTTATGTAAGTCTACGAGTTGTTGCCAAATTTTGTTGTCTTTTGTTGGTACACCATTTACTAAGACCATTAACGATTGCTCTATTGGACATTGCAATCTCAGAGTGTGCTCATTTTCTTTCAGATTTAATGGTAAATAAACTACTTTGCCACAAATGCCTTTCACCAATTCAGAGGGAGGTCATTTTGCTGTTTTGGTTGAAGGTGTATTATTGTTTGAAATGGGTGCACTGTTTGAATTATAATGCTCTCATATAAACTGAGTTGTTGCAGGAGTTTTGGTGGTGGGAATAATTTCAAGTTATTTGTGATAGCACGTGAAGGAGTTTGGTTGTTGTCAAGTTTTGTAGTGCAGTAACTGCAAAGTATTAAGAGGTCAGTTATTTCATATTTGTTTTCTGCTATAAGGTAAAGAGCTAATTCAAACCATTTGGAATCTTCATTGTCTTCTATTTTGTATGTTACGTCTACAGTTTTTGTGTTACTTTTATAAAAAGTTCTGCGGCAACACACCCACACATGGTTTGGTACTTCAGCAGATGTACTTTTACATTTTAGTATTTCTTTTTTGTATGTGTGTAGTAGAAGGTTGCCATGTTCACAATTGTTGCTAGTCTGTTGTAAAGCTATTGCATTTTGTAAATGGCTTTCACTTCCAAAATATTTTCTCTAGATATGGTCTATTTCTTTGAGTAGGTCTTTGGGTGTACCATGTAGAAGAGTGTTATTTAAATTGGTTAGCGCTAAAGCAGGACTTTTAGCATAGTACAGTTTATAGACTAGATTTCTTATAGTTAAATGATGTGTTGATATCATTTTGATATGATGGAAGGTGCTTTTGCAAATAGGTCCTGAAATGCAGGCTAATGAATGTCCTTGTAGTCCTGTGTATTTGCGCACTGGACATGTATCCATATTTTGCAGCACTTTCATTTTGATTTTGTCTTTGCCTTTCACATACTGATTAAGGAACTGGCGTAAAGATTTGAAAGATTTTTTGGGAATGTTAAACATTGACGTGCATGGCCATTTGTATACTGGACGTTCTGGTTCAGTCGAATGGAGAGGTAATTCTGAGTTTTCTGAGGATATTTTTTGTGGGCAGTATTTCTTGTTCCATTATGGTATTATTCATTTTCTTATAACCTCGTCCAATGCTACGTATGGCAATTTTGTTTGTTTGGTTTTGTTTGTATGCTTCTTCATTAAAATATGGTTCTGTGCTCGTGGTGTGACTCCATTCACCTCCACAGATATTTAAGAAGTTATTTTTGTTGACATTCCGTTTATTGAGAGGTTTTCTTGTAATTTAGTAGTTAGTTTATTAGTGCTTTCATTCTGTTTAACACTAAAATGAATAACTTTCTTTTGAGAAGGATTCTATCAAAGCTTCTAAGATTAATTTTCTACGGTAGGTTTGAAGGGTTGTGGATGATTTGTCTCCTGTGTTTATAAGATTCTGAAGGACTCTGTGCCGGACATTTTTGCTAAAATACTTTCTTTGGTATGGTTACTTCCTAGTATATCAAGATTTATAGGAGCAGATTTAGCAGTAGTGTTAACCAAATTCTTTTTACTCATTTTCTGTTTCGTTTTACATTTTGATAGAGGAGGCAAAGTTTCTGTACTGGAAGCTTGTTTTGTTCGCTAAATGACTGCATTATCTGTTTTGTTTGAACTTTTTGTACAAACTCTGGTAGAGATGGATGCTTATTTTGGACACTTTTATTTTGATTTGCTCTACTTCTGCATTGCTTTCTACGGACTTGCTTTTTGGTAGGCATTCTTTGGGGTCTTTTGAAAAAAGAAAAGAAGGTATGGGTTGAGCCGTTCTGCAATGTATGTGTGCTGTGTGCATGAGTGTCTGAGTATGATGCGAAAGATGTATGTGGTGGCGTGTGATTGTGCATTGGGCAGCTGCAATTATTTTGGAACTCTATTCTTCTATTTGTGTGTTACTAAACTGCGGTTCAGATGAGAGTAGAAAGTGAGCTAGTGGTGAGGAGAAGCATTAATAGTAATCCTAATGGGTTAAAATTAAAACAGTTCTTTGTTTTGTAATACTAACATTCTAGGGGTTGAGTATGTTATTTGTGTTCCAAGAAAACTGGGATTTGTGTGCCATTATGCCTGCTAATCCCTGTTTAATAAATGGGGATTTGTGGGCACAATGGTTCAGAAATCTCTGATTTTTTTGGTGCGCTAATTACATGAATGTACCACACAGTGTGTTTGAGGAACATTAAGAATATTAAGGTAGTATTGTACTTACTCTTTTTTTGTGGAATGAGCAGGGTTCTTCGTATATGTTGTTTGTTGTTCAGATGCTGCTGATTTTCAGGAGAGTGATCTTCACGGCAATTGTAAAAGAAAGAAGTACGTAATTTGGTGTGTTTATAGCACTGATGTTAATGTAGACATTGATTATTATGTTTTTGTAGTAGTATTCTTGTTTGATATGTGAACATAGTCTATGCATGCATTCCATTTGACTATGTTCAGCCTTTATATTTTATTTACAATATGTTAGTTCAACAGGCTTTGCAAATGAGTACAATTTTAAGTGTATGAAATTCACTTGTTTTTTTAAAGGTGTGTTGTAGATAGCAGACAGGTTTGGAAGTGACAGTTGATTATAGTAGATGGGAAAGATTTCAATAAGTTCATTTTATAGGTTATGCAGGTTTAGTGGCATTACTCTGTTGATATGATATGATATGATATGATGAGAAATGGCATTTATAACGCGCCTATACACAAGTGTTTCAAGGCGCGACGAGGCAAGGGGGGGTGAACAAGGGAGGACAAACAACGATCTTACTGGGCCAGGTGTCATTCAGATCGCGCAAGTGCATGGGAAGAGGGGAGAGGAAAGTGCCGGGAGGAAGGGAGAGGGGAAAGTGCAGTACATGGGAAAGTGGAATAAATACAATAAATAAAACAAATAAAACAGCCAGCTAGTGGCAAGTGCAAGGAAGTGCAGACAAAAGTGCTGGTAGGGGGACTGTAGGGATACAGAAAAACAGTACCCAAGTGCAGGGGTTGCCAGGGAGGTAGTGCAGGTGGGCGATTAACGGGGCCTGGGCCAGAGATCAGAAAAAGGGTGGCAAGGTAACCAGTGCAAATTCAGACAGGAATTCCGCAGGGAGTGGAGGAGAGAAAGCAGAAGCAAAGAGGAAGGTTTTGAGGTGCTTCCGGAACCGGAGATGGTTCTCCTTGAGTTTCAGGGAGGCAGGAAGGCTATTCGAGAGAGAGGCCCCTGCCAAAGAGAGTGATCTGCCACCAACTCGTTGCTCGGAGAAGCGACTGACCATGAGGGAGTTGGAGGCAGATGAGCGAAGAGCACAAGAAGGAAGATATTTAGGAAGAGAGAGTTGAAGTTATTGCAGTCCCAGACCCCAGAAGGCCTTGTGTACAATGCAGAGGGTTTTGAACTTAATCCTCGCAGTCACTGGGAGCCAGTGCACAGATTTCAGTCCTAGAGAGATACGGTCCCTGGGCTTGAGGCCAAGCACAAGTCTCGCAGTCCTATTCTGGATAATTTGCAGAGGGCGGAGAGTGGAGGCAGGCAGATTTAGATAGAGGCAGTCCAGCTTAGAGAGGACCAGGGCTCTGGAGACAGTGAGCCTCTGGGGGAAGGAGAAGAAAGGAAGAATACCTCTAAGAAGGTGCAGCTGGTAGTGTAACTTCTTAGAGACGTCAGAGATGTGAGGGGAGAAGGAGAGTGCAGAGTCGAAGATGCCCCAGAGGTTTTTAGCCTTGCAGGTGGGATTGGGGGAAGGGCCAAGAGAGGCCGGCCATAGAGCTGCAGGGAAGGAAGGAGTGGGTGTGCTGATGAGTAGAATCTCAGTCTTACTGGCATTAAGGCAGAGGTCGTTGGCGGCACACCATTCCTGGATGGCAGACAGACAGAGATGAGGGAAGGAGAGGAGGAGGAGGCTGAGAGTAGCCTGAAAATGAGCTGGGTATCATCCGCATAGCACTGAAAGTTGGGACAGAGAGCGGCGATGTGGTGGGCAAGGAATGCCAGATATTGGTTGAACAGCCAGGGCGAGAGGTTGGATCCCTGGGTGACACCACAGATAGAGAAAAAGATGTCAGAGAGGAAGGACCCAAGTTGGACCTGGGAGGGTCGGTCGGAGAGGAAAGAAGTCAGCCAGGCAAGAGCCTGACCAGTGATGCCCAGACAGTTGAGCAGGATGGCATGGTTGACAGTGTCAGAGGCAGAAGATAGATCAAGCAGGATGAGAACGGACGGGGTGTTAGAGTCAAGGTTGGTGAGCAGGTCTTCAAGGATGTTCAGGAGAGCAGTTTCTGTCCTTCTGGCAGCTTTGAAGCCAGACTGATGGTCATGAAGACAGCCATCAGATTCAGTGTGGCGATTGAGCTGGGAGATGGCCAGTTTCTCCAGGAGCTTGCCCAGGAATGGAGTGATGGAGATTGGGCGATAGTTAGCCAGGCAGGAGGGGTCGGAAGAGGGTTTCTTAAGAAGAGGGTGCACAAGGGGGTGCTTCAGGGGGGAAGGGAAGACTCCAGTGGCGAAGGAGTGAAAACAGGGAATAGCGGGAGGTGGGTGAGAGGAGGAGAGTGAGGACAGGATGTCCTGAGTTTTAGAAGTGAAGTGAGAAGTCAGTGCCGTGCAGAGGGCCTGGGAAGGGACAGGGGAGTTAGAGACTGCGGCAGGATTGGCCAGTTCCTTGCAGATTTTAAAGAGTTCAGCTGAGTTATTAGATGCTGCAGAGACGCGGGCTTGGATATGAGCTCTCTTCTTGGTGAGGACGGAGAGCTGGTATTGCCTTTGCAGCAGGCGGCAGGCCAGTTTGTCAGAGGATGAGCTTGAAACATGCCATTTCTGCTCAGCCACCCTACACTTGCGTTTAAGTCATACCAGGAGTTACACTTGACTTTGGGTTTCAGGCGGATCCTCATGACAGGGGCAAGGATATCAAGAGTATTGAAGATAGAAGAGTGGAGCGTGGAGAGGGCTGTGTCAGGGTGAGAGACAGCCAGGGGGGGAGGAGAGGGTGAGAAGGTGGCGGCGAAAGCCTCAACTGACACGCACTTCATGGGTCGGATGACCGAGAAGGTGGGTGGCAGTGACGGAGGTGGCTTGGCCTGCGGGGTGTGGAGGGTGAGGTGGGAGGATAGGAGAAAGTGGTCTCTCCAGGAGAGAGGAGTGAAGAGAGGGACAGAGAGGGGAAGGTCTGAAGAGATCAGAGCATCGAGAGTGTGCCCTGCAGAATGAGTTGGGCCAGAGGGGAGAATAGTGAGTGAGAGAGAGTCGCAGAGGTCGCGAAAGAGTCCGGAGGGGGGACAGGAGGCATCCAGGTGGATGTTGAAGTGTCCAAGAAGGAGGAGTTGAGTGGTTGAGGCCAGGAGATAGGAGGATAGGTCAGCCCACTCAGAGAGGAAGGAAAGAATCTGACCAGGTGGCCGATAGATAGTAGCCGCAGTAAGGGAATGGCTAGGGGAGATAGAGAGCCTGCAGACGAGGCATTAAAAAGAGGAGTAAGCCTGCATAGGAGTGACAGAGGCAGGAATCCACTCAGGGAAGATAAGGGCTATGCCCCCACCAGAGCGGTTGGGCCTGGGCACAGAGAGGATCTTGTAGCCATCGGGAAGGAGCGAGTCAAAGCTAGTGACAGAGCTGGCTGTGAACCATGTCTCAGTGAGTCCGAGGACATCGAGATCAAGTTCTTCAAGAAGGCGGCAGATATCAGAGGAGTGTTTGACAGCGGAGCAGGAGTTAAGAGTGGCAATGTGGAGAAGGTTGCCCTCCTTGAAGGACTTCCGGGGAGGGGTACAGATCAGAGGTACACCCTGCGGAAGTGTAGAAAGCACCCGAGAGGGGGCAGAGAGGGAGGGGGAAGGCAAGGTAGCCAGGGAAAGGGGAGAGGGGATAGCAGGAGAAGAAAGGAAGTTGATGAGGTGCGGAAAGCATCTATCAAAGAGATGAAGATTGGCCTGAGGGCCTTGTACCAAGATGGTCCCATTGGAGTAGACATTAATGATGACCTTAGAGGATAGGAAGGAGGCCAAGAAGGCGTCCCAACGGGTGCCACCATTAATACAGAGACCATATGAGGGGTCCATAGATATGGTGAAGGAATGACAAAGAGGATGTCTGTGAGAGTTTCCTTGGAGGTTGTACTGAAGTTGGTGTTGGCGATAGAGAGGCCTGGGTTGGAGACCAGGATGTCCTTTTTAAACTTCTTCCTACCAGACTTAGTGAGGAGAGCAGGATAGTCAATAGAGAAGCAGTTAAAAAAGATAGGGGAGATAGAGAGCACCATAGAGTAGGTAGGAGAGGAGGTACCAGGGGTAGACAGACAAGAAAGCGAGAGGCAAGTGAGTAGAGCTATGGGACAAGATGACGGCACACAGGATGCAAACATAGAAAAACACAGGACATTCTAAGACAGTAGAGAAGAGATACCTAAATTTGAGAATCCTAAAGAGGGAGAAAAGGCCGAGGTTTCACAATGCAATTTTAGTGGGGCAGATACAGCAATATAAACAATGCAAATTTTGGTGTGGCAGATACAGGCAAATTTAAACCAGTGGAAAGCCACCTAGCTTTGAGAATCCTATAGAGGGAGAAAAGGCCTAGGTTTCACAATGCAATTTTAGTGAGGCTATTTTATGCATCCATAAGAGTTGTACATACATGCCAACATTTTGTAGCAGCTGGGAAGGAGATTCTCTCTGAGCAATCGGGAGAGCTGAATTTCCCCATTAGAATGAATTGGGATTATTATTTCACGAGGGAGGCAGTACAAAACAGCAACATTTGTATATGTATGTACTGTGAATACAATATCCCATAGGATTGCATTGGGACTAGCATTCATTTAAGGTGGGAGATAGTAAAAAAATAGTGTGAGTTTTCAATGAAAAATCGGGAGGGTTGGCATGTATGTATAGGTTATGCGGGAGACAGTAAAAAATAGTGTGATTTTTCAATGAAAAATTGGGAGTCTCTGGCCTAAATCGGGAGGGTTGGCATATATGTATAGGTGCACCGGCGAAGTCCCGAGAAGTCCCCCTTTGCCCGCTGCTCTCGGCTATTGACTTTCCAGTGAAGACGTGCTTTCTTCGTTTCATCTATTGTTAAGGACTCTAAAACCCACAAGGCTTTGTGTTCCTATCTGTGTGGGCGTGTCTACATAAGAGGACTTTTGCGCACACCGTGCGCGCACCGGCAAAGTCCCGAGAAGTCCCGCTTTGCCCGCTGCTCTCGGCTATTGACTTTCCAGTGAAGACGTGCTTTCTTTGTTTCATCTATTGTTAAGGACTCTGAAACCCACAAGGTGAAGCACATGGGATACTCTTCATCTACTTACTTATTAATACGTATTATACGTATTATATACATACTGATCGTGTGTTCTCTTGCATTCAGGCTTTGTGTTCCTATCTGTTTGGGCGTGTCTACATAAGAGGACTTTCGCGCGCACCGCGCGCGTGCACCGGCGAAGTCCCGAGAAGTCCCGCTTTGCCGCTTCGCCGCGGCGTCACGAGCAAAGCGAGTTACTGGGACATTCGCTGTTTACGCTTGCCCTCTTGCTCATTCACAGGTAGGGAGTCCCAAGCTTCTTCTTATTCGCTGCTGTTGTTGCCTTATAAAATCCAGTACCTTAGAATTTCTGGACACGCGCTTTCGATCTTTTTGAGGCACAATGAAGCGAAATTTGTACACCCTATGCACTGGAATGCCCCTTTTGGGAAGTGCAAATTTGAATCTAAGTGGTATACAAGCTAGGGCAGTTCCTTGTGTATCCACCCCTCGTTACCCCTCATTCTGTAAACTCAAAGAAACAAACTTCAAGCACTCAGGATATACGCTTTTTGTTATCCTGATTGTGTGATTCATACACCAACTTTGGAAAATCCTAAAGACAACACCCAGTCATCCCCAAATATAGCCAGTAATAACCAGGCGGTGTGTTGCACGACCTTGCATGTCTCCTTATCTGATAGTACAGTTCTCAAAAGGGACTCAATGGCTCAAATTTCTGCAACCAAACACAGCTCATCTTCAGTTAAAATCCCTGGGGATGTAGCTGTGATTGATTTGCCTTCCCCCGGCTCTGATTTCACGTTACAAGAAACACTTGGTAATATATCTTTTTCGCCTAAGTTGTTTTCAAATGGAGGTTTTACTCAATCAAACATAACTTCTTCCTTTCTAATTCCTACACCTCGTAAATGCTCTCCAGTCGATAAGCCTCAGTTACCACAAAACGTGTTAAAAGTGGTTGAATTAACTTTAGGAGCTATGAATTTGACTATGCAAACAATCTCCACACAATTTAATACACTGAATACTAAATTGGATGTACAAAGCGCTCAGTTATTATCTGTTCTAGGCTGGCAGGCTAAGCAAGAGATACGCTGGGGCCTCCAGTGACCCACTACAAATGAACCGATTTGGCCGTCAAAGGTACAAGTTGACAAGAGTTCATCACCGATCAAACTTGCTCCTGTCGCCACTACGACCTTAGTCATGGCACCTCCTCCTACAAATGTGCCGCAGATTCTGGTGAATAATTCGAATTCGCATTCACACTCAGGTAGCCAAATGTCACCTATCACCGTTGACAACTCAAGTGTTTTGTGCTCCCTCCCCTACATTGGTCAAATCATCCGAGAAGTCGCTCCTGACGACGATAACTGGTGCGTCGAATAATGTTCCCTCTCAAGAGCTATACACAATATTTTGTAAAAACCCACCTCGGTTAGAAACAAAATCTCCCTCCACTGGGCAAACTAAACAACAAGTCAAAAAAAGGCTCATGATGTCAGTAAAAAATCTAAAAATGTTAAGAAAATTGAAGTAAGTGCTCCGGCAAGCTCGAAGAAATTCTTTAGCATGCTTACTCTTCCTAATAAGCACAGTCAGTCAACCTCCTGTGCAATTACTAAAAGGTACATGCAATTGAGTCAAATGCGTAAAGCCAAGCTTGGCTTTTCTAACAAAAATCCTGTATCTGCAGTTCCTTATGCACCACTGGACAACTTAGTCCAAGCAGTTCAAAATCATGAAATACAGAAAGCTAGTTTGGAAGATCAGCATTCCATGCAGACGGTTGGTACCAGTGTAAAGCGAATTTTACTGAAGTGAACTGATGCTATGACCTCTAAGGGCCCAAAACCAAAACAAGTGCTATCCTTCAAATCCAGCACACCCTCTGAACACGATCAAGAGACGCTGGCGAGACGTAGAATAGAAATCAGAAAGGAAGTTGATTCATACATGAGTGAATTTGTCTCTTTACCGTTACTTAAAGCTCCATCAATTGAACCACTCATGTCTGATATTCCATCAAATCAGCTATCTGTGTCAAAGCCCTCGGTCTCATTCAAGGGTGATAAACTCAAGAAAATGGCAGTCTCTCCTCCCTCCTCGTCTAGCCACAATGCAGAAATAGCTACATTGTTAAAATCTTTACGCCCATTGTCAAATAACCCAACTCTTTCTGTGGCTCCAATTTCCCCTAAAAATCATTACTGTAAAGTCAATATTGAAAACAAAAGTGGGAAAGAAGCATAATATTGCCCTAGTGCTGGGATGTCACCCAGCGCCGTATCCGCAATATGTGCTAAATCGCCATAGTATCTTAGAGGTGTTCTCTGATATCCCACTATTGCAGGACATTGGATCTGCAGACATAGCTCAGGTGGAGTTCTTTAATGACAATCTAGTGAGTACGGCGTGTTTGTGGCTGACGTCTCGAGTTGTTAGGAATCTTATATGGGAAGCTAAAGATCAACTCCTAGCACTACGGTTTATACTCTTACTGGGCCCTACAAATTCACCCGATGGTTCCTTTAAAGCAGAAGCATGGATTGAATCCACTTCAAAAGAGCTTAATAAAACTACAGGACCCTTAGAAGCTAACTCAGTGGTTGATGTGGCCTCCAAATGCTGCTGTAATTGCGATTCCAGAAGTTAACTTCCGTACAAGGTTAAAAAGGAACGTCTTGTAACACTTGCTTCTTGGAATACTCAAGGTTTCCGTCATTTGCTTAACAACACACAAGACACCTTGAATAACCACAATGTGATTTTACTACAAGAAACATGGCTTACGACTGCACCCTCTTGGGATAATCACACTTTACACTTTTTGCCAGCACTGAAGGGTGATACAGGTCGACCGATGTCTGGTCTCTTAACAGGCTCCAAATTAAGTTCCAATACTAGCATAATATTTACTTATGCTCCAAATTCCTTTGCTAAATTAACTGTTATGTCAATTGAGACAACCTTGTACGCTATAGTGAACTTATACTGGAATCACAAAGGCATTGATAATCAGAGGTTTTTGGTTGAGTTCTCTACCATGCTGGATTTTATTGTACTTGTCCTGAAAATTCAGTATACAATTGTTGCTGGTGACCTTAATCTTCATTGTCTCCCTGAAAAAGATGTGTTGGAAGATTTGAGACGTAGATTGTGGGAACAACTCATGTCAACCAGAGGCTTTTCCATGTTGAACGGAAGCAGATTTGATAATAGTGACTTTGAACACAAGTGGCAACAGGGCGCCTTAAAAGCCACAATTGATTACATTTATGTGGACGATAAGCTATTTCCGAAAATCCAAACATTCAATATAGAATCAAATCCAAATAGTGACCATCGATTGCTGACTATTAAATGGTTAGTTAATGTGGCCCTTACCAAGTGTAGCACTATGGCGGCATTAGGCAAAATGACTGTCTCCAACCAGTTAAACCGCATACACTGGAATGAAACTAATTTAAATAATTTTGACAATTCCTTGCAAGCTGCCTTTTATCCCTCGCAAGGAAATGTACCATCTACTGATATTCCCTATTACGACCTTATGCAACATTTTGTAGATAATAGGGTTCGCAATACTCAGACCCCCAGGGGTACACACATGTTTGATATGGAAGTTAAAAATAGGAAAACGGAATTCCGATACCAAAAAGAGAGGCTATCAAGCTTCCTTTGAGTGCTAGATTTAAAGCATTAACTAAAGTTAAAACCTCATATAGAAACTGGCGGCGACACCATCGTAGTAAACTACTCCAACAAGATGGTGAGTTAATGCTACGAATTACCCGTGACCGGAACACGGCTCAAATTTGGAAAGTTTTAACTAATGCGTTATCCACTATGCAAACAATGTCTCAAATTCAAAGTGTTCTGGAAGTGAGTTGGATTAGTTACTTTTCTAAAATCTATGCTCTTCCGCCTAACTCAGGGTTACCCTCTACTAAGTTCTCTCATGCACCATTCCATATCACCATTTCCAAGTCTGACATATCGTATTTCATCAATAAAATAAGTCAGTCTAGAGCCCCGGGTCCAGATGGTCTGTCTAATAAAATCTTTAAACAGCATCCAGAGATATGGTCTTCGATTCTGTATCAAATTTTTGAACACATTAATAACACACAAGAGATTCCTGCTTCGTGGAAACACTCTTTAATTGTCCCGATTCACAACAAAGGTGATCGGTGTCTCCCCGAGAACTACAGACCCATGCCTTATTAGATGCCCCTGGGAAACTATACAGTTGCATCATATTACAAGAATTAAACAGGTGGACCGCTAAAGACCTTAAAAGAGACCCGTTTCAAACGGGCTTTGTTGCTGGCTTAGGGACCCCGGTGAATTTAATTACGCTAAATATGTTAAAGTCTAAATATGCTGAAGTCAATCAACCGTTGTATATGGCCTTTGTAGATTTCCGCTTAGCATTTGACTCGGTTGACAGAACGTTACTATTTCGAAAACTGCAAAATTATGGCTGTCCTCCCTCAGTACTAACCATAATCAAAAAACTGCATACAAATACAACTATGCAAGTTAGATTATCTCTTGATGGTTTATTATCTGCGAACATTGAGACACTGAGAGGTCTAAAACAAGGGTGCATTTTAGCATCAACACTATTTACCCTCTTTTTGTTAGACATAGGAGTTTCCTTTGAAGATGCAGTCTCCGATTCACCAAAGTTAGGATCTCAAAAGATCATATGGCTTCTTTATGCCGACGATCTTGTTCTAATCTCCAAAACTCTCAAAGGACTGCAAGAACTATTAAACAAACTAGATCTTTATGTTTGTAATAACAACTTAACCAACAATGTGGATAAAACGCAAATAGTGATCTGTCAAAGAAAGAGGAACACAAAAATAGCGAATTTCCATTGGTATCTGCAGAAATCACCATTAAAAATTGTGACCCATTATAAATATCTAGGGCTTCCGTTCTCAGGTTCTGTGAAAAACCAAATCTACGATGACACATTGAAGGCAAAAACCGTGACTCTAATATCACAACCTAAGATCATACTACATAAGTATGGAAAATTCACATCCACTCATGTGGTCACTTTCTTTAACCAAAAAGTTGTCCCTATTTTCTCTTATGGAGTGGATACTTCTCTACCGCAATTAAGAACCTTTTGGGATCGTCTTGAAGGGAAATTTTGGAAAGCGTTTTTTTTGCTTACCTACTTGTACCCCTATGTGTTTGTTAAGGTACGAATTGGGCTTAATTTCTTTGTCTGGTCTGGTTCTTTGGAAGTTGTGTAACTTTTACCGTAAATGTCTGTTGGGAATTAAAACCATGAACATCTTGGGTTCAATAGCGATGTACATCTGTTCATCTAATGATGTGTTTCCTAAAAAATGGGTTAAAGCTATTTTGAGGGTGTTGGTTGACGCTGACATTTCAATTGATTTGTTACTTAGCAACCCTGACAAAGCGAAGAAATAAAAAATGTACTGGCATGACTGGATGTTGACGCAACAACTGTGCACAAATCATGTGGATTTTGACTTAAATCTCTTTCCACATAAGAAATTTAAACAAATGGCCTATTATCTCTTAAAGTGCCCATCACAACATGTCCGTAATGAAATGTTAAGATTACGCCTGAATCTTCATCCGACAAATCAAATTTTGGCAAGACGTGGTTTAATTCCAAAAGATGCAAAATTTTGTCGTTTTTGTAAAAATTGCAGATAATTAGAGACATTATCTCACTTAGTAGTTGATTGTCCAGCATTGACTGGTCTACGTGAACACTATGTTTGCAATTTATTACAATTAATTTGTGATTGCTCTTCATATGAAATATGGAATATATTATTCACGAGCAACCGAACTGTTATTCACATTGCACTTACGTAGTTCATAAAAGCGATTTTGCCGCGTGATTCCTCTTTTAAGTTTAATTGACAATTTTATGGTTTAGGTTTTTTTTAGTGTATGCCCAGTTAAATATTTTGTTAATTATTTTATCAAATTTAGGAGCACGCTTATGATCTTTTAAACTTGTTGTATAATAATTGTTTCTATTGTAAAAATCTCAGATAATTGATTTATTTTGTATACATTTCTTGTTCAAAACATGCTGTAACAAAGAAAATTTTGAAAGGTTGAATTATTCAGCCAACCAAATAATTTTTTTTTTTTAAAAGTATAGGTTATGCAGGTTTAGTGGCATTACTCTGTGTGTATGGATTCATGAGAGTTGTACATGTAATGTGAATAAAATATGCATACCTGTAGTTTGTATTCATGCATGTGGATATGAATGCAGCTGTAAGTATAAATCTTGGAGACATGTAGAGTAGTTTTTGTAGTAGATGCTTTCCAATGATATGAGACTTGTACTCAGAGTGATCAACAGTACATTTGAAGTGCGGAACTCTGATGATGGAGGTAGATGTAGAGGTCTTGGATGTGATTGGTGGATGGTTGTGTGACTGCTTAGCTGTATCCAATGAGGGAATGGCACCGAGAATGATGTGGAAAGGGTAGAAGGGTTGGTAAGCATTAAGCGTTGCGCAGACACCGCGGCTGTTCGCGGATAGGGCGTGCCACATCCGGGGTTTTCCAGTAAATCCAGTATGGAAAGGGGACTGTAGGGATCAGCCAATCAGATGTTGACGTTGTGGATTTGTGTCGAAAGAGACTGTGTGTAGTGAAGATGGCAGATGTGGTGAAAGTCAGGGTGTCGGTGCTCAGAGATATCTTTGTGCATGCTTTACAGCAGTATTCTCAATGTAGGATGTTAAAGGAGTGGAGGTGGTGTGGATTGCTGTGCCTGATTGCAATGTAGAACGAATTCTACAAGTTTGTGAAGATATGGGCAGGATGAACAGTCCCCATCTGGTAGTTTTGCACTATGGTGCTTTCCATTTGGGCTACGTCAGTGCCCCTACTTTGTCGGCAGATTTGGAACAGTTGGTTCAAGCAGTAATGAACATCCTTCTAAATGTTAAATACATTTTTTCTGGATTACTACCTAGGGCAATATGGGACAATAGTTCTGTTTTTTGTCCACAGCAAACATTGCTACGTGTGCAGTCAACCAAGGCATGTCTGCTTTCATGCTTAGAGCTGGTATGTTTTTCTGTAATAATGAGAATATTGATTCGAGTGATGCTGTTTATTTTGAAGAAGATGGCATTTCCTTATCTTTTTTGGGAAATGCCATGCTGTTTTGGAATGTAAGGGTTGCTTTGTAGAAGGTTATGTGAAGATTTTTGTAGTAAAGTAAGAAGAGAAAAAAAACCAAAAACAGGTGTCTGTCAGGCATCTGCAAAAAATACAAAAAACGGCTCTTTTCAGAGCCAACCTCAAAGGGGAAATGGGGCACACTATTTAAATTTTACATTCACCACGCTGAGATTTTCGATATGTCCGTGGACATGGCGGTAGTCTGTGGCCAGTGCGTATTACATACAGGGATTCTGGGGTGGAGAGGCACTCAAATGAGAATGAGCAGAGCTAGGGATTCTTCAGTAAAGTTTACTGGGTGTGTTGTGTAAGGAGAGATTTTGTCAGAACATCTTTTTCCTGAGAGTAGAACAGATAGCTATGGTGTGTGTTTCCGAAAACAGATTATCTGGATTTTGGGAGACTAATGGATACATTGGTTGGAGGTGCATGCAGAATGTTGTGGAGTAGCTGCAGATCTTGGATTCATTCATGTGGAAGTGCACTGGCATGGAGTGCGTGGAATGAAGTGGCTGTACTTGGTACCTCTCTGTGCTACTTTAGAGACAGAGCATCATCCAGACATAATTATAATTAATTGTGAAGGGAACAGTTTAGGACATGTGTCTGGAATTTCTTTGCAATTTGCAATGAAAGAAGGACTTGTGAAGGTCAGGGACATGTTTCCAAATTCCCAAATAATTTTTTCTCGTATTACGCAAATACAAATGTGACTGCGTACTTCTTCATTTGGTCCACAAATGGAGAAAGCGACGCGCAATGCCAATAAGGCTGTTTGTGTCTTTCTAAGTGATGTTGGCATGTGCTCTTTTTACAATGAAAATATTATGTTTCGTAGCACATACATTTTGGAGGCCATCTTACCTATGCTGGCAATCAGCTTTTTCCGAGAAATGTACAAAATGCATTGCAACCTTTTTTTGAATTATAGTCATCTATTTTGCTGTAGATGTTGATGATTTCAAGTTTTTGAACACACAAAAACACCACCAAAAGGCCCTTTTCAGAGCCACCACTTCCTCCCAGAGAAAAGGGCATTGGTTTTGCTAGGGCAGCACCCTAAAACTTTATGGGGGTAATTCATAGAATTCAGCGCACAAGTGGCACACGCGGCTGGCGCATAGTGTGCGCGTGCGAATCCCTGCGCCAGCCGCGTGCGCTAAAATCCATTTCCGCGCACAGCGTATTCATGGATTCCAGCCACCAAAACCAGCCGTGGCGCACAGTGGCACAGCGACCCTGCAGCAGCGCCAGTTACGCCCCCAAGAACGCCTCTCGCGCAAGGAAAAGCCATCAATATACCCAATCCAGCACAAAGGGCTGCGCTAACCCTGTACCAGCACGGCAAGCGGGCTACGTGTATCACTGGGGTGCGCGGGAAGTACCTCACGCGATTGGCCCCGTGCGAGCAGGGTATGCGTATTTCAGGGGTGCGCGTGAAGTTCCACACGCGATTTCCGCAGGGTACGTGTATTTCAGGGGTGCGCGTGAAGTTCCACACGCGATTTCAGCAGGGTACGTGTATTTCGGGGAGCGTGGGAAGTTTCACACGCGACATCAGCAGGGTACGTGTATTCCAGGGGTGCGCGGGAAGTTCCACACGCGATTCCATCAGGGTACGTGTATTTCAGGGGTGCGCGGGAAGTTCCACACGCGATTGGCCCCGTGCGAGCAGGGTACGCGTATTTCAGGGGTGCGCGGGGAGCACCACACGTGAATTGCACGTGTGGGTCCTCCCGGGTGTTCCCTCTACACCCTCCACGCACCCTGCAGGTGGCTCACACCACAGGGGCCTACCCTGCACATGTCCTGCAGGCACCCCATCCACCATGGCCATGCCCCCCAGCCAACCCACATGTCAACTTGCACTACTGCCCACCAACGCATGTCCCCCTGCACCCCCAGCCACCAGGGGCACCCTCCAGCAGGCCCCCACCCATGTCTCCCACCACCCCCCAGCAGTGCAGGGGCACCCTCCACCTGGCCCCCACCCATGTCTCCCACCACCCCCACCCCCCAGCCACCAGGGGCAGCCTCCACCAGGCCCCCACCCATGTCTCCCACCACCCCCACCCCCCAGCACTGTGGGGCACCTGTCAGCAGGCCCCCACCCATGTCCAACTCATGTTCCCCACCCCCCTCATCCCCCAGCACTGTGGGGCACCTGCCAGCAGGCCCCCACTCATGTCCAACTCATGTACCCCTGCACCCCCACCCCCCAGCACTGTGGGGCACCTGCCAGCAGGCCCCCACCCATGTCCAACTCATGTCTCCCACCACCCCCACCCCCCAGCCACCAGGGGCAGCCTCCACCAGGCCCCCACCCATGTCTCCCACCACCCCCACCCCCCTGCACTGTGGGGCACCTGCCAGCAGGCCCCCACCCATGTCCAACTCATGTTCCCCACCCCCCTCATCCCCCAGCACTGTGGGGCACCTGCCAGCAGGCCCCCACCCATGTCCAACTCATGTTCCCCACCACCCTCACCCCCCAGCACTGTGGGGCACCTGCCAGCAGGCCCCCACCCATGTCCAACTCATGTCTCCCACCACCCCCACCCCCCAGCCACCAGGGGCAGCCTCCACCAGGCCCCCACCCATGTCTCCCACCACCCCCACTCCCCTGCACTGTGGGGCACCTGCCAGCAGGCCCCCACCCATGTCCAACTCATGTTCCCCACCACCCCCACCCCCCAGCACTGTGGGGCACCTGCCAGCAGGCCCCCACTCATGTCCAACTCATGTACCCCTGCACCCCCACCCCCCAGCACTGTGGGGCACCTGCAGCAGGCCCCCACCCATGTCCAACTCATGTCTCCCACCACCCCCACCCCCCAGCAGTGCAGGGGCACCCTCCACCAGGCCCCCACCCATGTCTCCCACCACCCCACCCCCCAGCAGTGCTGGGGCACCCTCCACCAGGCCCCCACCCATGTCTCCCACCACCCCCACCCCCCAGCACTGTGGGGCACCTGCCAGCAGGCCCCCACCCATGTCCAACTCATGTTCCACACCACCCCCACCCCCCAGCACTGTGGGGCACCTGCCAACAGGCCCCCACTCATGTCCAACTCATGTACCCCTGCACCCCCACCCCCAGCACTGTGGGGCACCTGCCAGCAGGCCCCCACCCATGTCCAACTCATGTTCCCCACCACCCCCACCCCCCAGCACTGTGGGGCACCTGCCAGCAGGCCCCCACCCATGTCCAACTCATGTTCCCCACCCCCCCACCCTCCAGCACTGTGGGGCACCTGCCAGCAGGCCCCCACCCATGTCCAACTCATGTTCCCCACCACCCCCACCCCCCAGCACTGTGGGGCAACTGCCAGCAGGCCCCCACCCATGTCCAACTCATGTTCCCCAGCCAACATGTCATCACAATCTAGATCCCTGGGCCCTATGGTCAGCCTCCAAATGCGAAACACCCACCCGAGTATTGCATCCACCCACTCATAATTGGCAATTACATGACAGAACACCAATTGCAAGTTCCGAAACAAACACATTTCCCTCACATACACCCAATGGGTGTCAGTGAATCTCAAAACCCATATCATGAAATGCATGAAACCAATGAGATGATACTACACATTGAAGTATGATAAAAAAATATGTATTAAAGCAAAAATAAATAGAATCAAAAATAAAGAAACATAAATGTGAATGTACAAAAATCAAAAGAAGCATGTCCGTGAAAAAAAGCAAAACCAAAAATCATATCCCAAAGTAATGGTGTCCAAAGTCACTGTCCACAAAACAAAATCCAATGGGAAATAAAAAAGAAAGCCATTGCTCCATGGTTAAAATGTTAAAGAAAAATACAATCCAACAGTGAACTATGTACATGGGAACAAGCCAGGGTCCATTATCCCAACAAAAGAAAGGAAACCTATCTAACTACACTAACTAATAAAATAAACTATATACAAAAATGTGGCCAATGTCCGAAAGGTCCAAATTAAATCCAAAAATAAATGAAACCTTACACTACCTACATAACTATGTACAAGGGCAGCGGGCTAGTTTGACGGCTCACTTGTGGATGTCCCGGGCCAGGGCATCATCGAACTCCTGCTCAATGTCCCGGAGGCGGTCCTCCTCCATTGCCCCGAGGGTCCGCAGGGCCGTCGACGTGTCCACCTCCAAACCCCTGCAGATTGCCTCGAGGCACTCGGCCCACCTCAGGGCCCTCCGCATGGAGTTCTCCGCCCTGACCATTGTGAGCCGTGCCTCTTCCACCCGCTGCCGCTCCGCATCTATGGCGTGGCCCAACCGCTGCCACACGGAAGACACTGTCTGTCGTGGGTCCTCCTGTCCTCCGGCCGATGCCTGCCCCTCCGATGTTGAAGGCCCCGAGCCTTCATGGCTCTAACCACGTTGCTGCTGCTGCTGTGCCTCTGCCCGTGCACTTCCTCCTGCTGCCTGCACATCCTCCGCCGGCTGGGGTGCAGTCGTTGATGTGGCCACCCCTGCTGGACGTCCGACTCCCGACTGTGGCAGGGATGCCTCCTCCACCAGCCTGGCACACCATCAGAGGCAGCTCCACAGGGCACCCAGGTGACTGATGGGTGGGAAGATGGCACGGAGGACGACTGGCACGTAGGGGGTCCAGTTGAGGAGTGGGTCGTAGCAAGCCCCATCATATGGAGGAATCCGGCCTGGGTGACCTGTCCCAGCAGGCTGACGTGGTCAACGAGCCATTCGAGATGACGTGCAGTCTCCTCATGAAAAGACTGCAGGTCACCTTGCATGGCCCGTTGACGCAACACCACACCACTCAGAACAGGCTCAACCCGGACCCGGATAGCCACGTCCGCAGGCAGAGGAAGGCCAGTTGACGTGAGCTCATCCCCTGTCTGAAAACGGGTCTGGACGTAGGCATCCCTGCTGGTGCAAGATGATGCAGGGACAGGATCAGGGACAGGATTGCACACAGGCACCTCCGCGGCTGCCTGTGCTGCCTCCTGTCCCTGGTCCTGCACTGCACCACTAGCACCAGTGGGATCCCCACCTCCAGACCCCGTCTCTGTTGCTTGCACGGCCTCCTCCTCCACCAAACCCCCCACCAACCTGGATGACTCCGTGGCATCTTCCCCTGTTGGGCCCTGTGGGGTCCCAGCTGCCCCTTCTGCTGCCGAGGAGTCCAACTCCAACCTCCGCCTCTTGGACCTCCCCCCGGCAGCTGCGGCCTGGGACGCAGCACCGGACTCCTCACTCCCCGACGAGATCACAACATGGGAGGGGAGCCGGGCCTTGCGTCTCCGGCTGGCGGTGGGATCCCCGCCGCTGTGCTCCACAGCACCTTCTCCACCCTCTTCATCAGTTGACGCTGCAGACAGGGAGAAATAAAACACAGGAATCAGGGCACTTTACAATGGACACATACACACATGACAGTTGTACATGAGTGGCATTGGCAAACCTCAGACATGTCATCACAATCCCCAACACACATGTCATTTCAACTCGCACACATGAGCCATACCGCAACTGCCAGCACCATCCATACACATACAACAGCATGAGCAGGCAAAGGTGAGCCAGACATCACATGCAACACAGGAAGTGCACCACACATGTACACACACCACCACACTTGCATGCATGTGTACACCTCTGCCAAGTGTCGCAGTGTTCAGACGGGCATCCATGTCACATCTGCCGATCAGGCTTCCACATGCCGCTGTCACATGCATCCATGTTGCATCACTGTTGCACCCTTGTCAAATACACACACATGCACATGTACACAGTGCTCATACATGCAGCCGAAAACAACATACATGTGTGACATCACGGACATGTCTACTTACATACACATTCATCCAAACATGTGTGCCCACACAACTGCATTTGGCATGCAAGCCTACACACACAAGCACCATCCATGTCTCACACATTCCAGCCCTCGCATGTGTTAGCCCCACGGCCCTGTACACCCCCACCCATACTCAACCCCATACAAACAGATGTGCAACCTGCACACTACTGAAAAATCACCACACGCACTGCTCACAATCAGGATGCATGTACACTTACCGCTCGACTCCAGACGGGTCTGCCTCTCAAGGACCTGGACGTGGAGCGCTGGGGATATGCGTTCCAGGACCCTCATATGTTCTTCCGACAAGTGGCCCCAGCGCCCCTTGGCATCCGCTGCCTTCAAGAGGTGCCGGGCCTTGTTCAGGGTCCTGGACCTGAAGTCCTCCCAGCGCTTCTTGACATGTTGTAAGTCGCGGACTGCCACCCCGTCCGCGTTGATGGCAGTCACGATGTCAGTCCAGATCCGAGTCCGTCCTTCCTTGTCGGCGCGGGAACTTCCGAAGAGGGCATCATACTGCCCCAGGACTTGGTCTACCAGGACACCAACTTCGGTGGCACTGAAGCTGGTGCCCCTCTGCCTCTCTGGCCGGGGGTTGTCAGTGGTCTCAGATGGTGTTTGCCCCGACATGACAACCCCAGAGGCAGGAGTGGGTGGGCAACTGGGTCCTGGGGCCGGGCTGTGGAGCAATGGAATCCCAGTCGGGAGTCTTCGGTTCCAGCAGGGGTGGTCACAGCAACAGCACCCCTGGCTGATGTGCAGGCAGCAAATGGCAGGGCACGTGGGCAGCAGGCAGTCAGGCAGCAGCAGATGGCAGGTGGGAGCGTG
The DNA here is from genome assembly GCF_040938575.1 of Ambystoma mexicanum. NCBI lineage: Eukaryota > Metazoa > Chordata > Amphibia > Caudata > Ambystomatidae > Ambystoma > Ambystoma mexicanum. The sequence goes on along the minus strand of NC_090930.1, from coordinate 233,960,740 downwards.
CTCGGGGCTCTGGGGGGCAGTAGTTCGGCCTTCTGGGCAGGAGCGTGGTCTTCCGTGTGCTTACGCGTGGCCAGCTTGATACGGAGTGATTTGGCATGTGAAAAATCTGCACGTCAGCATGTAATTCGAGGAAAGGCCTTTAGCGCGTAAGCGCGTCTGCACGCATACGCATTTTCATTGGACAGAAGGACCCTCAAGCGCAAGCGCCTCTGTGACGTGGCGCGTACAGGCGTGCATGGGCATTTCAGCGCGGCCAGCTTGATACGGAGTGATTTGGTATGTGAAAAATCTGCACGTCAGCATGTAATTCGAGGAAAGGCCCTTAGCGCGTAAGCGCGTCTGCACGCATACGCATTTTCATTGGACAGAAGGACCCTCAAGCGCAAGCGCCTCTGTGACGTGGCGCGTACAGGCGTGCATGGGCATTTCAGCGCGCGTGAAAAACTGCACGTCCGCGTGTAATACGAGGAAAGGGCCCATGCGCGTAAGTGACGTGACGCGCACGTGTGTTTCCCTCAGCACGGGTTAAAGGTGAGCGGGCCCAGCAGTTCGCTGTACGTGCCTTTCGTGGAGACCGACGTGTGTTGCTGCTTCCTGTTGTTTCGCACGCCATCACAACTTCACAGCTATCAAGGACGTATCTCTTCTTTTGGCAGGGGTATTGGCTACGCGTTTTTTTCTGCATCGCGCTAGTCAGTCGGTGAGTCGCACATGCTCTTTTTCCCACTGCGAGTGCCCCTGTGTATCGCACCCATTTTTGATGTCATAGTAGCCTGCATGTCCCACGCGTACGCGTTATTCGTGTTACTGGGTGCCACCGCGTACTGCGGGAGGTTGAATCCATGCACGTAGGCTGCAGGGTTGCGTGCACGGTTTTACTGCAGTTTTGGGGTGCCTGAGCATTGCGTGACCCGTCACCACATCACCGGGGTCACATACAGCCTTGCAGGTGCAGGGGGCTGTTAACATCTTGCTTCCCACCCCCTTCCCCCCAATTGCCAAGGTCAATTGTGGTGTACACCTCCCATTGGCACCACTCCATCTGTGCCAGCACTACTACATCTGTGCCATGGTTGGGAGGCCACCAAAGGTGACGGGCGCCTCAGCTGGGCGTCCTCCTCGTGGCGGGCATGGTCGGGGACGTGGCTGTGGTGACCAGGGAGTAGGGGGACTCCAGGGTGTCCAGGGCAGCCACAGAGGGGGAAAAGGCAGGGGTGCGCCACTTGAGCACAATGTTGTGCCATGTGTCGGTGCAGCCATGCCACCACCCCCTGTGGTTCCGGGGGATGCAGCTCCGGCATCTGGCACTGGCACCCGTACGACCCGGCAGTTCGTTCCATCGACTGCCACAGGCCCAAGGGTAGTGGTAGCTGCAGGTGCAGCTGTGGACACCGCCACCCAGGCTCAGGGTCTGCCAGCGCAGGCTGCGTTGGCACTTGAAGATCCCTTGGTAGATCTCCAACAGGCCAGGGGGGAAAATATAGGGGCACGCTGGGCTGCTCAGACCAAGACACGTGTCCCTGGGGCAGTCATGTCATCTGCTGCCCCAAACAGCCGGGTGTTGGCAAGTGCAGGGGCAGATGCACCCAACAGCACCCCGGTTGTGAGTCTGCCAACCAGGACCGTTGCGGTCAATGACCCTGCCACAGCTGATGTTGCTGCGCAGGGTCCATTAGTGGGCACCCAGCTGCCACTGACACAAGTCAGGCCTTTGGTCATCCCTCCACATGCCACTCCCTTGGCTCAATCCACCGAACCCACTGGCCATACTGGTCAGGGTGGCATTAACCAGCCAGGGTCTGCGCCACAGTCCAAGAGGAGGAAGGTTGCACCTGCAGCACAGGCTGGGACCCCACACACAGCCACGACCTCCTGCACGTCGAGGAAGAAGCCTTTCTGTAAGCAGGAACTGGACTTCCTCATGGACTACGTGCGGGGCCACAGCCGTGACATGCTAGTGGGTGCCAATAGTCAGACTACGGCTGCCCAACGTGACACCCACTGGAAGCATGTTGCGGAACATGTCAGTTCATTCGGCCATGAGGTGCGCACGGCACAGGAGTTCAAAAAGCGTTGGAATGACATCAAGCGCAGCACTAAGGCTAAGCGTGCCTCTAATTACAACTTGACTCTGGTGACTGGCGGTGGGCCTGCACCAGAGGAGGAAGAGCTCACTCCGCATGAGGCTCTCGTTGCGGAGTTCATATCACCTCAATTGGTCGAAGGAGTGGGAGAGATGCTGGACTTTGATGCCCAGTCCAGTGAGTGTTGATGCGTGTTTGTTGAGGACGTGTGTGTTTCACTTGTGGGATGTGTTGTGCATGATTGCTGCTACATGTGACGTGTACATGGTTCTGATGTGTAAGTAATGCAATGCTTCCATCATGCATGTCTCCTCTGCCTGCATGCGGGACTCCATGTGGGCCTGCTCCCTTGCCCCTCCTCCGCCACTCTGCACCCCAGTTCCACCTTTGCACTGGTCTGCTTCAATCTTGCCAATGTGTAGTTTCTTGTTCATGTGTCCTGTGTAGATGCTAACTTCCAGCGTAGAAACTGCCAGACATATGCCGTGTGGTACAGCCTTAGTACTCGATGCAGGGTATCTCACTTGTACTGTGCATGGGTCAGATGTCCCGCAGGGACATGAGTGCCCATTCATGCTCCATGTGCATTGCACGCATGCCCCTATGTGTCCTTGACTGGATGATCACTGTAATATGAGTCCTTGGTTACATACATTGCCTGCCATCTCATCAGCCTTCCCATGTCAACTGTGGCTCAGTCCTGCGTTGCACACATGTTTAGGCTCTGACAATCTGTGTGGCTCACATGCCTCAGCCTGTTCAATGGCCAATGACTCTGTCCAACTCTTGTTGTGTCTTCTTCACATGTGGGCGGCCTCCGGAGTTTACATCATGTGTCCTGCCTACTGTCCCAGCATCATTTGCAGTGCTGTAATTTGAATCACATTAAGCTGTTGATGCCAGTCAACACTGCCTGTCAATACACAGGTGTATGGTCAGCCTTTTGATACCATGCTAGGCATCCCTGCTTTGGTACTGGGGTGGAGGGGTGGTGGCTTCTAGATATGGTACACATTGAATGCACAATGCACATGATGTGTGAATTTGACATTGCACTGCCTTCACATTTCCTGGCACACACCAGGGAGTGCTTGTACATGTAGGTAGTGAGTGGCGTACACATTTTCTGCACTGCATAGACCCACTTCCATGGAAACTGCCACCTTTCAACAGGTCTGATCACAGAAGCTATTCGAAGTAGACCCAGCATGCATGCCAGGTCATATGTTGTGTGTCACATGTCTGCCGGATGCCTTTGCTGTCGGTGTGTGTGTGTGTCGTGTGCTTCTGACATGTGTAGTGACCTTTTTGCTCTCTATTTTTCAGGTGATGACGCAATGGAGGCGGAGGATGGTGTTTGTCATGCCAGACACAGGGTTGGTAACACCACATCAACCCGGCACTAGTGGGGGTCGTGGGGTGGTAGGCCACGAAAACCCCCAAGTGCTGCAGTCCATCTTGTCTCTGGCTGCCTATGAGTCCAGCCTTGATGACGACTCTGACGTCCATGTTGAGTTCGATGAGCATCAAGTCCATGTGTCAGGGGTGAGTGATTCTGATGTGGACACTCCTCTGTCTGCGACACCTGCACTGAGGGATCAGACAGTCTTGGTTCCTCCGCCCGTGGTGGATCGGGACGCAGGGTCACCCTCCACACCAGTCACTGATGTGCCTGGGACATCACGTCAACGGGGGCATGTAGTCGTGCAGCCGCAGGCGGTGCCAACACAGCGAGGACCCCCGGTCTTTGGGTCCCGCAGGGGTCAAGACCGGCAACGCTGTCGCTGCGCGCAACTGCTGTATACTGAGTGGGAGCAAGACATGACTGCCAATTCCGAACGGCAGGGGGCAGCAATGAACAACATCGCTGAGAGCATGGAGCGTGTGGCCCGATCTGTGCTCCCCCCTGCTAGGCAGGTGCTTCTCCAGCAGCAGGCGGCACGGTCCACGGCCCGCTCGCTCAGGCTGGGCATGGCGGCCTCAGACAGGGCACGCCAGGCTGAAATGTTGTCTCTGCGTCAAGCAATTGCTGCTCACGCAGAGGCGCACATGGATGCCCTGAGGGAGGAGTATGCTTCCCTCAGATCCACTCTGGGTGTCCTTATGATTTCCCAGAGGCAGCAGGCAGAGGAGAGGTTTGCACAGCTTGAGCGTACCATCTCGGCTGAGCTACTGGCTTGCCGGGAGGTGCAGCGGTTGTCCAGCCAGGCCTTGCAGGAGGACCTCCGTGTTACACGTGCTACCTTGCAAGAGGAAGCACGTGTATCACGTGAGGTTCTGAATGCAGACCTATTTCACATCGCCACACAGAACCAGGCTCACCCGTCCGGCAGACTTGCTGCCGACGAGGGGCAAGCTGCGGCTAGGCGTGGCCAGACTACTGTGCCACGTCCTCCTTTACAGGATGAGCCAGACTCGGACGACCATCTATCTCCCACATGGGTCGGGCTGTGCAGGCGTTGAGCCCATGGAGGTTTTTGTTCTGGCTCAGCATCATCGCATGTGGATGTTGAGCAGCACCCTGTACCTCCCCCCTCCTGGGTGCCTCCCCTCCCCCCTGGGTCGTATGTGGCCATTTTTGATTTTTCTTTTAGTTTAGTTAGTTAAGTTTCTGTTTGATAGTTTGTTTAAATAGGTAATGTAGGTTTCCCATTGTTAGTGTAATTAGTTAATAGTTGATTTAGTTTAAAATTGCTAGTCTATTGTGCTTTCATGTGACGGTGCAGTGCTTTGTGGCTTTTGAAGGCATCCACTGTCTGTTCCAGCTGGGCCCTTCATGGTTGTCTTGTGTATGTGTTTGCTGGTTGGGGTCCTTGACTCACATATGCCACTCCTGCTTCCCTTATCCATGGGCTCGCAAGGATGGTTCGGTGTTACAGAATATTACACAAGGGCTTTGGACTGTCATATCTGTGGCATGTCTGGTGCTGTGTGACTTGTGTTGATACCCCTAGTGGGGATGATTTTGGTGTTATTGTCCACTGTTCAGCTTTTGCTAGATGGGGTGTGTCATGATTAATGTGTACATTGATGGCTATGCATTGTGTAGTATGTTTCATATCTTAACTTTACACGTTTTTGTTGCAATTCATGCTGTAGATAGTGTTCCACACTTTGGATGTGAAAGACGGACTGATGGTGTGATTTGTGATGTGACTCTCTGACATGGTCAAGTAATGAGATGCCTGATGAGACACACACAGATGACTTTGAAGCATTAATCATGTGTTCCATGCCCTTTCTGCAGGGGGATGAGCCTCCAGCCTCATCCCCCTGCAGAGCCTCCAGCCTTGCCAGCAGACATGGCCCATTGGACGATGGAATTCTGGACCCGTTTGTTGGTGCCCACATGCACATGTGTGCACAAGCAGAGGCACAGTGATTGCAGACCCACATCCTAGAACTGCTAACATGTTCCCAGGAACTCCAGGCAAGGTGAGCATCACAGTGGGGCCACGACACAGCAAAGCTTGCACCAGGCGAGTTGCACATGCAGGCTTAGTCACAGCACTGAGGGTGAGCTTAGACGAATATTGGTGTTGAAGAACACAATGCAGCTCAGATGTGTTTGTGGACTGATGGCTGTTGATAGTAGGGTTGTCTGGGACACATGCAGGGGCAGTGGCACATACCTTCGGGTACACCAAGGTCCATTGAGGCACTTGTATCAACCATGTAACCTTCCGAGACATGGAAAGTGGCAGCTCACAGGGACATACAGCAAGGGACATACTCGGGTGCAGTGCATGTCTTTTCCATGTACTTTATGATAAATGCACTGCCAACTTTGTTTCGGTCATGGTGGTACGCAACTTGCTCTGTAGTCATGGCTTGCTATATGGGTCTGTCTGCTTACCCAGGAAACATTGCATGTTGTGTGAATTGTGACACATTGGTGTTCCATTTGCCACGCACCCACCAGCGGCTGACTTACTGCATTGACTGTGTATGACCCGTCACAGGGGTGATGTTATATATGGGTATGAAGCATCGACCCCAGATTGTCTGTTTGTAGAGTAGTTTGTTGCTATGGGGCATGTTTGGTGTTGTGTTTTTGTGTAATTGGCACGTACAGGTTGTTGACTGTGGCTCTCTTTGCAGCATTGCAGTGCTCCTGTAACCGGACCTGAGAGTGCGCAGGCAGGAGGCCAGCACTCAAAACCAGAGCTAAGTGTCTTGTTGTTTTTCTTTCGAGCTGCTCTGCATAGGCTTGCTGGGGAGTGTACTAATGCATGGATGTATGTGTGGTTCAATTTGGTATGTTTTTTCTCCCTAATCACCCGTGATCCTATGCAATTTTGAAACCTGTACCCTCTACCCGGTGTTCCTGCTTCCCGTGCCTATACAAGCAACGTTCCCTGACCCTCTTTCCCCGCTGGGGTTGCGGATGCCTGTGTAAGCCCCGAACTTGCAGGCGCCAAAACCCTAGAGGGGTTGGTTGGTTCGTACCACTCCTGAGCCTGGACTACATAAGGCCATGACAATGATGTCCAAGTTTATTTGGATTGTGTATGTGTTCATGCAGGTTGTACATTTTCGTGCATTCCCTAGTTTCATGTGTCATTCCTCCTCCCCTCTCCTGCCACTCATTCCAGTCATCCAGTGTGTCAACACCTGTCCCGACTGCATATCCCTGAACCTCCTTCCCCACCAGGGTCTCAGGGGCCTGTGTGTGTTTGACCTTGCAGGCACCCGGGACATGGTGGGGGTGGTTGTTTCGTGACACTCCCACGCCTGTACAGGGGACCTGTGACAGTACACATCCGTTCATGGTGCATCATCTTATGTCATGTACCACACATGTCTCACATCCTGTCGTGACATTGTTTTGCTGTGCTACCTTGGTTGTTGCATCATTGTGGTAGTACTTGGCCTTTGTGTGTTACTGCTACGTCAAGTCATCTACTGGAGGGTGTTCTGGTTCGTTTTTCTGGCTTGGATTTTGTGATTTTGGACATTGATTATGAGGGTGCAGGCACCTTTTTACACACAAGGTGGCAGATGGTGACGAAGGGTAAAGGTGATCCTGTGGCCAGGTGGAATTGAGGTTTGAAGGCTCCATGACCCAGGTGCAGTTGTTCAGTGGGTCATGGTCATTTGTGAGGGGGGGGGGTTGTTGTTGATAGTTGCCTTGCCCTGCAGTGTGATGGGAACTCTGACATTGTATTGGTGGTATCCTATGTACATGTTGTGTTCTGCTGATCAATGCCTGTTCATGTGTTGTGTTTTCCTTTCAGGTGTGAGGGGATAGTTGTGGTTTGACATGCTGGGGTGTACACATGGTGAATGTTCACATGTGATGTGTAGAGAACACTGATGGTCACTTGAGTGCACATGCATATGTGGAGTGCATGTCCTTGCAGAACCACACACTTGCACTCTGATGCACTACATGTACTCCCACCCTTGCATATCCATGTGTACACTGTTTGCCTTCTGGTGCCCACTGTGTCCCTGCAGCACATGTTCTGTGACCGATTATGGATCCTGTACATGCCTAATTTGCTGTTTGATGTGGTCTGTCACTTAGATATGATGCTCAGGGTGTGCATCACACACAATGGCTGTTCACTGTGCTGTGCACTGAGCAGTGTGTTGCAGGAGTAGGACACTGCACACATGAGCTGCAGTGTTGATTTTGCAATGCATAATGTGCATGTAGACAGGCATTCATTTTTATGTTACTTCTACGACTCTTGTAATGCATTTGGAAATGACTTATTTTGGGTGGGAGATTTTGTTGGTCTGTCATTTCATCTGATTCCGGGTCAGGCATCATTGTCTGATGCCACTGTACATTTAGGACATGGCAATGTGTACCTTATTGTTACTGTGTTGGTGTATGGGTATTGCTTGCCATGTCATGTTGTGGTTTGGGAGGGTTTGAGTGACATGACAGTGATGGCCATGGCCTGTTTTGCAGGTGTGTGTGATGCACACCTTGCATGTCAGGGTCATCCGCTTCTCAGAGCAACTAGCTGGGAGTAGATTTCTCTCTGCGGCAGGGCCCTCCCCCTGGAACAGACTTCCTGCCTGACTTGAACTTGAGGGGAACCATCTCCAGTTCTGGAAGCACCTCAAGACCTTCCTCTTTGCTTCTGCTTACTCTCTGCCTCTCCCTTGCAGAATTCTTCACTGGAACTGCACTGGAGCTGCAACTGGGCCACTCTCACCGACCTCGGTCCCTGGCCCAGCCACTCTCCACTTGCACTGCTGCCCTGGAAACCCCTGCACTGCAGTACTGTCTCTCTATCCCTACAGCCCACCCTTCCCAGCACTTGTCTGCACTTACCTTTGCAGTTGCCACCAGCCGACCTATGTATTATTTTTTTGGGCTACTTCCCCTGTACTGGACTCCCCCCCACCCTTCCCCTTGCACTTTTCCCTTCCCCCTACCCCTGCACTTGCACAATCTCAATGACACGTTGCCTAGTAGTACCGTTGTCTGTCTTCCCTTGTTCCCCCCTCCCTGCCTCATCGCGCCTTGAAATACTTGTGTATGGGCCATATCATGTCATATGTCATATGTGTGCCTTTTGGTCACACAGGATAGCTTGTGTTTAGGTAGCTAGGGATGCAGACGATGTGGCACTTCCATGGCAACTATCTCAGGGTGGTAGGGTTGTGACAGTTGACTGTCTCTTTATCATCATTGATTGTCACCTGGTATGTGCCAGGCCTGTGTGCACTCCGCAGGGGTGGGAGTTTAGGTGAAAAATGTGGCCACAAGCTGGGTCCGGGCTTCCTCGCCACATGCCCTGTCCCCTCCCATGGGCAGCGCCTGTGCCTGTGGTTGGGGATGTGGGGGCACCACCATGTCCACCGGGACGCCCTGCCGTGTTGCAACATTGTGCAGGACACATGCTGCCACAATGATCCTGCACACTACTGGTGGTGCATAGAGTAGTTGCCCACCAGAGCGGTCAAGGGAGCGGAAACGTGACTTGAGCACTCCGAATGTGCGCTCCACTATGCCCCTGGTTGCAATATGGGCGGCGTTGTATCTTACCTTGGGTGGTGTGGTGGGGTTCCGGATTGGCGTCATCATGTGGTTGCTCAGAGGGTAGGCACTGTCCCCTGGGGAGGTGATAATAGTTGAGATTATTAGGGTTTGGATATTTGTCTGTGTGTGACTTGCATGCATGTGCAAGGGCATTTGTACTGACCTAGGAGCCATGTGTCGCCATGCTGCCCAGCTTCCAGGGCCCGGCTCAAGGAGGACATTCTGTATATGAAACTGTCATGGGTGGAGCCAGGGTAGTTTGAATAGACAGAGGTGATGATTCCCTTTGCATCGCATACCACCGGTACATTGATGGAATGCCAGTGCTTGCGGTTTCGGTAGATGTGCTCAGTGGCCCTAGGTGGACGTAGGGCCACATGGGTGCAATCTATGGCATTGAGCACTTTGGGGAAGTGTGCCACCCTGAAAAAATCCAGGACAACGGCCTGCCTTTCTGTGGGTGTTCTGGACATGTATATGTGCCTGCGGACTGAGGGGCGCGCTGTCATGATTGCCAGTACCTGGTGTAGGCAGCGTGACTGCGTGGCCTGTGAGACCCCCCCCACTATGGCAGTGGTCCGCTGAAATGACCCAGTGGCCAAAAAATGCAGGACATTGAGCAGCTTCTCCAAGGGGCTCAATGCTTGGGAGCAAAGGGTGGGGGATGTAAGGTCATCTTCCCACTCCCTGACCAGGTCTAGGATGATACGGGGTGGAAACCTATACCTGCCGTAGACCTGGTCGTCAGGCATCCCAAAAAGGCTTGTCCGTTGTCGAGACTGATCACGAAGTGAAGAGTATTGAGCCTCTGTCCACAAATCACCCACAGGGAGAGAAAGATAAACACTCCCTGTGCAAGCTTTGAGGCCACAGGTGGTTGTTGGTTTGTAGAATTAGGTGGCGCCGAGGATCCCAGAGGCTGTTGGAAGGAAGTCGGGGTTAATACAGGCAAAGACAGTGCTTTGGTTAAATGTGAATAAATGATACTCTCTTACCTATGTTCAGTGGAAGGGAGCCTGAGGTTTTGGTGCAAGGGAGCGCCGATGATTCAAACAGTCAAGTACCTGGAGGCAGGTACGGGCTGACCACCCGTAACCCGTAAGGTGAACGTAATGATTTCCAATAAAAAACGGAAGGGAGGTCGTAAACAATCCAAGGGTCAAAGTCCAGGTTGTAGCCAGTAAGCAGATAGGGAAAATCCAAAGCAGTCCGTTATGCATAAGCCAGAGGTCCAAAGTACCAGTATCCGTGCAGAGTATCAGGCAACCGTATCCAAGGAGCAAGAGTTAATCAAATCCGTGATGAGTAAGCCTGAGGTCGAAATCCGATGTGGTCAAAAAAACAAGAGTCAAGAGCGCCGAACAGTGTTAGGAAACAGCTGTGAAGCGGCGAGTGATTCGAAGCTCCCGGCTTTTATGCGAGCCGCCTCCCGATCACGTGAGCGGGGCTCCGTGCACGTGATCGGGAAGTTGATGTGAAACCAGGAAGCAATCGCGATCGGCTGTTCCAGCCCGATCGCAATCTCCATGGCAGTTGCCATTGGAGACGAGGAAACAAACCACACCGTCCTCTGCGTGTGACCCGAAACCATCGGTGATGGCGACTCCCCTGCACCCTAGGTGATGGGACAATTGGAGGGTTGGACTGTGACCCGGGGAGCCTGACAGTACTTTGTATCGGAGTGTTATGCAAGGTGTTGTATGGGTGTGTAACTGACCTATTGTGCATAACATCCGTGGTGCGAAAATGCGTGCCCTGGATATTCTCCTCCTCCTGCGGTGTCCCACGATCAGTGCAGCGACAAATGGGGCATTCATCGTAGCTGTATATACGCGTTTGTTGTTTGCACGCACTTTTATGCTGTGCATGGGACGCTTCCGCCTGCCTTCGTGTGGGCGGACGCGTTGACGCCTGTGCCCGTCTTTTGCCGTGCGCGGGTTTCCCGTATTCGGATACGTGGTAAGACTGTACGTCCGAGTGTCATCGCGTGTGATCGGAGGGGAGTGAGCGTACACGTGATTGGCCTGGGTACATGTGTTTCGGGGTGCGCGGGAAGTTCCACACGCGATTAGCCTGGGTAGGTGTGTTCCGGGGTGCGCGTGAACTTTCACACGCGATTGGTGGAAATCCACGTGTGTTCTGTCATCACGTGCAATGAGGGAAACACCCACGCGCGTCACGTCACAGACGCGCTCACGCGCTAAGGGCCTTTGGTCCAATGAAATCGCATATGCGTGCTGCCGTGCATACGGGCTAAGGGCCTTTCCTCGAATTACACGCTGACATGCAGATTTTTCACGTGCCAAATCACTCCGTATCAAGCTGGCCACGCGTAAGCACATGGAAGACCACGCTCCTGCCCAGAAGGCCGAACTACTGCCCCCCAGACCCCCGAGCACGCTCCCACCTGCCATCTGCTGCTGCCTGACTGCCTGCTGCCCACGTGCCCTGCCATTTACTGCCTGCACATCAGCCAGGGGTGCTGTTGCTGTGACCACCCCTGCTAGAACCGAAGACTCCCGACTGGGATTCCATCGCTCCACAGCCCAGCCCCAGGACCCAGTTGCCCACCCACTCCTGCCTCTGGGGTTGTCATGTCGGGGCAAACACCATCTGAGACCACTGACAACCCCCGGCCAGAGAGGCAGAGGGGCACCAGCTTCAGTGCCACTGAAGTTGGTGTCCTGGTGGAGCAAGTCCTGGGGCAGTATGATGCCCTCTTCGGAAGTTCCCGCGCCGACAAGGAAGGACGGACTCGGATCTGGACTGACATCGTGACTGCCATCAACGCGGAGGGGGTGTCAGTCCGTGACTTACAACATGTCAAGAAGCGCTGGGAGGACTTCAGGTCCGGGACCCTGAACAAGACCCGGCACCTCTTGAAGGCAGCGGACGCCAAGGGGTGCCAGGGCCACTTGTCGGAAGAACATATGAGGGTCCTGGAACGCATATCCCCAGCGCTCCACGTCCAGGTCCTTGAGAGGCAGACCCGTCTGGAGTCGAGCGGTAAGTGTACATGCATCCTGATTGTGAGCAGTGCGTGTGGTGATTTTTCAGTAGTGTGCAGGTTGCACATCTGTTTGTATGGGGTCGAGTATGGGTGGGGGTGTACAGGGCCGTGGGGCTAACACATGCGAGGGCTGGAATGTGTGAGACATGGATGGTGCTTGTGTGTGTAGGCTTGCATGCCAAATGCAGTTGTGTGGGCACACATGTTTGGATGAATGTGTATGTAAGTAGACATGTCTGTGATGTCACGCATATATGTTGTTTTCATCTGCATGTATCAGCACTGTGTACATGTGCATGTGTGTGTATTTGACAAGGGTGCAACAGTGATGCAACATGGATGCATGTGACAGCGGCATGCGGAAGCCTGATCGGCAGATGTGACATGGATGCCCGTCTGAACACTGCGACACTTGGCAGAGGTGTACACATGCATGCAAGTGTGGTGGTGTGTGTACATGTGTGGTGCACTTCCTGTGTTGCATGTGATGTCTGGCTCACCTTTGCCTGCTCATGCTGTTGTATGTGTATGGATGGTGCTGGCAGTTGCGGTATGGCTCATGTGTGCGAGTTGAAATGACATGTGTGTTGGGGATTGTGATAACATGTCTGAGGTTTGCCAATGCCACTCATGTACAACTGTCATGTGTGTATGTGTCCATTGTACTGATGCCTGTGTTTTATTTCTCCCTGTCTGCAGCGTCAACTGATGAAGAGGGCGGAGAAGGTGCTGTGGAGCACAGCGGCGGGGATCCCACCGCCAGCCGGAGACGCAATGCCCGGCTCCCCTCCCATGTTGTGATCTCGTCAGGGAGTGAGGAGTCCGGTGCTGCGTCCCAGGCCGCAGCTGCCGGGGGGAGGTCCAAGAGGCAGAGGTTGGAGTTGGACTCCTCGGCAGCAGAAGGGGCAGCTGGGACCCCACAGGGAGTCATCCAGGTTGGTGGGGGAATTGGTGGAGGAGGAGGCCATGCAAGCAACAGAGACGGGGTCTGGAGGTGGGGATCCCACTGGTGCTACTGGTGCAGTGCATGACCAGGGACAGGAGGCAGCACAGGTCGCTGTGGAGGTGCCTGTGTGCAATCCTGTCCCTGATCCTGTCCCTGCATCATCTTGCACCAGCAGGGATGCCTACGTCCAGACCCGTTTTCAGGCAGGGGATGAGCTCACGTCAACTGGCCTTCCTCTGCCTGCGGACGTGGGTTGAGCCTGTTCTGAGTGGTGTGGCGTTGCGTCAACGGGCCATGCAAGGTGACCTGCAGTCTTTTCATGAGGAGACTGCACGTCATCTCGAATGGCTCGTTGACCACGTCAGCCTTCTGGGACAGGTCACCCAGGCCGGATTCCTCCGTATGATGGGGCTTGCTACGACCCCCTCCTCAACTGGACCCCCTACGCGCCAGTCGTCCTCCGTGCCATCTTCCCACCAATCAGTCACCTGGGTGCCCTGTGGAGCTGCCTCTGACGGTGCGGCCAGGCTGGTGGAGGAGGCATCCCTGCCACAGTCGGGAGTCGGACGTCCAGCAGGGGTGGCCACATCAACGACTGCACCCCAGCCGGCAGAGGATGTGCAGGCAGCAGGAGGCAGTGCACGGGCAGAGGCACAGCAGCAGCAGCAACGTGGTGGGAGCCATGAAGGCTCGGGGCCTTCAGCATCAGAGGGGCAGGCATCGGCCGGAGGGCAGGAGGACCCAGGACAGAGAGTGTCTTCCGTGTGGCAGCGGTTGGGCCACGCCATATTTGCGGAGCGGCAGCGGGCGGAAGAGGCACGGCTCACAATGGTCAGGGTGGAGATCTCCATGCGGAGGGCCCTGAGGCAAGCTGAGTGCCTCGAGGCAATCCGCCGGGGTTTGGAGGTGGACACGTCGACGGCCCTGCGGACCCTCGGGGCCATTGAGGAGGACCGCCTCCGGGACATTGAGCAGGAGTTCGATGATGCCCTGGCCCGGGACATCCACAAGTGAGCTGTCAAACTAGCCCGCTGCCCTTGTACATAGTTATGTAGGTAGTGTTGGGTTTCATTTCTTTTTGGATTTAATTTGGACCTTTCGGACATTGGCCTCATTTTTGTATATAGTTTATTTTATTAGTTAGTGTAGTTAGATAGGTTTCCTTTCTTTTGTTGGGATAATGGACCCTGGCTTGTTCCCATGTACATAGTTCACTGTTGGATTGTATTTTTCTTTCACATTTTAACCATGGAGCAATGGCTTTCTTTTTTATTTCCCATTGGATTTTGTTTTGTGGACAGTGACTTTGGACAACATTACTTTGGGATATGATTTTTGGTTTTGCTTTTTTTCACGGACATGCTTCTTTTGATTTTTGTACATTCACATTTATGTTTCTTTATTTTTTATTCTATTTATGTTTGCTTTAATACATATTTTTTTATCATACTTCAATGTATAGTATCATCTCATTGGTTTCAAGCATTTCATGATATGGGTTTTAAGTTTCACTGACACCCATTGGGTGTATGTGAGGGAAATGTGTTTGTTTCGGAACTTGCAATTGGTGTTCTGTCATGTAATTGCCAATTATGAGTGGGTGGATGCAATACTCGGGTGGGTGTTTTGCATTTGGAGGCTGACCATAGGGACCAGGGATCTAGATTGTGATGACATGTTGGTGGGGAACATGAGTTGGACATGGATGGGGGCCTGCTGGGGGGTGGGGGGTGGGGAACATGAGTTGCACATGGGTGGGGGCCTGCTGGCAGGTGCCCCACAGTGCTGGGGGGTGGGGGTGGTGGGAGACATGGGTGGGGGCCTGGTGGAGGCTGCCCCTGGTGGCTGGGGGGTGGGGGTGGTGGGAGACATGGGTGGGGGCCTGGTGGAGGCTGCCCCTGGTGGCTGGGGGGTGGGGGTGGTGGGAGACATGGGTGGGGGCCTGGTGGAGGGTGCCCCTGCACTGCTGGTGGGTGGGGGTGGTGGGAGACATGGGTGGGGGCCTGGTGGAGGCTGTCCCTTGTGGCTGGGGGGTGGGGGTGGTGGGAGACATGAGTTGGACATGGGTGGGGGCCTGCTGGCAGGTGCCCCACAGTGCTGGGGGTTGATGGGGGTGGGAGACATGGGTGGGGGCCTGGTGGAGGGTGACCCTGCACTGCTGGGGGGTGGGGGTGGTGTGAGAGTGTTAGGCGGAAACCTGTGCAGTTCCCTCTGGGTCCACTGCAAAAGATTTAGGACTACATGCGTTTGGCGGTGAACCCACTTGGTAGCAGTCTGTACCACACAGATTCACTTGGTAGCTTTGGCTGAGCAGTCAGACTTCTCTCAAGAAAAGTTGAGCAGTATGTGGAGTATACAAAATAGGGCAATTCTTCACAGCAAGACAAGCAAACACGCAACGAGGCTTAGTGTAAAGATATTAAGGCATTTATTTATAACAGAACATCTATGAAAAACACTAAGGCAAATCACGGCAAACAAATCAAACACAATTACTCTACGAAGTAGAAAACGATCAATCCCCCTAGCAATATTTCGACAACTCTTGGTTCTACCGGTATCACTTATTTTCAGATAGAGGTGTATACCTCAACCTAGATGACACTCGAACATTAGTGAGGACGGGAGAGAAAAAGATAGGCAGGTCATGAAATCAACACAGTTCAATCCTTTGCGGATAAAATGCAAGGCAGGAAGGCAAGAATCATGATAGATCATAAAGTTCAGAGGCCAGGCCCACTCGGAGAGAGGCAAGGCGCGATGTCCCAAAAAGTCTCTAGAGGAGATGCATTCAAGTCTTTGTAGTAAATTGTTATCGGCAGGTTGAACCAGTTCAGAACTATAAATGAGAAAAGCTTGGAGGCGACCCAACGGAAAGGAGAGGATTAAGACACCTCACTCGAACTGATCGAAAGGGAAGCCAGGCGGACACGGTACCTTATTGTGGAGAGCAGCTCAGGCGGGGGCAGATGTTCCTGGTGGTGGATGCACGTCAGGTCTTTGCCAAGAGTAGAGAGGTTCTCGTCGTCGAAGAAAAAGGAAGTCCGGTGCACCACCAGGGAAGAGACCAGCCGCGGAGTGCTCCTTCACAAGGCGCCACCTTTTGGTCGCGGTCAGGGGTAGTGGCTATCCGGTTGCCGGGGTGCTCTGCACGGGCAATTCGACCACTGCGTCCTGAGGCGAATAAAAAGCAAAGGGGACTGGTTGTTCCCACCAGTCAGGGGAAGAGACTCTCCGGCAGAGAGATCTCTTCTGTCGTCGGGAAGTGGTGAGTCGGTTCCGCAGGGCTCCACCAGGGGTGTCGTCGTGCAGGACGGCTCAGCGTTACCCTCGTCGGATTCTTAGGTCCTGTGGCGACTTATGAAGATCCAGTCCCAAAAGCCCTGCTTTTATGCAGAAAACCCCCATTCATTCAGCCTAGCTGTCAATCAACACATGCTAAGTGGTGAGCGGGAACGCTCACCACTTGGGCCAATCACTCCAGAGTGCGACCTGAGTTGGCAAGGCAACTCGGTCCAGGGTGCCTAAACCCCCTCCCACACCCCTGAGGTAACCCAGACAGAATGGCACCACTTTGGAGGGTCTCTGTACAGAGGCCCGCCAAAAGTGGAACAAAGGGCTCAACCTTTGGTTTAGGAGTCACAGAGACGAACACAGACGCCATTTTACAAACCGAGTTCTGGCAGAAAATACCATCCGATAAACTTATTTAGGATAAGTAGACCGGTGGTATGTTGGAGGTTAACGAGAAAAAGTATCAATCTCCAACAATGGGACGAATCCCATAGGGTTATGCTCGGGTCGAACATAACAAGTAGTTTCCACTGCCACCAGCCAAAACTCGACGAGGGGGGACGGGACAGTGCCCCCTCGAGTAACAGGTCTAGGAGTAATCGAATTACCCCTACTAGTACGTCCACAATAAGATGGTTTGTACCAGTCCTGTTAGTAAATTTAGGTCTAGTAAAGCCAATGGTGACTTTACATGCCCGGGGAGACAGTAGTCAGTCCCCGGGTATGGAGTCTATGGTGGGGGTCCGCTAGGATGCCCCAGTGTTATGGCACATAGGGTGCGGTGTAACACACATAGAAAAACATATGAGACCCTATGGAGTAAAAGACCCCATAGCCCATCAAACACATTGACATCTCAAAGGAATTACACACACATACATGTCCAAGAGTGGGAGAAAAGAGTCTCATTCTTGGCAGGGTGGAAAAAACAAACTCCAGAAATCCAGCAAATCTGCTGGGGGACTCACTAGGTTAGGAAATTCAGCCTAAACAGAGAATTCTCCCTAGCACTCGCCCCCCCCAGACTAAGGGACAGGAGGATTTAATCCACTCCTGGATGAATCTCATACCTCTAGTCGATGACATACATCCTAGAGAGACCATCAGCATTTTGGTAGTGACACCCTGACCTGTGCTCAATGGTGAAATCAAACCCTTGCAGGCAGATCGACCATCTCAATAGTTTTGGGTTTTCCCCTTTCATTTGCATTAACCATCTCAAGGGTTGGTGGTCTGTCTGAATGACGAAAGTAGAACCATACAAGTACGGCCTAAACGTCTTCAGAGCCCACACGATAGCAAAGCACTCTCTTTCGATTGCTGCCCACCTTGTTTCAGGATCCTTCAGCTTGCGGCTGATGAAGCAAACGGGGTGCTCCCTACCTTTCCCATCCAGTTGACTGAGTACGGCACCTATCCCTACATTGGAAGCATCTGTCTGCACAATGAAGTGTTGGCGGTAATCAGGAGCTCTGAGTACTGGGGCCTGGCAAAGAGCTTTTTTCAGGTTTTCAAAAGCCTGATTGCACTCCTCGTTCCATTTAACCTTTTTAGGGAATTTGGGCGAGGAGATGACATTCAGTGGAGAAGCTATGGTCCCATAGTTCTCTATGAAATTCCTGTAATACCCGGTGACGCCTAGGAAGGCTCTCACCTGGGTTTGAGTAGTCAGTGTTGTCCAATTTTGCACAGCTTCAATCTTACTGAGCAAAGGCCTTATTTCTCCACCGCCTATCTCATGCCCAAGATAGACTACCTTACTCTGTCCAATTTGGCATTTACTCGCCTTTATGGTCAGATTGGCTCGTCCAAGAGCCTGCAAAACATCTCTCAGGTGGGTTACATGTTCTTCCCAGGAATTGCTGAACACTGCGATGTCATCCAAGTATGCCTTGCAGAAGTCCTCCATCCCATTCAGAACCTGGTTTACCATCCGTTGAAACGTAGCAGGTGCATTTTTCAATCCGAATGGCATTACCTTAAACTGGTATAAGCCAACGGGGGTAGAAAATGCAGTTTTCTACTTGGCATGGTCTGTCAGGGCTATTTGCCAATAGCCTGACGTCAAGTCAAATGTGCTGAGGAACTTGGCGGTGCCAAGTTTATCCACCAACTCATCTGTTCTTGGCAAAGGGTGGGCATCAGTCTTGGTGACTGCATTAAGAGCTCTATAATCCATGCAGAATCTAAGCTCTTTAGATCCGGCCTTTGGTACTAACACAACTGGGCTAGAGCATGGACTAGTAGAGGGCTCTATTACCCCGAGATCGAGCATCTTGCTGACCTCACCTTTGATGTGGGTTCGTACGTTCTCTGACATTCTGTATCCTCTGCTCTTGACCGGCAGACAGTCACCAGTGAGTATGTCGTGCTGGCCCCAAGGGGTCAAGCCTGGCGAAAGAGAGAACAGAGGGGCAAACTGATTCAACATCGATTTGCACTCTTCTTGTTGCTCGGGTGTCAGATTGGAGGAGAGATTTACTCCTTCAATTTTTTCGTCTAAAGGCAAGCCTCGGAGGAGATCCGGAAGAGCTTCACTCTCTTCTTCTTCCTCGGATGATGCTAGAAGCAACGCTCCTACATCAGGTCGTGAGACATGCGCTTTGAGTCGGTTGGTGTGAAAGACTGTCGGAGCCTCCTTGGGATTGCCCAAGTCCACCAGATAGTTAACCTCTCTGAGTTTACCCACTACTCGGAAGGGTCCCATCCACTTATCTTGCAAGGCCCTCTGCCTTGTTGGGATCATAACGAGAATGAGCTGGTCTTGAGCAAACTCAACCATGTTAGCCTTTTGATTGTGCCAGTGCTTGACCAATGCTTGTCCAGCTTTCAAGTTATCGCTTGCTTCCGTCATCATGTGTGACATTCTCCTCCGGAGACCTATCACGTAGTCAGTCACTCTGACTGGCTTGGGGGAAGGAGCACTCTCCAACCCCTCCTTGATCAGGGCCAATGGACCTCTGACGGGATGACCATAGAGTAGTTCGAAGGGAGAGTAACCTACTCCCTCCTGAGAGACTTCTCTATAAGCAAAGAGAAGGCATGGCAGTAGAAGGTCCCACTTACGCTTAAGGGGTTCCTCTAAAGCACCTATCATGCTCTTCATGGTTCGGTTGAACCGTTCCACCAACCCATTGGTTTGTGGGTGGTAAGCTGTTGAGAACTTGTAAGTAACTCCACAGGTTTTCCACATGGCTTTCATGTAGTGGGACATAAAGTTCGACCCCCTGTCAGAGATTACTTCCTTAGGAAACCCGACCCTAGTAAAAATACCAAGGAGGGCCTTAGCCACAGCCGGAGCTGTAACAGTCCTCATAGGAATTGCCTCAGGATACCTAGTAACATGTCTACTACAACAAGTATAAACCTGTTGCCTGAGGAGGTTGGAGGATCAAGGGGACCAACGATGTCAATCCCTACTCTCTCAAATGGGACTCCCACGACTGGGAGAGGCACTAAAGGTGCCACATTCTTGGAACCAACCTTACCAGAGGTCTGGCAGGTGTGGCAGCTCCTGCAGTGTTTTTCTACTTCGGCCCCCATCTTTGGCCAATAGAAGTAGAGAGAGAGCCTTTCCTTAGTCTTCTTGAAACTCAAGTGACCAGCCAAAGGAATCTCGTGGGCTAACTGCAAGAACTGTGGTCTGTTCTCTTGGGCTACTACAAGTCGTTTGTAGTCTCCAGGTGCAGACTCGGTCGGTTCACTGTAGAAGAGGCCATCTTCCCAGTGCAACCTGTGTTTCCCAGGCTCTTGCCCTTCAGCCTGAGCTTCTGCCTGGTGGCGAAGACCTTCCAGAGTTGGACATTCTCTCTGTCCCTTACTGAAGTCTGCCCTGCTGGGTCCACCTTCTGCCAGTAACGACTGCAGCTCAGGATGGTCAACAGGATCCAGATCTCCAATGAGTTCCTGGCCTTCCATTAGCTCTTCCTCAGAGTCTAATTCTACCACGCAGGGTTGTACCTCCCTCTCAGCCTCGGCTGGAGGTGGAGTTACGGGTGTGACTTTGGACAACCACGGGGAAGTCCGTGTCGGCTGCACTGGAATGCGGGCGGCTTGTTTCGGGATAGAAGTCTTAGGTTTCCCTTTTGCTTCTGATTTCTTGGAGACAGCGGCCGACAATTGCAGTGGAGCAGGAGTGATATCTTTCTTCATCATCTCCTGGAGAGTTCCGCGCATGGTCCTCTCTCTTGCAGGCCTGGTTAGCTCCTGTAACCATTTACTAGGAGTTCTGGGAGTATGCGATACAACTCCGAGAGTTTTCAAATCATTACCCAACAGTACGCGTCCTGGTACCTCACTCTGTATGCTGACAGGTATCTTCACAGTCATGTCGTTACACTGGATGAGAACTGGTAATTGGGGAAGCATCTGCACAGGCCCTCCAGCTAACTTGGTGAGGCGTTTGGGTGCCTTAGCAACATCCTCAGCCTGAAAAAACGATTTATCCACCACAGTTATGCTGGCCCCAGTGTCCCTAATGGCAGGTGTCTCCTGACCATTCACCTGGACACTGTCCTTATAATACTTTTTAGTATTATCGGGAATAGAATTATAGACATCTAAATTCTGTTGTTCCCACAACCCCAGAGATACTAAAGAAACGCTGGCTGAGACTCCAATGGGTTCGTCAGCTAGCAGTAGAAAGTTTCCACTTGCCATTTGGACTTCCTCCTCTGGAGCGAAGGCTAAGGAGACAAGCTGGACCCCTGAAGGTTTACCCTTACATCTGGGATCTCCTTTCACGTGGTCAGTCGAGCCACAAACAAAGCATTTACCAAATGCTTTCTGGAATGGTGGCTTGTTCTGCCCTCCTTCCGGTTTGGCACCAGAAGGCATACTATTCTGCTGTGGTTTTCCCGGTGGCTTACCCTTCTGGTTTTGTTTGGGGCCCTCTTTGGAATGCGAGCTATTAGAATTCTCTTTTGAGTCTTTTTTAGGCTGTTTTCCCTCATCCTTTTTCTGAGTTGCCCCAGAATCCTTATGAGTAGCCCTGTTGGCAACCCACAAGTCAGCAGCCCTAGCTAGCTCCCCGGAATCCAATTCCCTCGAATCAGCCAAGTGCTGTCTGAGCTCAGGAGAACAGGCATCATAAATAGACTCCAACATAAAAAGATTTCTCATACCCTCATAAGTGTTCACTTTGTAACCCTTAATCCATCCCTCTAAGTTTTTCAACCCTTCACTCACCCAGGTAGCCCAAGGGGTACCATCATGCTTTTTGAGAGTTATAAACCTCTTAAGATACTGGGAAGGGGTCTTCTCGAATCTAGCTATTTAAGCTAGTTTCACACTTTCGTAATCCGTCTTATCCGCCTCCCCCAACTCCATTACCACATCAGTCGCAACAGGATGGAGCCTAAAGAACAACCAGGGAAGCAAAGCATTCCCGGTGATGTCCTGGAGCCATGATTGTATTCAAACAGTTTCAACCAATCCAACACATCCAATCTCGGTTCATACATACCCACTAATTCCTTCGGCATCCGGGGTCTTTTGGGACTGGAGCTCCTAGAGGAACCAGAGGAGAGAGAAGCATTTTCCATAGACAACTTTTTCATCTCTAACTCGTGATTAAGTTCTATTTTCCTGAGTCTTAACTCAGCTTGCTTCTGCTCAGCCTGGGCATTCATCCGTCTGAACTCGAGTTCTTGGTTTCGTTCAGATTGAGCCAAGAACCGTTTGTATTCTAGTTCGAGCTTCATTTTTTCAAGTTCAAAATAAGCAGGGTTACTTGTGGGTCCTGGTATGGGCCCCGTAGGCACAGCTGGTAAGGCAGGTAGAGGAGCAGGTGAGACAGTTTCGTTAGCCTCGCCGTCCTCGTCAGCCTCTTCATCGCTATCATCAGAATTACGATTCAGATCAACACCATCACTGTTATCTACAGTTGCTGGAGAGATTGGTTCCTCTTAACCAGTACCCAGACTTTGGTTCGCCAGCAATCTCTCGATTAGTTCTAACTTCTTGCCTCTTACAGAAAGATTCTCTTGCCTACAGAGAGCTCGCAATCTCTCAGTATTTTCACCTGACAAAGACTCTTGACTGTGGGTTTCCATCGTAGACATGTTTTTGAAAGTTGCTTTTTTGTGCAAAGTTTTGTGGTTTAGTTATCCTACAGTGTCGAAAAGCACTCTAAACTGTATACTCGATACAAATCCCACCGCTGTACACCAGTGTTAGGCGGAAACCTGTGCAGTTCCCTCTGGGACCACTGCAAAAGATTTAGGACTACAGGCGTTTGGCGGTGAACCCACTTGGTTGCAATCTGTACCACACAGATTCACTTGGTAGCTGTGGCTGAGCAGTCAGACCTCTCTCAAGAAAAGTTGAGCAGTATGTGGAGTATACAAAATAGGGCAATTCTTCACATCAAGACAAGCAACGAGGCTTAGTGTAAAGATATTAAGGCATTTATTTATAACAGAACATCTATGAAAAACACTAAGTCAAATCACGGCAAACAAATCAAACACAATTACTCTACGAAGTAGAAAACGATCAATCCCCCTAGCAATATTTCGACAACTCTAGGTTCTACCGGTATCACTTATTTTCAGACAGAGGTGTATACCTCAACCTAGATGATACTCGAACATTAGTTAGGACGGGAGAGAAAAAGATAGGCAGGTCATGAAATCAACACAGTTCAATCCTTCGCGGATAAAATGCAAGGCAGGAAGGCAAGGATCACGATAGATCATAAAGTTCAGAGGCCAGGCCCACTCGGAGAGAGGCAAGGCGCAATGTCCCAAAAAGTCTCTAGAGGAGATGCATTCAAGTCTTTGTAGCAAATTGTTATCGGCAGGTTGAACCAGTTCAGAACTATAAATGAGAAAAGCTTGGAGGCGACCCAACGGAAAGGAGAGGATTAAGACACCTCACTCGAACCGATTGAAAGGGAAGCCAGGCGGACACGGTACCTTATTTTGGAGAGCAGCTCCGGCGGGGGCAGATGTTCCTGGTGGTGGATGCACGTCGGGTCTTTGCCAAGAGTAGAGAGGTTCTCGTCGTCGAAGAAAAAGGAAGTCCGGTGCACCACCAGAGAAGAGACCAGCCGCGGAATGCTCCTTCACAAGGCACCACCTTTTGGTCGCGGTACAGGGGTAGTGGCTATCTGGTTGCCGGGGTGCACTGCACGGGCAATTCGACCACTGCGTCCTGAGGCGAATAAAAAGCAAAGGGGACTGGTTGTTCCCACCAGTCAGGGGAAGAGACTCTCCGGCAGGGAGATCTCCTCTGCCGTCGGGAAGTGGTGAGTCGGTTCCGCAGGGCTCCACCGTAGGTGTCGTCGTGCAGGTCGGCTCAGCGTTACCCTCGTGGGATTCTTAGGTCCTGTGGCGACTTCTGAAGATCCAGTCCCAAAAGCCCTGCTTTTATGCAGAAAACCCCCATTCATTCAGCCTAGCTGTCAATCAACACATGCTAAGTGGTGAGCGGGAACGCTCACCACTTGGGCCAATCACTCCAGAGTGCGACCTGAGTTGGCAAGGCAACTCGGTCCAGGTTGCCTAAACACCCTCCCACACCCCTGAGGTAACCCAGACAGAATGGCACCACTTTGGAGGGTCTCCGTACAGAGGCCCGCCAAAAGTGGAACAAAGGGCTCAACCTTTGGTTTAGGAGTCACAGAGACGAACACAGACGCCATTTTAAAAACCGAGTTCTGGCAGAAAATACCATCCGATAAACTTATTTAGGATAAGTAGACCGGTGGTATGTTGGAGGTTAACGAGAAAAAGTATCAATCTCCAACAATGGGACGAATCCCATAGGGTTATGCTCGGGGTCGAACATAACAAGTAGTTTCCACTGCCACCAGCCAAAACTCGACGAGGGGGGACGGGACAGTGCCCCCTCGGGTAACAGGTCTAGGAGTAATCGAATTACCCCTACTAGTACGTCCACAATAAGATGGTTTGTACCAGTCCTGTTAGTAAATTTAGGTCTAGTAAAGCCAATGGTGACTTTACATGCCCGGGGAGACAGTAGTCAGTCCCCGGGTATGGAGTCTATGGTGGGGGTCTGCTAGGACGCCCCGGTGTTACGGCACGTAGGGTGCGGTGTAACACACATAGAAAAACTTATGAGACCCTATGGAGTAAAAGACCGCATAGCCCATCGAACAAATTGACATTTCAAAGGAATTACACACACATACATGTCCAAGAGTGGGAGAAAAGAGTCTCACTCTTGGCAGGATGGAAAAAACAAACTCCAGAAATCCAGCAAAGCTGCTGGGGGACTCACTAGGTTAGGAAATTCAGCCTAAACAGAGAATTCTCCCTAACAGAGACTTGGGTGGGGGGCTGGTGGCAGGTGCCCCACAGTGCTGGGGGGTGGGGGTGCAGGGGTACATGAGTTGGACATGAGTTGGGGCCTGCTGGCAGGTGCCCCACAGTGCTGGGGGGTGGGGGGGTGGGGAACATGAGTTGGACATGGGTGGGGTCCCACTGGCAGGTGCCCCACAGTGCTGGGGGGTGGGGGTGGTGGGAGACATGGGTGGGGGTCTGGTGGAGAGTGACCCTGCACTGCTGGGGGGTGGGGGTGGTAAGAGACATGGGTGGGGGCCTGGTGGAGGGTGACCCTGCACTGCTGGGGGGTGGGGGTGGTGGGAGACATGGGTGGGGGCCTGGTGGAGGCTGCCCCTGGTGGCTGGGGGGTGGGGGTGCTGGGAGACATGGGTGGGGGCCTGGTGGTGGGTGCCCCTGCACTGCTGGGGGGTGGGGGTGGTGGGAGACATGGGTGGGGGCCTGGTGGAGGGTGCCCCTGCACTGCTGGGGGGTGGGGGTGGTGGGAGACATGGGTGGGGGCCTGGTGGAGGGTGACCCTGCACTGCTGGGGGGTGGGGGTGTGATGACATGAGTTGGACATGGGTGGGGGCCTGCTGGCAGGTGCCCCACAGTGCTGGGGGGTGGGGGTGTGGGGAACATGAGTTGCACATGGGTGGGGGCCTGCTGGCAGGTGCCCCACAGTGCTGGGGGGTGGGGGGTGGGAGACATGGGTGGGGGCCTGGTGGAGGTTGACCCTGCACTGCTGGGGGGTGGGGGTGGTGGGAGACATGGGTGGGGGCCTGGTGGAGGCTGCCCCTTGTGGCTGGGGGGTGGGGGTGGTGGGAGACATGAGTTGGACATGGGTGGGGGCCTGCTGGCAGGTGCCCCACAGTGCTGGGGGGTGGGGGTGGTGGGAGACATGGGTGGGGGCCTGGTGGAGGGTGCCCCTGCACTGCTGGGTGGTGGGGGTGGTGTGAGACATGGGTGGGGGCCTGGTGGAGGATGACCCGCACTGCTGGGGGGTGGGGGTGGTGGGAGACATGAGTTGGACATGGGTGGGGGCCTGCTGGCAGGTGCCCCACAGTGCTGGGGGTTGTGGGGGTGGGAGAGATGGGTGGGGGCCTGGTGGAGGGTGACCCTGCACTGCTGGGCTGTGGGGGTGGTGGGAGACATGGGTGGGGGCCTGATGGAGGGTGACCCTGCACTGCTGGGGGGTGGGGGTGGTGGGAGACATGGGTGGGGGCCTGGTGGAGGCTGCCCCTGGTGGCTGGGGGGTGGGGGTGCTGGGAGACATGGGTGGGGGCCTGGTGGTGGGTGCCCCTGCACTGCTGGGGGGTGGGGGTGGTGGGAGACATGGATGGGGGCCTGGTGGAAGGTGCCCCTGCACTGCTGGGTGGTGGGGGTGGTGGGAGACAAGGGTTGGGGCCTGGTGGAGGGTGACCCTGCACTGCTAGGGGGTGGGGTGGTGGGAGACATGGGTGGGGGCCTGCTGGCAGGTGCCCCACAGTGCTGGGGGGCGGGGGGGTGGGGAACATGAGTTGGACATGGGTGGGGGCCTGGTGGAGGGTGCCCCTGCACTGCTGGGGGGTGGTGGGAGACATGGGTGGGGGCCTGGTGGAGGGTGCCCCTGGTGGCTGGGGGTGCAGGGGGACATGCGTTGGTGGGCAGTAGTGCAAGTTGACATGTGGGTTGGCTGGGGGGCATGGCCATGGTGGATGGGGTGCCTGCAGGACATGTGCAGGGTAGGCCCCTGTGGTGTGAGCCACCTGCAGGGGCCGTGGAGGGTGTAGAGGGAACACCTGGGAGGACCCACACATGCAATTCACGTGTGGTGCTCCCCGCGCACCCCTGTAATACACGTACCCTGATGAGATCGCGTGTGGAACTTCCCGCTCACCCCTGTAATACACGTACCCTGATGGAATTGCGTGTGGAACTTCCCGCGCACCCCTGGAATACACGTACCCTGCTGATGTTGCGTGTGATACTTCCCCTGCACCCCGAAATACACATACCCTGATGAGATCACGTGTGTAACTTCCCGCGCACCCCCGAAATACACGTACCCCGCTCAATCGCGTGTGTAACTTCCCGCGCACCCCCGAAATACACGTACCCCGCTCAATCGCGTGTTTAACTTCCCGCGCACCCCCGAAATACACGTACCCCGCTCAATCGCGTGTGTAACTTCCCGCGCACCCCCGAAATACACGTACCCCGCTCAATCGCGTGTGTAACTTCCCGCGCACCCCCAAAATACACGTACCCCGCTCAATCGCGTGTGTAACTTCCCGCGCACCCCCGAAATACACATACCCCGCTCAATCGCGTGTGTAACTTCCCGCGCACCCCCGAAATACACGTGCCCCGCTCAATCACGTGTGTAACTTCCCACGCACCCCCAAAATACACGTGCCCCGCTCGCACAGGCCCAATTGCTGTATGTTGCCACTTTTGTAATGCGCAGGGACTCTACCGCCTGCCTTCGTGTGGCGGACGTGTTTCGGCTTGTTCGTGTCTTTGGCTGTGCGTGGCTTTGCCCTATTCGATTCCATGAATACGTGTGGTTCGAGTGCGTGTGGGCGTTCCGTCTGCTTCCCTGCAGTACATCCCCAGTTACGCCCTTTTTTTCGTGCGTTGTTCCCCATTCCGTGCATAACGCCCCGTGTCCCGCCCACTTTCTGGTGTATGCGCCGAGGTTGTGCGCTTTCACTGTGGCGTCGCGCACGCCTTTCGGGATGTTGCAGTGACTTGTGCGCCATGCACGGGTTTGGCGCACATCCCAAGGTAAACACGCGCAGGGACTTCCATGAATCACACGCGTGCGCCTGTTTTTTTGCGCTTGCGCCTGCTTGCGCCAAGATTTTCGGCGCATGTTTGTTCCATGAATCGGCCCCAAAATGTCCTAGGACTATGCGGGGACTTCCAAAAATGCACATGACCCTGCACTGTTTATTTGCCACTTTTATTTGTAAACTGTGCAAGGTGGCCCTCAAAAGAGCTTTTTTTGGCATTGTTGTTGTTTTATATATTTTTTTTTTTACACAGAACACACTAGGAGAGGAGGGGAAAGGAGGGTAAGGAAGGGACACCAATAACAGGGATAAGAAAGGGCAGGTGGAGAGAGGAAGTTGTAGGGTGGGCCTTATTTAGGTAAGTAGCAGGTCTTCTGGTGCTCCGTGACCGTAGTCTCGAAAGCACTTTGATGACTCTTCCCCCTGCAGAGTACTGCATCGCAGTACATACACAATATTGTGACCCTCGAAAGGTAAGGGTCAACAGCATCACGAATGGCCTGTGAAGCAGCTGGAGGGATGCACTCTCCCACAGGAGTGTCTCTTGTGGTGAGAGGAGCGGAAACAGAGAATGCTGTAGAGGAACTCAACCTAATATGTTTATCACAAGGTACAACCTTGCGAATGTCCTCACTGGGGAACGACGTTAGGTGTCGCTTCATGGATGTCGTACCAAAGCTGTACAAACCACGTCTCCCACGACTCAGCACCATTTTGCAATGTTTTCAGGTGACCTTGTTCGCACATGCTTTTGGTATGTTACCATGAATGGTAAACAACCGCCACACCCAAGACTCCCGGCGAGTGCTGGTAGTAGGGAGTTCATCGACCTCATTCTCTTCATCCTCTTCATCCTCGTTCTCTACATCCTCATGCCTGTTCATCTCTGCAGGCCCTTTGGGAGGTGGTGGTGGCAGAGGGTTTGGGGTGGTGCTGAGGCAGATGAAGCAACAGCAGCCATGGATGCCATCAGGGTTGATGAGATAATCTCAGCAAGCGCAGTAATGGCAGCAAAAGTCAGTTTGCAATAGCCAGAAGTACAATGAAGATCAGCTCTGGAGTGTGGCCTTTTCTAGGGCTGGAGGGGTGTGCTTCGTGAACAGATCCAACACCCAAAAAGGTTCAAAAAGTTCCAAAAAGTATGTGGAAAGCCAGGGTCATTGTCTGGGACATGTGCAATGGTGAATGTTTACTGTAAAATAATTTCGATTGTCTGAAAAAGTTCTTTTAAAATGTTGGGGAACTGGAGAGTGTCCGCAAATTAGGACACACGCTCAGCGTGGGTGCTGTCACATGATGACGTCGGGAACACATCTGCAAAGGGAACAGGTGTACGCAGGACACTAAATGCACTGGAACGGTCGTGAGCATGCGCGCGGGTGTTCTACGGACAGTGTTCGGTCCTCAAACAAATTAAAAGTGCGAAACAAGTGAGACGGACAGTTACGGACAGGTACGAATGTGCGTAGATGTTCTGCAGCCTGTACAGACAGGTATAGTGTCGTTAGGATGCCTCCATTTTGTTTGACTACAGACATCCCAGACACCGCGCATGATCTTAGGACAGTTTCAACTTGGCTGCGGATGGTACGTACAGGTATAGTGTCCTTAGGATTCTTCCATTTTGTTCAGTTACGGACATCCCTGACACCGGGTGTGTTCTGTTTGCGAACTGTACGGACAGGTATAGTGTCCTTAGGATGCCCTCATTTTGTTCATTTATGGACATCCCGGACACCGGGTGTGTTCTAAGAACAGTTCCATCTTTGCTTGCAAATGGTACGGACAGGTATAGTGTCCTTAGGACATCCCCATTTTGTTAATTACGGCGTTCCAGACAGGCGCACTGTCCACAGACATTTTAACTGCTTAAAAATAAAATAAGACACAAAGGATTTCATTAAAAGAAACATTTTTTTTTATATTATTACATGGCCACAGTAGTGGTAGTTAAGTTGCTTTTTCCATAGGAAGAGCACTTTTTGGGAGGCTTATATCTTTGCTCCCCCTGGACGAATCCTCACCAAACTTTGCAAAATAAGTATATGGGCCGGGGGGGTGGGGGGGGGTGGGGTGCGCAAACCTAGCGTAACAAACCAAGTTGGTGGTCCAAGGTTTCTGATCATGTAACACACGTCTCCATGCCGTCAAACCAGTATTCCTTTGTACCACGCATATTTGCAAACAAATTTGATATACTTGATTTTAAAATCTCATCTTTTTCTTGTACGTTTTGTATTAACTGCGTAGCTGACATATTTTGAAAGTGCGTTCCAGATTTAAGAATGTGTGCAACTCCATTACATAGTGTTGCTAATTCACTTTCATAGAGGTGGTTGTCTAAATCTGGGATCTTGCAAATTCATTCATAATGAGTGGTATTCTGATGCCCCAATCTGAGTGGGTCTATCATTGTATATCCCACCTTTGCCAGTCGGAAATACCATTGGAAAAGCATGTGCTTCTATACTTTTTTCCCAAATACTCATTGGTGACCCTTTGGTTTTTCGCATTTGGTACGTTTCTAGTGCATCATCTATGCTTTCATTGGAATGCAATGGATGCATTGTGTAATGGTCCAAAAGAGTGGATAATGTAGCTGGATCCAGAAGTTCAAATAGTCCAGTTTCTGATGGCTCTTGAATTATTTCAGTTGTTTGCCTTAAGCTTTCATCAATATTTATTTCCTTGTAGTACTCATTATTGTCTTCTAGATATTGCAATGCTTGTCTAACTTTGTGTAAATCCACTAACTGTAAATTTGTTTGTCCTTTGTTGGTACTCCATTTACCAAGACTTTTAAAGAATGCTCTATTGAACGTTCCACTCCTAGAGTGTGTACATTTTCCGTTCGGTCTAATGGCAAGTAAACTACTTTGCCACAAATCCTTTCACCAATTCAGAGGAAGGTAATTTTTCTGTTTTTGGATGAAGGCGTATAATTGCTTGAAATGGATGAACTGTTTGAATTATTATGCTCTCATACAAATTGAGCTGTTAAGGGATTTTTGGTAATGGAAACAATTCCAAATTATTTGTAATAGCACGTGAAGGAGTGTGGTTGTTGTCTAATTTTTCAGTACAGTAACTGCAACATATTAGGCGTTCAGTTATTTCATATTTGTTTTTCGCTAAAAGGTACAAAGCTAATTCAAACCATTTAGAGTCTTCATTGTTTTCTATTTTGTATGCCATGTCCACATTTTTTGTGTTCCTATTGTAAAACGTTCTGCGGCAAAACACACACACACACATGGTTTGGTACTTCAGCTGATGACCTTTTAAATTTTACTATTTCTTTTCTGTATGTGTGTAGTATAAGGTTGCCATGTGCAGAATTGTCCCTACTATGTTCTAAAACTGTTGTATTTTCTACGTGGCTCACACTTCCAAAATACTTTTTCTGAATACGGTCCATTTCTTTTTGTAAGTATTTGGGTGTCCCATGCAGAAGAGTGGTATTTAAATTGCCTAATTCTGAAGCTGGACTTTTTACATAGTATATTTTATACACTACATTTCTTACATTGGAATGATGTATTGATATTCTTTTGATATCATGGAAGGTACTTTTGCAAATAGGCCCAGAAATGCAGGCTAATGAATGTCCTTTTAGTCCTGTGTCTTTCCGCACTGCACAAATATCCATATTTTGTAGCACTTTCATTTTACTTTTGTCTTTACCTTTTACATATTGATTGAGAAACAGACATAAAGATTTGAAAGCTTTGTTTGGAATGGCACACATTGATGTGCACTGCCATTTGTATACTGGACGGTGTGGCTCTACTGAATCGAGAGGTAATTCTGAGTTTTCAGGAGATACTTTTGTAAGCAGTGTTTCTTGTTCCATGATGGTAGTATTGATTTTCTCATACCCTCGTCCACTGCTATGGATGGCAATTGTGTTTGTTTGATTCTGTTTGTATGCTTCTTCATTAAAATATGGCTATGTGGTTGTTGTGTGACTCCATTCACCACCACAAACATGCAAGAAATTATTTTTGTTCACATTGCGTTTATTGCTGAGTTTCTTTTGTAGTTTGGTACTTACTTTTGTTAGTGCTTTCATCTATTTAACACTAATATGAACAACTTCCTTTTGAGAAGGATTGCACTTTCCACGAGAGCTTGCAGGATTAACTTTCTACGGTAGGTTTTAAGGGGTGAGGATGATTTTGGTCCTCTTCTTAGTAGATTTTGAAGGACTCTGACGAAACATATTTGCTAAAATACATTTTTACTATGGGTTCTTCTATACTATCAGGATTATTAGGAACATTGTTAGCTGTACTGGCAGCCATTTTTTTTACAAAGTTTCTGTGTTTTGTGACTCTTTTTGATGGAGGAGATACAGTTTCGGTAGTTGAGACTTCCTTTATTATGTTACCCAACTGCATTAGCTGGTTTGTACCAAGATTCTCTACACACTCTACAACAGGTGGATGCTTACATTGGGCACCTTTATTTTTCTTTGCTCTAATTCTGCGTTCCTTTCTATGGAGTTGCTTTTTGGTAGGCATTCTTTGGTGTAGGTTGAGAAAAAAAAGTATACTTTGGTCTGTTGTCCAATCTATGTGTGCAGTGTGCATGTGTGCATAAGTCTGATAGGGAAGCTGTTTGTCATGGTGTGTCACAGTACAGCGAACTCTAACAATCATTTGGTAAGGCTACTTTACTGTTTGTATTCTACTACAATTTGCTTCAGATGAGAGTACAAAGTAGCCTACTTGTGACGAGAACCATTATTAATAACTGAAATGCCAAAAACTTGCTACAGCATATCTTTTCACAATCTAACCTTCTAAGAATTACCTATGTTATTTCAGTACCAAACACACAGGGATTTGTCAGCCATTCTGCCTGTTATTCTTTGTTCAATAAATGGATATTTGTAGGTAGAATGGTTTACAAATCAATGCTTGCTTTGGTGCCCAAAATAAACAAATAACCCACGCAGCCTCTCTAACGAGTAGTTACAATATAATATATATATAAAGGTTGTACTCTACTTACTTTTTTTGTGCAAGATGACCAGGTTTCTTCGGATATGTCATCTGTAGTGTAGATGCTGTTTATTCTCGGGAGAGTAGTCTTCACTGCAAATTAAAAAAACAAAATCAGTTACTTTGCAATGATGATACTGCAGACATTACTTGTGCTTCTTTCGTCAGAGGATTGAATTTTCATATTTCAACCCAGTGCACATGCACATTTAACTTCACTCTGTGAAGTCTTGGCATAGTACTTGCAATGGTACTTGTAAGTCCTTCAAAATAACTAAATCTTGTAAGGGTATGGAAATGCCTTGTTCTTTACAAAGTGTACTATGCATAGGAGAGTGGTTTGTAAGCGATAGGGCAAAGTACTAGATGGGGAAACATTTTGTACTTGTTAATGAAAAGCACAATGTTGAAAAATCGGGAGACCCTCAGAAGGAAATGTCAGCTCTACAATCGGGAGCGCTTACTATTATCATACGATCACATTGCAAATAGCATTACTGTAGGACCGTACAGAGTACAAAACTCCGACATTTTCACATACAAAATTGACGTCTGCCCTAAATAGTCATGCTTGCAACGTATGTACAGGTTATGCGGAAGACAGTAAGGAGTCGTGCGATTTGTGCATGACAAATCGGCAACCTTGCACTTTAAAGAAGGGGGAGTGTTGTTATGTGTTCCCTATGGACATTTAGCTGCATTATTTTGTCTAATTTAAATCATAAGGCTTCCATATGTTCTCTGATTAAAATATACATACCTGTACTCTATACTGATGCATGTGGACATGTATGGAGCTGTACGTAGAAGTTTGCAATCCTTGCACAGTAGCTTGTGAAGTTGGTGCTTTGCAATGGTATGCGACTTGTATTCAGAATCATCAACAGTAATTTTGAAGTGCGCAATGTTGATGACGGAGTTAAAATTAGCAATGTTCTATGTGATTGGTGGATGATTGTGCGACTGCTTTGTTGTGTCCAATGAGGGACTCGCTTTGGTACTGCTGTAGAAAGGGTGGAAGGACTGGGTAAGAATTACGTGTCGCATGAAGGCAACACTTGTCCGCTGGTAGGGCGTGTCACATACGGGTTTCTACAGCAAATCCTGCATGGAAAGGCGACTGTAAGCATCAGCCAATCAGATGTTCACATTCCTCTTTTGTGTGGAAAGACGGTCCGCACACTGAAGATGGCAGAGGTGGAGAGGGTCACGGTTTTGATGCTTGGAGACATTTTTGTGCAAGGCTTACAAAACTATGCCGAGAGTAGGCATGTGGCACACCATTTCAATGTGTGAGGAGTGGAGGTGGTGTGGAGCACTGACACTGATGCCAATGCTGCGGCAATTCTGCAAGTTTGCAGAGACATGCGTAGAATGACCACTCCTCATGTGGTAATTTTGCACTACGGCGCTTGCCATTTGGGATACCTGACTTCACGTACTTTCTTGGCAGATTTGCCACAGTTGGTTGAAGCACTCATGACCATCTTCCCAACAACAAAAGTATTTTTTTCTGCTTTACTTCCGAGAGTACAATGGAACAACACTTCTGTTTTTTGTCCAGATCAAAGCATCGGGAGTTGTATCATCAATCGCGGCATGCGTGCATTCTAGTATGTTTTTTTGTAGCCACGAAAACATTGCTCCAAGCAATGCGCATTACTTTGAAGGAGATGGTGTTGCGCTGTCTTCTTTGGGAAATGCAATGGTCTTTTGGAACGTAAGGCTTGCTTTAGAGAAGGTTCTGTAATGTTTGCAAGAGTAAAGGAAGGACAAAAAATACAAAGAAATACATAAAATACCACATGTCTGTACCGTATCTGGCCAAAAATAAAAAAATAAAACAGCTCTTTTCAGAGCCTACCTTAAAGGGGGAAAAGGGGAGTAGTACTTTAATGTACTGTTATGCTCATCAGGCTTCCCTCCACCCAACCACCGGGCATGTCCAACGTCTGCTGACATCACACCACGCTCCAGCCCAATCAGACTTTTGACCGCAGAGTGAACAGGGAAATGGGACCACAGAGCGGAGCCAGACATCACACATTTTTTGAGACGTACATTTTACCTGCTTTGTAAAAATGTACAGGACTGAATATCATAACATTTACAAAAGCAAGCTTTTGGGACAAAGTCGCTGCTCCTGCCGTAAATGACATAAACATCCGTCCAACGGTTTGGCCTGTACGCGTGTGCAAAGATTTTGTCCATTCAGTCTATGGAAAAAAAAAGAATTGTGGACCCCCCTATAACTTTGGTCCCCCTGGACCAAACCTCACCAAACTTCCCCTTATACTTTTTCTGCAAAGTTTGGTGAGGATTAATCCATGGGGAACAAAGTTATAAGCCACCTAAAAAGTGTTCTTCCTATGAGTTGAGCAACTTAACCATAACTACAAGGCCGCTACCGTGTGCCGTGTAATATCAATAAAGGAAAAAAACTTTATTTGCAGAGACGTTAAAATGAGAACTTAATGCAACAACACATTGAAAATTCAGCTAAAGCCACCTGAACTTCACAGAACCTGTTGCACAGCCTTTGACCACAATGATGATATATATCACAGATCACATCACTGATGACATCACTAATTACATTACATTACATTAGAACAGTAACTGGCACTAAGCATTAAGCATGGCTAGTGTGCATGGCCAAATATATTTTAACACATGAATGGGTACTAGTCATGGCCTTCAGTTATGGACAGTGGTCACAACCTTCAACCATGTGCACTGAATATTTTAAAAGACTAACAGACTACCAACCATAGATTTATGTCTACAGCAGTGGATACAACTCTCAACCGTGGACACCGAATATTATATACACTGATCAGGCACTAGCCATGGACTTTAGCAAAATACTGGGCAGTGGCCACTATCCATGTCTGTTTCCACTATATATTATGACATGTAAATGAGCCACTAGCCATGCTCTTTGATCTTGAGCAGTTTGTATATCTTTAGTTAATGTCCACTGTATATTTTAAAATAATAAAATGCAATACATGATGGACTAGGACAGTGCGCACTTTATATTATACACACTAACCAACAACAAGGCATGGAGTTCAACACAATACTAGCCAGTGGCCACAGCCTTTGGCTGTGATGACTGTATATTCTAACATATTAACAGGCACTAGCTATGATCTTTAACCACGGCCACTGACTACAGCTTTCAACGTTGCCTAATGTGTATTTTAAAACAGTGATGAGCTAGTAGGCAAACATTTTCACCATGCATTTTTTAATACTAACTGACCACTAGCTATGGCTTGTGAGGATGGCCAGTCACCCCAGCCTTAGTCATGGCCAAGTCCACTGACTAAATTGTTAATAAGGTAATCAAACTTTTCATGAGCTAACTTATAAATAATGTTATGTCTAATTCCATTACTGATGTAATCGGTTATACACAATGTAATTAGTGTTGTCACCAGTGATGTCATCAGTGATGTGATTTGTAGTGTCATCTGTGTTCTCATATAACATGTAATTAGTGTTGTCATCAATGATGTGATCTGTGTTGTCATCATTGTAATCATAGGCTGTGTAACAGGGGCCAAAAGGTTAAGGTGGTTTTAGCTGAATTTCAGAGGTTTTGTTCCTTTAGATTCTCACCTTAATGTCCCTGCAACAAACGTTTTTTCCTTGAATTTCATGGGTTTTGTTATTAATACATAATTGGCATACAAAATACAGACAATTGGGATAATGACAATTATGTAAAAATACAATTACAAAAAATTGTGCCAACACATTTCCCACTGAGATAAACCTGTTCATAACAAACGTTGTTTGCACAGGTGCTTAACTTTTTTTTAGGTGTTTACATTTATATGTAATGTTAACAAATAGAAAGTTATTAAAGTGTTACCATAACTATGTACAAAGACTACACTCAATATATCTTAAAATACATCTTTACAAGACTATTGCCCATATATATATCTACACAAACTAAAATGACAAAGTACAAAACACAAGACAAAGGACAAAGGTATAGGAAGAAGAAAGATAAATGGATACATCAATGTACTGCTTTTAAACGTTCCTGAAGGCCTACAAAGAGGTTCACCCACAAAGAAACAAAAATCAAGGACAGAAAATAGGAACAAGGTGCTTGGGAGAGGGATACAACCACTGCTACATGATATAGCGGACCAGAATGTGTTTTACGCACACACGGGTATGCCCAAATTGTTACGCTTACCTTGTCTCTGTGGGGACGTTGGCCGCTGGTGCGTGGCATGTCTGCTTCCCTGGTTTGAGGCACTGTACATACTCTTTCCCCTGGACTGGCCTTGGGTCAGCTCCTATGATAGGGGAAAGGGTGCTGAGTGAGACTGTCTGTGCCTGCCACCTGTGACCCCCACCCTGTTCCTTCCACACATGGTCCCCACTCTGTGGTGCTCTCACCTTGTGTATTTGGTTGGTGGGCTCTCCTTCCTGCTTAGTCTCAGCAGGGGCTCACTGACCCTTGATCGTGCTGCTTGTGTTATTCTGCTTGTTATTGCCCGTGTAAGCCGTTGTATTGTATGTTTTCTGTGTCCAGTTATCTGTGTTTTCCTTTGCTACGTGCCGCAGTCCGTGCTCATTTCACTGCTGTGGCTTGTGTCGCTGTTGTAGCACTAAGCCCACCTTGGTGTGTGTTGGTTTGGAGCAACACGTGTGAGCAGCTGAACCAGTGGTCCAGGGTTGCCTGCCTTGTGTCTCCATGAGCCTGGTGCCAAAGGTGCCAGGACTGGGCCCAGGTGGCCCTCCTTTGAGGCTTGATCCAGTCAGGGCCCTTAACGTGCCCCAATGTTCCCACTGCAGTTGGGCTGGTACGATCTGGTCTGCTCATCGTGACACATATGCAATGACGTGTTTGCTGCAGGTGGTGTTGATCTCCATCCACACAAGGAATTAGACACATGCACTCTTCTTTTGTGATAGTCATCATCAACGTCAACCCAGTGGACTTGCAGTAGATGGTTAATCATGATAGATGTTCCCAAGCTTTGAGACGGAACATTGGAAGGCCCACGGCATAGAAGTTTGTTGCAAAATGTGCACAGTACCTCCTCTGCCTCTTTTCAGGAACAGTGTTATTTTACTTTAAAGAAGCGCCAACTCTCAGCAGTGGTTATTATCCCAGTTGCCTTCTTTCTCAGTGGCAATGGATTTGGAAACCAAATGAGAATGTCATCACTGCTCGTACTCTAGTGGTTAGAAAGTATGGAATGTCCAACCAGGAGGAATATGTAAAACAATAAAAATGACAACAAAAAAGACAATGCCTTACAAATGAAAAATGGAACATTAGAAGGGCCACATCTTAGTGTTTTCTTGAACATTGGGAGACATATTCAAATGTCCAACTGCTGATGAAAATATAAATGACCAAAAATGACAAATCTAATAAGACAGTGGGGGTCATTACGAGTGCAGCGGCAAGGGGTTAACGGTACCCTATGGGGGCTTGAATGGGAATGGGGAATGGTTTTCAGAATGGGGACTTACCGGGTTCTCCAAGGTTGGAATAACTCGCTAAGTCCCCATTCTGAGAACCCGGAACTGGACACGAGTTTGGAGGCAGCCTGAACCTCTCTAGCATTTCTAATAAGTCTTCAAATAGAGTGTTCTAATGCAGCAGATGTTTGAAGTCTCTAGCTGTTGCTAGCAGGACATTTAATTAATGGTGGTTGATACAGCAAAACCACCACTCACAGCTACAGTAAAGATATGAGATCACATATTAGCCAAAAAATGCTGAGGTCCAGTAATGGGCAGACAATCTTGTGCAATTTTCAATACACGTCATTCACATCATCCCAGGAGACTCATAACAGATGATTTATCATAAATGATGTTCTCAAGCTTTTTGACAGAACATTAGATGGGTCATATCTTAGTGTTTTCTGGAAAAATGGTAGACTTATCCAAATGTCCAACTGGTGATGAAAATATGAAATAACAAAAATGGCACCTCTAATAAGACAATGGGCCTTATTACGAGAAAGGCGTTAGAGGGTTAATGGCGCCGGTAGAGCTGCCGGCCTCGTTAACCCTCTACCGCCTCATTATGAGGTCTGCAGGCAGGACCCGCTAAGGACGTCTGTTAAAACCAGGCGTCCTTAGCGGGACGGGCTAGCAGACCAGGATGCAAACAACAGGCCCATCATTAATGGGCCCCTTTGTTTGCATCCTCCCCATTCCATTGAGCCCTATGGGGGCTCAAATGGGAATGGGAATGTACCGGGTCTGGGTTCCTTGAATGGGGAAATACCGGAACCTCCAACGTTGGAATGGCCCGGTATTTCCTCATTCAAGGAACCCGGACCCTGACCCATTACCCGGTATGGGGGTAGCCATGCCGCTAAAAGCGGCATCGCTACCTCCATACTTGTAATGAGGCCCAATGATACAAACAATGAAGCCACTTCTCTGAACCGCTCTAGCGGTTCTAATAACTCTTCAAATAGAGTGTTCCAGTGCTGCTGATGTTTGAAAACTCTGGCTGTTGCCAGCAGCAACTTTAATAGGCAGAGGTTGATTATGCACAACCACCGCTCACAGCTACAGTGAAGATATAAGACCACATATAAGCCAAACAAGGATGCAGCCCAGTATGGGCAACACCATCTTGTGCAATTTCCAATACGCATCATCCACATCATCCCAAGAGAATCCTACCAGATCATTTATCATAATTGATGCTCCCAAGCTTTCTGATTGAACATCAGAAGTGCCATGTCTTAATGTTTTCTTGCACAATGTTAGATATATTCAAGTGCTTGACCACAGCCAGCAGGCAGACATGTATTGTGGCGGTCTGGAAACAAGGGTGCCGGTAAACTTACCGGCACCTTTGTTTCCAGACCGCCACACTTGTAATGAGGCCCAATGCCACAAAAAAATGTAGCTGCATCTCTGGCCCTCTCTAGTATTTCCAGTAACTCTTTAAATAGAGTGTTACAATGCTGCAGATGTTTGAAGACACTACCTGTTGCTAGCAGCACCTTTAATAGGTGGAAGTTGATTATGCACAAACACCGCTTACAGCTAGAGTATCACACTCACTTGTGACTCTGCAGGAGCAATGAAGTCTTCCGGACCTTTTCCCCGTAGTAGTGGAGTGTTACTACTGTTATCTGTTGAGCGAGAAGTGAGCTGCTTAGTTTGCCTGGATATGGCCCAAATCCCCTTTCCCTCCTCCCGTGTGTGTACTGTGATAGAAGTGTAGGGTATGGCACACCTTTAGGATAGATTGGGTGAGCTCTCCATCCTGAACTACGCTGGGGCGCGGTATCTCTGAGACCCTTGGAACTTTGTTAGGTTCGGGGTACTTGCTGGTAAGTTCTAGTACCAGTTGCTTCACTGGTTCGGGTTACTTGCAGGTGAGTTCTAGTTCCAGATTGCAGATAAATTCTAGTTCCAGTTGCTTCATTGGTTCGGGTTATATTTGCAGGTAAGTTCTAGTTCCAGATTGCAGGTAAGTTCTAGTTCCAATTGCTTCACTGGTTCAGGTTATATTTGCAGGTAAGTTCTATTTCCAGTTGCTTCACTGGTTCTGGTTATTCAGCGCGTCATTGAGAGACCTTGCTATGTGGCGATTTCTGCGCGTGGTAGACAAGATGATTACTAGTTCTAATCCTGTTCTTTCTGCCTTCACAGGTGATTCTCGGTGGTTCTCGGAGGGATCTGATGAAGGGAGGTGCGTGCAAGAACTCTGAACGCTACCTTAGATTTTTCCAATATTCAGGTAAGTGATGCTGCTGACTGCGCACACGCTCGCTGAAGAACGTGGATTGCAGCAAAGGAGCTTACAGGTACTGCTTTTCTTATGCTGTCTTTCTCCTCCAGATGCTGAGATCCAGGACTTGCGCGCAGAAAAAGCCGAGGAAGGAACAAGTCGAGGATTGCAGTAAGCGTGTTGGTCGAAGCCACAGTTGCAACACGAAGCACGGGTCTGCCTTTGGGCATGGCTTATATAGCCAAACACGCCCAGAGGCTAGAACGTGCCCTGGTATTCACAGGATTCACAGGAAGTCTCCTTGGCGCCATCTTGAGTGTACAGAATGTGTGCCTGAGCCGATCAGAGTCCCTAAAGGGGACCAGAGCTAACTGTGAAATGCACCTGAGTGCAAGAGTGTGGCAAATGGGTGTTGGATGCCTGTAAGGTGTGATTAGTCTGCCAGGCTCTAACCTATCTTGCTCCTACCTGTTCCCCAGCATATATAACATAGAGTGAAGATATAAGATCACATATAAGCCAAAAAAGACTGCAGCCAAGTATGGACCAGACCATCTCTGCAATTTCCAATACACATCATTCACATCATCACAGGAACCTTGCACCTTTTTTTTCTTTTTTCAGCTGCATAATGCCAGACTTTCTTCAAATGAATAAAGACACTTTTTGTACCCCCGGATCAAGTGGATGAAGACTTCCGGCAGATGCATTGCATCAGAAAGAAAGATCCTGGGAAGGCATCTCCCTCATCAAAGTGGTACTACTGGAGATAGGAGCAGCAGATCTGTAGACACTTCATAAAAAGGCTCTTCTCTGAACCTCTCTAGCATTTCTCAGAATCAGAGTCACAATGCCATTGTATAAATAATAGTGTTCCAATAGAAACGCAAATGCGTTTTTCATGTTTCGAATATCTATAATCTGTTGCCAAAGGTACTTATCTTTTTGGCAACACAATTTACTAAAACAAACAAAAAATCTGCAATTTCACACTTGACACAAAGGCTTGGGGCACAAATGGCTATAGCTAGTGGCCGGTCAGTGTTCAAAATACCAATGTCCATGATTAAAAGCCATGCCTAGCAGCCAATCACAGTTTTAAAATATACAGTGGACAACGTTGAAAGCTGTAGTCAGTGGCCATGGCTAAACGCCATAGCTAGTGCTCATTATTATGTTACAATATACAGTCGAAACAGCCAAAGGCTGTGGCCACTGGCTAGTATATTGTTCAAAACCATGGCTAGTGGCTAGTTTGTGTACATAATATACAGTGGGCACAGCTGACAGCCATCGCTTATTGCATTTTATTCTTTTAAAAGAAACAGTGGACATTGCCAAAATATGTACAAACTGCTCAAGGTCAAAGGCCATGCTAGTGGCCCCTTTATATGTAAGACTATATATTAGGCACAGCAAAAGATTGTGGCCACTGGCCAGTATTGTGCTAAAGTCCATGGCCAGTGCCTTATCACTGTATGTAATATACAGTGGACACAGTTAAAAGCTGTATCCACTGGTAAAGGTACACATGTATGGTTGGTAGCCTATTTGTGTTTTAAAATATTCATTGCAATATTATACATATTCAAATATCCAACTGGTGATGAAAATATAAAATAAAAAAAAGACAACTCTAAAAACACAATGCCACAAAAAATGAAGCCTCCTATCTGAGCCTCTCTAGCATTTATAATAACTCTTCAAATAGAGTGTTCCAATGCTGCAAATATTTGTAATATTTAAAGCATGGCCTATAATATGCGCACCGAAAACTACTGTAAGAAAACATCACTACTGCTGGTAGTTTCCAATCAAATAAAAACACTATTATCGAACGGGAAACCATATTACACCCTCTTTTATCGTATGTGTACGTATATAAATTGACCTAGGCGAGGAAATTCACGTTGCAAGGTCCTGACCTTAGATCTGTGTAAGCCACCATTTTAGGTTCATCCCCCATTTTAGATTCTCCCTCTACAGTCATACTGTGTTCTAAAATGGTGGACAATGTCGTTTTTGAATGTAACATGTCTGTCTTGACCTCTGTGTGCAAGTTAATGTGTAAACTGCCTGCAGGTCAAATGTTAGGGTCATGTACTGAGACCTTGGCCCTCATTACGATACTGGCACTAAACCATGGTGCTATTAGCACCATGGTTGGTGCTGGTATCGTAACGAGTCCGCCAATGTTCAATGGGGAATTACCACCCTATTCCAAGGTTGGCGGGGCAGTTAATCCCCATTGAACATTGGCC
This sequence comes from Ambystoma mexicanum, assembly GCF_040938575.1. Taxonomy (NCBI): domain Eukaryota; kingdom Metazoa; phylum Chordata; class Amphibia; order Caudata; family Ambystomatidae; genus Ambystoma; species Ambystoma mexicanum. The sequence goes on along the minus strand of NC_090930.1, from coordinate 233,918,330 downwards.
CTTCCCCATTCCCATTTTTGCCCCATATGGCTCAATGGGACTGGGGAAGGCGCTAAGTACAGTACTGCAAATTGCGGTACCGTACTTAGCACCAAGGTCCCTTTGCGGGTCCCTACTTTAACGGCTGGTCTAGACCAGCCGTTCAGGTCGGGTCCCGCAAAGGGACCTCGTAGTAAGGCGCTAAGTGTTTAACGGTGCCGCAGCCTTTTACGGTGCAGTTAAACACTTAGCGCCAGGGTCCTAATGAGGGCCCTTGTCCTTCGTTGACCTGTGTATAGAGGATCACCTGTGACATCAATACTAATCCATGAACATATATCATGTACAATACTGTTTGACCATCTCATGTGAACACTTGTTTAACTATATTGTATAAAGATGTGTGCAAAAGGTCAACGTGAAATCCAAAGACACACTGTTGCTATTGTAACTTGTTGGCGAATGGATTAAGGATAACTCCGAAATGTATGGATGCATAAATTAGGAACGAACTCGGCACAAACCCTAGATCCTAGATTCATTAACCTGCAAGTGGGTTGGACAGCATGTCTTGGAGTGTATAAAAGGTGCGACTATTCTTATGTACAGTCCCACTCACTTCCCACACCGAACGGGCTGGTATTGCTCTGGTGAACTGTAGGCCTGATAGCTATCCGATACTCTGTTTCTTTGAAAACTGTTCAGTTACTTTGAATAAAGATCTGTGTATCTTTATAACCTGCATTTGGTGTATTTCCTTTTGAAGGTACTCAGCCTCGATATCTTCTTTTGCTTTCACAGATGGCGCCCGAATAGGGTCCCTCAAGATTGATGCCAGCTCGGTGAAGGTTGACGTGACTATTGGACCGGGATCGGACGGTGACAAAAAGGGCCCCTTTCTACATGAGAAGCGACACCTCAGCAGCGCTGCAAGGCCCGATCCCTGGACAGTGAGCATGCGGTCCGAGTCGGCATCTTGACGAGGGTCCACTTATCGAGGCTGGCAGATTTGCCGAAATCACCAAAGACAAGGTAAAATTTGTTAGAAAAAACTTTGAAATCCGATCAGACCGCCTTAGGCATGATCAGGTGAGTCGTGACCCGATTCTTAAGTATCCTGATAATTTGTTTTGGAGCATTGCACTCACGAGTACAATTATTGACCAGGTAACACCAGTATTCTGACATGCCTGGGAAATTGTCTGCCTGCTTTAGGGCATTATTCTGCAGTGCAAGACAATCTTTGGAATTTAGCCGTCCGGCGCCACAGGAGGGGTTGCCGGCTTGTACTATGTACTGTAAGCATGGCATTGGTAGTATAGTGTTTAATGATATTTGGCACAGACAAACTAGACATGCTTCTAAACTTCAGTGGCCAATCAATGGTAGTTTTGAAATTCCTCGTATTGAATACTTAGAATCTATATTATTAAAGAAAAAGGCTAGACCTGCAGCATTTGACGTATTACAGAATTGGAAGAAAGAAGCTTTGCAGCAGCATAAGAGTAGAGAAAAACATGCGCGTCGTCATAAGACGAACGCCGAAAAGCATTGTTGTATGACCAAGATAAACAGTCAGAGTCAGTTAGGAATATTGATATGGCTTTCTCACTTGGTATCCAGAAAATCTATCCTTCTAAAGACTTTCATGTTTCCGACAAACTTATCGATAAATTGGTAAATGAACGAAGGTTTGGTGCTACTGCACCACCTCCGTATGTTCCTCTTCCTGCTACTTTGCCTCTTCCTGCTGTTATTCATCCTCCTGCTCCTCCTCTTTCTCCTATCGTTGCTCCTGTTGTTCATCTTCCTCCAGTCGTTGGTCCTCCTTTTGTTGCTGCTCCTCCGCCTGCTCCTCCACCTGCTCCTCTGCTCTTTCCTGTTGTACCAGTGATAACACCTCAGTTGAACATGCCTACTCTCTCTCTTCCAAGTGGTCCCGCACCGCTTGTAGTAGATCAGGGAGCAGGATCAAGGGTTGTCACTCGTAATACTGTACCTCCAGAGAAGAAACGTGAGTTGATTGCAACGATTCCTTCCATGTCATAAATCGATATCTGAGGAAACGCGAATATGCACGAAAGATGCGATTAGATGGATCTCAGACAGATCGATAACTCCTATTGAAGTATATGACACATATAGTCAATATACGCCAGAAATGCAGAGGAAAGTGATACAGGTAATGGTAGACTACCTACAGGGTGAGTGTGTAAAAAGAAAGATTTGCTGTCCCGCAGAGTTATTGAGTATTTATAAAAGAGCTTTTTCATTTGACACTTCTTCAGCTGCTTTAGCGCTCGATTTGGCTCTGTTGCTTAGTAAGCGTTCGCAGTTGCCTACTTCTCAGTTGCCTATGAGAGAGGTTCCTCCGACATTCTTCCCAAAAGTTGAGATTGCTGCTAACATTGCAGCAGGTACGCCAGCTCAGGATATCCCTGCAAACTATGTATCACAGTTCGTTCACGTCCCGTTCTCAAGACAGGAAGTGAACACCATTAGGCAATCTATTCCCGACATTAGGAAAAATCTGACAGGGTTCTATAAAGAAATAGTCTGTTTTGCAATCCTCAGTATTCACTTTAAGTGACATTTATCTGTTATTTCCCGTACTCCTGCCCGTAGATTTGTGGAAACAGGTTAGAACTATAGATGATGTAGCAGGGATAGAGATACATGGGCTAACATAATCAGACTCGATGGAGAAAGGCCAGCTGGCGAAAGACCACCTCAGGTGATAATAACTTTGCCTGACAAAATAGCTGCGAAATTGAAAACTATAATTCCCGAAAAAGAGAATTATCTGGGACAAGCCTACTGCCTGTGTCCAAGGGAAGTCTGAGGGTGTTACCGAGTTATTTAATCAGTTCGAACAGGTATTCTTGGATTTCATTGGACAAGATTTGGGCACAGAGTGTGGGAAAAGATTATTTGTAGACAAATTTGTGCATGGATTGTTGCCTGACATCCAGTTGCAAATCATGTCTTCTGAGAGCGCTTGGCAAGGGAAGCCTCAATCAGAAGTACTGCACATGGCTCAGTACTATGAGAATCGTGTCAATAATGAAAAAGAAAGAGTTGAAAAGAGGAAAGCTGATTTGAAGACAAAAGTGTTGTTACAGCAAATTGTTAGAGGCCCTAGAGGGGGAAAGTCACAAACTAGAGGTCAGTATGTTCCACAAGGAAATGCGCCCTTGGGTCCTATGAACATTAACCAGTGTGCCTATTGTAGGCAAGAGGGTCATTGTCGTTCACAATGCCCGATCCTCCGACAGAGGTCAAATAACACATTTGGAAATATGGGTAGATGACCCAGAGGTCGCCTGGGTGTAGGGGGCACTAGTAGAGGTCAGTTTTCACAAGATTCACAGCAACAACCTTTTTTCACAGGATAATCAGGCACCAAGTGTGGATACTAGAAACATATTTGACCATCCTTCTGCCGCTTACCTCTCTGAAGAACTTCCATTCAATGATATTCTGTTTCGCTAGGATTGTCCGAAGCAGGATTTGGAAACTTCACCTATTCCCGTTAATCAGAAAGGTCCCTATGTTGAAATGTTAGTGGAAAATAGGAAACATCTATTCTTGATAGATACAGGGGCACACAAGTGTTGCATTGATCATTCTCTGGTTCCAAACAGTCCACTGTCAGGGCAAACCAATGTTTCTGTAGGGTTTTCTGGCACACCAGTTGTCTGTCCAGTTTCTTCGTCAGTACCTATTTCTTTGGGTCCCTTTAAGGACCATTGTCCATTCCTTTTGACTTCGAATTGTGGAGAGAATTTACTGGGGTTGAATCTGTTGAAGGAATTAAAAACAGTCATTCATTGTTCCTCTGATGGAGTGCGTTTGATGATTTCACCACAGCAACTTTCTGTCTCTCAATTCTTGACTAGACCTTTGCCGCCAGAATTTAGTGATGTTCCGGAGTGTTTATGGGCAGTAGACGACAATAATGTCAGTGTTTTGCAAATTGAGCCTGTTAAAATTGTCTTGAAACATGGAGTGAAGCTGCCGTGCATTCCACAGTACAAGATTGATGGTGAGCAAGCTTTGAAATGCATCGTCTTCGATTTTGTGCATCGAGGGGTGATTGGGGAAATTGCAGGTAGTTTATGCAATAGTCCGATTTTGTCCGTGTACAAAAAAGGCAATAACGCGATTCCTTTTCGTTTCATAATTGATTTACGTGCCATCAATAAGATTGTCGCTCCACAATTTCCAATTGTACCTGATGTGACGACAATATTAACTATGATCCCGGCTTCAGCTACTCATTTTAGTATTGTGGATCTAAAGAATGATTTCTTTAGTATTCCTATACACAAAGACAGTAAATATTTGTTCGCGTTCACCTTAAGGGGATGCTCCTTCTCATTTACCCTTGCACCACAGGTTTACACGGAAAGTCCTAGCATCTACAGTAGGGCTCTGAAAGAACAACTCAATACCCTTGATTTGCCCTCTACTTGTACACTGCTTCAATATGTTGATGACTTGCTTTTAGCTGCTGACTCAGAGAGCGCTTGTATGGATGGCACTGTGTTGTTGCTTATTCACCTGGCTAAACATGGACATAAAGCTTTGCTTAAGAAATTTCAATATTGTTGCCAGGAGGTTGCCTATTTAGGCTATCTCCTGTCAAAGGAGGGAAGAAGATTGACGCCTGAACGGATAAAACTCATTTCTAGCATGTCTGTTCCAAATACAGAGAAATATGTTAGAGCCTTGATAGGAATGGCTTCTTACTGTAGGCAGTGGATCCCTAATTTTTGATTAACGATTAAGCCGATGTTGGCTCTGACGAGGAAGGGCATTTCTTCGCCATTGCCGTGGAACATGGAGCACAAGCGTGCATTTGATTTGCTCAAGACTGCATAATGTGGGAACGGGAATGCCAACTCCTGGGGAAGTTTTGGTCCACCTTCTGTCCCCTTCGAGGTTATACACTTTGATTTTCTTGAAATGGAATGATGTAATAACTTGAAGTACGTGTTAGTTGTCATTTGTGCTTTTAGAAAATGGGTTGAGGCTGTTCCTGTTAAAGACACTACAGCCATGACTACTGCAAAGAGTATGTTAAAAGAATATTTCCCAAGGTTCGGGCTACCAAGGGTCATCTGGTCAGACAATGGTCCACATTTTATCGCTGCTGTAATTCTGCAGATATGTGCGGGATTACAGATCGATAAATGGTTCCATTCGGCCAGACACACTCAGAGTGCCGGACTAGTAGAAAGACATAATGTCATCATCAAAAACAAGCTCGCTAAGACGTGTGCCGACACCAAACTAAAATGGCTTGACGCCTTACCGATCGTGTTGTTATCCATGTGTACAACCTCTCAAACTAAGACTGGGCTCTCTCCCTTTGAGTTGGTTATGGGGAGGCCTGCTAATATCTGGAACCTTCTGAAAAGTCCTTCTGTGCGAAATATAGAAAATGTACTTCTTTCAGATTACTGTAGCCAGTTGACTAAAAACTTGTATTTGATTTATCACCAGGTGGGAGAGGCTTTACCTGTACGATACGAGGGCCCTGGTCACAGCATATGGCCAGGTGACTGGGTCCTGACAAAAGCATTCGAGCAATCCTCTTGCCTTGCACCTCAGTGCAGGGGGCCCCTTTTAAGTCCTACTGGTCACGCAGATGGCAGTGCGGGTGGCTGGCCGGAAAAATTGGATCCATGCTACGCACACCAAGAAGATTCCACACCCAGTGCCATACGATACAGAAGAAACAGAACCCCTCATCAGTACTGCAACCAACGATCCCGAAGCAGTAAACAGCATCAAGAGTGCGTCAGAGACTCTCCCTGAGCCCGTGGGGCCTGGGGAAACAGCCATTTTGCCTCCACACTCTCCAACAGTTTTGTTTCCGGAAGCTGTTGTTCCGGATCTTGCATCCTCTCTTGTTATCGATACGTCGCTTCCAACGGGAAGTGATGACACATTGTTCTCAGATCACTCAGTACCAGGAAGCACGAGGTACGATCTGCGACCAAGGAAATCGACCTACTGCACGGTTCGGCTGTGCGATCGAGGAAAATGAGCAAGGGCTTGCCTTTTTGGCCTGATCTATTGTCTATACGGGGATTCTGTTGGCTAGGGTTTGTGGAAGGACTAAGAAGACGCTCGGCCTGAAGGTCGCCTGCTAAAAACATTGATGTGTTCATTTGAAGATTACAATGCCTGCCACCGCTACCGCTCGCACAGGACTGATAAGTGAACGTGTGACCAGCTTTGAAAAAGGACAGTCTGTAACATGGGCCCCGAAAACGTTTTGCTGTTTTTTGATAATGTTAATTGGTTTTATAATATTCATTGTTTTAGGATTCTGGTGTCTAGAATAAGTACATCCGCTTGAGCATTTGTTACCGACTGAAAATGTACCTACTGTTTCTACTCCTTTCGTGCATCTGCACACTCTATCTCCTAGGGATTCTCAGCACAGACAGAGATATCACAACAAAATGCTATTACTCATCATGAATGCTACAAATACCATCTTTAATAGGTCCAACTGTTGGGTTTGCTCACATTTACCGCAACACGGGAATAAGGGGCTTGAGGAATAGGTTGGTATATTCATCCTTTACCTTTGGCAACTGCATGCTATGCTTCTCCTAGAGCACTATTCTTTGGTCGTTGGAACAATAGCATCTCACGGAACTTTGATGGGACTAATTTGAATCAGTTTGAAAAATGTGTTTTGACTCCCTTGGGATGCTCGCTTTTTGCAAATTGGTGTAAGCGCCACGTTGCTTCTATTAGGCCTTCTGATAGACTGTCTAGTCCTTTTCAATCTTTGATTTCTTTTAAAATGGCTCCTATAGGCAATAAGGATACCACGCCTCCTTCTTACACTGTCAACCATAGCCCCGATTCAGTTTCTTTCTGCATTTAGAGGAATGGAACTCAGTCAATGGGTGATTTTAAAGGTTGTGCCAACGTTGCGAGTTTGACTGTGGAAGTCAGACCTTTGTATGTAGGCGAGCATGTCTACTTTGTTTGCGGTAATGTAGCATTTCCATGGTTACCAAGGGGTTGGCAGGGAACTTGTTATTTAGGGATTATGTTACCTGGGGTATTCATAGCCAGTACTGAAGAGGTTTCAAAGGCTCGTCCACGGTGGGACGAGAATGGTGACACTCCAGCACAAGTTCTGGGAGACGTAGCGAAATCCTTTGTGTCATTTTGGGGACAAATAATGAACTCAGAGGATATCAGGAGACTAGCGAGAGTACTGGAGAGAACCATCAACCGGGCCACTGACATACTCTATAATATGACTTTAGAACAGAAAGCAATAAGGTTAGTAGCACTTCAGAACTGGATGGCATCAGATGTCATCCTGGCTGAACGTGGAGGGGTATGTAAATTAGTGGGGTCCGCTTGCTGCGTTTTCGTGCCAGATTCATCCCCAACTATCTTCAAGGCAATACAGAATCTGCATGTCCTAAGTTCAGAAATGCATGTTCCCGAGGGAAACTGGGATCTTAGCACTTGGTTCTGGGACTTCTTGCGATCTTGGGGTTGGAAGGTACTTTCGGTCTTGCTGATTATTGTGGGAATTCTGTTGTTCCTTTCTTGATGTATACAGTGTCTTCCTGGTATATGTTCGATGCTAGGGGGATGTTGCGCACAGGCGATGGGTACGTTAGGACGCAAGGTATAAGCCCCAGACAAAAACTCCAATGAATATGTTCTGAAAGAAATTCTGGTAACCGATCTAATGGCGATTGATATTTCCGATGGTGCGTCAGGGTGTGTGGACATTGAGACGTGAAATTATTCGTAAAGTGATTAGAAGTAGTTTAGCGCTTGACATAGGCCAAAAGGAGGGTTTGTCGAACGGGAAACCATATTACACCCTCTTTTATCGTATGTGTATGTACATAAATTGGCCTAGCCAAGTCGCTCTGTGAGGAAATTTGCATTGCAAGGTCCTGACCTTAGATCTGTGTAAGCCACCATTTTAGGTTCATCCGCCATTTTAGATTCTCCCTCTGAAGTCACCCTGTGTTCTAAAATGGTGGACAATGTCGTTTTTGAATGTAACATGGGCGTCTTGACCTCTGTGTGCAAGTTAATGTGTAAACTGCTTGCAGGCCAAATGTTAGGGTCATGTACTGAGACCTTGTCCTTCATTGACCTGTGTATAGAGGATCACCTGTGACATCGATACTAATCTATGAACATATATCGTGTACAATACTGTTTGAGCATCTTACGTGAACACTTGTTTAACTATATTGTATAAAGATGTGTGCAAAAGCTCAATGTGAAATCCGAAGACACACTTGCTATTGTAACTTGTTGGTGAATTGATAACTCCTAAATGTATGGATGCATAAATTAGGAACGAACTCGGCATGAACACTAGATCCTAGATTCATTAACCTGCAAGTGTGTTGGACATCATGTTTTGAAGTGTATAAAAGGTCTGACTATTCTGATGTACAGTCCCACTCACTTCCCACACTGAACGGGCTGGTATTCGCTGTGGTGCACTGAGGGCCTGATAGCTATCCAATACTCTGTTTCTTTGAAAACTGTTCAGTTACTTTGAATAAAGATCTGTGTATCTTTATAACCTGCGTTTGGTGTATTTCCTTTTGAAGGTACTCAGCCTCTATATCTTCTTTTGCTTTCACACTTTTACTACTCCAGTATAATGAGCCACACTCCTAATAGCAATAAGCCCAAAGCCAATGAGTCATTACTGCATCAGATAATGGCCAGCGGCCTTTATTAAAGCCTCCACGTTGGACGGATCTGTAACTATAAACATGCTAAACATTCACCTTAACTCCATGTAAGAACCAGAGTGCCCAGTAAACTGGCATTCACAGCTGCTACTATATCTGTATCAAGTAGCAGTAAAGTAACAATAACATAAACAATAGGTATGTTTCCAATGTTAAACTGTTGCACATGGAAACTTCTAATAAACCATTCAAACATTTTACAGTCTAATTTGTGTAGTAAATATGGATTGCTAAGCACATACTGCACCTCCATTCATTAGGGACATCTGCACCAGAAAATCAATTCATTTTCTATTCTACATAATAGAAGTTTGCACAACTAATACCATTCCTATATTTTTTTATGACTATACATTTAGAATAAAATCAATCACACATATTTTCATTGAATTTAAAGCCTAGGTTTCACAAACAATAAACAAATGAAGACATTGTGTGTTCTCTTATAGAGAACCACACAGTAACACAATTCAGAAAACCAAATCATTTTTACAGCACACATTTTCAAATCATCCAACACGCAAAAAAATCTTTTTAAAGCAAACACATGTTCATATCACCTCAAAAACACTTTATTACACACCACAAGTGATTATAAAAGTATTGTAGATACAATCACATGTCTACTGCTCTGGTGTCATTGTTTTATTTTGAGTGCAAGTAGTATACTTAATGATTCTATATCATGCACCTCACTGAAATTCGTTTTCTTTCCTAATAAACAACTTTCAACAATGTTTCCCAACCATTTTATACATATACAGCAAGACCACTTTTACAACAGTAAAAAACAAAAAAACAAAAAATCAAGACTTTCAACAAAACAATGACAAACAACTGATTAAGGACAATCATATTTTGTCACAGGTAACATGAACTGCACATTGTGAGTTCTGCAGTCAAAATGAGAAAGTAGAAACAATGGGGAGTTTCATACTTTAAAAATGTGCAATCAGAAAAAGAGGAATATATTCTAAAAAAAACTATTAAAACAAATAAGTACATTTTACAACGTTAACACCAGCCAATTAGAAACACAGAAACACATCCAAACTCCTGCCCAGTATCACAAGTAGCTCTGGATATTCAACACAACTAGAAAGCTTACTTGTAGCCGCGGCTGCATGTACATTTTCTACAAACTAAAAACCAGACTAAGCCAACCATCACAACTTCAATTAAGAAAATACAAGGCATTAACACACAGAATAACAGACATAGATTAAATTATTTGCTGTATCATCTACACAACAATATGATTATTGCACAGACAATGTATATTTATGGATACAGCTATAAATATAACTGCGCCTACAGACACAACCAATAAAAAAAAAGCTTTGGTGCCCCTACACGTGTTTTTTTATGAACGCAGTGATAGAAAACCCATACATGAGTGTTTTACTGATATTCGTGTCTATACACAAAAACTTTGACTTAAAAAATGTGTTTCCACTCCCTCCCAATCGTCTTCTTCCACCCCTCTAGTCTCTCCCCATCCCCCAAAACACTCAAAGCATCTATGCTGCTATTTTGGCCTAAATGTCGGATAGCCGCGGGTACCACATGACCACAAGCACACGACATGCCATTTGCCATGGTATAGCCGTGGCTGCACACGGTGCTACATCTACCCGTGGGTAGCAACGCTGCACACTGAGTGGCTGCTGGATAGCCACAGATAAACAAATGGAAATATTTATTCACACCATCTTTAACTTTTCCAGTCGGACTCAGAGGCAAAAATGGAGATGGACCACCGGATTTAACGGCAACATTGAGAAATCCCTAGGGAAATGATAAAGTAGTTTCAACATTTTTGACAGACCACAACCAATTATGCATTTTGAACAACAACATACAGTTGTTCATAACAAATGACTATAGACATGACGGTGTACTCCTAACAGATGAAGGAAATGTGGTGTTCCTTCAAAACATCAAAACAGTACTCCAGATCTGCTAAAATACTACACTCATTGTAAAACGTCTTTTTACAGACTACTTATGACATATAAATAAACAAATGCAATGAAACAAACTAAAAACATGTTTTTATTATGCTCATGGTTACTTTTAATTGACTTTTATCATTACTGTTGCTACATAAATTGGTTTAAAAAAGTGACTCACTTCAGGTTTTATACTACAATAAAACTTAAAAGGTCAATACAATGCAACACTACTCATGTACTTATGTAAAGTAGCTAAAGATAAGGAAAGCAGAGATTAATACACAGCGGTAAACTGGGTAGGCAAACATTTCACAACCACACAATATAATACAATGAGTGAGATTACACATCCTAAAATGCATTGTATTGGACATCTAAAACTAGAGTAGGATTCCTACTTTTTATATTAATTTTGTCAAACTAATTTCCTCTCTTTTTGTCCAAAGTCTCACATATACAAAACACTTAAATACACATATCCGGAATTAAAAAAAGACTCACAGATACCTACCAGGTCGCTGACCATGGCCAGTGATTTTTCACACCCAATGTCACTACAGCTGTAAAAGTAAAACACTGACACCCCAAAATAGATAGCCGGGGGCACAGAACTACTCCTACCCACGGATATTTGTAGCCCTTAAAAGCCTTGGATATAGCTGCGAATATCGCCAAAATGGCTGGGGAAAAAAGGGCTTTCCTACCCACAAGGCCCTCACCAAGTACTCCCCTCATCTGTGCCAGCTCGCCCCACTTCCTAGATGGCCTCCTCACCTCCCCTACCCACTCCCTTGCCCCCAACAACACACGCTGTTTCCGTGATATAGTTTGCTTTCAGATGTCGGCAAATCACCGCTATAGCAGAGGCAACAGATAACTGTGTTGCAATCTCAATCCCTAGATCCCCTCCAACTCCCGCATTCCTCTTGGTGCCCTCTAGCCACTACCCCCATCACTAGCCTAATGGCATTTGAATATTTTTCAACCTGCAAAAGGCTTTTTTTCCTGTGTTTTTAATTTTCCCATATCCTCCGCTATAGCCACAACAAATATTGCTCACATCGCTAGAAAAACAAGATGGTGGTTGTTTCATTTCTGAAAACACCCAGTTTTGGGTAAATCCTCTAAATATATCTATTTATTTTTGGGAAGGGGCATTTATTTAAAAAACTACTGCACGGAATAACCCTAAACCACAAAAGGATCCTGAGTCAATGCTTTGTGCCCAAATTGTTTCGGAGTTGTTCCAACTCTCTCCAGAGGTTTGGGCTGTGCGCGTTAGTAAAAAATGACCTTGTTTGTCTATGGGAAAATTAATAGAAAGTAGGCTGCACTTTTGGAGAAAAAAAGTATTTTGGCTGCTTAGTAACTTTCTCATTTTTTAACAAATGTTTACAAAACGTTGCAGTCTGGGGGGCCTATAGTTTTTAATTACTTTCAAAATTTCAGTCTACCCCGTTACTCGATTCAAAAGTTATTAATTATAGAATTTTGAGAGGTTCCTATGGGATCCTGACTCACTTTAACTATAGGGCGGCGACCACTGCCCTATGATATTTAAATATATATATGTATTACCAGGCCTGCGGTAGTGGCCCTGTAGTGTTACGGTTAAGTTGTTAGACCCGTAGGAAGATCACTTTTTGGTTGGCTTATTCACCCCCCCTCAAGAAATCCTCATAAAACTTTACAAAAAGACGTATATGGCCCCCTCGGATTGATTCTGCGAAGTTTGGTGCGGTTTCATCAAGAGGGGCAAAGTAAAAGGGTGGCAGACAAATTTTGCTTACACTTACAGCCCAAACCACTGGACAGATTTTCAACAAATTTGCATCAGGAGCGGCGGCTTGGTCCCGAAATTGTACTTTTGTAAATTTGGTGTTAATCCATCCAGAAGTTTTTTTTAAAAACAACCAAAAAGTAAGTACAAATAAATTAGTGATATCTTGGTCCAGTCTGTGGACTCACTTCCCTATTCAGTCCGTGGTCACCCCCCTGGACCAATCATGATCCGGTGTGATGCCTGCAGACATTGAGCATGCCCGTTGATTGGATGCTCACAAGCATGAGGTGTGTTATACTTTTTGAAAGGGTTGCCATGTTGGATCTGTGGACAGCTGCCATTTTTCGCAGATAGCGTGACGGGGTTAAAGTGTAGAAAACACATTTGGGGTTATTTGGTGGTCAAAAGAGGGTCTTGAAAAGGGGGTGGAACAAAGATGATATGGGGCTTTTTTTATAGGTAAAAAGGGCATGCAGGTGCCCTGATAGTCCACGCATATGCTGTTGACCTTTTAATTGATGGCTAAAGAGGGCATAGAAAGGGTAGAGGAGAGGGACAAAGATGATATGAAGCTGTTTTCATAGGTGAAAAAAGGGTTTGCAGATACCACCAATTCTGCAGTCAATTTAAGTGTTCATGGACATAATTTCAATTTTCAGGGGATTCAGGGCGAGTTTTGTTATTTGAAGGTGTATTGTTCATACTTGGTATATTGTTTAATTCAACGGCCCCCAAACGTCTGGCCAGTGGCAACACAGAGTATTGTAATATATGAATAGTAATTATAGGTACTGTCGGGGGATTATACACTATTTGTAATATGATCTAATTATATAATTTAAGTGTATATGGTATGTATGATTGTAGTACAATTGGGGATAGTGCTACTTGATGTATCCTCTACCTTTCACAGGGGAAACCATTGTATTCTCATTAAACGGTTACATAATACCTTTAGTATTATGGCCCGGGCACTGGACTGGTTGATCTGTTTTCCTCACTAACGGCCCTTACCAGCTGCAACTGGGCTGTTTGTACTCTACCACTTCACTGTGTACCTGAAAAGAACGCCAGGGTTTTATTCTATGATTGTGGCTCTTCCATATCTATTGGCTGACTTGATGTTCTTCATCTTTTCTCATTTCTAGTGTGATGTAAATGACACACAGCTTTCCTTTTCCCTGAACTTATTTCTTCTCCTCGTTTTTTATCCCTGATTCTCTGACCACCATCGAGGCATTGTGTGTGGCTAACAATCATTGTCTAAATTCCAGGAAGATGGAGATCTTTCTAATTGTAACACCTGCGCCCTGTTTTGACTGCAGTCTTTGTGCCCTCTACTCTCACCCTTCTGTGAGGCCAAAAACCTTGGGGTCATTTTTAAGTGCTCTCCCTGTTTTCTCCTTATATTTTTGAGCTTGTAAAGAAAGCCCATGCTTTTAGCTTGATCTCCTTACATGCATTGTACCATGTCTCACCTTCCCCAGAAGCTAAAGGTCTGTAAAGCCCTAATGCTGTGTAGGCTGGACTACTGCAACCTCCCCCCTTTGTTGTTTATGCTGCTTTTGGCTAATCTAGAATAGGGTTGAAAAAGTTATCCTTGGCATCAAACTTAGGGATCGTATCACTTCAGCCTAAAATGTGTACACTGGCATCTGCTAATTGCAAGAATGAAATTCAAGATCCTCAGTGTAACTGACAAGGCTATCTGGGTCCTGTGACTCCAATATATTCAAACTTTGCTTCCTGAAATACTGCCCTGCTAGAGCCCGCTGGTGCTGTAACTCCAATTCCTGCTTGTCAAATGCTTTTTTAAACAGGGAGCAGGAGGCATATATCTCTCTCTTAGCCCGGGGCCTCTATTTTGAACAGCCTTCCTGCTCCTCTTATACTTGAGCTGGACTTCCTTAGGTTCTGTAAAACCTCTGCTTTTGTGTTCCTGTTTTACTTAATCCCTTGCCCACTAACGTATACCACTGCTACTAATACTAGTGGCCTGGTCCCTCATGAACTTCACAGGTTCCAGGCACTATATCTAGTCAATGCCATGAACTCCCCCTTCAGCACTGCCCTTGCGGGTCTACTGGTTTGCGGCTGTTTACCACACCTTTGGGACTCCTCTGCCACAGCAGGTAGCTAGTGGTGTCCCACCATGGTATGTGTTGGCACTTTCCTTCTAGGCTGCTATCAGCACTTGGTAATCCGTACTCCTTTTTCCAATCATTCACTTATTTCACTGCACAATACATATGGTTATTTATAGCAGCAGTGTGTACAGTTTTGATGGATAAGCAAGGGAAATGCATATGCAAATATTTGTACAGCATTTTTAAGTGGCAGTTGGTGTGTGGAAGTTTAATATATTGATAGGGTTATATGTACAGTTTTTTTTTATTGATTGGTGGATTTATGTGTGAATGTTTGTAAGCAGGCAATGAGGAAGTGTTACAAACATAACAGTAAAAATGGTAGAAGGGCTGTCTTCTGCAATGGTGTGCACATGCAATCTGTGTTTTTAAATAATGCATGGCGTGGAGAGGGGATTACAGAGACCACAGATAGCCATAATGGTCCATGGATTATGGTGCTTATTGTATGCTAGAGAAGAATGTTTGAAACAGAAAATTGTTTCTGTGCTTTATCTTTGTCTCTAGTATATAATTGTCCATTATTTCCATTAGTATAGTATAAATTGATAATGGGAAAGTTGGAGAATCTTATTATGTCTAACTACTTTACTGAAAAATGTAAAGCACCTTGAATCTACAAGCTTATTTCGGTTTTACTTCTATTTTTCAACTGTGAAAATTGGTTCCTAAAGATAACTTTTTTGTCATTGTTAATTTTTAATTTTGTTTTTTCTTTCTTTCTTGCAGGAGAGGTGAGAAGTAAGGTGGGAGGGGGAAATAAGGGTAGGGACACCAACCACAGATATGGAGGAGCTGGTGGACAGGGGAAGATGTTGGGAGTGTGTTAAATCTAAGGTAGGGGGTAGTGTTTATTTTATTTACCTGCGAGTGGTTTCTAAGCACAGGATCGGGATTTGAATCGTGTTGCACGCATTGTCTTGCTTCCTAGATAAACGCATTGCCTCTGATCAACCCT
Organism: Ambystoma mexicanum; assembly: GCF_040938575.1. Classification (NCBI taxonomy): domain Eukaryota; kingdom Metazoa; phylum Chordata; class Amphibia; order Caudata; family Ambystomatidae; genus Ambystoma; species Ambystoma mexicanum. The sequence continues at coordinate 233,902,734 of NC_090930.1, read as the reverse complement.
TGCTCCTCTATTACAGCCTCAAAAGAACTTCGAATCTGCCCCCTCTCGGAGAGTGGCGTGCTTAAGTAGATACAGAGTACTGTTTTCTTGGAAAAATATGGATCAACATCCTCTTTAATGGCTCTTTTTTCAGATAGCTGGAGGGATTTTCTGTTCTAGATCACAAATAGATAATAAGTAAGAATAGGTGTACGAGCTGTGCAAAGGTACATTTTTAGCTTGAAACTTCTAGAACCAGTTAAAAAATGCAGTTTTGAACTGCTCACGAAGCACAGACCCACCTGCGAAGTTGTGACACGTTAATGAACACATCATCATGCAGTGCATGCATAGTCACGTGACACTGTCCCGAAAGTCTGCGATGACATTGTCGGCGAACACAAAAACAGTGGAAAAAGTTGGGAAAGGTTTATAAAAGTGTTAAAGATGTTGCTTCAAACTTTCTACAGTAGCCAAAAATGTTGCTATATTGGGGTTAAGTATAATATTAGGAAGTTGGAGCAAATTAGGGTGCACTGGAAAAAACCCATGATATTTAAGCAATATGCCCCGAGCTGCGGGGGCATTACCGAGTCAGGTAATGCCTCGGGCCCATATTCTGTTTTCCCTTTCCATGGCCGCTATTGGGAGCGGACGCGTTGGGAACAGAAGTGTTCCCACCGCGTTTGCTCCCGAAAAATGGAGAAATCAGAAGGTAAGTGGGTTTGGGAGTGCAGGGAGGGTAGAAAGGGTGGAGGGAAAAAAAACACATACCTGAGTCCCCCGCAAGGGACGTGGCGGCCTCCAGCCGTGTGGAGGCTCGGAGCGGGGATGGCCCCGCTTCGAGCCTCCTCATTGGCTGAGGAGCTGCCACGCCCCCCAGCGTGGACAAAGGAGTGGAATCCCAGCCGGGTAATGCCCCGGCGAGGGTCAATCAGAATGTGTGTTACATTCTGGTTGACCCTCGTCGGGGTACTAATGAGTGAAAAAGCATTGCCAATGGATGTATGGTTAATTTGCGCTAATAAAAACCCTATGAAATTCACAGAAATGTTTTCCTGAAAAGGATGTTATGGTTAAGTTGCACTAATAAATGTATATGAAATTCAGTGAGAAACATTGTTAAAGGGACATTATGGTTACATGTAAAACCGAGAACCCTCAGAATTTTGCCAGTTATGGTAAGCTAAGCAACCATAACTCACACCGCCACCGTTGCCTGCTAAAACTAACATCCAGGACATCAAAGGTGACATCACAATGACATCACTGATGACATCACATGTGAAATTCATTTTGATGAAAAGTCCCTGCAAGGGGTTGTGTTTATAATGTTGGTAAAAAGATGTCAGGGGTGATCAGGAGACCTATGATGAACTACTTCATGTTTAAAGAATGTACTCATCTAAACAAGACATTATATTGGGGTGTTGTTGTTAATACAGGAACCTAATCATACATACACACAGGCCATGGCCGCAGCATGCACCATAGAATTACAATAACTTTAATGTGGTAATTTTGGATAGTAAAATATTGAATGCTACCACAACAGCGTTTTGAGTAATGTTAACCATGGTATACATAGCTAACAATTCAAGACTTACTACACTTGTTTTAGTACAAACAATACATATGAAGACCCACAATGCATACAAGTCAGAGGCACTGCTTATTACCCGTGTTTGTGTACCATGAGCTGAGACCATACTCTAAGGAAAAAAAGAAAAACTTTAAGAACATACGACAAGGTAAACATTTAGATTAATAGCACCTTTTGAATTTTCATATCTGACAGTCAGTGAACAAAAACACCCTTTAAAAACGTTGTTTCACTGAATATATACATAAATACAATTGGTACTACTGCCTAAACTATTGCCTACACCTAGCATTCAATTAACTACATCCACAAAATATTATCATTATAACATGTGAATAATTAAAAAGGGTAAAGTACATCATCTTTCTAAATTGTGAGTGCATGTTAGGAGTATAATGTAAACATAATTGCTTAATTTAAAAGGATGCCTCTGTAGAGGATGACCTGCAGCTTATTCTATTTTCTCTCAAGAAAAGATGTCCTTGGTTGCTCTTTCATCGTATCAAAAGTGTCTCCAGTACATTTACCTTTATTAATGAAGAGAGCACCAATGTATTTTGAAAAATATAATACACCGTTACATCTACTGAATGAAGTTGAACCTTCTCAGATGCTTTACTGATCTTAAATGAAAGAATGGTTGTAAATGTGTATTTCCCCAAACAAAAAGCATTCGTTCGTTGTATTGATTGAAATTACAAAAGGTTCTTAAGATGATAAATGCAGTTTTCTTATTGAAAGGCACTTAATACCTTTGGGGGGTTAGTCATCCAGTTAACACATCTGTAAAGATGACCTCAGCATCCTGAAAGGAACAATTCCCAAAGAGCAGCATTGACCTTCAATAATGCATTAACAGCAGCCTCTGTAACATTACATGTTCTTACACATTTTCGTGTTTTTTTCCAAAGCGTTTTGAAATTGAAAATCAGCATGTACGCCATTACATGGTGATTACTTTTAGAAACAGAATACGCTATTATCATAACCTCCTAAAGCCGGAGAATTCCTGCTTTCACAGCCATTGTCCCAAGTGCTGTACAAAAGTATTAATACTGACTCATTTCACCTTCAATAGGTTTTTTGTTCTTTGAAATTATGTATTTAAATCTAAATATAATACATATGTCAATATAATATGCAAGGTACAGAGATACATACATTCTCCTGCTAAAAATGTAGGTATTTATATATGGTAACTGGAGATAAATCATATTACTATAGTGCTTACACAAGGAGGAATCTGGCATGAAGATCTATATAGAAACATTTCCATAAATATAGAAATTAATCACACAGAAATTGCCCAACCCGAGGGTCAATCTTGCACAGTGGGGGGATTATCTGTCAACATGTAAACTGACATTACAGAAGAACATCGATGCAGGTGCAGGCAAAATCCTGTGTATGTGCCACTGGACTGTTTTGGCAAAAATGGCATTTTTCCCTGGACTGTCATTCAGTTAAACGGAAAGATAGTTTAAGGGCTGTTGTGATGGTAACTTAAAAATTAACAACCACTGTAAATGGCAAGTTATATTAACAAAGAAACAATATGCAATGTCTGAGGTAATTGTGTTGTATGATGGCATTGGCACATATATGGTTACTTTTTATAAACCAGTACCAGCAAACGTTTGCAGGTTTTGCTGTTTTGCACTGCAAACCATCACATCCATTTCAGAAGGTTTTTCAGTCAATGTGAATGTTTATTTTTGGGGGCGACATTATCATGTGTCCAGTAGCCAAATTAAAACATTTCCTTAAGTGACTTCTGAAAGTTGACTAACTTTGGAACAAATTAAGAATATCTCAACTTTGTCTGCTTCTATTTTCACGTTTTTTTAGCATGCCCTTACACTGCCTCATCAACTGGGCAATTTCCTTCTGAGTTTAGTTACTCAGTTCTCAAAATCAGAAAAATTTCGGTCCAAGGAGAAGACAGGTGCAAACACACAAACACATGTACCTGGCAGTGATTTTCAATTTGGACATCTGAAAAGGAAGGGTCCGGAAAATAGATAAATTCTAAAACAAAATGAGAACGGAAGAGACTGACATGACACCATGACATAACAGACATCTCACAATTTGGCCATTCACACAGCATACAGAAGAACATTACATACACTTGCAGAAAATATGAAAATGTATCAGAAACTAAACAAATGAAAACACCAAATGCCCTCATGGGCACCTCGCCATTCGGGCATATGCACAACACACAGAAATTGCACACTCATGCAGAAAAAAGAAGAACATGAAAAAGTGAATTAGACATCAAGCAAAAATAACACCATGCAATGCACACAGCTCACAAATCAGGAAGTTGTGAAAAGGTCTTGTAGAAGTTACGTGTTAATGGGTAGTTGAATAGATTCTATTAATTTTCAGGAAATTATTTTCATATTTCATGTGGATTGATGACCTTAATAAAGCCGTTCTGAATATGTGTAGACTTATCTTTTTACTATGCTGAAAGCAACATTTGAACACCACTCTTTTCTTTCTAGCTCAAAAAGACCATCACATTGTCAGAGGTCACCACTACGTGTGCCACTAAATATCACTGAGGTGCAAATGAGCTAATAAACTTGCTTTCGTTCAATGCAGCATATGTGTCTGTACATAAACACTCTGTGCACAGCCCTTATGAAAATCCTGGTCTAAACGTAGATTCAAAAGCCCTGAGGCATATGTCATTGCTAGAACATTGCGGGAGCAGAGTTTAACATATTTGTCTGAGAAGATGCAGAAGCTATGGGTTTGACTGCATAAAGCACAAGCATACCGTCTGCTCATGTTCTACACCGAGAAAATCCATGCTCCTTTCCTTTTTTTATGCACAGCTCTGCCACTTTGTTTTTAAAAAAACATTACTGCATATTTCAACAAAGATGGAGAGTGACAAAATTACTTCTGCTCGGAAGTATAGAGGTGAGTGTTGCCTAAACCACCTACTCAGCCCTTTAGTAAACCAACAGTGATCCCAATAATAAAGGTAAAACAGACACAGTTAAGAGATATACCTTGTTGGGATGGCCAAAAAGATTTAGACTGCACAAAACATATTAGCAGGTGGGTGGTGCTATCAGTTCTTGCTTGGTGTGGCAGAATGTGCATGTATTCATTTGAAGTTAGCTTTGACACATATTAGAAACACCATAGAGACACATAGAAAGAGCAATAATGTATTCACATTGCGGATGCATACGTTAAATTGAGGGTGATGTATTTAGCATTTGATTGAATTGATTGATTGATTGATTGATTGTTTTTTTATATAGCACCTATACACAAAGTGTTTCAAAGGGCTTCAAGGAGAGAGGGAACATAGGAAAATACAGTTACATTCAATAAAAGTCCTTGAAACAATACAGAATGTGAAAAGTAACTATCGTAATAGGCCTGTCGACATTTCTGATAGTGCAAGTGCATAGAACAAGTAAGGCAAGAGGTAATGGAAAAGAAGGAGAACAAAGCAAGCAGTAACATTACTATGTCTGACGACAATTGATGTAGTGCAGGTGGTATACAAGAGGAGACGTGGGAGGGGGGCACAGGGGGATATGAGTGGGGAGAAGGATATGAACAAGGCACACTACTGAGCAAATTTGTCGGTGACAAATGTAAAAAGCAGGGGTGGGGGGAGGAGGGAGAAGAACAAGGGGGGAGGAGGGGAGACAGACAAGCTGCTATCAAAAGTCAAGGGAACAGATGATAGGAGTAAGTGCTAGGAGGGGGAAGGCTGAGAGGAGGGAGAAATAAGTAGGATGGGGAGTAGGAAGAAAGTAGAAGAGGAGGGAATTGTGGAGGAGGAAAGGGGTAGAAGGCAGGTAAGGGGGGTCAGGGGGGTACACAGAGAAAAAAAAAGGGGGGAGCAAGGCAGGGTGGGGGTGCACAGACACTCAAAGGGGGGGCATGGGGAGGTAGTATACAGTGTTATGGTTTCAGGGATGTGCTAGTAGGTAGCTGACAAAGGTAGGTTTGTGAGATGGAGTCATAGAAGTGTTGAAGTAAAGGCAAGGTCCAGGGGCTAAGGTAGCACAAGTTCTGATGTTATGTATTTTAGGGCAAGGTACAGGATGCAATTTGTGAAAGTATGAGAAACATGCCTCATGTGGAGCTGCAGTTCTGCCCAGTTGACCCTGAGATGTGTCCCCCTTCAATCCCCCAGACAGCAGTTGTGCTCTCAAGTAGGGCTGTACCGAATAGCATATTTAGTATTCGGCCGAATACCGAATAGTTTGTCAACTATTCGGCCGAAGCCGAATATGAAGCCGAATAGTTGCTTTATTTAATAAATCATGTTCCAAACTTCAGAAAACACACTTATTAAAAAAACAAATAAAGCACCATTTTAAATGCATGCTATACGTTTATTTCTCTTCTTTGTAATTAATGTAGCATCTTTATTTAAAGTATAAAAGCAAGAAATAAAGCAGATTTAACCAAAATAAAGGCACTTTGGGGCTAATTCATGGAATTATTTGCGCCGAAAAATGGGGATTTGTGCGCCATTCTGCCCGCAAATCTCTGTTTAACAAATGGGGATTTGCGGCAGAATGGCGCACAAACCCCGTTTTTCGGCGCAAATAATTCCATGAATCAGCCTCTAAATATACAGACGATTGTTGCATATTCAGTGCCAGTTAAAGTTGGAGGATTCACAAATGCAAAAGGACTGCCTTTGTGAATCAGATGCATTGCATTCTCTATCCAGTTGCAAAGTTGATGCAGTCGAGTTTCGAAACTTCTTTGCAGCTCACAAAGAAATGTATAAAATGGTTTATGTCAGCTCATGCAGGACACAAGTCAAGAGGAAATCTGAAATGGTGAACTCCATCTCACAACTATTCACCCCACCCAAACAAATGCTGCTCACTTTTCACTTATCCTAGCCACTCTTGCTTGCCAATACACAAACATATGAAACTTATAATTCCTGATAAAATATCAGATAATGTTAATCTCAGGACTCAAGTCCTTAAAAAACGGGGGACTATGACGTACGCAATGGGAAGTGATATGGCAGGAACTGAAAGTATCTATGCACATTTCTTTAAGTTTGTTTTTTCCAACTGAAAAAAGTGCACATTGCATATAAACATTTGCCAAAAGAAAAGATGTTCCTGTATTGTTGCAGGCTAAGTATAAAAGATGAGCACCTTTTTTGTCTAAGAATCTGTGACAAAACATGCACTAAAGAGCAGATTACTATATAAGATATATTTCAGCTGTGTGATAGCAATTTGTCTGGTCTAATTCTATTCAGTTTTGCAAACTGAAGTCTATAATTGCCTTTCTGGGTTCATGTTGCATTGTATTCAAATGAAAATGTCAAAGTATTCGGCAAGAGCCGAATAGTAAGAAACTATTCGGCCGGAGCCGAATAGCTTTTTTTCAGCCGGAATTCGGCCGAATACTTACTTGAAGCCGAAGTTCGGTACACCCCTACTCTCAAGCATACAGGCAGCACCACTGTGCTGATAACAGTTTATTGAGTCCAGTTGTAGAGCTTGGTGCAGCTGGGCAATGCATATTAGGACCCGGAGGAAGGGTAGGATTGAAGGTTGAATTCATGTGAGCAGGTCTTGGGGTTCTGTGATGGCAAGAGGCCCATTGAAAATTTAGAGCACTAATGCCCTCACCCAAAGAGCAGTCATCTTATTTGAACTTAGGCGCTGTGCTCTATGAATAAATAAATAACAGAAATTCAAACATAAGAGTGGTGCCCCGATCATGTCATTCATGGGCAACTGGGTTCGCAGAGAGATAAGGGAGGAGACGTGCTAGGGCTGAAGCGAGGGACAGGAGGAGCAGAGGGGATGCTAATAAATGTATATACAAGGTGAGGGAGCTCTGTGTGTGTGGCACAGTGTCTGGTATAATGAAGAGGCTCATTGTAGTTTCATATCAGAGTTAACCTCGCTATTCACACTTTGATCAGACTCTGAGGGAATGGCGCCCATCACTTTAAGGTCTTCCCCACACCATACGAAATGTATGCCAAGCCATTCTTTGACCATCTTGACAGCCTTGGTATACCCTACACTAACTTTCCTGTTGATACTCAAATTCTTCTAAAACCTACCGGTAATCAGAGCCTAGAGTTCAGTAACATCAATCGGGTCTACAGCATCATCCAGGCATGGATGGCTAGCCACCACCTGTGCCTGAATGAAGATAAGACAGAGCTCCTTATTGTGGGCTCACTGCACCAATTCAAACATGTAGACACAGCTTTCTCCTCCTTCTCCATTGATGATAAAATTATCCCTGTATCTATCCATTTGAAAACTCTGGGAGTCTATCTAGAAGTAGAACTAACCATGCCAAAACATGTTAAACCCATTGCATCCTCCACAGATTACTCAACTAAACTTAACCTCAGCAGAAAATTCATTTCCTCTGACAACTGCCTCATGATAGCCAAGGCTATCACGGGTAGTACACTGGATTACTGCAATGCCATCCTTGCAGGAACCTCTGCAAAATATTTTACTAAACTACAACTCATTCAAAACAGTGCCTTTCCTCTGGGGGATGTAATGATCTGTCCACATCTCTCTTTTGAGACACTAGGCCCACTGACTCCCAATTAGAGCATGCATTGAGTTCAAAATCCTGTCACTCAGCGATACATTCACAAAACTGCACCCACCTACCTTGAAAAGCGCATCATCAAAAGATACAAACCACAATGCCTGCGATTCTCCACTTTCACCTCCCTAACTACACAGAGATTTTCCAGACATAGATCAGGTAGAATATGTTTCACAGTCATAGCTCCTACACTTTTGAATGCCCTGGCACCTTGCATCCAAATAGAGCTTTCCTATTCAAAATGGTGCTGTTTAACAGATATGCCTAACTGCTGTCTTACTTAACTTGAATGTATTGAATGTATGTATGGTATTTAATCCTAGCACAGTGATACTTCAGGGTTTGGGCACTATCAGAAAATGTAATAAATAAACAAATACATAAATAATGTGAGCCATGCACTGGAACAGCAGATGTGAGCCAAAAGGGGAGCTGTCACTGGAAGAAGAGGAGAAGCCAAACGAGGTCCAGATCAGAAGGTCTACTCAGGCTGCTGCCGAGCAAATCCTCTGGGTTCCCCAGGACCCAGTGAAGTGCAAGAGAGAGAGAATGCGCAGCCAGGAAGAGAAAGATGCCTGCAGAGCGACTGCAGTCCCTGCCGGTTACCTGAAGGCTACCAGAGCCTCTATAAAGGACGCAGCTGCCCGGAGAATGCCAGTAACTCCAAGAAAGAAACAGAAAGGTATGTGGGATGCCCAGGAGATGCTAGAGGTCAGGGAAGCAGCAGGTGAACACAGAATCTGAAACAAGAGGGTCTGGGATCCTGAATCATAGAGGAAGTTGAGAATAATAGGGTCTGAGAACCTGATTGCAAAGGAAGCAAACCAGGAAGAGTTGTTTGCGTGGCAGGAGAGTAAACCAAGCAGATGCAATGCTAAAGTGTGAGTCTAGGACCCACAACCAAATAAGAAGTCAAGAATAAGAGGGTCTGAGACCCTGATAATAAAAGAAACAAACAAGGAAGAGTTGTATGCTTGGCAGGAAAGTAAACCAAGCAGACACTATGCTACACTGTGGGTCTGGGAACCACACCCGTAAGTTCAAAGTGGCAAAGATTAAAATGATCTGGGACCCTGTAAGAGAAAGAGATACAGCCCATGAGAGGAAACTTTTTTGGCATGAGAGTGAACCAAGCCATTTAGAATATTGCAAGTCTGGAACCCACACCCACATGAGAGGTTGTGAATAAGAGGGCCAAATATCCCTGGAACTGACAGAAGGAATCCTATGCTTGATAGTAAACTGTGCTGAGTTTGGCAGGATAAAGATTTGTGAACCCCAGAAGTATTTCCTTGTGAGTTGCCAAGTGACATTTTACCAAAAGGGATACAGTGGCTCAGGAGCCCTAAAGGAGTGAAAATAACATAAGACGAAGCATAGGGGAAAGGAGCACAAACCTAGCATTGGAAACTTGTATTTCTGAACATTATTTACGGTTACCTTTGATTACCAGAGCGACTGGGAACATTTCTGTTGTTTGAAACCACAGCAAACACTTTTAATTTGAGAAGAGATTATCCTCGCACAATTGCTTTAGGTTATTCGTGTTTGGGACAGAGGTAGGTTTTGAGACACAACAGTGACAGACTGTTTAGTTTTGGATATCCGGACAATTACCCTAGTTTTCTTTGATTTAGGGAAACCGCACTTAGCTTTAGGGATAAGGGGGCATTTCTCCAACTTTTCCATGATTAATAAAAGTATATACCCAAAAATATGCCAACACTGTGTACGAGCCTTACCTCTGCACCCTTAAAATGGGCTTGTACTCTGCACAATTCTTGATATGGGATATGAAATAGGTTTAGGCCTAGTTGACCTCTAATATTCTCAGGATCTCTCAAAGGACAAAGCCTCCCACTAAGAAACTAGGCTGTAAACTAAGGCTCATCTGTCAAATTACATTTCTTGGGTTATGTCACAGGGAACAGCCACCTTCTAAAGTTCTTGTGCTCTCCAAAAGGGCACAGCCACTTATTAATGTTGTCAGGCTCTCATCCAGTTGCAGCCACCAACCACATTTCTTGGGCTTTCCCACAGAGTGCAGGTGCCCACAAAAGTTCTCATGCTCTTTAGAAGGTACAGCCACCCATTAAAGTTCTTGCTCATGCCCACACAGCTGTGCCACAACTAATCTTCCCTAAGCTCTTCCATAGATAAGCTTGCTATTAGAACATTTGCACCTACTAAAGTGTTCCAGATCTCCCACAGACTGCAGCCATTCTCACCTGTGCAGAGTCTCCACATGGGGTCAGTCCCTCCACCATGTCTACCTCATTCCTTCCCCTCTTCACTGTGGCCAAGAGAAGTGAAGATGGCTTGAGCTGCATGTGCCCCTCCATGTAGAATGCCACCACTTTGAATTCCAGATATCCCTGGATAGTAGGTACCATGCAATGCAGAAAATAGATTCCCACATGCGTAATTATACAATGCAGGGTGGTATTCCGAAACACAAGTTCTGTCAGTGCCACACCTACCTCAACATCTTGTTGGTTTGGAACCAGAAGTAAGGGCCTGCTGGTGGCAACAATTGCCAGTTCCACTGGAAGTGAATGGGCAGGCTGGATACGTGTGGAGATAGTGCCACTATGCTATACACAGACATAGGCTGTACTATGACCCACTCTCTTGTCACAAATGCTATAAGGGTGGATGCAGCCAGGTCACTAGATCTAAAAAAAAGTGACATGATTAATTTGCCCAGTAAATTATGTGTGACACCAGCCAACGTGGTTTCTCAAGGCCATGGTACATTTGTTGCAATTGGTATCCAGTGAGTATACCTAATAAAACATAGAGAATTACATTTTAACCACTGCAAAATATTGGGGAAAAACAATGTAAAAAAAGGTTATCTGAGGGTGGTGTAAGGGTGCTAAATCTGGTGGGGAAGGAGTTAGGGTGAGGTATTAAAAATGGGTAAACAGGAGGCTTGGGGGGAGCCTTACCCCAAAAAGAAATTTTATATTGTTTTCAGTATTTTTGGTTCATTAAAATGTCATTCTTTATTTTGGGTTCGATAAAATCACATAGATGCCTTGCACTTTATTTTCTTATCCTCCCGATGTACTGTTCCCTCAACAATGGGACCCACACTCTGCAAAGTGCACTCTCTTCTCAGTATCCCTACCCAGAATTGGTGTCATACCATACTCATCCTCAAGGGTGCTTTCTGCTGCCACCTCTTATTCCCACTTGAGGGCCATTTCCTCCTTTGGCTCCAAAGACCTGGCTATATGAGTGTGTCCACAAGAATCCCTGCCTCAGTGTGATCCTTCACCAGAAGTCCTGTATTCCTTTCATCTAAGCTCTTAGATACCAATAACCCCCTATGAAATTGTTATACTGTGTCCATTGTTCCTCATGTGCCTCTACCGGATTGTGGGACCAGTGATGAACCAGCACCAATGGACAGAATGAAGGCCCCCTCCATTATATATCATTGGACAATCCTCCTTCTCCTACATTTTTGAAACAATGATAATCATCCTCCTGTCCTCCTACCTTCTTCCCCTCCCATCTTCAAAGTTGATCCAAGAGAGACCCACAACATGAGAGGCACACGAAAAGCCAAACTATGAGAATGCAACATTGTGACTTCCACCTGAGACCCTAACAATAAGTACACTCCCTGTCCTCAGCCACAAAGACAACAACAACAAACATATTTAGAGATACTAGGAAGGGTTAAACAATATTTGTTGGTGTGTTCTGTATTTTATAGGATTAGGGACAAGAGAGATTGTTTGTCTTTGTAATTTCTATTAAGGGGAAAAAAGAGAAACACACAAGATTCTGTTTCATGTGGAGAAATCTAATGACACATTGGCAACATACTGAGAAAACTCTAAAATAAAGGGGCACAAACAGGGTGAAAAAACTTACCCGAGACCAGCAAAAAAAACCACCTAAAATGCGACAAAATGCAAACCCTGCCCAAAATACTGAAAATGCCTCATAAACACTCTCAAATTCTGAGCCTGCCATGTGTTCCCAGTCCCTCAAATCCTAGCAAAACCCACAAAAGATCAGACAGTGAGCTGTGCCTTTTCTAGGCTGTTGAATTTACGCAAGGGTAATCAAGGGATCTGGTTGGCTAACCAAACTTAACAAATTAGCTGGAGAGTTCTTTGCTGGGCTGAACAAATATAGCACATAAGCCCACCACTTAACCCAAGATCCAAGGCTCGCGATTCAAAATGGAATCAACACTAAAGACCTGGAAGAGCTCCATGAGCTTATCACAATATTCAATAGCACAAAATCCCATCCTACACTTGCAGAACTGGACCAACCACAACCAAAAAGTTATGAAAGTCCCAGCGCTCAATTTCTATGAAATCCATCCACGCTTAGTTTTAGACATTCACATGCGCACTGAATAAACATAAACATTTTTGTGATGTTATGTTATATGCCTCTTGTATAGCACCCACTGCTGTTGAAGCGATGTGGGGTAGAACCCCCTTGGGAAGACGATAGTCAGAGATGTAAGAAGTGAAGAAAGGATTTCTTAAATGTGTATGCACATTTCTAGCCAGCACAAAGATGGGTAGGGAGTGGCTACGCATTGTTATCTGGTGAGAGAGTGGGTGCAGTGACAAATTGTCAGGGAGTGGGATAGTCAGAAGGGTCAGATTGTGTGACCAGCGGGTCTGAATTTTGCGTGGATATCTTCTGTATTCTCTTGGAGTAGGTGATGTGTGTTTTCGGTGTGTGATTGAGAAGTGTTTATTGAGAGTTATGCAGGTGATTGGGCCGTGCCCCTGGGGGATATGCTATGATTCGCTGTGGTGGCATGCTTGTCATTCCATTGAGGAGAGACTGAAACCTGGTTGGACAGGATCTTGCAAAGCTTATCATGATGGCTTGCATTCAAACAGAGGATGCATTTTAAGAGGGTGGGGATGTGTCCCTCCTTGTCAACTCCTCAGGTGCCCCAGCAATTCCAGTCAGGGTATGTAGTAATTCATCCGGGAGATGGGCTGAGTTAGTCAGACTATTGAATGGAAGAGCAAGGTTTTGAGGACCTTCCTGAAGGCAAGATGATCCTGTATGTGACAGATGGTTAAAGGGATTGAGTTCCAGATGCTTGGACTGAGACTGATAAGGAGACTTGCTATCTGAGTTTTCCTTTATACCTGCATCATGTATGTTTATGCTGTAGGTATTCGGGTCCTGTGTTGTGGAGTACTCAATGGGTGATGCACATTCCCTTGAAGGTGGATCGTCACCAGATTGGAAGCCAGTGAAGTACACAGAGAGTGGGTGTGATGTGTTTTCCCGGATTAGGAGGAACCTTGCCACAGTGTTTTGTACTGCTAGACCATATATGGAATAAAGGCACCATAACCTGTACTAAATGACACGCCAGGCATGAGGTTCGTTTTCCAAACAAGTCTGGCTTTATTCTGAGTATCTCGGCCGATCGGGCCTCAACACCTCACGACGTGTGCTCACAAACACTGTGAGAGGAGAAAGAGTGATCCGTTGATGAAGCAGTAATGTATTTACATAATACTTCATCATTATACATCATTATTCGGACCATCCATATACATGACGTACAAGCTAGGGTTCAGTAATTGACAGTTAGGCACGTAACTTCATTCAGTCTAAACATTCGGTATTACTAGCTGAGGTTTGCAGAGACAGTTTACTGTTTTGGGGAGCGCAGGGCATTGGCACAAGGAAGGATATCATGTTCTAGCAGGGAGACATTCCAACAAAGTTATCTGGCTGCTGCGCTCACAGGCTAAGGGTCAGACAGTTCTAAAGCAAAGAAATACCATCCTTCGTGAAAGAGCACCGCTAGTTGCATATAATTCTCAGTTAACTGCCTTCTACGACAGCGTTTGCAAGACAAGCTGGCACCTGAACCTCTGATTAGACGTGACTTCTATACAGCTTCAAGGCTTTACCGAATAATAAAAAATGTATTTCTGCAGGGTTTCACGTTCCACTCTAAACGGGATTCAGACTTCAAGCTATGGCCTTGCACTGTGTGTGAGTCTAAAGCGCAAAATATAGTTTTCAAAGCGTTACAGAAAAAAGAAAATGGCAGACTATTACAAAATGGATTCCCACTGGCCACATTTAAGCTTCATGGTTTGCAGTGTCCGTTGCATGATGCAATTTGCTTACGGCCAACATACATAACGTGACATTCGGGATGTGCAATTACATTACAGTTTAACAATACCTGTTGTAGTACTCCTAGCTGTGATGCAGGTGCTCCCAGGTATAGGGTGTTAGCATAGTCTAAGCGGGAAAGGATGATAGCCATGATTGCGGAAACTCTGTGAGGGAAGGTCAGTTATGGAAAAAGGTGGTACAGAATACAAATGTGTAGGTAGTGCTGTTTGTCACAGAGTTGATGTGATGAGGGTCAGGTCTGCGTCCATAATACATCCAAGGATTATTAGTGTGTTTGGAGTAGGTGGCAGAGGGCCTTGGGATTGTGAGCATGGGGTGGGTCGGGGAAAGAGGAAGTTCTTTCAACCAAGCATGATCTCAGCTTTGTCTAGTTTGAGTACAAGGTGGTCGAGTACTCGATTTCTGAGAGGCATGTTGTGAGATCAGGAGAGGTTGCAGAGTGGTCATTTGAGATTTTGAAGATGATTTCGATGTTGTTTGCATAATTGTAGCAGATTAGGGCATGGGATCAAATACATGTGGGAAGGGGGCACATATAGAGGTTAAAGAGTGTTCAGATGCAAGTGCACCACCCACAAAGTGAGTGCAAGTACCATCTGAGGAAGGTCTTCTCACGGACATCAAAACCACGGCAATGACATACATCTCTTCACTGACTCCCAGTGGTGGCGAGGATTAAGTTAAAACCCTTTGCATTGTCCACAAGGCATTCTGGGGCCTGGGACCTCAATACCTTCAACTCTCTCTTCCTAAATATCTGCCCTCTCAAACTCTTCGCTCATCCGCCTCCAACTCCCTCAGAGTCAGTCGATTCTCCAAGCAGCGAGTTGGTGGTAGATCTCTTTCTGCTGCTTGGGCCTCCCTCTGGAACAGCCTCCCTGCATCTCTGAAACTTGAGGAGAACCATCTCTGATTCTGGAAGCACCTCAAGACATTCCTCTTTGCTTCTGCTTTCTCTCCTCCTCTCCCCTGCTGATCTCCTAGCTGAATCTGAATCTGCACTGGGTACCTGGCAACCCTCTGATCTTGGGGCCAGGTCCCCTCCTCTCCAGTTGCACACCTGCCCTGCCCCATGGAAACCTTTTTACTTGGGGACTGTATGTGTATCCCTACAGCCCCCACTAGCACTTGACCCCTGATGTCTGCTCTTACCCTTGCACTTGTCACCAGCTGGCCACACTTTTAATTATTGTCTATATGTATTTGACTGTTATCCTATGTACTGCACTGCTCCCTGCACTTTTCCCCTTCCCTCCCCCATGCACTTGTGGGTTCTCAATGTCACCGGGCCTAGTAGGATCATTGTCTCTGTCTTCCCTCTGTTCCCCTGCCTTGCCTCGTGGCGCCTTGAACCACCAGTGTATAGGCGCGTTATAAATGCCATATCATATCATATCATATTGGTCATATGCCAAAAGAACAGCGACAGTGCTGACCAATGTTCCCTCTAATAATTTGTCTCTATGTATTTGCCTTTGTGCTCCCATTATTTTCCATGTGCACAACTGACTAACGAGGTAAGCCACTTTGTGAGCATGCATTGTAAGTGAGTTATCATTCCCAAAGCGTTTGTAAGGGAGTTTCTCCTTTCCAGCTACTGCAACTCTTTACAAATCATTGTAAACAGTGTAATTTGCATGACGTTTTCGAAAGATAGACTAAACAACATAATGTATTTTATGTGTGATTATAAAGCATCAACCAGTCTAAGACTTAAGGATGTGCTACAGTACAGAGCAAAAGTACTCCTTCTGAGACAATGCATTAAGCACAGCGTGAAATGTGCCCCCACCACTAGCCCTGACTAGTTTTATTTGATTCTTGGTGAGTAAGAAATTGTGTGCTATGTGTACATGTAGAATTAGGGTGGCAAGTGCCCTTTTTATGGCTTACCAGTAGCTTGCAACTTGAAATGTTGACCCTTGCTTTAAGTATTTTATTCCCTTGGAAACACATCTATAGTACAAAAGAAATCAATCACTCATCATTACTGATGTGGCTGGCAAAACATTCAGACAGGATCCAATATTGCAGATGGAATAATGCCAACTAAAAAGAACCTCTACTAATGGAGTAATTCAAAGGCCAGGACCATTTGTGTAAGGATGAAAATTACATCAGAATAACTGCACCACAGAATATGATAGGAATTCCTGTGCAGCTTCTTACCATCCACACTACATTGTCCTGTGTACAGAGCTGTGACAAAACTTCCTCAAAACCAGTCTGGCAGCTAAGAGGCATACCACCACACAGTTTTACTCCCTAAAAACAGGAAACTGTGCCTAGCAAAAATGGTAAACAATGAACATATTCTTATGTCACCCTTCTTCCACCCACAAAGCTTCATTGATATTTTCGAAGCAATGGCCAGCAGAGCAGTGGCATGGGAAAGAACTCTACTAATAGCTCTGCCTGATTTCAAGAGGAATTATAAGGGGAAATGAATCTTAAAGTATCCCTTTCAGCAAAACAAATTATTTGACTCCCTGAAAAATCATTTGGTTCCATGTAGGGAGTAACATCTCAGAGCCCTAATTGTAACCCTAACGTAGGAAGTGAAAGGACAGGGCACATAATACAGCCTATGGTTTTGTTATCCCTTGCTCACTACAGTCTAGATAAAAACTCAACAAGAGCGTTACTGAGGTTTCTCATGGAGCATGTGGAAGAAAAGCACATGCATTTGTCTTTTATGTTAACAGCAGCATTCTCAAATGTACAACAGTTTAACTGCCATCTTTTGCAACTAGGGACATCTCTTCTGCAATTCACTGTTATCAGTTACACAAGATGCATGGGGATGCTAAGGGCACTAAACGCAGAACACATTGTTATATTGAAAGGCCCTCAGCTAATGAGCATGGAAAGAAACAGAAGGTGCAGTTTCCTAGACTGCTACTAGAGTTGTCTATCCTTCAGCAAACATATTTCCTTCACAGTGCTGTACTGCTGAAACATCTGACCTGGTTTTTGAAAGTTGCAAATTTGCTCTTAACCCCACAGGGAGTTTTCTCTTGGGTCCATACCACCAAGCCCTTCACAGCTCTTGTGCTAGCCTCCAATACTAGTTGAAATTGCTCTGTAAACAGTGGGAGATTGCAGCAGTAAAACACTCACTGGGATATTTGCATATCCACACTACTTTCCAATCAAGACATGATTAAAGCCTCCTGGTGATTGTATTGCCAGTTTAAGAATTTACATGAATCTGCATGTACGCAATTATTTTGCAGTGCAAACAAGATTTATTGCAACATACCACACCATAATATTACAGGATAGGATTATATAAGTGCTCATTGAAACCATTTTTTAATAGCAGAGGGTTTCCGTCTAATTTGCTAAGGGAACTCTGAAAATGTGGAAAGGATGCAGATTGTGCAAAAAGTATTCTAGCTATCTGAATATCTGTTGCCCTAATACAATGTACAAGTAATTCCAGGCATAGTCTTTGCCCATTAGCCCCCTTACGGGCCAAGTACATGATATTGCAATGTTGTTCTCCACTTATGGGAAAATGTTAGCAATGCTAAAGTAGGAGACTGAGTTTGACATTTTCCTACTCAAAATCCTTAGGCAAACTAATATTTGATTTTAATAATACATTAGCTTGCAAGGGTACCGTTTCAAAGCACTATTGTGGCATATGTACAAATAGGAAGCATGGGGTGAGGTTAAGTATCCAAGTACCCTGCTTGCTTTAATAGTTAGTATATGATGTTTTTGCTCACAATTTAGTTATCTAGTGTGGATGATGCTTTTGCTAAGGCACCATGAGTAACACAAATTCTGGTGCTTGGATGTTATTCATATTACAAACATAACACATGTGGATATAGGTACAAAACAAATCTTTCACAGAGCCAACATAGGCAGAGGCAATTTTGTCTGGTAATATCTAAATAAGGACTGAGACAGAAGGTACAATAGGTACAACGTACAAGTGTGGTAGTGTCAAGTATAGGCGTCATGGGTGGGGATGAAAGGTTACTTAATTGATGTATCTGGGCATGTCTGAGTTGGATCTTATGTTCATGGAGACACTTTTTCATATTTGCTTTAACCTCCTAAGGGTGTATATAATTTACTTTTATTAGCAGAGAAAGCACATGCCAGATAACTGCTGTGGCTTGTGTCTTATTACTTCTTGAGAAGATGGGAATTGTCTGTGTGCGTTGCTAATATTCTTCTGAGCGGGATTCAGAAAGAAGCTGGGCATTCGCACATGCGCACGACTTAGAGGGAATATTGGTGCTGACAACTTTGAGTTACTATCTGAAATGTGGCACAAAAAAGCACTAACACACAGTAGTATGTCTTGTTTTAATGAGACAGGCAATTGTTGCATTGTAGCCCTACTTTTTGCCAGCATTGTGGCACATAAAATTGTATTGCTTGCAGGCATTGCACCGCACAGATAGGATACAGAACATTACTCTTCATTTAGCACATTGCCCCACTTCTAAGCACCACATTTCTTCGTGCTTTACACTTCACAGAAAACACACAGCACATTATGAAGCACACCGGGCCAACAATTAAGCTCATGACATCACATTTTTGAGTTACATTGTAGCTGGCTAGAAGATACATAGCATATACAATAACACCTTCGACGTCTGGCACAGCACACAAACACAGTGCATCACATTATATTTTCTTTCATGGCATACATGTACACCTTTAGTTTTTGGAGTTTTTAGAACACTTCATGTGGAACACACAGTACTGCATTATTGTGTCCTGTACCTGTAGGGATATTAGGTATTATAAACAAG
Source organism: Ambystoma mexicanum (assembly GCF_040938575.1). NCBI lineage: Eukaryota > Metazoa > Chordata > Amphibia > Caudata > Ambystomatidae > Ambystoma > Ambystoma mexicanum. Next base: position 233,883,606 of record NC_090930.1, on the reverse strand, counting down.
AGCTTCACCATTTTTGAGTAGGCCTCATTTAGAGGTACTTACCATAGCTGTTAGTTGGGAGCACTTGATTGATTTTCGTATGTTCATGCACACAGGCTGAAAGATCAAGGGCAGGTGGAGAGGGATGTGAGATAGCTGACAGCTTCTTTTTGTAAGGGACGTGTTTCTCAAGGGACACATGCTCAGTCCCAGACAACAAATGCTGGCTCATCAGATAGGGAAAGTATACACAATGTTTGTGAAAGCTGCAGAGAGGGAAAGGACCAGTTCTCAGGCAGCCACAGTGTGAAATTGACTGAATAATATGGAGTAATTAGTAGAAATGATGGTCCAGAAGCAGTGATCAGCAGTGGACCTGTCATGTTTTTTTCTAGAAGGCCAATCATTGCAGGGAGGTTACTAGAAGATGGTGTACCAAGAGTAGCAACATATATTGAGATAGGAAGCTACATAGTGAGCAGGTGCAGACAGTGTGAATGAGGAATGAATACTGGAGGTGTGTGCCATGTTGGTTTGCTTTTCAGTGGTTCATCTCAGTGGGACGCTGTGGCCCCAATTGTCTGAGGTTGCATTCGAATTAAGCTCTTTATTGACCTGTTTACCTGAAATGGGATTGGCACATTTTTTGCTGACAAAGAGGGGTGAGATCATGTGACGGGGGAGGTGTTCCTTTTTGTGACAATATGGTCGTTTTTTAACAATGTGTTGGGTTGTATAAAGGAGTGGTGACGACCAGCCAATAATAATTTTAGGATGATGTTTTTGTGACATTTCTCTTGCAATATGCTGTAAATCATGGCTATAAAATTCTCATCCAGCAAGGGGCATATTGAAGTTGGCCATCTTCAGTTCATCTTCCCAGCCGTGATGTACAAATACATTTTTTTCCTGCAAGTGGTGCACTCCTTTTTGAGTTTTGTGGATTGTTTGTTTTTTCTACTTTTGGATCTGAGTTGGAAGCGCCCGTAGCTCAACAAGAGCAGTGAGGAGAGAGAGGCAACCTGCAGCACTCCGTGGGCGACAGGGCAGGGAGTCCAGGAGAAAGGCTGCAAGTGTACTACTTTGGATCTGTTGGAGAGGAAGGTGGATGCTCATTTCAGAGCTGAATCCCAGATGCCCAGAGAGTGAAGTCTGTCCGTGAGGGTGGGGTGGTCTAAGGTGTCAAAGACTGCGTGCACCTTTTCGGCTATGCACCGTTTGATGCAAATCACCACCACACATTTACCCTCAGTCACATCTCATAGGGCTTCATTACACGGAAGGCGGTAAGGGTTAACGGTCACTGATAAGGGTACCAGTGACCGTTAACCCTTACTGCCTTACTACGAGGTCCCTTTGCGGGACCCGACCTTAACGGCTGGTGTAGACCAGCCGTTAAAGTTGGGAACCGCAAAGGGACCTTGGTGCTAATTACGGTACCGCAATTTGCGGTACCGTAATTAGCTCCTTCCCCATTCCCATTATGCCCTATCGGGAAAAAATGGGAATGGGGAAGGGCCATGGAGAAAGGGGAATTACCGCCCCGCCAACCTTGGAATGGGGTGGTAATTCCCCTTTCCTCCATGGTGGTACCGGTATGGTACCGGCGGCAACCATGGTGCTAATAGCACCCTGGTTTACCGCCTACCGTGTAATGGGGCCCATAGTGTTTTATTTTTGCTGCTTTCCGTACTCTGTTACAATCAAACCCATGTTCAGTGCGTAGAATGCTGCCTGCTTTCTTCACGCTGCATGCACCAGTGGAGTGCCTTCTCTTTTCTTTTTTTCCGCCTCTGATTTGCAGGCAGACCCCTGTTCAGCGCTTAAAATAATGCTTCCGTTGATGGCTAAATTCACAAACACGCCAAGTGCAATGTGCACGGTACTCCCAGTGGAAAACTTTATCACATAAATAGCACGCCACCTAGAACATATCTCAACGTGTTGACAGCTCGGTGCCTCAGGTTAACTACTTTGTCATCTAAAAGAAAGGTGTCCTTGATGTAGTTAGCATCAGTGGGCCTTGTGTTTGGAGATGACATGGCAGGCCATCTCACTTGCCTTCTGTCTGCTCACGTCTGCTATTATTTTCTCAAACGCTTATATTTATTCAAACTACATACGGTGGCCCTTTGCTGGTGCTTTCTGTTACAGGGCCTTCTATGGGGCTAAACGTTAAACATACATTAGTGTTGCCATTGATAAAGAATCCAATATATTTCATTAAAACTTAAATCAAAGACCCCAGGGATGGAAGCAAAATAGATTTTTCATTTTCTCCCCTATGCTCTTGAAAATGATTTATGAGGTGCGCGTGCTTTAATAAACTGGGATGTCGTGCCCCAGAGAAAATAAACTCGGCGTTATGCTGTTGTTAGTGGCTAACGTTATCAAGCGCTCCACGCCGGATTTGCATAGTGTGAGGGGATCATTTTTATCCACCTAACTGCAGCCCAGACAATAGCCACCAGATTGCACCGTCCTCCATGGACGGTGCACGTCTGCGAGACACGCCCAGCAGCTTAAGTAATTATGATGCATCTGTTGCACACCATTAACCTGATGTACAATTGTAAGTGCTGGTTGTTATTGATTTAAAAATTACCAAAGGAGCTGAACTGTGTACTTCCTATTTATGTGTTCACCCTTGACCTGGGGATCTTATCACGCTCCTGCATGAGGCATCATTCACGCATGCGTGCTTATTTTTATTTTGTCTTTCGTCGTGGGTGGTGTTATTTGCACATTTACCGATTATCCTATTTCTGTAAACATTCATGTACTAGTTTAAAGTGCTGCACCCTTTGCATTGGGCTTTTGGCAACTGGGACATGTGTAAAGTTAGGTTGCTATAAAAATATAATGTATCAAGAAGACCGTATTTATGGATATATGGTTCATGGATAAAGCCTGGGACGGTTTCCGAAAGAGGTCTGATGTAGCCGGAGCCCCCAGCAATGCGAATGTGACTCTAGTCCACTAGTAAGAGTGAGCATGCGGAATATATTTGTAATCGCTGAAGATTTTTCTGCTTCTTTTTATTTGTTACGTTGAAACGATGTTATTTTGTATATACACCCTGAAACTTGAGGCAAACCAATTCCGGTTCCAGAAGCACCTCAAGACCTTCCTCTTCGCTTCTGCCTTTGCCCCTTATCCCCTGCTGATCTGTTTCTGTCTCTCCGCACCGTGCACCTGGACCCCCTCTGTCCTTTGGGCCCAGGTACTTGCGCACCCAGCCTCGCTCCTGCACTGCCTCCCGGCCACCCCTAGCACTGGGATCTGTATCTGTACCCTTACAGTCCCCACTCTTCCTCTGCACTTATCAGATATACCCTATCTGACTAATCATGCACTTGCCATGTGTCTAGCTGCACTACCATTTTGTCTGCATTTATTTATTTATCCCGCTTATTATTTCTTCTGCTCTCCCCGTCCACACTTTCCACTTCTCCTCCTCCACGTACTTTCCCTCTTTTTCCCTTTTCCAGGCACTTGCGCATTCTTTATGTCACTGGGCCTAGTAAGATCATATGAGTGTTCTCCCCAGTTCCCTCACTCTGCTTGCTTGCGCTCTGACACACTTGTGTATGAGCGCGATATAAATAAAAAATATCATATCACTGATGACTGATGAGGGAAAAGAGATAACATGCAAACATATTGGCATCATGAGGGTCCACTCGAGAATGATATTACAAATTAATAAAATAATCCACTTCTACGTCTATGAACTAAAAACACTCAGAAGGCTCGTGCACTTCTTTGCGTTCCCTTATCGGGTTATACTAATGAATGCATTTATAAACTTGAGAGTGAATTACATTAACTCAGTTTACCTGGGTTTTTAAAAGTCCAACCAATTCAGAAAGATGCTGCCAGAATCTTGCTTAAACTACTTTCCAGAGCACATGTTACTCCAGCACTAAATCACCTTGGCTGGCGTTCGGAAAAAGGTTGCTTTAAGACTGCACTTTTCGTATAGAGCACCTCATACGGCTTTGGTCTGCGTATCACGACGAAACGTGTATCCTGCTGCAAATCACTTTTGTGGAGGAGTGCCACAAGAATACAACAATCAAAAAGGTGGAACAGTGGAATAGGATGACACTGGTTAGATATAAATCACATATTTATTTAGAAAAACTCATCACATGAACAATTATTTTACTTGCATAAAAATTACCTAAAAAATCTTCCATCAACTCATACCTTCATACGTATCCACATTCAGAAATACATTCGAACATCCATCGATACAACACCCTAGTGTAATAATAACACCAAATTGTGTTGTTCAAGAATTACTTTCTAAAACTATTCAATTAACATTTCCTATGGTGACCCAGTCCATAATATCAGGTGTCACCATATGATGAGTTTTTCTAAATAAATATGTGATTTATATCTAACCAGTGTCACCCTATTCCACTGTTCCATCTTTTTGATGGTTGTATACTCTACCTGAGGAATCAGGGATTGTGGGTGCAGCTGTACCCCTTTATTTACTCTTTGTGCCACAAGAAAAGCCATGCAAATAAACATTTTCCGAAAAATGCCAGTTGCTAGGTTGGTTTCCAGCCAATCCTAGCAGCCGGAGCACATGCTCCAAAAGTGCACCCTCTCTAAAATGCGCATAGTTCAATCCGGATGGCTAAACATAAGCTAACCAAAAAATGTGATGGGTTTGAATTGGTCTCAACAATTGGCCTTCATCATGGCAACCTTCCACATGATCATTCTTCAGCCCACCTGTACCATTGCAAAAAGGGGTATCCATATGCCAATCATTCTCTCTACTGACACCAGTGCTAATAGTCCATCCCAAAACTGCTTAAGCATGTTCACTCTACATGGAAACACTGGCAACCCCAGACCTGTGTCATCCATGCTGGGCCCCATCAGTCAAGTGGATCTTTATTTCCAACAGCACAGATTTTGCCATACCCTCTCTCACTGAGACGACAAACTATAACCAGGAGATGTGATGAGTTTAAGGTTTGAATTAATCTCAACCACAGACCTTGCTCTAGGCAACCTTCCACACCACTGTTTATTTAGCAAATATATAGCATTACTAAATTGAAACATGTCTAGGGTTGATTGTGGTCTTGTGCAGAATGCATGGGAAAAATATGTCACATAGATGGACTGACCCTATTGGGGTGGGACTTAGCTTCTTTTGCATATAGACTTTCCCCTTATGTAAACACATTTGTGGTTGAAATATGTTGGTCTCAAGGGTTTCACAGAGCACTGACAGTGTTAATGATTAATTCAGCCTTCGGTTTGGCTAAACATATCTTGTATATCTTTTTTACAGAGTACAGACAAGAGTTAAACGATGATTAAAGCATCAACCATTGGATTATAAATACCAGACTCTGCAGGATCTGTCCGATTACGTATGTTTCTGTAAAGTGTAGCTTCCATCACTGCCAAGCGGCCTCTTGCCAGTAGGAGCCCGAGACATCCAGCAAGACCGCGTTAGTTTATTAAGGAATAGATGGGGTTTCAGCTGACTTCTTAATTGTACTTAATCTTCAATTTTTTCATCTGGCAGAGTATGCTTTCCACTAGGAGGATGACAGAGCTATGAAGGGACAGGCAATTATTTGTTGCTGTTCACATCTTTGAGAAATACACCATTGCTTTATGTTTTAGAGGGGTGTATTTTATGTTATTTCTAACAATCCATGTGTTATTAAATATAAGCACTTTCTAAATTTACGAGTTTAAGGAGTCTGGACTAGCTTGATTATATATAGGACCTTGATGCTGTCTGTATAAATTAAAACTCTGAGAACCATATTATGTATCCTCTTATTCATGAGCATAGGGTATTTATTAAAGAAGACAGGAGACAGTCCTAATCCCTGAGGCACCCTAGGGGGAGAAGGAATGGTGGGTTTGGCCTTCTGTTTTTGACGATAATTGGCGGGATTCACCATTTGACTGTAGCATTAAAATCGCTATCAATACCAAGTGCGTTCACTAATGAATGTGTCAAGGATGTGGACCTGCAGGTTCTTAGTATTCCGAAGGGGATGCTAAGAACATGGACATCCACTTACTTTCCTTCCCAGCAGTTAAAGTCAGACCTAAATTGCCAGTGGTTTGGTCTGAGTAAACAGTACAGGCAAATGAACCAGAAATGTATTGTTGATTCAGAATATGGCACCTAGACTTAGGGTATGATGCCTTTTTGTAAAAAGAGCACGACTTCCAGACGTATGAGTAAGGGCTTTGCGGTTGGTTGTTTGGTTTGTTGCAGCCAATAACAAAAACCTTCAAAGAAATAATGGTGTTTGCAATCTAACATCCCACCATGTGGTTTGTCTTTCAGGATTCTCTGGAAACTGTGTCTTGAAGTTGGGGGCAGCATACCAAGGTAAAACGTTATGTTTCTTTCAGGTAAAATGTATATTATATGTAAACGTTCATGTTTCTCCATTGGTTCAACTCTCAAGCTCATCGTACTGATAAGGTGACCACGCGTCAGAACCATTCACAGCACTTCCAATGGGGCAGTTGGCTTGTAGGATTGTGTATCCATTGGACAAGTTCAAAGGGCATAAGGACACAGTATTAAAACAGCTAAGACTACTTAATGAATAGTAAACTGAGTATGGGGATCTGGATTAAAAGGAGTATATCTAAATTAATCTAGACATGCAACCATATTTATTAAATCTTGCTCATTCTCAGATATGTATCATTTGACCAAGCCCGAAATTTCAAATTCGAAATTACCAAATGGTGCAATTTTGAATTCGAAATGCACGCCTCAGTCAAATAATGACCTCCCCAGTCCCGCCCTTACCTGTACATGTCACACCTCACGGTGTGTCCCGTTGACTCTTCCGTCCCTCTGTGACGGCGGTTCCGTTCACTTACGTGGATGGAAACCGGCGCTGCAGCATCCAATTTTTGTTTTTTCCCATTTTCTTTTTCTTCTAACTTTATTTTCTCTGGAGTGGGGGACACCACAGCAACCCATGTTGCCATTAACGTGAATAAGCAAGCGTGCAGGGGCCAAACCTGCAACCCCCGGTCCCCTTGTTCACTGTAATGGCACCAAATAGGATATTTGTTGGGCATTTTCGGCAGTACGAAATTTCCATTCAACCGAAATTCGGACAAATTTCACATTCATTTTTTTAATTTGAACATTTCTATGGATATTATCATTCTCTCTTGACAAATGTTCTGAAAAGCCAAAATCCTAATGTTATGCTTTCTCTGTGCATAAAGCCAAAGCTCCTGAATCATCAACATGTGCCAAACTCACCAGCACATTTTGTCAGAAAAACAGTCTATGATAAAGTCACTGGAAGCCAAACTAATTCACATTATTACCCATGAGGGCGCAATCAGAATGCAAGAGCCCTCACCGAGTCAGAAAGTGGAGACAGGTACAGTACATCATACACAGAGAGGAACAAAAATCACATAGTCACGTTCGGGCATTACATCATGCACATATCTCACAACATATTAAGTGCTGTAGAACGGCCAGGAACAAAGCCACTCTGGTCCTCGTGGACCAGGAGGGGCATGAGTGGAAGGAACCTGTTCGCAATTATTTTAGCGAATATTTTCGTGTCCGTGTTGATGAGAGACAGGGGCCGATAGGAACCACTTTCGTCTAAAGGTTTCCCGGGTTTGGGAAGGACGGTGATTAGGGCTTCCCACAGGGAGGGGGGAGGGTGGCTAGCCGGAGCGATTCGGTCCAGACCCCGTGCAGTATGGGAGGTCTATAACTATGGGCCCTGGGGCATTACCTGAGTCGGTAATGCCCCAGCCGCTCGGGTCATATTGCTTAAGTAGAGTATGGTTAAATAGTGGTTCTAATCTACACCAACCAGTTATCAATCTTTTTCATGTATATGCACATCAATTATTGAAATTGGATACTTCAGTTGAGGGTAACTACATTTGTGAATAGCTGTGAACAAAAGTAACTTTGTTATATTCCATGTGAAATTCATTTTCACCAACGTTATATCATAGTTTTGACATAAAAAGTTATTGATTCATGCTATTCAGTCCTACGAAAAACCCACATCAGCACAACCACCCTCCCCACCATCCAAATAACTATGGCAATCTGTGATTGCCTAACTAAACTTAACCATTTTCAATTTGTACACAAGTAAGTGCCAGGTATGTTGATTTGTTCAAACAATGGGAACGCTTGCTATTTCAAGATGCTTTGGATCTGTGTTTGTCCAAAATAGACATGCACAGAGTGTGGTATCTGGATTTTCTTAAATGGCCATAAATCAATACAAATGTTCACCAAATACACCTAGAGTACAAAACAAATGCTTCCAATGGAATGTAACTAATCAGTATTCAAATAAGAGGAAATCTAAACTGGCACTTACAATGAAATCGCTAAATGATCAACTGTATAGTATGGGTAGAGAAACAAGAAAGGTGAAGTATGACGACAATGTGTCAATTAGTAGTAAGACAAATGTATTAACCATTTGACATCTACTTAATAGTAAAAAACTGCATACAGGTTAAATAATACGTCTCGTAGTTGACTGAAGCTCAAAGTATGAAGAAGAGTCCACAAGAAAAAAGAATAAAATCTGTTTTGACCTACACTGCGTGTAGGAAAGGGAATGAAAAAGAGAAGTGAATAATGTGTTAAACCGTGGAGATAGTGTGGAAAATTCAGCATCAAAGACATGAGTGAAAAGCAATCACTAACTTGTTTTAGCAGGGTCTGGCAAATGTATAAAGCCAGAAATATCAGATGTCCCCACTTGTTTGATGTTTCGGCTGAGATATTAGTGAAAACCGCCATCATTAGGACTGGATTATAGACCCTAAAACTAAAGGACGTCAGTCACTTACTGTTTACCAACATACTATGCAGTTGACACATCATAATTTAACTGTCCATCTAAGAACATTGATATGATATGATATGACATGATATGGTATTTATAACGCGCCAATACACAAGTGTTTTAAGGCGCGACGAGGCAAGGGTGGGGCAAAGGGGGGCAGACAACAATCCTACTAGGCCAGGTGTCATTCAGATCGCGTAAGTGCATGGGAAGATGGAAAAGGAAAAGTGTGAGGGGGAAGGGAGAGGGAAAAGTGGAGTACATGGGAAAGTGGAATAAATAAGATAAATAATGGCCAGCTATTGGCAAGTGCAAGGAAGTGCAGACGTAAGTGCTGGTAGGGGGACTGAAGGGGTACAGAAAACAGTCCCCCAGTGCAGGGGTTGCCAGGGGGGGCAATCCAGGTGGGAAATTGACGTGGGCCTGGGCCAGAGATCAGAAAGGGTGGCCAGGTAACCAGTGCAGTTACAGTAGGGAGTTCAGCAGGGGAGAGGGGTAGAGAAAGCAGAAGCAAAGAGGAAGGTTTTGAGGTGCTTCCGGAACCTGAGATGGTTCTCCTTGAGTTTCAAGGAGGCAGGAAGGCTGTTCCAGAGAGAGGCCCCTGCCGAAGAGAGTGATCTGCCACCAACTCGTTGCTTGGAGAAGCGACTACCCCTGAAGGAGTTGGAGGCGGATGAGCAAAAAGCTCGAGAAGGAAGATATTTAGGAAGAGAAAGTTGAAGGTATTGTGGCCCCAGACCCCAGAAGGCCTTGTGTACAATGCAGAGGGTTTTGAACTTAATCCTCGCAGCCACTGGGAGATAGTGCAGAGATTTCAGTCCTGGAGAGATACGGTCCATGGGCTTGAGGCCAAGGACACGTCTTGTAGTCCTGTTCTGGATAAATTGCAGAGGGCAGAGAGTAGAGGCAGGCAGATTTAGATAGAGGCTGTTGCAGTAGTCCAGCTTAGAGAGGACCAGAGCTCTGGAGACAATGAGCTTCTGGGGGATGGAGAGGAAAGGAAGAATACCTCTGAGGAGGTGTAGCTGGTAGAGATGTCAGAGATGTGAGGAGAGAAGGAGAGTACAGAGTTGAAAATGACCCCAAGGTTTTTAGCCTTGCAGGTGTGAGTAGGAAGAGGGCCAAGAGAAGCCAGCCAGAGAGCTGCAGGGAAGGAGGGAGTGGGTGTGCCGATGAGTAGAATCTCAGTCTTACTGGCATTAAGGCAGAGGTCATTGGCGCCACACCACTCCTGGAGTGCAGACAGACAGTCAGAGATGAGGGAAGGAGAGGAGGAGGCCGAGGGTAGCCTGAAAATGAGCTGGGTATTATCCGCATAGCACTAAAAGCAGGGACAGAAAGCAGTGATACGGTGGGCAAGGAGTGCCAGGTATTGGTTGAACAGCCAGGGAGAGAGGTTAGATCCCTGGGGGACACCACAGGTAGATAAAAAGATGTCGCAGAGGAAGGACTCAAGTTGGACATGGGAGGGTCGGTTGGAGAGGAAAGAAGTCAGCCACACCAGAGCCTGACAAGTGATACCCAGGTTATCACAGAGACGGTTGAGCAGGCGGGCATGGTTGACAGTGTGAAAGGCAGAAGAGAGATCAATCAAGATGAGAACGCAAGGGGTGTTTGAGTCAAGGTTGGTGAGCAGATCTTCATGGATGTTCAGGAGAGCAGTTTCTGTGCTTCTGGCTGCTCTGAAGCCAGACTGATGGTCATGAAGACAACCAACAGATTCAGTGTGGAGATTGAGCTGGGAGATGGCCAGTTTCTCAAGGAGTTTGCTGAGGAAGGTTGTGATGGAGATTGGGCGATAGTTAGCCGTGCAGGAGGGGTCGGCAGAGGGTTTCTTAAGAAGAGGGTGCACAAGGGAATGCTTCAGGGGGGAAGGGAAGACTCCAGTGGCGAAGGAGTGATTGCAGAAATCAGCCAGGGCAGGAGCCAGGGAGTCAATGAGGTCCTTGATAGTTTTGGAGGAACAGGGGTGAACCTGTTTCGAGGAGACATTCATAGATCGGACTTGTCTAGAAACCTTGTTTGCAGAGAAAGGGGAAAGGAAGAGAAGGAGGGAGGATGGGTGGCTGCAGAAGGGCCAGAGGCAGAGCAGGGAAAAATGGGAGGGAGGGGAAAGGAGGAGAGTGAGGACAGGATGTCCTGAGTTTTAGAGATGAAGTGAGAAGCCAGTGCCATGCAGAGGGCCTGGCAAGGGACAGGAGAGGTGGAGACTGTGGCAAGATTGACCAGTTCCTTGCAGATTTTAAAGAGTTCAGCCGAGTTGTTAGATGCAACAGAGACCCGGGCTTGGATATGAGCTCTCTTCTTGGAGAGGATAGAGAGCCGGTATTGTCTTTGCAGCAGGTGGCAGGCCAGTTTGTCAGAGGATGAGCTTAAAGCATGCCATTTCCTCTCGGCCAACCTACACTTGCGTTTTAGGGTGACAAGGTCTAAGTCATACCAGGAGTTACACTTGGCTTTGGGCTTCAGGTGGATTCTCATGACAGGAGCAAGGTTATCAAGAGTATCCAATATAGAATAGTGGAGCGTGGAGAGGGCTGTGTCAGGGTGAGAGTCAGCAAGAGGGGGAGGAGGGAGTGAGAAGGTGGCGGCAAAAGCCTCAACTGACACGCGCTTCATGGGTTGGATGACCGAGAAGGTGGGTGGCAGTGACAGAGGTGGCTTGGCCTGCAGGGTAGGGCAGGTGAGGTGGGAGGATAGGAGAAAGTGATCACTCCAGGAGAGAGGAGTGGAGAGAGGGACAGAGGGTGGAAGGTCTGAGGAGATCAGAACATCGAGAGTGTGACCTGCAGAATGAGTTGTGCCAGAGGGGAGAATGGAGAGTGAGAGAGAGTCGTAGAGGTCGCGAAAGAGTCCAGAGTGGGGACAGGGGGCGTCCAGGTGGATGTTGAAGTCTCCAAGATGGAGGAGTTGAGTGGTTGAGGCTAGGAGTAAGGAGGAGAGGTCCGCCCACCCAGAGAGTGGTGCAGATGCAAGCAAATTAGAAACAATGCAATTATAGTGGTGCAGATGCAAGCAAATTAGAAACAATGAAATTTTCATTTGCTTGCATCTGCACCACTATAATTGCACTGTCAAACCTAGGCATTGTCTCCCTCTTTAGGATTCTCAAATTTAGTTGGTTTCATTAAAAGAACTGATAAAAGCTCCATGAACGTCCCATGGAAAGCCATTATTTTTCAAAGATAATCATCATGAGATATTTCCACAAAATATAATTAGATCACAGAATATGAGAATCAGATTTTCTCCAAAATCTTTATCCCCAAATGGTAACTGGTTCCATAGTGTTCTATTGCTATACCTTTTGGCTCAGGTCTTTCAGGAAACGTTTCTCTCTCTTTCCATAACTCTCTAGAATACATTTCACGTCATTCTTAAGCTAAAAAATGTATTGTGCCTCATTACAATTTTGACAGTAATTTTCCAGTGATTCCGTGATGACGGTTGCACCATTTCTGTCATCCTTAATCATGGGATCACCGCCCAATTCCAAGTGCATGACGACGTGCATTCTCGCATGATAGAAACAGTGACACTGTCACCACGGAATTACCAGAAAAGCCACTCTCAACGTAGTCACTGTGACACACGGTGCCGGTCACACCACTACCGGCTCGTCCACATTGGAAACAACGGTGATGGAAACACTGTTTCAGGAAACAACATCATCACAGGAATGGGAAGTATGGTGGTGGCCATTTTGGAAAACACAATCCATATAAAATCCAGATCCTGAAATACCAGCAAAATGTCTGGAGGAGAAAAACCGCGTGTGCCCCAAGTGCGCGTGTGGAAACCCCGATTCACTGAGGTTGAACTCACCATGCTCAATGACATAGTAGTGGACAAGGCCGGGGAGCTGTTTACTGCTGCCTGCAGGTTCACCAGCCAGCAATGCAAGGCTGCCATATGGGAGGATGTGGCAAGCAAAGTTTCGCTGTGGGCCCCAACCACTGCAGTACACGTGACTGCCACAAGTGGTGGGACAAGCTCCGCCTCAGAGTGAGAAATCTACTGACTGCACACAGGAGGGAATGCACAGCGACAGGTGGTGGAACGGCATCACCCATCAAGCTAATGCCCTGGGAGAAAGATCTAGCACTGTGCTGCACCTTGAAGGAACAGAGGGTGTCGGGTTGGTGGAGGCTGGAGCTGTAGCAGAGGGCAGTGAGTCAAACGTGCAAGAACAGAAATATAACAGAATGCATGCCACGTCACAAAGAGATATGTCCAACTGCGAATGAATAGGCCACTGGAAATCCAGCCTCAGCATTCATACTTGGTGGCCAAGTGTGCACAGACATACACCCCACCACACACATAAACACACCACTCAGCACATGTGCACTGGCCCTGCACAGAGAATGAACACAGGTGGACCAACACATGTTCCATCCTCCCCCACAGGTATCCCACATGCACCATACCTGATGACATATTGCCCGCCCTAGGCCCCACACCCTCACAGCCACCCATCCCTCCTTGCTTATCTGGCTGACTGCACATCAGACGGCATGTACTGCTGACCATCCCCTGCCCTGTTCCATGCAAGACGGGGAAGGCCTACATCTTGATGTCAGTGTTCTGCGAACCAACAATCCCCTGCCAACCTCCATGCACCAGTGCCCCAACACCCCAGAGGCACCGCCCAACCCACTAACCACCATAACGCTAATGTCTGTGGAGCCCTGGTTAGCACTGGGCCTGAGGAAAGCAACAGGCCACCCTCATGTAACCTCACGCTTCCCTTTTCCCCCTCATGCATGCTCTGATTATTCATCCTGTCATTCAAATTGTCTCCCTGCTCTGTGACCGCTCCCCTCCCGGACTGGAAACCCTGCACTGGCTCCCTTTGTGGACGCAGACCAACACCATAATCACCGGACACACACACCAGGACGTCTGGGCCTGACCCCCATGAGTCACACTGAGATGGGAACATGGAGGCCCCGTCCACACCAGCACACCACACAGGCAGCTGCCCATGGACACCCTGCCCTTTACTGGGCAGGGACTGGCCCACCCATTCATCCACAGAATACATCCCTCCCCCTATTGCTGGCCTTCATATGTGAACAGCCCCTTCCTGCTCCCCCTGCACTACGGCCACTCCAATAACTCTATCCACAGCCTATCCTCCGGAGAGTGAACAAATGCCCTATACATTCATGTTTTGTATGACACAAGGCCTAGTATGGCTGCCTTCGTTGAAAACACTGCCCATGCCCAACGGCATCTAGTTGGTGGTGACCCGTCACACCAGCGAATATGTCTCATAACATATATGTATGCAAGCATTATATACCTCAAGCACAGCCATTGAATGTAACACCAGCTGCAAAGCATGATGCAAGGCCATAGGGTGCCACATACTGCACTGACTTCATGCCCTTCACTCCTACACAGCCACGTCCCCGGACAGCGAAGGAGCTGGCTCCAATACATGCTGTTCCGGCACCATAGATGAGGAGAAGGCTGACGCAGTTCCCCATCACTGCTGCTGATATCACATGGGAAGCTGCCCCAACCCAGGCAAGCACTGCAGCTGCCCCAACCCGGGCAGGCATAGCAGCGACCCCAACCCAAACAGGCACAACAGCTGCCCCAACCCAGGCAGACACAGCAGCTGCCCCAACCCAGGCAGGCACAGCAGCTGCCCCAAACCAAGCAAGCACATCAGTAGTTCCTCCAGGGAGGCAATCTTCACCTCCATGCCTGCACCTATGGACATGGGTGCATCTAGCACTAAGGATGTTAGAAAGGACACCAGTGATACCACTGATGGCATGTCTGAGCCTAGGGGCTATGAACCTCCTACGTTCAGCTCCCATTGCTTGCACAGCCCAACACCACCCACCTTCTCCAGCTTCAGGGATATGGATGTAAGGCTCTGCCGCATGGAGGAGCGACGTGCAGAGATGGCCGGCTTGTGCCTCTGGCGTCTCCAGAAGTCAACACGCATGCGGGAGGAGATTCAGCTCATATGTGAGACTTTGGAGGTGATTCCCCATTGGAGTTGCCGTGCCCAGGGCCGAAACTACCTCTGCAGTTGCTGAGAATCTTGCACTGGGCTTGCAGGCAGTGCTTGAGAACAGGCAGGCAGCCAGTTCAGACAGATCATCCTCCAGCCAACACCTGCAGGCTCCCAGCAGAGTAGCCGAAGGCGCCAGTCCCTCCACCTGTTAGCCCCACCACAGAAGTGTGGCCTATGTGGCAAGAAGCCATAAAAATGAACCTTTGCCACACATGTGGTTTTACACAATTATGCACTACAGTGTTTACATAGTTTTACAAATTAGGGAAGGGGTGTGGAGATGGGTAGTGGGTAGAGGGCATGTGGATGGGTAGTTGGAGAGTCTGGGTGGGGATGGGTCTGGGTGGGGATGGGTAGTTCTGGAGGTGCTGTTGGGCCACCGGTTCTCTGTTCCATATGCATATGTTAATAAACCGAGTTATGCATTGAAAACTTGTCTGGACATTGATTTTCTTTGTGGTAGTATGCTTTATTATGTGTGCCGTCCCATGTGCGGTGCATGCTTAGAAGTAATTGTGAATTAGTTGTTAGTGGGCTTCACAACTATCCCTGTCATCCCTGCGATGGGGCAATAGTATGTCTGCATCTAAATCTCTGTTGTCCTCACCATCCACTGGAGGCATATCCATGTCGGGGGGCAGAGGAATGTTTCACCTGATGCACATGTGTGTAACATGAGGCCAGGACAATCTTTCCCACTTTCACAGGACTGTACATCAGTGGTCCCCCTCCGATTGGCTTTGGCAAGCGAAACCTTGACTTCAAGAGTCTGAAAGTCTGTGCCATAGGTCGAACTCGTCCTGATGTGCACACCGTTGTACACATTCTCTTGGTGGGTCGGTGGATGCCTGACGTGTTATTTTTTATTTTTATTTTATTGGTTTACAAACAAACCTTTAAAATGTCACACAACATAGAAATTAGACAACTCCATCCCCATCGTTCTCGCACTCTCCACCTCCCTCCAGGCTTTATGATTAAAATCCCTTTACTCTATACTGAGTCCATTCTCAACAGTTTTTCAATCTCAGCTAGCAGAAACGTTAAGGGAATCAGTAATTTCATGTCTGTGCCATTAAACATTTTCTGCCACCGTTCATCTGCACTCAGTGAAGGATGTTTTGTGATCCAAGGTCCCAAATTTATCGTTCTCACTGACCTGAGCTCGCAGCAGAACAACACCAGATGTTTGAGGGCCTCCTTTTCTTTTGAACAAAACCTACAAGTTCTATTTATGTTTGCCTTACTCGACCAAACGCAGAGTTGTTCTTTTGTCTTGAAGGCGTTCAAGTGAAAAAACATAAATAGTTTCCTTGCATTGGAATCCGGAAACAGTTCAATGTATCATTGGAGACTATTATAGCCCCTGGCCTCGACCGGTGCGTCCACCATCAACTTATTTGCAACTCTCTTTGAACTAGTCAGTTCCCAATCGGCCCGCCAGATTTTTGTCTTTGCTGCATTAGGATTTCCATGTAGCATTGCTAGCTCAATATCAAACTTTACCAACAGATTTTCACACCGATTGATCCACATGGACACAATGTCATTCTTATTCGAGGTTGCACTGTGGAGAATTTTGAATGAGGAATTTTCTCTATAGATCTTGTTTTTCGAAATAAAGACAGCAAATTCCAGCAGGTTCTAGCATGTATTGATATCAACGATAAACCATATCATATGCAAGCTGTCAATGTGCCTTTAGGTAGTCCCAATACTTTGGACCAATAGATGTTTTCAAGGTTAGACCATAGTTAGTGTGGGCAACCCAGCATGTTTTTAGCTCCATTCGTTAAAACCGGGATTACTTTCTGTTGATAGAAATGAATCACTGGTTTTAGCGAGAACTTTCCGAATGTTTTATTCAGGACAAGCGCTTCCCTGGCAAGTTGTCTGCACTTTCTCTTGATCTCCGCTAAAATCCATGGGCCGTCATAAATGCTTGTGCTTATCAGCACACCCAAATATTTTACACTACTTGATTTATGCACTGGTTCTGGCCCCAATTTCCAGGATGCTTTTTTACAGGTGGTGTTCCTTGCCGTTTTAAGATTTTAAAGTAGTAAGATCTCACATTCTTTTGTGTTGATCTTTAAATGGTTCAGATTCACATAATTTTCTACTGCGACCAATTTTCTTTGCAGACCTATAAGAATTACATCCATCAGGATCAAATCATCTGCATACAGGATCCAACTAAGATGTGATTTGTGTATTTTAGGAGGAAAAGATTTCACAGCATGACAGCAAGGGGTATCCAGAATCACCTATATGGAAGGGAAACAAAAGGTGCAGGGTCATTGGGGTGGTTGGGTAAAAGCATCCATGTCTGGTTGTGGGTCTGTGACACATGCATATGGGTGTGTGCGCTTGTCTCAGGACATTCACCTTGCTGCACGCTGTGACACTCACTGATGGTTGGGAGTTTTGTGTGATTGGACTCACATGCTTGTGACACTGGCGGAGGGGGATGGGCACAGTGTGGACATGCAGAAGTAGGTGACATGGGTGTGATGCATTCTGGTACTTGTGGTGCATGTCATGTGCCTGTCCATTTGTGCCTATATTGTGATGGGTGTGTCCTTCTGTTTACACATGTGCTTGTGCTCCTGCATGCTATGTGTGCCCATGAATGCATCTGTTGCCAACTGCACGTGCAATGGTGACAGTGGATAGCCCCACCATTCCCCAGTGCACATGCTATGTGGTGTGTGTTGGTACCTTCACTCACCCAACAGCCAGTTTCACGCTCCGCCATAGCGCTCCATGTACCATGGCAGCATGCTGTTGTGCAGGACTAATGAGTCATGCGTGGATCCAGGGAAACATGCACACCAATGTGTGATGATGAAGTCTGCATCACAAACAAACTGTACATTCATGGAGTGGTAGAGTTTCCAGTGTAATATACCTCATCAATGACATGTTTGGCCACTAGCTCAATGTGTGTGTAGTTGAGCACTCCAATTACATTGGGCATACCTGCCAGGGCATGGACACGTACCTTGGTGGCATTCACCTGGACCAGTGTTGTGGGGAGCCTTATGTGATGGGACACAGGATACAGGAGGCATCCAGGACCTGCACAAGCACCCTTGAAAAACTAGGCTGGAAAATCCCATGCAGCTCACAGACAGTGTGCTGGAATGTGTGAGTGGTCAAAAACCAGTCTGGAAAATCCCATGCAGCTCACAGACAGTGTGATGGTATGTGTGAGTGGTCATAAACCAGTCTGGAAAATCCCATGCAGCTCGAAGACAGTGTGCTGGTATGTGTGAGTTGTCAAAAACCAGTCTTGAAAATCCCATGCAGCTCACAGACAGTGTGCTGGTATGTGTGAGTGGTCAAAAACCAGGCTGGAAAATCCCATGCAGCTGACAGATAGTGTGCTGGTATGTGTGAGTGGTCAGGAAATTCAGCACGGACACCACCTTCAGCAAAGGGGGGTTGGCAGTCCAGATGCCAATTACACTACAGATGGTGTAGTGGATGAGGTGCTGTGGATGGTCTCCCTGTCCAGGCGATACAGTGTATGTACCTGGCTATCAGTCAGGGTCCATGGTGTGGCCCTTATGTGGGGTATGAGTGGTTGCCTGTGTGGCGCTACCTGTTGCCCAATTTTCTTCTGCATCAACATCCTCCTCCTCCTCTGCCTGTCAGCCTGTTGCCGCTGTTGCAAATCCTGCTCATTGATGTGCATTCCTGCATGCAGAGCCTCCAGCTCCATGACTGCTGCTGAGAGTGGCATCATGGTTCTGTTGGAAGGGGCGCAGGGTGTGGGTGTGGTCCTTTTCGACGTTCAGAGTGCTCATGGTGTGCAGATGGGCTGATTAGGGCGAACTGTGGGCTGTTGTTGCACACCTATGCCTGCTTAACGCCTGCACTGCATTGCTAGTGTTTCTGGTGCGGTTTTCACAGTGGCACCAGCATCTTGGTGCCGGTGTTTCCATGCAGACAGCAGTCATGATACTGCCGTCATGATACTGCCTTGGTACCGTTGTGCCAGTGTTTCCGGCACGATCTTCAAGGATCCTGGTGTTACAGTGGCCGGTGTTGGCAGGCATTGTTTTTACTTCTATTGTGACTCATGCTGCGATGGACTGGAAAACATGCTGGAAATCGGTTTTACCGGCACTGAGTTTCTGGACCTCCATACTTGGAATGTCGTTGTCTCCTTTTTAGTTTCTCTCCTTTTCTCAGCAGCTCAATGTCTTCTTTTAATCTCTTTCTCCTCAATGGCCTCTTTCTTCAGCTTAAGTTTGCTGTTTCCAAACTCTCAAGCATTTGAAACTCAGATCAAGGATATTCAGAAGGGCTAGTTAGGAAAATTACTATTTCTCTCAAATACATGCCTTTTGGAGAAAGCCTGTTTTTATTTGAAATACTAACATGGCATGCATCTGAAATTCATGGGAAGAGCCTAAGGATAGTCATACAATAATTGTGACATTACAAATTATATAAATGAATGGCTTGGTAATTCACGTTCCGTTAAATGTTAAGTAATTTTGAGTTTGGAAATTGTGTCAGAGATCATCATATCCATGCAACTGGAGGTGCGTTTACTTGCTGTAATACGGATCATTGTTGACATTATTGCATATTCTAAACAACCATAAAATTAACTAGGATTCACAAGGCAATTTCTACTACATTAATTTCCTTTATGGTAACTTTATGGTGTTTCCTGTTTGTGGACCGACTAATCCCTGCATATCAAGGGGAAGGGGATGGGCCTTTAAAACACTCGTCTGTTAAGTCACATCTCCAGGGGACTGCAAGGATATCATGTGAAGCACAATCCTCGTACGACTTCTGGGGAACTCATTGGAAATAAATGGATGACTAGCAGCTCAATTGGATTACATATGAGTAAAATGACATCACGTTTGCATGAGACCATACCAATCTAAAGTTTCACAATTAGGAATACAAAATTGTACTTAAATTTAAGTGAGTTTTAAAAGTCGTAGCATCTGAAACTACAGCTTTTTTAGGAATGGTTTTTAATATAAACGGCATTCACAAAAATCTTTTATTGGCACTTAAAAACAGGAGGCTATATTATCCAACTCTAATTGTGCAGATGCTGCCATCCTTTTAAATGAAGCACTGGTGGATCTTTACAGGCCATGTCCGATCTCTGCTCTAAACCATGGAATTACTTATCATGCTTTCGAAACAGAAATCTTCAAATGGGTGAGGAGGTTGGTGCTTCATGGGCAGTCATTTGAGCGGCAAGTGGTTTGGGAATGCATATTGCTTTTCTGTTTCTCCAAGTAGCTGCAATTGTATAAATTCATATATCATCTAGCAAGACCTCTGCATATATTCTGCCTATTGATTCCTGGTTCCAAATGTTTCTATCGTTAGAGATATTGGTTCCGTTGATCCTGTTTCACAGACACTCTATGTGAGGGGCAAGGTAGGGGTCAGATGATCAACACTTCATTGTCATTTCTTTGTGGAAGAGGAATCAAATTTCAAGTATACGAAATGATTAATTGCTCAAAACAATATCTTGCCATCAAGCACCACAAATACACTGACACCAACAAACTCTACCTAAATCTCAATTTGTTAATGACATCTTTCATTGAAAACTTTGCCTCACTCTTTCAAGAATACATGTCAAGTACTTGCCTGGAAACTTATCCCAGCACTCTAACCCTAGCGACCGGCCTACAACTGGCCTACCCACACATATGGGCGATCCACCCATGACCCCTCACCACAGTAAGCTGACCAAACCTAGCCTTCACACAGCTCACCCTCTCAAACAAGCAGTGATCAATGCTATGTCGCAGACAGCTCAGGCACTAGACCTCACTGACCTAATCATGACCATCAACATCGATTTATTAGCCATAACAGAAACATGAATGCATGCCACTTCTGGTCCTACCTTATTCCTAGCTCTTCCTACAAACTACTTAGTCATCCTTAAAGATAGAGTGGACAATAGAGGTGGGGGCTAGGGGTGGGGTGGCTATCATCGCCAAAGTCTCCCTGGCCATTCAAGAAATCAACAACCAGGATTTCAATAAGGGCAATTTATGTACATCAAACTGACTTTGTCCCATACTGCAACTTCCACTCTGCACCTTATTGATAGACCACCAGGCCCTCTACTGTCTTTCAGGGACGATATTTCACATCTCCTCTCACTGCAGGTTAAGCCTTCCTCTACAACTGTCCTTCTGGGCATTGTAAACCTAGGCTCCAATGACATCACTGACAGAAATGCTCTCGTTTTAGCGAACATCGTTGAGGCCTTAGGCTTCACCCAACATATCACAAGCCCTACCCATGACAAAGGCATCATCCTAGATTGGCTAGCAGACATCAACTGCAATACTGCTATCATGTCCAATGAGCCCTTCCCTTCGTCAGACCACAATACAATTTCCTTCAATATACCCACTGTCAATCAATCGCTTGTCCCACCTGTGCCTTTACTGCCACCCTCACTAGAAACGTTTGCAATATCACTTAATCCTCTCACCTCTGCTGAAAGGACTCACTGCCTATCAAGGCACTGTAAGTAACCCTACCATGATGGTGGACACATATAACGAATCCTTCTTGTTTGCCATTAATGCAGTTGCACATATGGGTAAACACAAACCTAAACCAGCTGCCCACCTCAATATCTGGTTTACCCCTGACCTTAAAGTATTCCGCACAACCAAACGTGCAGCTGAAAACAACGGACGAATGACCCGTCCGTTCAAATAAAGTACACTTCACCACCTCAGCTAAAACTTACAAACAGGCCATAATCCATGCTAAAAGCTCCACGTATAATGCGTGAATTGCTAACGCCAACCTGAGAGCTCTTTGTCATTTTGCAGGAAATACAATCCCCAATCGCCTCTCCATCTAACTGCTCTAAAGGTGACATCTGGTGTACCAGCATACAACATGCATTACTGCACAAAATCTCATCCCTGCAAAAAAAAGTCCCAGCAAAGAAAAGCAAACTGATAACCTCTAATGCCCTACCCGATTTGAAATCTCCACCGTCCCTCACAACATTCACCTTTTTTAATTCAGTCCTGTCTCAGAAAACCATAAAAGTACTTGAGCCCTCCAGATGCCAAGGAGATATTTGCCCAGCTTCAGTCATTACAGACTGTACAGAATAGCTGGCAGAATATATCTCCCAGCTCATCGATATTAATTTCTCTTCCGGCAAGGTACCATGAAATTTAAAAGATGCTTGGGTACTACCCCTCCTAAAGAAGCCCTCACTAGACCCTAACATCTCCACTAACTACCGCCCAATCACGAGTGTCCCTTTCCTCCTCATAAATCATGAATTGGATTTCCTCATTTATCCTTCTGCTTATACATTCATTAAATCACACTTGCACAAGGGGTTTGGTGGAGTACAAATGTTAAATGTCTCCGGTACCATCCTTGTCTTGATGCTGAAGAAAATCTACTATTTATTCATACTTGAATTATGTGAAATGGTTTTAGTTCTGTGTAATAAACAAGTCAGTGCTAAGTAGAATTATAGAATGCCTTTTGTCTTCTAGAGTTTCATCATATATAGAGAAAGACTTTGTGATTGAAAGTGGGTGCCTTATGGTTTATGATAGTGAGATTCCTTTTGGCAGGTACACTTTTGTTTTGTAATGTGTTGTATATATTCCCTCTTGTAGTGGTGTCCAGGGTAAAGCTGCGGAACCAGATATCTGAAACTGAAGACTTCTTTTAAATACATTTTAATTTTTGAACGCCTCACTGTCTGTTCTTTTCCCTGAATTGTTGGTGGGAGGACTGTATACATGTGAGTATTCAGGTCTGGGTGAACCACTAGCCAGAAAAAAAACTGAACATTACTCAACAGTCCATAGGTGAAAATACAAACTATGATCAGTTCAAAATAGGACATGGATTATGGAGGAAAAATGAAGATGTGAGTGCAAAAACATCTAAAAAATATCAATTAGTCATGTTGTATCTGTGTGTATCTTAACAGTTTACCGACATCTTGGTTATCATTTCCAGCCAATAATTGTGAATTCCCGATTATGAATATTCAGTTGCTTGTACTGCTCCAGCTGGACGACTCTGAGGCGCTCTTATCCTTGGTTCCGGTGTTCCAGAGAGAAGAGGTGAAATTATAATCAGAGCACATATTGTTCTATATGGTGCATTCCATTTGCAAATAAGGGATTACATATAACTCAGATGAGTTATACATGTTAAGCGTTAGCCTCCTTATGGATATGGTGGTGCAATAAAAATGTGATGGTTATTTCCTTAGTCTGATTTTCTGTAGGACGAGCAAACCCATCCTTGGCACTACAGGGGTTAAGTGGAGATTACCTTCCAGCAAGTCTGCCACATTAAGGGGAATAATCACTTACTATAAAACCACTCAAAATCATGTGGGATTGCTGCAAGAACTAGTGGCAGTAGTGGTGAATTACTTTGATTTACTGCTGATTTGTTTTGTCAATCCGATAAGGAAGCCCTCTTTTCTGTCATCACTCTTACCCCAATATACCTATGTTGAAGGCAGAGAATTTGCACTCACTTTGAGGATATTGATAGAATGTATTACACTGGAGGAATCAGGGCTAACAAAGAGGGTTGTATACTACACTATCCCACCCATTTCGGTAGTGTTCTGCAGAGGTTCCTCCTAGCATGAGGAATACCTGCTTGGGAAGACTCTGATCGATAACACCAGTTAAACCAAAGCAGATGAACATATTGGGTAGAGGTTTGATCACATCCTAGTGTATTGTTTGTTTGTATGTTTGTTTATTTTATGTATAATGATATTGATATTGATATTTTATTTCTATTGCACTCATACATAAGTGTTTCAGAGCGCGACAAGGCAAGGGATGGGAACAGGGGAGAACAAAACAGCGATCTTACCAGACCCAGTGACATTGAGAACACGCAAGTGTATGGGAGAAGGGGAGAGGAAAAGTGCATGGAAGGGAGGATGAGTGGAAAGTGCGGAGCAGAGGAGAAACAGATCAATAATAAATAAATAAGTAAATACATAATGCACAAACAGTGGTAGTGCAGCCAGCAATTTGCAAGTGCTAGTTTTAAGGCAGCAGACAGGGTAGGTCTGATAAGTGCAGGCAGAAAAGGGGGGGCTGTATGGGTACAGATACAGACCCCAGTGCAAGGGGTGGCCCGGAGGCAGTGCGGGAGGGTGGCAGGGTGATCAGGAACCTGGGCCCAGAGGCCAGAGAGTGGCCAGGTGTACAGTGCCCGGAAAGTACAGATCAGCAGGGGTGAGGGGGAGCGAAGACAGAAGAAAAGAGGAAGGTCTTGAGGTGCTTCCGGAACCGGAGATGGTTCTCCTAAAATTTTAGAGTGGCAGCGAGGATGTTCCAGAGGGAGGCACCAGCCGAAGACAGAGATCTACTCCCAGCTTGTTTCTTTGAAAAACGACTGACCCTGAGGGAGTTAGACGTAGAGGAGCGAAGAGCTCGAGAGGGGAGGTATTTGCGGAGGGCTAGCTGAAGGTATTTTGGACCCAGGCCCCCAAAATCTTTGTGGACAATGCAGAGGGCTTGAGGCCAAGGACAAGTCTCGCAGTCCTGTTCTGGATTAATTGCAGAGGGCGGAAAGTAGAAGCAGGTAGATTTAGAAAGAGGCTATTACAATAGTCCAACCTAGAGTGAACCAGAGCTTGGGATACCATAAGCTTCTGGGGTAAGGAGAGGAAAGGCAGAGTACCTCTGGGGAGGTGCAGTAGGAAGTTTGACTTTTTAGAGACCTCAGAGATGTGGGCGGAGAAGGAAAGGGTGGAGTCAAAGATGACCCTGAGGTTCTTAGCCTTGCAGGTAGGGGTAGGAGGAAGGCCAAAGGAAACCGGCCAGAGAGTGAGGGGAAAGGATGGTGAAGGTGTGCTGGTGAGGATGATCTCTCTCTTGCTGGCATTCAGAAAAAGATCATTAGCGGCACACCAATCTTGAATGGCAGTTAGGCAATCAGAGCTGAGAGAGGGAGAGGAGGTGGCCGAGAGCAGCCTGAAATTGAGTTGAGTGTCATCAGCGTAGCACTGGACATTTGAGCAGAAAATGGCAGTGCATTGGGCAAGAGTTGCCAGGTATTGGTTGAAAAGCCAGGGCAAGAGGTTAGACCCCTGGGGAAAACCACAGGTAGAGAGGAAGATAGGTGATAGGAAGGACCCAAGTTGGACCTGAGAGGGTCGATCAGAGAGGAAAGAGGTCAGCCGGGCCAGAGCCTGATCAGTGATACCCAGGTTATCACTGAGACGGTTGAGCAGGATGGTATGGTTGACCGTGTCGAAGGCAGAAGAGAGATCGAGGAGGATGAGGACAGAGGGAATGTGAGAGTCAAAGTTGAAGAGCAGATCTTCACGGATGATCAGGAGAGCAGTTTCCGTGCTTCTGGCAGCTCTGAAGCCAGACTGGTGGTCATGGAGACAGACAACAGAATTGGAATGAGCGGTAAGCTGAGTTTGGCCAGAAAGGGAGTAATGGCAATTGATTGATAGTTAGCTGAACAAGAAGGATCAGCTGTGGGTTTCTTGAGAAGAGGATGCACATGGGAGTGCCTCAGAGGGGAGGAGAAGGATCCTGAGGCAAAGGAGTGGTTGCAAAAATCAGCAAGGGCCGGAGCGAGGGTGTCAATGTGGTCCTTGATGGTTTTAGAGGAACAGGGATGAACCTGTTTTGACAAGGCTTTCATTGATCGGACTTGCCTAGCGACCTCGTCAGGGGAGAAAAGAGGAAAGGACGAGAAGGATGGTGGGGGGGTGGCTGAGGGAGGGTCAGCAAGCACAGATAGAGAGGGGAGAGGAGGGGTTGAGAGGGTGGACAGGGTGTCCTGTTTTTTTTTTTAAATGATGTGAGAGGCAAGGGCATTGCAACAGGAGTGGTAGAGACAGCAGCAGGGTTGGCCAGCTCCTTGCAGATTTTAAAGAGTTCGGCCGAGTTGTTAGATGCTGCAGAGACACAAGCTTGAATGTGGACTCACTTCTTGGTGAGGACAGAGTGTCGGTATTGCCTGTGTAGCATTTTCTCTCAGCCACCCTACACTTACGTTTAAGTGTAGATCGGTCAGAGTCATACCAGGAACTGCACTTGGCTTTGGACTTCAAACGGATCCTCATGACAGGAGCAAGAGCATCAAGAGTATCAAATTGAAGATTAGTGCAGAGACAGGGCTGTGTCAGGATGTGAGACAGCCAGAGATGAATGGGGGTAGGAGAGGAGTGGAAGCAAAAGCCTCAACTGACACACACTTCATGGGCTGAATGTCCGAGAAGGTAGGTGGCAGTGTTGGGGTAGGCTTGGCTTAGGGGGAAGAGAGGGAGAGATGAGTGGAGAGGAGGAAGTGATCACTCTAGGAGAGAGGAGTGGTCAGAGGGATGGAGAGGGGGAGGTCAGTGGAGATGAAGGCATCAAGTGTGTGCCCTGCATAGTGGGTCAGGCCAGAGGGGAGGATGGACAGGGAGAGGGAGTCGCAGAGGTCACAGAAGAGTACAGAGGAGCAACAAGGAGAGTCTAAATGTATATTGAGGTCACCGAGGAGGAGGTGTTGAGTGATAGAGGCCAGAAGGGAGGAGGAGAGGTCCGCCCACTCAGAGAGAAATCAGGTGATTTGACGAGGAGGCCGGTAGATGGTAGCCACAGTAAGAGAATGGGTAGGCAAGAGAGAAAGACTACAGACAAGGCATTCAGAAGAGTAGTAGGTCTGAGTGGGAATGATAGAGGCAGGAATCCACTCAGGAAAGATCAGGACTACCCCCCCACTGGACCGGGAGGATCTGGGTGCGGAGTGGATCTTGTAGCCATCAGGGAGGAGAGTGTCAAAGCTCATGACGGAGCTGGCCATGAACCATGTCTCATTAAGAGCAAGGACATCAAGGTCTAGTTCTTCAAGGAGGTGGCAGATGTCAGAGGAGTGTTTGACAACAGAGCGAGAGTTGAGAGTGGCAATAGGTTGCAAGCCTTAAAGACCTTCTGGGGAGGGGTCCAGATCACAGGTATGCCCTGCGGAGGAGAAAGAGTCCTAGGTGGTGCAGAGGAAGAGGAGGAGAGAGAGGGCAAGGTAGCAAAGGGGAGAGAGGAGGGGACAGCAGGAGATTAGAGGAAATTGATGAGGTGAGGGAATCACCTATGAAAGAGGAGGAGATTGGCCTGAGGGCCTTGAACCATGACAATGCCATTTAGATAGACATTAATGATGACTTTAGAGGAAAGGAAGGAAGCCTTGAGAACTTCCCAGCGAGTGCCCCCATTAATGTGAGAAGAGGAGATAGGACAGAGCACAGAGATCATATGAAGAGTCCATAGATCTGGTGAAGGAACGACAAAGAGGATGTCGGTGAGGGTCTGTCTGGAGGTACTTTTGGAGTAGGTGTCAGCGATAGGAAGACCAGAGTTAGAGGCCAAGATTTCCTTTTTGAACTTCTTCCTACCAGACTTAGTGAGAAGGGAAGGATAGTCAATGGAGAAGCAGTTAGAAAAAATAGGAGAAACAGAAAGCGCTATTGGGGGTGGAAGTGAGGAGAGTATGGAGAAGCTGGGAGGCTAAGGCAGGTAGGTGTGGGACAAAAGAGAGGGGTGAGGTCACTGGGCTGGCAAGGTACAGAGAAGCATCCAGGCCCGAAGGTATCAGGGCAAGGATATTTTCAGCTTACAAAATTACAAAATACATGATACAATGTGAAGTACAGTTAGATAGTAATGACAAGCAGAGCAGTATAAGTATACAGTGCATATGTTACAGGATGTAAGTTACCAAATGCATGGTCATAGGTGACAGTATATTACAGTAGTGAAGCAGCTATATACAGTCCATCTATACACAATAGAGTAGGCGAGGGGGTAAGGTACATATTGTAAAGTCCCACTCCCCGTCTTGCACGTGAAATACCAAAAAATGAGACAAAACCAATGGGGAATGAGACTAAGAGAACAGACTGCGAGAGTTAAGTTTTGTTTATGTAAAATTGGCATCCAGAGAACTCTGCTGCCCCAGAGTGCTCTGGCAAACATTACAATTACATGACAATATAAATTAAAACAGCATCATAGATGACGCAACTAACAGGGTACTAGATCAGCGCACGATTGGATAGACAATATAGATACATATGTCCGTGTAGGCACTGCTTCGGCCGGATTGGTTGCCCAGTTGGCGTGTGGGTGAACATCATGTGGTCCGGCTGCCAGCGTCCAGGAGCGGTGAGGGTCGGGTTGCGGTGTGGTAGGGCAGGCCCTAACTAAGGTAACGTGAGACATTACCATTTGACATGCACTAAATAATGATCACTACAGTTCCTTTGAGTATATCATCATAGATCTA
Source organism: Ambystoma mexicanum (assembly GCF_040938575.1). NCBI lineage: Eukaryota > Metazoa > Chordata > Amphibia > Caudata > Ambystomatidae > Ambystoma > Ambystoma mexicanum. Next base: position 233,855,400 of record NC_090930.1, on the reverse strand, counting down.
TAAACCGTGCACATATAATCACAGCATTATTCATTGAGACTTATATGAAGTACCGGGTTTAGGATCCTGGTCAGTAAGATAACATCGGCTGTGGGGTGTGTCCAGGTCCATCAACGAGGCTATAAGACATTCTGACATTTGTTAGTTCTAGGGTGCAATATAGTGCAACAGAGGTCAGGTGTTAGTTGGGGGCACGCTGGGGTGGGCTTCACAGAGGGGTCACGTGTCTGGTACATGAAGAGAATACCTTACAGGGACACAGGGTTGTAGTGGCAGTAATTTTCCAACAGCAGGGGTAAGAGGGCACAGGCAGGTTTGTGGAGATGGATGAGCTACAGGGCATGGTTTGAACCGGTTCACACATAGGACAATGATCTCAGAGGAAGAGTGAGATGTTACATTGGTGTATTTGTTGCAATTATCTCCGGCTCAGCCGTGAGAACGGAGCTGCAAAGCTTTGAAGCACAGTGAGAAAAGGTGGGGGCCATGAGCACGGTGTGCGGAGCGCTGAAGAGGGGAGAGAAGCCTTTTTGTATTATCGCAGTGAGGCCTAGTCCAAAGATGGAGTCGAGGGTACACAAAATAGAAGCCAAGTGTCCCGCACAATAACCTCGCTTCTGCCACTGCTAATGAAACTGTTATTGTGCATGTGAGCAAATTGAAGTGTCCCCCATTATTGTAAAAGCAAGTGGTTTACATTGTGCTGAATGTATGAGGGGGCCTAAACGACCCCTTACTCCCACACATTCCCCCCTTTTGTTACATCTAAAGTAACAAACTACTTTTTATTGTTATTCTCATTCCAATAATACTCTGCTTCTGCTGCTGCCTCGTCCCATGCAGGTGTACCCTTTATTGGCATCCAAGCCCTACATACACCTCTCAAACACTGCACTCTTCTTGCGTACTCATTAGGCATGAATGTCGTATATATTCCTCCATCATCATCCAGGTCCATCCACACTTCCCTGTACCATTGCAGCTTGCATGCTTCTTTAATTGTTGTGTGATATAAACTATCCACCCTATCCCCATGTTGGTGATAGACAGCTGTGATGCAGTATTTTGGTGTGTTTTGTTCTCCAGTCTGCATGTGTGCATCTATCATGGTTGCTACCATTGTCTGTTTGCCCATTGTTACCATCATCATTGTTGAATTAGGCATTGATTTTGCACAACATCAGATTCCTAATTGGCACACTCAGAAAAATAGTAAAATAAAAACGACGACTGTAACAAAAATCTTCATCGTGATGCTGCACCAGGACGATATCCAATTGAACATGTTATCGAACCAGTTGCTCGGCTCTATTTCTCCTTCCTACTGCATTCTCTCCCCCAAGCTGTGTACTTCCGAGATGACGTGGAAGAGGGTCCCCTTATCCACATCTTCAGAAGGTACGAATGTACAGCATGTGCTCCCGATTTTTCAGCAAACACTGCCGTCCATCGCTATGAGAAGGTCCAGGACATACCGCTTCTGTATTGTCATTAGGCGCAAGGCGCGAAGTTCCACCTGGATCACATTGAACCCTTCTTCAGTGTCATTGGCCAGTTGGATCAGCTCCCAGCGCACTATTTGTAGCCATTTGGCGTTCGTTCGACCCTGAAGTCCTGGTGTTAGGAGGGAGGCAAAGAAAGTTTCTGCTGAATTGGATATTTAATATTTTGCAGGAATCTCGGCAAGAAGGTTGGATGACTCGCTGGAGATATAGTTTGACCTCTTTTTGCGGGACACTCTGTCTTGTAACTCATTTTCAGAATGTCGTATGTGGCAGGCTCTGTGGTTGCTGGTTGGAGTGCTGCCAATGTGTCAGCTGAATCTCCTGCTGCCGATATGCCAGCCGAGTGCCCTGCTGCCGATATGCCAGCCGAAATTCTCCCCCCTTGGATATTGCTTTCTGGAATTACCATTAGCGCTGAGTGCAGGGTGGCCAGGCTGCATGTGCCCTTCCATGATGCCGGTAAATGTAGGTAAGCTTGTTTGCCACACACTCAATACATGTCCATGAGTGCGGCTGTGCCCTTTTTCATATCTGGGATGATGATTGTTTTGTTGCATTGCTTGTTGGACCCCATCTGCACCTTCCCTTCGCCGTGAAAACAAAGTTTGTGCGGTATTTCTTTCTGCGTTTTGATAGGTTTCTCGAGATCAGTGACCCACGTACGTTTTACAATGTGCTGGGACCAGACGGGAGTACTCATGTCTTTGACATATTGAACGTTTTCTTCAGTTAGTCCTCATAGTGCCTCAGCTTTGCACGTGATCATCTCGTCATGCCATTTATTCTCTGTAACCCTTGTCCCTTTGGTGACAAAAAATGGTTCTTTTATGCAAATCACCCCTTGTGGCTTGCTCATGCAGGTTTTCTAGTTTTGCAGCATTTCTGTTGTGACTGTGTGTGACTGGAAGGTGCTCCGAATTCTACACAATATGAGATGAATTGAACATTGGTCATCAGACAAGGGCACTTCTTGAGGTACAAGTATTTTAGGTGTGCCTGATGCGTGCGGTACGAGAGAGCAAACATAGCAGCTCTTGTTTGTGGCTTGTTTTGCTGTTGCACTCATGTCTGAGTACCATTTGTTAGAATGATCTGGGTGGCGGGGGTCTTCAATTTCATCTAATCCCAGGCCATGGTATACGTCATATCTTTTTCCTCTCGCCCCCCTTTTCCATCTCCTCCTCCCCCCTTCCCTATTATTTATCATTTTCACCCTTCTATACTTTATGTGAATGACATCTGCCCATGTTGTGTCATTGGGTTCCCTAACAGTTTGCCAGGCCTGTGGTTCTGGAGTTTCTTGTGTTATCGTAGTAGCAAGATTAAAGTGCATTACAGTTCCTTGTGAGGTAGGTTCTGTGGTTGTTTGCATATCAGTGTTTATGAGGTCCGGCTCACCCTCCCAGGCGTAATCCCAATCATACTGATTAGTCTGATTATCTTTACTTGGTTTAATAGCAGCAAGTGAGAAATGTGGGTCTGTGAAAGTGCAATTTGTGTACAACGTAGTAAGATTGCTATTTACAGAGTGGTTATGTCTCCACATAGTTTTAACTCTGGCCCATATAAGCGTTGAGCCTTCTCGTATCAGGTTTACCCCGCTCCCACCCTCTTTCATATCCTTAATTATGAAAGCTACAACCCAGTACCACGTCGCAAAAAACAACATCACTGAAAACAATATTGCTGCATATTTAAGGCCACACTTTAAATTATAATATCTACTTGTTCTACTATCTACCCTATCACTATCTAAATCTGTGTCGTTGTCAGTAAGTGCCCTCCTTTCTGCCATTTTTCCACCTGGAGGGACAATATAAAGAGGCCGATTCATGAAATTAATGTGCGCTGAAATTTTCAGCGCAAGCGTGCGAAAGCGTGTGAATCACAGTGCCAGTGCAAAAATTGCAGCGAAACCCACGCACAACGATTCATGGAAGTCCGTGCATGTGTAAATCCCAGGATGTGCGCCAAATTTCTGCGTGGCGCACGCTGGTGCACACGTCTCCAAACAGCGTGCGCTAAGCGCACAGCGAAATCGCACGTAGCGCAGCGCACACAACAAAAGTAGGAGGGACGGGGGCGTGACACGCGGAATGGGGAACAACTCGTAAAAATGTGGGCGTCACGAGGGAAGTACAGGAGGCAAGTGTGCGGAACGCCCACACGCACGTTCAAAACACGTATTCATGGAATCGAACGGGGCTAAGGTGTGCGCCAAAAAAGACGCGCTAATCAGGAAACAGGTACGCCAGCAGGAAGCAGGCGTACATGGACCCCCGCAGCATAAAAGTGCGTGCAAACAACAAACAAGCACAGACGCCAGGATGAATATACCGTTCCTAGCAGCAGTGGTGGTGGGATACCGCAGGAGGAGGAGGATAATCAGGCCCAGAATGTTTACACCCAGAACCAGCCTTTTTGGGATGCCTGATGACCAGGTGTATGGGAGGTACAGGTTTCCACCTCACATAATACTCGACCTGGTCAGTGAGTGGGAGGATGACCTCACATCACCCACCCTGTGCTCCCAAGCACTCAGCCCCCTGCATAAGGTCCTCAATGTACTGCGCTTCTTGGCCACTGGATCATTTCAACAGACAACTGCTATAGTGGGGGGGGTGTCACAGGCCACGCAGTCACGCTGCCTACACCAGGTCTTGGCCATCATGACTGCACGCCCATCAGTCTGCAGGCACATATACCTGCCCAGAACACCTGCAGAAAGGCAGGCTGTTGTCCAGGATTTTTACGGGGTGGCACACTTCCCCAAAGTGCTAGGTGCCATTGACTGCACCCATGTGGCTCTACGTCCCCCCAGGGCATCAGAGCACATCATTAGAAACTGCAAGCACTGGCATTCCATCAACGTACAGGTAGTATGTGATGTCAAGGGAATCAGTATATGCCAACTATCCAGGGTCCACCCACGACAGTTTCATTTACAGAATGTCAACCCTAAACTGGCACCTAGAAGCTGGGCGGCATGGCGATACATGGCTGCTCGGTGAGTATAAATGCCACAGCACATGCATGCATGTCAGATACTGAGTAATGTCACAACCTCACTAATGAACCCATCACCACCTCCCCAGGGGACAGTGCTTCCCTCTGAGCACCCACATGATGATGCCAATTTGGAACCCCACCACGCACCCGAGGTAAGATACAACACAGCCCACATTGCAACCCGGGGCATAGTGGAGCGCACATTCAGGGTGCTCAAGTCACGCTTTCGCTCCCTTGACCGTTCTGGCGTGCAGCTGTTATACGCTCCCCCAGTAGTGTGCAGGATCATAGTGGCAGCATGTGTCCTGCACAACATTGCAACACGCCGGGGCCTGCCCGTGGACATGGTGGTGCCCCCAAAACCCCAACCACATGCACGCCCGCTGCGCATGGGAGGGGAAAGGGCACGGGGTGAGGCAGCCCGTACACAGCTGGTGGCTAATTACTTCACCTAAAATCACATCCCTGTGGAGTGCACACAGCCCTGGCGCATACCATCTGACAATCAATGATGATGACATAAGGGACAGTCAACCGTCACAACCATACCAGCCTGAGATTGGTCACCTGGAAGTGTTACATTGTGTGCATCCCTACCTACACAAACACCAATAATGCTGTGTCATCAAAAGACACACTTCTATGCTGCAAAAATCATTTCCCCCTTGCAAAATACAACATGACAACAGTGCCATGTCACCCTACCCCTCCCCAGCACCGCCACCCAACACACTATGGCATGTCAAGCTATGTGAGAGCAAACAAAGCAATCCCCAAAACATGACACAAGTGTCAAAGTACAGTGTCCCTAATGGAAACTGCCCACACACAATATGCTCCCAGTAATGTAGAACTAACAACACACATGACCAAATACTTACCAACAATACAATGCAGCTACACAACCTCAAACATAGCATAAACATGACAGTACTAAGTTAAAGTAGTGGTAGTCTTACAACCTGATCATGCCAGCACACCAGCCACTTCAAACTGTACAGTGCTGCTGCCACGCAAATGTCCAAGTGCACTGCTTACAACATGAACTCCATCTCCAAAGTAGACGGCCTTGTGAAGACATGAGGAATTAACCTGCAAAATAGGCGAAAGACATGGATGCACAAGCACATAGCAATACACCATGCAGTGTACAATTCAACAACAATATCCACTAGGAATGTATACACAGTTTTGACTACAGACTGCTCACACAGCTCATGGGAGAACTATGTCACCGTGTAAGTCAATGTCACTTGGGCACATCCTTTGCAAGCCCATGGAAACGGGAAGCAGGAGGGGTGTGTGTCTCATGAACCCAAGCATCTACCCAAACTCAGGACAAGCCTGCATGTGCCCAGCCGGAATACAGTGGATGCCCACAGGAGCCACACAAGGCAACACACTGTAAAAAAACAACAACAAAAAACAAAAATCAAAAATCAAAAATGGCCATGTGGGGGCAGGGGGGGAGGCCACCCAAGAGGTCCGAGGACAGGGTGCGCACCAACACCCACCTGTGTGGATGTAGGGAAAAAAAATACCTCCATGGGCACATGGTCTGCACGCTATGCCAATGTGGGAGAACTGCTGCTGTCGCTCTCATCACCCTCTGCTGCTGCCACAGGAGGAGTTGCTGCCAAAGGAGGTGGAGGTGCTATGGGAGGCAGCCCACGCAAAGCCCTGATATGGTCCTCCATGGCAGTAAGCATGCGGCTGTGGAAGGTCTTGTTCTGGAAGATTATAGTGCGGAGATCCCCATGCAGCACCTGACGTGATGCCCGGATCTCCTCCCGAGTTGCCTGCATCTTAGCTGAGAGCGAACCTGTGAGCTGCTCAAGCTGCTGTTCTGTCCTCAAGTTAGTGGAAGCCTCAAGGTCAACAAGAGTCTCCCTGAGGTGATGGAGTTCTACCCTCAGGGCTTCCCTGTGGCCCTGGGACTCTATTGATATCGATTGGCGTAGAGTCTCCGGTGCCGCCCGTTGTCCCTGTTGGACGCCAACATGTCCTCCCTGTGTGATTGGCAAATGGAGTCTGTTGCCTGCTGTAGTTGCTCCATCTGCCTTTCAGGGGGAACAAAGGAAGTGGCCACCCTCTCCATTGCTTGAGCTATCATCTCAACTGATGCTGCCTGTTGGGTTGCCATACCGTAAATGGATTGTTCCCATGTGGTATTGCCTGGTGGTGTGTGGCCACCGCGTCGGCGGGCACCACACCTGTTTTGGGCAAGGCGATCTGCGCCTTGCTGTGCCGGCACTACCTGAGGCTGCAGGACTGCATTCCCCCTCTAATCTGCTGGCCCAGGAACAGGATCAGATGTTGTGGAGTGTGACCCTGCATCCGTAACTGCCAAAGGCGGACTTACCAACACTGACATCCCCATAGAGGGTTCTACCCCTGGTACAGGTGGGTTGGACAGAACAGAATCCCTGCCAGAAACACTTACCTGTGACGCCTCATAGGTCTCATCATCCGAATCAGCACCTGAATAGAGGTCTGGGGAGGTGCACCCAGAGCCACCCCTCGACAGAATGGTCTGCAGCAAGATTGGGTTCTCACCCACCACCACACCTCGTCCCCCACTGGTGCCCGGTCGTGCCTGAGATTCCTCCTGGGTCTGCACCATCTCCTCAACCTCAACAGCATCAAGTGCGTCATCCCCTGCAAAAACATGAAAGACAAAAAATGGAAACAGGCATTAGCACCATAGCACACAAATAGGCCTGACAAGCTACAGAACCAGTACATGATTTACACATGTCCCACATTACTATAACCCTCCCATGCACGCACTGTCACTGAGTTGGAACGGGAGGCAAAAGGCAGACACTGATGACACCAACATGCAAGAGCAATACATTTGCTGCATGCTGGGTAGCAGTGCCATCACACGTTGGCCTGTGAGTGGCATGTCCAAAACACATACATGACACATGCATCACACAGATGGCATGTACCATGGCCATGATACATTCCACAAGTACATCCATATGTCAGTGAATGAATACTGTCAGCCATCCATGTGAGATGGACATGATGAGATCAAAAATGCTACATAGTGTGACAAAATAGGCATGTGCCACACACTGCAACACATCCAGTGTACAAAAATACAGTGATTGCAGGCCGATGTACACATCAATGGTTGGTCACTTCAACATGACAAGAACCAACTATCATGTTCCACATTCAAACAGGCCCCAAAAATTCCTGTGATCAAGCCAATACTCAATCAGCCTGAATGGTCAAATCATTCACCTAACAAGGTAACACATGTGGGCCAATGTGGGGTTCATCAATGACAGAAGCATGTCACAAATGTGACAATAGGGCTGAGGAATGTGTAGCAAAAGTGGGAGAATTGAAACAATCAGCCTGAACCAACACTGAAAAATACAAACAATGTTGTTGCAAAATGCCACTTCAAGGGCAACGCCCTAATGTTGAGCCAAATTACTAATGTGGACAGAAGGGATACTGTCACACCCAAATCCAAGGCCGCTGAATGTTTTGCATGAAGCACATGCGTGACCCATACCACTCAGGCACACACACCCTCACCTGGCACTCAATCAGAACCTGTCACCCAAACAACATACACATGCATTACACACACATGCATGGGCACTCACCGGACAATGCATCATAATCAGGTAGTCCACCCACACCTTGGATCTGTTCCTCTGTGACGAAGGCCCCAGCAACAGACTCATGTTCAGTGAGTTTGTTGTCCTCTTGTGGAGACCCACCGCCAGTCACCAGAGTAGCGGCATGATTTGAGGCCAGCTTGTTCTTTGCTCTGCATTTCAGGTCATTCCACCGCTTTTAGCAATCATCAGCTGAGAGCCTCTCAAATCCAAGGGCACTTATGCGGTCGGCGATGGTCTGCCAGTATGCCTTACGTTGACCAGGTGTGGTCTTGCACCCTGCAGTCACTAGCATTTCGTGGCTATGTGCCGACACATAGCCCACAAGTGCATCAAGTTCCGGTTCATTAAAGCAAGGCTTCCTTGAGGTACCGGACTGTGTAGCCATGTCTGGGTTCTCAGCCTGTCGTGCCAGAGCACCCTTCGTCCTCTTCTTTAAAGGTGGAGCAGAGCCAGAGTGGCTTATGCCGCTCTGGTCAGTAGGGGCAGAATCACCGGTGGACTGGGTAGCAGGAGTGTGGGAATGCACAATGACCATAGGTCTTCATGCAGGCATTGGTTGCAGGGTAATGTTGGCAGGGGGAATGTCAGTTTGATGGACCGGGACTGACACGTCCTGGCTGGGAGACTCAGAGCTGGGGTGGATGGAGCTGCAGCTGCCCCTGCAGCCTCCCCACCGTGCATACTTGGGGCAGCAGATGACATAGCTGCCCCAGATCAACGTGGATTAGTGACAACAACTTGCACCGCCACACGTGGCCTAGACTTGCTGACCTGAAAGTCAGCCAGGGAGTCATCCTGTGCCAGGTCAGGTGCCACAATGGGCTGGTCCAACAGGGGCTGAGCTTGGATGGTGTCAGACACATTTCCCTCAACCATGGGAGGAGGGGGCATGGGTGTCCCTGATTGGTCCTCCACACATGGGGGTATAGGGGCACCCTGCAAATCCCGGCCACGTCCCCTACCGCGCCCACCACGCCCACCATTTGAGAGTCGGCCACCTTTGCCTCCCTTACCGCTTGGTCGCCTCTCAGCCATGGCATTGATGTTGTTGTGCGTAATGGAGTTGCAGTACACTATTGTCCTGGGCAATTGGGGGTCAAAGGGGTAGGATACTAGATGGAATTCGTACCCTAGTGCTCTAACAAGGCTGTCTGTGAACCCTGGGGGAAGATGACAGTTCACACAATGCACAGGCAGCCCAATATAAAAAATTAACGTGCATGCAACCCCTCGAAGACCACGTGCGTCAAAAAATGAACCTGCACTACGCTGTGGCACCCAGGAACACAAAAATAAGCGTATGCGTAATACACGCAGCCTACAATGACCTCTGAAGGGGAACGCGTCACACGGGGCAAGCACAATTGCTAAGTACATGCAGAACTCATCGTCTGCCTGGAAAAAGAACGTGAAAAATACGCGCACACCCCCGCAAAAAGAAGAATTGTACGCTGTCTGAGGAGACAGGACAAAAGGAGAAGTGAACTCTGTTAGAGGAAAGAGGCCCAACAAAAATTCAGAAAAGAGCTGTCAGAGGTAACAGGGAGTACGAACTAGAAACGCTGTGAAGTAATTGCGTGTGAACCGACAAGAAGTATAGATTTCACCCACTCGCTCTCCACGAAAAGCACGTACAAGGAAATGGCATCCTACATGTACCTTTTAAACCGCCCACACATACACGTCAGATTCGCGTGCACGCGGGCGCTTTCCTCCAATTACACGCGATGACACTCGGACGTGCAGTTTTTCCACGTGTGCTCTGTCATCACATGCTATGAGGGATACGCCCGCGCGCGTAATGTAACTTACGCGCTTACGCGCTAATGGCCTTTGGTCCAATGGAATCAAGTGCGTGTGCTGACGCAGTTACGCGCTAAGGCCCTTTCCTCGAAATACACGCTGACGTGCTATTTTTTCACGTGCCAAATCACTCCGTATCAAGCTGGTCACGTGAAAACACACGGAAGACCACGCTCCTGCCCAGAAGGCCGAATTACTGCCCCCCGGAGCCCCGAGCCCGCTCCCACCTGCCATCTGCTGCTGCCTGACTGCCTGCTGCCCACGTGCCCTGGCATTTGCCGCCTGCACGTCAGCCAGGGGTGTAGTTGCTGTGACCACCCCTGCTGGAAATGAACAATCCCGACTGGGATTCCATCGCTCTACAGCCCAGCCCCAGGGCCCAGTTGCCCACCCACACCTGCCTCTGGGGTTGCCATGTCCGGCACAACACCATCTGGCAGCACTGGCAACCCCCAGCCAGAGAGGCAGAGGGCCACCAGCTTCACTGCCACTGAAGTTGGTGTCCTGGTGGAGCAAGTCCTGGGGCAGTCTGATGCCCTCTTTGGAAGTTTGCGTGCCGACAATGAAGGACGGACCAGGTTCTGGATGGATATCGTGACTGCCATCAATGCGGATCGGGTGGCAGTCCGCGACTTACATCATGTCAAGAAGCGCTGGGAGGACTTCAGGTCCATGACCCTCAACAAGGCCCGGTGGCTCGCTAAGGCAGCGAATGCCAAGGGGCGCCGGGGCCAGCTGTCGAACCATCAAATGAGGGTCCTGGAACGCATATGCCCAGCGCTCTACGTCCAGATCCTTGAGAGGCAGACCCGTCTGGAGTCGAGCGGTAAGTGTACATGCATGGTGATAGTACACTGTGCGTGTCGTGGTGTGCCAGTAGTTTGCAGGTTGCACATGTGTTTATGTAGGGCCATGTAGGGATGTGTATGAACATGGGCGTGAGGCAGCCATATGTGAGTCCTCTCAGTTGTGAGACACATTGATGGTGTATGTGTTGGTAAACATGCTGGGCAAATGCATGTGTGGGAGCACACATGTTTGAATTTATGTGTGTGTACATTGGCATGGTTGTGGCATGGATGGTGGTTCATAATGCATGTATCTGCAATGTGTACATGTGCATGTATGTGTATCTGACAAGTGTGCAAATGTGATGCAACAAGGATGCACGTGACACTGATATGTAGAAGGATAAATGGCAGATGTGACATGTATGGCGATCTCATCACTGCATCAGTTGGAGGAGATGTAGACATGCATGTAAGTGTGGTGGCGTGTGTGCATGTCTAGTGCACTCCTTGTGTTTCATGTGATGTTAGGCTCACCTTTTCCTGTTCATGCTGTTGTATGTGTATGGATGGTGCTGCCTGATGCAATGTTGCTGTTGAAATGTTCATGTGGGTGAGTTGAAATGACATGTGTGTCGTGGAGTGTGATGCCGTGTCTGTAGTTAAACAATGCCAGTCATGTGCAACTGTCATGTGTGTATAAGTCCATTGTACAGTGCCCTGATGCCTGTGTTTTAACTCTCCCTGTCTGCAGCATCAACTGAAGAAGAGGGCAGAGAGGGTGCTGTGGAGCGCAGCGGCAGGGATCATCCTGCCAGCCGGAGATGCAAGGCCCGTCTCCCCTCCAGGTTATCATCTTGTCGGGGAGTGAGGAGTCCGGTGCCGCATCCTAGGCCGCAGCTGCCGAGCGAAGGTCCAAGAGGCGGAGGTCGGAGTTGGACTCATCGGCAGCAGAAGGGGCAGCTGACACCCCACAGGGTCCGACGGAGGAAGATGGCACAGCGTCATCCAGGTTGGTGGGGGGTTTGGTGGAAGAGGAGGCCGTGCAAGGGACAGAGACCGGGTCTGTAGGTGGGGATTCCACTGGTGCCAGTGGTGCAGTGCAGGGGCAGGGACAGGAGGCAGCACAAGCCACCGTGGAGGTGCCTGTGTGTAATCCTGTTCCCAATCCTGTGACTGCATCATCCCGCACCAGCAGGGATGCCTACGTCTAGACCCGTTTTCAGGGAGGGGATCCGCTTACAACAACAGGCCTTCCTCTCCCTGCGGACGTGGCTATCCGGGACCGGGTTGAGCCTGTCCTGGGTGGGGTGGCGTTGCGTCAACAGGCCATGCGAGCTGCCCTGCAGTCTTTCCATGAGGAGACTGCACCTCTTCTCGGATTGCTCGTTAACCGCGTAGACCTTCTGGGACAGCTCACCAGGGCCGGATTCCTCTGTTTTTTGGACCTTGTTCCGACCCCCTCCTCAACTGAACCCCCTACGCCCCAGTCGTCCTCCATGTCATTTTCCCACCCATGTATCACCTGGGTACCCTGTGGAGCTGCCTCTGAACCTGCAGCCAGGCTGGTGGAGGACACATCCCTGCCACAGTCAGGAGTCGGATGTCCAGCAGGGGTGGCCACCTCAACAACTGCACCCCAGCCGGAGGAGGATGTGCAGGCAGCAAGAGCCAGGGCACAGGCAGAGGCAGAGCAGCAGCAGCAACAAGGTGGGAGCCATCATGGCTCGGGGCCTTCGACAACTCTAAAAACTATTTACAAGGGCAGCGGGCTAGTCCGACGGCTCACTTTTGGACGTCCGGGGCCAGGGCATCATCGAACTCCTGCTCAATGTTCTGGAGGCGGTCCTCTTCCATGGCCCTGAGGGTTTGCAGGGATGACGACATGTTCTCCTCCAACTCCCTGCGAATTGCCTCGAGGCACTCGGCCCACCTCAGGGCCCTCCGCATGGAGTTCTCCGCCCTGACCATCGTGAGATGTGCCTCTTCTGCCCGCTGCCGCTCCGTATCTATGGCATGGCCTAACCACTGCCTCATGGAAGACACTTCCAGTCCTGGGTCCTCCTGCCCTCTGGCCGATGCCTGCCCCTCCGATGTCGAAGGCCCCGAGCCATCATTGCTCCCGCCTAGAGCCTGTTCCTGCTGCTGCTGTCCATGTGCCGTGTCTGATGGTGCCTGCACATCCTCCATCAGCTAGTCTCCAGTTGTGGTGTCCACCCCTGCTGAGACGCCGACTCCCGACTGTGGCAGGTATGTGAGCTCCACCAAGCTGGCTGTGTTGGTCGGGCCAGGTCGACAGGGGGCCCTGGTGGAATCTGGGCCGGAAGACAGTGTGGAGAACGACTGGCGCATAGTCTCCACAGAGGAGGAGAGGTCCGCCAGAGTGCGCAACACATTTAGGGACCCAACAACCAGGCCGGAGCCCATACGTTCGTGGGATCCCTTGTCCGCAGGTAGTGGAGAGGCAGATTACATGGCACTCCCCCTACCTGCGGACGGGCCTGGGACGGGGCCTCCCTGCTGGTGCATGGTGGTGCAGTCACAGGGTCAGGGACAGCGACATGCACAGGCCCCTCCGCGGTGACCTGTGCTGCCTCCTGACCCTGGCCCTGGACTGCACCACTTGCACCAGTGGTACTACCCCCACCAGGCCCCATGCGCGGCTCAGTAGCGGGCTCCTCCTCCTCTGTGGAGACCACCAACCTGGATGGCTCCACACCGTCTTCCGCCATTGGAAGCCCCTGTGGGGGCTTACCCATCCCTTCCGCCACAGCCGTTGTGGCAGATGCAGCACCAGCCCCCTCGGTCCCGGATGATGGTAATTCCTGGGAGAGTGGCTGGGCCTTGCGTCAACGCCGAGTGGAGGCATCCCCGCCGCTTAGCTCCACAGCGCCATCTCCACCCTCTTCTTTACTTGATGCTGCATAGAGGGAGACATAGAACACAAGCATCAGGGTAAAGTACAAAATACCCTAGACAGGAAGCAATAAAACATGAGTGGCACTGTCAAATGTCACTTCCATCCTGTCATTCCACAACCCATGGGTCAATGTACACAATACACATGCAGAAACAGTCCCGGCGCCTGCAATCAACATCAACATCCATGTAGAAGGGCCCCTGTAAACCAAGATGTTGCCTTCAAAGTCACATGCAGCATGGCGTTTCAAAGTCACACACACACTTCTCTGGCACACACACACACACGTGCACCATACAAGTACATGACATCAGCACCCATTCCTCACCCCCCCTTCATGTCCAGGAACAGAGACAGCCATGCTTTCATGTGTGCATTCCGCATAGAGCTCCCCATGTTCCATTAAAACACATGCACCAACCATGTGGTTCACACATAACTGGTCTCACATGCATGACCATGATGTCCCTGCACACACACATCCATACATGGCCTATGTCACACATACAGGCAAGCATCAGACTAACAGCACACTGCAACATGCCCTGTCTCACACAGCAATGCTTGGCCACTTACCGCTCAACTCCTGACGGGTCTGCCTCCGAAGGATCTCGGCGTGGAGCGCTGGGCCTACGCATTCCAGGACCCTCATCTCGATGTTACTCATGCGTGCCCGGCCCGCTCCGCGAGGCGCCGGGCCTTGTGGAGGGTCCTGGACCTGAAGTCCTCCGAGCGCTTCTTGACGTGCTTGAGGTCGCGGGTTGCCACCCCCTCCACGTTGATGGCAACCACTACGTTGTCCCAGATCCTCTGCCGTCCTTCCTTGTTGGCGCGTGATGTTCCGAAGAGGGCATCATAATGCCCCAGGACATGCTCCACCAGGACACCAACTTCGGTGGCAGTGATGCTGGTGGCCCTCTGCCTCTCTGGCTGGGTGTTGCCAGTGGTGCCAGATGGAGATGTGCCTGACATGGCAACCCCAGAGGCAGGTGTGGGTGGGCAACTGCGTCCTGGGGATGGGCTGTGGAGTGATGGTATCCCAGTCGGGAGTCTTCTGTTCCAGCAGGGGTCGACACAGCAACTGGACCCCTGCAGATGGCTGATGTGCAGGCACCAAATTGTAGGGCACGTGGGCAGCAGACAGTCAGGCAGCAGCAGATGGCAGGTGGGAGCGTGATCGGGGCTCTGGGGGGCAGGAAAATGGCCTTCAGGGCAGGAGTGTGGTCTTCCGTGTGTGTATGCGTGGCCAGCTTGATACAGAGTGATTTGGCACGTGAAAAATGTGCACGTCAATGTGTAATTCGAGGAAAGGCCCTTAGCGCGTAAGCGGATCAGCACACGTACGTGAAGTTCATTGGACCAAAGGCCCTTAGCGCGTAAACACGTCTGTGTCGTGTCGCTCACGGGCATTGCCCTTTCGCGTGTCAAACTTCACACGAACCCCAGGAATACACGTACCCCACTCGAACAGGGCCCTTTCGCGTGTAAAACTTCACGCGAACCCCAGGAATACACGTACCCCACTCGCACAAGGCCCTTTCGCGTGTAAAACTTCACGCGAACCCCAGGAATACACGTACCCTACTCGCACAGGGCCCTTTCACGTGTAAAACTTCACGCGAACCCCAGGAATACACGTACACCACTCGCACAGGGCCCTTTCGCATGTAAAACTTCCTGTAAACCCCAGGAATACACTTACCCCACTCGCACAGGGCCCTTTCGCTTGTAAAACTTCCTGCAAACCCCAGTTATACACATAGCTCTCTCGCACAGGGCCCTTTCGCATGTAAAACTTCACGCGAACCCCAGGAATACACGTACCCCATTCGCACAGGGCCGTTTTCCGTGTAAAACTTCACGCGACCCCCAGGAATACACGTACCCCACTCGCACAGGGCCCTTTTGCGTGTAAAACTTCACACGAACCCCAGGAATACACGTACCCCACTCGCACAGGGCCCTTTCACGTGTAAAACTTCCCGCAAACCCCAGTTATACATGTACCCCACTCGCACAGGCCCTTTCGCGTGTGAAACTTCCCGCGCACCCCTGAAATACACGTACCCGGAACCAATCACGTGTGTGACTTCCTGCGAACCCCCATAATACACGTACCCTGCTGAAATCGTGTGTGAAACTTCCCGCGAACCCCAGTTATACACGTACCCCACCCGCACAGGCCCTTTCGCATGTGAAACTTCACGCGCGCCCCAGTAATACACGTTCCCCGCTTGGCTTTGCTGTTTGGCAGCCCTGTAAACTGGTCCAGGGTTAGCGCGGCCCTTTGCGCTCAATTGGAGATTTTGATGGCTTTTCCTTGGGGGCGTAACTGGCGCTGCTAGCCCCACGGCTGATTTTGGAGGCTAAAATCCATAAATACACTGTGCACGGAAATCGATTTTAGCGCACGCTGCTGGCGGAGACATTCGCACACGCACACTGTGCGCCAGCCGCATGTGCCAGTTTTGTGCGAAATTCTATGAATTACCCTGAAAATTGTTAAGTGACAGGCATACATTTCATCATTACTCACATTAATTTCTCTATTATTGTTATTAACATCATTTTTTCACTCAGTTCTATTCAATTCATTATACTTTCAATTTGCATGCTAGTATTCTATTCAGTGACTGTTATTTAAATTGTATCATTAAAAATCTCAAGTTTTCATCACAGAACATTTAAATATTGATGGTCACTTTTTCGTGCATAATGGCAGTTATGAAAATGCGAGAGACTGAGAGAAAGCGAGAGATAGGAAGAAAAATGGAAAGGCAGTTAAAGGAAGAGAGTGAGAGAGAAAGAGAGAAAGAGAGAGAGTAAGAGAGAGAGAGAGAGAGAGAGAGAGAGAGAGAGAGAGAGAGAGAGCCCTATAACTCTGAATTGTGTCTGTTCATTTTTTGCACACCTGTTTTTTATCCACTTTGTTGCTGTTATTTTGTTGACATTGAGGGATTGCACTATCGCGTGCTCTTCTCACATCTGACAGATGCACCCAATATTTCAATCCCTTTACCTTTACAGCTTTGGGTGTGCAATAGATCACCTCATAAGGCCCATGAAATCTTGGAGAGTTCTATCTCCACACAAAACTTTGCACGTGCACATTTTCACCTGCCATTAATTGACCATTTGGGCTGTCCTGTGCTGGCATTGCAGTATCTTTTTCAACATTGTGTGTGAAGGGTGGAGCGATCTGTCTCGCTATGCAATGCACTGCGCGTGTCAAGTCGGTGAGGTATTCCTTAAATTCATTCCCAGTACTGTGGCAGCTCTGTGAGCGTCTGAGGCTCCTCTGACTGGAGAAAGTGGCGTATGAATGAGCTGATCCATCACTATTTCGTGCAGGCTCAAATGATGGTCTTTACTTGGTTGCGTTCCGAGTTGGAACAGTGCTAGGGGGAGGCAATACACCCAATTTTTCTTAAGGGTGTTACAGAACTTCGATAGTTTGCTTTTGAGTAGGCCGAGATTTTTTCTACCTTCCTGTGAGCCAGTGGGTGATAAATCGAACATAATTCATGCTTAACACCCAGTAAGGTGGTCACTTCTTTAAATAGATTGTTGTCAAAATGAGTGCCATTGTCTGATCTTATTACGTCACATATGTCCCACCTTGAGAAAACCTCCTGCACTAGAAACTTTGTAGCACACTTTGCGGGTGGGGGCATGGTCTAGCTTCCACTCACCTGGAGAATGGGCAAAATATCACAATCAGGTATCTCGCTCCACTACATTTTTCTCCCATATCCGCGTAGTCAATGTGTAGCTCTCTGAATGGGCCCACAGGACACAGTAACGTTCCTCGCAACATCGTTGGGGTCATCCCTGAACTGTATGTCTGGCACATTGTGCATTGAAACACTTGTGTATAGGTGCGTTACAAATGCCATATCATATCATATCATATCATTCTACTGTGAATTTTGACAAGTGTTCCTGCAGATTTGGAACAATCCATTGTTCCTGTATCTCAGCTGCAATGTGTTATTTAGTTACATGTGTTGGGAAGTGCAGTTGTTGAAAAGCTATTTCTAATAAATCCACTGGCATTACTACCTTCCCTGTTAGTTCCTGTCTCCATATTAGATCTGTCAGGGACTGTTTACAACCTCTCTTCCCCCACAACTCTTGTTCTTCTGTAGGTGTACGTTTTTGGAGCTCTATTATTTGGGCAATTGGTGTATGGCTGTATCCAACCTCTTGTGCATCTGTATTGGGCGTTTTAACAATGCACTCTATTGCTTGCGGAATATTGAAATACGCGGCGTCCTTCGCTGCCACAAGAGCTTGTTCGCATGCAAAGTGGCCCTGCATTACTGAATCTAATGTACCACTATAGTAGGCCAATGGCTTGTGGCCTAATGATGTTTTCTGGGTCAAGACTGCAGTCATTAAAATGCCATTGCAGTGGGAAAATAAGTAAAACTCCCGATCAAGGTCAGGGTGGTGCGTGTGCAATAAGGTATTTTAATCTGAAATATTGTGTCATCATCTCGTCTGTCCATTTTAGCGGGACGTTATTCTTTTGCGCTTCCTTTAGGGCCTGTAACAGTGGGTGCGTGTATGCTGCATAATCAAATATCCAGGCACGGCAGTAACTGCAGGCTCTGAGAAATGTTTGCATGTCCTTCACTGTCTTTTGTATCGTTAGGTGGCGTATTGCTGCTGCCATATCAGGTAAAATTCCCTTTCCATCTTTTGAAATTAGCTGTCCTAAATACAGCACCTCTGCTAGGCAATATTACAACTTACCTTTCTCCACCTTGTATCCTTTCGTGGCTCGTAAATTTAGCAATGTTATTGAATCGGCCCTGCACTGTTTTTCACTTTTACTGCAGACGAGGAGATCGTCCATGTACTGTATTATTGTGCTCCGTACTTCAATGTTGCCAAGATCTTCATTCAGTATTCTGTTGAATATGCTTGGGCTTTCGCAATATCCCTGGGGCAATCTACAATGTTCATATCTGTTCCCCCTTAGCGTGAACGCTGTGAGGTACTGACAGCTTGGGTCAAGTGATATCGAGAAAAAGGCGTTCTTTAAATCCACTACTGTGAAGCAGGTGTCATCTTTGGGTATGCTATACAAAATAGATGCAGGGTTAGGCACTAATGGAAACTCCTTTTGTATGATGTCATTAAGTGGGCATAGGTCCTGGATCATCCTCGAAGCCCCGCCCATTGCTTTCTTGATCGGAAAAATTACCATGTTGCATGGTGAAGTGGATGGCACTATTATCCCTTGTTGCAGTAATGCATTTATTGTCTCTCAGATCCCCTCCACGGCCACCCTTCATAGTGGGTATTGTTTTACCCTAGGCGATATTGTGCCTGGTTTCAGTTTTATTTTGATGGGCATGACCTCTTGTAAGAGCCCTACATCATGGGGGCCTGTGGTCCATATTTCTGGCAGGAACTTTTCCATGTCTTCTTCAAATATGGAGGGTGGCACATTAACACTAGCTATGAGGTGGTTGTGTATTTCTCTGTGTTGGATCATGATGTCACATGGTACACTTATCTCCATTATTATTTCCCCATCACTCTCATTTCAGTGAACTGTTCATCATCAGTTAAATCGTGCAACATTATATTTGGGTCTATACATAGTTCTGTTCTCCATTCGCATCCATGTGTGTCCAGCCCTATCACCGCGATACGTTTACTTGAAACCTGTACCCCTTCCAGGTCTATGGACGGAATGGTGCCCGGGACAGAATCTGTATTCACAATTGGGCGGAAGACAAAATCTGAGGGCACTTTCCATTCGTTTCTTGTTATCTCTGGCACCACTCTGGTGAGTACCCGGATCCCATATATAAACATGTCCATCTCTATGGGCACCCCTCTTACCGCAAATTTGTTGGTCACGGTGCTAATCATCAGCATTCCATTCATTGGGTGCAATCCTGGGGTAGAGCACACCTCGCTCGGTAAAGGAAATGGTCATATTCAATTTACTCAGGAGGTCTCTACCCAACAAATTTATTGGTGAGTCTTCATGATATAGTAGAGGTGCTCACACCATTTTTCCTCCCACCGTTATGTCAAGATCTTTTGTGTAAGGAACATTTAAAAAAGCCCCATAGAACCCTTGCATTTCCAATTTTTTTCCCGAGAGCGGGAACTGGCCTTCCATGAGACATGATTTTTCCACTCCCGGGTCCACCATAAAGATGAACTGTTTGTTGCCTATCTATGCCCCCACTAGTGGCTCCACCTCTGCACGTAGTACTGCACACTTAAGTGCTTTCTGTGGGCTGTCCTAGTCTGCATATTTCTCCATTCCTGGAACAGAGAATACATTGTCCCCCACTACCACTGCGCCACGAAACGGCGCTGTCGCGCCATTTGCAGACGTTGCGAAAATGTTAGTGTTTGCATTACCCATAGTGTTCTGCCTTGCCATTTGTTGCTGCATACCTCACTGCGGTGGGGGTTGCTGTCTTTGCTGCATTTGTGTTCCCTCGGCTGTGGCTCATTATAGTATTCTTTGTTCTGGCCATTCCCTCCCATAGGTAACCCATAGGGACTGCCTGGGTGTGGTTGGCCATACAGTTGTTCGTTTCCCATTGGGGGCTACCCTTGGTAATAACTCATCGGTCGCATCCTGCACTCTCTCCAAAAGTGTCCCCACCTCCTGCAATTCCAACATGACCTTTGTGGTCCTCCCCTCATCCCTGGCTCTCCAAATCCTCTATTTCCCATTCCTCCGAATGCCCCTCTCAATCCTCGGTACCCACCTCGTCCTCTTGCGGGCCTTCCTTGCCACTGGGGTCATCCGTACTGCTCCTCTCCATCCCATTGCTCCTGTCTGTTTGCAGACCATGTTGCAGCCATCCTTGCTGGTGTATTTCATACCCCCCTCCTCTCCTTCCCCCTGTCTGTCAGTTGTTGCTGTGGCGTTCATTTCTGCGACCTTCACTAATTTATTTTGTACTAACTTCGCTTCATCTGCCAACCTTCTCTGTACTATCTCTCTTTCCCTTTCCCTGATCATCCTACAATGGTGCACAATTATACTCCGAATCTCTGGCCAGCCTTTGGCTTCTATCCCAGATATTTTGTCCAAGGCCTTCTGTACCTCCTTCGTGAGCTCTTTTTTAATTATAAAGTAGAACAAGGTGGTGGATTGGTCCCACGCCATACCCGTTTCAGATCTCCACAGTTCTTGCACCTGAAGGATGAATTGCGTAGGCTCCTCCTCTTTTCCAATAGTGCATTGCATCACTAAGTGTAAATCTGGAGTGTCTGGAAAAGTTCTCCGCAATACATCCAATACTTGCGCTCTGACGTTATTGAATGGTGACCCTTCATTGCGGTAACAGTTCATTGTAACTCCCGGGAAGCCTGCCTTCACCCACACTGCGTCTGCTTGCTCACCGACTGCGGAAACTAGTAAACTTTTTACATCCCCTATGTCTAAGGGCACTTCTGCTGTGTTTTTTTCAAATGCATGTATCCACTTCCCCACCCCACCCGAAATTGGAGGAAGAAGTTTCAATAGGTTATTCTTATCCATCTGTGCCCATGGAATGTAGTGTGGCCTCCCCGCCCCCTGGTATATCAGTGGCATTTGTAGCTTTGTCTTTCCTCCTCTTTTACTAACCTTATTTACTTAGGTTTGCACTGGTGCTAAAAAGTCACCACATTCTTTGATAGTGCAACATGGAGAAACTAGATGTTGTCACAATACATATTTTCTAAAAACGTTTGCACTAGGGCAACAAATAATCAGGCTGTTTTTTGCACTATATTTTCTGCATAGCATATGAAAAAAGGTGTTTTCAGCAAACATAGCAAATAAAACAGCCTGCTCCAATTTCCCTTGGTGAAAACATTTTAGATAATACCAATTAGGGCTAAACCTGTTTCCTCCATTCTCTATTATCAGAGCAAAAAAAATGGTCCTAAATTAATTTGTTCCATTGTGTTGCACCAGTGCAACTCTTTGATAATTTGGCCCAAGGCACTTCTGACTGAGTGGGTAAGAAATCAAGAAACAAAACATGTGTGATTTTGGTTTATTAAAGAACTTAATCCTCATTTTTTTGTGCCAGATTATCAAAGTTTTGTACTGGTCCAAAAAAGTAGAACAAATTAGATTAGTTCTGATTTAGCTGCAATTTGAATGATCTAAAAAATAAATAAATATCACAACAGCAAAAAGAGACTGTTTTAACTACTATGTTTGATGAGTAACATGAAAAGAAATGAAGCAAACACATTTCCTGTTATGTTATGTAGCAAACAGTACAACAAAAATATGATTTATTTTTACCCAGTAGAAATATTTTTAGACAATACAGGTTAGGACAAAACCTATTCGCCCCATTCTATATTATCAAATCATTTGCTCACATTTTAGAATTCAAGCAAATGCTGTTAATGTGACCCCTGGTGAAACAATTACCTTTGTTCTAGGTGAAAGGCAATGTCTGCTTAAATGTGAAGCAAGCTTTATTATATATTTGTTTTCCTTAAAATCAAATATTGCATGCAAAAACTGCTTAAAACACATAAAAAAATTATTTGAATAGACCTAAATGGTATGCATAACTGTAATTCAGCATAGGGTGTTGTCTAGTAAGGTGCAAATAAGCATTAAAACGCTAACCAATGAAGTGCAGTTTAATTAAAACAGTAATGTTTTACAATGATCTTCCCCTTCATTAATATATGTAGATATGTTGATATTTACATATTTGCTAGTTTCCCATGGGTGATGCTTTGTATCCTTACTCTCCAGTTTATACTAAAGATTTAAAGAGCAGTGTTGTTTCATAACGCCTGTGTTTTACTTATAAACGTGTATAATTCCCATTCTGCCACTCTGTCTAGCAGAAGTACAAAATAAAGAAAGCCTGGGGGATATTAATGAACATGTATTGCTCTCAATACTATTTGCAAAGTCGTCCTTCTTACCTTAATATATTTAGGAAAGACATTTTAAAAATAAATGCAAATGTCTCAATAAAATTCAATAAAATTCAGGCAGAATGGATAACAGCTATTAATTTAATGTAAGGCAGTCCATCTCCCTGCCGTGGTATCAATGGCAAGAATTGAAATTTCAATTTCAATTAAAAATGTGTTCTGATACTTTGCCGACC
Organism: Ambystoma mexicanum; assembly: GCF_040938575.1. NCBI lineage: Eukaryota > Metazoa > Chordata > Amphibia > Caudata > Ambystomatidae > Ambystoma > Ambystoma mexicanum. Next base: position 233,832,609 of record NC_090930.1, on the reverse strand, counting down.
AGTTTATATATTCTGCTGGATTTAAGCATTGGCCAGGATTAAACACTAAGGGTCGATTTTTGTTACTTTTTTTTATTATGGGGGGTTCCCCCCCAAACCCCTGTTTTCTTGTTTTTTCACATACCAAACAAAATATATATATATTAAAGGGACGTTATGGTTAAGTTGCGCTACTAAAAACCTATGAAATTCAGTGAAAAAACTTTGTTAAAGGGACGTTATGGTTCCAAGTAAAACCGAAAAACCGTGGAAATTCGCCAGTTATGGTAAGCTAAGCAACCATAACTCGCGCCACCACCGTGCACTGCTAAGACTAACACCCAGGACATCAAAGATGACATCACAAAACTGTGGGGGGGGGGTGGTGGGGTATGTTTGATTGTTATTTCATAATATAGGAACATTTAACAAATTCAAAAAGCAGCACACAAACACATTATATATAGTAATACATAAGAAATGTAACCCATATATGTAACACACTAACCATTCATTTAAATACAATATGTTCTGAAATGGAATATACCACAAGAAGATAAATTGGCTTCCAACATTGCCTCACAGACACAACAGAACTGAGAACAAGACCAGACCCACTGAATACATAGGACTTATCTTAGAAGAAATAGTAAGTGTACTTCATTTTACTCATATATTTATAAACTTTCTGTATTAGATTAAAACATATATTATCTTTTATTTTTCTCACAGAAATGTCTAGTACTCTGGAATGGCTAGAGGACAATTTCCCACATGAAGAAATGTCACAAGATAGTGAAACTAATGGTAAACACTTTATAATATAAACCATTTAAATATTATTATTTTGTATACATTTAACGTATATATATATTTTTTGTACAGAGCATAACAAAATAGAAACTACCTCTGAAGAAGCTGTTATGGAAAACACGCTTGACAAAATAAAAGAAAAAATTGATTTACTGTTGACCAATTTTAATAATTTGAAAACTTTTGTTGAAGATCATTTTAAAACAAAAACGTCATACCATTGCCCCACATGTACTTGTCCCTCCTCACCATATCCCAGTCAATTATCCCCAAACCCTCTCCATAATCCAAAACGTTTTGATGAGATTTCCATCCCTTCTTCACCTAATACCAATCATGTTGAAACCCCAAATTCTCCTGTTTTTGTTTCTGTTTCTGCCTCACCTTCTCTGTCATAAATTATTAATATATGTTAAATAAAGTTTAATTTTTACATTGTATTGTGAATAGTTTCTGTTCTTCTTTTAAAAACAATAAAAGTGTCCGCGGACAGTGCGAGTGTTCTGAAATGTTCGTACATAAACGAAAATGGAGGTGTCCTGAAGAACACCACACCTGTTCGTACTGTTCGCTAGCAAGTTGAAACTGTCCTAAGAACACAATTGGTGTCCTGAAATGTTCGTAAAGAAACAAAAATTAAAGTGTTCTAAAGAACACTATATCTGTCCGTAATGTTCGCTATCAACTTAAAACTGTCCTAAGAACACAATTGGTGTCCTGAAATGTTCGTAAATAAATGAAAATGATGTGTCCTGAACAACAGTACAACTGTTCGTAGTGTTCGCTAGCAACATGAAACTGTACTAAGAACACATGCGGTGTCCTGAATTGTTCGTAAACAAACAAAAATTAAAGTGTCCTAAAGAACACTATACCTGTCCGGTACTGTTCGCTAGCAAGTTCAAACTGTTTTAAGAACGCTATTGGTGTCCTGATATGTTTGTACGTAAACTGAAAATGGAGGTGTCCTGAAGAACACTATACCTGTTCGCAGAGTTCGCTACCCAATTGAAACTGTTCTAAGAACACAATTGGTGTCCTGAAATGTTCGTACATAAACTAAATTACACGTGTCCTGAAGAACACTATATCTGTCCTTACTGTTCGCTACCAAGTTTAAACTGTTCTAAGAACACACGCGGTGTCCTGAAATGTTCGTTTCACGTGTGGCGCACTTTTAATTACTTCAGAACCTGAACAGTGTCCGTAGGACATCAATGCGCATGCGCTAACCAATCTCCGTGCACTTGGTGTCCTGCGGACAGGCGCTTCCTTCGCGGACTAGTTCGCAAACGGATCATATGACCGCGCCCACGCTCATCGTGTATCCTGAAATGCGGACACTGTTCGTGTCCCCGAACAATTTAAAAGTACATTTTCAGTTAATCCATAATATTTTTCAATAAAATCTCACCATGCCACAAGTCCCACATAGCAATCTTGAGTTTCTATATACGTTTTGAAACTTTCCGATCCTTTTTTTGTGTTCGATCTGTCCGCGCACAGTGTGCATGTCTGCGGACCGCGCACAAGCACCCCTATAAAAGACCACGCCCAAGAGCTTATTCCCTTTGTGTTTCTGGCTATTCTTCAGAACACAGTGATTTTTGCTGCCACCTGCAGACTACACCATCATCGAGATGGCATCCTTGGCTGCTGAACTGCCACTTGGTGCTGCACCTGCTTCAGCACCACCACCACCCCCTCCACCACCACCACCTCTCCAAGGGCCTGAAGAGGGGAACAGGACTGAGGATGCGGAAGAGGAAGAAGAGGATTATGAGAATGAGGCAGAGGAAATCCCTACTACCCGCACTAGGCGTGAGTCTTGGGTGTGGCGGTTATTTACCATTCATGGGAATGGTCCTAAGGCTTGTGCGAACCATGTTACCTGCAATCACTGCAAAATGATACTCAGTCGCGGGAAGCACGGTAACTACAGCTTTGGGAACACTACTATGAAGCGACACCTGAGGTCATTTCACTCTGGGGCTATTCGCAGGGTTGTACCTTGTGAAGAACGTAGCAGGTTGATTTCCTCTACTTCATCCTCTGTTTCTGATCCTGTCACCACAAGGACCACCTCTGTGGGACAGCGTCTTTCTCAAGCTGCCTCACAGGCCATACAGAATGCTGATGACCCTTACCTTTCGAGGGTCACAGTTGTATGTATGTACTCTGACACAGTACTCTGCAGGGGGGAGCGACTTCGGAGTGCTTTTGAGACTATCGTCTCAGAGCACGAGAAGACCTGCTCACTACCCAAATACAACCCACTCTACATCTTCCTCTCTCAGCTTGCCCTTTATTATCCCTGTGGTTGGTGTCCCCCCCTTTACCCTCCTAGTGTGTCGTGTCTGAAAAACCAAATAAAATACAAAATTAAAAAATCTAAAAAAAATAAGGCTCTTTTCAGAGCCGCCTTTCCCAGTTAAAAAATAGAAGTGAAAATAAATGAAGCAGGGCTCTTTGTATTTTTTAGAAGTCCGCGGACAGTTCGCGAACATTAACAAAATTAGGTTGCTACTCCATCACAAACATTGTAATTTTCTCTGGAAAGAAGTGGTGGCTCTGAAAAGAGCCTTTGGGTGGTGTTTGTAAGTCAAAAATTGTAAATGCTTAACATCTACTTCAAAATCGTTGTTGTAATTCCAAAAAAGGTTGCAATGCATTTTGTACATTTCTCAGAAAACTCTGATTGCCAGCATAAGTAAGATGGACTCCATCTCTGCGAAAAATGTATGTACTACAAAACATAATATTTTCATTGTGAAAAGAAGACATGCCAAAATCTCTTAGAAAGCCACAAACAGCCTTATTAACATTGCGCCTTGCTTTTTCCATTTGTGGACCAAATGAAGAAGAACGAAGCCACATTTGTCTGTGCGCAATCCGTGAAAATATCACTTGAGAATTAGGAAACATGTCCATAACCTTCCTAAGTCCTTCTTTCATAGCAAATTGCAAAAAAATTCCAGTCACATGTCCTAAACTGTTCCCTCCACAATGAATTACAATTATGTCTGGATGTTGCTCTGTTTCCAAAGTAGCACAGAGAGGTAGCAAGTCCAACCACTTCATTCCACGTACTCCATGCCAGTGTACTTCCACATGTGGGAATCCAAGATATACAGCTACTCCACAGCTTTCTGCATGCACCTTCAACCAATGTATCCACGAATCTCCTAAAATCCAAACAATCTGTTTTCTGAAACACACAGCCATAGCTATCTTTTGTTCTCTCAGCAAAAAGAGTATCTGAGAAAATCTCTCCTGGCACAACACACCCACCAAACTTTCCTGACCAATCCCTTTCAGTGCTTATTCTCATTTGCATGACTTCTGAACCCAAAAATCCCCGGATGTAACTCCCGATGTCCGCGAACTACCGCCATGTCCGCGGACATATCGTAACATGAACAGCCCTTCTACCATTTCCACTACACTCTCTCTGCCATTCCCTCATTGGATGTACCTCAAAAATCACATGACCATGCACCAGTCACATTCAAGACCTCTACATCTAACTGCATCATCATAGATCAGCACTGCAAATGTACTCTGAATCTCTCTGAGTACAAGTGTCATATCATTGGCAAGCAGCATCTACCAGAAATACTGTACAAGTCTTCAAGATTTCTACTTGCAGCTCCATGCAAATCCATATGCATGAACACAAACTTCAGGTATGCATATTTTCTGTATAGTAGATGAAATAGCTCTCAACCATTTTTGTTTTACAGGCGGGTGAAATCACCCGATTTTGTTTTTGGCGGGTGAGACGCCCATTGGAATGAATGGGCGTGCAGGAGGCTTGGCGGGTGAGTTGAGAGCTATGGTAGATGAACACATTTTCAAACAGACTTTTACCTTGTAAAATCTGTAAAATGAATTTACTGTACTTTTTTCAATGTCCTAAAATCAACTATCACTTATAAACCTTTATACTTTTTACTTTCTTTATACACACACACTCAAATCATGTTAAACTAACATTTTTTAAATGAAATATATAGACTACATATATTCAAACAAAATTGCATGCAAACACAATCTATGTTTAAACCTTTATAAAAATACTTATACAATTTCATATTTTTAGTTTTTATTTATTTATTTACTTAATTACTGTAAATTAGACATGACATTGAGGCGCTATTACCTAGAACAGTTTACTTACAGAAATAGTGGTATTCACTAATATAATATAAATTTCACAAGACATAGTAAAGATATTTTTTTTTTGCTACAGTTAGTCATTCAATACAATTTGTTCATTAAGAACATATCATATGTACTGAACTGATGCAATGTATCGTATGTAAATAAATTAGTTTAATGGTTTTACAGAAGGCAATGAGGATTTCAATAAAAAAATCAATATCTAAATTAAAAACAGTGCTATATACAAACAAAGTTACTAATTTGAAGCTTTTACAATTGCAGTGAAGACCAGTTTCCTGAAAAGTAGCAGCCGAATTCGAAGAAGAAAGAAAAACTAAGAAGTTAGCTTTTAATTTTTAAAAAAAGTAAGTAAAATATCACCATAATATTTATATTATTAATCAAATATACTATAACATTAATACAAGCTATTTTGGTTTCTTAAAATAGAGATTTTGTACCATTTTGTCCAAAAATGTCCATGTCTTAAACAGCGATTTACAGCCAGAACGGCCCACAAATTTCTATTTTTGGACACACAAATTAGCCAACTGAACCACTACAATTTTCATATTATAGAACAAAGAACTGTTTTAATTGTATACATTAGATTTACTATTTGTACTTTTCCACACCACTAGCTTACTTTTTTTATTGTCATCTGAACCCCAGTTTAGTAACACATAAATTCAAGAATACCTATCCCTACTAGTTTTAGTTCCCAATGCACAATCACACACCATTACATACATCTGTATCATCTTACTCAAACACTCATGAACAGCACACATACATTCCAGAACACCCCAACCCATATCTTCTTTATTTTTTTCAACAGACCCTAAAGAATGCCTACCAAAAGACAACTCTGTAGAAAGCAACGCAAAATTAGAGCAAATGAAAATAAAGGTGTCCAACATAAGCATCCATCTCTAGCAGAATTTGTAAAAAAAGTTGAAACAAAACAGCTAATACAATCATTTAGTGAAACACAGAAGTTTCAAGTACAACAACTTCGCATCCTCTATCAAAATGTAAAACAAACCAAAAAACAATTAACAGAAAATCAGCTATCAGTACAGCTAAAACTACTTCTTCAAATTTTAATATAGTGCAAAGTAAGCATACCAAGAAAAGTATTTTAGCCAAAATATACCATCACAAAGTCCTTCAAAATCTTATAAAAACAGGAGAGAAATCAGGTTCAAAGCTTAAAACCTATCATAGGAAATTAATCTTAGAAGCATTGATGGACAGTGCAATTTTTCTCAAAAGAAATGTATTTATTTTACTGTTAAACAAAATGAAAACACTAACAAAACTAATAACTAAATTACAAAAAAGACTTCTCAATAAGCAAAATGTCAACAGAAAGAACTTCTTAAGTATCTGCGGAGGTGAATGGAATCACACTACGAGCACAGAACCATATTTTAATGAAGAAGCGTACAAACAAAAGCAAACAAATACAATTGCCATAAATAGCACTGGTCGAGGTTATGAAAAAGTGAATAATACCATAATGGAACAAGAAGTACTCCTTACAAAAATATGCCCTGAAAACTTAGAATTACCCCTCCATTCAACTGAATCAGAACGTCTAGTGTACAAATGGCCATGCACGTCAATGTGTAACATTCCCAAACAATGTTTCAAATCTTTACACCAATTCCTCAATAAATATGTAAAAAACAAAGACAAAATCAAAATTAAATTACTGCAAAATATAGATACCTGTCCAGTGCGCAAGTACACAGGACTACAGGGACATTCATTGGCCTGCATTACAGGACCTACTTGTAAAACCACTTTCCATGATATCAAAAGGATATCAACACATCATTCAACTATAAGAAATCTAGTCTATAAACTGTACTATGCTAAAAGTCCTGCTTTAGCACTAGCAAAGTTAAATAACATCCTTCTACATGGTACAGCAAAAGACCTACTTGAAGAAATTCACTATATCCAGAAAAAATATTTTGGAGGTGAAAGCCATTTACAGAATGAAATAGCTTTAAACCAATTAAGCAACAATTCTACACATGGCAACCTTTTGCTAAACACATACAAAAAAGAAATACTAAAATTTAAAAGTACATCAGCTGAAGTACCAAACCATGTATGTGTATGTTGCCGTAGAATTTTTTATAAAAGTAACACAAAAACTGTGGGCCTGTCATACAAAATAGAAGACAATGAAGATTCTAAATGGTTTGAATAGGCTCTCTACCTTCTAGCAGAAAACAAATATGAAATAACTGAGCCCTTAATACTTTGCAGTTATTGCACTACAAAACTTGACAACAACCAAACTCCTTCACGTTCTATCACAAATAATTTGGAATTATACCCAGTACCAAAACCTCTACAACAACTTAATTTATATGAGAGCATCATAATTCAAACCGTACACCCATTTCAAGCAATAATACGCCTTCAACCAAAAACAGCAAAATTACCTCCCTCTGAATTGGTAAAAGGCATTCGTGGAAAAGTAGTTTATTTACCATTAAATCTAAAAGAAAATGTGCATACTCTAGGAGTGTAACGTCCAATGCAGCAATCTTTAATTATATTAGTAAATGGAGTAAATACAAAAGACAAAAAAATATGGCAACAGGTGGTAGATTTATATAAAGTTAGACAAGCCTTCCAATATCTTAAAGAGAATAATGAATATTACAAAGAAATTAATATTGAAGAAAACTTGAAAGATACAACTGAAATAATTCAAGAAACACAAGAAGCTGGTCAATTTGAGCTACTAGATCCTGCTACAATATCAAATACTTTAGACCATTATACAATTCATCCTTTGCACTGTAATGACACCGTACAAGATGTACTGGAAACTTACCAAATGCGTCAAACAAAAGGATCGCCAATCAGTATATTAGAAAAAAGTATAGAAGCACATGCTTTTCCTCTACTCTTTCCTACTGGTAAAGGAGGAAGGTATGATGATAGACCTATTCAAATATCAGCTTCAGAATACCGCTCATTATGGATGTATTCTGAAGATCACAGATTTAGACAAAATGTGGAATACATATTCCACCTACTCTTTGAAAGTGAACTAGCAACTTTATGTTACGGAGTTGCACACATATTAAAATCAGGATCACACTTTCAAAATATGACAGCTACACAATTATTAGAGAAAGTGCAACAAAAGGATGAGGTTTTACAATCAAATATTACAAATGTATTAGCAAATATGCGTGGTACTAAAGAGTACTGGTTTCGACGTCATGGAGATGTACGTTGTATGATCAGAAACGTTGGCCCACTCAATTGGTTTGTTACATTAAGTTGTGCAGAATATGCATGGGAAGATTTACATGATTTCCTACGCATATCAAATAAAAACAAAACAAACATAGATATTCTAACACCTGGAGAACTTTGTTCTTTGGATCCTGTTAATGTTTCAAGATATTTTCACCATCGCTTCATTGCTATGCTACATTTTATGTGTAATAAAACTGTTCCTCCCCTTGGAGAAGTGCAACACTTCTTTTGGAGAAATGAATACCAAGCCAGAGGAGCACCACATATCCACATGCTTTTATGGATTAAAGATGCTCCTAAATTTGGTCAAGACAGTGATGCCACTGTTTTACAGTTTATTGAAAAATATGTCACTTGTGAAATTCCATCAGAAGCCACAAATAGTGATCTTCGTGCACAAATTTTACAATTTCAAAGACACAAATGTGGAAAATATTGTCGTCACAAATACAAAAACAAAGGCAAATACTACACCAAATGCCGATTTGGTTTCCCTAGACCAGTTACAAATACAGGTCAAGTAAACAACCTCATGTCTTCAGTTAGACATGGGCCCTCATTAGGACCTTGGCGGAGGACCATGGCGCTATTAGCACCATGGTCCATGGCGCTAAGTTGCCAACTCCGCCATGGTGGTTGGCGGACTTACCGCCCCATTCGGACCTTGGCGGGGCGGTAAGTCCCCAATCCCCATTTACCCTTCCCCATTCCCATTTTTGCCCCATAGGGCATAATGGGAGTGGGGAAGGCGTTAATTACGCCACCGTAAATTACGGTGGCGTAATTAACAACAAGGTCCCTTAGCGCCATGGATTTTACCGCCTGCAAAAAGCAGGCGTAAAAATCACCATGGCGCTACGGGAACACGTACTCAGGCGGTAAGGGTCGGCAAAGTTTACGCCGGCGTAAACCCCTTACCGCCTGGGTCGTAATGAGGGCCATAGTGTTAAAGGTAATTCACCTAAAAATACATATTACATAAAAAGAAAAGAAGAAGAAAAATATATCAATGATTATAATGCAATCATTGCCCACTTATGGAATGCAAACATAGATCTGCAGTACATTGCAGACAATTCTACTGCAGTTGCATGATATGTCACAGCATACTTAACTAAAGCAGAAAAGACAGAGCTCCAAGACCTCTTGAATGACCTGTCATCAGATAAAACAGTATCTCAGAAATTATACAGCTTGGGCATAAAAATGCTCACCCATAGAGAATGTGGATCTTATGAAGCAGCTGATCGTTTAACTGGTACTTCATTGTATGGTAAATCTGAAAATATAGTATGGCTAAGTCTTGGTCCAGCTAAATCTAGAAAAAGAGTTCTAAAATCATATGAAGATATAGAAACAATAACCAAACATGATCCCAACAGCCAAGATATTTTAAAAAACAATTTATTGGACACATACTACCCAAACAGAAGTAATACTTTGGAAAACATGTGTCTATAACAAATAGCCCAAAACTACACATACAAAAATAATATGAAACCTGATGAAAAAAAAGGTAAATATAGAGTGACTGTGAAGGCAGCTTAGTTAAACTCACTAAACCAAATTTAATTAATCATATCAAATTGTCATTGAAGACTCCTCAACATAAAGAAGTATATTACATGTCCCTGCTACAACTCTTCAAACCATGGAGAAAAGAAGAACAATTACTAGATAACTATGACTCATATGAGGATGCTTTCAAAGCAAATGAAAGCACTATAACTGATGTAAACTTTACACAGTACAAAACAATGTTGCACAATGAACAGCAACATAAAGAAGAACTCCAAGCCCAACTAGATAAGGATACTCCTGACAGTAGTCAACCTTCTGTAACAGGAAGCCAAGAACTACTGGGAGAACCACTAATAACACATGAGGCAGAATTAGCTATGATAGAAGTAGAAAACACCATGTGTCAGTATGAAGATAAGGAAGACTTAACTATACTACAATCAAAACTAAACAATGAGCAAAGTAACATTTTTCAAGAAGTAACAAATCAAATTGCACATGGTGTAAAACATGAAAATAAAGAATGTTTGTGCCATAATTATAAACCTATACTACTGTACGTCAGTGGTGAAGCTGGTTCTGGCAAAACATTCCTAATTAAAATCATTAGTAAGTTCCTTCAACAATTGACAAACAACAAACTGTCAGCTGTTGTCACTGCCCCCACGGGTTTAGCTGCCTACAACATAGGTGGTGTTACATTACACCGATTACTACTATTACCAGTAGAACACCAGAACAAATTAGACTATTACAAACGTTCTGCAGAAGCTGCAATGGAATTACGCCGAGTATTGAAACAAATGAAAATGCTACTAATAGATGAAGTGAGCATGGTCTCCAACCTGATGTTAGCTTTGATTCACCTCAGATTACAAGAAGTACTCAAAACAGACTATGAAGAGCTCTTTGCAGGAAAACACATTATTGTTTTTGGAGATCTGCTTCAATTAACACCAGTAAAAGGTGAGCCTATTTTTAAAACATTAGGGCACAAACTCTGCCGTTAAACTGTTGGCAGCATTGGAAATGTCAACCTTTGGCAACATTTCCAATACAGAGAATTAACAGAAAACATGCGCCAATCTGCAGATCTAATTTATGTCAACATTTTAAAAAGTTTGAGAGTTGGTATACTTTCTAAAGAAGCAGAAGCAACATTGAAAACCCGGCTCATTAATGCACTTTATGGCTATAATGCATGTGCTACAGATGTTATGGAACAATTAGCCTACAAAAATGTCAATTGTAAGGCCTTAATGCCAACTCTTGCAAGCTGTTTCAAATTCAATGAAATCATGCTAAGTAAAGAAATGCAACCAATAATGGAAATTAGCGCCACAGACAAACTAGATGTACATGGTATGACACTACCCATGTGTGACCAAGCCACAACAAGACTAACAGGCCGATTCATGGAATAATTAGCGCGGCGCAAGTGGCCAAAAACGTGCGATTCGCAGTGGAATAGCGAAAATCGCAGTGCAAGTGCGAAAATCGCACGAAAAGCAGCGCACGTCGATTCATGGAAGTCCGTGCGCGAGAAAACCAGCGGATGTGCGATAAAAAAGTGTGCGGCGCACGTTGGCGCACAGGCATTCAAACAGCGTGCGCCAGGTCACAGCGAAAATCGCACAGGCCACAGCGAAAATCACACATAGCGCGGCGCACGCAACAAAAGTAGGCGGAACACGGGGCGTACCACTCGGAATGGGGAACAACTTGCCAAAATGTGGGCGTCACGGGGGAAGCACAGGGTACAAGTGCGCGGAACGCCCACACGCTCGCCTACAACACGTATTCATGGAATAGAATAGGGCAAAAAAGCGCACGCTCAAACCAGCGCACAGGCACAAACACGACCGCCACAAGAAAGCAGGCGGTAGCGTCTCTGCGCCTGGAAGAAATGTGCGCCAAAAGGTGCGCCAACAAATAGCACCTATATACAGCCATGATGAATGCCCAATACTGTGGCCCTCCAGGACAAATGACGTGCAAAGGGGTACCCACAAACACAGACACGCGCTGACAGATAAAAAACGTGTGCGTGTATACCGGGATGCGCGGGAAGTCTCACACGCGAATTGGCCGGGTACGTGGATTACAGGGGTGCTTGGGAAGTACCACACGCGAATTGTCAAGGTACGTGGATTGCAGGGGTGCGCGGGAAGTTCCACACACGATATGGCCGGGTACGTGGATTTCAGGGGTGCGCGGGAAGTTCCACACGCGATTAGGCAGGGTACGTGGATTTCAGGGGTGCGCGGGAAGTTCCACACGCGATTTGGCCGGGTACGTGGATTTCAGGGGTGCGCGGGAAGTTCCACACGCGATTAGGCAGGGTACGTGGATTGCAGGGGTGCGCGGGAAGTTCCACACGCGATTAGGCAGGGTACGTGGATTGCAGGGGTGCGCGGGAAGTTCCACATGTGATTTGGCCGGGTACGTGGATTTCAGGGGTGCGCGGGAAGTTCCACACGCGATTAGTCAGGGTACGTGGATTACAGGGGTGCGCGGGAAGTTCCACACGCGATTTGGCCGGGTACGTGGATTTCAGGGGTGCGCGGGAAGTTCCACACGCGATTAGGCAGGGTACGTGGATTGCAGGGGTGCGCGGGAAGTTCCACACGCGATTTGGCCGTGTACGTGGATTTCAGGGGTGCGCGGGAAGTACCACACGCGATTTGGCCGGGTACGTGGATTTCAGGGGTGCGCGGGAAGTACCACACGCGATTAGGCAGGGTACGTGGATTGCAGGGGTGCGCGGGAAGTTCTACACGCGATTTGGCCGTGTACGTGGATTTCAGGGGTGCGCGGGAAGTACCACACGCGATTTGGCCGGGTACGTGGATTTCAGGGGTGCACGGGAAGTACCACACGCGATTTGGCCGGGTACGTGGATTGCAGGGGTGCGCGGGAAGTTCCACACGCGATTAGGCAGGGTACGTGGATTGCAGGGGTGCGCGGGAAGTTCCACACGCGATTAGTCAGGGTACGTGGATTTCAGGGGTGCGCGGGAAGTACCACACGCGATTTGTCAGGGTACGTGGATTTCAGGGTTGCGCGGGAAGTTACACACGCAATTTGGCCGGGTACGTGGATTTCAGGGGTGCGCGGGAAGTTACACACGCGATTTGGCCGGGTACGTGGATTTCAGGGGTGCGCGGGAAGTTCCACACGCGATTAGGCAGGGTACGTGGATTGCAGGGGTGCGCGGGAAGTTCCACACGCGATTTGGCTGTGTGCTCCCAGGTATTACCTGTACACCCTCCACGGCCCCTGCAGGCAGCACACACCACAGGGGACTACCCTGCACACCTGCTCATGTCACCCACCACCCCCACCCCCCAGCAGTGCAGGGGCATCCTCCACCAGGCCCCCACCCATGTCTCCCACCACCCCCACCCCCCAGCCACCAGGGGCACCCTCCACCAGGCCCCCACCCATGTCTCCCACCATCCCCACCCCCCAGCCACCAGGGGCACCCTCCACCAGGCCCCCACCCATGTCTCCCACCACCCCCACCCCCCAGCAGTGCAGGGGCACCCTCCACCAGGCCCCCACCCATGTCCCCTATCACCCCCACCCCCCAGCAGTGCAGGGGCATCCTCCACCAGGCCCCCACCCATGTCTCCCACCACCCCACCCCCCAGCCACCAGGGGCACCCTCCACCAGGCCCCCACCCATGTCCCCTATCACCCCCAGCCCCCAGCAGTGCAGGGGCACCCTCCACCAGGCCCCCACCCATGTCCCCTATCACCCCCACCCCCCAGCCACCAGGGGCAGCCTCCACCAGGCCCCCACCCATGTCTCCCACCACCCCCACCCCCCAGCCACCAGGGGCACCCTCCACCAGGCCCCCACCCATGTCTCCCACCACCCCCACCCCCCAGCACTGTGGGGCACCTGCCAGCAGGCCCCCACCCATGTCACCCACCACCCCCACCCCCCAGCAGTGCAGGGGCATCCTCCACCAGGCCCCCACCCATGTCTCCCACCACCCCCACCCCCCCAGCAGTGCAGGGGCATCCTCCACCAGGCCCCCACCCATGTCCCCTATCACCCCCACCCCCCAGCCACCAGGGGCACCCTCCACCAGGCCCCCACTCATGTCTCCCACCACCCCCACCCCCCAGCCACCAGGGGCACCCTCCACCAGGCCCCCACTCATGTCTCCCACCACCCCCACACCCCAGCAGTGCAGGGGCAGCCTCCACCAGGCCCCCACTCATGTCCCCTATCACCCCCACCCCTCCGCCACCAGGGGCACCCTCCACCAGGCCCCCATCCATGTCTCCCACCACCCCCACCCCCCAGCAGTGCAGGGGCACCCTCCACCAGGCCCCCACTCATGTCCCCTATCACCCCCACCCCCCCGCCACCAGGGGCACCCTCCACCAGGCCGCCACCCATGTCTCCTACCACCCCCACCCCCCAGCATCCAGGGGGACCCTCCACCAGGCTCCCACCCATGTCTCCCACCACCCCCACCCCCCAGCCACCAGGGGCACCCTCCACCAGGCCCCACTCATGTCTCCCACCACCCCCACCCCCCAGCATCCAGGGGCACCCTCCACCAGGCCCCCACCCATGTCTCCCACCACCCCCACCCCCCAGCCACCAGGGGCACCCTCCACCAGGCCCCCACTCATGTCTCCCACCACCCCCACCCCCCAGCAGTGCAGGGGCACCCTCCACCAGGCCCCCACCCATGTCCCCTATCACCCCCACCCCCCAGCAGTGCAGGGGCACCCTCCACCAGGCCCCCACTCATGTCCTCTATCACCCCCACCCCCCAGCCACCAGGGGCACCCTCCACCAGGCCCCCACCCATGTCTCCCACCACCCCCACCCCCCAGCCACCAGGGGCACCCTCCACCAGGCCCCCACCCATGTCTCCCAACACCCCCACCCCCCAGCAGTGCAGGGGCACCCTCCACCTGGCCCCCACCCATGTCCCCTATCACCCCCACCCCCCAGCCACCAGGGGCACCCTCCACCAGGCCCCCATCCATGTCTCCCACCACCCCCACCCCCCAGCAGTGCAGGGACACCCTCCACCAGGCCCCCACCCATGTCCCCTATCACCCCCACCCCCCAGCAGTGCAGGGGCACCCTCCACCAGGCCGCCACCCATGTCTCCCACCACCCCCACCCCCCAGCATCCAGGGGCACCCTCCACCAGGCTCCCACCCATGTCTCCCACCACCCCCACCCCCCAGCCACCAGGGGCACCCTCCACCAGGCCCCCACTCATGTCTCCCACCACCCCCACCCCCCAGCATCCAGGGGCACCCTCCACCAGGCCCCCACCCATGTCTCCCACCACCCCCACCCTCCAGCCACCAGGGGCACCCTCCACCAGGCCCCCACTCATGTCTCCCACCACCCCCACCCCCCAGCATCCAGGGGCACCCTCCACCAGGCCCCCACTCATGTCTCCCACCACCCCCACCCCCCAGCCACCAGAGGCACCCTCCACCAGGCCCCCACTCATGTCTCCCACCACCCCCACCCCCCAGCAGTGCAGGGGCAGCCTCCACCAGGCCCCCACTCATGTCTCCCACCACCCCCACCCCCCAGCTGTGCAGGGGCACCCTCCACTAGGCCCCCACCCATGTCACCCACCACCCCCACCCCCCAGCAGTGCAGGGGCACCCTCCACCAGGCCCCCACTCATGTCCCCTATCACCCCCACTCCCCCGCCACCAGGGGCACCCTCCACCAGGCCCCCACTCATGTCTCCCACCACCCCCACCCCCCAGCATCCAGGGGCACCCTCCACCAGGCCGCCACCCATGTCCCCTATCACCCCCACCCCCCAGCCACCAGGGGCACCCTCCACCAGGCCCCCATCCATGTCTCCCACCACCCCCACCCCCCAGCAGTGCAGGGGCACCCTCCACCAGGCCCCCACCCATGTCCCCTATCACCCCCACCCCCCAGCAGTGCAGGGGCACCCTCCACCAGGCCCCCACCCATGTCTCCCACCACCCCCACCCCCCAGCACTGTGGGGCACCTGCCAGCAGGCCCCCACCCATGTCACCCACCACCCCCACCCCCCAGCAGTGCAGGGGCATCCTCCACCAGGCCCCCACTCATGTCTCCCACCACCCCCACCCCCCAGCAGTGCAGGGGCATCCTCCACCAGGCACCCACACATGTCCCCCTGCCCCCAGGTCCTGACGATACTCAATCATGGCAGTAATGGGCAGCATACCCAGCACAAACACCCAGGCAAGGATTGCATCCACCCACATAGTGAATGCAATTACATGATACAACCCCAATGGCAAGTCTGTAAATGAACACATGTCCGTCACACACACATACACAATGGGTGCAAGTGAATGTCAAAACCCATATCATGACATGTATGAAACCAATGAGAAAATACCACAAGTTAAAGTTAAAAATACATGTATTAAAGATTAAAAATAAGTAAACAAATCAAACATACAACAATGGGGATAACAAAATAAATGGTCCATGTCCAAGAACAAATGTAAAAATAAAAAAAACAAAGTAATCCAAAAACAAATGACGTCCAAAGCAATATCATGTGGAAGGAAAATAATGAAAAACCATTTCCTCATGGTGAACACAATAATTAATAAAAAAAATGTTTCTTCAAAAAGCAAACTATATACACGAATATTCCAGGGTCCATGAGCCCAACACCATAAATGAAACCTACTACTACCTAATGAAAATAATATATACAAAAAAGTGGCCATTGTCCGAGCGGTCCAAAAAAATAAAAATAAATAAAGGAAACCTAACACTAACTAACTAAATAACTATATACAAAGGCAGCGGGCAAGTCCTGCGGCTCAGTCGGTGATGTTGCTGGCCAGGGCATCATCGAACTCCATGTCGATGTCCTGGAGGCGGGACTCTGTCCTGGCCCCGAGGTCTCGCAGGGATAACCCCATGTCCAGCTCAAACTCCCTGCGAGCTTCCTCGAGGCACTCAGCCCGCCTCAACGCCCGACGCATGGAGAACTCCGCCCTGACCATGGTGAGCCGCTCCTCTTCCGCCCGCTGCCGCTCCGCACCTATCCGCTGGACCAACTGCTCCCACACGGAAGACACCACCATCCCAGGGTTGCCCTGCCCTCCGGCCGATGCCTGCCCCTCTGATCTTGATGGCCCCGAGGCATGATGCCTCCCACGTCGAGCCTGCTGCTGCCTCCGACGCCACTGCCTCTGCCAGCACGACGGCATCCAGGCTGATGGAAACCACTGACGCCGTCGTGCACGTGCCCTGCCCGATGATGCTGTCACATCTTCCATCTGCTGGGGTGCAGTTGCTGTGTTGTCCACCCCTGCTGGACCTCCGACTCCCAACTGTGGCAGGGATGGGATCCCCACCGAGCTGGCTGCATTGGTCGGGGCACGTCCACAGGGGGCCCTGGTGGCATCTGGGCCGGAAGACGGCAAGGAGAACGACTGGTGTATAGCCTGCACAGAGGAGGAGAGGGCCGCCAGATTGGCCAACACATGCAGGAAACCCCCGAACATGGCCGATCCCAATTGGGCCACGTCGGCACGGTGCACTTCGTGATGACGTGCGTGCTCCTCCTGGGAAGCACGCACGGCATCACGAATCACAGCCGTGCGCATCGTGACCCCAATCAGGACCTTCTCCACACGGCCAGGGGTTCCCACGTCCGCAGGTGGAGGGAAGTCAGGTGACATGGACATCCCCTCTACCTGCGGACGGGCCTGGGACGGGGCATCCCTGCTGGTGCATGGTGGTGCACTCACATGGTCAGGGACAGCGACATGCACAGGCCCCTCCACGGTGACCTGTGCTGCCTCCTGCCCCTGGCCCTGGACTGCACCACTTGCACCAGCAGGGATGCCCCCACCAGGCCCCATGTGTGCCCCAGTGGCGGCCTCCTCCTCCTCTGTGCAAACCACCAACCTGGATGGCTCCTCACCGTCTCCCACCGTAGCAGGCCCCTGTGGGGGCTCAGCCACCCCTTCCGCTGCAGCCATGGGGGCATCCCCGCCGCCTTGCTCCACAGCGCCGTCTCCGCCCTCTTCTTCACTAGCCGCTGCGTAGAGGGAGACAAAGAACACAAGCATCAGGGCACTGTACAATGGTCCCCTAGACAGGAAGCAATAGCAGATGAGCACCACTGTCAAAGTACACTTCCATCATGTCCCTCCACAACACATGGGTCAGTCCAGGCAAAACACACACAGTAACAGGCATGGTGCATGCCATGGACATTTCCATGCAGGTCCAATGGACTCTTGAAACATTCAATGATATGTAACTCACATGCATCATGGCTCATGCCTATCACATGCACACACTTCACCTCAGTCACATCCATCTGGCCCCAAACACACCAAACACAGCGGATACAAGGGTAATTTGGCTGCTTCACTGAATCTGTGCATTGTCACACACATGTGTCATGCATCCATGGCATGCACAAGTCACAGACACGCAGGTCAGGCACACAGACATGGCTACCATATATGTACCTGCCATCAGCACCCATCCCTCACCCCCACCCATGTCCAGGTACAGAGACTGGCATGCTCTCATGTTCAAAATCTGCATAGGGCTCCCCATGCGGCATTTGAACACATGCAACAACCATGTGGGTCACACATCACTGGTCGCACATGCATTACCATGATGTCCCTGCACACATACATGCATACATGGCCTATGGCACACATACAGGCAAGTATCATAGAACCAGCACACCGCAACATGCCCTGTCTCACACAGTAATGCTTGGACACTTACCGCTCAACTCCAGACGGGCCTCCCTCTCAAGGATCTGGGCGTGGAGCGCTGGGCGTACGCGTTCCAGGACCCTCATCTGGATGGAACTCATGCGGCCCCGGCCCCCCTCCACGAGGCGCCGGGCCTTCACAAGGGTCCTGGACCTCAAGTCCTCCCAGCGCTTCTTGATCTTCAGGACGTTGCGGGTTGCCACCCCCTCCGCGTTGATAGCAACCACACAGTCGGCCCAGATCCTCTCCCGTCCTTCCTTGCTGGCGCGGGACGATCCAAAGAGGGCATCATACTGCCCCAGGACATGCTCCACCAGGACACCAACTTCGGTGGCAGTGAAGCTGGTGCCCCTCTGCCCCTCTGGCCTGGGGTTGCCACTGGTGCCAGATGTGGAAGTGCCCGACATGGCAACCCCAGAGGCAGGTGTGGGTGGGCAACTGGGTCCTGGGGCTGGGCTGTGGAGCGATGTAATCCCAGTCGGGAGTCTTCAGTTCCAGCAGGGGTGGACACAGCAACAGGACCCCTGCAGATGGCTGATGTGCAGGCACCAAATGGCAGGGCATGGTGGCAGCAGGCAGGCAGGCAGGCAGCAGCAGATGGCACGTGGGAGGCTGCTCGGGGCACTGGGGGGCAGTAACTAGGCCTTCTGGGCAGGAGCGTGGTCTTCCGTGTGTTTTCGCGTGGCCAGCTTGATACGGAGTGATTTGGCACGTGAAAATCCTGCACGTCAGCGTGAAATCCGAGGAAAGGCCCTTAGCGCGTAAGCGCGTCAGCACGCATACGCGATTCTATTGGACCAGAGTCCCTCAGCGCGTAAGCGCGTCTGTGATGTGACCCGCACGGGTGTTCCCCACTCAGCACGTGATGACGGAGCACACGTGGAAATACTGCACGTCAGAGTGTCATCGCGTGTAATTGGACAAAAGTGCGCGTACACGCGATTGGCCTATGTACGTGTATTTCATGGGTGCGCGGGCACTTACACACGCAAGTACGTCAGCGCACCTGTATCCCGTGGTGCGTGGGAATTTCCACACGCTATTGGACTGGGAACTGGATTCCAGGGGTGCGCGGGTCACACGCTCGCATAGAACACGCGCAAAGCATAAATTTGCGCACTTTAACAATAACAAGCTCAGACGCCAGGATGAACATACCGTTCCTAGCAGCAGTGGCAGTGGGCTACCAAAGGAGGAGGAGGAGGATAGTCAGGGCCAGAATATTCACACCCAGAACCAGCCTTTTCGGGATGCCTGATGACCAGGTGTATGGGAGGTATAGGTTTCCACCACACATAATACTGGACCTGGTGAGTGAGTGGGAGGATGACCTCACATCACCCACCCTGTGCTCCCAAGCACTCAGCCCCCTGGAGAAGGTCCTCAATGTACTGCACTTCTTAGCCACTGGATCATTTCAGCGGACAAGTGCCATAGTGGGTGGGGTGTCACAGGCCACCCAGTCACGCTGCCTACACCAGGTCTTGAACATCATCACTGCACGCCCATCAGTCCGCAGGCACATATACCTGCCCAGAACACCTGCAGAAAGGCATGCTGCCGCCCTGGATTTTTACGGTGTGGCATGATTCCCCAAAGTGCTAGGTGCCATCGACTGCACCCATGGGGCTCTACGTCCCCCCAGGGCATCTGAGCACATCTATAGGAACCGCAAGCACTGGCATTCCATCAACGTGCAGGTAGCATGTAATGCCAAGGGAATCATCACCTCAGTATATGCCCACTATCGCGGGTCCACCCATGACAGCTTCATTTACCGAATGTCCACCCTAAGCCGGGACCTAGAAGCTGGGCGGCATGGCGATACATGGCTGCTTGGTGAGTATGTATGCCACTGCACATGCATGCATGTTGGATACTGAGCAAGGTCACAACCCCACCAATGATACCAATCACCACCTCCACAGGGGACAGTGCCTACCCTCTCAGCCCCCACATGATGACGCCAATTCGGAACCCCACCACGCCACCCGAGGTAAGATATAACACAGCCCACATTACGACCCGGGGCATAGTGGAGCGCACATTCGGAGTGCTAAAGTCACGCTTTCGCTCCCTTGACCGTTCTGGCGGGCAGCTGTTATACGCTCCCCCAGTAGTGTGCAGGATCATAGTGGCAGCATGTGTCCTGCACAACATTGCAACACGCCGGGGCCTGGCCGTGGACATGGTGGTGGCCCCACATCCCCAACCACATGCACAGCCGCTGCGCATGGGAGGGGAAAGGGCACGGGGGGAGGCAGCCCGTACACAGCTAGTGGCTAATTACTTCACATAGAAATCACACCCCTGTGGAGTGCACACTGCCCTGGCACATTCCATCTGACAATCAATGATGACTCAACCTGACACTGATCCTGAATGTCTGGAGAATGAACCGTGAATACCATATCAGCCTGAGATTGTTCACCTGGAGGTGTCACAATGTGTGCATCCCTACCCACACAGACACCACCAATGCAGTTTTGTGAAGTTACACATTCAAGCAGCTAAAATGAATACCCACTTGCAAAATGCAACAAGAGGACAGTGCCATGTCAGCCAACCCAACCCCAGCACCGCCACATGACACACCGTGCCATGTCATGCTAATTGCAGGTAAACAAAGTAATCCCCACAACATGACACTAGTGTCACTATGTACAGTGTCCCTATTAGAAACCTGCAACACCTGAAATGCTCACAGCAATGCCGGACCAACAACATACTTGAGCAGGTACTACCATTAACATGACATCACAAATGTTACATATTAGTAGTCTCACCACCTGGAAATGCCTGCACTCCCACCACTACCAACTGTGCAGTGTTGGCGCCATGTAGAGTTGTAGGTGCACTGCTGCCAACATGGACCCCATCTCCAGACTAGAGGTCCTTGTGTAGACATGAGGAAGGGACCTGCAAATTGGGAGGTAGACACAGAAGATGAGTTACACATCAATGCAACATGCAGTGTACAACACAACAGCAATATGCACTAGGAATGTATACACAGTATTGACTACAGACTGCCCACACAGCTCATGGGAGTCCAACGTCACTGTGTAATTCACTGTCACTTGGGCACACCCTTTGCAAGCCCATGGAAACGGGAAGCAGGAGGGGTGTGTGTGACTCAAACCCAAGCATCTGAACCAAATACATGAGAAGCCTGCATGTGCCCAGCCACAATGCAGCATATGCCCACAGGAACCACGGAAGCCAACAAATCGTCCCAAAAAAATAGGGAATAAAATAAATAAAAATAAGAATAAAAATAAGAAACAATCAAAAATGGCCATTGATGGGCCCGGGGGGGTTGGGGAGGCCACCCAGGAGGTCCGAGGACAGGATGCACACCAGAACCCACCTGCGTGGATCCTGGGAAAATAAAACACCTCCATGGGCTCATGGCCCACACGGCTACCCTATTGTGGGAGTATCACTGCTGTCGCTATTATCACCCTGTGCAGATGCATCCGGAGGTGGTTGCACTATGGGAGGCAGCCCACGCAAGGCCCTAGTCTGCTCCTCCATGGCTGCAAGCATGCGGGTGTGGTAGGTCTGGTTCTGGAGGATGAGTGTGCAGAGGTCCCCATGCAACAACTCACGGGATGCCCGGACCTCCGCCCTCGTTGCCTGCATCTCAGCTGAGAGCGTACGGGTGAGACGCTCCAGCTGCTGTTCTGTCCTTTGGTGTGTTGAAGCCTCAAGCTCAACAAGAGTTGTCCTGAGGTGAAGGAGCTCCTGACTCAGGGCTTCCCTGTGGCCCTGGGACTCAATGGAGATGGCCTCCTGCAGAGTCGCCAGTGCCGCCCGCCTGTCCCTGTTGGACCCCAACATGTCCTCCCTGTGTGACTGGCAGATGGAGTCGGTTGCCTGCTCTAGTCGCTCCATCAGCCTTTCTGGGGGGACAATGGAAGTGGCCACCCTATCCATGGCCTGAGCCATCATCTCGGATGATGCAGCCTGTTGGGTTGCCATACCGTAAATGGATTGCTCCCATGCGGTATTGCCAGGTGGCGTACGGCCACCACGTCGGCGGGCACCACACCTGTCTGGGGCAAGGCGAACTGCGCCTTGCTGTGCCGGCACTGCCTGAGGCTGCAGGACTGCATTCCCCCTCTGATCTGCTGGCCCAGGAACAGGATCAGATGTCGCGGAGTGTGACCCTGCATCCGTAACCACCAAAGGCGTAGCTGCCAACACTGACATCCCCATGGAGGGTTCTGACCCTGGTGCAGGTGGGTGAGACAGAACAGAATCCCTCCCTGGAACACTCACCTGCGACGGCACGTAGGTCTCATCCGAATCAACACCTGAGTACAGCTCGGGGGAGGTGCAGCCAGAGACACCCCTTGAGAGCACGACCTGCAGCACTTGTGGGTTCTCCCCCACCACCACACCACGTCCCTCACTGGTGGTTGGTCGGCCCTCGGACCCCTCCTGGGTCTGCACCATCTCCACAACCCCAGCAGTATCAGGTGCGTCTTCCCCTGCAAAGACATGAAAACAAAGAAATGGAAACAGGCATTAGCACCATGGCACACAATGAGGGCTGAGAAGCAAGAGAACCAGTACTTGATTGACACATGTCCCACATGACTAAAACCCTCCCATGCATGCACCCTCACCGCGTATGAAGTGCAGGCAAATGGCACACACTGATGACACCAAGATGGAAGATGAACACATTTTCTGCATGCTGCCTGGCAGTGGCATCACACATTGGCCTGTGATTGCCAGGTGAAACACACATGCCATCACACAGATGGCATGTACCATTGCTATTGAGTGAAGATGGAGAGGAGGGCAGCACCTATTCATTCAGTCCAGTTCCCGCATGTAATCGCTTTTCTAATTCTAACAGGTCAGATTTTTCACCTGGAGCTGCCAGTCTGAAATGGTCCAATTGCACAGGGACATGTGTGTACAAATGATATCCAGGTAACAAAGTCACTCCACTTTACCATAGCCATGTCAGACATGTGACTAGAGGACTGCGAAATGCCTAGTAAAAGTGGTGGAATGCAAACAATCTGCCTGAATGAACAGTGAAAAATAAGCAACAATGTTGTGGCAAGGTGACACTTCTAGGGCAACTGGCGTGCAGTTGGGCTAGATGTCTACTGTTGGCAGAAGGGATACTGCTATGGCCTAATGCAGCTGCGCAGGATGTATTGCATGAAGCACATGGCTGACCCATACGACTCAGGCGCACACACTCTCACCTGGCACACAAACAGAAGCCCTCACACACACACCATGCACATGGATGACACACACATGCATGTGCACTCACCGGACAATGCCTCGTAATCAGGCAGATCTCCCACGCCTTGGATCTGTTCCTCCGTGACGTAGGTCCCAGCGACTGACTCATGTGGAGTGAGTTCCATGTCTACTACTGGAGACCCACCTCCAGTCACTAGAGTTGCGGCATGACTTGAGGCCAGCTTACTCTTTGCCCTGCGCTTTAGGTCATTCCAGCGCTTATAGCAATCATTGGATGTGCGCCTCACGATTCCAAGGGCACTTACCATGTCCGCAACGGTCTGCCAGTGTGCCTGGCGTTGTGCAGGTGTGGTCTTGAATCCTGCAACAATGACCATCTCGTTGTCATGTCCGGACACATACTCGACAAGTGCATTCAGTTCGTCATCCGTGAAGCTGGGCTTCCTGGACGGGCCGGACTGTGTAGCCGTGTCTGGGGCATCAGCCTGTGCCGGACGAGCACTCTTCCTCTTCCGCTTGGAAGGTGGTGGTGATCCTGAGTGTCCTGCGCCGCTCTGGACACTAGGGGCAGGAGCCCTGGTGGACTCTGTATCAGGAGTGTGGGATTGCACACTCAGCATGGGAGTTGGTGCAGGCATTGGCTCTAGTGTGATGGTGTCAGGGGGAATGTCAGCAGCATGGACTAGGACCGACACTGTCCTGGCTGGGTGTGTGAGGGCTGGGGTGGATGGAGCCGCAGCTGCCCCTGCAGCCTCTCCGCTCTGCCTCCTTGGTGCAGCAGATGACCTTGCTTGCCCAGATGCACGTGGCATGGTGACATCAACGTGCACCAGCGCACGTGTCATAGGCCTGCTGACCTGGAAGTCAGCCATGGAGTCAGCCAGATCTGGTGCCACAATGGGCTGGTCCAACAAGGGCTGAGCATGGATGGTGTCAGCCACATCAGCCTCAACGGGAGGGGGGGGGGATTATGGGTGCCCTTGACTGGTCCTCCACACATGGGGGGACAGGCTCACCCTGCAAGTAACGACCACGTCCCCTACCGGATCCACCACGGCCACCACTTGTGGCTCTTCCACCTTTGCCACCCTTACGGAATCCTCGCCTCCCAGCCATGGCACTGATGTAAATGTGCGTATGGGAGTGGCTGTAAACTTTTGTCCTGGGCAATTGGGGGTCAAAGGGGTTGGGTACCAGATGGTGATTGTACCCTAGTGCTCTTGCAAGGCTGATTGTAACCCCTGGGGAAAGATGACGGGTCACGCTACGCACAGGAGCCCCAAAAAAGGGAGATGACGTGCACGCAACCCCTCCTAGACCACGTGTGCAGAAAGAAAAACCTGCACTACGCTGTGGCACCCAGTAACACAAGAATGAATGTATGCGTGTCACACGCAGCCTAGAATGACCTCTGAAGGGGTAGGCTACACACGGGGCAAGCACAGATGTTAGATACGTGCGTGACTCACCGTCTGCCTGGTAAACGAGCGTGTAAAAGGAGCACGTTTGGTTGGCAACACCCCCGCCAAAAGAAGATTTGTACGCTGTCTGAGGAGACAGGACAACAGTAGAGGGAACACTGTTTGAGGGAACAGGCCCAGGTAAACCAGTAAAAGCGAAAAAAGAGAAAAAGCTGTCAGAGGTAACAGGGAATACGAACTTGAAACGCCGTGAAGTAAATCGCGTGTGAAACGACAAGAAGTACAGAATTCACCCACTCGCTCTCCACGAAAAGCACGTACAAGGAAAACGTGTTCTACACGTACCTTTTATACAGCCCCACACGTCCAGCGTCACTTACGCGGCGTGTACGCGCTAGGGCCATTTCCACCAATTACATGCTTTGTCACTTCTGCGTGTCGGGCGATTTCCACCAATTACACGCTTTGTCACTTCTGCGTGTAGGGCCATTTCCACCAATCACACGCTTTGTCACTTCTGCGTGTAGGGCCATTTCCACCAATCACACGCTTTGTCACTTCTGCGTGTAGGGCCATTTCCACCAATCACACGCGATTACACTCTGACGTGCAGTCTTTCCACGTGTGCTCTGTCATCACGTGCTGTGTGGGAAACACCCGTGCGGGTCACGTCACAGACGCGCTTACGCGCTGAGGGCCTTTCCTCGGTTTTCACGCTGACGTGCAGGATTTTCACGTGCCAAATCACTCCGTACCAAGCTGGCCACGCGTACGCACACGGAATACCATGCTCCTGCCCGGAAGGCCGAACTACTGCCCCCCAGTGCCCCGAGCACGCTCCCACCTGCTGCTGCCTGACTGCCTGCTGCCCCTGCACTGCTGGGGGGTGGGGGTGGTGGGAGACATGAGTGGGGGCCTGGTGGAGGCTGCCCCTGCACTGCTGGGGGGTGGGGGTGGTGGGAGACATGGATGGGGGCCTGGTGGAGGGTGGCCCTGGTGGCGGGGGGGTGGGGGTGATAGGGGACATGAGTGGGGGCCTGGTGGAGGCTGCCCCTGCACTGCTGGGGGGTGGGGGTGATAGGGGACATGGGTGGGGGCCTGGTGGAGGGTGCCCCTGGTGGCTGGGGGGTGGGGGTGATAGGGGACATGAGTGGGGGCCTGGTGGAGGGTGCCCCTGCACTGCTGGGGGGTGGGGGTGATAGGGGACATGAGTGGGGGCCTGGTGGAGGGTGCCCCTGGTGGCTGGGGGGTGGGGGTGGTGGGAGACATGGGTGGGAGCCTGGTGGAGGGTGCCCCTGGATGCTGGGGGGTGGGGGTGGTGGGAGACATGGGTGGCGGCCTGGTGGAGGGTGCCCCTGGATGCTGGGGGGTGGGGGTGGTGGGAGACATGAGTGGGGGCCTGGTGGAGGGTGCCCCTGGTGGCGGGGGGGTGGGGGTGATAGGGGACATGAGTGGGGGCCTGTTGGAGGGTGCCCCTGCACTGCTGGGGGGTGGGGGTGGTGGGAGACATGGATGGGGGCCTGGTGGAGGGTGCCCCTGGTGGCGGGGGGGTGGGGTGATAGGGGACATGAGTGGGGGCCTAGTGGAGACTGCCCCTGCACTGCTGGGGGGTGGGGGTGGTGGGAGACATGAGTGGGGGCCTGGTGGAGGGTGCCCCTGGTGGCTGGGGGGTGGGGGTGGTGGGAGACATGAGTGGGGGCCTGGTGGAGGGTGCCCCTGGTGGCTGGGGGGTGGGGGTGATAGGGGAATGAGTGGGGGCCTGGTGGAGGGTGCCCCTGCACTGCTGGGGGGTGGGGGTGATAGGGGACATGAGTGGGGGCCTGGTGGAGGGTGCCCCTGCACTGCTGGGGGGTGGGGGTGATAGGGGACATGGGTGGGGGCCTGGTGGAGGGTGCCCCTGCACTGCTGGGGGGTGGGGGTGATGGGAGACATGGATGGGGGCCTGGTGGAGGGTGCCCCTGGTGGCTGGGGGGTGGGGGTGATAGGGGACATGAGTGGGGGCCTGGTGGAGGGTGCCCCTGGTGGCTGGGGGTGGGGGTGATAGGGGACATGTGTGGGGGCCTGGTGGAGGGTGCCCCTGCACTGCTGGGGGGTGGGGGTGTTGGGAGACATGGGTGGGGGCCTGGTGGAGGGTGCCCCTGCACTGCTGGGGGGTGGGGGTGGTGGTAGACATGAGTGGGGGCCTGGTGGAGGCTGCCCCTGGTGGCTGGGGGGTGGGGGTGGTGGGAGACATGAGTGGGGGCCTGGTGGAGGGTGCCCCTGGTGGCTGGGGGGTGGGGGTGGTGGGAGACATGGGTGGGGGCCTGGTGGAGGGTGCCCCTGGATGCTGGGGGGTGGGGGTGGTGGGAGACATGAGTGGGGGCCTGGTGGAGGGTGCCCCTGGTGGCTGGGGGGTGGGGGTGGTGGGAGACATGGGGGTGGGGGCCTGGTGGAGGGTGCCCCTGGATGCTGGGGTGTGGGGGTGGTGGGAGACATGAGTGGGGGCCTGGTGGAGGGTGCCCCTGGTGGCTGGGGGGTGGGGGTGGTGGGAGACATGGGTGGGAGCCTGGTGGAGGGTGCCCCTGGATGCTGGGGGGTGGGGGTGGTGGGAGACATGGGTGGCGGCCTGGTGGAGGGTGCCCCTGGTGGCTGGGGGGTGGGGGTGATAGGGGACATGGGTGGGGGCCTGGTGGAGGGTGCCCCTGCACTGCTGGGGGGTGGGGGTGGTGGGAGACATGGATGGGGGCCTGGTGGAGGGTGCCCCTGGTGGCTGGGGGGTGGGGGTGATAGGGGACATGGGTGGGGCCAGGTGGAGGGTGCCCCTGCACTTCTGGGGGGTGGGGGTGTTGGGAGACATGGGTGGGGGCCTGGTGGAGGGTGCCCCTGGTGGCTGGGGGGTGGGGGTGGTGGGAGACATGGGTGGGGGCCTGGTGGAGGGTGCCCCTGGTGGCTGGGGGGTGGGGGTGATAGGGGACATGAGTGGGGGCCTGGTGGAGGGTGCCCCTGCACTGCTGGGGGGTGGGGGTGATAGGGGACATGGGTGGGGGCCTGGTGGAGGGTGCCCCTGCACTGCTGGGGGGTGGGGGTGGTGGGAGACATGAGTGGGGGCCTGGTGGAGGGTGCCCCTGGTGGCTGGGGGGTGGGGGTGGTGGGAGACATGGGTGGGGGCCTGGTGGAGGGTGCCCCTGGATGCTGGGGGGTGGGGGTGGTGGGAGACATGAGTGGGGGCCTGGTGGAGGGTGCCCCTGGTGGCTGGGGGGTGGGGGTGGTGGGAGACATGGGTGGGAGCCTGGTGGAGGGTGCCCCTGGATGCTGGGGGGTGGGGGTGGTGGGAGACATGGGTGGCGGCCTGGTGGAGGGTTCCCCTGGATGCTGGGGGGTGGGGGTGGTGGGAGACATGAGTGGGGGCCTGGTGGAGGGTGCCCCTGGTGGCGGGGGGGTGGGGGTGATAGGGGACATGAGTGGGGGCCTGGTGGAGGGTGCCCCTGCACTGCTGGGGGGTGGGGGTGGTGGGAGACATGGATGGGGGCCTGGTGGAGGGTGCTCCTGGTGGCGGGGGGGTGGGGGTGATAGGGGACATGAGTGGGGGCCTGGTGGAGGCTGCCCCTGCACTGCTGGGGGTGGGGGTGGTGGGAGACATGAGTGGGGGCCTGGTGGAGGGTGCCCCTGGTGGCTGGGGGGTGGGGGTGGTGGGAGACATGAGTGGGGGCCTGGTGAGGGTGCCCCTGGTGGCTGGGGGGTGGGGGTGATAGGGGACATGGGTGGGGGCCTGGTGGAGGGTGCCCCTGCACTGCTGGGGGGTGGGGGTGATAGGGGACATGAGTGGGGGCCTGGTGGAGGGTGCCCCTGCACTGCTGGGGGGTGGGGGTGATAGGGGACATGGGTGGGGGCCTGCTGGAGGGTGCCCCTGCACTGCTGGGGGGTGGGGGTGGTGGGAGACATGGATGGGGGCCTGGTGGAGGGTGCCCCTGGTGGCGGGGGGGGTGGGGGTGATAGGGGACATGAGTGGGGGCCTGGTGGAGGCTGCCCCTGCACTGCTGGGGGGTGGGGGTGGTGGGAGACATGAGTGGGGGCCTGGTGGAGGGTGCCCCTGGATGCTGGGGGGTGGGGGTGGTGGGAGACATGGATGGGGGCCTGGTGGAGGGTGCCCCTGGTGGCTGGGGGGTGGGGGTGATAGGCGACATGGGTGGGGGCCTGGTGGAGGGTGCCCCTGGATGCTGGGGGGTGGGGGTGGTGGGAGACATGAGTGGGGGCCTGGTGGAGGCTGCCCCTGCACTGCTGGGGGGTGGGGGTGGTGGGGACATGAGTGGGGGCCTGGTGGAGGTTGCCCCTGGTGGCTGGGTGGTGGGGGTGGTGAGAGACATGGGTGAGGTCCTGGTGGAGGGTGCCCCTGGATGCTGGGGGGTGGGGGTGGTGGGAGATATGAGTGGAGGCCTGGTGGAGGCAGCCCCTGCACTGCTGGGGGGTGGGGGTGTTGGGAGACATGGGTGGGGGCCTGGTGGAGGCTGCCCCTGCACTGCTGGGGGGTGGGGGTGCAGGGGGACATGAGCAGGTGTGCAGGGTAGTCCCCTGTTTTGTGGGCTGCCTGCAGGGGCCGTGGAGGGTGTACAGGGAACACCTGTGAGAACCCACATAGCCTAATTGCGTGTGATAATTCCCGCACACCCCTGTAATACACGTACCTGGCCAAATCGCATGTGAGAATTCCCGCGCACCCCTGTAATACACGTACCCAGCCGAATCGCGTGTAGAACCTCCCATGTACCCCTGTAATACACGTACCCAGCCAAATCGCATGTGATAATTCCCACGTACCCCTGTAATACACGTACCCTGGCCAATCGCGTGTAGAACTTCCCACGCACCCCTGTAATACACGTACCTGGCCAAATCGCATGTGAGAATTCCCGCGCACCCCTGTAATACACGTACCCAGCCAAATCGCGTGTAGAACTTCCCGTGTACCCCTGTAATACACGTACCCAGCCAAATCGCGTGTGATAATTCCTGCCTACCCCTGTGATACACGTGCCCTGGCTAATCGCGTGTTAAACTTCACGCGTACCCCTGTAATACACGTACACTGGCCAATCGCGGGTAGAACTTCCCGCGTACCCCTGTAATACACGTACCCTGGCTAATCGCGTGTATAACTTCACGCGTACCCCTGATATGCACGTTACCCGCTTTGCGTTCCTTGTTTGGCAGCTCTGTAGACTGGTCCAGGGTTAGCGCAGCCCTTTGAGATGATTTAGCGATTTTGATGGCTTTTCCTTGCGCGAGGGCGTTCTTGGGGGCGTTACTGGCGCTGCTGCAGGGTCGCTGCGATACTTTGCGCCACGGCTGGTTTGGGAGCCTAAAATCCATGAATACGCTGTGCGCGGAAATCGGTTTTAGCGCACGTGCCTGGCGCAGACAATCGCACGCGGACGAAATTCTATGAATTACCCTGTAAATAATTTAGAAAAATCAATCTCAAACACAGCAGGCTTAGAAAAGATGTTAAAATTATCCTTAAATTGCAGAGTAATGCTTAAACGTAACCTTGACGTGGACCAAGGACTAGTTAATGGAGCACTGGGTACAGTTGTTGGCTTTCAAACATACCCACGTGACAACAAAATTCAGTTTGTCAATATACTCTTTGACAAACTTTCAGAAGTAAAACGGATAGGACGCTCAACAGCTAGATTCCTTCTCTTCAAAGATATGTATGTACGCAGAGAACAATTTTCTCTAACTCTTGCATACGCAGTCACGATTCATAAATCACAAGGTCTTACCCTAGACAAAGCAGTGATAGATATTGGTAACACAGTCTTTAAAGAATGCATGAGCTACGTAGCACTATCACGCTTACGTACACTTGACGGTCTATTTCTAATCAACTTTGATACAAGTAAAGTAAACGCTGATATTCTTTGCATTTTAGAATATAATAGACTTCGCTCACTATACACTCCCCATCTAAACACATATTCTGTTCCACAAAAACTAAAACGTTGTAAAAGAAAACTAAATCAAACAGAAATGCAACATGACGTCACTGCAAATCCTCCAAAGAGAGTAAAAGAAACTAATACTTCATCAAGTACCACAAACAAAAAAGAATCATTTAGAGAAAGTAAACCAGGTACTTCTTTAAAGAAGGAAGACAAACTCCAAAAAAAGCAGTTAGATACAGAACTACCTGGACCATTTAAATTCTCAAATATAGTTGGTGTAAGTTGCTATGCAAATGTAGCAATGAATATTCTATTTCAATTACCACCAATTGTTGACAACATTTACTTACACAGTACAGACCCATTGTGTTTGCAAATGTTAGTACTTCACAGAAATGCAGCAAACAATCCTGACAACACATATAGAGTTTTTGGAATAAGACGACAATTGGACTACTGTGCTGGAATGGTTAAATTCACTATAAACTCACAGGAAGATCCACAAGAATTTCTAATGTACTTACTACAAGTACTGGAAAACAAAAACATACCTATAAATGAAATCTTTCAGATTTCATACATGTGGAAACATACATGCACTCTCTGCAACAATGTGACACAAGAAGAAATCCACCAATGAACGCTTCATATATATATCAATACCAAATTGTGAATCCATTCCATTTCAGCAACTTGTACAAAATGCAAACTATGGTAGATTATGCTCTACCTGCAATTCAGATAATCGCTCCACGTTAGTAATACAAACACATAGTAAATACGTAATACTAATGCTTCTACGTTACAATGCAGATGGTACCAAAAACAACTGCAAGCTGACTGGATTCACACATGGTCAAATATCACTTGGTAAGAAAACCTTCACAACAATAGGTATAATCTACCACGCAGGAGCCACAACCAATTCAGGGCACTACACTGCATATATGAAAAAGAAATGTGGATCGTTTGAATGTAATGATAGTACCATTACTGTAAAGCAGAGATTACCAGCAAATCTTACAAACGCTTATTTGATGTTCTTAAAACCAAAATTTGATAAATAAACTGTATTTAAACCTCTAAGTAAATTTGTGTTAAAAAAATATAAACTGTTAGAATACTCCAAAAGCTATCTAACTGCTCAAAGATTCTACAACAACTAATCAGATAAATGAATACCGCTAAATTAGACCAAAGAATACACAGTTAGAATACGCCAATTGGTATCTAACTGTCCCAAAATTATAAATTTGTGTTCAAATAATATAAACTGTTAGAATACTCCAAAAGCTATCTAACAGCTCAAAGATTCTACAACAACTAATCAGATAGATGAATACCACTAAATTAGGCCAAAAAATACACAGTTAGAATACGCCAATTGGTATCTAACTGTCCCAAAATTTAACAATATCCAAATAGATAAATCAAAACCACTAAAATATATTAAAAAAAAAAAACAGTTAGAATACGCCAATTGGTATCTAACTGCTCCAAAATTTTATAATTTCAAAACAAATGAACAATCTGTTACTGCTCCAAAAAAAATACAACAAAGCAAAGTATAAAGCATTAGCCAGAAACAACAAGTGAACACTGAAAACAAACAAACAAATAAACTGTAGCATAACAGAAAAAGGTTTTTTTTTTTAATCCAACATGGATTTTTTTTTCTCCCACAGACCCAATGATTTTAGCAACAAATACAGAAACTGAGCAAATTGCACAGTACTCTGATTTGTACTCTACTAAATATGAGGGTCGAAAAAAAATAAAAGTATATTGCTTATACAATGTAATAAGTCATTACAAAATACTAATACTAACATGCTATTTTCTTTTATCACAGAAATGAAGAAGAAAAACATGGACTCCCATTACTAGACCAAACAGTAAGTATACAATAATAAGGACAAACATAGCAGCATATCACATCCATAGTATCTAATACCTTTGTTCCTTATACATTTGTTTTTCACCCAAGGTTATAAGCAAATATGAATGTGATATGCTGCGGTGGTTGTTGCCAGGGCATAGAGTCCTGGGTGCATGGCCAAATGGCCATGCACCCAAAACTCTATGCCCTGGCAACAACCACCGCAGCATATCACATCCATAGAGTCAAACATTTCAACTATGATCTATGGGAAACTTTTAATGTCCGCGAACAATGTGACTGTTCTTGGAACACTTTGAACTTGCCAGCGAACAATACGGACACCGTTTTCAGGACACCCCCTACGAACATTTCAGAACAACGCGATAGTTCTTAGAACACTTTCAACTTAACAACGAACAATACGGACAGCGTCCTCAGGACACCCCCTACGAACACTCCCCGGACACCGGGAGTGTTCTTAGAAGCGTCTTCAGAACACCACCATCTTGTTTATTTGCGAACATTTCAGGACACCACGAGTGTTCTTAGGACACATTCAACTTGACAAAGAACAATACGGACAGCGTCCTCAGGACACCCCCTACGAACACTCCCCGGACACCGCGAGTGTTCTTAGAAGCGTCTTCAGAACACCCCCATTTTGTTTATTTGAGAACATTTCAGGACACCGCGAGTGTTCTTAGGACACATTCAACTTGACAGAGAACAATACGGACAGCGTCCTCAGGACACCCCCTACGAACACTCCCCGGACACTGCGAGTGTTCTTAGAAGCGTCTTCAGAACACCACCATCTTGTTTATTTGCGAACATTTCAGTACACCGTGAGTGTTCTTAGGACAGATTCAACTTGACAGAGAACAATACGGACAGCTTCCTCAGGACACCCCCTACGAACATTCCCCGGACACCGCGAGTGTTCTTAGAAGCGTCTTCAGAACACCCCCATTTTGTTTATTTGCGAACATTTCAGGACACCGCGAGTGTTCTTAGGACACATTTAACTTGACAGAGAACAATACGGACAGCGTCCTCAGGACACCCCCTACGAACACTCCCCGGACACCGCGAGTGTTCTTAGAAGCGTCTTCAGAACACCCCCATTTTGTTTATTTGCGAACATTTCAGGACACCGCGCGTGTTCTTAGAACACATTCAACTTGACAGCGAACAATATGGACAGCGTCCTCAGGACACCCCCTACGAACACTCCCCGGACACCGCGAGTGTTCTTAGAACAGTTTCACTTTGTTTGCGAACAAAACGGACACATATTGACTCCTTAGAACACCCCCTAGTCAGTTTATTCAGAACATTTCAGAACAACCGTGATGGCCGCAAACAAATCGAACACAAAAAGAACGTCTAACACATAAAAAACACAACTTTCATCTCATACACTCCCACCCTCCCCAAACACTCCTACACACCAACACACTCTACAAAATACACATTTTGAACAAAGTTTCACCGCGCTGTCCGGGGACGTCCGCGAATCCAAGCTGGCGGGCGATACCGAAAAATCTGACCCGCTTCACGCTCCACGCCATCCAATCAGCGAACACTTTGCATGTCCGCGAACATCACGCAAGACGATTGGCCAATCAGGACTCTTTCCGCGGAGCGAACAGGGAAGTGTGTCCGCAAACCCAACACAGATATCACTCATTTTTTTTTTTACCTACTTTTTGGTCATTTTAAAAAAAACTACTGGATGGATTTTCACCAAATTTGCAAAAGCACGCTTTCGGGACCAAACCGCTGCTCCTGGTCCAAATTTGGTGGAAATCCGTCCAGCGGTTTGGGCTGTAGGCGCAAGCAAAATTTTATCCCATTCACTGTATGGAGAGTGAGTATAATGTATACAAACATGAGCATATAGAGGGATGGTAGAGTAATAAAAATGAAACTATGAGAAAGTGCTGATAAGCATAATGATTATCTTCATGCACAGAAAGGATTGCTCTCTTTCAAGCCTGTATCTTCCGCTATGTATATGTTTCATATGATGTGACTGGACCCTAAGTCTACAAATATAGTACCTTTTCAATTTTTACTTCCTGACTGTTACTGAAGAAAACTATGTGGCTTCGATATGTCAGTAAAGGATAAAAAGGGAGAGCCAGCCATGTGATGTCATCAGTGATGTCATCAATGACATTTGTGATGTCATCTTTGATGTCCTGGGTGTTAGTGTTAGCAGTGCACGGTGGCGCGAGTTATGGTTGCTTATGTTACCATAACTGCCGAATTTCAGGGGTTTTTCGTTTTACTTTGAGCCATAACGTCCCTTTAACAAAGTTTTTTCACTGAATTTCATAGGTTTTTAGTTCACAACTTAATCATAATATCCCTGACTTCATATACATGTAACATAGAACATACTAACCCCCTGGTAGTGATTTTAATGTCCGCGGACTACCGCCATGTCCGCAGACACATCGAAAATCTGAGCTTGGTGAATGTAAATTTAAATAGTGTGCCCCATTTCCCCTTTGAAGCAACCCTTACATTCCAAAATAGAAAGGCATTTCCCGTAAAAGATAAAGAAATGCCATCTTCTTTAAAATTAACAGCATTACTGGCATCAATATTCTCATTGTTACAGAAGAACATACCAGCTCAAAGCATGAAGGCACACATGCCTCAGTTGATGACACACCTAGCAATATTTTGCTGAGGACAAAAA
Organism: Ambystoma mexicanum; assembly: GCF_040938575.1. NCBI lineage: Eukaryota > Metazoa > Chordata > Amphibia > Caudata > Ambystomatidae > Ambystoma > Ambystoma mexicanum. The sequence goes on along the minus strand of NC_090930.1, from coordinate 233,796,902 downwards.
ACTGAACTATTGTCCCATATTGCCCTAGGTAGTAATCCAGAAAAAATTACTTTTCCATTTGGAAGGATCTTCATTACTGCTTGAACCAAGCGTTCCAAATCAGCCAACAAAGTAGGGGCACTGACGTTGCCCAAATGGAAAGCACCATAGTGCAAAACTACCACATGCAGACTGTTCATCGTGGCCATATCCTCACAAACTTGTACAATTCCCTGTACATTGCAATCAGGCACACTGCTCCACACCACCTCCACTCCTTTCACATCAAAGTTCTTTGCAACATGCCTGCATTCAGCGTACTGCTGTAAACCATGCACAAACATATCTCCGAGCACCAACACCCTGACTTTCTCCACATCTGCCATCTTCACCACACACAGTCTCTTTCAACACAAATCCACAACCTCGACATCTGATTGGCTGATCCGTACAGTCTTCTTTCCATGTTGGATTTCCTGGAAAAACCCGGATGTAGCACGCCCTGTCCACGAACAGCCGCGGTGTCCGCGGACGGCTTCCACTTTACTCTCTGTGCCATTCCCTCATTGCATACAGCTAAGCAATCACACAATACGAATAACGTCCTCAGGACAACCCCATTTTGTGAATTTTCGAACATTTCAGGACAATTATTATTTCATTATTCAACATATTAACATTACACATATTATACTTTCATCTTGTACTCTGCACACAATGCTATGTTTCTCCATTAGTAGCTCAGTATACTAGTTAGAATCTGATAATACAATGCTATTTATATCAATACATCGTTCAAAGCACTAATAACGGTATGATATTTATTGCAATATCCTTGACACTTTTTTCGCAACATTATAATAAAAATCCTTAGTACAAAAATTCCATGAAAAGTACATACACACGTGATGTCATCAGTGATTTCATCAATGACATTTGTGATGTCATCTTTGATGTCCTGGGTGTTAGTGTTAGCAGTGCACGGTGGCGCGAGTTATGGTTGCTTATGTTACCATAACTGCCAAATTTCAGGGGTTTTTCGGTTTTACTTTGAGCCATAACGTCCCTTTAACAAAGTTTTTTCACTGAATTTCATAGGTTTTTAGTGCACAACTTAACCATAATATCCCTGACTTCATATACATGTAACATAGAACATACTAACCCCCTCGTAGTGATTTTCATGTCCGCGGACTACCGCCATGTCCGCAGACACATCGAAAATCTGAGCTTGGTGAATGTAAATTTAAATAGTGTGCCCCATTTCCCCTTTGAAGCAACCCTTACATTCCAAAATAGAAAGGCATTTCCCGTAAAAGATAATGAAATGCCATCTTCTTTAAAATTAACAGCATTACTGGCATCAATATTCTCATTGTTACAGAAGAACATACCAGCTCTAAGCATGAAGGCACACATGCCTCAGTTGATGACACACCTAGCAATATTTTGCTGAGGACAAAAAACTGAACTATTGTCCCATATTGCCCTAGGTAGTAATCCAGAAAAAATTACTTTTCCATTTGGAAGGATCTTCATTACTGCTTGAACCAAGCGTTCCAAATCAGCCAACAAAGTAGGGGCACTGAAGTTGCCCAAATGGAAAGCACCATAGTGCAAAACTACCAGATGCGGACTGTTCATCGTGGCCATATCCTCACAAACTTGTACAATTCCCTGTACATTGCAATCAGGCACACTGCTCCACACCACCTCCACTCCTTTCACATCAAAGTTCTTTGCAACATGCCTGCATTCAGCGTACTGCTGTAAACCATGCACAAACATATCTCTGAGCACCAACACCCTGACTTTCTCCACTTCTGCCATCTTCACCACACACAGTCTCTTTCAACACAAATCCACAACCTCGACATCTGATTGGCTGATCCGTACAGTCTTCTTTCCATGTTGGATTTCCTGGAAAAACCCGGATGTAGCACGCCCTGTCCACGAACAGCCGCGGTGTCCGCGGACGGCGTCCACTTTACTCTCTGTGCCATTCCCTCATTGCATACAGCTAAGCAATCACACAATACGAATAACGTCCTCAGAACAACCCCATTTTGTGAATTTTCCAACATTTCAGGACAATTATTATTTCATTATTCAACATATTAACATTACACATATTATACTTTCATCTTGTACTCTGCACACAATGCTATGTTTCTCCATTAGTAGCTCAGTATACTAGATAGAATCCGATAATACAATGCTATTTATATCAATACATCGTTCAAAGCACTAATAACGGTATGATATTTATTGCAATATCCTTGACACTTTTTTCGCAACATAATAATAAAAATCCCTAGTACACAAATTCCATGAAAAGTACATACACACGTGATGTCATCAGTGATTTCATCAATGACATTTGCGATGTCATCTTTAATGTCCTGGGTGTTAGTCTTAGCAGTGCACTGTGGTGGCGCCAGTTATTTTTCAAAGCTTACCATAACTTGCAATTGTCAGGGGTCTTTCGGCTGTACTTGGAACCATAACGTCCTTTAAACAAACTTTTTTTAATATCACGCAAACAATATACACACATGGCGTGCAAAAACCAACTTCTACAGATGGCTTTACACAGAATGTTCCAAAGTAAGAATTTATGCTCGTTCACAGTGAAGGTCAGCTGCTTCCATTTTTTTCTCGGGCCCCGGAGAGGCTCACAAAGCGGACTATAAGGTTGTATTGTGTTTTGACCTTGACAAACAGAGATTGTGATGAAAGACTTCTCTTGAAGGAGTGTTGCTAAAACGTAAGAGAAGATAAAGATGACATTTCTGAAACGAAACCACTTTTATATATTATATCACTATGCGAAAGATCGTTGGCACACGCGGAGTCGTATTTTGGGACTGCACCACTCGTAGACAATGGAAATTGCAATTGTACTGTAAGTTACCCTTTAGATTACTTTATACCAAATATAATTACAATAGCGTAGCATTAAAGACCGCTCAAGTTGAACTTGTTAGTTGAAAGTGGCATAATGTTTTCTACCGCGCACTATCACCGCCGAATTGATCCCCTGTCGTTTAGAGGGCTCTGAAAAAGGCAGACGACACAGGGTGGGTTAATAGAAATAATTTAACCGGTCTATAGGCGGTCAAGCGCTCTACTCGCTGTGCCACTTCACTGTAGCCTGTCAAGTGGCACAGCGAGTACAGCGCTCGCTTTGACATCCGTGCACAGCTTGCTAACGCAAGTTTGAATCCCGGCAAGGCCAAACTCAGCCTTTCATCCTTCCGTGGTCGATAAATGAGCACCACACACCGTGGTTAATAATAAGCACCGCTTAGATACGTCACGGTTCTTAGCGCTATATGAATGGGAAAATATTATTATTTTATTATTAACATACTCTGTTGCACTATCTTCGATAGCAAATATTTTCACGCCCTAATAAATAAAATGATGATTTTTAATGAAGATCGGCTGGTGATACTAATTTATGTTTTTTAAAACAGGTATGTGGCTCCATTTTGCCTATGTCACGATTTACAGACTCCAGCGGATGGGGTCTTCAACTGTCAGGTGCAGGTCCAAATATGCAACTTCATGACCCTCACCATTTTATGGGACAATCGCCAAGGACCAATATGCCCTTACGCAGTACTTGCGGCTACAAACAACATACCAACCAATAGGGTGGTCTAATGGCTCGTTGTTGGAGCAACCTTCCGATTATCAGAGCAACCATTTACTGCTTTTATCATAAACCAACAGCCTATCTACCGCAAAGGAACAACGCGTGGCTCCAAATAAACTTTTGCTGATCGACAGCAGAGACAATAGCAAGTCGCTGAATATTCACTAAACATTTCATGTGAAATAAATGTACTTTACCAAATGTACAATCCTGCTGTTTACTTTTAAACCACAGTTTCATATTCCGAATTGTGGCGCACTGAATTGTAAGCTGATCTAACACTCTCTGTACCGCAAAGGAACATCGCGTGTCTCAACATGAACTTTTGCGGATCGACAACAAAGACAAATGCAAATTGCTGAATATTCTCTAAACATTTGATGTCAAATAAATGTACTTTACAACATTTAGAATCTTGCTGTTTGCTTTTAAATCACAATTTCATATTCCGAATTGTGGCGCGCTGTGTTGTGACATAATGTGTGTTGTCTTCCGGGTTCTGTGTAAAGTCGTGTAGTACTGGAGACGACTGGGCTCGTTTGATTACGCACCCTGTAACGTCACGGAGAGAGGCGGGGAATATGAATGCTTTGATAATATCAGGCTTAGGGGCGTGAGATATGATTTAGTGTCGCAAAAGCAAGTCAGCCAGGTCAATAGCGCCAGTCATAGGATTATCACATAATGTCGGCGCACACCAGCCGGATTTATCATTTCTTTAGTGGACAAAAAGTCGGTTGACGCCCCTAGGAAATTGTACTATTAGCGGACAAAAGGAGTGCTCTTAAAACACTTTCACCCTGACAACGAACAATCCGTCCAGCGGTTCGGGCTGTAGCCGTGCGCAAAGTTTTTTCCCATTCTCAGAAAACCCCCACTTTGTGTAATTGCAACCATTTCGGGACACTGCGAGTGTTCTTAGAACACATTCAACTAGACAGATTACAATACGGACAGCGTCCTGAGGACACCCCCAGTTTGTGTATTTACGAACAATTAAGTACACCGCGAGTGTTCATAGCTCATTTTTACCTTCCTTGCGAACAAAAATGACCCATACTCCGTCCTCTAAACACCCCACCATTTAGTTTATTTACAAAATGTCAGAACAGCCGTGTTCTCCGTGGACAAATCGAACGCAACAAAAACATCTAGCACATAAAAAAACAAAACATTGAACCTATCTCATACTCCCCCACCCTCCCCAAACACTCGTACACACCAACACACGGCACTAAATACAAATTTTTTATCCACATTTCACTGCGCTGTACGCGGTCGACTGCGAATACAAGATGGCGGGCGCCACAGAAAATCTGACGCGCTCCACGCCCCTCGCCGTCCAATCAGCGAACACGTTGCATGTCCGCGGATATGACGCAAGGCCATGGGCCAATCGGGGTGCTGTCCGCGGAGCGAACAGGGAAGTCCGTCCGCGAAGCGAACACAGATATCACTAATTTTTTTGCCTTACATTTTGGTCATTTTTAAAAAAAGTACTGGACTGATTTACACCAAATTTACAAAAGCACGCTTTTGGGACCAGGCCGCCGCTCCTGCCGCAAATTTGGTGTAAATCCGTCCAGCGGTTCGGGCTGTAGCCGTGCGCAAAGTTTTTTCCCATTCAGTCTATGGGAAAAAAAAAAGTTTTGGGACCCCCCCCCCTATAACTTTCCCCCACCGGACAAATCCTCACCAAACTTTGGTGAGGATCCGTCCAGGGAGAGCGAAGTTATAAGCCGCCCAAAAAGTGCTCTTCCTATATATATATATATATATATATATATATATATATATATATATATATATATATATATATATATAAATAAAAAAATGTGACCCTTTTATTTTCGATCCTTTTGGTTTCGATCAAAAGGGCATTCGACCCTTTTGATTCGAAACTTTGACCGGACACCGTTTTTCTCCTATTCAACAAACCCATGTAAATTCTTCAAATTCTCATACATCTTTCTTTTGAATACTTGTTTCACATCTGTGACATCACAGCGGCCAGATTGAACCAGGCCTGCATGCATTTGTCACATAACCAATCCACTATCGTGATTTAATTTATCATATAACAAATACTGTTTTAAAGCGAGAACATTGTCCACATTCTAAACAATCAGATAGTTTGATGTTTCATATTTAAGTTGAATACACAATCGAAACCAACCTCTTAATGTAGACTAAAGGATGGGGCTGCTGCAGGAAGGCTGAGAGGAGGTCTCAAAATGTGGTATTCCCTGACTTCAAAAGCAATGATCTATCATATCCACAAATCCTATATCCATAGGATGCTAATCTGTGGGTTTTCATTTTATATACACTGATCATTGGATTAAATGGATGTGCTTGAAATTGACTTGCACGTTTTAAAACGTGTGCCTGGCACAGGATTTTCTATCAAAACGTACCTCCCAGTTCAATGTTTTACAAATGTGAGCAGCTAAGAAGGTGAATTACTTAGATAAGATGTATGTCCTTGAGACCACCCATTTCAAGACCTTGATTTCTTAAACATTAAATGCTGTCCCTCTTAACTTCATAAACGTATGTGATTTTCTGGCTAATGAATTAGCATCCTTTACATGTAATATCATTAGAAAGTGAAGTCTATCAATGCTTGGAGTACCAAGGGTATTATTATTTAGATTGCTATTTAACAAGTGTATGCACACATTGAGAAGAAGAGGGGCCAAACACTACCTTGGCTTACCCCTTGCTTAGAGAGAAAACTGGTCTGATAGATGTGCCCACTATCAGACCATGGTTAGTTTATCCTATTGGAGTATCGTTGAAAGATTTCTCAGGCTTTATGTAATCTTTTTGGGCTACTAATGTTGCCCCTGAATGCTACTTTACATGGCATGCCTGCGGTTCTGAATTTAATTAAGGACATTCCACTTCCCACTTTCTTATATAAACTTCTCACACCGGCAAAGCTTGGAATTGCCTGTGAGCATGTTAGATATACTTGGCGCTCATATTTAGGATGTATGAATTCTGATGGTGAGTGGGTTTGTATATGTGCAGGCCCCCACAGGTTTAAGATTGATTTGGATTTGAGATATACCCAGCAGAGGATCTCTCATTGTATTTACTGGTCCCCTTGGAACATGAAACACTGCAAGAATAGCCAATATGGCAGTTATTGGAACAGTAAGAAGGAGGTGGCCACCATTCTGCGTATGTTTTGACTGTGTCACAAAGTCCAGTTCTTTTGGAGTGAAGACCTTCAGAATATCGATCTTGTATTGGGCCTCTCTCTCTCTGGTACTCCCATGATCTGTGTGTTGGGCCTGTTACAGGTTGGATTTAATCTGCCTTCTTGGCTTGCTTTTTTGGGCTTATAGGTCTGTTTTAGAGGCCCAAAAGCAAATTTAGAAATTTTGGAAGAGTGATCTCAAGCCTATTGTTCGTGACTGGTTACATGATTTGTTAATTCTCTCTAGCAGAAGTGTCTTTTCAGATCAAGAAAAAGTTAGGGAAATATTTGGATATTTTCGATGCTTTTAATGAACTATATGTCTAACAACCATATACACCCAACCCATTGACCCCCCCTTTTTATTTTTCCCCTCCTTTCCTTTCTCCATCTATGGTCATTGATGTGCTGTTGTTGGCATATTTCTATTTTTTTTCTACTTACATGCCTATTATGTTTGCTTCATTGTTTGTATCTGTTGTGAAGTTTAATAAAAATGAGTTGCCAAATAAAAGTGTTCAAATTTGCTTAGCAATATTTAGGTCTTCTAAATTCATCTAAATCCTCCAAAAAATGTTCCAAAAACATGAGGTTTACATCCCAACAGATATTTGAGACATAAGTTGTACTATTAAAATTGAGCTCAATTAATATTCCCTCTCTGAAGACAAATTTAGAGCCATCAAGAATTGTTTCTTTCCTTTGCTAATCACAGAGCTTATAATACAATAATTTTGTAAGATTGAACTGTCACATTAATAAGGGACGCAGGTCGATATGCTAGTGATACACTCTTGTTACCTTGACTGAAAGTAGGATGACTTTTTTCCCCCAACACCCAATAACAGCATTCATTTAATGTAAAAGGGGCCATTATGTCTTGACCAGATATGAACAAATTTGTAGAATTTACATCAGAAAACAGCGAGCATAAAACAACAAATAGAACTAATCTTCATTACTAGAATATATGTTTGAATAAGAAGAGAAGGCCTTCATAGTGAAGTGTAGTAGGAGAGAACATGCATTCCTAGCAATAATTGCACTATCCTGTAAATGCGTGAACAATGCAAGAATCATAGGAAAGGTTCTACACTGTTAAATGGGGAATGATTTGCCATCCCTTTGGCAAGTTACAAAATATGTGTGTGTGTCTTTCTCAGCCATGGTTGATAGTAATTCTTCCAAGGAGTCAGACTCTGATTCTTCCTGTTTCCTTGAACATGCAGATGTATGTTTGTTCAATAGGACTCTAATTACAGAGTGATTTATGGATGGAGACTTTAAAGATTATCTTCACTTCTCTTTAAAATTCATGCTATCCTGAAAGTGCCATTCTTATGTAGGTAATTGATTCCTCTGGTGCCTTTGTATCGTTGTTCAAAGGAAAAGGCATGAAAAATATCATAAAATGTATCATTTAACTAAAACTTTTTTTCAAAAGGTCCATATTGTGGGGTCACCAATGGAGGATGTACTTGGAATGCCCCAATGTACCCTTTGACATCACTCGGGTCATATGACTTCTATAGTGGCTGTCAATGAGACATTTTGAAGCTGTGCAGATGAATAAGGTGTACTGGAACAACTTGCCTGTAACATACTATTTTTAAGAGGTGGCACACTTAGTAATACTGTGCTGTTGATGTTGATTCATCCACACACTGAGCAACCTCGGAAAAGGCATCCCCGAGAGTGGCTCCCTGATGGCATTGCAATCTTCTGAAGGTTTTGTGAAGCAGTGGAGTGCTGTGAAACATCAAAAGATGTGATTCATGAATTTGGAGGTGCATCACTGAAGATTTTAATGTTTTTGGTGCCCCTGAGGATTTCTTACATTGAGCTGCTTAAACCAGCACATCCTTTCGCAGAGGAGTAATTATCTTCCCCAAATGGGGATTACTGATGTCAATAAGCATAACATATGGCAGTGATATTGAAGGTTGATTAATCTAAGTTGTTGCAATTCTACAGCCTCATCCTCACTATACTGTACCTACAATTTAAGCAGAATGCATTAGATCAGGCTGCCAGCACCTATATATTCATGTACACATTTAATTACAGTCCCTCCTGATGGTGAACAGTAATACATTTTGCAGACCACAACATATAAGAAAGTAAAAATGCATACCAGAAGGAAGCAAACAAAATAAAATCACTTTGATTCCACACATCAAAAAAATGGCAGCAAAAAGCATGACAGCCAATACCCTATTATTGACAAAAACAGGTCCACACACACTGTTTTGAAAAACCTGAAAATAATGCTTGATAACTAAAATTAGGGTTTGAAGGGTTTTTGGAAAAGAAGCTTAGGTTAAGGGGTGGAATGTTACTTCCCCCCTGAGGGAAATTTGGAGGGAAGATTCGAGGGAGGTTTGCTGGAGTTGTACTCACCTGATTGGAACACCCTCTTGTACCGGTGGAGTCCAGATAAATCTGTTTGAAGGTCTTGTATCTTTGTATTTTGGACTTACACAGGTGGCCGGTCAGAAGGGTCTTTTGTCTGGTAGCCTGCCTACCACCCGATTGGGTTGGATCCAAGGGTCTCTACTGCCTCTTGTTCTGCTTATTGGTGGGAGGAGTATTTTTTTCCCCCAACCTCCAAATCCAATGGAGGAGTATGTTTCACATCAGCTACCTTTGCAGCGGCAGGCGTGTTTGATGGTTTGGGGTTTTGTTTTGCTTTATAGTGGCCACCTGTGGAGATATCGTACGTACATTCTTCTGGCCCTGGCAAAATTAGTTAGTGCAGTCAGATAGGCAAAGAATTACACATAACACGTTGGTTATAGTTATAAGAAAAATGGCACGTTACAGGCCCTTTAATCAATTATAACATACAGAAAGAAAAAATAAACACATAATCTGTTATATATAGACAAAGAAATAATGCATCACCGTTATGATCATCACAGAAGACACCTTCATCTCGGCCACTACAGAACTGCTTAGTCCCACAGCAGGTAGGTAAAGAGATTCATTGTTCTAACTGGATCTGGAGTGCAGCATCCTCCCTCTCAGTGAGACTGCATCACTTGATCATCTGACATAAATATGTGAACTTGTCTTCGCAGCAGAAATACATATTTACTGACTGAGCCCAGAAAAAAGTAGGCTTTCATTACTGTTTCATTCCAGTAAATGGAAGTGAATATCCAAGATTGCCTCGCTTCGTCGCCATGTTTTCTGGCTCAATTTTCACATGCACTACATGTTTTTAGGGTTGTTTTTGTTTTTGTAAGGGCTTTTAGACCTCATAAATCTGGGTGGCCTGTTCTATGACCCAATCCAGGGTCATACGCTTTTCTGTTTGGCAGACTTTTGTTTCTGCTGTACCCAGTCCACTCACCCTTTGACTCAGAGCTGCTGCGATTGGTGGTCCATTCCCTGTCCTCTAGGTGCCCCTACCTCCCAGAATGACGCCTCTGGACTCTTCTGTCCTAAGGTGCTGTAGGCTCTCAGGATAATTTCCCTTTTACTCCCCTTTTTGCACAGGAGTGCACTCATCCTCCTCATCCCTCCTTCCGGGCATGGTGTGGAATTCCCCCACATCCCTGAATGTGTGGAGTTTTTTAAAATAATATTTTGAGGCCTAAACTCTGGTCCTTCTCTTTCTCCAACGTGAAGTAGGTGGTCCCTTTGTGATTTAATTTTCTACCAGTCCAAATCCTTGATCTTCTTCATCAGTTGAGCTCTCCTGGTCAGAAGTACCTTCCAGGGTTTATTTAAAATACCAGAGCCCACTGATCTGGCCACCTTCCCTTCTGTTTGGTAGAGATGAATGTTCATCAATAGCTGATAAGGACTGGCCTTCTGGGTCAATTTGACTGTGCCTGGGTGAGTCCAGCTCCCTCATGTTTCCTCTTTCTTGATAAGCAGTATTCATGAAGTCAGCTGCACTCTGAACATAGCAGGTTGTGAGATGGCATGAGGTCCCTGGTAGAGAGGTCACCACTCTGTAATCGGAGGGTGCTTTTCCATACCCTGCCTGTTGAGGGTGCCACAAAGCCTGTTTATATTTGGCTATTTCACTTTCCAACCTCTCACATTTGTTTTTCTCAGTCCCCATCTCTTTGTCGTATGCGGAAGACTGTGTTTTCAATTCTGACACCAGTGTTTGAGTGGCTTCTAGCACTGTATTCTGTGCCATTAATTGGTCTCTTAGTCCCTTGTTCTCTACACAATGGGACACATTTTCCTACTGTGAGGCTTGCATCATCTGCGCATATTCAGATCATTTCTTTTTCAGGTGGCTAATCTCCTCCTGTTGCTCAATTCTGGCATGTGTTGCCTGCTCTATGACAACCTTTGCCTGCCTCACATGTTCCTTCAATTTTGCATTTTCTAGCCTCATGTCTGTCAGTTCCTGAGAACATGATACACTTTTCTCTGCATCCGCCCTTTACTGATGCACTTCTTGAGAAAAGGCACTATTCTCTTGACTTGAATCAACCCACTTAATAATTAACTGGCTGTTTTCAAATTTCAGTTCATTTAGCACTGATTGAAATCTGAAAATGTCCTCTAAGAAGGCTCTATTATACAACCTGCTCATTTAATGTGTGTTGACTTGCGCGCAGATTTTCAAAAGATTCATTATACTCTGCTTCCAGTCCAGAACATTGCATCTCTCACTCTACATATTCTCGCTGCTGTGGTTTCAGCTCATCTTTTAGCTGTTCAATAATATTTTCAAATATTAGCTCTGAGTTTTGGCTCTGTTGCACTTTCTCTTCTAATTGTTTCAGCTCTTTCTGGGCTTGAGTCTAAAACTCGACTTGGTTTTGCAACACTATTCAGGTGTCTATCTTCTATGAACAACATTTTGAAATAAATGTAAACTGTGAGCTGAGCCATTTTAATTTGCTCATCTTTGCTGGTTTGTGTCATGTAAAAGTTTAGCATGGTCTGATGTAGCAGCCCATTACCCTGCCACATGTCAAGATTTGCAGAGGTAACCTCCTGCATCATTCTGCCTCGCCACATTTCATGTTCCTGTTCTACCCATTAACCTTTAATAAACAATTTGGATAGGAGGTGCTTCCTGGCCACATTGATTTCCACTGTGCTCATTCTGAAATGTGTTCTGCACCTTAAATACTCTCTATGCAAGGGCAAAAATCTCAACCTTGTTCCTGCTAAGTTTCCACTCCCAATGCCAACAGAAAATCAACACTGTTTTATCGGTGTCCAGTCAACTCGTCGAAAAAAAACTGGTCGACTGCAATTTGGTCGACGCAATTTGGTCGAAAACCATTTCGTCGAAATTTTTTTTTTATTTATATATTTATTTTTTGGGTTTTCGTTTAGTTAAAAAAGGGGTTTTTAGAGAAAAAAAGGGGGTTGGGGGGGGACCCCCCCAAAAAAAAAAAAAAAAGGGTTAAAATAGAAAAAAGAAAATTTCGACGAAATGGTTTTCGACCAATTTGCTTCGACCATTTGTCTGGTCGACCAATTTTTTTCGACGAATTGACTGGCAACCTGTTTTATCTATACACCGCCATAGAACCCAGGGTACAAGTTTGAATGGCACCTTAACAATGCAAACACTATGTTCTCTCCACTGCAATTCAATTGCACACATATGAATATGAATTGTCTGCTGCAACTGCACCGTCACAAGTGAAGAACCAGTCCCTGACTTGAGCCCCCAATTGTGTCATGGTTCATTAGGCAGTCACTCTCAACTCAGGGAATTCCACGCCCCCCCCACCCCAAGCAAGGTGGTGCACGCTAAAATGCTTTACAGATTAATTTTCAGTGAGGCTACCACTTCTATCGTACCCTACATCAAAATACCATTTTCACCATAAATCAGCTAGCAAGCAGGCAGGTACATAAGAATATACATGTATTTAAGTGTTTGCAAAGAATCATAGGCATCACAAAAACATCAACCACTAAAGCAGAGGCACTACACAATATCACCAATTCAAATGTCTTGCACAAATTGAAAAACATAGGTTTAAAGGACTTTCAGTTGCTATAAGATACAGGTACAATTTGGAAGTTGGCAATCACAATTTACATCAGATCTCTTGCAAATTGACCAATAGGAAAAATACAAAACACACAGTGATTGCTTAGTTTTGCGCAATACTTCTTTCTCCCAGCAACCCCCACCCTCCAGGCATCAATTAGATATGACCCCTCTCATCTGAAGATAAAGTACTGGGAGGGGGAACACAATGGGAAATCGTGTTGGGCTTTGTATTTAGGTAAAATGCAATATTTTGGAATTCTGATTTGGACTGAAAGGGAACATTCGTTTTACACAATTTGTTTTCAATGGGAATGCAAGGTGTTGGGATTTTTGTTTTGGGGACACTAGCATATTCAATTGATCAGCAGGGTTACCCAATTACATTACAGACTAGAGTCATTTACACTGAGTGCACTGTTGTAGTCCTTTGTCAATTTCGAATTCCGACAAAAACATCACCCAGTGATAAATGACCCTATGGGAATTAATTAAATTATATTTATAGTTGATTGTGCAAATCGGGAATTGTTGAGGAAGTGTGAGCAGGAGAAAACACTGCCAGAGCATTTTGTCACCATTTGCCAGTATTGGGTTGCTGTCCCTTTAAGGAACGTGGAGGGGCGTACTGGAGTGCACTGAATAAATATCCAGGGCTACGCGAAGTGTAGCGGAAGTGTTGAGCAAGTGATTGTCAACGTGTTGGCCATGGTGGGGACGTATGCTCCACCTGATATTCATCTGAGTATTGGTGGCTTTGATTCCATGGGCCACCCAAGACACGGTAAAAGAAGTGTGTCTGACTTGCCTTTACTTTGTTTTACGAATCTTTTATTTGCATCCTGACAGCCTGTCTGACGGAGGACAAAAAGTTAGGTACAGTGACTGGGTGCAGTTAGACTGCTGATACCCTCTGATTTCTAAGGGCAGGGGGGGGGGGAGACCGACTCTGGCGGCTCTTCGAGCTGTTGGGTGTTCCCTGTGCCTGAGAAACTATTCTTTTTGATCATTAATGCTGCCAGTCATCTGTTTAAAGCATACATGTCAATCTATTCTTCTTTTATTGGGTCCGCGAGCAAGTCTCTCCCCGCATGATTTATACCGCGGTCATTGTGCTGAAACCTGTTGTTCGGCCAGTTAAAGACTGCTGATTGGGGATCAAAGCAAGCTGTCCGGATTGGCTATTGTTTGATTTCTAACGTTATTTGTTTGGGCATTTACAGACGTTAACTTGCTTAAAAGAACTGGGGTTGCGAGCGAGTCTCTCCCCTTGTGGTTTGGTCGCTTCTGATCACACACAGCTGGAATTGTGTAAAAAGCACTGCTAGCCTAATCACAGTCGGACATTGTTTGAAATCTGCTTTGAAATTTGTTTGAAACCTGCGGTTCGGGCGGCTAAAGTTTGCTGAGTGGGGACGTAAGCAAGCTCCCCGGATTAACTATAGTTTGATTCTCAATGTTATTTGTTTGGGCAACTACAGACGTTAACTTGCTTAAAAGAACTGGAGTTCCAAGCAAGTCTCTCCCCATGTGGCTTGGTTGCTGCAGATACTGCTGCAGATACTGTAATATTGTAATACTCACTACAAGCCCAGTCACAGTCGGCTGATTGGGGTTTGGTTGTTCCAGACCATACACAGCTGAACACGTGTAATATTTATTGCTAGTCCAATCATAGTCGGATGATTGGGGTTGTGAGCACTTACTTGCATTTTTGTGGTTGTTGATTCGGCATTTGCTATTTACATATTGCAGGCACACAAAATTGTGTGCTCATAAATCTTGGAAATCTGTAAGCAATTGAAGGCATTAACGCTTTAAACGATTGTTGGAGGGTAAGGTGCCGATCACTGGTCTGGTGACTTTGCTTCCCACAGGAACTCATACTGGCTAATTTCACACTTTCACTTTTTTAAGCCGCCTGCTTAGGCTGTTTTAGCATTCAGTAATTTTTCATTATTTTAATTTACTGCAGCGTTCCAGAGGAGTTGCCCAGGAGTATCTGGGATCTTTTATAAAGTTTTTTTCAATTGGTGTCACGCTCAGAAGCATGAGTGGTACACCAGAGGGGACCCCACAGTTGGGGGGCCAGGGACCTCCCCACGTAGTAATTACCCTTCCGTTATGCTCGCAAACTACTCCACTGGGTAATGGAGGCTCACAATTTCCCATGGTAGAGGACATTGTTTTGGGATCCACTCAAAGAATCTCCAAGGTGGAGAAGGAGGACTTGGAGGAGGCTAATCAGGACCCAGCAAAACAAGTGGACTCGATGGCTGAGGTTGTGGGGGATATAAACCGTGTTCTCTCTAATACTGAATCAAATATGAATTCTTTGGTGACAGAGTCAGGGATGGGGGAGAGAGACTTAGTATCAGATAACTCTATACTGGCCCCATTGCTTTCACATGAGCTAGCCAGAAAGGCTTATGGGCCAATGGGCTTTAAATCTAAAGAATTGACAATCCCTGAATCCCCGGTAAGAGACTCAGATTTGTCAGAGACCCTCTTAGGAGACCACCTTTGTGGTAAACAAAGTAGGGGTGGTGGATTTGTGGGTCATGGCATGTCAGGAGTAGACTGGGAATATCAAGGAGGTAGGGGATTGAAATTAAATGGGTCCACTTGGGGTACTGGGCCTGACGCAGAGACACTAAAGGTTGAAGGTATTAAAGAGGTTCCCCAACAGGACCAACTGCCCTCAGTCGACAAACTGTCATTCCCAATTTTTGTCCAGGATTATGGATTCTATGGATAGAGGTTATGACACGTTGAATTTCGAAATTCAGGACTTTATAAATCAGTAAAGGAAGTCCTGAATAAGGTAAACTTACTAGAGGGATACATAATGTCAGTATCAGTCTTTAATACTCTGCATTTAAAAGGGAATGTTACAACAGGGCTTGGTACTCCTGAGGAAGCAGGGGTGGTGCTAAGGAATAAGGAAGCCCCGGTGGTGAACAAGGGGTTGGGGGGGTGGGGGGCTGTAGTAATTCCGGAAGTTAATAAATCAGAAATAGCCCACCCATCTGTGTCATGTCTTGGACTAGTAGAAGTCCAGGGGAAAAAAACCTTTGAATAGTAGCCCAAAGGCAAAGATCCCTGACAACGATAATAGTGTGGGACATAAACAAAAAAAGCCCAAAAACCCAGCAAAATAAGGGGTCTAGGAAATGTCTGCGTAATTTAAGGATGGAAGTGGATAGACATATGCAGATTGACAGGGATGTCCTGGAGCAGAAGAAAAGAGATGTATTCAAATCGAGGAAGGGACTACCAAATAAAGAAAGAGTGGTGAAGGCTGAGGCAGGTAAGGCCTCACCACCCCTAAATAATATGCAGGAGGAGGATAGCCCCTCCTTCGATTTGAGTAACATCTCAGTATACCCAGTGGAGGAGGAGGGTTCAGATAGTAAGGAAGTTCTGGCCTCTGAGGATTCGACCATCATCAATCTTGGTGACAGGAAGGGTATGGGAAAGCGTTGTCTACTGGGGGAGGGCATGGCGATTCCTCTGAGTGGTCCTGCAGACGTGCATGTAGGAAACTCTAACAAAGAGGGCATAAAGATTCACCCACCGAAGGAGGAAATGTCCTGCTCGTCTGCAGTATAAACAGAGTTGTTGTTGTCTCCTCTTTTCTCTCTCCGCCTTGGAGATAGGAGCCCATAATCCCCCGATCTGCATAGGCTCGGTCGGTTTGTGGGCTTTGATTTGATTGTCCCGGGGTCGCATATAGACCGACATCCCTTCAGTTCTTGTGCGATCCATTTTTCGGTCCTGCAACTTGTGGGCCAGCTGTACCGTCAGATTGATGTACTCCACACAGCATTCAGGAGGATTGACCATTTGGGCTAGAACATCATTTGGTTCACCACACAATCCCCAATAAAATAGTATGGTCCTCTTCTCTTCTGGCCAATTTGTCTGAGCTACGAGGCAATTAAAGGTGGCAATATAAGTCAGCAGATCATGGTATCCCTGTCTGAGGGACAATAGTTTGTTATCCAGGGCTTGTAATTGGGTGTGTCTAGCAAACAATTTCTCCAATTCCCATTGGAATTCTCCAAAGTTTCGGAGTAGAGGATGATCCTGATTTACTAATGGTATCGGCAACTCTTGCGCTATTATTAGGAAAGGTCCCAGGACGGCACAAAAAGTGAAGGTGACTTTGGTTCATGAATATGGCATACTTGTTAGGATCGCCGGTAAACGTTCGGGTGGGGCCAGTGGCACTGCTCCTGGGAGCATCACTTGAACTGGTGGTATCAGCTGTGGCATAGGAGTCTGTGCAATTCCAGGTAATCGAACCTGCCCTGCGTGTGTCTGAAGCATCTGCCTTGTCAAGTCATCAGTTCGTTCTCGGGCTACAATAAGGCCCCTTCTTAACTGATTGGTTTCTTGTCTGGAGGCATGTACTTCGGCCCACAGTTCCCCCAGCAATTGGACCAACTGGTCAGTTTCCGAGGTGTTCGTAACGCCCAGGCAGAGATTCGGAGAGGCTTTGCATTCTGTTACACTCACCTGGTCTCTACGGGTAAATTGGGGCGCGGTTGCAGCCCCCCCTGGACATCAGACTTCTTCCCCAGCTCCTGTAGTGTTGACTGCGCTGGTTGCTGACACTGCCCCTGAGAGAATACGAGAGGCAGTGGAAATTCTGTGGTTGGACTGTGATTTCCCTTGAACCCTTCTTCCCAAAATGAGGTGAGCATGTGTCTACCCATATAGTCTCACCTGTTTATTTATGAGGATGAGCTCTCATCCTGCTTCTCAACTGCAGGGGTGCCTTTAATGAACCTAGTTTCTTCACTGGTCTGTGTGTGTGGCAGCCCAAACTGGCTGTGGGTGATCCGCTTCAAAGGGAAGCATTTCTCAACAATGATTACTGTCTGTATCCTTTTGCAATGTCTTTTGTCTGTGATTATTGTCTGTAACCCTTGTAATGTCTTTCCTTCTCCCCAATAGGCGGTGAAGGGCCCAGCAGAGTATCAGTGTTGGGAACGAGTCAAAATGGGGGCCAGAGGAGTTTATGATGTCCCCAGTAGAAGGTAAATTGTGTTCTAAGGTCAAGCGCGAGGTATGTCTTGCGCGCGACCTTAGCGTAAAGTCTTTATGTTGTTTCTAACCTTGTTTGTCCTTTTCTCCAGGAGACGTCTGACGAGAGGCAGCTATTCATAGACCTGCCGGCGGTTGCTGGATGGATGGATCCGCGAGGATGCTGGACGAGAAGAGCTCCCGTGTAGCTTAGACGCCCGGAACAGGTGAGAATGCGCTTCGACTGTGGTGACTGCTGGAATCAGGTAAGATGCGCTGCAGGCGATGGGATTGCGGGAGTCAGGTAAGATGCACTTCAGGCGATTGTATGGCTGGAATCAGGTAAGAGGCGCTTCAGGCAATGGTATAGCTAGAATCAGGTAAGATGCAGGCTGGAGATGATGTTGCTGGAGTTAAGTAAGCTGCGCTTCAACCAATGGTATTGCTGGAATCAAGAAAGAGCGCTTCAGGCGGCGGTGAGCGTTGTGCTGCTATAAGCAGACTAACGCAAAGAGCTTGCATGAGGGCGGGGCAGGCTTAAATAGCTCGGCGCCAACCACGCCTTCTTGGCTCTGCCTTGTGGCCCCACCTTGCCACTCC
The DNA here is from genome assembly GCF_040938575.1 of Ambystoma mexicanum. Taxonomy (NCBI): domain Eukaryota; kingdom Metazoa; phylum Chordata; class Amphibia; order Caudata; family Ambystomatidae; genus Ambystoma; species Ambystoma mexicanum. The sequence continues at coordinate 233,778,437 of NC_090930.1, read as the reverse complement.
CAGAGGATGTTGCATGTGTGGCCCAATGTATCCCTATGGCCACGCCCGACCTGGATGCACGTGGGGAACCTGCAGGGGAGGAAATAACACATGCACCAGAAATAAAGTGTGCACAGCATACTTTCTCATGAGCCTGGCGCCAGAGGCGCCAGGACTGGGTCCACCTGGACCCTTTAGATGATGGAACTAGTGGTCCTTGCCCAGTGGTCATGACAGCATCACATCTTCAAAGGTTTTTGTTTGAAGCTAATGCACAATTAATGGGCAGACATGACATTATAGGTAATTTATGCTGGCTTTGTTACATGCAGATCCCACAATTATGATTTATACTCTGTATATTTTAGCATTTAAGCTGACAACCAGAGGTAGAGGTCCTCAGCCAAAGGTCTTGAGGTCAATGTTTCAGAGGCACATACCTTCCATTTCAATGGGGAAAAACAAGCTACATACATTATTCTAAAAGAATAGTATTTTAGATTTGACACAATGGGCCTCATTACGAGAACGGTGGTAGCCATGGAGCTATTAGATCCACGGCTGCCACCGTTCCGGGCTCCATTACTGGGTTCCTGCAATGAGGACTTACCGGGTTACTCCAAAATAGGAGGACCCGGTAAGTCCTCCATAGAGTAACCCCGCCCCATTCCCATTGAGCCCCCATAGGGCTCAATGGGAATGGGGAGGGAGATAATAACGGGCAGATTACATCTGGCCCATTATTGCCTCCCTCTTCCCCTCGCGGGACCCGGAAAGCACGCCTGGTTTTACCAGGCATGCGATCCAGGTCCCGCGATGGGAAGCTTGTAATCGGCCCTCCCGGAATGAAAGGGGCCGGGCTGTACCGGCCTCCTTCAATCCGGGAGCGCCAGGGTCGTAATGAGGCCCAATGTGTTTAACATGTAACATTTTGTATTCCACTTAGGCATGCTGTTCATATATACAATCTTTCTTTTCTACTATATTAGAACAGAGGTAGATTAATTATGTATCTTATGCACACAGATAGGCCACAGTTAACATAGGAACTAGTGTTCACTTCTACAAAACCAAAATAAGCCTTTCTCTTTCCAGGCTGTCATTTTATATGATGAACGTTAAGTCTCTTTATTCCTGATAAACACAATGTCATTTGACTTTATTTCTTAAATGTCAGGCATCATTCTTCATTTTTATCTTCCAAATGTGAAGTGTTTACAATGTATCTTTTCGTTCCATGTACACTGCTGCAGTTTAACATCTGTCTAAGGTGGCTTTTGCCCGTTTACACAAAGTCAGCAACTATTGCATCACATGTTTCTTTTTGTTTGCCTCAATTGGACACAGTTACAATAATACCGTTCTAAGGCACACTCTCCTTCATCTCAGTCTCTTTGTATTTTACTAAAGTTGAAATAGGCTAATGTTTTCCATTTGCTAGACCTTATATTGAAAAATGACTCTTTTGTACTGGCTTTTATATTTCAATGGAACTCCACATAAGCCAGCTTCACTCTCGCAATAGGGGCCTAGCATGGCCTCTCAATCTCAGTCACTCTGGGGGGGTATTTTCACCCCACAAATCACAAGATTGATAGCTTCCATGGTTATTACATTACTGACACCTGTTGAAATCTTTGTGAGCAGTGTGTGCATAGCCTACAGAAGTAAGTGCTGATCGACTACCTTATCAAGCATCTTATACATCAATAGAGATGGGTCACCAACAACACACAGGTTAACAACCACCTGCACAGATGTTTGATGTCCATCTACCTGACACTTATACTGAGGGGAGGAAACATGAACCAGAAAGAGATTCATTCAACCTAGTGTTGAGTTGCTACTTATTCATTACGATGCCTGCAAAAGTGTGCAATCTGCCATAGCTTTTAGTAAAGCTGGGGCTATTGTCTCTAAATGCAGAAAGAAATTCCCAGTGCCACTTGCAGAACAACCGACCTTTACAAACAAAATGAACAAGCACTTCTTTGTGGCACGCTATAATTATATCTTCCCATAGAGAAAAAACCAGCTCTGATGATGATGAGATAACTTGAACCCGGTACATGTCAGGCAACAAAAAGTGAAGTGGAAACTTTTCAAGGTGTGTGTTGTTGGGAAACAGATGGCCCAACTAATGACTTCCAGGCCCTGACAAGTTGCTGAGTTTCTGATGACAACATGCAATTGCCTTTTTGTGACAGTACTGTTTTAGTCTTGCTATTGTCACAAGTCAAGCTGATCCTCACCAACATTTCCGAGTCTCTGCCACAGAGTGTAGCCATCTCCTAATGCTCTATGACTCTCTCACAAGTTTCAGCCACTCCCTACATTTCTTGTGTTCTCCCATGGAGTGCACCCACCCACAGAAATGACTGATTCTACAACATTGGTCAGCCAAACACTAAAGTTCTGCTCTCCCACAGAGATACTTTTTCAATTTCACTGGCTATTCCAAAATGTCCATCCTCCCACAAAGTTGACCGCTCTCCCACAGAGTGCTGCCACTCTCATGTGTGCAGAGTCTACCTGAGAGGCCTGTTCTTCTCATATGAATGCCTAATATACCCCCCCCTCAACAGCAACGTACTGCAGTGAAGGATTGTGCTGTGGAAGAACCCTCACCATGACAGCCTCAATTGCTACTCCAAAGCCAAGCTACCCCAATATGAGATGAACCAGGACATTCAAAAAGAATGGGCCTGCATGCTGCATAAGCCAGTCCTGTGGAATCAACCAAAATGCATGCAGTGCCAGTGGCATGCCCCCTCCAACCATTTGTTGTTTGGTATCAGCAACATAGTCCTGCTGGAAGCCTTAGCCATCAGTTCTACTTGCACTCAATGAGCAGGTTTGCAAGTGCAGTTATTGCCTGCTGCTTGGCAAGGCATTCCCACTGATGATGTGAAGCTGCACCCTTGCCCTTGGAGGGGGCTATGTTGACAACCAGGTAAATAGTTTAGTACCAAAATGTGTGTGTCATGATCTCTGCTTCCAAAAGGTCAGGGTTTTCCCAACTCCCTTGGAAGCAGATCCATAACCCAGGTTCCGAGTGCCAACCAGTCCCAATGGGGACCTTTTGGACCCAGTCCTGGCGCCAGTGGCACCAGGCTCATAAATATGCCCAGTCCCAGCGCTGGAAGCGCCGGGCTCATAATGCTTGGGTGGACTTACCTGCAGCAGACCATGCTGCTTACTTGCCTGCCAGTTGAGCCTCTGATCCTCTTCTGTTTGGAACTACTTTTCCTGTTGGGTGGGGCTGGAGCCACTCCCTAGATTCTGAACACTGGAACTCTTCTGGAAGGCAGGAACTCTTTTCTTACCAGGAACTCTTTTCTTACTTAGGCGTGGCTGTGGAAGGAGACACCTAAGCACTACAGGAGGCTATTTAAACCACACCCGGTGGATGAATCTTGATTTGCGTTATTCTGCATCCTCTGCAGCAGAACGCTCATCGTGTCTTCTGCATCTGATCCTGGGCCTAAGGAAAAAGGCTTACCATCCTGAATCCAGTCTTCAGCAACACCTATAAAGACAAGAAAGAACAGGTTAGCATTCCGGCATCTGAAAGGCAAAGGCTTACCTACTCTTCGTGCGCTCCGGAGGTCTTCACACTGCATTCCGGCATTTGAAAGACAAAAGCTTACCAACTCTTCGCACGCTCCGGAGGCCGTCGGCGCTGCATCCCGCATCTGAAAGACAAAACAAGGTGCGTTTAAAGACATTGGGGAACTTTAATACTCACGTGCCATTACTCCTTTCCACATCTAACCCAGTGGGTATCCCGGCACCCTGCAGCCGCTCCGAACTTGTACCTGCAAAATAAAAAGACAGTTAGAGCGCATTGTGAAGCTGGCAACAAGCGCTTACTTACGTGCTTCCAGGCGCTTCTATTCATCACACGGGCTCCATCTTCAAGGCACTTCAGCCCGTCATCCGCCATCGCCGGAACCCTGCAAAACAAGAGACATCATTATTAAAGACTTTAAAGACATTTGAGTTACTCGGCACTTACAGTTCGTGCAGTAAACGACGGACAGCAGTCCTCTGAAGTCAAGAGGCCTGCGCTAACTATCCGGTGAAGAAACTGGTTACAGCACCCTGCCCCGAGGCAGATGGAGAGCTCGGCATTCACTTACCTAAGGTGAGAGCGTTAACCTGTGGGGGTCTACAGGAGAGGAGAAGAGGAAAGAGATAGGGACACCCCAATAACCCCAGTTCATTAACCCCGTATTTTCTATCTGCAGACATCTTACTCTGCACGTCAGGCATACAGGGCACAGAGGTCCAGCCCAAAGAGCCAACCGGGTGCTGCACATCACCTTTGAAGATACGGTAGTCGCCCAGTCAAGACCGGCGCCTCTGCGAGAATCAGGTGAGCGTTACAGAACGCAAAGCCTACCGCAAAACTCTCGCCCAGGCGCTATGGAAACCTCGGATACTGACCACCTAGCCCGGTTACTTGGGGAACTAAGGGCAGAAGTGCATGCAGCTCGTCAGGAAACGAACGCTCTAAGAAGGGAACTAATTATTTCCAAGGAGAGAACAGATGATCTTGCTAGACAATTGCTACAGTCACAAGCCGGACAAACCCCGCTACCCGCATCAGGGGCAAATCTTCCTTCAACATCCTCTATGAATCCAGTGCAGATCAACCTACCTGGGAATGTACCTCTGGCTCCGCCCGAATGATTTTCTGGTGACCCAAAGAGGTTTGCGGTATTTATCAATCAGTGCCGGTTGCACTTCTTATGCCGGCCAGCCGCCTTTCCAACTGATCAAGCTAAAGTAGCTTTTGTACTTTCGTACCTTAGTGGCAATGCGGCAGACTGGTCGATACCTCTAGTTAATCAAGATGATCCGGTTCTCCATGATTTTCAAGCCTTTCAGCTTAGTATGGAAAAACTGTTCGCAAGACATGCACAGGGGCAGGCCTTGGACAATGAGCTTCTTTCGTTGCGACAGGGTAATCAAGACCTTTTGGCTTATATTGCATCTTTCAATAGACTAATAGTGGAAACTCAATGGCCTGAGGACAAAAGGATTACGCTGTTTTATAGAGGTCTACGTGGAGAGCTCAAAGACGTTTTAGCCCAAGTAGTGAATCCCCCACAAGACTGTTCGGATTATATAGACTTGGTCGTTCAAATAGATCACAGACTGCAGAACAGGAAGGCCGATCGTTCCAAGTTTGATGCTCGAGTATTTTCCAAACCGCCAACTCCTTCCAAAGGAGTAGACTCCGGGGGACCCATGCAAATAGGGGGTCTGAAAGGTCCTCTAACACAAAGGGAGCGGGAAAGGAGAAAACAGTTGCAATTATGCCTATATTGCGGAAACTCAGGGCACTTTCTTCGAGACTGTCCGGTGAAACCTGCCAAGAAGGCAGTAGGAGCTGCAGTTACCACAGTTACAAACTCTGAGCAGGGAAACGACCTCGCCCGACAAGAATAGAGGTCCTCTTGCCGAGCGTGAAAACCAGTTCCGTGACCTCGCATTTCGTGATACCTATGGTCCTCATTAGCCCTGATAATCCGGATCGATTACATGCAATTGAAGCTTACGTCGACAGCGGTGCCATCGGCAATTATGTGGATCATGAAATGGTTTTGAGGATGAATCTAACTCTTTGTCCCAAGGCTGTAAAGGACGTCATTACTACGGTGGATGGTACGGAGATAGCCTCCGGGCCAGTAACGCATACCACTCAAGAGGTGACGCTAGTAAGTCAAGATGGACACCATGAGAAGATCGTGTTTGATGTGATCAAGGCCCCTCAGTTCCAGATTATTCTAGGAATACCTTGGTTAGAGAAACACAATCCTCTGATCGATTGGCGAGCAAGAACAGTCCAGTTTCCAGAATGTGTCTCTACTTGTCACCCTCCACCTGGTGTTGCACTGGCAGCAATTTCTTCAGAGACTCCCCAGTTACCTCCCGAATACCTAGAATACCAAGATGTTTTCCGGAAGGAGCAGGCTAACTCTCTACCTCCTCATAGGTCTTATGACTGCCAGATAGACCTGATACCTGGATCTACTCCTCCTTGTAGTAGAATTTATGCCCTCACCGAGCCTGAGAACCTTCACCTTCGACAATACCTGGATCAATACCTGGCAAATGGGTTTATTCGTCCTTCCAAGTCCCCTGCCTCTTCAGCTTTGTTCTTCGTTCCAAAAAAGGAAGGAGACCTTAGAACTTGTATCGATTATCGCTCCCTGAACCAGATCACCGTTAAGAATAGATATCCGTTACCTTTGATCCCTGAACTCCTGGACCAAGTCAGAAAAGCATGCATATATACAAAGCTGGATCTTAGAGGAGCTTACCACTTGGTACGAGTAAAAGAGGGCGATGAATGGAAGACGGCCTTCCGCACCAAGTATGGGCTATTTGAATATCAGGTCATGCCCTTCGGACTTTGCAATGCCCCGGCCGCCTTTCAATATTTTATGAACGATGTCCTCAGAGAGCTCATAGATGTGTGTGTTGTTGTTTACATCGACGACAATCTCGTTTATTCTTCATCGGAATCTGAACATCGGAAACATGTGAAAATGGTACTCGAAAGATTGCGTCAACACAAACTTTTCGCTAAGTTGGAAAAATATGTTTTCAACGTGACTGAAGTTGAATTCTTGGGATTCATATTATCGCCTGGCGGAGTGCGTATGGATTCAAAGAAGGTCGATGCAGTTCTCAAATGGCCATCACCATCTTCCGTAAAAGGTGTGCAAAGCATGTTAGGCTTCGCTAACTTTTACCGCAGGTTTATCCCCGAGTTCTCTCGAATAGTCCAGCCCATCACTGCCTTGTTAAAGAAAAACAAACGTTTTGAATGGTCTACCGAGGCGGAACAAGCTTTCCAGGATTTGAAGACTAAATTTATCTCTGCACCAATCTTAAAACACCCTCGCCCCGAACTCCCCTACATCGTGGAAACTGATGCTTCAAGCCTTGCCATGGGGGCAGTTCTATCACAAAAGGACCCGGTAACCAATCAGTTGCATCCCGTGGCATTTTGGTCCCGCAAATTCTCCCCTCCTGAAGTCAATTACACGATTACTGACAAGGAACTTCTGGCTATCAAGTCTGCCTTTAAGGCTTGGCGGCATTATCTGCTGGGGGCCCGACACACCGTTACTGTGATTACGGATCACCGAAACCTGCAATATTTGAAAACCGCAAAAGCCCAATCCTCTAGACAACTCCGTTGGGCATTATTCTTTGCCGAGTTTGACTTCATAATTACCTATCGACCTGGTACAAAGAACGGTAAAGCCGATGCCCTTTCTCGGATGGGAGTGGAAGAACACTTGATCAACCCTAAACCTGTACCAATCATTCCCGAACAAAGAATTCTGGGTGTAATCGCCACAGAATCCATAGAGGAAGTTAAGGATAAAGCCAGGCAACTTGTAACTCCAGCAGACATACAGAATTGGCATCTGCAGGGAAAGGACTTTGCAGTAAAGGACAACTTATTGTATTTCCAAGAACGATTATACCTACCCAGCACAGATTTACAGAAAAAAGTAATCTCTTGTTATCACGACTCTTTAATGGAAGGTCATCCCGGTATAGCCAAGACCTCAGAAAAGATCAAGCGCTACTTCTGGTGGCCATCTTGGAAAAAAGATATCAGAGACTTTATAATGTCCTGTGGAGTATGCGCCCAAAACAAGAGTCAAAAGGAAAGACCAGCAGGCCTCTTACGCCCTATTGACATCCCACCTCGCCCTTGGCATACGCTTTCTATGGACTTCATCACCGATCTACCTCCATGCTCCGGATATAATACGATTCTAGTAATCGTGGACTTATTCTCCAAGATGGCGCATTTCATTCCGCTCAAAGGCTTGCCAACAGCAGCAACTTTGGCCCGAGAATTTCTCGAAAACATCGTACGACTGCACGGTGTTCCTTCGGTTCTAATTTCGGATCGAGGTAGTCAATTTATTTCTCATTTTTGGCGAAGTTGCTGTCGGTCGGCTCAAATTGATGTGAGACTATCGACCAGTCACCACCCTCAGACCGACGGACAAACCGAGAGGACCAATCAAACTCTGGAACAGTATTTACGCTGCATGCTGCAACAAACTGAAAAAACTTGGAAAGATATCCTTTGGATAGCCGAGTATGCCTACAATAACTCTGTCCATTCGGGAACTGGGAAAACCCCGTTTTTTCTTTTGTACGGCAGTCACCCTCGAACCTCGGAGTTGGATCCCCTCCAAGATCTTGAAACACCAGCAGTAGACTACCTGCATTCTACAATCACCCAAGCCTTTAAGGAAGCTGTTTCTCACCTTCAAAGGGCTAAAGAACAATACAAGAAAGGAGCAGATCAACATCGGAAGGAAGCCCCTCACTATCAAGTAGGGGATCAAGTCTGGTTATCCACCAAATATCTATCTCTAAAAGGGCCACGCACATTCAACCCAAGATACCTTGGTCCCTATTCCATCACTACCATAGTAAACCCAGTAGCGGTCAAGTTGGACTTGCCCCCGCACATGAAGATACATCCGGTCTTCCACGTCTCTCTATTAAAACCCGTGCAACCTCAAACCCGACTAACCAAATCTCCAAAACCTATCCTAGTTGATGGAGAACTCGAGTTTGAAGTCAAAAGCATTCTGGACTCCAAGATCTCCAAATCTAAACTATTCTACCTAATTGACTGGAAAGGCTACGGCCCCCAAGAGAGATCCTGGGAACCTGCTGAATATGTCCACGCTCCTCGCCTAATCAAAAGATTTCACCGAACATTTCCTGACAAGCCAAAACCCCCGGAGAAGCCTGGTTTGGGAGGGGCCTTGAGGGGGGGTACTGTCATGATCTCTGCTTCCAAAAGGTCAGGGTTTTCCCAACTCCCTTGGAAGCAGATCCATAACCCAGGTTCCGAGTGCCAACCAGTCCCAATGGGGACCTTTTGGACCCAGTCCTGGCGCCAGTGGCACCAGGCTCATAAATATGCCCAGTCCCAGCGCTGGAAGCGCCGGGCTCATAATGCTTGGGTGGACTTACCTGCAGCAGACCATGCTGCTTACTTGCCTGCCAGTTGAGCCTCTGATCCTCTTCTGTTTGGAACTACTTTTCCTGTTGGGTGGGGCTGGAGCCACTCCCTAGATTCTGAACATTGGAACTCTTCTGGAAGGCAGGAACTCTTTTCTTACCAGGAACTCTTTTCTTACTTAGGCGTGGCTGTGGAAGGAGACACCTAAGCACTACAGGAGGCTATTTAAACCACACCCGGTGGATGAATCTTGCTTTGCGTTATTCTGCATCCTCTGCAGCAGAACGCTCATCGTGTCTTCTGCATCTGATCCTGGGCCTAAGGAAAAAGGCTTACCATCCTGAATCCAGTCTTCAGCAACACCTATAAAGACAAGAAAGAACAGGTTAGCATTCCGGCATCTGAAAGGCAAAGGCTTACCTACTCTTCGTGCGCTCCGGAGGTCTTCACACTGCATTCCGGCATTTGAAAGACAAAAGCTTACCAACTCTTCGCACGCTCCGGAGGCCGTCGGCGCTGCATCCCGCATCTGAAAGACAAAACAAGGTGCGTTTAAAGACATTGGGGAACTTTAATACTCACGTGCCATTACTCCTTTCCACATCTAACCCAGTGGGTATCCCGGCACCCTGCAGCCACTCCGAACTTGTACCTGCAAAATAAAAAGACAGTTAGAGCGCATTGTGAAGCTGGCAACAAGCGCTTACTTACGTGCTTCCAGGCGCTTCTATTCATCACACGGGCTCCATCTTCAAGGCACTTCAGCCCGTCATCCGCCATCGCCGGAACCCTGCAAAACAAGAGACATCATTATTAAAGACTTTAAAGACATTTGAGTTACTCGGCACTTACCGTTCGTGCAGTAAACGACGGACAGCAGTCCTCTGAAGTCAAGAGGCCTGCGCTACCTATCCGGTGAAGAAACTGGTTACAGCACCCTGCCCCGAGGCAGATGGAGAGCTCGGCATTCACTTACCTAAGGTGAGAGCGTTAACCTGTGGGGGTCTACAGGAGAGGAGAAGAGGAAAGAGATAGGGACACCCCAATAACCCCAGTTCATTAACCCCGTATTTTCTATCTGCAGACATCTTACTCTGCACGTCAGGCATACAGGGCACAGAGGTCCAGCCCAAAGAGCCAACCGGGTGCTGCACATCACCTTTGAAGATACGGTAGTCGCCCAGTCAAGACCGGCGCCTCTGCGAGAATCAGGTTAGCGTTACAGTGTGCCACCGGTAACACCAATTGTGCTTAGCATTCATCACTGAAGTGCAGCCCTTGCTTCACTGGCTTCTCTGGCCCCTCCTTACTTTCCTTTTTGAGCCATCCACCTTACAGAAGACTCCACAGTCGTATGCTTAACATTTTTGACAAGTAGTAGGTCAAGACCAGAGGGGCTGTGTGAAGGGGGAGTGGTGTTTGCTCTGTGCTCAAGTTTATCAAGTCACACATGTGCCTCCCTTGTCAGCCCTGCAATGGCAGGCACAGGGTGATGCCCAAACACATTCTCCTTCTTCGCCTCTTCCCACTTCTGCATGTCAGAGCACTCCACCATTGGCTGGAGGACCACCACTGGCTGGTCTTCCCACTGAGGCTCCTCCCTGACATAATGAGCATCAAGGGCCTCCCCATCAAGACTATATTTGCCGTTATAATGCCCCCTAATTCAGACAACAAATATCTCTAAAATATTCAGAGCACTTGCATAAACTTCTAGCTAATGCCACTCTAGGAACATGCCCATGTATTCTCCCTATAATGCCAACAACATGATGCCCTAGTGTGCCATGACAGACCCTGCAGACCCTGCATCCATTGTTTGGGTGGGGATTCCATCACAGGCCATGACTGGCCTGCGACACATACATCCACTATGGCCTTGCTTCTCGTTCTACTGTTTCACTCCTCTTCCTTTTACTGATTCCACCATCAATGACTCAACCCTCCCTGCCATCTCAGAAACCCAGTGATGCTGTGTTGCTTGTGAGAACAAACAGGTCCCAAACCTCTCATAAATCATGCGGCTATCCCTCTTTTTCTGTCAAGAGACATTCAGCCATTCTTCCTCTATTACTATTTTCTCCTCTTACCAGCTATTCCATTTGTTATACTCACCTGTGATGTGTACTAATCAATAGAACCGTACAAGAACAATAAACATAGATTGTGACCCAAAAACATCCAAAGAACCAATGAAAGACCAAGAAAACAACTGCACTGCACAGGTCACAAGGCACAACAGCACTACAAATTCCCAATTAACTACAGGTACAACAAGATAATACAAAAAGATTTGAGGGTATGAAAACAATAAACATGCAGGGTAAACTGTGAAAGGGTAGGAAACATTGTTTGGGGGTCATGTTTTTTTGTGAAACTAAAGAGGACAAAGCTCAAGCAAAGAGGTGATGGTTGGAAGGTTTAGATTGAATCTTAACCTCTGGCATTGCTCTGGGCAACACTCCTGACCATCGTTCTTCTCCTGCCAAGCCATTACATAAGGGAAAAGACCATATGCAATTCAGGCTAGGTTTGCATTTGGTCTTTCCCCAATGCATCTGGCTTATCACCAATGGCAAAAAGTGGAGCAGAAAAGGTGGCAAATCTCCCAGCCGTCAGAATGCATTGTTGGCTAAATTCGCCAGTTCCATTTTGCTGGTGGAACTTTAGCCCACCATTATTAAAAAAGGGCTAGGAGGCCTGTCCCTCCCCCACAGTCGAAGCTTTGGTAACCGTGAACAGCCCCCTTTGCTTGTCCAGTCACTCATGACGCACAATGCAAGGGGTCACAAAAAGGCTTATGCGTGATTTGTCAGTGTTCAGCCGAGTTCCTGATGATTATTAGGGTTATGCCACTACCTACATGGTGTCGCTTTCTGTGATGTCACTGGATCGAAAAAAGCCATATACTAGAACAAATACCAAAGTGGATCAATTAGATGGTTGGAGAGAAAAAAAAAACTTGATTTGTACGTTTAAGGGCTGTTTTCAGGGCAATAAGAGCGCATACAGGAGAAGTTTAGAAAAAGTGCTGAGGGAAAGTCTGGGCATTATTGGGCACTCAAACCAGAGCCCTCCCGCCTCCCAGCCCGCCCCTGCGCTCCTATTGGCTGTGTTCTCTGCCCTTTCCTCCCCGCGCCCTCTTCCTACTTCCCGAGCCCTCCCATCTCCCAGCCCGCCTGTGCGCTCCTTTTGGCTGAATCCACACAACTCCCGGGCCTAGCAACCTGCGCTAGTCTCCGGCCGTGATTTTGTTGGATCATGCCCAGGTGAGTGTGCGTCGGTCCGTGTACTGGCCATTTTAATCTAAAACTTTGTAGCCAGCTCTTGTTGCCATAGCCCCTTGGAGCCCCCTGTGTTCTCTCCCCTTTCCTACCTGCTCCCTCTTCCTACTTCCCGAGCCCTCCCGCCTCCCAGCCCGCCCCCGCGCTCCTATTGGCTGAATCCACACAACTCCCGGGCCTAGCAACCTGCGCTAGTCTCCGGTCGTCTGTTTTTGTTGGATCGTGCCCAGGTGAGTGTGTGCCAGGTCCGTGTACTGGCCATTTCAATCTAAAACTTTGTAGCCAGCTCTTGTTGCCAAAGCCCCTCGGAGCCCCCTGTGTTCTCTCGCCTTCCCTCCCCGCTCCCTCTTCCTACTTTCCTGAGCCCTCCCGCCTCCCAGTCCCCTCTTCCCCCCTAATTGGTCCTGACAAGAAGATCTGCACTTATTGGCAGTCCTCCCAGGGCAGCCCTCTGCCCGTGCAGCCCTTACGGCTAAGGACCTGAGGCAAAGGACGGCTCCTACAGAGACGGCTCCAAACAGTATCTGAAGGTATCCGCAGGAGAAGCAAGAAGCCAACAATAAGTAAGTGTGGGAAAGGCGGGACAAAGCATCGCCACTGTAAACTCGTTATATCTGTAATATATTTACATTCGGAAACTGTGTTCTATACATGTAAAGTTGCTTTTAGAAGTGTCTCCAATAGCCTCTCTGGAAAGTTGCATTTAGAAAGTGTTCCCAATAGCCTCTCTGGAAGGTTGCATTTAGAAAGTGTTCCCAATAGCCTCTCTGGAAGGTTGCATTTAGAAAGTGTCCCCAACAGCCTCTCTGAAAAGTTGCATTTAGAAGTGTCCCCAATAGCCTCTCTGGAAAGTTGCATTTAGAAGTGTTCCCAATAGCCACTCTGGAAAGTTGCATTTAGAAAATGTTCCCAATAGCCACCCTGGAAAGTTGAATTTAGAAGTGCGCCCAATAACCTCTCTGTGAAAGTTGCTTTTAGAAGTGTCCCCAATAGCCTCTCTGAAAAGTTGCATTTAGAAGTGTGCCCAATAGCCTCTCTGAAAAGTTGCTTTTAGATGTGTGCCCAATAGCCTCTCTGAAATTTGAATTTAGAAGTGTGCCCAATAGCCTCTCTGAAAAGTTGCATTTAGAAGTGTGCCCAATATCCTCTCTGTGAAAGTTGCATTAGAAGTGTTCCCAATAGCCACTCTGGAAAGTTGAATGTAGAAGTGCGCCCAATAGCCTCTCTGTGAAAGCTGCATTTAGAAGTGTTCCCAATAGCCACTCTGGAAAGTTGCATTTAGAAAGTGTTCCCAATAGCCACCCTGGAAAGTTGAATTTAGAAGTGTGCCCAATAGCCACTCTCGAAATTTGAATTTAGAAGTGTGCCCAATAGCCTCTCTGTAAAAGTTGCTTTTAGAAGTGTGCCCAATAGCCTCTCTGAAAAGTTGAATTTAGAAGTGTTCCCAATAGCCACTATGAAAGTCGAATTTAGAAGTGTTCCCAATAGCCACTCTGGAAAGTTGAATTTAGAATTGTTCCCAATAGCCACTCTGTGAAAGTTGCATTAGAAGTGTTCCCAATAGCCACTCTGGAAAGTTGAATTTAGAAGTGTTCCCAATTACCCTCTCTGTGAAAGTTGCTTTTAGAAATATCCCCAATAGCCTCTCTGTGAAAGTTGCATTTAGAAGTGTGCCCAATAGCCTCTCTGTGAAAGTTGCTTTTAGAAGTGTCCCCAATAGCCTCTCTGAAAAGTTGCATTTACAAGTGTTCCCAATAGCCACTCTGGAAAGTTGAATTTAGAAGTGTGCCCAATAGCCTCTCTGTGAAAGTTGCATTAGAAGTGTGCCCAATAGCCACTCTGTAAAGTTGAATTTAGAAGTGTGCCCAATAGCCTCTCTGTGAAAGTTGCATTAGAAGTGTTCCCAATAGCCACTCTGGAAAGCTGAATTTAGAAGTGTGCCCAATAGCCTCTCTGGAAAGTTGAATTTAGAAGTGTGCCCAATAGCCTCTCTGTGAAAGTTGCATTAGAAGTGTTCCCAATAGCCACTCTGGAAAGTTGAATTTAGAAGTATGCCCAATAGCCTCTCTGGAAAGTTGCATTTAGAAGTGTACCAATAGCCACCCTGAAAAGTTGAATTTAGAAGTGTGCCCAATAGCCTCTCTGAAAAGTTGCATTTAGAAGTGTGCCCAATAGCCTCCCTGTGAAAGTTGCATTAGAAGTGTTCCCAATAGCCACTCTGGAAAGTTGAATGTAGAAGTGCGCCCAATAGCCTCTCTGTGAAAGCTGCATTTAGAAGTGTTCCCAATAGCCACTCTGGAAAGTTGCATTTAGAAAGTGTTCCCAATAGCCACCCTGGAAAGTTGAATTTAGAAGTGTGCCCAATAGCCTCTCTGAAAAGTTGCATTTAGAAGTGTGCCCAACAGCCTCTCTGAAAAGTTGCATTTAGAAGTGTTCCCAATAGCCACTCTGAAAAGTTGAATTTAGAAGTGTGCCCAATAGCCTCTCTGTAAAAGTTGCTTTTAGAAGTGTGCCCAAAAGCCTCTCTGAAAAGTTGAATTTAGAAGTGTTCCCAATAGCCACTATGAAAGTCGAATTTAGAAGTGTTCTCAATAGCCACTCTGGAAAGTTTAATTTAGAATTGTTCCCAATAGCCACTCTGTGAAAGTTGCATTAGAAGTGTTCCCAATAGCCACTCTGGAAAGTTGAATTTAGAAGTGTTCCCAATTAACCTCTCTGTGAAAGTTGCTTTTAGAAGTATCCCCAATAGCCTCTCTGTGAAAGTTGCATTTATAAGTGTCCCCAATAGCCTCTCTGTGAAAGTTGCTTTTAGAAGTGTCCCCAATAGCCTCTCTGAAAAGTTGCATTTAGAAGTGTTCCCAATAGCCACTCTGGAAAGTTGAATTTAGAAGTGTGCCCAATAGCCTCTGTGAAAGTTGCATTAGAAATGTGCCCAATAGCCACTCTGGAAAGTTGAATTTAGAAGTGTGCCCAATAGCCTCTCTGTGAATGTTGCATTAGAAGTGTTCCCAATAGCCACTCTGGAAAGCTGAATTTAGAAGTGTGCCCAATAGCCTCTCTGGAAAGTTGAATTTAGAAGTATGCCCAATAGCCTCTCTGGAAAGTTGCATTTAGAAGTGTCCCAATAGCCACTCTGGAAAGTTGAATTTAGAAGTGCGCCCAATAGCCTCTCTGTGAAAGTTGCTTTTGGAAGTGTCCCCAATAGCCTCTCTGAAAAGTTGCATTTAGAAGTGTTCCCAATAGCCACTCTGGAAAGTTCAATTTAGAAGTGTGCCCAATAGCCTCTCTGTGAAAGTTGCATTAGAAGTGTTCCGAATAGCCACTCTGGAAAGTTCAATTTAGAAGTGTGCCCAAAAGCCTCTCTGTGAAAGTGGCATTTAGAAAAGTGTTCTGTAAAAGTGACATTTAGAAAAGTGCTCTGTGAAAGTTGCATTTAGGAAAGTGTTCTGTGAAAGTTGCTTTTAGAAGTGCTCCCAATAGCCTCTCTGTAAAAGTTGCATTCAGAAGTGTTCCCAATAGCCACTCTGGAAAGTTGAATTTAGAAAAGTGTTCTGTGAAAGTTGCTTTTAGAAGTGCTCCCAATAGCCTCTGTGTAAAAGTAGCTTTTATAAGTGTTCTCCAATAGCCACTCTGGAAAGTTGAATTTAGAAAAGTGTTCTATGAAAGCTGCTTTTAGAAGTGCTCCCAAAAGCCTCTCTGTAAAAGTTACATTTAGAAGTGTTCCCAATAGCCACTCTGGAAAGTTGAATTTAGAAGTGTTCCCAATAGCCACTCTCTGAAAAATGAATTCAGAAGTGTGCCCAATTGCCTCTCTGTGAAAGTGGCATTTAGAAGTTTTCCCAGTACCCTCTCTGTGAATTTAGAAGTGCGCCCAATGCCTCTCTATGAAAGTTGCATCTGGAAGTCTTCCCAATAGCCACACTGAAAGTGGAATTTAGAAGTGTGCCCAATAGCCTCTCTGTGAAAGTTGCATTTAGAAGTGTTCTCAATAGCCACTCTGGAAAGTTGAATTTAGAAGTGTGCCCAATAGCCTCTCTGTGAAAGTTGCATTTAGAAGTGTTCTCAATAGCCACTCTGGAAAGTTGAATTTAGAAGTGTGCCCAATAGCCTCTCTGTGAAAATTGCATTTAGAAGTGTTCCCAATAGCCTCTCTGTGAATTTAGAAGTGCGCCCAATAGCCTTCCTGCGAAAGTTGCATTTAGAAGTGTTCCCAATAGCCTCTCTGTGAATCTAGAAGCACTCCCAATAGCCACTCTGAAAAGTTGAATTTAGAAGTGTTCCCAATAGCCACTCTGAAAAGTTGAATTTAGAAGTGTGCCCAACAACCTCTCTGTGAAAAGCCGAATTTAGAAATGTGCGCAATAGCCTCCATCCGAAGGTTGAATTTAAGTGGAGGCCCAATAGACTCTCTGTGAAAACTGAATTAGAAGTGTGCCAAACAGCTTCCATATAAAAGTTGAATGTACAAGTGTGCCCAATAGACTCTCCGCGAACATGGAACCTAGAAGTGTGCCGAATATCCTTATAGTATAATATCATGCCGGACCGAACCGACTAATCTCCCTAATAACCACCCGGTGCAAAGTTGATTAAGATTCATGCCTAATACCCTCCCTGTATAAAGCTGAATTAAAAGAAGTGCACCTATTAGCGTACCCTAATCGAACCGACTAGTGTCACTTAGCCTCTCTGCACTTAGTCCAATGTAAAACTGTACACGACACCAATGAGGTTAAGAAGCGTACCTAAATATCCTAATTATTAGTAGGCCTAAAAGTATATCTGTGTAAGGTAGAATTTAGAACTGTGCCTAATAATCTAATATCCCCTCTATGCAAAATTGAATCTAGTGATAGACTTAATATCATCTCTATGTACAGATGAACTTAGAAGTGCACCTAATTAATACCTAGCAGCATAATATCATCTGTGTACAACTCAACCTAGAAGTGCACCTAATAGTCTAGTATCGTCCCTGTGCAATTTGAACTTGAATTTTGCCTGAAAGCGTGCCCCACTGAACTTAGAGCTACAATTAGAAAGCCCTCCTAAAATCCACCTAAAAGCTCGTACCAAGCATGAGTGCACCCACTTCGCCAGAGTTCGTCAGAAACGACTACCGTGGACTGCCCCCACTTCCCGATCTGCCTTCCCTCCCGTCCCCCTTTCCCAAACCACCCCACCCTTCTTCGCACCCCCTGCCATTCCCCTCTCCCAACACCAAGCCAGAGGGGAAGATGGCGAGCCAACCACCCTAAGACCACTCCTCCCCTGAACAACACCACCGACAAGCCATCGTTAACCATGCCCATCACTATCATACCTGGCACACCCCGCCCTACAATCACCCACCCCCCACCTTGTCCTCACACCCCTGCCACCTACCCCCCGTCTGCACCCTTTCCCCTCCCCAAAAACTGCACGCCTAGCCCTTGCTAGAACCGAAGCTGCATCCCTCTCCCCCTCTGACCCCCTACCCTCTCTCACACCCCAATCGCAACGAGGAAACTAAAGAGGAAACGTTCCTGGTCCCCCTCAATCTCTCAGCACTCTTCGCCTCACCTGTCTCAACCCACCACCTCATTCCCGCAATCACCTCCTTCCCCCGTGGCTTCACCCTTCCTAAAACCCCTCTCCCTTGATTTCTCATCAACTGCAACTGAAACTCCTAACTGCCCACACCCCACCTTCAAATCCCCCGAATCAAACCGAATCATCCTAACACACGCAGCCACCCAAACCCGCCCACATTTTTCTGCTCGCCCACTATTCCCATCGAGCATCACCCACCCTACCCCCTCCCTCCTCCACTCTCTCCATCAACACCCCCTCACACTCCAGCACCGAGACCAACATCACCTGCCGATGTGAATTGCATCCTATTTAATGCCCGATCCATAGCAAAAAACAGACACTGCATCTTTGACCTCCTCGCCTCTGTCAAACCAGACCTTGTTTTCATCACCGAAACTTGGTTCTCCGAAGACTACGCCCCAATCGCTAATGAAGCCTTTCCCCCTGACTACTCCCTCATCCAACTGAACCGTCCCTCCAGAGTAGGGGGAATAGCATTCGTCTTCAAGTCTCTCTTCCACGCCTCCATCATCGACAACCAACCTTCCATTCCTGCCTGCAAATCTCTCCTTGTTAAACTATCCATCTCCCCATCGCTCTCACACAGCTTCCTAAAAATGCACAGGCCTCCTGGCTACGATGGACAATTTGCAAACAACCTCTGCAACTCTATTGCCACCCTTCAACTAAACCACCCCCATCTCACCCTTCTTGGAGACTTCAACATATGGCTCGACATCCCCACGAACCCTATGACACACTCTCTGGTTGACGGTTTAGACGGAATTAACCTCCAACCCCGCATAAATGGCCAACTCACTATAAAGGACACACTCTTGATGCCATCTTTACCTCCAACACTCTGATTCATATAAAACCACCCACCCCTATCATCTGGTCCGATCACTTTATTCTCTCGTTCACCTTTCGCTCACCCGACCCCCTTCCCGTACTCGAATCTGAACCTCTGAATCTAGGCAAATGCTGGAAAAAACTAATAATCATCCCGGACCTAGCCGAGGCACTCCTCCAGTCTCCACCACCTACCAACCCTCTCATCAAACAACCAACCCCTGACGCCTTTGAACCATGGCTCAACGCATCTCTGATACGGCTCGCACCCCCGTGCAAACCATCAGCCCCCCGTGGCCTCTTCCCCAAATGGTCACTCTTGAGTTGAAGATCACTAAACAACTATATAAATACCTAGAACGCAAATAACAAAAAGACAAAACCCAGGAGAACAGGGCCACCTTGGCCCGCCTCCTCTATCAGTACAAGGCCGAAATCCGGAAAGCAAAAAAAGCCCACTACATCTCACGAATCCTAAACTGCAAAAACCCAAGCAAAGAACTCCACAAAATGATCTCTGAATTCACCAATCCGGCCTGCACCACGACCGTCCCGACCCCCTCACAGTCACTGTGCGACTCACTATCTCTCCACTTTTACACCACAGCTCTCGAAAGAACAAAAACCCTAACCACCAAACTGGCTCTCTTACATCCACCAGGCAATTCTCTGCCTGTACCGGCCAGCCCACCAGCTGCAACCTCTACGCAACCAACATTCGAATCCTTTAGCCCAATATCACCAGAGCAATTTCTCAAACTTCTATCTGCCTGCAAACCATCTGGATCGCCGCTCGACCCATGCCCAGCCACAACCCTCAAAGAAATTTTCACATCCACCTGCGCAGGACAACACGCAAGATCCATAATAGATGTCTCCCTTTCTTCTGGTATCTTTCCCGACGCATTCAAAACGGTTCACGTCGAACCTCTAATTAAAAACCCTTGCTCGACCCTCTCAAGCCCAAAAACTATCGCCCCATCTCAAACACCAGGTTCCTTGCCAAACTCATTGACCGAACCGCCTACTCCCAACTAAATGCCTTTGTCGAAGCCAACAATCTCCTAGACCCCGCCCAATCAGGTTTCAGAGCCCGTCACGGAACTGAAACCACCCTAACCTCGATCTGGGATGACCTTAAAATGACGGCAGACTCCGCTGGATGCGCTGCACTAATCCTTCTCGACCTATCTGCTGCTTTTGACATGATCAATCACTCAATCTTCCTAGACCGCCTCCACTCCCTAGGAATTTGTGGAACCAATCTTAAATGGATTGCTTCATTCCTCAAAGATAGGTACCAAATAACGATACTCTCCACCTATACCTCCCAAGCCCGACCAGTCGACATGGGAGTAACACAAGGAGCATGCCTATCTCTACCTGACCACCCTTCCAGCGATAATCCGTTCACACAACATCCTGTGCTACAACTACACCGACGACACTCAGCTAATTCTAAAACTCCTGAACTCAAAACTCAATCTCCGACCTGACCTGGCCTCCTGCCTCCTTGACATAGAACTCTGGATGACCCAAAGGCACCTCCTGTTAAACCCCTCCAAAACGGAAATCTTGGTATGTGGCAACTCCGAACTTCTTCCGCACCCACTCCCATGGCCATCCGCCATGGGCAACTCACCGACCACCTCCAAATCAGTGAAAATTCTTGGGTGCACCCTCGACTCTGACCTAACTCTCTCGCGCCAAGTCAACAACGTCTCAAAGCCCTGCCACTACCACCTTAAAACCCTTAGACGCATCTTTCCATATCTCACCTTTCCCAACAGACTCTCCGCCGTCCAATCAATCGTTATATCAAGATTGGACTACGCAAACCCCCTATACCTCGGAATCCACGCGTACCAACTGAATAAACTCCAAAGGGCACAAAACGTGGCAGCCAAATTACTACTTGCGCTTGGCCCAAGAGACCATGTCTCTCCAGCCCTTAAGACGCTGCACTGGCTTCCAGTAGCCCGAAGGGTGACTTTCAAAACCTTATGCATCTCCATCGAGCACTGCATAAAACCGGACCTGAATATCTACAAGACAAACTAAAACCCTATCTTCCCCCACGCACCGTAAGATCGACTTCAGCCGGCCTCCTAGTCATACCAAAGACAAACTCAGTCAGGCTAGGCGGAGCATCATTCTCAGCCTTGGCCCCCACGCTATGGAATTCACTCCCACCCCACATCCGCCTAACTGAGGATTTAACGTCTTTCCGAAAACTCCTGAAAGCCTGGCTCTTCCCATAAAACCAACCCGCACCATACTATCCCAACACAAACTAACAACAACTCAATGGGCCTCATTACAACCCAGGGGGTAAGTTCCCTACTTTACCACCATGGTGTAAACAGAGTTTACACCATGGTGGATGGCGGATTTACTGCCCCATTCCAAGGTGAGTGGGGCGGTAAATCCCCATTCCTCATTTACCCTTCCCCATTCCCATTTTTGCCACATAGGGCATAATGGGAGTGGGGAAGGCGCTAATTACGGCACTGTAAATTACGGTGAAGTAATTAGCACCAAGGCGGGTTAGCGCCTTGCATGTTAACGCCTGCTAAAAGCAGGCGTTAAAATGGTAATCAGGCGTTAAGGGTTAACGACGCCGACGGCGCCATTAAACCCTTAACACCTGGGTTGTAATGAGGCCCAATGACATCAATCCCACAAACTACTGATGCGAGAAATTGACAGCCAATAACTCCTACTTTAAACTAGAAGGACAAACAGAATTAAACGAATAAAGTAGATCAAAGCAGTATAAGGGTTAATAAGAGTAAATCATACAAGAACAGTAAAGAAAGTTAAACTGCTGAAATGGACAGATTGCATGAGGTGTAAATGAAGTGAATGGCATTGATGATATAGTTAGAATTGATGAAGCCGGCAGAACAGATCAATGCTCTGAGTCCAAGAATGCATGAGTGGAAGAACAGACAGCTATATAGCGAATGAGTGTGGAAATCAAAAGAATAAGTAAATCGGATGAGTGTATAGAATGGATGAACATGGTGAACTGATGAGTGTGTAGAGCGAACGGGTATGTAGAGCAGACGAGCGTGTAATACAGATGAGTGCGTAATATAGATGAGTGTGATGAATAGATGAGTGTAAACCAAATGAGTGTGTAGAACAGATGAGTATGTGGAACAGATGAGTTGTAGAGCATGTGACAGCTCCAGGTCATATTATGCAAGTTTCTGCAGGAGAGGCAAGTAAAGTGCATGTTTGAGTGGATAGCGGATGAACTCGGAAGTGCAGAGCGGATGACTGTATGGCGCGGATGAGTGAATGGAGCGGACAAGTGTATAGAGCGGAAGAGTGTATAAAGCGGACGAGTGTATAGAGCGGACGAAAGCATGGAGCGTGGAGTGTATGGAACGGAAGAGTGAATGGAACGTAGGGGTGTGTGGAGCAGAGGGGTGTATGGAGCGGAGGAGTGTATGGAGCGGAGGGGTGTATGGAGCGGAGGGGTGTATGGAGCACACAGGTGTATGGAGCACATGGGTGCATGGAGAGGATGAGTGTGCAGAGCTGACGAAGGTATAGATCAGACGAGTGTGTGAGATTGAATATATAGAATAGGATATCGCTGTAGGATGTGTGAAAAGCACGAGCGCTTAAAGCGGATGAGTACGAAGAGGGGATGTGTCCATGGAGCAGATGAGTTTGTGGAACGGATGAGTGTGTTGGAGCGGATGAGTGCATTGGAGCGGATGAGTGCGCTGGAGGGGTTTGTGCGCTGGAGGGGTGTGTGCACTGGAGGGGTGTGTGCACAGAGGGGATGTGTGTGCAGAGGGGGTGGGTGCACAGAGAGGGGGTGTGTGCATGCAGAGGGGGTGTGTGTGCAAAGGGGGTGTGTGCATAGAGGGGTGAGTGCGTAGAAGGGGTGAGTGCGTAATGCGGATGAGTGCCTAAATTTCAGAGAAGCGAGTAGAACGCAAGAATGCGCAAACCGGATGAATGTGCATAACGGATGGGCGAAAACAGGATGTGTGTGTAGAACAGATGAGAATGTGGAGCGGATAAGTAAGTAGAGCCAACGAGTCTGAATAGCTGATGAATGCTGAAGTGCGAAGAGTGTGTTTATCACCTGAGCGGACGATTGTACAGACCTGGCGAATGTATGGAGTGAATGAGTGTAAGAAGCGAATGAGGGTATGGACCGGATGAGTGCAGGGAGTGGATGAGTGTAGGGAGTGGATGAGTGTAGGGAGTAGATGAGTGTAGGGAGTGGATGAGTGTTTGGAGCAGATGAGTGTATGGAGCAGATGAGTGTATGGATCGGATGAGTGTATGGAGCGGATGAGTGTTTGGAGTGGATGAGTGTTTGGAACGGACGGTAGAATGGAACGCATGGGTGTATAGAATGCATGGGTGTATGGAGCGCATGGGTGTATGGAGCGCATGGGTGTATGGAGCAGAGGAGGGAATGGAGCAGAGGAATGTATGGAGCGGAGGAGTGCATGGACCAGATGAGTGTATGGAGCGGATGAGTGTATGGAGCGGATGAGTGTATGGACCGGATGGGTGTATGGAGCGGATGAATGTATGGACCGGATGGTGGTATGAAGCGGATGGGTGTATGGAGCGGATGGGTGTATGGAACGGATGGGTGTATGGAACGGATGGGTGTATGGATCGGATAGGTGTATGGAACGGTTGGGCGCATGGAGCGGATGGATATATGGAGCGGATGGATGTATGGAGCAGATGGGTACATGGAACGGTTAGGTGTATGGAGCGGATGGATGTATGGAGCGGATGGATGTATGGAGCGGATGGGTGCATGGAATGGATGGGTGTATGGAGCGGTTAGGTTATGCAGCCTGTAGATCAGTGTATGGAGAGGTTAGGTGTATGCAGCCAGCAGATCGGTGCATGGAGAGGTGAGTGTATAAAGCCGAGGGGAGTATGGAGCGGATAGGTGTATGGAACGGATGAATATATGAAGTGGATGTATATTCAGAGTAAATGAAGGTATGCAGCCAGCAGATCGGTGCATGGAGAGGTTGAGTGTAAGAAGCCGAGGGGGAGTATGGAGCGGATAGGCGTATGGAACTGATGAATATATGAAGTGGATGTATATTCAGAGTAAATGAAGGTATAGGACAGGTGAGTGTAGAGATGAACATATAGAACACGATATTACTGCTGGATGCGTGAAAATCATGAGTGAAGAAAACGGATGAGTGCAGAGAGGATGAGTCCGTGGTACGGTTAAGTTCGTGGAGCGGATGAGTCCGTAGAGGGGGTGAGTCCGTAGAGGAGGTAAGTCCATTGAGGGGGTGAGTCTGTAGAGGGGGTGAGTCCGTAGAGGGTGTGAGTCCATAGAGGGGGGGAGTCCATAGAGGGGGTGAGTGCATAGAGGGGGTGAGTACATAGAGCGGTGAGTGCATAGAGGGGGTAAGTGCGTAAAACCGGTAAACGCATAGCACGTGTGAGGGCATAAAGCCGATGTTTAACTGGAGCGAACAAGTGCCTGGAGCGATCGAGTGCCCAGAGTGAACTGATGCGTCGCGCAGAGCCGACGAGTACGTAGAACGAACGAGCACTGACGCATCCAGTACTGATGAGTGCGTAGAATGGATGAGTACGTTGGGCTACTGAATGCGTAGAGCATGAAGCAGTCAGGAGTGCATGCCTGGGACAGTCAAGAGTGCACGCCTGGGTCAGTCAAAAATGCATGCGTGAGGCAGACAAGAGGGCATGCAAGGTGCAGACAAGTGGACAGTCGTGTGGCAGACAAGAGTGCATGCACGGCGCAGACTAGACCGTGCAAGGCGGACCAGAGTGTATTGGACCAGACTGGGGTGCATAGAATGGATAGGTGTCCATGGTACGGACTGGAGCGCATAAAATTGTGTGACATATATAGCATGGTTTAGAATGCAAAGAACGTTTGAAAGATCATATAACTCATCATACCACACCACCATGCTTACTCTCTCCTTTACATCACCACTCAACTAGAACACAGAGATACTATGACACCACTGTTCTCATACCAACATCTGCCGCTCACTCCACATCATTCTAATCTAAGTTGACACTGCTGGTCTCACACCCCCCAGCCAGGGGTTCTCCTCAGGCCTAACGCAGCTGCAGCCGTTCTGGATAAAACCTGCCTGAACGAACACATTCTCACGACCTCTCAACCACCACACCTACCGCTAAGAAGCAGCTACTACACGGATATCGCACGATCTGCATTCCTACCCGGTGCTCACATGCACCTTTGACTCTCTCTACTCTCTCTACTGATCTGAACTTCGGTTCCCAAGGGCGTTAAACCTACCAGCGCCTTCAGACCAATGGTATATAAGGCGCTATATAAATGCAAAATAACATAACATAACATAACATACACCTATCACAAATCCGTTCATGACAGACTGCATGTACTGTGGAGGCTGTAGTGTAAGAGTGATATTTGTAGATGCCAGTATTCGAAACAAATTCTGGAATAAGCATGAAATTCTATCATCAATAGGCATCAAGGTCGTCCTGGAAAAGGGAACTAAACAATGCCACTTTCACGAACACTGGTGTCTACTCACCCTTGAGCAGAAGATAAAAGAAGGAAATCTCACTGGAGCAGACATGTACATGGAGTATGGAGAGAAAACCAACAATATAAGGCCTGCTGAATCAGCTGAAATCATGAACATGTCCCCCATTGCTCTGGAGAGAACCCTATGCAACCCCTTAATATTTGAACTGTCTGCAGAGGCTAAGGATCCAGCTTACAATGCAGTGTACAACCATTTGTGACAACCTGGTGTCTAATGTTAGATGCCATTGCGGGAGGGTGCTTTAAAGTCCTATCTTGGAACATCGCTGGTTTGAGATCAAAGATCTGGGATCCTGAACTTGTTGAATACATATCTGATTTTGATGCTTTACTTTTCCAAGAGACCATTTGGTGGAAGTGCATTGGAGGAGTGCTGTCGGCTGAGGAGGTGTTTGGTGTTTGGAAAGTACTCTGATTGATCCCCTGCTAAGAACACTCCTTGAGTTAACCCCGCCCCACTACCCAGAAAGCAATATATTCACCGTGCGCGTGCATTTGGCGCGTGCTCATTTGGTGGAAGTGCATTGGAGAAGTGCTGTCGGTTGTGGAGGCATTTGGTATTTGGAAAGTACTCAGAATGATCCCCCGCTAAGAGCACCACTTGAGTTAACCCCGCCCCACTACCCAGAAAACAATATATTCACAGTGCGTGTACATTTGCCGCGTGCGCATTTGGTGGAAGTGCATTGGAGAAGTGCTGTCGGTTGTCAGCTGGCAGAGGGCAGTGGACAGTGGTAATATGAATTATTTTATTTTATTTTAAATATTTCTTAAGGAATACCAACTTTTACAAATACTTTCCGTCTAGTCTTTGCTTCTATATGAACTTTTTTGGACCGGCCTTGCCACGCTGTGATTTTGATTTTAACTTTGTAAACCGCTGAGACTGGTCTTGTGTTATTATCCTGTGCTGATGTAGTTTTTCACTGCCGGTATGCCGGCAACTAATGAAATATCAGCTCATGCTGTGACTGTGCTGGTAGCCCCAAATTCTACCACGCACATAATTCAGCTTTCTCAAAGTAGTAAGGCTGGGTTAAATGTTTGTTCTTGTTCACTGATGACTGACATTCCCAAATGGTGTGCTCAGGGCTCCAAAGTCTCTGAACTCAGAGTTCCTCTATTACCACCTCTAGATCTACGTATTCTGGAGACTGCTAAAAATGCGAATGAGGGCTGCAAATGAGTTATTTAACTCACACGCCGCCCGATTCTTTGGTTCAAGCTGGGGCCTAACACCACTGCAGTTGGTCGCCATTACAGTCGTGGCTGTGGACAATTTGACTAATCCTCAGGTGGGAGGTGGAGACCATCCATTGTACGATGTGATTGATGTTAGAGTGCAAGGAATGCCGTGTGCAACTGCCGCTGCCTCTAACATTACGAGTCCTGTCATTAGCAAAGGACAGGTGAATGAAATATATAAAGAACTAAATTCTGTGGCTTCGAATAATTTCGATACGATCCCCCAAGTCTAGGATCTTTCTCAGTCCCTGATCATGTTTTCACCTACGGCCCTGAACTCATCTGCACTATAAAGCTCGCATATTCAGGCTACACCTAGGCTAAGATGGCCTCATTAATAGGAATGTCCAGACCCCCTACCGGGGACTATTTAGTGGGGCTCAATACGTCTTTACAGTCTATGAACGTGGCTCTAATTTCTTTGACTAGATTGCATGAGAATCTGGACAGCAAATTAAACTTGCAACATGGTCTCGTAACTCAATTAACGCAGGGAAATAAAATGGTTCCTACTTATTGCCAGAGTTGCGATAAATGGTTGATGTCAAATGCAAAACCGTTTGACAAAACTTCCATGGTAGGGGAAGTCTTATGAACAGATTGTTCACCCGAACAGCAAATTAATCTAGTGCAGCGGAGCAGCAGAAAAAACCAAACAGACCCTAAAAACCCCAGTTTGAATAAGGGAATTCTGTCTGAATATTCTACACTTAATGCAACGAAACAACCAGCTGTGGCTTGCCAACCTGGCCTGCCTGCCTAAAAAAAAAAAAAAAAAAAAAAAAGAAAGTTAAGGTCAACAATATTGAAAGCCCTGCTGATAATAAAGGCGTTTCTATCGAGAATGATGTGGGAAGTGGCCCATCGAAGGGTATGTGGGAAATGGATATAACTTCACCCCTAAATTACAATATTTTCGATACTAAAGCAAAAGTACTTTTGACTAACCAACTAACAAAAAAATCTAAAAACAGTGAACTATGCTCTGGTAATAAAACTACATTTGTGCACATTTCTACAAAGCTTAACCCTCCCCAGAACAGCGGCTGGCCTTGCGCGAGTTGCAATTGCTAATAAGTACCGCAGGGCACATTCAAAGAGGACAGAACCACTCTCACAGAACAGGGCGCAGCTCCAGCCTCTGCCTTATGAGCCTCTGGATGCCCTAGTACAATTGTGTGAGCTGCAAGCTGGCCCCTTACAGTCAACACATATCAATGGGGAGACTAAAAGTGAGGCCATTGATCCTAGTGGATACCCCCACCTTCTAAACGGTTTTACAGTTAGCGATCCAGTCAAAGAAACCAGTGTAAATTGAACCTGCTGACCCTAAACTGGAAAATCTGTTAACCTTGGAGGGCTGGAGGGAGGAGATTGCTCAAACCTTGCATCGCTTATTCTCATTACCGAAGCAACATGAAGTGAATATCATAAGAGACAGTCAAACAAATAGAAATCATGCAATACCATGCAATAGTCATCAAAGCCACCAGATCCAACTGATGTACCAACCAGCCCAGGACCTCAAGCAACTTTCTAGATCTGTGATGGCAAATCATACGATGTTCCACTTAATTTTACAATGTCGCTCGCATCCATTCCTCATGCATGACCTTAATAGGCAATCTGTCATGGACATCCTTGCAGAGATGTCATCCTTAGAAGATCTTTCATCTAATGGTATTGACCAAATAGAATTCATAGACCTCTCGGTCGTCAAATTATGGATGAAATCGGACCTCGTAAGAAATGCCTTGTGGCAGGCTAGAGCTGAGTTTTACCACCTGGGGTTACTTTTGATTGATCAATCCTCTTTTGACCATCAGCATGTGCCTACTTTGGGGAAACAATATATTCCAGTGACTGATGGCGGCCAATGCAGACAGCAAATACAGTAGCGAGACAGCCAGTCAAATTTAAATGCTGAATATATCAAATCCCGAAGCTTATTACAGAATCAACATTAACAATCCTAGCAAATTTTCCCATATTCTTTGGCATCTTGGAATACCAGGAGCTTTAAGCAACTCACTAGTTCTAAAACAAATCTCTTGCACAAATTCGATATCATAGTCTTGCATGAGATTTGGCTTTCTACTTTACCAGTGTGGGATCAATATGTTGTTTATTTGGTCCCTGACATTGTACCTGTTTGGGGCCACCCAATGGCCGGATTTATTTCCCTGTTAATATATCAACTAATTGGCGTTGGAACCTTGAGCATCCCCCAATATTTTTTTACAAATGGTAAAAATTAAATCCTGTAGGCAGGTTATTTCTCTTATTAACGCCTTTTGGAACCATGCTTGCATATCAGATGAGGCTTTCACTAGTGATTTGGAAATGCTGTTGGCTTTAGTTGCTGTAGATTGTGGCTGTGACCATGTTATTTTGGTAGGTGATTTTAATATTACTTGCATTACTTCATCCACCAGAATCCTCTCGCCCATTGCGAAGCGGTGGAATTTACCATTGAAGGAACGACAACTGCATATCTTAATGGGGGTGTGCAAGGTCCGCCAGCTAACACTTCACATAAAGGATTCCAAGGGGGTCTGATCGATTATCCATACGTGGATAGCGATATGTTTAACCTCATATCTAAATTTCAGGTTACCCCATAAACTGTAAGTGACCATGATATCTTATCAATATCAAGGTCCTGGTTTAATCTGAGGAAAATACATTAAGCCTCATTGGCTACTGGCATGGTTTTGAATAGTGCCGAAAATAGGTTCCGCTGGTCACCTGGCTCGTTGGAGGACTTTAATAGGAGAATCCTGCAGTCTGCCAACGTATCCAGTGCATCAGTTACTGGAGAACTTTCATTGTATGTTGGTGTTATGCAGATATTTAAAACAAAGAAACAAGTGCACCCTAAATCTATAACAACCAACTTGCATGTCTATGACCCCGAGTTGGTAGAGAGGAAAGCCATTTATGAAGCGGAAAAACAGAAAATGTGTTTGTTACCCAATTCAATCAAAATGATATGACTAAAATCACTTAAATGCAGATGTAAAAATTGGATAAAGGCCAGGCGTGCGTTAATTTACCAAAATGATGCTGAAAATATGTTAGAAACACTGGCTTCTAAGAACTTGGCCAGGATTTGGGGTCTTTTGAATAAAGTACACTGGACCATCCAGCTAGTTTCCCAGGTTAATCTTATTCCAGAGGAAGTATGGGTAAAATTCTACAAGAGCTTATATGCTACCACCACAATAGTAGCTATCCCTAAAGGCTATGTTGGTTCGAGGGACGATCAGCTCCGCTTTGATCTTGATGATATCTTATTTTACATCTCTAGGCTTAGTACCTCTAGGGCTCCTGGGCCTGATTGATTATCTAACCTTATGATCAAGCAGAATCCGTCAGCCTTGGCTAATATCCTTATGACAATTTTTGTGCAGACCGTCTGGACTAAACAGCTGCCTCCCTTTTGGAGAAAATTGATCGTCATACTGATCTATAAGAAAGGTGATCGGTCTAATCCCATTAATTATTGGCTGATAACCCTTTCAGATATCCCTGGTAAACTCTTTGCCTGGTTGCTGCCTAGAGATCTTAATTGCTGGCTTGATGCTTCCAGGACTCCCACCAGACGGGGTTCATGCCTGGCTTGGGAACCTCCATCAATTTATATGTTATGCAAGTAATGAAATATCATGAACAACTTAAAAAACAGCCTGTATATATGGCATTCATTGATTTTCAGGCAGCATTTGATTCCGTCTGCAGAGACTTATTTATGGTAAAATTACGTAAGGTTGCCTGCCCAGATTATTTACTATTCTGGATTAATGAACTCCAGTCTAAGACCTCGATACAAGTAAGGCTGTCTTTGGATGGTACTCTGTCAGATCCTATTGAGACCTTTAAAGGACTTAAGCAAGGATGCCTCCTGGCCTGCCCCCTCTTTAACTTCTTTGTTACGGACATGTGCCATGATTTTGCCAATATTACTTTGGATTCCCACAGATTGGGAGGCCATGCAATCCCCTGGCTTTTCTATGCGGACGACCTTGTGTTGTTAACAAGAACACCCATGGGCGTGGGAGCCTTGCTTTCCCAGCTTGGTAAGTACATTGAAACCAATCTGCTGAAGATCAATCAGACAAAGTGCAAGATCATGGTGTTGGGCATGAACAGAAGGAGGAATCCTGGGACAGCCCCCTGGCTCTTGCAGAATATCAAATTGGAGGTTGTGTCTGAATATAAGTAATTGGGTCTCTCTGTGAGTAACCATCCGAATGATAGACCCTTTTTATCATGATTTGGAGCTTAAGCTGAAGATGGGTATCTACCAGGCACGTATTATACAGGCGAGATACGGAAAGTTCTCCTCCTCCCCAGCTATAATTTCTTTTAAGCAAAAAATCACACCCATACTTACATATGGGGCAGAGACAAGGAATTGCTTAAAAGAGCTATTCTGGCAGAAATTAGAGGGTCGATATTGGAGGGCCGTCCTGGGTTTACTGCAGACAGTCTCGATGTGCCTTTTACGCCACGAGCTTGGATCTGTGTCTCTTTATGCTATGTATATTTGGAAGCTACTATCTCTTTATAGGAAATATCTAATGTCAGCAAATACAAATTGTGCTATGAATATCTTGCCGAAATATAAATTGACGACAAAACAGGATAAGATCCAAGCTTGGAGGATAAGAATCCAGGACATCTTGCTATCTGAAGGGATACAAGAAAGTGTTTTTATTAATAATCCGGTTAGAGCCAAAACAAAACTCTGGCTATCCGCCTGGACAAAAACAAGGGAGAAATGTCTTTAATTGCAATTGTTCAGAGACCAAGCTTTTAGAATGAAAATGTTACACTCAGTAGAACCTTCATTGGTAAAGTTCCCTGATCCTAAGCAAAGACTCTTGTATATGAGGCTGAGGATGAATGTATGGTATACAGATGAGATTTTGTTTAAACACAAACTCAGTCTAAATAATTGGTGCAGATTCTGTACTAATGATTCCCAACCTGAGACAATTAAACACTTGATTGCTGAATGCCATGCATTGATTTCACTGAGAATTAGACTATTTCAGCGCATGGTCAGAGGACGTCAAATGTTGGATACTAATAATACATTGTGGAGGGTTCTTTTTGACAGCATGACATAAGAATGCATGTAGCCATGATAACATTTAAGCAGTCGTTATACTTGCTGGAAGTAAACAAAGTTGCATATGACTTGAAAGACTAAAACATTTTTTGTATAAATTGCTTATTATGTATATATTAGAATCGAGGTTTTATTTGTGAATATATTAGACAGAACTGAAGAAATAAATGTTAGTTCTTATTGTTTTTCTTTTGTCTGTATTTAAAAATGTACTAGTGTAATCAGACTTGGCTTAATTCGATGTGTTGTAATGATGTGAAGTCCATAATAAGTTGTGTTGATAGGAAATGAATTGTTTAATAATTGAGTTGTAAATTTCAATATTGAAGGCAAAATTTGATTGTGTATATTTGAAAGGCTGCTTGTTCAGCTATAACAAACAAAAAATAATACATTTTAAAAAAAGAGACCTGTCAACTTACATTTTCACCTCTCCCAAGCTTTCTTGGGTTTTATGTTACAGCGATTCAGAGCAAAAAAAGCGAAAAATAATGGAGGCCTTGCCACATATGTAAATGTACGTCCTGGCATTGAATGCAGATCTGAACCTTTGTCTAACACGGGTCCTCATTACGACGCTGGCGCTAATGGGTTAATGGTGCCGTAAAAGGCTGCAGCGCCGTTAACCCATTAGCGCCTAATTACGAGGTCCCTTTGCGGGACCTGACCTTAACGGCTGGTCTAGGAGATATGTTGTTGGCACATTTAGCAGACCATGGTCTGAGATCTGTAAATGGAAGGTTACTAGCAGACAGACCGGGGCGCTACACCTTTAGTACCGCAAGGTGCAATTCAACAATTGACTATTTTTTAGTGCATGCATTGGATTGGCAGCACTTGCAGGATCAAAAAATAGAACAGTGCCCTAGATTGACCACAACCCTATGATACAGTCGATCTTTTACGGCGATAACATTAATACCCATAACGACCAGAAAATCTATGCTCGAGCCAAACATATCATCAGAAGGCCCATCAAATGGGCATTAATGGACAGAGTAGCCTGCTCATCACAGTAATAGTTACATGCGTTCCTTTTATTGAGTTATGTTGCTCACACTTGGTGTATTCCCAATCATATGATTTTGTTTATTTATTTATTTATACATTGTCCATTTTTAAGGCAACAGAGAGGGAACAAGGTAATACAATAAAGTTTAACAATGAGAGATAGAGGCAGACCTACTAAGTCTTGTGAGCATTCAGAAAACGCAAGTGCAGAGAGGGAGCAGGGATGAGGTAGTGGGGGTGTAAGTGCTCGGTGTACCAAGAGGGAAGTGCTAGAGAAGAGCAGCTGTAAGTGCCTAGTTGAGAGTGATCAGCTGCCACAATAAATAAGTGCAGGACTGTGGTGACATAGGCCTTTGGGTGCCAAGGCAAGTGCTGGGAGTGAGTGGAGCCTGAAGGTGATTGAGTGTGTGATGTCAGGACTCGAGAGGACACATAAGTGCCCTGATCTCCAATCTCACCAACTGTGGGATTTAGCAGAGGAGGGAGAAAGGGAAGGAGGATGTGAAAAAGAGCATTGAGGAGCTTCCAGAATTTGAAGAGATCCTGCTCAAGATGAAGAGGCAGGGGGAGGGTGTTCCATAGGAGGGAGCCAGCTGAGGAAAGAGATCAGCCACTATCTTGCTGTTGAGCGAAGTGGTTGACACAGAGTGAGTTGGAGCTGAAGGAACATATTGATATGGAGAGAGAATATGTTTTGAGAGCAAGTTGTAAATAGCATGGTCCCCAGTCCCAGACAGTCTTATGGATGATGCAGAGGGATGGATTTGAATGTAACTCTTGCAGCAACCAGGAGCCAGTGGAGAGTTTTTAATATTAGAGATATGCAGTCCATGGGCTTGAGGCCAAGGATAATTATTGCAGCCCTATTCTGGATTAGCTTCATAGAGAAGAAGAGGGGCAGATTAAGGAACAGGCTATTGTAGTAGTGTAGCATAGAGAGAATCATTGATCTAGAGACATTGAGCTTCTGTGGGAAAGTGAGGAAAGGAAGAATTCCTTTGAATAGGAGGAGTTGAAAGTGGGCCTTTTTGAAAAGGTCCAGAATGTGAGGGAGGAAGCAAGAGAGAAGTCGAAGATGACTCCGAGGTTTCTGGCTTCAGAGGAGGGAGAAGGGGGAGAGCCCATTTAAGAAGGCCAGAGTGGGGGGGGGCGGGAGTCTCAACCGGGAGGATCTCAGTCTTGCTGGTGTTGAGGCAGAGATCATTGGAAGTAAACCAGGGCTGGATGGCAGTCAGGAATGATGGAGGAAGTAAGGAGAGGATCTGAGGGAAGTTTGAAAAAAAAGCTGTGTGTCATCTGCATAAGGCTGGAAGTTATGGGAGAAGGTAGAAATCAGGTGTGCAAGCGGGGAAAGATAGGTATTGAAGAGCCAGGGAGAAAGTTGGAGCCCTGGGGGACACCGCAGGTGGAGGTGGGGGAGGAGAAAGAACCCAGAATAAACTGGCACAGAAGGTCAGTGAGAAAGGATGTCTCCCAGTGCATGGCCCGCTCTGTGACCTCAGGTATCGTGGAGCCATTTTATGAGGATGGAGTGGTTGACTGTATCAAATGCAGAGGAGAGATCAAGTTGAATGAGAACAGCTGGAGAGTTGGAATCAAGAGATCTGAGCAGTTCCTCCCCGGTGTTCAGAAGAGCTATTTCCGTGCCTCTGCATGCTCTAAATCTCGACTGATGGTCGTGAAGGCAACCAAAAAGTTCATTTGGAGGAGGACCAGCTTCTTCAAGAGTTTGCAAGGAAGGGATTGATAGAATAGGGGGGTAGATGGCTGGAGAAGTCTGGTCTGCAGGTTTTTTCAGGAGGTTAGCACACAAGGGAGTGCTTGAGGGAGGAAGGGAAAGATCCAGTAGCAAAAGAGTGGTCACGGAAATCGGCAAGTGCAGGGAAAGAGAGCCAATATTGACCATAATGGTTCTGGAGTAGCACAGGGAAACCTGTTTGGAGGAGAACTTAATGGATTGGACAACTCTGATGACCTCAACAGCTGTGATAGATGTGAAGTAGGAGGGACCGGCTTCTCCAAGAGTTTCCCTAGAAAGGTGAAAGCATTGTTAATATCTGCAAATTTCATACAACCACTACATATCGGCCAAGAAATTCAGCAACTAATGATACAGGGTGGTATAACAGGGACTGCAAAGATACAAAGTCTATGCTTTTGAAAATAGCAAAGTCATCAAATAGGAACAGTGTTGAGCTAGGACGAGCAAGAATCTTATATAAAATTGCATTAAAAGTTCTAAAGAAGCATGGAAGGGCAGGTGTTGGCAGCAACTCGAAGAGGCAGCCACAAAACCAAATAAAAGCATCTTCTGGATGGTGGTATCCCAGTGCAACCACCTACCTACAGTTCAATCAAGAGATTTCCCTGCTTCCTCGGCCTGGATTGATCACTTTTCAAGATTGTTCAGCTTTGAGGGATAGGGCGCCTATGTAGAGTTACATAACCGTGCATATCAAGCTCCCACCACAACTGACCAGCCTTTTCTTGAGTTCTGGCTTGATGAGGTAAAGGAAGATCGGTTCTCCATCTCTATTGATAAGGCTCTGGGTCCATATTTAGTGGTGACAGACATATTTAGGAGGGAACATCAAGTATGGGTTTCTGTGTTTACCTCATTTTTAAACAAATGTGTGATCACAAGTGTGTTTCCTGAAAGTTTGAAGGGATCCATAATAATTCAGATATTTTGAAAGGAGACAAGATGGACCCCAGATGTTATCGGCCAATATCTCTGATCGATGCCACTGCAAAATGGCTGTGACGGTTGCTGTATACATGAATGGTAAACTGGGCGAAAGATACCAGCATCCTCCCAGAGGAGCAATTCAGATTCAATGCAGGAGTGGGCATAGCAGAGCAGGATCTGAACCTCAGTTTGATTCCGGACAAGTATGTAAAAAGTTATGACTCTCCAGTACGCCTCATGAGAGCAATTAGACTGTACTTGAATGAGGAGAATACAGCAACCATTGCAAGAGCTACAGTGTTGTCCAGATTGGATTATGGTAATGCACTGTTAATAGGAGCAACTAAAAAAGATCTTGCCAGGTGTCAAGTCATGCAAAATGACACGGTATGCATAGTGAAGAGAATAAAAAGCAGAGCACATATAACAATGGCAAGAAAATCTTTGCAATGGTTAAGAGTAGAGGATATAGTGAATTTTAAGTCTATGGTATCATACATAGGTGTTTGTTTGGAGACGCCCCTGCCATTTCAAGAATCAATGTGTAAGATACACGTCACTGAGGCAGCCACTCTCAGCAGACACAGGTTTGCTCAATGTGCCAAGATACAATCTCAAGACAGGTAGGGGCAGGGCCTTTGCAGTGCATGCTGCGCAACAGCGGAACAAACTCCCACTCACTCTGCGGCTAGAAGAGACTCATCATGCCTTCAGGAAAAGCCTGAAGACATCTCTCTTTAAGTGATAGCACTCATTTAGGAAACTGATGGCTCCTTAGGACTATAGATAGATGCTCCTGGTAGATCCAGTCTTTGTTGTTTGCTACAAGCGCCCTGATGCCTGCGGGCTGCCGGCGCTATATAAGTAGACATAACAAAACATAACATAACATAACACAACAGTCAACCTAGGGTTCATGGATCTCAGCCAAGGGTTCGACAGGGTAAACTGTGCAGAGTTGTGGAAATTGCTACAAATAATGGGCATACCGACACCCATTCTGAACACATTAATTTCCCTCCACATGGTCCTAAAGGCAGCAGTGGGGTTGAACGATGAAGGGGAATTATCTACATCATTTGACGTCTTGCATGGTGCCAGGCAAGGGTGTGTCTTGGCCCCACCACTGTTCAACCTCTATGCCAGCAACTTGGAAACTGACCTGAATAAAGTCATCAAATATATGCCCAGTGTGGCGTGTAGAACCATCACTGTGCTGTCTTATGCCAATGACGCTGTACAAACTCTGGCAGCACTACAGAAACTTGTAAACGCCCATGTGACATATGTGGGCGGTAGAGATTTTCAATCAATACAAAGAAATCTCCAGTTAGGTGCATCTGCAGGCAGTCCAAATACCTCCCTCATATCCTTAAGGGACAGGACGTCTTCATCTACATGGGCCCCAAAGTGAATATCTGATATCCATACAATGTATCCTTATTCCCTGAGCTAGTTCATCTTTTTTTTCTGTCCAATGAATGCAAATCCCTGTACGCTCACACCAGAGAGAATACAACCCACTAGGGAAGAAAGGCCACAGTCGATCTTGTAAATATAACAAGTTTTATTCTCACACACAGATGAGAGCAACAGCAAAGAACTATGCTGCTATGAAGAATTCGGACAAAAAATGATACAAGCAGAATGTTATATAGAAACACTTCATCATCAATGAAATAAACATATACATTAAATACCGGCGTGGCTGGTTTGTGTGCGCCTATACAGGATCCGCCTGCCCCATAAGGGATGCCAGGTAATTGGTTCCAGCCCAGTCCATCCGTCTTCCATCACCCAGGTGCCGGAGGGATCATCTTCTTCTCACCGAAGCAGGTCAAAGAACAAATGAACTACATTGATAACACAAAGATACGTTATTGTTATACTGTGCACCTGACAGGCTTTAAGACTGGCACAAAGGAGGTTCAGGAGCACTCAAACCTTCACACACACATTTCCCTCACTCCCTTCGGCGCCATCAGGCTCCAAGGTCTCCACCCTCGTTTTGAACTACATTATATCCCTCCCAGCACCTTGCAATACAAATCATATGATTGTAGCTCAAAGACAGGCAATGGCTGCCGTCTTTGAACATTTCAGGACTTGTTATTTATTTATGTATTTATATATTTATTTGTACATTTATAAGAAGCATTCAAAACCCGTGGGTATCTAGGCGCTGCTTACAAAAGAGGAAAAACAGAAGGTGCGAGACGATGGAATGTCAGTTAAAGAAATATGTTTTCAAATGTTTCATGAAGGTGTTGTAAGAAGGTTCATTTCGTAGGTAGGGGGGGGGAGTTCATTCCAGAGAGCCGTAGCATAGACTAGGAAACAAGCCCCTCCAGCTCTTTTCCTTTTGTATCTTGGCGTGATAAGGCAGTGTTTGTAGGCTGATTTTACCGGTCTGGTCGAGGAGTGACTTTTGAATTTTCTTACTTAATTATGTCCTTAATGGGTAGCCAATGGGCAGCTTTTCTGGCCTCTGAGATGTGGGCATGCTTGGTAATGTCCAGTGCAGCCCGGAGTGTGTTATTTTGTAGTTCTTGTAGTTTGTGCAGTTGCAGTAATCCAATTTGGAGCCTATTAAGGCAGGGAAATTTCAAGGCGGTTCTGCATGGTGAGAAAAGGTTTGCTAGCGTTGATGAGTTTGGTGGCGTACTTGAGAAGGGGGCAATTTGGTTGACATGGCGGGTCAGGCAGAGCAACAAATCCAGGTAAACACCTAGGGTCTTGACAGATGATGCCACGGGTATCTTATGACAATCAATGGTGAAAGTTGCGTATGCCTCATGGAGGCTTGCTACGCGGGCAGGGGGTCCAATGATGAGGAGCTCCGTTTTCTCATCATTGAGGCAGAGGCTCTGTGCCACTATCCAGGAATTGATGGTTTCGTTAATGATGTTTATTCTGACAGAGTCTTTGGGATGGTCACCAGTGAGGGGATGAGGACTTTTGTGTCATCACCGTAGTTGGTGTAAGAAATTCCAAGAGCATCTAGTTGGTTGAAAAGAGGATGGGTATACAGGTTATAGAGTGTAGGTGATACGAAGGATCACTGTGGTATGCCATAGGGGGTGGGTTAGATGAAGCCTCCCCAATGAAGACTCTGGAGGATCTGTCAGCCAGAAAGGAGCAAATCCAGTTGGCAGTGGCCTAGAAGAAGTGGGCTGAGGCAGACAGGGCTTTGCATAAGATCTTGTGGTCCACAAGGTCGAATGCAGTCAATTGTCAAATGTCATGCAGAACCGCCTTGAAATTCCCCTGCCTTAATAGGCTCCAAATTGGATTACTGCAACTGCACAAACTACAAAAACTTCCAAAATAACACACTCCGGGCTGCACTGGACATTACCAAGCATGCCCACATCTCAGAGGCCAGAAAAGCTGCCCATTGGCTACCCGTTAAGGACATAATTAAGTTTAAGATCCTGTCCATCTCCCGCCGGTGCATGACCAAGTATTCCCCCCCCCCAATACCTGGTAAAAAAATTCAAAAGTCACTCCTCGACCAGACCGGTAAAATCAGCCTACAAACACTGCCTTATCACGTCAAGATACAAAAGGAAAAGAGCTGGAGGGGCTTGTTTCCTAGTCTATGCTACAGCTCTCTGGAATGAACTTCCCCCCCTACCTACGAAATGAACCTTCTTACAACACCTTCATGAAACATTTGAAAACATATTTCTTTAACTGACATTCCATCGTCTTGCACCTTCTGTTTTTTCTCTTATGTAAGCAGGGCCTAGATACCCACGGGTTTTGAATGCTTCTTATAAATGTACAAATAAATATATAAATACATAAATAAATAACAAGTCCTGAAATGTTCAAAGACGGCAGCCATTGCCTGTCTTTGAGCTACAATCATATGATTTGTATTGCGAGGTGCTGGGAGGGATATAATGTAGTTCAAAATGAGGGTGGAGACCTTGGAGCCTGATGGCGCCGAAGGGAGTGAGTGAAATGTGTGTGTGAAGGTTCGAGTGCCCCTGGACCTCCTTTGTGCCAGTCTTAAAGCCTGTCAGGTGCACAGTATAACAATAAAGTATCTTTGTGTTATCAATGTAGTTCATTTGTTCTTTGACCTGCTTCGGTGAGAAGAAGATGATCTCTCCGGCACCCGGGTGATGGAAGACGGATGGACTGGGCTGGAACCAATTACCTGGCATCCCTTATGGGGCAGGCGGATCCTGTATAGGCGCACACAAACCAGCCAGGCCGGTATTTATTGTATATGTTTATTTCATTGATGATGAAGTGTTTCTATATAACATTCTGCATGTATCATTTTTTGTCTGAATTTTGTCAAGAGTGAGAGGTTGCCCTTGACATTGGCAGTGCCAAACTGGTTCTTCAGGTCTAGTAGGGCTGTTTCTGTTCTGTGTTTTAGGCAGAAGCCCCATTGTCGGGTTCCCAGGACATGG
The DNA here is from genome assembly GCF_040938575.1 of Ambystoma mexicanum. Taxonomy (NCBI): domain Eukaryota; kingdom Metazoa; phylum Chordata; class Amphibia; order Caudata; family Ambystomatidae; genus Ambystoma; species Ambystoma mexicanum. The sequence continues at coordinate 233,738,625 of NC_090930.1, read as the reverse complement.
TGATGTTTATGGAAGGATGGGATCTGTAGGTCTGCAACTCCCTCCATGATTTTCAAGAGGAAGGGGACCATTGTGATTGGTCAGTAGTTAGTGAGGATTGCTGAGTTGATGTTTTTTTAACAATGGGGCTATCCAAGGTACTTTGAGCGATGCTGGGACTGTGCAAATGGCAAAGGAAGTGCTGATAATGGTGGCAATGAGGGGTCAAGGGGTTCTGCGCATTCTTTTAGCAGAGAGGCTGAACAGGCATCTCTCTTGCATCAGGAGGGCTTGAGGCCTTTGATGATGATGGCGAGGGTGGCAGTGCAGATGGCTGGAACTGGAAGGGGGGATGCCTGTAGAGCCACGGAAGGTGGGAAGTGAGGGGGCTGGTAAGGAAGACTGTTTCACTTTGATGTTTCCTTGAAGTTGAGAGATTTTGCCTGTGAGGGTATCTTGGATGCTTTTGCACCAGGCGTTGTCTTTTGTGATGGAGGGGGATGGATATACAGGGGTATCCAATTCCTTGAGGATGGAAAAGAGGCAGCTTTGAAGATTCTCTTGTTGTAGATTGCAGCTTTGGAGGTGAGGATGGATTGTTTGTAGTGGAGCAAAATGTTAATAAGGAGGGCTTTGTTGACAGCAGTAGGGTTTTTGCGCCACATGGCTACAGCTGCTCTTTTTTCAGCTCTGGTGGAGCGAAGGTCTAGGGTAAACCAGGAGTTGAGGTTTGCAGTCTGTTTGTTTTTTTAGCTTTGAGGGGTGCTAGCTGGTCTAAGGCCCATACGTAGTAAAGTATTGCAGTGCACAACTAAGGTGGTGGTATCAGACATGGGTGGGATAGGTACGTTGAGGAGAAGAGCAACCCGATCACAGGTCAGGTTGCAGGTACTGTGGGCCATGGTGAGAGCCCAACTGGCTGTTGGCTTTGAGGAAGTGACTGGAGTGGGAATGGAGAAGGAGATTGAGTGGTGGTGAGACCACGGGCATTGGTGGTTGGATAAGATGGAAATGTTGCTGTTGTGCACTATTAGCCAATCTAGGATGCGACCATGGGAATGTGTGGGTTCAGTGATCAGTTGGGTGCAGCCTAGGGCTTCCAGAGAATTGGACAGGGCAGTAGATTCAGTGTCGGAGGGTCGTTGAAGCCCAGATTGAGGTCACCTAGAAGCAGGAGTTGTGTGGTAGGCTTAAGATTAGACGAGATGAGCTGAATGAGGTCATCCTGAAAGGTTTGAATAGGGCCGGGCAGCTGGTAGATGGGGTGGATGGTGGTTGTGGTGTTATGTGAGCATTTCAATTTTGTTGAGATTAATTCACAGTTATGTAGAGGGGGAAGAGTTGATGCTGTGTAGCAGGAGGGAAGCCTTGTAGATGATAGCGACTCCCCCACCTTTTTTGGGCAACCTGTCACAGCGGATCATAGCATATACTGGAGGGATAGCTATGGATAGCAGTGGTCCTGCGGTGGGGGTTAGCCAAGTTTTGGGCAGGGCCAGGACATAGAGGTTTTCAGTTGTGATAAGGTCAAGGAACTCGTTGGCATGGGCAGTCAAGGATTTTGTGTTTTAGAGGACATGCCAGAGAGGTGTGGTCAGAGGTTGTCTGGTGGTGAATGGGACCTCTGTGGCTGAGGTGGGGATAAGTAGTGTGGTAGGGATGGTGGTAGGGATGGTGGGAGGTGCACCCAGTGACAGGACATGGCCAGGGCTGGTGTAGCGATGAAGGTTAGTGTTGTGCTCCTCAATGCCTGGCGGGAGGGCATCAGTGATGGTGTGGGTGGAGCGTGATGCCAAGTGGGCCGCCTGCTCAGTCGGGTTGAGTGGATGTGTTTTAGTGAACAGTACATCAAGCAGTTTGCTATGGTTGGTGAATGGTGGGGTGGTCTTTTGTGCATATGAGGGCTTTGCTGGTGTATATTCTGCAAGCATTACTTTTGGGTTGGTGATCAAAGGGTACCTGGTGCCATGGAATTCAGGCCTCTTTAGGTTTAGTCAGTTAGATGGGCTAAAACTCGTGGTCACAAGGGGTTGGCACCGGTCATGCTTTTGGTCATTGTGAGATAACATGCACCGCAGCTGACGGTCTGTGATGGCTGCCTTGTAGGACACATTCCTTGCTGATAGAAAAACATCTTTGCTACACTGTTAGAAAAATGAATGAGCTTTATGACGGTTGGGGGTGTGGGTTGTCCTCATGGGAGCTCTGGCATGGCTGGAGACTTCCTTTGTCTCGCAATTAGGGCCTACTGCATGAAATGCTGAATTTGCCACACAGGTCTTGTTTCCAAACTATGGTTACTAACATCTACACAGAATTCACTAACATCTATACAAAATATCACACTTGCTTGCACCCTGGGCTACACTATGTGGGTTGAATATATTGGGATGAGGTCACACCACTGCCCCCCCTCACCCCTGGCCCATCATAGTGCTTTGAAGGCCTCTCACCTTACTCTAACGTTCTTAGAGGGGGTGGGATGGGGCCACCAGCATTTTGTAAACTAGGGTTAAGATTTTGAATACCAACAAAAGGGAGACACATTGTTCTACAATAAAAGAAGCTACTAGTTTTATATAAAGTAGTGTGTTAATTTTATTATTGTATATATTTATTGTATTTGTACATTTGTACATTTGTATCTTCTCTTTTATGAATCTTTTTTCTTCGAAATTAAAGATTCATGTGTTCATTCACAAGATGCATATTATAGTGTGTTTTGCTTAGCGGAAGGATTGAACTTCCATTGTAATAAATCCAGCACATTTAAAAAGCACTAAACTAAGAAAACATTGTTGAAATTCTCCACAATATTTCCATTCTGTTTAATTTTGTTTCTAATTATATTTCATTATTTGGAAATATGCAATATGTTCAGTGCAAACCCTGCATTAGCAAGATCTTGAGACATATGGAAGGCATTCATGAGCCTTCTTTTGCTTTCCTAGTTTAGATTCACACTAGTAATTCAACGGCCTTGATATTTGAGATATTCCCCCATATTTGCTTCATCTTTGATGCATGTCACATCAATACAGGTTACTGTCACTCACCTGCAAATGTAAGGCGTGTATGTCAAAAGCCAATACATGCAGCAATGGAATTCTCTGAACTCAATTTTGAATATAATATCCAAGATCTAGCTTGAAGCTAGCGATTGCTAATTTCTCCTTCTGCTCACTCATATTCCAATCTCCTCTTTTGTAGGAATATTCCCCGAAGCAAGCAATATTAGACGTTAAATTGTACTTTTCTACTTTCCATCATAACTGAACCACCCCAGCGTTATGGCATATTTAAACGCACTGTTCATTCCCTTCATCATGTTTTTCATCCTTATAACACGTATCTATCCAATGGTAAGGACTGTCCTTTGCCTATCCAAGGTCCCTGTACAATGATTTGTTTCTGAGAATCATTACTGACAGCTTATTTTTGCGTTTATTTGTAGCATCATTCCCCCTGGCATTAACTGGAATAGGTGCATACAAAAGTAGGTTACTAATTAATATCCATTTGTGTTTCCTGACGTCTAATTAATGAGAGTATGTGCCCTTAAAAAACGTCTTGGTTTCATCCTACTGTCTAAAATGTGAGTTACACTAGGAGAGCCTCATGACGAGTGTGCTGGTCCGGTAACAACGGTGCCGGTAAGCCTACTAGCACTGTTGTTACTGGACCAACACACTCCGAGTCTGCGCTGGCTGCCGTCCTGCCTGCCAGGCCAGACCTGGCGGGCGGGAGGGCAGCCGCCCGCAGAATTTCCGGGAAGCACCTGTACCGTTATCAACGGTGCCGGTGCTTCCATCATCCCCATTCCCATTAAGTCCTATGGGACTCAAATGGGAATGGGGATTTACATTTTTCCAGCGCCTGACTTCCGGAACACCAGGGGTGTTTCCGTGGAGCCAGGCACCAGAAAAATGCACGAGTCCGGCGGCAGCCTGCCGGTTTCACCGGCACGGCTACCACCGGACTCGTGATGGAGCCCATTGTCTCCATATTAGCGGCATTGCACACTGTCTAATATGCTCTGTTGAGATATGGGGTATCAACATTCTGCATCAGCTTTTCCACATTGACGGTTGTGCAGATCGGTGGTGTACTGGCCTCTACTCCTGTCAAAGGATCTGGAGGCGATAAGTGCATCGGTCATCATCGTGCTCGTATTCTGCTTTGTGCAGGTGACTCTATGCTGATGGCCAAATCTCGGTAGGCTCTTCAAAAGCTTACCAATGCCCACACAGAGTGGAAGCTGTTCAACTAGGCATGTCTTTTCTAACAACCGATGCCGGTGTGCTCATGCTTGCCAACAGGTATTGGAAATACACCAAGTCAATAGTGTGGTTGTGATATTTGCTGCTAGTATAGCAAGGCAGCCTATAAAGCCAGTACTGAGTATGTCTATATGCATTCTTTCATGTTGACATTTGTATAGCGCCTTTCACCATAATTATGGTCCCAACGCGCTGTTGGTTGACAGTCCTTGGAGGGACCAGAGTCCACATTTGGGGAAATTGGGAGGTGCTATTTTGCATATACGCATTTCAGCCATTAAACTTATGTGAGGGTGACCAAGACCTTGCTAGTCACCCATGTCTGAATGGTGTGTGGATGGGCACAGCTGAGGTATGCTATGAACTAAGTAGGGGAGGAGTGTGTTTAAGGAGACTGATAATTATGTGAGAAGATACAATTCAAATTGTTGTTGTTAAGGGTAGCATCATTCTAATGGCAGAAGTGTTGTGCATTAGTTTTTATGTTATATGCGAGTGCTGGGTGTGTGGAGTGAGCCCGCGCCTTCCACTAAGTTAAGACGGTGCAGTGTGCAGGTGGAAAATTGGGTTCATTGGAAACACAACAATGTTTACATCCTGGGTTTCATCTATGTACCTTGCACAATTGGGCTAAATGGACACTATGCTACCTTACACTATTCGACTCAGTGCAAGATATGGCTGACTAACAAATAGGCTACAAGCAATTCTATGGAAAAGACAGAATAAGTTCCCAAATCGGGAACTCACGTCCCCTGCACACTATCGTATGTCTGGAATACCAGACCAATAATTCATCTTTTAAATGCAAAGTATTACAGGTAAGTAATTATATCAAGTGTTTAGTTCAGAAAAAATGATCTTTCAGTCAATTTAGGTCACAACAACCAATCTTCATTTTATTCATGATGATGTAGTCAATAAGGGCCCAATGCGTTTCGAGTGTGTCCCACTCTTCATCCGGGGCAATTCAGTTTCTAGAAAAAGGTTTATACATAAATATATTCAATATCACACAAAAAAATATCAAGATAATTCAAAAACTAACTTTACAACATGTCATCACAGATATTACGAAACATCATACAGATAACCAACTTATTCCAAGCTGTCAGAAAGTCACAATCTGTTGGTGGCAGTGTTACAGTGTATTGTGATTTTCTCACTTTTAGTTCAGTAGAGATCATTTTTTCATTCCATTTAATTAGATGCCTAAGACAACTGAAAGGGTACATCATGGGAGAAAGCCTTATTGGTCACCTTGTTTTAAAATGATTTGTCTATACCAGATCAGAAAAATAGAATAATAGAAAAACCAGTATTGATAAAGGTGGTCTAACCTTGTGCCTTTTTTCTTAGAATATTGTGCAGGCTGCATCTGTATTCAGACTGTCGCATTAGTATACGAGTCGAGAGACGTGTTCATGCTGCGGATGTGGCACTCTATAATGCCAACAAGACCCTGTATACAGAATAAGAGAGTAACCATCAATGGCTGCAAAAGCCTGAAAAGTTTTAAAAAAAACAATAGTACGAAAGCGCGTAACTTACAAAGATGTATGGAAAATCCTTTAAGGAGAGGGCTCAGATCAGGATGGCAGGCAAGTAGATGAAGGTAGCTGACTACTGTTAGATCAAAATCTGGATCTGGAGGGAAAAGGAGTGTAAGAGTAGAGTCTAATAATTGCTAAGAGCGAGTGTTACGGCAATCAGTGTGATGTCTGGGCATAAAGCCCTAAGGAGCAGAGTGTTCTTACTTCAAGATCGCAGCGCTGACACCATTAGCAGCGTTGCCTCGTAATAAATACTGTTTAGAATGGTGACGTCAGTACGTGCGTAGCGCGTGTGTCTTGTGTGTATGGTGGAGCTTACACTGCTCTATGATGTCATCAAAATAATGAATGTAAACTCTGCAAGGTGTGGTGGATCAGAACCTCTTGAACTTTGGGCCTCACCTTGGGCCAATCTACCTGCTGGGCTTATGCAAAGCACTGTGATAGATTTGTTGGGCAGTGATACATGGTACATAATTACGCCCCTGATATACATATATAATAATTGTTTTTGAAGGTCTAGTGCCAAAATTCGAAATGTGGTTATATCTCCTGTTAGCTTGCAAACAAACAAAAGATATTCTTAATTGTGAAAAACATATGCATATGCATAACGTCGTTAGCAATGCTATGGAGAGTGCAGAGGGTGCACTGTCTACTCTCTGAGACTACTTCCAACATGCCCCTGCTGTGTGTTCTTTCTCATGCCTGACATGGGTTCATCAGATCTGGTGCAGGTATGTCCTTGCCTGAATGTGCCTGCATTAGCCCTGGGTACCTGCGGTCATGGGAGACGTCAACTGCAAAGCAGGAGGCTATTTGTTTTGTGTCTATCAAGTATGAGAGGATATCATGCATTATTAGTTTGGGCTATTAGGTGTGGTGTGCCAATGCAATGTATGTCTGGGTTTTAGGTTCATTTAACCATTCAGAATAAACCTAAGGTGTTTCACCTTAGGATTCAGTGATAACTCCGTTCAAGCGGGGGTGGGTCGGGATAATCAACATAAGTAACTCTTTTGTTTACAGATACCAAAGATGGTCTTCTAGGTTTTAGAGATTGTTTTTAAAGATACAACTAGGCCAATAAAATATTGGATGGCCAAGACCTCATTTATGAATCTGTGAGTTTCTCCCTCGGCACAAATATAAATTATATATCGTTGGAGTCATCAGCATATTATTGAATGCAGACTGCACGCTGTTCTAACAGAGTGAATGGGGACATTAAGTAGATGACGAAGAGTGTAGAGGACAACGGGGAGCTCTACGGGCTGCCGTATTTTACCTTCACAGTGGAGATGGAATATGCACCCAAACGTTATTTAAAATTCAGAACGAAAGAAATTCGACCGGGCAGAAGATTAACAAGAGTGTAAATACAAATAACTTTTAAATAAATCAAGGCAAACACAGTAAGCAGGAATTAAGCCCTCTCTTCCATTACTCAGAGAAAACACGTTGAAACACATGCACACTAATGAGAAGACACACTTGCAGATTCAAGGGAACAGAGTGACAATAGGAGATTAAAATAAAATACCAAACCAGCAGTTTATCAATTAATCAATTAATGGAGTGTTTCCAATAACAATGGAGTAGAAATAGGGTTATGTGCGTAAAATACTATTCAGAAAATACCACCTGAAAACATAACAATTTCAAACTTATTATGGAAGCACAACATTCATGTACTGAGATCAATTCCATCGTATAAAGGATGTAAAAAGAACTTTTAGCATACGAGTGTAAGAACATTTTCAGATTATCATGCACCAATGATTCTATTGTATGTGTTGCCAGCAAGCACGCTGCACATGTCCTCTGTGTTATGCTTCTATTTCTCGGGCCCTGTCTATGTCAGATTTCTCATGCAGCCAGCGGTCGTGGATTCCTGGCAAGAAATAATACTCGGTCCGATTACCTGCTTGACTTAACATTCAAAGAGAATGTATTTTCTTTTCTCTTGCCATTTCTTATGCCTACAATGCACTTGCTTGTTACCCACTTACTGCTAATTCGGGCAGATTTTGAATTAAGCCAAGCTAGAACAACAAGAACCATGGCTTTTAGGGCATCACGGACACTTTTAAAGCTCGGTTCATCTTTAGTCAACTTAAACAATTTCTGTGTCCATGCATCACACAAAATGATGTTTTCAATACACATTTTCAGACATCTGCTCATAATATAAGTAATGTATCACATTAGGCAACAGAAGATTGCCCAAAGTTCCAAAGTCCAAAGTTCTGATCCTGAATCAGAATTGTGAAGGCCCTATTCAGACACACTTAGAGGGAATCGTGATCACTAGCCTGCCTCACATCTAGATATGATATTGAAGATTAGCAAATGTCACACTCACATGGAATAGTGAATGATAGCAAGCATCACACCTAGACATAACTGCAAGGACAGCAATGCCAATTAACTGATCCACTAACAATTTCACCCCTCTGCATACACCTCTCAAATTCTAACCAAACACTACCACAAGCCTACAACACAACAATCCGTACAAACTTCACTACACTGCAAAAACAAAGCAAACCACACATAGACTTGCACAACAGCACATGATGACTACCGACCGTAAAACACCCCAAGCCCAGTCATCGGACTCACCGGGCTGAGGTTGCCATCACTGCTCTCTTGCACTTTTCCAGCTTATTCCCACTAAAGCACCCCTCCTTCCCTTTTTCAGAGCTGCCAGAGTGCCAGGAGACCACTCCGGTGGTGATAGTGTGCGGTACAAATATCCTTTAACATTAACATACACAGCTCTGTCAGTGACAAAAATATAGCGAAGTTACTCAACACGTTCTGCCGCCCTAAAAATAAATATTATTGTAATTCATTTTTCTATGACACTTTGGTCCAAATTCATGGAAAAAGTGCTAAGTCTGTGTAAACTACTTTTCTTCATAGGGAACATAGCTCCTACTTGTGCATGTGAAATATTTAGCACTGTTCAGTGATTCAAGGAATAAAAAGCACAAGGTAACCCCAGAAAAACTACGGGCCATCACCCATAACTCAAGTCAGCACCCTGGCGAAACTGCAGAATGTCCCTTGCAACACAAGCTAGCAACCTGCGAAACTGCAAACCATCCCTCGTAACGCAAGCCAGCACATCAGCGAAATACGGACCAGCATCCGTAACTCAAGGCAGCACGCTGGCGAAAATGTGGACCATTCCCCGTAACTCAAGTCAGCACCCCAGCAAAACTATGGATCGTCTCTCGAAACTCAAATCAGCAGCCTGGCAAACTGCAGACTGTCCCTCGCAGCGCCAGTCAGCCCCCGGTGAAACTGTGGACCATCACCCCTAAGTTCAAGCATCATAAAAACTTTAGACTTTCACCCCTAATTCATAGCAGCCCCCTCAAGTCCTGGCACCTCCCACCACCCCCAATTACCTCCACCCACTACCTCATGCTGCCCCCTTAAGTCCTCGCACCTCCCATCCACCCCATTCACCTCTGCCCTCTACCCTAGACACCCAATTCAAGTTCCTCCCACCTCCCAACACCGCCACTCATCTCTGCCCTCTACCCCAGGCAGCCCCCTCAAGTCCTCGCTCCTCCACCATCCACACTCACCTCTGCCCAATACTCCAGGCAGCCCCCTTAAGTCCTTGCACTTCCCACCAACCCCACTCACCTCTGCCCACAACCCCAGGCAACCCCTGCTAGTTTGCCCTCCTTTGAACACCCCCACTGACCTCTGCCCACTACCCTAGGCTGCCCCCTCAAAGTCATCACCCCTGCCACCACCGCCACTCGCCTCTGCCCCCTCAAGTCTTCACACCTCACACCCACCCCACTCACCTCTGCCCACTACCCCAGGCAGCCCCTGCTAGTTTGCGCTCCTTCCATCACCCCCACTGAACTTTGCTCACTACGCCAGGTTTGCACCCTCAATTATTCACACCTTCCACCACCCCCACTCACCTCTGCCCACTACCCCAGGTAGCCCCCTCATGTCCTCACACCACTTTCAAACCCCACTCACCTCCACCCACTACCCCAGGCAGCTCCTGCAAGTTTGCCCTCCTCCCATCAACCCCACTGACCTCCACCCACTACCCCAGTTTGCCCCCTCAAGTCCTCGCACTTCCCATCACCCCCACTGACCGCTCCCCTCTACCCCAGGCTGCCCCCACAAGCCGTTGAACCTCCCGCCACCCCCAGTCACCTCTGCCCTCTATCCCAGGCAGTCGTTACAAGTCCTCGCACCACCCACCACCCCCACTCATCTCTGTCCAATACCCGAGGCAGCCCCCTCAAGTCATTGCACCTCCCACCAGCCCCACTCATCTCTGCCCTCTACACCAGTTAGTCAGCGCAAGTCCTCGCACCACCCAGCACCCCCACTCACCTCTGCCTACTACCCCAGACAGCCCCCTCAAGTCCATGCACCTCCCACGAGCGCCACCCACCTCTGGCCACTACCCCAGGCAGCCCCTTCAAGTCCAGGCACCTCCCACCACCCCCACTCACCTCTGGCCACTACTCAAGGCAGCCCCTGATAGTTTGCCCTCCTCCCACCACCCGCATGACCTCAGCCCACTTCCTCATGCTGCCCCCTTAAGTCCTCGCACCTCCCACCCATACCCACTGACCTCTGCCCACTCCCCGAGGCAGCCCCTGCTAGTCTGCTCCCCAACTAGTCCAATGTGTAGCAACAACCCACCTTGACTCGCCAGCCTGGCTCCACCATGAAATACACCTGCCACATATCCTCCTCTAAGATGAACAACTGGGAGCACTGCAGTTGAATCCAGGACTATAGATTCCACCATAACTAGGTGATAGACCACATGCAGCTGCATGTCAACTGGACACCATACTGTTGCACAAGATACACTTTGACAACTCACTCTGTGCACGTGTGAGATAACAATGCAATGTGGTATTCATATAGTGCCTTTGTGCCATTGCAATGGCCTCAAAGCACTAAAGTCAAATGCCCTGAGAGGATTTAAATATGAGGAATCATAGATTTGTCCAACTGATTTACAATGCGTGTGTGTATTTTATCCTGTACAAAGGTTGGTATGTAATGGTTGCAAAGTCCCTACTTGCGACCCTTATAGAACAGGCTTGTGGTTGCACGATGTGGAGGTTCTCAGAGAGTCAGCGAGTCAAGGAGACTGATAATGTATTCAGCTAGATTGAAGAATCAATCATGGGACACAGCTGCATTAAAGTTGCAGAGGTGATAGGCGATATGAGAGCAGGTAGTGGCTGATTGCAGACTTGTGTTGCTGGGTGGCCATAGCTTGGGAGGGACACATCAATCTACCATTGAGTACACAAATGATGAGTGTAGCTCACTCATCCAGAGTGGGGCCTCATCCTACCTCAACACCCACAATGCCAAATACCCACAACAATGAATGAAGTGTGGGCACATACACATTGACAAGCAAGTGCCAAAGGAACACCTAAACATCCATCAGTTGACCAGAAAGGCACTCATAATACAACAAACGCTACCTCCAGCATTTAATGTGCAGAGGCGAATGAGCTGACACAGATACAACACACAACAAAATGATGTGGAACCTGTGGCATTACACATGAACAAGTGAGTATACATCCCCAGGGAGAGGCCACAATGACCACCATGAGATATCTCACACATCACCACACCATACCCATATGTACACCATTAAACACGCAGCTAAATACTGCACTCCAACAGCACCAATGCACTGAAACCAAACACGCAGTGCCCTTGCACACGGAATTAATTATCATAATCAGCCACTGCCACCTCCAGCTGTCTGATGGCCAGACTCCTACATGTCAAACACATGCACACACGTTCCCCAACAAACATCACAGTAACAACATGACACACACAGGCCCCAATCCACACGATTGACACAGAACATATGCACTATGAGAACATGAAAAAAGTTAAGGTGCACACAGACAAAGAAACTGCAAGAAGCATGGAATGAACTGAATGAAAACTTGGATTAAAAATGAACTATTTACAATAAAATGCTGGGTAGGGTGAAACTGTCCCAGGATAAACACAAAAAAGTACAAAATGATACCTAATGCTACATAGCTATATATAATGGCAAAGGGCTACATGTCTCCAATATCTGTCAATGCCTCAAGCAGGGCTGAATCACATTCAACATCCACCACCCGCAGGCGGGCCTCCGTTCTTGCCTGGAGGACTCCGTTCTTGGCTGGAGAGTCCTCTGTCCTTGATGGCCCCTTTAGGGTAGCACCCTGTCCTACAGCTGCTGATGTGTCCCTCAACACAATCCCCTCCTGGGACATAGCCTCAGCAGTCTTGCCTGATGGTACTGGTGCTCCCACAGCCTCTTTGCTCTTTGAAGAAGAGGTGTCAACAGTGAGTGGACAGGATCTGTGCCTGGGCATGGAGGCCATATTCCTGCATCTCTGTTCCACAGCACTGCTTCATACCATTTTGCCAGTTGCATTAACTGTAGAAAAGTGAACAAAGAACATTGGCATACGTCAAAAGTGACAATATATGTGTGGCATGCACAAAATAAACAGTACCATTAAGTTAGCATGGATAAAAGAGCAATTTACACACACACACACACACACACGCTCATGCAGTCAGCATGAATATTGACACATGAGTGCGGGGACAAGAATGAGTTACAGTCATGACACACGCATATGTCAACCCAGCACATTGGCTACAAACATATTTCAAGAAATCATGACATGGTGTAATACCAACACCAAAGTGACCCAAGTGTAAACCACAACCAGGGCCATGGAAAGTGCAAGTGGCAAATGTCTCACTGACACCATTGCATGTTTCGGATTATCACCTTTACCGCTTGCATAGACATGCAGCGTGGGAAAGGCAACAAACAGGACGGCCATGAGGAGTCACACATGGGACAGGGAACCTTGACAGCCATGTGTCTGGCCACAATGTTCAAAACAGGGGACATGCCATTGACGCACCAGAGCAGTACTCTCCTGAGAGACCTGGGGACCCCAACTGCCTCATGGAGCCCCACTAGCACTTCCTGGGCCACCTACCAGGACCCAAGTCCAGCCTGGACCTTATTTATTTTATTGTTTTTTATAACGTGCCTAATACTGTACCTGAATTTCGTTTCTAAGCGTGGATCAGGGATTCAAATCTCTGTTGCTCTGGGTCTGGCCAAATGTACTGGCCGAAGAGACAGATGGATGTGTGGCCATGAGGCAGTTCTAGCCATAGGGCCATGTAGGGATTTGGTATTATCCTGCATCCTAATGGAACCTTTGGTCAGTGTATTGATTGACAATGGAGTGTTAAGGGTTAGAATGTTTATGTGTGACTGGGGTTCTATGTGGTCAGTTGGGAGATGTAAGCCTACCTGGGAGGATGCAGGTGTATGTTGCCCTGAACCCAGATGTACCTGACATTATATGACCATCATAATGTACTGGAACTAAATAAAGAAGTTACTGGAACTTCACCTGAGGTCATGGTCATCTGTGGGGAACAAGGAGTTCTACATTGGCGACGAGGATGCTGGCTGTGCTGGGGGGACAGCATTGAAGATGGCACATACACCTCCCCCCAACCCAAGAAGAAGACCTCCCAGGTAGGGCGAGCGCTTAAAACTGTAGGCGCAGAAGGGCCCAGCGCATGGAGCTCAGGGGCAGAAAGTAAGGGGCTGCGCCAGAGCCAGGGGCCAGCTGGCCTGTCACTAGAAGGACAGGTCGGGGAAAGAGGAAAGCAAGAGACTGAGGAGGGGCTGAGGGCCCAGAGACTGATGGCTTAAGGGGTCTGGGACCACTAGCTGCAGCATGGAGGGCTTGGTGCCCATGGCAGTAGCAATTTGAAGAGGCCTGGGGTCTAGTTACGCCTGGAAATTATGAGGAAGCCATGCTGGGCAGCTGAGGGATATAGCCAAGGCAGTAGCAACAGGAGAGGCTTGGAGCCTAAGCTGCGCCTGGAAATTAAGCAATGAGGAGGCATGCTGTGCAACTGAGGACTATAAGCCCAAGGCAGTAGCAACAGGAGAGGCTTGGAGCCTAAGCTGCGCCGGGAAAAGAAACAATGAGGAGTGATGTTTTACAGCTTGAGGCCTGGAATTGGGGCAGCAGCAATAGAAGAGGTTGGGAACCTAAGCTGCGCCTATATGTTAAATAGAAGATTGGTGGCGAATGTGAAAAGCGCCTGGAGCAGAGGAGGGTCCTGGGGGGCCATTCCAGCGTTTGAGGGGGCTTGGAGCCCATACCTGCACCTAAGAGACTTGTAGCCCGTGGCTGCACCTTAGGGGCTTAGAGCCCATGTGCAGAGATGAAAGAATATTGCCCAAGACAACATGTGTAGTGCCTGGAGGGGCAAGGGCCCATTTGGAGCAGCGCTAAGGAGGTGCATGTAGGAGCTATCACTTATATGAGGTGAGGAGGCTCTTTGAGGGCATGTTGTCAGTAGTTCCTGAGGGGCTTGGAGCCTACTTAAGAACTGAGAGATGCGGTAGGAGGCAAAGGGAGTACAATTTTATAGCAGGCGGCTGGCAGCAATGAAAAGCAGCATTATGAACATACCAGGAAAGGAACGCTTCGGGAGGTGATATTTACAAAAGGAAGGAAGTGTGGCAGATGGATTGGTAAATCCATTTCTGTTGCGGGCGGCTGCATTTCCGCCCGTTGGAATTTTTTTTCAAAAAGCTTAAGTTGTGAATGATCTTAATTGCCGGAATGAATAACAGAGGTACTTTTAAGTTAAGAGATGATGCTTTCACGAGCATAAGTAAAGGAAGCAATTTGGTCTTGCCTTCATTGAATTGGTTAAGTAGTTATAATTAGTTATTGATTCAGAATCTGTTGTCATGTGAGGCCTGAATGGCATTTGGACAGCGTGAGTGCATGAGAGCGTGAACCTGTATGTTGTCAGGTGTAGTTTCTTGTGGGATAGGTTGTCCTGTAATAGGGGTACTTCATGGAAGTTGTTGAAGCTTAAGAGCAGAGAACAAAGTTTATAGTTTTTTAGATTGGATTTAGGTCTCAAGGGTGTTTGTAATTAGTCAACCAAGGTATTAAGTGATCCAAATGTGAGGTTTTATTAAGTAGGTTAAAGTTGCATATTAGTAGAAGGAGATTGAGATATGTGTAGTAATAGTGTTTTCTGAAATGCTATTTGGTATTTATGTTGTAGGTACATTGGTATGAGAGGTTTCTTGCAAGTGGTAGTTAGCATGTTTGATAGGTGTGCACGGATGGTGTGTAAAAGTGGTGGCCTCTGTTACCTCTGTCAACAAATACTTGGTAATGTTATGATGCAAAGAAAAAAAAATAGTGGTGCGGTCATGTTTAACTAACACGCTTTTCCTTCCACAGTTGGACATTTAATGAAATATAGGTTGCATTGACAACATTGCTAGAGTTTGGTATGTGGAATCTGAAGTATAGTTATGTGCACTAATGTTTTATTTCCACAGGTGGGACTTTTGTAATGCAGATGTATTAAGACCTTATTTAATGCTAAAGTTTAGAGTGCTAAGTGTCAAACAAAGTTTTTTGTTTGGTTGTTTGGTTTAGAAACCATTCAGAGTTTCATGATGATACAGCAAAGACTATAGTAGAGTCATTGATGTTGGTATGATGCTGGTGTGAATGAAGTGTGGTTTCCCTAATAGGAGCTGTATTGTATTTAGGAATACTTTCAACATGGGCAATTTAGGGGTAATGGTGTCACAAGAAGTGAAGTAGTTACCCGGGTATCTGGGATACTCAGTCTAGTTGGAGGTGGTGTGTATTTAGGTACATACCGGTTTGCATTGTTGGGTGTGAGGGAGATGTGTGTGTGTTCTTTTGTGGGATGAAGTCAGGTTTAGGAAGAGAGGTATGGGTGCCTCTATTTGTAAAAGTTTTAGTAAGGATGTTTGAGCAGTTGGGTGCCTTTTCCTCACTTGGTAGAAAGAGGAAGGGGCATTGATTGTAATTGTGTCCCACGGCTGTGTGGACTATTTTGGAATATGTAATGAGACTAGCAGAATGTTCTCAGTTAGGAGTGATGAGGCAAGTGCATTGAACGTGGGGTTGTTTGTGTGCGTGTTGTTATTAGCCATTATGGTTAAGTTATCTACTTGTGTTTTTATGTCCCTAAGGAAGGGAGATATGTAGGGATTTGGTATTATCCTGCATCCTAATGGAACCTTTGGTCAGTGTATTGATTGACAATGGAGTGTTAAGGGTTAGAATGTTTATGTGTGACTGGGGTTCTATGTGGTCAGTTGGGAGATGTAAGCCTACCTGGGAGGATGCAGGTGTATGTTGCCCTGAACCCAGATGTACCTGACATTATATGACCATCATAATGTAACTGGAACTAAATAAAGAAGTTACTGGAACTTCACCTGAGGTCATGGTCATCTGTGGGGAACAAGGAGTTCTACAGGCCACCATCCAGGGTTGGCCCTCAGCCACCAAACATTGTGCTGGGATATGCTAGTGGCATAACACTGTCTGTTAGTTGAGCCCCATTAACATGACTTGTGATCCTTGAGCGGTGCTGAGAAGATGGCCACTTAATGAGAAAATGGCACTGTGCACTGTCCACTGTGGATTTCCGATATCACTCGACATGAATGAGGGACTCCTAGACATGTAACGATTATACACTCAAGTAACATGCCCTAATGTAGCATTCCATCATCTCCAACATGAGTATGTAGCGAGCTGACTGGAGCCCAGGTGTCTGGCCTGTGATTAACATCAGACCCTCGGTCTGTGTGACATCAGTGTCAGTGAATGGCCCAATGCCGCAGGGTGGTGAGCCCTATTGTTTACACATGCATCAATGGCACAGCTGGATGGGTGGAAGAAAGAGCCTGGGCCAATGCGCTAATCTTGCGAGAAGGGGACAGCTGCTGCACACGCACACACCACTGGTCTGGGGAAGGGTGGGCTGGCACCCGTGGAAATGTGGTCACCCTGGCTTACATTTGTCAAGAGAGCTTGGTTGAGAAGTGCATATGCATGGCTTGCGTGGGCCCATGGCTACTGGGTTTTGGACAGGCCCTATGGTCAGCTCACCATCCTGGGGAACTACTGGCTTGCTCTGCCTCTGCACTGCTTGGAAGTGAAAGACACCCATGTAAAGGGGCACTCTCTGAGTGGGAATCGTCTTGCATCAACGCTTTTCAAATGCAGGTGCCATATAAATGCCTGTCTCAATGGTCATGGCCAACCTGAGATGGACCAAGTGTGCAAAATGTCCCAGTGGAATGCAGGGTGTGAGACGGACAGCCTGCCCTGCTGTTGCAGTGGATTCATGGGCTGGAACAGTACTCAGATGAAAATACCACAAGGCAAAGCTCAGTGGGCATATTCCTGGAGTGTCAGTCCAGGAAAACTGGACACCCCTTGAGTGGAAGGAGATGTAGGATAATTGGTTGGCCGAAGACCAATCGCCTCATTGCAAAGTGTTAAGAATACATGCTCATTAGTTATTGCGTAGCTATTGGCCCAGCTAGAGTGCGGCCATTATAAGATGACTAGAATCACCATTTTGTTTTCTCTCTGTTCTCTGTTCTCTTAGCGTTGCCTCTTTGCCTCATGTAAAACTGCTTTGCTGTAGATATTATTTCGCTTCAATGGTCCAAGGTTACGAAAACATGTTGAAACATTACACTGGAGAGCCAGACAGAAATGCCCGATTCCCTCCCTCATATATCCTTGAAGACAGGGAGCAAGGCATTTAATCAGTACATAAATGCCAGTGAGTCTCTTGAAAGAATAGCAATGTACGAAACTAGCATTTAAAGAGTTGAATTATGTTCTTCTTTACGGCCCCCCTTTCTGAGCCCAGTGAGGCCCCGGAGAGCGGGCTGACCTCCAGAGCGAGAATCGGAACTTAGAGATTGGGAGGCCTGGTATGCGCCAGTCTCCTACGCACAGCTTGCCTATAAGAAACAGAAATGCTGTGTTCTCGCAAACATAGAATGATGTCTGTAAAACTGGAGATTGCAACCTTTACTAAATATGGTGGTCTAAGGTGTCATATTTGTCACACTGGTCAATCATCGCCTCTAATTCAAAGGGAAATGAATTGGGGGCGGTATCAAATGTGTCATACTGTGTCATTGCTGATTGTAAGGTGCTCCTTTTGTACATATGTAACTGATGTACATCGTTTGCTTGCTTGCGTTACCTGAGGTCTGTTTAGACATACGTCGTGGGGCGTGAAACCACTTGGCCAATTGTGACTATTTTGTATTGCAATAAACCCTAGATTTAGGGAACCGAACCTCGTGTTTGGCGTATCTATTCGTGTGTGGTGACTTTGCCTCGTTTCCACATTCGAGAGTCCGTCAGGGGCCCCTTCAATATTGCATTGTACATGGTCTTCATCCATCCTGGGGATGTGCTGAGCCTGAGTGTGTCAGTGAGGACTAAGTGGAGGGCAGACACAACCCTTACACATTGTCAACAGTGGGCCAGAGGAAGGTGATTATGCTTGCTTGTAAACTGTGTACCGTAGGTGACAGAGAGGGAGTACTGGCCAAAAGTGTCATGCCTCCTCATGAACCCAACAGGACTAGATTCCCAATCATAGACCATCTGGACATCTGGAACTGGGCAGCCTTCTGGACCAACATTGCATTCGCAAGGTCCACAATCAGATGACAGGGCAGTCCAAAGGATCACAATGGGCACATGCAGCGCATGGTCCTGACCTCCTGGAAAAGACTTCATCCCCACGCTGCGTGCTAAGGGGGGCACAACTTAGTGGTAGAGGGATTAGCAGTGGGTCCCTTGGTAGAGTCAGCAAACACTGAATGCATGTGAGCATAGCTGGTTTGGGAGACCCTCCCGCCCCTGGACACGCATGGTGCACTGTTTGAAACACCATAGCTGGCAAACCATCCTGTTCAATGCAGGACCCCATGAGCCTGTCATGATTTGATTATACACAGCATTGCCATGCCAGAGGGTAGAGTGGTCTCACTCCACCTGCTTGCTTAACATTTCCAGACATCAATACACAGGTGTCAGTCTCAGCTGCTGAGTGTGGATGATGCAATCTTCACTTGCAAATGTGTAACCGATACAGGTTTTGTGAATGCATGTCCCTCACATGCCCTCAGCAACGTAATTTGCCATCTGTATCTATCAGAGCACTTGTTGTCACCAACTCACATTGCATGTGCATGAATGCACCAACTCACTGACAGAGCACATACCTATGTTTGTCCACTACACAAATGTCTGCCATCACATACACCCAGCATCGACGAGTGAGGTCACATACTGACACTGTGTGTATTTGTGAGGAACACCATAAGGACCTTGTTGCTACTGGGACTCTTCTTCATGCATCCTTGTCAGGTTAGGACAATGCCGCTGAAAATCAGACATTTGCACTGCATGGTATGGATGCACCATCCTGGGATCCAGCACAGGATGGTGGTCACTGCTGACCCACCTCCCCTACCTGTGCCTCTGTGTCCTTGAGCCCGTGGAGGGTTTATAATTTAACATTTTAGTTCACATATGTGGACACCTCCCACACAGCTCAGGTTGGACACCTTCATTTTATCATTTTTTTAAATGTATTGCTCCATCCAAGTTGGTCAATTACATTTCCTTTCTCCATGCAGGTTGCGCTCTTTGTTATCTGTTTTCGTGACTGCAGATGATATGGACTCTGTCACATTTTATTTTTCCTTGTCTAGGGTGGACTTCAGTGTTGTACTTTTGACCCCTGTCCATGATTTTTTAGTGTTGTATATTTGATCCATGTCACAAGCCATTGCCCTCTTGTTGGCATTGGGAGTTGGAGGACTGCACATACAGCAATGTGCAGTGGAGTGAACCACCGTGGATTGGTGGACTGTTTCAGCCTCCTACATACAGGTGCACATCACAACCTGCCATATTCATCAGATGTGCAGTCGGTATACTGACTCCTTCAGCTGGTCCTAAGCAATGTTGTTTCAGGTATCTAGCCTCATCCTGTACCTGCCCACCCAGCGGGGTCCACCCAGCACCATTTATGCACACTATTTCCATTCCCTCTGCTGGACACTGGCCCTCCATGCGACAATTCAGAGGCACAATGTTAGGTGGAGGTGGTGAGGGATTCACAGCAGATGAGCTCTACCAGCAAGTGAGAGTGTGCACTGTCAATCATGATGATGGCTGGTGACATTTGCGACCAAATAATGGCATGAGATGGCACATGTAGGGTGTGCTTGTATGTTGTGATTTGGTGATGTTTGAGGGATTTCCTGCACTTATCCTCGTGACATATCGGTAGCCTTTGACGCTATTGGCCACAGCATCCTAACAGACAGAACAAACTCTCTAGACATCATGGGCTCTGCATGAAAATGGTTCCTCTCTTACCTCACTGACCATTCATGGACCACCCTCCTAACACCCTTCTCCTCTCACCCTGTCCTGTCTCCAACAGGGTCAGAAAGAAGGCCCCCTAAACCCCTACTCTTCCACCTCTACCTAAACTCCCTCCTCACCATTATCTGTTTACATGACCTGAGCCTCTACATCTACACAGATGGAACCCATATCATCCTCAAGATCCCCAAGACCCCGGCTTCTATACATCCTGACCTGCCCTGTGCATCAACAATATTGGCCACTGCTGTCCACCTCCACCTCAACCCTGTTAAACTGTGACTCTGTTCTGCAGAGAAATGGCACTCTACATCCCAACACACCCTGGCCATCCTCCCTAGGCAACCCATCCACGACATCCAACTCAGTAAAGAACACATGATAAACAATGGAGTCCGAGGGAACTCTCACTCCCCATATCAATGCTGTGTTTACGTCCTGTCATCTACACCTCCACATCCTTAGGTGGTTCTTCCACTGCCTCTCATGCACTCATTGAGTCATGGCACTGTTGGCAATCTTTCTCCATGCCTAGGATATGCCAATTTACTTTATCTGTGTGCACCTGCCAATAAACTCAAACCTCAAAAGTGAGCTCAAACATGTTGAGATCTCCACAGCTAGGCTCCTCCTTGCCTTTGGCCAGTGTGTTCACATCAATTATGCCTTCCAGGTGCTCCAGTGGCTACCCATCGGCCAAAACACCACCTGCATTGTCATGTGCATCAACCACTTTTTCCTCCACAAGACAGGCCCTGACTTCCTGAAACAATGACTCACAAGCTACCTACCCAACAGTAACCTTAGATCAGCCTCGGCACTTCCCAATGTAACCCCTGCCATCAATTTCAGTAAAACAGAAGGGTCCTCATTTTCTGTACAAGCTCCCACACTCTGGTACTCCCTCCCAAACAGCATCTGCCACATAGAGGATCACCATTCCTTCATGAAAGAACTTTAATCCTGGCTCTTCCCTTCACAAAGCCACACAAGGTCCACAACCCATGTAATGTGACAACACGGCTTGCCCTGCTGGGGGGACCATGCAACCCATGGCACTGTTGCAGTAGGTGTAATGCAAGTGGTGTAATTCAGAGAGTCCTGCTATTTTCTTGCCCAGCATGATGCCTGGCCAAAAGGTGTAACGCTACTGACTTGTGCATAGAAAGTATGGCGGCCTGCCTATATGCATCCTTGCACTCAGCAGGACAAATGAGACGCACTTGGACGATCTAGGGTTTGACTGCTTGCCACCTGTGAAACCCTGACAGCCGTTACCTGTGTCTCACATATATGTCACTTTTTGTTTATTTATTTGTTCTGTATGTGATTGTCATCTTCAATGAATTGCATAACCTTTCATTTTTCACATCTCTTTTATTCTCTGTTTGCTCTGAATGTGACAGCCCTGGATGTGACTGTGTACTGTGAGTGCATGCCTGAGCAATATCATCCCCTCCCCAGAACTTCTGTTGTCCTTGCATGTTATTGCAGTCCCTATGATTCACGTGGTCTGTTCCTCCTGGGGGTGGACTCTGTATGAGGGGACAGTGAACTATTGTGTCCATCAAGGGATGGGGGAAGACACTGGAGTGTGGTTGCCAGAGCCTTATATATGTGGGGAGCGATGACCCCAGTCACTTCCTGAGTTGCCTGCCTTGGTGGGTTGACCATGTGAGTTGGGTACAGAGGTAGAAAGAGGAGGCCATGTTCATCAGGTATCCTTATTTTCCCCTTCTGCTCTTCGCCTTCTCCCTCTATTGTCCTCCGTCACCCACTACCTGCTCTATTTTTCCAGTAGTTCTCCTCCCTTTCTCTCCTGTGTCTCTCTTTCACTCGCTCCCATTCTCCCAGCCCTCCCTCTCTCTACCAGCCCCAGTCTCTCCCAGTCTCTCCCGTCATCTCCCCACTGATTAATCTCCTCATTTCTCGACCACTCCCTCATGCTCCACTCACCAGCTGCCCATTCTCACTCTCTCCCCCCAGTCTCCCTCAAATTATTTCATCACTCCCAGCTACATCCCCAATCATATTTTTCCTCTGAGACACTTCACCTCCTTCCTTGGTGTCCCTTTTCCTCACCTGCATCCAAGGGAACCCCACAGGCACCTGGGCAAACATGAAAGTGGCTCTGCCAAAATTGTATGCCTGCCATCAATGCACCGCCTTGTGCCCACAGCTCAAGGATGACTAAGCCCTGTGTCCAGAGTGCTGTAAGTGATTTCAACCTGGCACTTCACCTAGGTCAATGCCTAGCATTTGATGCACAGCTGAAACCCTTAATTATTTATTTGTGTCTATAAATTCTTTTATTCTAAACGATGTACCACTTATATGACGCCCCTCTCTTTTAACCCCCCACCCCCGGTCGTACTGAACCAGGAATCAGGCTGGTCTGCAAAGTTAAAAATATTTTTTTATGTATTGCACAATATAGCACACTATTGTAATGAGTATACAATGATCACCAATGGGGTGATGTCACACTAAACAATCTTGTTAATCACAAGGAGTAATGATGGGCAAAAACAATGCAGCACGGAAATAATACTTTAGGTATGTTCAATCAAATGGCAATGTGGTTAATATTTCCCCCTGCACACCCTTAATCCCCCCCAAATGCAATATAAAGAGATAGAAGGAGAGAGGACAGGTTTCAGGAATGCAGAACTCAAGCAAATATATCAATCCCAATTTCCCCAGCAAACACAAGAGAGAAACAGGAATGATTGCAAACTTGTCAAAACTGGTTTTAAAGTTGGCTTGAATGGAATGGGTAAAACACTGAATCTGGATTTAATTCACTGAAATTATTTAAATACTAATGGAAGCCGCTTTATCTGGTTTCAGACACACACTAGCAACGATTTGAGAGTAATGATCAAGTTGAAAACTTAATTGTGAGGTCGGGTGCAATTAAAAACTATTTTCCACGTTATAGATTATAACCAAATGAAAAATTTGCGGAAAACTATAATTTGTGCTACAAGTAGACACTTAAATTTCGTTTCTAGCATAAAGTATGAAGAAGTTATGAATGTTTATGTGGAGGTTGTTTTTTTTTCAGAAAGAAGCAAAATTGTAAAACAAAGATGTGCTTTTTAAAATACAAACAAGGTTTCTTTACATTAGGGATGGACTATGAAGAAACAAACTACACGACAGCACAGCCACCATACCAGGATGTCTCTGAAAGGTTTTTGCCCGCCGAGACGCTTGCTTTCTTCAGATGCAATATATCAACGCAAAGATGATTTAAACAATATTGTTAGAGAAGGACTATAGGATAAGAGAGAGAGTTCAGGCAAGACAAAAAAGATTTCTAACAATACAGTTCTGGATACGTGTCAGTGATCAGCAAGGCCCTCTGGACACCACATGGCAGGACTGGACAGCAAGGCGCTCTGGTCTACACTGCACAGCACGACTAGACTGGATCTGCAATGGTCCTCTGGACTGCACAGCACAACATGGCACCAGACGGGGTTTAATCTGCCCTTCTAGTTATGAAAATGATTATTTGGCAGGCAAGCAGTTACAGCACAGCCTGGCTGATTCTTTGGTTTCCCCTTTAAGTAGAGGGCTGGGTTCTGGAAGTTAGGCCTAGCTGAATGTGGTTCAGCTATGCTCTGGAAATGGGCCTTTCTGCTTGCAAAGTTTCTGTAGTCTGGAACAAGGAGTATGGATGGATCGCCTTCAGAGTGCTTCGACAATTTCGAGATGGTGGGTGGATCCGTGTGTTTTTCTAGGCCCTCAGCTGTCTCTATTTATCTGTTTGATAAAGGGGTGGGTAAGCTGAATTATCCTAGGCACACCCCCTAGGTAGTCCATTGGCTAAAGTCTGCTCTCTCCCTTGATTGGAGGAGAAAACAGTGTGTCATCATGATGATGTGGTTTATGAGACAGGGAAAACCTCCCCTTTGCCTTTTGCATATAAAATCTATTTTTGATATAATACATCTTTACATGTGTACAATCTTTATACCAATGACATACATAGATCACATATGTTGTGTAGCACACCCTCTTCCAAGCCTCATTGCTGTGAGATCTTGGGTCTGGATATGGCAAAATGTCACACTTTGTGTCCGGGACACAATGTCTAATTTATACATATGTGAGCATTGTATATGGGCATAATCGTATGAAGTTTCATGCTCCTGACATGAATACAATTGCTACAAAACCGGAATTTTCACTGCGCCTTCTCAGAACATCGTACAGAGTTCTAGGTCCTTTTAAAATGTGCACACAAAAATCACATTAACAATACTGTAATTTTACAATTTTTACAAATTTGCCTAGTCATTTATCAGTCTTTTTCAAAAATGTGCTCTCTGTGCTATGTGAATCCACAAATGGTCACCTCTCCCTGCCTCCAAAGTTTCTGCCAGGTCTGAAGCAATCCGCCCACTTCCTTCTGGGAGAGGTCACTCTTGACACTTACAATCTGCATATCCTTTCAGCCAAGGAAGGTCCTTTGTCTCTCCCAGGCGCAGCAGCCCAAATTTCTTCCCCTCTTCATCAACACCTCAATGTGAGTGCCTGGCCTTTGGTGGGAAGCAGGAGATATGCCTTTTGTTGGGGAAAGCTGGGGTAAACTGGTTTGGTGACTCTGAGTTCAGCTAAATTCACTGTCACTTTATAACCTTTTTCTTAATTTAAAATAAAACTTGCAATTTGTAATCAAGCAGTTAGACCTCTGATTCCAGTCTCTAAATCATGGAGATTAAACAGTTACAACCTATATTACTTTTGATAACAGGTCACTTAATTCCAAACATTTGATTTCAATTGCACAAATTTAAGCATCTGATGCAACTAATGACAGCTGTCACACAGGCAGATGGTACTGCGCCCATATTTTGACAGATGTTCACAGGCAAGCACACTTTTTACTGTGGATATTTTGATGATAGATTCTGCTTTTCCTGACATTGTGGGTTCATATTGATTCCTTAAATGAAGTGACGGGTATCAGCCAGCAAGGATGTTGGATGTTTTCTGATGTTTTGGACCAGCAATTTTTTTATTTTCAGCAACCAATAAAAAAAGGATTTAAGAGCAATTTCTGGGTTTCCTTGTAATAAGCACTGCCTATCATGCAGTTTCCATTTTTACTCGGTGGGCTGCCCACTGACAGGTTTCAGCCGTGTGGTCTCTGTTCCACCACTGACACAGGCAATGTAGATTTGGCAGCCATCCTTTCCCGTTTCAAAGCACTATTTCCATAGGTTTTGGCGTGCATAGGGCTTTTGCGGCCATTTTGTTGATGATGGTGCCACCAGCACACAGGGATGTCGCAGGGCAGAGCCTAGTGCGTTAAAACATCCCACAGTGCCCAACGTACTCTGGTGGCAATGTGTTTACTTCACTGACAGTGATTACTCTGTTCCTGAGTTCCAAATTTGTTGTATAATTTGGTGCTCACACTCTTTGATTTTACCTGCCTGTTGTTGCCAGGGAGGTGGGAGGGCAGTCCATCTTGGCATACAATGCAACCTCATTGGGTTGGTTGATCCCTGGTCCTGAACTCTTGCTCTGCCTGGTGTCACTCACATGGCCTTCTCAACTTTGGTGTGCCTCCCGCATACAGGTCTGCAGTTTTAGCGAATGCATTCCACCCTACTTGGAACTGTGTCAAGGGTATGCCCACTCACATGGGCTCCCTTATATGGGTGTCTCCCACCTCCAAAAAGAGCAGAGGCTGAGCTTCCTGGAAGCTCACTGGTACAGGATGGACAGGGTTCGGTGTTGTTTGCCCCAGTGCAGGCCTTCTCTGCCATGCTGTTCACCCTTTGCCACCAAACATGTATTTGCAGTGGTTACAAAATACTGTTATGTGTGGTGCAAACCCACCCTGTCACCACACTTGTGGTGGCACGTGGCATGACCCCTCCCAATTTCTGTTGTGCCTGACCTTAGTCTCTTCCCTTCCTCCACCACCCCTGGTGCAGGCTGGCCTAACAGTGCCCATGTGGATGACCTGTCCACCACCCAAGTGCTGTGGAGTGGCATGCTCAGTTGATTCTGTCCTGCAAAGGTCAATGAAGGCGTGTAGAGCATCACAAGGTGGGTGCAAGGCTCCACCATTGTTAACCTCCAGCAGGTGCAGCTACTGTGAGTATCCAGCCAGTGGCATGTGCTTGTCTCAAAGAGTGAGCCACATACATGTTTGTATATATGGCCAGTGCAGTGACAGTGCAAATGACTCATTGAGTTAGTAATGCACTCTTTGACAAGTGTCTCTGTTACTCAGATATTTGTGGTGGATGTACACCTAATACATGCCTGAAAACGCTGACCTGCTGGGATGTGTGCATTAGTTAGACCTAGACAAACATGGCATATCATGTCTGCTTTGGTGACTGTAGCTACACTTGGTCGGTTCACACCTCCGAGTGATGGCAAACATATATTGTGATGTATGGCTTTACAACTCCTGTGCCTACCATGGTGTTGAGAGGGAAAGTTGAAACATGTTTCAAATCCAGCGAGTGAACCTGACAACCACCACATCCAAGAAAGGCAGCAGAGATGCCAATAGCCAACTTCCAATTGGGGTAGGTAGTGGCTTGGATTAATGTCACAGTATTCTTCAGAGTCCCTGTGACTGGAATGTCTACACTTCACCTCCTTTCATGGGGAATCCTTGGAGGGCATGTCTGGTGGCTGCAGTCATGGTGATTCCAGGTCCACATGCCTATGCTGTAGTTAATTCACTTGAAATTGCTCATAGTTCGATCTTGTGATAGAGGTGGTGGTCTTGTACAAGGCACAGATATGGCAGTCCCAGCCCTTGCCAACATCACTATGTGAATGCCCATCATTTGCCATAGTGGGGAGCAGGCAGACTTAAATGGCTGTGCATCGGGAATACATTTGTTATGTCCCATGATGCTCTAGTAGGACTCCCAAGAGGGGATGCTGTAAAAGCATGGGCCCATCTCAACATGTGATTACGATGAGTGGAGCTTCCTTCCCCCAACCTCTCGTGCACCAGCAGGTGCAGGCCAACACCTGGATGGAAGAAAGTTGTCTGTGACTATTGTTGGTGGATCATTCAGCTCATGCATCAATGAAGAATGTACCTGTGTGATTTGTAGGACATATCGATCATCGTCAAAACAATCTCACCTTGTAGCTCCGGTTTCCTCCTGAGCATGTAACAGTCTGAGGGTTACTTTGATGTCAATTGCACGAGGGCCCTACCCAGGATGCAACTGGTGCTGTCACAGGTCCCCTTTCCCTTTGTCCCCGTAAGCTCAGGCCACAATCAGCACCATCACTGGATCCATAGACCTGGTACACTTATTACTTTCCAGAGTCTCCTGGTCTCCCCAATTTCCAAATCGTGGGGTCAGGTGAGGAATGCTCACAGCATGCACCTGGTGGTGTTGGTGGTGTGCTGGACCCCCCAATGCACATTCCCCTACACAAGGGCAGCTGACTGTGCGGGGTTCCACAACTGTCAGCATGGGACGGGTGTAGGGCAAACCCGGTCCATCAGGCAACCACCATACAACCACTCCCCAGGTAGTGTTTGTTGCAGATTGGAATAGCACACAATTAACAACACCAAAGGTACCATGCTGGGGCAACACCCCAACAGGCCTGGCCTGAAGCTCAGCCACCCGAGTTTCAGATCATCCAGTATGGCCTTTAAACAGATGTGGGTAGACCTGGAATCTGACCATATCAATAAGTGGGAATGAAGTAACTGACCAGGATTCCATCAGTAACATCACATAGAGAAGGAAGAGCCCAGCACTGCATTCACGTCCACAGCGGATGCAGGCAATGTGGCGTAAAGAAGACCGACTCCCCAGCATCACTCAGGGGGCCTCGGTTCTTCTGTTCAGGGCACACTATATGGATGGTTTTAGGCTGGTAGCATCCACCTGCATGGTGGGATTGGGTAATCTCTGAGTCGAGTAATTGGGAATGCAACACAAAGTGGGTGGTTGACTCCATCCAAGAATGATGATGGTTATGAGACCAATAGCCAAAAAGTAGCATATGTGAATGAAGAAGTGTACTTGGAAGATTAAGTTGAAGGGGGTGATTTTACACAGTGGGCAGTCTGGACATCCAGTACAGCGGATCCCCTTGCAAGACATCCACCCAGGCATATCCAGCACATACAGGGCACATTGCCTCCATTGTGGTGACCCACAACTGTCTCCAGGTTGGCTGAAAAGCACCAGGGGGGCAGCTGACTAGCCACTCTGGTGAGGAGTATCACTGACCACTGGCTCCAGTTTCAACATGTCTATGTGCCCAAGTGTGATTGACCATGAGCGGACACTCCCCTGGCAACAATCCAGCATCTTTCTGGGGTCATCAGAGCAGAGACAGGGGAAAGTGGCACCTCCTCCCAGTGCAACTGTTAACTGGGGTGGAATGTCCTCAGTGGAACCCTGACCACCTAGCACCACCAGGTGGGAAGGTCCACAACAGGTGGCAGGGGTCTGCAGTGATGTTGGTTACCCTATTGACTCATCTTGTGACACAGACCATTGTGTACAAGTTGGAAAGTCATACCAAATCTTGTAACGCTATGGATGTGAGGCCCGGCCTACACCTTCTGAAGTGTGATCCCATTTCCCCATGCATGCCACCAGCACCTCTCGTCCACTCAGTTGCGGAGGTGTTGAACGAGCAGGCGTGATAAGACCAGAGACATGATGCACCATGCCTTGCCAGGGTGATGGCAGATGGTACTGTGATGGACGTCCATAGCGGCCCTGACAAGCAAATCATTTGTCCAACATGGGTATAGGGTCAGATGAGCAGTCAGACCATCTAGTGTCTGGTTCTCTCTGACGTTTCACTCAGGATAGCTGGCACTTTTAATCTGGTGAGGCAAATGATTAGAGGTATTGCATGCCATAAAACCTCAACCCATTATCATATGCAATATGTCTGAGGAGGCAATGGGTGAAAGCTGCCATCTGTGTGAGCATGAATAAATGCTTCTAAGTCGGTTTCCCCACAAAACTGTGACGGTAACCCAGCACTGTAGAACCTCTGTTGTCCTGAGACAGGCAGCCTGTGTGCCAGTTAATGAAGCTGCTTGCCTCAGGACTCAGTTGTGGATTCAAGTGCCCACCCTCTCAAACCTGTTATGCAACTCATGTTTGTGGGGAATGTGGTGTATGATGATTCGGGGACAACCTGATTCTAGGTGAGGCATTCATGAGTAGCAGAATGGCTATCCCGTAATCCGTTTGTAGGTATTCCCTGAGGAAAAATTAATCAATGACACTATTACAGTGATAGTGCCACAGCCGTCACTATCCTTACTCCTCCTGCTGAAACACGGTGTGCAACAGAAATTCCCATGCACCCCAGGATGAGCATTGAGCACTGTTCACCCTTTGTGGAAAACGAAGCATACCAGATGGGTTTGGCCCAGCCATCAGTGGAGTGGCTGGATCCAACTCATGGGAGTCAGGGAAGAGAAGGTGGCCCTCGGTTGCAGATGGCAGCTTTAGCCCTTGACCCTGAATGGTGGCCTTACAGTGGGCACAACCTCATGGACACACAGCCATGGGGTAGTGGGTGATTGTCCAGGCCATCTAGTCATTCGACTGGGAAAAAACTTGCCCTATGGCCACAGTGGTCAGAACAGATAGCCTGAGACGCACCTGTCACGGTTGTCCGCTATATTTGTCTGCAGTCAGAGTACATGATAGGTGTGCAGTGTCTCCCTGTGGGACAGACCTGTGTCATGGGAGCTGGACAGGCTCCTCCATCCTAGTACTGGGTCTCCAAAGTGGGTGGGGCCCAACTGGCCTGGCAAAAGAGGGAGAGGCAAAGCAAGCCCAGCAGTTTGGGGACCAGGTGAGTGATATGGTCCGGAAGGTGTCCAGTGTGAGAAACCAGAAGGTGTCTCACCCACAGACCCCAGGGATCTGTCACCCAGGTGGACCAGTGCGGGAGGATCACATGGATGAGGGGTCTTTGGGGAGTGGGAGTACACCATGAGGGTTTTGAATGTGGTTGATAGATAGATTGATATTTTATTTCTATCACACTCGTACACAAGTGTTTCAGAGCACGACAAGGCAAGGGAGGGGAAAAGGGGAGAATAAACAGCGATCTTACTAGGCCCAGTGACATTGAGAACGCGCAAGTGCATGGGAGAGGGGGAGGGGAAAAGTGCATGGAAGGAGGGAGAAGTGGAAAGTGCAAAGCAGAGGAGAAACAGATAAATAACAATAAATAAATAATAAAGGCAACAAACAGTGGTAATGCAGCCAGCAATTTGCAAGTGCTAGGTTTAAGGCAGCAGACAGGGTAGGTCTGATAAGTGCAGGAAGAAAAAGGGGGGGCTGTATGGGTACAGATACAGACCCCAGTGCAAGGGGTGGCCCGAAGGCAGTGCGGGAGGGTGGCAGGGTGAGCAGGTACCTGGGCCCGAAGGACAGAGGGTGGCCAGGTGCACAGTGCCAAGAGAGAACAGATCAGCAGGGGAGAGGGGGAGCGAAGGCAGAAGAAAAGAGGAAGGTCTTGAAGTGCTTCCGGAACCGGAGATGGTTCTCCTCAAGTTTTAGAGTGGTTGGTCCTTCTGGTTGGTATTGTGGTGCATGCTTGATATGGTTGTTCTGAGAGCCTGGCCAGTTAATCTTGTTGTGTGTAAGGAGAGAGGATGTGTAGTATGTGTCTTGCATTGAGTGCACCGGAATGTAGCTGAGTAGCCTGGAACCTCACAGTACATCAAGGTTCCAGGAATGACAGTTAACGATTCAGGATGGGAGATGTAACTTGAGAGGATGTGTATACCTTTGCTCCTGCCTCCTTTTCATGACGTGCCCTGTAACTTTATAAAGACAGCTTCCTTTTACACTTATCTGCGTCCAGTGTCATCTCTAATTAGCTATAACTGCATCCAGAACCCAGATACTACATTATCCCAATGACCTCTGATAGTTTTCTGGCAACATTATAATTACAATCCCTTGTGGAGGTTTTTCATGAAAACTAAATGCACATGTGCTGTGATCAGTGATGCCATCAATGACATTTGTGATGTCATGTTTGATGTCATAGGTGTTAGTCTTAGCAGTGCACAGTGGTGGGACGAGTTTTACCTGTAACCATAATATGGATAGGTTTTTATTAGTGCAAAGTAAGTGTAATGTTCCTTTCAAGCACTTGTTGCACTGAATTTGATAGGTTTATTTTAAGGCAACTGAAACATATCGTTCCTGTAACAACGTTTTTTGTCAGTGAACTGCATTGCTTTTTAGTAGTACAACTTACCCATAACATCCTGATAACAATGTTTTGTGTGAGCAAATTGCATAGGTTTTTACTAGTGCAACTTAACTATAATGTCCCTTTAACTACTTTTTTGTCAGTGAATTTCATAGGTTTTTACTAGTGCATCTTAAGCATAATGTTACTTCAGCAACGTTTTTTCAGTAAATTCCATAGGTTTTTAGCAGGATACCCTTACTTTTTGAAGATGTACTGTACAACATACTGCACCTGTAGGCACCATGTTAATGCGCACAGCAGTCTTGGAGTATGTGTCCGGTCGCAGACATCGGGTGGCATCCAACCTACTCAGAAAGGCAGGGGCTCTCTTACATAGTGGTACTATTCAGTGAACACAAGGAACATATGCAAGCAGCAGCATGTACATGAATTGCAAGGTAAGATAGAGTAGGGCTGCAAACTGTGTGCTTATGAAGCAAACAGCACAAAGGCATAGGGAGTACACCGTAATGGAATACACCAACAACAGAAGTGACGTCTCCCTTCAAAAATCTTACCTCACTGCTGCTGTGCATTGGAACAAAGAACGAACGGCCAGAGTAAGGACGGCACAGTACTAAGACCAGAACATCACTGCAATGTAGCAAGCACACTAATTGGTGCAGTATTCAATAGTGGTGCAGTATTCAATAGTACAGAAGCAGAACATTTTCTTTTTATATGTAGCAATGGCAAGCACCTTACAGTGGCTGGGAGAAAATGTCCCTCATGACACAATGACTTACAATACTAACCCCATTGGTACTCACAGTAGTGTGAAACAATTTATGTAGTATATGTTGCTTCATGTACACCTAACACATTTTTTTTTTCTTTAAGAGAATTTATTGGAAAGGAAAGCAAGGCAGCACAAGCAGCACCCCTTCCACAACAGCATACGGGCATAGGAAAGGAAAGAACCTCTGTAAATAGCAAAAGGGACAGCCTGGAAGACAAAATGGAAGAATAGGAGAACAATTGTGCTGCCTTAAAAGATTGTGTACAAGGGTATATTATGGACAAAATGAAACAGCACTGGCAGACCTGCATGTGAACCCATTCCCTATGTCACAGCCCACCATCCCCTCAATATCCGTGTGATGGGAGATGATAAAGTGATACCTCAATCTCTTCCTCCCCTTACAACCAACTTGTGCAAATCCCCAATCCCCCACAATAAGTATCCACTTCTGATACCCCATCCCTTTGCTAATGGTGTGTATTAATTTGTGCAAGTAAACAATGATATTGAAATTGTTACTGAGTATATATGTGGTAAGCGGCGAATAGTCCTCGTAGGAATAACCGCAATTAAACAAAAGATAGGTGTCCTACAGACAAGGCACTTGCCCGGCCTATCCGCTATTACAATGGAGGCATCCGTATGATACCAGCACACCTGCATGTCCGCATTTTGTGCACCACCTATAATTACATGTGGGAGCAGACGTTTGTTCGTTGTGCAAGTACACACATGTATATCTGTTCCTATGAGTCATGGTGACACCACCAATGCGCACCATATGTAAATGTACGCTCATTAGGTTGCGCCGCCCACCCACGAACTACAGGTAGCGATACAGATAAACATCCCACCTGCTATACCTATAAACACCCAGCGTCTTCGAAAATGTTCTGCGCATGTGTGTCGCACTATTAATCAGTAGAGAAGTGGCAACGCTGTGCATAGCACACCTATGCACATGCGCACATCATATGCGGCCAAAATGCATCCTGCGGACAGCCGTCCCAAGGGAGAATAGTGGCGACATAACCATGCGACCGCACCCATGCTGCGCATGGTCTGTTATGTCGGGGACACGATCCGGACCCGTGGACAGGGAAAAAGTACAGTGTTGTGCAATATACATAGTGTTTTTCAGAAAGTACACGCTGACAACATACCACATTGTGCTGGTGCACGTGCCTATATGTTTTTGAACAATGTAGGCCTGTTTTCTGGGTGCAAGTTCTCCACAGCAGCCCTACAAAAAGCCACACCCCAGAGCTGCTCCGCAATCTGTTTGTAGCTTTTCAGAATGGAATAGCAGGCCACATAGATTTGCCCTGTACGTGATGGTGGACTGAATCTGCTGTGCTACGTTGCCTTTCCAAGTAATGGCAACCATGTCAGCCCCGCTCAGTATGCACAGTAATAGAGAAAAGTATTAATGGGCTTTCCTGTGACTCACACCCTCAGTTGCAATAGTCCCCACTGTCCCATTCCCATGGGTAGCACGCTGAAAACGGTACTATGTGGCACGTGCGTTTTCCCAAATACGGCGAGCGCCGTGCCCCAATAAAGTAGAAACATTCCTTCTTCTCTTTCCACAAACTTCTTTCCAGTATGCCGTCATTGGCTACTGTTAGAATGTTCCTCACGCATCCACCAATCATATTGAAGAGCTCTCCATGCAACAGTATCAGTTCTGTACAGCAGTTCTCTGCGTAGTCACCACACCCAGAACCAGTATTGTGCAATACCTCAGGCTCCACAGTCACATTTGCATGTCCAGCCTCAAAATCCCTGCATGTGGATTTTGTGCTGCATACGGGCATGGGGGAATAAATTGCAACCATTGGCGGCTCTGAAAAGAGATTTTTATTTTTTAGGTACTTCTAGTCAAACACCTTTTTTTCGGTTTTTATTTGATGTTGTGTTTTCTTGTGCTCACATTGTTACAGTAAACTCTTCAGTGCATCCAGTAGATGGGCAAACAAAACAGTATTACCATTGGGAGACAACGAAATGCCATTTGCTTGGAAAAACTCCACATTTCCACAACTAATGAGGTCATTGTTGTAGAAGAACATCCATTGGACCATTGGACCAAAAATCATACATGCTTCTGTTGATGAGACACCTTCCAACCTCTGGCTCAGAACAACATCCAGGAACATTTTCCTATACTCTTCTTGGTGTTATGGATAAGAAAAGCACCTTGGTAGTGGGAAAAAGCCTCTTCATTACATTCAGCAACCTCTTCAGTTGACGGAACAAACCTAAACATTCCACATAACCCAAATGCATGCCACCATAGTGCATGATGACAGCATTGACTGTTGCAAAAGTGTCCAGTTCTCTGCAAAGTGCATGCATATCAGCGAAACTGCGGTCATAGACAGCACACCACAACACGTCCACTCCTTTCAAACCGACATTGCCATCAAAGTGTCTTTCCAGGGCATACTTGTGCAGATCTATCACAAAGGCATCACCCAAAGTCAACACAACGCGTTTCTCCATGTCAGCCAGCCTCACAACGCAGAGTACTGTAAATGAGTTTGACTGCCCCTTCCTGTGAACCACACCCTCAGTACCTGATTGGATAATCCCCACAGTCCCATTTCCATTGGCCAGCATGGTGAGAAGCGCAGAATGTGACACGTGCGCTTCCCAAAGTACTGCGAAGGCCGCTCCCCAGTAAAGCAGGCGCAGTCCTTCTTCCCTTTCCACAATTTCTTGTCCACCACTACCTCATTGGGTATGGATAAACAGTCACACACGCATCCACCAATGCCATTGAAGACGTTAGCATTTAACACTGTCAGCTCCGCACAACACTTCATATGTGCTGTTACAAATTCAGCCTGCAAGTGTCATGTCATTCGAAAGCACGTCCAGTAGAAAGTTCAGTAAATGATTGCAAGATTTGTGCATCCACATTCATCCACATGAGCACCCATCACCACAAAATAGAGGTATGAATATTTTTTATGCAGTATGTTTACAACTCTTTTATAAGTGCCTCTGCGTACTGTATCTGCCACTGAGCGTTCATTACATTCTTAAAAAGCATAATGTTTTTTCTCCCATCCCCTACCATCAAGTGGCACTTCAATGGTATGTGCTTACAACGTTGTCATTTACCCATATCATACATTTTAATATCGAAACAGAAACTCACTTCTTTCCTTCCGACAATGCTACACATTGTTTTTACCACTAACCTATCTCCTACATAAATTGTAAAAATAAGGCACCCAAACCAGCACTGAATGTATTTTACCAGCCTAAAGCAAGTTCCCAAAAGGTCACTGTCTACACAGCTGTGGTTCTCTCTAGGCTGGACTCTTGCAACAGCCTCTTTTTAAATCTGCTCGCTTCTACTCTCCGCCCTCTGCAACTCATCCATAAGAGGACTCTGTGACTTGTCCTTGGCCTCAAGCCCAGGGATCGTATCTCTCACAAACTGAAATGTCTGCAATAACTCCCAGTGACTGCAATGAATAAGGTGAAAACCCTCTGCATTATGCACAAGGCCTTCTGGGCCATGGGCCTCAGTACCTTCAACTCTCATTTCCTAAATATCTCCCTGCTCGAGCTCTCCCCTCATCCGCCTCCAACAGGGTCAGTAGCTTCTGCAGGCAACAGGTTGGTGGTAGATCTCTTTCTTTGGATGGGGCTTCCCTCTGCAACAGCCTCCCTGCCTCCCTGAAACTGGAGGAAAACCATTGCTGGTTCCGGAAGCACCTCAAAGCATGTCTCTTTGCATCTGCTTTTTCTCCTCGGCTCCCCTGCTGACTTCCTGTCTGCAAATGATTCTCCACTGGTTACCTGGCTACTCTCTGATGTTGGGCCCAGACCACCAACCCGCATCCAGTAGCAACCCTGCACAGCCTTTCTGGCAAGCCCTGCACTTGGAGACTGTTTTCTGTATTGCAAACAGTTGCACCACCACCTGATGTCTGCACTTATCCTTGCACTGGGCACAATCAGGCCGTAGTTTTATTTCTTGTCATTTGATGTTCTTCCCATTTACTGCACTTTCCCCTTCCCCTACTCATGCTCTTGGGCGATCAGAGTGACACCTGGCCTAGTAGGTTTGTTGTCTCTGTCTCCCCTCTGTTCCCACTCCCTTGCCTCATCGCGCCTTGCAAAACTTGTGTATAGGTGCATTATAAATGGCATATCATACAAATTCACATCATATGATACCATACACACATTGCATTCATACCAACAGGATGCCTTCCACTTACCTTGTACACTTTACAGGTATTTTATTTTTCCACAGTACTCCACTTACTACACACTTTTAAAAAAGTATCGCACAAAAGCAGCATTGAATGCATGTTACCAACTTTACACAAGTACATACAGTTTGTGCATACAAACAGGATGCCTGGCCCTTACCTTGCACACTTCCACCATAGCCTTCTGCACTTCTTTGTGCAAATAGACCTTCTGCCACAGTTTTTGCATACACACCACAACCACAAAACCTACTGCACAATGCCGTAGCCTCCACAGTCCCATTTCCATGGCTCCCCTCCTGAAAATGGCCAGATGTGGCACGGGGAATCATGAAACTACCGCTGAATCGGCAGATCTTTCGTGCTAGGAAGGGGGGGTGAAACAGGGTAAGGGATTGGGTTTTTAGTGGTCCCTCTGAAAGTTTGGGTCTTTCTTTTGTTTTTTACTTTGTTACATGTTTTTTAAGTGCTTGCAAACAACCATTTTTGTTTTTTCTCTTTGTATGAGTTTCTGTTTCATTCATTTTTTACTGAATTATGGTCACTTCTTGGACAGTGTAAAAGAAAATGGTATTTCCAATGGCGTTCAAAGAAATGCCATTTGCATGGAAGCAGTCTATATTTTGTAATTTCATGCTCTCATAGAGGGCGGAGAACATTCCATCAGTGCACATAAATGCAGACATGCTTCTGTTTATAAGACACCTTCCAACCTCTGGCTGGGGACATATTACACCGGCATGGTCCCATACTCCTCTTGGTGGAATGGTTCAGAAAACGACCTTGGCAGTGGGAAAAATCTGCATCAATGCATTCATCACCTTCTTCAGGTGACGGAGCAACCGTCCACATGACATATAACCCAAATGTAGACCTCCATAATGCACCACGACAACTTGACCAGTAACAATAGAGGCGACATATCTGCAAAATCATCCAGAGCGGCACCCAGCACGCCTTTGACCATGCATACAAGAGTCTACGGCTTGCCCACACCCAGAAAAACATAATGGAGCCATGCATGCAAACATGTGGCCAGAAACCACAATCCACAAACATAATATAGTCGGCAGCACTTCTATCCAACCCCAGCACCATAAGACAGCGATGCATTGAAACATGTAACAGTTAGCAGAGTCCACAAACATATCACTGCCTTTGCCACCCCTACCCACTTTCATTTGCAAAGTATTGTGTCACTGCTAACCAGACCACGCAATCTTCACAACATTGGGCCTACTCCCAGGTAGCTACACAAACCAGAATATCCAAGCACATAGAACATTCACTTCAAGCCTACCCTCTTCTATACTGACAGTGTTCCAACACTACACCCAGTGGGCACACTGCAGGACTTTTCAATGTACAATCACCAGCCATACACCGAAAACCGTAGGATGTTCTATCAATGACCGCACCCATGGAAGCAACAATATATGCATGTCAGCGCACTTCTCGTGCTCTATGAAGAGTAAAATGTGCTCCACAACCATTCCGTAAAAGTGAGCAGCCTCTGACAGATTCAGTCTCAACTGCATTGCTGCGGTGGGTGTGGGCAAGGCCTAGATTAGTGGGTGCATGGCCCATGGCCTGCAGCCTTTGGCCATGCACCCAATAGTTTAGGCCTTGCCCACACCCACCACAACATAATGCAGCCATGCATGGAAACATTTGTTGAAGTACTGCACTCCACACACGTACCACAGCCACTGCCACTGCTACCCAACCTCTACACCTTAATACAGCTATGTATGGAAACATGCAACAGTTAGCAGATTCTACAAACATTTGACAGCCTCCGGCACCCATGCCCACTTTCATTCACACAGTATAGTGTTACTCCCAACCAAACCAAAAAAAATTCTGCAACAGTGGCCCTGCTCCCAGCACTCTATTCAGTACACAAAAGCCTCACCTCATAGTGCAGTATAGAAGTCAGCACTCTGGGCAATGGACACTACACAAACCTATGAGATATGCAGTTCACCCCTATCCACTTCTCTGCACACACTATTTGAGTATTGCACCCTCTTCACACACTGCAGTATCCTTGCACATAGAAGATGCACTTCAACCCTACCCGCTTCTATACTGACAGTATTCCAACATTGCACTCATTGCACACACTCCAGAACTGTTCACTCCATTAGTTGCAGCAATGGAGTAGACACTGTAGGATGTTCTAACAAGCACCGCATCCATGGCTGCAACAATGTATGTAATGCCGACAAACCACACATAGAATGCAACAATGTCAAACCTAATTACACCCACGGCACATAGTTGTCAGTGCAAGGCCTCCATCCATGCATCAAATGGGCTATGGGCTTACCACATGCAACACACCGGAGTACACACTATGTTACAATGTGCAAGTCATGTGCAATGCACTCCCCTTCTGCGATTGTGCTCCCACCAGTCAACACGGAAAGAGGTCTCCGCACCAGCTGTCCTGCCGTACCAAAGCCTGCCTGCATTCAGCACACATGGTAGTGGCCTGTGCAGAGACCCACAGATTGGACATGTACGGATGAATACTGCAAGCAAAACAACGTCTTTGTCCACCTTTTGACATATCTCAGATGAATCACTTCTCACTGCCCCACCCTTTCCATCCCTTCTTCCCACCACCACATGGTGTAACACATGTTTTTCAATGCACGTCCTTTCTGCAAATCAGCTGCCACCAGTCACCACGGTAAGAGGTAGCGTCATGAGCTATTGTGCCGCAACTAACGCTGCCTGCATTCAGCACACATGGTAGTCGCCTGTGCAGGGACTGGCAAATTGGCGCAGTACGCACGGATTCTGCAGGCACACCACCGTTTTTGTCCACCTAATAATCACACATCTCACACAAACCGCTTCTCTCTCCCTAACCCTTTCCATCCCTTCTTCTAACCACCACATGCTTTACATTACATTTCTCAGTCCCTTTCGGCGCTGCACTGTCCTCCGATACACCATGGCGGCGTTTCCCAAAAATGTTGACGCACACCACGTTTCCCTCCAGCCAGCCACCGGCCGCGTCCAAAGTTCATTGACATAACGGCGTGCTCCCAGCCAATGAGACTTCTGTCTAGGGAGCGAACAGGGAAATGGGTCTGCGAAGTGGAGCCAGATATTACTAATGTTTTGAGATGTACATTTCAGTTCTTTGCAACAAACGTTCTGGTTGGATATCCACCAAACACACAAAAGCATGCTTTTGGAACGAAGCCGCCGCTCTTGCCGCAAATTTGGTGAAAATCCGTCCAGCCGTTCGGGCTGTAGCCGTGCACAACGTTTTTGGACATTCAGTCGATGGAAAAAAAAATAATTTGGGACCCCCTTATAACTTTGCCTCCCCTGCACGAAACCTCACCAAACTTGCTGATAAAATTCAGAGCGGGCCATATGCTCTTTTTGCGACATTTGGTGAGGCTTTCTCCAGGGGGAGCAAAGTTATAAGCCACTGAAAAAATTGTCTTCCTATGGGTTTAGAAACGTAACCATAACTACACGCTGCTACCGCGGCCTGTGTAATGAACTCAGCATACATAAACAAACATATAATCAGATATATTAAAACATATAGAAAAATGGCATCACTGTTAGCAAGGAAGCAGAAGACACCTTCATCTTGGCCACTATGACACTGCTTAGTCCCAGGGCAGGTAGGTGAAAAGATCACTCATACTAACCGAGTCTGAGGTGGAGTGTCCTCCCTCTCAGTGTGACTGCATCAACCGGGGGTCCAAGTTCTAACTGCCTTCCACAGAATACTCTTTCCTCTTTATGTGGCATGTCCCCGCCTTTCTCAGTTGTGACTACCCTCGGCCGAAGAGCAGATCACAAGTGGAAGGGGCAGAGAGCGGAAAAAAACAGTCAGGATTGGAAAAACCCAGCGCCCCTCTCCTTGCATTCATTCCCAGAACCTCTTATCATGCACCTGCAGAACGCTCCAACTCCTTTCTTGTATTCGTCCTTCAGTGGACAATACAATAACTATATT
The DNA here is from genome assembly GCF_040938575.1 of Ambystoma mexicanum. Lineage (NCBI taxonomy): Eukaryota > Metazoa > Chordata > Amphibia > Caudata > Ambystomatidae > Ambystoma > Ambystoma mexicanum. The sequence goes on along the minus strand of NC_090930.1, from coordinate 233,698,205 downwards.
CCACAGTTCGTCCACTCATCAACAATATTTATGTAGTTATGTGACCTTGCTCTGCTTTCGCTACTGAAATACTTGTTTATTTTACCAGGCCCGCAGAGACGCAGGCTTTTATTATGGTGATGGGAGATGAGTGTCCAAATAAGCTGCTCACCGATGTCATGTTGTTTCAGCTCGTATGTCAAATAAGCATTACAGTCACGGACAGCCCACTATTAGGGAAAACATACTAACACCCGATCCATGTACTTGACATGTCCCAAAACTACGGTCAGGCAAGGTCAGGCAATTATCGACAATCACTCACACCTGACTTCCATTACACTTGCCCACATGGATAAAAGGTGGATCACATGAGCACACTCTGAGAGAGGCAAAGCACACAAGGAAACAGCAGCTTCGAGACAGCTGCTGAGCATGACGTAAAAAACAAAAGGGATCAGAAGGGGGGAAATTCCCTTCATCTTTTCAACAAGGAACCATTACTTTCCAGAGACCTTAAGAATAGAACGCACAAGACCAGGACACCAGGATGAAAAATCCTGCATTGTGTGTCAGAGATACCGGGACCCTCCCGTATCAGCAATCAAGGCGCGGAGAATCACCAGCCACCATCGTACTGTCCTTGGCTCCAAGAACAAAGTAGCATCAGTGAAGTCAACACAGCCTGTGAATTGGGGAGACTGATACAAGATCAGTCTGTGTTAAAGCCATGGTTGCAAGCAGCAACATTGTATTGGGAGCCCTGGAATGAACATTGTTAAAACGCATTTGATAAGCGATGCAAGTGAAATTAAACTGCTGATGAGGGATTGAACTTTAAAGCAAGCTACAATACCTTTGACAGAGTGGTCTGGTACCGTGTGGGTGCTCGAGTGAAGGTCTCTATAAGGTATTCAGCTGAAAAGTAATAACAGTAAGTACATTTGGTCCAATCCCAGTGGAGGGAGACCAAACTGAACGAGAATGAATAAATGTGAATTGAAGTGGACTTGCGACGGGTCAAGCAAAATCCTGCGCACTGCCAAAAGTCTTCGATTTTGATGAAATCGAGAAAGTTTGGAAAGGCATGTGAATTTGATCCGAGCAAGAAATTGGGAGACCAATTTAAGGTTCTGTGTTAAAGTAGGTCTGAGCCCAGTGAAGGGGGACACAGGGTGAAGAGTAAATCAACCGAGAAGTTGTATATGTGAAATCCAAAGAAGAAAGGAACTTTGATGTTTGTCGTGCTGCATCAGGCCCTCTGAAAAAAGAGACTTTGAATGACAAAGAGTATTTTGCACAGAAGGCCCTGATGTTGAAGTTTTGAACTGCATCCTCATGATAGAGAAACCAGATGCTGTGCTAAGTTCGAGTGTGCCGCCGTGTCCCGTGGTGAAAACGTGGGGAAGGGAAGCCAACTGCTTGAAAATCCTGACATATCATTTCTTGAACACTTTTCTTTTGCATAACACTGTTTCTCAGACTATGTGCATTTATAAGTATGGATTGGCATTATAAGTATGGATTGGCAAGAGGTTATGAGTATAGGCCATTTTATTTTGACAAGACACCAGGAGGACTGCATTACTATTATTTGATGGTTGTAGCTTGCTCCCATCTTTAGATTTAGTATTAGATATGCGTTTTTCAAATCCAATTGAAGCTCAATAATGACCTTGAATTGTGATCACTTGTCTCTGCCTTATGGTTTGATACCATGCCTTCCTTACAGTGACACAGAGTGGGTAATTCATAGAATTTAGCGCCGAAGTATTGCACGCGGCTGGCGTAGAGAGGGAGCGTGCTCCAGCGTGTGCCCGCCCTGTGCGCCAAAATGCATTTTCACGCACAGCGTATTCATAACCAGCCGTGGCGCAGAGTGGTGCAGCGACCCTGCAGCAGTGCCAGTAACGCCCTCAACCCGCCGCCCTGTGTGCCAAAAACATTGCACAAATCCCCTACATGGCGCAAAGGCCAGTGGACCAGCATACAGCCCCCAACCACGAAAATGCGCTAAAAACGCCACACAGCCCTCACACGCCATATGCGTAGCTCGCTTGTGCCAGCGAAATTGCATTGAAAACTCCATGTGCACCCCTTAGAATACGCGTAACCTGCTCTCACCAGCAAAATCACGTGGAAAACTCCTTGCGCACCAATCGGTATATGCGTACACTGCTTGTGCCAGCGAAATCACGTGGAAAACTCCCCGCACACCCCTCGGTAAACGTGTACCCTGCTCGCGCCAGCAAAACCGCATGGAAAATTCCCTGTGCACCCCTCGGAATACGTGTACCCTGCTCGCGCCAGTGAAATCGGCAGCCCATCACCCCAGACCATGGCCTGAAGGCAACCCATCACCCCTGGACATGCCCCGCAGGCAGCCCATCACTCCTGGACATGCCCCGCAAGCAGCCCATCACCCCTGGTCATGCCCCGCAGGCAGCCCAGCCACCCTCCCTAAGGCCCGCAGGCAGTCCATCACCCCTGGGCATGCCCCGCAGGCAGCCCATCCACCCTCCCAATGCCCCTCAGGCAGCCCATCTCCCCTGGCCATGCACCTGCAGCCGGCCCACATGTCACCATGCACTTGGGAGCCCTGATGTCATGATGCCTACCCCCGGAGCACCAGGCCAGGCCCAGCACCCCCTGAAGCAGGCATCATGCCCTCGGGTAAAAGCCCAGCGGCCCCTTATACGGGCTCTTTGGACTCAGTCCTGGCGCCTTTGGCTCCAGGCTCATGTTGGACATCAGTCCTGGCGCCATAGGCGCCAGGCTCATAAAGGGAGGTGTTTTGTGCACTTACCTGATGCAGACCATGATGCACGCTTCAGGCCTCCCTGAAACCTGAAAGGGACTATTTTTTCATAGGGACTATTTTTTCACTCGGGCGTGGCCAGGGAAGGATACATACCTAGTTGGGGAAGGATACATACCTGGGACTTCTTTGGAGGCTATTTAAGCCACGCCCAGACAGCAGCTCATGCGTTCTTTATGCTTCCTGCAGCTTAGCGCTCACCGTGTCTGCTCCTGGACTCCAGCCACGCCCGCCTCGAACCTGGAAGACCTGCAAGGAAGGAAGAGAAGAGAACGGTGAAAACCAAGGACTATTTCAAACTTCTTACCTGCATCCGGAATCTTCTCGCCAGCATCCCTGAAGAAAGACTTCCATTTAAAAGCATCGCGTTGCTCGCTGCAGCGCCACGCTTCACTCACCTGTCCTCGAGACATCTCCCGGCTCCATCGCGGCTGTCAGCATCGGACGCCACATCTCTGCACCTAGGTGAGCGAGGAAGAAACAAAAGGTGAGCAGAAGGAACACAGAAGGAAAGCCTGATTAACAGCCATAATACTTACCGGCTTTTCTTCCACATTTCGGGTCGGCACCGCCCCGTTGGCAGGTACCGTACCCCGGCCCCTATGGGGAAAGTACAAGAGACATTTCTGGGGAATGATAAGGACATTTAGAGGGATCGCCCTCATCACTACTCACCTCGGCAGTTTAACCCCTCGACGCAGCGCCTTCATTCTGCACCTGAAATAAAGGACAGATCACAGGTTAGAAAGACAACATAAAGGGGGCCTCACTTGAACTTTGAACTTTCATACTTACGGCGCATCGCTCACGAAAGTCAAGTGGATTTTGCCAGCGCCATTCTGAAAACCAGTGAAGTAACTGGACGAACACGCGCCCCTGCACCAGAAGCAGGATGGAGAGTTCATCCTTCCAAATCATAAGGTGAGCTTAAACCGGGGTTTGGAGGAAGTTAGAGAGGAACGAAGGGGGAAGGGGGAAAGGGGAGAGCTAGCACACTATTCTGCAGACTGTTAATCCCCTTTCTCATCTGCAGAAGGATATTCCTACGGGCCAGGCAAGCACGATTTGGAGGTCCTGTCCAATCGGTGTTCCGGGTCCTGCGCATCACGCTAGAAGAGGCCACAGCAATACAGACTAGACCAGCGCCCCCGTGGGAACCAGGTGAGCGTTACACCTGACACATGTCCCCCACCCCATCCCCAGTGATGGGCACCTGCCAGCAAGCCCCGACTCATGAGCCACCCCACCCCACCCCCATTGACGGCAACCTGCCAGCAGGCCCCGACTCATGTCTCCCGCACCACCCCCATTGACAGCAGCCTGCCAGCAGGCCCCGACTCATGTTTCCCACCCCACCCCCAGTGATGGCAAACTGTCACCCCCTCCGCGTTGATGGCAACCACGATGTCCATCCAGATCCTCCTCTGTCCATCCTTGTCGGTGCGTGTTCTTCCGAAGAGGGCATCATAATGCACCAGGACTTGCTCCACCAGGATGCCAACCTCTCCTGCTGTGAAGCTGGCAGCCCTCTGCCTCTCTGGCTGGGGGTTGCCAGTGGTCTCAGAGGGTGTTTCCCCCAACATGGCAACCCCCGAGTTAGATGTGGGTGGGCAACTGGGTCCTGGTACTTGGCTGTGGAGTGATAGAACTGGAGTCAGGAGTCTTCTGTTCCAGCAGGGGTGGTCACAGCAACTGCAGATGGCTGACGTGCAGGTCCCAAATAGCAGGGCACGTGGCTAGCAGGCAGGCAGCAGCAGATGCTGGTGGGAGTTTGTTCGGGGATCTGGGGGGCAGGAAAATGGCATTTTGGGCAGGAGCGTGGTCTTCCATGTAGTGTCACATGGCCAGCTTGATATGGAGTGATTTGGCACATGAAAAAACAGCACGTCAGCGTGTAATTCGAGGAAAGGCCCTTAGCGCATAAGCGACGTAACGCGCGCGGGCGTTTCCTTCAGCACGGGTGCATAGTGAATCCGCACGTGCACAAGCAGCACGTCCGCGTGTTAATGCATGTAATTCGAGGAAAGGGCCTAAGCCCGTAAGTGACGTGACGCGCGCAGGCGTTTTCCGGCACAGGCTAAAGGTGAGCAGGGCCAACAGTTCGATGTACATGCTTTTCGTGGAGACCGATGCGTGTGTTGCTATTTTTAGTTTTTTCACGTGCCATCACTACTTCCCAGAGGATCAAGGACGTATCTCTTCTTTGTAATTACCATGCTAGTCAGACAGTGAGTTGCGCACCAAATTTTTCCCACTGCGGGTCCACCTGTGTATCGCGTACCCGTTTTCGAGGTCATAGTAGCCTGCGTGTCCCACATGTACATGTTTTTTGTGTCCCTGGGTGCCACCGCATACTGCGGGATGTTAATTCCACACACGTGGGCTACCGGGAGTTGCGTGCACGGTTTTACTGCAGTTTTGGGGTGTCTGAGCATTGTGTGGCCCATCACTTTATCACCGGGGGTCACATACAGCCTTGCAGGCGCACAGGGGTGCTGTTTACATCTAGTACCCCACCCCTTTCACCCCAATTGGCCAGGACAGTTGTCGTGTACACCTCCCATTGGCACTACTACATCTGTGCCATGGTTGGGAGGCCACGAAAGGTGAGTGGTGCCTCAGCTGGGCGTCCTCCAGGTGGTAGGCATGGTCAGGGACGTGGCTGGTGTGACCAGGGAGTATGGGGACTCCAGGGTGTCCAGGGTGTCTGCAGAGGGGGAAGAAGCAGGGATGCGCCACTTCAGCAGGATGTTCTGCCACCTGTAGGTGCAGTCATGCCACCACCCCCTGTGGTTCCGGGAGATGCAGCTCTTGCATATGACCCATGTGACCCAGCAGTCCGTTTCATCGACTGCCGCAGGACCAAGGGTAGTGGTAGCTACAGGTGCAGCTGTGGCCACCACCACCCAGGCTCAGGGTCGCCCAGCGCATGCTGTGTTGGCACCTGAAGAGTCCCAGGATGATTTCCAGGTGGTCAGGAGGCACGTGGTAAGTGCACGCTGGGCTGCTCTGACCGAGGCACACGTCCCTGGGGCTGTGTTGTCATCTTCTGCCCCGAGCAGCCGGGTTTTGGCAACTGCATGGGCAGATGTAGCTGACACTGTGAGTCTGCCAGCCAGGACAGTCTCTGTCAATGACCGTGGCACAGCGGCTGTTGCTGCGCTGGGTCCAGTCAAGAGCACCCAGCAGCCACTGATGCAAGTCAGGGCTTCCGTCTTAGTTCCACCTGCCACTCCCTTGGTTCAATCCACCAGTGCCACTGCCCTTACAGATCAGGGAGGCATTTGCCATTCTGGGTCCGGATCACTGCCCAAGAGGAGGAAAGTTGCACCTGCACAAGAGGCTGGGACCCCACATACAGCTCCGGCCTCCGGCATGTCGAGGAAGAAACCTTTTGGCAAGCAAGAACTGGACTTCCGTTTGGGCCACGTGTCGGAGCACGACCATGATATGCTAGTGGGCCCAAATTATCACACTATGCCTACCCAGCATTGGGACCACTGGAAACATGTTACGGAGGGTGTTAGTTAATTTGGACATGAGGTGTGCACAGCTCAGAAGTGCAAAAAGTATTGGGATGTCCTCCAACGCTGTGGTAAGCTAAAGCGTGTCTCCAATTATGCCATGACTCGGGTGAATGGCAGTGGGCCACCACCTGAGGAGGAAGAACTCACTCCGCACGAGTTGATTGCTGCGGAGTTCATATCAGCAGAATTGGTCGAAGGAGTGGGAGAGATGCTGGAATTTGATGTGCCGTCCAGTGTTGTTGCGTGTTTGTCCAGCCCATGTGTGGGTTGCTTGTGCGATGTGTTGTGCTTGACTGCCAATACATGCTATGTGTACATGGTTCTCATGTGCGAGTCATGCAATGCTTCACTGATGCGTGCCTGCTGTGCAGCATGCTGGACATGTAGTGGAGACAGGGACTGTCCTAATCACCACACTTGCACCCTACTCACATGCTAGTCACCCGGCTGCCCCACCGGTCCATGTTCCAGCTTACTGGCCCTTCTGCATGTAAACTGGGGTGTCTTTCCACCCAGCACTCAGACTATGTCATTGCATGCCTGACATGCATGTGTGTTCTGCCTGCATGCGGGTACTCCACGTAGGCATGCTCCCTTGCCCCTCCACTCCCCTGCACCACTATTACACCATTGCACTCGTGGGTAACAAGTTGGACTACTGCAATGGCCTGTTCAACGCTCCTGTGTACATGCACACTTCCCCCTGCCAACCTGCCTGACACATACTGTGGTGAACATCCTTTCTCCTTGTTGCAGGGTGTCTCACTCGGACTGTGCAGATGGCAGATGCTCCTCAGGGACATGAGTGCCCATTCATGCTCCATGTGCTTTCCATGCATGCCCCTATGTGTCCTTGGCAGGATGATCATTGTTGTACATGTCCAGGATGACATACATTTAATGGCATTTGATCTTCCATTCCATACTCACTCTGGCTCAATCCTGCATCACGCACATGTTTAGGGTGTCATAGTCTGTGTGGGGCACAGGTCTCCCCTGTTTCAGGCCCCCTGACTCTGTTCAACTGGTGTAGTGTCTTATGCACAAATGGGTGTACTACAGAGGGTTCATCATGTGTCCTGCTTACTGTCCCCTTCTCATCTGCTGTGTTGTCAGTGACTCAGTGTTGCAATTGACGCTACTCAACACTGTCTGCCAATACACAGTTATCTGGTCAACCTTTCACTGCCATGCAATGGCTCCCTGCATTTTCACTGGGGGGGTGCGTGTAGCAAATTGCCTGACCTTGCCCTTACACTGCCTTCTTGTTTATTGATTGACATCATAATGTACTTGTTGGTGTAGATAGTCGGTAACCTACACATGTTCTGCACTGCACCACCCACTTCTGAGCCATGTTACACCGTTCTACATGCCTACTTACTGCTGCAATGTCAAAGTGACCTGGCATGTATGGACATATTGCCGTTCCTTCACTGTCATGAACGGCAAGGGCACAGTTGCATCCTGTGACACATGTACTCAGTATTGGAACACCCTAGTGGGTGTTTAGCAAAGTTGATAGGTCAATCTGCGTCCTATACTAACTAATATTGGCCGCAGATTGACTGTAGCCTGCCAATCAGGTTGTAATGACTGTGGAGCTGCCTGCACGTGTGTATGTGTACACTTTCACATACATCAAAGGAAGCAGCGTTGTAGCTGCTTGCTTTGCTGTATAGGATGCTGTTCATGATCACAATATGGGTGTATATGGACACAGGTGTTTTTGAACACTTTCACATGTACATATGCAAGCAGCGTCAACGTTGTGTAGTGCAACATTGCGGCTACTCACTTATGTGTGTGTGAAAGTGTTCATTTGCATATGTGTCTGCAGCTTTTTTGTTGAATGACTAACATGTAGTTGATTAACATTCATTCTGGTGAGATTTCAGCATTGCGCCCGTTATGTTCAACTGGCACAATCCTGAAGGTGCACTGTCATGCAGTAGGTGTACGCTAATCTGGTGGGGCCTGGCCGTGATGATTTGGCACACTGAATTATGGTTTAGGGCACAATCATAGCACAGTGTGCTCAATCAGGCCCTGAGGGGTGTTCTGGAGGCTTCATGGCTGGCAGCTCAGACCGTACTGGGCGTTATGGTCCCTCTTGCTTGGTTGCAGGCCCCCGCTTTGCTTGGGACATTCACTATGTCTAGATGGATGAAGCAATATTGGTGATGATGATTTAGTGATGCGTATGTACATGCATATTACGTGTGTCATGGTGTGTTTGGATTCACTTGCAGCTGTGACCATTTGGCAGTTCAGACATGCTAATGGTATGTGCCATCTCTTTGTTGCCATCTGTCATTTCTGCCTGTGACATGTGCCTGACAGAGGTGGTGTGTGATGGAGGTGATATCCTACATTCAGTACATGTGTAGGCTTCGCTATTTACACACATCCAGTCCTCACCTGAGATGTCCGCCTATACTACTACTATGCTCCGTTCCATTTGGACTGCACGTTGTATCTGTCTTCCCTCTTGGACTTTGATGCTGCCTGACAGCGCATATTTCCTACTGGACTACAGCTCTTTTACTTGTTTTTACTTGTTTTTCACACTCTAGTGACTTTAGTCCCTGTTTTTCTTCCTGCTACTGTCCTTGTTGCAGATCTGTCTGCCGTCTATCGTGCAGTTATTTCCACGTACTCTTACACTGCCTCGGTTTGCCTCAGTACACTTCTGTTCAACAGCATCTCTCTGTCGCTCCTCCTGTCTTTCATCTATTACATCCATGCCTTTATGTTGACTTTTGCCTTTTACCAATGCTTTTCAACTGTTGTGGCTCTTAACTTGCTGTCAGCTGTTTCCAGCTATCTTGCATTCACTGTGCCTTTCCAGACTTGTGCTGTCTCTGCCTTTCTTTGTTCACGCTATCAAGGATTGATTGGGTATCAGCTCAACCATCCAGTTGTGCCCGCCTCCTTGGTTATTTTCTACTGAAGTTCCTTCTCTACCTGTCAGGGTACAGACCCTGGGTTGTGTGGGAGGAGGTCAGATGTAGGTCTCAGACATGACCCAGTAACAAGCAGCATTAAGACACACACACAGAAAAGATTCCAGCCTTATGAAAGACTTTTATGCCCTTTCTGCAGGAAAGGTAGACTCCAGACTACCTTTCCCAGCAGACACCGGGCCAAGAACTACAAAACCCTGCCCACTTTGGGTGGGGCACACGTGCGCATGCGTGCACTAGCAGAAGCACGGGGCTTGTGCTCAGACGTCCGGCAGAAGAAGACATGTTTCCAGGTGCTCCGAGCAAGCGGAGCAGCATGAGGGGCCACGCTCTAGCCGACCTTCCTTGAGGCCCCTCGCACATGCAAGCTAAGTAGCGCCAGCGCTGGGGAGTTTAGCCAGGCGTTGGCGAAGACATGCACAGTACAGCAAAGCCGCGCTGAGGAGCAAATGCCAAGAAGCTTTCCAAGTTGTCAGGGGCATATGCAGGGGGCATCACCCATATCCTCGAGTCGCCCCTGCTCCAGAGAAGCTAAGTTATTAGCACAGTAGCGTTCCTAGCCACAAACTAATACAGCACAAGGGGGGCACCCAACGACGCACAAACTGGAGTGCAGTGTATATCATTAGCATATGCAATTAGCCGCGTGCGCTGCCCATAGAAAGCTGCGGCTGGCAGAACGCGACTTGTACTGAAGTCGCACCTCGCCACACGCGGCTAGCAGCACATCCAAGGCCCATTCTATCATGTGTGATTCTTAACACATGGTTTTCCATTTACCGCAGGGCCACGTGCGGCTACCTTACTGCATTAACAGTGTATAAACCATCACGGGGGCAAGCAAAACTATACGCACGAAGCAGCAGACAAGAGTGCTTGTTTGGGGAGGAGTCAAGTTCGAGGCATGAACGGTGTTATGTGTGTGTGTGAGGAAAACACACACAGAATAGTAACTCACGCTCTCTTTGCAGCATTGAACTGCTCCTGTTACCGGACCGGAGAGTGCGCAGGCAGGAGGCCAGCACTCACACCAGAGATAAGTCTTTCTTTGGCTCGCCTTTGAGCCATTTGTACAATGTGCATGAAGAACATGGTTTCTCTGATTGAGTATGTGTAATTGTCAATTGTTGTATTTTGTATTTTCCCAACTTTCCCTTGCCCATCCACCTTCCTTCTCCTGACCCCCTTTCCGGTTATCCTAAATACTGATACCTATCCAACCAACAGATCCCTAACCCTCTTTCCCCGCCGGGGCCTTGGAGGCCTGTGTAAGTTTTACCTTGCAGGCTCCCGGACCGCTGAGGGGGTGGTTGGTTCATGCTACTCCTGCGCCTGGAGACCGGAGCTGTGACACTACCCATCAGTTGTGGCATCCTCATTGATTATTGTGTACTGAAATTGCTACCCATCCTGTTGAACCATTGTTGAACTGTGCTACCTTGGTAGTTATTCTCTAATTTTGCTTGGACATGTGCTTGGCCATATTCAGCAACTTCAAGTCATCTACTGGAGACTCTTCCAGGGTTTTTGGTGGCTACAGGCTTTTTCCCTGGTTTGGGGGTTTGGCTCCTTGGAGTTCTCTGCGATTTGGCATTTTTACCAGTCAAGGTGGCCTCTGAGGGGGTTGGACCCTATTTACACAGAAGGAAGAAGAAGGAAACCAAGGGGAAGGGGATCCAGAAGCCAGGTAGACTAGAAGGAAAAAGTCAACACACCCCAGACACAGTTCTTCTGAAGGTCATGGTGATGGGTAAATGAGGGAGGGGCTTTTGTTGTCGGACAGTACGTTTGGGCTACAGTGTTTGGGCACTCTCTGACATTGTCATTGTGGGGTACTATGTACATGATGTGTTCTGCTGGTCAATGACTGTTCCTGTGTTGGGTTTACTTGTCAGGTGTCAGGGGATTTTTGTGGTTTGACATACTGCGGTATACATATGGGCAATCTTCACATGTGATGTGTACAGGACACTGAGGGTCACTTGATTTTACATACATGCATTCAGTGCATGTTCCCACTGACACACACACTTACACAATGCTCCACCACACACTCAACCACCCTTACATGCCCACACGTGCACACAGATTGCCTTCTCTAGTATGCTGTGTCTCTGCAGCACACAGTCACTTACCATTTGGGGATTGTGTACATGCGTTACTGGGTTATTTTTGTTGCTTGTACTTTTTATATGATGCTCAAGGTGTATCCTCAACACAATGTGCTGTGTGCTGTGCGGTGTGTTGCAGGAGAGACACACAGCACACGGGTTTGGGATTTGCGGATTTGGATTGGCCAATGTGCATGCCAACAGGCATTCTGTCTTTTGTTGATGGTACCGTTGGTGGCATGCATTTGTGTATGACTTTGTATGTGTGGGAGGTTGTTGGTCCGCCATTTCATCTGATTCCATGTCAGGTGTGATTGTCTCAGGCCTCTTTCCATTTATCACGTGCCACTTCGTATCTAATTAGTCATGTGTTGTGCTTTTGGTTTGCTCTTTTGCTGTTGCATGCCATGTCATGGTGTGGCCGACAAGGGTTGTGGGTTGGGAGGGTTTGGGTCGACATACCAGTGATTGTCATGGCCTGTTTTGCAGGCGGGTGGTGTGATATGCACTTTGCATGTGTTCCTTTTGGTCACACAGGATTGGTTATGTTTAAGTAGCTAGGGATGCACACAATGTAGCACTTCCGTGGCAACATTCTCAGGGTGGTAAGGTTGTGACAGTTGACTGTCTCTTTGTCATCATCGATTGTCACCTGGCATGTGCCAGGCCTGTGTGCACTCCGCAGGGGTGGGAGTTTAGGTGAAAAATGTGGCCATAAGCTGCATCTGGGCTGCCTCGCCACGTGCCCTTTCCCCTCCCATGAGCAGCGCCTGTGCCTGTGGTTGGGAATGTGGGGCCACCACCATGTCCACCGGTACGCCCCGCCGTGTTGCAACATTGTGTAGGACACATGCTGCCACAATGATCCTGCACACTACTGGGGGTGCATATAGTAGCTGCCCACCAGAGCAGTCAAGGGAGCAGAAGCGTGACTTGAGCACTCCGAATGTGCCCCCCACTATGCCCCTGGTTGCAATATGGGCAGCTTTGTATCTTACCTGGAGTGGTGTGGTGGGGTTCCATATTGGCGTCATCATGTGGTTGATCAGAGGGTAGGCACTGTCCCCTGGGGAGGTGAGGATGGTTGTTATTAGTTGGGTTTGTGTATTTGTCCTTGTGTGACATGCATGCATGTGCACAGACATTTTTACTCACCAATGAGCCATGTGTCGCCATGCTTCCCAGCTTCCAGGTCCCCGCTCAGGGCGGACATTCTGTATATGAAACTGTCATGGGTGGACCCAGGATAGTTTGCATAGACAGAGGCGATGATTGCATGGGCATCGCATACAACCTGTACATTGATGGAATTCCAGTGCTTGCAGTTGCGGTAGATGTGCTCAGTGGCCGTAGGTGGACCTAGGGCCATATGGGTGCAATCTATGGTACTGAGTACTTTGGGGAAGTGTGCCACCCTGTAAAAGTCCTGGAACACAGCTTGCCTTTTTGAGGGTGTTCTGGGCATGCATATGTGCCTGCGGACTGAGGGGCATGCAGTCATGATTGTCAACACCTGGTGTAGGCAGCGTGACTGCATGGGCTGTGAGACAACCCCCACTATGGCAGTTGTCTGCTGAAAAGACCCAGTGGCCAAAAAATGCAGGACATTGAGAACCTTTTCCAAGGGGCTCACTGCTTGGGAGCACAAGGTGGGTGATATGAGGTCATCCTCCCACTCAGTGACCAGGTCTAGGATGATACGAGATGGAAACCTATACCTGCCATAGACCTCGTCATCAGGCAGCCCAAAAAGGCAGGTCCCGGGCAAAAAAATGTGGGGCCTGGCTATTCTTCTCCTCCTGCGGTGTCCCACGATCAGTAAACCGAGAAATGGGACATTCATTGTAGCTGTATATGCTTGTTTGTTGTTTGCACGCACTTTTATTCGATTCCATGAATACGTGTTGTTTGCGCACGTGTGGGTGTTCCGTGTATTTCCAAGCAGTACTTCCCCAGTCACGTCCTCATTTTCAAGCGTAGTTCCCCATTCCGCGTGTTCCGCCCCCTTTTTAATAATAATAATAATAATAATAATAATAATAATAATTTTTGGTGTGTGCGCTGCACATTGTGCGCTTTCGCTGTGCACATCTCACACAGCGTTTGGGATGTCGCAGTGAAGTGTGCATCCGTGTGCGCCACCCGTGGATTTGGCGCACATCCCGGGATAAACACACGCAGGGCCTTCCACGATTCGCAAGCGTGCGCTTGCTTTTTCACGATTGCGTCAGCTTGCACAACAAATTTCGGCGCACATTTGTTCCATGAATCGGCCTCAGAGTTGTTTGCTACAAAAAACAATGAAGAAGGAAATGTAGTGTTTGAACTGAGCTTACCTTGTCCAGTACACATAACAGAAAGGGCAGTGTTCCAGATGACCCAGAATACAAAACAGAAAGCACAATATTTGAAGGAAGATGTGAAGAAAGTGCCCAAGAATCTGTGGACGACAGGACCCCATGATGTAGGAATACTCAAAGGGGCACAGGCAAGTACACATCAAGTTAAAAGAGGGAGCGCTGCTGCCATGTGCGAAGCAGCATCCACTCTCAAGAGTGGCAGATGAGGGCATATATGAGACACTGCATGCCTTATGACAACAAGGCAAAATACAGGCAAACTCATCACCTTGCAACACTGCTATATATCCGATTAAGAAGGCAAAGGGCGGGGTGTGGTGTTTTATACAGGATTTACGCCCTCTGAATGACATTATTGAGGTAGAATATCCATAGGTTCCCAACCCTGGGACAATGTTTTGCAGCATTCACGCAGAGGCACACTATTTCACAGTGTTTGACTTAAATAATTCATTTTTCTCCATTGCATTATGCCCAGTGTGAACATACTAGAATGCCTGAGGGGTACTAAGAAGCACCTAGCATCTTCAACAGAGTAATAAACATGAACTTGAGCAATTTAGATGTTGCGAGCACAGTGATACAATATGTTGATAACTTGTGGGTATGCAGCAAGACAGAAGAAGAATGTAGAAAGGACTCAGTGGCACTGCTAGCATACAAATGATAGAAGGTGGACTGGGAGAAATTTTAATACTTTCAAAAAGAGGTGGTGTGCTTGGGTTTGATTGTGTCAGCAGATGGGGGAAACATAACACCAGAAGGACTAGAGGCTATACACAAGACTCCACAACTAAAAACAGTGAAAGAGATGCATCATTTTTTGGCCGTGTGCATCTATTGCAGAGCATGGGTTTTTGATTACTCCACATACACCATGCCATTGTTGCAAGCACTAAAGGAAGCACAGAAAAAAAATCACACATAAAATGGACAGCTAAAATGGGGAAACGTTGAGATGAGCTGAAACACGAGTTAGCACACGTACCAGTGTTAGCAACTCCCAATAACAAAGAGAAGTTTCACCTGTTTTCACAGTCAGATGGAAACGTAATGACAGCAGTACTGACACAGAAAAAGGGACAGGGACACAAGCCACTTGCATATTACAGTGGGTCACTGGATGCAGTTATGCAGGGACACTTCCCATGCGAGCATGCACTTGCTGATGCTGCATTAGCTATTGAAAAGGATGTCCAGTAGTATTGTACATGGAATATGCATTATTTGCAATATAGGAAAAAACAAAATCAACACTGACTACACAGAGGTAATACTAACAAACCCAGCAATAGAAGTGGTGAGGTGCAAAACAATAAACCCAGCAGAGGTAATTGCAGAAAAGGTAGACAAAGGACTGTGCAGCATGCATCAACAGGAGCAAAGGTAACCCCCTAGTTAAGGAAGAAGTGATAGAAGGGGGAGCATGATTATCATGTATCGAAGTTCCAGCATTGATCAAACACACAGGGAAAAGGCACTCCCGTTGTGCAGTGCTTGGTATGGATGGGGAGTACAAACAGGAGGAATTGATAGTGTACTTAGAGACATGCTTGCCAAATCATCACTCTTCACATGCAGCTGAATTAGTAGATCTAATTGTAGCACTAAACATGTCTGAGGACCAAGCAGTAAACATCTTTTCAGACTCGGTTTATGTCACCTCTACAGTGCACTCAGTATTAGCAAGATAGAAAATGAGAGGGTTTAAAAGAAGTGATGGCACTGCCCTTCAGCATACAGTAATGTTGAGAGAACTATTGGAAATGTTACCACTTCCGGTAGAATTAGCATTAATAAAATGCAAAGCCCATACAGGAGGGCAAGATTATATCTCACTAGGAAACAAAAGAGCAGAAAGACCAGTAAAAGAAGCAGCATATATGCCAGGGAGATCACATGTGCTGTACCCTGGCGAGGAAGGAAAAATACCACTAATAGTAGTACTGAAAGCAAAGAGTAAAATGCATTGCCAGAACATTTCAATGCAATCCCTATATTGCAGATCATTGAATTGCGGGGAGAGGCATTGGATGCTGAAAAAGAGCTGTGGAAGAAGAGAGGGTGCTCTCTGTCGCCAACTGATTTGGTTTGGTGACATGATAGCACAGGAGAGGTTGCCATGCTGAGTAAACTGTTATAATTGCCATTGGAGCAGCTACCCTATCCTCCCCACGTATCGAAAGATCATGTGGCTGCAGGGATAAGTGAAAACTTTGTATGAGTGTGTTTCTGAGTATGCAAGTAAATGTATGATATGCCAGACATTTCTTCCAGGTCAAACATTAAGAGTTGTACAGGGAACATTGGTGTGCTCGGAAGGCCCCTTCAGGCACTTGCATATTGATTTAGTTGATATGCAAGAGAGATGTACTTCTTATAAGTACCTGCTTTTACTGGTGTGTCCATAGTCACATTGGCTTAAGGCAGGTCCCTGTGCTCACAATAATGCACACTCAAAACTTCTGGCAAGGAGGGTGTTTGCGGGGTGTGGGATTTCAGATGAAATTCACTCTGCTTATGGGCAGCAATAAAGGAAATCAGAACTCTCCTGTGGATACAGCATCAACTATGTACAGTTTACCATCCTGGACTGCTGAAAATGTGATTGGCTAAGTTTATGCAAATGCTTGAGAAATCAGGTGTGCACTACTTGCTGCTTGCTTTATTTGCATTTAGAAACAAGCCTTGAGGAGATCATATTTTGACTCCTGTTATAGGGCGGAGAATGCATGCACCAATTCCGCCATTGCATACAATCTCTGAATCACACTCTACTTCTGCTATTCTGGGAGGGGAATTTGATTTGTACCTCAAAGAACTTACCATGTCCCTTAAATATATATAATTTCAGAGAAGGCCTACAAATCAATGTTGACAATCAGGTGATGCAAATTGACATTTTCCTCAGACAGAACCTCTTTTTCCGGGAGACCTTGTATTTGTGTGCAACCACGTGAGGAACTGGAAAGAGGAACTTTTCACTGGCCTGCACATTGTCGTCTATTTGAAACCGACTGCAGTGAAGATACAGGGGCGACACTGATGGGTCCACATTACAGACGTTGACCAAAATAAAAGCCCTGTCTCCCAAAGGACACCATAATGGGGAGTATTAGCACATTTTCGAACTACTTTAGATTTGATCAAAAACCAGTGAAGAGGGTGGTGAAAAGGGTTGTAATGTAAAAAAGGTGACAAAGAAAAAGACCTTTTCAGTTTTCTGGAGTGTAATAATGTTAGTATGTTTTAGTATAACTGTCATGCTTCTGCTTTATATGTTTTTAAAGAAAAAAGTGAAACACAATTGAATGCTAAAAGAAAAATGGAAAAGAGAAATGTGATGAATCGAGGGGGCATCTGAGGAAGAGCATAGTTCATTGATAGGCAATATCTGGTATGATGAAATCATGCATGTGGGAAGAGACAGTAAATGGGACATGCTACATGTGCTACATGTGCTCTCTCATTCCACATGTAGTTGGAATGTCCAAAGTTCCCCTTCCCCCGGCTGTGTCCTATGAGGAGGCAGGATACCTAATGCACCTGTCTCTGTAGAACTCAAAGTTTATTCCCGGGGAAAAGTAGTAGTTCACTGGGTAGATGATATGATAGGTTATTTATAACACGCTTTACACAGAGGATTCTATCCTCCTGAGACTTGAAGGAGAAAACCTATATGAAGACAACTATGTAAAATTAACATGAATGCTTCGAAATTAAGAAACAAAGCATAAGGTAATGGCGTATGTCACTGAAGGGCTATCACAAAGGTCAGCAATGTCCTCTTCTTCAAATGAAGTTTCAGTTTCAAAATCCTCCCCCTCCTCCTCACCTCTGTCTTTTTTCCTGATTTTCTTTCCTTCCTTGTTTCCTGGTTTCTCCTTTTTTTTATGAAGATATGGACGGCCACGAAAGGACACCACCGCGACACCGTATAGGTAAGGCGGTGAAAGATCCTCCGTGACCGTCGGATAAGGGGAAAAAGCCAAAGGCACAAAAAACCCCTAGTGGAAGATTTCAGGTTGTGATCCGTAAGCAGGTTGGGTAAGCTTCACATGAAGGACCAATGTCCACAGAAACGGAAGGCGAAGACAGTCCAAAATAGCAGGCAAGGTCGGTACACAGGAAGAGGAACAATTCACAAAAACGAGAGGCTGAGGCAGTCCAAAATAGCAGGCAAGGTCGGTACACGGGATGATAAACAGTTCACAATAACGGGTGGCAGAGGAAGTCCAAAAATAACAGGCAAGGTCGGTACACGGGATGATAATATGTTCCACAACAGCGGAAGGCAGAGGCAGACCTAATAGCAGGCGAGAGGAAGGAAGGTAGAGCAGAGTGGGAGTAGAATAGCGAAAGTAGAAAAAAAAAGAGGAGGGAAGACGGGACGAAGGAAAGAGAGAAGGAGAGAGAGAGAGACGGGAAGAAAGGGGAAAAGGAACGAAAGTAAGGCGAGGAAGAAACTGCAAGAAATGGGCGGAGGTAACACAGAAGGCTTCCTAGAGAGGCAAAAGCAAGCGGATAACCAGGGAGCGTTGCAACGCATACGCGACCCGGAAGCAGAAGGCTAAAAGCTCCCGGTCGCGTACGCGAGCGGAGAAAGACTAGACCTTCAAGCACGTAGGGGAGAAAGGAACGTGACGGCAGGTTCTATGGCGGACAGTGTCGATACCGATCCCAGACTCGCCATCTACCCCACGATGTGACAAGGGCGTACAGTGGGCAACATACAAATATAAGTGTTATGCTCACCTGGTCTCTGCATGGACGTTGGGGCACGGTTGGAGCCCTCCAAGGATTCGGCTCACTGGGATCGGTTCTCACCCCCAGCTGCTGAAAAGTATACTGTTCTGGATGCTGGTACTGCCCCTGCGGGAACACGTAGGCAATGAGAAGGGTGTGGAGGTATCGTGGCTCCCCTTGGACCTTTCTTGCCAAAATGAGGTAAGTAAGCGTTTACCGATATAGGCTCACCTGATATATAGTTAGGGCGAGCTCTCCTTCCTGCTTTTCATCAACAAGGGTGCTTCAAGATGAGTCAGTTGCTTCACTGGTCCACAGATGTGGTGGCCCAGGCCGGCTGTGAATGAACCACTTTGAAGGTAGGAGTCTTTGTGATGATTATTGTTCATATAAGTATTAATGAATTGTCACATGATTTAAGTTTGTACTAATATCTCTTTCTCCCTTATAGGTGATGGCAGCCCAGCGGAGTCATTGCACCGGTGGAGGACTTTGAAGTGTTCCCAAGAAGATGACTAGTTGGAATCCATAGGTAAGCGCTAGATACCATGGCGCGCGACCTTAGCAAATGTCTCAATTAGGTTTCTAACCTTATCTGTTCTTTCCTCCTGCAGGTATATTCTCGCGGTGCTTGGAGAAGAGTTGCAGTGCGTGGACCTGGCAGTGGGTGAAGGATGCCTGCGCTCGCGACAAAGCTGGCCATGTAGAACTTCTGAGTTGGTGTCTGAGCTGAAGGTCAAGTAAGACATGCAGTCAGTGGCTGTATTTCATGAGCCAGGTAAGTGTGCTCTGGTTGATCGCGGATGGAGTCACTGCGAGCAGGTAAGAGACACTTCAGCGATGATTCAGCTGGTTCAGATGGAGCAAATGGGTAAGTTTGCCTCCACAATGGTTTGGCTGGCTATGCAGGTAAGATGCTTCTCTGCGATGGTTTCACTGGACGACAGGCAAGAAGCTTCTCTGAGAGGGTTGCACTGGAAAACAGGTAAGATGCTTCTCAGGCAGCGGTGAGCGTTACGCTGCTTAGGCAGAATAACGCGAAGCCTAGGCCTGCGGGCGGGGCAGGCTTAAATAGCCTTGTCCCAGCCACGCCCCCTTGCTCTGCTAGATGGTTCCACCCTGCCACTCCCAAATGATGCTGCACATGCAGCTTCATTGATTCCTATGGCCACGCCCAGCCCAGATGCACGTGGTTGACTGATATGAGACAGAATGACACGTGCCCAAGGGAAAAAGTGTGCAGAGCACACTTTCTTATGAGCCTGGCACCAGGACTGGGTCCAACTGGACCATTTAGGGGATTGAACTGGGGTTCCTGTCCAGTGGCCATGAAAATAAGATCATAAAAGATTACAGTGCACAACTAAAGAAGGCCAGAGTGCCCCCTGGTGTCATACGAGACTGATGATGCGGATAGAGGGAGAAGTATGGTATGGGGACAAATGGGAGGGGGGATTAATGCAGTGTCAAGCTGAAGGACTGGTGGGTTTTGAGCAAAATGTGGTAGCTAAGGTTAATAACAACTGATGAGCAACTTGGGGAAAAATATGTTCATGCCTTAAAGTGCTTACATGAAAAACATCAACCTGTTGACAAAAGGAACTTTACACAATTCCCTTTATGTTTCACGTTGAAGGGTCAATTTTCCCAGGAACTAATTCAGGATGCGCCAAAGTCATGCAGAATTCAAAGCTGACACAGGGTACAGCAGTTGTGATGGAACGCTGGTGGAATTGCGGAACCAAAGCATATGCCCAACGTCTGCCTGACTGGAATGAAATCTGCACACTTATCACTTTGCACAACCCTACATTTGTGGTGCCGTGAAATAGCACTGCCATGAAGATTGTACTGCAGGTAAAAATGGCACAGAAAAATTAACAGCAAAAAGCGATGCAAATGAGAAAGCGGTAAAACAACTTTTTCTAAAAGTAGAGCTCAGAGAGCCTGGCTGCTATCGCAGATGAGTACTGTCTTTTTTCCACAGCTGCCACCTTTTTTGATTCTTAGTTTTTTTCAGGAGTACAGGCTGCAGCCATTTATAAATGGCTGCAGCTAACACGTTATAAGCTAATTCAACTGCAAAAGTGCTAAATGCAATCAAGGAAGAGAAGAGGGCTTTGCACTTGATGACCCTTAAAAAACATATTATTTCTGGACCTACTAACTGCCATCAAAGGAAGGGTCTGCGCTAGATTCGGGGCAAGTTGCTGCACTGCCATTACTGATGGTGATACCTCCAATATAACTCTGAGCGGAGCTATACAAGAGATGAGGACACTCCAGGGAAAGGTGGCAAGCGATGTCAATGGAGTGCAAGCAAAAGGCTGACTAGACAGAATGTTTGCATGGGTGCCCAACCGGCTTTCAAGATTATTTTGAGTGACTGTCCTCACATTGGTACTGATTCTCCTCACCTTCTGCATTTTAAGAACATTTATAAAGTCTCTTTTAACAAACAAAAATTACATTTGATGTTACCCCTGAGTGTTGATAAAAGAGATTTTGAAATTAAATGCTGGAAGATAATAATGGTGGAAAATAAAGGGGAGGATCCTGATCAATGGGTCTTTACACAACCTGCTGATGTTGATAACTGTTAATTAATACTAGATCTAATGCCTAAAAGATGGGACAGGGTTGGGGAAGATATGAACGACTGCGAAGAGAAAGGGGGTGACATTACATAGTCACACAAAAATATGGCCCCATAAATATGAAGTGGCTGAAAAGGAACGAAAGGTCCAAAAATATTTAGTTATTAATAAATGAATAAAAGTGGAGCATAATGTAATAAATATGCAAGTTCAGCACGGTATGAAGGAACACACTTATCAGCTGCAAGGGTCGCACTCCATGGGGGCTCTTTCTGATATCTGATATATAAAAACTTAATAAAACGAATCCATAAATCCTGAGGCACAGGTAAGTATAATTATGCGTAGTGATAGAATGAAACATGGTAATTACGCCCTAAAAACCTGCTTTGGCTTAAATGTGTGCAAGCATTTTGTTTGCGGCAAAGGCCGCTGCACCTATTTGTTTAGTTCAGGGCAAGCATTCCCAGGTGAGCGTTAAGAGAAGAACACAGTAGTTGTTATTTTTCGAGGTTAACCGATTAGAGTTCACAGGGTCTGCCAGTGAAAAATCAACATATGACCATTATATGAAAAGTGATTTTCAAATGGAGCCGGCAAGAACCAAAGCAGTTTCAAATCGCCCATAGACCATTTTCCTTGGGAAGATGGTTAGAGTGTTCCCAATATGCAACATTTATGCAGCGGTTTCTCCATAGCTCAAGGCTCTGGTGGTGTCATGGTGGGTAGCCATTCTCATGAGAGTCAGGAAGAGGCGAAGGGGCCAGAATAATAAAGTTCCACTGGTCGTCTCAAGTGTTTAAATCACATAATTATGTGCTGTGGGAATTGCATGTAAATAGTGACATCACAACACTGTAATTGAAAAAAGAGAAAGAAAATTAGAAAGACAGTGGCTAAAAAGGCAAAATGGAAGAGAAACAAGCAAAAAATGAAAACATTGAGACAAGCGATATAGAGAAAAATTGACCGAATTATAGAAAACTTTTATAATGATCACATTTCTACAGCTTCCAACTCAATGGGCAAGCTCTTTCAAATCCTAAAATCAGTGAAAAAAACACCATCCCTTTCACCCGCCTACCAACCCTCACAGGAAGATTTCAAAAAGGTCCAGCTCGATTTCCATGAAAAAATTCATAAATCTTGAAATGGACTTTGTCAGGTGTCAAGCACAGTCTTCCCTGAAAGAACTAGACCCTACCATCTTAAGTGGGGAAAAATTCAAGTTTAAACCACTCTCTAAAGAGGATATGAAGTAGCTCCTCTCCACGGTCAGACAGACGACCTGTTCAGAGCATATCTTGCCCCCGAAAATCATCCTGGAAAACACTGACACATTCGCTCCAACCTTTTGTAGAATGGTCAATGCCTCTGTTAGAGACAAAAAGGTTCCAACAACAATCAAAATGGTGACTGTGACACCACTGGTCAAAAAACCAGGACTCGACCAGCAGGACACTACAAACCTCTGACCGATAACCAACTGTAGTCTATTATTAAAGATCCTAGACAAAGCAGCAACTAAACAGCTCCAAACCTATGTGGATGAAAGTAATCTGCTTCACCCACAGCTGTCTGGTTTTAGAGGCTTGCACAGAACTGAGACCGCGCTGCTTGACCTTCAGACCAGAATGCTAAATATTTTGGACAAAGGAAAAGCTGGTATGCTGATCCTCTTAGATTTATCAGCAGCTTTTGATCTGCTAGACCACCATAAACTTCAGGAGGCATTGGGAAATCGGGAAATTGCTCTCAAGAGGCTATAGATTTCCTTGCGGAACGAAGTTCCAAGATACATTGCGGAGATGAGTTCTCTAAGCCTTTACGTATAGACTGTGGTGTGCCCCAGGGAGCTAGCCTGTCTCCCCTCCTGTTTAATCTGTACTTCTGCTGTCTTTGCACCCTCCTTATCAACCTGGCGGAGATATTTGCCAATTTCGCCAACGACACCCAGCTGACAGTTGAACTAAGCGGGTACCACAGCGTGGACAGCTCTAAAGTTGGAAACATCTATAACGTAATTGAGGCCTGGATGAAAGTGAATTGGCTCTGCCTAAATGGCAGCAAAACAGAGCTTATGATACCTGGCTCTCCTCAGGCTAGGGCCAAACGAAACTCTGACTACGCCTTGTTCAGCATATAAAACTCACACATATTGGTCGCCGATAAAGTTTAAACTTTAGGAGTATACCTAGAGTCCACACTTGGGCCGACTCTCAAGTAGCATACCTAAAAAAGAACTTCCGATACTATCAAAGGTTATTCAGGCAAATAAAACATGTCCTGAATGAGAAAAAAAAACTGTACCACCATTGCTAGAGCTACAATTTTCTCAAGGCTGGAATACGGAAATGCCTTACTATTGGGGTAAAATCAAGGTTGTATAGTCCAATACCAGGTCATTCAGAATGACACAGTAAGAATTATCATTGGCTGCAATGGACAATCATATTACTTTCAAGGCAGCTTCAATTGTCTACCACTGCCTCTTTGGTTCCGCTGCAGCCTACTTAAAAGAGCAAATATCCTCATATGAATCAGGAAGGTCTTTGAGATCAAAGGACCAAGGATTGGTGAAAACCATCTGTGTCAAGAAAGCAAATGGACTAGGACAATCTTTTCCAGTCAAAGCAGCACTAAAGTGGAATAAACACCCAGCCTCACTAAGGCTAGAACCCAACTTCTTGGTGTTCAAGAAAAAATTGAAAACATTACTATTTACATTTAAAAAATCCAGAAACCTGTATCATGTAGCCCCGCCTCTTTTGTCTTGTCATATATGTTTTGTTTGTTCTCTTTATGTCCACGCCCTGATGCATGTGCGCTTCGGCGCATTACAAACAAACAAATAAATAAATAAATAAATAAATAAATTGAGGGTGTTGTGGGTAGTTTCTTGGACCCAATGATTGATCGCAATGTATATGTTTCCATTGGGGTCCACGTAAAAAGTCCAATCATTTCTGTGTGGGGAGATATTTTCATGTAGCACAATCGTAAATGTGAATTATTTTGCTTTCTATAAAATTCTTTATTCCAGGAGGGGGTGGTTCTTTGACGGTGTATTTTCATGCAGTTCTGTTCCGCATTCTGTTCGAATTTGCTGTCCCTGCTGTGTCTGGCACCCTGAATTGCATTACATTCCTTTTTGACTTCTTTTGTAATTTCTTGGTGCATTGTTCGAGGCGGCCCCCTACACATGTGTATGGTCAAATTGAACTGTAGGCTCCACTCCAGATGGTGGCCTACCATCTATTCCTCTGGGTCTCAGCTTTGCAACCATGCAGCCCCCGAGTACCCAAATACTCTGTTTTCCCAGAGGCTGTTTGGCCAGTCATTGTGTTTGCAGACGAGAAACACCCACATTGAGGGGCCTTCCCAGAGGGGGCATGCCTTTGGCATGGTCCCAAGGCAGGTCGAAGGTCATTGCTTGGAACAACAGCTGAGGTCAGCCAAGCAGTCCAAACGTAGATGGACAGAGTGCACCAAATCAGTCCCATGGCATGAGGGTAGACAGACAGGCAGGTCGCCCTGTCATCCACATGCAAGTCAGTGGAGGTTCTTTTGCTGGCCAGACACCCTTATTGCCGGCACAAAGTTGCCCATTTAGAAATGCACCGTAGGCTTGTTTTTCGCTCCCACAGTGAGGCGGCAGGACACCCCAGCATGCCATGTCCTGATGGGACATCATGCGGGGCATGGCACTTGGCCAGCTTGTAAGGGTGAAGCAGTTTCAACGCAAAGCCCACCAACACAGTGGTTTAACCAAGAAGCACAGATGGGGCAGTGACAACCAGGTGGGGCATAGACAGGACCCATACACATTGTCTACAGTAACCCAGAGGAAGGTAACTGAGGTTTCTTGTATTCTGTGTAACCTGGGTGACAGTGGGGGAGATCTGGCCAAAAGTATCCAGCCCCTTATAGACCCAACTGGCAAATTATTTTGGGAATTGACAGCCATCCAGACTTCCAGTGGAGACCAGCTGTCTGGTTCTGCAATGCATTCCAATGTTCCTGGGCATGAAGGTCTGTGAGCGCCTTGGCCAAGGAGCAGCAGGACCCACTGGACAGGGAGCGCTAAAGACCCATATGAGAGGCATGCGTGGGTGCGGAGGGGTAGCACAGGTGTTCTTGGCCAGAGCACATTTGAGCTTTTCCATTCAGGGAGGGACAGGGATCCTGGCTGGGTGACCAGGCCCACTGCTGGCCAGGAAAACAGTCAACCCACATTTGAGGCAACTGTTCAAGGGAAGGTGCAACACCAACAGTCATCATGGAGCTCAGGCCAGGGCATCGGCATGAGGTGGCTCTTTCAATGAGCCGCTAGGAAGGCAGAGCTGAGGGCCAATATCATGCACACAGAGGATAATGCTCAGCAAACCATAATCCTAAAGTTTCACATTTCCATGCAGGATTCATTGACCAAGTTCTTGTTTTATTCCGCCATGCATGCCTATGTGAGCAGGAGGTTTAACAAGTGCTATCCAGGCCTCTCCATAGGGCATGGGTCAGAGGTGTCATAGCTAATGCCCTGGCCATACACAATGGCTAACCCAGCCATTGTGCTCCTGCCTCTGATGCAGCACACCAGCAACATTACTCCGCAGTGTTCCTCACAGGGGACTCACCACACTCTAGAGGGAAAACCTTTTTTTTTTAATGTTCAACATTTTTATTCAGAAGAAGAATTGCCAAATGTATACAAACAGAATTAATCACAAAAGAAGTTCATAGAAAATCACAACAAATCACAGCAAATCACAGAAAGTCAATGCCTACACTTATCATCTAAATGAATTAATTAATTAACTATCAAATTAATTCCTGCGCTAACGAACCGCCATTAAACAACAATGTCCTCAACAAAGCCAGAAAGAAACTCCTCCATTCCCAAAGAAAAAGAGAGCAGGCCAGCAGAGAGAAGAAAAAAAAAGAGAAAGGAGAAGTACAGAAAAGAAGACCAGACGAGAATGCAGTTGGGGGAAGAAGCAGACAGAGAGATAGGAAAGGGGTCAGAAAGGGAGGGACACAAGTTGGAAAGAAACAGATAGAGAGATCAAAAGAACAGAGACATTAGCAGATACTACAAAAGCTCTTGGACAATCCTCCTGAGTGACTTTTAATGCAATTCATATTGATCCCCCTGCAAGGAAATGGTTCTATCACCCTACACAAAACATATTAAATAACGGGCCCCCGTTCACATCCAACCTATGCAATAAAACCTCTTCCACTTTGTGGGGTGTACTAAAAGGCCCCACACTGAAGGTCCATGGGAAAAAGGCCTAAATGTCAATACCAAAGGAAAAGCAGAATTTTCTATTCACAAAAGAAGAAGAAATTCTAGGGTCCCTTTCACATGAAAAACAGGATTTTTAAACACTGATAGAAAAGCAGCTTTGTATATTTGCATATGTATTTGCAAGTTAGAACTGAAGGGCCATGTGAAAAGGGCTAGCTGTCATTGCCAAAGGAAAAGCAGCATTTTAATCCACAAATGAAGAAGAAATTCAAAGGTCCCTTTCACATGAAAAACAGGACTTTTAAACACTGACACAAAAATTGCTTTGCATGTGTGTTTGCAAGTTAAAGCAAGGCATGAGAAAAATGTTCCTTAGCTAACATAAACATGTCAGGGAAAAGATATGACATGTGTTGACCAAAAGTAATGTATATTTTGTTTTGTATGCAAAATATCAGCAAACATTTGAAAAGAAAAGCCCACTTTGCTTCCATGAAAAGGTTTCTGTAGGCCTGAGTCAAACCCTTTGCTTGCCGTATGACAAATGTCACAAAGGACTCCCCCCATGGAAAGCCTGGTTTGCATCCCCCCAGCAATTTTACAACTGCAATAAAATATGTGCTGCCTGAAAGGTGTTGCCCCTGTGCAGAGACAAATGGCCCTGGCTGGTGCATCCCGGGCATACAGAGAGAAGGTGTAAAAACAAGGGATACAATTGAGAGGAGCTGAACTTCGAAAGACATACAAGAAATTGATGCCTTTCAAATCAAAATAGTGGTCCCCTCCAGATTAGAGGACAGGCCTTGTGACATCAAAGGGCCACCCGGCTCATTATCTGCAGTGGGGGTTTATTTATGATGAGAGAGGATTATTGTGTTGTGCCACTTATAAAGTGTTGTTTGACATTTCAGTGTGAGTTTCGTAACATCTAATTCAAATATATATAAATATATTTCCTGTACCCCAGCCTGGATCTTGGCTCATTAGTAGCTCTGGGGGATGGATCCAAAGGGCATGATATGCATCTGAAATAGGGCTGTATTAAAGAATCCATTAAACAGTTTGCTGGATGACACCATGCTGGGGAAGGAAGGAACTCCCTGTGTTGATAGTGCCCTCTCAATTAACCATTATAACTCGGAACATAATATGAATACGAATCCTCAAACCCTCACACCGACCCGCTTCTGCCTCAACCTATAATGTGTGTAGTCCAGTATCCTAGGTATGTATCAGTGCCTGGCCCATCAGGTTCTCCGTGATTATCTAGGGCTCTCCATGGTTACTCCCCGTTACTCACCGCCCATCCATCTTCCCTTCCTAGCAAACGATCCTGAGCCCGAGGTACCACTCTGTTGTCTCCATAAAGTCTTCCAGTGAGGCCAACACCCCCTTTTCCTGCACCTTGCCCTGGCCCTTCTGTATCAGGAAGGATTCCATCCTGTGTGTCTATGCCACAATGTTCCACCAACCCTTTTTGTACAAAGAGTGCAGGTCCTTCCAGTTGTCTGTGATGTGCTTGAGTAGGGAGTGAGAAGTCCAACAGGCACCCCTGAGCATCGTTACCCATATATCTTGGACGGATGCTGCCTCAAAATATAGCTGCTAGGGACAGAGTTAGGTGTATGTTACATATTTGCAGTATCTGTGGCCACACTGATCCCCAGAAACTAGCTGTGAAACTACAATCAAGGTGCAAGTTCTTCAATGTGCCCTCTACCTCCCTACAGGACCAACAACATAACATTCTCTGTACCCCCTTTGGCCTACCCCTAGTATTGATGGAGTAAACAGGGATCTTATAATTCATAAATAGGGTCTGAGTAAGCGACACCGATCTAGACAGGTGCCTAGATAGATGTCTGATTTTCATCCATATGTCACTCCAACTATCTACCGGAAACTCCCTATCACAGAGCCTCAGTCACCACTTTGGTATTTATCCTCACACGGTCAGACAAAACAGCATATACAGAGACCACTGAATTGGGTGATTCTGCATTCCCACCACTCCCTGCAGGGATACTCCTCCCGCTTATCCACCTGGCCACCAACTGTCTATACCGCAGAAACTCCCCAGCCGTAAACCCATACTTGTCTCTCAAAAACTGGAATGTGATAATGGCCTATTCGATCCATATCTGTCCAGTGAACAGCGCGCACTCAGCATGCCATTCCGGCCAGTACACTGCTTTCCCTCCCACTTGACTATCCTCATTATACAACAGCAGATGGAGCCTGTCCCTCTCCCCACATGGCCATGACCAATCAAGCCATTTCCAGTGCTGCCCAAATAGCACTGATAACCAAGCAACACTGCAACACCTTCTTCCCTTTGTGCCAGAGAATCTCCTTGGCCCTGTACGACGCCGCTAGTGCTACCTCAAGCTCGAGCCAGCCTGGCGCATTGCAGTCAGAGGCATCTGACAACAACTCTGGCCCCTGTTTTATAGTAAACACGTTATGATACCCTGCAAGTGTTGGAACTTCACCACCATCTTGCATTGGATGCAAGGTAAGCCAAGTCAATGAAACTCTAGGTTTTGCTTTCCCCCAGAAAAAAGTGGAGATCAGTTTATTCAGGGCTTTAAAACACTCAGATGGCCACCCCACTGGTAACATCGAGAGGACATGCAGAATCACAGGGGTAATCAACATCTTGACTGTTTCCATCATACCCGACCAGGATATTCGGAGAGGGTCAATTAAGACAACAGGGCCTCCACCTTGAAGTGGACCATGGCTGTTAAGTTATTTTCTTTCACACATGGTATGTCTGTGCAAGCTGTGAAGGAGATTTAGGGAGTAATGATGTAGATGGGAGCCTGGTGAGCCCTTTATGCAGGTTGGTTCATGGTACTCAGGTGAGCAGAGGGTATTGTGTCATTGGTGGCAAGGATGTTGTGACTGTGTTGGGTGCCTTCATGTGCGGTGGTCTGGGGTGAGCAGGTCCAGCAGCATGTGTGTAGAGGGGGACATGGAGATGAGGGACTGTTGAGTCATTTCTTGCAGTTGTTGCCTGGCACTCAAGGGGCACAGGGTACAGTGTCATTTAGTGCAGGTATGTGTTACCTGCTCTGACCTTGTGTTTTCCTTTCTTGTCAGGCATTCTTCAAGGGGAGACAGTTGCTGCTATTCAAGGACACAGAGATGTGAAATGTCTGGAATGTAATGGCAATAATGTCTTGAAATGTACACATGTGTATTGATGATGATGATGATGATGATGTATCAGCCCTGAAGAAGGTCTGTGTGCTATAAGTTCGAAACACGTGTTGGCAAGGCTAACAACATTACCTTTGACCTTTACAGCTCATCCAGAGCAGGACTGTGAGACTTGTACTTGGCCTCAAACCCAGGGAATGTATCTCTCCAGCTCTGAAATCACTGCACTTGCTCCCTGTGGCTGCAAGCATCAAATTCAAGACCCTTTGCATCATCAACAAGGCTTTCTGGGGCCTGTGATCACACTACCTCCAACTTTCTCTTTCTAAACATCTTAACATATCAAACTCTACGCTCCTCTACCTCCAATTCTATGAGCGTCAGATGCTTTTGCAAGCAGAGAATGGGGGGCAGATCTCTTTCTCGGCTGGGGTCTTCCTCTTGAACAGCCTCTGTGCCTCTCTTAAACTTGAGCAGAACAACCTCTGGTTCCAGAAGCAAATCAAAACCTTCCTTTTTTGCATCTGCTTTCTCTCTTCCTCTCCTCTGCTAATGTCCCTGATAGCTGAGCACACTCATCACCTGGCATCCCCTGAACTCGAGCCCAGGCTCCTGCATGACCAGTTGCCCTCACACTGCCTCTGGGCTCCCTCAGCACTTAAGGGTCTGTATCTATAACCCCTTCTCTTTGTACTCAAGAAACAACCTCTGCCAGCACTTATTGGGTCACCTGCACTTCTCCTCATTCCTCACCTTCTTAAAACTGGCACTTCTCCCCTCCCTTCTTCCCTCCACTTGCACAATCTGAATGACACAAGGGGGGTCATTCCGAGGTTGGTGCTAAGGGAAAAACGATGCCGGTAAAGGATTACCAGCATCGATTACCGCTACGGTCTAATCTGACCAGCCTGACCACTATTAGCGGCATCGTAAATTACGGCGTCACTAATAGCGGCATGTGCACCATGTCGGCATTAGCGGCATGCCGTAAACTGGAGGAGATCACAAGTGAAGTGGGCATGCAAATACCAGCTTCATGAAAGCATTAAAAGTGTTTACCGGCATGCCGTAAATACCGGCATTGCAGACCAACCGTAAAATGCCATGTGCAGCGATCCCAACTGCCACAGGTGCACACAATCAGCACATGTGGAGGCAATGGAGTCTGGCCCACTACAAAAGGAGTACACCCACACACCACACCCCCTCCCACACCAAGATGATTCCAATAGTAGTAGCATTACTGGAGCTGGAGGACATGCTTGCATTGCCACAACAGCAGCAACAACAAAACCAGCCGGCACCACAGAGAAGATGCAGGAGGAGAAGGAGGGTGAGACAGGCCCAGCATGCCCCACCAGTGCAGCCACCGTTATCACGCAGGCAACCCCAATCCCTCACATCAGAGCCAGTCCTTTCAACCTCACCCCTGAGCAGATCCACACCCTGTACCGTCTGGACCAGGACACCGTCACCACCATTGTGGACCTGATACACAACACATTGTCAGCCTCATTGAAATACGCGTCACCATCCCCCCTCTACTGAAGGTGGGGTCTGTGCTCCACATCCTTGCCACAGGCACCTACCAGCACACAGTGGGGCACATGCATGGCATATCACAACCCTTATTTTCTCGGATTCTGAACCAAGTGCTGGATGCCCTCCTCAAGCACACAAGGGACTACATATCCCTACCACGGACCCCCCAGGAGATATTTGATACAAAATCTGGCTTCCATACACTTGCAGGCATGCCAAATTGTGTAGGTGCCCTCGACTGCACCCACGTGGAGTTGGTGGTCCTGATGCCATGGAGGTGGTGCACCGCAAGCAATACCACTCCATCAATGTGCAGATGATATGCAACACCAGCAAGATCATCACACATTGTTGTGCCCGATATCCTGGATCAACTCATGACTCTATGGTCCTGCGGAACTCCACGCTACCACGCTTCATGGAGCGACAAGCTAGATGACATGCTTGGCTGCTTGGTAAGTTGCAGGACTGGCACATGGCATTGAAATGGGGGGGAGAGATGCACACACCGCCATGCTGCCAAAGTTGATGTGACTGCACGATGTGCACATCACAGAACACTGTGCCGCAAAGCATCAAAAACGGTACATGACACCCAAATCCCATAGGAATGAAGTAAGGTTGACACCTATCACTACATGACTACCAGGAAACCACTCCACTCCCATAACACATGCACCACTCATAAGCGGCCCTCACCCTCTGTAACGCCATCCAGCACCATGCAGTGCATATGCCCTATGTTGCTGTCTCCAGCATATCACCACACAGGACAAACATCCCTGGGAGTGCATCAAACTGAATCAACTAGGGAATCCACTGTCTGGGACAGGGCCACAACACCCACAGGAGTGCTGCATGTCACCATGGGAATGATCAGCACTGATTGCCCAATATTGCACAGACTACTGCCAACACAGCTGTATGCGTACACGATGCATGTGCAACAAGATGTCAGTGCACACCATGTATCATCTTGAAGATGCAACCCACACCATTAGTCCATGGCACAGGACACATTGAGGGACTGAAAATGGCGTAAATACGTCCAGGGACATGTGTATGTGGGCAACGATAATCTGCAGGCATGTGTGACTAGTACAGCTGTCCATCATGAATCGACTAACATTCACCTTTGATTGCCTCTCATGCAGGTGATAGTGGCTATCCCTTGAAGCCATGGCTCATCACCCCTGTCCGAAACACACAGAACAGGCACGAGGAGGACTACAATCGTTCCCATACCCGTACCCATGTGGTCATCGAGCAGACGTTTGGCCTGTTGAAGGCACAATTTCGCTGCCTCTGCCGGTCGGGTGGGGCACTCCTCTACAGGCATGAGAAGGTGGACAATATCAACATGGCATGTGTCATGCTGCACAATATGTGTATCCGCTGGAACTTGCCCCTGCCCCCTGACATTGGACTGCTACCACCTGGTGATGATGAAGGGGATGAAGAAGATGTGGCTGGACATCATTGCAGTGTCGATGCACAGGAGGGAAGTGCTGTGCGGCAGTCAGTGATTGCACAATATTTCTGACACACATGGCAGCAGAGAGTGACATGATAGTTGGACAGAGGGCACTGGGTGTGGGGGTACATGTACACTATGCACTGTATATGAATAAATGACACATGCGTAATGATGAATGTCCACTCAGGTCTTGCTTTTCACACAAGGGGTGTATTAAATATAACAATGTTAACGAAAGTGCAAAAACCCTCCACCACCCTCACCCTCACCCCTTCCCCTTACAACTCCCTCACACACCCTCTCCTCCGTCCCCCTCTCCCCACAACTCCCCCACACACCCTCACCCTCCTACCCCCAAAACTACCCCACACCCTCGTCCCCCTCTCCGTCTTGTCAGCCTCATTGAAATACGCGTCACCATCCCCCCTCTACTGAAGGTGGGGTCTGTGCTCCACATCCTTGCCACAGGCACCTACCAGCACACAGTGGGGCACATGCATGGCATATCACAACCCTTATTTTCTCGGATTCTGAACCAAGTGCTGGATGCCCTCCTCACGCACACAAGGGACTACATATCCCTACCACGGACCCCCCAGGAGATATTTGATACAAAATCTGGCTTCCATACGTTTGCAGGCATGCCAAATTGTGTAGGTGCCCTCGACTGCACCCACGTGGAGTTGGTGGTCCTGATGCCATGGAGGTGGTGCACCGCAAGCAATACCACTCCATCAATGTGCAGATGATATGCAACACCAGCAAGATCATCACACATTGTTGTGCCCGATATCCTGGATCAACTCATGACTCTATGGTCCTCCGGAACTCCACGCTACCACGCTTCATGGAGCGACAAGCTAGATGACATGCTTGGCTGCTTGGTAAGTTGCAGGACTGGCACATGGCATTGAAATGGGGGGGAGAGATGCACACACCGCCATGCTGCCAAAGTTGATGTGACTGCACGATGTGCACATCACAGAACACTGTGCCGCAAAGCATCAAAAACGGTACATGACACCCAAATCCCATAGGAATGAAGTAAGGTTGACACCTATCACTACATGACTACCAGGAAACCACCCCACTCCCATAACACATACACCACTCATAAGCGGCCCTCACCCTCTGTAACGCCATCCAGCACCATGCAGTGCATATGACCTATGTTGCTGTCTCCAGCATATCACCACAAAGGACAAACATCCCTGGGAGTGCATCAAACTGAATCAACTAGCGAATCCACTGTCTGGGACAGGGCCACAACACCCACAGAAGTGCTGCATGTCACCATGGGAATGATCAGCACTGATTGCCCAATATTGCACAGACTACTGCCAACACAGCTGTATGCGTACACGATGCATGTGCAACAAGATGTCAGTGCACACCATGTATCATCTTGAAGATGCAACCCACACCATTAGTCCATGGCACAGGACACATTGAGGGACTGAAAATGGCGTAAATACGTCCAGGGACATGTGTATGTGGGCAACGATATTCTGCAGGCATGTGTGACTAGTACAGCTGTCCATCATGAATCGACTAACATTCACCTTTGATTGCCTCTCATGCAGGTGATAGTGGCTATCCCTTGAAGCCATGGCTCATCACCCCTGTCCGAAACACACAGAACAGGCATGAGGAGGACTACAATCGTTCCCATACCCGTATCCGTGTGGTCATCGAGCAGACGTTTGGCCTGTTGAAGGCACAATTTCGCTGCCTCTGCCGGTCGGGTGGGGCACTCCTCTACAGGCATGAGAAGGTGGACAATATCATCATGGCATGTGTCATGCTGCACAATATGTGTATCCGCTGGAACGTGCCCCTGCCCCCTGACATTGAACTGCTACCACCTGGTGATGATGAAGGGGATGAAGAAGATGTGGCTGGACATCATTGCAGTGTCGATGCACAGGAGGGAAGTGCTGTGCGGCAGTCAGTGATTGCACAATATTTCTGACACACATGGCAGCAGAGAGTGACATGATAGTTGGACAGAGGGCACTGGGTGTGGGGGTACATGTACACTATGCACTGTATATGAATAAATGACACATGCGTAATGATGAATGTCCACTCAGGTCTTGCTTTTCACACAAGGGGTGTATTAAATATAACAATGTTAACGAAAGTGCAAAAACCCTCCACCACCCTCACCCTCACCCCTTCCCCCTACAACTCCCTCACACACCCTCTCCTCCGTCCCCCTCTCCCCACAACTCCCCCACACACCCTCACCCTCCTACCCCCATAACTACCCCACACCCTCGTCCCCCTCTCCGTCGCCCACAACTCCCCCACACATGTCCCATCAAGTCTCCAATGCCTACATGAGGTTGCCCTAACTATCAATTGGCACTCCCTGGTCCACGTGGCGGTATGTCTTGCCGCTGCAGGGTACGTGCCGACCTGCGGAGCGGGCTCGTCTGGGTCGAACTGGATGAAGATGGTTTGGCCGCCTGCTGGGATTGGGTAGCCGGATGCCCTGCCTCCATGGCATCGGCTACGCGGCCTAACACCTGGCGGAGGGCCAAGACCTCCTCGTAGAGGCGGCTGGTGTTATCTGCAAAGGATTTGGCCATGGAGGCAGTGTTCTCCGTGATGGACCTGCCTAGAGAGGTGAAGTTCTCATGCCACTCCTGTCTGGCCAGTCTGTTGTCCTCAAAAAACTGCTGCACAAGGGCAGTCAGCTGTTCTGACCACTGCGGCCCTGCGGGTGCACCTGTGGAGATTGATGGTCCCTGGCTGTCCTGCTCAGCCTACTCAGCCTCCATACTCATCAGAGTGGGACTGAAGTGCCCTTCCATCTGCTCCTGATCAGACTGCTCCGGGGTGGTGGCGTGGTCAGTATCGAGGGACGATATTTGGGGAGATGCCGGTGGACTTGACATACGGACCACTTCCAATGCACTGTCCTCAACGGGCACCCATATGTCATCCTGTGGGTCTTCCTGTTCCCATTGCCTGGATCCTGTTCACTGAGAGTATATTTCTAACTCTGATTCGCAGGTCGTCCCAGCGCTTACAGCAGTCTTTGATTGTGCATGGGGTGTTCCCAACAGCACTGACCTTCTGAGCAACAAGTGCCCAGAATTTCAGTATTGCCTCCCTCTTCATGTTGTTGGAAAAAACTATCCCTGCATGCTCCTACAGTGTCCCAACCAGCATCTCCAGCTCATCCTCATTAAATCTCTCCTTCCGCTGGCGGGCAGCTCCCTTCTTAAGGTCCTTGGGCATAGTGGTGTGATAGGAGGATGTTTTCACAACAACAGCAGAGTCCAACGGGTCCTGTGTGGTGGGGATGGCAATGGATTGTGTTTTTAAAGATGGCCGCTGTGCTCCTTTCCGTTCCTGTGCGATGACGCTACTTCCGGTCCCGCTTATTAGGGGTGACCGCTAATTACGGTCGCCGCTAATGCCGCATTGGGCCATGCCGGTAGTGCTATCTGCGCTATTCAAGATGCCGCAAAGGGAATTTTTCGTGCCTTTAATGGCATGGCGATCATGACTTTACCGGCATGGCGCATAGCTCGTGCCTGCGAAGTCGTAATAGTCCTCTTTTAGCGGACTAATGACAGCACGGAAAAGCTATTTACGCCATGCTGGTAAGGACAGTTACTTACCTCCAAACTCGGAATGACCCCCAAGGTCTAGTAAGATTGTTGTTTGTCCTCCTTCTCTTTTCCTCTCCTTGTCTTGTTGCGCCTAGAAACACTTGTGTACAGGCGCGTTAAAAATTACATATATCATATCATATCATATCATACCAAAGTGGATTAAATATTTGGATTAGAAAAATATCAAGGATGTATAATTTCAGTTAATGAGTGGTCAGAATTAATCTTCCATAATACAATATTATTATTCAGTATAAACATTTTTTTGAGTGTCATGCGCTTTGGACAGACTAATTATTTTCCTATATACCAGGTTGTATACTGGGATTTTAACGAAAACAGTAATAACTAAAACATTTTCAACAAACCATGATTACCAAAAGAAATACTTATTTTTTATTTATTTTTTATTTCTGGGGGACCAAAGCCACCATTTCCCTATGATTATAACCCCATCCCAAACCCTCTTCACCCGTTTTCATCCCTTACCCCACCCCCATATATATATTTAATATACAAATTGGTGTTTTTCGGTATTTAAGGATCATTGAAAAAGTTATTCGTTATATCATTTTTGTTAACCTCACTGGATACCATACCAGGCATGCATTCTCCTTATTGTGAAATGACTGCACTCACCGAAGCAAGCTATGCAGAATGAAACACTGCATCACGCGTGGCTGGCTCGAGACATCTCTAAGGGTCTTTCAGAGGTACAGGACTGACATGAACTCACTATTTGAAAATTAAAGGAACAAGATGATGTGAGCTGAGAAACCACTTTAAAAAAATGTATTTAAAAAAAAAAAAAGGAATCCACCAAAAAGATGCGGGTGATACAACTACATGTATCACATACAGAACATTGCATTGAATTAGCTTCCTTTGAGAAAGACATTTCATTTCCCCCAATGAAGGCGATAATCGTGCTGCGTGTCACTTTCAGACAACTAGCAGCCCCATTTCTCTGCATTAGTTATTGCCTCTGACACAAATAGAGAGGCCAAAAACAGCAGGATCCTGTACTCCAAGCTCGGATGGAAAGGAGCTGAAGCAGCAAACATATTAGCACAGGGCACGAAGAGGAGTGTGTTTGTGATGGTGAAAAAAATAAAGACAAATGCGTGAACTAGAGCGGGGGAAAAAAGGAGTGGTCGGAATTGAGGTGTCAGTGAGATTATTTTCTGACTCAACCGAACATTGAAGAATTCCCATGAAGCACAGACTGCACTGACGCAATAGAAACGGAAACATTCAAATTAATATCATGATAAAGTTAAAAGGCGTATCGTTGGGCTGTCTAAAAATATCAGGCACTGTGCACATTTTCAAAACTTACATATGCCATTAGCAAGAAACTCTAAAGAGCTGGGGTTAACACATCCATCCTTCAAAGCTACTAATGTTGTTGATCCTGAAAAAAATTGATAGAGAATGCATATTCCTCCTGTTTCTTTCATGCTCTGAAAATCAAGGTTATTTATTGCTTTTAATACGTGTTTTGCTTATTTCACACATAATTGCCAATGGCATTGAAGAGTGGATGAAAGAGGCACGGGAAACTATGTCAGGTGGATAAAAGGCATTCTGGGAACTAATTATAATTTAGAGTCGGCGAAGTCATGAATAACACCTGAAATGTGTTTTAATTAAAATGCCAACACTAGCTATTAAAATAAGGTACAACATTCCATTGTGGAGTGTGCCAGTGTGCAATAGCAAGAAGAAGTTATAAAATGGGAATACAATGGCGTTAGTTCAATGTTCTAAATCTTCTAGGTAAATTCACCAAAAACGCCAAAAACGCTGGGTATGTTGACAGCCTAATCTTGTAATTACAATTACAGTAAGTGATGACACATGCTCACTGGAGTAGATGTTAGTATAGAAAGTGATGCCACATAACCGAACCACGGAACTGATGACGTCACAGGACATGAAATCACAAAAGTGAAAACCAAAAACAAGGTCAGAATGTAAATAGATCAAACATGTCATTAAAAAGGACACATATGCTATTTTAACCATATATGAACTAGTTTTATGCTACAGACATATGCAGCACAGCCGTTAGAGACCACGGGAACAGGAACTGAAACTCTGCCTGGTACAAGCTCGTGTATCCAGCAACACAGTAACTGAAAATCCGGTTAGCCTTTTCCAAGCTTCCATGATATCCCAAGTTCTCACTGTCTTAATCTTGCAGGACCCAGTGACAGGCAATGGTTATAGGTCAAAGTATGGAATCAAAAGGATCGAATGACAAAAGGGTCGAATCAAAAGGACCGAAAACAAAAGGTTTGAATATTTTATTTTATTTTTTTCCATTTTTTCGGGGGGAGGTCCCCCCAACCCCTGTTTTTGTGGTAAAAACCACCTTTTTTACCTAAACGAAAACCCCCCAAAAAATATATAATTAAAAAAATGTTTTCTAACCTTTTGTTTTCAATCCTATTGACTCTCACCTTTTGCATTCGATACTTTTGTATTTGATCCTTTAACCGGACACCACAGGCAATAACAGCACCAAATCTGCGAAAAATGTGTCATGATGCAATGATACATATGCCCAAATGGACAGCCTGTCAGATGCAGCATTGTGTGCCCTCGTGATCTCTTTGTTTGTGTACATTAGATCCTAATACATGGAAGCATCATATAATGGCAAAACCCCATTGGAAAACATCTGTGAATAAGGGCCTACTCTCCTACGCCCAGCTGAATCCTTATACGCCCTGATAAAAGACTCTTTAACGTATATCTTTACCTTTTGGCTCTGTCCCTCCCAGGTTTCGTCTGACCTTCATCCCTCTAATCTCCATTCTTATCCGTTCATGATCTTTCTTCTTTCAACATTCCCTATGCCACCATGATAATCTAATGCCATGTGTTAGACAGTATTGAATTAGAATTTGCAGTCAAAATA
Source organism: Ambystoma mexicanum (assembly GCF_040938575.1). Classification (NCBI taxonomy): domain Eukaryota; kingdom Metazoa; phylum Chordata; class Amphibia; order Caudata; family Ambystomatidae; genus Ambystoma; species Ambystoma mexicanum. The sequence goes on along the minus strand of NC_090930.1, from coordinate 233,659,114 downwards.
TGTCTCTGTCCATTCATGATTCTGCCTTTTTTAATTGGCAACGTTTGCATGAAAATCCAGTCTAGTAAGTGGGATATTCAAAGTAGTAACCTCCGCCTTCTGGATATGTTGAACGTTCGTCTGTGTGAATAGAGTTGTGTATTAAAGCTTACATTATATTCAGTCTGACCTTGGTAAACACCTGAATGTATGTTGTGAGTAGTGTAACTAATGCAGTTCATTGAAGGACACTAACGTACATGAGAAGGAACACATCCCTTTACTTTTCATATCACAACAAACTAACTGGTGGTCATCCAAGGAGAAGCTAGGACTCAACCATATAAAAAAGTAACGCTAACATGAGATGGCCTATAAAAGCGAATCATGAGGTAATATTACTTGTTTAGAGGACCTCACGTTTTAAGTTCACAGGGTGATCATGTTATCTACTGCTTAAAGTTGTGATCTTTCTAGAATATATGAAATTGTGCATTGTTTAGAGCATTACTTAATTTCTAAAATGTATTCTTTAACCACTGAAAATATGGTTCTCTATTCATTTAGGCATGCATACATGTTGACAGGGTATATTATGTCTCTGTTAGCATGCACCACATGTATGCCTGTAATATGGGTTTTGTATGTCTTGAAATAAATCAGGATATTTTGTTCACTCTGACATGGAGTTTCCAGGGATATTGTATGTGATTTTATTAAGAAGTCATAATTATCATCATATTAACTTTATTACCGAAAATGTCAACTCCATAAAAACAACACATAATATGTGATGGCTGGAATGTTTAGAATTAATCTTAACCTCTGGCATTGCTTTGGGCAACCCTCCAGATCAACGTTCTTAGTCTGCCAAGCCTTTACAGAAAGGGCAAAGGGGCGGTCCAGCCCAAACTGCTTGGCCACATCCCTTCTGCATGACACCGCAAGCATCCCCGACATGTATTGGCCTTGTTGGACCTCATCATTGAGGAGTAGCTGGGGTCTCTAGGCCTATCAGACACAGGACCCACGTGCAGAAGGGATGTGACCTAGCAGTTTTGGCTAAACTGCCCCCTTTGGGGCGGGAGAAGGCCTGGTTTGCATATGGTCTTTCCAACTTCTGTAATTGTTTGGTAGGCAAAGAATAATGATCTAAAGGGTTGCATAGAGTGATGACACAGGTTAAGATTAATTCTTAACCTTCCCTCCATCTCCTCTTTTGTTTTGCTAACTCCATAAAAGAAACATCTTACAAAATACGGGTAGCTTATAATGCATTGATATTTTAGAATTAACAGCCAGCCTATCCATTAAAACAAAGTGTCCATTGAAACACAGGTCCATCACATCACTCCCCAGTCTCCATCAATCAAGATACAGCTGATAACAGGCTTTTACTATACTACAAATGACAGATGTACACAGAAGCATTTCATGTGTATGTGTAGTAACATAACACGTTATTGACACAGACGAAAGCTAGTTTCACATGTCTGCCATGGGGAGGACAATAGCGGAAGAAAGGTTGTAGTTCAGTTTCCCCTGGGCATGACTGACATAGTTACATCTTGTTTTATATGTGTCCGTGAAATGTGGATCAGATTTCTGAGGGGGACTTCCATCAAGGAATGTATACGTCAGATGAATGTACGGTTTGATACCATATTGGATGGGAGGCGAAACAGACAGTTTATTGGTTGGTGCTGCAATGTATGGAGCTGAATAAAGAATATTAAATGAAGGTCCACGTGCTGCTAATGGTTTGTGCATCACAATGTTTGCGTTATAGTTAATAACATCCATTTAGCGTTAAAGTCAAAAATGGTAAAAACGCCAAATATCAGATAGATTAATAATTGTTTTTCAAACAAGACCTTGATGTTATCCAGATAGAATTCAAAGCCCGTATGATCTTTCCTGAGCAAATAGAAAATCATGTTTGGATTAGTAGCCCTCAAAGGCAAGGATTCACTGTGCACCCAGGAGCTGAACGCTTCTTTAATATAATGGTTGACGCCTTATGTTATGTTATGTTAAGTTAACTTGTACAGTGCACGTTCACCTAAAGGCATCTTGGCGCTAGAGAGAGCAGAGACAGAACAGTAAGTCAACGAGGAAAGCTAAGGAACTAAACCAAGGTGGTTTTGAGTATTCTCCTAAACTGTAGATGATTTGACGCATTCTTGACTCTCCTAGGTAGGTCATTCCACATTTGAGCGGCAACGACTGAAAAAACACGGCCTTCAATACGAGATCTGCTGAACCTCGGGATGACCAAAGAGCCGGCTTCAGCAGAGTGAAGGAGGCGGGCAGGGACATAGCTGATGAATTTAGATTGAAGGTACGCAACCCCCTGCCCGTGAAGTGTTCTGTGCACAATGCACAAGGCCTTAAACCTAATCCGCTGCATGACGGGGAGCCAATGCAGGGTGCGAAGCACAGGGAGACGTGAGCCCCAAAGGGGGACCCTGTAGCCACCCGGGTGGCAAGGTTCTGAAGACACTAAAGTCGCTGGGTGGTGCCTTTGGGCTGAGCCAGATATAGAGTGTTACAGTAATCAAGTCTGCTCAACACCAAGGCGGCCACCGCAGGGGAATGAAGAGTTGCTGGTATCAGAGGGAGGACCTTCCTTAAGATTTTTAAGTGAAAGTGGCCCGCTTTACAAACGACAGACACCTGATCTTTCATTGAGAGAGAGGATGAAAGGATTACTCCCATATTCGTCACCTTGGACACTAGGATTGGAAGGACACCAAGTTAAGAAGGCCAGAGCAAAGACACCCAGAGAGTAGGATCAGGGGGGGCACCAACCACCAGCACCTCCATCTTGTCCTCATTCAATTTCAGCCAATTGTGACTCATCTACTCACCAGCGGCTGTCAGGCACTTATGAAGGCCCGAAGACACCTCTGCCCCATCAAGATCTAAACGTATCAGGATATGGGTGTCATCGGCACATGAATAGTGTTGTAATGGCTTTTCCGGTTGTGCTCGCTCTTCACGAGCGTGGAATTCTCAGGAGAGTTCCACGCTCGTGCGGTCCATTGGCGGTTGGAAAGAGAAGGGAGAGGTGGTGAGAGCGGCCCAGGACACGGCTGTTCAGGTTGAAGTGAATAAAGCTGTTCCCAACTTACCTGACTCCTGCTCGTCATTACACTGGCGACGAGCTTCAACCTGATACCCACGCGCCTGACCAAGCCGTGTGTCCTGTTGTTGTGTCCCTCAGCCCAGCAGCCTGATCGCTCTCTCCGCAGCAAACAGTCCTCTGTGCCTGGAACTGGAGTCTGCCGTGCCGCGCTCCCGGACGTGGTCGAGCGCGGTCCACAACGGCCACCACAGTTGTTGCTGCCTGCAGACGGTCCTCTGTGCCTGATACTGGTGCCTTCCGGGCCGCGCTCCCGGACGTGGTCGAGCGCGGTCGGTCCATTCCAGACACCAGTTGCCGCGCTCCGAGCTTAATTGAGCGTGGCGTTGACAGCCTCCAGCTTTCCTCACAGGTGAGGCCGCGCACGCCCCCGTGGGGATCCAGCCGGGCGGGTTTCCTCTCCTCGCCGCTTCTCCTGGCGATTTGCCAATGTGACTGAGCCACGTCAGGGATTTTAACGTCCCGCCTCCAGAGGAGGAGGATACGGCCCCTGTGACTGTAAAGGGGCGGATTTGTTTGGAAAGGGGCGGATTGGCTGCAAAATGGGCGGATGTGTCCTTTCTTCGTCCACTGTTAACCTACCTTGGGAAAGTTGCGTGGTTTTTCCCACAAAATAGTTTTGAAGAGGGGTGCTATCCCGGTGGTGCATAAGGTCAGGCGGGTGCCCATTGTCGCACGGGATCCACTCAAGGCAGAACTGGACAAACTATTGGAGGCTGGTGTGATTGAAGAGGTGGAATCCTCAGAGTGGCTCGCTCCTATCGTATTGGCGCGCAAATCTGATGGAGGCATGAGGATGTGTGTCGATCTCAGGGATTTGAATAACAGTATCTGGATTGACAGACATCCCTTGCCTAACATCAACGAAATGCTCTCTCTGGTGGGCGGAGCGTCTCATTTTTCCACCCTTGATCTATCCTCTGCCTACCACCAAGTGGACCTTCATGTTGAATCACGGCCCCTCACGTCTTTCATCACCCCGTTTGGGGCTTTTCGTTTCCGGCGAATGCCTTTTGGTTTAGCATCCGCTTCTGCTGTTTTCCAGCGAGTGATGCAGAAGTTGTTCTCCGGTGTGGGAGGCGTAGAGTATTTTCAGGACGATATTTTCGTATGGGGCAGGTCGCACAGGGAGCATGATGAGAGGCTTTTGAAAGTTCTTGGCATATTGGAGAAGAGTGGTTTGACAGTCAAATTGAGTAAATGTAAGATTGGAGTGGGGAGTGTCACTTATCTTGGACACACCTTAGATGCTAAGGGGATACATCCTAAGGCTGATTTGGTGAAGACGTTGTGTGAGGTGTCACCACCTGCCAGCAAGGACCAGCTGAGGTCATTCTTAGGGTTGGCCGAATATTACAGCAGGTTCATTCCCACGTACTCTGACAAGACTGTGGCCATGAGAGCGTTACTCAAAAAGGGTGTTCGTTTTGACTGGTCTGAGTTGTGCCAGCACGAGTTTGAACATTTGAAGGCTCTAGTGGATCAAGCTCCTTCTTTGGTTTCCTTTTGTCCCTCTAGGAGGACGATTTTGACCGTAGATGCGAGTGAATACGGTGTGGGTGCTGTACTTGAGCAGTGGCTGGAGGGGGCCTTCCGCCCTGTTGCCTTTGCCTCCAGGGTACTCAGTGAAACAGAGCGCAGATACGCCGTGATAGAGAGGGAGGCCCTGGCTGCGGTCTGGGCATCGAAGCACTTTAGAACGTTTTTATGGGGTGTGGAATACACTTTGCGCACCGATCACAAACCGTTAGTGCACGTTTTAACAACTAAAGGATTGGCCCAGGCATCCTCCAGACTGATGCGTTGGATGGCAGACATGGGGGAGTACAATTTTAAGGTCGAGTATGTACCTGGTGATAAAAATGCAGTGGCAGACTGTCTCTCTCGTTTTCCACGCCAAGATTCATATGCTGGGGATCCGGTACAGAATGTAGCAGGGGATGAGTGCACGTTGGTGGCCAAAGTGTTTCCTGCAATCAGTGAACAGGAGTGGGATATTGAGTGTGGTCGGGATCCCGTTTTGAACAGTATTAAGTCTGCTCTTGCGACTGGTGCGGGCAAGGAAGATTTGAGTAAGTCATTTGGTCAAGTGTGGTCAGAGTTGTCGGAAGGTCCATGGGGCATCGCTAGAGGTTCTAGGTTAGTTCCACCAGAATCTCTAAAGGGTAGGCTTGTAGAGTTAGCGCATGAAGGTCACATCGGGAGATCTATGACGAAAAGGAGACTCCGAGAAGGGTATTGGTGGCCCAAGATGGATGAGGAAGTTGAAAGGGTCGTTAAAGACTGCGCAGCCTGTTCCGTCAGTGATAAAAGTAAGTCGACCCTAGCGCAGCCAATCCACCCCGTGGAGGTGCCCCAAGATGTGTGGTCCAAGGTGGCGGTGGATATCATGGGGCCCATAGACGCCTTGGGAGGTGGGTTGAGATTCTTTGTGGTATTAGTTGACTACACCTCCAGGTGGGTGGAGGCCACAGCTTTGTCTTCCGCAACTACGGAAAAGGTAATTGAGTTTTTGGCATCAGTGTTTGACAAGGAGGGTGTACCTGCAGGAGTTGTCACCGACAATGGTCCTCAGTTTGTATCAAGCGCCATGCAAGAATTTTTCTCTAAGTTAGGAATACGTCACCACAAGGTGGCTTTGTACAACCCAGAGGCCAATGGGTTAGTGGAGCGCATGAATCGGTTTGTGAAAGGAGCGGTTCAGTTGGCGATCGCTAACGGCTTGCCGTGGAGTAGTGTGGTGTCAGAAGCACTCAAGGCATATAGGCTTACCCCTTCGTTCCTTACGGGTGTGTCTCCGTTTGAGCTAATGAGGGGAAGGAAGCCTGGGTCCAAGCTGAGGGTCGCTGCCTTGGGGGGGGGGTGTTCAAACTCGTGTGAACATGCAAGAAGTTCTCGATAGAGTTCGCGCTAAGCAGGATGTGTTTTGGCAAAGTCAACTTAAACGTAGGAGGCATTTGTGTGTGAAAGTGGGTGACCATGTAGTGGTGAAGAATCCCAGGTTCGTGGCCAAGGGTTTGAGCAAGTTCATGCAGCCATGTATGGTGACCAAGGTTGGTCGTGGCTATGTAAAGTTACAGGACGGAACCAGATGGAGTTTGAGACGTGTGGTTCCAGTGGAATGTCCTGGTGGCATCTGTCTGGAAGAAAATACTCTCTACGCGGGGGGGCAGGATAGGAGTTTTGATGGAAATTGGACAGCTGCTCCTTGTGATGAATCGTGTGGTTCCGCAAATGACAGTAGTGGTGATGGTACGGTTGCAGGTGGCAAGGGAACGGTTAGGTCTGGTGATGATGTGACTGATTGTATTGCGTCCGTTCCGGGGTCCACGGGGGCCAATGGTATGGTGGTAGTGACAGCACCTGTGGGTGCAGGAGTCGTTGAGAGTATGAGGGTCTCTTCCCCGGAGTGTGAGGGTGTTGCGCCTCTGGGTGGGGAAGTTGATGAAGTTTTCCAAAGTAGTCCGCAGGATTCTGTACTGTTTCCAAGGGAAGTGGGTTCTACTATGCATAATTCTTCTGGGGAAACTAGCAATGACACAAATATCTGCCCAAGGAGAGTGAGGAAAGTGCCAGCTAAGTATAAGGACTTTGTCCTAGAGTTTGCCGATGATTGAGGATTTCCTTTTGTTTTCTCTCCTGTTCCCTCACGTGTTGTTTGGGGGATGTTCGCGCTTTCTCCTGTGTATGTGTGCGCGCGTGTATATGTGTATGTGTGTAACGGGGGGAGAAGTGTTGTAATGGCTTTTCCGGTTGTGCTCGCTCTTCACGAGCGTGGAATTCTCAGGAGAGTTCCACGCTCGTGCGGTCCATTGGCGGTTGGAAAGAGAAGGGAGAGGTGGTGAGAGCGGCCCAGGACACGGCTGTTCAGGTTGAAGTGAATAAAGCTGTTCCCAACTTACCTGACTCCTGCTCGTCATTACAAATAGCACCTGATGCCGAGGGAGTGGATGAGACAAACCAATGGCCAGATGTAGATATTGAAAAGAATGGGGGACAAAGCGGATCCCTGTGCGACACTGCAAGATAATTGGCAGGCGCTCGAGAGGAAAGAGGCCAGAGAGAGCACCTGTGTGCGATCAGTCAGAAAGGAAGAGAACCAGGAAAGTACACGGCCTGAGATGCCCATTTCAGATAGGCGAGTCAATAGGATAGGGTGGTCTAAGGTGTCAAATGCTGCTGACAGGTCTAAAAGAATCAGCGCACTCACCCCACCTGAATCAACCAGCCTGACCATGTCATCAAAGACTGAGACCAATACACTTTCAGTGCCTCTCCCAGGCCTTAAACCAGATTGAGCCGGGTCAAGCAGAGTAGAGGATTCCACATAGGAAGACAGAAGAGGAGAGACCAGAGATTCCAGTAATTTCATAGAGAAACGTAGTAAAGAAATAGGCTGGAAATTAGAAGGAAGAGATGGATCCAGGGAGGGTTTTTTTCAGAAGAGGAATCAGCTGGGATAACCATCGATTGACAGGAGACATTTATAGCCTGAGGGAGCTCAGGGATAAGATCACGGGAGATGACTTTCATAATGGTCAGGGCACCACATCGCTGGGAGAACATGATTTAATACTTTGTATCGCCAAGGATACTGTCTCATGAATTGATATGATATGATAGGATATCATATCATATCATATCATATTCCGTCCTCAAAGAAGGACGGAAATGAAGACCATTGTACCATTGTTGGTGGGTTATTGGGGACTGAACTGAGACTTTCACGAGAAAGTGGAGAGACAGACATCTGGATGTTGTTACGAATCATCTCTATTTTAGAGATAAAGTACGGGGACAGGGCATCACAATGGGCTTGGAATGGACTGAGCATGGGGGAAAGATTTTCAGAATGGGATAAGGACTTCACTGCAGCGAAGAGAGCCTTAGGTTGGCATAAGGCTGTCACATTTTTATGAGCAAAATAAAGCTGAGAGTGGGAGATATCACACATCTAAGCAAAAGTACTTCCATCGCCAGAGGATGGGGGCAACTGAGCTGTGAGACCACCATGGTGGATTTAAACATTATGGCTACACCACCCCCACTTGGTAATCGAATCTAGGTCATCCCGCATATGTTCTGAATTAACCTTATACAATGTATTTTTGATATGAAAGATCCAAGAGTTGGCTCTAACCAGTGCACCTCAAACACATGAGAGCAGCTCTGTAATGAACAAAATTATTTGAATAGCAAATGTATGGCCAATACAATAAGGGCCCGTGTGAGATTGTCTCTGGGTTTACAATACACCACAATTGCAGGCATTCGGGTATGCTACAGGAGGTGATTTCTTTTGAATAATGTTCTCTCTTTATATTGTCTATTTGTTCCCCATCGCTTCACTGGCAGTGTTAGGGTTTTATTTGGACTTGGTCCATGTTGTGCAATTGTGTGGAAATTGCGGATTTGGCGGAGGGCTGCTGAGCCACTTGTTTGTGTTTACGGGGCTGACTGTGATGTCGGCTACTTTGCCTTTGTGTTCTTTGATCTGAGGAAGCACTGTCCCCTTCTGGAGCTCCTGTATTTTAAATGTGGCGGCTTGCGTAGCACTCATGTTTTGTGCAAGGGTTGGGGAAGTGTGCGGGCGCATGGGACAAATCTACTCATGGCCTGACTATTGATGTGGATACAGCTGAACTTACTACCAACACAGTGACACAAATGATCACAGAAAGTTCCTCATCCACACCTGAAGTTCCTCATCCACCCCTGACACTACTTCATTGCCAAGTGCCAATAATGTTTTACTACACATGTGCTATGCTCTTAAAAACTAAGTAAATTGCATAACTAGCACCAATGCAAGTACTTGTTTGACTATCACAAGGAATTGTTATGCCATGCCATGTTTGCATTGCAAGAAACTTGACTAGATGGCAATTTTTTAATGGATGGATTTTTATGTATCACCCGTAAAGCGATTAAGGATACATGCAAATTGCAATAATCCATTATATATTTATTTTAAAACGGATTATTCGAAATATATCACCATAAGATTTGATTTTTTCAAAACAATAAGGTGTATTATTTAAAATATACATATTGTTAATTGTTTTATAAAGTTGTACTGCTATTTACAAATAAATGTGCACATACATATATATCATGCTAAAGGCCTACTTTCTGTATCAGCATATATCTTACACTCTTTTCTATAATAGAAATGGCAAGTAAAGGAGAATGGCTAGAGTTCTACTTTCCTAAAGATGGCTTAATGAACAAAAAATAGCTACAAATAGTCAAGTATGTTGTATTTTACCTTGATAATGCATGTCAATGTATTCTGTTTATTTTACCCTTCATAACTTAGAAGAACAACAACAAAAACAACAGGACCATTTGCACAAATGAAGAGAACATAATATCTGGACATTTTGAACAGGGATTATAGAATATTTAAAACCATTTTAAATCAATTATGTGAGGAATCAAAGTAAATGAAAGCTCAAGTAACACAAATGTGTACAGATTTAAAGAAACATTTTAAAATAAATATTCATTATCATTGCAACACTTGGTCATGTGATCCTTTTCCCCAACTATCCTCCCAATCAAGTGAAGAGGACATTACTGATCAACGGTTTGCCGAAGTTTGTATTACTCCGTCCCCATTCCCCATGTGTGGTAACCATAGTGATTCCACTTTCCTATCTCAATTGTAAATAATGGGTTCAGAGTACTGTGTATGCAATCTTTCTTTTCTCTGCCCTTTTGGGCGGTTTATAACTTCACCCCCGTGAATCCTCAAAAACTTTGCAAAAGAAGTATATGACCCATTCATATAGATTTTGCAAAGTCTGGTGAGGTTTCATTAAGGGGGAACAAAGTTATAAGGGGTTTTTAAAATGTGTGGTTTTTCCCATAGACGCAATTGAAAACAAAATTTGCTCACACCTACAGCCCAACTCGCTGGTTGGATTTTCAGCAAATTTGCGGCAGGAGCGGTGGCTTGGTCCGAAAGCGTGCTTTTTTGAATTTGCCATAATTCCATCCAGTCGTTTGTTTTTAAATTAACAAAATTAAGTTAAAAATAAATAATGATATCTGGGTTCGGTCCGTGGACCCACTTCCCTGTCCGGTCCACAAACGAACCTCTGATCGGCCCAGAAGGTGGTGTAATGTCTGCTTGATGTTTGGATGGTGAAAAGCGTGATGTGCGTCTGATTTTTGGAAACGCCCACCATGTTGGATTCAAAGAGAGCCGCCGTTGTCCGCGAACACAGCAATGAAAGCATATCAACAAACACAAAATTGCACTTGTCAAACTAATGAAATAATCTTTGTAGAGGTGGGGGGTGATGAGGATGGGATGGTATATGGCCTTAAAAAGCCCGAAAAATATGGGTGCATTTTTTAACTCTGATGACCGCGAACACTCCTGTGTTCACGAACATCTGAGATGTTTGGGGACATCTATGCCTATTTCTGCATTACAGGGTTGGTGAAAAGCAGTTTTGGTAAGGGTTATAACTTGAGGGCCACTCAATGAAACTGCATGAAATTCTGGAATTTTATTCTGAACCTAACCCTGCAAAGTGTTGTGGTGTTTTGCCAAGAGGGAATACAATTAGAGGGGGGCTCCCAAAATATTTGTAATGCTTTTAAATGTAGTGCCATCTGACAAATCTGCAGAAAGGATTTCAAAAAGATTGTAGACCTGGATATGAGTTTTTTTTTTTCAAAGTTTGGTGGCATTCTGTCAAGAGGGGACAACATTAGAGGGGGGGTCTCAGTGATATTTAGATGGCTTATAACTTTGTTGCCATTTGAGAAATGTGGAGGTTTTCAGAAAGATTATGGACCCAGACTTCAATGTTTGTGCAAAGTCTGAATATATTTTGTCAAGTGTGGGCTATGTTATATGACTATTATACGTACTTACAAAAAAAAAATGGCAGATTTGCAGCAAACTCGTGCATGGAGCATTGGTAATGTCCTGAAAGCAAATTTTTGCAAATGTGTCTCTGTTTTCTTTTTTGAAAAGTGTCATAATGTAGGTCCAAAAAATAGTGATAAACCTTTGGTGACTGAGATATAGCCTGTGGCCATGGGCAGTGGCCAGAATGTCCGGGTCATGGCCTAAGACCATTGTGATGCTGGAAATGCATCGGAGGGACCGGACCTCTGTATCCTTGTCCTTTACAGGTTTTTTTTATCGTGTTCTGTCGTGATTTCCGCACAGGAGTTCGTGTGGGACTCCTGGTGGTGCAGCTCTCTCTCTTGGTTTGGTGAACAGACCCATGGGATACCCTTATGGTACCCATGGGTAGGGGTGCAACCCTGTGCCCCTAGTGTATGTTTTTGGGCACCTGTGGGTGGCCCACAGAGCAGGGAATAGGCTGGTGGCAGCTCCGTGCTGAAAGGACTGGTGCCCTGAGCGTCCTCCTTTTTGGGATGCCCAGGCCCTGTCATTGGAACCGGTAGATTCCTGATGGAGACAAACACTTCACTACAAGTCGTTGTTTCTATGTCCTCTACCATATGTTAGGCAGTGACGTGATATAATCACGTCTTTGCATTATGTATTTTTGGGTTTGCTTGGCATATTTACTGAGCATTTATATCTCATTATCTGAGTATTATGCATGTACATGTAGTCCCTATGGCAACCGGCTCGACACACCAATATTAGTTTATTACACCTGTAAACTAGTTGACACAAACTGACATTGATGTGATGGGGGGTAATGCACGCGCATCGCCCCTTGAACTCATTAAAATGCAGGCGTACCGTCTTTTAGATGAATCTGTGTGAATAATATCAGTCCGTGTGGAAGCCCACACCAATATGGTGAATAGGGAGGCAGTGCGCATGCGCGCCGCCACCATGACAACACAATAACATTTTGCAGTCTCGAGGTGCGTGTCTGACTGACGGACGTCTCGAGGGCTGCGTTCTGCTAAAGATATTCAGGTACGTCTTCACAGCAGCTTAGGTGCGGTGATAAACACTAGCGCACGGCTAGTTATGGAATAGTAAAACGCGAGCAGCACCTTTGCACTTGGTTGCATGCTCGGCTTATTCACATATGATTAGCACTTATTCTTCTATTGATCTGCACACATGTTGAGGGGTCTACTCACGGGTGGTGCTGCCATGCCTGCCTACATATCTATGCCCCCACGTGTATATGTATGGCTTTATCTCAACAAGTGACTGCCTCGGCACATATAATTTCGTCGGTGAATTGATCCGTGTGCAATGGACACTACACCTTTCTCTGATCATGTTCAATCTCTTTTTGAACTCCAAACTTAGCACAGTATCTCTGTTGTTGACCCCTAGAGTATGCATCCTTCATGATCGACTTCCCAACAGCTTACTCAGACCTGGGACGATGCTTTTGCCTCTAGACCGGGTGAGTGGTGTTACATGTATCAGATTGACCTTTAAATACATAGAATTAAATGTACCCATAAGCTGAGAAATGTTATTTTTGCTCTTAATGCAGGTTGAGGTGTTTTCATTATTGCTTCAACTATAAGGTCAGTGACTTAGATTTACATCTACCCTCCTTAATTACTGGCACACATCTGGGAGTTAATTAGTTTATCTTAGTTATTTTTAGGAAAACCCCTATGAAACTTTACACATCCTGCCCTGAAGATGGGTTCATCGGAATCCGAAACGCGTTGGCACCTTTAGGAGTGTTTAGGACAAAACATAGAGCATAAAGGATTTGCACTGCTCATTTTGATATACACATTATGTTGTTAAAATTGTGAATTGATTGATTTGTTCAACGCTCAATCGTAATTGAATATGCTTTTGGAGTGTGCGAATATACAGCTCTGATCTCTGTTCAATTGTATGTAACATTTATATTGATTAATTTTGTACACACTGAGACTTCACAGTGTGATTGATTCTTATTGTTTACTTTTTACCTCTGTTACACAAATATATGTTCTGTCTACCCACATGGTGTATGATCTTGGTGGCTCTTGATTGTACTAGGGCAGGTGGACATTACTTTAGTTTGTTGCACATATGTGCATTTAATGAACAAGAAAGAATATATATTTATATGTGTATCTTTTCTGTATAACTAAGAAGAAGAAATACAGCATAATGGGCTGTGATTTCCATTCCTTTTGGGGACCCCCCTTCACTATTGGTTAAAAAATTCACCTGGGACTGTGTCCCAAGAGGAGTGCAGCATAGGGCTATCGGGTTGGCAACACCTGATGTGTGTTCTGTGTTTGTCTTGCTTTGGACCTTGATTGGCCTCGAAGTTAACCCTGCTGCACCTGAAGTATGATTAATTGACCTATTTAAATAACCACAAGGAGACGTCTTGACGTAGACCTTATAGAAAAAACATTTACCTACTGTTGTGCCTCCCATCCCTCTTCTTTTCTCCAAGGACTAACCCAGAGAGACCTGGTAAGGCGCTCTCTTCCCGAGCTACGAGGGACCATCGTGCACTGCTGATCTTTACCTACTCTCCCTGGTAGACAGACCTTCGACAGGCTGCCGACCTGATACGGGGATTGCTGTGGAACTCCAAGGAGAAGCGCCCGGACTGTTGTCACCACTGTCGATGACCGCCGTTGCCGACTGGAGCCGCAGTCGTCCCATTGCCTAAGAACTTCATTGATCCAAGGACGCTCTCATCCGCATCAGTGCTTTTGTATCCTGCTGGAGAAGGCCTGATCGTCGATGCGCCGAGGAGCAACCACCGGTGGGTTTCCCGCCACCCAAAGACCACAGAGATGCCGACGGCTCGACGCTCTTGCAGGGCCACTGTTCTTCAAACTCTTTGTGGTCCAGAACTATCGACACCGAGGTGCCACGCATGCATCTTCATTGCAGGACGTTTACGCTTCACCGTCAACGTGCACCCCTAGGAACGACGCGGCCACTTAACCGTCGTAGCTCAACCTGTTCTCAGTCGGACGTTCGACGACCCATGACTCCTGCCTGAAATGGAGGACACTCAAGAAGGGCCGTCAATTCCCTGATGCGGAATGCTACAACGCCAAGGTACTTTGGGGTTGCAGAACTATTGGAAAGTCTAGTGGGAACAAAATATGGACTGGGCTTGTATCTTTCTTCTACAGTTTGCCCAGGTGGGGGGATCTCCACACAGAACTGTGTCTAGGTAGGGGGACCAGTATTCTGCCAATTCTTCAACCACCCTGCTTTCCTTTCTCTCTCTACGGCTGGTTTCCTCTTTATTCTGATCTATGTGTCATTCTGACCATATGCACTTTAATGAGATCTAATAACACTAGGGGTACCACTTTAGAAACTGTATATATTTATCATTGCTGATTTTCAGAGTACAAAGTGAGTTATCGTGATATTGTATATACCTTTGAACATTAATTATATAAAGACTGTGTTGTAACTGATACAGTGTGTGGACATTCCTTTGTGGGTGCTTGGGGACTACACTGTACTTAAGAACCAGCTCGCATCGCCTCCTGAGAAGCTAGGCCTTGATTGCTCGACCGCGATACCAATAATAGAGAATCTTGGCAGGGGTTCTCTGTGCCTTCTCTCTACCATATAGAGAGCGGAAGTGCAGACACCCCCCACCGGCGTCTTTACACTGGTGGCAGCGGTGGGATGCTTATGGTTTTAAGAATCAGTGTATAACCGTGCAACTTACGAAGGATATCTGCACTTTGTTTTATTAAGGTTTAGTTGTGTACAAGATAACTGCATTACAAGCAATGGAATCTTTTGCGAATGGTAAATTGACTCAGATGAGCTTAGAGGCTCTCCCGAGTGCTTGTGAAGCCAGGGAGTTAGACTTTGTGGATAAGTCTAGGGCAGAGCTGATAGCTTCCCTGGTGGACTACCAAATCGATTGTGAAACTCTTGAAAGGGGGGATGCAACCAATGAGGACTCTACCCCGGGGGTTGTCGCCGAAACTGATTCTGGGAATGCCACCATTCCTGCTGCCTCTTTTCCGAACCCCAGAAATTCTTTAGAGCTTGAGTTATTGAGGATGAAGTTAGCCTTTGAATATCAAAAGTAGGAACTAGATGCTGAGCTTAAGAAAGAGGAGTTGGCAACAGCAAGTGGAGCTCAAGAACCGGGAACTTAAGCTAAATGAACAGGATCTTGAACTCAAAGATAAGGACCTTGAACTCAAGAACCGGGACACTGAATGTCAGCGAATCCAGTTAGAGAAAGCTCAAGTGGAGACTTCAGCGAAACCAGTTGAGAGTGTCAGGTCCCCAGCAACCAAGTTTATGAAAGATTTGGTTGGTGTGTATGCGGAGGTTTCTGATATCCTCCAATGGATTGACGCATTTGCAATGGCTTGTGCAATTCAAGATGTTGATAAAAGAGATTGGGCTAAGTGTTTGTTGAGCAGAGTGCCTCAGCCTTGATATGACTGTATTCTGAAACTAAGTGTGGAAGAAAGGGGTCAGTATGAGTGCATGAAGTCTGCTTTAATTGCCAAGTTTGGCAAAACGCCTACCCAATACCTTAAACGGTTCAGGGATTTTAAGAAACGAGAGAATGTGTCTTGGATTGACTGGGTGAGTGCCGCGCACATGAACATGATGGGGTGGATTGATGGTTACAAAGTGAAAACGTTTGTTGAATTGTTTCACCTCTTGTTTTTTGAGCATTTTTCGGAAGCCTGTTCACCAGAGCTGCGTCAGTATGTTGCTGACCAGAACATATTGGACCTCTTCATGCTGGCTAGGTTGGCTGACAAGTGGGTCTCTCACCGGGTGTCCCCTAAGGACTCCAGTGGGAAGGACAAGGACAAAGAAAAGGGGGCCTCTCAGAAAGCTGAGGAGTCCCAAAAGCAATCACAGTCGGGTAAACCAAAACCTTCCTCTAAGAAGACCCAAAAACCTAGTGGGGATAAGTCTGTTGTGGGTGGGAGTAGGAGTGTTGGTCCGCCTGCTGCAAAGCAGGGTCCCAGTGGTTCCAGTAACGTACCCCAGACTCCTGGCACTTGTTGGGATTGTGGGGCTCTGGATCACCGAAGGGGTGACCCCAAGTGTAAGGGTAAGGCACTTGGAGTCCAGGCTGTCAGCCTGAGCTATCACTACTCCGTACCTGAGGTAGAGGCCACTGTCCTCCCCCCCCTCTACTGGGATCATCTTCGGTGCCCCCGTAGAGATTTCCTTAGTGTCCCTTGGGGCCTGGGACCAGTAGGCAGAAGTACTGGCGACTATCTCACAGGACACTTGTCGGTTTTTGAGAAGTGTCCTCTTGAATGGCCAGCCTTCTACTGGTTTGAGGGACACTGGGGCAAGCATGACAGTGGTAGACAGGACCCTGCTCAAGCCAGAGGACTATGTAGGTGCTCCTCTGAGAACCACCAGGTTAGCTGGTGGGCCTCCCAAATTATCGCCTGTAGCCCTAGTCAACATTACGATTTGAGACAAGACAGTGAAGCTTCCGGTCCTGGTTCAGGACAACGTGCCTGCGAACATTTTGTTGAGAAACGATTTGGTCGAGTTGGGGAGGATCACGGATGGTCTACCCATGGCTGCTGTGGCGGTCCCCCTATCGCAGGTCACACAGGGTCCGGCTGCGAGCCCGGTATCCTCGCCGATGGGGAAACCCAAGGCGCAAAGGAAATGGAAGAGTAGAAGGCCACCTCTGTGGAGGGAGCCCCCACTCTTCTGGCTGTTCCGACAGCACCCATTGGGATCCATGCTCTGGACGGGCTCGGTCCAGTGGTAAATCCCATCTCAACTCCTGTGGGAGAAGAGCCAGAAGACTTTTCTGTGGGAGAGGCTCTCAACCTGGAGGATCATCCCGACCTTCAATGCTTGTTAGCTCAAGGCGGACCCTCCCGGGGGGACTTCTGTAAGGGAAAGAGAGAGTGCCACTCTCTCGAGGGTCTGAGGAAACAGGCCATGTCCCAGGCAAAAGAAGAAGTGCCTAGGACATTTCGGATGTATTGGGAGGGTGAGATCCTTGTTAGTGAGCCCACTAAGCCTAAACCTGGTGCCCTCAAGAGGTTGGTGGTACCCCAGGTTTACAGGCCCTTCAAACTGTAGTTGGTGCATGAGGTGCCCTTGGCTGGTCATCTTGGTACCAAGAAGACTAAGCAGAGGCTCTCTGCCCATTTCTACTGGCCCCGGATGGGAGTAGAAGTGGAGTCCCACTGCAGGACCTGCCCAACTTGTCAGTTGTCTGGCAAGACTGGAGGCAGTGTCATTGCCCCACTGAAGCCGTTGCCAGTGGTTGGCACACTGTTTGAGAGGGTGGGCATCAACCTCGTAGGTCCCCTTGGCCCTCCCAAGTCAGGTGGACATCGGTTCATCCTGGTCCTGGTAAATCATGCCACCAGGTACCCTGAGGCTATACCCCTTCGGACTGTAACTGCCAAGGTGGTTGCCAGGGATCTCCTGGGCATTTTCACCCATGTTGGATTCCCTAAGGAAGTTGTCTCTGATAGAGGATCCAACTTCATGTCGAGTTACATGAAAACCATGTGGAAAGAGTGTGGGGTAACTGTCATGGTGCATGCTCCTAAACACCAAAAACTGGTGAGCCCATCCCTGACACTGGCATTCTTAAGGGCTTATCAAGCCCCAAATAGACTGTCCTGGACTCAGTCCTGGTGCCGCTGGCACCAGGCTCATAGTAGGTGTTGACTTCATGGGACTATATTCTCAGCTTAGGGAGGCTGAGCCTTTTAGTGCAGGGTGTGGATTGGGACTACTTTACCTGAAGAGGCAGGATAAGGTGAAGAGGACTATTTGCCTGGAACTACTTGCAAGGCTATTTAAACTGCACCCTGCAAACAGAACACTCTTTGTGTTATTCTGCACTCCTGCAGCATAACACTCACCGTGTCTGTTCAGCTCTTGCACCTCTTCTGCCACGCCCGTCCGGAGTTTTCCATCTATCGACACCTGTGAAAAGAGAAGAACAGGAGTTATTAAAGAGTCGAAGGCCTTGCATGCAGTCTAACATCCCAGCCTCACCTTCCGCTTATTCATGGACCGCCGCATCTGCAGAAGAAGCAGAAAAGAAGGTACCCACTCGGGTTGCTACACTCACCTGGGGTCTGCATCCTCCAGGAACTCCATCGACCGGTTCTTCCATCATCCTGAATTGCGCCGCACCACCATATCATCCAGTAACTCCATCGAGCGGTTCTTCCATCTTCTTCCTGGAATTGCGCCGCACCTGCTGAACAGAAAAGACACAGCAGGTTAGTCACGCACAGCAAAGGAAAGCTATTCAAAAAAACATTTAGCGCGCCTCACACAGCGCTATACTCACCTGCAGGAAACCTGCTCATCATTGTAAGGAGAGTCAGTCCATTATCCGAAAACCGCTCAACACCGCGCCTGAAAGAAAAGAACGAACATTAGCTAAACTTGAGCGAGAAAGACTTTATGCAGCTATTCCAAGAAGCTATTGGGATAGAGACTTACCTGCTTACTCCGGTTCTTCCAAATCAGCAACCTCCATCGGATCAGTGAAGTAACTTGATCTTTGGAAAGACTGTACAAACCGCGCCTCTGCCAGAGTGTGCAGGACGGAGTGCTCACTTTTAAAAATCCCAAGGTGAGCCAGAGGAAGAGAGGGAAATCAGAAGGAGGTGAAGCCAAAACCAGCTCCATTCAGTTGGCTAATATCTTGTTTCGACTTTGCAAGCAAACGCCTCCTGAGGTGAGAACAAAGGGAAGACGCGGGCTAGCATCCTCATTTAAGCAGCGCAACGCCAGTGCAGACATCATCCTTCGGGCACGATCTACGCCCCTCTGGAGACCAGGTGAGCGTGACAGTAACCTATAAGTTCTCCACCTCTTACCACCCCCCAGACCAATGGTTTGGTTGAGAGATTTAACAAAACTCTCAAGGGCATGTTTGGTGCTTTGGTAGAGCGCCTAAGGAAGAAGTGGGATCTTCTCCTGCATTCCTGCTGTTTGCCTACAGAGAGGTACCTAAAGAGGGTGTTGGTTTCAGCCCCTTTGAGTTACTCTTTGGACATCCTGTGAGGCGGTCCCTTGCCTTAATGAGATAAGGTTGGGAGGCCACCCCTCCAGGTCTCGCCAAGCAAGTAGGGGACGATGTGTTAGGCCTCAGACAGAGGATGACACAGATGATGGATCAGGCAACGGCGAATCTTAAGGCCAGCCAGGAATTGAATAAGTACTGGCATGACCTTAAAGCATCGCAAGTGGACTGGACTCCGGGACAGGCGGTCCACGTGATGGAGCCTACCAAGCCTCGGGCTTTGGCAGATAAATGGACTGCACCCTTCAGGATAATTTCCAAGATGGGTGAGGTCAATTATCTGGTTGACAAGAGAGCCTCGGGGGTAGCCCTTCAGGTATTCCATGTTAATAGGCTCAAGCCTTTCCACAGGCAAGCCAAAGTCTCATGTCTCGTGCTGGCTTCAGAGCAAGAAGAGGATGAGAGTAAGCCCCTTCCTGATTGGCTGCATAGCAACCCTCAGGATGGCTCCGTGGAGGTAGAACATCTTTCTCCCGATCTGACGACAGAGCAGCAGAAGGCCTGCAGGACTTTGCTCCGGCAGTATGCCTCTCTGTTCTCACTGACACCATGGTGTAGGCATGAGATTGACACTGGTGACAGTGTGCCTGTCAAAAGCAGGTGCTACCGTATGTCAGATACTGTAAAGAACCACATCCAGGCTGAGGTTGCCAGATGTTGGATCTGGGTGTTATTGAACCCTCAACCAGTCCCTGGTCCAGTCCAGTGGTCCTTGTCCCCAAGGCAAGTTCCCAGGCCGGTACTAAGGATTGGAGGTTCTGTGTGGACTACCGAGTCAATGCTGTCACCAAAACTGACGCGCTCCCATTGCCCAGGGCTGATGAGCTTGTGGACACCATGGGTGCTGCCAAATTTGTGAGCACCTGTGACCTTACCTCAGGCTATTGGCAAATAGCTCTGACGGACCATGCCAAGGAAAAGACAGCGTTCTCAACACCAGAGGGACTCTACTAGTTTAGAGGCATGCCTTTTGGATTGAAGAACTCCCCTGCCACTTTCCAGAGATTAGTCAACCATGCGCTCAGTGGGCTAGAAGCTCAGCACCTTTGAGTTACTCTTTGGACATCCCGTGAGGGGGCCCCTTGCCAAGAAGTTTGGAGGGCACCCCTCCAGGTCTCACCAAGCAAGTGGGGGAGGATGTGTTAGGCCTCAGATGGAGGATGACACAGATGATGGGTCAGGCAATGGTAAATCTTAAGGCCAGCCAGGAGTACTGGCTTGACCTTAAAGCATCGCAAGTGGACTGGACACTGGGACAGGAGGTCCTCGTGATGGATCCTACCAAGCCTCGGGCTTTGGCAGATAAGTGGACTGGATCCTTCAGGATAATTTCCAAGATGGGCGAGGTCAATTATCTGGTTGACATGGGAGCCTCGGGGGTAGCCCCTCAGGTATTCCATGTTAATAGGCTCAAGCCTTTCCATAGGCGAGCCGAAGTCTCATGTCTCTTGCTGGCTTCAGAGTAAGAAGAGGATGAGAGTGAGCCCCTTCCTGATTTTCTGCATAGCAACCCTCAGGATGGCTCCGTGGAGGGAGAACATCTCTCTCCCGATCTGACGACAGAGCAGCAGAAGGCCTGCAGGACTTTGCTCCGGCAGTATGCCTCTCTGTTCCCCTGACACCAGGCCTTACACCATGGTGTAGGCATGAGATTGACACTGGTGACAGTGTGCCTGTCAAAAGCAGGTGCTACCATGTGTCAGATACTGTAAATAACCACATCCAGGCTGAGGTTGCCAAGATGTTGAATCTGGGTGTTATTGAACCCTCAAAAAGTCCCTGGTCCAGTCCAGTGGTCATTGTCCCCAGGGCAAGTTACCAGGCCGGTACCAAGGATTGGAGGTTCTGTGTGGACTACCGAGGAGTCAATGCTGTCACCAAAACTGACGCGCACCCATTGCCCAGGGCTGATGAGTTTGTGAACACCATAGGTGCTGCCAAATTTGTGAGCACCTGTGATCTTACCCGAGGCTATTGGCAAATAGCTCTGACAGACCATTCCAAGGAAAAGACAGTGTTCTCAACACCAGAGGGACTCTACTAGTTTAGAGGCATGCCTTTTGGATTGAAGAACTCCCCTGCCACTTTCCAGAGATTAGTCAACCATGCGCTCAGTGGGCTAGAAGCCTTTTGTGTGGCCTACTTAGATGACATTGCCGTCTACAGTTCCACCTGGGAAGAGCATTTGACTCATCTGGATAAAGTGTTGCAGGTGTTAAAAAGGGCGAACCTCACTATCAAGGCCAAAAAGTGCCTTATAGCTCAGGGGAAAGTCACGTATCTTGGTCATGAGGGAGGAGGGGGTCGAACCCAACCTCTCCCCAGTAAGGTACAGTATGTACAGGACTGGGAGACTCCCACTACTCAAACCCAGGTGAGAGCCTTGTTGGGCCTCACTGGGTATTATCGTAATTTCATGCAGACTATGGAACCATAGCTGCACCCCTGACAGCTCTGACTTCACCCAAACAGCCTAGGAAGGTTAATTGGACTGAAGACTGTCAGAGGGCCTTTGATGGCTTGAAAGGAAGTCTATGTAGGGCCCCGGTGTTGTGTGCGCCCTATTACAGCAAGCCCTTTATCGTTCAAACTGATGCCTGCAAAACCGGAATTGGAGCTGTCTTGCCCCAGTTAGATGACAAAGGAAGAGAACATCCAATCATATTCATCAGTAGACAACTTAAGGGTAGGGAACTTAGGTGGGCTACTGTTGAAAAGGAATGTTTTAGTATAGTTTGGAGCCTTAGGTGTTTTAGAGCCTAGTTTACCGGGTCTACCTTCAAGGTCCAAACAGATCATAAGGGTGATGCAGATGAAGGGTGAAAACCCGAAACTGCTCAGGTGGTCCATTAGCCTGCAAGGGCTAGAATTCACCAAAGAGCACAGACCAGGGAAGAGTCACGATAATGCAGATGGCCTTTCCAGAAGGTATGTTGACCGTCTGGATGAGGGTGTCTAGCTCGCGGGAGATTAGGCACCCTAACCTCAGTCTGGGGGGGACACTGTGATGCGGGAAATGCATCGGAGGGACAGGGCCTCCGTATCCTTGTCCTTTACCGTTTTTTTATCGTGTTCTGTTGTGTTTTCCGTGCAGGAGTTTGTGTGGGACTGCTGGCGGTGCAGCTCTCTCTCTTGGTTTGGTGAACAGACCCATGGGATACCCTTATGGCACCCATGGGTAGGGGTGAAACCCTGTGCCCCTAGTATATGTTTGTGAGCACCTGTGGGTGGCCCACAGAGCAGGGTACGGGCTGGTGGCAGCTCCGTGCTGAAAGGACTGGTGCCCTGAGCGCTCTCCATTTTGGGGTGCCCAGGCCCTGTCATTGGAATCGGTAGATTCCTGATGGAGACAAAATGGCCCCCATGGCCTCTTGCCTTCCATCGTCTGTTACTTTCGTCTTCCTGAAGTCCGAGGAAGCCCTACCTCTGTCCCTTCCCCCTGACTGGCTGTTGGGTGGAAGTTCCATATATGGTAGTGTGGGGAAGTGCTGACCAGACGGGCTGGAGCCTTCCCAACGACTGTATGTTGTGGGTAAGCCTGTGGGTGGGACCTGGGTGAATGGAGTGTGTGACGAATACGCATTCTATGTTGTGGGTGTCTAGTATCTGGTGGTTGACACAATGACTGAGACAGCCCTGCCTGAAACCGGTATGAATGCCGTATGAAGTGTTGAATAGCTCGGTACTTGTCCCAATACACATAACTTGTTGTGAGTGTCTGGAGAGAAGTGAATGGCCTGAATGCACGGTGTGCCTGATTGGTTGACTGCCTGCATGAATGCCCTTTGTAGTGATTGGATGCTTCAGAGTGACCCAGCTGAATGAATGGGAGATCAACAGTATATCTGGGGACCTCTCACTGCTTTGAATCGTGTTCAGAAGTGTTCAGAGCTGAAGTCCAAACTACGAAGAATAACTGGAGTGAAACTGACACTTGACCTTGAAGCCCTGCTGGAAGAGAAGAATTGCTGTTGCTCTCCTTCGCAATCTGAAAGCTGCTGTGTCTCCAAGAACTGACCCAGAGAGGACCTGGTAAGACGCCCTCTTCCCGAGCTACGAGGGACCATTGTGCACCGCTGATCTTTGCCTATGCTCCCTGGTAGACAGACCTTCGACAGGCTGCCGACCCGATACGGAGATTGCTGAGGAACTCCAAGGAGAAGTGCTCGGACTGTTGTCCACCACTGTCGACGACCGCCATCGCCCACTGGAGCCGCCGTGCTCCCGTTGCCTAAGAAGTTCATTGATAAAAAGGACGCAACGCTCTAGTCCGCATTGTTGCTGCTGTATCCTGCTGGAGAAGGCCTGACCGTCGACGCGCCGAGGAGCATCCACCCAAAGACCACAGAGACGCCGATGACTCGACACCGCTAGGAACGAGGCGGCCACTTCACCGTCGTAGCTCGACCTGTTCTCCGTCGATTCCCCAACGCGGAACGCTACAACGCCAAGGTACTTTGGGGTTGCAGAACTATTGGAAAGTCTAGTGGGAGCAATATATGGACTGGGCTTGTATCTTTCTTCTACAGGTTGCCTAGGTGCGGGAATCTCCACACAGAACTGTGTCTAGGTAGCGGGACCAGTATTCTGCCAATTGTTCAACCATCCTGCTTTCCTTCCTCTCTCTACGGCTGATTTCCTCTTTATTCTGATCTGTGTGCCATTCTGCCGTATGCACTTTAATGAGATCTAATAACGCTAGGGGTACCACTTTAGAAACTGTATATATTTACCATTGCTGATTTTCAGAGTACAAAGTGAGTTATCGTGATATTGTATATACCTTTGAACATTAATTATATAAAGACTGTGTTGTAACTGATACAGTGTGTGGACATTCCTTTCTGGGTACTTTGGGACTACACTGTACTTAAGAACCTGCTCGCATCGCCTCTTGAGAAGCTAGGCCTTGATTGCTCGACCACGATACCAATAATAGAGAAGCTTGGCAGGGGTTCTCTGTGCCTCCCCTCTACCATATAGAGAGCAGAAATGCAGACACCCCCCACCAGCGTCTTTACAACCATGACCCGGACAATCTGGCTTTTGGCCATGACCGCGAGAGACCAGCAATGAGGTTAAAGTGGGCTATGTGGTCAAGTCTTTCAAAATTGGGATAGGTTTGAATGGGAAAAAACAATCTGCTCCTGGGAACATGTTGAAGGGCTGGATGGGATTGCAGAAAATATGCATGAGGAGGGTAAGCAAGAACTTGTAAGCATGGTTTTGCAAATAGCAACTAGGAGAAATACGTACTGTAATTTGCTTATAGGGGCATGCGGCATGGCCGAAGCGGTAGGTATGAATGGGAAAAAATATTATGCTTGCGGTTACAGCCTAAAGTCGTGGACTAGATACAACAAAAGTGCGCGACAAGCATTAGCAAGGACCTGAAAGCATGTTTTTGGAAATATGTCTTGTGTTTTATTTTTTTCGAAAGTGTAAGAATGTAAGTTGAAAAACTAGTGATATACATCTGGTGTCTGGGTAGTGGGCCCGGCCCTCAGCAAACGCAAATGTCTACTCTGATTTGCTTATTGGGGAATGTGGCATGGCCGAAGCCTATGCCCCATGGATTTGGAGACTGGCCATGTCTGCAAGCTATGAGCAATGATCATTGGTTACATAATTAGGGATAGTGGACACTGAACTAGGATGCAGGGTATGTGCAGTGAATAATAGGGGTGGTTTGGTTTGACTGGGGTCATGGTGGAGCCTTATGCCGTAGGCAATTGAATAATGATTTCTATCCCCAGCATGCACTGCTGATAACAACAGACATAAGTATGCAGTGCAAAAAATATGTTTCTTAAAAGAGGTTTATAATTCGTTCATATTTATGAAGAGAGGAATTATGAATAACTTATACACAGTGTTGTAACACCATGAAACATTTTCACTTATAAAAACCTATTAAATTGACAGAAACAACTTTGTTAAAGGGATGTTACGGTTAAGATGCATCTCACCCTTGGGACTCCTCTCCTCCAGTAGTAAGCCAGTGGCGTCCCAGCTTGGCATCCGAAATGCAAATGCAAAATATTTGTATGAGATTGTTAAGTGGCAGTTTGTGTGTGGAAGCTTAATATGGTCATAGATTTATATGTACAGCTTTTGGAAGTGATTGTTGGATGGATATCTGACTGTTTGAAAGCAGGCATTGAGGGAGTGTTGCTAATTTCAAATTAAAACACGGTAGAAGGGCTGCTCTGTGCGATAGTGGGCACGTGCCATCTGGGTCTTTTAATGATCCATGGCCTAGAAAGGGTACTTTGGAGACCGTGGATAGTTATAAAGGTCCATTGATTATGGTCCTTGTTGTATGCTAGAGAAATGTGTTTGGGACAGAAAAATGTTTCTGTCCTTTAATATATTTCTCTAGTATCCAATTTTCCATTAGCACTCTGGGCTGGGGAGTCAGCCAATCGGGTGGCTAGGAATGAGGGCTTCAACTGCTGGTACAAGCCCGCGTTTCAAGCTGCCTGACGGCATGCTCTCCAGCTGCAATCATCCCGCCCACTCTCTATCCCATTTTTTTTCACCCCACTGCTTACCTTATTGTGGCGCTGGCCGGGGCCACCACCGCATTTGCTCTTTCTCCTCACCCTCAATAGGCCCCCATGGAAAGGGAAGAGGGGCTCTAGATGGAGCCCCGCCTTCCCTTTCCATTGTGGCCATCTTGGAAAAGGATTTTCCTTCCTACAGCCGGGCACTGTGTGCATCCAGCTGTAGGAAGGAAAATCCTTTTATTTAGCACCCTGGCTTATCGCTTTTGCAACCCGGGGTGCTAATGGCCTTCATCCGCCTTTGCAGGACCTGGAACGCTGGATAACGGCCCAGAGCCCTTGTTATCTGTTCTCGCTTCACTTGGGCCCATAACTTGGGCTGCTGGGTGGTCATCCCCCGTTCTAGTACCTGGAACAGGGGATGAACGCCACATTATTTCCATTAACATAAAATACTAATGGAAATGTTGGAGAGTCTTATTGAGTCTATCTACTTTATTGAGAAATGTAAAGTAGATGGAGTCTATAAGATTATTTCTTTAAGTTCTATTATTTAACTGTGAAAGGTGGTTCCTAAATGAACCTTCTTTTTTTTTGCAGGAGACATAAGAAAGTAATGTGGGGAGAGAAATGAGGGAAGAGGCACCAACCACTAATATGGAGGGACAGGTGTACAGGGTAAGACGTTCTGCGTGTGTTAGATCTAAGGTGGGGGTAGTGATTCTCATGCTCCTTGATTACAGCTTCAAAAGCACTTCAACATTTCTCCCCCCTGCCGAGTGGTGTGTTGCAGTATTTACAAAGTACTGTTATCTTTGAAAGATATGGATGAACAGCCTCTTTTATTGCTTACAAGGTAGCTGGTGGGATTTTGTGTCCCACAGAAGTAGGCTGTGTGGTTACAGTATTGGTTGAGAAAGATGAGGTGCATAAGAAAGGAACAAACTTTCTTTTTTTTAAACTTTTATTTAAGTTCAGTATGATGTGGCAATGTAACATACAATTAATTAGTAAGTAACTTTACGGAGTATTACATGACACTTCCGTTCCCTATTACAAATCTAAAGCAACGCTATTTTTTCACAAGTTTAGACTTTAGACAAGTAGATTCGAAATTCACACCAGATAAACTTTGGTATAGACGCGTAGGGCAGTCTCAATATGGACTGTTCCTCATTGTCATTGATCCGTGTTAAATCCTTAAGCCACTCACTAAATGTGTCCATTTCTTGCCACAGTCCAAACCTTGCAGACACTGGAGACGTGAATAGCTGTCTGCCCATGATACTAGATAATGCAGCATAGATTGACTCCAATATTGTATCAAGACTGGGCAGTTTCAGAGCATATGGAGCGTACCTGCATCTGTGGACCCACACCTCAGGCATAGCCTATTACAAACTGGGTATAATATAAGTGGCGTATAGTGGAACATATGCAGTATTTTGTATTGAATCTGTTTTAAACTCATATTCATAGACACTTCGGTGGTAAGTGTAGACACTGTGTCCCATTGCTTGTCTGACAGAGTTAAGTTTAGTTCAGTATTCCATTTTTCCTGTGACTGGTTCATTCCCCTAGGGGTCGTGGTCAATATTTCCCTTTATAGAGTACACAGTACATGGGGGCACCGCGCTTAATTGGCAATAAATGACAGTAGTTTAATTTCTGGGGGTTATTTTGAGTAGTTTGGCTATTTATCACGTGGTGCAGCTCGTATTCCGTAATACTTTAAAGCATCGGTCAGTGTTACTGCATGTTTATTTTTGCAACTGTTTAGTGATTTGAAATCCCCCTCTGAAAAGAAGTCCCCAATAGCTCGGTATCCGTGGGTTTCCCACTGCTGTTTAATCGGCAAGTCACAAGTAGGGGGTAGAAGAGGATAGCTCATAATGGAAGCCATCGGTAATATGGGATCTCTATCTTCAACTAATGATTATTCGCTTCCACACTTCCAGCGTGCATAAGACCTAGTTGAACTGGCAATAATCTTTGTATGATATTTCAAATATTAATGTCTTCAACTCCATCCTGCCAGCTGCTTTCCTTTCTAATTCAACATGCAGTGGGACTGCATCCTTACTTTACCAGTAGGTAGCATGTTGCGATTGGGCTGCTAACCAGTGCACTTCCATATTGGGCACGTTGAATCGCCCTGTGAGTATGGTAGTGCCATATTCAACCACTTTTTTCACACCGCCCCAGCGTGCCACAAGAACTGGGACATGTTTCTATGGAGATTGGAAAAAATGTTTTCCACAGACAGGTAGGAACATTCACAAATGTATACAGCATCTTGGGTAACAATATAATTTTTTACTAAGGCCATTCTACTCGCAACGGACATGGGTATACGGGACCAAGCAGATATTTTTGCAGGGAAGTATAGTTGCTCGAAATGAGGGTGTCTTTGGCTTTAGTCACTATCACCCCTAGGTAGTTCATTCTGTCAGGAGTCACCCAGTCCGTGTTCATCTAGCTCTCCATGTTTATGATACAGAGAAGTATAAAATCTTGTGAACATGTCATTAATGCCCTGCTCAGTATAGACCATTAATTGACTCTCGTCTTTTACCCCAACTATGTCATTCCTCCCCCTCCTCAGTCTTCACCAGGTTGGCCGAAAGTTTCTCGAGTCTTTCACCTTCACCATATTTCCTGGCTGAGGCATGTTTGGCAAAGTCATGTATTTCCCTATCCGCCAGTCGTTTAAAGGTTTCACTGTAAAATATGTATAATTTGTTTTATATCCACTACATAGTTTATGTAAAATGTCTTACTCTTTGCCTGTCCAGCGCCCAGATACCCACAGGTTAGGCGTGCTTTATAAATGCCAAATAACTACAAATACATAAATAAATACTGCCGCTCTAGTGTCTGGAGCGTCCCTTCACATTTCGTAAGATCTCTGCGTATAGTGCGTGATATACCCAGTTCTCATTATATTGCCATTCCTCTTATATATACTTTAAATGCTTGCCACAAGGTGGCCTGCGATACTGTTGTATTATCATTGTATAGAAAATATGAGTGGATGTCCTCCTCAATATCAGTTCTAAAGACAAAATCCTGCAGCATCAGTGACTTGAACTTTGACATGCCACAGCCTATCGGGGCGTTGGCGCACATCAGAGACATTATGATCGCAGAATGGTCAGAGTAAGTTTGTGAATATACATCTGTTTCCGTCACTTGTCCCACTAGATGATCTGATATCCGGAACATGTATATTCTTGATGCCATATCATGTACCGTGGAGTAGTATTTATATTGCATCTCCACTGGGTGTAGCGTACACAATATTTCATGTAAGTGTAGTCTGTCAAGTATTGTGGCAATACAACTGGCTGCCTTCGATAGCAGTCTGGCTCTGAATCAGTACGGTCAAGGGTTAAATCTAGAATAGTATTCATGTCTCCTCCTAGATTACTGCAAATGGCATATATGGCAACAGATCCGCTATCGTCAAATAGAAGCTAGGGTCATCAATATTAGGCCCATATGTGTTCACCAGAAGGACCTCTCCATTAAGTAGTTTACTGTGCACTATGACATATCCACCCTCCAGATCTATGTGTGTATGTACTTGCATAAAAACAGTTTTGCTATATACCAAGGTTAACACTCCACTGGCTTGTGTTGACTTCTCAGTAAAGTACCAATTTGAGTACCATGTTGCAGCAAAAGAAGTATTTCCAACAGCAGTCACATGTTTCTCCTATAGAAACAAGACCTGCACATTATGAT
This sequence comes from Ambystoma mexicanum, assembly GCF_040938575.1. Taxonomy (NCBI): domain Eukaryota; kingdom Metazoa; phylum Chordata; class Amphibia; order Caudata; family Ambystomatidae; genus Ambystoma; species Ambystoma mexicanum. The sequence continues at coordinate 233,629,766 of NC_090930.1, read as the reverse complement.
GGTTTACAAAGGATGCACTTCTTCTTGCCTTGGTGTAATTCCCTAGCCCTCTGACATTCCAGCTGAGAATTCTAACCGTCTCCAGGGTGACATAGAACAGTAGTGTATACCATGCCATTGTATAAATGCCATTTTGTTACCAATGATTTTTGCATGGCGCTCTGAATCATTGTATGTATATAGCTGAAAAATCTTTCCCCGATTTTACCCCAACTTGATTCCCCTCCCCCTCCCGTATCAACCTCCCAAACAGAGCCATGTACACCACCCTTGCCCCTACCTCGCGTCCCCAACCAATTATGTATGTCCCCAAGTTGTGCACATACAGTAACAAACCAGAAACCAGCAACCTTGCATGGGGGCCGCTGTTTCCACTCCCGGGCCTACCGAGGGCCACCGATGATCTTGAACAAGTAGTCTATTCCAAGGGCAGAACCCCATTTCAAAGTTAACCGACTAGCTTTACATTGTGTACATGTTACAGGGACAAAAATGACTTACATCCTACAAAGAAGGTAATCGAGCTAAAGTAATTAAATAGTTCACTCCCACCACTTCCATTAAATTGTCAGTGTTCCAATTGCCTGCTCAGGATGGCAATCGAGGTGACGTGCCTGTATCTACTTCCACTGGTCTGGAGACGATCGGTATGTTGGCCTCAATGTAGTTCACTTCTTCCTCCGGGAGGCTGAAGAATAATGCCTTTCCCCGGAATAGGATCCGTAGACGCGCAGGATATAGCATGGTATATGTAATCACTCTTTCCTGAAGCATACATTTGATGGCCATGAAGTATCTACATCATTGTTGGACAGCCAGAGAGAAATCCAGGTATCAATGAATTGTAGTGTTGTCCTATTGCCCTTTTTCTCTGGCCAGGCTCAGTGCCGTATCAGGGTCTCTATAATTGAGTAGTTTTGCAATAACTGGCCTGGGAGGAGCCCCAGGCTTAAGACGTGACAGAGGTGTCCTGTGAGCCCTTTCCACAACAAACATTGAGGAAAGGTTTTTCTTGTAAAAAATGTTCTAAATGTTCTCTTCCATAGGACCACTGCCACCGTTTAACAAGGATCTTTTCACGGCAGTAGTAACTCTTGACATTTGTGATTTCAAAGCAGTTATGTCATCTTCTGTTAACCCAATGCACATTTCTGCCTCCGTCATCCGAGTGCAAACTTTCTCCATTTTACCATTCAAAGTATTTATATTGGTCGTAGTGCCCCCAATTTATCAGTCATGGAGGCAGAACCTGCTTGCATGCTATCCTTCACCTGTTTAAGGCTTAGTGATTTATCGGCTGACTTGCAGGTGGTCATTTCAGTTTGAAAGTCCATAGTCTTATCCGGGCGTGGTTGATTAGTTTGTCTGGCAAAATCATTCAGCATATTTTGCTTCTTCTGGTTGGCTCCCCCTCTAGGCATGATCAGATTTGTCTCCACTAGGCAAGACCAGACTTTCAACAGAGTGTGCCAGCGATATGGTAGGGTGATGGTTGCTGCGTCGCCTACATCAGTATGTGCTGTTTTATATTCTAATTATGGTTAGTTTAGCACAATTGATGGCCTCTCAATGCAGGATTATCAGGAGTACAGCATAAAGACTTCAACACCACCCGCCGCAGTCCACTGACCCACTGCTAGGACCTATGATAGAAACATGAGTGTAACAAACCATGGATAAAAGTTTGCCAGCAGAGGAAACAAAAATGTGGTTTTTGGGTTATCTCTCACAGAGTCCCAGCAAGGGTCAAATGCGCCTTGAACCCTACTGTCTAGCGGTATTACACACTTTGTTGTTGTAGGGGGGTATCTCCGGGTCACAAGCCGGAAGATTAAGGGCCTGATGGCCAGTGCAGGTATGACTTGCCACCAGCTCCCCCCTCCACAGCCCTTTCCTGTGTATAGGAAGCATTATATGTGCATGTTTGTGCACGCTCAGTATTCAGAGTACAGGCAATCCAGTATAGAAGCCAACCACAAATCAGGGCTGCTCAGGGTCAGTGACTTACCCCACATTCTGCACACTGCCCGTCCCATACCTTGTGGTTAATCCTGAGCGTGGAGGCGTCTGGTGACAGTCCAGCGCTCCTGACTTCTCTACCGTTCCTGGCGGCGGTCTGGTACAAGAGCCTTCTCAGTGCTGCATCTTCAGAATGCAGCCACAGCTTTCGCCAGAGCCCTCACAAATTGCAGGGTGTCTGAATCAAGGGTCCCATGATGCTGAGGTCAAAGCAGGTGTACTCCCATACGTTTCCAGGCACTCGGCAAGGATAATTACATAGTAGGCTGTTGTTATGATCAGTGTTGAGGCGGACAGTGCGCACCGCCTGTTGTGCATGTTTCCCTGTAGTCACTGGCTCGACGGAAGCACCCGGCCGCTCCAAGTATGGCCTGCGTAGGCTGCTGTAAGTTGTATTGCTCAGATCTCTGGAGTTCCAGGGAGTTATGATGCAGCACTTGGACAAGTTGCGGTAGAGTACCACCAATGCTGGTGTATGATTTCAGTTCATATCAATATTTCCAGATAGAGGGATACAATGTTATTTCGCTTTTGACTCCCTCAGAGGCTCAGGGAGTTGCATCCATCTTGTGCCTGCTCAACAGCGCCCCCATCAGGAACAACCCTTCTGAGAGCATTGAAGTGAGTGGATTTGGTGTGGCGGCACCTGGATGTGGTCCACTAGGTGTACTGTCTAGGTAGTCTGCGACTGAGTGCACTCAGTGCATTTCACTTTGGTACATTCCCAACAGTAGTAAGGAACTGCCACACCCATGATTCTCTCTGGGTGCTAGAGGTAGGTATTTCCTCTACCTCACCTTCTTGGTCTTCTTCATTGTCTTTGGAAGTAATGCACTTTTTTTGTTGTGTAGGTCCTCCAGCTGGTGGTGGTGGTGGCTCTTGGGGAGGTAGAATGGCAATAGCTAATGCCATGTTTAAGATAAATAGCCGTTTTGCTAATAGTCTTCCAAGTATGTGCTCTGTGCTAGATTGTTAATGGATAATGAACAAGAATAGCTGTGCAAGGGTACATTTTGAGCTTGGAATTCCTAGATCAGCATAAAATGCAGTTTCAAACTTTTCACGAAGCAGACCCCGTTCGCAAAGTGCAGACGCATTCGCAGACGCGTCATCATGTGCTCATGGTCACATGACACAGAAAGTCCACGATGATGTCAGACATTTGCGAATGTCGACAAACAGAAAAAGTTGGAAAAAGTGTATAGAAGTGTTAAAAATGATGCTAGAAGGTGCAAATGGCAGAGTTTTAAGGTGAAACTTTGTAAATTGGAGAAAAACGTTGCTATATCGGGGTAAATATGATATTAGTAAGTTGTAGCACTAGCGTGCACTGGTAAAAACCCATGAAACTCACTGAAAAAACGTTGTTAAAGGGACGTTATGGTTAAGTTGCAGTAATAAAAACCTATGAAATTCAATGTCAAAACCTTGTTAAAGGGACGTTATGGTTACAAGTAAAACCGAAAAACCTCTGAAATTCCCTGGGTATTGTAAGCTAAGCAGCAATAACTTGCCCCACAACCTTGCACTGCTAAGATTAACAAACAGGACATGAAAGATGACATCACAAATGTCATTGATGACATCACTGATGATGTTACATATGCAATTCATTTTAATAAACAGTGCCTCCAAGGGGTTGAGTTTATAATGTTGGAAACAAGCTGTTAGGGGTGATTGGGAGAACTATCATGAACTACTTAATGTATTAAAGAATGTTCTCTTGTAACCAAATCATTATATTTTAGTGTTGTTGTTAGAGGAGGAACTTAAGCAAAGATACATATAGGCAATGGTTGCAGCATGCCCCATAGAAGTAAAATATTTTAAATTTGGTAATTTCTGATAGTAAAATAATTAAGGCTATTTTCTGAGAGTTTTGAGTAATGTTAAACATGGAATAAATAGGTATCAATTGAAAACTTACCAGAAGAAATACTTCTAAAAACACACAATGCACACAAATTAGAGGCACATACAGGGAAACTAAAGTAAGGACGAAAGAGACAACAGCACCAAAAAATGACAATAACATAGTTAATCATCATGTACACAAATTAAGTGTGTGTTTGAGGCATGCTTATTGCCCATGTATGTGAACTATGAGCTCAGATTAAACTCTAAGGAAAGTACTTTAATAACATATAAAAAGGTTATTGTGTAGATATATATAATCTTTTAAATTTTTGACGTTCTGATTGTCAGTAAAAACAAACAAGTGGCCCAGATATGTGATGTCATCAATGACATTTGTGATGTCATCTTTCATGTCCTAATTGTTAGTCTTTGCAGTGCATGGTGGTGGCGCGAGTAATGGTTGTTTAGCTGAACATAACTGGTGAATTTCTGAGGTTTTTCAGTTTACTTAAAACCATAACGTCCCTTTAACAATGTGTTTTCATTGAATTTCATAGGTTTTTATTAGTGCAATTTAACCATAACATCCCTTTAAAAAAATATTTTCCGTGAATATATTACAGGGCCTGCGGTACTGGCTCTGTATTTATGATTAAGTTGCTCAACCCATCAGAAGAGCACTTTTTGGGTGGCTTATAACTTTGACGCCCCCCCGGACCAATCCTCACAAAACTTTGCAAATAAAGTGTATGACCCTCTCAGATCGATTCTGCAAAGTTTGGTCAGGTTTCATACAGCGGGAGGTAAAGTTATTTGGTGGGTCGCAATATGTGTGTTTTCCCCATAGACTAAATGGAAAGAAATATTTGCTCAGGCCTACAGCCCAAACCGCTGGACTGATTTTCACCAACCTGTGGCAGAAGCAGCAGCTTGGTACCAAAAATGTGCTTTTGTAAATGTGGTGCAAATCTGTCCACTCACTTCCCTGTTCAGTCCACGGACGAGCCTCCGATTGGTGCAGAAGACGATGTGAGGTCTGCAGACATCGGACACGTCTACTGATTGGATGGTGAAGAGTGTGAGGTGCGTCCTACTTTCGGAAATGCTACCATGTTGGATCGGTGAACAGCGCAGTGTGGGAAAAGTTTGGACATATTTCGGGACATTTGGTCATGGAAAGAGGGTCTGGGGAGGTTGGGGAGTGGAAAAAAGATTATATGGGGCTGTTTGTGTAGGTTAAAAATGCCCAGGCAGGCATTGGATCTGCCTGTAGACACTGCGGTTTTCCGGGCACAGCGCCATGAAGAAACAGCTTGGAAAACACATTTTGGGTTATTTGATGGCTGAAAATGGGCATAGAAAGGGTAGGGGAGTGGACTAAAGATGATACAGAGCTATTTTTATAGGTGAAAAAAGGGGTTGCAAATGCCACAGAGATCACAGTCAATTTTGACAATTGCAGGGGGTTCAGGGCAACTTTTGTTATTTGAAGGTGTATTGTGTGGTTTAATTCTATTGTGGTGGTTGTGACCACTGGCCAGATTCTTTTTGGCATGGCCTATGGTCATGCCCCCAATAATCTGCCCACCGGCAATACACATACATTACTTTTTTGGCCCTCATAAACAATACATTCTATGTACTATGTTTGGTACAACATTAGTGTATGATACACTATTTTTGTGTTGACATTAAATAATCATTGTGTCATTGGGAAAATAAATCCATAAAGGATTAAAAACAATATTACAATTATGTGACTGTAAGTGTGATAGTATGTTTGTTTGAAGTGTGTTTTCATTAAGGGAATGTTTAAAGTAGTTAGATTTCTATTGGTGTATTCTTTTTTAAAAACTTTTATTTATTCAGCTTGGCAGCATAACACAGGCAAGCAACATACAGGGCAGGTACAATGTAGTTACAGTTGAAACAATACAGGCAAACAATAACTGCTTCCAATGTGGACATGTTCATCAAGTACATATGCAGAATAAGCGAGTCATAAGAGGACTGTGATTCAGGATGGGGAACCTAGTTGCGTAGGGGTAATAGCTGGAGAAGATGCATCCGGTGTGGCATGCAGATCGGACATATAGGACCGGAATTTAAGCCAGAAATCTCTGGGTCTTGAGTGAGTGGGTTGTAGGTAAGACCAGGTTTCCTCAGTGTCTGAGGCCCACGTGACTGCCCTGAGCCATTGAGCATGAGCCAACAGAGTAGGATGGATCGTACTTCAAAGGCCAGCCAGTTTTTTTGGAGTCCCGGGGGAGTCCAGAGAAGTCATGAAAGAGGCCCTTTATTGGGGAGGGGTCGATGGGGTGGTCGAGAATAGCGGATAAGGTTGAGCACACCATATCCCAGAATTGGGAAAGGTGGGGGCAGGACCAAATCATGTGAATATAATCGGCAGTATCGTGATCACATCTGGGACATCTTGGGGAGTGATCACTAAACATGCGATGTAATCTGTTTGGGGTATAATGAATCCTATGCAGTACCTTAAGCTGAATCAGTTTGAAGCGGGAGTTAAAGGATACCTGGTGTATACGAGCACACATATGGGCCCGGCGTTCATCTGTCCCCTCCACCCCAAGGTCGTCTTCCCATGCTCGCCTCAGCTAAGTGAATTTCGGAGTGTATCTGGATTGCACCATGGTGTATAGCCTAGATATTTTACCTCTAGTGGGTGTAGGGAAGGTAATTTCTTCAACAGCGGGGTCATATGGCGGTAATGCTGGGAACACATGGTAGTTTCGTTTAAGGGTTTTACAAAGGGACAAATACTGGAGCCATGCACACGGGCCACGTCTCAAGGGCAATGGGAGGTCCGGCCACTCAACAAAGCTGCCCTGCTCGAAGACGTCTCGAAGCAGCTCGTATCCCGCCTCAGCCCAGCGTCGCACCATTGGTGGCGGCACTCGTGGAACCACCGGGAGAAAGTTCCAAAGCGGGAGGTTGCCACGGTATCAAACAGTTTCCATGTTTTCGTTAATGCCAAGGATGTACAGGCTACCGGGTCTAGTGAGTCCAGTGCCGAGGGGACGGGTTGTATTACCAGGGAACGGATGTCCCGGTCACCAACCGCTAGTTTTTCATGTCTGACATGTGGAGGGGGGTCCGTCGTGTTAAACCAGTACGATGTGTATTGAATTTGGGAAACCAGCCAGTATTTAAGAAAATCAGGGGCTCCAACGTCACCATTAGCCATAGGGATAGACAAGGTACCAAGTTTAAGTCGAACCGCACCCAAGTGCCATAAGAAGGAGTTAATAGTGTGAGTCAATACTCGGAAGATGCCCTCGCGTGGCCATAAGAGGATGTTGGTGAACCTGTAGAGTAGTTGGGGTAACACTATCATTTTCAATATCCCTATTCTGCCTGCAAGGGAGATCGGTAGCTTACTCCAGGCTAGCGTCTTAGTCGCCAGATGCGTAAGGTAATTTTGATAGTTCTCCCCCAAGGTCGGCTTGAATTGTCGTGTTATTTCTATTCCCAGATAGGTGATTTTTTCCTGAGCCCACGTGAACCCCAGGGTATCAGGAGTGGGGAGGGTGCAATCCGTGAGTGGGAAGAGAGTGTATTTTGAGCAGTTCACCTTGAGGCCCGAGATACGACCGAAGTGGACGACGTCCGTCACTATCGGGGATAAATTGACAGAGGGGGAATGTATGAAAAGCAGTGTGTCATCAGCGTACAAGGACACTATGTCAGCCTGACCCGCAGTGCGAAGCCCTCTATGTGCATGGGATTGGCGTAGCATGTCAGCAAAAGGTTCTATTGGTATAGCGAAGATCATGGGAGAGAATGGACAACACTGTCTCATCCCCCTAGCGATCTTAAAGAGAGGGGAACATCGGTCTTCAGTGCGGGCCCTAGCCACTGGATTTGAATAAAGCACCATGACCCAGGAGAGAAAGGTGGGTCCAAATTTGCATTGTTCGAGGACCCGCCAAAGGTATTTCCAGGAAACCGAATCAAAAGCTTTTTGCATGTCAAGAGTGGCGGCTACCGCGTGTACATTGGGACTTATTCTACTAGTTATATTAAAAAGACGCCTCAGGTTCAAAGAGGTAGAGCGCCCCGGGATGAAGCCTGCTTGATCTGAGTGGATAATAGATGGCATACAGGGGGCAAGTCTTATCGCTAACAATTTGGCGTATATTTTGACATCACAATTCAATTTATGAGCGAGAGCGGGTGATACGAACTGCACTGTGTGGGAGATTTACCAGGTTTGAGTAATACCGTTATTGTGGCTTCTCGAAGTGATGGGGGAAACATGCCCGCCTCTACTGATTCCTCCCAGAGAGCTATTAAGTGTGGGAGTAGGAGAGCTTTATAGCGTTTGTAAAATTCAATCAGGATGCCATCAGCGCCGGGGGCCTTCCCCGAGGAGAGGGAGTCAATGGCATCCGAGAACGGGGTGAGCGGGGAGTCGAGGGACCCAGTGGTCTCAGGGGAAAGGGCCGATAGGGGGATGGCATCGAGATAGGAAATGACTTTCGCCATTGAGGCCTCATCCGATTTGGAATACAGGGCTTCATAAAATGTAAAAAATTCCGAGTTGATGTCTTGTGATGCGATAGCCATAGCGCCGTCGGGCCTTTCAATTCAATCCCGGGGATATGTGGAGCCACCAGCGCACAGCGGATGAGTCTAGCAAGGAAGCAACCAGGACGCTTTCCCTCTCTGTATTTCCTCACCAGGCCAGGGTTATCTAATAATTTTTGTTCACGATCCACCAGGGACCGGAATGTGTCTAATTCGACCCCTATGGATGCCAGGGTCTCAGAGGTTGAGAGCAGTGAGCATTGGGCCTCCAGGATCGATAGTTTGTATTCGCTTTCAGCGATGCCCCTCCGGATTGTTCTGAGAATGCCATTTTCCTTGGACAGCGCTATACCCCTAATGTAAGCCTTAAAGGACTCCCATAGAATGGCCTACGAAGACACTGAACCTGTGTTTATTTCAAATAACTCTTCAATAGCTACCTCGAGCTCGGAGCTGAACAAGGGGTCGAGGAGAGAATGGGGTTTCATCCTCCAGTGTCTAGTTCGGTCGCGGTCCGGACCCCAACCCATGGTAATTATCACTGGCGAGTGGTCAGATAGGGTTCTAGGGAGGATCATCAGTTGTATAAAAATTTTTATCAATACATCTGAGATCACCCATCTATCAATTCAGGAATAGGAGTCATGCAACGAGGATTAGAAAGAGTAGGCGCGAGAATCAGGATGGAGGAGTCTCCATGCATCAACCATAGCGTGGCGGGCAGGGATGACAGCGCAGTATAGGCTGCCTTGGTGAGTTGGCGGGGTCTGGACCCGCATCTATTGAGGTCCACGTCAAAAATTGTGTTGAAGTCGCCCCCCCAAAGAGTGGGAACTAGAGGGAAGCCATCGAGAAGGGATGTGAGATGTGCATAAAATTCTGGGTCATCTATGTTAGGGCCATAGATGTTCAGTAAGACCACCTCCCTGTTCTGAAGTGTGGCATGGAGTAGTACATATCTGCCCTGAGGGTCTATTTGTGAGGATATAAGAGCACATTTAAGACTTTTATGAATAAGAGTCATGACCCCACGGCTTTAGGTAGAGAAGGTGGTAAAGTATCTTTGGGGACCCCACGTTTTAGCAAATCTCATACATTGTATGGCAGAGGCATGTGTCTCTTGCAAGAAAAGGATCTTGGTCCCATGACGTTCGGCCTGCAGCTGGAGTTTTCTCATTTTCTTAAAATTGCCCAATCCCTGCACATTCCAGCTCATGAAAGTCAGGTTATCTTCAGTCAATAATGCAGCAGTGTTCGTATCAAGAGAGTGTTAAAATCCAATGGGCCAGTTTAGCAGCACTGTAGCCCAGTCATTCCACGTTACCCTGTGATCCACCTCCGCTGCCAACGCCAAACATTTTATAATATAACACCCAACGCATCCCACCCCCGCCCACATCCCTCCCCCAAATAGAGGAATGCCAATCCCAAAACCCTTTAACCAAATCCAAACCAGTGGCATCAACGCCTGGGGCCTGTAGGCCGGACTGGTTGCGCTGCTCCGTGCCAATGGCAGATCCAAATAAAACATAGTGCCTACAATGACGCTTTGTACGTAACTTGGAAAAGGCTTTTGCACATATTAGTGTGGCACAAACTTGTAGAGGTGAACCAAGCTGAGCTAAGTAAGGAGTAAGAGACTAATATATTCCTGGCGCAGGGGGGTGGCCGAAGTCAGTGAACCCCCATTGGGACAGCTGAGCAGTTGTAGGAACATGGTTGGAGGGGAGGGTCACCCTGGGAAATGTTCATCGGGATCGTGAAAAAAAATACCTGGTTGGCGTGCTCTATGCGCAGTTTGGTGGGATATAGCATGGAGTATTTAATTCCATGGTCTCTGACCCTTCTCTTCACCGCCAGGAAAGTCTTGCGCTCCTGTTGGACAGCCACCGAGAAGTCACGGTAGAGGTGTATCCTTGCACCACCCAGCAGAAGCTCTCCCTTAAGTCTTGCGGCCTTGAGGAGGATGTCACGGTCTCGGAAGTTCTGCACCCAAGCTATAATGGGTTATGGAGGAGCGCCTGGCTTAGGTTTAGCTGTCAGGGCCCGGTGCGCCTGCTCTATAGCAAACTGTGGGGAGAGCATCGGTAAGTCAAGGAGCGACAGCAATGTATGTTCAACAAAGTCCTCCATTGGTTCATTGATGCCATTCTCGGGAACACCGATAATGCGGAGGTTGTTACGCCTCGATCGGGATTCCAAGTCCTCATTTTTCTTCTCCACCTCAAGAACTCGGTTTGAAAGAGCGGTGACCTCCGCATGCAAGGCACCCAGCCAAACCTCGGCAGAGCTCACCCTGGTCTCGACCTCCGACACTCGTCTGTCAGTCCTTTCGATATGGGCCTTGATGGAGGATATGGTGCCATTCATGTTGTCTAATTTCGAACGGAGTGTGGTGAAGCCCTCGCAGATGAATTCCATCATGTTCTGGGATTCTGGGGTGACAAGGGATGATGAGTTAGTAGGGGCCTGCTCAGGGACCTCTTCCGACGATCTCACCGGAGTCTTGGCAAACATATTGATGGAGCTCTGCTTTTTCCCGGCCCCCTTGGTCATTGTGGCGATGACGAGGGTCGAGCAGAGTGAGGGAGAGCTGGTGGTGCCTAGGTCAGTGTGAGAGGGGGACAGGCAGGATACAGCCCCCTGGGGGATCAAGTCACTCACCCACGCCACGGGCGGCTGCCCAGGGTGACAGTAGGATATTGTATTCGACCCTGTCAAGAGAAGAGGGTCCGCCAGATTGTGCAGACGGTTGAATTGGTGTGCAGTGGCAGGCAGCCCTACCTGCCTACCGTACCCCAGGAGGGGGGACCTAGAGGATCAGGTAGGCGATCAGGGGGTCCGGTGACCGTGCTCTCGCCCACACAATGGATGCGGCTACCAATACAGCCTATAGGAACTCGCCCTGTAATAGTTGAGACGAGGATGGAGACCCAAATCCACCTGCGTGTAGTCAAAGGCACCCGTCGCAGGTCACCGAAGGGTTAGACTCGGTGACACCATTCCACCTCCACGGAGGACAGGAGCTCAGGCGCAAGTATCCAGTTATATTTGCTGGGGGGACGAGGGTGAATGTCACTCAGCCTTGTAGTGTTTGCCTGTAGGAAGGACAGTATGTGAACTCTGGAATAGGTGATGTGGTTCACAGGAGGCTCCAGGTAATATCTGGGGCGTACAGTCAAAGTAAATGGGATGAAACCAGATGCTAAGGCCCTTCCGGGCACAATGCAAGAGTCTAATGTTGTCCAGACCGCGCGTAGATGAAGCGAGAGGATTCGGAGGGACACCTCGGGGAAAAGTGGAGCAGAGCTGAGATATGGTCCAGGCCACAGTATGTCCTCAGATGCGAGCCACCTGGCCTCAGTGCATTCTGTATCAAGTGTTCACTGGGGGTGACCCCCAGGTTGGCGCAGACCAGTGTTATTATTGTGCCTGAAGGCTGGGCACTGCCGGTATACAATCCGTGGAGCTCTGCAGGGAAGGAGTGGAGCAGTGCCACTCCACAGGGGTGTTCATGGGGTCCTCCTCCTCCATGTAGCTTATGGCCACCAGGATCTGGCAGCTTAGCGGGTGTCATCAGAGGAGCGCAGTATCTGGTGTCCGCTGGCGTACCGCAGCTCCACACCGAGCGTTGAAGTCGCTGAAGGGGCAGCCACCTCCCCGAAGCAGGGTTGGGGCACACCCGGGCCGCACAGCTCCAATGGCAGTGTCCACCCACGCCAGTGATGCGCAGCCTCAGTGCACGCACAGGCTGCCCCCGATCCCCACCTCTATCCAGAGCCATGGAGGCGTGCCATCCCCCGGCGGGCCTCCGCAAGAGTAACGGGGAGTCTCGGGCACGCTGGGCGGATCAGTCCGTATCTCTGCCGGCGCTGGATTTTGGCACGTAGGTGCGCCGCCGATGGGGGATGGTCACAGCGGTGCCCGATTACAAGCGTTCCCGGCACCGTTTCTCATCGGGATTTGGACCGTGGGGTCCCTGGACCAGCGGCTCGTAAATCGTGACAGCTTGGGTCGAGACTTTAGTCATAAAGGTGCCAAATCAGGATCGTGTGATCTGCCTGCCACGGAGCTCGTACCTCAGGCAGCCATCTTGTTCAGCGCTCAACAGCGCCCCCCCATTGGTGTATTCTAACTACATTAGCCATTAGAAGAAGTTTTGTAGTAACAAGAATTGTGATTACCTATTTGAAGTGTATTGCAATGAAGGGTATTTTTGAAGTAGTTAGATACCTGTTGGCGTATTCTAACAGCATTAGCCTATTTGACCTAAAACATTTGACCTAATGACTAACTTGACCTTTTTTTTATGATCCAAATTGACCTTTTTGTTAAGAATTTCAAAAATAAGATATAGGGGATTTATTTGCAGATTCAAGCCATTTGGCAATGTATTTTGGACTATTAGAAGACCTTTTTCAGGTTGTTTTTACTTAATTAGATCAATACCAAAGGTTACAATTCGACCCACAGTTTACAAATCATAAACAGCAATACAAAACCATTAAAAAAAAAAAAGATTCCAATGAAAAAGGTTTTACAGAATGCATAACCAGCATTTGAGATTTAAATATTGATTACATGCAGGCCACATGACAAGGACAAACACAGTACATCAACATTTGGTAGAACATGCAAGACAACAAGAGAGAAACAAGAACACCTTGTCAGAAATCAGTTTGTAATTAGCAGCCAATAACAACTATTTTGCACCCATACCTCTCATTGTATCATTCCAAAAGGTTCTGCATAATTTCTCCCTGAGATCTGATGTACTACTGTAGGTACTTCTCAAATATCTGATTGCCATGTGTACTCTTCTCATGATGCCAGTGAACTCTGCCCTCACACAAACCTACTGTTGAGTGTTATATATACATGCAAGAACTGGAGGAGCTGATAAATCAACATCTACTCCATAGGTGACCATTGCAGGTGTGTTATATGCCATAGTTAACTCTTTCATACACGGTTAATTACTGATGTCTTGAAACCTTATCATGCTCACAATATACTTCAATCAAATCTGCTGGATGAAATATCCTTAATTTGAATCTGCTTCAGAGGAAGCAGTTCAGGTCCGACTCTTCATTGATTCCATTGGGACTTCGAGCATCTGACTGGTCTATCCAGAACGCTTCTCTCTGTGCTCTTAATCTTAATCTTAATCTTTTATAGTCTTTCCTCTGACCTTTTGTGTTAATAGACTCCAGAACCTGGAATTTTAATTGGGGAGATACTGTGCCCTTTCCCGTTGAAATTTCTTGCCACCGCTGATGTGGCATTTTTATTTCTTATGCATGATTTATGTTCATTCGCCCGTATACAAATCTTTCTTCCTGTCTCGCCCACATAGTATCTGCCACAGGGACATAGAATGAAGTATACTACATTTTTTGTCGGGCAGGTTGCATGGGTCTTCAAAGGTATTTTTTCATCTGTACGTGGTTGAAATACTGCTGGTCTGTTAATGATGTTATTGCAATTTCCACAGTTTAAATACTGGAAAGTGCCCATGTGCTTTGATGTAAAGGGTAGTATGGTATTAGTTTTGGTGTTAACAAGAAGATCTCTTAAATTGTTACTCCTTTGGTAGGCAAAGGTGGGTGGATTACTGAACAGGTCTTTTGTTCTCTCATCACTGGTGATTATGTTCCAGTGATTAGTAATGCATTTCCTGATTTGATAACTTTGAGTGGAGAATTTTGAGACAAGCACTACTGCAGGTGTGGTTTCCCCAGTTTTTTTGGTTAGTAAGTACTCACATTTTTTAGTTCACATTTGATCATTGTTGATACTAAATTGCTTTTGGGGTAACCCCTTTATCTCAGTTTGGTGTATAAATTGCCAAGTTGTGTCACACTCCGATTGGTCAATCACAATTCTCTTCATTCTTTTCTAATTAAGTTGAAACGCCCTAAAGAAGGACTTCTAATAGTCCGAAATGCATAGGCAAATGGCTTGCATCTGAAAATAAATCACTTATGTTATTTTTGAAATTCTTAGAGGCTTGTCATTTTGGTGAAACTGAATTTTGTTGTCATGTGGATATTTTTGGAAGCCAACAGCTCCTTTGTCTAAAACCTGTTCTACGTCAAGGTTACATTTTAGTATTACTCTGCAGTTTAGAGACAACGTTAAAATGTTCTCCAATCCAGCTCTGCTGAAAATACATTTTTCTAAGCTATTTATTTCTGCTGTTGCTCGTTGACATATAGGTAGTGTCATGCCATGCAATTCTAGTTTGCCTGTGAAGCTGACATACAGTATGGGAAGCATTTATTTTGTTAACATTGTCTCATTGAATTGACAACAGTTTGCAAGTGTTGGCATTAAGGACATGCATTTTATATTTTGCTTAGTTTATTGTTGCATGAGATCAGTATGTTTCATCCGTTTAGCTCATGGATTAGTGTACAATTTAAGATGGATTTTGCATCTTTAGTAGGTAGACCATTTGTAATGCTTTTTAAAATGTTACCATAGGTGAGGTCTACAGACTGACACATGTTTTGTGTTAGTTCTCTGTACTGAACCTGTTGCCACAGATATACATTTCCAATGCTGCAAGAGTTTTGCAGCATTATTTGTGTGCTAATGTTTTGAAAATAGGTTGACCTTTTACTGGTGTTAACTGTGGGAGGTCTCTGAAAACAATAACGTGTTTTTCTCCAAACAGTTCTTCGTAGTCAGTTTTTACGACTTCTTGCATTCTGAGGTGAATTAAAGCAAACATCCGGTTGGAATCTATGCTTACTTCATCTATTAGGAGCACATTTATTTGTTTCAGAATTCCACATACTTCAGTAGCAGCTTCTGCTACTAATTTGTACATTTATAATTTGTTTTGGTGTTCTACTGGAAGGAGCAGTAGTCAGTGTAAAGTTGCACCTCCTATGTTGCAGGCAGCTAAACCTGTGTGGGTTGTTACAACAGCTGAAAGATTGTTATTTGTTAAGTTTTGTAGAAATGTGCTGATTATTTTAATAAAAGATGTTTTTGTAGAACCAGCTACACCACTTACATACAGGAGCCGAGGTTTATAATTTTTACAGCTACAAGATGTAGTTTCATGTTTAAAACCATGTTTAATTTGTTCAGTAACTTCTCGATAATTGGTGAGTTGTTCATCATTTTTTTTATTGGTTCAGTTGTTGACACAACATTTCAATATAATCCATTAAACATTGTAAAAACAAAGTCATTATATTAAATGAAAATAAAAAGGGAAAAGAAAAAAAAAGAAAAACTTTTACTCTCAACTACATTATCCATTTAGAATACATAAAATCACATAAAATGCATTCATTTATCTCATAAAAAGAATATCTCACATCTATATTTCAAGCAAAAATTCCTTGACTAAAACTGACCAAGTCATATATCATGACTGACCAAGTTGTTCAAGATCTTCTAAGTTTGTCCAGCTTTGTTCTCTATCTTGTATATAGGTTCTTTCAACACTATGTAACTTCATCTACATCCAATTTTAGAGCTAACAGAAAGTTAACAATTGATATCCTCATTGAGGTAATCTGAGCATTATACAAGCAATTCCAGAACACTTCCGATGTTACCGATAGATACCCGGTAAAGAAGTGCTCAAAATATTTATTTCTGAGCAACCTTAATTTGGAGCAATAGACAATCAGATGTACAAGAGTCTCTGACTCACCCACTTGTTTGCAGAACCAACACATATTACTCTCAATCAGGCTCCACTTCTCTTGTAAGCCAAATATTTAGCCTAAACCAAATATGCAGATCATGATATTGTGCAGACGGAAACTGTTGGATATATGTTTCTGCCGTCTGTGGTCTTTTATCAAGAGAAGTGTATGTTTTAAGAAGATTCTTTGTAAGACACTCTGTTCTTGTGTTGCTCCAGTCCCACTCCCAGATGTTTTTTTGGCCTTATTGTGATTATGGATTAACAATTCCTGTGTTACATTATCTGCAAGAAGAAACTCCTGTACACTGGATCGCCATATGCTCAACTGTCTATGATCAGTCGTGTACTTATATTTAAGCAGTACCTCCATTAATGAACCCTCCTGACCAGGAACTGCATTTATTTGTACCATGGTTTGATTTGGGGAAATTACCTTTTTCATTAGACCCCATATCAGAGATCAGCTCTTCGACATGAGGGAACGCAGCATTATTTGGGCATAATTCAGATGTAATTTAGCTTGTTGCGGTTTTATCCAGTTTCTGTATTTGTATTTGAGTCTACCAATTTCTTGAATTCTCATCTCAAGTGGTGAATTAGTAAGGGCTTGGATATTTGCTCTTAAACTAGTCTTTCATTTTCTGAATATCAGTGTCATATACGTGATAGTGAGGTTTGTTCGATTTACTCCAAATCTCGCTATTTGTCTTATAGATTTGCATGGCTGCAACATAGGTCCCTTCTCTATAAATGACGTCAGGAAGTAATGTACTTGGGGGATATCTAATTTTTCTCATCAAAGCCTGTAATTTATCTGTCGTGCATCTAAAATAGTTACCTTTGCTGGAACAAGACAGTTGACCATGTAAAAGTCAAAATATGGTGATCACTGACAGATTGCAACACTACCTTGAATTCACAAATTTGTGCAAAGAGATTACGATCTACATATATATAATCAATGAATGTAGATTGATGACCTCTTTGCCATGTATGAGTTGGTGATCTGTTTTCAGAATCAGCATTGTTTGTTAAGAGAAAATTGTGATTGTGCATGAGATTCACCCATCTAGTCGCTGAAGGCAACATTGCCTTGCTCTGAGACAGAAGACGCTGAATATTCAGGTCACCAGCGAGAATTGTATAGTAATTTGTGGAATCATTGGCAATGAGTTCCAATATGGTTTCCATATCCTCCATAAACTGATCATCGTTTACTGCCGTATGTTTCAAATAAAGGTTTGCACGGGCGATGCTAAAACCCGAGGATTTCATCTTTACAAGTTGGATGCAAGGACTTGGAGAGGCCCATGGGTTATCGTAATATTCGCAGAAGATTTAATAGCAATTAATAAGCCAAGTTTTGACCTCTCTCGATTTGCTTTGGATGCTGGAATCAATGAAATTACGTGGTTCTCCCATAGTGAGGCTGACGCCAGCCAAACATCCTGTTGCATGACTATGTCGTATTCACTTAGCATGCTTACAGAGGATAAAGTTAAATGGGCATAGGCATTGGTATTTCATGAGGCTAACTTGAAAACCGTCAACTGTTTGTTGATGAATTGTTAATTCGATTTGGATGTGTGGTTTAAAACTGAGACCACTTGAGAAGCAAGTGGATCTATATAAGAGCGAGCGAGAGACAAATAAGGGATTTGTAACCATTGCTTATTCTATAGTGGATTTGTGTTCTTCTCACTGTCTAGATGGTTATCTCCTGCAAGATTGGATTGGTACAGTAGCAGAAATACCATGTCATATAGGTCCTCACAAGCACTCCAAATGATGTTTCTTATAGCCCCTGATGTCATCCATAACTGAGCTACCAATGTATCATAATGATAGATGAACTCAATTTGCGCTAAATCATTGGAGTTTATATTTTGCAACTTAGGTATCTCTTCAAAGAATCAAGGTCCTATTTAGGTCCTAATTTGGGTATTTACCCCCTGTACATCATAGAATCAAGTTATGATTTGTTATTGAGTCACAATTGGTATGTTTCAGCCTATAAAAGGATTTAGAATGATTATCTATGAGATCTGTTTCTCTTATATTGTTTATGTGTGCTTGTTGCAGTTGTTTACCAAATATGATGGAATCAAATGACCTAGAGGGCTCTTTGTTATTTATATTCAAGTGACTACTTTTAGTCATGTTTGGGAAATGTTTAGAGAGAACAGGTCCAATGGGAATTCTCAAGGGATCTTTACCATCTGTTTTCAATAGGGCGGGGCCCTTAAAGAGCGGGCCATAAAGGAAGTGATCGATTGCTCAGTTTCTTTACGAACGCTCCTCCAGTGTGAGAAATTGACCATGAGAAATTTCTAAAGTGTCTTGTTGTTTGTCTAAGGCGCCAAACGAACAAGAGTTTCTTGTGAAGTGGAATTAGTTGTTTCCATTTTTTGGATCTCTTTGACCAGATTGTCCAATGGGGCATATGGACAAATAATCATCAGTGCTCCACTGGAGAGACGTGTTTGTTTTTTTGGTTGGATTACAAGCCTGTTTTTTATTTTAGTGTTTTGTTTTCTTATTACAGTCGACTTTAGTTTGGCTTTAATTTTTGGAGGTAGAGTTAGTGAATGAATAAAGTACCGTGAATTAGACTTAGATTTTACAGTAGATGGAACTGCAACCTTTTTCTTGTTACTTGCCTTCTCATTTGTCACTTGGTTGCCACTCTGTTTTTTGGCATTGGACTTGTAGAATATATTGAATATCGGTTTATCATCTAGCACACTGATACATTTGATGTTAGAGTCACTCGGAGTTATAGAGTCTAACATCATCTCAGAGTCTGTGAATATACAATTGGATTTACCTTGAGTTTGTTGCATACTCACAGTATTCACAAGAGTGTTTGTATTCACTGATGGTTCATGGGATAGAGCCAAATTAATATCAGTAGCTTTCTGAGTAGCAGAAGCTTGTAGAGCAGAAATTATTTGCACTTCTTTTTTATGCAATTGTTGATAAAGTTGCAAGTTCTTAGGGGACATGTGAGGACATTTTCTATTGAGTGTGGCCCTCCAAAATGTTTTGATCATTATATTTTGTTCACTGAGTCTATAATGCAGGCTCTCATATAGTTTTGCGAGTAAGAACAGAGCAGTATTCATCAACTGCAAAAATATCTCAGCGAACGGTAAAGCAGCTGACAAAGCCGCATATTCACTTTGACAATCAGCTGCATTAACTTTTCTCTGGGCAGGCTGCGCGTAAGAGAGTGATGCAATAGAGGCATCCTACAATGAGCTGGAGAACATCACAGGTGACTGACATAGAACAGATTGTGCTGGTAAACTAGTAACCTCACTCAAAAAACTAAACCACCCACGACTAAAAAAGTGCAGCTACTCTTGCAAAAACTAAAAGTAAAGAATGATATAAAAAGAAAGCAAACCTACTAATGAACCTAACACCATATGTAGCAGTGTTAACATAACCACTATAAAGCAATTAAAAAAATGAATCGTTGAGGTTCTGAACTGGGGCCAACATTATTGAAATTGCAGCTCCCTTAGTCAAGCCCTTAGAATGTGCAGAACTATTTAATGATTCTGTGAAATCATTGGCTATATGCAGAAAGCTTGAAGGGCCATAATGAGTTCTATGAATACAAGCAGTTACATTTAATACCTGTAGCTGGTCTTGGAGTGCTTGTGACATGCCTTCTGCTACATACTCAATATTAGGTAATTCCAATTCTGCCATTAATGAATCTGATGGAGTGCATAAATTAATGGACATGTTTTTTCCTCACAAGGTGTAACAGGTTGAGGAATAGCAGAGCATGTACCCATACCAGTCTCCAGTAAAGAAGGAAAAGGGGAGGGGCATTGGTAAAATCTTCTAATATCAGTTGTGAGCGACATGGCTTTGGCACGATTAGAAGTGCTCATGTTATGACTTAAAGTTGGGTTACATTAGCCAAAGCCGTGGAATGAGGTATTTTGTCTGGTGGGAGAATTTCAGAGCTCAGAGTGTAGCAGACTGACATTAATAAAATAGCTGGTCGTTACACTTTAATCTGCTCACACAAACGCAACACTCACTTGTACCAACTTTTCACCAACTATTTTTAAATACCTTCGAATTTTGTGAAGTAGAAGATAAAACACATTGAGCTACAGCCCCTCGCCCTCCAGCCCTATCAGCTGTATAGCACACTTCAAGAAGCGCACTTCCGGGATTCACGAGCGTGGAATGTGCATGCAGTCGGATTGATAAGGCTTTTGGTTAAGGTAGGAGGGATGTCACAGGAGTCACTATAGGACTAGTAAAGTATAAATTAGCTCTTATACAAAGTCTGTTGAAAGTCCATACATAGATCAACATTAGTCTATGCAGGCTGTTTTCGGATAAGTGTTCATACCATGTCTCCAGTCAATACAGCAGCATAAGAGGCACGGAGCACAAACGGAAAATGGAACAGCAAACAGCAAAGTTCTCGGGCAGCTGTATAGGCACACTTAAGGAAGCACACTTCCGGGATGCACACACGGAATGCACGTGCAGTTGAATTGATAAGGCTTCCAGATAAGGTAGGAGGGACTTCACAGGGGCCACGTGTCTCCAGTCAATTCAGCAGCATAAGAGGCACAAAGCACAAATGGAAAACAGAACAGCAAACAGTGAAGTCCTCAGTCAGCTGTATCAGCACACTTCAGGAAGCGCACTTCCGGGATTCATCATTTAGCTGCGGATTGAGCACTGAAATCTTCTTCAGAACGTTTATATTGATACATGGTATTTTCTACCTCAGTCATGTTCTCCTTCTTTAGTATCAGTGGTTCTAGGTTTCCTGTAAAGGAAGGGTGACTACTCCCAGGAGTGTCTTTATCTAGTTGAGCTTCAAATACTTCCTCTTGTTGGTGTTCATTGTCCAACAATTGTTTGTATTGTTTGAAATTGACATTTCTTTTGAATGCAGCTTCAACTGGTCATGTAATAATTCTTATTCTTTTCTCCAAGGTTTAAAAGGTTGCAGAGATTTAAATGATAATTTTATATGGATAATTAGGCAGGGTTTCATAAGCTTTACTCGGCTTCCTTCACAAGTTGAGAGTGAATATTTGCCAGTTGTCTCACCGGGTGTGACATAGTTTTTGTAGGAGCAGTTTCTGCCATGCCAAACAGGCATATGTTTTCCAAAGCAGTACTTCTGTTTGGGTAGTCTGTGTCAATTAAATTGTTTTGTTTAAATGGCCCGGCTTTTGGGACCATATGTGGGTATTGTTTCTATCTCTTGGTAGTATTTTAGTACACTTTTTTGCGATGAAGCTGGGCCAAGGATTAGCCAGACAATTAGCCTCATTACGAGGCTGGCAATACAGGCACAGCTGCTGCCGGTATTTTTTTTTTTCAGCGCCCAGGAATGTGCAATTGGCGGGTCATTACAGCCTTCCCAGACCCGGTAATTGCCCATTCGTGGGTGCCGGAAAATATTCTTCCCCATTCCCATTTGAGCCCCATAGGGCTCAACAGGACTGGGGAAGCCAGATGCACCGACACGTTATCAATGGTGCCGGTGCATACGACATGCTCTGCTCACGGGAGCCGGTACGGCCGCCAGGTCAAACCTGGCTGCCACAATGGCACCCACGAGCAGAACTTGTAGTTTGCCAGTCCGGGAACTATGGTACCAGCATACTTAACAGTACCGTAGTTCCCAGACCAGCAAACTTATAATGAGGCCCAATGTGTTTCAGATTTGCTATATAAGTCTGTACCTATTAAACGGACTGCAGCTTCGTTGCACCTGCATTCTCTATGGGAGAGCATCTTTACACTTGTAACATTTTAAAGCTGTCAAATGTTTGCGATAGTTTTTAGGTAGATGATATGTCAACCCAGATGTATTTTAGCTCTGTTTTCTCTGCCCTGGTGACATATCTTGCAACTACAGTGGAATTGCCTCCAATGTATTGTTGGTCTGTGTTTGCATTCCACAAGAGGCCAATGATTGCATAGTAATCATTGATGTGCTTGGATGCTTCATCCATTTTAATATTGTGTGTTTTTTTAGGGGATTTGCCTTTTGCACTGTGTCTAACAGAAGACATCAAACTATTTACTTGTCCTTTTTTACAAACTGGTCTAGATAAGCCAACGTGAAATTTGGTATAGTATTTACCATTGTTTTTATGACTATACAGCAGCAGTATTTGCCACACTTATGTTTTGGAAGCATAAGATTTGTGTAAGTAGGTCACTATCTGTACTTTATGAAGGAATGCCACAGGTTATGTATTTTTCAATAAACTGTAAAACAGCGGCATTACTGTCATGGCCAAATTTGGGACCATCTTTTATCCATTAAAGCATGTTGATGTGTGGTGCCCCTCTGGATGGATATTCGTTTCTCCAAAAGAAGTGTTGCACTTCTCCGAGTGGATGGGTAGTTTTATTGCAGATGAAGTACAGCATGGCTAGGAAGTGATTGTGAAAGTACCTTTATACATTGACAGGGTCAAGAGAACATTTTTCTCCTTGTGTTTGTACATCTAAACCATCTTTATTTTTTTTGCAGTGCCTATGAAGTTGTGCAAATCATCCCATGTGTACTCTGCACAGCTTTAAGTACCAAACCATGTGGTGGGCCTAGGTTCCCTAGCATGCACCGCGCATCAGAGTGATGTCGGAAATAGTATTCTGTTGTACCACCCATGTTTGCCAACATATTTATGATACTTGAATGCAAAAAATAATCTTTGTCTTTTATTTTTTTAAGTATTTGGGTAGCAGAGATGTTTAAATATTAGATCTTGTTTTTAATGTGTGTGCCACTCTATAACATATAGTTGCTAGTGCACTTTCGAACAGGAGATAGAAAATGTATTCTACATTTTGTCTGGATCTGGGATCTTCAGAATACATTGGTAAAGAGCAATATTCTGATAAACTAAATCGTGTGGACCTTTTATCATATCTTCCTCCTTTTCTTGTAGGAAAGAGTAGAAGAAAGGAACATGTGTCTACACTTCTTTCTCATATGCTCATTGAGCATTCTTTGGCCTGATGCAATTGATATGTTTCTAATGCATCTTCAATTGTGTCTTTAATGGGTTAATTGTATACTGGTCTAAAATGTTGGCTGCAGTAACAGGATCTACACATTCAAATTGTCCAGTTGCAGGTAAATCTTGCATTATTTGTGTTGTCTCTTTTATGATTTCTTCTATGTTTATATCTTTGTAGTATTCATTGTTTTCTTTTACATATTGTAGGGCTTGTCTAACTTTGTTCATGTCAACTAGTTGTTGCCAAATGTGTTTGTCTTTTGTTTATATACAATTAACTAGTACAAGCAAATATTGATCTATTGGTCGTTGTACTCCGAGAGTTTCTACATTTTCTTTATGATTTAATGGAAAATATACTACTTTGGCACGGATGCTCTTTCGTAACTCAGATGGAGCTCATTTAGCTTTTTCTCTGCTGAAGGTGTTTTACAGATTGACATGGGTGTACTGTTTGGATTGTAATGCTCTCATACCTTTGGAAGTGGGAATCTATTAGTGATAGCATGTGATGGCATTTGGTTATTATCAAGCTTTGTATTGAGGGGCCAGTTATTTTGTATTTATTTTCTGCTGTATGATATAAAGCTAATTGGAAACATTGGGATTCTTCATCATCCTCTATTTTGTAGGCCATATCTACTGGTTTTTTTTGCTTTATTTATAAAAAGTTCTCTGACAACAGACACATGCTTGGTCTGCTATTTCAGTGGATGTATTTTGAAACTTTTTCTTCGGTAATGTTTAGTGTCAACTTCAGTTCCAAAGCACTTTCTTTGGAGGTGCTCTATTTTTGTAAGGAGATCTTTGGCTGTTTCATGTAGTATAATGTTATTTAAATGTTGCAGTTCTAGAGCAGGACATTTTGTATAGTATAGTCTAGGCACAATATTCTGAATAGTGGAATGATGTGTTGCTAACATTTTGATGTGGTTGAAGGTGCTTTTGCAAGCAGTTCCCAAAATGCAGACTAATGAATGTCCTTGCAGACCAGTGTGGCTGTGCACTGGACAGGAGTACATGGTTTGTAACATTTTCATTCTACAGTTGTCTTTTAGTTTGACATAGTTATTGAGGAATTGTTGTAAACATTTGAAGGATTGTTGTATTACATTACACATTGAGCTGCATGTCCAGCTGTACATGGGACGGTTTATTTGGGTGAAAGTAACATTTGGTTGAAAGTTTGTTTATTTAATGGTTTATTTTGCCATAATGGTGTGTCCTACTATTATATACCCTTGGCCACCACTGTTTATGAAATTTCTTTTTACGTTGTTCTTGTTTATAATCCTCTTCATTGACAAATGGTTCTATGCTGTGTGTGTGAATTAATTCACCTTCACAGAAGTTTGAAAGGGTATCTATATTAACGTTGCACATGTTTAGAAGTGCATTTTGTAATCTATTAAATCATTTAGCTAGTGGTTTCACTCTGTTTAAAATCAATATAGACAATGTTCCATTTAGTAGACCTGAGCTGTTAATTAGAGTTCAAAGGATTAATCTTTAAGGGTAGATCGTGAGTTTTCAGCAATTTTTAGACGATTGAAAACAAACTCTACGGTGGAATATATTTTGTAATATTCATTTTTTTAATTGCTTTATAGTGGTTATGTTAACACTGCTACATATGGTGTTAGGTTCATTAGTAGGTTTGCTTTCTTTTTATATCATTCTTTACTTTTAGTTTTTGCAAGAGTAGCTGCACTTTTTTAGTCGTGGGTGGTTTAGTTTTTTGCGTGAGGTTACTAGTTTTTTTGTTTTAATGTTTTTAATAACTTCTTTTAGAGTTAGATGAGTATATGGCTTTATGTTTATACGTATCTACTCTATATTTTCTTTTCTACAGAGTTGCTATTTAAAAAAAAACTTTGGGTTTGAAAGTTGTGGAATGTATATGAATGTATTATGCATGGGTTTTAGGGTGTGATTGTAGAGATGAATACCTTGTGTGATTGTGTAGTGGGTTGATAATTGTGGTTGGGAAGGTTGGAAGAGTAAGAGTTTGTACAGGTGTGATGGGTTTGGGTTTGGGAGTTAGAGAGTGGTGGTGCAAATGAATAAGTAGTGACATTGTGATGTTTTGAGGAAAACAATGGGTGTTATACTGGTGATGTTGTATGGAATATAAAGAGTGTGAATGATACAATATAATGAGTAAGAGTGAAATAAATGTTGATTTGAAAAGAATACTCTAGGCTTATATATAGTGGCACTACATTGATACAATAATAGCGAGATGAATATTATATTAATATAATACTTTGTAGGATATGAAGAAGGTTCTTTTTTGGTAGCTGTCTGCGAGAATGTTCTTATTTCCTGTAATTTTAAACGAAAGTTAGTAGGTATATATGGTAATGGTCAACTACTTTTAGTAAGAGAGATTGCTGTTTATAATAAAGTTGTGTTATGGTTGGTGTACTAAAGTATGTTAAGTTTTTTGTTAGAACAATTGGTGTATGAGTAGTGGTGTTTGGGGGATTAGAAAGGACAGGGCAGAAATATGTAAGAAAAAGGTGCATCTGTCGGTTACTTTTGTGTTGCAGATTTGAATGAAATAAGTGCTGTGTTTGTGGGGCAATGTATTTGTAATGGGTTGCAGTGTTTTTTTTTAAGACAGCAAAAGTGTGCCCTAGTGGTAATGCAATGGTGGATTGCTGTTGCAGCAGTGTTTGGTATCTTATAGTAGAGGTTGGAAAAGAAGAGTACTTTATATGTAAGGTGAATTGTTGTGTACGAGATTAATTGAGTGAGGTTGAAAAGTGTGACATGTTCATGGCATGGAAATTGGAAAATGCTGAGCGTTTTACAAATGCATATGTGCATTTATAGGAGCACAGTGAGCAACTTTTTGGTAAAAGAAAAATAAAAGTAGGTGGAAAACATGTGTAACACTTGGTGTGTAAGTTTAATATGTTGGCAGTACATGCACACTTGCCAACATAATCCATTCCAATCTGTAGGTACTTATATATTCCTAGTTTTTTGTTTGCATTCTGGGACTTGTAGTTCCACTTTTCCCATTATAAAACTTGGACTACAAGTTCCAGATTGCACAGATAAAAACAGGACTGGACAAGCACCTAAAGATTGGAATGGGTTATGTTCGCAAGTATGCATGTACTGCCACAAATGTTGTAGAAATGTTTTGCATCTGCTTTTTTTATTTTAGGAAAAGGTTACACACAATGCTGCTACAGATGCATAAATGCATTTTTAACTTTTATGAAAACGCTCCTATAAAGAAACATTTTTAAACGCACAGCATTTTATATTTTTCATATATTCCATTCCAGTTCTGTTTTATTTTTTGCATTGTGGGACCTCACAATTCTAATGAATTGAGGACACACGAGAGATTCATGAATGGCAGGATGCTGCATCAAACGAAAGATGTGTAACACTTTATCTTGCAACACCTTTATGTATGCAAATTAACAAGTTATGCTAATTTATGCCATGTTAACTGACCTCTGTACTAAGGTACACACTTTGCACCTTCAGTTTATAGTGACTAATAAATGCAGAGGGAGAAGACCATGTGCCCTTCCTTCAAATTACCGGTGAAGGCATGCCATTTGCCCAATAGGCTGACATACTTCTTGTAGATTAGCCTTATACGATTGGCAAAAGTATGTGGAGGATTGAATTTAGCGTAAATAAGATGAGCAACCTATAGTTTCAATGGGTGACAACTGAGTTTCTCAGTTTGTGATGCATTTGCAGTTGTCACAGTACATTAAAAGATGCTAAGCCTGAATGTAACCTGAGCTATTTGAATAGATCATAGTGACCATTTGTTTCACAGCCTATGATTTCATGATAAGGGATGCACATATGAAGTGAAACACATGCACCGACTCTTTGATTTGCCAGGTCTTACCTATAGAAATTAAAGCATGGACATGTGATAATGGAAACATATTTTTCTCACATATAACCATAGCAAAACATGTACTACTGCATGAACACTCTTCAGAAAACACTGAAATAAAATATGGAAAACCCTACTTTCCAAGTAATATCTATAAACTGTACTAAATTACAAATATAAATATACCAAATACATTTTATATAAACAAATCATATTATATATTTAAAGCATACAAAACACAACCACTGACCATCACCATCCCAAATTCTTTTGTTTACAACGTTTTCTAAGATGCCATCAAGCAAGCAACAACAATGTGCTAGAAGGAAGAGTTGTGTGCAGGGAAATACATTTTTACAATATAATATTTTTAAAAGTAGTGTTCTCAAATCTGTACATACAAATACTACAGCTAATATGGCAATACCTGGTATTGATAGTACTTTCAAAATTCTGCAATTTCAAATAGGAGATGTGCCAACTAAACAAATTAATGAAACTCAGCATGTTTTTATCGAAAGTAATAAAAGAAAAAATGTATCAAATATGTTAGTAGTTAGTAAAAAAACTAAGATGTTTAGAAAAAAGATAGCAAAAGTGCTATCAAATTGAAACAGTGGAATAAAGAAATGCATAGGAAATGTACCACCCTACAGTTTTTACAAATCTTTGGAGAAGTGTGAAACCAAAATGTAGATATGTTGTAAAGCATTTTTTTCAAAAGTAGAAGTAATAATTAAAAAAGCTTTTCATATGAAAAGAAAATAGTTTACATTTGAATTGAATAAACTTAAGAAATTACTTAAGATGACTACACCATTGCATAAAATATAGAAACATTTCATGTACTTACACATGACAACTTTTGTCACATATTTGGCGGAGAGTGAAAACACATTTCTTTTTTTCTTTTTTTATAGATACAACTGAACTAAATCAGCTTTACAATATTTTTTTCTTCTAAAAAATAAAAAAAGTTGAATCACTGAAATAGAACAATTACAAATACAATTCATGTTACAAATCTTAAAGTTTGCAAGTCTTAAAAGTTACAGAAAGATTTTTTAATGAGGAGAGTTGCATTCAAGGAACAAATGTGCCCCTTGCTATTGATGAGAGTGGGTGTAGCTAAGAAGTCCAACACGGTGTGAGTTCTAAAACAGAAGAAATCCTAAAGTCTGATAATACAAACATTGAATGTTTAGGCCGGTCTAGAATAAATACTAAAAAGCAAAGTGAGGTATGGATGTGTAATTTTGCGTGCAATATTGATATGTTTTCTTGTAAAGTCTTAAAGAAGTTTTTGCAAGTTTTGCACAAAAATAATAATTTTCAAAGACTGATCAAAATGATACAGATAATAGATGACTGTGAAGTTTGTGAAAAAACAGGACTTCTGCATCACTCCCAAGTGTGTCTTGATAAACCTAGCTATATGAGTCAGTTTGGATGCTGGCTGCACATCATACTAAAATGAGATACCTTCTAGTTAAACCATATTAGTGCAAAATGTCAAGTATGTCTGTTACACTTTTAAATCAAACACTTTAGACTGGAACTGTAGAAAGTTTCGTTTTTACAATGCAAATGTTAAATATAGTGCATTTAGAAGATTGTGGGCCTTATTACGGGGTCGGTGGTAACCCGCTGGTGTGACTGGCTGATTGCTGCCAACCATGTAACACCTGATCCTCTGCCTTTCTTCCTGGTGCCACCAGGAAATTATAAGCCCAGGCGGAGTGTGAAGTCAGGCGGCTGATCTTGTAAGTCTCCATTTCCATGGAGTCATATAGGAATGGGGACTGAGAAGCATCGGCACCGCTGCTGACAATGCCAGTGTTTCCAAGGCAACTCTGCCTGCCGGGGTCACTGTGCCCGTCGGGCGTTTCTGTCCCGGCAGCCAGAATCATAGTGTGGCGTTCCGGAAACAAGGGTGCTGGTAAGCTTACCGGCACCCTTGTTTCCGGACTGCCACACTTGTAATGAAGCCTAATGTGTACCTAGATGAAACTCTTACTGGAAGTGGAACTGTTCCTAGGCTTTTAAAGAATCAGATTTTTCAACAGTATAAAAAACGTATTGCAATGTTTGAGTTGTCTTCTACTGAAAGACCTGACATTTGTGCATATCTTGTCGATGTACATTTTAT
Organism: Ambystoma mexicanum; assembly: GCF_040938575.1. NCBI lineage: Eukaryota > Metazoa > Chordata > Amphibia > Caudata > Ambystomatidae > Ambystoma > Ambystoma mexicanum. Next base: position 233,600,610 of record NC_090930.1, on the reverse strand, counting down.
ATGTCTGAAGTGCAACTAGTGTACATTGAGGAGAAAATTAAACAGAGTGATGAAGTTGTTGGGAAAGAACTTTATCTGTATTTGTTTGAAGAAGAACGATTTGACACAAGTGAGGCACTGTATGTTTTGTGGACACTGTGTTGGGTTTTATAATCAAACATGTATTCCTGCAAGTAGCATCTTTAACGGCACAGTAGTGCCGGATATCGCTGTTGTGTTCTACAAAAATAGACTCCAACAACAAGAGGGAAGTGAGGGTCAAATCCAATATTAGAGAATGTTCAATATATATCATTTTTAATAATTCAATGTAGCTGTAAAATGCTGGCTTTGACACATACATGTTAAAAAAAACAGATGAACTACACATAATCAATGTATCACAAAAGATAAAGACACAAAAGCAGGAGAGGAAAGCATGTCGAAAGACTGGAAATGACTTCATTTCTGTTTGTCCATCTCTGTTTTTTTTCTCCCAGTAGGCCTGCCAATATGATATAATGGTTGATAATAACATGTATTTGTTTTTTGTGGTTGACAATGAATTTTCTATACCACACTAAATTGTGATTCAAGAGGGCTATCTGTTTCAGAACCTGACTGAACAGGAAAGGAATCTCTTGCCATATTTTCATTGTGTATTTTTAACGTTTTGCTCCCTGTTCTGACACATTTCCAAATGTCTTTTAACATGCTTCCCTCTCTTGCTTTTGTGTCTATATACTTTGTGATACATTTGTTATGTGTATTTCATCTGTTTTTATAACGTATATGTGTCAAAGCCAGCATTTTGCTGCAACATTGACATATGTAAAATATTATATTGATCATTTTATCATATTGGATTTGACCCTCAGCTCCCTTTTGTTGTTGGAGTGACATGTATTTGGCTCAGGATATGAGGGATTAAGGTCCTGCCTACCGTTTATGTTTGTGCTTAAAAAACTGAACATGTTTGAAGTGATTGCATTGCAAGCAATTAATCCTTTTCATGTTATTTTTAGATTGCAAACACAATTGTCAAACTTGCCTAAAAAATCATTAGTGCAAGCTGTGAGAGGCAAAGTTGTATATTTACCTCTGAATTTTGAGAACAAAATGTCAACAATCTCAGAGTGAAGCGTGATATTGCCGATTCTTTGTTTGTTTTAGTAAATGGTGTTGCCACAAAAGATAAGAAAATTTGGCAACAGCCTATAGATATTGGAAAGGTGGAAAAAGCATTGGTGTTTCTATTGAAGCAAAATGTTTTATACAAAGGTAGTGTGACTGTAGCAGACTTATCTATGCTTGATGTTCAGTCAACAAACAAAAGCAGAGGAGGTTTGTTCCAACATCTATCTATTGTAGTGTGATTTAACATTACACTATTCATTCTCACGTGAAGTCATGGGCAACAGCTTAGAATTGTTTCAAATGACAGCAAAGAAAGTCGCACCAATCAGTTTCTAGGAAATGACCCAACAAGCTTGTTGTTTGCCTATGCCCTTTTCTACTGGTACAGGAGGCAGATTGGATGATCGGAAGATTCCAATTTCTTCTTCAGAATATCGTTGAACAAGAATGTGTTCTGAAGATTCCCGATTCTGCACCAATGTTGAATATATTCTTCACCTACTGTATGAATGTGAATTTCCAACATTATGTTATGCTGTTGCTCACACAATTCAGGTGGGAATTTGATTTCATAATCTTTCTGCATGTGAGATTCTGCAAAAGGTGAAAGAAAAACATGAAGTTTTAGAGGGTAAACTTATATTCTTGCTACATTGAGATGAAATAAGGAATATTGGTATAGGAGACACTCTGAGATTAGATGAATGATCAGAAACCTGGGCTCTCTAACTTTGTTTGTGGCTTTAAGTTTTGCTGAGTATGGTTGGGATGATCTTGCAGAGTGGATTTGTGAAGCTAATCCACAGAAAGAACACATTTAACACATGACACCAGGAGAATTGTGTTCCATGGACCCTGTAAGTGTCTTGCGATTCTTTTTTTCATCACAGATTTGTCGCCATGTTACACTTTATAATTAATAAAGAAAATGGTCCACTATGCACTATGGAACATTTCTTTTGGAGGAAAGAGTACTAGGTATGTGGTGCGCCACATATACATATGTTGTCTTGGATTAAAGATGCTCCTCAGTTTGGTAAAGAATGTGATGGCTGTGTGATGGGGTTCATAGAAAAATATGTTACTTGTTCCATTCCTTCTCAGCATGTGAATACTGATCTACAGAACAAGGTTGAAAGATTGCAAATGCACTCATGTGGTAAGTACTGTCAGACAAAATACAAAAGTAAAGAAAAGTACTAGACTCAGTGAAGATTTGCTATTCCAAGGCCTGTGACACCAGTTGGTCGAGTGAATAGTTTGAGGTCATCTGTTCGACCTCATGTTACTGGTAAGTCACCAAGAAATACCTATCATATAAAAATAGATAGGGAATGCCAATTCATTAATGATTACAATCCTGTCATTGCTGGGCTATGAAATGAAAATACTGATGTATAGTATATGTCACAACATAAATTACAAAATCTGCAAAGGCATTGCAGCTGAGGTATGGGCAGACTTATCAGCAGATGAAAGTCTTAGTCAGAAACCTCTAAGCTTTGTTCTGAAGATGCTCTCACATAGAGAGTGTGGTAACTACGAAGCTGCAGATCAGCTAACCAGTTCCCGTCTGTATGGATGTAGCATGAATGTGCTTTGTTTATTTCTAGGCCCAGCTAGTTCTAGAAATCGGGTACTGAAGTCTTTGGGTGAAAGTCAGCAGTAGCAGTCACAATACTTGACAGTATAGAGATTCTGAAAACCAACTTTATTGATACATATTAACCAAAAAGATATGTAGAGTCGGAGGATCTTTGTTTATTTGGAGTAACAGAAGTAACAGAACGCTACTCATATCAAAATATAGAAGCAAACAGTGACAGAGGATGGTTTAAAGTACACGGATGTACTGGTTGTCTAGTGAGAAATTAAAAGGCAAGCCTTATCAACCACATAAAACTGTCTTGCCAAAATACTGAGAAAATCTTTTTATTTTTAAAAAAAAGCATAATTACATATCCAAGATTTGAGTAGTACTTGGAGTTACTGGAGAAAGAACTACATCAAGAAGAACTTTTGGCAGCTGAAATGGCAAAAGAGACTTCTGAGGGAAGTCAAGATTCTGCAGCAGGAAGTCAAAATGGCCTTGGTGTGCCCTATATTCAATACACTATATTCAAACTTATTTTGAGCTTGCCATGGAAGTTTTAGAATGTGCAATGCAACAAACCATAGTTACAGATGTGAATTGTGAAGAAATAGTTAGTGAACTTAATGTAGAGCAAAAAGAAGTTTATTATAAAATTAAAGAAAGGTTCTTACATGTTTACAGCATGACAAGCATGAATGTTCTTGTTTTCAATACACACCTGTCTTGTTGTATATTAGTGGACACGCAGGTAGAGTTACATCTGTTTTAATTCATGCTATACACCAAAATGTTACTGAATGCTCTTTGTCATGTATTGTAACTGCTCCAACAGGTTTGGCAGCATTCAATGTAGGAGGTGTTACTTTACATCAACGGTTGATGCTACCAGTGGAGCATGACAACAACCTAGAGTATCAAGTGCAGCACATGAAGTATGAAGAATTCTAAGAAAATTAAATACCTTGATTGTAGATGAAGTAAGCATGGTGTCTAACCTGATGCTAGCTTTCATTCACTTGTGAATGCAAGATAATTTGAAGACTGACTACAGGGTTTTGTTTAGAGGTAAACATGTACTTCTTTTTGGAGACTTGTTACAATTAACTCATGTGAAAGGTCAACCAGTTTTCAAAATAGTGCAATCTAAGGATAGTCACAAAGCTTTAGGCAGTATTGGTAATGTTAACTTTTTTAATTGTTTTGAATTCCAGGAAATTGCCATTAACATGAAACAATCATATAGGTGTTCTTGAGGAGAATGTGAATGCAGTCTTAAAGGGAAGACTGATTTCTAACATGTTTCATGCAGATTGCAGTCCACCTGATTTCATGTTGACTCTTCAACAAATATGTAGTTCTAGTGTTGCTTTGATGTGCACACGTGCAGAGTGTAACAAGTCTAACTCTATAATACTATTGTCACAGAAGCAAAATATAGTGAAGATAAAATTGTATAATGTTTTAGATGGTCATGTTATGCCATTAGAGTAGGATAAATTAGCAAAAACTTGATTAGTTTAACTAGAGAATTAAATTTCTAAAACAACAGGTTTAGAAGCAGTTTTAAAACTGTGCATCAATGTACAAGTAACGTTAAGGAGAAACTTGATTGTAGGAATTGGTCCAGTCTATGGGGCAATGGAAAATCCTCACAGAACAAATATTGAACACGTTGAAGTAAAGTTAGTTTGACCATGTAGAAGAAATTATTTGATTTCTCAGACCTCAGACCTCTGCACATGTCATGCTTTCTAAAGATACATTTATGAAATGAACTCTACCACAACTCCGGGGTTTTTTGTTTGGTATCAATTTACAAAGTTACCATGCTCCTGATTATTATTTCAATTCGAGAAGGTGTCGCAGGTTGTGTGGAGCAAGAAAAGGGGACACTGGTGACCCCGACCCCTTGGAGCAATAGTTGAAAAGACTTCTCCACACCTCAAAAAAGCACCACACTGAGTATTTGTGAAGGGTAGGTTGGTTTATTATATTAAATTGAAAATGCCCTTTACAGATAAGGGCATTTTCAATTTAATATAATAAACCAACCTACCCTTCACAAATACTCAGTGTGGTGCTTTTTTGAGGTGTGGAGAAGTCTTTTCAATCATTCATTTATGAAAAGAACACTGTTTCAATTGTGCTCTGCATATAAAATTACTTTTCATAAATCACAAGGGTTGACTTTAGAAGCAGCACTCATTGACATTGGTCATACAGTGTTTAAAGAAGTATGTCATATATAGCTCTGGCACGTCTGAAACATATTGAAGGTTTAGTTTTAATAAACTTTTATGAATGAAAAGTGACAGCTGACATTTCTTGCATTGAAGAATATAATAGGTTACGTTTACTATACGTGTCTCACCTGAACTTTAAACCTGTACCTACACAGCCAGGAAACATATGATGTCAGTGAAACTAAATTCAAATAAAATGATTTGGCTTAAGATTAAAAAAACACAGCATATTCCGGAGCTGGAGGGTCATTCAACTATGACCTACTATCATTTAGTAATGAACCAGGTATTGAATAATATTCTAATGCAGGTTTGTTCATGTTATTTCGAATGACACCATTGATGCAAGAAATAGCTTCCACAGCAGAGAAACAGCTTTGTGTGGAACTTTAATTTCTTAAAATATCTGTAGATGAAAAACCACACAGTATAAACTTGGCAATGCCAATCGGAAATGTAGTAATTGTTGCAAGTGAAAATCAACAGTGTTCTCAAAATACACAGGACGATAGTCAAGAATGTGTAATGACTGTCTTCGATTTATTACTGCAGGACACTGTTAGTGTAGATAGATATGTAGGAATTAGTTATGTGTGGAATCACATGTGTCCACATTGTAACAAAGATTACACTACATGTGATATTTCTGAAAGATTTGTACATGTTCATATCCCTGATCAAAAAAGTATAAATGTGTTTGACCTTCTAATTAAAGCATTTTAAGACATACAATGCAGTGACTGTGGTTGTAATTTATAATCTACACTGCAAAATCTAGTTTTTAATTAGTATGTATTGATAAAGTTTCAAAGATACAGTGTAGATGGTAAAAACATGACCACATCAGTGATTAATTTAGTAAATAGTCAGGTTTCTATTAGTAAGAAAACATTTAAGACGTGTGCCATTATTTTTCATGATGGGGCATCAATTCACTGTGGACATTTGACAACATGGGTGCGTACAGAAGCAGATTGACTTGTTTGTAATGACTCTATAGTCACACACCAAGCTAGATTGCCAAAGGTTTTAAAGAATGCTTACTTAATGGTGTTTGAACCAACGTTTCCAAATATATGTGTAATATTCTTTGTGAATATTAACATGAAAAATAAAAGTTTGAAATGGAAAAATAGGGTAACTAGTGTTTTATGTAAGGTAGAAGATGCATTGTTACTAGTATGCATTTTTAAATATGTATGAAATAAATGTAGAGGTAATATTCAACGGATTACATAATTTAGAAGAGAAAACAGCATTCTGCAATCTTCTACTTCTGTTTTATTATGTAACACAGTTTATATTTTAATATTTACAAGTGTTCCCTATAAGTACTAGGCCTCAATAGCTTCAAATCTGTCTCCCTAAATATCAGTTCTCTACCAGCACTTGACACCTTATGTCTGCACTTACCTTTGATCTTCCCACCAGCTGGCTGCACCTTCTTATTGCGTTTATTTATTCTATTTATTTTTTACTGTTGATCCCATGTACTGCACTGCCTTCTTCCCTTCTGCCCGCACTTGTCCCCTTCTCCTGCAGTTGCGCGATATGAATGCCACCTGGACTAGTAAGATCATTGTCTCTGTCTTCCCTCTGTTCCCCCTCCCTTGCATTTGTATTTGTATTTGTATTTATTTTATTTGTATTGCGCACCTTGCCCTGGGGCATCTGGGCACATAAAAGGAAGTGGTTTTATATAATGAAGATGCAAAAAGTGGTTACATACAATCAAGAGGCAGTATTCCCAAGAGGAGTGTCACAGCATACACTAACAGTGCCGATGCAAACATCACAGGGAAGTACAAGTAACAGTGGTTACAATGTAAAATATAGTACGATGTGTAGAGAGGGCTGGGAAAACAAGGTTCAACAGGATTACTGTGATGAGAGTGGTTAAGTGGACGCAGCAAATGCATCAAGCTCATATAGCCATGATTTAGTTTTATTCTTAAAGAAATGAATGGAAGGTTCTGTTCTGAGTGTGGTGGCTATGGTGTTCCAAAGTTTGGCTGCGAGGACTGGGAAACTAGATCCACCAGCCGTCTGGAGCTTGTGACTGGGTATGGTAAGTGGTTTATAGTGACATTTTCAAATGTCACAATTTCAAATGCCTTTTTCTCGAATGAAAAATGCTGGAAAAAAAATTTCTAATGTTTTTTTTAATTTTTTTTTTTAATTGGGGGGTTTCCCTCAACACCCTGTTTTTTTTATTGACACTTTTTTTACTAACTAAACCCAAAAAAACATATAAAATACAAATATATATTAGACTTTTTTTCCGACTTTTTTTTCCAACAAAAAGGCATTCAAAATCGTTCATTCGTAATTTTAACTGGATGCCATGGTAAGTGTATGTATATGCGCAGACCTCAAGGGCCTGGTGGCTGTGTTGCGAGAAGCGGTTGGTAAGGTATGCAGGTGCAGAGTTGTTCTGGACCTTATGTGTTAAAGCAAGAGTTTTGAGCGAGATACGGTGGGCTACTGGGAGCCAGTGTAGATTACGTCTTGTGTCAGAGATGTGTATTCTCCTAGCATGGTTAAGAGCCACCCTGATGCATTGTTCTGGGTAACCTGTAGCTTATCTATGTTTCTTTGGATGGCTCCTAGATATAGGGCGTTACAATAATCAATTTTAGACAAGATGAGGGTTCTAGCAAGGATAATGCAATTTTCAGTCATCAAGAAAGGTCTGCAAGCCGTGATGAGTTTGCATGTTTAAGCTGATGCCGAGACCACGGCGTTCATTTGTCTACTCAGAGATAAAGTCAAATCTAAGTAAATGCCAAGTGTTTTAGAAGTGTTGAATACTTTGATACAGTTCCCATCGATAGTAAAAGATTTGTAGGCTGAGTCAAGTTTAGTGAATTTGATGTGGGAGCCGAGGACAAGAAGCTCATATTTTTCATCATTGAGGCAGAGCCCATGATGAGCCACCCAGGCCTAGATTATTGAGTACACTTCATTGAGAGCTTTGGAATCAGTTACATAGTCGCCTGTGATAGGGATGAGTATCTGCGTGTCTTCCGGGTAGTTAGTGTATGACACACCCAGGTAGTCAAGTATGTCAAAGGCTTAGCAAACACATTGTACAATGTGGGGGATACACACAATCCTTGTGGGACTCCACACGGGACTGGGGCTGGTTCAGCAGAGGGCGAAGTTGAAAAAACCCTCATGATTCTATTGGCCAGGAAGGAGCTGATCCAGGATGTGCCCACGTCATAGAAATGTGCAGCTGTTTTGAGGTGGTGACAGAGGATGTGATGATCTACCAAATGAAAAGCTACTGAAAGATCAAGGAGGAGTAGGAGTGTCATCTTGCCCTTGTATTTCAGATCCTCAATTTGTGTTTTTAAGTTGATCAAGGATGTCTCTGTCCCGTGTCTAGGACTGAATCCTGATTGTCTTAGGCCCAGTAATGTGTTTAATTCTAGGTAGTCCTGAATTTGTAGGTAGGCCGCCCAGTCCAGGATTTTTACTAGGTAAGGCACCGTAGTGATCGGCCTGTAGTTAGATGGGTTGTTTGGGTCAAGTGTAGGTTTTTTGATTAGTGGGATGACCCACTCGTCCTTAAGGTTATTCAGGACAATACCAGATATAAATGAGGCATTTATGAAGGTGGTGATAAAGGGAGCAAGATTGTGCGCTGCCTCCTTAATGATGGGAGCAGGGTATGCGTCCCCTTGACAATTAGAAGGTTTGAGCTTCTTGATAATATTTTCAACTTCCCAAATGGCGAAAGGCGAGAAACCGTTTTTAGGCGTGGGGAGGTTGTGACATGGGGAGTTAGTTGAGGAGTCTGAAAGGTTACTTCTTTTGGCAATAATTTTACTTTGAAGCATAGAGATTTTGTCTAGGAGTACCTTTGGTGCACCAGGACTTGCCTCGTCATGTCTTGAAACACTTGGGTATAGGCGCGTTATACATGCCATTTCATATCATATCATATGAAACAAGCAAACAGTTGAATGTAGATAAAAAAACCATAACGTACAATGTTTGTAAAATAAATTACATATAACTACTAGTAGGAGTTTTAGGGAAGGATTTAGATATATTGTTTCTTGATTGTCATGTGTTTAGGTGGTGATAATAGGGACGGACACGTTTTTTAAAAGTATTCCAATAAATTTAAAATGAAAATAGCTTACTGTAATTGTTAGTTTGTTCAATGTTTAAAGATCTTCTATTTGCAGTGTGGAAGTTTTCAGAAAAGTCATACGATCTATTTTGTCATTGCACCATGTAAGTTTTTTTTTTATAGTCATTTATGCAAAATTGTCATTAGCTTGTTAAGTGTGTAGGTGGCCAAAAACAATGATGCCCACCAAATTGAAAAAGAAGTATTCTAATGGCAATTAAGAAATAATTACTATAATTTAAAATGCAGTTTGATTTAATTAAAATAGGTATTCGACACTGATGTGATGTCATCAATGACATTTGTGATGTCATCTTTGATGTCCTGGGTGTTAGTGTTAGCAGTGCACGGTGGCGCGAGTTATGGTTGCTTATCTTACCATAACTGCCGAATTTCAGGGGTTTTTCGGTTTTACTTTGAACCATAAAATCCCTTTAACAATGTTTTTTTACTGAATTTCATAGGTTTTTAGTAGCGCAACTTAACCATAACGTCCCTTTAACAAAGTTTTTTTACTGAATTTCATAGGTTTTTAGTAGCAAAACTTAACCATTACATCCCTTTAACAAAGTTGTTTTACTGAATTTCATAGGTTTTTAGTAGCACAACTTAACCATATTATCCCTGACTTTAAATACGTGTAACATAGAACATACTGAACCCCTAGCTAGTGATTTCGATGTCCGCGGATTACCGCCATACCGCGGACATATAAAAAATCTGAGTGTGGTGAATGTACATTTAAATAGTGTGCCCCATTTCCCCTTTGAGGTTGGCTCTGAAAAGAGCCATTTTTTTTTGGTTTTTTTGCAGATGCTTGACAGACACCTGTTATTTTGTATTTTTTTTTCTTACTTTACTTCTAAAATCTTCACATAACCTTCTCCAAAGCAAGCCTTACATTCCAAAACAGCATGGCATTTCCCATAAAAGATAAGGAAATGCCATCTTCTTTAAAATAAACAGCATTACTGGAATCAATATTCTCATTATTACAGAAGAACATACCAGCTCTAAGCATGAAGGCACACATGCCTCGGTTGATTACACACCTAGCATTGTTTTGCTGAGGACAAAAAACTGAACTATTGTCCCATATTGCCCAAGGTAGTAATCCAGAAAAATTACTTTGGCATTTGGAAGGATGTTCATTACAGCTTGAACCAAGTGTTCCAAATCTGCCAACAAAGTAGGGGCTCTGACATAGCCCAAATGGAAACCCCCATAGTGCAAAACTACCACATGGGGACTATTCATCCGTCCCATATCTTCACAAATTTGTACAAATCCCTGTACATTGCAATCAGGCACAGTGCTCCACACCACCTCCACTCCTTTAACATCAACATTCTTTGCAACATGCCTGCATTGAGCATACTGGTGTACACCATGCACAAACATATCTCCAAGCACCAACACCCTGACTTTCTCCACTTCTGCCATCTTCACTACACACAGTCTCTTTCAAAACAAATCCACAACCTCAACATCTGATTGGCTGATCCCTACAGTCTTCTTTCCATGCTGGATTTGCTGGAAAACCGCGGTGTCCGCGGACTGCTTAACTCTTGGACAGCCCTTCTACCATTTCCACTTCACTCTCTGTGCCATTCCCTCATTGTATACAGCTAAGCAGTCACACAATACGGAGAACGTCCTCCGAACACCCCCATTTTCTTTATGTACGAACATTTCAGGACACTGCGAGTGTTCTTCTGGCTCACTCTTTTTTCTTTTGCTGACATATCTAGGCCACATGGTTTTCTTCAGTAACAGTCAGAAACTAAAAATTGTATTTTATTTGTAGACGTATCCTATAAGTAGGTTCTTATAGTAATTCCCTTAGAGTCCAGTCACATCATATGAAACATATACATAGGGGAAGACACAAGCTTTAAAGACAGCATTATTTTCATGCAAATAAATGATGATTTCTGTTTCAAAGCTGCTATTTACCCTATGTATATGTATATTGGTATGTGTTCTTGTCTCTTTGTGTTTTCTCTATAGTAATGCAATTATGTAATACATGCCTTTTATTAGCTACTTATTACATATTTCACAGTACACAAAAATCTATTAAGAAAACAATTATCATTTCATTATTCAACATATTAACATTACGAATATTATACCTTCATCTTGTACGCTGCACACAATGCTATGTTTCTGCATTAGTAGCTTAGTATACTAGATAGAACCCCATAATAGAATGCTATTTATATCAATGCATCGTTCAAAGCACTAATTAGGGAACGATATTTATTGCAATGATCCTTGACACTTTTTTCGCAACATTATAATAAGAATCCCTTGTACACATATTTCATGAAAAGTTGTCATCAATGACATTTGTGATGTCATCTTTGATGTCGTGGGTGTTAGTCTTAGCAGTGCACGGTGGTGGCATGAGTTATGGTTGCTTAGCTTACCATAACTGGCGAATTTTAGGGGTTTTTCGGTTTTACTTGGAACCATAACGTCCCGTTAACAAAGTTATTTTATTAGCACGCAAACAATATACAAAGATGGAGTGTAAAAAGCAATTTCTCAGAGATGGCTGTACACAGAATGTTGCAAATTAAGAATTTATGGTCGTTTACAGTGAAGGTCAGCTGCTTCCATTTTTTGCTTGCGTGCCGGAGAGGCCCACGACCTGCACTATAAGGTTCTATTGTTTATTGACCTTGACAGACAGGGATCGTGATAAAAGACTTCTTTTGAAGGAGTGTTGCAAAAACGTAAGACACGATAAGGATGAAATTTCTGAAATGAAACCACTTTTATATATTATAGCACTATGAGAAAGATCGTTGGCACAGACGGAGTTGTATTTTGGGACTGCTTACGCTTAGACAATGGAAAATGCCAATATAATGTAAGTAACCCTTTAGATTATTTTATACCGGAATATAATAACAATAGCGTGGCGTTAAAGCCCGGTTAAGGTGTACTTGTTCGTTCAATGTGGCATAGTGTTTTCTACCGCGCACTATCACTGTCGAATTGGTCCCCTGTCGCTTAGAGGGCTCTGAAAAAGGCAGAGGCCAGAGGGTGGGTTAATGGGAATAAGTTAACATACTCAATTGCACTATCCTTGCTAGCAAATAGTTTCACGCCCTAATAAATAAAATGAATATTTTTAATGAAGATCGGCTGGTGAGACTAATTTATGTTTTTTAAAACAGTTACGTCCTTCCGTATTGTCAATGCCACGATTTTCAGACCCCAGCCGATGGTTTCTTTAACTGCCAGATGCAGCTCCATGTAAGCAACTTTATGACCCTCAGCATTTTATGGGACAATCGCCAAGGACCAATATGCCCTTACGCAGTACTAGCGGCTAGAAGCAACATACCAACCATTACGGTGGTCTAATGCCTCGTTGTTGGAGCAGCCTTCCGATCATCAGTGCGACTATTTGCTTCTTTTATCATAAACCAACAGCCTTTGTACCCTAATGCCTCGTTGTTAGAGCAGCCTTCCGATTATTAGTGTGACCATTTGCTTCTTTTATCATAAACCAACAGCCTGTTTACCGCAAAGGAACAGCGCGTGGCTCAAGATGAACTTTTGCGGATCGACAACAAAGACACATGCAAATCGCTGAATATTCTCTAAACATTTGATGTCAAACAAATGTACTTTACGAACTGTACAATCTTGCTGTTTGCTTTTAAATCACAGTTTCATATTCCGAATTGTGGCGCGCTGTGTTGTGAGATGATGTGTGTTGTTTTCCGGGTTCTGTGTAAAGTCGCGTAGGACTGGAGACGACTGTGTGCGTTTGACTAGGCACCCTGTAACGTCACAGAGAGTGGCGGCGAATATGAATGCTTTGATAATGTCAGGCTTAGGAGCGGGACACATAATTTAGTGTCACAAAAGCAGGTCAGCCAGGTCGGTGGCGCAAGTGATAGGATTATCACATAATGTTGGCGCACAGCAGCCTGATTTATTGTTTCTTTAGTGGACAAAAAGTCGGGTAAGGCCCATAGGAAATTGTACTATCAGCGGACATAAGGAGGGTTCTTAGAACACTTTCAACCTGACAATGAACAATACGAACAGCGTTCTCAGAACACCCCCATTTTGTTTAATTGCAAACATTTCGGGACACCGCAAGTGTTCTTAGAACACATTCAACTTGCCAGAATACAATACGGACAGCGTCCTCAGAACACCCTCATTTTGTTTATGTACGAACATTTAAGGACACTGGGAGTGTTCTTAGCTCAATTTTAGCTTGCTTGCGAACAAAACAGACACATACTCCGTCCTCAGAACACCCCACCATTTAGTTTATTTACAAAATTTCAGAACAGCCGTGTTGTCCGCAGACAAACCAAACACTACAAAAGTGTCTAGCACATAAAAAAACCAGAACATTGAACCTATCTCATACTCCCTCACCCTCCCCAAACACTCTTATACAGCAACACACTCCACTAAATACAATTTTTAATCCAAGTGTCACCGCGCTGTTCGCGGTCAACGGCGAATGCAAGATGGCGGGCGCCACAGAAAATCTGACACGCTCCATGCCCCACGCCATCCAATCAGCGAACACGTCGCATGTCTGCGGACATCACACAAGCCGCTCGGCCAATCAGGCCGCTGTCCGCGGAGCGAACCGGGAAGTCCGTCCGCGGAGCGAACAGAGATATCACAAATTTGTTTGCCTTACGCTTTGTTCATTTTTAAAAAATACTACTGGACGGATTTACACCAAATTTGCAAAAGCACGCTTTCGGGACCAAGCCCCCGCTCCTGCCACAAATTTAGTGTAAATCCGTCCAGCGGTTTGGGCTGTAGGCGTGCGCAAAGTTTTTTCCCATTATGTCTATGGGAAAAAACATACGTTTTGGGACCCCCCCTATAACTTTTCCCACTCTGGACCAAACCTCTCCAAACTTTGCAAAAGATTTCAGAGCCATATTCTTTCTTTGGAAAGTTTGGTGAGGATTCGTCCAGAGGGAGCGAAGTTATAAGCCGCCCAAAAAATGCTCTTCCTATGGAAACACCAACTTAACCATAACTACATGGACGCTAATGCGTCCATGTAATATTGGTAATTGGATAAATAAAACAATTATGAAAAATGCTTTAGCTATTAGACAGTCAAAATAGCGGTATACACCTATGCTGACAACTGATGGCTATTGTCAATTTTAGACTTGCCATGGGACTAGTTTTTCTTGACTGCAAATCCTAAAAAAAGTACTTGTTATATGTTGTTTAATTCTATTCTGGTGTTTGTGGCCAGTGGCCCCACACACACACTATAGTAATATGTGAGTAGTAAATATAGGTAATTTAGTGGAAGCATACAATATTTGTGAAATGATGCAATGATATAATTGAAGTGTATACAGCATTTATCATTGTAGTGCAATTGAGGATAGTGAGAAATGTATTGGTTTATCTTTGGTATGGTTACTTAGTTGCATACAGTAATAACGCTGGAATCACTCATTCTTTTTTGTGAGAAAACAGTACAATTTGTGAAGCAGGATAGTTTAAAAGCTTTAATTTCATACCATTTTACATATACATTTACTTTTCGTGACCCTCATAAACAGTGCATTTTATGTACTAAGTTTGGTACAGCATGGGTGTGTGCTACACTGTTATTGTATTGACATGAAGCAATCATTGGGAAAAACCAAATCCATAAAGAATTCAAAAACAATTACAATTATGGGAGTGTAAGTGTAATAGTATGTGTGTTTGAAATGTGTTGTACATAAGGGAATGTTTAAATTAGTTTGATACCTGTTGGTTTATTCTGAATATATAAGACTTTACAAGATGTTTTGCAGAAACAAGAACTGTGATGTCATATTTGACGTGTATTCCAATGAAAGGTATTTTTGAAGTATTTAGATACCTGTTGCTCATTTCTCACCATCTAGACTTTTAAACGTACTATTGTTGTATTGTGGCTGTAGTTAGATACCTGTTGGCACATTATAACTGTTTATTGTGCTAGCGTTTAGTGAATAAATTTGGGTTGAAAGAATATTAAGTAGGCATTTGTTAGATTTGCAGATATACTGTTTTGGAATAATGGAAGTGTTGTCACATTCAAACCAAATACTTTTGACAATTGCAGTATAGTGATCTAAAGTGGTTATGGCACCAGTTTGGTAAATCATGCCTACTGTGGTGAAAATGTTCTTGCCAAGAGATACTTGAACCTGTGTAAAGCTAGCAAGCTTAAAGTTATTGTTGGTACTATCTGCGTTGTACCTTAGAAGCATTTGTATGACATATTGGCTATGTGAGATTAATGGATGTCTGAATTGCAAAAAGGGCATAATATGCGATGATTACATTCTGCAGAAGCTGGTGAAATGTAATGGATTCAAAATTTGGTATGGATACATATACAAATCATGCATTAGGGATGTGCTCTTGTTATCATGATTGCACTAGTGCATGCATGCAGATGGGGAGCAGGTGCAAGTGGATCTAGGTCACCTGGACTAAGCACTGCCCACCTGGCACCTTCCAGGTTGTCACTCTTTTTTCCCACTTAGCAAGCCCCGCCCACCATGTGCCTTCCTGATTTTCGCTCTGTTTCCCCTACTTAAGGAGCCCTTCAGCCTCTTTTCCTTTGGAGATGGGGAGCAGGTTCAAGTGGATCTAGGTCACCTGGCCTAAGCCGCGCCCACCTGGTGCCTTCCTGGTTGCCACACTTTTTCCACACTTAGCAAGCCCTGCACACCAAGGGCCTTCCTGGTTGTCGCTCTTTTTCCCTACTAAAGGAACCCTCCAGCCTCTTTTCCTTTGCAGATGGGGAGCAAGTGCAAGTGGATCTAGGTATCCTGGCCTAAGCCTCGCCCACCTTGGCACCTTCCTGATTGCAGCTCTTTTTCCCCACTTAGCAAGCCCCACACACCTTTTCCCTTCCTTGTTGCCATTCTTTTTCCCTTCTTAAGGAGCCCTGCAGCCACTTTTCCTTTGCAGATGGGGAGCAGGTGCAAGTGGATCTAAGTCACCTGGCCTAAGCACCACCCACCTTATTAGCCCTTCCTCCTTTTTCCAGCTCTTAACTCTTAGATCAAGGGCATGTCACGCCCGGGCATCCAAAGCGAATGGCTGCCGAAGAAAAGGGCAATTCCTGTTTGGACCTGTTTTGACCAGGAGGTCCCAGGGCCCCACCCCCTGCTCAGACAGCAGGTAAGCATGCACCAACATCTGTTTATTCCCTCTGTCCCCACATGCCATCCCCACCCACTGTGGTTCCCCTGTGATGTTCGCTTCTGCCCTCCTCCCTTCTCGCACACAAGTGTTGCCTGTTTTGCTTGATTCTTCTACCCCCAAACCTCTCCAGCCTACTTCTGTAGGAATCTGTCCTGATACATTCTGGTTTCACCATCACAGTCTTGTGGCCAATGCTAGATTTGACCTTTATGGACTTCATTGATTCACAGTGTAACACCCTTTCTCAACTCTAATGCTGGACTTCCTTTGCATCTTGTACTCATGGTGACCCTGAATCATGCTGTTCCCATCTTCATATTCTTTCCTATCTTGCAACATTATGTGTTACTGCTGACTTCTGCAATTGTATTCATTCGCCCCTCTTGCTGCTCTTTTTGACTGCTTATGCTCTTTTCCTTCTCCCTTTTCCTATCTCCTCCCCTCCTCCACTCCTCCTCTTACTTTCTACTATGCACTTACTCTATCAGAATTGTCCCTGGACCTAATATGGTAGCAACCTCGTCTGTCTACACCTCTCTCCCCTTACTTGCCCCCCTTCCAGCACTATCTGAAGTGTCGTCAGGCCTAGTACGATAGTCACTTGTTTTGTTCCACCCCTCCCTTTCTGCACACCTCTCCCTCACCTTTTGTTTTTCTCCGGCTCTATTAGAAATGTCGTCAGGTATAGTACAGTAGTTGCCTGTCGGTTTCCATTTCCTTCCCTCTCTCCCCTCCCTTCCATATCTATGTCTTAGCTCTTGCACTATCTTAAATGTCAACAGGCCGAGTATGATAGTTAATTTCACATCCTTACTGTTCATGGCTTGGAAGAATGTCATTATATTTTTCCTTGTTGCCTCCCTTGCCTTGAAGCACATTGAAACACATTGTGTATAGGTGCTATATCAATAAACTATCATATCATATCCACGTGTAAGAAATCTGAAATAATTCATTTATAGGGATGTTTTTGATTTCCAGTAATTGTAGTTAGTACATTAAGAATTCTAATGGATCTTCCTGTATGTTTATGGTAAAATGTACCACTCCTGCAAAGTAGTACAATTCTTGCCGTATACCTGAGACACTGTAAGTGCTGTCAAGATTCTTTGTGGCATTTCTATGAAGGACAAGTATTTGCAAACACAACTGGTATGAGTTGTTTCATAAATGTTTTGAACAATTGGCAGCAATCGGAAGAGAAGATTGTCACTTTTGCATAACAATTTACTCCAGTTGTGTTTCTGAATTTGAATGGACTAGAGAGTTGTGTACCTGCATTCTTTGATGGGCTTGCCTTTCTTTTTTGAGGAGAGATAGTTGTATCTTTGTCTTCTGATGGATGTGTAGTTGATTGTGTAATCGCCAGTCTTGAGGTTGTATTATTTGTTGAAGAAGTAGGTGCTCATTGTTTCTGTAGCTGAATTGTTGGAATATCTGTTAAAGGTTCACTTTGTATTAGTTTTCTTTTAAAAATTTTTATTTGTTGTTAGGTACAGGGTACATATCTAGATTGGCGATGTACATGGCATGTAGCCTTTTGTATTCTAGGATGCAAGGGATGTCAGTGTTGACTTTGTTTGCATCAAAGTTAACTAGAAATAGACTGTATGCTGACTTTAAAGTGCTACTTAACACTTACATTCTTTACAGACTGTGCTGCCAATGTCTATCAATGCATGATCTAGCAATAGACCTTGCGATTTGTGAATAGTGACAGCATATGCAAGAGATAGAGAGAATTGTTCTCTGAATATGTACATATCTTTTAAAAGATGGAAACGTGCTATTGTGTGTTCAATTGTTTTAACTTCTGCAAGTTCATCAAAGTGGATGTTGACAAACTGAGTGTTGTTGTTATGTGTTTTGTTTTTCTAACCCAGCAACTGTACCAATTGCTCCATTAACTAAACCTTGTTCTACATCAAGGTTATATTTTATAATTACTCTGCAGTTTAGACACAGAGTTTATACTTTTTCTAATCCAGCTGTGCTGGAGATACATTTTCTATGCTATATAGTTGTGCTGTTGCTTGTTGATACATAGGGAGTATCATGCTGTTCTCTTCTAGTTTGTCTGTGAAGCTGATATGCATTAAGGGCATGCATTTTATATTTTGATTAGTTAATTGTTCCTTGATATCAGGAGCAGATGTGTTTTGCCCATATAGCTCATTGGAGTAGTCTACTATTTAAGATGGATGTTTCATCTTTAATAAGAAGAGCAGTTCTAATGCTTTTTTAAACAATGTTAGCATATTTCTGGTCAGCAGACTGACGCATGTTTTGAGTTAGTTCTCTGTAATGAACATGTTGCCAGAGTATTACATTTCCAATGCTGCCGAGTCGACTTCTTGCATTCTGAAAGGAATAAAAGACAACAAGAGGTTGGAAACCATACTTACTTCATCTATCGGGAGCACTTTAATTTGTTTCAGAATTCTGCATACTTTAGTAGCAGCTTCTGCTGATAATTTGTACCATTCTAACTTGTTTTCGTGGTCTACTGGGAGGAGCAGTAGTCGGTGCAGAGTTGCACCTCCTATGTTGTAGGCAGCTCAAGCTCAAAGGATGTCGTTTGTTAAGTTGTGTACAAATGTGCTGATTATTTTATTTTAGACAGTTTTACCAGAAGCAGCTTCACCACTTACATACAGGAGCAGAGGTTTATAATGTTTACTGCTACACATTTTAGTAAAATTTTAAAACCATGTTCAATTTATTCAGTGAATTCAGATACATGGTGAGATGTTCACCATTTAGCTGTGATCTCAGCACTGACAAGTCGTCTTCAGGTTGTTTAGATTGATATGTGATATTTTCTACCTCAGTCATGGCTATTTAGAATGAGTGGGTCTCCAAGTGGTTATTGGCTTCCTGTAAGGGAAAGTTGACTCCCCTCAGGAGTGTCTTCATGTAGTTGAGCTCTAATGTCTTCCTGTTGTAGGTGTTCTTTGTGCGACATTTCTTTGTATTGTTTGAAATTGATATATGTTCTGCTGCTTTTTTGTGCTTTGAGTGCAGCTTCAAATGAGTCATAGTCACCTAATAATTCTTCTTCTTTTCTCCAAGGTTTAACAAGTTGCACCAGGGCCATGTAGTACAGTTCTTTAAGTTGCAGAGATTTAAATGATAACTTCATTTGATTAATTAAGCTGGGATTGATGAGTGTTTGTAGGCATCCTTCACAAGTTGAGACTGAATATTTGCAGGTTTTCTCATCTGCTGTGACATTGGTTTGTAGGAGTAGTTTTGGGCTATGTCACATGTGTTCCAAAGCAGTACTTCTGTTTGGGTATTACGTGTCCCTTAAATAGCTTGTTTAAATGTCCTGGTGTTTGGTATCATTTGTGGTTATTCATTCTATCTCTTGGTAGTATTTTAGGATTCTTTTTTTAAATGAAGCTTGGCCAATGTTTATCCAAACAATGTGTTCAGATTTTCTATGTAAGGCTGTAAATAGTCTGCAGCTTTGTAGCACCCACATCCTCTGTGGGTGAGCATTTTTATACCGAAGCTTTACAATTCTTGTGATAGTGTTTTGTCAGATGATATGTCATCTCTGAGATCTTTTAGCTCTGTTTTCTCAGCTTTGGTGAGCTAAGATGTGAACTTTATTTCAACTGCAGTGGAATTTTCTGCAATGTATTGTATGTCTATGTTTGCATTCCACAAGAGGGCAATGATTGCATTGCAATCATTGATGAACAGGGATGCTTTGTCATTTTGTTTGTGTTTTCTGATGATTTGTCTTTTAGACTGTGTCAAACAGAAGACACAAGGCTATTTACTTGTACTTTTTTGCAAAGTGGTCTAGGGAATCCAAAGCGACATTTGGTATATTATTTAGCTTTGTTTTTATATCTAAGTCAGCAGTATTTGTTACATTAATTTTTTGGGAAGCGTAAGATGTGTGTACATAGTCACTATGGGCTTTATCATGACATGGGTGGTAACCTGGCGCAAATTGTGCCGTGATACCACCCAATTCAATTTGCATTACTGCAACTCAGTCCGACGCAATTTGCACCAGATCGCGATTCCCAGTGGGAAGAGCTATTGACACTGACAGTAATTGCACCGCGTTAATAGCACCAAAAACATCAGTAAACAGGCTCTAAGTGGACATTTTTACCTCCAGCAAAAAGCTGGAGGTAAAATTCCAACTTACCACCAAACTTGTGATGAGTCCAAACCTTAAATACAGCAGTAATATCATTATGACCGCATTTAAGGTCTGAAGTCCAACATGTGATGAGGCCCTGTGTGTGCTTTCTGAAGGAATGTCACAGATAATCTATTTTAAATAAACTGTAAAACAGTGGCATAACTGGCATGGCCAAATTTGGGAGCATCTTTTATCCACAAAAGCACGTGGATGTGTGGTGCTCCTCTGGATTCATATTCTTTTCTCCAAAAGAAGTGTTGTACTTCACCAAGCAGAGGGGTCATTTTATTGCAGATGCAGTACAGCATGGCATGAAGTGATGGTGAACGTACTTTGATAAATTGACAGGGTCAGGAGAACAGGGTGTATTTATATCTGTTAAAAATAAATAAAAGCCTTTTCCTTCGTTCAACGGGATTCCGCAAGCATCCCTCTGGAATGAAGTTAAATTATTTTCCGAGATGGCCAACATGGAATGCAAAGTCACCTTTCTTCCCTTTCAATGGCATCCAGCAAGAGCCGAGGAGAAGGAGTGGCTGATGGGGCAGCATTTGCTGTAGCAGAAATAAGATAAGTAGGTTGCGAGGGTGTGGGAGGGTGTGAAAAAAAGGGATGGAGGGTGGGGGGAAGATGGCAGGTGGGGGAGCCGGCTGTCAGGCTACATGGAATATGGGCTTTCACAGGCGGTTCAAGCCTGCCCTCCTAGCCACCTGATGGGTTGGTTCCCCCCCGCCAGGGTGCTAATAAAGATTAATACATGTTATACAGCCCAAGTGGCCATCATCTGTCTCCATATTCTCAATGTATCAAACTCTCAAAGCATATACACTTATATTAACCAACAATTAATCAACAATAATTAACACAGCTTATCTCGAATACATACAATCAAGGGACATGATAGAAAATATTCATGATTAATTCATGAAAACATACAATTCATCATCACCATACAGGCTGGTGCTTCGGGTATTTTACGCCTGGAGAAATGACAGGCAGAGCGACAATGGTGGAAACTCTATGCGGCCTACCGCAAGGCTTTGAAAATAGCCAAATCTAAGTACTTCGAGGAGTCAAATCAAGCAGCACTAAATGCTCCTAAAAAACTATTTAAGAGTATAAATATATTCACTAAACCAGATAGCAACACACAGATGGCCACCTCACAACTTTTATGTGATGATCTCTCAACTTTCTTCATTAGTAAAATCAAAGGGATCAGGAGTTGAATTGCAGTGAAGGGGTTCCCTAAAGATCGAAAAGGTAGAGACGCGCTTTTCTGATTTCACCTTAACGAATAGGGAGAAATTGATCAAGATAGTAGCAAAGCTTAAATCGAGGTTTCCCCTTGATCCCATCTTGCTGAAACTGTTTAAATCAGTGCCTATGGATTATTTTGACACATTGGCCACAGCAGTTAACTCATCCCTGATGTGGGTCCTAGTCCCCTTTAAACTTAAAGAAGCTTTGGTCATACCTTTATTGAAAAAGCCAACACTGGACACCTCGATTCCGGCATATTATCTGCCTATTTCAGACCTGTCCTTTCTTATGAAAATTTTAGAAGCAGTGGTGAACCCCCAACTGAGAACATTCTTGGAAAGCCAAACATTTTCAATAGCTGTCAAATGGGCTTTCGTCCCTTGATGGGAACCAAATCAGTTCTGCTATCGGTTCATGATGACCTCACAATGATAAGGGACGGAGGCGATACAACAGGCTTCATTCTTTTGTACCTGTCGGCCACTTTTGAGACTATTGACAATGAGATACTGATAGTGAGGCTAGAGGAGGCAGGGTTTTCTGAGGTAGCGTTGAACTGGTTCCGTGCCTTTTTGACCTCACGCTCCCAAATAGTTTCTCTTCACCCCTATCGTTCGTTCCCGGTCTTGGTTGCCTGTGGAGTCCCACAGGGATCAGCCCTTTCTCCCTTACTTTTCAATGTATATATCCACCCCATGATGATTCTTATTCCTTTGTTTGGCTTTATGGTCTTTTCATATGCAGGTAACACACAGATTCTGTTTAGATTACACCTGAAGCAGGCTGATGTAAAGGATAGGCTACAAAACGGCCTGGAAGCCGTCTGGGTCTGGATGGCATCGAATTGGCTCAAGCTGAACGGCGGGAAGACATAGATACTGATCTTGGGTCTGCCAAGAGCACCTGAGGGATGGGCCAATGACTTCTGGTCGGTATCGCTGGGCCTATTACCTAAGCCTGCCAAAGTAGTTTGTAAACTAGGGATTAAGCTATCAGAATCCATGTCCATGGAGGCTCAGGTTAATTCAGTACATGGAGCAGGCTTTGTAAAGCTTAAACAACTAAAGAAGGTTCTTCCCTTTATCCCAGATAGGTTTCATGCTCAAATAGTGGCAGCATGTGTAGATCGGAGCCTATATTACTGTAATGCCATCTATCTGGCATAGCCAGCCTTTCTTATCCAGCACCTACAAGTGCTACTAAATGCATCAGTGCACCTGGTTCACATATTCCAGCTGGAGCAGGAGTAACTAGGGCCTGAAAATCTCTTCACTGGTTACCGATTGAAGCACAGGTAAAATTCAAAGCGCTGTGTATCATGCACCAGTGCTCTAAGAAGCCAGGGGTGTCTAGCCATTCCAGAGAAACTGGATAGATACATCCCGGCACGCTCCTTGAGATCCTGAAATGCAGCATTGTTGCATAAACCCAAATATATTAAAGAACGTCTTGGTGGCAGTACATTTTTAGTGGCAGGGCCCAAGGTTTGGAACTTGCTGCCTGTTAAGCTAAGGAGAATTGACGATTTCCTGTCTTTCAAAGAAAGCCTCAAAACGTTTCTCTTTAGGTAAACCCTCCTCCCATCCAGTTTTTGTGATTCTTCTCAATCTGTCTTGGCTGTCGGCTGTTTAAGCAACATGATGCCTTTGGTGAAAGAGCACTATAAAAATAGCTGATTGATTGATTAATTGTCGGCATTGGTAACTCAGTTCTATTTCTAATTTGGATTATGTACCAATTTTACATGCATTGCTGCTCCTCTAAAACACATTGTGGCTGCTCTACTCATCCATTCCTCTCTGCAAGCTTGTCAGCCATGGGTTCAGGGTGCCGTCAACCTATAGGATTTGAAAGGACCTGTGAATCTCTCTTGGATCACTGTTGGGTTGCTTTGGCTGCCTGACATCTTTGCTGTACATGGAATGTGTGTGGCTACCAGGAGTGGCCCGGGCAGAGCAAAGTGTGTCAGATCATGGGAAGGTTAGTTCCTCTTTTAGTCCTGTGAGGTATGTTCCAAATGAGTGCATCCACCATGGCTCCATGTAAAGGAGTGCCCTGGAACTGTTTGCTGAATTTTTCACGGTGCAATAATCCACCAGACCATATCATCCAGTGTATTGTTAAGAAAGAGATGATCCTTACCTCCCCTTGCGTCACTCCAGGAACATAACATATGTAATAACCAAGGGGGCAGGCGTAACCCCCACGTCCTTCTGTTGCATCACATCCAATATAGAATAACATATATACTATGGCCCTCAACCCCGCAATAAGAAGCCATTTTGAACTAGGCCCAAAGCCATCTTTTCTACTGGGCCTGAAATACAGATCTCCCATCCCCAGCGCCTCAAACCACCAGCCCACACCATTGTCTCCCCCTTGCCAGCTCCGCGCGAGCCATGTTCTCACGCAAGCCCAGCCATGCCTTGTTACTATCCAATAGTATCATTTCCAAATGAATGTGTTCTGCAGAGAGCGTGAGACAGTGACAAGTCATACGCCCTATTGCCCATTCATTTCCACCAAACTGCTGTGCCCTCTCAACCCCCACCCTGCCAGGCCAGAGCCCAACAGCCCTGACCCCCCAGTTCCTTTTATGCTGATACCAATTTGACCCTCCCCCACCTCAATCACTCCAGGACTCCCGCCACAGTCCTAATCTTGTGTAGAAGTATATTTTCGCAAAATCAACACACGCCCACCAATATCACTAGGGAGAGAGGGCCACCAGAAATTGGGGGACAGGCCCGCCAGTGGGTGGGGCAGTAAGGTTTGGGCACCCTGGTGCCAGATTGGCACACCAATGTGCCCCTCTGTGCAAGGGGAGTTGGGTTACCAAAGGAAAAAGTGGAACTGGTGGAACGCATTTTAGGGGGGCTCTGGGGCACCCCAAATGGACGGGGAATTATCTAATTGGATGGGGCAGTGACCCACTCCCCCCACCCGCAATGGAGTGGGTGCCATGTCATGCAGCCCTCCCTGGGCCCAGATGTCTGCTCCTAGGAAGGGACGCCTGGACCCAGTGGGAAGAGTGCCAGACAGCCCCCCTTATCTGCCCCCAGGGAGGGCTACATTAGATGCGCCACACCTCCAATTGGGGTGGGGGTGGAGAGGTGCACCCCCTTTCACATTAGAAAATACCCTGGCAGTGTAGGGTTCCACTCAGCCCCCCTAAAGGTCAGCCTGCCATTGTCAATGTTTTTCTTTGTTTACCAAACTTGCCTTGGCACAGAGGGGCTCATTGGTGTGGCAATCTGGCCCCGGGGTGCCCAAACCTTACTTCCCCACCCTGGGGCCTGTCCCACAATTTTTGGGGGCCCTCTCCCCCTTCACCCCAAAGGGGTGGAGGGAACACCTCATGCAGGCCGCCCTTGGGGCAGATATCTGCCCGTAGGAAGGGGCAAATGGGTATTCACTGGCGGTGAGGTTCAGTAGACCACCAAGGTTGGCTTGCAAGGGGGGGGGGGGCATGCTTGAAAATTATTGATTTTTTTTGCTGGTGTTACCATTGGTAACACATGTTTTTTGTTTTGTTTACAGCTTTTTCTACGTGGGCAGCTGCAACGTTATGTGAGTACTGTTTTTTATTATTCTATGGTTAGGGCCCACTGTCAGTGGGGTGGGTGAGACTGGGGCTGGATTGTTGGTGGTGTGGATGGGAATGGGCTGTCTGGGCAGATATGTTGCTGGACTGGGACACAATTGCAGGGGCAGGCCACAAATGGCCCCCCATGCCAGCAGAACATTGGTGTTTCCCTGGGAGCGGATCCCTCCCACGTGGGTTGTCCGTCTGCAAGCCCAGGCTCAACCTCTGGCTGTGCTTCGTTACAGATGTCACCTCTGGGGAGGAATGGGGATCCTGGTGTGGCTCTCTGGAGCTGCTGCTGTGTTCAGGGAACGGTACACCCACATGGTACATGGTGTCATGATGCCTACCACCGGAGCACCAGGCCAGGCCCAGCACCCCCGGAAGCAGGCATCATGCCCTCGGGTAAAAGCCCAGCGGCCCCTTATAGGGGCTCTTGGACTCAGTCCTGGCGCCTTTGGCGCCAGGCTCATGTTGGACATCAGTCCTGACGCCATAGGCGCCAGGCTCATGTTGGACATCAGTCCTGGCGCCATAGGCGCCAGGCTCATAAGGGGAGGTGTTTTGTGCACTTACCTGATGCAGACCATGCTGCACGCTTCATGCCTCCCTGAGACCTGAAAGGGACTATTTTTTCATAGGGACTATTTTTTCACTCGGGCGTGGCCAGGGAAGGATACATACCTAGTTGGGGAAGTATACATACCTGGGACTTCTTTGGAGGCTATTTAAGCCACGCCCAGACAGCAGCTCATGCTTCGCGTTGTTCTGCTTCCTGCAGCTTAACGCTCACCGTGTCTGCTCCTGCTCCTGGACTCCAGCCACGCCCGCCTCGAACCTGGAAGACCTGCAAGGAAGGAAGAGAAGAGAAAGGTGAAAACCAAGGACTATTTCAAACTTCTTACCTGCATCCGGAATCTTCTCGCCAGCATCCCTGAAGAAAGACTTCCATTTAAAAGCATTGCGTTGCTCGCTGCAGCGCCACGCTTCACTCACCTGTCCTCGAGACATCTCCCGGCTCCATCGCGGCTGTCAACATCGGACGCCACATCTATGCACCTAGGGGAGAGAGGAAGAAACAAAAGGTGAGCAGAAGGAACACAGAAGGAAAGCCTGATTAACAGCCATAATACTTACCGGCTTTTCTTCCACATTTCGGGTCGGCGCCGCCCCGTTGGCAGGTACCGTACCCCGGCCCTTATGGGGAAAGTACAAGAGACATTTCTGGGGAATGATAAGGACATTTAGAGGGATCGCCCTCATCACTACTCACCTCGGCAGTTTAACCCCTCGACGCATCGCCTTCATTCTGCACCTGAAATAAAGGACAGATCACAGGTTAGAAAGACAACATAAAGGAGGCCTCATTTGAACTTTGAACTTTCATACTTACGGTGCATCGCTCAGGAAAGTCAAGTGGATTTTGCCAGTGCCATTCTGAAAACCAGTGAAGTAACTGGACGAACATGCGCCCCTGCACCAGAAGCAGGATGGAGAGTTCATCCTTCCAAACCATAAGGTGAGCTTAAACCGGGGTTTGGAGGAAATTAGAGAGGAACGAAGGGGGAAGGAGGAAAGGGGGGAGCTAGCACACTATTCTGCAGACTGTTAATCCCCTTTCTCATCTGCAGAAGGATATTCCTACGGGCCAGGCAAGCACGATTTGGAGGTCCTGTCCAATCGGTGTTCCGGGTCCTGCGCATCATGCTAGAAGAGGCCACAGCAATCCAGACTAGACCAGCGCCCCCGTGGGAACCAGGTGAGCGTTACAGAACGCGAAGCCTTCCTACAAATTCCCACCCAGGCGCTATGGAAACTTCCGAAACTGACCAGTTGGCCCAATTACTGGGGGAATTACGGGCCGAAGTACACGACGCTCATCAAGAGACTAGTGCCCTCAGGAGGGAAGTGATTGTAATAAAGGATAGAGCTGATGACCTGGCTAGACAGGTTTTGCAAGGGCAAGCTGGACAAACTCCTTTACCCGGTTCCGGGGGGAACCCCGGTCCTGTGGTTTCCAGTAACCCGGTGCAGATTAATCTACCTGGAAACATGCCGCTGGCCCCACCTGAACGCTTTGCTGGGGACCCCAAACGATTCGCCGTATTCATGAATCAGTGTCGTTTGCACTTCCTATGCAGACCTGGGGCCTTCCCTAATGATCAGACCAAGGTAGCCTTAGTGTTGTCATATCTCAGCGGCTGTGCTGCCGATTGGTCAGTCCCACTGGTAACTCAAGATGACCCGATTCTTCGTGATTTTCAAGGATTTCAAACAAGCATGGAAAGGTTATTTGCTCAACACTCCCAGGAACAGGCTCTGGATGACAAACTTCTATCTCTGCGACAGGGCAATCAAGACCTTCTATCCTACATTGCAACCTTCAATAGACTAATTGTAGAAACTGGTTGGCCAGAGGATAAAAGAATCACGTTATTCTATCGAGGTCTACGCGGAGAACTTAAAGATGTCCTGGCACAAGTTGTAAATCCGCCCCAAGAATGCACTGAATATATAGACTTAGTGGTCCAATTGGATCACAGGCTGCAAAACAGAAAAGCAGATCGGTCCAAGTTTGAAACCCGGGTGTTGGCCAAGACCCACGCTAACCCCAAGGGGGCTGATGCCTCGGAGCCTATGCAAATCGGAGGTGTTAAAGGACCCCTAACTCAAAAAGAACGGGAAAGAAGACGACAGATGCAATTATGCCTTTATTGTGGGTCCTCTGGACACTTTCTACGAGATTGCCCGGTTAAGCCGCCCAAGAAGGTGGTAGGTGCCGCTGATAAAATCCATGGAAACTCTGTATCGGGAAACGACCACGCCCGGCAAGCGTAGGGGTCCGCTTGCCGAGCTTGAAAACTAACTCTCAGACCTCGCATTTCATTGTGCCAATGGTCCTCGTAGATCTGGAACAGCCTAAACGGTTGCATGCTATAAAGGCATACATCGATAGCGGGGCTATGGGAAACTATGTGGATCGAGATTTGGTCTCTAGGATAAACTTCCCTCTGCGTTCTAAAACCAACAAAGATGTCATCACCACAGTAGATGGAACCGAAATTGCCTCTGGACCGGTAACACATTCCACAGCTGAGGTGTCACTTGTAGGTCCGGATGGCCATCGGGAGGCAGTTGTGTTTGATGTAATCAAGGCTCCACAGTTTCAGCTTATTCTCGGAATCCCTTGGTTAGAGACACATAATCCTCGAATTGATTGGCGAGCGAAGAGAATAAACTTCCCGGATTGTGCACAAACCTGCTACCCAGAAAATCCAAAGATTAATCTAGCATCAGTAACCTCTGTCCCCGTGCAGCTACCTCCAGAGTACCAAGACTTTCAGGACGTCTTCCAAAAGGAACAGGCCAACACGTTATCTCCCCACAGATCGTACGATTGCCAAATCGATCTGGTATCGGCGCACAACCCCCTTGTAGCAGGATTTACGCCCTTACTGAACCAGAGAATCGCATTTGAGACAATATTTAGATCAATACCTCGCCAATGGTTTCATTCGCCAAAGTCCCCGGCATCCTCAGCTTTGTTCTTCGTGCCTAAAAAAGAAGGCGACCTTAGAACTTGTATCGATTACCGCGCATTGAACCAGATAACTGTTAAAAATCGTTACCCTGTGCCTCTGATCCCTGAACTCCTTGACCAGGTGAAGGACGCTTGCGTATACACCAAGTTAGATCTCCGGGGGGCTTATCATCTGGTACGAGTAAAAGAAGGCGACGAATGGAAAACGGCCTTCCGTACAAAATATGGACTATTCGAATACCAGGTGATGCCTTTCGGGTTGTGCAACGCGCCTGCAGCCTTCCAATTCTTCATGAACGATGTCCTTCGGGAACTCATCGATGTCTGTGTTGTCGTGTATATCGATGACATTCTTGTGTACTCCTCTTCGGAATCTGATCACAGAAAGCATGTCAGGGCCGTCCTAGATAAACTGCGCCAGCACAAACTGTTTGCCAAGCTGGAAAAATGTGTTTTCCATACCACCGAGGTTGAGTTTCTCGGATTCATCCTGACACCTAAAGGGGTCCGAATGGATTCACGGAAAGTGGATGCCATCCTCAAATGGCCATCACCTAGTTCGGTGAAAGGAGTCCAAAGCATGCTTGGTTTTGCCAACTTTTATCGCAGGTTTATCCCGGAGTTTTCACGTGTGGTGCAACCCATCACTGCACTCTTGCGAAAAAATAAACGTTTTGAATGGACCGAGGAAGCCGAACAGGCCTTTCAGGAGTTGAAAGCTAAGTTCACGTCTGCACCTATTTTGAAGCACCCACGTCCCGATCTCCCATATATAGTCGAAACCGACGCGTCCAGCTTAGCCATGGGAGCTGTCCTGTCTCAGAGAGACCCTGAAACCAACCAACTGCACCCCGTAGCATTTTGGTCCAGAAAGTTCTCGCCGCCGGAGATAAATTATGCGATCACCGATAAGGAACTATTAGCCATTAAATCCGCCTTCAAGGCTTGGCGGCATTATCTCCTCGGCGCCCGGCATACCATCACCGTGATCACTGATCACCGGAATTTACAATATTTAAAAACTGCCAAGGCTCAATCGTTTCGACAGCTCCGATGGGCTTTGTTCTTTGCTGAGTTCGATTTTGTAATCACATACCGCCCCGGCTATAAGAATGGTAAGGCGGACGCTCTATCCCGAATTGGAATGGAAGAAGTAGACACAAACTCAGAACCTGTGCCGATAATTCCCGAACAAAGAATTATTTTGGGGATAACCACTTTACAAACCCTTGAAGACATTCAAGCACGAGTGAAACAATTCCTGGACTCTTCAGCCTTGCAGGATTGGATCAAAAGGGGGTCTAACTTTTCAGTCAAGGATGGCTTACCTTACTTCCAAGGACGCTTATTTTTGCCAGAAAAGGAATTGCAAGAACTGGTTATTTCCCGTCATCATGATACCCTGATGGAAGGACATCCTGGCATTGCCAAAACAGAGGAAAAGGTTAAACGAAAATTCTGGTGGCCTTCCTGGCAAAAGGATATTAAATCTTTTGTGATGTCCTGTGGAGTTTGTGCCCAAAACAAAAGTCAAAAGACAAGACCCGCCGGTCTTCTTCAGCCCTTAGACATTCCACCAGCACCTTGGCACACCCTGTCACTAGATTTTATCACAGACCTGCCCTCTTGTAATGGTTACAATACTATTCTGGTCGTGGTGGATTTATTTTCCAAAATGGCCCACTTTATTCCGTTGAAAGGATTACGTTCAGCCTTTGTTCTTGCCAAAGAATTCCTCGAAAATATCATCCGTTTGCATGGATTCCCGTCCATACTAGTCTCCGATCGGGGAAGCCAGTTTATTTCTCATTTTTGGAAAAAGTGTTGTCAACTGGCACAAATCGACATAAGACTCTCGACCAGCCACCACCCACAGACCGATGGTCAGACGGAGAGAACGAACCAGACCCTTGAACAATATCTACGATGTATGTTGCACCAATCGGAGGGTAATTGGAAGGACATTTTATGGGTGGCAGAATATGCATACAATAACTCGATACACTCTGGAACTGGTCAGAGCCCCTTTTATACCCTATATGGACATCACCCTCGTACTTCACCCTCGTACTTCAGACTTGGACTCACCTCTGAGCCTTGAAATGCCCGCAGTGGACCATTTGCATTCTACAATTACTCAAGCCTTCAAGGATGCAACTGCACATTTGCAACATGCGAAAGGGAAATACAAAAAGAATGCGGATCTGCATCGAACAGAGGCACCTCCATACCAAATAGGGGATCAAGTATGGTTGGCTACCAAACACCTATCACTCAAGGGGCCTCAAACTTTTAATCCAAGGTATTTACGCCCTTACTCGATCAAAGCTATAATCAACCCAGTGGCAGCCAAGCTCGATCTACCATCTAACATGCGGATTCACCCCGTTTTTCATGTGTCACTTTTGAAACCAGTGCACCCAGGAACCAGATTAACAAAGCCACCAGAACCGATTCAGATAGATGGGGAGCCTGAATTCGAGGTGAAGAACATTTTGGATTCTAAGATCTCAAAATCAAAACTTTTCTATCTAATTGATTGGAAAGGGTACGGGCCTCAGGAAAGGTCTTGGGAACCCAGTGATCACGTACATGCACCTCGGCTGGTAAAAAGGTTCCATCGGAATTTCCCAAACAAACCGAAACCTCCAGAAGGAATGACCTTGGGAGGGGCCTTGGGGGGGAGTGCTGTCATGATGCCTACCCCCGGAGCACCAGGCCAGGCCCAGCACCCCCGGAAGCAGGCATCATGCCCTCGGGTAAAAGCCCAGCGGCCCCTTATAGGGGCTCTTTGGACTCAGTCCTGGCGCCTTTGGCGCCAGGCTCATGTTGGACATCAGTCCTGGCGCCATAGGCGCCAGGCTCATAAAGGGAGGTGTTTTGTGCACTTACCTGATGCAGACCATGCTGCATGCCTCAGGCCTCCCTGAGACCTGAAAGGGACTATTTTTTCATAAAGACTATTTTTTCACTCGGGCGTGGCCAGGGAAGGATACATACCTAGTTGGGGAAGGATGCATACCTGGGACTTCTTTGGAGGCTATTTAAGCCACGCCCAGACAGCAGCTCATGCTTCGCATTGTTCTGCTTCCTGCAGCTTAACGCTCACCGTGTCTGCTCCTGCTCCTGGACTCCAGCCACGCCCGCCTCGAACCTGGAAGACCTGCAAGGAAGGAAGAGAAGAGAAAGGTGAAAACCAAGGACTATTTCAAACTTCATACCTGCATCCGGAATCTTCTCGCCAGCATCCCTGAAGAAAGACTTCCATTTAAAAGCATTGTGTTGCTCGCTGCAGCGCCACGCTTCACTCACCTGTCCTCGAGACATCTCCCGGCTCCATCGCGGCTGTCAGCATCGGACGCCACATCTCTGCACCTAGGGGAGAGAGGAAGAAACAAAAGGTGAGCAGAAGGAACACAGAAGGAAAGCCTGATTAACAGCCATAATACTTACTGGCTTTTCTTCCACATTTCGGGTCTGCGCCGCCCCGTTGGCAGGTACCGTACCCCGGCCCCTATGGGGAAAGGACAAGAGACATTTCTGGGGAATGATTCTCCCATGTGGGTCTTTGCCGGGGGATCGGGGTAATACATTGTGAGCCGATTTGCAGTCAGACCTCTGTGGATTCCTACGCATGTCCTCTTTTGGGAAATGCCTGGGGTTCCCTGTTTTCCTTGCTTGCTTCGACACCTAGGCCCAAATCTGTCGGTTGCCCACATGAGCCAAATGTGCCATGCCGAAAGGCTTGGGGTTACCTGAGGGTTACTCTTTTCTTTTTGTGCCCCCGGTAGGTGCACCCACACATGTGAGGTACTGTTTTCATCAGGACACATGTGTGATGCAGGAAGGTTGGCCATGTGTTGTTGGTGGTGTGTTTCGGTGGGTAGCCAGATCGAAATGTCTGAGAATTGTCTTGATTTCCAGCTAATTTCAGAGATATTTCCCTTTGTCCACTCATCGAAACACGTCGCCAACAACAGATGTCATACCTTCTTGCGTTCCCACAGGTGTCCCGACGAAAACGGTACCTCACATGTGTGGGTGCACCTACTGGGGTGCAAAAGGAAAAGGGTAACCCACTGGTAACCCAAAGCCTTTCGGCACAACACATTTTTTTCATGTGGGCAACCTACACATTTTTGCATAGGGTGTCGAAGCTAGCAAGGAAACTGGGGAACCCATGCATTTCCCAAAAGAGGAGAGCCGTGGGAATGCACAGAGGTCTGACTTGTGCGAAGCGGCCCAGAATGTATTACCCAGAACCCCACACAAAGTGAACATTGTGTTTTTCCCCCACCAAATATCACACTTTGTCTGGGATTGTGGCTAATAAAAACTGGGGCAATTTGCGCAAGGCAGACCTCTGAGGATTCCCACGGGTGTCCTCTTTTTGGAAATGCATGTGGTTCCCCGTTTTCCATGCTGGCTTTGACACCCTAGGCCCAAACCTGTAGGTTGCCCACATGAACAAAATGTGCTGTGCCGAAAGGCTTGGCGTTACCAGTGGATTACCCTTTTCCTTTTGCGCCCCCGGTAGGTGCACCCACACATGCAAGGTACCGTTTTCGTTGGAACACGTGTGGGGATGCGGGAAGGTAGTCCATGTGTTATTGGCGGTGTGTTTCGGTGGGTGGCCAGAGCGAAATGTTTGAGAATTGTCTTTATTTGCATCCAATTTCAGAGACATTTCCCTCTGTCCACTCACTGAAACACGTTGCCAACAACAGATGTCATACCTTCCCGCGTTCTCACAGGTGTCCCGACGAAAATGGTACCTAACATGTGTGGGTGTACGCTTCTCCAAATGGGAAAACCCCAGAATCGAAGTAATGCCATAGCACAAAATAACACGACAAGGTCTCAACTTTTTGATGGAAGGCTTAGATAGATTCAATGACATGGTATAGATAAAGGTTTTTTTTCTTAGTTTTTAAACTTTTTTTTACAAACCACATATCTTAAAAAAAGAGATCCATGAATATTCAGAAAAGCAATGCATCACTCCATTCCCCAAACTCTTCTAGTTAGGAAATCATACATTTTTATAATGTTTCACAAAACAAGCAATACCATAGCCAAAAACTAAGACTTGGTACACATTATGTTTAGGCTGACAGCCTAAACTGGTGTATTTAGCATTTGAAAATAAGGAAAACCAATGTGGTGAAGAATGCCAAGCATACATTTTTTGAAAGAGCACAGGCTAACCTTGTCAATGATAGGTGACTTGCACCACAAAATCATACAGTGCCTAAAGCAGAACCAAATGTAGGGGACATTTGGAAAATGATAGGGCTGTGTAACAAACCCCAGTAGGAAATGTATGAAAACGTTTTCACAACAAAGAGAACAGTAAAAATATCCTACCTTCCCATATTCCCACAGGCATCCTGATGAAAATGGTGCCACACATGTGTGGGTGATCTGGCCTGGGCACAAAGTGAAAATGCTAAACCACTGTTACACCTAATGCCCTGGTGAAGACTGGATCTAGTCTTGTGAACAACCCATACATTTGGTTCTGGGGTATCACAGCCACCAAGGAAAACAGGGCACAGCATGCATTTCTGAAAATAAGATACTCGTGCAAATCTAAAGAGGTCTTACCTGTGTGTGTTGCGCTACAATTTATTTCCCAAAATGCCTAGCAAGCTCCAACATGTAGGGAAGAAAAACACAATTTTGAGACATTTGCGATCAGGAAACCACCAAAACACACGAGCAACACCACATTCCTACCTTTCCATGTTCCCACGGGAGTACCGATGAAAACAGTACCTCAAATGTGTGGGTACACTGACCTGCGCACAAAAAGGGAAAAGGCTATACCACTGGTACACCAAACGCCCTGGGGAAGACTGAATTGGCCTTGTGGACAACCCACACAGTTAAGTCTGGTGTGTCGCAGCGACCAAGGAAAACAGGGAACCCCATGCATTTCTGAAAAGTAGACACCTATGGAAATCCAAAGAGGTCTCACTTGCGTGTCGCACTACAATGTATTACCCAGAATGCCCAGAAAAGTCCAAAATGTAGGGAAACAACACAATGTTGAGACATTTGTGACCAGGAAACCACATAAACACGCAGGCAACAAGTAATGTCCTACCTTCCCGTGTTCCTACAGGTGCCCCTATGAAAATGGTGCTTTACATGTGTGGGTGCACTGACCTAGGTGCAAAGGGTAAAGGCTATATGACTGGTACACCAAACGCCCTGGGGAGGACTGGATTTGGTCTTGTGGATAGCCCACACATTTGGGTCTGGCGTGTTGCATCCAACAAGAAAAACGGGGAACCCCCCGCATTTCTGAAAATAGGACACTGTGGGAACCCAAAGAGTTCTCACTTGCATGTGTCGTGCTACAATTTATTACCCAGAATGCCCAAAAACATCCATAGCCAAAAACTAAGACTTGGTACACATTATGTTTAGGCTGACAGCCTAAACTGGTGTATTTAGCATTTGAAAATAAGGAAAACCAATGTGGTGAAGAATGCCAAGCATACATTTTTTGAAAGAGCACAGGCTAACCTTGTCAATGATAGGTGACTTGCACCACAAAATCATACAGTGCCTAAAGCAGAACCAAATGTAGGGGACATTTGGAAAATGATAGGGCTGTGTAACAAACCCCAGTAGGAAATGTATGAAAACGTTTTCACAACAAAGAGAACAGTAAAAATATCCTACCTTCCCATATTCCCACAGGCATCCTGATGAAAATGGTGCCACACATGTGTGGGTGAACTGGCCTGGGCACAAAGTGAAAATGCTAAACCACTGTTACACCTAATGCCCTGGTGAAGACTGGATCTAGTCTTGTGAACAACCCATACATTTGGTTCTGGGGTATCACAGCCACCAAGGAAAACAGGGCACAGCATGCATTTCTGAAAATAAGATACTCGTGCAAATCTAAAGAGGTCTTACCTGTGTGTGTTGCGCTACAATTTATTTCCCAAAATGCCTAGCAAGCTCCAACATGTAGGGAAGAAAAACACAATTTTGAGACATTTGCGATCAGGAAACCACCAAAACACACGAGCAACACCACATTCCTACCTTTCCATGTTCCCACGGGAGTACCGATGAAAACAGTACCTCAAATGTGTGGGTACACTGACCTGCGCACAAAAAGGGAAAAGGCTATACCACTGGTACACCAAACGCCCTGGGGAAGACTGGATTGGCCTTGTGGACAACCCACACAGTTAAGTCTGGTGTGTCGCAGCGACCAAGGAAAACAGGGAACCCCATGCATTTCTGAAAAGTAGACACCTATGGAAATCCAAAGAGGTCTCACTTGCGTGTCGCACTACAATGTATTACCCAGAATGCCCAGAAAAGTCCAAAATGTAGGGAAACAACACAATGTTGAGACATTTGTGACCAGGAAACCACATAAACACGCAGGCAACAAGTAATGTCCTACCTTCCCGCGTTCCTACAGGTGCCCCTATGAAAATGGTGCTTTACATGTGTGGGTGCACTGACCTAGGTGCAAAGGGTAAAGGCTATATGACTGGTACACCAAACGCCCTGGGGAGGACTGGATTTGGTCTTGTGGATAGCCCACACATTTGGGTCTGGCGTGTTGCATCCAACAAGAAAAACGGGGAACCCCCCGCATTTCTGAAAATAGGACACTGTGGGAACCCAAAGAGTTCTCACTTGCATGTGTCGTGCTACAATTTATTACCCAGAATGCCCAAAAACATCCATAGCCAAAAACTAAGACTTGGTACACATTATGTTTAGGCTGACAGCCTAAACTGGTGTATTTAGCATTTGAAAATAAGGAAAACCAATGTGGTGAAGAATGCCAAGCATACATTTTTTGAAAGAGCACAGGCTAACCTTGTCAATGATAGGTGACTTGCACCACAAAATCATACAGTGCCTAAAGCAGAACCAAATGTAGGGGACATTTGGAAAATGATAGGGCTGTGTAACAAACCCCAGTAGGAAATGTATGAAAACGTTTTCACAACAAAGAGAACAGTAAAAATATCCTACCTTCCCATATTCCCACAGGCATCCTGATGAAAATGGTGCCACACATGTGTGGGTGAACTGGCCTGGGCACAAAGTGAAAATGCTAAACCAGTGTTACACCTAATGACCTGGTGAAGACTGGATCTAGTCTAGTGAACAACCCATACATTT
This sequence comes from Ambystoma mexicanum, assembly GCF_040938575.1. Classification (NCBI taxonomy): domain Eukaryota; kingdom Metazoa; phylum Chordata; class Amphibia; order Caudata; family Ambystomatidae; genus Ambystoma; species Ambystoma mexicanum. The sequence goes on along the minus strand of NC_090930.1, from coordinate 233,563,577 downwards.
GGTTCTGGGGTATCACAGCCACCAAGGAAAACAGGGCACAGCATGCATTTCTGAAAATAAGATACTCGTGCAAATCCAAAGAGGTCTTACTTGTGTGTGTTGCGCTACAATTTATTACCCAAAATGCCTAGCAAGCTCCAACATGTAGGGAAGAAAAACACAATTTTGAGACATTTGCGATCAGGAAACCACCAAAACACACGAGCAACACCACATTCCTACCTTTCCATGTTCCCACGGGAGTACCGATGAAAACAGTACCTCAAATGTGTGGGTACACTGACCTGCGCACAAAAAGGGAAAAGGCTATACCACTGGTACACCAAACGCCCTGGGGAAGACTGGATTGGCCTTGTGGACAACCCACACAGTTAAGTCTGGTGTGTCGCAGCGACCAAGGAAAACAGGGAACCCCATGCATTTCTGAAAAGTAGACACCTATGGAAATCCAAAGAGGTCTCACTTGCGTGTCGCACTACAATGTATTACCCAGAATGCCCAGAAAAGTCCAAAATGTAGGGAAACAACACAATGTTGAGACATTTGTGACCAGGAAACCACATAAACACGCAGGCAACAAGTAATGTCCTACCTTCCCGCGTTCCTACAGGTGCCCCTATGAAAATGGTGCTTTACATGTGTGGGTGCACTGACCTAGGTGCAAAGGGTAAAGGCTATATGACTGGTACACCAAACGCCCTGGGGAGGACTGGATTTGGTCTTGTGGATAGCCCACACATTTGGGTCTGGCGTGTTGCATCCAACAAGAAAAACGAGGAACCCCCGCATTTCTGAAAATAGGACACTGTGGGAACCCAAAGAGTTCTCACTTGCATGTGTCGTGCTACAATTTATTACCCAGAATGCCAAAAACTAAGACTTGGTACACATTATGTTTAGGTTGACAGCCTAAACTGGTGTATTTAGCATTTGAAAATAAGGAAAACCAATGTGGTGAAGAATGCCAAGCATACATTTTTTGAAAGAGCACAGGCTAACCTTGTCAATGATAGGTGACTTGCACCACAAAATCATACAGTGCCTAAAGCAGAACCAAATGTAGGGGACCTTTGGAAAATGATAGGGCTGTGTAACAAACCCCAGTAGGAAATGTATGAAAACGTTTTCACAACAAAGAGAACAGTAAAAATATCCTACCTTCCCATATTCCCACAGGCATCCTGATGAAAATGGTGCCACACATGTGTGGGTGAACTGGCCTGGGCACAAAGTGAAAATGCTAAACCACTGTTACACCTAATGACCTGGTGAAGACTGGATCTAGTCTTGTGAACAACCCATACATTTGGTTCTGGGGTATCACAGCCACCAAGGAAAACAGGGCACAGCATGCATTTCTGAAAATAAGATACTCGTGCAAATCCAAAGAGGTCTTACTTGTGTGTGTTGCGCTACAATTTATTACCCAAAATGCCTAGCAAGCTCCAACATGTAGGGAAGAAAAACACAATTTTGAGACATTTGCGATCAGGAAACCACCAAAACACACGAGCAACACCACATTCCTACCTTTCCATGTTCCCACGGGAGTACCGATGAAAACAGTACCTCAAATGTGTGGGTACACTGACCTGCGCACAAAAAGGGAAAAGGCTATACCACTGGTACACCAAACGCCCTGGGGAAGACTGGATTGGCCTTGTGGACAACCCACACAGTTAAGTCTGGTGTGTCGCAGCGACCAAGGAAAACAGGGAACCCCATGCATTTCTGAAAAGTAGACACCTGTGGAAATCCAAAGAGGTCTCACTTGCGTGTCGCACTACAATGTATTACCCAGAATGCCCAGAAAAGTCCAAAATGTAGGGAAACAACACAATGTTGAGACATTTGTGACCAGGAAACCACATAAACACGCAGGCAACAAGTAATGTCCTACCTTCCCGCGTTCCTACAGGTGCCCCTATGAAAATGGTGCTTTACATGTGTGGGTGCACTGACCTAGGTGCAAAGGGTAAAGGCTATATGACTGGTACACCAAACGCCCTGGGGAGGACTGAATTTGGTCTTGTGGATAGCCCACACATTTGGGTCTGGCGTGTTGCATCCAACAAGAAAAACGTGGAACCCCCCGCATTTCTGAAAATAGGACACTAAGGGAACCCAAAGAGTTCTCACTTGCATGTGTCGTGCTAAAATTTATTACCCAGAATGCCCAAAAACATCCAAAATGTAGTGGAAAAACCCACATTTCTGAGATATTTGCCAACTGGAAACAACTGATGCACGCGGGCAACAACACATGTCCTACCTTCCCACGTTCCCATAGGTGTACGATGAAAACTGTGCCTCACATGTATAGGTGCACAGACATAAGCGCAGAGGGAAAAGACTTAAGCACTGAAACAGTGAACACCCTGGGAGGCGAAATGCATAGTGTATTTGGACTACTGGACGACCCACAGATTTGGACCTGTGGTGTCCCAGCTTCCAAGGAAAACACAGAACCCCGTGAATTTCTGAAAAGAAAAGCCCATGGGAAAACTCAATTTTGAGACATTTGCGACCAGGCAACCAATGAAAGATGAGGGCAACAATACTTGTCCTACATGTCCACGTTCCCACAGGTGTCTTGATGAAAACGGTACATCATGTGTGGGAGCACTGACCTATGTGCAAAGGCAAATGGCTTAATCACTTTTACCCCGGAAACCTGGCAAGATGAAATGTGTAGTGTTTTTGGCCTTCTGGACAACCCACAGATTTGGGCCTGGGGTGTCGCAGCCACCAAGGAAAACAGGGAACCCCATGCATTTCTGAAAAGAAGACACCCTTGGGAATCCAAATAGGTCTCACTTGCATGTGTTCCGCTACAATTTATTACACAGAATGCCCAACAAAGTCCACAATGTACGAAAATACCCTAATTTTTGACCATTTGTGAAACCACAGAAAAACGCATGCAACAGCGCATGTCATACTTTCCGACGTTCCCACAGGTGTCCCTATGAAAATGGTACCTCACATGTGTGGGTGCACTGACCTAGGTACAACGGGAAAAGGCTATACAACTGGTACACCAAACGCCCTGGGGAGGACTGGATTTGGCCTTATGGACAACCCACACATTTGGGTCTGCCGTGTCGCATCCAACAAGAAAAATGGCGAACCCCCTGGATTTCTGAAAATAAGACACCGTGGGAACCCAAAGAGTTCTCACTTGCATGTCTCGTTCTACAATTTATTACCAAGAATGCCACACAAAATCCAAAATGTAGTGAAAAAACCCAAATTTTTGAGATATTTGCCAACTGGAAACCACTGATGCACTACAGATTTTCTCTCCGGGGATGTATTGGGTACACTGCCAGGCCTCCCTCTGACAATCGCTGGACTTGGGGTCAGTTGACCCACATGGGAGACAGGTACCCAAGGCTGGGGACAACATCCTGACTATCCTGGAGTTCTGGCTGGGCTGTGTTACAGATTGTCCCTCCAGGGAGGGCTGAGGACACTGCCAGGGCTCCATGGGACCCCCCGCTGGACTTGGGGAAGGTCAACCCGCATGGGAGACAGGCACACAAAGCCGGGTACATCACCCCCAAAAGTCCTGGAGCTCTGGCTGGGCTGCGTGACAGCTTTTCCCTCCAAGAGGGATTGGGACCCTGTTGTCAGGGCTACCTGGGACTACCACGATGGTCAACCCAAATGGTGACCATTCAGACAACAAGAAAGAGCTCCATACAAAGAGTGCATTGCATGCTCAGAGAAAAATAATGTCTGCATTACTAGCACAGACATGTTTGACAAAGTGGTGGTCATTATTATGTTCCAAAAATGCAGTTTGTTTTTATGCTAAGCAGCCAGCATCCGCAATTCAGGGCACACACATCACTGTACAATTACTTTGGCACCACCCGTTCCCGCCCAAAGCTGGAGCCAGCACCGTCGGCCATCCTGGAGCTATGGCCGTGCCGAACTAAACATTTTCCCTCCATGATGGAGGGGGACCCTGCCGGGGAACTCTGAGACCGCTGGACCTGGGAACAGTCGACCCACATGGGAGACCGGCATCCAAGGCCAGGGGCATCACGCCCAACCGTCCTGGAGCTCTGTCCAGGCCACGTTACAGCTTTTCACTCTGGGCAGGGATGGGGACCCTGCCAGGGGTCGCTCCCTGGGACCATTACTGGGCTTGCAGATGGTTGACCCACATTTGAGACATTAGGTACCCAGGGCTTGGGACATCACCCCAGACCATTCTGGAGTTTTAGCCAGGCTGAGTTACAGTTTTTTCTAACATGCAGGGTGGAGACCCCACCGGGGCTCGCTGGGAACACTGCTGAGCGTAAGGGCTGTCCTCCCACATGTGAGAAAGACGCCCAAGGCCTGGAATATCACCCCCAACTGTCCTGGAGCTCTGGCTGGGCTCTGGTACAGCTTTTACCTCTGGAAAGGAATGGGGACCCGCCTGGCCTCCCTGGGACCTCAGCTGGACTTGGGGATAGTTTAGCCACATGGGAGACAGGCATCCAAAGCTGGGGGCAGCACCCCGATGGTCCTCGAGCTCTGGCTTGGCTGCGTAAAAGCTTTTCCCTCTGGTGAGGGATTTGGACCTTGACTTGGCCACCTGGGACCACCGCTGTACTTGGGGATGATCGACCCACATGGGAGAGAGGCACCCAAGCCCAGGACATCACCCCCAACCATCATAGAGCTCTGGCTGGGCGTGTTACAGCTTTTCCCTCTGGGGAGGAATGGGGACCCTGCCTGTGCTCCCTGGGACTTACGCTGGACTTGGGGATGATTCACCCACACAGGAGACAGGTGCCAAAGGCCGGGGACATCACCAAGGACCACCCTGGAGCTCTGGCTGAGCTGAGCTACAGCTTTTTCCTCCAGTGAAGGATGGGGACACTGCCGGGGCTCCCTGGGACATTCTCATGAATTGGGGATGGTTGAGCCACATGGGAGACAGGCACCCAGGGCCAGGGAAATCACCCCCAGACATTCTAGAGCTCTGTCTGGCTGAGTTACAGGTTTTCCCTCCGGGGAGGGATGCAGACCCATCCATTTGGGGCATGAGGGGGAGAGGGCCACCCTTCTCCCTTTCAGAACACACATCCCTGGTGGTCTAGTGCTCCCGCCACCAAGTAAAATGCATACTATTTTCAAAGTAAAACAATAATAATAATAAAACAAATGTGTCCTTTCTAGGGGCATATGGGCAGATTACACTTCCCATCTGTCCCCAGGAAGGGAAATATGCATTGCCCCATCCCTTTTGGGGACGGGAGAGGGAGAGAAAGCTTATAAACCAAGTGCCTCCACCCCTTCATATAAAGCATCCCTGGCACTCTTGTGGTGTTGCTGCGCATGGATTGAGTGATCCGTGTTTAGCAATGCTTCAATGTAGGTGTTGTTGGAAAGGGGGGACCTTTCTCTTTCCAACAACACCTCCCTCAATCAAAACAGCATGATAATGCTAGAGAGCAATGGAGAAACATACCTTCTCCATTTTCTGCTGCAGCGTGTACATTTCCATTCAGTGTCACGTCATTATGCATACTGACGTAAATCTGATTGAAATCCAACCCCAGGGCTGTTAGGAGGAACCTCCTCCTCACATAGCCTGAGGGTTAGGTTTACAGTTTATGCAATTGCTGCGCTGTATCCAAGACATCTCAAACAGTGCTTTAGAACCCAGCGGGTTGCCACCAGACTTGTAATATTTGATCGGCGCCTGACTTCCTGCTGCCACCAGGTCATTACAAGTCTGGCTGCCCAGGAAGTAAGGCGCTGGTAAAATGTTAGTCCCCATTCTAATAGAGTCCCATAGGACGTTATGGGAGTTCGGACTCAGAAGCGCCGGCACCATTGCTAACCGTGCCAGTGCTTCTGTAAACGGGCTGACTACCATGCCTGCTGTGCCCGGCAGGGTCAGACCTGTTGGGCGCAGTGGCCACAGCAGGCAACCTAGTAGTTTGTCGGTCCAGAAATAAGAGCGCCGGTGAGCTTACCAGAAAGGATACTGAAAGGAGTAAACCATCTCTTACAGGAAGCCAAGAACCACTTGAAGAACCACTCATTCAGAATGAAGCAGACATAGCAATGAATGAGGTACAAATCTGAAGAAGATTTGTCAGAGCTCAAATCACAATAGGCTGATGAACAACTAACCATTTACCTACGGGAAGCATGTAGAGAGAGTGGTGGTGGAGGAGAAGGAGCCCAGTGAGAAAGGAGGTCGACCAGTCCAGTGCCCGGCCTAAGATACCAAGTGTATCTTGGAGCCGCTTTGTGCGGATAGAATGGTTGACCGTATCAAAGGCAGAAGAGTGGGTAAGGAGAATGAGAACAGCAGGAGAGTTAGTCAAGATTTGTGATCAGTTCTTCATGGGTGTTCAGGACAGCAGTTTCCGTGCCTCTGGATGCTCGGAATCCAGATTGATGGTTGACCCCTTAACTGCTGAGGGCTTTCCCTCCCAGTGCTAGGCTCTTTTTTGGAGATTTCATTATGTCGCTATTCAATCGCTTGTAACGTTTCTGTTTGGCTCCTTTACTTCCGACATGTAGGCGGCTATAACAACACCAAGGAATCCTAGTTTGCTCTATGGCGGTGAGAGGGAATGACAAAAAATAAAGCAAATGTTGTGTTATGTTCAGAAAATGCCAATAAAATGATATACAAAGAAGCCTGTGGTGTTTCTTGAAAGAGGTAGGAACATATTGGGCCTCATTACGAGTAGGAGGTAGCCATGGTGCTATTAGCACCATGGCTACCCCCTACCGCATACCGGGTCCGGATTCTCGGAATGGGTACTTACCGGGTCATTCCAAAGTTGGAGGACCTGTTAAGTCCCCATTCTGAGAATCATTCCCCATTCCCATTCGAGCCCCCATAGGGCTCAATGGGAATGGGGAAGGAGCTAATAACGGCCCGCCAAGAGCGGGCGTTATTAGCTCCCTGGTCCCTTAGCGGCTCCCGCTAAGGGACCTCGTAATGCAGCAGTAAGGGTTTAACGGCAACGGCACCCTTACTGTTGCCGTTACCCCCAACCTTGTATTGAGGCCCCATGGTTTGCTATTCTGAATTTGCCATTTTCTCTTTCAAGAACAGCTTGAGTGGAAACAAAAAAACATATTTTTTATAAAGTTACCATCAGTTTTGTTAGAGGTAGGCATGTTCCCCCTTTTTTTTCCATTAGGACAGAATTGCAAGTTTAGGAAGAGGTCTTTTGTGCAGGTCTGGCAACAGCTATGTAGGTACAATTCCCATAGTTTGGGAAAGAATTGGAAAAATGGCACAAACAAAGGTATGTGCTGGACATGTTTGGACCTATAAAGTAATGGCTTCTGTGAATATAGAGAAAAGCATTACATCTCTACATTCCCCCAACTCCTCTAGTTAGGAAATCACACATTTTCACTAATGTTTCACAAAACAAGCAATACCACAAATCAAAAACTGAGCCATGGTACACAAGACTTTTATGCTGATGGCCTAAACAGGAACAATAAGGAAAACAAATTTGGTGAGGAATGGCAAGCATACATTTTCTAAAAGAGCACACCAAGACCTTTTGAAGGATAGGTGACTTGTGCAGGTTAAAAAAGGGTACATTGCCTAAAGCAGCGACTAAATGAAGGTTACATTTGGGAAATGAAAGGGTTGTGTAACAAAGTGCAGTAGCAAATTATGAAAAAAAATGATCAAAACCAAAAGAAAACAAAAAATGTTCTACCTTCCCTCATTTGCACAGGTGTCCCAAAGAAAATGATAACTCACATGTGTGGGTGCACCTCCCTGGGCGGAGAGGGAAAAGGCTAAGGGCCTCATTGCGAGTATGGAGGTAGCCATGGTGCTATTAGTGCCATGGCTGCCTCCATACCGGTCTCCAATACCGGGTTCCTTCAATGAGGAATAACCAGGTCATTCCAACATTGGAGGACCCGGTAATTCCTCCTTGAAGGAACCATGTCCCATTCCCATTTGAGCCCCCATATGGCTCAAGGGGAATGGAGAGGGAGGTAATAACGGGCACGTTACTAACGGCCCGTTATTAGCTCCCTCTTCCCTTCGCGGGACCCGGAAAGGACGTCTGGTTTTACCAGATGTCTGTTCCAGGTCCCGCAAAGGGAACCTCGTAATAGGCGGTCTCGTAATGAAGGGTGCCGGTCCCGTACCGGCACCCTTCATTACGGGAGTGCCAGGGTCGTAATGAGGCCCTAAATCACTAGTATACAGAAGGGTTTGGGAAGAGGAAATGTTTAGGATTATGGTCCTGTGGACAAACTACAGATTTGGGCCTGGGGTGTCACAGCCACCAAGGAAAACAGGGAACTCCATGCATTTCTGAAAAGAAGACGTCTGTTTGAATCCACAGAGGTATGACTTGCGCAAATCACACTAGAATGTATTACCCACAAGGCCTGGCAAAGTCCAAAATGCACAGAGAAAAACACAATTTTCAGACATTTGCCACAAGGTAACCACCAAAACACGCCGCCAACAACACATTTCCTATTCCCACATTCACATAGGTGTCCTGATGAAAATGGTGCAAAGGGGAAAGGCTAAACCACTGGTATCCCAAAGAGTTTGTGGAGAGGGCATTATTAGGATTGTGGTCTTGTGGACAACCTACAGATTTGGACCTTGGGTCTCGCAGCCACTGAGGAAAATGGGGAACCTCATGCATTTCTGAAAAGAAGACACCCGTGGGAATCCACAGAGGTCTCACTTGCACGGATCACCCTAGAATATTACCCACCAGGCCTGGCAAAGTCCAAAATGTACAGAGAAAAATACTATTTCCAGACATTTACCACCAGGTAACCACCGAAACACGCTGCCAACAACACTTCTCCTACCTTCCCAAATTCACACAGGTGCCTCGAAAAAAACAATCCCTCACATGTGTGTACACCTACCTGGACATAAAAGGAAAAGGATAAACCACTGCAATCCCGAAGGGTTTGGGGAGAAGACATTTTTAGGATTTTGGTCTTGTGGACAACCTTCGAATTTGGGACTGGGGTGTCGCAGCCACGAAGGAAAACAGAGAATCCCTTGCGTTTCTAAAAAGAAGAAACCCGTGGGAATCCACAGAGGTCTGACTTGCACGAATCACCCTAGAATTTATTACCCACAAGTCCCAGCAAATTCAAAGGTTTTGGGGGAAAAACACACTTTTCAAACATTTGCCACCAGGAAAACGAAACTCGCCAGCAATAACACATGGCCTACCTTCCCACATTTTCAACAGTGTCCTGAAAAAATGGTACCTCACATGTGTGGGTGCACCTACCTGGGCATAAAGGGAAAAGGATAAATAACTGGTATCCCAAAGGGTTTGGGGAGAGGACATTTTTGGGATTTTGGTCTGGGGGACAACCTTCAGATTTGGGTCTGGGGTGTCACAGCCACCAAGGAAAACAGGGAACCCCATGTATTTCTGAAAAGAAGACACCTGTGGCAATCCATAGAGGTCTGACTTGGGCAAATCGCCCTAGAATGCATTACCCACAAGGCCCGGCAAATCCCAAAATGTATTGAAAAAACTCAATTTTCAGACATTTGCCTCCAGGAAACCAGCGAAACACACCACCAACAACACATGTCCTGCCTTCCCACATTCCCACAGGGGTCCTGTCAAAAACAGTACCTCACATGTGTGGGTGCACCTACCTGGACGGAAGGGGAAAAGGCCGAACCACTGAAATCCCAAAGGGTTTGGGGAGGACAATTTTAGGATTTTGGTCTTGTGGACAACCTACATATTTGGGCCTGGGGTGTCGCAGCCACCAAAGAAAACAGGGAACCCAATGCATTTCTGAAAAGAGTACACCCGTGGGAATCCACAGATATCTGAGTTGCACGTATCGCCCTAGAATGAATTACCCACAAGGCCTGGCAAGGCCCACAATTTAAGGAAAAAACACAATTTTCTGACAATTGCCACCAGGAAACCACCGGAACTGGCCTTCAACAACACATGTTCTAACTTCCAACATTCTCACAGGTTTCCTGATGAAAATTGTACCTCACATTTGTGGGTGCACCTACCTGGACGGAATGGGAAAAGGGTAAACCACTGAAATACCAAAGGGTTTTGGGGAGAGGACATTTCTTCAGATTTTGGTCTTGTGGACAACATACAGATTTGGGCCTGGGGTGTTGCAGCCACCAAAGAAAACAGGGAATCCCATTCATTTCTAAAAAGGAGACGCCAGTGGGACTCTACATAGGTCTGACTTGCGCGAATCGCCCTACCATTCATTACCCACAAGACCCGGCAAATAAAACAATTTTGGGGGAAAAAACAGAATGCCAACAACACATGTCCTACCTTCCCATATTCCCAAAGGTATCCCAAAAAAAATGCTACCTTACATGTGTGGGTGCACCTACCTGGGTGTTAAGCAGAATCACATGCAGTACCCTTGGGGAACACTGCATGCAATTAAAACTACAAGTGTCAGTACAATTTCACCTTTTGTACTAGCCTGTACTACACAGTTATGTGGTAGCAGTGGCTGACTTATCTCAAGAGTTCAGTGAGCAGTAGAACAAGTTGCACAAAGGACCAACAAATACAGTGATTCAAATACACACTTACTCAAGGTTTCTTGGTAAAAGAATATACATTTATTTACACAGTCAGTTTGAAAACACACTAGCAAGAGCAGCTCAATATCATATACTAATACACTACAAATACACAACCAATAAGTTACTGAATAAGTTCAGCTCCCCTGAAGTGGGAACAAAATGGCACTTCAGATACTTTTAAAAGGGGTAAAAAGACAAGATTATAAGAATCAATAGCGCAAATACTTTCATAGGCAGGGCAAAGGGTTTCAGTTAACTACAACCAGCAATTCAGTTCATAGGCCTGGGTCAAAGTCAATGGTTCAGAGTCTTTGTATAGGATAGCACAGTTCTGGTAGTAAACACTTAAGTCTTTGCCATGGATATTAGAAGAATTTGGTCAGACGAAAAGTTAGATGAATGGTTAGCGAAGGACAAGCCTTCGAAGTCGTCAAAGTTTCACAAACTTTCACTGTGGCTGAAAAGATTTACGGACCGCGTTTGTAAAGTCCCTTTAAAGTGAAGAAGAGCAGTAGCTGAGGCAGTTGTTCCTGGCAGTTTGAGCAGATCTTGCTGTTCCTGAGCTTCAATCGTGGGGACAAGAAGGAGGATGTCAGTAATTTCCTGCACTGCCTAGGGAAGAGGCCACAAGCTTGTCAAAATGTTGGCTTAAGGTGTGAGTGCCTTAAAGTCCAGTAACTGGTTTCCTTCCCACTGGCTATCCGGTTTTCAACAGCACTCTGAAGAAAATTCGACCAGGATGGGGACGGTGTCCAGGTGGCTTGCGAGTTGGTTGATGCCACCAAACTCAAGGGAAGAAGTTAACCTTTAAGGACTTCTCTGTCAACTGAGTTTCAGGCAATTCGGACCTACAGCAGGGCTTCACCGGTCATCCAGGAGTTGCAGCAGTCCTCTTCCTTAAGCTTGTCTTCGGTTCATTAGTTCCAGTGTCGACTCTGCTTTCCAAGTCCCAGAGACCTGCTTTTAACCAGTTTTCCTCCATTCATTCCAGCCTAGCTGTCAATCACACAGCACGGTGGCTGTCCTTGCAGGACAGCCAGTCGGCCAATCACGCCAGAGTGCATTCAGGTCTCCTATTAGACTAAGCACAGGGAGTTTTGGTCACCTCCTTCACATCCTGTCCATCCCAGACACTCAGGCACCAGAGGAGGGCTTCAGCACTGAAGCCCGCCAAGGGCCAACGAACAAAGGGACCAAACCTGGTTTGGCGCACAGAGACAAACACAAGAAGGACCTTTCCTAAAAGAAATGGCGAAAAAAGTTGTCCAGAGTCTGTTTTTACAGATGGGTCTTGGGCGCCATATTAAAAAACATGGTTGACCCGATTTTTTGCTTCCGTTGTTCGCGGTTGGAAAACATCATGGTAGTTTGATCTAAACCACTGCCACCATGCATTTAAAGTAGGAAAGGGTGACATTTGACTGTTACATGAGTGTTTTGACTCAGGGGATGCTAGGCAACGCCAACAGCACTCTATAGGAAGATAGTGTGTGCTGGGTCTGTAAATTTAAAGAGACTAGTAAAGTCAATTTAATTTTACATGCTCTGGGAGACAGTAGTCAGTCCCAGAGAAGGTATTTAAACCTTGGGAAGTCTGAAATGCATCCCTGTGTCACTGCACCGAAGGTGCTGTGTGACACACAGAAAAAGATGATGCCTATGGAGTTGTTTTAAAACTCCATAACCAAAGAACACAAAAGTAAAACACACATCAAAATACATGGAAGAGTAGGAAAAATGTCTCACACTCTTCCCAGATAAAAAATCAAATCCTAGAAATCTAGCAAAGTTGCTGGGGGTCTCAAAAGGTAAGGGAAATTTGTACATTTTGAGAATTCTCTCTAACACTCGGTACAAAGGGATAAAAGTGTAAATAACTGGTATACCAAAGGGTTTGGGGTGAGGACATTTTTAGGATTTTGGTCTTATGGACAACCTACAGATTTGGGCATGGGGTGTCTTAGCCACCAAGGAAAACAGGGAACCCCATGCAATTCCAGAAAGGAGACACCCATTGAAATCCACAGAGGTCTGACTTGAGCAAATCGCCCCAGAATGTATTAGTCACGAGGCCTGTCAAAGTCCAAAATGTAGGGAAAAAACCCAATTTTCAGACATTTGACACCACAAAACCACTGAAACACACCGGCAACAACACATGTCCTATCCTCCACATTCCCACAGGTGTCCCTATGAAAAAGGTACATCACTGTGTGGGTGCACCTACCTGGGTGGAAAAGAAAAATTGTCGACCGTCCACAAGACCAACGGCAGTCCCAGGTAGCCCCGGCAGGGTCCCCATCCCAACCCGGAGAAAAAAGCTCTAACGCAGGACAGATAGAGCTCCACGATGGTCATGGTTGATGTCCCTGGCATCGGGCGGCTGTCTCCCATGAAGATTGATCATCCCCAAGTCCAGTGCCAGTTCCAGCACATCACTTCCCAGAGGGAAATTCTGTAATGCAGCTCAACCAGAGCTCCAGGAGGGTCGGGTGTGATGTCCCTGGCTTTGGGAAGCTGTCTACCATGTGGGTTGACCACCCCCAAGTGCAGCCACTTTCACGGGGAGCCCCTGTAGGGTCCCCAGCCCTACCCAGAGTGAAATTCTATAACACAGCTCAGCCAGAATGCCAGGATGGTCGGGATGATGTCACCGGCCTTGAGTGCCTGTCTCCCATTTGGGTGGACATCACCCAAGCTCAACGTCTGTCCTGGGGAGCCCCAGCAGGGTCCCCATCCCTTCCTGGAGGGATAAGCTGTAACACAGCCCAGCCAGAGTTCCAGGCTGGGCATGGGGATGGTCGACCCACGTGGGAGCTGGGTGCCCAAGGTCTGGTACATCAACCCTGACCATCCTGGAGCTGTGGCTGGGCTGTGTTACAGAATTTACCTGTGGAAGGGAGGGGTAGCCTGCCGGTGCTCCCTAGAACCTCTGCTGGGTTTGGGGATGTTCCACCCACATGGGAACAGCTGTCGGATGCTAGGGACATGACTCCCGACCACCCTGGAGCTCTGGCTGTGTTGCGTTACAAAATGTCCCTCTAGGAAGAGGTGGGGACCCTCCTGGGTCTCCCTGGAATCACTGTTGTGCTTGGGGACATTCAACCCACATGGGAGACTGTCACCCAAGGCCAGGGACATGACCGCCCACGACCCTGTAGCTCTGGCTGGGTTGCGTTACAGCTTCTCCCTCTGGGAAAGGACGGTGAACCTGCTGAGGCCCCCTGGAACCGCTGCTCGGCTTGTGGACGGTCAACCCACATGAGGGACAGCTACCCAAGGCCAGGGACCTCATCCCTGACCATCCTGGAGCTCTGGCTGGGCTGCATTCCAGAATGTCCCTGCGGGAAGGAATGGAGACAATGCCGGGGCACCCTGCGACTGCCGCTGCGCTTTGGATTGGTCGACCCACATAAGAGCCAGCCATCCAAGGCCGGGGACATTACCCACTGACTATCCTGCAGCTCTGGCTGTCCTGCGTTGCAGCTTCTCCTTCCAGGAAAGGATGGAGACCCTGCCAGGGCTCCCTGGGACTGCTGCTGTGCTTGGAGACCATAGACTCTCATGCTGAGATGGATGCCCAAGGCCAGGGACATCACCTGCAACCGTCCTGGAATTCTATCTGGGCTCCGTTGCAGCTTTACCCTCCGGGGAGGTATTGGCACACTGCGGGGCTCCCTGGTGGGGAAAAGCTGTAACACGGGTCAGCCAGAGCTACAGGATTGTCAGGATGATGTCCCCAGACTTGGGCAGATGTCTCCCAAGTGGGTCACCCATCCCTAATCACAGCTGCTGTCCCAGGGAGCCCCGGCAGGGTCCCCGACCTTTCCCAGAGGGAAAAGCTGTATCGCAGGCAAGCCAGAATTCCAGGATGCTCAGAGGTGGTGTCTCCGGCATTGGGCACATGGTGTCGACAGTCCCCAAGTCCAGCTGCAGTTCCAGGGAGCTCTGGCTGGGCAGCGTTACAGCTTTTCCCTCCAGGGAAGAATGAGGACCCTGTCAGGGCTCCCCGGAACTGCCTCTGGACTTGGGGATGGTCGACCCACATGGGAAACAGGTGCCCAAGGCTGGAGACATCACCTCCAACTGGGGAGGGATTGGCACACTGCAGTTGCTCCCTGGTGGGGAACAGCTGTAATGCAGCCCAGCCAGAACTCCTGGACGGTTAGGGATGTTGTCCCTGGACTTGGGTATTTGTTTCCCATGTGGTCTACTGTCCCCAAGGACAGCAGCATTCCCAGGGAGCCCCAGGAGGGTCCACATCCTTTACCAGAGGGAAAATCTGTAATGCAGGCCAGCGAGAGCTCCAGGATGGTGGGTGGGTGATGCCCCCAGCCTTGGGTTGGCCTCTGTTACAGCTTTTCCGCACCAGGGAGCTCTGGCAGTGTACCAGTACCTCCACAGAGGGAAAAGCTGCAACGCAGTCCATGAGTCCAGTGGCAGTTCCAAGGAGCCCTGGCAGGGTCCCCACACTTTACCAGAAGGAAAAGATGTAACATAGCCATTCAGATTACTAGGATAGTCAGGGGTGATGTCCCGGGCCTTGGACGGCTGTCTACCATGTGGTTCAACCATCCCTAAGCCCAGCCTGCATTACAGCTCTCCCTCTGGGGAAGGACAGGGTCCCTTCTGGGGCTCCCTGGGACCACTGCTTGGCTTGGGGACAGTCAACCCATATGGGAGACAGCCACCCAAGACCAGGGATATCAACCCGACCATCCTGGAGCTCTGGCTGGGCTGTGTTATGGAATTTCCCCCGGGAAGGGATGGGGACCCTGCCAGGCTCCCTGGGACTGCTGCTACAGTTGGGGATGATCAACCCACATGGGGGACAGATGCCCAAGGCCAGGGACAGAACCCCCGACTATCCTGGGTATATGGCTGTCCTGCGTTGCAGCTTTTCTATCTGAGAAAGGATGGGGACCTGACGCGGCTCACTGGGACTGCCACTGGTCTTGGGGACGTTAGACCCACATGGCAAATGAATACCCAAGGCCTGGGACATCACCCATAACCGTCCTGAGTTCTGGCTGGGCTGCTTTTCAGCTTTTCCTTCAGTGTGTTGGGTCAATTGTAGGAAGACCAACTTCTCCAGGAGTTTCCCAAGGAAGGGTATAGTAGAAACAGGGCAGGAGTTGGCAGGACACACATGGTCTGCTGCAGGCTTTTTTTAGGAGGGTGTGCTTGAGAGAAGAAGGGAAAGAGCCAGATGCTAAGGAGTGGTTGCAGAAGTCTGCAAAAGCTGGAGCGAGGGAAGGGATGTTGTTATTAATGGTTCTGGAAGAACAGGGAGAAACCTGTTTGTATGAGACCTTCATAGAGCAGACTACTCTAGAGATCTAATCCATTGTGATGGGTGAGAAATGAGGAGAGAGTGGGTGGGGTGGAAGAGAGGCCAAGGGAAGCAGAGGGACATAATGAGGAATGGAAGACGGGGAAGAAGAGAGAGAAGACAGATTGCCCTGAGTTTTAGAGGTAAAATGGGAGGCCAGTGCAGTACAGAGAGCCTGTGAGAGAAGAGGTGAGGTGGAGACTGCAGATGGATTGGCTACTTCCTTGCAGATTTTGAAGAGTTCAGCCATGTTAATAGAGGCTCCAGAGATATGGCCTGGATGTGGGGCCTCTTCTTGGAGCGGATAGAGATACAGTATTGCCTTTGGAGCAGACGACAAGCCAGATTGTCAGAGGATGAGTCAGAGGTCAACCACTACTGTCAGCAACTCTACAGATGTGTTTCAGAGCGGCTAGCTCAGAGTCGTACCAGCTGTTACGCTTAGAAGCAGGTGTCAGGCGGATCCTCATGATGGGAACAAGAGTGTAAGTGATGACAAGATGAAGATTGGCAAGGACAGAGTCAGTTTGAGAGTCAAGAGGAGGGGAAGGAGAAGGAATGAAGGTGCAGTCAAACACAGCAACTGACACTCCTTTAATCGGTCGGTTGATAGAGAAGGAGGCTGTAAGTGCTGGTGGAGGCTCGGTCGGGGGGTAGTGAGAAGATTGGAGAGCAAGAGGTCTGTAGGGATGAAGGCATCAAGAGTGTGTCCTGCACAGTGGGTAGGGCCAGAGGGGAGAATAGTGAGAGCGATTGAGAGGTGCAGAGATCACAGAAGAGTGAGGATGCCGAAACAGTGGAATTTAGGTGGATGTTGAAGTCCCCAAGGAGGTGGAGTTTAGAGGTAGAGGTCAGAAGGGAGGAGGTGAAGTCAGCCCATTCAGAAAGGAAGTTAGTCACAAGACCAGAGGGCCTATTGATAGCAGCAAGGGTGAGAGAGAGAGAGTCAGAGAGACACCAAGCTTGCAGACAAGACTTTCAAAGGTGGACTAGGGTTGGGTGGGTATGAGAGAGGTAGGGACCCACTCAGGGAACATCAGGGCTACTCCCCGACCAGACCAGTTGTGCCGGTGATCAAGGACGTTGAGATGAAAGTCTTCAAGAAGCTGACAGATGTCAGAATAATATTTGACAGCAGATCGAGCATTCAAAGTGGCTAAGTGTAGCCAGTCACCACCTTTGAAAGTTTTCCAAGGAGGGATGCAGAAAGTTGGTACACCCATCAGAGGTGGTGGAGGGGCTGCAGAGACAGAGGAAGGAATAGTAGCAGAAGAAGGTAGGAGGTTTATGCGGGCCGGCAGCCACCGATCAAAGAGAAAAAGATTAGGGTGAGGACCCAGGGTCATGACAGTGCCATTGGGTAGACATTAATGATGCACCTAGAGGATGCAAAGTATGCCAAGAGCACTTCCCATCTGGTGTCGCCATTAATGGGTGAAGAGGAAGAAGGGGAGAGGGTAGAGATCAAGTGGGCAGTCCAAAGGTCTGGAGAGGGGACAGAGAAGAGGATATCAGTGATAGTCTGTCCGGAAGTAGCACTGATGTAGGTGTCAGTAATAGATAGGAAAGGATTAGAGGCCAGGTGATCTTTTTTAACTTTTTTCTTCCAAATCATCTGAGAGAGGAGGATAGGTGATAGAGTAACAGTTAGAATAAATGGGAGAGATAGAGAGTGCCATTGAGGTAGAGGAAAAGATAAAGTTGGGGCAGCTGTACAGTGCACAGGCAAACTCACCAGGCGGCCTACCAGCTGAGGGAGCCAGGAGGAAGCACGGATGTAAGGCACACCTAAATTTGAATTACACAAGAAGCACTCCAAACAGCACAACATGGAGGATGCAGTTGTTGGCACACCTAAATTTGAATTTCACAAAAAGCACCACACAGCACCACAAAATGGCTGCAGAGATGTTGGGTGTACCTACTTTTAAATTCCACAAAAATGCACTACAAGCAGCCAAAAATAGATGAACCATTGTTGGGCACACCTAAATTCGGATTTCACAAAAAGCACTACAAGCAGCACAACATGAATTGGATGCACAGTTGTTGGGCAAACCTACATTCGAATTTCACAAAAAGCACCACAAAGCACCACAAAATTGAGCATGCAGTCTTTGGGCACACTTAAATTCTAATTTCACAAAAAGCACTAGAAAGCACCAAAACATGTAGGATGCAGTTGTTGGGCACACTTTTGAACCCTTATGGTCCTTTTAATTGAGGCAATACATTGTACGATGGATGTGATCGAGAATAACGCTTACACCAAATAATAAGGCCGACTCAGGAAGTTGCCAACATGTCTCTGTTTTATTCTCAATTATCTAAAACAGGGAGATACAACTGTCATGATGCCTACCCCCGGGGAACCAGACCAGGTCCAGCAACCCCGGAAGCAGGCATCAAGTTATTTTGAGCAAGCCCAAAAACCCCTGCTAGGGGCTGTTTGGGTGTGGTCCTGGCGCCTATGACACCAGGCTCATATGGAGAGTCAGTCCTGGCGCCATAGGCGCCAGGCTCATAGAGTAGAACTTACCTGATGCAGACCATGCTGCAAGCTTACCTGATGCAGACCATGCTGCAGAGCTCCAAGCCAAATGAGGCTTGGAAGGGACTATTTTACCTAGGGACTATTTTTTACTCGGGTGGGGCTGGGGAGGAATACTTACCTGGGACTACTTTGGAGGCTATTTAAACCATGCCCGAAGAGCAGCACACGCTTTGCGTTATTCTGCATCCAGCAGCGTAACGCTCACCGTGTCTGCAGGCCTGCATCCAGTCTTCTGCCACGCCTGCCTCGAGTCTGCAGCTCCTAGAAAAAGGGAGGAACAGAAGGAGAAGAGGTTAGAATAAGAGCAAAACCTTCGATCCTTACCTGAATTCCGGATCCACCGTGCCTTTGAGCTGGAAGAAAGAAGCATTTTACGCGCGCCGCCTCGTCTGCTGCAGCGCCGCGCTGAACTGACTGGCCTTCGCAGCATCCTCACGATCCACCGCATCCTTCTGCACGTTCCCGCTGAACTCTGGCACCTAAGGGGAACACAAGAACAGCAAAGATGAGCCAAGGGAATAAACAGAGGCAATAGTAACTACCCCCATAGACTTACCTGATTACCGCTGGGGGTACTATTCCTCTTCACGGGTCGGCGCAGTCTCTATTGCATCCTCTCCGTACCCCGGCCCCTAAGGGGAACAAAAGGACAACAAGGTGAGACGAAGGGACAAACAAGGGGAACTCTTCTCACCACAATAGACTTACCTAATTTTACCGGCAGAGGCATTATTCCCCGAACTTCATATTTTCTCTCCACACCAGAATAACGGAGCAAGCCACAGGTTACATTCTGGCCTTATTTTATTGAACTGTGTAGGATAGGCCAAATCCTTACCTGAACTTCGTCAGCTACCACAAGGAACTCTTCGCTGGGGTCATGCAGCAAACTGCAAGGAATCGGACAAGAGTGAAAGTCAGACATGTGAACTCTTACGAACTACATACTTTTCAGAGTCAATATTGTTGTGGAACTCACCAATTCCTTCGAGCCAGTGAAGCAACTGGTTATCAACGCGCCCCTGCGCTCAATGCAGGATGGAGAGCTCATCTTTTCAAACCATCAGGTGAGACTATAAGAGGGGACATCAAAGGTGATCTGTGGGGAGAACAGCGGGGGTGGGGGGATTTACGCTCAACCCCACGGGTGGTTAATTCCCTTTCTCCATTTACAGAAGAATATTCCTACGGGCCAAGCAAACGAAGCTAGGTGGGCCAGTCCAGTCCGTCATCTCGGCCCTACGTCTCACATTGGTGGAGACCGCAGCTGTTCAGTTCAGATCGACGCCTCTGTGGGAGCCAGGTGAGCGTAACAACAACAGACATCAACAGACATTGCACAGCATATTCTCAAAGTATTTAATAAAAAAGCATTCTTATAGAACAAAAATGTGTCAGACATGACGTCACACTACGTGGCAAACTCAGAAAACCTACGTGAAATTGTGGTTCGTTCAAGGGGAATATCGAAGCATACTTTCTATAAGTGATTGGATTGTGATTGGGTCTTACCAATCAGGTGGACAACTTATGCCCTCCACTAGTGCAAGTCATCTTCAAAAGTTATTAAGTACACAGCATAACATTGGCTATCATACTATAAAGCCCTTAGTTATATGGCCCTTTACAATTGGTTGGAATGCTTATACTCTTCTGGAACTATCTATTCACTAGCAGCACGTAAACTGGTGCCCCAGGTGCTGATGAATGGATGTGAACGTACCTCCCCACCCAATTAGCCCACCATCTCTCATCATTCATGCCTTCTGCCATTCAGATTCTCTTTAAACTTGGCCTTATAATAGCTTTCCTTCTCAGGAAAATAAGGGAGTGTGAGCATGTTCATATCAAGGTTCAGGTCTACATGCCCACTTCTATTTCTATCCTGGACTCACGTGATAAGAGGCCGTGAATCGGCCCATATTATAGCATTTAATTGTCTCGAATAAAGAAACTTTCTACTCATGATGTTTTCTCTTTGTAACTTAACAAGGAATGCATCGGCGTCTCACATTCACTGTTCTTCAAGGACTGATAACCATTTTTGGGTGCCTTTACCATTGACATCAAACCAAACTTACTTTAGTCCATCTTCAAGCTTCTGCTTATTTCTTTGCTGCAACCCACACATAGCTATCAATCCTCCTTTTCCTGGTACAACTCAGGCCTGGTCACCCTTAAAAGAAAGTGCAGGGTGGCTGAGGGTAAATGGCATGCATCCGGTGTATCCTCAGACTAACTGCCCTGCTGCCGGCTCCACACCAAGAAGAGAGCCCACATCATGCCCGCATCTCTGCAGCATCCAAAAACTCGGCCAAACTCTTTAAAATCTGCAAGGAGATGTCCGATCCTGCTGCAGTCTCTGCCTTTCCCGTCCCCTCCCAGGCCCTCTGCATGGCCCTGGCTTCTAATTTCATCTCTAAAACTCAGGACATCCTGTCCTCTCTCTCTTCTTCTCCCCCTCCTCTCTCTACTCTCTGCTATTCCTCTGGCCCCCCTGTGGCGACCTCTCCTCCCTCCTTCTCTGCCTTGCCCTTTTGCTCCAAAACCATCAAGGACCACATTGACACCCTTGCCCCTGCTCTGGCAGACTTCTACAACCACTCCTTCTCCACTGGAGTCTTCCTTTCCACCCTGAAGCACTCTCTTGTGCACCCCTTCTTAAGAAACCCTCAGCCGACCCCTTCTGCCCAGCTAACTGTCATCCGATCTCCATCACTCCTTTCCTGGGCAAACTCCTGGAAAAGCTGGTCATCTCCCAGCTTATTCTTCACAGAACAGCAAAGTGATGAAAGAGAAGGGCATCTTAATTTGAGTAACAGGCCCACATGTGGGAGGCAGCATGTGGCTTGACATGCAAGGTGACTCATAGACAGCATAAAGTATGCATGTAAAGGCATTTGCAGAGGTAAACAATTATACAGGAAAGATAGAAGAGAACATGATTTTGATGTCTTCCGAAGTGGACTAGCATGGCCTAAGCGGTCACCATCGAGGGAGTTAGTCAATCAGGGTCTACATGGATGTGTGCCACATGGTGGTGGGCCACAATGGAGGTACACATTTGTGAGTAGGTGTTGCACACGTCAAGGAAGGGTTTGGAAAAATGATATGGCCAATGGGCTTTTTCTGACCGGCCAGGTGTCTCCAAATAGGTGTCTTGATGAGTAGCAGGCATCTGATGCAATGGTTGAAAAACACGACGCGGTGCGCTCTCTAGTGGTTTCTGCTCTGAGGCATAGTGCAGCATCCTTATGGTCCTGAAGACAGGGGGCACCTGGCCCTTAGATGAGGCCCTTTGAGGTGGCTAGTGTTCACTTGCCAGCTCCTGGGACAACTGGAGTATAAATGAATGAAGGACAATCAGGTCTGGTGTTGGCTATCACAGCAGATGCTGGGATCAGCTGTTGTTGTGGGCGAACAAGGCAACAAAGCCTGTGTTTGTGTCCTCGGCAGGCACCATGCAGTCTCTAGGGTCTTCGCGGACCATGGCCGGACTATATTGTGAGATAAGCATATGGGAATAGATAGACAAAGTGTGTGTATGTATATCCCAGCTAGCTACCACCCTTTTTCCAACTGTGCCATTAGTTATTACCACCTGGCATTTTAATGACTTGCCACCTAGGAACATAGTTTGACCACAGAATATATATCACAAGAAATGCATCCCTCAATAAATACTGACAAGTCTAGTTTTGGCCAATGGGTATAAGTAATTGGGCCTCATTATGAGTGTGGAAGTCCAGAAACAAGGGTGCCGGTAAGCCTACCAGAACCCTTGTTTTCGGACCGGCACACTCCGAGTCTGCCTGCCAGGGCCGCTGCGCCCAACATGTTTGACCCTGCCGGGTGCAGCTGCCTCTGTAGGCAGAATGATCACGGAAGCACCAGCACCAATAGTAACGGTGCTGGTGCTTCCCTGAACCCATTCCCATGGAGTCTTATGCGAATCCATGGGAATGGGGACTAACATTTTCCAGTACCTAGCTTCGCGGTCCGCCAGGACTTGCATATTCCCTTGGCACCAGGAAGTTAGGTTCCTGTAAAATGTTACGAGCCTGGCAGCTACCCGCCAGAAGCACCGGCTGGGTTACTGTCAGACGCGTAATGATTCTCATTACTGATGGATGCAACATTCATTTTTCCCATTTCAATCGTGAGCACTGTAAATGTATTTCTATGAAATCAGATGGGTGCAAGAGGAGAAGCAGTCTCCCTGCACTCGATCAGACCAGAAAGGGCACCAAGCAAGGCTGTGTGGGACTGTTCACAATAGGTCAAGCCTTAATAAGCGAACATCAATGCTGTTTTGACAAATTGTCTTATGCTACCTTAATGGTACAGTCTTAACGGCCTGCAACCCAGAAATAAATCAGGAGAAAGTCTCTCTCAACGGCTTCACAACAATGAGCCCTTTCAACCATCGATATTAGGACCATTTTATGATTAGTAATTGTTTCCACGTTGATGTTGCTAACAGTTTGCCAACAATACAGTGAGCTATTATTGGTAAGTGGAATACGTAAACCCTAATACATAACAGGGCAAGTCCCATACAATGGGTTTCCAAGAGATCTGTATGCATTGCATAATTTAGCATGGATTTCTTTTGAAACAGTCTGGGCATTTAAGTAAAAATGCAACAATGTATTTAGGAGGGAAAAGAGACATCACCAGAATGTGAGTGGGTGATTTATTTCAGGATTAAGGTAATAATTACGTATAGGATTAACTGCTTATTACATGATATTTTAATGTGTTGTTTTCTCGTTAGCATCCTTGTTGTGATGATGGCCTCCGGGGACCCCTGCTCGGTGTTCGAGCGCAGGCGGCCAGGCCCCCTGTTGCGCAGCGGGGGGGGGGGGGGGGGGGGGGGGGGGAGGGGCGCAGCAAAGAAACAGCCGGAATGCTCTGGCCGATGCATAAACCCGAACTGGCGTTGTGACGCCAGTTCCGGTGATTCCTTTATTTTCTGTGTGTCACGTGACCCCCGATTGGCGGGGCACGTGACACCACACTTGTGACTTCAATCTTATCAAGGCATTAAAAAGAGAAGGGCGATACTGTAAATAGTGTACTCATAATAGCTGGAAAGTCGTTTTTACATAGATCTACTATAGATACTTTAGTCATAACTAGTTATTCCTTTTCTTCATGAGTTTTTAGTTTTGTGTTTGCAGCCAATAGACCCAAGCAATACAAAGTTGATACACCTGTTGTTAATAGGAAAAGCATCTGACACTCAAAGGGAGATAGGGTGAGCAACAAACACACCATAGTTTAATAATGACTGAAATGGCATGGTTCTTATACCATATGTTTATAAATAATTTCAGAATGGGTACATGGAAGAAGTTGATGAATGTCATCTCCTGATATGTTCGTATAGATAAGAAATACATATATGGTCATTATAACATTGGCTTTAAAAGGAATAACTTAGCACGGAACAGAGAACATTGCATTCAGATTTACATTTAAATATAGCATGGATTCAGACCATTGGAGAGTGCTGTAATAATCCACTAGATGGTCTGGGGAACATACTATCAGGTGGATACATCTTTACCACCCCACCGAAGTAGACATTAACCTGGGGCCGTCTTGGCCCTGTGCATTCTTGCCTCGTTGGACTGAGGAAGCAAAACTGTACGGGGGATTTCCCCCTTTTGCCTCGGGAATTGACAGTATAAATGTGGCAAGGACTCTGCTCAAAATGTAGGCTGTCACTCTGTGACTACACATTCAGTATTGCAAGAAGAGCTCATTGGCCGTTTGAAGGCACTTCTGTCATAACGAATTTGGTCACAAACACAAATACGTTTCCGTTCCCCTACCAGCACATCTCTGCCTATTTATGTAAGTTGGTACCTTAACTTGTTAAATCCAAGCACTCCAATTACACATCATGGTTTCTGATAGTGGAGACTTGTTCGAATCAGTCACGTCATTTCATACTATGGGCTAATGCATGCTTACTCTCAGACCTGCACTGTAGCTCCCCCATAGGTTCGCAAGTCCTATTCCCAAAAACATTCCAAATGAGTTGGCATGGCACCCTAATAGAGAGTGTACTATTTAGCCATTGCAACATTACATCAGTACTACTTTATTCACCTGGGTATTCAAAATGCTGAAGCAGATAAGAACATTCCAAACAATACATTCAAGGTTTCTAAGAATTGCTATATATGCTGCCTTTATGTTCCTGAGCGCAGACTGTTCTCTGTCATCTGCTCTTGCATTGTTTATAAATTGCATTATTATTTCTGGAGTGAAATATGTCTGCATGATCATCCTTCTGCTGCTTCAATTCCAACTCACCTATTTGATTAGTTTCCTTTTTTGAAGCAGGTATTCATTTGTTTTAACTCATCTATCATTATTTGTAAAACATTTTGTTTCGTTCTTGTAGCAGATTGACGGTGGGCTGGTAGGTTACCTCTGAGCTTGCAGACGACTGATTTCAAACCTCAGCAACATCCTGTGAGGATGGGCTGTATCTAGTATGAGGGACACATTGTAGGAAGGTGCACACCTCAGATAATCCACTGTGATCTGCATTGGTATTTAAATGAGGGAGTTCACCTTCTCTTAAAGTATGAGGGACACATTGTAGGAAGGTGCACACCTCAGGTAATCCACTCTGCTCTTCACTGGTATTTAAATGAGGGAGTTCACTTTCTCTTAAAGTATGAGGGACACATTTTAGGAAGGTGCACACCTCAGGTAATCCACTCTGCTCTTCACTGGTATTTAAATGAGGGAGTTCACTTTCTCTTAAAGTATGAGGGACACATTGTAGGAAGGTGCACACCTCAGGTAATCCACTCTGCTCTTCACTGGTATTTAAATGAGGGAGTTCACTTTCTCTTAAAGTATGAGGGACATATTGTAGGAAGGTGCACACCTCAGGTAATCCACTCTGCTCTTCATTGGTATTTAACTGAGGGAGTTCACTTTCTCTTAATGGTATGTGTTAAATATGCCACAACCTGGCATTGTAGTGCAGCCAACTGTAAGGCAGCCCACCTGCCGAATCAAATAGCCTGAACATGGATGCCACTGGAACATGTGACACACACCTAGCAAATACTGTTGCTATGAGCCAGAGGGGGGCTCGGCTGTGATGAGAGTGAGGGCTAGTCTGTTTCATATTGAAGGCTGGGCTTTTTTACTTTTTGACTGTACTACAGCGCATCTGGTTGAGTGTTTAATACATGTTTTTCTTTGATTGGATTTCACTATATGCTCTCGCACATCTAACCGATTTGATAAAATCGCAGCCACAATGAACTCTCCCGTTTTAATGTAAAGAATGAACGTGTGGGATAATTTGAGTTTTGTGTCTTTGTGTAAATTGCTTTATCATAGTAAGGTATGCTGTTTTAGGGTAAGGAGAGTTGAGAAAACCAAGCGCCCTCCTATTTGCTTCCTAGGATTTTGATCAAATACATCACATTCTAATTCCTTCGGTTCAGTTCAGCGAAGACTTTGAAACATGAATGAAACTTGCAAATATTTATTTTTAAATGATATGCTCCAACCCATAGTGCGCATATTTGTATTTTACTATGCAGTGCCTCTGGGGCCAACAAGAATGATTATGCAAAAACATACTCAATATTTACTGCAAAGTAATATATCACCAAAAACACTAATATTTTAAGTGTACATTAAATAAAAGATGTATGTACCATCATATCTGGATCGTCTTAATGTATGCTGTATAAACCAGGTACTGCCAAAGTAAAAATTAAAATATGTTTAGTAATTGGCATTCAGCAAAATATGCAGGTTGAATTAAACTATATTATTTAATTTGCAAAGTTTAATATATTGTATTCTTCATCACACTCCCCATCATGCTGCACTGCAGTACCTACAAGGGCATCAAGTTGATGAATTATGCTACAAAAATGCCAATGAAGAATTCTAGCAAACTTCAAAAGTGCTTGATCCAAGGCTACATGGCAATTAATAATTAATAAAGAATTCCAAAACTATTAATACAATTTTGCGTGCAAAGCAACACACTTTAAACATTGTGAAATGGACCACAAAGGTGAAGTATACTGAAAAGTACAGTCAGTTTTTGGAAAGTCCTTATTATCATTAAAAAATAAACTGTCTGAAAATTTGACTTGTGGTGTAAATTATGAAAAAGTAGTTTCCAGCTACATTACCCCAAATATTGTAGATTGGAATTAAAGTCATCTTTCCCATTACCAATTATCAAAAAAGGGCACCTGGTTGATGCCTTGCTCTGCCCAGGCGGGTAGTAACATATATAGAACAAGATTGAGCAAGGTTATGAGAACCTCACTGCTGAAAGAGGAATGAACATACTCCTGGGTGGGTCTCACCTTCACGTGATGGACACAAACTAGTGCAAATATTTTCTGACAAATATTTGACAGTACGATTCGGTGCACTGCAATTTGGATTTGATTTATTTACAGTGAGTGTTTTAGGTACACATGACTGAGTGAGGCAAAAGATACTTCAATTTTTGTGCATTTTCATGGTATATTACCCAGTTTTCATAAAAGAAATGTTAAATATTCGTAGCATCATTCTAGTGCTTCTACATCCTCTAAAGTATCCTTGGGAAGGAGACTAGAGGACTTAGTGTAGTAGTCGCATAATGAGCAGCACTAATTCGTCAAAACAAAGTAGGGTTGAACAACAATAACACAAACAACACAAACAATACAATAGGTCAACACGACAGTTTTTCAGCCAAACAGTGAGCTAAATGAGCTTGGGTGGTGTGGCCTTCATCAGGACGGGATATTCCAAGGGTAGAAGTATCCTAAGCGGTCTGTTGAGATAAACAGACAAGAGTATATCAGGAGCGAGTCAATTTGAATAAGTCTAGCAGTAGATGAGTGACTAAGTACTTAGAGAAGCCGGTGCTTACCGGTTCTGGGGAGCACAGTGGCTCGAAGAGTTGCAGTGTCTAAGTACAGTGGAAAGATTTCCGGGTCTTTGGTGTGGCCATTCCTGTAAGGGTAGGATGGTCAAAGGGGGTGTAATTAGCCAAAGTGCTGTGATTTGGTCATATCCAGCTTGATAAGCATGATTATGGTACATGAGGCTTACCTATGGGTAGCCTATTGAATAAGGCCGGCGTATTGAATACGGATGGGTATCCGCAAAGGTGGATGGCTGCGGAGAGATAAAAGGAGGCTCAGACACTGGGTCCAACTAACAGCACTCCATTGAGTTGATTCTAGGCCTCTGTTTTCTAAAA
This sequence comes from Ambystoma mexicanum, assembly GCF_040938575.1. Lineage (NCBI taxonomy): Eukaryota > Metazoa > Chordata > Amphibia > Caudata > Ambystomatidae > Ambystoma > Ambystoma mexicanum. The sequence goes on along the minus strand of NC_090930.1, from coordinate 233,535,856 downwards.
TTGTGCTCTTGTTTACAAATGGCCACACATGAGATTACTGTAGCACACAATGGAGCTGATTGATTTCCAGGCCCGAGGTTATTTGTTTGTTTCCAAAAGTGTGTTCTCCTTTGGTACAAATGGCCACACTATAGATAACAGAAGCAAGTTCTCATTGCTTCTTGCCCGTGCTTCCAGCCAATCACTCTATACTATGGTAATGATTTGCCTACAGGCGTCCGTTACATGTGCCCGTCACAATACGGAAAGTACATGACCAGACTTTACACACGAGGTGTATCTGTTATCATAGCGTGACTAGTTTGCCCAGTGCACATTGCATCATTGTGCTGACCAGTAATCCTGGACACACAGGCATCTGCACGGACAGCTCTGTGCACCCCAAAATGGCCGCTCACAATAAAACGGGAGTCGGGTACATCACAGCTCACACTGTCAGTCATTCCGGAATACGCGACTGCCGACTGATCCAGCACTGCAGCGTTCCACTCTTCCTACCAGCGAGGTAAGCACATGCACACAAATAGCCCTAATACGGCTAATGCTGCCACGGGCACTATGCATACTCACCCCCAACGCCCACACAGGCAGTCTGTCTCACCATCTACCTGGCTCTAGTCTTTGGCACCACAAAGCCTCCCCACTTGATCGGCACATGAATCTGCTCCCCTCCAAACAGCAGACTGCACACCAGGCACAGTCCAGTCGGCAAACAGCACCATTTGGGAGTTTGACGACTGAAGTGCGCCATTGTACACAGCAACTTCAATATACCTTTTGGTCCAAATTCAGGCATTAAGCAAACCACCGCCGTGGACTATAGACACATCAGATATCTCACTCCTGATCTAGACCACTTGCATGCCTGATCACTATCCCATCAGCCACACCTGCCACAATTGTATCGCGGCCTTGCTACCACACATGGCAGTACAACGCACACACACGCAGGTACTCGTTGTTTTCCTGGACCCAGTGTCTGAGCCTCCTTTGTTCTCTCCGCAGCCATCCACCTTCGCGGATACCCATCCGTATTCAATACGCCAGCCTTAATCAATAGGCCACCCATAGGTAAGCCTCATGTACCATAATCATGCTTATCAAGCTGGATATGACCAAATCGCAGCACTTTGGCTAATTACAGCCCCTTTGACCATACTACCCTTACAGGAATGACCACACCAAGGAGCCTGAAATCCTTCCATTGTACTTAGACACTGTGACTCTGCGAACCACTGCACTCCCCAGATCCGATAAGCACCGGCTTCTCTTTGTACTTAGTCACTCCTCTACTGCTAGACTTGTATACGTCTACCCTTGGAATATCCTGTCCTGATGAAGGCCACACCACCCGAGCACATTTAGCTCACTCTTTGGCCGAAACACTGTCCTGTTGACCTATTGTATTGTTTGTGTTGTTGTTCTTCAACCCGACTTTGTTTTGACGCATTAGTGCTGCTCATTATGCGACTACTACACTAAGTCATCTAGTCTCCTTCCCAAGGATACTTTAGAGGATGTAGAAGCACTAGAATGATGCTACACATATTTAACATTTGTGTTATGAAAACTGGGTAATATACCATGAAAATGCACAAACACTGAAGTATCTATTGTCTCACTCAGTCAAGTGTACCTAAAACACTCACTGCAAATAAATCAAATCCAAATTGCAGTGCACCAAATTGTCCTGTCAAATATTTGTCATAAACTATTTGTACTAGTTTGTGTCCACCACGTGAAGGTGAGACCCACCCAGGAGTTTGTTCATTCCTCTTTCAGCAGTGAGGTTCTCATAACCTTGCTCAATCTTGTTCTATATACGTATCTTCCCCATTACCGCAATGCAGAGCAAATGTTTAAATAAGCACATTCCTTTCACATCATCAGCATTCAATGTTGTCATTCTCTATCTGTGTGTTCAAATATGAGTGGTAGACATTGGCAGGGGGCCTCAAGGAAATCTCAAATCCATAGAATGTCCAGGGGTTGGATCAGATTGAATTTTAGGACCTAAGTGAAGTCGGGCAATGTATTATTTGGAGGGCTTGGCAGCACATGGACTCTATTGTTAATGTTAATGTTAAAGGATATTTGTACCGCACACTATCACCACCGGAGTGGTCCCCTGATGCTCTAAGTGATTGAGGTTTAACTTGTAGGTGGAGAGGCAGCACAGCCTGCATGCGTTTTGTTGGCATAGAATGCCAGCACACAGAAAACCTCACATGCGTTTACAAGGTCAGAGGAGAAGGCCCACACACTTAGAACCCCTCATAAATGTACCAGGTCTAGGATAGCCCAACCATTGAAAGCCCCTAATGGATGTACTAGTTGTAGAAGGAAGCTAAACCACTAAGAAAAAAAACATGCACTTACTGGTGGAGTGGAAGGACAAAGCAGGGTTAGGCACACTTGTATTTTGTCGATGGGAATGTCAAAACTCTTATAATGCCAATGGCCTGTATGGGGCATATATAATGAGAACCCCATGTGCATATACTAGGCAGAGAAGGTGAACGCATTGAGAATCCCATGCACATTTAGAAGGCATAAGTGAAGTTGATTGAACTGATAATCCCACATTATTTTTTTACAATGAGAAGGTCAAAGCACTGAGAGCCAAGCATGCATTTATAGAAGGCAGTAGTGAATTACATTAACATGTATTCATCCACAGAAGTGCCCACGCATGGTAGGACATGGGGGCAATGGTCAGGGGAAATTAAAGTATTTGTTGGGAATACAAGAGAAGCTGTTTGTTTTGTTGAAGCCCAGATGGTAAATGGGTCTCTATGTCATCCAAACTGGCCTATTTACAGCCGCAGATCTCTGCCCTCTGAAAAGGATGTGGGTATATGGCCGACAATTATGAGGGACTTTTGGAAGAAATGTAATTGTGTATGCAGCACATGTTTACACGCATCTACGGCCAGTGGACAATGTTCAGGAGAAGGGGGAGGAAATGGTGCTTTCACAAATTGAGGTCAAATAGGTTGACATCCACTCACCAACAAAGAGAGTAATTCAAGGACGAGGAACTATGGTGAATCCTGAAAATTCCCAACTGTGAGGTCCTTGGAAACAGAAGACAGTATAGAACATGGCAACAATTTTGGTCTGATTTAAGATCGAGACAACTCTCATTTGACAATACTCTTGACCAACTTGACGACACCTTTGAGTGGATGGTGATTCTGGGGCACTGGATTTTCATATAACAACATACCTCACTCCAGTAGATGGTGCTCCCCCATAACATCCACACATAGGGCCATCATTTAACTTGATGTCTCTATTCTACCCCTGCAACGTCCACAGTTGACCCCATGCAGCTACAGCATGCTATGATTTGTCAAATATTCACAATTGCTAAAGAGAATGGGTCTCATTACGACTGTGGCGGCCACGGTATGAATGGTGCTGGGAAGGGACTGGCACCATTCATACCAGGCCACCACATTACGAGTTCTGCATCGGGTCCTGCTCTGTACGCCTGGCCAGACCAGACGTGCAGAGCGGCACCCGCTAGCAGAACAGGATGCTATCAATGGACACGTCATTAACGGGTCCCTTGTTAGCATCCTCCCCATTCCCATTGTGCCCTATTGGGGCTCAATGGGAATGGGGACATACCGGGTCCAGGTCCCATGAATGGGAATTACCGGGCCCGCAAAGGTCAGAATGGCCCGGTAATTCCCATTTTGCAGGACCCGGACCCGAGTTTGGGGGTAGCCATGCCGCTAAAAATGGCATGGCTACCTCCAAACTCGTAATGAGGCCCAATGTGTCTTGAGCAATGAAAACATAAAAAGGGTTTTCATCACAGCATTGTCCCAAGTATTAAGTTGGAGAGATAGTGTTTTCATAATCAAAGCATTTTGAAGTAAAAGGAATGTGCAAATGTTGTCCCTGTTATTGTGGGTCCTTCACGATTACAGCATTATTTGGCCGGGAGAAGGTGCTCCTGGACATAAAATCTTCTGTTTTCCATCTATCCCTCATAAAGCCAGTACACCCTAACATTCATCCCAGTAAAGTGTAACCAGTCCTTCCAATCTCACATATGAGAGCAAAGGTGCTAATTGCCTGAATTATTTTAATAAACTCTGAGCGCACTACCGAACCTTTGGACTGACATGCTGTGCAAAACACAATCAATACAGATAATCACCCTTCCATATTAAGTGTAATATGCAAAGTTCACATTGTTGCACATGGATCACTCAGAATACATTGTGCATGCACAGGTATAACAGTGGTGCTTTTATAAAATGCTCGGTCCCCTCTTTATATGGATAATACTCTGGAAACACAAATATGGATCATGACGTATCAGTCTGACTAAAATACATTCACATTTTATCAGTAACAGAACAAAATTGGGCCTATATAATAAAATGCATTAAAAAGTCCAAGTAGATAAAACAAAACAAGTAATAATGCCTCGGTTTATGTGATATAGACAGTTCTGGGTAAAACATAATACGTATTACAGTTAGTTGCTGAAAGCAAAGGATGAAACAGCTCACTGCCCACTCTCCTGGGTCAAACACAGATTGAAGTTAATAGAGCAGCTTCAGTGATCTCAGATGGGATTCTGGCCACTTGTGTTCCAGGACTCTAGATTTGAAGAAACATACAGCATTTAAATACCAGTCACTTTAATATTCAGGAATCGGCAGAGCAATGTGATACTTTGAAGTGTATTATTCCCTATAAAAGTGTCCATTCCTCACGCTCTTTTAAAAAACGGAAATGCAGTTCCAATGCACATAGTTCAGAAATCAGTCACCATATCACATACTCCCTGGTGCCAAAAGGGAGTCAGGAAATCCATTTAAAACATATGGGAGACAGTGCAGGCAGCCCCATGAAAACACGAACAGAGTCAATGTAGCTTATACAGATGACACTGTGAGGCTGGTGTGTAGGCTCAAAAGCAATTCAAATCCAATGTACATCCAAGTGCGTAGGATAGATGTGTGGTTTCCTTGCAAACAAAGTTATTCCTTAACTTCCACAAGCATAATCAAAAGTCTCTGGCAGGCCATCATTTATAGGAATCCCCAGGAAATGTTCATACCTTGTACAAACAGGGTTTGCACTGAAGTATGTATTGCGTTAGTGACACTATAAACCACTTGGCTGTAGCCTGTGCTTACATTTCTTATCTGCCCTGAGCCAGAGAGAGAAAAAGAGTGTCCTCCGAGAGCAGACTTTCTCTCGCTAAGAACCTGTCTTGAAGGCACGTTGATCAGTGCTTTCCTCAATAGGAAGTCCAGTCAGACTGTCGGAATACTATGAACATTTGTAAAAGTAAAAATAATCCTTACCTCTTCACAACTGAAGTCGGATTGGAATGAAGAAATGAGGCATGGGAGCCACACACACTTTACCCCATATACAAAACTCCTAAGGTACTGGTGAGTGCTGGAATAATGAGCCGGGTTGAGTTGATGGCATAATAATGATTTAAAGCAATCCAAATGAAAAGTCACAGGTTTTATTTTTTCTCAGAGAGTATACATTAATCAATACATTTATATAGTCTGCAGAGAGCTTAACTAGAGGACAGGCTGTCACAGCTGCTCTCTCTCTCCAACTGCCCTTCAACTGCCACTTCCCCAACATTCCTTGAGCCCTAATACGTTCTCACAAAGGTCAAATGGGGGACATTTTGTAGAAAAGGCTGCTGTAAGGGCCAAAGACCTCACCAGGGGAGCTACAATGGATGCCCCCATTGCTAATAACAATACATAGGTATATATAATACATACTGAATCAAACCTACATCCATAACACTTACATTCCACATACAAAACACATAACTAATAATAAATATATAATGAAAACAGTGTATTACATCAGGGGGTTACAAAAGATCCACTCCCGCCTGAAATCACTGGAATGCCAGGGCCACACTGAATTTCAAAAGGGTAAGGTACTATATTGGACAGCTTGCAGACAGGAGAACTGTACTTGGGAACCTGCTAATTGGGTACATGCTACACAACTGATATGACAGTTTAATCAGCGACACCCAGATCCATATGGAATGGGGGATGAAGCTTGAATGGCATAAATGAAGGGTTCACATGGCTGAAGACTACAGTTCCCATGATTCCCTGGTGTCATCCAAATCTCACATGAACCGAGCTCTCCTGAGCCATTTTGAGCTGATGACAAAAAATGGCAATGCCAAACCACAAACATGTTGAGTGCCATTTCTTCACAGTGCGCTCATCTGATTTACCTGCAAATGTGGGTTCTTAAATTCAATGTATAACTTCTTCTCTCTCTATTCTGATTCCACCCTTCAACTCCTTATTAGCTGGGACTCTATGTTGTCATAAGAAGTACTGGAACACCTGCAAAGAGAAAGAAAGTTAGCATGTTTAAAAGTATGCATAAACATATCACAAGGCAATTGATTTGTGCTGCACGGACAGATATACCAAAACACACCCTAGAAGTAATTTCTAGGGTCTACTTTGCGCAACAAGGGCCTGGCCTAGATTCTGGAACTCAGTAGTGAAAGTACCAACTGAAACCCTCAGATGCTGCATTTCTTAAATGCATGATTTCAGAGCCTACATAATAGACCTGATCTTTGGCCCTTTTTCTTATCTTACTCTAAGGAGAGGCTACACTTGCAGAGTGTGTTGCTTTGTGGTGTCGTTAAAGTGTAGGCACATCGCCCTCAAAAGCCTGAACCAACCCCATCAGGTAAAGCCAACAGGGGCATCATGACTACGCCAGTCAAAAGGAAGGAAGTACACTGCAGATCATCTAGGCGAAGATTATCCCTTCCTGCTTGTGGGCTCAGACCACCTCTCTTTAGCTTAAGACAGAGTGGCCATGACACTTTCTGTTTGTTTGTTTGTTTGTTTATTTATTTTATTTATATAGCGCGCCTGACCCGTAGGTATCTGGACGCTAGTAAATAAGGAAATGGTTACATTATAGAGATCATAGGAGAAGAACATATGTGACTTAAACATGTTACACTCAGTAAAAATTACAGATGTCTCCTGAGGTAAATCATGCAAGATGGTGCAAATGATATAATAGATAACAGTACATTTGAACATGCAGAAGAAATGATTGGTTTAAATAAGGTTGTACATGAGCAAATGGGGGACGTATAAGTCGGGCTAAGAGTAAAGGTGAAGGTAAGGTTAGTTCTTATTGAGTATCCAGGTGATAGCACAATTTCTAAATTTATCAAATACTTAGATAGATTTTAAGTCCTGTGGATTGTGTTCCATAATTGGGTGTCCAGGTCCAGGAAGCTGGAGCCGCCTGCTGTTTTGAGGTTTTATCTGGGTATTTTGGTAAGGTGTTCTCCATGGCACTCCTGCAGGAACCAGGTGTTACATATTATCTACCTCACCCATCTCCACCATACCAAAACATACATTTAATATAGAGTGCCTTTCTCCCAACATAGAAATTGTGAGGTTCCCCCTTCTTTCTCTTGATCCTCCCTAGGCTTCTTCCATTGTGCAGGACTCCCCTGACTCTTCAACATGGAACTGCAATGCCACCTATGCAAGCGGGGAAACAGCAGCACTGGCCCTTTTCTCTTCATCTGGAGGTATGCTCTCCTAATTTTCAACCTGGCCCTAGATTCTCTAAAATGATGATACTTGATAAATATAATTACTAAACTTTCCCTGAATCCTGCTAACTCTCCAAGCCATGCGAGATACAAAACACCCTCATCCTATCTTTTGTGCACTTTCTGATAATGACTTTGGACAGTACATCTTTTTCCATATCATTAAAATATTGGATACTCCTCCACTCTCCCCTCACCCCACCTATGTTCCCCCTAACATTGTTTTCCCACTGAACTTTGTCCATCCTGACCTATTTTCTCCACAGATGGACAATTCATTTTAACCTCTGACCTGCTCTTAACTCTCCTTCCTCTTTAGCGCCCCCCTTTGTATTGGGGTTTTAATATGCTAGTTTAACATGGCTACTGTCCAACTGATCCTGAAAAAGTCTCAGATGTCACATGCAATTTTGCCAGCTATCTACTTGTATATCTTCCTCCGCATTATTCAATAATCCGAGAAAGACATGTCTTAAAAAGAATCTTCACCTATCTTGATATGACAGTCCATGAAACCATTTCATATTCCATAGCTGTCATTCTACCTAAACAGCCCTTAGTCATTTTTCCATTATTCAACCTTCTGCCACCTTCAAAAACTATCCATAATCCTTATGTTTGTTACCTTTTCACGCCTTAGATACAGTAGACTACCCCTTTCTGTTCAGAAGCTAGCAGACCATGGAATCTAGATGACCGCTCTCATCTGGGTTGCCACCCATTAATGTATTTATTGGAAATTTGTATGGCACCTACACACAAGTGTTTCCAGGCACCACAAGACAAACATTGAGAGGGGACATGGGAATCAAAAAGTAGAACAACAAAAACATTTATATTGGCATTTTGACAATCCTACTGTGCAAGTGCATGACAAGGTGGTAAGTGTTACGGGGAGGGGGAAGAAGGAGAAGTGCAGGAGTGGGGTACCCCCAGGGGTGCTGGCGGGCAAGGGCTCGGCAGGCCTTTGCAGCAAATGGCCAAGGAACGGGGGGTGAGTGTAGTGGAGTGGGAGGACCAAGTTGGACCATTTGGACCAGTGGGTTGGGCCAAAGGGAAGGATAGTGATGCAAAGAGTGTCGCAGATGTCACCTAAGAGAACAGTGGCCACATCAGCTTAGTTGGGATGGATATTGAAATCCCCAAGGAAGATACATTTGGGGGAAGAGGCAAGAATAGAGGAGGACAGGTTGGCTCATTCTGAGAGGAAGAGGGAGGTCGGGTTGGGGGGTCTTTAGATGATAGCAAGAGTATGTAGAGAGTAGGAGAGATAGACAGCCTGCAGACTAGACTTTCAAAGGATGAGTAGGTCTGAGTGGGGATGATGGAGGCAGGGAAGATCAGAGCAACTCCACCACCTGGCTGGGAGGGCCTGAAATTGGACAGGATATTGTATTCCTCAGGGAGAAGAGTATCAAAAGTATCAAAAGCAGTGATGGAGCTGGCCTTGAACCACATCTCAGTGAGAGCAAGGACATTGAGGTCAAGGTCTTCAAGGAGGAGAGAGATGTCCAAGGAGTGTTTGATAGCAGAGCGAGTACTAAGCGTAGCTAAGTGAAGCTGGTTGCTTGTGAGGGAGGGCACAGGGGTGGGGTACCACCACTGGGAGGAGGAAGAGATGAGGGAATGGAGGGGGGGAGAGGGGGGGAAGTTGAAGAGAGAAGGCAGGCACCTGTCAAGAAGGTGGAGGTTGGGTTGGGAGCCATGGGCCATGATAGTGCCATTATGATAGACATTAATGGTGCATTTGGAAGGTACAAAGTGTGCCAAGAACACTTCCCATCTAGTGCCACCAGTAATAGGTGAGGAGGAGAAACGGAAGAGAACCATTTGGGGGGTCCATAGGGTGGAAGAAGGAACAGCAGAGAAAAGGTCAGTGATTGTCTGGAGGAAGCATTGATGTAGGTGTCTGCGATGGGCAGACCAGGGTTGGAACGCAGAAGAGCCTCTTTTAGTTTCTTCCCTCCAGACTTTGTGAGAGAGGGAGGATAGGAGCTGGAGAAGCAGTTAGATCATACATGAGGAAGTCGGAAAACACCATGGGGGCAGAGACAATCGGGGCGAGGGGGGTTGAGAGGATAGCACGGGAGATGGTAAGAAGCACTATGCAACAGAAGAATCACACCAGGTGGCCAAGCAGACAGTAATCACTAAGCACACTGGAGATGCTCATATTGACAGATTATTAACAAATTGGTAGGACCACTTATGTTTTATTTAGTGATAAAGCACACAAAGGCAGTACACAATGGTGAATGCACAGTTGGAAGGACATCTACATTCAATTCTAGCCAGAAAGCACTCAAACAGCAGTACCGAATTGTGGATGCACAGTTGGAAGCACACAGAAATTCCATTTTTGCCAGAAGCAATCAAAAGCTGTGCAACATATTGGATGCGCAGAAGGAAGCATACCTATCTTTGATTTTAGCCAGAAGCACTCAAAAGCAGTACAAAATGGTGGGTGCACAGATGGGAGCACACCTACATTCGATTTTAGCCAGAATGCACTCAAAAAAGCAGTGTTAGGCAGAATTATATGCAGTACCCTTTGGGAACACCACACACAATTAAGACTACAAGTTACACTACAAATTCACCTTTGGTACAAGCCTGTACTACACAGTAAAAGTGGTAGCGATAGCTGAGCAGCTAGATTTATCCTCAAGAGTAAGTGAGCAGTATCAAATAGTTACACAAAGGACAGCAATTGCTATGATTCAAACAAACCCTGACTCAAGGATTCTGAGTAAAAGAATATACATTTATTTACACATCAGTTGTATAACATTTCACTAAAGTAAAGCAGTTGAAAAATCACATTACCAATACACCACACCACTCCCAACAGATTCTGGACAAGATTAAACCCAAAACGAAGTGTGAGCAAAATGGCACTCCAGTAATTAAAAAGGGAGGGAAAGAAAAAGTGAGGCTAAAATTGAGCAGTGTCAACAGGTAAGTAAGCATGGCATTCTAGAAAGAGGAACTACAGTGATTGATCAAATCAAATAGGCTTAAGGCCAAAGTCAATAGGACAAAAGTATTTTGCTCAAGATCGCACAGTCCAGCGTAGTTCGCTGTTAAGTCTTTGCCAAGAATTCCGGATGAAGTTGGTCAGCAGAAAAGTTAGTTTAAAGAGAAGAGAAGGACAAGCCTTAAAATTGGCGTAAGGTTTCTCACACCTTCACCGCGGCTGAACAAAATGCACAACCAGATTTGCACAGTACCTTTAAATGGAGAAGAAGCTGTAGCTGAGGCGGACGTTCCTGGTAGTTCCTGCAGGCTGATGGTTCCTTAAGCGACTGTTGGACTGACACAAAGTAGGAAGGCTGGAGGGTTCTGCACTACCCAGGGAAGAAACTAGCAGCAGAGCAAAGCAACAAATAAAAGGGACGCTTCTTAAAGCCCAAGCAGGGTCCGACCTTCCTGGCTATCCGGCCCAATGTAGCTCTGTACAGCAAATTCAACCAGAGGAAGGAGTCCTGGCTTGCAGTTTGGGTGAACTGGTTGGTCCCACCAGCTCAGGGGAAGAAGATTCCTGGAGGATCTTCTCTGTCGTTGGAGTTTGAGGATTCGGACCTTCAGCAGGGCTTCATCGGGCGGTTCAGTCGTGGTAGGGGTCCTCTTCCCTCAGCTCCTAATCGGTTCTTTCCTTCCAGTGGCGACTCTGCCTTTCCAGAACCAGAGGCTTCTTTTTATGCAGTTTTCCCCCATTCACACAGCCTGGCTGTCAATCACACAGCAGGGTGGCTGTCCCGCTGGGACAGTCAACACAGCCAATCATTTCAGAGTGCGACATGGGTCTCCAAGGAGACCCTTTGCAGAGAGTCCAAAAACCCTCCCTCACATCCTATCCACCCAGACATACAGGTGCCTAAGGAGGGCTTCTGTGTGGAAGCCCACGAAAAGACAGTGAACAAAGTAATCAAACCTGGTTTGGCACGCAGAGTAAAACACGAGAAAGACTTTTACAAAAAAGAAATGGCGAATAAACCCAGACAGACCCGTAAGAAAACATATAAGGTCGAGAGGGTTTAAGTTCGAGGCTACCAAGATAGCCTAAAACAATACCAAGGTTATTTAAGAAAAATAAGGTAGTTACCACTGCCACCAACCAAGTCTTGATGAAAAGGGAGCGAAACAATGCTTCAAGAGAAACCAACAAAAAGGGATAAGTATTAACCCTTTCCAGTACTCCATGTAAGATGGTTTGTACTGGGTCTGTGGTTTTACAGAGGTGTATAAAGTTAATGGCTACTGTATGTGCTCTGAGAGACAGTAGTCAGTGCCAGAAATGGAGTCTGAGTTAGGAAATCTAAAAGACAAACCTGTGTCACTCCACTGAAGATGCTCTGTAACACACAGTAAAAAGATGATGTCTGTGGAATAGGTGAGGCTCCACAGTCTATGAACACAAAAATGTTAAACACACACAGCAAAACACATGTAAGAGTGGGAAAAAAAGGCTCACACTCTTACCAGGTGAAATAAATAAATCCTAGAAATCCAGCAAAGCTGCTGAGGGACTCAGTAGGTAAGGGAAATTAGCCATTCTTGAGAATTCTCCCTAATAAGCAGTACATATTGGTGGATTCACAGTTAGTGAACACACAAGAGAATAGAAAAAGAGTTATGAATTCTATGTTTTCTTTTTCTTGCAAAGCAGGGCATTAAGAGAGAAGTAGAGAAGCAATCAGTGTGAGGCACATCACGATGCATAGCGCTGTCCTTGCAGAGACTAGATGTTAAAGTTTAGGCAGGTAGGAATAAAGGAGCAAGCTGCAAAATTGAGCAGTCAGTGTCAAGGAAGGTGGGTGGACCAATGCGGTCCATAATTGCTTATGCTTACCAGGGTAATTGATGAACAGATATTGTTAGTGAATTATAGCGTGCAGGATACCAAGTCCATAGCAATCCTTTACTGATGCTGAATAGATGCAGGGACGTTTGTGTGGGCCTTGGTGCTGGGTGCCAGCTCTATCGCCTGCCGGCTCTGAGTAGGCCAGTTAAAAATAGGATGAGACAATCAAGAGGAATGCAACTTTGTTCCCAAAGCAACTCCTTTGCAATTTGGTCTTCACAATTCAATTTGACGACCAAATGGGCCTACTTTATGGAATGGCAATCCAAGTAAGCCAGACATTCTGGGCACACTGCTTGGTTGGGTTGGAGGAGGGGGGAGCCAAGCAAACCTCGAGCTTCAGGATGAGGATGAATTGTCTCCCATTGTACCTTATCCATTTCAAGAAACACAGCCACATCTCGTTGGATGATCCCTCCCTTTAGTTGTCACCCAAACCTCCATCTTCAGACATTTACTCTTCACCCTTTACATTAACTCCATAGTACAACCCATCTTCTCCCATGGGTTCTCCTACCAGCTCTTCAGGGATGGCACACATAACATTTCTTCCCTACTCTCACTTCTGATTCCCCAGCACATTATTCAGATCACCTCTCAGCAAGACACCACTGGATGGCACTTTCATTCTTCACACTTAATTCTTTGTGGAATAGAGTCATCTATGTACTGGCCCCCGATGTCCGTCCCTCCTGTCTCATTTCCACTTGACCTACTTTCCCTATCTCATATGACGTACTGTAAAGACCAGAGGGGGGGTCTGTACTTCTTCACTCTATATGGTAGAGGAGAGGCACACAGGACCCCAGCCAGGATTCTCTATTACAGTAGCAATGGATGAGCAATCAAGGCCTAGCTTCTCAAGAGGTGATGAGAGCCCTTGAGAGTTTTATTAAATCTCTCAACTTGACCATTGGTCTGTGGATGGTAAGAGTTGGAGAATGTGTAGGCTACCCCAGCACTCTTTCCACATGGTTTTCAGGTAACTAGACATGAAGTTGGATCCTCTGTCAGAGGTGGCCTCCTTAGGGAATCCAACATGGGTGAAAATGCCCAGGAGAGCCCTGTCAACCACCTTGGCAGTAACAGTCTGAAGGCGTATAGCCTCAGGGTACCTGGTGGCATGATCAACCAAGACCAGGATGAACCGATGTCCACCTGCAAGTGGGAGTGTCAAGGGGACCAACAATGTTGATGGTGTTCCAACCACTGGCAATGGCTGCTGTGGGGCAATGACATTGCCTCCAGTCTTGCCAGACAACTGACAATTTGGACAGGTCCTGCAGTGGTACCAAGATGACCAGCTAAGGGCACCTCATGCGCCAACTGCAGCAGGAAGGGCCTGTAAACCTGGGTTACCACCAACCTCTTGAGGGCACCAGGTTCAGGCTCAGTGGGCTCACTAACATGGAGCTCACCTTCCCACTAGATTTGGAATGTCCTAGGCACTTCTCCTTGTGCCTGGGGCAGGGCCTGTTCCCTCAGACCCTTGAGACAGTGGCACTCTCTCTGTCCCTTACAGACGTCTGCCCGGGAGGGTCCAGCTTCAGCCAGCAGGCATTGAAGATCAGGGTGGTCCTCCAGGTTGAGAACCTCTCCCACAGGAGAGTCGTCTGTCTCATCTCCCTCAGGAGTTGAGTTTGGGTTTTCCACTGGTCCCAGCCCATCCTGAGCATGGATCCCAATGGGTGCTGTACGAACAGCAGGAAGAGAAGGAGCCCCCTTCACAGAGGTGGCCTTCTTGGTGTTCCGTCTACTTGCCTTAGGCCTCACCTTTGGCTCGGGTACCTGACGCACAGCCAGACCCTGTGTCACCTGTGACTAGTGACTGCAGTAGCCAGGGGGAGACCATCTGAGATCAACCCCAACTCCAATAGATCATTACCTTACAGAATGTTATCAGGGACATTGTCCTGAACGAGGACAGGAAGCTTTGCTGTCTTGTCTCCAATCATGAGTGTGACTAAGGCTACAGGCGATAATTTTGGAGGCCCACCAGCTAACCTGGTGGTTCTCAGTGGAGCACCTACATAGTCCTCTGGCTTGAGCAGGGTCCTTTCCACCACTGTCATGCTTGCCTCACTGTCTCTCAAACCAGTAGAAGGCTGGCCATTCAAGAGGACACTTCTCAAAAACCTACGGGTGTTCTGTGGGATAGTCACCAGTACTTCTGCGTACTTGTCCCAGGCCCCAAGGGACACTAAGGAAATCTCGACAGGAGCACCAAATGTGATCCCTGCAGAGGAGGGGAGGACAGTGGCCTCCACCTCAGACATGGGGTAAGGGTAGGTCAGGCTGACAGCCTGGACTCCAAGTGCCTTACCTTTACACTTGGGGTCACCCCTCTTCTAATCCAGAGCCCCACAGTCCCAAGAAGTGCCAGGAATGTGGGGTATGGTACTGGAACCACTGGGAGCCTGCTTTGCAGCAGGTGGACCACTACTCTTATTCCCACCCACAGATGACTTATTTAGATTTTTGGGTCTTAGGAGAGGAAGGGTTTGGTTTACTCGACTGTGATTGCTTCTGGGACTCCTCAGCTTCCTGAGAGGTCCCCTGTTCTTTAGCCTTGTCCTTCCCACTGGAGTCCTTACGGGACACCCGCTGGGAAACCTACTTGTCAGCCAATCTAGCCAGTTTAAAGGGATCCAAAATGTTCTGGTCAGCAACATACTGATGCAGCTCTGGTAAACAGGCTTCCGACAAATGCTCAAAAAACAAAAGGTGGGACAATTCAACAAACGTTTTCAATTTGTAACCATCAATCCACCCCGTCATGTTCATGGGCTCAGCACTCACCCAGTCAACCCATGACACATTCTCTCTTTTCTTAAAATCCCTGACCCTTTTAAGGTATTGGGTAGGTGTCTTGCCAAACTTGGCGATGAAAGCAGACTTCATGCACTCATACTGACCCCTTTCTTCCACACTCAGTTTCAGAATGCAGTCATACCCAGCCTGAGGCACTCTGCTTAACAAACACTCTCTTTTATCTACATCATGAATTGCACAAGCCATCTCAAACGCTTCAATCCATTGGAGGATATCAGAACCTTCCGCAAACACACCAACCAAATCTTTCATGAACTTGGTTTCTGGGGACCTGACACTCTCAACGGGTTTAGCTGAAGTCTCCACTCGAGCTTTCTCTAACTGGATTCGCTGACATTCAGTATCCTTGTCTTTGAGTTCAAGATACCTATTCTTGAGTTCTACTTGCTGTGCCAGCTACTCTTTCTTAAACTCAGCATCTATTTCCAACTTGTGATATTCAAAGGCCCATTTCAACCTTAATAACTCAATTGCAAGGAATTGCTGGGGTTCGGAACAGAGGCAGCAGGAATGGTGGCGTTCCAAGAAACAGATTCAGCTGCAACCCCTGGGGCAGAGTCCTCATTGGTTGCATCACCCCCTTCAATAGTTTCACCATCAGTCCGGAAGTCCACCAGGGCAGCTATCAGCTCAGCCCTAGGCTTATCCACAAAGTCTACTTCCCTGGCTTTACAAGCACTCTGGAGAGCCTCTAAGCTCATCCGAGTCAATTTACCATTTGCAATAGATTCCATTGCTTGTAATGCGGTTATCTTGTATACAACTAAACCTTATAAACCTTAATTTAACAAAGTGCAGATATTTTGTAAGTGGCACGGTTATACACTGATTCTTAAAACCATAAGCATCCCACCGCTGCCACCAGTGTAAAGACTGGAGGGGGGTCTGTTCTTCTGCTCTCTATATGGTAGAGGAGAGGCACAGTGGACCCCAGCCAAGATTCTCTATTACCGTAGCAATGGACGAGCAATCAAGGCCTAGCTTCTCAAGAGGTGATGCGGGCTGGTTCTTAAGTACAGTGTAGCCACCAAGCACCCACAAAGGAATGTCCGCACACTGTATTAGTTAAAACACAGTCTTTATATAATTAATATTCAAGGTTATGTACAATATCACGATAACTCACTTTGTATTCATTTATCTATAATGTTATGTTATGTTAGCGGTACTTGTATAGCGCACCGTCACCAACGGAATTGGTCCCCAGGCGCTCTAGCGGATCTGTAAACAGGAAGGGTGGGGTAGGGTTAGTCGGGAGGAGGGGAGAAGGAGAGTGGGAGATGTGGTGTGCTGTTGGCAGCTTCAGCTCGGTATACACTGAGTGCTGGGCTTTGGTGCTAGTATCGGATCAGATGAAGGCCTCGAGTGCTGTGGGTGAAGTTTATGTGTTGTTGATGCGGTTTGGCAAAGTGCATGCAGATTGCTGGGAAAGAGATGGTTGTGTGGTTTTGTGTGGGATTAAGTATGCAGAAGATTGAGGGTTGCGTTAGTGGGGTCTGTATCCTGGTTCAGGTACTTATGATTCCGTTAGAGTTGTGTACCTGTGGGTTCGGATGTTGCTGGTTCCTCGTGGGCTGAATCGATTTGGTGGTGTTGCGCTGATCCAACTGTATCCTATTCAGTATAGTTTGGATTGGTGGGTGCGTCTGAACCTAATCTTCAGGTGTGCGACTGGGTGGGTGATGTCTATTCTTAGGTGATCTAGTATTACCCTAGTCGGTTAAGGCTTTGAGTGGTTCAGGGTCATGGTCGTGTTGAAGTGTTGTCCTAGTGGATCCGTCTTGGTGAGTGTGTGTATTCAGACGTTCGTATCCTTCTGTCGTGACTGATTCTATGATTTCTGTGGGGTGAACATCCTCAAGACTGTTGTTTAGTCGTAGTTTTGTGTGGTGGGGCATTGTGCTTCCTGCTTTGAATTGGTGGACCGTGTGTAGTGATGAAACATTCTTTTTCTCACCCATTGCAATGGGCCCGTGATGCAGTGCTTCCTTTCCCTCTCTACGTTTTGTTCTAAGGGCTGTTTGGGAAGGTCATAGTTAGGTCCTGGTCCACTTGATGATTCGTTCTAGTCTTTCTGTCTTAGTTCGCTATGTTTACTGTCTTTGGTCGTATTACGACTGTCTCCCGGTTAGTCCTTTAGTAAGCCATGGGATATTTACCTCAGCTTTTTCCATTGATTGATCAGTGCATATCTACGTTCGTTGATATTTTTAGGTATGTCGGTGCCCCTGTGGCCAGTTTTTCTAGTTATAACGTGAGGAGCCTGGTTTTGAGTAATTTCCTGAATAATAGGTGGTTTCTTGTGTTACGTATGTACTTTGGAAGGTAGTTCCAGGTTTTCGGGGCTTGGTGAGAGAAGGAGGATACTCCAAGTTTTCTTTTGTTCTAGGGCTTCGATTCCAGGCGGATGTCCATGCTTGATCTGAGCGTTCTTGTTGGTTGATATAGGTGCAGTTTGTCTCTTAGGAACTCAGCACCTTTGTTTTGTACTGATCTGTGCATAATGCACATTGTTTTGAATTTTATTAGTTGTTTTATTGGTAGCCAATGTAGTGTTTTCAGCACTGGTGCGGTGTGTTCTCTTCGGGGTACTTTCAGAAGTAGTCTGGCTGCTGCGTTTTGAATGCGTTGTAGTTTTTTTAGGAGTCGTTCAGGCATGCCTAGGTATAGGCTTTTGCCATAGTCTACTTTGGACATGACGAGGGTGATGATGGTGGTCGTTTTGTTGGCGAACGATAAGAATGGTAAGATTCTCTTTGCTGCTCACAGGAGGAAGAAGCATTTCTTGAGGAGAGAGTTTACTTGTGGCTCTAGTGTGAGATTATTGTCCATCAGAACCCCCCGGTTTTTTATAATCGCCAAGGGTGCTGGGGTAGTCCAGAGTTTCCTTGGCCAAGGGATGAATTGGTTTTCTCCTCCATTTTTTGTGATGCTCATTATTTCAGTTTTGCCTGGGTTGATTTTGAGGGAATTGGAGTTCATTCAGAAGAATACATTGCGGAGGCAGTTTTCTAGCGTTGAATTTCTTTCCGGGTTGTCTTGTATTTTGAAGATTATTTGTGTATCGTCAGCGTAGTTGTAGCAGGTGAGGCGATGACCTTTGATGATTCTGATAAGTAGATACAGGTAGATGTTCAATAGTAGAGGGGAGAAGGATGATCCTTGTGGTACTCCACAGGTGGAATCTCTCGGGCTGGATTTGAAGGGTTTCATCCATACAGTTTCCGTTCTGTTTGTTAGGAAAGATTTGATCCATAGTAGGGCGTTGTCTGTTATTCCAAGTGCTTCTAATCTTGTTATGATGGTGTCATGGACGACTGTGTCAAATGCTACCGACAGGTCTAGGAATATCAAGGCAGTGCTGTTGTCCGAGTCTGCATTGATTTTTAGATCGTCCCATATTGAGAGTAGAGCTGATTCCGTTCCTCTCAGTGGTCTGAAGCCAACTTGTGCCTGGTCTAGTAGGCTGTGCTCTTCTATAAACTCTTGGGTCTTTTGTATATGTATGTTTCGAGGAGCTTGGCTGTATACGGGATGTTGGAGATAGGTCTGTAGTTGGAGAGGTCCTCTACGTTTCCTGCTGTATCTTTGAGTAGTGGCCTGATGTATGCAGTTTTGAAGGCTTGTGGCACTTTCCCAGTTGCGATGGAATGGTTGAGGACGTTCCTGTGATATTCCATGGGTGTTCCTTGTTTAAGAAATGATTTGTATATGTTCGGGGGACCCTGAGTTGTTGCTTTCATTCACCAGTTTGACAAATGTCTCTGATATTTCTGGAAAGCTTTGTAGTTTGTTTGGGTGCTCCTCCCGGGTGTAGGTTGGGGTTGTGGTCAGATCAGACGGTCTGCTTTGAATGGTTTGTTGGATGTTAGTGATTTTGTTTTTGAAGTGGTCGGCAAGGTCGTTGCAGAGTTTTGCGGATGGAGTTGGTGTGTTGTTACATCCTGGAGGGTTTTTGATTTCGTTTATGATTTTGAAGAGCTCTTTTTGGGTGTTTGGTGCTTCGAAGATTCGGTTGTCGTAGTGTTTCCTCTTCGCTTTTTGTATTTCCTTTTTGTAAACCCGGTTGTGTTGTAGGAATTTCAGTTTGTTCTCCGCGTCGTTTTGTTTTCTCCAAACAGGTTCTAGTCTTTGTTTTTTTCTTTTCATGGTGCAAAGTAGTGGGGTGAACCATTTTGCCTAGACCGTTTATTAGAAGAAGCAAAGGGTTTTTCTTTGGCAATGTTGTCTATAGTAGTTATAATCCAGGAATGCAGCAGGGTTACCTTTTTGTCCAGGTCATCTTCTTCCATTAATGTTGGGTGTGGTTTGTTTAGCTCCAGGAGTTCATACAGGTTGGAGTTTTTGATGGTTCTCCAATTTCTTCTCATTGTTTTCGTTGTTTTGTCTGGTTGATTGTTTGTTAGCCTGGTCATTTTGATTATGAAGGGGATGATGAGGTGATCGCTCCAGGGTATTTGAATTGGGGGTGCCATGGTAAGGAGTAGTTTGTTAGCGAAGATTGCGTCAAGTGTATGCCCTGCCGAGTGGGTTGCTCCTTTGACTAGTTGTTGTAGGTTCATTGCTGCTAGTTGCTGGTTAGCGATTTTTGTATGTTTGTGCTTTCTCCTTCAAACCAGATGTTGAAATCTCCTAGGACTATCAGGTGATTGTGTTTGATGGCTAGGACGGTGATTGCTTCTGTGAAGGAGTCTAGGAAGGTTGCATCGTAGGTTGGTGGTCTATATATTAGTACGAATTTCAAGTTTGTTTTGGATGTTACTGCTAGACGTATGATTAAAGATGAACATTTATCGATGATTAGTGGGTCTTCTAGTTTTATATCCAGGTGTTCCTTGTGAATGATTGCCAGCCCTCCCCACTTTTGGTTTTTCTGTTTGATTGGACGCATTTGAAGTATTCAGGTAAGCAGTTGTTGAGGGTGATCTTGTAATTGTCATCTAGCCAGGTTTCTGTTACAAATAGGATGTCGATCCTTCCGTCGCAGAGCAGATCGTATATCTCAGTGGCATGTTTCGACATTGATCTTGCATTGATGAGGTTGCAGTGGATCTTATTGGTGTGGTTTTGCTTGTTGATTGTACCTTGTTTTGGTTTGTGGTTGTTTGGCTGTGGTGCATCATTGTTGGCATTGATTGGGGTGGATGAGGATCAGGTAAGGTTGTATCTTCATTGTATGAGGGCGTATGAGGATCAGCGGAGGCTGCATCATCATTGAGGCGGTCTGCTAGATTGAAAGCGTGGCTGTTCAGTGGTGTTGCTTCTACGTTTGTGCTGGTTTGGTGAAGGTCCATGAAGGCATCTTCTTTGTTGAATTGGTCAGTTACGTTCATGTTTGGGTTGTTGGTTGTAAGATCTTCATCGTCATTATGTCCGGTATGGCGAGGGTGTTGGGGGTGTCCTTCAGTTCTTGTGATGTATGGGGTGATGGGGTCCGACTCTGACCACCTTCTTCTTGGGTGTTCCCATCTTTTTTCTGGTTGTCTCTGGATTTTCTTTGTCTGTCTTGAGGTCTTGATGTCTTGATGTCTATGTGTCATTGTCATCTGTGTCATTGGGGCAAATATACAGTTCTACGTGGTACCACAATTACTATTAGATCCCTTTAAAGTGCATCAACTGTATGGTTAAATGTCACACAAATCCATTTGTAAAGGAAACCAACAATAGAAATAAAAGGAAAGCAGTTGGTGAAAGCACTTGGCAGAATACTGGCCCCGTTACCTAGACACAGTTCTGTGTGGATATCCCCCTACCTGGGCAACCTGTAGAATAAAGATATATCACAAGCCCAGTCCATATATTGTTCACAAGAGTCTTCCCAATAGTTCAGCAACCCAAAGTACCTGGCGTTGTAGCGTTACTCATTGGAAAATCGACAGCCCTTCTTGAGTACCCTCCCTTTAAGGCAGGAGTCACGGGTGAACTACGACGGTGAAGTGGCAGCTTCTTTCCTAGCGGTGCTTGTTGACGGGGAAGCATATACATCCTGCAAGGAAGAGGCGTGCAGGGCACCTCAGCGTCGATAGTTCTGGACCACAAAGAGTTTGAAGAACTGTGGCCCAGCAAGGGAGTTGCGTCGTCAGCGTCTCTGTGGTCTTTGGGTGGTGGGAAACCCACCCACTGGTGGATGCTCCTCGGTGCGTCGATGGCCTGGCCTTCTCTGGTGGGATAAGGTGGGCGGTCGTGCAGACGAGCGCATCCGTGAATCGAAAGTTCTTAGGCAACGGGAGCACTGCAGCTCTGGTCGGCGATGGCAGTCGTTGACAGTGGCGGACAACAGTCCGGGCGCTTCTCTTTGGGATTCCGTGGAAGTCCCTGTCTCCGGTTGGCAGCCTTTCGTAGGTCTGTCTACCAGGGAGCTTTGGCAAAGATCAGCTGGTGCACAATGGTCCCTCGTAGCTCGGGAAGAGAGCGCCTTACCAGGTCCTCTCTGGGTCAGTCCTTGGAGACACAGCAGCTTTCAGATTGATGAAGAAGAGCAACAGCAATTCTTCTCTTCCAACAGGGCCTCAAGGTCAAGCTTCAGTTTCACTCCAGGTACTCTTCGTAGTTTGGACTTCAGCTGAACACTTCTGAACACGAATTCTAGCAGTGAGAGGCCCCCAGATATACTAGTTGACCTCCCATTCATTCTGCTGAGTCACACTCAGGCAACCAATCGGTCAGAAGGGCATTCATGCAGGCAGGCATACAATCAGGTGCATAGTGCATTCAGGCCATTCACTTCTCTCCAGACACTCACAACTATTTATGTGTATCGGGACAAGTACCAAGCCATTCAACACTCCACACTGCAGGGCTGTCTCAGTCATTGTGTAAAACACCAGATACTAGACATCCACAACACAGAATGCATGTTTGTCACACACTCCGTTCACCATGGTCCCACCCACAGGGTGTACCCACAACATACAGTCACTGGGAAGGCTCATGCCAGTTTGGCCTGGACTTGACAACAACACCATACATGGAACTTCCACCCCACAGACAGTCAGGGGGAAGGGACAGAGTCAGGGCTTCCCAGGACTTTGGGGGAAACAAGGTAACCGGCAATAGAAAGAAAGAGGCCACAGGGGCCCTCTTGTTTCCTATCAGGAATCAACTGATTCCAATGGCAGGGCCTGCATATCCCAAAATGGAGGATACTCGGAGCACCTGTCAAATTCAGCATGGAGCTGCCACCAGCCCATACCCTGCTCTGTGGGCCACACACAGGTGCCCAAAAACATACACCCGGGGCACAGGGTTGTACCTCCACCCATGGGTGCCATAAGGGTATCCCATGGGTCTGTACACCAAGCCAAAAGAGAGAGATGCACTTCCAGGAGTCCCACATGAACTCCTGCACGGACAACATGACAGAACACACAATAAAAGGCAGTAAAAGACAAGGATACGGAGGCCCTGTCCCTCCGATGCATTTCCAGCATCACAAGTACAACCTTGGGGTCTTTGTTAACAGTGATTCCATCCTCTCTGTCAGGATTAGCCATAATGATATCAGAAGAATCCATCCTTTCATCACATCTTTACTATGCAGCTACAACCCTCCAACTAGCTAATGTGATAGATGGCCCCTTTGTCAGGAGATGTGTACTTAACCAAAAGAAGAACATTCAGTGGCTTTCCTTTTCCACAGACATTCTACACTACAATTCAGAATGTGTGCTTATTCAGTTAATAGTCCAATTTTCCACCAGCTTAAGTAATGGTTCAGGCATAGCTATACCTTCAGTCCAAACAAAAAGGCAGTGCAATGTTGTGAAGATCTATGTACCTGCAATTCATCAGATGGGCCAGTACCTTTGTGGTGCACAATGAGGAAAGTGGCTGCAAGGATTAAGTTTGAGACCCTCTGCATTGTCCACAAGGACTTCTGGGGCCTGGGTCCTCAATACCTCCAACTCTCGCTTTGTAAATACCTTCCTACTCGAGCAATTCGCACCTCCAACTCAATCAGGATCAGTTGCTTCTCCAAGCACCGAGTTGGTAGTAGATCTCTTTCTTTGGCTGGAGCCTCCCTCTGGAACAGCCTCTCTGCCGCTCTGAAACACGAGGTGAACCATTTCCGGTTCCAGAAGCACCTCAAGACCTTTCTCTTTGCTTCTGCCTTCTCTCTTCCTCTCCCCTGCAGATTTCCTGTCTGATACTGCACTGGTCACCTGGCTACCCTCTGATTTTGGGCCCATGTCCCTACCCGCCCAGTTGCACACCCGCACTGCCTCCCAGCAACCCTTGCACTTGGTTCTGTATCTATAACCCTACAGTTCCCCTACCTGCATGTTTGGACACCTGCTGTCTACACTTACCATTGCATCTGCCACCTGCTGGCTGCTCTTCTTGTTATTGTTTTCATTCCATGTACAACACTGCCCCCTCCCCTTTCCCCTGGTAATCCCCCCCCCCCTGCACTCGCACCATCTCAATGTCACTACGCCTAGCAAGATGGTTGTCTCTGTCCTCCCTGTGTTCCCCCTTCCTTGCCACATCGCGCCATGAAACATTTATAGGCGCATTACAAATGCCATATTATATCATGTCATAACAGATCGACTAATTCTTCTTTGAGCCAAAAGCTTCCCATCAGAACCTCTCTGCTTGGTTTTTCCCAGATCACTTGATCAGACATTTGTGTCCAACCTGTTAATTTCACAAAAGCAGCAAGATTTCAATACATGCTTTGTGTGTATTTTCCAGAACACTGTGACTGATAAAGCAAATCTAAAACTGTCTAGTTGTTTGATGTATCATCTGCCATGGGGAGGTGCATCAGGTATTGGAATATGTACAATGTGAAGCAGGGATGATCTTAGCTGTCACTTGCATGATTTTGTTCAAAGTCACAGGTAGCAGACATTGGGCCTCATTAGGACCCTGGCGGAGAGGGTTTTACGCCAGCGTAGTGCATGGCGTACCTCTCCGCCATACTACGAGTTCCCGTAGCGCCATGGAGGTTTTCTCCGCCTGGTTTTACCAGCCGGAGAAAACCATGGCGCTACGGGACCTCGCTGTTAATTACGCCACCGTATTTTACGGTGGCGTAATTAACTCCTTCCCCACTCCCATTATACCCTATGGGGCAAGAATGGGAATGGGGAAGGGCAGAATGGGGATTGGGGATTTACCGCTCCGCCGAGGTCGGAATGGGGCGGTATATCCGCCAACCCCCATGGCGCTATCGGCGGCTTTCCGCCATGCTTCGCGGTGCATTTAGCACCGCGAAATCCGCCTGGGTCCTAATGAGGCCCATTGTTTGTTTTCACTGCTTTAAAGGGTTTCGATCTCCATAGATTTTCTGGTCAGGTTGCAGAACTGCTCACACAGAGTGCATTCATAGACTATCTCAAAGGTTTACTACTTAGCTTGATACTGTGATGACTCCTGAACCACAGCCTAGAATCTCCTCCCATGTGTCCAGAGGAAGGCAGCCGCTACCTGATCCTCACCCTGGGGTGACATCATGAGGGAGGATTGCATGAGCGAGATGGCTGTAAGGGGGGAGTGATGATTCCCTTGGGAGAGACGCAGTATTCATCTTCTTATGAGGATGAGAATCCTATAATTCCCAAATATCTAATGGCATTCTGTCAATGCATAAGTCCCTCTATTGAGAAAACCCAAAGAATGATCTATGAAAAGTCACACAGAAAGAATAAGTTGTATATTTTGAGAATTCAGGAACCACATTTGACTTCCTCTAATTGTTCTAATTCTGTTTTAGGTAAAAGTCCTAACTCCAATGTTAAATCACATGTTAAATCACATGCCACTCAAATCTCCAAGCTCTGCTTACATTCAGTTCCCAAATCAATTAGAACTAAAAAGACATTAAAGCGCCAAAACCATTATGGACTTCAAGATCCACAATGCCTGTCGTACTGGGACTAGGAGGAAGCACAACAAGCTAATGACGATCAATGGTGCTTCTCAAAGGAATGTGCAGTCTAGTTGTTGAAATTCAATGCACCTGATCGGGACATAGAAACCCACCAGGGCCAGAGGAGCTTGTTGTGTCAATTTACCACTTGAACACATTGAACTTGAACAAATTGAGTTATCATGTGCAAATCACTTTACCACAGCGCAACCTGGTGTGGTGACACATTAAAAACATGAAACATTTGCTCCTAAAGAGTATCATTGTATAACCCACGACAACCAGTAACTCCTCTAACCCTGAGCTCTATTTCCTTAATCTACCTACCTGGGGTCCTCTGTTATTCTTGCACACACGATTTGTGTTTTCTTCTTATTCCTAATATTAATATGGGGTTTCGGATCTGCCTCATCTATGGCCATGGCCTAGATGTTAACAAATGATTGCTTGTACTGTCTGGAATGCAATGCACTAACTCTGGGAGATGTCTGATTAAACATACTTACCTGTTATGCATCTTCCAGCTTCGCCACAGCCTCCCATTCATGTGCCATACAATTATGCGCCTTCAGGGCTACGATGCACTGCAAAAAGACAGGCAAACTAAAATGAATCCTATCTGCTAAATGCTGTTTTGAAATGAAACCTTCGCCCTGTTGCCTGTTCTATAATGTATGCACAGATTACTGACGTCATTGAAATGGAGGAATCAGCAGACAATAGCAACAATGAAGGAGATTAGCAGTGTGTCAGTGATACTAAGTATGATCACCATGTGAATAGTCCTATTCCTCTTCCCCTAATGACATAACACAATACTGAGTGATATGCACTGAAGAATACACTCCTTGGGTGCAGGAACAAGAAAAGACGAAGAATTTATTGGGCATGAGGCACCATATAGTGTGATGGGGGGCAGAGCAGTCAATACATGTTTATTATTGGACAAGTAGTTCAACCTGTAATTGCTTTTAAACCAGTATTGGTGATGTGTAAATAAAGAAGAAAGAGATGGTATAATACAATGTTTCACTGTCTACCATAACATTTCCCGAAGGCGAAACAGCAAGTGTCGTGGTTCCCAATTCGCCCATTGTGTTTGAATTAGAAATCATTTTAAAGTGCTTCTTGTTTGATACACTAAGTGTGTGTGGCCAAGGTGGAGATGAAGCAGCAACCTGGGACCGCTACTCCTCCACCACATGTAGTGTGAATAGAAGTAATGAGCAAATACCTAACTATTGTTGCTGGCCAATGCTCTGTTGAGCCCTCCTGTGTCTGCTGGTGCTTGTGGGCATTTACCTAGTGGAGGCGAGTGGAGGCGTCTGCAATTGTGGAGTATTCAGTCTGGATCAGAGGTAGCTCTGTGGGGCAACACTGTCTCTGTAGTGAGCTTCTGTCGAGTGGCATTGTTATATTGGATTATTTGCACGATTTACGGCACCCTTTTCTCCTGCCCTGTTTAATTGCAGATTTGCTGGATTGGCGGAGGAGATCTTTCTTGCGGTCCGAGGCCACTGAGCTTCCCCCAGGCTGTGCAACTTTACAAAAGGTTTGGTGGGACACTTTAGACATGGTAGTGCATCAGAAGGCACTAACAAATCGCCCCCATTTCCCCCCATCAAATGTATTGGTACCATTAGTACCATTAGTGGCAGATGGTATTTTAACACAGGCACAACACAAAAAAGTACTCACACTGAATGACCGTTATGCATGCAATACACTGCATTATTTCTGTCCTGTGGGGCAAAAGACATGCAATCCCCCTAATTTGCATATGCATTGACATCACCAGAAGTGAGACTTCCCAGAAAAAGGCATTGCATGGAGCATCATCAGTCTTTAATACTTAGAAGCATCATGGGAAGCGGCATTGCAAGAATTTGACAGGACCACGCTGCTATACAAATAACCTTATTCGAAATATATGAATGGTCATGTGGAGCAACATTATAATCAAGTAAACCATGAGCGATGCGTTTTTTTTTACTATTTTTTTTTTTAATAATAGGATATATAATAACAAACTGTGAACTTAATATCTTACAGGGATTCCAGATGAGACCTAGTGAGATTAAATGATTTGCCCAATCACACACTTTGGTTAGGTGGTGCAAGAGGGATGTTCATGATTTAAGCACTTGACCACATATCGTACCTGATTTAGTTGATATATTATTTAACGTTTTGGTTTCATGTGCAATGCTTTGAAAAAAAATGCATTACCTAATAAACGTACCCTACATAATAAACGAACCTTACACTACATACATTATCATAAAGTTGAGCAAAGAGAGTATGGTGTCATCTTTATTTTCCTCATCCTGAATTGAAGGTCGCTCTAGTATAGAGAAAATAAATGCAATTATAAACAAATCTCTCCTGGGTATTAAAACTGTAATCATTATTTCACATTGAATTGTACCAGGGAAACTCCATCAAAAGTAATCCAAGGGAAGAAAAGGTAATCCAAAAAGGAGCATGCATCGAGCAAGAACTAGCACAATTGTTTTGGACCCAAACTGATGGGAGGCACGATTCAGACAGCCCCGTGGAACTGAACTGAATGAAGTGAGCCGTCAACACTGCACACTGGCTAAACGTTTAATGCAAAACTTGTCAAATTATCATACAATTTTGGTTACATTTTTAAGGCAGGTCACAGGCGCTGATTTGTTGGGACTATGCCTGTCCCCTATATCCAAATATATGTTGAACGATCCTTATAGGTTGCTACAACTTTTGGGCACAATTACATTAACACCCCTCATAACTTCACAAACCTTCCCGCACCGCCCCTCAATTACATAATTTATAATTGTGCTGAACAATCAAAAAACATTTTTTGCCATTGGTTGGCCATGTCCAATATACAAAATAGCTTGAGAAGGCAAGGGGCAAGTTGTTCACACTGAGCCGGACCTGTGGTGTGCCCCACAGACATCAGCAAGGGCACTGTACAATGTTACACCCAAGGGAAGCTGAAACCTCCTTCTGCTGATTGTCTCCCCATTCCATGCACCATAGCCCCAACCCCAATACTCAGACTCCCCAGTTACCTTCTCAGGCCTTGCTGCCAAGTAGTGTGGTCTGAAAAAATTATGCCACGCAGTGGCTGGAGTTTAATTAATGCTATTTAATTTCTATTCCTCTGTCAATACTCCTTGTGTACCCAGGTGCCTAGCTTGTTGTCCTCGGAAGTATATTTTAGAATAACTCCGCTATATCTACGATCTCCTGGGAACCTTCAGCCATGCAAAGGTTCAGCAGACTGTTGCTGCTGAATTTTCAGAAAATGCATTCTGCTTGTCACACAAAAGCATGCAGCTCTTTTATTATGAGCTGGCAGTGAGAAATGCTTTCTTAATGTGGGCCTGCGACCAGAAAATGGCATCTCTACGTTCACATTCTACTAAAAAGCCCACCCACTAGCCCCCCTACGATTTACCCCCCCCATGGCATCTTGCAGCCCCTCCTGGGGTCCGCTTTATGCAACCACCACCGATTATGCCCAACAAACACAGTCTTTATTGAAGTCCACCATGGGATAATAGTAATGGGAGGAGGATGAGTGCAGTTGGAGGAAAGGATGCATCAAAGTGTGGAGGTAAAGTCAGGAGGAATGAAAAATTGAAGGGACAGAGACGTGATGGGAGGAGTGAGAGTAGGCATGTTAGGGTAAGTGAGAATCATACATATTGTTTGTGAGCACAATTCTCTATCCATATAGATCATTAACAATTGTACAGAGTAGAGACAGATAGGAAATTCCTGTGGGAGTTTAGACAGCCAACATTATAGTTACCACCGTCACCCTTAGACAACGGTTAGACATTAGAACTCAACATTCAATAGCACTAACGTAGGGTTAGGGAGAAGGTTCATTCTAAGACCAGAGGGGATGTCCTAACCTTCCACAAAGACATGAAACTGCCTCACAGCCTTGGAGTGATTATTGAGCCATAGATCTCATGATGTCAAAAGTGGAATTCATCCAGACCCCAAAACAGAGAGGTTGTCCTACACCAAGAAAACATGGATGAGATATGAAAACCCAGTACAGTACCTTAGGACTGAGAGATCTGGGAGCGTTGGAGTTTCTAAGTCTGGACCCGGTCCCTGAGGAATAAAGTCAGATAACAAACCAAGTCAGATGAACCGACACAAAGAACATACCTCCCTGGTGGGCGGCAACAACAGAAGCCTCTTAGATCAGATATGATTAGTCCGGGAAAAGAAGAGCCAGTGAAAGAGTGTCCAAGCTAGTGGGAGAGGATCACCAGATAAAACTGGAGAATGTAACTTCAGACATTGAATGGACCTCCTAACTGAGATGAAGACAACAAAATATGATCCCCTCTTTGACTGTGGTCAAACAATATGTCTTCTGTCTTTGACCAGGCAAAGAAAGACGACATATTACTGGTGTTTGATGAGGTCCAACTAAACATCAGCCATAACATCAGGACACTTTGGTGGACTTCCAGGGTGTGATGGTGGAGAGGCGAGAGCAGACTGTGGTAGCCCAACCTATCTTACAGAACCTTGGCATTTGCGAAATCCATCTGCCTTCAAGAAGCTGGCCGAAAAAGCAGGGTGGGACTGGGACTGTTGCACCAAATACATTGTCCGATTGTTGACAGGAGAGGCGCAACAGGTGTTCCAGTCCAACAATATGGATGGGAGGTAAACTTATGATGATTTGAATAGGGATATCCTTGAATGACTACGACAAGACCAAGAGCACTATCAATTTTGTCTTTGACATTTACGTTTACGTCTAGGAGAAACTCCTTGACAGCTTTCCTAAAGAGTGAAATACTCAAAAAATGGTTGTTCAACAAAACTTATGAGGCATGCTGGTCATGGAGCAATTTGTATACTCTCTACTTCGTTACCTGCAGAAGGTCCTCTAGCAGCTTTACAAGCCAACTCTGGAGGTGGCTATACAGACAGCAAATGCAGAGCAATGAGCTATGTATTCCTGAGAGCCCAGTGGAGCCCCTAAAAAGCTAGCTGACACTAGATGGAAAAGGGAGTACAGTCCATCTTTTACAAGGGCTCGCCCCACCATTTCAAGTCCTGCTGAAGTTAAACCAAGAATAGCAACACCCATAACGCACAGTAGGGGGTCAACATTCAGTAGAACTAACCTGGTGTTAAGGATATCTGAGCAAAGTAGCGGGTTCATTTCAAGATGAGAGAGGCAAGGATAGCCCTGCGCCCATTGAATCTCCGGTTAAAACCCTTGAACTGCTTCATTGCCTTGTAGTGATTTCTGTGCAATCAATGACACAGACCCCTAGAAGTGCAAGCTAAGGGCAGAGGAATGGTTCTTCCGGTCCTCTGTAAAACATGTAACATGTAAAGTGTGAATGATAGCTTGGAAGGCACCCACCTGCCTAGAGCAAAGTCAGTAATTTTGAACATGGTGTGTGTGGGGTGTGGGACAAAACGTATACATTTGGGAGTGCATTGTAAAACTGTCCCTCTGTTTATGGATCAATGTTATTGGCAGCTCTCCAGGGCCCAAGTCACTGTCATAGAAAGCAGACAGCAAGTTATTAGTGGTGGCCATCTTACAGTGGACCCATTACCTATGCCACCATATGCAGCACATAGTACATGTTGTGTGATGTTATGCTAGCAGTTCTTATACTGCACATTTTCATAACATGCATGTTTCCTCAGTGCTGTGGTGGCTCTGTAAAGCAAGAAGGAAGGGGGGTAAATTTGCCGAACTCAAAGGGATAAAGGAACAAGACAGCTGTGAGATGCTGTTGGCAGCTTCAGTTCGGTTTACACTTTTCGCTGAGCCTAGGTGTGTTTTTCTGTTGGTATCCGTCATGTGCTGTTGTGTGAGGCTATGTGTGGTTTGTTTCGTTGTTGTGGTGTATTGAAGTGCGTGCAGTTTGTTGTGCTGTAGAGGCATGGTTGTGTTTAATTAGGAGTTTGGAGTATGCAGAAGGATGAGTTTTTTTGTGGGGATGGTTAGTGGTGGTGCCTTATCCTTCACTGTCTCTTTTGATTGACTGTTGCACGTATCCCTTACACTCTCTTGTATTCCGGTGTGATACACTTGCCCCATCCCTATGATGTGTCAGCATTGGGTCCTCAAAGAGCAGTATCTTCACCTTCAGTATATTTTTGGTGTGCTCCAATTACCACCCACACAGGTTCCGCAGGATTGGGATGTTTCCCTGTGTTCTGCAGTCAATTATGTCTGGTCTGGGCGCCTCTCCCTCCCATCTTTAACGCAGGCTCTCCATCAGTGGTCCAACCAGCTCAAACCTATCTCTGTTCCCTGCTTCGTGTTTGACCCGCTATAGGGGTCAATAGGCATACTAATTCTTACTAGAGTGATCTCTCTACTTTACGGTGTATAATTAAAGTGGTGAACTCTATCCTGCAGATGGTAGGACAGAGAGCAGGCAAACAAACTTTTGCCAAAGACTGAACTTACACCATAACCAGACACCATTAATCATTCCTCAGGAATGTGTCTAGCAATGGTGCGGATAGTGCTTTGATCCCTACAGTCACTTCATGTAACAATCTATTTGACAGTGAACTAAATACATTAGTATTTGTGGAAATAAAAATCGCTTGAATCAAACTGATGCATTGTTACAAAACGTGACACTGATATGGCAAGATAAGGATACTCTGAGGGAAGGGGCTATGTAAGTTGGACAGGGGATGTCACTGTCACTTGGTGACATTTCAGGATATTTACAAGACGTCAATGCAGCTTAGATGAGCTCCAATGTAAACATATGCACTTGGAACAATAATGTGCAACTGCTGAGCCTCGTTGAAGGTTCTGAAAATGGCAGGATGAAAAAACTCCAGGAAGGCTACATGGCTCAGAATCCACTGACATGAGCATTTGAGGGAGGTTGATCGAACACCCTGCAACACAGCAAGACTGGAGAATGGAATTTTAGACCAACTGGGCACAGCTGCTGTGACATCGTTACGAGTTATAGATCCGTGTCACTTCAGTGATGTGTGGACAGAGCAACGTCCAAGTCAAATGGGATACTTTTACTGGTCAAGATTCCACAATTCATTTTTGAAAATAGATATGACTCTAGTTAGCGGTCACATTCAGAATACTGAGATCGTTTTCTGACAACGTATCCATTGAAGCTGCATTTACAGATTGCACAGTATATTACTGCGTTACCACCCATGAGGTTAAAATCGGCTATTTTAATTGATAATGCATATCGACATATGGTGTATACTCAAATATAAGAATTAATTTGTAACTATGTTGGATCGATGACTTTAATTGAAAGCTTTGGGGGACGTTTAAAGTTACTATCTGTGCTTTGAGATGTCAACCAGTTGGGGTTTTCGGCAAAACTTGTTTATGAAAAAACAGACCCACAAAATCGCATCAAGATTCTGGACTGACACCATGCTGGCATGAGTTTCACTGAACCTTGCAATGGAAAGGTTAGGTAATTTAGCCTTTAATTAGTTTATCAAATAGCAACACATGTTTAGGGATACACCTGGCATGTCTGTAGCCTGTATGGTATCAAAGATGCAGAATCAGGAACAAATTATGTCTGTATAATTAACGAAGAGACAACACAAAACCAGGTGACATTTTAAGCAAACTTGTAACCTTTTGGGTGAGATAGAAATGTTTCCCTTATTACAAAGTGACCAGTATCTTTTTTTGGAATGTATTTCCATTTGAAGAACAGGAATGTTAATTTCGATCAAAAATGTCATACAGTACAACATTTACAGACATTCCTAAAAAGGGTGCCTGTACAACAGCACAATCATGAGAATCTGTAGTGAGACAGTTTATGAGGGTGTGAACAAGATGGGACATAGACCAGAGACGCTGCAAAACAAAACAAACAATAACAATACAATGAACAGGTGACTTACAAAAATAACCGGGGCAAGTACTTCAAACTAAAGAGGAGGTTTGTAAAAAATATACAGCATTACATTATGATATTATTACTTGCCACTGAAATGAGTGGTGGGCTCAGGTATGGAGGAAAGGGTGAGGGTAAGGAGGGTTTCCTCTTTAGCAATATTACCTTATTACACATTACCTGGAAGGATTGGCAGTGTCAAGTAGGGAGGATGGGGGACGGTCTGGAGAACTTCAAAAGCAATTAAATGAGGTTTAAGCTGATCTTTCAAGCCAGCCAGAGTCATGCTGGATTTGATTGTGATAGCAGCAGGTTCCAAGGAGCCTGCAAGTAGAAGGAAAGAGTGTAAAGATCACAGGTCCAAGGTCTGATCCCGGGGGAACTACCAACCGCTAGAGGATTGAGGTGAGATGTTTGTAAGTTCCAAGAGACATTAAAGAAGAACACTTCCCGGTTGAAACAATTCATGCAAGAGCAGATTTTCAAAACCCAAGGTCCTGAACAGTGTGGAGGGGAGAGACGTGCTTGACAGTGTGAAACACAAAATAGAGCTCCAGAAGGATGAATATAGAATAGAGTTTGGAGTGGTGCACATTAGAGAGAAATGTGGAGTCTGCCATGTGTGGGGTATCAGTGAAGTGTTTACTATGGAAGCTTGATTGAAGTGGATCTCCAAAGCCATTGCCTTCAATGTACTTTATGACCTGGTTGAAGACCATCAGTTCAAGGAAGTGTGAATAATGAGAAAGAAGGGAATCTGGACAATAGTTCCCTGTAATATTATCATCAACAAGGGTTTTCTTCAGAAGGGTTAGGGCAGTTACATATTTGGGGGTGTCAGAGGTGAGACTAGCTAATAGAGAGAGGTTATAGGCTTAGAGAGATGTGGACAGGTCACTGAGTCTAATTCTTTGACCCTTTGAGGAGCAATGGGTACACAGGAGGATATGATGGTTTGGTGCTTTAAAGGATGGCACTCATTTGGTAGGACCGGTAGGGTATGCATATTCAGGTGTAGGTGGTGTACAGAAGGTGTACAGAAGGAGGGTGGCAGAGGGAGAGAGAGAGAAGTGCAACATATATTTATCAGTGTTGTATGTCAGGATATATGTATGTTTAGGGGTTCTTGACGTTAGAGGTGATCAAGCACTGAGGATGAAGAAGATGTGATTTTGCATGTAGTAGTGTGTCTGTGTAAGGGACAATTTATATTGAAATTCAGAAAAAAATACAGTCAATGGAAGAAGCTTGAATAGAGTAGAAATACATGAGAGGGGTTCACACATCATCAAGACAAAAGTTCAAAAGATCCCTTATTGTATTTTATTGTCATTGAAGAAGTGCAAGAAGGGTGAGTTACTGAGTTGTTACATTGAGCAATGGAGTGATCAGACATACTGGTCCAATGGAGAGGTGAAAGGATAAGAGAGAAATTGAAAGAGAAGATCAAGAGTTCCCACCAGAATGGGTGGGCTGACCAGGGCTTGAGTGGAGGGAGTGATCAGATGGATTGAGCTAAATTCAAGGCAGGTGGTGGCAGAGGGCTTGAGAAGTTTAAAGTCCTCCAGTATGACAATGTCAGTGGGGATTGACTGAAGGAGGAGGCTCTGGTCAGAGAAGAAGGAGCTCAGAGGACCTGTGAGTCTAAAGAGAGTCAGTCAGGTAGTAGAGAGGGTTTGAATAGTGGCATATTCAAAATAGGAATATGTGATGCCAGAGGAGGGTCATGGGGTAGTGATGCAGGTCTTATTGAGAGAAACCCCACTACATCACCCATTCCAACAGCGCAGGATGTGTTGGAACATGTATCAGAGTCCTTGTGGTGAGCATCTAGTGTGGCAGAGTACTGATGGTAGATCCAGGTTTCAGCAAGGAGGGAAAGTTGAGGATAAGAGTCAAAGTGGATAGTGGTGGAAGGATTTTTGTAAAGGTATGGTGGAGGGTATGGTGGAGTTGGTGGAGGTGGTGGAGAGGTGCAGACCAACCATTATCATTTATATATGCCAACATTAAAATGGCAGGTAAAATATTTGACTTTAGTCTTTATAAGATACAATCATCTTTTGTTGCTGAGGATGAAGCTGGATATTGTCTGGGTAGAAATACCTCTTCAATTATGCGTTTTCTAATTCTGGAATGGCTAAACGCTAATCCCATGACGTCTGCAGTCACCAGCCTGGATTCAGAAAGGATTTTGATTGGCTTGATTGGGCGTTCATGATCTTAGCACTCCAACTGTTGGGTTTCGGACCACTGTTGCTATGATTGCCTGCTCTATTATATCATAATCCACTCAAATGTGTCATGTGTCTCATGAAGAATGACACAAATGGGCCATTAAGGGCACCATAAAGTACTGTTCTTTATTGGCTATTTTGTTTGTGCTTATCATGGAGACATTGGCTTGAAAACTCAGCAAGGGGATCAATTGATCAGGGCATGGGGATGCGATTAATCATAGAATTGTATGGAGATGAAATATTAATATATTTTGGACAACCCGGTGTTCCATTCATTACCAATTAATATAAAATTTGATTAATTCCCCAATTTATTGAAGGGAAAAAGTGATCTCTTTGACATGGTTTCTGCTATTTCTATTAACTGGTCAAATCCGTGTTGTATCCACTACCTGACACCATAAACGTTAGGCTGGACAATTTAGTGTTAAGAATATCTGCAGAGTAATATTGCTACTAAGAAATTATATTGTATTCAGACTTAGAAACTGTATATCATGTCAATTTAGCCACTGCATTGGATAGACTAAATAACTTTGTTGTCTACTGGTCCAGTCCTCCCTTATGGTTACTAGGTGAAATTGTGATACCTAAATTGGCTTTATTTCCCAAATTATCATACTTTTTAAAGACATGCCTAGTGATCTACTGGCACCTCTCCTCAAGCTGCTTGACACTTTGGGCCTGATTCACACAGCATTTTCCAATGGGACAGCACCAATATAAAACACTTCTGTGAATTAGGCGCTTTATTGTTTACATCAGTACATCAGGAATTGCACTCTGTGAATTGCCAATTTTACTTTAAAATCTCAGCATACCTGACATTACAGGAATTGTTATCATGCTGCGAATTTAGAACATGCTATAACGTTTTGACAAGGGAATTTATGACTGAATTATATGGTATGATTGAACTATTGCTCCTACTTTTCCCACACCAGTAGATGCACAATTGAATATGTGGGCTTGTCTGAGAACACAGAGTACAGTTCCAACCATATTTCACACTGGTATTGCCTTATTGGCAAATTGCCTTTTCATGCTTTTTCAGAGGTTACACTCCTGTTGTTGCATCATTTCTTTGGCATGGGGATACATTTGGGCACATGTTATCCAATGTTGCTTCTGTTGGTAAGATTCATAAACTCACCCTGAAAAAAACAAGGTCATAGTTCTTGGTCGTTCTCCCGCTGACCAGGCCCTTTGGACCACTGATGTGTGGCCCTCATCACTGGGCCCTTTCCCTACTCTGGTTGAGGAAGTAAAAAATCTTGGAGTGAAAATCGCAGCATCTCTTTCAGCTTCCTCCCAGAGGACATTGGACTGCTGCAATGTGACATTGCTTGCACAGAAAACATTTCTCTTACAGCGGTTGCAGGTGGTACAAAATTCAGCTGCTCTTATGGCAGTTGGTTTCCCAAAATGTGTGTGTGCTACTCCGGTACTGCAGAGCCTCCACTGGTTGCCAGGGTGGATAAGAATTAAGTTTAAGACTCTATGCCTTGTCCACAGGGCCTATTATGGCTCTGTTGCATCCTATTATAGAGAGAAATTGGTCAAATATGCCTCCTCACAAAATCTGTGTCCTGTAAACCAGCTACTGCTGTGTGTCCCCCGTTTTTCCAGAGTTAACATTGAGGGATGATCTTTTTCATTTGATGTCCTGACCCTGTGGAATCTTCTCCCTCTGACCGTCGTGCCACTGTTGATCATCTGGCCTTTAGGAAAGTATTTAATAATGCATCTTTTTTAGCTATTCTGCTTAGTGTGTTTCTCCCCTTTCTTATTGCTTTTATTCTACTTCTACCCCTTATTTTGCAACTCTATAGTGCCAAGATACACTTGAGTCCTTGCTGCGCTTAAAAAAGTTTTGATAACATAATATAATAGGACATGAGATGTGCAGGGACTATGCACTGCAGTTTTGTGTTTAATGTGATCAGACATGTCATGGCATTGTATGGCCTGAACCAGTAGAGGACAGAAAACACTGAAGATTTGCTGTTTTCACCTATAAGTGGGGGTTGGTGGAGGTCATTTGCTGAGATCTTTTGAAAATTTGGAGAAGCCCTACTAAAGAGGAGCAAGTGTGCATCTGGCACAAGAAGTGATGTATTGAGCATTTGCCATGGCTACTCTGCTTCAGACTTCCTACATTACCAAGAATGCACCCGTATCGCACGTGCACTGGGGAATGCACCGACGAGTGCTATGCGGCTGTACCAGCTCATCTTTCTGCTCGTCGCCTCTTGAGCCTACTGCTGTTTTCAACTCAATTTCAATCCTTCCTTCATTGTACAATTCGCCTTGGTATATGGACAGGATAATGTACTGCTCATTGGATGATATCACCGCAAAGAACAGCCTGACTATGCCGTCACCTTTACAGTCCCAAGATCTCGCTCTCCATCTGCTGAGATTGCTTGAAACACACCAAGGTAACTCGAAAATGTCTTTGTTGAATGTAAACGCTAATAATGAAGTTACAACCAAGATTGACAATCTTAATGGTGATCTTATGAATCTTTCTGTATATTCAGTATCCTCTCTTCCACAAATAGACATCATTCAACAAATATTACATTACTCCGATAGTCCTGCGAACAAGGGCCCTCAAACAATATGTGTTAATTTAGATGTTGATTTTTGAACAAAAGATAACTAAAATTACAACCTCTAATGATCCATCTGACATAAATGAAACAGAGCAACATTCTATACATTTTAGAAGTCAGGTTCATCTGAAACAAACTGAACCACATTTGCCAATCCAATAACCACAAATGAGATAAAAGCCACTCTTGTAGAATCAGACATGCTTTTGTTAACTATGTTAGGCAGGCTCCACACAGATCCTTATCCCAAAAGAATAACTCTCCGTGCTGTATTTCACTTCATCTTAAAGTTAGAGCACATCCATTCTGAAGATATAAAAGCAATTGGATTTACCAACACATCTAACTTGGATACAGTTGAACTGTACGTTTGATCACAGATTGTAAAGAATGTAATATGGGAGGGCAAAGAGAGTTTAAAATAGTGTGGGTTTTTTCTTCAAGTACAAAAACAACTCCCTATCACAAACATCAACAAATTCATCAATATCTACAGCAAGGTTATCCCATTAAAGAATCTGAATCTAATTCCTCGCACATTTGCTGCAAATTTGATAACATCAGAAATCCCACAAAGGCACAACTCAACAAGATACTCCTCCAGCTGCAACTAGGTCAGGAGTAACTGCTTTAGCCACTCTTGATTATGTATTAATTTCTTCTGATAACCTTAATCGAGTCATATCATTCAAAGTGATCCCTACAACTGCAAGCGATCACAATATTTTAGATGTTGATTGGGTACCTTGTATAACAGTGCAACCTGAATTCTTCACTTTCCCAATAGGGCTCATCTGAGTTACTGACCAAATCCTCTCAAAACCACCCACAATATACTGATTGTCTAAATCTAATCACTCAACACAATTTCTATACGAAATGTCTGATTTTTACGCATAAATACAACTTCGACATCCAAATTCAAACACTAAAAACAAATTTGCAACACGCACTGAGGAATCTTTTGCCAATTCTACATCCTCAACAAATGCGTAAACTAAAAACCACTTATAGGAAGACTGTCAAACAAATTAATATCAATAAAGTGAAAGCAAATGCAGAAAGGATGATTGCAGCTATTGCAAATAAATCAGCCTCCCAGATTTGGAATCTACTAAAAGAAAAAAGGGATGTGCTGTCTCTTCCTTGCTATTAAATTCTGTAAGAGAGCAAACTTGGAAAAATCATTTCCCCTCCCTTCTCTTTACTTCCATTATCTCTACACCATAACCACACCGTCATACCCCAGATATTACCCAATTGATCTTTGATCAACTAGACATCATTCTCCTCCTAAAGAAACTCACTTAGTCTTGAGGGTTGGGCCGTGATGGCCTAGCGAACTTCATGCTTAAAGCCCATCCAACTTGGGTTGTGGTTAGAACAGGCCAGATTCCTATTATATTCCAATTATACTTGCTATCTTTAAAAAAGGAAACCAAAACGATCCAAAAAATTATAGGCCAATAGCCCTTTTAGATATCCCAGGGAAGATCTTTCCGAGATTTATTTTAGGAGATCTTACCCTTTTCGATAATCATCAATTAGGGTTTGTTAGAGGAATTGGGACCTTTTTGAATCTAACCCCTATCAGCTATTAAAAAACAAGCAATGAGGTCCAAGCAACCTGTTTTTTAATCGTTTAATTATTTTGAACAGGCATTTGACTCGGTATCTCGTAACGTGTTGTGGAGAAACTTTTAAAAGCAGAATGTCTCATATATATATTTTACCTAATTGGCCATTTTTATGCTGACACTTCTATAAAAATAAAACATTCAAATAATGGTTTACTTACAGGCTCAATTCCAACTAACTCAGGATAAAAACAAGGCTGCATTTTAGCCTCGATTTTATTCAACTTTTATATCAAGGATATTAACAAGGCCTTTGAAACCGTTTGATCCTTTCCATCTAGAAGCGGCAATAGAGAGAGATTGTGACTTTTATATGCCAACAAGTTTTTTTTACTCGAACGCACACCGATCTGGTTGCAGAGAAAACGTTTAGCCTTGGAGAGATACGCGAATGATAACCATTTAACCATAAATACCGTAATTCAAATACCATGATTTGTCATCATAGGACAAGTAGGTTCAACTACAGATTTAACTGGACTCTTGCAAAAGCATCACTTGCACAAGTCACCCAATATAAATATCTTGGTCAACATTTCAACATGCATATCTCGGATTGCCTGTATAAACTTGAGCTAAGAGCAAGAATGAAACTTTTGACCACTCATGGCAAAGCCATCCAAAATAAATTTGGGAAATGTTCCAACACTCCATCAAGAATTTTCTATAAAGAAAAAGCTATCCCTGTGAACAGTTATGGAGCCCAAACTAAAATTCGGCGGAATCTACGGAACTGGGATTTATTCGAAGGTGTTTCCTGGAAGAAAATCTTGTCCCTTCCACAGAGTGTACTCATAGCAATCATTAGCTATGAATTAGGCTTCACATCTTTGTCGGCAGTGGTCGCCTGGCACACTTGAATCCTACAGAAAATGTTTATCCACCTTGAATAACATTAACACCCTTCTACGAGTTCTAGTGGCAACATTAAAAGACCAGAGATAAAGCCCATTAGACCCATGGAAGTTATACTGTGTCACCATATTGAGTGACGCTGATATTACAACTCAACTACTATTTGACTCTCCAGACAAAGCCAAGTTAAAACTATAGCAATGGAATTGGTGTAACTTACACTGTGTAAGACCTGGGAGACCTGCTACACACATTCAATATTTCGATCAGGTGTTTTTTAAACAAAATCTCTTCACCAAATGCCACCATATCTAGAAAAATTCCAGGATCCTAGATATGCCTTGAGGCTTCGTCTAAACCTTTGGCCCACTAGGACTCAAACAGCCCACTATAACAAAGCAATGAAATTAGATGTAACATGCAGATTCTGTAAATTGACCAACTGTCAGGAGACATTACAACATCTCATAATGGGGTGTGTTGCTATGATACAATTGAGAAAAGACACATATTTTAAGCACCATGAGGATTACAGAATTATGTCTAAAGAACAGTTGTGGTTTAACATCTTCAACACAACACATGTAACATTAAACATTGTGACAGTAACATTTCTTTTAGCATTAAATCTACACGAGAATTCTGTCACTGACT
Source organism: Ambystoma mexicanum (assembly GCF_040938575.1). Lineage (NCBI taxonomy): Eukaryota > Metazoa > Chordata > Amphibia > Caudata > Ambystomatidae > Ambystoma > Ambystoma mexicanum. Next base: position 233,494,742 of record NC_090930.1, on the reverse strand, counting down.
AATCAAATGCACGTTAGCAAAATACTGTCCTTTTTAACAGTGAACCCCATCTGTTGTTTAAATAACTAACAACGTATTAATAATTATCATCTATGCAGACATGTTTTATCGAGCTTTTAGAACATTGTTAACTATTGATCTTAAATCCTTTTAAGATAAAAAAAATGCCATTTTAATATAATATTTGATTTATTAACGGTTTTATGAGCTCTATCAGCTTTTGTTTTAAAGATGTTGTGAAATATGTACAACTATCATATCATCTCTTCCATGATTTGAACTGAGAATTGCTGTCTGAAAAACCAACATATCTTTTAACAAATCAGTTCTCATGAAAGTACATTTTGTTGAGCCTTCTAGTGCATTGTTAACTATTGATCTTAAACCTTTTAAGAAAAAAATCTATTTACATAATATTCAACATGTAAATGATCTTATGTGCTCTATCAAGTCTGCTGGAAAACTAATATATGAAATGCATATTCTTGTCTCATTTTGTTACAACTATTAAAAAAAAAAAATATATATATATATTTACACAATGGCAGTGCAATTAAATACTTGGCAGGAAGTGGGAGATACCTATGTAAGACAGGTATACAAGATCCTGCTTCTGTGAATCTGAAAATGAAATCAGGAATGTATGGGAAATAAATGTAACAACATTCTGAAAGTCAGGATATTTGCTGACACACAAAGTTTGTTTCTATAAATGCTCGACTGAAACTCATTCTATTATATTACAGCATTCACCACACTAAAGTTAAGATGGGTATTGAGTACCATGGGAAACCTGCCAAATGATTTGCTAATAACAAAAGACTTGTGTGATGGATTTATCTGAAATCTTGCAGTCAAAATTGTACTGACAACCTCCCCCTCTTAACTCCCTCTCAGACTGAAAAGTGTGCCCCGCCAAAACCACTGGACAGAATTTGACCAGGTACGAATCAACCTGGGTACAAAGTGATGACTTGATCTCAAGGGGGATCGGGGATTATTACATCCAATAGTTTTTTAAATATTCAAAGCAGAAGGGCTTGCCCCGTTCTCCCAAAATGATAGTGATATCTCCCATGGTGCTTTGCAGCAGAGTGGCTTTTCAAGAATGAAATGCTGCCATTTTATTTTGTTGGCTGCAAGAGTTAGTCATGGGTATAGTCACGACTAGCTGAAAAACAAAAAGTGAAAAAAAATGGCATTTGTTGGGGAGGAATGCGTGAAATGACATCGTGCTAGAGTTGGGGCGGGTGAACGACTCACCGGGTGAAATTGTGAAGTTTGGGATGCAAGAAATAATGGGATTGCCACAAAGACTTTTTCCAATAACCGTGACTATCATCGCATGTTTAACTACGGGTATATGCAGGTCACCATGAATACTAAGTTGAAAAAGTAATTTGGAGGGGGGAAAATTGTAATGTTGTATTGTTGTAATGACATTAGGCTAGATGTGGGGAAGGGGAAGGAGGGTGCTATGTCAAATGCCGAAAACGGTTTGCCATGTCATTACAAATGGGGAAAGACCAAATGCAAATTAGGCTTTGTCCCACCCCAAAGGGGGTTGTCCAGCCCAAACTGCTTGGTTGCATCCCTTCTGCAAGAGACCACAAGCATCCCCAAACAATTTACGGCCTAATTGGGCTTCATCAGTGAGGAGTATATTGGGTCTAAGGCAAAGAATAATGGTGAACCAATGGTGAAAAGTTGACAGTGAGTGTTTGTAAATACTTACATGCTTCAGGGAGTAGCTTGATTGTATTGGGTACAATAAACATTAATTAACTTTGATATTTGTGTCTTGAAGGTTAGAAATGTGGTTTATGGGAAAGGCTATTCTTTGCAGTATGTGTGCTTTCAAACGAGTGCGTGTGTAGTAATTTGAATGGTTAATAATAATGTTAAATTAGATTGAACAATGCATTTGCCATGACTACTGATACATGACAACTGGCAGAATTAGTAATGCTTCCTTTCTGTTGCTACTATCTTTTTATCATTAGAACACTTAATGATAATAATAATAATAATAATAATAATAATAATAATAATAATAATAATAATAATAATAATAAAAGAGCAAGTAGAGTAGTAGGTGTTTATTGGTTCTATGTTATAAGGTGCAGGGTCTTGCAAATGTATGTAAAGGGAATGGATCACAGCTTTTGCTGGTACAGTGAATGCTGAGAGCTTATGGGTGTAGTGGTTTAGAAGATATGAAAAGGTGTACGGTGCAGTGTATTCTAGGTGTGGGTAATATTGCTAATATTGGTGAGGACATATAGTAGATTATTTGTGTGCAACAGAAGAGGGGAGCACTGTAAAGAAGTAGCATTTTATTTCTTCTGTTTGCTATAGAATTCTTTGATAGTGAGATGTAGCACGAACTGAATGCATTGAGGTGTGTGTTTTAGAGTGATATTAGATCTGAGGACCTGATCTATTAATTGTGAGTATTTGAAACCTTGTTGTTGGCACAGGTTTGATTTTGGGTAGTGGTGGTTAAATGAGCAGGTCAACAATCTGTGTATTTTGTATAGGAGTACTATGATTTAGTTTTCACATTTGAATTCTATACTGTAAATTAAGTTCACGCTATTTGAAATGTTGATGTGATAGCTAGGTTATTTGTAATTGTGGAAAATGTTTGGCATGCTTACATGGTAAGCAGCACACTTAGTAGAAAGTAACTGCTACCAATATGATCGCTTAATTGGAAAAATGCATTTATAATTATGAACAGGTGTTACTATGTTCGTATGATAAGCAATCTTCTGTTATGAGATCATACACTGTACAACATGGGCATCTTGTGACGGAAGGTTTAATTATAAGTGTGCATATTACCTGTTATGCTTGCATTGCTGTACTTGAGAAATGCATTAGCTATGGCGACTAATAACTGAAAACTAGTGGAATGTCAAATGCTTCCTTTCACTTTAATGAAGGTGTTCACGATTGAGCAAATATTTTCTGAGCGATATGTTGGTGTTTAAATTCTAACAGTTTCTGCTGGTATAGTGAATAGTGAGGATATATGGGAATGGTAGTTTAGAATATATGAAAAGGTGAAGGGTGCAGTGTATTCTAGGTGTGGGTAACATTGCTAATACATTTGAGGGCATATGGGGGATTATTTGTGTGCAACAGGAGCGGGGAGCACTGTAAATGGAAGTAGCATTTTTTGTCTCCACTTTGCTATAGAATTGTTTGACAGTCAGATGTGGCGTGAATGGACTGCACTGAGGTATTTCTTATGTGAGATTTAGAGTGAATATTAGATCTGGGGATCTGATATGTTAATAGTGGGTATTTGAAAAGTTGCTGTTGACACAGTTTTGAGCAGGTCAAAAATATGTGAATTAAGTGCATTAACATGTGCACTATGGTTTTGTTTGCACATTTGAATTCTATACTGTAAATTCAGTGCATGGTATATGAAATGTTAATGTGATAGCTAGGTTATTTTTTATTGTGGAAACTGTTTGGAATGCTTACAATGGTTGGTCACCTACAGCTAATAGACTAATGTTGGAATGGACAGGACTTGTCTTGACTTTGCAAGGGCAAGCATCCTTTTCTTCACATTCGTGTATTACACTACTAATTAGTTCTCACTAGACATGCTCATGCTTTACTGCAGTCTAGCCCTATGTTTTACCATACTAAGTTGTTGTTGCTAACGGATGCATTCTTTATGTTGTTTCTCTTTGCATAACATTCACTTTACAGCAACTGTGTTTTGATGAAGTACAACTACATATGAATAATTTAAAATTATGTAAACCCACTGTTGCAGAACACATTTAAGATTCATGCTTCCAATGTTTTCTGTCGGTTGTCACAGGTATTAAGATGCCCTACCTTGTTGGCCTTTTTACCATAAAATTGCTGTATTAAATTTGCATACCTAAATACCCTCATTGCCAGCACTGTATTTACATGTACAAACTAATGTACCTGTAGTTTCTGCCTTATGGGATGCTTCAGACTTTGTTAGAAGTATGGACCAGTGGTGATTCTTAAAAATACCACAATGACTTTTCTTCAAATAATGTCATATAAAACAATTAGTATGACTGAACTTTTGTTTGGCGGCTTCCCCCTTTCCGTGACATAGTGTATGCCTCAGCCTTAGGTTCCGCCATATGGGCTGCCCCTCCAGTTAATATACATGGTAAGCAGCTCACTCAGTAGAAATGTAATTGCTACAGATAGCATTGCTTAATGCGAAACATGCATTTGTAATTATGAACAGGTGTTGCTATGTGAGAATGTAACTACTCTTCTGATAAAAGATAGATTCCCTGTGAGACATGCAAATGTTGTGAGGGAAGGTTTAATTATAAGTGTGCATGTTACCTGTTATGTTTGCATGGCAGTACATGAAAATGCATTATCTATAGCTACTAATATCTGAAAACTCTTGGAATTTGTAATGCTTCCTTTCACTGTAATGAAGGTGTTTAGGATTGTAGAAATATGTTCTGATACATATTTTGGTGTTTAATGTCTAACAACTTCTGCTGGTTCAGTGACTGGTGAGGGTTTGTGAGAGTGGTAGTTTAGACTATATGAATAGGTGACATTTGTATTCGGAGTACTGTTTACCAGATAAACATGCACAGCAGTGTTCAGAATAAAAAAAAAGTAAACCATATATATTGTAAATATATGAGCTACCATTTAGTTAAGTTACACTATAGAATGTACATTTGAAAAACAACAACCATAATGCACATTGACATGCACCAATTTCTGTACCTGTGGATCTAAGCACCACATTGCAAAATCAAAAATGTGGCTACAGGGCTTTTATACATACTCGGTATGAACAGATCAGGTTTCCAAATCTAATATTCACTTAAAAAAATAAACCCTGAGTACTGCTTGAATGCATTCTATTATGTCATATCTGAGTATGCAACAATTGTAATGGAAGGAGAAGATTTAAAGCATCTCTTCCATTTACACTTCTCTCTCCTTTTGCACCACACAAATGAACCAGCATGTTTGATGAAATGTATTATCATTCTTACTTTCAACTTAACGACACTCCAAGCTGCAGCTTTCTATATGGTTGACACTACAACACCCATTATCCCTCACTATCCAGGCCATCAAGTGAAGCTACTGGAAATTTTCCAACCAAGATTCTGACAGAAAAAGACTTCCACAACCCTGTACACGTTCACTAGATTCCTGTAATACATTACTATTGCGTACATGTCAAGTCAGGTCCACGTTACGTTACATAAGGCCAAGCACTAGAAAACCAAGTTACTCTATTCATATCACACAGTGTGTTAATGGTAGTAACCTAGCACCCACTGAATGGAAGCATTAAGCAATGTACCCACATGTTGTTATACTCTGCAGAACATGAGAACCTTATGGAAGGTTTAAGAATAAGTCTGCATATTTGCTGTTATGTGTATCTGGCAAGGAGCATGTAGAGTTATTTGGCATGGGTGAATGCTTAATCCTGCTTTTTAAAGTATGTGGCAGCTATAAGGATCTGATGTTGAAATGTAAGTATTAATTATGATGTTCTTTTTTTCTGCAATGTAGATTAAGAATGCCTTCAAAGGCCTGGGCACAATGCATTAGAATGAAGTAATGACATTTGGGCGGAAGTAAAGTTGTTGAATCTAAAAATGTTGAGGCTGATGTTTCATGTTCTGTGCAAACCTGTAATGAGAGTAATATAGCAATGTATGCTAAATACCAACTATGTGAACATATACAGTCTGAGAGAGAAGCCATGTCAACTACTGAACTCAAAGAAATCCATCTGATTTCAAGTAAGATTGGCAATGGCAACAATCTATAAATGGCATTACAGCACATGAAGGGACAAGAGGTAGTTAAAAAAAGAAAAACAAGTAGTGCTTTACTTGTAAGAGACAGGATTAAGAATGTCCATACATTTATTATTCGCACTTGAGAGTTTTCAAATTTTTGAGAAGTATAAAATTACATCCAGCTCATCCTGTGAAGCATTGCTTGCAGAAAAAGAAATTCAAAGGAATCATTACACAGGCTTTCCATATGAAAAGGAAATTGTTAACGTTAGAGTTGAGCAAATTAAATACATTGACCAAGGTCACAAAGGCATTCTAAAGAAAAAGTTCAATTAGTTTGTGCATTTACATGAGAGAACTTCTGTGTTTGGAGTAGAGTGGAGAAACACTTCAAATGTAGAAAGACTTTTTAGTGAAGAGAGTTAAATCCAAAATTACAACGTGACTCTTGCTATTGCAGAGACTGGACGTGGCTATGAAGTGAAAGGAAACGTGATTTCTGAAAGAGAAGACATACAGAAATTAACAACAAATGAAGAACATATGTTAGGACAAGTTCAGTAGAAGTAAGAATAGCAAATCTGGTATGGAAATGTAATTCTTTGTGTATTATTGATAAGTACTCTTGTAGAGTCTTTAAGCATTTCTTACACATGTTACACACATGTGATAATGTACAACAACAAATCGAGATGCTGCAGAAAATTGATGACTGTGAAGTTTGTGAAAAAAATGGACTTCTGGGTCACTGGCTTGTCTTGAGAAAGGGAGATGTGAGAGTCAGTTTTGTCACATATGTATGCTGGCTGCACAGCACAACAAAATACAGTTTCTTCTCATACTGTATCAGTGCAAAACACCATGTATGTCACTTACATTCTTAAATTAAGACTTTGAATACTGGAAGTGTGTAAAGTTCACTTTGTGCTCTTGCGATGGTAAAAACCCTCAAAAATAAAAAAGAGATGGTTAAAACCTCTCAATTTAAATATTAATTCTATGTAATAGAACTGCATGTAGGAAGTAGACATGATGGCACTATTCTTTCAAATTATGTCATTTTTCATGGGTATGGGAAAGGAATGGCATCTTCTTCAAGCCCATGTTGAAGATGTTTGGATGGACATTTATCTGTATTTGTTTGTATAACAGCGATTTAATACAAGTGAAGCACTATTTGTATGGACGTATTGCTTAAGTGTATTAAAAAGAAGAAACATTCCTACAAGAAGTGTATTGAACAACATGGTGGTGCCTGATATTCCTGCTGTGCTTCAGAATTTGAACACGTTTGAGGTGATTGCATAGAAAACTGTTCATCCTTTGCAGGTTATTTTTAGACTATTAACCAAAAACAAAAGATTTGATGGCTGGAAGGTTTGGAATTAATCTTGACCACTGGCATGGCTACAGGCAACTCTCCAGACCATCGCCTGCCAAGCCATTACAAAAGGGGAAAGACCATATGCAAATAAGACTTGGTCCCTCCCCAAAAGGGGCAGTCCAGCCCAAACTGATTGGTCACATCCCTTATGCACAAGACCACAAGCATCCCCCAACTGTAATTGCTGTTTTGTGAATTTGCGAAATATTATTTGTCCAAAATAAGAGTTTTCATAATGTCTGTCAATACTTTTATTTAACATAGCAAAACAAATGTATAAACTATAGAATATCACAACCTTTGAAATACAGGGGAAAAACACTTTAGTTGCAGGGACAGTAAGTTGAGCAATATAGATCCTTTTGGTCCTCAGTTAATCAAGCCTATTGCCCCTAGAGTGGCCTCTCACCTCACTGAACTCTTGAACCACTCCTTCGACTCTGCTTTACCTCTGTTTTCAAAACAGTCACGGTGATCCCTCTTCTAAAAAAGCAAGGAACTGACCCAAACCTACTGGCTAACCTTTGCCCTTTGTCTCTCTTTCTGCACTACTCTAACATGCTCGAAAGGGATGTGTTCAACCCTCTTACCAATTTCTTAGACATCCAGAACCTTCAAGACCCCCTACGAGCAGGTTTCTGCTCCTGTCACTCCACGGAAACTGCTCTCATGATTATGTCCAACTTCAACGCCTCTGCTAAGTGCTCAAACCAATCCTCTACCCTAATTCTCCTTGACCTGTCTGCTGCCTTTGACACTGTTGATCACTTTGATCTTCTTAATACTCTCTTTCTTCTTGGGTTTCACGATCGAGCCCTTGCCTGGACTGAATCCTATCTTTCACCTCACCAATTCTCTGGGCCTCATTACACGGACGGCGGAGGACCAAGGTGCTTTTAGCACCTTGGTCCATTCTGGTAAAATACCAGCACCGCCTTGGTGGAAAGGGGAATTACCGCCCTATTCCAAGGTTGGTGGGGCGGTAATTCCCCCTTCCCCCATTGCCCTTCCCCATTCCCATTTTTGCCCCATAGGGCATAATGGGAATGGGGAAGGTGCTAAATACAGCACCACAAATTGCGGTACCGTAATTAGCTCCCTGGTCCCTTTGCGGGTTGGTTTATAACGCCTGCAAAAAGCAGGCGTTAAATTCTCCAACCCGCAAAGGGACCTCGTAGTAAGGCGGTAAGGGTTAACGGTCACCGGTACCATTAACGGTGACCGTTAACCCTTACCGCTGTCCGTGTAATGAGGCCCTCTGTCTCCTGGCAACAACACCTCTCAACTTACTCAACTAACTGCTGGTGTTCGACAAATGGTCTGACTTGGTTCCACTCCTCTTTACATTTTACACTTCTGCTCTTGGGGTACTAATCTCCTCCTTTCAGTTCTCGTACCAACACGTTGCAGACAACACCCAAATCTTCTTCTCTTTTCCTGAACTCTCCTCTGAACCCTCTAACAGACTTTCCAACTGTCTCTCTGCCAATAAATATTGGATGGCTTTGCACTCTCTGATGTTAAACTCTAACAAAACAGAGGTACTCTTCTTCCCTGCCAACATTTCTCTCTTATCTCTTCCTCTGCTTATCCAGTTCCAACTTGAGACTCTCCCCTACTCTTCTTCAGCTAGAAACCCCTGTGTCATCTATGACCCTTCTCACACCTTCTCTACTTTCATCTCCAAAACTGGAACAGCAACTCACCTCAAATCCCTAAGTAATAGGAAAATTAGGCACCTCCTTCCTTTCAACTCTGCCAAGCTTTTCTTCTCTAAACTAGACTACTGTGTCAGCGTCCTCTTTGGTCTCTCCAACTATGCTTTCTGTCCTCTTGACAAGATCATTAACTTCACTTCCAGGATGCTCTTTGTACTCCCTCACTTCAAACCTACTTCCTTGCACTGTCACCAGGCTGGATGGCTGATGATGCAAAACAGGGCCAGATTTACATTTCTTCTCCTGGTTCACAAATATATCCACAGTAAGGCACCACTGTATTTAACCTCCTCTATCCAACTCTATAAGCCTTCTCATAATCTCTGCTTGGCCTCCTCGACTACCTGTGTTGCTCTTTGCCCTCCCTGTGCTTCCTCTCACGTCCACTCTTTTTCTCTTCTTGAACCACTTGCATTTATTTCTCTTTCCCCTTAGATCTGAGAAACAGTCGACATGGATTTGTTCAAAACCAAACTAAAAGCCTGCCTCCTCGCCTCTGAGTTACCCTCTTATTATACCTCTCATTACTCATGGTGTAAGCTTTATCTTAATATCCTTTATCTTAATATCCCCTTTTCCCTCTCTGCCCGGGCTAATACTATTAATCACTTTCTTGCAACTCAATATCATCAAGTCTGCTCTAACCTTTTTTGAAAGAGCTCTATTGCACTACTGTGACACATTTGAAAATTATTGGTGTTGGTATGGAAACTTTCCTGTATGCACTCAACGCCCATTCATTATTAAAAAACAAAACTAGACTTTATGATATTTCAAATAATATAGATCATTTAGCTAAACAGAGGACATATGCCCTCTGTGGCTGACAGAGCTTCTGTAAAAGTTGACCATGTTCTTACCTTAGTAAATTATGCTGTACCCAAAATCGCAGATTTAATATATATTTACGATTTGGCATTTTGCCTACACGTGAATGTATGGGCTGATGAAATAATCAACCTTGTGATGAAAGACTCTGATGATTATGCGGTATGTCAGTTGAAACTGCACGTCATATCCTCATCCAATGTCAAAAACTAAGAAGGCCTTATTTGAAGAGTTATTGTAATTTCATCCATGATCCTTTGTCAATTGAGGCTGACCAATCCTGGGTGATTATGTTTGGGGCGAAGTCCATTGTCATCACTGTTGCCGCCTACTATGTGTAGCTGGAAGGCTCTTCATCTACTATCTGTTATTCATGATATTTGATTGGTCCTCTTTTGAGTGACTGTCTCGTACTGCCTGATAGATTTTAGATTGTCTGAACCTATTTATCCTTGTGTAAATTCTTTTAGTTTGACTGTATATTATGAATCTGAATTTGAACTCTGTGAAATGTTGAAAACTGTCTATATATTGATGTTAATTGATGGTTTTAATCTTGTGTTACTTGTTCTACAGATTTTTTTTCATGGATAACCAAATTCACTAAAAAATAATATTATATGGAGTATCTATTGTCTTAATGCTAGATATTAGTAATGCCACACATACGTCCATGCCCATAATCCTTTTCAGGCCAAGTAAATGCTATTGCATTGTCGTCATCCCTTTAAAGTCAATGTGAGAACTGGTAAAGTAGGGAAGGCTGAGTGTGAAATCTGTCTAGCCCGGATCCTTGGTGATACATTTAAATAGGTTTGTATAGTCATCCTTTCATAGTGGGGCTAATGCCGAAGGTCATACCAGTATATTGACACTTGTTTAACTAGTACAGTACAGTAACAAAGAAAGCAAACAACAAGTAATTGCTGTGCCTTGTGCCTTATGAATGTTTGAGAAGATGGTAATAGAAACACTTGTATACAGGCGTGTTATAAATGCCATATCATATCATAATCATCTTTGTGCACTGCCAATGTGTTTATCTTAACATCACACAGAGGTATTGTTTTCCCCAGTGCCCATTAGTTAGGGGCCTCCCTTAATACTCCTTCTATTCAAATCCTCCACCCACACCTACTGTTCCTTGTGACCTTCAGGCCCAAATCCTTAGCCCACACCCAGAGAACAGGCCCAGAGTACTGTGGCATTGAAGTCTGGCATTATTCATCCAGTAATGGTACCATATATGCATGCAATGACTTATTTTGCCTTTTGTGGGGCAAATGTCGAGCTGTTTGGGCGTCTCACACTACATTATTAGGAGTAATCCCGAAAAGTGCCCTTTACCCTCTGTGCTTAGAGTGACACTGCACCACGACTAACTGATGATGGCTAACAAGGCACATTCAAGTGTCAAGGGAGAATTGTTTGGCCTTTTGGTGCTGGAAGGCTTCATCTAACATCCAATTTTTACCCTGGGTTTCTTTTATAGACCAGCCAGTGAGGGGATGATTACATATATGGGGGCAGGCTGGGGCTCAAATCCCTTAGGGTTTCTTAGACCAAAGACTAGAGGTCAGCAGAACATAGGTCACACCATATGTCGAGGGGCCATGGAAAATAACACCCCATATGTTCTCCAAGGGAGCTGTTCTTCCAGCAAGGCATCATCAGTAAGAGACACTGGAGCAAATAAGGCTACTGAAGCAAGAGGACCCAACGGGGTGATGCGGGTGTGTGGATTCTGGTATGGAACATTGCAGGCCTAAAAAGCAAAATTCAGGACAATGCTTAGTGGGATTTTATGATTAACAACCAGGGCATTATGATTCAAGAGATTTGGGCAATTGAGCCCATCCATTTCAATGGGCTCCATCTTTTACACATGCCAACATAAGAACCTGTGCCAGTGGTCGTTCCTTCGGGGGATAGCCACTTATATCTCAATCACTCTGGGATGGGACATTCAACTTTCTTCTCGGTCAAATATCTTATCTGTGACAGCCATAATCCCAGGAGCAAAACCCAGGAGCAAAACTCTGGAACTAGTGCAATTTTACAACATGTTTGGCAAGGGAACAGTATCCCTATTACATCCTTTCACAACTGTATGCTAAATAGCCATGAGCACTGGGATGTGTTTTCGCTGTGATGGGGGGGAGGGTGGTTTCAATGTCCGTTTGGGCTCTGGGGAGGACTTGCTGTATGATAATAAAGAATACATTGCTCTGTGAATCTCAAAACAGTGCCTGTTTGATCCTATCACTTCAAGCAGTGCTTTAGTTATTGGGGACATCTTGATGCAGGCTGGCATTTGAACAGTCAATGGTATATTCTACTCCAATACTGCAGGTAACTTTACTTTTAACAATGCAGATCGTAATGCATTTTACATTATATCCTGATACCCATGAAATGGTTTGGCTACATCAGTGGTTTTGAGATCACTTTCCTCTCTCACTAAAGTGGACGTGGGGGGCAGGAGGGGGATGAGGCTAAGGACAAATATACCCAGCTGCTTACTAAGGGTCTACACGGTTGGGCGCTCTGCTGGAAGGCGGACAGGAAGCCCAAGCTTACTAATAAGTAAGTAGTTTCAAATAAGGGTGCCCTTATGATATGGCTGAACTTTGTGTCCTTTCCAATGGATATAATGAATTCCTTTGTTTCTTTTGTGGCAAACTGTAGGACCTTTTTCAGGTATCCCAAACCTGGGAAAAATGGCTGTTGGCCAGTTGTAAAGAGAAAAATAGGCTTTTACTTGGAGCTCTAAAAAACCTCCACCCCAGATGTCAGGAATTGTAGGCTTGGAAGGTGGGATTATAAACCTGAGCTGGAAAAGAGAAGGGCTCAGATTGTCAATGAGTAATTGGAAGCATTGGGTATTGCAGCTGCTGCTCACGATTCCAAAACATTCTGAAGAGTCATAGCAAGAAAGTCCCTGTAGCTTGCTTTGCAGTGTAGGACTGGATCCAGATGCTTAAACAGATGCCACTCTGTCTCTGAGAGGACAGAGACACATTTCCCAGCCAAGTCTTTGCACTCTGTTGGCGAACTTTCATCCATAATAGAGAGACAAAAACCACTAAACCACAAAAACACTAAAAGCCCCACGACCGGACAGGATACCAAATTATCTATTTAGCACAAAGCTTGATCTGTGGGATCCCTTTCACACAGAGGCGTTCAATGCTCTCATTACAATCAAACATATCCTGGCATTATTGTGCCAATCTTTATGAAGGGTAACATGTCTATTGCATCCTCATATTGTCCAATTACCCTGTTGGACGTCACAACCATGCGTTTTTGCATTTCCCCAATAGAATGGAGGACTAGGTTTGTGAACCATGTCTCCTGACTGACAACCAGCTGGCATTTGGGGTATGCATGGTTACAATCAACCAGTTCCTAAATTTCTACCTAATCCTGGCAAGGTCTGTGTTCCTTTTGGGCCCTCCTGCCTACGTGGCCTTTAAGGAACTGAGTTTGGCCTTTGGCCACATGGACTGGAGACTCCTCAGGGCATATATGATTAGGATGATGGAAGCCCTCCACACCTAATACAAAGTCCCGTCCCGACATAGTGGCGGTGTAGGGAAAATAACCAATCCCATTGGGTTAGTGAAGGGAGTCAGGCAGGGCTGTGTCTTCTCTCCCCTCCTGCACAACCTTTATATTAATTGCCTTATATCCACTTTGGAAACCACTAATGCTGACACCCCGGAATGTGGGCCAGAAGGATACCTGCCTTAAGCTATGATGATAACACACTTTTACTCGCCAGAACTTATAAATCCTTACAGGTATTGGTGGATCCCTAAGGTTGCTACATGAAGGATCAAGTTCTGATTGCAAATGCTGGGTAATTCTCTGCTATGTGATTCTCGCCCACTACTTATATATTGCCACAGATCTTTATCTTTCTGAATGGCCATAGCTGCAGACCTGCAGGAATTGCACTTCCCTGGGGATTAGTTTTGATGAGCGTCTCTCCTGGAAGACTAATATCTATAGACAAAGGTCTAAAATGAATCAAATCCTCGGGTGCTTATTCAAATTCGATGAGGTAATGAAGTAGTATTCAGTTGAGCACATGTTGGAGATTTACAAATGCAAGGCAAGTGCTGTTGAGGTTTATGGGTATGAGTTAAGGGGTTGTGGAAATTTGGAGACTATGTAGTGGGGGGCGCATCTGTGTCTTACCCATCTCCTTGGTACACCCTCCTCCACTACCTCATATATTATAGTACATCTGGAAACTGGCCTACCATTCCTGGAGGATCTATTATCTTTGAGGCTGGTCTTGCTGTAGGGTGCATTGTGGGCCAGCAAAGGGGGAGCCCTTACCTGACTGTTGCTCAGGAATCCTTTGTGTATGGGCAATTGCCACATAATCGGTTGGCTCGACTTTATAAAAAAAAGGCCCTTAGCTGCCCGGGTCTGGCTAATTATTTTGAAAACCCAGAAAACACAACCAGCATGTCCACCCTGCTTCTTAAAGACACATTTTGGAGGTTTCGAAATAACATCATGAAGGACAAAGATCTGAGTAAACCCTCTGTTAGACTATAACGTCCATTGAAAAGAAAAGAGCAATTCCTGTTTGAACCGGTTCGGACCAGGAGGACCCAGGGCCCGACCCCCTGCTCAGACAGCAGGTAAGCATGCGCCAACATGTGTTACAACCTCTGTCCCCACAGGCCATTGCCAACCCTCTGGTCCCCCTGTGATGTTCCCTTGTGCCCCACCCTTCTTGCACACAGGTGTTGCCTGTTTTGCTTGATTCTTCTACCCTGCTCCCCTTCAACCTCCTCCAGCCTACTTCTGCAGGAGTCTGTCCTGATAATTCTGGTTTCACCTTCAGCGTCTTATGGCCAATGCTGAATTTGACATTTATGGACTTCATTCATTCACGGTGCGTCACTCTTTATCAACTCTCATGCTGGACTTCCTTTGCATCTTGTACTCATGGTGGCCCTGAATCATGCTGTTCCGATCTTCATTTTGTATCCTGGCTTGCAACATTATGTGTTACAACTGACTTCTGCAATTATATTCGCTCTCCACTCTTGCTTCTCCACTCTTTTTGACTGCTTACTCTCTGTTCTCACCTCCTTTCCCTTCTCCCTTTTCCTATCTCCTACCCTAACTTTCTTCTATGCGCTTACTCTATCAGAATTGTCCCTGGACCTAATATGATAGCAACCTCGTCTGTTTTCTCCACCCTCCCATTACTTTGTTTTTTCCTCCCCACCCCCACTCCAGCACTATCTGAAATGTCGTCAGGCCTAGTATGATAGGCGCTTGTTTTGTTCCTCCCCTCCCTTTCTGCACCCCTCTCCCTCACCTTTTGTTTCCGGCTCTACCAGTAATGTCGTCAGGCCTAGTACGGTAGTCGCCTGTCTATTTCCATTTACTTCCCACTCTCCCCCTCCCTTCCTTATCTATGTCTTAGCTCTTGCATTATCTGAAATGTCGTCCGGCCAAGTACGATAGTTAATTTCACATCCTTACTGTTCATGGCCTGTAAGAATGTCATTGTATTTTCCCTTGTTCCATATCTTGCTTTGAAACGCTTTGAAACACGTTGTGTATAGGCGCTATATAAATAAACTATCATATCATATCATTGCTTCCTGTCAGGACACTTGCAGGATAATTAACCATGCTCTCAGATTCTTAACTCTACACCCTCCTAGCCATAGCCCGCT
Source organism: Ambystoma mexicanum (assembly GCF_040938575.1). Classification (NCBI taxonomy): domain Eukaryota; kingdom Metazoa; phylum Chordata; class Amphibia; order Caudata; family Ambystomatidae; genus Ambystoma; species Ambystoma mexicanum. The sequence continues at coordinate 233,479,294 of NC_090930.1, read as the reverse complement.
TCAATGCCTTTCGATTAAAGAGAATAACATTGTGGTGGCGGGTCTTGTCTGCGCGGCACAGAGGTAACAGTGACGCACTTTGCTCTGTTTTACAGCGACACCTGGGAAATGTCTATACTAAGCATCTTTGGGGCTGCAGGTTTTCGTCTCTGGAGACCATCTTTTATGTTTCTGTTGTCTCGCCCTGATCCGGAGGTTGCATTTTCTCCTGCATATTTTTTAAAGCCAGCTTGGAAATAAGAGAATTAACCTTTTTTACTGAGGTGGCTGTGTTACAAACAGAGTTGTGTGTATAAACTAGATTGTTTATTTCTTTTTAGTATATGTAATTGGGGAATGAGACTTGAACAATTACGCTTATATGACTTTTCCTTTTTTATATCCTGTATTCAACACTTTATTTTGTGATGCTTTTAATGCGTGTGTGTTGGCTCTTTGCAATCGGAGTAAACTGACGTGATGATGAAGACTTGCTTGGGGTTTCAGCCTACGTTATAAGTGTTAACCTTTTCTGGACACGTGTCCTCGGTTCCTAGACATGCACTGCTCCTCTGCCATACCTGACAGATCACTCCCACCAAATAGAAACATAATACAATGGTTGAAGTTGTCATTCTTTTTTAACTGAGAATTGTCTGGCATTGTGTTGCTACACTATATTACAGATTAGATTAGACACACAAACCCACTGATATTTCCTAGGCTTCTCTTTGAAAAGAGCCCCTCCCACCGCCAATAGGGTTCAGTTATTTATTTTATTTATTTATTGCATTTGTAATACGCCCAAACCTTTGGGTATCATGGCGTAGTTTTACAGCTATACTTAGTCTTGGTGTTGTACATCGATATCATTTTACAGTAAAGCAGTCTAGTTACATAGGAAGGTATACTTTACATAGTAGCATGGTTTATAGAGTGTATTCTTGTTGCTTATTGACTTTTTCACTTGTGAGCTAGCATCATGGGGGTGCTGGGTCTAGATTCAGACAGGAATACATATACTTTGACATTTTTCATTACAGACAATGCTTATTTACAATAGGGAATTGTGCGGTGATTTTCTAGCTTGAAAGCGTGGCTTGAGTATGTCTAATGTGTAGGAGCTCTTATGGGGGTTAGAGCTTGAAGTAAGTAAAGAGTGGCTCTCCATGGGTTTTCTAAATTGAGGGTTTCAGCCATGCTAAGAAAAATCCATAACAGGCAAATCCACATCAGCTTTGACTTGGACAAAAGGCATATTTTATGAATCCCTAGATTTAACCTGGAAATGGGTTTCAGCCAACTCCATCCAGGTGAGTGAGGCAATAAGAGAATGCACATGCACGAGTTGAGCTGCATTCCAAGCCAGCTTTGGTGCTCTCTTTACACCATGTGTGTCTTTATTTTTAAGAACATACAGCTTGTTTGTTGATATTCCTCTCAACTGGATGTACAAGATGGTGTGTCACTTCTGTGGCCTTCGTGAAGGAGTTCCCTTTCTGTTTCATTGTATCCATCATTCCCTTTTCTTAAAAATACAGGAAACCAGCTTAACTGCATACTGAGCTCAATCAACGTTTCCTCATTAAAAGAAAATAAGGCCTTTTACCAATATTCTGGGCACTAAATCATTAATGTCATTAAATCATACTGCCAGGCCGTATAGTCCATCAAAGTTGCCAAAGTCTTTGTGTAACTAGGCCTCGAACCTCTAGTACAGCCTTGTCATTATAGATACGTCAACACGAGTGACACACAGGATAAAAACAGATGTTGTCGGTTTAGCACTAGTGGTATAAATAGTCATGCATTTTCAAAGAGGGCATAGAGTTACTGTAATTCCCTCTGTTCAATTACTGCGCATTGAGCATTTAGTATGAGGTTTAAAAAAAGTGTGTACTGTGACAGGGTTTTTATTCATATTTACACAATCATCAATGCTACTTAAAAGTGTGGGAATAAAAAGTAACAACCATTAACATTTACAAAGAATAGAGGGTGATGTGGCACCATCCTAATTCTGAATTGCTGGTACTGAACATTAAAGAAAATAATTTAGGATTAAGAAAGATGTGATTAAATCTATGATTCCCCGTCAAACACCATTGATTATTAAAATAACTGTTTCTGAAATCTACCACTGTAGACATTTCTCTTAATTAGCAGAGTGAATTAAATTATCATCCTGAAACATCACACTTGCATTACTGCATCGGTAAAGCTTTGCGGTCTGCAAAGATCAAACATGGCTCACCTCCTGTTGTACTGTCTGTCAGGACAGCTGCGCTGCCTCTGTGGTCATTGATTCGTTAAGGTTATGCCTGGGGTCTTGTGTTGATGAGCTTCTAAAACGCCACACTTGGGAAGCCATTACAATAGTTTACTGCTCTAATTGTTGGAATTTTAATCACTGAACAATCTATGCTTGTTTGTGGTTTTAGAACAATTATTTCTCATTAACTATGTAGTTCATTAACTATTCAGGTAAACTGCAGTTAATTTAGGGTCCCTTCATACTGCCAATAAAGCAATTCGTTACACGAACTAAACTTGAAAACGTTCCAACCAAATATGTAATGGTCTTTCATTAAACCGCAGAGTAAATGTGAACCGTAATGTGTCATGAATTAACCCTCATGGGAGGGATGGTATTCGAAGTTGTCAGTAGAAATATTAACCTGAGGCAGTAGGCCAATCCAGAGCTTCATAAAATGATTACTCATAGTTGCAATAATATTTCGGCTATGAAAATAATAGTTCTACGACTAATTATCAGACAAGGAACATTTAAAGCAGCTAAAATGCTGCAACCAGATTGTAGAGCACTGACAGAAGATGTAATCACATCAAAACCTCAAAGGAAGATGTTTTCCATAACAATGTCGTTAGTAAATTGTATTTAGAAGTACCTCACATTTGTATTTTAGGATTTTAAGTTGTAGCATTGCTTGTGGAAGCTGTTGATACATGAAATGTTAATTTGACATAGCAGAAGGGAATTTTTTCTGTCAAAATTTCCTGTTCATATTCGTTAATTCTGAAAAATAAAAAGAAGTGTAGAAGGGAGGATGAAGGGAAGCCAGCATGGAAGGCAGGATTAAAGAATAGAAGAATAAAGAGAAGGAAGGAAGTGAGGACGTGTGGTGTCGGTGAAATCAGGCTCACACATTAATTTTGGGTGATGACAATCAGAGTCAGATGTATTGCTGTCTTACAAGATAAGAATAACAGTATCCTACATCGATCAGGAACGGACCACAACAACGTGATCCGCCCTCCAGACCCCTCACCTTTACAGGTCATTTGTCAGCTGACACGTTCAAAACGTGCACATTTTCTGGGAACTCTTCATAGGCCTTCCTGCATAACAAGCCCTCTCAGAAATTCCTGCTGAGGGGCATAAGTCCCCGTCACGCTGTGTCATCATTTGCACTCCAAGTGATCCTTTGTCTATACCGGACCAACATGATATAATCAAGTCACATGTTCTCAAAAGACTTTGGCACTAATTCCTATAAGACAGCATTTTTTTGTCTTATCCTCTGTGCATGCTTAAGGGAAGAGTTCACTAAAACAAGCATTGTCCTAAGACAAGTTTAATGGAAAATATGAAACACAGCAGAGTCCGCTGGGAGGAAAGAAAGCATTTATCATTCAGTGCAGCAGGGGTGTAAAGCAAAACTATGATTTTGTTTTGTCCAGGCGGTGCAGTGGTAACCTTAAAACACAAAATGTAAAATGTCAATTTAATTTTCCATGAAATGACAGCCATTGCAATTCTGTGGGTGATATTTCCCCTTTGGCTAGTAGCATGCTCTCAGCTCCTGGAGAATCTCACAGCTCACCCCACATTGCCCTGCATTGCCAGTGCCCCGGCTAAAAGCCACCTTAGATAACCTTCCTATTTCCGTCTCTATTGCGGGGGAACTAGAGTGGGTGATAAATAAAAGCTTATGGTGCAACACTTCTAGGATAGATTCTTTTTTTAAAAAATGTTTTTTTATTGAGACTAACTTACCCATTCTGTTGCCATTTCCTCTTCTTGTCCAATGCCACAGAAGTGTACAATGTCATCTAAAGAAACACCTTCCAAGTCTGTGTAGTTGGGTATCCTGTTCAAAGTATTCATAAGTAAGGCTATCAATGGAGTAGACTGTTACTTTTTTAAAGGAAAGTCCTAGAAGGTGATTTGTGTATGTTCAAGCCCACTTCTAGAATTTAGTAAGAAAAACACGTTTTAACGGACGTCCCCACAGATTTTTACTGCAGTATCTAGGCGCCACAGTCCAAAGAAAATCACAAGAGGGCAAAGCAAAATATGAGAACAAATTGAAGGTACTGGAATCAAGCGTTCGTTAATCATGTCTCCCTGGATTTCTTGGACCCAGCAATGTGCTGCCTCCTGGGATCAAAGAGGATCTGTCTGTCATTACCTTTTTTTTATTTTTTTTTAAGGTCGCCAGTCTCGTTTGCGTAGCTTTCAAAAAGGATACTAAAGTATCTTGGGGAAAAGTGGATAAGGGCCTGGGGTATCCACTCAATCAGACTTCAATAGTAAACACTTCACCAAGGTTGCACTCATGCACATCTCTAATTTTCTCTATGATGCTCACCACGCCAAACAATCTTCTATGCTAGTTCTTTTGGATGTCTCTGCTGCTTGACAACCCAACCCTTTTCTACACTACATTGCCTTGACTTCTGCAAACCTGGTCTAGCCTGGATTGCATCCTACCTGGATATCACCCCTGGCAAAGCTCCTGTAACTCACAAACCTCTCACCTCAGCCCTGTGCCTGTCAGCCTCCCTGAAGGTTCAGTTCTTGGACCTCTCCTATTTATCCTCTAAACCTCTACCTAAAATAGAAATATCTACAGCCTCATCACGAGTTTCGCGGTAACCCTTAAATGCAGTGTCAATGCTATTACTGCTGCATTTAAGGGTTTTCCAAATGTAAAATAGTAAAGGTTTGAATTGTTTTAAACTAAACACAATAATACAACAAAAGAAAAAACAGATGCACAGTAAAAAAAAAAATGCCATGCTTGCCTGCCCTCTGTGTACCCCCAGCTCTGAGTGGGGGTAAATAGGCCTGGAATTTGCTGATTTTCCGTGCAATTACCGCACAGTCATACTGCTGTTGGTAGTTGTGCCGAAAAATGGGGAATGGGGAATACCCAAATGGGCCCAATGGGGAATTAGCGCTCTGCCAAACCCGTGATCCAGCGCTAGTAGCGACGGGGGGTGGGGTTGGTGGTAATGTTATTAGCCCTGGTGGTATCCCAGCGGTAATGCTGCTCAGATACAGCCCAACTCGTGATGAGGCCCCTAGTCTTTTGTTCTCCTTTCCCTTCTTTACCCAAGCATCTCTGAACAGATAAACAATGGTCTCCTTGCAATTTGTCACTAGCAGGCATGACATTTTTTACAGGGCATCTATCATAGCATATCATTTACTGCCCATCTTTTAGATTCTTGTTCTTGTTTTTGAAAAATACTTTTTTCTCTTTGGATTTGATTTGCAATTAATTGTAAAATTGTAAAGGTTTTAATTGTTTTAAACTAAACACAATAATACAACAAAAGAAAAAACAGATGCACAGTAAAAACAAAATGCCATGCTTGCCTGCCCTCTGTGTACCCCCAGCTCTGAGTGGAGGTAAATAGGCCTGGAATTTAATGATTTTCCATGCAATTACCGCACAGTAATACTGCTGTTGGTAGTTGTGCCGAAAAATGGGGAATGGGGAATACCCGAATGGGCCCAATGGGGAATTAGCGCTCTGCCAAACCCATGATCCAGCGCTAGTAGCGACGGGGGGGGGGGGGTATTGGTGGTAATGTTATTAGCCCTGGCGGTATCCCGGCGGTAATGCTGCTCAGATACAGCCCAACTCGTGATGAGGCCCCTAGTCTTTTGTTCTCCTTTCCCTTCTTTACCCCAAGCATCTCTGAACAGATAAACAATGGTCTCCTTGCAATCTGTCACTAGCAGGCATGACATTTTTTACAGGGCATCTATCATAGCATATCATTTACTGCCCATCTTTTAGATTCTTGTTCTTGTTTTTGTAAAAATACTTTTTCCTCTTTGGATTTGATTGGCAATTAATTGTAAAATTGTAAAGGTTTGAATTGTTTTAAACTCAACACAATAATACAACAAAAGAAAAAACAGATGCACAGTAAAAAAAAAATGCCATGCTTGCCTGCCCTCTGTGTTCCACAGTCCCTCTCATGCACACATCATCACATAATTAATGCGATTATGTGTGTGTGTGAGGTGCTGGGGGAGCGAGAGAGCATTACATTTAGATTTATGGTGTGTATGATACAGCAAGAATGATAAGCAATATTACATGACTAGACTGGCCTTGTGGTGCAGGTAGTCTAGCCCTTTCTTACAGTGTCGTGTCATTTTGTACTGGGCATCCGTGATAAGGCCAGCATGATAAGTGTAATTAGATGGCTAGTCTGGCATTTTGTTGCAGCCAGTGTAGCCAGTTCTTACTGTGTCATGGCATATTTTACTGGGCATCTATGATAAAGCAAGTATAATAATGGTTGTTTTGTGTCTAGACTGGCATTTTGGTGCAGACAGGCAAGTCATTTCTTTCTGTGGCTTGACACTTATGATGAAACAAGAATGATAATAAGAGTTGAGTATTACATTATACTAGTGAAACCTATTTGTTTTGCCTCACAGTAAAACATTTACTTGAGCTCCAGAGCATTTCTCGCCGCCTAGTTTGTCGTACCATCTCTATCCCGGCAAACTGTATCTTAATCTGCCTAGATTTGACAGAACAGCCTTAGTGACTCTCCTGCTTTATTTACATTGTAGCACAGAATGTGTCTCGTGGTTTACCTGAACAATCTAATTGTTCTTTTTGTGCCTAAACCTATCTGCCCTGTAGTTCTGCTGAACTACATTTCCCAGCACTGACCATGCCTCAAAGGAATGTCGGTGGCGTATTAGCGCTGGTGCGTTTGTCAGGCCAGTTGGTGCAGGGTAGTGCCGGGTTAGTGACTGACATCTTGCTGCCTGTCAGCAACTTGCCTGCCTGCCTTTTGTTCTCCAGTCACTCACAAGGTAAGCCCAGCAACGATTAACACTGTAGCCGCAATCCTGTGTATACCAGTAGGATGCTTTCTATGCCTAGAACACACTACTAGTGTAAACACACTGACATTCTGATTCTGACCAAATATACTGCTCTAGGATTTCTTCCTGCTCCGGAAGTATAAGAAATATCAACCAGTGGATATCCGAGCCTGATTTCATCCCCATGCTATATTAGTAATATCAACATGGACGAGGTAGCACACACTCTTGCTCCAAATATCACTATACAGGCTCTGCAAACTGCCAAATACAAAGACAAGCCTTCCACATCCATATTTGTTACCGGTGAGGGACACAAGCCACAGCCCAGCCCTGTATCACTAGTGCAACATGGAAGGGAGTTTGCAGACCATGTTGGCATGCATACGCCAGACCTGGTTGCAATTTTAGAGACACGGCTACATGAAGCCGCCCAGATATCTGCAGGCAACTCAGTTACAATTGGATACAAAATGTATCACACAGACCGCATTAGGGAACAAGGAGGTGGAGTTGTACTTATGGCGAAAGATCAAATGGATTGCCACACCATAAATCCACAGCCCAATGAGGGATGTGAAAACTTAGTTGTAAAACTGAGAATCAATGCAAATGCCCAGCCATTAAGGGGTACAGATTTTGGATTGGATTCTGACTTCTACATATCATGGCCATAGAAATCCAACTTTGCCCTTGGTTGGACCAACGTTGGGTTAACATGTCTATATTGCTACCCAACGCCTTACTCAGACTGAACACAAACAGCAAAATTGAGACAAAATGCAGGGATGTTAAACCATCTCATGACATAATTGTACCACTTTGCTCTCCTCCAAGTTGAATGACACCACAACAATCCATAATATGTTTAAGGGAGAAATGGTCTCCCAGGCCTCCCTTCATTCCCATGTTAACGCACGAGATATGCTCATTCCACGGGGACAAAACGCCCCTGGCCAAGTTGTACGGTACCCATTGAATGACCCATAACTGTGTTTGACCTGTAGGCTACATGACTCTATTTTATTTAGTTACTGACTCCATTTTATATTAGACCACACTTGAAACAGAAGCCAGCCCACATCTCTCTGCGCGCTGTCAGCATGCCAACCCCCACCTCCTCCCCTCTGCCTTCTCTGCGGCTGTCCTGTTCTCACAGAAGCCTGGGCATGAGAAGTATCAAACTAAACACTGTCTCTCGCGCCGTCCCTTTTACATCATGGCCCTGTGAATGAGCGTGCCGGATCCTGGTCCGGGAAAAAAACATTTGTCTCCACAAACCTGTCTCACACCCACAGACACCGTTCAAAGAAATATAGACCACAATCCCCCTCACCCCAAAGCCTTTTGATGTAACAGTTGCATGCCCCTCACCTGCGTGCTACCCCTGTTATCCCCCTAGTAATAATACAATGTGTGGCAATATATTCTTTTCATACTAACAAACAATAAACCATTCTCTCATGAGATCTAAAGGGATACTTGATGAATGTGTTAATGAAATAATGTGAATAGATTCGGCACCTGGGTCCATGTGTTCTCACTTTTATTGTCCAGGTCAAACGTCTAGTAATATAATTCTTATATGTCAAAACATATAAATAATGTGCAAGGTATGTGTGGCCACAAGGGAAAATGTCAGATAGTCTACATCATCACAACTTGGACATCGCCTGACCCTGGACCCCTCCCATATGAGCCCAACTGACCGGCGTGCTCCACGAAGTAACCAGTTCAACACCAGCCAATCCGGGAGCACCACCCCTAAAGCTTGGATACGATCCTGTCCCCTTTATCCAATTACCACAATTCTATGCATCCCTTGTAGCACACGTCATAGATGACATGTTTTTGTAATATAATGTGTATTTTCTGATGTTTGAGCAGAGCGCTCTCGGAGTAAGCAGAGTCCTCTGCATGCCCCATTTTACTTTATATAAAGACGTGTCTTTTACTTCACCTGCACTTGGTCCTGGTCTCATTCCCTATTGGGGTGTGTACATTAGTGTCTCTTATCTGGTTATTTCATTATATTTGTGGGGAATGCCAGCTTTCATACATCTGAACTGGTGTCATACCTTAGCGATTAAAATTACCATTGACATACTAGATCCTGAAAAAATGTAAATGATCAAAAAAGAAACCAAAAAGAAATGCTGGTTCATAGACTCTAGAAAGCTCAAAAGATCTTTTGAACGTCAATGGCGTAAGCATCCTTGCCCTTCAACATTGACTACATATAAAGATTCTGTGCTTACTTTCAAAACAACTATTATTAAAGCAAAAATTTACAAATACAACTCTCGAATTGACAATGCCAGATCCAGTCCCAATGAATTGTTTAAAATGCTTAAAGAATTTGAAACTCACACCTCTTCCTTCCCTCCTATTATTAAAGATTCAGCCTGGTGTCAGACCATACAAAACAAATTTTCAGCTACAACATCTGGACACCAACTAAAAATGGTCAACCAGCAGGCTTGCTTGACATCTAGCAAGAACCAGGAGGTTATCACTACCACCACAGGGATAACATTGATCACCCATCCCCAAATTTGAATTCCTTGATAGTTCAGAGGTTCAAGTCTGTGACACACTCACAAAGCTTAAATCTGCACCGTGGGTAGGAGTCCCTGAATAACTTAACCCCTGGATCATCAAGATGATCAATATCTCTTTCAGGGAAGGCATTGTGGCAGCCTCTTTGAAAGAAGTCTGGATCACCCCTTTTCTAAAGAAAGCCACTCTGGACCCAGAAATTGCCAAACATATTTGGCCAATAACTAATGTCCCTTTCCTCTTAAAAATCTCCGATAAAGTGGCCTACTTACAGCTTCAGAAGTATATTGAAGAAATAAAATCTTAAGCGTTTATCAGTCTGATCCCAACATGGAACCGAGACGGCACTCTTAGATCTCAAGTCCAACATCACAGGGATCATAGAATACGGTTTCCCCACATTGATCATGCTTTTGGATCTCTTTGCAGCATTTGACCTCATTGGCCATAAAATGCTGCAAAAGAGACTGAAGAACATCTTCAATTGCACAGAAATGGCCATACAATGGATTACATCTTTTCTGGGCACTAGAACATTCAGAGTGGCCGTCAAGAATGCCCAGGCAACAATTATCCTCTCTATTTGCCAAGTACCACAGGGATCATGTATATCGCCACTCTTATTTAATATCTATGTAAAGCCACTTCTTGACCTTCTTGACACACTGAGTATCAAATAAGCCAATTATGCAGATTATACTCAGGTATGTTTTTAATTTACGGGGGAATGCACAGTAGATATCAAAGCTCTGAACAGAATTTACTCAGAAATCCAGGCCTGAATGGCTTGCAATTCTTTGGCCCTGAATATTGAAAAGATGGAGCTTCTCATTATGGACTCTGGTGCTCGGCTGAAAAAGATTTGCCTACTGTGCTCACACTTTTCCATTGCAGGATGTCTAATTCCAGTAAGCAAATCCATTAAAACTGTGGGCATCATCTTCGACACACAACGGTCAATGAAATCACATGTCTCACACATATGTGCCTCATATGGATAAGTGGTGAAACTACTCCATCAAATCCGACCATATCACTCCCTAAAAAAAACATCCTTGTTGGCTATGGCATTAGTACATTATCTGTTGTACTACTGCAAAAGCTTGCTCACGGCACCTCACAAGCCAATTTGTAATGATTGCAAACCATTCAAAATGGTGCTGTTCAGGCCATTTATGGTCTTAGAAAACAGGGTAACATTTCCTCTTTCATAAGAAAACTTCACTGGCTACCTGTTAAGCAGAGAATTAAAAACACAATTATTTCACTTACCTATAAATGCCAGAACCAGGCTGCCCCTCAGTATCTAACTGACAGACTCTCCTGTAAACAACCTGCCCATATTTTACGCACTCCACCATGAACCTTTGACGGTAAAATCTTGGAAATACATGCACTTTGGGAATGGAATGCTTTAGCCTCTGATGTGAAAAGCTCAACTTCCCTAGCAACCATCAAAAGCTCAATATAACCTCTCTTCTATTCAATAGATTAGTCTTACCCTGTTTTATCCATTCTTGATCCACTCTTTTGTCATTGCACTCTGAGGCAAATGGGCATGTAGCACTCTACACAAATTTTAATAAATGAATAAAATAAACAAACAGTGTTTATTACATATCTAGATTGGCATGTTGGTGCATCCAGTCTAGCCATTTCTTACTGTGGCATTACATATCTTGCTGGGAGTCTATCATAAAGCAAGCATCATAAGTGGTATTGTGTGTCTAGACTGACATTTTGGTGCAGGCAGTCTAGCCATTTTTTTCTATGGCTTGGCATTTATTACTGAGATCCCTTGATAAAGAAAGCATGATAAGTGTTATTAAGTGGCTTCATGGTATGTTGGTGGAGCCTGTCTAGCCATGTATTACTGTAGTATCCCATGTGTTACTGGGCATCTGTGATAAAGTATACAAAACACTAAGGGGTAAGCATATCTACAGGGTTGGAGGGGGTCAAATAATCACAAATAAATCTATATAGTCCCTGCTGTTTATAAAGAATTATAAAGTCATTTAGAAACTAATTCAGTAAGGGTGTGCATCTGCAGTGATATCACGCTAGGTCGGTCCTAGTGAAATATACATTCACGTATCCTTTTGTAGTATGAATAATTTCATAGGTGAAGATGGTTCATTCAATATTCAAAAATAACTAAAATTATAGAAGTCTTTCTTTGGTGTTGACATAATACATGAAAACATGAAGTAGAAAAATAAATATTATAATCAAACAAGTACAAACAAGACACTTGGGGGCCGATTCATGGAACAAACGTGCGCCGAAAATCTTCGCGCAAGCAGGCGCAAGCAGGCGCAAGCAGGCGCAAGCGGAAAAAAACAGGCGCACGCGCACGCGTGCGATTCATGGAAGTCCCTGCGCGTGTTCACCTCGGGATGTGCGCCAAACCCGTGCATGGCGCACAAGTCACTGCAACATCCCGAAAGGCGTGCGCAACGCGCACAGTGAAAGCGCACAACCTCGGCGCATACACCAGAAAGTGGGCGGGACACGGGGCGTAACGCGCGGAATGGGGAACAACACGCGAAAATAAGGGCGTAACTGGGGATGTACTGCAGGGAGCAGACGGAACGCCCACACGCACTCGAACCACACGTATTCATGGAATCGAATAGGGCAAAGCCACGCACAGCCAAAGACACGCACAAGCTGAAACACGTACGCCACACGAAGGCAGGCGGTAGAGTCCCAGCGCATCACAAAAGTTGGAACATACAGCAATTGGGCCTGTGCGAGCGGGGCACGTGTATTGCGGGGGTGCGCGGGAAGCAACACACGCGATCGAGTGGGGTACGTGTATTTCGGGGGCGCGCGGGAAGTTACACACGCGATTGAGCGGGGTACGTGTATTTCGGGGGTGCGCGGGAAGTTACACACGCGATTGAGCGGGGTACGTGTATTTCGGGGGTGCGCGGGAAGTTAAATACGCGATTGAGCGGGGTACGTGTATTTCGGGGGTGTGCGGGAAGTTACACACGCGATTGAGCGAGGTACGTGTATTTCGGGGGTGCGCGGGAAGTTAAATACGCGATTGAGCGGGGTACGTGTATTTCTGGGTGTGCGGGAAGTTACACACGCGATTGAGCAAGGTACGTGTATTTCGGGGGAGCGCGGGAAGTTACACACGCGATTGAGCAGGGTACGTGTATTTCAGGGGTGCGCGGGAAGTTAGATACGCGATTGAGCGGGGTACGTGTATTTCGGGGGTGCGCGGGAAGTTAGATACGCGATTGAGCGGGGTACGTGTATTTCGGGGGTGCGCGGGAAGTTACACACGCGATTGAGCGAGGTACGTGTATTTCGGGGGTGCGCGGGAAGTTACACACGCGATTGGGCGGGGTACGTGTATTTCGAGGGTGCGCGGGAAGTCACACACGCGATCTCATCAGGGTACGTGTATTTCGGGTCGCGGGGGAAGTATCCCACGCAACATCAGCAGGGTACGTGTATTCCAGGGGTGCGCGGGAAGTTCCACACGCAATTCCATCAGGGTACGTGTATTACAGGGGTGCGCGGAAAGTTCCACACACGATCACATCAGGGGACGTGTATTACAGGGGTGCGCGGGGAGCAGCACACGTGAATTGCACGTGTGGGTCCTTCCAGGTGTTCCCTCTACACCCTCCACGGCCCCTGCAGGTGGCTCACACCACAGGGGCCTACCCAGCACATGTCCTGCAGGCACCCCATCCACCATAGCCATGCCCACCAGCCAACCCACATGTCAACTTGCACTACTGCCCACCAACGCATGTCCCCCTGCACCCCCAGCCACCAGGGGCACCCTCCACCAGGCCCCCACCCATGTCTCCCACCACCCCCACCCCCCAGCACTGTGGGCCACCTGCCAGCAGGCCCCCACCCATGTCCAACTCATGTGCCCCACCACCCCCACCCCCCAGCCACCAGGGGCAGCCTCCACCAGGCCCCCACCCATGTCTCCCACCACCCCCACCCCCAGCACTGTGGGGCACCTGCCAGCAGGCCCCCACCCATGTCCAACTCATGTTCCCCACCACCCCCACCCCCCAGCCACCAGGGGCAGCCTCCACCAGGCCCCCACCCATGTCTCTCACCACCCCCACCCCCCAGCACTGTGGGCCACCTGCCAGCAGGCCCCCACCCATGTCCAACTCATGTTCCCCACCACCCCCACCCCCCAGCCACCAGGGGCAGCCTCCACCAGGCCCCCACCCATGTCTCCCACCACCTCCACCCCCCAGCACTGTGGGGCACCCGCCAGCAGGCCCCCACCCATGTCCAACTCATGTTCCCCAGCACCCCCACCCCCCAGCACTGTGGGGCACCTGCCAGCAGGCCCCCACCCATGTCCAACTCATGTTCCCCACCACCCCCACCCCCCAGCACTGTGGGGCACCTGCCAGCAGACCCCCACCCATGTCCAACTCATGTTCCCCACCACCCCCACCCCCCAACCACCAGGGGCAGCCTCCACCAGGCCCCCACCCATGTCTCCCACCACCCCCACCCCCCAGCACTGTGGGGCACCTGCCAGCAGGCCCCCGCCCATGTCCAACTCATGTTCCCCACCACCCCACCCCCCAGCCAGCAGGGGCAGCCTCCACCAGGCCCCCACCCATGTCTCCCACCACCCCCACCCCCCAGCACTGTGGGGCACCTGCCAGCAGGCCCCCACCCATGTCCAACTCATGTTCCCCACCACCCCTACCCCCCAGCCACCAGGGGCAGCCTCCACCAGGCCCCCACCCATGTCTCCCACCACCCCCACCCCCCAGCCACCAGGGGCAGCCTCCACCAGGCCCCCACCCATGTCTCCCACCACCCCCACCCCCCAGCACTGTGGGGCACCTGCCAGCAGGCCCCCACCCATGTCCAACTCATGTTCCCCACCACCCCCACCCCCCAGCCACCAGGGGCAGCCTCCACCAGGCCCCCACCCATGTCTCCCACCACCCCCACCCCCCAGTCACCAGGGGCAGCCTCCACCAGGCCCCCACCCATGTCTCCCACCACCCCCACCCCCCAGCACTGTGGGGCACCTGCCAGCAGGCCCCCACCCATGTCCAACTCATGTTCCCCACCACCCCCACCCCCACCCCCCAGCACTGTGGGGCACCTGCCAGCAGGCCCCCACCCATGTCCAACTCATGTTCCCCAGAACCCCCACCCCCCAGCAGTGCAGGGGCACCCACCACCAGGCCCCCACCCATGTCTCCCACCACCCCACCCCCCAGCACTGTGGGGCACCTGCCAGCAGGCCCCACCCATGTCCAACTCATGTTCCCCACCACCCCCACCCCCCAGCCACCAGGGGCAGCCTCCACCAGGCCCCCACCCATGTCTCCCACCACCCCCACCCCCCAGTCACCAGGGGCAGCCTCCACCAGGCCCCCACCCATGTCTCCCACCACCCCCACCCCCCAGCCACCAGGGGCAGCCTCCACCAGGCCCCCACCCATGTCTCCCACCACTCCCACCCCCCCAGCAGTGCAGGGGCAGCGTCCACCAGGCCCCCACCCATGTCTCCCACCACCCCCACCCCCCAGCACTGTGGGGCACCTGCCAGCAGGCCCCCACCCATGTCCAACTCATGTTCCCCACCACCCCCACCCCCACCCCCCAGCACTGTGCAGGCCAGCAGGCCCCCACCCATGTCCAACTCATTTTCCCCAGCACCCCCACCCCCCCAGCAGTGCAGGGGCACCCACCACCAGGCCCCCACCCATGTCTCCCACCACCCCCACCCCCCAGCAGTGCAGGGGCACCCACCACCAGGCCCCCACCCATGTCTCCCACCACCCCCACCCCCCAGCAGTGCAGGGGCAGCCTCCACCAGGCCCCCACCCATGTCTCCCACCACCCCCACCCCCCAGCACTGTGGGGCACCTGCCAGCAGGCCCCCACCCATGTCCAACTCATGTTCCCCACCACCCCCACCCCCCAGCCACCAGGGGCAGCCTCCACCAGGCCCCCACCCATGTCTCCCACCACCCCCACCCCCCAGCACAGTGGGGCACCCGCTAGCAGGCCCCCACCCATGTCCAACTCATGTTCCCCAGCACCCCCACCCCCCAGCACTGTGGGGCACCTGCCAGCAGGCCCCCACCCATGTCCAACTCATGTTCCCCACCACACCCACCCCCCAGCACTGTGGGGCACCTGCCACATGCCCCCACCCATGTCCAACTCATGTTCCCCACCCCCCCACCCCCCAGCAGTGCAGGGGCACCCACCACCAGGCCCCCACCCATGTCTCCCACCACCCCCACCCCCCAGCCACCAGGGGCACCCACCACCAGGCCCCCACCCATGTCTCCCACCACCCCCACCCCCCCAGTCACCAGGGGCAGCCTCCACCAGGCCCCCAAACATGTCTCCCAGCACCCCCACCCCCCGGCCACCAGGGGCAGCCTCAACCAGGCCACCCCACCCATGTCTCCCACCCCCCCATCAGCCCAGCAGTGCAGGGGCAGCCTCTACCAGGCCCCCACCCATGTCTCCCAGCACCCCCACCCCCCAGCACTGTGGGGCACCCTCCACCAGGCCCCCACCCATGTCTCCCACCACCCCCACCCCCCAGCAGTGCAGGGGCACCCACCACCAGGCCCCCACCCATGTCTCCCACCACCCCCACCCCCCAGCCACCAGGGGCAGCCTCCACCAGGCCCCCACCCATGTCTCCCGCCACCCCCACCCCCCCAGCAGTGCAGGGGCAGCCTCCACCAGGCCCCCACCCATGTCTACCAACACCCCCACCCCCAGCACTGTGGGGCACCTGCCAGCAGGCCCCCACCCATGTCCAACTCATGTTCCCCACCACCCCCACCCCCCAGCACTGTGGGGCACCTGTCAGCAGGCCCCCACCCATGTGCAACTCATGTTCCCCAGCCAACATGTCATCACAATCTAGATCCCTGGTCCCTATGGTCAGCCTCCAAATGCAAAACACCCACCCGAGTATTGCATCCACCCACTCATAATTTGCAATTACATCGCAGAACACCAATTGCAAGTTCCGAAACAAACAGATCTCCCTCACATACACCCAATGGGTGTCAGTGAATCTCAAAACACATATCATGAAATGCATGAAACCAATGAGATACCACACATTGAAGTTCACCAAAAAAAATATGTATTAAAGGAAACATAAATAGAATAAAAAATGAATAAACAGAAATGTGAATGTACAAAAATTAAAAGAAGCATGAAAAAAAGCAAAACCAAAAATAAAATTCCAAAGTAATGTTCTCCAAAGTCAATGTCCACAAAACAAAATCCAATGGGAAATAAAAAATAAAGCCATTGCTCCATGGTTAAAAAGTGAAAAAAAAATACAATCCAACAGTGAACTATGTACATGGGAACAAGCCAGGGTCCATTATTCCAACAAAAGAAAGGAAACCTATCTAACTACACTAACTAATAAAATAAACTATATACAAAAATGTGGCCAATGTCCGAAAGGTCCAAATAAAATCAAAACAAAAATGAAACCTAACACTACCTACATAACTATGTACAAGGGCAGCGGGCTAGTTTCACGGCTCACTTGTGGATGTCCCGGGCCAGGGCATCATCGAACTCCTCAATGTCCCGGAGGCGGTCCTCCTCCATGTCCCCGAGGGTCTGCAGGGCCGTCGACGTCTCCACCTCCAAACCCCTGCGGATTGCCTCGAGGCACTCGGCCCGCCTCAGGGCCCTCCGCATGGAGTTCTCCGCCCTGACCATTGTGAGCCGTGCCTCTTCCGCCCGCTGCCGCTCCGCATCTATGGCGTGGCCCAACCGCTGCCACACGGAAGACACTCTCTGTCCTGGGTCCTCCTGCCCTCCGGCCGATGCCTGCCCCTCCGATGTTGAAGGCCCCGAGCCTTCATGGCTCCCACCACGTTGCTGCTGCTGCTGTGCCTCTGCCCGTGCACTGCCTCCTGCTGCCTGCACATCCTCCGCCGGCTGGGGTGCAGTCGTAGATGTGGCCACCCCTGCTGGACGTCCGACTCCCGACTGTGGCAGGGATGCCTCCTCCACCAGCCTGGCCGCACCGTCAGAGGCAGCTCCACAGGGCACCCAGGTGACTGATGGGTGGGAAGATGGCATGGAGGACGACTGGCGCGTAGGGGGTCCAGTTGAGGAGGGGGTCGTAGCAAGCCCCATCAGACGGAGGAATCCGGCCTGGGTGACCTGTCCCAGCAGGCTGACGTGGTCAACGAGCCATTCGAGATGATGTGCAGTCTCTTCATGAAAAGACTGCAGGTCACCTCGCATGGCACATTGACGCAACGCCACACCAGCCAGGACAGGCTCAACCCGGACCTGGATAGCCACGTCCGCAGGCAGAGGAAGGCCAGTTGACGTGAACTCATCCCCTGCCTGAAAACGGGTCTGGACGTAGGCATCCCTGCTGGTGCAAGATGATGCAGGGACAGGATCAGGGACAGGATTGCACACAGGCACCTCCGCGGCGGCCTGTGCTGCCTCCTGTCCCTGGTCCTGCACTGCACCACTAGCACCAGTGGGATCCCCACCTCCAGACCCCGTCTCTGGTGCTTGCACGGCCTCCTCCTCCACCAAACCCCCCACCAACCTGGATGACTCTGTGCCATCTTCCCCTGTTGGGCTCTGTGGGGTCCCAGCTGCCCCTTCTGCTGCCGAGGAATCCAACTCCAACCTCCGCCTCTTGGACCCCCCCCCCGGCAGCTGCGGCCTGGGACGCGGCACCGGACTCCTCACTCCACGACGAGATCACAACATGGGAGGGGAGCCGGGCCTTGCGTCTCCGGCTGGCGGTGGGATCCCCGCCGCTGTGCTCCACAGCACCTTCTCCGCCCTCTTCATGAGTAGACACTGCAGACAGGGAGAAACAAAACACAGGCATCAGGGCACTGTACAATGGACACATACACACATGACAGTTGTACGTGAGTGGCATTGGCAAACCTCAGACATGTCATCACAATCCCCAACACACATGTCATTGCAACTCGCACACATGAGCCATACCACAGCCATATTGCAACTGCCACCACCATCCATACACATACAACAGCATGAGCAGCCAAAGGTGAGCCAGACATCACATGCAACACAGGAAGTGCACCACACATGTACACACACCACCACACTTGCATGCAGGTGTACACCTCTGCCAAGTGTCGCAGTGTTCAGACGGGCATCCATGTCACATCTGCCAATCTGGCTTCCACATACCGCTGTCACATGCATCCATGTTGCATCACTGTTGCACCCTTGTCAAATACACACACATGCACATGTACACAGTGCTGATACATGCAGCCGAAAACAACATACATGCGTGACATCACGGACATGTCTGCTTACATACACATTCATCCAAACGTGTGCCCACACAACTGCATTTGGCATGCAAGCCTACACACACAAGCACCATCCATGTCTCACACATTCCAGCCCTTGCATGTGTCAGCCCCACGGCCCTGTACACCCCCACCCATACTCGACCCCATACAAACAGATGTGCAACCTGCACACTACTGAATAATCACCACACGCACTGCTCACAATCAGGATGCATGTACACTCACCGCTCGACTCCAGACAGGTCTGCCTCTCAAGGACCTGGACGTGGAGCGCTGGGGATATGCGTTCCAGGACCCTCATCTGTTCTTCCGACAAGTGGCCCCGGCGCCCCTTGGCATCCGCTGCCTTCATGAGGCGCCGGGCCTTGTTCAGGGTCCTGGACCTGAAGTCCTCCCAGCGCTTCTTGACATGTTGTAAGTCGCGGACTGCCACCTCCTCCGCATTGATGGCAGTCACGATGTCAGTCCAGATCCGAGTCCGTCCTTCGTTGTCGGCG
Organism: Ambystoma mexicanum; assembly: GCF_040938575.1. Classification (NCBI taxonomy): domain Eukaryota; kingdom Metazoa; phylum Chordata; class Amphibia; order Caudata; family Ambystomatidae; genus Ambystoma; species Ambystoma mexicanum. The sequence goes on along the minus strand of NC_090930.1, from coordinate 233,459,810 downwards.
CGGGAACTTCCGAAGAGGGCATCATACTGCCCCAGGACTTGCTCCACCAGGACACCAACTTCGGTGGCACTGAAGCTGGTGCCCCTCTGCCTCCCTGGTCGGGGGTTGTCAGTAGTCTCAGATGGTGTTTGCCCCGACATGACAACCCCAGAGGCAGGAGTGGGTGGGCAACTGGGTCCTGGGGCTGGGCTGTGGAGCGATGGAATCCCAGTCGGGAGTCTTTGGTTCCAGCAGGGGTGGTCACAGCAACAGCACCCCTGGCTGATGTGCAGGCAGCAAATGGCAGGGCACGTGGGCAGCAGGCAGTCAGGCAGCAGCAGATGGCAGGTGAGAGCGTGCTCGGGGCTCTGGGGGGCAGTAGTTCGGCCTTCTGGGCAGGAGCGTGGTCTTCCGTGTGCTTACGCGTGGCCAGCTTGATACGGAGTGATTTGGCACGTGAAAAATCTGCACGTCAGCGTGTAATTCGAGGAAAGGCCCTTAGCGCGTAAGCGCGTCTGCACGCATACGCATTTTCATTGGACAGAAGGCCCCTCAAGCGCCCCTGTGACGTGACGCGTACAGACGTGCATGGGCATTTCACCGCGCGTGGAAAACGGCACGTCCGCGTGTAATACGAAGAAAGGGCCCATGCGAGTAAGCGTGCGTGGAAAACTGCACGTCCGCGTGTAATACGAGGAAAGGCCCTTAGCGCGTATGCACGACAGCACGCATATGCGATTTCATTGGACCAAAGGCCCTTAGCGCATGAGCGCGTCTATGACGTGACGCGCGCAGGTGTTTCCCTCATTGCACGTGATGACAGAACACAGGTGGATTTCCACCAATCGCGTGTGAAAGTTCCCGGCAACCCGGAACACACGTACCCAGGCTAATCGCGTGTGGAACTTCCCGCGCACCCCGAAACACACGTACCCAGGCCAATCGTGTGTACCCTCACTCCCCTCAGATCACATGCGATGACACTCGGACCTACAGTCTTACCACGTATCCGAATACGGGAAACCCGCGAACGGCAAAAGACGTGCACAGGCGTCAACGCGTCCGCCCACACGAAGGCAGGCGGAGGCGTCCCCGCGCAAAGCATAAAAGTGCGCGCAAACAACAAACGCGTATATAAAGCTACGATGAATGACCCATTTGTCGCTGCACTGATCGTGGGACACCGCAGGAGGAGGAGAATAGCCAGGGCACGCATTTTCGCACCACGGACAAGCCTTTTTGGGATGCCTGACAACCAGGTCTACGGCAGGTATAGGATTCCACCCCATATCATCCTAGACCTGGTCAGGGAGTGGGAAGATGACCTCACATCCCCCACCCTTTGCTCCCAAGCATTGAGCCCCTTGGAGAAGCTGCTCAATGTCCTGCATTTTTTGGCCACTGGGTCATTTCAGCGGACCACTGCCATAGTGGAGGGGTCTCACAGGCCATGCAGTCACGCTGCCTATACCAGGTACTGGCAATCATGACAGCGCCCCACTCAGTCCGCAGGCACATATACATGCCCAGAACACCCGCAGAAAGGCAGGCCGTTGTCCTGGATTTTTTCAGGGTGGCACACTTCCCCAAAGTGCTCGGTGCTATAGATTGCACCCATGTGGCCCTACGTCCACCTAGGGCCATTGAGCACATCTACCGAAACCGCAAGCACTGGCATTCCATCAATGTACAGGTGGTATGTGATGCAAAGGGAATCATCACCTCTGTCTATGCAAATTACCCTGGCTCCACCCATGACAGTTTCATATACAGAATGTCCGGCCTGAGCCGGGCCCTGGAAGCTGGGCAGCATGGCGACACATGGCTCCTAGGTCAGTACAAATGCCCTTGCACATGCATGCAAGTCACACACAGACAAATATCCAAACCCTAATAATCTCAACTATTATCACCTCTGAGCAACCACATGATGACGCCAATCCGGAACCCCACCACACCACCCCAGGTAAGATACAACGCCGCCCATATTGCAACCAGGGGCATAGTGGAGCGCACATTCGGAGTGCTCAAGTCACGTTTCCGCTCCCTTGACCGCTCTGGTGGGCAACTACTCTATGCACCACCAGTAGTGTGCAGGATCATTGTGGCAGCATGTGTCCTGCACAATGTTGCAACACGGCAGGGCGTCCCGGTGGACATGGTGGTGCCCCCACATCCCCAACCACAGGCACAGGCGCTGCCCATGGGAGGGGACAGGGCACGTGGTGAGGAAGCCCGGACCCAGCTTGTGGCCACATTTATCACCTAAACTCCCACCCCTGCGGAGTGCACACAGGCCTGGCACATACCTGGTGACAATCGATGATGACAAAGAGACAGTCAACTGTCACAACCCTACCACCCTGAGATAGTTGCCATGGAAGTGCCACATCGTCTGCATCCCTAGCTACTTAAACACAAGCTATCCTGTGTGACCAAAAGGCACACATATGACATATGACATGATATGGGCCATACACAAGTATTCCAAGGTGCAATGAGGCAGGGAGGGGGGAACAAGGGAACACAGAGAACGGTACTACTAAGCCAGGTGTCATTGAGATCGTGCAAGTGCAGGGGTAGGGGGAATGGGAAAAGTGCAAGGGGAAGGGTGGGGGGGAGTCCAGTACAGGGGAAGTAGCCCAAAAAAATAATACATAGGTCGCCTGGTGGCAACTACAAAGGTAAGTGCAGACAAGTGCTGGGAAGGGAGGGCTGTAGGGATAGAGAGACAGTACTGCAGTGCAGGGGTTGCCAGGGAGGCAGTGCAAGCGGAGAGTGGCTGGGCCAGGGACCGAGGTCGGTGAGAGTGGCCCAGTTGCAGCTCCTGTGCAGTTCCAGTGGAGAATTCTGCAAGGGAGAGGCAGACAGTAAGCAGAAGCAAAGAGGAAGGTCTTGAGGTGCTTCCAGAACTGGAGATGGTTCCCCTCAAGTTCAAGTCAGGCCGGAAGTCTGTTCCAGGGGGAGGGCCCTGCTGCGGAGAGAAATCTACCCCCAGCTAGTTGCTCTGAGAAGCGGATGACCCGGACATGCAAGGTGTGCATCACACACACCTGCAAAACAGGCCATGGCCATCACTGTCATGTCACTCAAACCCTCCCAAACATCAACATGACATGGCAAGCAATACCCATACACCAATGCAGTAACGATAAGGTACACATTGCCATGTCCTAAATGTACAGTGGCATCGGACACTGCTGCCTGACCCGGAATCAGATGAAATGACAGACCAACAAAATCTCCCACCCAAAATAAGTCATTTACAAATGCATTACAACAGTCGTAGACGTAACATCACAATGAATGCCTGTCTACATGCACATTATGCATTGCAAAATCAACACTGCAGCTCATGTGTGCAGTGTCCCACTCCTGCATCACACTGCTCAGCGCACAGCACAGTGAACAGCCATTGTGAGTGATGCACACCCTGAGCATCACATCTAAGTGACAGACCATGTCAAACATCAAATTAGGCATGTACTGGATCCATGATCGGTCACAGAACATGTGCTGCCGGGACACAGTGGGCACCAGAAGGCAAACAGTGTACACGTGGATATGCAAGGGTAGGAGTACATGTAGTGCATTAGAGTGCAAGTGTGTGGTTCTGCAAGGACATGCACTCCACATATGCATGTCCACTCAAGTGACCATCAGTGTTCCCTACACATCACATGTGAACATCCACCATGTGTACACCCCAGCATGTCAAACCACAACTATCCCCTCGCACCTGAAAGGAAAACACAACACATGAACAGGCATTGATCAGCAGAACACAACATGTACATAGGATACCACCATTGCTTTGTCAGAGTTCCCATCACACTGCAGGGCAAGGCAACTATCAACAACAACCCCCCCTCCCTCACAAATGACCATGACCCACTGAACAACTGCACCTGGGTCATGGAGCCTCCAAACCTCAATTCCACCTGGCCACAGGATCACCTTTACCCTTCGTCACCATCTCCCACCTTGTGTGTAAAAAGATGCCTGAACCCTCAGTATCCACACTCATTTCCAAAATCACAAAATCCAAGGCATAAAAACGAACCCGAACACCCTCCAGTAAATGACTTGACGTAGCAGTACCTCACAAAGGCCAAGTACTACCACAATGATGCAACAACCAAGGTAGCACAGCAAAACAATGTCACGACAGGATGTGAGACATGTGTGGTACATGACGTAGGATGATGCACCATGAATGGATGTGTACTGTCACAGGTCCCCTGTACAGGCGCGGGAGTGTCACGAAACAACCACCCCCACCATGTCCCTGGTGCCTGCAAGGTCAAACTCACACAGGCCCCTGAGACCCTGGTGGGGAATGAGGTTCAGGGATATGCAGTCGGTACAGGTGTTGACACACTGGATGACTGGAATGAGTGGCAGGAGAGGGGAGGAGGAATGACACATGAAACTAGGGAATGCACGAAAATGTACAACCTGCATGAACACATACACAATCCAAACAAACTTGGACATCATTGTCATGGCCTTCTGTAGTCCAGGCTCAGGAGTGGTACGAACCAACCACCCCCTCTAGGGTTTTGGCACCTGCAAGTTCGGGGCTTACACAGGCATCCGCAACCCCAGTGGGGAAAGAGGGTCAGGGAACGTTGCTTGGATAGGCACGGGAAGCAGGAACACCGGGTAGAGGGTACAGGTTTCAAAATTGCATAGGATCACGGGTGATTAGGGAGAAAAAAACATACCAAATTGAACCACACATACATCCATGCATCAGTACACTCCCCAGCAAGCCTATGCAGAGCAGTTCGTAAGAAAAACAACAAGACACTTAGCTCTGGTTTTGAGTGCTGGCCTCCTGCCTGCGCACTCTCAGGTCCGGTTACAGGAGCACTGCAATGCTGCAAAGAGAGCTAGAGAGCAAGTTGCGTACCACCATGACCGAAAAAAAGTTGGCAGTGCATTTATCATGAAGTACGTGGAAAAGACATGCACTGCACCCGAGTATGTCCCTTGCTGTATGTCCCTGTGAGCTGCCCCTTTCCATGTCTCGGAAGGCTACATGGTTGATACAAGTGCCTCAATGGACCTTGGTGTACCGGAGGGTATGTGCCACTGCCCCTGCATGTGTCCCAGACAACCCTACTATCAACAGCCATCAGTCCACAAACACATCTGAGCTGCATTGTGTGCTTCAACACCAATATTCGTCTAAGCTCACCCTCAGTGCTGTGACTAAGCCTGCATGTGCAACTCGCCTGGTGCAAGCTTTGCTGTGTCGTGGCCCCCTGTGATGCTCACCTTGCCTGGAGTTCCTTGGAACATGTCAGCAGTTCTAGGATGTGGGTCTGCAATCACTGTGCCTCTGCTTGTGCACACATGTGCATGTGGGCACCAACAAACGGGTCCAGAATTCCGTCGTCAAATGGGCCATGTCTGCTGGCAAAGGTGCTCTGGAGGCTCATCCCCCTGCAGAAAGGGCATGAAATACATGATTAATGCTTCAAAGTCATCTGTGTGTGTCTCATCAGGCATCTCATTACTTGACCATGTCAGAGAGTCACATCACAAATCACACCATCAGTCCGTCTTTCACCTCCAAAGTGTGGAACACTATCTACAGCATGAATTGCAACACGCACATGTACAGGAAAGATATGAAACATACTACGCAATGCATAGCAATCAATGTCCACATTAATCATGACACACTCCATCTAGCAAAAGCTGAACAGTGGTCAATGACACCTAAATCATCCCCACTAGGGGTGTCAACACAAGTCACACAGCACCAGACATGCCACAGATATGACAGTCCAAAGCCCTTGTGTAAAATGCTGTAACACCGAACCATCCTTGCGAGCCCATGGATAAGGGAGGCAGGAGTGGCATATGTGAGTCAAGGACCCCAAGCAGCAAACACATACACAAGACAACCATGAAGGGCCCAGCTGGAACAGACAGTGGATGCCTTCAAAAGCCACAAAGCACCACACCGTCACATGAAAGCACAATAGACTAGCAATTTTAAACTAACTCAACTATTAACTAATTACACTAACTATGGAAAACCTACATTACCTATTTAAACTAACTATCAAACAGAAACTTAACTAACTAAACTAAAAGAAAAATCAAAAATGGCCACATACGACCCGGGGGGGAGGGGAGGCACCCAGGAGGGGGGAGGTACAGGGTGCTGCTCAACATCCACATGCGATGATGCTGAGCCAAAAAAAAATCCTCCATGGGCTCAACGCCTGCACAGCACGACCTATGTGGGAGATAGATGGTCGTCCGAGTCTGGCTCATCCTGGAAAGGAGGACGTGGCACAGTAGCCTGGCCACGCCTAGCCGCAGCTTGCCCCTCGTCGGCAGCAAGTCTGCCGGACGGGTGAGCCTGGTTCTGTGTGGCAATGTGACGTAGGTCTGCATGCAGAACCTCACGTGATACACGTGCTTCCTCTTGCAAGGTAGCACGTGTAAAACGGAGTTCCTCCTGCAAGGCCTGGCTGGACAACCGCTGCACCTCCCGGCAAGCCTGTAGCTCAGCCGAGATGGTACGCTCAAGCTGTGCAAACCTCTCCTCTGCCTGCTGCCTCTGGGACATCATAAGGACACCCAGAGTGGATCTGAGGGAAGCATACTCCTCCCTCAGGGCATCCATGTGTGCCTCTGCGTGAGCAGAAATTGCTTGACGCAGAGACGACATTTCAGCCTGGCGTGCCCTGTCTGAGGCCGCCATGCTCAGCCTGAGCGAGCGAGCCGTGGACCATGCCGCCTGCTGCTGGAGAAGCACCTGCCTAGCAGTGGGGAGCACAGATCGGGCCACACGCTCCATGCTCTCAGCGATGTTCTCCATTGCTGCCCCCTGCCGTTCGGAATTGGCAGTCATGTCTTGCTCCCACTCAGTATACAGCGGTTGCGCGCTGTGACCGCATTGCCGGGCTTGACCCCTGCGGGACCCAAGGACCGGGGGTCCTCGCTGTGTTGGCACCGCCTGCGGCTGCACGACTACATGCCCCCGTCGACGTGATGTCCCAGGCACTTCAGTGACTGGTGTGGAGGGTGACCCTGCATCCCGATCCACCACGGGCGGAGGAACCAAGACTGTCTGATCCCTCAGTGCAGGTGTCGCAGACAGAGGAGTGTCCACATCAGAATCACTCACCCCTGACACATGGACTTGATGCTCATCCAACTCAACATGGACGTCAGAGTCGTCATCAAGACTTGACTCATAGGCAGCCAGAGACAAGATGGACTGCAGCACTTGGGGGTTTTCGTGGCCTACCACCCCACGACCCCCACTAGTGCCGGGTTGATGTGGTGTTACCAACCCTGTGTCTGGCATGACAACATCATCCTCCGCCTCCATTGCGTCATCACCTGAAAAATAGAGAGAAAAAGGTCAATACACATGTCAGAAGCACACGACACACACACACACCGACAGCAAAGGCATCCGGCAGACATGTGACACACAACATATGACCTGGCATGCATGCTGGGTCTACTTTGAATAGCTTCTGTGATCAGACCTGTTGAAAGGTGGCAGTTTCCATGGAAGTGGGTCTATGCAGTGCAGAAAATGTGTACGCCACTCACTACCTACATGTACAAGCACTACATGGTGTGTGCCAGGAAATGTGAAGGCAGTGCAATGTCAAATTCAGACATCACGTGCATTGTGCATTCAATGTGTACCATGTCTAGAAGCCAAGCACCCCTCCACCCCAGTACCAAAGCAGGGATGCCTAGCATGGTATCAAAAGGCTGACCATACACCTGTGTATTGACAGGCAGTGTTGACTGGCATCAACAGCTTAATGTGATTCAAATTACAACACTGCAAATGATGCTGGGACAGTGGGCAGGACACATGATGGAAACTCTGGAGGCCGCCCACGTGTGAAGAAGACACAACAAGAGTTGGACAGAGTCATTGGCCATTGAACAAACTGAGGCCTGTGAGCCACACAGATTTTCAGAGCCCAAACATGTGTGCAACGCAGGACTGAGCCACAGTTGACATGGGAAGGCTGATGAGATGGCAGGCAATGTATGTAACCAAGGACTTATTTTACAGTGATCATCCAGTCAAGGACACATAGGGGCATGCGTGCAATGCACATGGAGCATGAATGGGCACTCATGTCCCTGCGGGACATCTGACCCATGCACAGTACAAGTGAGATACCCTGCATCGAGTACTAAGGCTGTACCACACGGCATGTGTCTGGCAGATTCTACGCTGGACGTTAGCATCTACACAGGACACATGAACAAGAAAGTACACATTGGCAAGATTGAAGCAGACCAGTGCAAAGGTGGAACTGGGGTGCAGAGTGGCGGAGGAGGGGCAAGGGAGCATGCCTACATGGAGTCCCACATGCGGGCAGAGGAGACATGCATGACGGTAGCATTGCATTACTTACACATCAGAACCATGTACACGTCACATGTAGCAGCAATCATGCACAACACATCCCACAAGTGAAACACACACGTCCTCAACAAACACGCATCAACACTCACTGGACTGGGCATCAAAGTCCAGCATCTCTCCCACTCCTTCGACCAATTCAGGTGGTATGAACTCTGCAACGAGAGCCTCATGCGGAGTGAGTTCTTCCTCCTCTGGTGCAGGCCCACCGCCAGTCACCAGAGTCAAGTTGTAATTTGAGGCACGCTTGGCCTTAGTGCTGCGCTTGATGTCATTCCAACGCTTTTTGCACTCCTGCGCCGTGCGCACCTCATGGCCGAATGAACTGACATGTTCCGCAACATGCTTCCAGTGGGTGTCACGTTGGGCAGCCGTAGTCTGACTATTGGCACCCACTAGCATGTCACGGCTGTGGCCCCGCACGTAGTCCACGAGGAAGTCCAGTTCCTGCTTACAGAAATGCTTCTTCCTCGACGTGCAGGAGGTCGTGGCTGTGTGTGGGGTCCCAGCCTGTGCTGCAGGTGCAACCTTCCTCCTCTTGGACTGTGGCGCAGACCCTGGCTGGCTAATGCCGCCCTGACCAGTATGGCCAGTGGGTTCGGTGGACTGAGCCAAGGGAGTGGCAGGTGGAGGGATGAGCAAAGGCCTGACTTGTGTCAGTGGCAGCTGGGTGCCCACTAATGGAATCTGCGCAGCAACATCAGCTGTGGCAGGGTCATTGACCGCAACAGTCCTGGTTGGCAGACTCACAACCGGGGTGCTGTTGGGTGCATCTGACCCTGCACTTGCCAACACCCGGCTGTTCGGGGCAGCAGATGACATGACTGCCCCAGGGACACGTGTCTTGGTCTGAGCAGCCCGGCCTGCCCCTATGGTTTCCCCCCTGGCCTGTTGGAGATCTACCAAGGGCTCTTCAAGTGCCAACGCAGCCTGCGCTGGCAGACCCTGAGCCTGGGTGGCGGTGTCCACAGCTGCACCTGTAGCTACCACTACCCTTGGGCCCGTGGCAGTCGATGGAACGGACTGCCGGGTCATATGGGTGCCAGTGCCAGATGCAGGAGCTGCATCCCCCGGAACCACAGGGGGTGGTGGCATGGCTGCACCGACACATGGCACAACATTGTGCTGAAGTGGCGCACCCCTGCCTCTTCCCCCTCTGTGGCTGCCCTGGACACCCTGGAGTCCCCCTACTCCCTGGTCACCACGGCCACGTCCCCGACCACGCCCGCCACGAGGAGTACGCCCAGGTGAGGCGCCCCTCACCTTTGGTGGCCTCCCAACCATGGCACAGATGTAGTAGTGCTGGCACAGATGGAGTGGTGCCAATGGGAGGTGTACACCACAATTGACCTGGGCAATTGGGGTGAAGGGGGTGGGAAGCAAGATGTTAACAGCCCCCCTGCACCTGCAAGGCTGTATGTGACCCCGGTGATGTGGTGACGGGTCACGCAATGCTCAAGCACCCCAAAACTGCAGTAAAACCGTGCACGCAACCCTGCAGCCTAAGTGCGTGGATTCAACCTCCCGCAGTACGCGGTGGCAACCAGTAACACGAATAACGCGTACGCGTGGGATACGCAGGCTACTATGACATCGAAAATGGGTGCGATACACAGGGGCACCCGCAGTGGGAAAAAGAGCATGTGCGACTCACCGTCTGACTAGTGCGATGCAGAAAAACACGCGTAGCCAATACCCCCGCCAAAAGAAGAGATACGTCCCTGATAACTGTGAAGTTGTGATGGCGCGCGAAACAACAGGAAGCAGCAACACACGTCAGTCTCCACGAAAGGCACGTACAGCGAACTGCTGGGCCCGCTCACCTTTAACCCGTGCTGAGGGAAACGCACGCGCGCGTCATGTCACTTACGCGCATGGGCCCTTTCCTCGTATTACACGCGGACATGCAGTTTTCCACGCGCGCTTACGCGCATGGGCCCTTTCCTCATATTACACGCGGACGTGCAGTTTTTCACGCGCGCTGAAATGCCCATGCACGTCTGTACGCGTCACGTCACAGGGGCGCTTGCGCTTGAGGGGCCTTCTGTCCAATGAAAATGCGTATGCGTGCAGACGCGCTTACGCGCTAAGGGCCTTTCCTCGAATTACACACTGACGTGCAGATTTTTCACGTGCCAAATCACTCCGTATCAAGCTGGCCACGCGTAAGCACACGGAAGACCACGCTCCTGCCCAGAAGGCCGAACTACTGCCCCCCCAGAGCCCTGAGCACGCTCCCACCTGCCATCTGCTGCTGCCTGACTGCCTGCTGCCCACGTGCCCTGCCATTTGCTGCCTGCACATCAGCCAGGGGTGCTGTTGCTGTGACCACCCCTGCTGGAACCGAAGACTCCCGACTGGGATTCCATCGCTCCACAGCCCAGCCCCAGGACCCAGTTGCCCACCCACTCCTGCATCTGGGGTTGTCATGTCGGGGCAAACACCATCTGGGACCACTGACAACCCCCGGCCAGAGAAGCAGAGGGGCACCAGCTTCAGTGCCACCGAAGTTGGTGTCCTGGTGGAGCAAGTCCTGGGGCAGTATGATGCCCTCTTCGGATGTTCCCGTGCCGAAAAGGAAGGACGGACTCGGATCTGGACTGACATCGTGACTGCCATCAACGCGGAGGGGGTGGCAGTCCGCGACTTACAACATGTCAAGAAGCGCTGGGAGGACTTCAGGTCCAGGACCCTAAACAAGGCCCGGCACCTCTTGAAGGCAGCGGATGCCAAGGGGCGCCGGGGCCACTTGTCGGAAGAACAGATGAGGGTCCTGGAACGCATATCCCCAGCGCTCCACGTCCAGGTCCTTGAGAAGCAGACCCGTCTGGAGTCGATCGGTGAGTGTACATGCATCCTGATTGTGAGCAGTGCGTGTGGTGATTATTCAGTAGTGTGCAGGTTGCACATCTGTTTGTATGGGGTCGAGTATGGGTGGGGGTGTACAGGGCCGTGGGGCTGACACATGCGAGGGCTGTAATGTGTGAGACATGGATGGTGCTTGTGTGTGTAGCCTTGCATGCCAAATGCAGTTGTGTGGGCACACATGTTTGGATGTATGTGTATGTAAGTAGACATGTCCGTGGTGTCACGCATGTATGTTGTTTTTGGCTGCATGTATCAGCACTGTGTACATGTGCATGTGTGTGTATTTGACAAGAGTGCAACAGTGATGCAACATGGATGCATGTGACAGCGGTATGTGGTTGGCAGATGTGACATGGATGCCCGTCTGAACACTGTGACACTTGGCAGAGGTGTACACATGCATGCAAGTGTGGTGGTGCGTGTACATGTGTGGTGCACTTCCTGTGTTGCATGTGATGTCTGGCTCACCTTTGGCTGCTCATGCTGTTGTATGTGTATGGATGGTGGTGGCAGTTGCGATATGGCTGTGGTATGGCTCATGTGTGCGAGTTGTAATGACATGTGTGTTGGGGATTGTGATGACATGTCTGAGGTTTGCCAATGCCACTCTTATACAGCTGTCATGTGTGTATGTGTCCATTGTACAGTGACCTGATGCCTGTGTTTTGTTTCTCCCTGTCTGCAGCGTCAACTGATGAAGAGGGCGGAGAAGGTGCTGTGGAGCACAGCGGCGGGGATCCCACCGCCAGCCGGAGACGCAAGGCCCGGCTCCCCTCCCATGTTGTCATCTCGTCGGGGAGTGAGGAGTCCGGTGCTGCGTCCCAGGCCGCAGCTGCCGGGGGGACGTCCAAGAGGCAGAGGTTGGAGTTGGACTCCTTGGCAGCAGAAGGGGCAGCTGGGACCCCACAGGGCCCAACAGGGGAAGATGGCACGGAGTCATCCAGGTTGGTGGGGGGTTTGGTGGAGGAGGAGGCCGTGCAAGCACCAGAGACGGGGTCTGGAGGTGGGGATCCCACTGGTGCTAGTGGTGCAGTGCAGGACCAGGGACAGGAGGCAGCACAGGCCGCCGCGGAGGTGCCTGTGTGCAATCCTGTCCCTGATCCTGTCCCTGCATCATCTTGCACCAGCAGGGATGCCTACGTCCAGACCCGTTTTCAGGCAGGGGATGAGCTCACGTCAACTGGCCTTCCTCTGCCTGCGGACGTGGCTATCCAGGTCCGGGTTGAGCCTGTCCTGGCTGGTGTGGCGTTGCGTCAACGGGCCATGCGAAGTGACCTGCAGTCTTTTCATGAAGAGACTGCACGTCATCTCGAATGGCTCGTTGACCACGTCAGCCTGCTGGGACAGGTCACCCAGGCCGGATTCGTCCGTCTGATGGGGCTTGCTACGACCCCCTCCTCAACTGGACCCCCTACGCGCCAGTCGTCCTCTGTGCCATCTTCCCACCCATCAGTCACCTGGGTGCCCTGTGGAGCTGCCTCTGACGGTGCGGCCAGGCTAGTGGAGGAGGCATCCCTGCCACAGTCGGGAGTCGGACGTCCAGCAGGGGTGGCCACATCTACGACTGCACCCCAGCCGGCGGAGGATGTGCAGGCAGCAGGAGGCAGTGCACGGGCAGAGGCACAGCAGCAGCTGCAACGTGGTGGGAGCCATGAAGGCTCGGGGCCTTCAAAATCGGAGGGGCAGGAATCGGCCGGAGGGCAGGAGGACCCAGGACAGAGAGTGTCTTCCGTGTGGCAGCGGTTGGGCCACGCCATAGATGCGGAGCGGCAGCGGGCGGAAGAGGCACGGCTTACAATGGTCAGGGCGCAGAACTCCATGCGGAGGGCCCTGAGGCGGGCCGAGTGCCTCGAGGCAATCCGCAGGGGTTTGGAGGTGGAGACGTCGACAGCCCTGCGGACCCTCGGGGCCATGGAGGAGGACAGCCTCCGGGACATTGAGGAGGAGTTCGATGATGCCCTGGCCCGGGACATCCACAAGTGAGCCGTGAAACTAGCCTGCTGCCCTTGTACATAGTTATGTAGGTAGTGTTAGGTTTCATTTTTGTTTTTATTTTATTTGGACCTTTCGGACATTGGCCACATTTTTGTATATAGTTTATTTTATTAGTTAGTGTAGTTAGATAGGTTTCCTTTATTTTGTTGGGATAATGGACCCTGGCTTGTTCCCATGTACATAGTTCACAGTTGGATTGTATTTTTTTTTCACTTTTTAACCATGGAGCAATGGCTTTCTTTTTTATTTCCCATTGGATTTTGTTCTGTGGGCATTGACTTTGGACAACACTACTTTGGAATTTTATTTTTGGTTTTGCTTTTTTTAACGGACATGCTTCTTTTCATTTTTGTACATTCACATTTCTGTTTCTTCATTTTTTATTCTATTTATGTTTCCTTTAATACATATTTTTTTTGGTGAACTTCAATGTGTGGTATCTCATTGGTTTCATGCATTTCATGATATGTGTTTTGAGATTCACTGACACCCATTGGGTGTATGTGAGGGAAATGTGTTTGTTTCGGAACTTCTGTGATGTAATTGCAAATTATGAGTGGGTGGATGCAATACTCGGGTGGGTGTTTTGCATTTGGAGGCTGACCATAGGGACCAGGGATCTAGATTGTGATGACATGTTGGCTGGGGAACATGAGTTGCACATGGGTGGGGGCCTGCTGACAGGTGCCCCACAGTGCTGGGGGGTGGGGGTGGTGGGGAACATGAGTTGGACATGGGTGGGGGCCTGCTGGCAGGTGCCCCACAGTGCTGGGGGGTGGGGGTGGGGGTGGTGGGGAACATGAGTTGGACATGGGTGGGGACCTGCTGGCAGGTGCCCCACAGTGCTGGGGGGTGGGGGTGGTGTGAGACATGGGTGGGGGCCTGCTGGCAGGTGACCCACAGTGCTGGGGGGTGGGGGTGGTGGGAGACATGAGTTGGACATGGGTGGGGGGCTGCTGGCAGGTGCCCCACAGTGCTGGGGGGTGAGGGTGGTGTGAGACATGGGTGGGGGCCTGGTGGAGGCTGCCCCTGCACTAATGGGGGGTGGGGGTGGTGGGAGACATGGGTGGGGGCCTGGTGGAGGCTGCCCCTGCACTGCTGGGGGGTGGGTGTGGTGGGAGACATGGGTGGGGGCCTGGTGGAGGCTACCCCTGGTGACTGGGGGGGTGGGGGTGCTGGGAGACATGGGTGGGGGCCTGGTGGTGGCTGCCCCTGCAAGCTGGGGGGTGGGGGTGGTGGGGAACATGCGTTGGACATGGGTGGGGACTGCTGGCAGGTGCCCCACAGTGCTGGGGGGTGGGGGTGGTGGGAGACATGGGTGGGGGCCTGGTGGTGGGTGCCCCTGCATTGCTGGGGGGTGGGGGTGGTGGGAGATATGGGTGGGGGCCTGCTGGCAGGTGCCCCACAGTGCTGGGGGTGGGGGTGGTGGGGAACATGAGTTGGACATGGGTTGGGGCCTGCTGGCAGGTGCCCCACAGTGCTGGGGGGTGGGGGTGGTGGGAGACATGAGTTGGACATGGGTGGGGGCCTGCTGGCAGGTGCCCCACAGTGCTGAGGGGTGGGGGTGGTGTGAGACATGGGTGGGGGCCTGGTGGAGGCTGCCCCTGCACTGCTGGGGGGTGGGGGTGGTGGGCGACATGGGTGGGGGCCTGGTGGAGGCTGCCCCAACACTGCTGGGGGGTGGGGGTGGTGGGAGACATGGGTGGGGGCCTGGTGGAGGCTGCCCCTGGTGACTGGGGGCGTGGGGGTGCTGGGAGACATGGGTGGGGGCCTGGCGGTGGCTGCCCCTGCACTGCTGGGGGGTGGGGGTGGTGGGGAACATGCGTTGGACATGGGTGGGGCCTGCTGGCAGGTGCCCCACAGTGCTGGGGGTGGGGGTGGTGGGAGACATGAGTTGGACATGGGTGGGGGCCTGCTGGCAGGTGCCCCACAGTGCTGGGGGGTGGGGGTGGTGTGAGACATGGGTGGGGGCCTGGTGGAGGCTGCCCCTGCACTGCTGGGGCGTGGGGTTGGTGGGATACATGGGTGGGGGCCTGGTGGAGGCTGCCCCTGCACTGCTGGGGGGTGGGGGTGGTGGGAGACATGGGTGGGGGCCTGGTGGAGGCTGCCCCTGGTGACTGGGGTGGTGGGGGTGCTGGGAGACATGGGTGGGGGCCGGGTGGTGGCTCCCCCTGCACTGCTGAGGGGTGGGGGTGGTGGGGAACATGCGTTGGACATGGGTGGGGCCTGCTGGCAGGTGCCCCACAGTGCTGGGGGGTGGGGGTGGTGGAGAGACATGGGTGGGGGCCTGGTGGTGGGTGCCCCTGCACTGCTGGGGGGTGGGGGTGGTGGGAGACATGGGTGGGGGCCTGCTGGCAGGTGCCCCACAGTGCTGGGGGGTGGGGGTGGTGGGGAACATGATTCGGACATGGGTGGGGGCCTGCTGGCAGGTGCCCCACATTGCTGGGGGGTGGGGGTGGTGGGAGACATGGGTGGGGGACTGGTGGAGGCTGCCCCTGCACTGCTGGGGGGTGGGGGTGGTGGGAGACATGGGTGGGGGCCTGGTGGAGGCTGTCCCTGGTGACTGGGGGGGTGGGGGTGCTGGGAGACATGGGTGGGGGCCTGGTGGTGGGTGCCCCTGCACTGCTGGGGGTGGGGGTGCTGGGGAAAATGCGTTGGACATGGGTGGGGCCTGCTGGCAGGTGCCCCATAGTGCTGGGGGGTGGGGGTGGTGGGAGACATGGGTGGGGGCCTGGTGGTGGGTGCCCCTGCACTGCTGGGGGGTGGGGGTGGTGGGAGACATGGGTGGGGGCCTGCTGGCAGGTGCCCCACAGTGCTGGGGGTGGGGGTGGTGGGGAACATGAGTTGGTCATGGGTGGAGGCCTGCTGGCAGGTGCCCCACAGTGCTGGGGTGTGGGGGTGGTGGGAGACATGAGTTGGACATGGGTGGCGGCCTGCTGGCAGGTGCCCCACAGTGCTGGGGGGTGGGGGTGGTGTGAGACATGGGTGGGGGCCTGGTGGAGGCTGCCCCTGCACTGCTGGGTGGTGGGGGTGGTGGGAGACATGGGTGGGGGCCTGGTGGAGGCTGCCCCTGCACTGCTGGGGGGTGGGGGTGGTGGGAGACATGGGTGGGGGCCTGGTGGAGGCTGCCCCTGGTGACTGGGGGGGTGGGGGTGCTGGGAGACATGGGTGGGGGCCTTGTGGTGGCTGCCCCTGCACTGCTGGGGGGTGGGGGTGGTGGGGAACATGCGTTGGACATGGGTGGGGGCCTGCTGGCAGGTGCCCCACAGTGCTGGGGGGTGGGGGTGGTGGGGAACATGAGTTGGACATAGGTGGGGGCCTGCTGGCAGGTGCCCCACAGTGCTGGGGGGTGGGGGTGGTGGGAGACATGAGTTGGACATGGGTGGGGGCCTGGTGGAGGCTGCCCCTGCACTGCTGGGGGGTGGGGGTGCTGGGAGACATGGGTGGGGGCCTGGTAGTGGGTGCCCCTGGTGGCTGGGGGGTGGGGGTGGTGGGAGACATGGGTGGGGGCCTGGTGGTGGGTGCCCCTGCACTGCTGGGGGGTGGGGGTGCTGGGAGACATGGGTGGGGCCTGGTGGAGGGTGCCCCTGGTGACTGGGGGTGCAGGGGGACATGCGTTGGTGGGCAGTAGTGCAAGTTGACATGTGGGTTGGCTGGGGGTCATGGCCATGGTGGATGGTGTGCCTGCAGGACATGTGCAGGGTAGGCCCCTGTGGTGTGAGCCACCTGCAGGGGCCGTGGAGGGTGTAGAGGGAACACCTGGGAGGACCCACACGTGCAATTCACGTGTGGTGCTCCCCGCGCACCCCTGTAATACACGTACCCTGATGGAATCGCGTGTGGAACTTCCCGCGCACCCCTGGAATACACGTACCCTTCTGAAATCGCGTGTGGCACTTCCTGCGCACCCCTGAGATACGTGTACCCTGCTCGCACGGGCCCAATCGCGTGTGGAAATTCCCGCGCACCCCTGAGATACGCGTACCCTGCGGAAATCGCGTGTGGCACTTCCCGCGCACCCCTGAGATACGCGTACCCCCAATCGCGTGTGGAAATTCCCGCGCACCCCTGAAATACACGTACCCTGCTGAAATCGTGTGTGGCACTTCCTGCGCACCCCTGAGATACGCGTACCCCTAATCGCGTGTGGAAATTCCCGCGCACCCCTGAAATACACGTACCCTGCTGAAATCGCGTGTGGCACTTCCTGTGCACCCTGAGATACGCGTACCCTGCTCGCACGGGCCCAATCGCGTGTGGAAATTCCCGCGCACCCCTGAGATACGCGTACCCTACGGAAATCGCGTGTGGAACTTCCCGCGCACCCCTGAAATACGCGTACCCTGCTCGCACGGGGCCAATCGAGTGAGGTACTTCCCGCGCACCCCAGTGATACACGTAGCCCACTTGCCGTGCTGGTACAGGGTTAGCGCAGCCCTTTGCGCTGGATTGGGTATATTGATGGCTTTTCCCTGCGCGAGAGGCGTTCTTGGGGGCGTAACTGGCGCTGCTGCAGGGTCGCTGCGCCACTGTGCGCCACAGCTGGTTTTGGTGACTGGAATCCATGAATACGCTGTGCGCGGAAATGGATTTTAGCGCACGCGGCTGGCGCAGGGATTCGCACGCGCAACTGTGCGCCAGCTGCGTGCGCCACTTGTGCACTAAATTCTATGAATTACCCCCATAATTCATTTAAATATGCAATGTTCAATAGAGGTAGAGAAAAAGAGAAAAAGAGGTACATAAAATCAATTAGTTCACACTTCTGGTTTCCCTATCTAATTAGGAACAATACTTGATCATGAATAAAAAAACACTTATTTTCAAAGATTTCTTCCTTATAGCTCCTACATTTTTAAATATTATTAGATGAGTCTTGAACCAAAGCTCGTGAGGCAATATGTCACTCTTATGGGCATAATAGTTTAGTGTCCATATGTAGGTCCTTCCTTGGTAGAAGTAAAAATCTTGGCTTCTTTGCAGAACTCATTACGTGGTTGGGATTCAGCTTCACATTACACCATCGAGCCATCACATTGGAATAATGCAGCCTTCCTCAGGGCAGGTGGGCGAACCCTACGGGGAAGCAGAAAAATATGCAAAAAAGTGTACATCAATGCTTCTGCCATGGGTACCTAGACATTAAAGGCAACTGCCTGATATTAAGCTCATCTCCCGGCGTCAACTTACCCATAATTTATATAGAGTGGGGACTTCCAAAGGTAAACTCTTCAATTTGTGGGCCCTATGTCATCAGAGTGCAGCCCTCCTCTGTCTTTAGTGAGTCCTATGTGGGTGGCAAATATAGAGGTGTTGAAGATATCGTAATGCTTCAAGGCCTAGTCACTTGTCACATTCTAGAAGCTTAATAAAACTTTAAAAGCTTCTAACGGCTAATCTGTATTCAGAAACAACCCTATCGCGGTAGGGGTGATTGAGTGAAATACCTGGTATAGTAGGTTCAAACTCCTTTCTGTTGATTGTTTGCTATCTTCTGCATGTCCTGCCTTTAGTCTGATCAGGAGATAAGGTCTCGTCTTATCCTGTTTTGGTGCTAAAGGATTGGCCGTCATGCGCATGAAGTTAATACATAAAAAATGTATTTAGCAGCCTACATTGGGGGCTACTCACTGATATCAGCATATCAGAATAGATGATTTATATTGTTAGTAGAGGTGCTTCTCGCTGATTGCATGGGAGGGACCCATGAAGTCTTCAATGTGAGCTGGGGAACAAAATATAGGTAGAGAGGCGGATGATTAGTGTGGCTGCCTTTGGAGGGACATATTTGTTGCCATGTGTCTGTCTCGTGTGGCAGAGCATACCTTGATTGGACCAGTGATAGGGCCAGCGTGTCTGCTTTCTCTGTGTCCGTGTGGTCCATTCTGCTCCCTGTTGCCATGGATACCCGAGTGTCTAAAATGATTTGGCACAGTTTAGGGCCCTGCATATGACGTATCACGTCAGGAAGTGCTTCCCTACGGTCATGGCAACCATGAATGTTAAACAGCAACTCAAACTGTTGCTAGTTCATCTCAGAATGGGTGCTCCTAGGTCCTTGCTTGTCAGTAGGGTCCCTAGATAATAACTATTGTTGTTGCTGTCTGGGTAGAAGAATTATTTAATGCGCAACCAATCACTGAGCGTTGACCTCATTGGGGTCATGAAAAAATGGACTCCCCACACTGTGTGATAGAGGTGTGAATTTCTCATTTAGGCCTTGCTGGTGGGTCTGTGATGCTGTAAATGCATTGGAGGGGCAGGGCGTCCATGTCCTTGTCCGGTAGTCCTGTTATCATGTTTGCTCTGTCTTATTTCCTGCACAGGAGTCCATGTGGGACTCCTGGCAGTGCAGCTCTTCCTCTTTTTGGTTTAGTGAACAGACAGTTGGGATACCCTTATGGCACCCATGAGTGGTGGTACAACGCTGTACCCCTAGTGTATGTTTTTGGGCACCTGTGTGTGGCCCCCAGAGCACGGTATGGGCTGGTGGCAACTCCATGCTGAATTTGCCAGGTGCAAATTGAGTATCCTCCATTTTGGGATGCCCAGGCCCTGCTATTGGAATTAGTTGATTCCTGATAGGAGACAAGATGGCTTCTGTGGCCTCTTGTTTTTTATTGCCTGTTACCTTGTTTTCCTAAAGTCCCAAGAAACCCTGACTCTGTCGCTTCCCCTGACTGTCTGTGGGGTGGAAGTTCCATATATGGTATTGTGGCGAAGTCCAGGCTAGATTGGCTGGAGCCTTCCCAGTGACTGTATGTTGTACGTACACCCTTGGGGTTGGCCCTGAGTGAATGGAGTGTGTGACCAATATGCATTTAATGTTATGGGTGTCTGGTTTCTGGTGTGTGACAAAATGACTTAGATAGCCCTGCCTGATACTGGTATGAATGCAGTGTGGAGTGCAGCATGGCTGGGGGCTTGTCCCAATCCACATTTCTTGTTGTGAGTGTTTGGGTGGGGAAGAAATTCCTGAATGCACTGTGAGCCTGATTGGATGCCTGCCTGCTGAATGCCCTTTTGAATGATTGGCTACCTGAGCCTGGCTCAGCAGTGTCAATGAGAGACAGAACTGTATATCTGGCGACCTCTGACTTACTGGAATTGTTCAGAAGCTAAAGTCAAAACGTGATGCTTACCTTGAAGCCCAGCTGGAAGAAAAAGGCTTTGCACCCGGAAATTGAACTCCATCGCCATTGACGACCATCATCATCGACCGGAGCCGCAACACTCTATTGCCTAAGACATTTGAATCAAGGACTCCCTTACTCATCAATGTTGACCGCTTTGTCCTGCCGGGGGAAGTCAAGGTCGGCGGCGAACCGAGGAGAATCCGCCGGTGGGTTTCCCTTCACCCAAAGTCCTCAAAGACGCAGACGAAGATCCAAAAGCCAGCTGTGGTTGAGGCCCGATCGCCGACACCAAACGCTGACGACCCAATGCCCTTGCTGGGGCACCGTTCTTCATTGAATCTTTGCTGCGACAAACTATTGTCGTCAAGGTGCAATGGCTGCCTCATATTCGCAGGACATCCATGACTGATCATTGACGAGCACCGCAAGGACCGAAGCTGCTGCCTCGACAACATTGTGCACCCTTTTCTTCAAGGAATCTCGACGATCCGTGGCTCCTACCTTAAAAGGAGTTCACTCAAGAAGGATCCATTAACGACCAGTCATCGAACTCTATTAAACCAGGTACATTGGGGTAGCAGAACATTTGTAGAAGGAAATACGACTCTGCTAAACAATATATGGACTGGGCTTGTTTAATATATTATTTACATTTTGCCTAGGTGAGGTATCCTCACACCGAACTGTGTCTTAGGTAGGGACCCAGTATTCTGCCATTTGTTTAACCAACTTGTTTTCCTCCCAAGTCAATGGTTGATACTTTATCCTATTGATTTGCATGCCATTTGAAACTGTCAGCAGTTGGTGCATTTTAATGGAGTGAAAGAGTCATTGTGGTACCACATAGAAATTGTTCATGTATCATTATAGTATTGCCTGAGTACAAAGTGTGTTATCGTGTGTGTATGTTACTTAAACCTTATTTATATAACAAACTGTGTTATACCTAACATAGTGTGCACACATTCCTTTGTGGGGGCTTGGGGACTACTCTGTACTTAGGAACCAGCATGCACCACCTCCTGAGAGCTTAAGCCTTGATTGCTCATCCATTCCTACCCTATAGAGAATCTTTGCCAGGGTGCTCGGTGATTCTACTCTGCCATATAGAGGGCAGGAGTACAGAAAAAAACTCCAGACTTTACAGGTGTCTAGTCGGTGGATCCAGAAAGCTTATTTTAATAAAAGACTTCTCACTATGTTGGGTGATTCATTTACTCTGTCCAACACCCATCATAGAATGTCATTGGCTGTATGTTGGTATTCAACATAATGGCTCACCATTGGTGCTGACAGATTCTTGCATCATATATTGGACCTTTGCTCAGGAGTCCTAATATGCACTGCTCTAGTGGTTTGACCCACATATCAGAGTCCACGCGGGCACTCAATGCAATATACCACATTTTTGGTTTTGCAGTTGGCCAAGTTTGACAACGTCCAAGTCCGCTCACCAGTAATAAAAGACTTTAGTTTTTTTTGTGAATTGACATGCCACACAATTGACATATGAGAAATGTCCAATTGTTGTACATACATTCCACAGTCCAGTACGTGGTGTAGATCTTGCACATTTTGAATGTACCAACTTGTCTCTGAGGTTTTGTGAATGTGTTGAATGCTAACCTGGAGCTTGGTTCATTAGGTAAAAACAATTTGGCTAAAGGCCAATATTTTGTGAGTAGTTTCTTTACTTGCAAGGTGTGTAGTCTATGAGTGATAACACATGTCATCCAGCTCTCCTCATGATCTTGCTCGTGAGGTGCTTTACTTGTCAGTAGGGTCCCTATCAGTGAATCTCGCCCATTTTTAGACCTGCTAAGGAGCTTTTTCGGATAACCCCTTTGTTGCAATCGGGAGTCTAGATCATTGGCATGGTTATAAAAGTCCACCAGCTCAGTGCAGTTTCTCCGAATGCAGAGGAATTGTCCCGTAAGGTAAGTTTTCTCTGAGATGGCGAGGATGATCACTGGTAAAGTGCAGTCATCTTTGATTAAGCAAGCATGAGAGATTATATTAGATTGCTTGATTGGCATTTTGGTGCAACCAGTCCAGCTATAATATCTTACAGTGGTATGCCATTCTTTTACTTGGCATCTATGATAATACAAGAATGATACATGTTATTACTTGTTTTGATTGTCCTACATTGGTGCAGCCAGTTTGGACATGTTTTCTTATTGTGGCATGCCATTTTAATGGACACACCAACAGAAATGTGTGCTTACGTGGGAGTACTTGCATATATTGGCCGAGGTAGCAGGGACATGTGTAAGTTTTATTATTGACATAATGCAGAAATCAAACATGGGTATGTTCTTATATGGTAATATTGCCATACATTGGTGCAGCCAGAATGGGAATATATGGGCACAGTCAGTGTGAATATGTTTTTTTATAGTGGTATATATTGTGAGGAGAGGCATCCTAAAAGTGTATTGGGAAATTCTCATATGCACTGTTGCTGACCTGCATCTATTGCATGTTTCATGATTTACATTTCAAAACTTAATACACAATGTCTGGGTTGGTGACTTGCATCTATTGCATGTTTCATGATTTACACTTCAAAACTGATAACACAATGGGCCTTATTACGACCCTGGAGGTAACCATGGCGCTATTGGCCTGCAAAACCTTACCGATACCGCCATGGTGAATGGAGCAATTACCGCCCATTCCAAGGTTGGCGGGGGCGGTAATTCCCCATTCACCATGGCCCTTCCCCATTCCCACGTTAGCCTCCATAGGGCTCAATGGGAATGGGGAAGGCGGTAATAACTGTACCTCAAATTGCGGTACCGTTATTACCTCTAAAGTCCCTTTGCGGGTCCCGTCCTTAACGGCTGGTTTTACCAGACGTTAAGGGAGGACCCGCAAAAGGAACTCGTAATAGGGTGGTAAGGGATTAGGGGTACCAGTGCCCTTACCGGTACCGGTAATCCCTTAACGCCCGGGTCGTAATGAGGCCCATTGGTTTGTACCCAATTGTTCACTTGTGTGTTGTAAAATGCACCTTTTAATGACATTATTCAGACATGTTCATGGGCTCACTAACTATGCTCAGTCGATGTTGGGTATTGGTGGCATATATTTACACCCCTCCAATTAAACCACTGGTGGCTGATACATTTGTAGGCCTGAGGACAGGCACCACCCCCAGGTTTTTACAATAAGTGAATGATTTAAGCTTTCATTAAAACTGTGCTTACATATTTTACCTACATAAGTGAGTGGTGTGGCCCTGCAACAGCATGATCATCATGGGTATTGAACATGGGTGGTTATCCAGGCCGCCTAGAGAGTGGAGTGGCCACTGCATTGTTGCGATTTTTTGAGCTTGGAGACTGGGCATCAGCATTGCTTGTAGGAGGGCCTCCAAATTGTGTATCTTACCTCTGGGATTGTTGGTGTGGACATTTGCTCTTCAAGTATATGGTAAGGTGAAATAATATAATCAAAACATTAAGTGATGTTGTCCAAAGTTCAGTTCTCATGGCTTCTTTTAATAAGCATCAGTGTGGTTCCAAACTTTCCCCTCAACCTCATGTATCTATTTCTCAGAAAACCTCAGTTCAATCAAAGTGCATGGGAAACATGTTTTAGTAACACAGAGTGATAAATGAAACAAAAGAGAAAAATAAAAAAAGTCACAACAGATTAGGTTAACTTGCATCACGATTGAGAGAATTTTACTCACTGTTTTATCTTACTGTCTCTAAATCAATCTAGAATTATTAATGTTAAAACCTAGATCTTTTCTCAGAAATAGTGATATTATGTATATACCACTTAAACTTATTTTGTTTTGGTTGTGCTCTAGAGAATGACATAAAATAAGATTTTGCACTTTTTATTAATATGATATGTTCCACTACATATCCCAAAATAGCGTTGTCTGCATAGGTGAAACATCAAGAGTGTAGGTGGCTGAATTTTGGTGGGTAGTTAAAAATATTCTACAGGGACTGTGATAAATCAACGAAACAAAGATTACATAAATTCTGAGTACACAACTTTGTTTGAATTCCCTAGAGTTGCGACGGGAGGAAGTATAAACACTTCAATTGTAAAATTTGATGATTATTTTGGTATTTTTGTGAATTAAAATTACTAACTTGAAAAGCCCTCTGGGATACCCTTGTACGTAGTTTATGATAAAATATTTGTCTATCAACCCTAGAACATGCCAGCTTCAGGTTGCATAAAGACGTTACTCTCCAGATCTCTATATGCTTGTAATATAAGAACACTACCGGTACCACCCAGTGTTGCACAGGTCTGTAGCTGACATGCACCTGGTCTGTCTTTTTCATTGTGTCATAACTTCCTATTTTTGAAGATTCATAAAATCATCAATCTCCGGAAATTGTCTGTACTGAGAGCACAGGCCAGACCCCGCTCCACCCCTGTGCAGGACAAATGGGTGGGGTTGGTCAAATGTCAATATCACCAGTACATCCAGACTGGTATGCCGACCTTGTGTCCTAACTTCCTATTATTGGAAAAGTCGCAAAATCAGAACTCTCCTGAATCGCCATACTGATAGCAGAGGGCCAGAACCCTGCCCTGTGCAGGATAAACGGGTGGCGATGGTCAGATTTTACTATCGCCAGTATACCCCAGACTGGTATGCCAACATTGGTCAAAAAGTTCAGCGTACAAACTGTTGTGGGGTTGTAGCCAACAATCGCAACATTGTCAACCTCCTGAAATCACCTCACAGATGGCACAGGCTCAGAACCCGCCCTGTGCCGGGCGAATGGGTGGGGTCGGTCAGATATCACTATTGCCAGTATACTACAGACTGGTATTCTGACCTTGCGCCAACATGTCAGCCTACCAACTGTTATGGGGCTGGAGCCAATCCTGAACATACAAACACAATTACATAAATATATATATATATATATAGATTTAACAAAAATCAATCCAGAACGGTTCCTGATGCTTTTTTATACCAATATCTGCCTCCTGAATTCTTTCAAATCAAAGCTGGATACAGTTTGGTGGATATGTCTTACAACGCTATTGTTGAATCTTCTCTGTGTCCCACAATGAGGGATCATGCCTACATGCATGTTAAGTGACAAGTAGTAGTGATTTGAAAATAAATGGTTTTGCAAAATGTCACCCCACATACATGAACCATTGATTCCTGATGAACTCAAATATTGTAGAATCTTGATTATAAATATGATATTACTAAGGTACATTTTCCTTCAGGGCTGCAGTGTCTTTGTTTGGCAATAAGTCGGAAGAATTATCACCATTATAACTAGAGGGACATTCTGGCTCATCTGGGAATATCACCACTGTTCTTTGCTCTTTTTACAACTGTCACCCTTATTCAGCAGTGTATGCCTCTTGCCTCTTTGAGGTTTTGATATGATTACATCTTTTTTCATTGTTTTGCTCTGTTTCACAACCAGTTTGATATCTAGGATGCACTCACCACGATTAATTGTAAGTAGAGAGGAAGTCTCTCCTGCCACACCACTGCTAGCATAATTTATATTTTGTTCGTGGACTGAAAGTAGGAATGCTACTAGAAGTGGATATTGATTCTTAGACGATTGTGCCTCAGCTTTTAGATTGTTCTCTGAATGATCATCTATTGCACATTTCTATACATTTCTAATATTGGCAATATATTTTAAAATGATAGCATGAGGCCATAGTTCAAATAATAAAGCATCAGAACGTTTAAGTAGAGATGTTGTCACCAAATAAAGTGCCCGTATAGATTGGGGGGGCAGGACCAAGAAATCTTGAGGGTGATATTTGTTGCAAAATGGGACTATTGAAAAATGTTGAAATAAGTCGTTGTTGATATAAATCGCAGATTAGTTCGTTCAATTCCTCTGATTCTAATAAAATGCTTCTGTTAGAGGAAGGATACTTTAAACTCTTGTTTTGTAAACTAAGACATTCATGTAAAAAAGGATCAGAAGAATAATCTACCTGATGAAATACAATGTCTACATTTGATGAATGTGATATATTGGTGTTTACTGAAATGTCTTCTCTTTTAGATTCAATTAATACATCCATAGGCATTGTTGGGGATTATTTTATTTGAATGTGGAAGCATGACCGGCAGAGATAAATCAGACTTTGTTGTCCAAGTATAATTTATCAAGTCCACACATGGCATCAACAGGTCTTTTCTATGAATTTACATTGTTAACGTGTGTACTCTTATGTACGTGTGATACTGCTCAGATTAGATTGCTTACTTGCCAGGATATGTCCAAAAACGAACAAACAAAACAAACTAGATGAAATGATATACCTGTATCTGCCTCTTGGATCGAGCATCACGTGCTGCACGCCTGCGAGACTGCAGCACATGTCTTGCCACACTTAACACCATGCTTTATGCCACATTGTGGTTGATATATGAGTTTATCTGAGCAGATATATCCCCAGTACACACCCCTCACCTCAGACACAGGAGAACAATGTCTCTCTGGCATCACTGGTGCTGCACTACAGCCCACTTCTTTCCACACTTGAAACCAGGTCCACATTTTACACCAGGCTTCATGCAGATTTTTGGTTTATGTAGGTGTTCACATGAGCACAATTATCACTAAATATGTAGCCTCTCCTCAAGAATAGGATAACAAAGCTACTCGGCTGTCAATGCTGCTAGACCGCAGAACACACCTTGCCACACTTCATGTTATGCTTCTCATAGAGCACAGTTACAACAGAGTATATTCCATTCTCATCAGACACATTAGCACATCACTTCTTACTTTTATTGCTGCTAGACTTAAGCACACTTCTTGCCACACTTTGCAATCATTTTTATGTTTTTGAAAGTGATAGCAATTTGTGAACAAGTTACAGAGAATCCCCTACCATCTCATTGCAAAGGCGTCTGAGCAGCCTTAACCCCTTTGCCATTTTCTCAAACTCCACACAATCCAGGTGGGAGCAGTGCTGTCTAAAGGAAATATCCTTCTGTACCTTTAAGTGACCTTGTATATGCAAAGACTAAGTTGACCACATCTCTAATTAAAATCCTAATTTGTGGTGTCTGGTCCAGAAACTCCCTATGTCTTCTTACAGTATTATGCTTTTATTAGTACTTAGCCTGTTGATATCGCTGATAAGCTGCTTTCTCTGCTCAAGCCATGTAGAAGCTACCTTGACTGGGTATACCATCATGGATAAAACACAGAAGGCAGATGTTCATCTCCCTGAGTAAAGACCCCATCATGTTCAAATGTCCTTCAGATTGTTGGATCAGGCAGTGTGCCGTTTGAATACAGATATCTCCTTGAAGAACAGTCCAAAGATATTTTGAAAATATCCCTTAAAACTCTGGCAATGCAGTTCCCTCGGCTTTTTTTCCGTTAGAGCATCTATCAAATTAGTAGTGTGGTGATTTAATTCAATACATTGTTTGTCAGTCAACTTGGTCATTCAGTTCACCATACAGGTCCTGAGAGTCTCACATGCCATTTTCAAAGTCACTTCTCTGCTGTTATGCCAGAGTGAATATGTATTCCATTTGGAAAAATGTGTGCTTACATCTTCAATCATATGCTTTTGGTCTGTATGATGGGTTTTATGACCTGGACCTCCCAATAGTTGTGTCAAAAACTGGGTCTGAAGCAGATATCTCGGGTAATTCTGGGTGCTTCTTTGCTCTTTATAGCGTATTGCCTGCCAGATGTGGGATGGGGTGTGTGTTTAATATGCATGTTCTTCAACATCACCAGAAACCTGGAGGCCATACAACCTCAGAATGCATGCCCTGATAGAGACCCTAAAATAGGCCTGGTGAAGGATGTGATATGGAAAGTTCACCTGTTAGTAGAATGCACCTCCACAATAACAAGGACAAAAATGACACACTACACTTGAACCTAATCAAAACCACAATATGGGTATGGGTAGCAGTTGTGGACCAGTAAAATGCAGAATTGAAGGGTAGAAAAGAAAAATCAGAGCGAAGAATGTCCCAAAACGACCTCATATATTGTGATAACTTGAACAGGGCAGATATGCTTACATAGGAGGCATGCATTCCTGGAGATGTGGGCAGATGAAGATGCTGGGGTTGTTGTGCTGCCAGAGGTTCCTGCTGTTCTGGTGTCTTCAACAGGGGGTGTGAAGTTAAGGTGGCCTTAACTGAATTTCTCACCTCATCCCTGCAACTTAAATGTTTTTCCTAAGAAAGAATTTTTTTTTAATTCCATACATAATTGGCATAACTAATACACACATTTGGGCTAATGAAAACGATGTATCATGTGTACAAAGTAAAATAAAAAAGGAAATGTCCAACCACATTTTCCCCCAAATAAACCTGTTGTTAAAAATCATTGTTTGCATACGTACTTAACTGTATAAAGTGTTTGCATTTATTTGTACTGTTGATGAATAGAACGTTCTTAAAGTGTTACAGTAACTGTGTACAAAGACTACACACAATATGTCATAAAATAAATCTTTACAAGACAACTGCCTATATATATGTAGACAAGAGATAGAAACAATCACACAGTTGGAAACTCCAACCTCCAAGACGACCACTGTAGATAGTTTGAAAAACTTCAAGAAAAAAGAAAACTGTTTAAAAAAGGAGAAAATCATAAGCACATTTTCCATAGAGATGTGGACCTTCAAATGTTCCATTTCAAAGTTTCAGTGGAACACCACCAGCAGTGAATGGACCCTTCAATTCTGCAACATTGCTAATTCCACATATTCCAATTGTACTGCTCCCAATGTTTCAGTTAAGAGAGTAATGTATTGCCTATGCCTCAAATGGCTTCTACCGGAAGGTGCCACACTAGCCCATTCCCAAATCAGTCCCTCCAAAATTCACTAACACAATAGAGGCACAATAAAAGTCTAAAAACTGTTACTACAATCAATGGCTAGATGCGGTAGATTAAGTAAACATGGAACACAAGAGAGAATGGGTTAAGTTATGCAAACATACAGTATAGAGCTGGGAAGGATGGAGTAGTTTAAGTAAACTTGGAAAATGTGGGAAACAGCAATGACTCCCCTTTATTATAGCCACAACTATAAGTATTCTTTATTTTAAAAAACATTCTGAGTATGGAATATAAATGACAAAAGAGACAGTACTTAAATGGTGTCAATACAATACATTATTTTTCATGGAGTTATTCAAAGTGGATGATGGTGAAATGGTTTCAGCATTCCTGAGAGACCACAACCAAGTATTGATTTCAAACAACAAAATACATTGCTACATATCAAATTTCTATAGACATGATGGAGTACACCTAACTGATGATGGAAATGCAGTATTCCATTATGAAATCAAAACCGTACTCCACATGTGCTATCATTGTACCCCAAAACAGTCCTTTTAAGGACTACTTAAATACACAAATTCAAACAAATAACACTCACATTTTTAAAAAAAATATAATCGCAGGTAGAGTTCACTGACTTTTTTTATAACTACGGTTACACATTTTTTGTTAAAAGGGAGTTACAAGATCAATACAAGATCAATACAGTAAAAGACTGCTCATGTAGTTATGTAACGTAGATAAAGATAAAGAAAGCAGCGTATAATACATTACAGTTAACTGGATTGGGATAGCTTTAATAGGTTCAATTGCACAATATATAATATATAATAGCATGGGTGACAATACACAGGCTAAAATACAGTGGATGGGCCATCTATAACTAGAGTAGGGTGGCTGCTTTTTGTATTGGTTTTTTCAAACAATTGTCTTATGTTTTTATCCACACGATCACATGTAAGAAAGTCTGAAAACACACAGCCAAAATAGATAAGAATCCCAAGTACCTACTGTGTCACAGACCATGTCCTTTTGCAATGGCTGGTGATTTTTCACCCTCGAATTCACTATACCTGTAAAAATAACTTTAAAAAAGAAATAGAACACAGACACTCCAAAATGTATAGCCGTGGGCATGGAACTACTCTTGCCCGTGATTATCTGTAGTCCTGCCTAGCCTCAGATATAGCCGCAAATATCCAAAACATGGCTGAAGAAAATGCTTTCCTGCCACCCAGACCCTCACCAAGTGCCCCCTTCATCTGAGCCAGCTGCTCCCACTCCCTAGATGGCCTCTTCTTCTGCACTCTCCCTTTGCCCCCACAACACACGTTGTTTCCGTGACACAGTTTGCTTTGAGATGTTGGCTATTTGAAGCAATAG
The DNA here is from genome assembly GCF_040938575.1 of Ambystoma mexicanum. Classification (NCBI taxonomy): domain Eukaryota; kingdom Metazoa; phylum Chordata; class Amphibia; order Caudata; family Ambystomatidae; genus Ambystoma; species Ambystoma mexicanum. The sequence goes on along the minus strand of NC_090930.1, from coordinate 233,429,211 downwards.
CCATGGCTACAGAACAATTTGTGTACAAACTCAGTCCTTGAACCTCCTATAAATCACAAATTTCACTTGTTGTCCTCCAGCTAAGTGTTTAGTTTTGAAAGTTATTGGTATAGGTATAGTGACATTGGGGGTGAAATTTCACTGGCCAATGCAAAAGGCCATGGTCAGTGACATAGTAGGTATTCGAGAGTCTTTTGTTATTTTGGATGTGTGTTCGGACTTTTGAGCATGTGACACTTTGGAAAACAATAGAAGAAAATAGTTTAATAAAAATGAATATAAAAAGGAGCAATCTTAGTCTAGTTTTAGATGCTCCATTCAATGTATGTGTGGCTTTGTATTCTCACTTATGGTATTATATTGTGTGACTGTGAAATTTTTGCATATCTAGGTCATTGTTATGTATTTTTCTATGCTTTCTTATTTTTCAGTTACGTTACATAAATCTGAATTGATCATTTAAGTTGGATTGTAGTATAAACATTGAAGTCAGTCCCCCTTTTCTCTGACTTTTTGTTACTGCAGTTATGGTAAAAGTCAATGAACTGTAGTCCCGGGTATACTAACAAATGTTTTTTGTTATTATTTATTGTATTTGGGTATTTATGTATGATGAGTAGTCCTTAAAAGGACTGTTTTTGGGTACACTGAGTGTAGAACTTTAGCACATCAGGAGTATTGTTTTTATGTTATAAAGGAACACTGCATTTCCTTCATTGGTTAGGTGTACTCCGTCATGTCTAATAAAAGTTTGCCACGTTGAACTGTAAGTTGTTGTTCGAAATCCATAATTGATTGTGGTCTATCATGAATGCTGAAACTGCTTTATTAACATTTATCTGGTATTTCTCAATTCTATGATTAAATCTGGTGGTCTATCTCCATTTTTTGCCTTTGAGTGAGATTGGAAAACATAAAATGGTGTGAGGAAATAGTTCCATTAGTTTTCCCATGTTTTATCATTAAAGTAAGGGACACCCGTTGTACACACCCCAAATAATTGCCTGCACAATGAATTATTATGATGTCTGGGTGCCCTCTACTTCTCAGACTTAACATTTTTGGAAAGACTTGGAACCAACGCATTCCCCGCAATCCAATCAATTTAATTTTAAAATCTTGAAAACCTAGGTCCATTTCAAAGAAGGTAGCAGGCGCTCCTCTCCAGAAAGAACATGGCATGATAATCTGTTGCATATCAGTCTTTGTCCCACCTTGTTTTTGGTACTCTTGTTCAGAGAAGAATTGCCATAGCATTTCGGTGCTGGACTGCCCATGTGGGCGGGACAAAGACTGATATGCAAATGAATATTTCCATCTGTGAAAGGTACAGTGAACAAAAAGCGTGTGCTGCAAACTCTCATCTCAGAACAGGTTATCATGCCATGTTCTTTCGGAGAGGAGCACCTGCTACCTTTTTTAATATTTGCAAGGAACTTGGGGTTGGTCACCCTGTGTCACCTGGGGGCAACCAGACGTGGACTCCCTGCTCATTGTGCTCAGAGAGACAATGCGTCACCTCACCGATGAGGCCCAACAAGGCTGAAACACGTGTATGGGGTTGCTTTTGGTACCCTTGTTCGGAGAGGAATTGCCATAGCATTTCGGTGCTTGACTGCCCATGTGGGTGGAGAAAGACTGATATGCAAACGGATATTTCCCATCTGTGAAAGGTACAGTGAGCAAAAAGTGTGTGCTGCAAACTCTCATCTCAGAACAGGTTATCATGCCATGTTCTTTCTGGAGAGGAGCGCCTGCTACTTTTGTAAAATATTTGCAAGGAATTTGGGGTTGGTCACCCTGAGTTACCTAGGGGCAACCAGACGTGGAATCCCTGCTCACTGTGCTCAGAGAGACAAAGCTTCACCTCACTGATGAGGCCCAAGAAGGCTGAAACACGTGTATGGGGTTGCTTTTGGTACTCTTGTTCAGAGAGGAATTGCCATAGCATTTCGGTGCTGGACTGCCCATGTGGGCTGGAGAAAGACTGATATGCAAACGGATATTTCCCATCTGTGAAAGGTACAGTGAGCAAAAAGCGTGTGCTGCAAACTCTCATCTCAGAACAGGTTATCATGCCATGTTCTTTCTGGAGAGGAGCGCCTACTACCTTTTTTAAACCTAGGTCCATGTTAATATTTAGTTTCTCACAAAAAGCCAGCAACCAAAACAACCAACTGTCTTCAATCAGCCCCACAGTTTTCAAACCAGCCATGATATCTTTTGTATTTTTCTGTTGCCATTAAAATGATTCCTAGTTTGAATTCCGAGTAGTTTTTATGAGTAGGGTATGTATGATGTGGGTGTGTTGTAGTTTCTAATTTGTTGATCGTGCTGTTGATATTATTTGTGGCTAATACAGCAGCCACCAATCGTGTGACATTGCTATTTGTGGGTAGATACCCACACCCCCCCACCCAACTCTGCATCAACGGCTATATTTGGGCAAATGACATGTGTGTTTGTGGACGTGTGATAGCTGCGGCTATACAAAAATTTGGGTGGAATGGCATCTTTTATGGATTGAGTAGGGGACTGTAAGAGACTAGATGAGAGGAGGAGAACTATGAGGAGCAGAGGGGGGGTTGGTAGGCTTGTTGGGGACACTTTTTGCAGTTTGGTGGAGTGGAAATGCAATTTGTAATCCGTAGTTTTTGAGATTAGATGTGGTTATCAGCAAGCGTCCAAGAAGTGTTTTTTGTATAACCATGTCTATGAAAAGCATGTGTGTTGGTGCGTCAACATTATTCTGCATTTTATTTGTTGTGGCTGGAACCACGGGTATATTTAAAGTTAATAATCATATTTTTATGTGGACAATAAAGAACAGACATTTATTTGTGTGTGTTGTTTTATGTGCACTTTTATGATTTGAACGTTTGAAGGCCACTTTAGTTTGATTTGGGGCTTGCAGAAAAATGTGTGTGAAGCCACGGCTACAAATCAAGATCAGTAGCAACCTCGAAAAGTTGCGGCTATGAAAGATGCAAGGTGGGGAAAAATAGATTTCTGTCAGTTTCATTGTTTATTATTGGTTATTGTTACTTTTCCTTTTGTGTAGCTGACTGTGATATCCTTTTCAGTAGTTTTATTGGTATATGGTCCTCTTATTTTGGTATCCATTTTGGAAAGTATAAAAGCCACCAATTTCTGCAGTTGTATCCTTTTGATTGCAGAACTCTCCCTGTGTACATGGCAGGAGTGTAGGTGATGTGAAAGTAAATGTTATTAAATGTTCATATGTTTTAAGGTTTATTTACTGTGTTATGTCTGTTAATTATAGTAGTTACTGTCAGTAGATTGTTTTTATTATCATTTGCTTCATCTGCTCTGATTTAACATAGTTTAACTTTCACTAACAGGGACCTACACAATTGGATTTGTCAATCACTTTACATTTATATGTAGGCATTTCATTTTGTATTCATGGTAGTGAGGTTGAAGGTTTATTTAATTGCGTTTGTTGTAATTTTTTATGCAGTTTCTGCTATGCAGTACTCTTTGCTGTTTTGAGTTTCCTGTGAGGTAGTACAATAGATGGTGTTTTGTAAATTCCTTTTTGTCATTGCTTATTTTTTATTTTGTTGTAGCTGTATCGTTCTCATCATCCCAGTTGAATTGCACCACATGTTGTACATTAACATCCATGAAAGTTCAACCTATATTCAAAATATAGTTGTACTGCTGGATATAGGCACATTTGTGGACAGTTTTTGAAAAGCCTTTCTTTTCAACCTATATTCAAAATATAGTTGTACTGCTGGATATAGGCACATTTGAGGACAGTTTTTGAAGAGCCTTTCTTTTTTTCTTTTTTTTAACCTGTCTAGCATTTCAGATGATTGTTGAAATGGAGTGCTGAAGGTGCATGAAGTCTCTTGTTTGATTCCAGAATTCTCACTTTGGAGATGGCAGGCCTGTGATTTTTCGGCATGTAATGCTTTAGCACGTTGCATTTTTATTTTGTTTGTAGTGCTTGTGTGATTTCTGGTAGGCATCATGCACATGTTTGTAGTGGATATGTAGCAGATGGTTTGAAATTTCCCAAATTGGCTACTCTCTTGTCTACCTATTTGTGGCATCATCTACACATGGCTTGGATCATGGAAAGATTGGGATGAAGTGTGCGTAGTTGAGATTGTTGTTGAAGTTGAGGTTTCATTTGAACTTGGAGATGGTGTTGCATTGGTGGATGGAGGGTGTTCAGGTGCCAGTGATCTCTGTCTATGCAAGGAATAGGCCCCATGCATTTTTCTATTATGAAGTTCATGTGCTTTTTTGTTATTTATCCTCCACCTCATTTCAATGGACTTGCATTGGATTGTTTATCATTATTGATGTTCCTAGGCTTTGAGAAGGAACATCAGAAGGACCGCGACGTAACATTTTGTTGCAGAATGTGCAAATTAAGTCCTCTGCATCTTTTCTGGAACAGTGTTTTTTTTACTTTTAAGAAGTGCAAACTGTGAGAAGTGTGTTTTATTCTGGATGCCAATGGATTCGGAACACAAATGATGACATCATCACAGCTGCTATTCAAAAAGTCTGTTTTCTATCCATTGTTGTCCAGGTTTACTTATCCTGCCCTATTCTGTCTTGTTATCCAAGTTTACTTAACCTTCCCCTTCCTTTGTTCTGCATATAACATGTTTAATGTCTAGCTATATAGCACCTTTTGAATTTTAATATTCTGACTGTCAGTGATGTCATCAATGACATTTGTGATGTCATCTTTGATGTCCTGGGTATTAGTCTAAGTGGTGTACAGTGGTGGTGTGAGTTATGGCTGCTTAACTTACCATAACTGGTGAATGTCTGAGGTTTTTCGGTTTTACTTGTAACCATAACGTCCCTTTAACAAAGTTTTTTTCAGTGAATTCCATGGTTTTTATCAGTGCAACTTAACCATAACTTCCCTTTAACCAAGTTTTTTCAGTGAATTTCATGGGTTTTTACCACTGCATGCTATTTTCCTACAACTTACTAATATCATACTTACCCCAATATAGCAACATTTTTGTCCAATTTACAAAGTTTCACCTTAAAACTCTGAAATTTCCCACCTTCCAGCATAATTTTTAACACTTCTGTACACTTTTTGCATTTTTTTCCATTGTTTTTGTGTCCGTCGACGTCTGCAAACATCTGATGTCATTACAGACATTCCAAAGAATGCCACGTGACCATGCGCTCGCAATCGGTTCCGTGCTTCGAGGACAGTTCAGAACTGCATTTTCTATTGATCTAGAAACTTTCAAGGTCAGAATTTACCCTTGCAAATCTCCTACACCTATTCTTACTCATTATCCATTAACAATCTAGTACAAAGCACATACTTGGAAGAATATTAGCTATTGCCATCCCTTCTCCCAAGAGCCACCACCACCACCAGCTGGAGGACCAACACAACAGAAAAAGCACAGTACTTCTAAAGACAATGAAGAGGACCAAGAAGATGAGGTAGAGGAAGTTCCTTCCTCTAGCACCCAGAGAGAATCATGGGTGGGGCAGTTCTTTACCAGTTTTGGGAATGCACCAAAGGCAAAAGCTACCAAAGTGAAATACACTGAGTGCAACTTTGCAATCAGTTGCAGACTACCTGGACAGTACTTCTATGGGACCACTTCCATGTGCCACCACAACAAATCCAACCACTGCAATGCTCTCAGCAAGGTTGTTCCTTTCTTAGCAAGTAGTAGGCTGTGTTCCTCCACCTCATCTTCCTCAACCAATACTATAATCACACAGCCTACATTTGTGGGACACAAAATCCCACCAGGTACCTTGCAAGCAATAAAAGCGGCTGTTGATCCATATCTTTCAAAGACAACAATCCTCTGCATGTACTGCAACACACCACTCTGCAGGGGGAAGTAATGTCTAAGTGTTTTTGAAGCTGTAATCAAGGAGCATGCTAAACACTGAGCCCTACCTTAGAAGTAACACACATGCAACATCTTTCACTATCCACCTGCCCCTCCATAGTAGTGCCTGGTGCCTCGTCCCTCACTTAAATTAATTTCTTCAGGGTTTGGTCTCAGCTCATGGTGGACATATATGGGGCAATAAGCAGGCCTCAAACACACAATTCATTTGTATACATGAAGATGCACTATAATGTTATTGACACTTTCTGGTGCTCTTGTTTCTTTCTTCCTTATTTTAGTTTCCCTGTATGTGCCTCTGCTTTGTATACATTGTGGGTCTTCATATGCACTGTTTCTACTAACACAAGTGTGTAGCAATTATTGAATTGTTACCTATTTATTCCATGTTTAACGTTACTGAATACTCTGACAAAGTAATATTTATTATTTTACTATCCACAATTACGAGATTAAAAGTATTGTACTTCTATGGTGCATGCTTCAGCCATTGCATGTGTGCATATATCATTAAGTGTCTGATTCATGGATTTATGTGCACTGAAAAACGGGCTTTGTGCGCCATTCTGCTCGCAAATCCCCATTTGTGAAACTGGGATTTACGGGCAGAATTGCGCACAAAGCCCTTTTTCCGGTGCACATAATTCCATGAATCAGCCTGTAAATGTCTGTATTAACAACAAAACTCCAATATAATGTGTTGTTTACATGAGTAAAATTCTTAATACATTAAGTAGTTCATAGTAGGTCTCCCAATCACCCCTGCCATCTTGTTACCAACATTATAAATGCAACTCCTTGTAGGGACTTTTTATCAAAATTAATTTCATAGTCTTAGCAGTGCACGGTTGCTTAGCTTACCATAACTGGCAAATGTATTTTTGTTTCTTTCGGTTCTACTTGTAACCATAACGTCCCTTTAACAAAGTGTTTTCAATGAATTGTATAGCTTTTTATTAGTGCAAACCAACCATAACGTCCCTTTAACAAAGTTTGTTCACTTAATTTAGTAGTGTTTTACCAGTGCACCTTTCATTTGCTACAAGTTCCTGATATTATACTCACCCACAATGTAGATGCTGTAGAGTCAGCAGACAGTACAGTAGTCCACAGACTGAAGGTAGGATTCACAAAGCCCAGAAGCACAGGGAAAAACAGAAAATGTTCTACCCATCAAAAAACAAACAGATATTCATAAAACAACATTACTTACATTTTCTGCATGCACATATACCATTTTTTACAAATAATTACTTGAAAATGTACTGATTTATTTTATTCATAACACAAAATAATGGAATGCACCAAGCTTAAACCATAACTGTAAACCTCATATTGCACTTAAATACAACTCCTCATAGAGACTCACACACACCAAGCGCTCCACACACACCAAGCACTCACACACACTCTCTCACCAAACAGTAAGTACACTGCATTTCTTTTCTTATTATTACCATTCATTATGTAGATATTTCTTATAAGCAAATATTACTATTTTAAAATGTTAACTTTCCAACAGAAGAATTGAGTGATGATAACATCTCTAATGGTAAACAATACATCTTTTAATATAAATAAATAATGGAATTTGTACAGACCTCAGTGAAATAATAATTTATTTTTTCTTATAATACATAGTTTACAACACCCTAATTTAATTATGGAGAATCCCAAGAATCACACAAAGAAGCCCTATAGCCAAATATACATAATGAAATCATGATTTTGTCTGCAACATTGGATAAACTTAGTGATGTCATCAATGAGATTTGTGATGGCATATTTGATGCCATGGGTGTTAGCCCTTGCAGTGCACACTGGGGGCGCGAGTTATGGTTGCTTAACTTACCATAACTGGTGAATTTCGGGGGGTTTTCAGTTTTAACTGTAACCATAACATCCCTGTAACAACCTTTGTCAATTGAATTGCATAGGTTTTTACTAGTGCAAATTAACCATAACATCCCCATAACAATGTTTTTGTTAGTGAATTTCATATGTTTTTAGTAGGGCACTGTAACCAGAACGTTGCTTTAGCATAGTGTTTTCTCTAAAGATGATAACTGTTTGGTACTGCAACTATACCATAACATCCCGTTGACAATGGTTTGTTAAAGAATCCTTGGCTGCCCTCATGATAAACGTGTGGAAAGGCCAAATTGTCTGGTGTATGTATCCATTTGTGTTACCCCTTCCTTTTCCGAATAGTGTTGGTGTATTTTAGCAATTACAGATGTACATGGTAAATGTTGGTGAGTGTTTGAGTAGTTTCTCTTTTTGTGTTAAGATTGCATGGTGAATCTGTGTCGCACAGTACTGTTACAGATGACTATAGCAATATTAATGTTTCCTAGGGAGACTGCACCTGGTCGGCATATGTGCAATCACACTGCAAGTATCCGTAGAACTCCATTAGTGGCCACATATCTGCATCTTCTAATGCACTTTTAAATAGTTGTGGGAGCGCACGTGTATCCTTTCCACACCTATACCCATGCATAGGTCATCCACTGTGTGCTTGTAACACCGCCACTGTTGCCAGCCCTACGGATTCATACAGTAGGCTACTGCATTTCAAGTACTCCTGACTACTACGTGGGTGGCTCTGCAAACCTGCCAATGTGTGGTTGAAGCATGCCTGACTGTATGATGCCCAGTGGTAAACAAGGAACAGCAACCTGCAGTGGAACTTGGGCGTGTTAAATGTTGCATTAATTTGATTGATGTGCTGCTTGCCTTTCCATGACCTGTGAAACAGACACATTGTGTCTGCACTGAGCAGTGTGACGGAAAGTGTCAAAAGGTCGCCTGCGGGTTGTACAGTTGACGAAAACATGTAACTGCAGGTGGGAAAGTTTGTAGTGAGTCTGTGAAATGGCAAAGCTGGTGTGGCTTGTAAAGGCAAGTAAGCAACCAGCAGAATGTGCAGAGTGCAAACAATGTTAGTGGTGGTTAGAATTGTAATGTAGCTGCTTGGGTCACACATAATAAATGGCTTCCTTCTCTACATAATGAAGCTGTGCTTCACATTTTTGTTTTTCAGAATGTATGCATCTCCATGAATGCTACTCCTAAGGATAATGTGTAGCATGAAGTGTTTGTACTGCATGTGACGACAACTGAAATGAAAACACAAGGGACCAGTGGGCAGTCTACCACCCTTCCAACAATAATGTAGGGTAATTTCATGTACAGCATTTGCCACATCTACTGCGGGCAACAAGAGGGGCACTCCTGTACGGCAGCAGAGCTCTAAAACATCCTTGAAGACCATATGCCGCGCTACAGACCTTTACCCGGCAAAGGGTATTTTATTGTGCCTGTACCGCAACACACTACTCTACAGAGGGAAGGTACATGGAAGTGCGTGGAAAGGGTCCTTCTGGGAGCATGGCAATGACTGGTGCCTATGTAGGTGAGGGTCATCCAATAATTCCGTCTATCGGCACATCCCCTATGGTATCCATGCAGGTGCTGCCCCTTTTGTACTGGGCCTTTCCTGACGTTCCTTCTGTGGCATGTGTCAAAAGACCATTATAAATGGAAATGAACTGGGAAAGGAAAAAAGGGAAAGAAAGAAAGCACCATTTAGAGATGGACAATGGAATTGCCAATGAACGGATACAGGACGGGAGGCATGGCACTGTGCAAAACACTGTTGTTGAATCGGTTAGAAAGAGTGTTGCTGTGAAAAAGAGTTTTTTTAAATGTTGCACAGCGTTTTGAACAGTGTCAGTGTGCAACCCTTACTACAAAAAAATGTTCCACTACTTTCAAGAAGGGCACCAAGGCAATTTGGATGGGGTGTGCAGAAGTCAGGATGGCAGGCATAGTAAGATGAAAGTTATAGCTGGGGAAAAGTGTTTGTTCTGTGAAACATCATATTCCCATGTGTGAAGTATGCCATTTGCAAATGTCGTACAAAGACACAAATACACTTCTTTGCAATGTACCGCATTTTCTACATTTGCGGACCAAATAAAAAATGACGCAGCCACATCGATGTCTGCATAATGTGATAGAAATGTGTGCAAGGGATAGGAAAAAAACGCATGACCTGGGCTAGTGCCTCCTTCATCGCAAACGGCACTGAAACTTGAGTAACATGCTGTGCAATTTTCCCTCCACAATGAACAACAATAATATCGGCATGATTGCTTGTCAGCAAATTGTCTCACCGACAAACCAAAATCAGTGACTTCATTGTAGGTACTCCATAGCACTACACATCCACATGATAGATTCCAAAATGAGCAGCCACTGCACAGTGTTTTTCATTCACTTTCAGTCAATATATTTTGAAACTCCCCTAAAACCTACACGCTGTGGCTCGTGAAATAAACAGTCATAACCACGCCCTCTGCATTTCTGTCGACAAATACACCATGTACCAAAGTCTGTGAGTACACACCACACCCAGAAACCTTATTGACCAATCCCGTAGCCTCTACAGGCCCATTTATATGACCGTCATCTGCAAAAGGGGTGTATCTAACACATGCCACCCTGCAACTATCATGATATTCACTGACCTTTCGTGCTGTGCACGTGTGGGAGTGGGAGAATAACTTTCAACCACGGTAGGGGACGTCATTAGTTGTGGCTGCTCTTAAAAAAGCCATTTTTTAAAAAAACCTGCCTCCATAAAAACATAATTGTTTGCGTTTTTATAAGTAATTTTGTGTTTTCAACGTCAGATCACATTCTTACAATAGGGTCTTCGTTGCAGCCTGTAGATCGTGAAACAAAATGTCATTGCCACTGCTCGACAAAGACATGTCATTTCCTTTGAACAGGCTTATATATCGAGTACCAATGTTCTCAGTCTCACAGGAGAACATCCCAGCAGCACTCAAGAAGTCACACATACTTCTGTTGATGAGACCCCTTCCAACCTCTTGCTGGTGACACTATTCTCAGGGGTATACATGAGAAAAGCACATTTGCAGTGGGAAAAATGTGCTGCACTACTTTCATCATCTTCTTTAGATGATGGTACAAAGGGAACAAGGAATGGGACCCAAAAAGAAGGCTCCAAAGTGCATGACTCTGACATGTACACTTGCCCAAGAGGCCATGCGTCGACATTCTACAAGCACTCTGCCGAAACAGCACGCTTCGACACTGCAACACAAAGCGTACAATCCCTCCAAACCGAAATTGCCACAAAAGCCTTCTTGGACAGCATACACAAACAGATCTTCCACAAAGGCATCACCCATGACTAAAACTTTGTGTCTTGCCATGTTTGACAGCTGCACTACACAAACTAATGGAAAAAATTAGCAGGAGTAGTCCTTCTCCTGATTGGTGCTCTTGCCTGTGACGCACACCCTGAGCACCTTTTTGACCAAAGGCCATAGTCCCATTTCCCTTGGCCAGCATGGTTAGAAACGAAGAATGTAGCACGTACGCTTCCACAAGTACCGGGAGGGCTGCGCTGCAGTAAAGCAGGAGGCACTAGGCCCTCCCCACAGAAAACACACCATAGTACGAGCTATGGTTAAATGCTCCTGTTATGTGTACTGTACTCCCCATCTGCTATTCAGCCTGCCAGCTTTCACCCTGGGCATATATTTGCACGCATGGCTTCATAATGTTGTGTTGGCTCTGCTGAACGGTATGTAGAAGCCTTTGTATGTTAGCCATAGTTTATATGTGTGCTACTGAGCACAGCCTTTCATGCTGCAATATTTTACAGCACTCCCAAAAGCAAGGGGATTATAAGGGCCAAACCATAGGAAACTCACATAGTGGCATGAGGCTCCCTATTGTTCAACACGATGTAAAGCATATTCTAATTTACACATACCAGCTCACTTCTGCTGCTGTACCAAGTCTACAATGTCCCCCACAACCATTGTGTAATTCAAATGCACACAGACACCATCGTACACGCTGTTTAAATGCTCATGCTATGTGCACTGCACTCCCTATCATCAATTGAGCCTGCCACCTTTCTCCCTGGGCACATATTTGCATCTATTGCTACATAACGGTCTGTTGGGTGTGCTTAATGGTATGTAGGAGGCTGTGTATATAAGCCATAGGTTACATGTGTGCTGCTGAACACATCCTTTCATGCTGCAATATCTTAAAGCACTCCATAAAGCAAGGGACGTATAAGGCGAAAACCATATGAAATGCACATGGTGGCACCCTATCATGCAACAGGGGCAATGATGTACACCATATGCTAATTTACACATAGCAGCTCTCTTCCGCTGGTCGACCAAGCGCACAATGTCCTCTGCAACTATTGCGTACAAGTCACCAACCTGACATGCAGACTGACAAGTGCATGACTGCATTGCATTCTGGTGGCTGTGATGAAAGCCTAGCCTGTTTTGTCAATGGCCTACAGCCTACAGCCTTTGGCCATGCACCCAACAGTCTAGACCTTGCCCACACCCACCACAACATAACACAGTTTTGTAGGCGAACATGTAGACATGTGCCACAATTTAGAAAGTCAACATATGCACCAGAACTTCTACCAACCTCTGTACCCTAAAGCAGGAATGCAAGCACACATGTTCCACTTATCATAATGCACAAACATACCGCATGATTTGGCACCACTACCCACTTCCAATCAGAAACCATTGTAATAATGCCAACCAAAACAACACAATCGTCGCAACATTGGTCCTGCTCTCCACACTGTACTACATGCATAAAAGCAGTACTACAAAGTGCACTTCAACACTTGCTAATCCACTCAATGCACACCACGCTAGCACATGTAAAAACCATTTGCACCGTAACCTCTTTCATATTTACACTATTGCATTAGTGCACCCAGTGGACGCAGTACACGACTGGTCACTACAGCATCTCCACCCATACACCGACAAAAGTACGATGTTCTACCTATCACCACACCCGTGCAACCAACAATGTGTGCAATGCAGCCAAACCACACACACAAAGCGACAATGTGGCACAGACTTTCAACCAGTGGACATACTTTTCTGTGCAAGGGCTGCAGCCATGCATTAAAGGGGCTACACACTTACCACACACAGCGCACCATAGTACACCATAGTACAACCTATCTGTAAATGTGCATGTCTTGTGGAATGCACTCCCCTTCTGCAAATGTGCCTGCCACCACTGATCACAGAAAGACATTGCCACTGCAGCTGGCATGCCATAACGAAGGGTGCCTGCAATGACCACATAAGATTGTTGCCTGTTGAGATAACCGTGAATTCGCATAGTATGCACGGATAACGCTGACACACCACTGTCTTCTTCTAATGAGATGTATTACTTGCAGCACTTCTCACTGCCCCACCCTTTCCATCCCTTCTTCCCACCATCAGATACCATAAACTATGCATTCCAGGCCATTTCGCTGCTGCACTGTCCTCAGAAACAACATGTCGGCATCATCGAAAACTATTCACGCACAACACGTCACTGTACACTGCAGTCCAATCATATTTTTCACTGTGCAGTGAACAGGGAAAAGGGACGCCGGAGCGGAGGCAGATATGACTACTTTTAGTTGCCAAAATGTTACATACAAGAGGCTCAGCCATGAACACAATGCCTTATGGGCTTGGCACACACACCACAACACCATGTTGGCATTTCCCAAACACTTTGATGCACAGCACACTTCCCTGCAGCCAACCACCAGCCGAGTCCAATGTTCGCCGACATCACGGCGTATCGCAGGCCAATGAGACTTCAGTCCGTGGAGCAAACAGGGAAATGGGTCCACAGAGCAGACCCAGATATCACTAATTTTTTGGGATGTACATTTCAGTTCTTTGCAACAAAAGTACTTGTCCGATTTCCACCAAACCCACAAAAGCACGCTTTTTAACCCAAGCCCCTGCTCCTGCCACAAATTTGGTGAAAATCCATGCATGCGTTCGGCCTGTGGCCGTCCGTGCAAAGATTTTGCCCATTCAGTTCATTGAAAAAATACATTTTTTGGGACCCCCCTATATCTTCGACCCCCTTGCACGAAACTTCACCAAACTTGACGAAAAAATTCAGAGCCGGCCATATACTTTTTTTTGCAAAGTTTGGTGAGTATTTCTCCAGGGGGAGTGAAGTTATAAGCCGCCGAAAAAGTGTTCTTCCTATGAGTTGAGCAACTTAACCATAACTACACACCCGCTACCGCGGGCTGTCTGTGTAATATATAGGGTTCTTGCTTCTTACCCGGTAATAAGCTTCACAATAAGCATATTCTCTTTTTTAACCACTCTAACAGATGCCATGCATTGCTGCATTCAGCAGCTGCTCACATCAAGCAGAAAATACTTACAATGCAGTGTGTTTAAAAATGTTTATTTTTAGAAGCAGTTGCAAAATATTTGTAGAACATTTTTAAGTGGCACTTACATGAACTCTTGCTAACATAACCCATTCCAATCTGTAGGTGCTTATCAAGTCCTGTTTTTTTTTAAATCTGCAAGCTGCAACTTGTAGTCCAAGTTTTATAATTGGAAACGTGGAACTACAACTCCCAGAACTCAAAGAAAAAATCTAGGACTACATAAACACCTGCAGATTAGAATGGATCATGTTGGCATTGATGTATGTACTGCCAACACATTAAACTTATATACACTTATAAACAAATCTTTTCCTTCTGCTTTTATTTTCTTTTAGAAAAAGGTTACACACATAGCTCCTATAAATACACATAGGCATTTCTTAACTTTCATGAACATGCTCCTAAAAGAAACATGTTTAAAAGCTCAGCACTTTCCATTTTTCATTGAATAAAGATGTCACACTTTCACAACAATCCACCATTGCATTACCACTAGGCACAGTTTCCTTATTCTTCAAAAACACTGCAACACAATACAAATACATCACACCACAAAGAGAGTACTTCTTTTATTAAAATCAGCAGCACGCAAATAACCTAGATATGGACCTTTTCCTCACACCAATATTTAACCTGTTCCTTCCAAGGACAGCTTATACTCCAATTCTTCAAACAAATCTTCCGACCTTCATAAATAACAACATCATTTACTCAAAGTACTTCACCCTTGGTTTATATACCCACTAATTTTCTTTTACAATTAATTATAGGAAAGAAGAAGATTGCAGAAGACAACTATGGAAAAAATAATACCTTTAACATCCAACAAAGTAAGTACATTAATGTATCATGTATATCACTCTCATTGAAACAACATATTTCGACTATATATTAGGCCAGAGTACTCTTTTCGAATCAACATTTATTTCACTCTTACTCTTTATATTGCACCATTCACTATCTTTCTATTCCCATCTCAACACCACCATTACAAAACCCACTGTTTTCCTCAAAACATCAAAATGTCCCTACTTATTCAATAACACAAGCACTCCCTTCCTTACTAACCCAAGTCCATCACAACTCTACAGATTCTTACTCGTACAACCTTCCTACCACACCTATAATGCCACCTCACAATCAAACAGCACTCTATTAATCTCTGCAATCACACACCCACACCCATGCACAATACATGAATATGCATTCCACATCTTTCAATCACAACCTTTCTATTTTCCCAACAAACAGAACAGAATGCCTTCTAAAAAGCAACTCTGTAGAAAAGAAAGAAAAAATAGAGCGGATATGAATAAAAGCAAGCCATATAGCCATACACCTCTAAAACAACATATATATTAAAACAAAAGAGCTAGTAACCTCACTCAACAAACCACCAGCCATCAGTAAACAGAGTAAGGCCCCTCTTGCAACAACTAAAAGTAAAAGGTGTACAAACAAAAGCAGACATACTAATGAACCTAACACTATGTATATCAATGTTAACGCCACCACTGTAAAGCCATCCAAAGAATTAATTTTATTTAAGAAAATCCACCGTAGAGTTTTTCACAATCGCTTAAAAATTGCTGAAAGTCATGATCTACCTTAAAAACTACAGCAGAAGACTAACCCTCGAAGCTCTAATTGACAGTGCATTTTCTACTAAAGAGAACATTGTTTATATTGATTACTAAACAGAATGAAACCACTAACTAAATTGTTCAATAAATTACAAAACAGTACTTCTAAAAATGTGTAATGTCAAAATAGATACCTTTTCAAACTTCTGTGAAGGTAAATGGAGTAAGTCAAGCAGCACAGCACCATATTTCAATGTAGAGGATTATAAACAAGAACACAAACATAATTGCTTAGAGAGTAATGGCTGAGGGTATGAAATGCTTGGAGACACCATGGCAAAGGAAACCCTTATACAAAATAAATCCCCAACAAACTTTGAACCAAAGTTTCCTTTCGACCAAACAAACCATCCAGTGTACAAATGGACATTCAGCTTAAAGTGTAACGTACACCAACAATCCTTTAAATCTTTGCAACAATTCCTCAATCATTATGTGACATGAAAATCCAAAGTAAAATGAAAAGGTTACAAACCATAGACTCTTGTCCAGTGCACAGCCACACTGCACTTTGAGGACATTCATTAGCCTGCATTTTAGGAACTGTTTGCAAAAGCACCTTCCACCAAATCAAAATGTAAGCAATACAACATTCCGCTATACAAAATCTTGTCCATAGACTATATCATGCTAAAGATCCTGCTCTAGAACTGCAAAATGTAAACAACATTCTCCTGTATGGAACAGCCAAAGAACTCATTCGAGAAATAGCGCACATACTTTGGAACTGAAGTTGACTTAGAAAATTCAGTAACTTCAGAAAACATTCGCAAAAATCTCCCATACACCAACTTCCAACAAACACATCATACAAAGAATAAATAAAAAAGTTTCACAACACACCGCTAAAATACAAGACCAAGTATGTGCCTGTTGTTGCAGACCTTTTTATAAAAAGAATGCACCAATACTAGATGTGGCTTACAAAATAGAAGACAATGATGAATCCCAATGGCTCCAATTAGCTTTATTTCTAATAGCAGACAATGAATACAAAACATCTGACCTCTCAACAGTTTGCGCATACTGCAACACAAAGCTTGACAAAAACCAAATGCCATCACATGCTATAACTCATAGATAATAAATATTCCCACTTTCAAAGGTTCTGCAGCAGCTTAACTTGCATGAGAGCATTATAAACCAAAAAGTACACCCATTTCCAGCTAAAATACGCCTTCAACCAAAAACAGCCAAACTGCCTCCATCTGAGTTACTAAAGGGCATCCATGGCAAAGTAGTATATTTGCCATTAGATCTTAATGAAAATGAAGAAACTCTGCACAACGGCCAATAGATACATCTTTCATTGTACTAGCTAATGGTGTACCAACAAACGACAAAAGAATTTGGCAAGAACTAGTTCACTTAAGCAAAGTTAGACAAGCCCTACAATATCTGAAAGAAAACAATGAATAGTACAAATGTATAAACATAGAGGAAAATCTAAAAGAATCCACCCAAATAATTCAAGATTCATCAGCAAATGGCCAATCATTGCCATACATGTAGGTCCTGTAACTGCAGCTAAGATTTTAGACCAGTATACAATTCACCCACTACACTCCAAAGACACCATTGACAATGCATTAGAAACATATCAAATGCATCAAGGAAAAGTGTCTCTGTGAGCACATGTGAAAAAAGTGTAGAAGCATGCTCTTTTCCTCTACTCTTTCCAGAGGAACAGGAGGAAGATATGATGAAAGGTCCACACAAATTAGTGCATCAAAATATCGCTCTTTATGAATGTATTCTGAAAACCCCAGATTCATGCAAAATGTCGAATACATCTCCACCTCCTGTCCGAAAGTGAACTAGCAACTCTATGTTCTGGAGTTGCATACATATTAAAAACAGGCTCTAATTTTTTGGAACATGTCCGCTAACCAACTGCTTAAAAAAAATAAACTACAACAATGAATTTTTGTAGTCAAGTATCACAAATCTCTTGGCAAACATGAGCAGTTTGAAAGAATAGTGTTTGCAACATTACGCTGATGTACGTTTTATGCTAAGGAACCTAGTACCAACCACATTGTTTGTTACTTTAAGTTGTACAAAGTAAGCATATGATGACTTGACGTTTTCTTGTGCACTGCAAACCAAAATAAAGATGGAATAGACATAAAAGCACCAGGAGAACTCTGTTCTCTTGACACTGTCAATGTATCATGGTACTTACACCATGCTACTTTATTGCCATGCTGCACTTCATCTGCAATAAACCTTCTCGGAGAAGTGCAACACTTCTTTTGGAGGAAAACTATCAATCCACACGAGAACCACATATCCACATCTTTTGTGGATTAAAGATGCTCCCAAATGTGGTCATAACAGTGATACCACTGCTTTACAGTTTATTGAAAAATATATTGCCTCCAACATCCCTTACGAAACCACAGATAGTGAACCTACGTGCACAAATCTTACGCTTCGATAAACATAAGTCTGGCAAATACTGCCGATGTAGATATAAAATCAAAGGTAAATACTATACCAAATGTCACTTTGGCTTCCCTAGACCAGTTTGGAAAAAAGGACAAGTACTTTGGGAAACTACACAGGGATTTTCTGGGATCTGTAGTGGCAAATTGTGAAATTACTAAGCATGCAAAGCCACTATTGCTGTTCCTCAGTCATTGATTGCTGTATTATGGACTGTTTTGCCTTTAGGAATGTTATGGAAGTTTGACACTTTGATTAAACAGATTAATTTTTCAGTGGTCAGTGATGCAGGCACCACAAAGATTATGTCCAACAGGCAGAGGTGCTGGTTGGCGATGCCCCTGCTCAACAAGGAGGCATTGGAAAAAATGGCTTATTCACAAGAAATAAATATATTCTCTCAAAACTAATAAACAGATCAAAGGCTTCAAACGGAAGTGTCTGTTTGTTTGAGTCTTTGGTTAAAACTATACAGTACAGAAATATTGACAAACAATGTCTCCCACTTCAGGAGGTTCAGGTTATAGAAAGGAATGCCCCCTGGTTCAATGTAGAATGTTGAATCTTGAAAATAAAATTGAACCATGCTTTAATGAGTGGTGTGTACACTGAGGGTCAGATTTTCTAGTTTCAAAGGAAACACAAATACTAATGTATTGAGAACTAATGGAATCTTTTTCAAAAGACATGCAATTGATTTATGTTTAATGCAATTTGCAAGGTGTGCATTATGCCATCTCCTTGGACAAGTTGCCCTTGGACCACCAGCCCCCCATCGTTATAGGCCAATTTTCTTACTGAAAATTGCTGGTAAGTGATTCTCCAAATGTTTGTTGCTCAGACTAGAGGAGTGGGCTCAAAATAACAATATCTAAAAGCCCTCCCAAGTGGGTTTTATGGGAGGGCTTAAGTACGTGCACCACTGATTAACTCTGAGCACCATCATGGAGAAATACATTAAGGTTAAGAGGGGAAGATTAAGTGTGGTTCTTTCAGATTTGGGCAAAGCATTTGATTTGATTGATGGATACATATTGTGGCATAATTTACATTTTATTGTGGTGCTTAATGGTTTATTGCATCTCATCCAAATGTGATACTCAGACATCTCTGTATCCATCCAATATACAAGATAGGGGAATTATACATTGTTTTTCCCCACCAATAAAGGTGAAAAGCAGGGACATCAGTTGGCCCGACTGGGATACCTCTCAACTGTATTTACGTTACCGCCTGGTGATATCACCACCAAATCATGGGTTGGGCAGTAAACATAATTCCTCATTGGATCCATTGGACCCAAGCAGGAATTGCTGGTGCAATTACTGGCAGCAGTATTACCGCACAGTAATTGCACCAAAAATCATGATTTTTGCAGCACATTTACCCCGAGCTGGGGACATTGTATGGACCCTTAAATGCATCAGTAACAGCATTAGAGCCACATTTAAGGGCTACTGCCCAACTTGTGATTAGGCATTTTGACTCTATTACTTCTCTTAGGAAAGTTAATCCATCCTCTCTGAAAGGGACATTTTAAGCATGTTTCTTTATGCTGATGACACTGCTATTTTGAATTTAGCGCTGGCAGGTCTCCAACCGGCCTGCTATACACACATTACTATTTTAGGAACTATAATTTGAAATTAAATGCGATAAAAACACAAATGATGGTGTTCTGGAAAAGGGTAAAACCTTGTAGCTGTTTAAAAAAAAAATGTAGTGATGAAGAGGTATTCTCACTTTTTATATGAGCCTACTTTTCTCAAAGATCGGTGCTTGGGTCAATCATTTTAAGGAGACAGCTGAAAGGCCATCATTAAGGATTAAAGGGCTATTTACATTTTGATTTCAAGTTTGGAGCATTCAGATTGGACAAGTGCCTGGGGGTATATAAGGACAGGTCTGCTCCATGATATTTTATAGCAGCAAAATCTGAGGTGGTTCAAACTTTCCAAATAGGCAAAATAGATTCCTCTGCCAAATACAAGGTTGAACTCAAGGTACACCTGGTAGCACCTTATGCACTGAATGTGGGCTGTTAGTTTAAAGGTGTGAGGCCAGTTAAGATTGTTTATTTATTTATTAAAAGCACATCTGGGAATTTCTGCTAATCATGAAGGGAATTTTAGTGTAGGTGTGATCACGGCCGCCCCTGATAACAAAAAATACTTGTGCTGCTTGGTGTGAGTCCAGTGATATCTTCATTCCTGTTGTCATTTTGGTAGTCTTCTTACATTGTGCTATAGCTACTCTAATAACACAGAAAGCAAATAATTCTAGTACTAATGCAGCTATGAGTATCTTCAGTTCACTAGCCATCCATGATGGTATCCAGGAAAAGATGTATGCCAGCCAATCTTAATCTTTTCCTATGGGGTTTGTCGGTGCCTCCATCTTGGATAATTGCATGATTGCCTCAGCGAGTTTCCCGTTTTCTCCAATGTGGGACGGCAGGTATGTGCAGCAAGAAGGCCCAATCTTGGTGTGCACGCCTCCTTCCAATAGCCGTGAGAAGATCTAGAATATATCTATTTTGTAGTGTCATCAATTTGTCAGCTCTCAGCTCTTCTTTGATTGCATTGACACATGTTTGGGAAGTCTCACCTGGCCTGTATCCGGATCACCCCTACAAGGAACCGTGACTACAAGGATCACCATTGCAAGCCACAAGGAGCCTAAGATGGCCGCCGCCATGGTAGCCTGATTTAGTTTACTATTGGTTGACTAGTAACCCATTACGGCACTGCTTTAACAGGCAGGGAGGGGAACCGGAAGGTGGAAGCCGCCCACCCCACACCTAAGGCCACCCTAGCTCAAGACCATCCATGTCTGAGCTCGTCTCCACAATCGACAGGGCCCAGGCAGGAGCCCTCCCTTGTGCGGAGCTGCTGGAGCAGCTCCCCCTCTCACCCGAACGCGAGTGAGCTGCAGGAGCAGCTAGGATCCCGAGCCGGAATTGCGCGCTACAGAAGCAGCCAGGAAGCGACTGTAAGGCTCCACACCAGCCTTAACTGAATGCCCCAATGCTGCTGACCCATGTTTGGGAATTCTCACCTGGCCTGTTCTCGGATCACCCCTACAGGGAACCGTGACTACAAGGATCAACATTGCAAGCCACGAGGAGCCTAAGATGGCCACCGCAATGGTAGCCTGATTTCGTTTACTATTGGTTGCCTAGCAACCCATTACGGCACTGCTTTAACATGCGGGGAGGGGAACCGGAAGGCGGATGCCGCCCACCCAATGCCTAAGGCCACCCTAGCTCAAGGCCACCTCTGTCTGAGCCTGTCCGAGCCATCAGGGCTTAGGGGCTCACAGCTGCCTCCAAACATTAAAGCACTCCTGGATTCCTAGATTGTTTGTACTTCTGTGATCAGCACTTGTCATAGACCCGCACATAGCATAGCACGTTCACCCTGTGCACCCCATCTGACCCCTATCCAGCATCATACCATTAGAGGGTAAGTTCCTACCATGATAAGCATCTACAACGACACACTGCCTCATTATGTGAAATGCAAAATATAGTGTTACTTGTGCCATGAACACTGTGCATTCTATAAGCACATTCAAACAACCTATTGTAGACTACCATGAAAACGGTCAAAACTTACTGCTGTGACACTGTGGAATGAGTTTCATTGTTGCAACATGTACTCAGGTAACTTAGCCAACCACAATTACCTGCCCGTGCTCCTTGCTAACTATTGTACATTGACAGCTAATTCCAAATCGCATAACGTGTTACCTTGTCCACTGCCACTGTCAGTCTATCTCTTAACAATGTACGACTTTTAATGATTAACCTATCTAACACACCATATTGGCATCTCCTGCTTCCATTTATGTTTAAGCATTGTATCCACACGGCACTGTGAATTGGTAGTACCATGTTACTTCTTATATAGTGCAACTTGCCTTACTGTATCTTATATTTTGCCCACACCCCTATGACCATATTTCTTTGCCCTAATTGTTATCGTTGGTAATAGAAAATAACAACAGGGTCAATTGAGGCTTACATAAACCGGGATAACAACTGCCTTCCCAAACCGTAAGGGCATACTGGTACACGAAGGACGGTTCACTGGGGAAACATTGGTCTGCTTGCAAGTAATGGCAAGACAAGAGGGGTGGTTGTGGTAGTTAAGTGGTATTCCTAACCATTGGACACAAGAAGGTGAGCTGTTCTGGCCCTCTGGTGAGACACCCAAACCCTGCCGGAGATGGAAAGGAGGGAGGGGTGGTGGTGGGTTGCCTGACCCTAGACAGTGCATGGTGTAGGTCCTGTCTGGGAGGGAGAAAGGTAGGAACTAATTTAAGCTCTCTGCATGTGGTTATCTGTATACCGCATGCAGTGCTAGTGCCAACAGCCTACAAAGGGATGGGAGGGCAACCAGCAGTGTAGTGGGTAAATACGAGAGGGGGATTAGATCTCATAGTTATAAACCAAACAACTTTGGTTAACATGTGCAGGTTGGAGATATCAGGATTTTAGGCTTGTTCTTTATTCACCCTGATGGCTCAAAGCTCTTTGCATGTGGATGGTTACCCAAAACGTGGATCGGGTTTTTCAACCAACTATTTTACTTTAAAACGCACAGTCCCACTGACTATGGGGTGTGCTGAAAGCCCATGATTATCTGTTTTTTTTTAGTTCAATTTTTTGGTACCCCCTGCTGGTCTTGGGCATATAGTATGGTGTGGTGAAGCCACAACAGGTCTGATCGACCGGTTTCGATGATTATCAGTGGTTGTGGACCATCTTCTTCAGGACACACTAAATCTTCATGTGGTGATCAATCATGTCTGTCCTCGTAGTAGGGCAGCATTGGCGGGCTGCATGGGATCCTGGATTAGGAGACACAAGGAATATTGCAAGGAGGGCACGAGTAAACCTCTAATTGTAATGTTGCAGAGTGGTGTATCCAGAAACATGTTACATAGCTGTTTAATGCTATCTGGAGATACAATTGCTCACTT
Source organism: Ambystoma mexicanum (assembly GCF_040938575.1). Classification (NCBI taxonomy): domain Eukaryota; kingdom Metazoa; phylum Chordata; class Amphibia; order Caudata; family Ambystomatidae; genus Ambystoma; species Ambystoma mexicanum. The sequence continues at coordinate 233,405,947 of NC_090930.1, read as the reverse complement.
GCTATGTTGGAGCATTGCCTCTTAATGACCAGCGTTTCATACGAGCAAGCTGCAGCGGTTGTGCCCACACCATTTAGCAAGGTAAGAGCTGTTCCACCCGCTCTTTCCCACCTTGATTAAACAGGCACAGACATCCTCACTCCATGCTTACCCTTTCTCCATTAGGGACGGACCTGGAGAGCGTTCCCTTCCACTGCCTCGCCACGGGTCTCCTGGATTCTCTGTTACCACATCTAGGTAGGCGCTGCCCACAGCGTTTCCCTTTCTTTTACTGAGCACACCCATTGATCATGCTGATCCACATGGCCAAGACTGCCATGGTTTTGTGCAAGCCTGCACTCCCAAATGCTCAGCCATTCAGGGTCTGCCCCTCTTTGTCTCCCCCTTCCTTTTTTGCCCCCACCCCACCCAACCCTCCCCGCTTCTCCCTCTCCCTTTTTGGGCTAAGTTGTCTATAGCTTTTAGCCCCCATTAAGTGGCAATGCTCCAACATAGCAAGTGAGCAAACATATCTCTAGATAGCATTAAACAGCTATGTAACATGTTTTTGAGCAAGTTTCTGAATACACCACTCTGCAACATTGCAATTAGAGGTTGACTAATGCCATCCTTGCAATGTTCCTTGTGTCTCCTAATTCAGGTTCCCATGCAGCCCGCCAATGCTACCCTACTACGAGGACAGACATGATTGATCACCACATGAAGACTGCATGTGGTATACAGATAACCACATGCAGAGAGCTTAAATTACTTCCTACCTTTCTCCCTCCCAGACAGGCACTACACCATCCACTGTCTAGGGTCATGCAACCCACCACCACGCCTCCCTCCTTTCCATCTCCAGCAGGGTTTGGGTGTCTCACCAGAGGGCCAGAACAGCTCACCTTCTTGTGTCCAACGGTTAGGACTACCACTTAACTACCACACCCACCTCTCTTGTCTTGCCTTTACTTGCAAGCAGACCAATGTTTCCCCAGTGAACAGTCCTTTGTGTACCATCATTGGTAATAGCCCACTGCATATAGAAACTGCCCGATTTGCTCATTTTTGAATCCAGGTGTCTGTACGCCAACTGTTCCAATGCCTGCTCAATGCATATTGAATTTGCCATATTTGCCAAATCTCAAACCTAGGCTTTTGCATATTTGTGAGCCCTAATTGTTATCATTAGTAATAGCCCATTGCATATAGAAATTGCCCCATTTGCTAATTTTCGCTTGTAGGCTTTTGCATATGTGCGCCCTCCATTTGCTCCAACTGCACATAGGATTTACCCACTCGCTAATATTCTAGTATACAAATCACCAAATTGCATAGGAGTTACAGTTGCTTAAACTACTTGGAACAGCTAGTAGTGTTGTATAGTGTGTTAGCTCTTAGGCATAATATTCCTAGAATAATGTTATAACCAAATGATGTTTATGATAATCCTTAACTACTACTGACCAGCATACTACATTTACTGGACTACTCCACTAGCGAATGTCACTGGTTACCCATTAGCAACCAGTTGCACTCCATGCAAAGGTAACATTTATATCTGACTTATCTCATCCTCACACTGTACGCTACAGTAATACAGTATGTACCCTACACTGTCTAACTTAGTCCACCTGGGTGCCTTACCTACACTAATGGTACTCTACACAATGTCTACACTAATTGGATAGCAGATACATCGGACAACTATACCCTGCCTCCTAAACCACCTTTTCACAAGTCCAATTTACCATCCCAAACAACCCCTTGCAATACTGTTTTCAAAAACTACAGACTCCCGCCACAATTACCCAGAATATTTGAACCCCTTATCATATACAAGTTTAACTCTAACCTCCAAAATAAAGCATCTCACAAATATGCATTTAGCCCTAATACTAACAGTAGCAACAACAAGCCCCATACAAAAAGAATTAGGACTCACCGTTCAGTAGTTCCAGACAGTATTACCCTATCTCCTCCAGATAAGCCTACACCCAACCTCAAAGGAGCCTTAATAAACGCAGGTTCTCTAGTCGCCCATGCCACAGAAACACCTGAAGTCATCCTAACAGAAGACTACGACTTTATAGCTATGACAGAATCTTGACTTCATGAGGCAGCAGGCCCTCCGCTGACCTTAGCCGTACTGAATGAATACACTATCCTTAGGGTGGATAGATGTGAAGCTTGAGTCGGTGGACTCGCTATTATTGCCAAAGCTAATCTCTGCTTGAGAATATCATCCTTGCTTACTTTCAAATCATGTGAAGTTATGACAATTAAAATACCTACAGCCAACTCTCAAACACTGAACATCCATCTTATATACAGACCCCCTTGCCCCAACAATACCTTCATGGATGATCTTTCCACGATTCTCTCGGAAAACCTAAAGGATACCTCCCAAACTTTATTGTTAGGAGACGTTAACATAGACTTTAATGACACTAACGACCATCAAGCCACGGCACCGGCCAACACTCTGACAGAACATGGCTTTACCCAAAGAGTGAACGATCAAACTCATAACAAAGGGAGAATTCTTGATTGGGTTGCAGATCATAACTGTAATGTCTTTCTCTTCTATCTCACCCCAAATTTGGACGGAGCACTACCTAACATGTATTATACTAGCAACCAAAAGACCTACTTCACAGCCGCCTTGTGCCCCACCTATACTTACTAGAAATTCGGAGTCTCGTGTGTCTTGGTTAGAGGAAGTGTGTCCTGTGCTTCCCTCGAATTGCTAGTGTGTTTACTAGCTTACTGCCTGGAGGCGGGGCTGCAGCTCTAAATACCCATCAACACTGCAGAGTGGTGCAGAGTCGGAACAGAGTCTTGTGTGTCTTAGAAGTCGCAGGAGCCGAGGGAGCTGCCTGTACTGCCTCCACTACTCTGTGCCGCTCAAGAAAAGCTCTCTATCTTGCTACCCCTTGGAACGTTGATGGAACAGAGAGAAGTTTCGGAATTGCCACAGATGCGGTCTCGTCTGCGGCGTGGGGCTCAGAACATATGTGCTCCATCAAAGACTGTGCCAAGAAGAAAATCCATATTAACACAAGTAAGCGTTAATTCAGCTATTGTCATTACAGACATACACTTATCAGACATGCTTTTCGTAAATGAGCTGCATAATTCTAACTACAACAGCCATAACAACAACGAAGATACAAATATAAATACAAATTCAAATGTAAATGTTGGGTCCTCGCATGTGAGTATTTTAAAAACAGGCGATGAGAATGATGATGAGTGCGTGCGGGTGCCAGATGAGATCGGTGCAGTGACGGCAAGCACTTTTTGTAACAGCAATGACTGCTTTATTACTGAAACAACTAGTACCCTGCACCCCACTTGTGCTATGTCCCCTGAGGGTATTATGACAAAAAACAGAAATCTTGGCTGCAAATACTACTCTTGTTCAGAATTTCTGTTTTGATGCAGCCCGTTATCTAAAAATCCTGTACTTTCTGATGCAATACCACAATTGTGTGTCTTGGCGGCAAAAGCTTTACAGTTGCTTAATAATACAGTTTTCAACTCTGCCCAAGGAGAGGTTGGTCGGCGGCGAACAGTATATTTGCAGGTGCTCTAAAAAAAAGTGGTAAAATGTCCTTGGGAAAAGTGTTAGAAAAACACAACGATCAGAAGAGAAATGTGTCAAACACTAATGCTCCAAGGGAATTTGCATCAAGAAAAAGTGCTTTACAAATGAGAGATGACAACCAAAGTAGCCTCTGGCTATCGAGCTGTGTCGACGCCAATGGAGTGCAACTTGTCACTAACATAAGTGATAACAACGTAAATGAAAGAAGGAATTCAATAAGTGTGGCAGATAAACTTCTAAAAGACTTAACAAAAATGAATTTCAATTTTAATAATCGCCGCATTAATCTCCAGAAGGACTCACAAACATCAATCCGTCATGTCACTACAGAGCAGTCGGAGTACAATGACATGTCAAACGAATGCAGACATGGTGAGGAAGCAAACCTCTCCGCACAAGAATGTCTACATAAACTCACTTATGGTCCAGTGCGCAATAGGAAAAGAACTGGAAGCAGTCCATTGGCGGAAATCGCCTGCACACAGGCGAGGAGTCAAAGATATCAAAACACGCTGCAATCGCCTATAAGATCTACATTCATGGTACATAAGCAGTTGCCAGATGGTAAAGGGCGTGGTGAGATTCTATTATCAACGAACGAAAGACAAAGTAGCTCCTCCAGTACTTCATCTCATTCTTCCTCTTACTCTGATGACTCTTCAATAATTGAGCGCCCATTTCCCAAACTAAGACAAGCAAATTGGAAAATAAACCTAAATCAAATAAGGTAGACATGATGTCATCAGACTCACAAGCCACGATTATGTCTGCTATGAATACAGCTTTGTCTCCTTATTTGAAGTTATACGAACAAATGGATGGCAATATTTAAGATCTAACAGCGCTTATAGCATTGCTAAACGCCAACGTAACCAACATGGAACATGAAATACAATCAATTAATGGAAATTGGAGAAATGACAAAACCCAGAATGACAATTGAAACTGATTTTGGATGCAAATCAAAATTCAACTGAGGATAAAAAATTGCTTGCAGAGGTCGCACGTGAAGCTTTGAAGCTCTTGAACAAGCCATGCTGGGATGTTACGAATGAGGGCAACACCAACTGTAGCAATATGGATAGACGCAAGAGCATTGTTGACTTGGCAAAAAACAAACTGTTGTCAGCACAGCTTAATATCGTCCCTGGAAATGTCAAATCAATGAAAAAATAAAGGTCAAGCGTTACCTGAGAACGAAAAAGAAATACATATGATATTAACTCAAAAAGATAAAGTGGAGGATCTGCAAGTGTGCCAACCGCTCTCGGTGGAGTCCTTTGCAGCAGCCAGACCTACCTGCGTGATTCTAGTGGACGGTCTTGAATAAAAGTTGGAGGCACCGAAATGTGATATGAATGAAATCACTAATGAGGGTGTTTGTACTGAGAAACTACAATTGAGAGATAATACAAGTGTTAAGTGCTCAGATGTGCAACATCTGGGTGACAAGACTGAAGGGCATGATACACAAAATGAAGCGGCCGCCCAAGCAAAAAACATGACGAAGAGTGGCTCGACTGAAGGGTAAGGTACACAAAATGGCGTGGCTGCCCAAGCAAAACGAAAAAGAGAAAGGGTACACAAATTGAATCTGAAGCCCAACTGGAAAACATGATGAAAGCAGCAAAAGGGCTGTTTGATATCTTTGCAAAAAATATAAACAAGCGAAACATAAAAGGAGTACCGCAAAAGAAGAAAACCAAAAACCCCAAAAAAAGGAAATCTAAGGACGGGTGCGAGAGCATTCTTAAGAAACCTTAAAACAGTGACTGTGAATGTATCTGCGAATGGCTGTGGTTCTGTGCAAGATCAGACCGACGTGGGCATAGGAAGAGGAAAACAAATGGGAATAAACACAAGATCTAACAACTTAGTAGAACAAGTACCTGCACCTTCCCAGACTGATCAAGAATCAGAAAAGGGGCCTGAAGACCCTGATGTTTAGATATTAATGAACGTATCTACCTACGAAGATGTTCAAGAAGATGAGCAAAGGAGAGGTGAGAGTATAGAAGGAAGTGAGCCCTTAGAGCCTGTTGTGAGCCAGAACCTGGTAGCACCAGAAGTGTGAGTAAGAAAAGAGTGTGTGTCATTGACAGGGCGTTTCTGCGAAGTGGTTAAGCAACCTCAATTGGTAGTTGTTGACACTGATGAAGATGAAGAGGGCTCTTTCCAAACAATGGACGAAAAGAGGCAAAAAGCGGCCTTAAAGAAGACGCATCAGAGTATGAATCCTGCACCAGTGAACATGGCTCCATTTGAAACATCTGATGATGTAGAAAAAGTACAAGTCCATGGGAGCTTATCTCGTGAAAAAACAAGTTTGAGTTCAAATGCTGCATTTGATATTAACACACGTAAAGTAAAAACAAACTTCAACAAAGATTAATCTTTTAATGGAAATCAAAGTGGTAACAAAGGCAAAGCGCATAAAATAAAAGCAACATATTGTCTACGTTTGGAAAGAATATTCAATATCCACGATGGCTTAATAATGAACAGAAGAAATGTACTGAGCTTGTTCCATCATGTCCCAGTGCTTCGGTCTATTGAGCCCAGTGATATCCAGGCTGTCAAATTTAAGGAAGACGAAAGACAAAGTGTATCTATATGCAAACTCAAGATTAGTTTGTGAAACTCTGCAATAGGGAGCTTCAGCTCTTCTACCATATGGATTCGATATTGTAGAAGTGGAGGTTGCCAATTTGAATAAAGAAGTAACGGATTTGGTGCATACTAATAAGCCTCCGCAATACTCTTTACTGAAGAAAAACTATTCAGAAACGCAAGCTATCTTGGATGAGAGTTGGAAATCAAACTATAAACAATTTAATCTGAATCACCAGGAACATCATGTTACCCAAGAAGTGAAACAAGTCAATCAAATCAGAATTACAATTAAAAGCTCTCAGCAGCCCATGAAAGCAAATGAAAAAGTGGTGAGCCATGCAAACACTAGAGAGTGGGATTGGCTAGCAGCCACTTTGGCAAATAATACCCAAAGCTAATGTCTAAAACAGCAAAAAGAAGAAATGCTTTCTGTGGGCTCATGGAACACGAGAGGATTCACAAGCTTGTTCAACTCTAATGGAGAGTGGGCAAGGGACGTGGAACTTCTCTGTCTCCAGGAATCTTGGTTGGACACATGTCCCATTGTGGAGAACTTCAAAATAGCAATCAATCCTATTATTAGAAAAAATAAAGGACATCCGAGTGCTGGTCTTATTACACTTGTGAAAAATGAATCTGGTTTTAGACTGCAGGAGTACAAGAACTTATCTCTGTACATCCAAGTGACGACTATTCCAAGGAGTAACGGCATTGAAAATAAGACTTTGCTATTTTATATCTTAAACCTCTACTGGCATCATCACGAAGCAGGAACAGTCTGATGATTTAATGATTGTCGACAACCATGCTCACATTATTGTATGCATAGACTTAAATTTAAACTGTATAGAGATGAACAAGAATGACACACAAACTAAACAACATTTGGCACAAAGATGGTGTGATGAGTTAACTCTACGGAACTTCTCTAGGTTAAACAGTAATGTTACGGGAGACATACCAGCTAAAAGAACCTGGCAAAGAAATAATCAAAAATCGATATTGGATAATATCTTTGTATTAGAAAATGTGTCTCTATATACCAATGACGTTCACGTGAATCATATGCAAGACAGTGACCATAATTTAGTCAAAACACGCTTTAAGATGTCTTGGCAACACAACTCACCTTCATGGAATCATGACATAATGCCAAACTGCAGTGGAAACAGACTTAAACTTAAACCACAGCAGGTGAATATACTGAAAGCTGATTACGCGACGCATATTCAAACACTGAGGGTCGATTACACTCCACTGCTGGAACAATATAAGATCTTGGCAAATCAAAATGGGACTCTGAGTTATATGCACATATATGCTTATAATCCACAAATCAATATGCGAAGGAGGGAAATGCGCAAGGCCCTGCGACAAGTTGACAAACTCACCAAATCTGAAAAAGATCCAAAAAAAGTATAAGAATTGGTTAATAGCACATTGTTCCATGACTGAACAACATGATGCAGAAAAAATAATGAAATGCATAAAAGAGAAGAATTGATCAGACTTCTGGAAAGCAATTAGCAACGAAGGCAGCGTACAGCAGGCGACTCAAAAAAATATGGGTACAGAAGAAAAATGTATTGAGCACTTCTCAGTGTTGTTCTCAAAAAAGGGCAACATTCCTAATCTTGTACTGCCAGTCCTCCAGCACTGGGATTTTCAATTTGACCAAGATGACATCTTAATAGATATCAAAAAACTATCCAAATATCCTGCTCCAGGCCCGGATGGCATAACAAATGAGATTCTGTAATCTAATCCTGAAGGTTGGGCAGAGTTCTGTAAAATCTTATTTGATAGAGTTGTGGCAGAAGGCTCCACTCCCGACTCATGGAAGAAGGCAATTGTCGTGCCTATTTTAAGAAAGGCAACAGATCAAACCCAATGGACTATCGTCCAATTGCCTTACTGGATGTTATAGGAAAAATATACGCCACACAACTCCAACACAAACTGATGGAATGGTTAGTATTATCTAAACATCTAGATGTCAGACAAAGTGGGTTTGTGAAGGGTGTGGACTGCTATTTAAATCTGCTCCTAATCAATTTATTGAAAATGGATGCCATTAGGAATGGCTCTAAAGTGTATCTTGCATTTGTGGACCTGTCTCACGGTTTGATAGCGTTGACAGGGAAATGCTTTGGACAAAATTAAAGCTCTGGAATTGTCCTGATAGTTTACTATCAGCCATCAAAGACTTACACATGAAGACTGAAATTAGCATACACTGAGATGCAAATGGTACCCAGTCAAAACCGATCCAGACATTTTGTGGTGTCAAACAAGGATGACCGTTGGCAGCTATAATATTCAATGCGTATATTTCTGACATTGGAGAAATTTTTGAAACATCCAAAGTTTTGACCCCAAAATATATGACTCTGCCTTGAGCTGGATTCTCTACGCAGACGATCTAGTGCTGATGGACCTTACGCATATTGGACTCCAACATAAACTTCAGGCCTTGGAGCAATATGTTGGTGACAATGGTTTGTACATAAATTCATGCAAATCAGTTGTTCTAACGCTACATTATTATTATTATTATTATTATTATTATTATTATTATTATTATTATTACTATAACAAGATCTTGCTAAAACTGCTTCCAATGCGAAAAAGTTTAAATGGAAATTAGATGGTAAATAGTTGCTACATGTGAAACATCTAAAATATTTAGGCATGTGGCTGAATTCAAATATAAATTATCATATTTGGGTGGAAAAAAAACAAAACAAAATGCCGTCAACTCAGTGTTCACGCCACAGTTCTTCATAAAAAATATGTCAAATTTACCTTGATTCCTACAATAAAGTTTTACAACCAAAAGGCTGTTCCATCTCTAATCTTTGGTGCAGAAACTGCCATTTGGATGTCCGGCTGCTTTGTGGGACACCCTTGAGAACATTTTTTGGACAAGGATTTTGAAAATCGCAAAAGGTATACCTGCTGCAGTAGTGCGATATGAACTGGGGCTGATCTCTATAAATGCAAAAGTCATCTGGAATACTTTGTCAATTTTTTGCAAAATATCCTTGCTTACGGTGCTCCGCTGCTGGAAATCCTCCATGATCATGCTAATAAACTATCAAATTCAGTTTTGACAGCATGGATAGATCAATGTTATCAAATACTAAAAGACATAAAAAGTGACAAAGACACACCGATTAAAAATCCTGATGCCTTAAAGAAAATAATGTGTGGGAACAAGACTGGATAAGTACTGGTATACATAGAGCAAATATTCGCTCATGAAAAATGTTCCTTTGGAAGGAAAAGCCTACAACTCAATCTATAAATACCTCACTAGATGTCCAAATAAGCGAAAAAGAACGTTGCTCATGAAATTCAGGCTAAACCAATTTAAAACCAAGGAAGTGATTATGCGATGGCCCAAATATGAGAAGTTGGATCCCAAATGCAGGTTCTGCAATTACCATGAAGAGAATATTAAGCACCTAATCCTTACCTGCAAAGCCTTTTTACCTAAAAGAAATATACTGTTTGGTGCATTTGTTGCAAATAGACCACACCTAACAATGGAACAATGGTGGGAGGAATGCTTTACGGAAGCTAACAAAAAACTATGCTCTGACATTTCTCTTAGAAACCATTGAGGAAGAACTAAGTTAACTCCCTTGAAATATTCTTTGATTCTGAGATTCATCCTTCAGCGTGTCCTGTTTGCTCAAACAGTGTTTATTTTTGAATTTTATTGTACTCCCTTTTCTTCATGGTTTTGTTTTTTTGTTGTCCTTTTCTTGTCGTTTGTTGTTTTTCTTTTTTTAAAAGGTTTTGTATAAACCAATAAAAAAAAAGAAATAAGAAGAATATCACAGCAGACAAACTACTCCCTTGCATCTTGCCCACCCTTAGCTCCCTACCTGACAATATGGACCCCAGCTTCCTAGTTGAAGAATATAACATAGTCATGACCAAAACTCTTTTTTTTTTCTTTTCTTTTTTTTTCTATGCAACGCTTCACAAATTTGTGTGTCATCCTTGCACAGGGGCCATGCTAATCTTCTCTGTATCGTTCCAATTTTAGTATATGTGCTGCAGAAGCGAGCACATGAACAAAACTCTTGATAACATTGCCCCGTTAAAACTCAGAAATAGTAAACCTAAAAGCCACTTAAACAATTGGTGTATTCCTCATTTAAAAAATCTAAGACTAGACAAAAGAAAATGTGAAACTGCCTGAAAACTTTATCCCACCGCAGAATACAAATCAAAGCTAATTAATATATAATCCCAATACAAGAAGGATATCCTCCTGGCCAAACAAGAAACGTACAACAACAGAATCACACAAGCAAATTCTAGTATGAAGGAGCTCTTCACTATTCTAAAAAAAATAGAAAATCCTATCATATCCCAAGACAACTGTGTCAAAGACAAAACATGGTGCTCTGATATCCAACACGCGCTAGCTAACAAAGAAGGCGCCACTTACTGTTACGACTCCATCTAACAAAATAATGCCACTGGAAATTAAACCTATCACCCAAATTTCACTTCTCCAAAGTCTCCATTATAGAAGTCGAGAAAGTTATATTGGGTCTCAAACCATCTAACTGTAAGGGTGACCAATGCCCAGCACAACTGATCAAGGACGCCGCTAGGGATATAGCACCGTTCATTACCAAACTTATTAATGCTTCCTTTAGATCCGGCACGATACCTAGCAACCTCAAGGAATCCTGGGTACTCCCACTCCTTAAGAAGCAAATGTTAGATACCGACCAACTACAGGCCTATCACCACTGTGCCATTCCTGCTGAAAATCTTTGACAAGGTTGCATACATCCAAATCCAGAACATCTTAGAACGTAACCAACTATTAGGCTCTCGACAATCTGGTTTCCGACCGTTACATGGCACATTAACAGCAGTCATCGATCTTAAAGCCCAAATAGACAATTTAAGAGACAATGCAAAACCCGCATTTCTCCTCCTCATTGACCTGTCGGCGGCAATCGACCTAGTGGATCACAAGGTCTTATGCAGCTACTTGGACTCAGCTGCTCATTTCTCTAGCGAGGCAATAGCATGGATCCAATCCGTCCTCATCGACCGAACCATGATGGTCTTTTCGCCATCTGCAGTCGCAGACCCTACCCCCTTCACTTGCAGGGTGCCCCAGGGCTCTTGTCTTTCTCCAACCCTGTATAATATCTTCACCAAGCCCCTGTTTGATGATCTGGACCATCTGGGTATCACCTACACTAATTATGCAGACGATACCCAGATCCTCCTAACTCTTACGGGGGACTATAGCAAGGATTTAGCATTGATGAATAGAATTTACAGTATTGTTCAGGCATGGATGGCCACCCACGGCCTCTGTCTGAACAATGATAAAACAGAGCTACTCATCCTGGAAACCACATCTCTTCTCACCAGACTTGGAACAGATACTCATCTTTCATCATCGATGGGAACCTTATTAAGGTAGCCAAGGAAGTAACAACCTCATGTTTTCACTTAGACCCCACCATAACTTTTAACAAACAGGTAAACACCCTAGCCTCCTCTACAGCATATACATGCAAATTAATTAGAGCTGGCAAACAATTCCTCTCATCCAACAGTTGTATGATCCTAGCCAGAGCCCTCATTATATCCAAGCTAGATTACTGCAACACCTTATATATTGGAGTGACCAAATTAATTATCAACAAAATACAGATACTCCAAAATAATGCCCTCAGACCCGCACTTAGTATATCTAAGAAATAACATATTTTTGAAACAAGAAGGAAGTACAAGGGGCTATCCCCACATGAGAAAATAAGACTAAAAACAGTATCCCTCATCCATAAGTGCCTAAACAATAAAGCACCACGATATCTAATAGAAATATTTGCTAGAAAAACATCTACTAGACCTACGAGACTAGAGAATTCCAACTGCCCTCGGGTGCCTCGCTTTAAACTATCCACCATTGGGGGCACCAGTTTCCCAGTGAAAGCAGCCCAACTGTGGAACTCACTACTTACCACACTCAGAATGCACCAAACCATTACCAAATTTAGGCAAAATCTGATCACATGGCTCCTAGAGAATGATGATAAATGAACTTGCAGAATATGACCATACTTGTAAATAAATGTACATCTTCCTGTATATAGATTGTTGGTATCTTCTCTACTATTGTATACTCTCTACCACTGCCTACTGTATGTACCGTTACCCAATGATAGTTAGATGTGATGTTTTCCTGATACCTTTGCAACTAATGTAACCTATGTACCAAAATGTATGACTTCCTGCCTCTGCCTGCGCCCTGATACCTTTGGGTCTGGCGCGCATAATAAATATCAAACAACAAACATTTAACCCCTTGACGGTTGGGTTTATTATATACAACAGTTCCCATCAGGTGATCTGAATCCATTTGGTGTTCATGTTATCCTGAAATCCTGCAACTACTTACGCAAAGTACATTTCAGTTCTGCCTATTCTCTGATGTTATCACGTCCACAGCATATTCCATTTTGGTCGATACATAATTTTTCCTTTCTTCACTCTTGTAAGCTCCACTGATTCGTTCTTCTTCTGGTGAGAGCATTTTCCTCCACAGTTTGGTGGTAGATGCATGTATGTGTTGGACACCCAGACCCAGTAGTGATCCATTAGCACTGTGGTACCGACTTTCATGCCTGGTATATCTACGATATCCGCTTCCATCCTTTGTTTTCCCCAACCTTCACAGGGCCATCATTCTGGAAACATAAGGAAACATTCTGGAGTGGTATTATTGGCATAGGACCTAATTTGTTCTCCACCTAAGTGAGCAGATTTACACTTGCTGTTCATTCCTTGAGGCAATCATCATTTGCCTTCTGCACCACTTCTAATGGAACAGTCAAGTGTACATGTGCCTTGCTTCCTATCCTCCCTTCCTTCCATCTTTCTCCTGTGAATATCTGTCCGTAGACCAGCAGCTGAGATCTCTCCCAGCATCCTGTTGTCCCTCTTATCTCCTTTTGTCATGTTTTTGGGCACTGTAACTCATTTTGTGTCACTAGTCAGGTTTCTCTGTTGTTAGGGCCGTCCGGAATGTATTGTCTTGTCTGTGCTCCAATAATCATCTTGATATAGTCTTGATATAGCTATCTTCATATGGGAACATCTTCTGCGACATACATCTTAATGTGGTCCATCTTTCTTGAAATCGACCTCTTGTGCAGAGCAATAAGTGCATAAGGCATTGTGCTCTGGCAGTTGAGATTTATGTGGCTATGAATGTTCTGGAAGCACTCATTCTGTAGGGGATGACAAAGCATACATAGCAGCTCTCCTTCATTATCTCTCTTCCCACCTTGGTCAAATGGTGATACCACATGTTGTTGGACACATGGGACGAATCAGCTAGAAATGCTTTTATGTGTTTCAAATCTATATCTTCACTTCAACGGAGTCTTTTTACTTTGTGGCCAGCGCTGGTTCCTTATTCAGATATGGCTTTAGTAACAGAGGAATAGTGGTTTTGTTAACGTGTACTTCAGTGTGTGCATAAGACAATGCAACTTTTTGCAATGCAAAGAGGGTAACGGGGTAGGGACAGCAGAATGCACAAAATATGAACACAACTATTCTCACCACAGATTCCATGGGCCTCATTGTGAGTGAGCCAGTCTGGAAATAAAGGTGCCAGTAAGTTAACAGCACCTTTTCTGTACTGGTTCACTCTGTGTTTGCCAGTATGGGCTCTGAACTACCGGCAGGCCTGACCTACCAGGAGTTCAGGCCTCTACCGGAATGTTTTTCCCTGAAGCATCAGCGCCAATATTAACTATCGGACTCCATCGGAATGGGAATTTACCGTACCGTCGCCGCTTGTGATATCCTGGTAGCACCAGGATGTCAGGCGGCGGTAACGGTAATACAAGGTTGGCGGCAACCTGCCGGTAGTACTGGTGGGTTACCACCAACCTTGTAATGAGCTGTTTTGTAAGCTTGCATGCCCCCTGTCTTGTCCATAGAGTCTGCATAACCACTTTCAAAACCTTTTGATGTTAATTTTTATTACAGGTCAGGAAAATCAGGCTCTCCTGCAGTACTACTGTGCTAATGCAGCGGAAAACAATCTTTCCCAAACAAAACATCCCTTTGGACTGTTAAGCAATGTGATGACAGGTGTGTCCTGTCTTGTCAATGCTGGATAGGTATGGGCTATGTAGAAGAGGAAAGCATAACATAACACCTTAAGCATTATCATTTGTTCAGAGAATGCTACAAGTTTGTAAAAGTGCTCTTCAGCAGTTGTGCAGGTATAAAATTATTCTCCAAAATCAGTCCAAACATTCACGATGATGACCTAGTGTAAGAAAATGACAGTGTACCTAATCTGGCTTTTTGATTTGTTCTTGTCTAGTTCTAGTCTTTGATCGTGTCAGAATTTGCCGCTGTGTTTCTTCTTCTTCTTCTTGCATCAAATTGTCTACACATTGGGCCTCCTTCCTTACCAACTTCAATTCTTTGTCAGTTGCTTGCTCTATGGTGAGTGGCCCATCGAACTTGGACTTAAACCCTGACTGGACAAAATTCTACAGGAGCACTTTTTTATCCCAGATAAAGGGGTGGTTGTCTAAGCAGTTCAGACTGTTCTACTGGTGCATTCTCTTCCTCATCCTTCTTTGACCTCCCCCGCTGGGACTGGAGCTGTTGAGATATAAACGAAGCACTAGCCATCATTGAAATGAAATATTCACACATTTCATCACCCAGAACAGTTGCTGTATTGGACGTCTCTCAACGCTCCAGTGGGCGGAACAAGCGGGTGTCACATACATCATCCTGTCACCATGTCATGAGGAGTTAAATCATGGTCAGATCCAGGTTGATTATGTATTGTGAACAAGGCTAAGAGTAGGCAATGGAGCCATCCCTTTATTAGTGTTACTTTAATTTTGGTGATCTTTTCTTTGAGCAAGCCATTGAGGTGTTCACGAATCCCATTCACTTGCTGGTGATACGCCCAATGTCATTCCTGCCGTCAGTCTTTCTAACTCATATATCCATTTCCCTGCTCCTGCAGTTAATGAGGGTACATTTTGCGTCAAATTGCCCTTGCATTTGTATTTAATGTGGGCAGCCTTCACCCTTTTCTAGTGACGGAAACTGTGTCAGCCATACTCCTCTAGCAAAAAACAAAATGGAGTGCCTGGCTATTAACTGTGTTCTCCAGATAATATAGACTTTCTATAACAAATAATCATATGATTATGATTTTCAGTGTATGTTTAATGTTTGGAATGTTTTGGGTTCACTTACCTGTGGTAATCATTGACATGTATGAAATATAAACATGTATTGCTTATGTTAGAATTTTCATTAAATTGTTCTTGGGTCATTTTGGCTTTACCTGGCTCACCCTGATTATTTGTTATAAAAAGCCCTATTCCTCTGTCATACTTCCGTATGTCTTTTGTAGTAGTGAATGCTCTTGTCACACTCACTCTTTTCCATCCCGGTATGGCTCATCAAGCTATGTGCATATGGGGTAAATGTATCTGTGATACGGGATCTGTCTTTGGAACACTCGAGGCGTCCCTCGGGTTCTAACTTGCCCTTCTCAGTGTCTTTCTCTTCACCCCACAGTATTTCTCCCTTTGGGCTAACTTCCAAGGAGGAGTGATGTGGCCTCCTTCGTTCGTCCTCATCACTTTCCCCAAGGTCTTCATCCGACCCAATGGTTCCCATGCTGTCACCACTAACCTCCTTTACTTCATCTTCACAATGAAGCTTCCTTAACATGTGTTTCCCCTGTCATCTCTCCATTATTCTGTCCAGTGAGTTCTGTCCCCCCTCTTTGGGGACCCCACTATACTCCTGCTTGCCTTGGGGGCAGAGGCTCTATCTTTTCTGTGCCAATACAGTACCCCTATTCATCTCCGTATCCCCTCTTCCTCATCATCATTTAACCTTTTCAGTTCTGTCATAATGTCCTCTACCGCCTTGAGGCATCTCTCTCTACTTCTCTCACTTTCCCACTCCTGTCTTCTGTCTCTTTCTTCTTCACTCTAAGCCAATGCAATCTAACAAGTGATTTCCAATTTTCTCTTTTCCCTCTTCACTTGCAGCTGCCTCTCTTTCTCTTCCTCCTCCTTTCTTCTCGCTTTTCCTCTACCTCCTTTTGCCTTTTCTTCTCTCTTTTCTCCCTTTCTTTTCCCCCCATGCTTTCTTTACCTCCCTTCTTGACCATCCCTTTTCCTCTTTCTCCTCCCTCTCTCTTCTCTTCACTTCCTCCATTATCTCTGCCCATTCTCTGTCCTCTTACTGTTTCCCCTTGTGTTTTCTGAACTTCCTCCTCGACACTTCTGTGCTCTACTGCAGACCTTCCATCTAATGTGAGTAGTATTTGTCCTTCTACCCATTTGTTTGGTGTGACATTCACTTTGTTATCGCTACTGTGTCCAGGTGCCACCTTGTCAACTTTGCTTACAAGTCGCTACGCTCCCTGCCTTCATCAACTATAGTCCCCATTCTCTTATTTGCTTGCTTAATGCTACTGAGTGTGTCTTCGCTGCTATACACATGTGGTGCATAGACAGGGTTTGTATATTCTGCCGCTGCTTTTTATTCCTTCAAGGGGTGAAACCCCTCACTTTCAGTCATAGGATCACGGTTTTGAGGAGGGGTGGAGGAGCCGTGGCCGCTTCGCCCCCCACATGATGCTGGTTTAGCATCCACTGCATCTTGATTGGATCCTCTTCCTTGTCCTCAAACATTTTCCATAACTCTAATATAGCTAATCGGTTACTCAATTTTTTCTCTTTATATTTGTGTCATGAAACTACATGGTCATGTGTTGCAGCACAGATTTGGAAAGACTGCTGTCCTAGGCCCATGGCTTAGCCATTTTGACCTATTTGTTGCAAGTCCATTCCGTGCAATACTTGCATATTTTGTCTTGAAACTGCGGGAGGGACTTGCACAAGTGCTTAAGGTGAGTATCCCCTATGATGGCACACCACTTTCTGACTGCCAGTACTCACTTGACCTCAAGTGAGGATTTTGTACACCTTTCAGTAATTTTTTCCACGAATATATCACAATTATCAAGTACACCAGCTCTCAAAATATTCCACAAGCATATTCGGTTCACCATCTCCAACAGGAGCATGCTCCACGCACTGCCCTTACTCCATTCTCCACCCTCAAGGCCAAGTTACAATATTTCCAATTGCTCCTCAAGCCCAACCCAAATGGTAAAACACTCTTTTACAACTTCAACGTTGCCACATCGTGTTACAAAAACACAGTTTTCTCCCAAATGTTTTAGTCTTCTCTCACCAACACATCTTTGCCCCGCTATGGGTCTTCACCTATGCATCAACACATCATGTCCTATTAACAATGTGTTATGTGACATCACAAGCCTAACACAAACAAATCCCAAAACTTCAAGTACACTCTTAATCCCACAATACCCTAAGACGCAAGAACACAAATGACATGCTTCCTACTTACAAATCACATGGGATACAAACTCTTGAAATGTTTTGGTTCTTCTTCTATACGATTGCATAGGAATACATCTGTAAAAGATCCCAGAAAACACCACCTTCCATGGCCTAAGCAAATCAGCGCCTAAACACAGGGATTCCTCTTGCCATCCATAAACTAAGCTAACACCTTGATAACAGGAATACACAAATAATTCATCTGTAAACTAAGCTGACCTCTAAGCTAAAATCAGCTAAACTGAGGTTGTGAGGCAGTAACAGTGGTGGCCGAAGTGGAAGTTAGTGGTGCACTGCCACTAACCTACAAAATGAATTGTTTTCGTTTTAAGCTACCATGTTTTTTTTCCTAATAACATGATGGTTATCATAACATTGTTGTTTCTGCTGCCAGTTGTGTCAGATATGACACTCCCTACTATATCCATACCTATGCATTGCATCTTTAGCCTCTGTGCTTGAAAGATTCTGTATAGGCGTAGTATAAAATGCCATATCATATCATATCATATCATATCACTATACTGTCCATCTTTGTATACAACCTATTCTTTCTCTTTCTTTGAGCCTCAGCCAACCTACCCTAGCTTTACAACCCAATCCCACTGTATTTTCAGCCTGTGTATTGTTACCCACCCTACTGCATCTTGTGTACCTCTATCTATTTAATGTATCCCCACCTAGTCTACTCCCACCCTTGTTGATTTATTAGTTTAAGTTTTTTGTTAACCCACATTGGATTTTTATTCCCAATGACCAATGATTGCTGTCTCTCATCAGTCTGAGCCTGCCATCCAGTTTGGTTAATACATATTTTCACAAAACAAAGTTACATCCTAGAAAACCTAACAGGACTGGTTAGTAAGGCAAACTACATATACATTCTATAAGGGGTTAGAGTGGCAATTGTGTAAAAGGTATCTAGTAGCTCTCCTGTGACCACCTCTGAATGTTGCGAGGTGTGTACCCATGTTACAGGTTAGTAGTGATTAGAGGATGCAACACAGTATGTGCTTTGCATGGAAGGTGGCTAGGGATTGGGCAAAGAGGGTCTTCTCAGCTTTGGAGCTTTGGAAAGTTATCAGGCCATGTGCCACTACCCAAGGTGGTGGGAACGACTCCGAAGCTGCTGCATTTTCTCAAAGATTTACCACTGCCGATTTCCCAGGCTTTGAGACAGAACATTTGGCTTTGGACCTGATATTGCTTTGTATTATCTTGCATTCAGTTCGATGGGAACAGCCATCTCAGGCTGGCTCAAATTAATAGGGTTTGTCTTGCAGGTTTAGATCACGTGTGTATAGACCACAGAATTGATTTTTCCGGTGTGCAATTGTGAGGATATTCAGCTTGTATTTCATGCATATGTGTGATCCTTTCTGCTGACTTGTAACTTTACTTCTCTGTGTGTCCTTTTCAAAGCTATGCATGGTGGCTACACTGAAAGCCTGGTCTGCGTGTTTCAGTGAGGTCAGTCAATTGGATCAGCTCTGCTTTCTCAAAGCCATACTGCTTCTTCCATCCATTCCAATGTACTTGTGGCTTCCATTTTGATTTACATGGCAGCCCATGTTAGTTTTGTTTAAGCGTCAGCAAGCAGTTTGTTTGTATGTGGCCGTGACTTGCATGTTCTATGTGTCTTTCAACAATCAATCTACAGTATCTGTGTAACTTCATGCAGGCTGTCTATGTGCTTCATGTCTAATGCCACTATGTCAGAGGGTCAATCCTGACACCATCAGCTTCTTCAACGTTATAGTCAGTCAACCTTTTCCATTGATAGAAGCTGTAGCTCTTCAGCACTACCATCTGGAAAAAGTCTGAACGGTTGTCTGAGTGAGTAGTGTTTTTCACATCTACGATGCATCGAAGACAGGGAGGAACGGCACAGGAATGATGTACATCGTTTGTTTCTGTCGCCAAGATGAGAGTGGAATAGACACAACGAGGACCACGTAAAGGTCTCCCTATTCATAGGAATTCCACCTAAAATCACATTTTACCCTTAGGCCTATGTAGTCATAACTGTCCACCTACTCTATAAATGTTCCATTGAATTCCAGCCAAATTCTAGTCTTTGTCTTGTACATGTTTGTTTTCTGGACACTAACCGACAGCCCATTAGTGCTGGAAAATTGAACATAAGTGAAACATTTGGATTTTCCCGCCTTCGGAGTAAGGGATAGAAGTGCTACGTCACCCACAAACATTAGTATGTGGTATGGTGCATCAGATGGAAATGTCAACAGTTTTTCAATGATGACTTTTATAAAAAAAGACAGAGCAGTTTGTAATAACGTGGATCGACACTCAGGTAAGTTCTTTGTATGTCTTTAATGTCTCCAAGTACAAGTTAACACGTAGGAGAACAGACACCGGCTTCCCACCCGGCGGGCACACACCAACTGACTCCTCTAGAACACACGCACTGTAGGTGCGTGCATTCCATTCTATTTCATTCCAATGTAATGACAGACTACAATCACAGATTACAACGCGCGTGCATTCCATTATATTTCATTCCAATGTAATGACAGCCTACAATCACAGATTACAACACAGTTTTGGCGGCTGTAACACAGCCTTGAGTACCCCCATTTGGATCTCCATGGTACTGGTTGTGCTACCGTGTACATTCCACCTGATTACCAGTTCATTATTAGTGTACAGGTTTTTAATTGCCTGTAGTAACACCCATGAAATACATAGACCTAATAAAACACTCCACAACCTAGACCTTGGTACCCTGTCAAAGACTGTTTTTAAATCAATAAACAATGCATATAAATGCATCTTTTTCAAGGTTGCATATTTGTTTTGTAAATGTTGTAATCGCAGGGGTTGATCTATAGCCCTTGTACTGCTCTGAAACCTGTCCTGCAAATGGTTGATTATATTGTTTCAGGTCTCCCAATGCACCAGAACCTCTTTGGTGAATATTTTCCCCCTTCATCTAATAATGAGATAGGGCAGTAGTTATATGGATCATCCCTACCAAGCTTCTTATATATGGGAACAATGTCTGCGTTTTTCCAGGAGAGGGGGACAACATTTGACTTCCATATTGCTTCCATATTGCACTGAAAAACCGGGTAAGTTATGGAACCCAGATAATATGCTCTGATTTATAAAAATCTACTGTAATTTCATCCGGGTGTGGGGTTCACCTGCCTTTTGTCTCAGAAGCGCTGCCTTTACCTCTTGCGTAGTTAGCATCAAGGGCACCCGGTCCAGGGAATCATAGTATGGACAATATAAACCTTGCTCAGTAAAAGCCCTAGTTTCAGTGGACAATCCTTGAAAGTGTTCGTACCATGCCACTTCAAGAATACAACCCTGAATCATTATCTGATCCACAGTAAGACCTGTCCCTATTAATCACCAAAATGTATGTTAGTCCTTGTTGATAATAGAATCTAGCAGGGAATTGCAGGTCTTCCCTAAAAAATCCTCCTTTTTACTCTTAATTTGGCCTTTGTAGTGCCGCTTAGCCTCCATCAGCGCCACTACCCCCCTGAGGCTACGTGCTTAGCACCGACTATCAGATAACATTTGGCCATACGACAATCCCCATCATACTAAGTGAATCTTGTGACTGAGTGTTTTTCAACTGTCCTGATACTAGCAGTAAAAAAAAAACTCTAAATCACTGTGTCAAGTTTGAGTAGGTTGTGACTTTGCCTGTGGAAGTACATATATCAATGGCAAATAAATGTTCCCGAGCTAGCAGAATACTGCTATAAATGTCAGGGAGTAATTCATCTGTATTAAGTTCCTCCCACATGAGGGACTGTCTAGCATGTCCAGCTATAAAGAGTTGTTTTTTTAATCTGAGCCAATCCCATCGGTAACACCAAGCCAGCAATGCAGGATCAGCTATTAATACGAGTGGGCGATGTTCGTTTTCAGGCTGTTATGGGGACCACTCTCAAAAAGTGTTTTTTGTGGGGGTGTCTCCCGATAACCTACCATTATAAGCCCTCAAATTCAATTCCATTAATAAAGTGGTCACCTCTACAACATCCAGGTGTTTCCTCGTTACCTTGGGTTCTGATAACTGTCCCCCATAATATCTAGAGGTTAAATTGCAAATTAATGTCTCCCATTATTAGTGTTTTCAAGATATATTATTGTATTTCCTTCCATAATTCAAACCTCTCTTTGAGGAGGGAGAAACTCCTACTTCCTCCTTCAGGGTCCTGCCGATTTAATACATTAAGTAATAACACTTCTGAGCCATGCCTCAGTTTCAAATGTAATTCTAGGAAATCTTTACGTCCATTGTCTATTGGTCTTATTGAGGGAAATAGTGATGCGTCAATTCAAATCAAAACTCCCCTGCTGGGTCTGCACCTCAACTTGTATCGATAGAATATCATATGTGGCATAGCCGTGTAAATGAAATGCTTCAGTTGCCCAAGTTGCCTGTAGACATTTCACCTCGTTACCGTGAATACATTTTACCCATTCTTCATTAGATAGGTTTTTCTTTCTTTGAATACACCTCCAACCCTGAGAAACCCTCAGTTTGAGTAGCATGGGAAATATCTTCAGTGCTGTGGTGCATGATCTGTCAGTCTGTGTTTCTCAATGGACCTATCACCATTAGGCTCTGAGTTTCCACAAACCTCCCCTGCATTGAGGGACTCAGGGGGGGTGATTGCTGGGCTACATTTCAGGCCCCCTGGGAATGTCTGTTTTGGTTATTGATAGCGTATCAAACTAGAGCAGTATTTGGTCTAGAACAACTGTCAATTTAATCCAATCACTATTTCAAAGCCTTCTCGTGGGATTGATCTCTGATCCATAATTAGTAACCATTCAACACAACCTTTTTCCCTCAGCTCCACTCTTATAATCCCTTGAACCACTATTCGGGCAGGTTAAACGTTCACTACGTAGTATGTCGCTCCTAATACTAGAACAACAACCTTGCCTTTCCCTGAAACAATGCTTGACCGTATTAATAAGTGCATCAATCAGTTCTCTCCCCTCACATTTCATCTTGGGGACATTCACTAACTATACACAATTCTTGTCTCTGGCTCAATTCATTATTTTCACAGGGAGAGTTTGACTGCCGTCATACTTTTTACTAGCAGATCTGTGTGTAGTTGGTAGTATGGATGGAGGATTCTTGCCCACAAAAGCATTGATCAATTTATCGACCTCAGTCACACCATTGGCCATAGTTGGCATTCCATGAATTGTCTCAAAATGACTGGGGTGCCAGAGGTTATATCTTGCCAAATCATTCCTTGACCCGGTGTAGATCTAACCTCCCCAAATTCACCTTTCAGATCATCCAATTCTTTGACTAGAAGCGCATTGTCTATATTTACTTGTTTCTATGATTGTCTGTAATGGTCTGCACCCTTCACACTGTGGTTTTGTCAAAGTTGTATGTGCACCTGCCCCGTTCATGCATTGATGAACAGCTACCTGCGGAGTGGCCTAAGGGAGTATATTACTATCACCAGCCACCCCCCCAGGTTACTTGATGCTAGGGGGTCAAACCTATTCAGGATGGTGACCTCCCTGGGGTAGGACGTATGACCTAAAGTCTAAGGGCCAATATCATTAGCTATAACTTCTCCTCTTGGCTTTATCCCTCACCCCCTCGGCCTTCCTACTTTGGCCATTTTTAACAATTTCAACTGGAACATTGTAACACATTTCACTGCTTTGTGTCAGAGAGTTTGGTACTTCATATATTGGGAGTGTCTTCCCCACATTGAGAAGAGCGGGGGAGTGACTTTACCGCCATTCTGGTTTTTCTCTGCCTGTTCCCTAGCATTAGCTGCATTAATCCCTTTTGAAGCTTGGTTTGATCTCACTTTACTTTTACCGTCCTCAGCCGAACTAATTGCCAACAGCTCACCTGTCATGATCACTGCACAAGTGGATTCCTGCTGCCTCCCCATTTTATTAGCCTCAGGTAGAGATCTATTGCTACTAACTGGAGTTTCAATATCATATAATAGATTGTCAATTTCATTAATCCACCCTCTAATCTCGGGCCCAGGACCTGCCCCCACCAGTCACACACACCTGCACTGCCTTCCCGGCAACCCCGCACTTGGGGACTGTTTTCAGTATCCCTACAGTCCCACTACCAGCACTTGACACCTGATATCTGCACTTACCCTTGCACTGCCACCAGCTGGCTGTACTTTGCTTACTGTTATTTGTTCTATTATCCCATGTACTGCACTGTCCCCTTCCCCTTGCCCCCTGCACTTTCCCCCTTCCCATGCACTTGCGCGATCTGAATGGCACCTGTCCTAGTAGGATTGCTGTCTTCCCTCTGTTCCCCTCCCTTGCCTCGTCGCGCCTTGAATCACTTGTGTATAGGCACGTTATAAATACCATATCATATCAATCATAACATTTGCCACATCAACCTTCCTGGAAAGTTTGGCAAATAGTTTAACCTCTTTAACATTAGGAGGACATTGAGTTGCCTTTCTTTTAGCCATACTTCCCAATGTTACCACAAATGTCAAGCAAAACAGACACTTCCACAATTACCAGTAGTACATATCAATGCTAAAACATGTCTGCAGGTTTGTTACCCCCATATAAAATATACATAAATAATCATACAATGTTGCTGCCAAACAACTTCAAACAAACAATCAACGGCTATTAAAGCAATTAAAATCATGGCCTAGAGTGAATAGATGACACCTGTAATTAACAACTGTAAAAAAAACTTCAGATTAAACAATTAAAACAATTAAAATCAGAGCCTCAAGGTAATAGATGACACCTGTGATTAAGCAGTACAATATTGATACGTTATTATGAGGTGGCCAAACAATTAGAACAATTGTGATAACAGTCTGAATTTTAATAATGGCAACTGTAAATTAAAACAATATTAAACAATTTAATATTAATTAATTGCTGTCTATCCGTGCAATAAAATGACCAAAACCTGCCCCGCTCGCATACAACTAGCCACTCAGTCAGGGGTAAACCTCGGCACACGAATGTCTGTGGGTCGCCATGAAGCATTTTTCCAGCGCCTGTCAAAGCTGGCTTGGGAAATCCAATTCTTAAAACCTTCCAGCCAGGCGATGCCAGGCCCACCCTGTCCAACAGCCCGCAGCAGGCATATGACTTGCGCAAGCCCCGGGAACGCCTCCAAAGCTAACGGGCCTGCCAGTGTCCGCCTCCCGGACCCAGGGTGGTGCAGGTAGGAACATGTAGGGCACCAGTCCTGCTCGCTCAGTTGCAGGTTGCTGGCGAGGCTTCAAATGAGCACAGTCACAAGATAACCCCAAAGGACAAAATTATCTGAAAATAGTCATGAAATAGTAAGTGTTGAACTTTTTTTTAAATGCACCTTATTTTGTGTAATGTCTTTCCTTTCTCTTCTTCCATTCCATCCTGCCTCCTTCACCACTACAGAGCAGCTCTATGTAATCGAGATCCCCAGTACAATTATGTTTCTTCTTTTATTCAGTGATAGTTTTACCAGAAGGTGTAATATTCTTCCCAATTAAATTGTACAATTTGACCTAGCAATAATAAGACACCTTACTGCTTTTTGTTGATTAAACAAAAAACAGGTAAAATGCGTATTGTTTTGCTCAGGACTTACGTGCTGTTAATGCATAGGTGCTACCCACTTTTCCGGTTGTTACTAACCATGGCAGCTTGTTGTCCTGCATCCCAGCTACTGCCACTCACTTTACAGTGGTAGATTTGCTTTCTGCATTTTCTTCAATACCTGTTTAATATGACTGTCAGCACCTGTTTGAATTTACCTATACAAATCCCCTATTTACATTCAGTAGACGTCTTATGGGGTACGTTGAGAGCCCCAGTTTTTGCTCCCAAAACAGAGAGATCTTGACTTACAAAAAAGCAATCGAGAGTGTTTTTTGGTCCAATATGTCAACAACCATTTGATGGCGTCTTGCTCATTGAACGATTGCAAAAAGATTCTCTTGACCTGTTGACAGCTATTACTAAGAACGGCATCCGAGAAGAAATTTCAACTTTGCTTGTCCTGTAGACATTACTTAGGCCATGATGTTTCCGCAAGCCAAAGACATGTTCCCACTCGCATTAAGGTGATCCATCTAGTGCACAGTCCGCAGAAAAAAAAACAATTGGGGAGATAAATCAGTATGGTCTGATACTGTCAGTAGTGGACCATTGGATATTCCTTCACTTTAAATCCCTCTCAAATGTAACCCAAGACGTTGTTCTACCGAAGAATCATTTTGGAAAAATTAAGCAAGAACTGTCAGAAGTACCGGGACTCGATTTGGCTGACTATCAAAAACCATTTACCCATTAACGCTGTTTTGTGACGAAAGTGATGGGTTTGTCCAAGATGTTTTGACTCAATGCCCAGTGATAAGCATTGTCCAGTCTAATACTACCGCATGCTGATAGATTACATGGCTTTGGGTTTGCCTTCATGTTTATGAGTGGTTGCCACCACTGCTTTATTCATTAAAAAAAACTGATGTGTTGGTCCAGGGACATCACGTGAAAGTATCTGGACCACACACAGTGCTTGCTTCATTGTTAATTGATAAGTAATAAGGCATTTCTAATTCCCACCTTACCGGGTATGAAAACATCCTTTTATAGCAGCAAATGTCACTCTCAGTAGATGTTCTTAAACCCTGCTTCTATGCTCGTTGACTCCCTCCAATGGTGAACCCCATGATTGTCTTCTGCTGTCTGAAAGATCTGAAAACCAGGTCTGAGCATTGGTGCGGCTTGACAATATCACGTATCACATTGTTTGGTCCTTTCCTTAGCACTGTGTTGTGCTGCAGTGTATCTGTGACGTAGCCGGGAACGTGAGGACCCAGAGGGACATGGAGCATTTCGGAGCATCTTGGAGGCGTTGCGCAGAACCCTGCAGAGGTCAGCAGAAGCAGTGGACTAGGATATGGCAGACAGTCCCTTATAGGATGCTTTGTTTTAAGCCCCACAAAGTCCCCAGGGCGTGAGAGCCGCCCAGTCCAACACCCTATTATACCAGCTTTTACTTTGAACCTGGTGGAGCTCGTGGGAGAACGAGCTGGACTGTACAGGTACTGGCTAGGCAGAGACTGCGGTGATTGCTGCTTTCCATTTTTCCTTATCTCTTTGTCACTGTTCCCTCGCTGTACCCCCGCCCCATGTCCTAACTGTTCTGATTACAGACCCAGACAGTGCTGTTACCTGCTGTGACTGTAAATGCCCCCTACAGCTTAAAACTGGTCCTTGTAGTGAGTCCTAGTTGTGTGGTGTTACTAGGATCTGCAGAATCAATATCTATCTAAGGGAACGTGTTGAGGGATGCGCTGGGCAATGGCTGAGGGAGCCTTGGTGCCATCTATCTAGTGCGCTGTGTGCTCTAGTGTCCCAGTAGAACAGCTGTGGAGCTGGTGGGCACCTGGCCTTTGTGGATTCTGGCAATTATTTTATTTGAGGCTTAGAGCAGCCGGTGACCAACACAGTGAGTACAAGGGTCTCTGTTTAAACTTAAATCTTTATACCCTTGAAACTCGCTGCATTCTAATTTAAATGAAGAAGCAGACGTATCTATATAAGGTTTGTGTAGTGCCATGACAAAGGCAAAGAAACAGCCTCCTAATTTGGTGCTTCAGCCCTCACCAAAAAACATTATTTCTGCATCCAGGAAAGAAACATCAGTGAACAATGCAGGCGAACCTGTGCAAATCATCTTGTTAATTAATCAGATTGTCACGGTTAGTAATACTGGCAAAAGGGCAAAAATCACTGACTATTATAAAGTGTTTACTGATGGTAGTATTCCTGGCTGCAACAGAAATGCAGCAGTAGCTGGATTGGAATAGTTGCCAAATACATCCCCACTAACCCCACCTTCAAACCTCTGTATACCTAACTCACCCGAAAATTCACACAACCAACACTCGCCCAGCAAACTGCACGCACTTTACCAGCACACCAGGTCTCGCCCCGGTCCAATAGTTACATCAAAGCTCAGCACACAATGTATACCGAACTGAAGCTTCCAACAGCACACCACCTCTCTCACTCTCCTACTCCCTCTTCAACCCGACTAATCCAACCCTGTCCGCCTTCTTGTTTTACAGATCTGTCAGATCGCCTGGGGACCAACTCTGTTGGTGACAGTGCGTGATATAAATACCTTTAACATTTAACATTTAAAAAGCCTGTTGCCTGACAAGGATGGTAAACCCATAGAGACTGTGGTGGGCTCCCCACCGATCGACAACATTAATTCCTTACTCAAGCTCTGCATGGGACTACGGGAACCAGCAGGCAAGATGGGGCACACGTTCACTTCCAAACATAAGTAGAATAATGTGTTTGACACGCAACTCTCTGCCACGACAGATTTGGAATGTAAGCACATGACATTCCTTTTCAAGTGGTAGTGATTCTGATATAGCTTATTTGGCGCAAATCCATTCACCTAGCGTAATTCCAAGGGAAGTTACTTGTTCATCCTTTACTTGTTGCTCTTCTGCTGATGCATTATTCTCTTTAGGCTCCAAGATAGCCAAGGAACAAAATTATCTGAAATACATCCTTGGGTGGATTGTTGTCATTGTTCTTGTAAATTCCAATGTCTCACTCTCCATCAGCGGAGATGTATTTGTCTCTGATTTGTGGGGCATCATACACCAAGAAGAAATTGATGTCAAACAGGACTCAGTGTTGAATGTGCAGGGTGGGGCATTTAGCCTGCAAAACTCAAAGGTCATGCTGCCGCAAGTGGATGAGGTGGTTGAGGCGCAGGCCTGTGACGCATGGGTGTCTCCTAACATAAGCAATCCTGGAAGAAAAAACCAACGCAGGGGTCGTAAGGCAAAGACTACTAAAACAGGCGCCCTTTCAGTAAGTACTCCGTTCTTCGAACCCTCACTAGCCCCAGCGAGGCTTGCCAGTATAGAGCACACTATTCCTGAGGCGGAAGCCACACTTAGACTCACCGCAGTTTCCATCTCGAGACATGCACTTTTACGGGGCCTATGGACAAGTGGGTGCAGCCAGTTTTACAGGCTACACCGAGTGCATCATACCGGAATGCTGCAGAGTGCATTACTGATCCTAATAGGCCTTTTTTGTCTCACCATCAGTGGGTTTAAGTGATATTCAAGAAATATCAGAAGTGTTGAGTGTTGATACCCGCCACTATGCATCCGACACAAAGTAATGTAGCTAAAATAACTCTTGATAAACTCAGAAGAGGGCGATCTCAATCACTTGGAAAATGGCTCAAACGAGAGGAATTTCATCCCACTAAATGTAGCCCATTCTTGAATCAACCATTTCTCTTGGAGCTTTTTGATGAAGTTGAGGCCTTGAAAAACATCTGTTCAGAAGATATAAAATACATTGAACTACCTAAGGCTGACAGTCCAACTAATTGGTTTATAACTAAATTTTCATCTACTGCAGTGGAGTCTCTATTGAGTTTGCACCATTCTGACCTTAGCAATTTAGGCATTCAACTAACATTCTGCCATACATTTGTATCATTGGTACCCCATTTGAATGAGCAGAGTACGAGTAAGGAATTATTTCTGTCAATTGAACACAAATCAGTTGATTATCCCGAAAAGACTATTTTGATGCGCAAACTCAAACTAGTAGGAGGGACACTAAGGAAGTGGCTAGTTGGATTCCCCACACTTTCGCTAGTTGGATTCCCCACACTTTCGGGTGTGAGCTGTATTGAACCGCTCTCAAACTGTCTGTATGTAAATGGTTAACGTGGAACACGCAGGGGCACAATTCTTTTTTAACTAATACTTGGGGCATTTCCACTATCTTGACAAGTGACATATTTCTTCTACAAGAGACTTAGTTGATAGAATCATTCAGTGTTGATGGGTGTAATGTTCATTGCTTTTTTGCTAACCATAAAGGCAAAGGACGTGCCGCGCATGGGTTAGCGGTTGCAGCCAAAACCCATTTTGACACTAAAATGTACATATTTGAATTCTCTTCTTATATGATTTCAGTATATACTACAAGTGATTCCTAATCCAACAGTGTCATGCTGATTGTTAATATATGTGATCTTCCAGACGCGCAGGCAAACAAAATCATCCAGCAATATCTAGATCCTTTGATAGTGGCATGGTTTGATCAGTTTCCAGCTGCAATATGGTTATTGCTGGAAACTTTAATGCACATCTCTCTTTCAAATTCCAGAACTGCAGGTACACGGATGATGCTGAAGCACCTTTATCATACATGATACCTAGAGAAAAAAAGTTGACCATAGATGGGGGAAATAGTGCAACTCAATTGGCTTTGTATGGCTCAATAAGAAGCCAATGAGGGGCACAAACCTGAAACGGACACAGACTAATGGCACTTATTCATATGTTGATGAATTTTTCTTGGATTACTCATTGTGTACATGTTCTAGTCCTGTTCACTAACAGAATTACAAATTAGAGACCATTTCCCAATGTCATGGTCACAAACCCTTTGCAACATTCGTACTTTAAAGCAGGTTGACCCTAATTGTAGGGTGAATTTACAAGGGAACCTCATAATATGGTCAGATACTAATGTCGGAAAGATGTCTGCACTGTTGGACCTTGAATTCCATCTGTTGGAAGCTTGGCTTCTAGGAAATGATTGGGATCTGGGGGCGTTTTTTTTTTTTTTGGATGGTTGTCTAAAATCAAATCCCTTCAGAGGAAATTCTCAGCATCATTAAAAGGGCATCTTTGATATTGCCATAGACCAAAGTAAAAGGCATCATAAAAACGAAAGAACTAAGACTAGGAAACACACCACAAAAACTAGTGCGAGAGGTCCAAATCTCTTGTTGCCCTTGGTACTAAGCATAAAAACTGGCTGAGATGGCACAGACATGGCAGGCACAATGTAACGTGGATGTTTATATTTGGCTTTCTGAAATCCAACAAGAGATTTTGGATGAAGTTGAGGCCTTGAAAAACATCTGTTCAGAAGATATAAAATACATTGAACTACCTAAGGCTGACAGTCCAACTAATTGGTTTATAACTGAATTTTCATCCTCTGCAGTGGAGTCTCTATTGAGTTTGCACCATTCTGACCTTAGCAATTTAGGCATTCAACTAACATTCTGCCATACATTTGTATCATTGGTACCCCATTTGAATGAGCAGAGTACGAGTAACGAATTATTTCTGTCAATTGAACACAAATCAGTTGATTATCCCGAAAAGACTATTTTGATGCTCAAACTCAAACTAGTAGGAGGGACACTAAGGAAGTGGCTAGTTGGATTCCCCACACTTTCGCTAGTTGGATTCCCCACACTTTCGGGTGTGAGCTGTATTGAACCGCTCTCAAACTGTCTGTATGTAAATGGTTAACGTGGAACACGCAGGGGCACAATTCTTTTTTAACTAATACTTGGGGCATTTCCACTATCTTGACAAGTGACATATTTCTTCTACAAGAGACTTAGTTGATAGAATCATTCAGTGTTGATGGGTGTAATGTTCATTGCTTTTTTGCTAACCATAAAGGCAAAGGACGTGCCGCGCATGGGTTAGCGGTTGCAGCCAAAACCCATTTTGACACTAAAATGTACATATTTGAATTCTCTTCTTATATGATTTCAGTATATACTACAAGTGATTCCTAATCCAACAGTGTCATGCTGATTGTTAATATATGTGATCTTCCAGACGCGCAGGCAAACAAAATCATCCAGCAATATCTAGATCCTTTGATAGTGGCATGGTTTGATCAGTTTCCAGCTGCAATATGGTTATTGCTGGAGACTTTAATGCACATCTCTCTTTCAAATTCCAGAACTGCAGGTACACGGATGATGCTGAAGCACCTTTATCATACATGATACCTAGAGAAAACAAGTTGACCATAGATGGGGGAAATAGTGCAACTCAATTGACTTTGTATGGCTCAATAAGAAGCCAATGAGGAGCACAAACCTGAAACGGACACGGACTAATGGCACTTATTCATATGTGGTTGATGAATTTTTCTTGGATTACTCATTGTGTACATGTTCTAGTCCTGTTTCACTAACAGGATTACAAATTAGAGACAATTTCCCAATGTCATGGTCGCAAACCCTTTGCAACATTCGTACTTTAAAGCAGGTTGACCCTAATTGTAGGGTGAATTTACAAGGGAACCTCATAATATGGTCAGATACTAATGTCGGAAAGATGTCTGCACTGTTGGACCTTGAATTCCATCTGTTGGAAGCTTGGCTTCTAGGAAATGATTGGGATCTGGGGGCGTTTTTTTTTTTTTTGGATGGTTGTCTAAAATCAAATCCCTTCAGAGGAAATTCTCAGCATCATTAAAAGGGCATCTTTGATATTGCCATAGACCAAAGTAAAAGGCATCATAATAACGAAAGAACTAAGACTAGGAAACACACCACAAAAACTAGTGTGAGAGGTCCAAATCTCTTGTTGCCCTTGGTACTAAGTATAAAAACTGGCTGAGATGGCACAGACACGGCAGGCACAATGTAACGTGGGTGTTTATATTTGGCTTTCTGAAATCCAACAAGAGATTTTGGACTTATTTCACACAGCATTTATCAAATGGAAGTACATGATTTGATATTATATGATCGTTTATTTATATCGCTCCCATACACAAGTGTTTCAGGGCGCGATTGGAATTAAATGCGGTACTTGAAGAAGCATGGCTGGAACATCTTTTCTCTCTATATTGGGTTGACTCTGTCCAACAACTTAACTCATCCGTTGATGATTCTTTAAGTGAATCTGTCACTAGTTGGCATGTAGACAACATCTTAGTATAGATGCATAAATTGAAGCCATACTCGAACCCTGGCCCCAATACCATCATAAATGTGGTCTTGAAGGCTGAACCTGAATTTTGGGCATGCCAACTGTGCAATATGTTCCTTCGAATCATGACAAGTGGTCTGATACCTAATAGTTGGAGGCAATCCTTCCTGATTCCAGTTTACAAAAGATGTGGCAGGTTGAATCCCTCCAATGAAAGACTACTTGCAATGCTCGATTCTAGCTCTAAATTATTTGCATCTCTGTTATTGAAGCAACTGTTTCAATGGACTGAGGAGAAACATCTCTCTTAGTAAGTTCCAAACATGCTTTAGAAAGGGTCAATGTACGATCAACAATATCTGCACATTACATTATTATTCCAACACAACCTATAGACAATCTAATTGGAAGTTATATATGTTTCATAGACTTCTCTAAAGCATTTGATTCAGTCTGTTTTTGCTATGGTATAAACTTAGAAGTTAGGGCTTGGACCCAATTCTTTTCTATTTTATCAAGTCTCTATACAGTGACACTAAAGTGGCCATTATACTTAATCAAGAGGGTACTCTTTCATAGCAGATAAACACTAATCGGGCATTGAAGCAGGGGTGCATTCTTGCTTGCACCCCAGTTGTTCAATCTCTATGTATCTGATATGGATAGTGCTCCCAACCTGGGGCCATATTATAGAAACTTTGCACTGGTGCAAGTACAACATTTGCACAGTATTAGCACTATGTTATTAGCACTAGCACTAGGGCAATGATCACTAGGCCCCGTGTCATTCAGATTGTGCAAGTGCAGGGAAGAGAAAGGGGAGAAGTGTCAAGAGAAAAGCACCAGGGCTAAAATTGCCTTGGTGCTAAAAGATACATTTTTTATGCATTTTTGCTTCAGGGCAAATATTGCTCTAGTGCTAATATCATTCCATATTAGCAATAGGGCAAACTTTGCCCTGGTGCAACCATGTAGGAAAAATTCATATTATTTTCACTACAGCAATCTTTACTCTGGTGCTTTTAATATGCCAAACTGCACATGTTGAGGTGCAATGGTTTTTTAATGTGTCCCAATTTTTTTCAAAATAGGGCCAACTTTGCCTTTTTCACTTGCACCGGGGCAACATTTCTGTAATCTGGCCCTGTGCCAGATTACAAGCCTTTGCATCAGTGCAAGTGCAAAGTTTGCACGTTATTTGCACTAGGGCAAAGTTTGCCCTATTTTTAAAAACACTGGGACACATTAAAAAACCATTGCACCTCGACAAGTGCAGTTTGGCATATTAAAAGCACCAGGGTTAAAATTGCCCTAGTGCTAAAAAGATTTATTTTTGATGCATTTTTACATCAGGGAAAAGTTTGCCTTAGTGCTAATACCATTCCTTATTAGCACTAGGGCAAACTTTGCCCTGGTGCAAAAATGTAGTGAAAATGCATCTTTTTTGCACTATTGCAAATTTTGCCCTGATGCTTTTTATATGCCAAACTGCCCTTGCCAAGGTGCAATGGTTTTTTAATGTGTCCTAGTGTTTTTAAGAATAGGGCAAACTGTGTGCTAGTGCTAATACCGTTTAAATGTAGCTTTGCACCGGTGCAAAGTTTCTGTAGTCTGGCCCTTGGTGTGCAATTTTCCCCCTGCATTGTAAAAGAAGCAGTAACATGGATCCTTTATTCAGACAATAATGTTTTGATCGATTGCACCACCATCGGTCTGCAGAAGTCGATCAATGCTCTCACTTCTTAGTCCATGCTGAATCATCTGTCCATTAACGAAACAAACTAAAACAAAAATATCAATATTGGGCAGTACACAAACTGTGCAAAGCAAATTAATTTGGAAATTAAATCAGCTGCGTCTGGAGGTGGTTAATAGCTACCTGTATCAAGGGTTATTTATAAAAATCTATGCAGCCAAACCTTTCTATGAAGACCATATTTC
Source organism: Ambystoma mexicanum (assembly GCF_040938575.1). Lineage (NCBI taxonomy): Eukaryota > Metazoa > Chordata > Amphibia > Caudata > Ambystomatidae > Ambystoma > Ambystoma mexicanum. Next base: position 233,371,547 of record NC_090930.1, on the reverse strand, counting down.
CTCCTGAATGTGGAGGAAGTGGGTAAAAATCAAAAGGTTTATTTCACTAAAAGGAGGCAATAATGTATGATATGATATGATATGGCATTTATAACGCAGCTGTACGCAAGTATTTCTAGGTGCGACAAGGCAAGGAGGGGGGAAACATAGGGAGGACAAAAGAACGATCTTAATAGGCCCTGTGTCATTAAGATTGTGCAAGTGCAGATAAGAGGAAAGGGAGAAGTGCCAAGGAGAATGAGGGGTGCAGGTAACTCAAAAGTGCAGCCAGCGTGTGGCTCAGTGCAGGTAACTCAAGAACAAGTGCATCCAACGGGTGGCTCGTAAGTGCTGAGAGAAGGGACTGTAGGGTTGCAGATACAGACCACAAGTGCTAGGGGAGCCAGACAGCAGTGTGAAGTGTAACTGGACATGCTGGTGCATTGGTCCATCAGCAGTGTAGAGGAAGAGAGAACCCGGAAGTGAAGAGGAAGGTTTTCAGTTGCTTCCGGAACCTGAGGTGGTTCTGCTTGAGTATGAGAGAGGCAGGGAGGCTGTTCCAGAAGGAAGCCCCAGACGAAGAAAGAGCTCTGCCCCCAACTCTCTGCTTGGAAAGGCGACTGACCCTCAAAGAGTTCATAAGTGGTTGAGTGGAAAGCTCAAGAAGGGAGATGTTTAGGAAGAGAGAGTTGGAGGTAGTAAGATCCCAGACCCCAAAAAGCCTTGTGGACGAGGCAGAGGGTCTTGAAGAACTTGATCCTTGCCACAACTTGGAGCCAGTGAAGAGATTTCAGAGCCGGAGTGAAACCATCCCTGGGGTTGAGGGCAAGGGCAAGTCTTGCAGTCCTGTTCTGGATAAGTTGCAGAGGTTGGAGAGTAGAGGCAGGAAGATTTAGAAAGAGGCTTTTGCAGTAGTCCAGCCTAGCGAGGACCAGAGCTCTTGAGATAGTGAGCTTCTCTGGGAAAGTGAGAAAAGGAAGAATACCTCTGAGGAGGTGCAGCTGATAGTTTGACTTCTTAGAGAAGTCAGAGATGTGTGCAAAGAAGGAGAGGGCAGAGTCAAAGATGACCCCGAGGTTCTTAGCCTCACAGGTAGAGCAGGAAGAGAGCCCACAGTGCGTGGCAAGAGAGAGAGAGGAACGGAGGGAGCTGGTGCTCTGATGATGAGGATCTCAGTCTTACTGGCATTAAGGCAGAGATCATTGGCGACACACCATTCCTGAATTGTGGTCAGACAATCTGGAAGGAGAGAAAGAGGCGAGGTGGCTGAGGGAAGCCTGAAGAAGAGCTGGGTGTCATCCACATAACACTGAACGTTGGAGCATAAGGAGCCAATGTGGTGGGCAAGAGGTGCCAGGTATTAGTTGAAAAATCGAGGGGAGAGGTAAGAGCCCTGGGGGACACCACAAGTGGAGAAAGATATAGAAAAGAGTAAAAAACACCCCAGTTGGACCTGGGAGGGTCAGTCAGTGAGAAAGGAGGTCAGCCAGGCCAGGGCCAGATCAGTGATACCCAGGTTATCACAGAGGCAATTGAGCAGGATGGCATGGTTGACCATGTCAAAGTCAGAAGAAAGATTGAGGCGGATGAGGACAGAAAGAAGGTTAGAATCAAGGTTGGCCTGCTCCTTGCAGATTTTGAGAAGTTCTGCTGAGTTTTTAGATGCCGCAGAGATGCAGACTTGAATGTGGGCTCTCTTCTTGGCAAGGACAGAGAGTCTGTATTGCCTTTAGAGCAGGCGGCAACCAGTTTGTCAGAGGTTGCACCTGATACCCTCCACTTCCTCTCAGCCACCCTGCACTTGAATTCTGAGGGTGATGAGGTTGAAGTCATACCAAGAGTTGTACTTGGATTTGGGCTTCAATGGAATCCTCATAACAGGGGCAAGTGCATCAAGAGGGTTAGAGATAGAAAGATAAAGGTTAGGCTGTGTCAGGATGTGAGTCAGCCAAAGTTGCAGAATGAGGAGAGAAGGTAGCAGCAAAAGCCTCAGCTGACACACACTTCATGGGTCAGATGACCGAGAAGGTAGGTGGCAGTGCTGGAAATGGCTTGGCCTGAGGGGTAGAAAGAGAGAGGTGGGAGGAAAGAAGAAAGTGATCACTCCAGGGGAGAGGAGTGGTGAGAGAGTTGTAGAGGAGGAAGTCTGAGAAGAACAGAGCATCCAAGAAGTGACCTGCAGAGTGAGTTGGGCCTGAGTGAAGAATAGAGAGATAGAGAGTTACAGAGGTTGCAAAAGCATCCTGAGGACGGGCAGGTAGCATCCAGGTGGATGTTAAGGTCTCCAAGGAGAAGTTGACAGGAAGCGGAGAGGGGAAGAGAGGTCTGCCCACTCAGAAAGAAAGGCTGCGACCTGGCCAGGCAGCCTGTAGGGTACCACGTTATTTCGCTGCAGTATTTTTCATCGCATGATTTTTCATCGCCGTTTTCTTTTCGAAAAACTCATCGTTTTTTTTTTTTTGAGGTGGTTACCCCCTCAAAGCCCCCCTTTATTTTTTTTATTCCCTTACACCCACAACCATATATTTAATGTTTTAACCCCCCAAAAAAAAAAACAATGAGTTTTTTTTCTAAATCAAAATGGCGATGAAAAAACACGCGATGAAAATTACCGCAGTGAAATGCGTGTATACCGCCTGTAGATGGTGGACACAGTGAGAGAAAGGCCTGGAGAGATATAGAGCCTGAAAACCAGGCATTTAAAGCAGGAGTAGTCCTGCATATGAATGATAGAAGCAGGGCTCCACTCCGGGAAGATCAAGGCTACACCCACACCAGGACGGTTTGTTCTGGGTTCAAAGAGGATCTTGTAGGCTTCAGGAAGGAGAGTGTCAAAGCTTTTGAGAGAGCTGGCCAGGAACCAAGTCTCGGTCAGACTGAGTAGATGCAAATCGTGTTCTTCCAGGAGATGGCAGATGTCAGAAGAGTGTTTGACAGCTGAGCAACAGTTGAGAGTCGCAATGTGGAGCAGGTTGCCCCCTTTGAAGGACTTCCATGGAGAGGTACATGTCAGAGGTACGCCCTGCAGAAGTGTTGCAGGTGCCTCAGGATGGGCAGAGGAGGAAGGAGGAGAAGGCAAGGTAGACAGGGAGGAAGAGGTGGTTGTGATAGGGGTGGTGGAGGAAGGAGGCAACAGTGTGACTGGAGAAACAGCAGAGGCCACCGTAGAGTTGTCAGAGGATGGCGGCGGCAGAGGAGCCAGAGGGGAAAGAAGGAACAGCAGGTAAAGAAAGGAAGGTGATGAGGCGCGTGAAGCATCTATCAAAAAGGAGGTTGGCCTGAGTGCTTTGGACTAAGACAATGGCATTCAGGTTAACATTAATGTTGATCTTGGAGGTGTGGGAGGGGGCCAGCAGAGCCTCCCCACAGGTGCCACCATTAATGGGAGAAGAAGAAAAAGGAGAGAGAACAGAGACCATAGGGGGGTCCATAGGCCTGGAGAGGGAACGACAAAGAGGATGTCAGTAAGGGTCTGTCTGGAGGAAGTGCTGGTTTAGGTATCAGCGATAGGGAGGCCTAGGTTGGAGACCAGGATGTCCCTTTTGAGCTTCTTCCTGCCAGACTTAATGAGACAGGCAGGATAGTCGATAGAAAAGCAGTTAGAGAAGATAGGTTAGACAGAGGGCACCATAGAGTGTGCAGAGAGAAAGAGGGTGGAAAAGGGGGAGGCTCATCAGGGAGGCGGGGTTGGAGGAGGCTGTCGCTGGGAGGCAGGCAGAAGGAAACACTAAGAGGGGCACAGAAGGAGGGGGCACACACAGGACAGAACACGGACAGAAAATCAGATACATTTCATAGACACATCAATCACCACAGGAAGCTAGAAGTAAAGAATGGGAACAACAGGAATGCTGGCAGTACAATCTAAACATACAACCCTGGAGAAACAAAATCGACAAGGAACAGAATAATCACCAAAGGAACCTAGAAGTAAGGAATGAAAACAGTAGGAATGCAGGCAGTACAATGTGAGCAAACAACTATGGAGAACAAAACATCAAGAAAGATACACAAGAAGAACAGGGGGGGGGCATGAAGAGTGGAGGGATAGGCCCATGGGGAATGCAGGGAGCGCAATGGTAGAGGGAAGGAGGGGTTGTGCGTAGTTGAGTAAAGAGAGAGCGCATGCAACCTAAAGAATGAGTGTGGTGCACAGGGACTAAGTCTTTTCTGGTGAGGGGTGGTGCAATTACAGTACGCTGGGTAAAAACAATACTTGTGCAAAAATGAGAAGGGGTATCAGGTCTGGGGGGATTGCGTGGAGAGTAGCAAGCTAACTTTCCCTGCCCCTTCTTAACTCCTGGCCACAGACAGGAGGGTGAGGTCATACGCACTCACTGGCTACACCACAAACCCATCACTCAACTCTGCGGCCTTGTCTTGAGAAGGCTTTGCCACAGAGGGTCCGTACCAAGGTTCTTGTAGGCATGGAAACGTGGACGTAGTGAAGAGTGCTACGTAAAGTCGGGCAGCGTCTTCTGTGCACCTGCGTCACTCAACACCATGGCCTTGTGCTGCAAAGGCTTTATTGTAGAGGTAATGTTGTCTTCATAGTGTACTAGTATTGTGCCCGGATTATTGTACTGCCTCTGGTTACTGCCAGAGAGATATGTAGACTGGCTTGAATGTTCAGAAGGTAAAATATTGCGCTCCATTTTAGGTGTGCCACAATCAGTTCCTGTTGAGGCAGCAAAAAGTGAGTTGGGCGTTATGTCAATCAGATCCCACTGGTTAATGCAGCGGTGCAAGTTACATTGCCAGCTCTCCGGTTGTTTACCTGGAGATTGTACTTTAATGGGTCTTCTCGCCATATGGATGGGGGGCCCTATTCTGAACGGAATTCTCAATCCATTAAGGGAAACTGCCCTGTCCCATCTTAATAACATTGCCCTTACGGTTGATCAACTGTTGTCTATCCTGAATGCTGGGCTGTTTTGAAAGAAAGGTTGTGGTATTGGGATAGTGTCAAGACTATAAATAATCTGCAGGGGAAGTAACAATATGGTGAGTTTATTCTTCAGAGCCACAAATTTGGAACCCCTTGTTCCAATCTCACTAAACTTTGCGATGGAAATGCTAAGGAGGTTCATAATCTACCTACGATTTAATATGCTCCCCACTAGGGAGTATACCAGTAGTTGGTTGAATATACCGCTCAATGAAAGATGTTGTAGGCTCTGTAAGTCTACTCTGTAAACTCCTCGCCATATCTTAACAGGGTGTCCTGTTTTACAATCTCTCTACACCAAAGGGTATCGGGATTTGTTACACAATATTGCTTTTGTCACATCAGATCAATTTTTCGAGTTCTATCTATTCTTCTAAATCATTGGTTATTACTGCTGCTGCATTTTATGTATGGCGTGAATTCTTAACTTTACCTGCAATGTATTAATTGGATTTTAAACTTCATTAGATTTGTTTTCTCTTTTAACTGTGTAGGATAATAACGATGCTGCGTTAACTGTTTCTTTTATACATGTATGTGACAAAGGTTATAATTAGTCAAGTGCATTAATATTTTTTTTTAAGACATGCCTTTAAAAAATTATAGACGTGATTATGTCTGCTTATGGTTTTTGCTTCTTAATCACAGAATGGGAAGAGTGTCTGCTAGATATTCTTTGTGTACTCATCAGGATGAGGTAGAAGCATACCAATTACTGAATGTAAATTCTGCCCAGGTAGCCGAATTGACTGCACTTACCCGAGCATGTATCTTGTCTAATAATAAGTCTGCTACTCTGTTTACTGGCTCTAGATAAACACACGGGATGGTTCATGATTTAAGTGTCCTTTGGCATCAGAGAGGTTATTTAAACTCAGCTGTTACCCCCATCCTTACTGGTCCATATGTGTCTGATGGTGCAATCGTTATTGCTCCTCTTTGCCCTCGTTATTGTAAAGGGCAGAGGGCATGACACCTCACAGTCCTTTCCTGCAGCAGGACACTCTCTAGCTGATAATGTAGCTCAAAATGTGACTTTAAATGGGCCCCTGGTTCCTAACAATGTCCTTGTCTGTTTTTTTTTTTTTAATTCAACAGTCACTGATTGCAGATCTTTCCAGCCTGGCTGTGCTGCAAGACCAAGCACCGGAGTCTGAGAAAGAGATGTGATTGAGAAAATCTTGCAAGTTATATCCCCACACAGGTGGGTGCTTCTCTAATGGCTACCTTGTAGAACCTACACTGAATTTACCATAATTGGCTAGATTAGCTCATTCTATTGCACACTCATGTAAAGGGCTTCGATTGTACTATCCCTACTATTGTAGGGTCAGACATATTGTAATAATTTCTCTGTGAGTGGGAAGAGCAGTGAAAACAAAGACATGTGCACATTTGCTTACAGAGGTTTCTTTTCTGATTGTGCAGAAGGATTTTATACAGCTCCCCAAATGTTTGAATTTTGAATACTGTTTGGTTATTTCCTCTGGCTGGATAAAAGCGTATCCCCTACCTGTACTGAAATCACTGTTGCAAAAAATGTTTTACTTGATTTCATTCGCTGAGTTGGGCTTCCTCTATTTGTAGACAATAAAAACCCATTTTGCTGGTCAGGTTTTTCAGGAGATCTGTAAAGCCCTTAATATCTCTCAACAGTTTCACTGTGCTTGTCACGTACAGCCCAGTTGCACAGTGAAAACTTTCTAACAGAGATCTTAAGGTCTGATTGTCAAAAGTGTGCCAAGAAACGGGTTTTAAATGGCCTGAGGTTGCCCCCTTGGTTTTGCTACAAATTCACGATAATCCACACCAAAAACATAATCTATCTCACTATGAGGTCCTTTCTGGGCGCCCTATGCACATGGGCATGTCTTCCCCAATGTTATGATATGATATGATTTATGATATGGTATGGCATTTATAACGCGCCTATACACAAGTGTTTGAAGGTGCGACAAGGCAAGGTGGGAGAACAGAGAGAAGACAGAGACAACCATCTTACTAGGCCAGGTGACATTGAGATCGCGCAAGTGCAGGGGAAGGGGAAAAGTGAAGTACATGGGATCGACAATAAAAATAAATAAATAGAATAAATAAAATCAATAAGTAAAGGTGCGGCCAGCTGGTGGCAAGTGCATGGTTAAGTGCAGACATCAGGTGTCAAGTGCACGTAGGGGACTGTAGGGATACGGAAAACAGTCATTTTGGGGTTGCCAGGGAGGCAGTATAGATGTCAACTGGAGGGGACTTGGGCCTGCAATCAGAGGTTAGCCAGGGGACCAGTGCAATTTCAGCCAGGAGTTCAGCAGGGGAGAGGAGGAGAGAAAGCTGAAGCAAAGTGGAAGGTTTTAAGGTGCTTGCAGAACCGGAGATGGTTCTCCTCAAGTTTCAGGGAGGCAGGAAGGCTGTTCCAGAGGGAGGCTTCAGCTGGAGAAAGAGATCTACCACCAACTCGTTTCATTGGAGAACCGACTGACACTGAGGGAGTTGGAGGCGGATGAGCGAAGAGCTCGAGAAGGAAGATATTTAGGAAGAGAGAGTTGAAGGTATTGAGGCCCCATGCCCCAGATGGCCTTGTCGACCATGCAGAGAGTTTTGAATTTAATCCTCACCGCCACTGGGAGCCAGTGCAGAGATATCAGTCCTGGAGAGATATGATCCCTAGGCTTGAGGCCAAGGACAAGTCTCGCAGTCCTGTTCTGGATGAGTTGCAGAGGGTGGAGAGTAGAAGCAGGAAGATTTAGAAAGAGGCTGTTTCAGTAGTCCAGCCTAGAGACAACCAGAGCTCTGGAGACAGTGAGCTTCTGGAGGAAGGAGAGGAAAGGAAGAATACCTCTGAGGAGGTCCAGCTGGTAGTGTCCGACTATTATCTGAATTTTCAAGGATTCATAGGTGACAACTGACCTATTTGAAGCGGCAACGGTTTCCTTTCATCCGCTGCAAACACGAGATTACGTAGACATCAAGGTAAACCAACAAAAGTCAGCACGGCAGTCCTGCTGGCAAAGTCCTTTACCAATTATTCTCACCACTCAGACCACAGTTAAGTGCCTGTGTCTCCTGTCCTGGATGCGTGCACTGCTGAAAAGTACATCTACCTACTTTCTCCCTCTGAGCCGATTTGCCTGGAACCGTTGCCACAGGAACAGAGAACACAGGACCTGCCTCTCTTTTGTCCATGCCTGATTCTTCATTCTATTCCGGAACAAGAGTGGCGGCTGATTCCACCACTTCCACTTTATGTTCATAGCCAGGTTTTGGAGTATAACCCCATGCTGAAGGAATTGTTCAACATAGTGGTCATACTTCATTAACTGCTGTTCAGCCAGCTCCAGAAGGCGGTGGATCAACCACCAGAGGAGAAACGCACTGTAGCCTCTTCGGTGACCTGCCGCCTGCCACCACTGCATTGCCAGCGTCATCTGCTCCACTCAGATGCGGTGCATCCTTCTCCCGTGTAAGTGCTGCACCAGAAGTGAGTGAATCAAAAGGAAGATGTCTTTCATTTCTACTGGAATTGAAGTGTGTTCTTTTTTTTAAATGTCTCTTCAAATTGATGAGGAGGAAGGGCTATACTGTTGGGAACGTTGCAGTGTGATACCCTACCACAAAGGTATCTGTCTTTCTTACTATACTGTAGTCGTTGGGCCGTTTCTCATCATAAGTGGTTCGCTTATTCTGCTACAGATGTATGGGTGTATTTAATTCTACCTGCCTTCAGCACACCAGATCACATTTTTATAACTGTTTTCTGAACTGACAGCTGCTCATTTTAGTTCTACTGATTCCTTTCCAGAACTGGAAAATTGAGAAAGGGAACGTTTTGAACATAGAATCTCTCTCACTTTCTCTAGATTAGTGCCGGTTTTGTCTTTGTTGAGAAACTATTGCCTTCGGATTGTATCTAAAGTTAGGGCACATACTTGATTATCCCTGTGTTACTGTTAATCTATTCTCATGTGTGTGCCACTGTTAAGCCTTTCTCTTACTGTCACCATCAACACTTTAAACACTACCTGCCATGAGTCAGAAGGTCCTGAGTTGAGGCCCACACCTGGGTTCATAGTAAAACACTTACCTCCATGCAACTTGGAATTATGCCTTCATTCAGGATGTTTCTGATTGCTGGATCTGTGCTCACTTGGCCCACAATGTAGCTTCTGGATTCCCTGTTTCACATGTCCCTTTTAATCTGGGTGATATCTGCAGTGATATTACACTGGTGTCCCCATCAGATAATCTAGAACCCTGTATAGGTTTTCATTCCCAGATGGGGTTTTCTGGCCCTCCGAAACTTCCCACCCCTGGTCAGCTTCCACAGAAATCTGTGCTCCACCACCAATGCTTCTATAATCATGGGAAATAGTTTATGTAGATGTTGATCTTTCCACAAGCATCAGAGTGACTTTCGACGGTGTCACTTTCTTCTTTGACAAAGGAGTCAGCTTTCTTATCTCTATGTATGCTACATATAAGGGAACTCACTTCATGCGTGGTGTCAAGTCAATGCTTACTCTTCCCTGCCCATGGATTGGAGTGGGAGTTGCTACATGGGTTGCATTTTACCTGATACACGTCATTCTCCTGATTTAAGAGAAATTCTGCGCAGGAAAATAGTATTGACGGAATATATAATTCTGGATTGGGTGTGAAGTTGAACCCAGATAGGCTTTCTAAACTGTCTCATTAGCTTGAAAAGGTAGCAGATGATGCCACATAATCTTGTTCTCTGTTCACACATGAACAAGTAGCCAGTTGCATCATGGTACTACTCAACTGAATGGCCTTGGACACCATATTGGTATTCAAAGGGGATGTGTGTCCGTTTGTGGAGTCAGAATGCTGCACTTTCACACGATGCTATGACCACATCATTGACATCATCTCCCAGAAACGTAAAACTCTAGCCACCCTGACTAACTCCTTTGGCTCCTTAGTAGCATCTATTTTACAAACTCTTGTTTTAGCCATAATTCTCCTGCCAGGAATAAACTGTGCATTCCTCTTGGGGACATGTTTTCTTGTGTATAAAAGAAGGCAACATGACCTTGAGGGTTCCTGGGTTGCTGCTCCTCATGAGGACTTCTGAGGAGCTAATTAACAAAGATTTTGATATTTGTGAAGATAGGAAGGAAATTGTGAGTTACTCCTTAAAATGGTCAGTTGAGCTCACCCCTCTCATAGGAACTAATGTAAGAAACAAGGTATAAGAACTGCTATGCATTGTGGAGAGGTTCGTTTGTATGGGATGTGTGTGTATGTGGCATTCTGTCCTGTTGCTGTTCACTTTGTGGTTTCGTTAATTTCCATTGAAGACATTTACCAACCTTCCTGTTTAGATTACTTGTCGACGAAAGATGCTCCTGTCACTTCCCATCATTGTTTCTTGCACTGGGAAGTAATTATCATGAAAGATTTATCTTCAATGGGTAGATCAATACCCCCTCCCGGTTATATTTACCATTACTTTGCATTGCCTGTTTTTCATTTTCCAAACATGATACTGTTTATTTCCAATTTCGCTTTATTTCTTGATTTTGTTTAAACCATTTATCATTATCCGACATTAACCCCGTTTATGTTTACATTATTAATATGTTTTGTGTGATCAGTTTTCATTTTTCTTTTGCATTTACGTTGTCCATGGTTTCCATTTTACATGTACTCTATCAGTGTGGATGTCATCTGCTGACTTTTGTCTTTCTATCATTCTCTCACCTGGGTAGACATGTATGGCTCCCATCTCTCATTGGTCCCCCTGTCTTCTACCTTCTTTTATTCTTCACATTAATCCACGAAAAAAGCTGTCTGGTAACAACGCATAAAGTATGTGCACATCATAACTTTGTCTTTTTATGTTGCTTATTTGTTTATTTTGTAGTTGTCCAAAGTGCTGAGCGTTGGTCTATGAGCACTTCAGAACGATTAATGTGGCGGCTCTTCATACTTCTATCCGCTCAAACTTAATGCAGAAACAGCACTCTTCTGATCACACATAATCAATTCTGTTCATTGAACAGGCTCATTAACTAGTAGCTTTAATTTAGTGTATTCCATAACATGTTTTACAGCTACTTTGTCGAATGGGTGCAAACGCATATGTTCCCCTAGTATATCTTTACAAATGTCATTACAATTTAAAATGATGAGTGTTTAAATAGTTTGCTTTGTATTGTTTGTATGAAAATCCACTTGAAATGTGATAGTGAATCAGTGTGTGATTCTATATCAAATGAATACATTCATTCAACAATAGTTTGTTCTCAAAATGTTCGGTTAGATATTTTATAGTAACATTTTTGAAAGTCACAAGAAAGCATTAAACATATACATAGCATAGTAACGTTATTGAACTATTCTAAAACTGTGCTTCTCACGTAGAAACTTATTTTTTAGCATGCATAGTTTATTCATACTTGTATAAATAATACATAATTTGGTGACTTTTTTTGGTTCATTTGTGTCTAGCTATCAGGGATGAAAACGCACGATGAAAGCGGAGAACATTGCAATTTCTTTTCAGATCCTTCCTACCTTGGGAATGGACGATGGTAATTGTTTTCTCTTATCTTGCAGGACAAGGCAGCTCCAAAGCGCAGCACTGGACTCACGCATGACCCCATGTGGCACGTGTGCTACTGAGCGGCTGCCAGGATAGCCAGCAGTGCAGCTATTCACAATGAAGGAGATAAAAGCTGCTGCTGGCGACTAAAATAGCAGACCTTTGAAGAATGTCCACAATATTACCACAAGCTGGGATTAAACGATTAGCAAGTGCAATATCAAGAAGACAAAACGAAAAAGTAGGCATGTTTGCTTATGAAATTCCTCTAAAATGTTTGGCTCGAACACATTGTTATCAGAGCCATTTCCACACAAAATGAATTTAAACAGACGAATCGGATTTCATATTTGTCCTAATCGTTTCATTCATGTTAGCCTTTAGTCAACATTTATATGACAAAAGAAGGACTTCATTTATAAAAAATAAAAAAAATGTAATATAACGTGCACATATTTTCAAGCATGCCTGTGCTACATTGAGGTGACAGCTGCCTATCCAGTGATGGTTGAACTCCCGGTTGCGGATGTGTGATTTACATACAGCAGTCAACAGAGCAACATACAATAACTTGAAACAGTGGGCCTCATTACGACCCTGGCGGGAGCCGTACAAGTAAAAACGGCACGGCTGCCGCTGGAGTCGTGTTTTTACTGGCGCCTGCCTTTGGGGAATAACTGGGGCATTACAGCCTCGCCGGTCCCGGTAATTCACCAATGCCAGGCACCGGTACAAATTACTCCCCATTCCCATTCGAGTCCCATAGGGGAGGATGGAAGGACCGGCACTGTTCATAACGGTGCCAGTGCTTTTGTCAAAGTCTGCGAGCGGGTGCCGATCCACCCGCCAGGTCAGACCTGGCGGGAGGGACGGCACCTGCCCGCAGAGTTCGGAATATGCCGGTCTGGTAACAGTAGTGCCGGTAGCTTTGTTACCGGACTGGCATACCCATAATAAGGCCCACAGTCTTGAAATGAGACAGGACATGTGTAACTGCTTCCTCAAATACATCACCCTTATTATAATTTTCCTATGACACTGTAGCTAGTACGTTGAAGTGGTTGTCCATCTTTCTTGAGATACAATAGTAGAGTAAATTGATGACAGCTACAGGCACAATCTTACTGAACTGCATAACTTGCTTTTCAAAAACTGTAGTAACATGTTGTATATTTACATAGGTCTTCACTCAGCACTGGCACTCCTTTGTAGTATCCTCTTCCCTGGCCTTGCCCCTGTAATGGTGACTGTCCTGTTGTCATGCCCGTTCTGGGTGCTCTTCTGCCCTGTAAATGGCAGTGGCAGATGGGCAGACCCGATCACAGTCAAATGCCAGCCTGTGTTTAAGGCTCATTGATTCGGCAACATGACATACACCTGTGTGTGCTTACTGAATGGCCTACATTCAAAGGCACAACAGATCCAGAGCAAAATGGGCTACATGCCATCAATATCATTGATAGTTGCCCTGGGCTCCTCTGTTGCCTATACCACATGCCTGAGCCGCCCATCCTGCGGCCAGATTGTGCAGTAGTGCAGGGGCGCCAATGTCCTGTAGGATGACTGGAGCAGTTTGCAGTCTTACACATCCGAAGTGCCATGCACTATCACCCTCCATCTCACTGTTGCTCATACAAATTGATAAATAGTACAGCAGTGCCAGAGTTCTTCATGAGGTTAATGATTAACAATGAGCTGGCTTGGGATGCTTGGGATGCAGAGCCACATGGCCCATGCACACTGTTGTTGCAAGTTGTCTGACTCACTGTTAAAACTAAATTGGCAAGCACCACATCATAATCAAACTGAGTACGAGACAATAAGTGGCAGTGTTCATAAATAAGGGCCAGAGCTCAGCCCTGGCAGACACCCCCACAAATTAAGTAGAGGACAATAGGCATTATTATTTTCGGATAGATTTTGCAATAAGAGGTTGGATCGTCAACACATATCACAAATATTTTTGCCTCAAAACATGCCCGGAGACAGCTTATTTAACTTTTCCACACGTTCTAAAAAATGAGCAAATGCCTTAATAATTTAGAATGGAGAAAACATGTCACAATTAGTATTATCTGAAGACATTTAAGTTGGGGCAAACATAAATCAGACTGTTTTTGTGTACTGTGGTTGCTGCATAACATAAAAAGAAATCTGTTTGCCCCATTTCTTTTCATGTTACTCATCAAACATAGCAAATCCCCCTTGGGCCAGATTATCAAAGATTTGCACTGGTGCAAAAATAATTGGGGCAAATTAATTTAGCACCAATTGTTCTGCTCTGATAATAGAGAATGAAACAAACAAGTTTAGCCACAACCAGTATTATCTAAAAAGGCAATTCCCAGGTCAAATTGGTTGGTGCAGGCTGTTTCATTTGCCATGTTTGCTGTGTGACATGAAAAGAAATGCAGTAGACATTTTTTGTTGTGTGCTTTGAAGCAAATATAGTGCATAAATCAGCCTGATTTGTTTGCTCCATTTTGCATTATTAAAGCATTTGCTCACATTTTAGCACCAGTGCACATTTCTTGATAATCTGGCCTCTGATGTGCAAAGCAATCTTGACAGCTGGGGCCAGATTATCAAACATTTGCACCAGTTCTAAAAAGTGGGCAAATGGTTTGATAATATAGACAGGAGCAAACAGGCTTTGTTGCAGTGCATATTATGTAAATTAATATGTGCACTGGGGTAAAAATAAATCATACTGTTTTTTGGTACTATGTTTGGTGCACAACAAAAAAAGAAATCTGTTTGTTCCATTCCTAATTATCTAAGCAGAACATCTGATGCAAAATGAATTTGCTCCACTTTTTAGCACCAGTGAAAAACTTTGATAACCTGGCCCCTTATCTAACATTTGTACAAGTTCTAAAAAGTGAGCAAATGCTTTGATAATATAGAATGGAGCAATCAGTTTTTGTCACAATCTGTGTTATCTAAAAACATTTGAACTGGGGTCAAAATAAATCATACAGTTTTTTGTACTGTTTTGTACTGTTTATTTCTGAATAAGATACAATTAATATGTTTGCTACATTTCTTTTCATGTTACGCATCAAACATAGTAAATAAAACTGTCTATTTCGTTTTTACCCCTGTGAAAAGATTTTTAGATAATACAAATTGGGGTAAATCCGATTGCTCCATTCCCAATTATGGAAGAAATAAAATCGGTGCTAAATTCCTTTGCTACAGTATTTTTGTACCAGTGCAAAGCTTTGATAACCTGGCCCCAGACTTGCAAAATCATGGATACGTTTGTTGGAATGGGTGGGGTGAATCACAGCTGAGGAAGCACAACTTTTGTATTCTTTGAATTCTGGAAGTCATGATGCTATTCCTATGGTTGAAAGTTGTATACTACATTTTATATTGTTGGTAGCGGGTTTCTAGTTGAGTCACTTAATATGTTGCTGCTTGTTCTCTGCAGGATGTGGGGACAGGGGGATGTTGTTTCATCAAAGGTAGCACGTTTTGCTGCTTTAACTCTGAATGAAGGCTCAACATATGAAGCCTGATTTATAGAAGCAGTTAGAAAGATAGGAGAGATAGAGAGCACCATTGTGAGGACACACAGAGTGTGGTATACTTAACCAGGCTGAGAAGCTGAGAAATGGAGGGATGGAGTTGACAGGAGGGGGTAAGCGCACAAGGAAGTACACAGTAGGGCTGGGAAAAGCAGTGATAGCTAAGGGGGTGGAGGGTAGTGGTGCGATGGAGAGGCCAGCTAGTAGGATATTGAACTAGCAGACACAAAACACTTACATTTGGTTTTCAAATGGCATACATAAAATACCTACATTTGATTATCAAATGGTAGACACAAAACACTGCAATGCAATTATCAAATGGCAGCCACAAAACACCTAAATTCGATTTTCAATTGGCAGACAAAAAACTGTTAAGGATGAGGGCACACCTAAATTCAATTTTAAGACAAGAGCAGTGAAGGCAAGGGAAGTAGGCGATCTGGGGATAATACAATGCAAAATATTGTGAGTAAGTAGTAAAGGTGAGAAATACCAGCTGGGAGAGAATAATAACAATGCAGGAGTGGTACAGTCACAGAGAGATGGCCAGGCAGTGGAGCAAACAGTCAGCACTCACGTAATGTCAGGAGAGGGGGATGCCATAGTCCGAGGGTGCATGAAAGTTGTCACCAGCATCAAGATTAATTTCTTTTCCTGGAATAAACTATCGCCCCAGAGCCCAGCCAGGCACAGACAGGGCATTAGATATGGGCCTTTGGTGAATGGGCCTGCTCCCGCCTCCCAATGCTGCTGATTGGCTGCTGTGGAATGAGGCGGTCAATGGTGGGGGACCAGGTTCAGGCCAAAAGATACTTTCAAAGCCCTAAATGGGGGTGGCCATCTTGAAGAAGACAACAGACACCAGAGCCAATGCAGGATAATGAAAGAAAGTCCTTTATAGCATGGAGTTCAGCATGAGTGCCTGTGTGGTAATTTGCGCCATGAAGAGTCGATTAAACACCCTAATGTTTGCTTTTTATGGTTTGCATGGTTGTCGTCACATATCTGGAGTCAGAATACACTTTCCCTTCCTCATCTTCAAATCTCTGAAGCGCGGCGATAAGGTCGAATAATTCTGCAGCCTGTGCTGAACAATTCTGAAGGCAATCTCCCACTTGTCACTACCTCAAATTAACCATTCTTTTTTAACTTCACAACTGTTGTCCCAGTATGGCATTCGCCAGTCGTTTGGTCCATTTTTGAAGAACCATCAATAAAGAGAACCCTCCCCCCCTCCAAGAGCATTTTCTCTAACATGGGGAATATCATCATAGAATTCAGTATATGTTGTGCAGTCTTGGAGTCATGTACATTGTCGTCCTTTTCTACTGGTTCTCCTATAAATGTTGCTGGATTTACTAGTCTACTTCTAACAGTTTTGACTGCTGGTTTCTAAATATTCACTTTGTATCCAGACGCTGAACGTGTAGTCAATGTACATTTGGGTTTCTCAAGAATGGTAGGGACCCCTAACAAATAAATCATTGAGCATCCCATCATAATGCTGACAGCCTTTTCAATTGTGAAAGCAGCAGCTGCTAATGGGTGTTCACAATGATAATGTCCTTCCATCAATGGGTGTAGAATTTCACTGTAGTAGGCTAGTGGTTTGTGTCCATGTCTTAATGTCATCTTCTGTGCAAGTACTACTGTAATCACTTCTGCATTTGAATATGAGAATAAGATCAAATCTTCATTATAATCTGGTATTCCTAACACAGGGCATGTGCAAATCGCCCTTCTTAAATTTAGTCATGACACCTGCCATGCTATCTTGCTTTTGCCTATCTGTGCTTCTTTGAGTCCTTTTAAGAGTGGTCCGATATATGTACTGTAGTCAAAAACCCAAGCCCTTTAATAAATATATATGCCTAGAAACTGTTGAATTTCCCTTACTGTCTCAGGTTTTGGAGTTTTCATGTTTGCTTCTGCTCTCGCAAGTGCCACTTTTCTTCCCTTTTGAGATATGAGCTGTCCTATGTACAGGATCTCTTCCTGAAAATATTGTAGTTTGTCTTTGTCTACCTTATATCCTTGTTCTGGTAATATTGTCAGTAGTCAAACTGAGCCTTCCATGCATCTTTCGTCTGTCTCCCTGCACACTAGTATGTCATCCACATATTGAATTATCGTGCTCTCAAGTTGTACATTGCCCAAATACATCTGATGGACCCTATTAAAGATTGATGCGGACTCACAATACCCTTGAGGTAGCCTTATGTGTTATAGTCACTGATTTCTATACAATAAGGAATTCAAGTCACGTGAGTCTTCATGAAGGGGAATTGAAAAGAAAGCATTTGGTTAAATAGATTACAGTGAAATATTTAGCTTTAGCTGGGAAGTCACACAATACTTTAGCAGGATTTCGGACCAAAGGAAACTCTACTTCATCAATATGTTTTAAGGGGTGGAGATCCTGAATAAATCTCCACAACCCCCAGTTGATTTCTTTACTGGGTACACAGCCATGTTACATGGGGACTCTGATGGTACTAATATTCCCTGCTTTATTAAAGTAGAAATGTTTTCAAATATGCTGGCATCTGCTTCCCTAGACATAGGATACTGTTTTGCACGTGGCAGAATTGCTCCTGGTTTGAGCTTGATTTTAGCCACTCCCGTTCCACTTAATAGACCCACATCATATGGACTTTTGGTCCATAAGATACTTGGCACACTTTCTAAGTCTTCCTGGGGAAATGATGGTTTCTTTTTTACCCCTTCCTGACGACCTTCGACGAGGGTGGAGGGCAGGAGCCCCCCCCCCCCATCCAGCAGACCACCCGGCAGCAGCAAGTGCAGATCCGCTGCACTGCACACGGCGGCCTGCCTGACTAGGTCTTTCCCGCTCGCCTGACTTCCCCATGCCGGGCGCGACGCGGCCTGAAAGCGAGGCTGAGCCTCGATCTGGGCACCACTAAGCCCTCTGCTTCCGCCGGCAGGCGAATACGCCGGCACACACGAAGGCCTTATAAAGGCGCTATTCTGCCCCCAGGACCCCCCTTCCTGACGACCTTCGATGAGGGTGGAGGGCAGGAGCCCCCCCCCCCATCCAGCAGACCACCCGGCAGCAGCAAGTGCAGATCCGCTGCACTGCACACGGCGGCCTGCCTGACTAGGTCTTTCCCGCTCGCCTGACTTCCCCATGCCGGGCGCGACGCGGCCTGAAAGCGAGGCTGAGCCTCGATCTGGGCACCACTAAGCCCTCTGCTTCCGCCGGCAGGCGAATACGCCGGCACACACGAAGGCCTTATAAAGGCGCTATTCTGCCCCCAGGACCCCCCTTCCTGACGACCTTCGACGAGGGTGGAGGGCAGGAGCCCCCCCCCCCATCCAGCAGACCACCCGGCAGCAGCAAGTGCAGATCCGCTGCACTGCACACGGCGGCCTGCCTGACTAGGTCTTTCCCGCTCGCCTGACTTCCCCATGCCGGGCGCGACGCGGCCTGAAAGCGAGGCTGAGCCTCGATCTGGGCACCACTAAGCCCTCTGCTTCCGCCGGCAGGCGAATACGCCGGCACACACGAAGGCCATACAAAGGCCCTGTTTTGCGCCCTGTTTGGCGCACGGGAGGCGTAGCCTGCTCCCTAATGCTGCCTGACGGACCCATACTACCATGGTAAGCCCAGGGGCTTTTTACCCTACATCTCTTAAAGGGGAACCATCAATTTAACATCTTGACTTTGGTAACCTGCAAGTTTATGCTAACTATGTCCACTGTGCCCTGTGCAATTTAGTCAATTTAGCCATTGCCTATGCTGATCTATGCCCACTGTGCCTTGTGCAATTTAGTCAACTTAGCCATTGCCTATGCTGATCTATGCCCACTGTGCCTTGTGCAATTTAGTCAACTTAGCCACTGCCTATGCTGATCTATGCCCACTGTGCCTTGTGCAATTTAGTCTACTTAGCCATTGCCTATGCTTATCTATGCCCACCGTGCCCGGTGTATCCAGCTCCACATCATGAGTATCACACTTTGCAGCCTGCTATTGTACCTATCTGCAATTATCTTCCACCATAGAGAGGACAGTAGCCCCCCTACTATGCTCACAAGACCTCTAAATTCCACCATGACCACCCTCTCTACTGACACCAGTATGGAACACCCGGATCTGAATCCCTTATCCGAGTTTCCCAGCAACCCATGTAGTCTACTCTGTCGAAACACTAGGCTCAGAGCTAGACTCTCGAAACTTTATGAGCCTCTAACTAGAACCCTACCTCCTAACAATAAAAGATCCAATACCCAGAAGCCCAACACCAACGTCCCCCGAAAAAACAGGAGACTTCCTCCCACTACCCAGACCAAAACTGTACCACCTCATCCATCAAACCACCTACTCAAAGGAGGACTAATAAATGCAAGATCACTGATAGCACATGCCACAGATATCTGTGATCTGATAGTGCTCAACAATCTGGACTTCATCGCCATCACCGAATCCTGGCTGCACAACGCAGCAGGACCCCTACTCTCCCTAGCCATCCCAGAAGACTTTACGATATTCAGGCAAGATAGAACCAACACGCGCGGCGGTGGCATTGCCATCATCGCAAAGACTAGCTTAGATATGAGAACCTCACCTACAATAGCAACTGACTCATGTGAATCACTTACTATCAAACTTCCACTAGCTAGCTCCCAAACTTTGACGATCCACCTCATCTACAGACCACCTGGTCCCTTAGGGACCTTCGAGGAGGATCTCCATAATTCACTCTCCAACAACCTTAAAACCTCTTCACAACTACTTGTCCTAGGGGACTTCAATCTGGGCTTCAATGACCCTTCAGATAAAAATGCTACCATCATTGCCAATGCCCTCTCAAATTTGGGCATGACGCAAAAAACTCTTGAACCTACACATAATAAGGGAAGAATCCTTGATTGGCTAGTAGACTATAATTGCTCTGCCAACATCAAAGCTATTATCCCTCAACCTTGGACAGACCACTTCTTCCTGTCATTTGAACTATCTACCTCCAGACCACCTCCACCAGCCTCCATCATGGCCCCGCCTTGCCCAACAAGAAACAAAAAGAGCATCACCAGAGACAAAGTGATCCCGGCCATTCTACCTACACTTAACGGATTAGCAGATCATCTAGACCCAGAAACACTAGTCAACGAGTACAACAAAATCATGCTAACTACCCTTGACAACATCGCACCCTTGAAACTCAGAAAAAGTAAACCCAAATCTCACCTAAATAAATGGTTTACCCCCGAACTAAAGGATTTGCGACTACTTAAGAGGAGCTGCGAAACAGCATGGAGGCTCACCCCTTCAGTAGACCATAAAATGAAACTAACAGAAATCTCCTCCCAATATAAAAAAGAAATCTATCTGGCCAAACAGAACTCCTTTAATAAGCGGATCTCCAACGCCAATTCAAGCATGAGGGAACTATTCTCCATCCTCAAAGAACTAGAGTCACCCATCCCCATCCCGGATACATGCACCAAAGACAAAACCTGGTGCTCCAACATTCAGCTAGCCTTATCCAATAAAATCTCTCTACTCCAAACGAAAATAACTAAAAAGAAAGCTTCCCTTACTCATCAGTCCAAGCCTAACAACCTCACTACAGACCCTACCCCAAAGACCCAGGACATAGCCACACGGTTCATGTTTTCCAAAACATCGATTCTCGATGTGGAGAAAGTCATCCTCTCTCTTAAGCCGTCTAACTGCCAGGGTGATTCTTGCCCTGCCCAGCTTATAAAAGAAGCAGCTAGAGATCTCTCCCCGTTTATTGCCAAACTTGTCAAATCTTCTTTCACGTCCGGCACGGTACCCACCAATTTAAAACAATCCTGGGTACTACCATTGCTTAAAAAGCAAACGCTAGACCCTCTTATACCCACAAACTACTGCCCCATTACAACAGTCCCCTTCCTGCTCAAAATCCTGGATAAGATCGCCTACAATCAAATCCAAAGTTTCCTGGAACAACATAAACTCTTAGGAGAGCGCCAATCAGGATTCCGTCCACAACATGGTACAGAGACTGCCCTGATCGACCTAAAGGCACAAATAGATGAAATAAGAGATAAAGGTAAAATGGCTCTCCTCTTGTTGCTGGACCTCTCGGCGGCTTTCGACCTTGTAGACCATGGAGTACTTTGCAGCCATTTAGACTCTGCTGCACACTTTTCCAAGGAGGCCATATCTTGGATTGAATCCTTCCTCAGTGATAGGACCATGAGGGTGTTCTCCCCTTCGGCAGCGGCGGACCCAATCCCCATCCGATGTGGAGTCCCTCAGGGCTCATGCGTCTCCCCGACTCTCTACAACATATTCACTAAGCCCCTTTTTGATGATCTGGACCATCTTGGTATAACCTACACCAACTATGCAGATGATACCCAGATTCTCCTCCCACTTTCCGGGGACTACAACAAGGATTTGGCCTTGGTGAATAGGGTGTATATCATCGTCCAGGCATGGATGGCAACCCACGGTCTATGCCTGAACGATGACAAAACAGAGTTGCTCATCCTAGGGACACATTCTAACATGAAGAAACTCAGTCAGGACTATACCTCATTTGAAATTGACGGGAACATTATCAAGGTTTCCAAAGATGTTAAGACACTTGGCTTCTATCTGGATGCCACCCTCTCTTTTGATAAGCAGGTGAAGTCTTTGGCATCTGCCACCGCCTACACATGTAAGCTCATTAGAGCAGGCAAGCATTTTCTCTCCGATAACAATTGCCTTATCCTAGCAAGAGCATTAATCCTTTCGAGGATTGATTATTGTAATGCCCTCTACATCGGAGCAAACAAATCCATTACCCACCGACTTCAAATTCTTCAAAACAATGCCCTACGAGCCGCCCTTGGTGTACCCAAAAGATCACATATTTCAAACATCAGACGTCTAAACAACTGGTTATCCTCCCAAAACAAAATCCACCTCAAAGTAGCATCCCTGGTTCATAAAGCCTTGAACAATGCAGCACCAAGCTATCTCCGCAATAAACTCACAAAAAGAAATCACTCGCGCCCTGCCAGAACTGCAAATGCCAACAGCCTCATCATTCCTAGATTCAGGTTATCTAAGGCGGGGGGTAGTAGCTTCCCGGTGCAAGCAGCTCAATTATGGAACTCATTGCCTAATCCTCTACGCGAGGCACAGCCCTTCCCTAAATTCAGAATCAACTACATCAATTTGCTAAGGACTGCCAATGAATAGCCTATTGGCGCCCACTTATCCTTCACCCCACCCTAGAACATACATTTCATCATGATCTTTATGGTCCCACTCTCTTGTACATAGACTCTCTTGATCATATTTTGTATCTATTCGGCATGTAAACCGCAACTGCTGCCTTCCTGTGATATTTTGCATTCTATTATTTGTATTTTGTATTTATACAGTGTATGTATTCCCATGACCCCACCCTGCAACCTAAGCTTCGCATTTTCTGTACTGCTGCGCCCGGCTACCTTCGGGTTTGGTGCGCATTATAAGTGAATAAAACAAACAAACAAACAAAACAAACAAACCAATGCCATTCTCTGTGGTATTTCTCTATTCCCAATTCTCACCCAATAAGTAAGATTCATGAAAAATACTAACTCATGGTCAGAATATTCATCTCTAAGCAAGTCTTTGTTAGATCTGACCGTTTGTATCCTTCCTAAAGGGACATCACTGTCTTCCATGCTCTTCCATCACCTTCTGCCCCATGAACAACTACCCTTTCTCAATGTATTGCTTCTGCCTCTAACTCTATAGGAATGACCTGCCCCTTCGCATCGTCCATAGGTAGTTTTGGTTTAAATAAAAATACATCAGGTATTCTCAATATTTCCCTGGCAGTCCTGGAAACCACGTCAACACAATAATTACTTCATACAAACATACTGCAATGTATAGAGTCAGAGTTTAAGGTTAGGGCAAAGGTGTATAAATCACATGGTTAGCTCATAAAATTACCTAGAGTTATAATTTTGTCCCAATAGTAAGATTCTTCTCTAGCTATAGTGTAAGATGTACCCTGCATCTTGTGAGTAATCATCAAAGCTACCTTGCAGCTTTGACTAGACTGCTTCTCATAGTTACCACATTAAGAATTTATGATCTTAAATGTGATTCAAACACCATTGTCCTAACCTTAAACCCAGACTCTATGCATTGTTTAATTGTTCTGGGTTTTCTTTGTATTTAATTGTAGATACAGGAAGTATTTTTTCATTGCAATGTAAATTATATATTCTCTATTCAATACATTTTTTTGATGAGATAGTCTGTTGATGTTTTTGTTTTTTAATATAGTATGTTGTTATCAGTTTTTCTATTCTTTTTCCTTTCAATTCATTACATGAACAATGTG
The DNA here is from genome assembly GCF_040938575.1 of Ambystoma mexicanum. Taxonomy (NCBI): domain Eukaryota; kingdom Metazoa; phylum Chordata; class Amphibia; order Caudata; family Ambystomatidae; genus Ambystoma; species Ambystoma mexicanum. The sequence continues at coordinate 233,348,171 of NC_090930.1, read as the reverse complement.
TGGTAAGTATTTATGATATATATTTGGTTTATTTTCGATTGATTTTATTCTTGAATGTTGATGCAAATAATAAATATATAGTGTCCAAGCCTTGAAGATGGACTATGTCTGAAATGCATTTGCAAACACTGTTGGGACACACACATTCTGGATGCATACTGCTTTTTTATGCAATTAAATAATTGAAAAAAGTTTAGACTTTTTGCCTTTGAAGTACTATGAACATCTCATGAATAATCAACTAATATCTGCAACCTGAATATAGAGCAGAGCGTGAGCATACCATAAAATAGGAATGTATTCCTAGCTCTTCCTTAATATAAATTCTCTTACATTCATATAATGTATCTCTGGAGTCGAACATACTATCCTGTTATCAGTTAAGGATATTGTCATGTTCAATTTTGTCATCAAGTCATGTCCTAATATGTTAACTGTCTGCTGAGAAAAACAATAGTGGCATTGACACATCATGTTCACCCATGGAAAGTGGTAATTTGTCACTAAAATGAACCAAACTTGTGGCCCCAGTGAATCCCTGCTCATTCACGGTGCTTCCAGACATTGTGTATTTTCCTTCTCGAACACAGGAATGAGTTGCTCCTGTGTCCACAAGGAACAAAAACGTCTTGCCTCCTATCATTACCCTGACCGTTGGTTCCTCTTTTGGGTCTGTTGTCACAGATAGTACTGAACACATCAAGTCACTCTTTGGGCCTTCCTAGTGTGGATATAAATTCATCCCTGTACCCGTTAAAGGATTTACTTTCCATTGTGACACTGTTGCTTGTTGCACTGGTGAATACTGTGGTTGCTGTTCTTGTACTTGTTGTGCCTGCATGGGTGCTTGCTGTGGATGCCCTTGTGGTGACTGCATTTACTGTGGGATTTGCTGTGGGATCTGCTCTGCCTGCTGTATTTGTGGGCACAATATTCCTGTTATTTATTTTTTATTTGTATTTATTTTATTGTGCATTTATTAAGTGCTTATACAGTAGGACAATTCTGTTTCAAAGCGCCCACAGGGTGACAGGGAGGGAACATGGGATTTAGCAATAAATAGAGTGGAGTGTGAGGAGAAACCTACTATGTTCTGTGAGTCATTCGGAACGAGCAAGTGCAGCAAGAAGAGGGGAAGTGGGAGTGGGGGTAGGTGCAGGAATGGAACCAGCAGCGGATGAAGTGATAGAAGGTTAAGTGCAATGTGACCAGTGGCCGCATTCGGTAGATAGTGCAGGCCTACAGCAATGAGAACAATGGGTGCCTAGGTAAGTGCTGCGAGGAAGGTGGAGCCTGGCTGACTGGGTGTGGGAGGCAAGGACCCTGAGCATACATAAGGGCCCTGGTTGCTAATCACAGTGACTGTGAGATTAGGACAGTGTGCAGTTTCACAGGGGTGCTGGATTGTAGGCCAGAGGTGGACACGAAGGTTTGCACATATGCTGGCCCTTGACAATGGTTTTGTTTTGCATGGGAACGTGTTGTGGGACTTCCTAACGCAGCTCGTTTTGCTTTGCGGGTTGGGTTACTTTGCACTTTTGATTTCATTAATACGCGGTTTGCTCAGAGAGACTTTTGTGCTCAGTTGCAAGCAATCTTATTGTACGTGCATAGTGCTTTGAGGGGTCGATGAGTTTATTCTATAAGTCAGGCACATAGTTTCAGTCACAAGTTTTTATTTATTTGGCAAATTATGATTATAACATTTTTTTACAAATTATTAATGGATTACAGTACAAGTACGATAGGCGTGCTGCCCAGATCAAAGTCAGATAGGATATAAGGTAAAGTAAAGTTAGGAGCATCCATGCTGACAGGCTTTTTACTGTCCTAACTCATTCAATGAAGAAGCTAAACACAGTTTTCTTACTGCAATGTATCCTGCAGCAAATATATTTGAAATGCACTTTCAATCAAAAGTATTTGATGTTGTTCAACATCTCAGCCTTATGCATGGCTTTGTGTACATGCTTCAAAAAAACATTCAGGTGTGCACAGAACATTTTGGTCCAATCTAGAGGTGGAGACATGACAAGTAAGGTTATAGGCCTGACCAAACAAATCCCCAGGCCCTTTATTAATTCCCTAGCTGAGGGATGTTTTAGCTTGTTGTCCATAAATATCAGTGAAAAAACATTGTTAATGGGACATTATGGATACAAGTAAAACCCGCAGAAATTCACCAGTTATGGTAAGCGAAGCAGCCATATCTCGTGCAACTACAGTTCACTGCTAAGACAAAGACCCAGTACATGAAAGATGACATCACAAATGCCATCATACATCACATATCTGGTCTACTTCTTTTTGTTCACTGACATGTCTAGGCTAGTTTTTTATTTTTACTGACAATCACAATTTAAATAATTGAAAAGGTGCTATATATACATTAACCTTCTTATACCTTCTTAAGGTACTTTCCATAGAATTTGATTTGAACTCATAAAGCACATACATGGGGCAATAAGAAGGCCTCAAACACACAATTCATGTGTGCACATGATAATCAGCTCTAAAGTTATTGTCATTTTTTGGTGCTGTTGTTTCTTTCTTCCTTACATTAGTTTCCCTGCATGTGGCTCAAATGTGTATGTGTTCTGGGTTTGCATATGTATTTTTTGTACTAACACAAGTATGTTGTAAGTTTGAAATTGTTAGCTGTTGGTTCCATGTTTAACATTTTGCAAAACTTGGATATGGTAGCATTTATTATTTTCCTATTGAAAATTACCAGATTAAAAATATTGTATTTTCGTTTGGTAAATGCTGCAGCCATTGCCTATATGTATGCATGTTTAGGTACCTGTATTAAGAACAATACTTGAATATAATGTTTTCTTTAGATGAGAACATTTTTTAATACATGAAGTAGTTTATGATAGATCAACTGATCACCCCTGACATCTTGTTACCAACATTATAAACACTACCCCTTGGGGATTGTTCATGAACATTATTTTATTATGTTATGTTATCATCGATGTCATCAATTACATTTGTGATGTCATCTTTCATGTATTTCGTGTTTGTCTTAGTGGTGCAGGTTGGTGGAGTGAGCTATGGTTACTTAGCTTACCATAACTGCCACATTTTTTTTCTTCGGTTTTACTTGTAACCATAACATCCCTTTAACAATGTTTTTTAATTGAATTTCAGAGCTTGTAATTAGTGCAACTTAACCATAACATCCCTTTAACAAAGTTTTTTCAGTGAATTTCATGGGTTTTACAAGTGCACTCTAATTTGCTACAACTTACTAATAATTAACTTACCCCTTTATTGCAACAACTTTCTCCAATTTAGAAAGTTTCACTTTAGAACTCTGCCATTGCGCACCTTCTAGCATCATTTTTAACATTTCTATAAACTTTTAGCATATTTTTCCACTGTTTTTGCATTCGCCAACATTCAAGAATGTCTTACATCATCGCAGACTTTTTGGACAGTGTCATATGACCACATACTCATGCATGGCATGATGACATGTCCACGAAAGCATTCACACTTCGCGAACAGGTGTGTGTTTCGTGAACAGTTCAGAACTGCATTTTTTAGCTCAACTGGGAACTTTGAAGCTCAACATTTGCCCTTGCACAGCTCCTACAACTATTCTTACTCATTATCCGTTAACAATCTAGTACACAGCACACACTTGGAAGAATATGAGGAAAACTGCTATTTATCTAAAAAAATACATCAGCTATTGCCATCCCTCCTCCCCAAGAGTCACCACCACCACCAGCTGGAGGACCTACAAAACAAAAGAAACACAATACTTCAAAAGACAATGAAGAAGACCAAATGAGGTCGAAGAAGTACCTACATCTTGCACCCAGTGAGAATCATGGTTTTGGCATTTCTTTGCCACTGTTGGAAATGTACCAAGGGCTAAAGCTACAAAAGTGAAATGCACTGAAGTCTCAGACAACCTGGGCAGTGCTCCTACTGGACAATCTCCATGCACCACCATATCAAATCCAACCACTGCAATGCTCTCAGAAAGGCTGTTCCTTTCTTAGTAAGTCATAGCCTGTCTTCCTCTACCTAATCTTCCCCAATCAATGCTGTAACCACACAGCCTACTTCTGTGGGATACAGCATCCCATCAGCTACCTTGAAAGCAATACAAGAGGCTTTTGATCCATATCTTTGGAAAACAACAGTACTCTGTTGCAGCACACCGATCTGCAGGGGGGTGGCAATTTAAATGTGCTTTTGAAGCTGTAATCAAGGAGCATGAGAAACACTGTTCTCTACCTTAGATTTCTCAGACTCACAACATCGTCCCCTGTCCACCTGCCCCTCCATATGTGTGTTTGTTACCCCTTCCCTCATTTCCCTCCCCACCTTACTTTCTGGTGTCTCCTGTAAAACAATAAAAACATAAATACAATAAAAACATTAAAAAAGGTTCTTTTAGGAACCACCTTTCACAGTTAAAAAAATAAAACTAAAAAATAAGCTTATAGACTCCACCTACTTTACATTTTTCTGTAAAGTAGTTTGATTCAATAAGATTCTCCAACAGTCCCATTAGCATTTTCTACTATGCTAATGGACATAATGGACGATTTTATACATATTAAACTTCCACCCACTAACTGCCACTTAACAATGTTCTACATATCGTTTGCATCTACATTTCCCATCCGTATACCAAGAAATTGTACATAGTACTCCTATAAATGCACATATGCATTGTACAGTGACAGAAATGAATCAATAAAAGGGGACGTATGGATGGACAAGTGCTCATGGGAGCAAAGGAGGGAAGTGCGAATGGATTCCAAGGTGGGAGGCCACTAGCTAACTGCAGGGGCAGAGGAGTCTCAAGGGTGGGGTACATCTTAACTGTAACGTCCATTTAACAAAGTTTTTTCTGTCAATTGATGTTTCATAATGTTACATCACTGTATACAAGTTATTAATAATTCCTCTTTTACCATGTATGAAACAACTATAAACCACCTTTAACAAACATATTTTTTGCAACACATAGTTATACTAGTCGTTATCAGCACTGCATACCCCAAATGGCAAATCAGAATAGACATTTGTCCTTGCCGAAGGCCAGGCCCTTTGCCCATGGCAGAAAAGTGATATCACCATTTTTTGTACTTACGTTTTGACAATTTCAAAAAATTAAAACACTGGACAGATTTCCAAAAGCATCCTTTCAGTTCCTTGTTCCTTGCACACTTTGCTGCAATCCCGTCCAGCCCTCCGGACTGCAGCTGCAAGCTTATTTTATTTCCCCATTTAAACCTACAGCTTTGCCCATGCCACATGCCCCAATACTGTAAATCAAAGAGTACCAGGCCCATTGTCCATAAGGTAGTTTAGCCACTTAATAACACTTATTAGGTGTGTTTTATTCTTCATGTAAAGCAAGAAGTAAAACATGCAATACCGCAGTAAGTAATTAAATGCAATTGGCAATACTAATGCAGGCAACGTCTAGCCATATAATAACACTTGTCATGTGTGTTTTACCTTGAGGACAAGAAGACAATGTCATGCCACCATAAGAAAAGGTATGCAGATGGGCAGTACTAATATAAGCCATTATACAATGTAATAACAAATATGATGTTATTCTCTTTACCCTTGATGCCAAGTAAAAAATGTCATACCACCTTAAGAAAGTAAATCAAATAATGGTGCTACTAGTAATAAACTTCCTGTCTTCCATGTGAAACAATGTCACAGTCAATATGTGTTCACACCAGAAGATTGCCAACAAAAAGACAAAGAAGACCACCTACTTCCCTGAGTCCTCAGATTGTGCCTTTAACTCTTTGCCACTGGTTCTGTGGAGTGTTAGGGAGAATTCTCAATAATGTGCTTATTTCCCTTAACTTTGGAGACCCCCAGCAACCTTGCTGGATTTCTAGGATTTGATTTATAGGCATTATATTTTTCTAATGTGTCACACAGCACCTTTAGTGCAGTGGCAGAGGTGTGTATTTTAAACTCCCCAAGGTTTAAATACATGCTCTGGGACTGACTACTGTTTCCCAGAGCATGTAAAGTTCTTTACTGGTCTTTTTAAATGTACAGGCCCAGCACACACTATCTTCTTATAGAGTGCTGGAGGGGTTGCTTAGCATCCCCTGAGTCTGAACACTCATGTAACAGTCAGATGCAACCCTTTCCTACGTGTTTTAAAACAAACTACCATGATTGTTCCCGACTGCGAACACCGGTAGCTAAAAATTGAGTCAGCCATGTTTTCCAATATGGCGCCTAAGACCTATCTGCAAAACAGACTCTGGTCAACTTTTTTCGCTGTTTCTTTTAGGAAAGGTCCTTCTGGTGTCCAACTCTGAACGCCAAACCAGGTTTGGTCCCTTTGTTCGTTGGCCTTTGGCTGGCTTCAGTGCTGAAGCCCCCCTATGGTGCTTGAGTGTCTGGGGTGGACAGGATGTGAGAGAAGTGCTCGAAACTCCCTGTGCTCAGTCTCCTAGGAGACCTGAATGCACTCTGGTGTGATTGTCCGGCTGGCTGTCCAGCAAGGACAGCCACCCTGCTGTGTGAATGACAGCCGGGTTGAAATGAATGGGGGAAAACTGTTTAAAGGCAGGCCTCTGGGACTTGGAAAGCAGAGTCGACCACTGGAACGAAAGAACCAAACACGAGCTGAAGGAAGACAACTGCGGCAACTCCTGGTGAACCAGTGAGGCCCTGCTGCAGGTCTGAATTGCATGAAACTCCATCGACAGAGAAGCCCTTCAAGGTTAACTTCTTCCCTTGAGTTTGGTGGGAACAACCAACTCGTAAGCCGCCTGGACACCGTCCCCATACTGGTCGTGCTGTGGAAAACCAGATAGCCAGTGGGAAGGATACCAGTTTGTGGTCTTTAAGGCACTCACACCTTAAACTGACAATTTGCCAAGATTGTGGCCTTTTCCCTGGGCAGTGCAGGAACCTCTCAATGTCCTCCTTCTTGTCCCCACGACTGAAGCTCAGCAACAGCGAGATCTGCAGGAACTGTCAGGAACAACTGACTCAGCTACAGCTCTTCTTCACTTTAAAGGAACTGTGCAAATGCGGTTAGGAAATCTTTTCGGCTGCGGTGAAAGTTTGTGAAACTTTCCCGACTTTGAAGGCAAGTACTTCCCTAAGTACTATTTGTACTATGTATTCTTGTATATCTGGCATAAATCACGATTCTGAAATGTTTTCATGGTTGTAACCAGCTTCATTTGAATCATCAGAAGACCTTTACATCTTTTTTGCAAAATAACTTAGATGTTACTGACCATTACCTTTTATCTCTTTCCCCCTTTACACTTTTTTCGTTTTTTTCCCAAATTTGTTCTCACTTTTTCATCCCTCTTTCTTTTTACTTATCTCACTTCTAAACACACTTCCTTCTATATATATATAAATATATATTTTTTTCTACTTCAGATCCTTTTTCTGTTTCAGACCTTTTATCAAAAATGAATCATCTTTTCAGCTTTTCACATTTCTCGCCATTGACTTTGGCCCAGGCCTATTGAATTGAATTGCTGGTTGTAGTGAACTGAAACCCTTTGCCCTGCCTATGAAAGTATTTGTGCCTTGATTTCTTTTAACCTTGTCTTTTTACCCCTTTTAAAAGTAACTGAAGTGCCATTTTGCCATCATTTCAGGGGAGCTGAACTTGTTCAGTAACATATTGTTTGTGTATTTGTAATATATTAGTATACGATATTGAGCTGCTCTTGCTAGTGTAATGTTTTCCAAATGACTGTGTAAATAAATGTATATCCTTTTCCCAAGAAACCTTAAGTAAATGGTTATTTGAATGACTGTGATTGTTGGCCCTTTGTGTAGCCCCTGCACTGCACACTTTACTCTTGAGATAAGTCTGGCTGCTCAGCCACTTAGACCGCAATACTGTGTAGTATGGGCTTGTTCCAAAGGTGAAATTGTACTGACACTTGTAGTCCTAATTGCATGTAGTGGTTCCAATGGGTACTGTATGTGATTCAGCCTAACACAGATGAAAGTGGCATTCAGTCTGTTCGATGCTCGGAAGGCCCACATAACTACTGGCAGAAGGCATTCAAAACACATTGGCGTCATCACGAGTTAGGCGGGTCCCGGCGCTATTACTGCTGGGGCACCACCCATGCTAATAGTGTTAGCTGGTATGCAGCTATTAGTGCTGTATCAAGGGTTGGGTGGTAATGGGTCTTCCCCATTCCCCATTGACTCCATTGGACCCAATGGGGCATTTTCAGCACAAATAGCACACGCTAATTGCACCCGAAAATGGGCGTTAAATCGGCACATTTACCCCCAGCTTAGAGCTGAGTTAAAAGCTGTCACAATTCCACCCAACTCATGATGAGGCCCATTGACTGTTGGAGAAACAGGTATAAGATGCATAGAAAACCAAGGATGATAATTCAATTTTCTTCATTCCTGGCCAATACCAATTCCTGCAATGCCTGTTGGTAATTCCAATGCTCCACTGATAATGCCTATCAGTTACAACAAATGGTGGAAACCATGTGAGTATGTTTATCAATAAAATATCCCTTGTGAATCCCCTTTTTTGGTCCCTTGCTTCCTACACCCGAGGAAGTTCGGTATCAGTAGGATGTGGACCCTTAACATCATGTTGAAAGTGACCTATTGTCCTAGAATACTGACCTTGGAAGATTGTTTAGATATTATTTGAGTGGATGCTTCAATCTCCATGTTTGCTGCCTGAACATCAGTAGCTAGAATTAGGTGTATTATTGACAGAAACAACTATCTTTGTATGTTCATCACAACTTTTAAATTAGAGAAACATTACATCTATTGTTTAGAAAATTATCTTTAGCGACATTTCATGTAGCCCCACTTCCATAACTTTAAATCTTCATGACATACATTGTTTCATAATTCACCAAAATAGGTGTATGCGCACACTATCCAACACAACCACAACAGGAAACCTAAAATGTTTTTGTATGCAGTTGTGCAAATCGTGCTATTACAGTTCTAATTAAGCATCTTAAGTTCAGTTATAGTCTTCAGAAACCCAAAAAAGATGACACCCAGCAAATTTTGTATAAAAGCATACCCAATGAAAAGTTGTCCTGCATACTAACACATACAGTTTCTCTTTTGTTTTCAGTCGGAGAAGAATCGGGTCTTTGCTCTTTAGCAAGATATTTTGAGGAGATCAGCAGAGTAACCTCTGGATGTCGAAAACTTGATTTCATTTAGAGCATATATCAGTACATCAACAAAAGGGATTTTCTCGTTGAAAATACATCAGGGAACAGCTCGCTGATAGCATTATTTGCCTTGAAGCAGAGGACTAATTTAAAACAGTCCTTAGTATGTGCATATGATTGTCTGTCCTAACCCTTCAATAGACAGCTCAGTCTGAGCTTGAACATGGAATTAAGCTCTTGAATACCAAACACAGGTCACATAATTGTGGATGATTTGGAACATACCTCAATCCCTGAAAACAAACCAAATTTAGATAAATGTCATACACATCAGGTAGAGATATATGCCAAATTGTCACGCACATTTATTACTCTATGGTGCATATGAACAGAAAAGGACAGAACTGCCTTTATCCACCATGGGCATTGACTGGAATGCTTTTAGCACATGGCTCTGAGGCTGTAAACCTGGTATTGAGCCTCTTTTTCCCAACAATGTGGGTCACATTTGTAGAGATCATATAAAACAATGCATTGCCTCCCGACATACATCCATGTTTTGGCATGCAAGTGTTACGTCCCAAACATGGAAGGCGGTTTGGACTGCGTAGATTCTGTCAGCAGAGGGTGCTAGTCATTTATTATCAGTATTTTAGCAGATTCATTTAGAATTACTGCACAAGTCCCATTTGTAGTAGCACTTTAGAGAGCATCACACGTTCAAAGGAGGAGCAGCGACTATATTGTTGATTATATTTAGAGTTTAGGCACAGTATATTTTAAGGGTTTTGTAGCTAGCATTAGTGATTTAAGTGTGCTTTATTTGTATTTAGGAAAACTCAGAATATGATGTTTTGGTAGTTGGTGAAAGGGTGGCTGAAGTGCCAGGTAGTGCCGACATTAAGAAGGATAGATCATGATAGGCAACACTAGCAAATGTTCTGCCATTTTGTGTTATGCCCCTGTGAGTGGTTGAAGCTTCAATCAGTTATATGAGGCCGCATATTGCAGCATCTGTTTAGCTCAATTAGTTGGATGGTATTCCTTCTTCCTTCCAGTGAGTCTTTACACTTAAGGAATGGGGAATCACGGCCCAGATAGTAATTAACAGTTCAAGGCTAGGCAGTCCACAGGAGCTGGGAATAGAGTGCAATTTATCAGTGTTGTTCCTGATGATTAGATTAGTGCAGCAACTGTGAAGTATGCATATTACTGAGAACAAGCCCTGGTGTCTAGACATTGCCATGGTGTTGAACTAGGTTGTGGTTATATCTCCCCCTGCCCTGCCCCTTGAGAAGTGGCAGGTCCATTACAACTACAGAGGTCAAGCTAAATAGAGCAAATATATCTGAGAAATGAATACCCAAAAGCAGTGTCTCAGCTGTGTTTTTTATATCGGCATCTGGATCCCGAGAGAGATAGGGAAGGATGTGTACAAGGAAAGAAACATGTTTTAAGAAGGGAGTCACAAGTGGTGTTGCCAAAGAGTACAGTTGCAAGGTCAAGGAGTCGTTTGGGTCTGGAGTTGCCAAGTTGTGTAGTCTCATAAGAAAGTCCACTTCATTGCCACAGGGTATTGCCTTCATGGTTATCACTCATGATTGGGTCTCTTTAAGGGGCATGTACCTTATAAATTATTTGAAGTTGTTTTGACGAATAGGAAAGTCCACTGTTCCAACAAGTTACCTGAATGTAATGGACCAATCAGAACAAAGTATTTTTTTCTGACTGCACAATTAGGTCATTCGCAGGGGCCTGTACTCATGTTGTCACAGATCATTCATTGGCCAATGGAGTAGTTAGGTATAGGCAAAGTTTAGATTTTGGGATAGGGGATAGCCAATAGGAATTGTGGGGTTAAATTGTATTGGATGCATGTTGTAAATGTCATTTTTGTGATGTTTGTTTTTAAAAGCTGTAACTAATCTGGGTGTGTCGAGTTAGTTCTCACTTTTCAGTTCTACAGTGCTGACTGACCCTCCCTGCTGTATTTGCATGTAATGAAATGTGTTTTCCTTGCAAGAAGTGCACTCTTTATTGACCCTTGGATTGTTTTAATCAAATAAATCAGTTGTTAGGTCTAATTTACACACATCAGAGACTTGTTCTATACAAAGTTTGATTTGTCTGAAGGATTTATCTTAAAAATAAAATACACACATCACATTTATCACATATACATGCTATATTAAAGCATTACTTTTGAGATGTATTTTCTTTAAACATCTTTACAAATAAAACACATTTGACTTGAAATGTACCATACACCAGGTTTTGAAATGAAAAGCAAGGACTGAGAGTAGAAATCCCAAGTTGCATGTTTGACATTAAAGGAGGAAGATTAGTATAAAAACCCATAGACAGGCCATGGGTGTGGTTGATTGTTTGTGAAGGGCTGAATAATGTATATTGAAAGTAGTGAATTGATTCGTATGTTTTGTTTTTCCTTTCAGAAGTAACACAGATAATCTTTCCAACTGGTATACTTGTGATTTTGTTTAGCTTCAAAGACCTTTCATACTACATTGAAGATTGTTAGACCCCAGTGAAGAACATTCCCATCTTTTTTTCTGGGAATCTCCACTAAGATGTTGGTGTTTTGTGATACAAGTACCACTGAAATGCATTCACAAATTCTACAGATAGGAATTCAAAAGATGATGTTGTCTGAACATATGTGAACATTAGGTAACCACTGTTTAAGCACTTATTGGAATTGTATGAAGCGACATGTATGTATGTATGCCTCAAATGCTCTTATGTAACTAAGTAAGCCATCTTAACAGTGCCACGATGCCCGAGGGCAGTTTGGCACTTTACAAATTCAAATAAATAAATAAATAAAATTAGGTCATTTTAAATAGTAGAAAATTAACCCTTTTGATTTGCAATGCCTCGATCTTGGGAATTACATTTACATTAATAATCTACAATACTTATCGATGATGAGTAGATACCACTTTATATCTTTTCTTTACATGTCACTTGAAAGCTGTCTGAATAATAAATACAAACTCTTGATTTTCAACTATAATCTTAAGGGATGCCAGCTCACTTAACTGTCACAGAAGGCACATCATTAACTAGATGCATTAGTAACTGCCATATGAATACATTATATTTTATCCACAAGGAAACATACATAGAATTTCTTCATTTTAAATGCAATGTTAACTAAAAATGAGTGCAGAATGGAAAAGTGTAGACATAAAATGACTACTTAACGCTAAAAACATATGCAATGTTTCAGAGATAAGAGGTATGACAAAGTTCCTTCATTCACAATCGGTAAGGTGTATACTTTTTTGAAAAATGTTTTTGGGATATTCGAGCAAGTTTTAACATGCAAGAAAGAACTGTATTTTTTATGTCTCGTAACCCTGGAAAAATTAAAATCATATGATTCAAAACAGCTCATTTTTAAAATGTCTATGTCACAGTATTTTAAATTGTAAAGTGTTTGCAAGTAATGTTTCATTAGATTCATATGTATTTTGACAAACCTATCATTTTGATTATATCACTATCAATCTGGACTGTGTGTTGAATACACTTAACATGTGACACTCTTTGAGAAAGGTGGAGCCGAAATACTTGAACCTAAAAACACACCCACTCTGCAGTTTCACATACAACAACAATGAGTGATGTGATAGGTGGATTTAGTGATATAACAGTGGGAGAAATACAGATTCAAAAATAGTTAGCCAATTAGAATGATCATGTGTCGCATCATCTCAGAAAAAGGAGAAGGCATTTTGTATGTAACCTTATAACCTTTCAGAAATAGTCAGTAATACAGATCAGGAGATTTGGTAACAATCAGAGAAAGAGGAAATAAGCACCTCTGAAGAAGCAAAGCAAAAGCCATTTATGAAGGCCCACTAAACTAGACTGGAATAAGAGCAGAGGTGTATCAAGTGGCTGGAGGCTGAGACACAACCCGGAAAGAAAGTATGCTTAGTTCCTAATTTCAAGCTATTATTTTTCTGCTGTAATTCTAGACAGAAGAATCTAAGCTTACTCAGGGAAATCCAACACCTGCTGCTCTGTCCGACACCTGCTGCTCAGTCAGCTCTCCTTTGTTCAACTAAATGTAATTCCAATTTAAATAAAGTGAAGCTATTAAGAAATATGTAAAGGTTGCATTCCTATTCATTCTAAATTAAATTGCATAGGATAGCTAATGGTATGAATAAACATTAAAAAGAAAACATAAGTTTTTCAGAAGCAAATGTTCCAACAGGATCTCTGAGGTCTAGTGCACATGTATGTCTCATATTTACAGTGGAATTAATAGAATTTAAATATATTTCTTAAATGAGCATGTTTGCATAGGAAGAGATGGGATTAGCATAATGTGTGATGTATGGAGCTCCTAGACCTGTTGGTATAATCAGATTCCCATTTCTGTTAGTCCATGGGAAAGGTAAGTGTCACTTTTAATCTAATTGTTCTATGTGCCATGAATGCTAAAGCTTCATACAATAAACGCGTGGACTATACGTTAAACCAATGCAATAGTGAGTGGTTTGCAGGTTCTTTATACATTTAACATTTTATGAGCACAGGGTTCTATCTTCCCAAGAATCATTTACAGTTGCCTTTCTGATATTGTCAATGTAAATATATTTTAAACATGTTTAATAATACTGAATTTAACATTTAACGTATGCAAAGTTAATCATTAATATACTATTCAGAAATGCCATTCCTCTTTTGATTTGAAGGTGAATATTTGTTTTGAAATAATTTTGTGAATGCATTGTTTGATTTATTAATTTAGTAATTAGAAAGATAAGGACATGAAGAATGTAAGTTTGCGGTGAGGTTACCAGCAATGCTTCTTGACCATTACTCTTGTAAAGCGAGAGGGGAATTCACCTGTGACTTACATCATCATCTTTAAAAATCATTATAAACACAGACTTGAAATACATTGTAGCAAAAAGCAAAGGACAAGAAAACACGCCTTCTCTGCCTATACCCCAAGACTATGAAACATCCTTCCATTCAGCATCAGATTTGCTCCTACAATTCAGAAAACAACTCAAGACTCACCTCTTCAAGGAATATCTCCTTCTCAAAACCTAGGCAGTTACATTGTCCCTCGTGCCACCTGCATTGCTAGACACCACCCACCCCTCTCCTCCCTACCACCCAGTACAGCTGTACCCCTCCTCTGTGCCCCTTTGTTTCCTGCTCACCACTGTATATCTGTCCTGTTGTTACCTCTGAAAGGTGCTAAGTTATGCATCTGTGCTGTTATATACCTCTGTAAATTGCAATGTTATGTATCTCTATTGCTGTATACCTCTGTAAAGTGTTCCACTGGTTCTCGAAGCTAGGCCTGCGCTCAAGAAACACCATAGTAATAATAATAATTATATTTGAATTAAATTAAATTATTATTACAAAAAGTGTGTGTCCATGCCCTAGAGCATAGGAGTGGGATTGTTGTCATTCAAGGCTATTATACTGTAGTCACCCATGTCCAGAAAATAAATAGTTGGGCAAATAGTTTTAGTGGGGATTGTTAAAATGCAAAGAATAATGTGCTGCCAAATTAAAGTGACACAACAAAGTCATGAAAATACTCTAAAAGATTTCCACTGAGCGAAAAACACTTTCCAGTATTTTGCCCATAGCCCTTGCTTTGGAAGCAAATGGGTGTGTTTGTACTGTGAAAGGCCTGTGATTGGGGATATCAAAAATGATGATGTGGGTGGTGGCATCTGAAGAAAGGAGGAAGATACATAGAAGTGGAAGATGGGTATGAGTAGATTGTTAGAACCCTGTGGTGGAATTTGCATTTGAACGCATGGCTATACTAGTGATTGTTGCCAGAACGCTTGAATCCTGATTTTCTTTGAGAAATTCAATGTTGCACTATGGGTAGTACTTTGGAGGTATCTTTTTGGTCATATTCTAATAGGATTGAACTGACCCTCACATCATGAGACCCGCTAAGCACATTTGATATTTGACAGAAGAGCTCTGTCCCCTACTTACAGACTCACTTAGTGGCCATCAGAGATTTTCAGGAGCCTCTGGATCAATTAAGTCAAACTCATCTCATCTTTATGAATGTGTTGACATTTTTTGCCCAAAAACAGAGACCTCCTTTTCCACTGTGATAATGCAGGAATTAGTTTTTCCAAACATCAGTCTGATTATTCTGAGGCTGATTTGTGGTTCATCCAATGGTTGTGATCAGGGCTACCAAGGATTATCTTGCTTGCGTACCTTCATGTAGGAAGTGTGATTCCTTGTTTGTTGTTTTATTTGAGCCTGTTCACAAGTGGAACACATTTTCAACCATAAAGTATATTGAAAATGTTGGCGTTGTAAGTGGTCTTTTGGAGACTCATGGAAATCCCCTCCCGCTTTTGATCCAGGAGATTCCACATGTGGTTCAGCTATCTCATGTGATGAATTCATGTGCGTCCCCAACGCTGAATTAACTAGAGTGGCAAACATATTCAAGCCAAACTCAATGAGGTTGGTGCACGACAAGTCTAAAACTTGCAGTACTGCTGTACTTGGATCTACTAACTTGAGTTTCTATTAGATAACTATGTTTCTCATCTGAAACAAACTCACAAGAGATTTGCTCTGTGTTGTATATATACATGGCAATGAGTTGCTAACTGATGTACCTTCAGTTTATGTGTACGGTGACAAGAAAGAGCTGACGAGAGTGACAGAGAAAGCGACAGTGGGGTATTCTCAACGTTTGTCCATGAAATGATCAAAAACAAATACCCAATGAGAAATGACTGAATTTATATTGGTCACATTTTATTTTTTATAATGTGGGGGGAGACCCCTGCACTCCCCAGTTCCATCTACCTTCACCTAGTTCCTTACCCAACCCCCATCTATATATTAATAGAAATGTGCAAATATCCCTAACAAATTCGATCAAAACAAATCGGTAATTTCTCATTAGGTAATGTTTCTTAAGATTATTTCTGCAGATACCTTCTTAAGCAAATGATAAGGACTAAGAGAGGGAAGATTAGCACACATGTACTGAACATTGCCAGTAGATAACCATGCATCCTGTTTGCCACTATTGCATTGTGTAGGGTGTCGAAATTACATGGCTTTTGATAACACGTCAGCATGAAAAGTGCTACCTCCATGTATAGCTTCCATGTACATCTGAATGGGGAGATGCCTGATATAATTTTAGGAATTTTTTCGGGGTTTATTTATTATTTACATCCAGAGTTTATTTGATTTGATATACATTATTTAATATTTCCATTCCCCACAATGGAGTTTCAAATGATGGCTTACAAAGAGATGCATTGCCACCATTACCTGGAACACATTGAAAGAATTGCATATCTTGCCTCCCGAGTCATCCTCTCACATATTGCTTGATCTTGTATCTACTGGAGGCCATAACCCTTACACGTTGATGACGTAGTTAGATCTGTAGGACTGGCAGCATATACGTAAGGGTACCTAAAGACTGTGGATATACCTGACACTTTTCATTTGCCATATCCCTGTGTTCTTTAACTTTCTGTGTGTGGCCTAACATTTCTTAAAGCGTTATTTGTTATTTTTTCAGTTGGATTTTTGCAGATACTAAATTATTGGAACAAACGCTGCAATCTAAGACATATAGTAAATGAATGCAATAACCCATTTTAACACGAATTCTCAGGGCATTACCTGAACGATACAACTTCCTTTTACCACCCAATTGCTCACTTTCATATAAATAGAAGCAATATTCTTCGTTTTATTATTTTGACCTTTCGTCGTAACTATATTGGAATTACTTCTGGATCAGCCATTTCGTCTTATTCATGCTTTGGAAACATGCGTGCGACGGGATCTTCACTGTACCGCGAGACAATCATGTGCTTGTCTAATGGCTTTTAACCACATTCCAATACTAGCGCGTGTGTGTTGAAACAAATAAGAGCATTGTTTTAAAACGAGATCTGTACTTGCAAAGTGTTGCTGCAATTCCAGAAGAAGCGTTGCAAAGTCTTGCTGCAATATCAGAAGAAGCGTTGCAAAGTCTTGCTGCAATATCAGAAGAAGCGTTGCAAAGTCTTGCTGCAATATCAGAAGAAGCGTTGCAAAGTCTTGCTGCAATATCAGAAGAAGCGTTGCAAAGTCTTGCTGCAATATCAGAAGAAGCGTTGCAAAGTCTTGCTGCAATATCAGAAGAAGCGTTGCAAAGTCTTGCTGCAATATCAGAAGAAGGTTTTCACTTTCACCATTTATTTGACCGTATCTTGAAAAATACCCCGAGCAGTCTATATATAATTCATGTTCTCAGGTAAATTGAAACATTCACGTTAGAATAAATGATATTTTTCTTTATTTGTTTTATTGTGATTTCTTTTTTTTTTACAAACTTTTAACACATTTTTATACTCCAATTCCATAAAACGTTCTCTTATTTTCCAATTCAACTTAAAAATGTGTTCCTTTAGCATCTCAAAGATGTTTGTGGCCTCTTGTTAATTGATGTTTTAGCTCAATCTACTTTATGGGTTTATTCTTTGAAGAAATTACTCCCCTCTCTGCTTTTTGCAGAGAACTTTAATCGACTGGCTACTCTAGCTCGTTCATACCAGCCTGAGGCCATGTGACGAAGGGCGCATTTTTCCGAATGATGACTTTTCATCCAAAGTTGCTTTGAATGCTGAGGCCCATATTCTCATCTTGGAGCAGTGAAGGTGCTAAACAGCACGATTCACTGCTCCAAAAGAGGACGCCCACTCTCCACTGCTATTCTCAAGTGAGCCCGGCGTCCTCGGAGAGCATGACAGTGATCTGTGAGGATTACGCCTGTTTTAAGCTTTTACGGGCGCAATCCAATCTCGGCAGAATTTTTGTAAAATAACGATATATTCGTTATTTTACAAAAATGCTGCCGAGAACACAGTTCCTATACACCAAAGTGAGCAGCTTCAACATTGCAGGATGTTGAAGCTGCTTACTTTGGTGTATAGGAAAGTGTTCATATACACCCATGTGGTGTATATGATTTTATTTAAAGCGAGCAGCTTCAACGTTGCATCCTGCAACGTTGAAGCTGCTTGCTTTGGTGTACATGAAAGTGTCCATATACAACACAGGTGTATGGACACTTCCATTTACACCAAACAAGGCTTCTTGTGGCACTCCTCCAGTTTAACGGCAACAAAAGGGTACCGTAAATTTGCACTAGTTTAGTGCACATATTAAACTGGAGGAGTGCCGAAAGAATAAGCTTCCAAAAAGCCAGTTTACGAATGTGACGGTTGCTAGTTTGGTTTCCAACCCATCCTAGAAACCGCCACATGTATACCGAAAGTGGCGCATTCCTTCCGACTTCGGAAGAATACGCCACCTTCAGAATAGGTCTTAAGTACCAAAAAGGTTGTTAAGCCTTTTAACGTCCTTTTCGGTACTGAACACCTACATGTGAATCGTGCCCTAAGGGCCCGATTCTCAAGTTGGTGTTAATTACCGAAAATGTCGTAAAAAGTGCTAACGACAATTTCAGTAATTACGACCTATCCTGAAGGTGGCGCAATCTTCCGAAGTCGGACTGATTGCGCCACTTTCAGAATATGGGTGCCGGTTGCTAGGAAGGGCTGAAAACCGACCTAGCAACCGGCACTTTCATTATCCTTCCTTTTGCATGGGTATTCTTTTGGCACTCCTCCTATTTCGGAACTGCCTGAAATTAGCGCCGAAGTACGGTATCAAATTGGTGTTGTACAGGAGGAGTGCCACAAGAAGCACATGCACAGGAGTAGTGCCACAAGAAGCACACAACTGTTTGGGTGTGCAGATGGTGACAGGTGAGTCCTGCACTGCATCTTAGTTTGCAGTAGAGTGCATACTGCCATCCATGGTTTTACTATGGATGGCAGTCTGCAAACAATGATAAATAAATGCAGTGCAGGAACCACCTGTTACGATCTGCACACCCAAACAGCACGTGTTTTCATCTCGGCATTTCGTTAAATAACGATTCCCTCGTTATTTAACAAAAATGCTGCAGAGATTCTGCAATCCGTCTGCTTCCATTAGAAACAGGCGGATTACAGGGAAAGCACTGTTGTGCTTTGCGAAGACGCCCAGGCCCACATGAGAATAGCAGTGGTGCCTTGGCGTCAAGAAATGGCGCAGTGAGTCGTGCTATTTAGCACCCTCACTGCGCCATAATGACAATTGGCCCCTGAGTCTTTTACACACCTTTTCCCTCTGTAAGCCACATTCATTGGTAACCAAAAGCAGCAATTACGGATGCCTGCCTGCCAGCAGTGGCAGTGCGCCAGAAAAAAAGTGCCCCACATTTGCGAATTACACCTTAGCAAATGGTTTCAGTAGTTCCTGTGAGATATTTTAAGCAAATTGTGCACGTTAAAACACCTTTGACCAGCTGACCACTTAGACATTATTTTGAGACAAGAGAAATCAAGCTGGTTATATATAAATTACAATCTCATTCTCTAAAACCTTTACAAATATGGCAATGTGGTTACTTTAATCCACTGTACCACACCATCATATTATGAGTTTGTATGGAAAAACCTCCTGCAACTAGCAAGGTATATTTCCAACACGTTACCTCCCATATAATGTATCAACACTGGTGCAATTATCTCCAACGGTAATTTCGCCAAACCCTGAATGCTATGGAACTCCACTCTAGGGAATTATATCACCTCATAACCTGGCGGATTTACCACCAGCTGCAAAAATCTTTTAAGTTAGTTATAGTTTTGCACATAGAAACACTTGTGTACAGGCAAGTCATGGAACTGTGCAAACTGTATTTTTGCAGTCCAAAGTCTGTGCAAAACGATTTTGTACAGCAAAAATGACTACGCACTGTCTTTGCACTGACTTTGCACTGCAAGAATATATTTTGCACAGTTCCATGAATCAGCGTTTGTGTCAGCAGCACAAAGTACATTTTCAGCAGTGCAAAGTCACTTTGAACCGTGCAAAAAATTCCATGAATCGAGCCCTTATTGACTCTCTCACCACTTCACATCGGTGTCTTGCCCTTTCTTTTGAGCGCCCTTTGCCTCCATGTTCAATATTCAATTTCACAGTCCTAAACAATAAGCAGATATTTTCTTATGCATATATATGTAAATGTATAGCAATAGTGTATCAGAGGAAGCTCCACCTCAGCATCTCATGTCTGTCTGTGTATAACAGACCTCTTGATGATAAGTTTGCTGATGGTCAAATAGTTAGCATCAGGCACTCTGCAGAGCTGGTGTTGCACACTAAATAGTCCCCACATGTTACCGCTGATCAAATGATTCGAAATATGTAGAGAAAACAAACTTCCACATTAGCAGAGATCAACTGAACATAGGCAGCAGGTGCACTAAAGGTTTGAGCAGCACAGCACACATTGGATGATGATCAATATGCAAACAAGATTCAATTCATATTTTATGGTATCTAGGGCCTTACGTTGATCATCATACAGCTGTTCAGCCCAAGCATGTGTGCTGTGAGAAGCAGGAGTCCACCCCATGAAAAACATCAGTCTGGGCTCACAGCTGTCGTTCCATGGACAAGAATGTCCCCTGCAAGTTAGAAATTAGGAATGAACGCAAGCATTCCAGGCAGTCATTGTGTTATCTTACTTGGTTTATGAAAACATCTCAACAGACATAAAATGACTTATTCCCCCTTACCTAAGAGATTTCAGATGTCCACTTCTAATGGTGGAAACACAAATCCTCCCGGTTGAGTCACCCATTCTGCAGTTGCCAAAGTACCAAGTGGACTTTATGACTGAGAGAACTGCTAAGGCAGTTCATGCTAAGAAGAGAGCAGCCAGGTTAGCTGCTGAATGCCTAGAAATGCCAAAAGATGGTTGATGAGTAGGTAGTTCCTAAGGTTTGTACCAAAAAGGAGCCTGAGGAGAATGACAGTTTGGCGTACCTGGGGGAATATATATTTTCTGTGAAGCCATGGCAGAGATCTAGGCTTATCTCTTCCAGAATCTCAGTATTCTAGATCCAAATGAACTATATATTTCTGAAAGCAGCAACATAAAAGAAATACAAGGTCTTTTTACATAGAATGTCCTGATAAAGAAATTGACAGAACCACACACAATAGGAGTCCTGCACTTCCTAATTAAGTGACAGCAGGGTTCAAGTCCTAGAAATAAAAGGTGGGGAATCATTAACATACCTACTGAAGGTGGCATCATAAGAAATTAGCATATGAATGTGCTCTCTGGGGGGACTCTGTTCACCTGCCTGTACCCTAAACTTGAGCTCTGAGTAACAGCCCCCACGGGAATTTGAGGAGAAGTAATCTAATACTCACAGTATTTATTTGCAACTTTCTATGCTAACAGGAAACATGGCTTTGGCCTCAGTGGGCACTGTCACCTCAGACACAATCAATGATAAAGTGGAGTAAAACATCGAATGCACCAATGCTTTCAAATACTTCACGATACGCATCCCCAAACAACAACCTATATGGCCCAGAGTCTTCATCAATTCTTTTTTGGGATATGGGTGGACAGACTATTCAGTTCCCTCTATTGACATCAATGAAATCCCTGTGTGTTTCTTGTCAGGACTTCCAGAGGCAAGTAAAGCCTTTTTGGTTTACTTCCGTTTCTTAGCTCAGCTAGTATGGGGCACTGGTCAGTGTCTATGGCTACCAGTGCAGGGGCAAAACAAAAGAGGGGATGGCTGGAATGTTTAGAACTAATCTTCACCTTTGGCATTGCTCTGGGCAACCCTCCCGACCATCGTTCTTTGCCTACCAACTCATTGCAGAAAGCAGAAAGACCATTTGTAAATCAGGCTTGTTCCCACCTCAAAAGGGGCAGTCCAGCCAGCACAGCTTGGGGGCATCCGTTCTACACGAGACCACAAGCAGCCCCAAAAATGTTCTGGCCTCATTGGGCATTAGTAGTGAAGTGTAGCCTGGGTCTTTACACCCAACAGGCATGGGACCCATGTCTCTGCATACCCGTCCTACTTCGGATGACTACAGCAAAACAAAGGGCAGATGGATGAAAGTTTAGAATGTATCCTAACCTCTAGTATTGTACTGGGCAACCCTCAAGACTATAGTTCTTTCCCTGCCAACCCACTACAGAAAGAAGAAAGACCATATACAAATCAAGCTTGGTCCTATCCTGTTGCAGTTTATTACAATGCACAAGCAAGCCAGGTATCTCCTTCCCCTCCAATGAGTGTGGCGCACATTAAAAACGCTTAGATTTTTTTTATTCTTCATATCCTTTTGCGAAGGCCTCCAACCCGTCTCGCATCCAACCTCCATAAACACCCCGTGTCGCAATGGACTAGGAACCAGGCCGGTGTCTACCAATAAGACATTTATTAATTTATTATTTAATGTCAAATGAGAATAAACAGCTTACATCAGCCACCAATGTTGTGGAAACACAAAATATCCTTTCTGATGAAGCGGTACACTGAGATAACTCAAAATATACACTGCCAAGGATGACCTTTTACTTTTTTAACCATTACAATCAGAGAACAGTTTGAAACCCACCAAGAAAATGAATGCAAACAAACAGGAAAGTTCATGTGCACCAAATGATGCTTGAGTCCCAGCAACCCTCACCTCCCCTTACCCCCACAAACATCCACTAGGCCTGTCTGTATTGGATGGAAAGGCAGTGGCAAGGAGTATTTGTATTTGTATTTTATTTATTTCTATAGCGCACCAGGCCCAGGGGCAACCGGGCGCTTAACTTAGTTACAACAAGATGAAGGCATGACAAGGCATGTGACAGAGTATTACAGGAGTATTACAGGAAGATTTACAAAATTTACAAAATATACATTCAAGCGAAAAGTGGGAACACAATGGAAAAATCGGATTTGGAATATAGTTCACAGAAACAATACGGGGAGCCAGCAAAGAATAACTTTTGTTTGAGGGCACAATGGAAGAATTAAAAAAAATATATATTTATCACAACTGCTGTGGGGAAGAATAGAAAGACAGAGAATGTGTTGTCTTATACTTAAAAAGACAGGTTGGGCTTTTAGAGAATGCTAGTCAGCACACAAGGGGAAAATTGGTTTTAGGATATTCAACACATGGGCAAAGGGAAAGAAAAGGCACATGGAAATGTGTTTTTACGTCACAATGGGGAAAGAGGAACAGAAGGGGACAATTGGTTTTTGGGATGTTGAGCACAATTTAAATGGGAAAGAAAATGAAAATGTAATTTGTTTTCACTGATGCTTAAAATGGCAGGTAAGCTCTGGGAAATGGGGTAGCTCACAAGAGGAAAACGGTTTTGGGTTAGGATGAAAGATGCAATGGGAAAATACAGCTGCAGATGGAAATTCATTTAGCAGGGCACAATTGAAACACAGGGACAAATTTGTTTCTCAGGTCACAATGGGATAAATTATTTTGGGTCACAATATATGACTATACCACTTCACAAAACACTGGGAAAAGATGGTTGGTTTTGAATTCCAACAATACAAATCCTGTGAAATAAATGGGGAAATTGATTTATTTGCTTAGAAAAATACACTAAGGATTTACACAGACAAATGGGGATTCTTCAATGGGCCAATTACTGAAATACAGGCAAATGGGGATTTTTAAAGGGGGAATTGTCTAATGCAATGCTACAAGAATACCGGGCCTACACCCAGTATGGATTTTGGGGTTTAGTTCACCTTACAGGAGAGGTCTCGACTGGACATCGGGATCGTCAGAGCATCACTGCTGGCACAGCCAACTGGTCAGTCAAGGATTTCCTCTTTCCTCCAAGGGGACCCAAGTGAGCTACTAGGTCTCCTGGATCCTCTGCAAGATTAGGCCTCACTGCTAGTGATGGGATATTCCTCCAGATTTATGGTAGCAGCTCACCTCAGGGGTTAGTGGCAAGTGTCCTGATCTGAGGAGGGTGACTTAGACATAGTGCAAATTACATCAATAATGTGTCATACTTCCCGTGGAAGGGATCGGTCACTGCTCCAGAACCCCACTCCCACCTGTGTGCTGATAGGGCCAGAAAATGTGTGAGTACTTTGACACACCAGGGAGGAGAAGACTCCATCATCTCACTTTGACAGAGGGAGCTTGGTCATGTTTTTTAACTTAAAAATCTCACTACCTTGCAAATACCCTTTACCTCCACGTTTTGACAAATATGAATGCATTTTTAACACTATATTTTTCAGTGAATCACATAACCCTCATCATGTGTCTGTAGGACATTCCTGTGCAGAGCTACAGTTTTGGGATGAGCAGAAGTGGCTAGCTGACACCTTTTCAGAAATCCTACCATGACTATTGTGCTACAAACATTACCAATTTTACACAATTAAACTCTTATAAAAGCAAACACGCCAATTGTGTTAACTAGGTGCTTTTATTAGGTAATGTGAAGCACAGTATCTTGAGAACCCCAACACATCCAAGATCTCAGGTTCAACTGTTATAACTCAAGCAACAACAATCTCTCCAAGGTTCAGTGTTCCAATTAGAGCATCATGTCGCATGCTCATTCTAGAATGAACATGGCAAAGTAAAGCATAAAACAAGAGTCATTTATACAACACATCCCCCTCCCCTATTTTACAAAAAAATTATAATTCATGAACACACATATTTATAAATGTATCACTTTAAATGAGCACGAAACAAGTTATCTCTTAATCTTTGCAACTCTGGACATGTTCCAAATTTGCCCACTTTCCAACCCCACAGCATTTCTAAAAACCCGCACAACTTTAATAGGGTCCGTATACAGGGGCTCTCCTTTCTTCGAAAGCACAGCCTTTCTTATCCGAACCCAGTCTCCAACTTTAACCACCGTTCTCTTTTTAGGATTTCTCTCATTGACTTTTTCCACCCATTTTCCTTTACGTACACCCATTCTCTTTTTTACATCTTCCACCACTACATCCGTCTCTCTTCCCTTGCCCAGCCAAGCTGGAGCCACCACTGTATTAGCTTTCCGGCCCCTCATGAGTTCAAAGAGGCTCACACCTGTCTCAGAACCAGGAGCCATCCGCAACGCATACAACCTTTCCCTCACAGCTACTCTTTTATCTAAACCACATGCATTCGCTCCACGGATAGCTTCCATAATACACCTATTGACCCTTTCAACCATACCATTTCCTTGTGGATAATACAGAGGCGTCCTTTTGTGCCCAATCCCACATTTAACCAGATAATCTCTGAGCAACTTTCCAGTGAATTGGGGACCATTATCTGTGAGAATACTACTGTGTAGACCCTCCCTTTCAAATACATTTTCAAGAAATTCTATAATGCGTTGACATGTAACTTCTCTCATGATCTTGAACTCCGTCCATCTTGAGAATGTGTCAACTAAGGCAAGAATGAACTTTCCTCTTCCCATCCCCATGTCAACCGGACCTCAAACATCCATTGCTAAATCTTGCCACACTCCATCAGGTATACTTGTCTTTCCCATGGGTTGAGACAAAGCCATCACATTTTTTCCAGATCTAATACAATCTGTACATGCACCAACCACTTTTTCAATTTCGCGGTCAATACCAGGCCACCAGTAATCCGCTTTTATCACTTCTTTCATTTTACAATCCCCTATATGCCCTTGATGAGCAGATTTTATCAGCTTTTCCTTCAGGCACCCAGGAACTAACAATTTGTCACATCGGAATAATAGCCCCCCTTTCACTGACAATTCAATTCTTACTTCCCATAATGACCTTTCCTCCCCGGAAAGTAATCTTTTCTCCGGCCACCCATTTTCTACAAACATCACTATGCATTTCCACATTTCATCTGATTCTAACACCCAAATCCATTCTTGCTTTTGTATGATACCCTCTGCAGTTACAAAAACCATTTCACTCTCACCACACACATTATTGCTGCCCTCACTTGCCCCAGCCTCCAGTTTCACTCTAGAGGCATGGTCTGCTCGCACATTTTCTTTCCATGCAAACACTTCTATATAGAACTTGTGGCGTTGTAGTCTTGTGACCCAACCGGCAACTCTCCTTGATACCTTGTCAAGGCCTTTACTTTCAAAAATTGCCTTGAGAGGCTTATGATCTGTTCTCAAAGTAAAATCCTGACCCCACACAAAATTCTTAATTTTATCAATGCCCCAATAGCACACCAAGGCTTCTTTTTCCAGCACAGAATAATTAAGTTCTGCCCCTCTCAACATCCGTGAATCATGCATTACGACCACCTCTGAGCAATCCACATCTGGTTGCAACATCACTACTCCTATACCAGTATCACTGGCATCCACTGACAGAATAGATCTTTTCCTTGTATCAAACATCAATAAGGGTTTGGCCATATCTATTTTTATTTTTATATCTTCAAACTCTCTTTCACATTCCCTACTCCAAATGAATTCAACTCCTTTCCTTAACAATGCCCTTAAAGAGGTTATACAGTCAGCATAATTCTCAACAAACCTATGATAAAATTCAATAGTACCTAGAAATGACCGCAATTCAGCTTCATTGCTGGGAGATTTTTCCTTAAGAATGGAATCCACCAGATTCCTTTTTGGTTTAAGCCCATGCTCTGATATCTCATGGCCTAGATATTCAACAACCTGAGTCATAAAAATACATTTTTCACTTTGCAAGGTTATGCCTCTCTCCTTAAAAATATTGAGAACCTCATCTCCCCTTCAATTGTTTCTCATGCTTGCCACATATGAGAACATCATCCTGAAAGCACCAGACACCTTTGACATCTTTTAACAACTTGTCCATAACCTTTTGGAATACCGAAGATGCCGATATTAAACCAAAAGGCATGCGCCGAAATTGATATATTCCCTCATACGTAATGAAAGCAGTCAATTTGCGAGATTCGGCACCTAAATTGATTTGATGGTGGGCACTTGCCATATCTAGTTTGGCAAAAAATGTTGCACTTCCAATTCTACTCAACAACTCTCCCATGTTTGGGAGAGGGTGGCGATCTGCCACAACACACTGATTAAGTTCTCTTAGATCGATGCACACTCTCAAATATCCACTACTTTTCTTCACCACTACCAGAGGAGAAATCCACTCTACCGCCTTGGCTGGCTCAATAATGCCTTCTTTTTCTAATTTTATCAGTTCCTCACATACAGCTTTTCGCATCGACAAAGGTAACGGCCTAAGTTTAGATGCAACTGGTTTGCTTCCCTCTTTTACAACAATCTTGTGAACCATTCCTTTTAAACATCCTACTTTACTCTTGAATACTTCTGGATACTTAAATATCAACTCATGTCTTCCAGAATTATTTCTACACGATCCATGTATATTGGCCACATTAAGTACTTGTTCCTCACTATTAGGGTCTAACTTAATGCATAATCCTCTCTGCTCCTTCCAACCCAGCAATGTTTCTCCCCTTTTTGTGACATACATTTTTCCACAAGTCACTCTGCCTTTAAACTCAAACTTGGCATTACAACGCCCCAAAATTTCTATTTTATCACCATTATACCCAGCCGGCATTTTATCTGAGGGTAGTAATTGCTCTATAGAACAACCAACTACATTCTCAAACACCACGCTGGACATTAACGTGATCTTTGAACATGAATCAGCCAACATCTTAACTAAGTGGCCATTCACTTTTATCCAAGCAGAGGGGTGTTCACATTCATCAGACCCTGAGCACTTTACCATGTGAACAGTAACAATTTCATTCTCAGAAATATCACCTTCCTCAGATGCTGCACCATCATATTCTTCAATGAGAAGAGTTCCTTTTGCACTACCAACCCGATCATTTTTGCAACAGCTCTCAAAATGACCCCATTTCTTACAAATGCTGCAATTCACGCGCCTTCCAGGACATATGGGAGACGTGGACAAATGTCGAGCACTACCACATCTGAAACACAGTCTGTCTTCCCTTTTTATGTGACCCTGGGGACTATCTTTCTGGACGTGTCTATTTACCTGTTCACCACCCCAACCTTTGTTTTGGGTATACTCATAGAGTCTATCAGGTTTGACCTTTTGTTTTTTCTTTTCTTTCACAAAGGCTCCCTTCTTATCATTCACCTTCAGAACCTCAACAGTTGACAATGCCTTATTTTCCTTAACCCCCAATTTGGCTATGCACTGTAAGGTGTGCTCGATGCTTTTTGAAATGCCTATTACCTTCTCTAAATTAGGGTCATCTTTCAACCAAATTTCCTCGCGATTTTATCATTCGCACAATGTAACATAAACTGGTCCCTTATATGTTCATCTAGACTACCACCAAATTTACAATTAAGAGACAAGTGTCTTAGAGCCGTGATGTAATCCTCAACAGATTCTCCTTCATTTTGGAACCTCATGCCTTCCATACTTCTCAAGTACATGGATATACATGAAGATGTAGGAATGTCATGTATATCCATGTACTTGAGAAGTATGGAAGTGAAGGCATGTCACTAGTATATTATCTAGTTAATAGGTATGGATGTATAAAAGAATGAGTGGGTGCAACATTCGTTTTTATTTAAGAATAACTTTTAGATATTAGGCAGGTAGCGCCTCCGTTAGAATTAACAGTAGGTAGTTCCACTGTTTTGACGAGTATTGTCAGGTGGTAGCCCACTTAATAGTGCACTATTTTAGTTATTTTAGTAGCACTGTTTGGGTCATGGAGATTGCGTTTTGTGATGCAACTAAGATGAGGTAGCGCCTCTGTAGGTTTCATGTGTGAGTAAGGTGAATCCTGAAGGTAGCGCCTTGTCAGAAATGTTAATGAGTGGTAAGTGAGAGTTGCACTTATGTGAATGGAAGGGAGAAGTCTAGTGTTTTTGTATGGCGGTAGTGCACTCTTTGCAGAACCTGATTCTCATCCTAAGTAGTAGCTAGTAGAACTCAGATGAAGCGTGTTGCTGTTAGGGGACGCCCTCTAGTTAATACTATGTTAAAGTTGAAGATGCTGTTCAAGGTGAAGAGTTGCATGGTAATTTGTTTATCTTTATGTGTTTTGTGTTAATCCTGGCTATTGTTATCTGGTCAGGGTTTGTTATGGGACTTGTTAGTGCTGCCATATGCTGTTCCTTCCACGACAACTACCTGATTTCTGGATACGTGGTGGATCACGTGACAGGCATACGCTTAGATGCGCAGTGTGCTGCCCCTTAGCCTGAAATGCCAAGTGGACTGCCGGCAGAGAAGGGCAGGGCTCCTATAGGGAGATGTACACAGAGGTGTTACAGCTCCAAGATGCCCCAGCGGCGTCGCCACAAATCCCGATGAGACTTTTCAATGCGTCTCTCACCTCTCTTCGCTTGCTGGGTCAACACAGCTTCTCTCGTCGGCGCCAATCTGCTCCTCTGCAGAACTGAGTGTGTGGCTGGCAGGACGACACTAGGACATGCAGGGTGCCTCTCCACAGCTTCACACGCGGTGAGCGTCGTCACTTTCCGCCAGCTGGTGTTGGGGGTCTCGATGGGGATTAACGTTAAAAAAAAACTGAGCAGGCTTCACCGGAACATTAATCCCACCTTCGTCGCCATTCTTGTAAAAGCAAACACACCAATTGTGTTAACTAGGTGCTTTTATTAGGTAATGTGAAGCACAGTATCTTGAGACCCCCAACACATACAAGATCTCAGGTTCAACTGTTATAACTCAAGCAACAACAATCTCTCCAAGGTTCAGTGTTCCAATTAGAGCATCATGTTGCATGCTCATTCTAGAATGAACATGGCAAAGCAAAGCATAAAACAAGAGTCATTTATACAACAGAAACCATTTCTCCCATTTTACACAATGGACAGTCAAAACCACTCCTTGGCCCTGGCCCCCACCCTTGCAAATTATATGTTCCCGTCTGTGATGTCAAGAGGGGTTCTGTGTTGAGAAAAACACATT
The DNA here is from genome assembly GCF_040938575.1 of Ambystoma mexicanum. Classification (NCBI taxonomy): domain Eukaryota; kingdom Metazoa; phylum Chordata; class Amphibia; order Caudata; family Ambystomatidae; genus Ambystoma; species Ambystoma mexicanum. Next base: position 233,318,143 of record NC_090930.1, on the reverse strand, counting down.
CCAAGAGCTAATGGCCAGCTAACACAAGTTTTATTGCAGCCTGTGTGACCTGGGTCATAAAACTGCAGAGCAGACCTGCCCTTATCTTGTCCACACTGTGAATTCGATCTCTAAGCATCCTATTCTTTGTATATTTAAGCTACAGGCCTCTCTACGTTTCTCGGACAACCATGGAAGGAATTCAGTTTCACATTTGAAGTAATCAAAGCAAAGAAAAATCCATGCCTTCCCCCACGTTAGCCAAAATTGCCTTTTAAATCACATTTCACTTTAAAATGAACTCTTGAAATGCACACAATTTTAACATGTAGAAGTGTCACTGCAAAGTTGTTCACTGCATACAAGGGTTACATGAGGGCATCATAATTACATTTTAATGGCTTTGGTGTACATCTGGCTTTACAGCTTGTCACTTTAGGGGCAAAATCAAAATGTCATTTTGGTTGATTTCAACCATGAAAGCCCTTCATTTTTCTGTAGTGGTTTAAATCCAGTTCAGCATCCCAGCATGACAGAAACATATTTTGAATGGCTTGCAGACACTTTGATAAACGTTACTTTAGTTTAAACAGAAAAATGGATATATTCATGCATTTGGTTCTTTCACAGTAAAAATGCTTCATTTTGCTGCGAAGGCTTGAACACAATCTGAGCATTTTCATTTAATATTCTGGGCACTGTTGTTTCTGAGAATGTTACTTCAGCTCTCCAATAATTTGGCACAAGTCTTTCCCATATGCCAGGTAGTTGGCATCCTTACATGTCTTGATGTTTTGAGGCCTGATTTCACTCCTTTTCGCCTTGCTCTCCATAAGCCTCATGTCCCACATTATTTCAGCACAGTCCTTTTACTTAGGGGCATGTCCCCCACTGACTATGGCCTTTTATTTATATCATCCAGGGGCTATTTCACCCCACAGATTATCCCCTCCTGGCTCTTTGTTGTATTAATGCAGAGAGAAGAGGAAGGAGGGAGTGGGGTGTCGGTTTCACATTGCCTGGGTTCATCCCAGGAATCTCCTTCAGAGCACGCCTGCATTTTGGTTTGTTCCAGGACTCTCCCTCAGGGCACGTCTGATCTTTTGCTGGTCCTGATGGAGTGGTGTTCTGGTCAGCCCTCCACTTATTTCAGATTTTCAATTTTCTGTTAGTTTTTTTTTGTTTTTGATCTGGGCCTTTCCTGTTCCGGCAGTTCCACTTCTGGCCTGTAGAGGCGAGGAGTTATCTAATCTTCCAAGAATAAAGAAGAGATTAAGTTTTTCATACAATATTATTTTCCTTGGTTGGGATGTGAAAGATTGACAACAAAAGAACAAGTGACATATCACAGAATATAACATTACAAGCATTGCTTTACGTGGCAATCATTTGCCAGCACTTCAAAATAAGCATAATTGTCTACTTCCTGTAAATGTGTGATTATCTTCATCTGGGTTCCAATTCTTTACTTTACTCTTTAGATGGTTCCTGGCTCTACCCTCACTGGGTTCTTCAATCAGTCACGAGTTGTGCCTGGGATGACAGCTCTTCAACTGATTGATGTAAACCCATTTCTCTTCTGTTTGTTCTCCTTTAGGGACACAGATCTTATAGGCAACAGGTGAGATTGTATTTACAATTTCAAAGGCGCTGTGACAGGAGGGGAGGAACGTCCACTCTTTGGTCGGGTTCCTTTGAAATTGTACAAGTAGACTCTGTCTCCTACTTGGTACTCTTTCTAAGTGGTCTTTAAATCGTAGTGGGTTTTCATCCCTTCTACCAACTTTTCCAGAGTTCGCTGAGTGTGCGAAAAAGCATGCTGAAGGTGTTTTCGCAAATTCTCAATGTATTCATGGGTCGTGGACAAAGTGATCAAGATCTGCTCTTGGGTTCTGTAGCGCAAATGCTAAGGTAACACCATTTCTCATCCAGTCATGAGCTCGAATGGAGAAATGTATGTCGCCGAAGAATGGTGTAGACCTGATGGCAATCAGGACAAGCGGAAGTTGGATCTCCCAACTAGGCCCAGAGTCTGCCACAAACTTCTTGTGGATGCCCAAAATCATTTTATTGTACCTCTCAACTCCCCTACTCGAGGCTTGGTGGTAGGCAAAGTGGAGTTTTCTCTTTACCCCAAGTATCTCCCACATCTTTGTCATCACCTCACTGGTAAAGTGACTTCTTCGGTCCAACCCAATCCTTTGGAAAAGGCCAAAATGCGAGAACATGTGATTGGTCATCAGGGCAGCCGCTGTTTCTGCCTTGCAATTTGGGGCTGAGAGACATTCCACCCACTTGGTAAACAAGCATGTCACGGTTAACATGTACTTGTTTCCACTAGAAGAGTGAATCGCTGTCCCAATGAAATCTTCTTGCAAATCTGATCAAGGCAGTGTCATTCCCCTTTTCTGTAGGGGAGCTCCATGTGTGAGGGAACTTGGCTGAAATTGAGCACACACAAGACAGCCCTTCAAGTATTGGTTGAGGTCCTGACCCATGTGTGGCCAGTATGCGACCTCTCACAAGATTTCTAAAGTTGTATGAAACCCCTATGAGCGGCTGTGGACACGTCATGGCCGTGACTTAACATCAGGCTTGGGAATGAGGTAGGTACCACCCACTGGTGACATCCAGAGATGGATCTCGGTACCAACAAACTGTCTTGGATTCGGAACATTTTGGAAAACTTCATCAACACCCAGAGATCCTCTTTACCGATGTAATTGAATTCAGTCAGAGGAAAATTCATGGGGTCTTCAATTTGTTGATAAAATTTCCCCATAATCGGGTCCCCTTTTTGTGCCATAATCAAATCAGCATCAGGGGTTTCCCTACTGCACTGGGCAGTTGAGAATTCATTTTGGGGAGGTTTTTGGGACCTGGTGACATCAGCGATCTGGATTTCCCCCAACAGGGACTGGTTCTCTATGAAATCAAAGTGTATGACTCTGGTTTTGGCCAACTGGTCAGCCAAGTTATTTCCGGTTTTGTCTGGTCCCTCTACTTTAGAGTGACCTTTGATATTCTTCCAGTAAATAGTCATTGCATTAGAGGTGACCAGATCATCAATGGATTGTATTAATTTCCCATGATTGAGCGGTTTGTGGTCTGCACACAGCATGCCTTGGTTTTTCCAATTCATCAGGTGTGCCACAAACCCATTCCTGACATAATCTGAATCAGTGATTATGACCAGTTTGTGGAGTTGGTGTTGCACAGCAGTGAGGGTGGCTTGATGTACCGCTAACAACTTTGGACTACTTCGGGGACCGATCTTGTACCCAGCAGCGGGCTCCGGGGCATTTCCAATGCCAGCCACCAGTTATTTTTACCCGTGGTTTTCAACATGGTAGGGGCACCCATCCACATAAACTATGGGTATCCCTTGGCACATGTCTTCCTCATAGACTTTGTGTGGGGAAGTAAGGTATGCCTCCATGTTGTCTTGCGTTTTTAGATTTTCGTCCTTGAGACAGTCTTCTTGAGCACAATCATGCAAGTCACCCAAACCTTGTGCGAGGGGACTCTTCTGGTTTTGCCCATATCTGACTTCCACAGGAAAGCCTTGGATGGACAGAATCCAGGAAGCAATTCTAGAATTACTCACGTTCCCTGTTTGGATTCAGTCACTTTGGAGATATTGCAAGTGCTGGTGAGTCTCGACAATGTGCTTCCCCTGGATGAATGGGCGTTATTTCTTCAATGCCCATATCGTTGCCAGGAGTGCCTTTTCATAATCGTTGAATTTTTCCTCCACAGAAGACAAAGTCTTGCTCGCATACGAGATGACTTTGTTGACCGTGTCATGCTTCTGGTATAATACTGCTGTCAAGCAAGTATTTGTTAAACCTGTCTCCAAGAAGAACTCCATGTTTTTGATGTGGTAAGCTAAACAAGGCACTTGGGAAAGGCTTCTCTTGAGTTGTTTCACTGACTCGGATTGTTCTGGACTCCACTCCCACTTGACCCCGGCATTTAGTAAATGGACCAACGGTCTTGTGACCTCTGTGTAGTCCTCTATGAACTTTCTACTATAATTAGTAAGTCCAAGAAGGCTTCTAGGTTCATGCAGCCGAGTCATAGTGCTTTTAATTTCAGTAAGATGTCCACCTTTTTCATCAGAGGACTGAGACACTCAGGGGTAATTGCATTCCCTAGGAAGTTCACGCAGGTCTTACACCACTGGAAGGACAGTTTTGCTCTGGATTTCTTCAAATGGGTCAGACATAGCATATTTCAGCTATGTGTTCCTCCACAGTTGAGCTTTTGATTTTAACATTATCTACATAGGCCAGGTTTTCCCTTTCGCCCAAGGGCATGGCCTTATGCAGAAAGATGTTAAATTAATTGCCAGAGTTTATGTATTCAAAGTGGTTCCGGTCCACGTTTACTGCTGCCCCCCAAAAGTAAAGGCAAGCTTGTACTGGTGTTCTCTACTCACGGGTACTGTCCAGTAACCGTTGGTCAGTTCAATTGTGGTATACACTTTTGATCCTTGGATCTGGGCCACTCCTTGATTGATGAAGGGAAGAGGCCATCTCAACATGTGGATCCATTTCTTTAACTCCATAAGGTCTCCATTGGCCATTGAGTTTGAGTATCCCCAGTACCCGGTTGTTAAAGGTACCGTAGATTGGACGAATTATCCCACAGGATTCTAAGTTCTTTATAATCTCCGTAAGTGACTTCATAGACATGAGAGGCAACCAATATTGCTTCATGAATATGGGAGCCATTCCATGATCCGTTGGTATGGAGGTGGAATGTATCTCGGTGCGACCACAGTCGTACAAGTCCACGGCAAAGAACTCAGGTTTTGCAAATTCCGCGGTATCCTCCAGTTGAATGGAGATATTGGTTGTTATGGTTTTGGCCTGGACAGGATCTTTCAAGGAGGGAAGGTAGTCACTGTTGACTTGAAATACCAATGCATCCTTCCTGTTGTCACAGGTTACCTCTTCACCAACATAAGGGCAGGAAGAGTAGACCAAGAAATTCGCCCCTTGCTGGGTGAAAATCTTTTCTGGAAGTATGCCGTCGTCACAGTGGTAACAGTCATTTGGAATTGGTCCCATGATCTCATTCCCTAAGTCAATGGAAAAATGTTGGGCATCAACTGCCATTCCAATAAGGGTGTCTGCTCCCAGAGTGATACTTCTAGTGTCGCTGTTATCCACTAGTATTCAAATGGTGTTGTGTTCTAGGTCAACTAGTGGTGTTGGGTTCAAATACAACCCTTGCTGTTGGAGGTGATAATTGAAATTTTTGATAAGCGTCCTGGTTTTTGAGGCTCTGTACTCACTTAATTTTTAGGGGAATGGTGAGTTGTTGTACCAGTCCTCGGATGGTGACTTCTTCTCCTGTTTGAACTTCAACTGCATACAGCAGCAATTGGGCTGACCGAAATGCTCTCTCAGGATTGTCAAAGCCCATGGGGTTACCCAACAATCGGGACCAGGCTTTGTAGTTAAGTAGGTCTTAATTAATTGCAAATCAATTGAGAATGTCACTGCCTAAATATAATGCAGAGGGGACATCTCTCATAACCAACAATTATGTTCTATGCTTTTGTTGCCAATGGAAATTTTTGCATCCACCTGCTAGGCAGGAGATGTTTGTAATTTGGAGTTTCCAAGCCCGTTTCCCACTTATCAATTAACTTTAATGTCGGAATGGTCTGATCTTTTGGGAGTTTCCTGAATAATGCTTTGCTGATGAAGCTTTTTCCATTATTCAGACAAATTCTGGTGACAGCAGACTCCCCCCTTCATTTACCTGAGTGGGGAGGAACAACTGTTCACCCTTTTTCTGGATATGCCAAACTCTGAGCTGGTTTTTCATTATCTTTTGTCATGGGTTGTGGGTTTTCTTCAATTTGTGGGTCGATATAAAATGTCAGGGTATTTTCGCCCAGTGTGGAATGCCACTTAAAACTGTGAAGAATGTTGATTTTCAAAAATGGAGAAGGGTTCCCATCCCCAGTTTGTTCTCCTACAGAGATGACAGTGATGTCAGGGACTTGATTGTTCCAAAAAGTGGAATTCAATTTAATCAGACCGCTGTTCAATTATGTGGCATGTGCCATTTAAGCTCACGTAGTTAGTGCTTTGTCTCAGTTTAATTGGCCGGTTAGTCTGTGTAGAGGACCTTGTTCATACAGTCTATCAGGGGTTACAACTGCAGAAGAGGTCATTCCCCAGTAGACAAGGTGTGCCCTCTGGAGTTACCACTATTACCAGGTGTTTCACCCTCAGGGCCATTTTAAGCATGTTTGGGGCCCTGGGCATTGACATCTTTGGGGCACCCCTCCACCAAACCAAAGGAATTAAGTGATCAAGAATATCTGGTGCCACTCCCTCCCACCCAACGTGATCATAACCTATAGGTTGATATGCTGCCCCGCAGCATTCAAAATATGCATGTTTACTCCCTTTAAGTTCCCTTACCCTCTCATTCTTGCTCTAATCAGAATGATAAACATGGTACATTCTCAAATTATAAAGTTAATGTTACAAAGGCTCTGACATGGGAAATGTGGTCTGATTCGGTTCTTAAATATTTTGGTATTCATGTAAACAGAGATATTGAATCTTTAGTTACATATAACATCCACCAGAAAATCACGGAAATAGATAGACTCTGCTGTAAATTGGCGAAGTTAAAATAGTCCTTATAAGGTAAAGGAAATGTGGTGAACATGTCCCTTCTTCCAAAATGTTAATGTTTTTAGTATGCTCCCTTGGCCAATCTCAAGAAATCTATTGTAGAGTATTAATAGGTCCATGAATAAATGTATCTGGGGCGAAGGAGGCCATGCACAAATCCCAACGGATGTCCTTCATATATCTGTACATTTGGGTGGTTTTGGTTATCCCGACATAAAATGTTATCATACTGCTTTTACGTTACGCACATTACACCATTGGTTGGCAGCTGATCAAGTTAACGGTTTGATTAAAATTGAGAAACACTATTTCACCCACCCCCCTAGATGTTCTTTTGTTCATGGACAAAATTGTGTTGGTTGGTGCAACTCCACCTTTCATAAAACATGTTGTGAAAGGATGGCGTAAATGTAATGAGGTTCAGGATGAGAAATATTTACTGTGTCCAGGTTCTAGTCTATGAAAAAACCAGGCTGTGAAGCAGAATAACTGTCTTATCGTGGACTTCATGGCAAAGGGCATGTATCTGGAGAATTGGACAGGTGCCTGCTGGTCAGAATATGGTTGATTTTGAGTTCCTGTGCTTTAAATATAAGCTGAATGCAAATGAGTTTGCTCGTTATAATGCATTACAGGAGCGTTTTGATGTACTTTTTTCATCATTGAAGGCTACAATGCACACAACACCTGCAATATTTCTTCTCTCCAAGACAATGCCCTTGTCTGCATCTACTTGTGTATACATTGATTGCACCTTCAACATCTCAATTAACACTGCAATGTGGTAGAGGGAATTGGGATTCAGATCTGGTTTACTCGTTGTCAGATATTGAATGGAACTACATATGTACAGGTCCAGTTAAATACCAAGTGGACTTAGGCCTAAGTTACACAAAACAAAGACTTCATCGCTATCTATTCTGGTCTCCCTGGAGGATGAGATTGTGCGAGTTGTGTAATATTCCATCTTTCTCTGTTGCTCTTTTTCAAATTAGGATATTATGTTGCAATTGTATATGCAATTGTATATGCATCACATTTACATTTGTATTACAAAGAGGTTACTTCTCTTCTAGTATAGAAACAGGATATATTTTATCAATAGAATCCGGGAAGGTATGCAGCCTGTAGTATCAATGCAGGACTATGTTAAAGGTACATGTAACCCAGAATAGGCAGATCAATCACATTAGCTGCCTCAGAGAATGCAAATGTGCTCAAGCATGGCTACAGTAGACCAATTGTAAGGAAGCAGAAAGCTACAAATAGCAAGGATAGTGAATTTAGATAGAAGCTACCAGGAAGGTGTCTCCAGCAAGACAGACTGAGATTAGAAGTGGGACGTGGTTTTCAAATAGTGTTACCATTAGAGATCAATGTGTGCTGTATATCAATGTTCACTGTTATAGTGGAAGCAACCTTAGAGCCAGTGAAACCATGAGACTTTTATGAAGATCATACCCTGAGAAGGAAAGGGCTGACATTTTTAAAGGTTTAGGGACTGGCAATTCTCAGAGGTTAGGCAATAAAAGATTAAATGAGATGCCCAGGATCACACATTGCTTAAGGGGTATAGCTGGGATTTGTTCCAACTATGCAATTTCTGCATTTGAACACTTTCTTTTCCAGCTCTTACCTTGTACTAAAACAATCTCATTTTATAAAACTGAATTGCAAAGTACACAAATCACAATTCCAAACCTGACAATTTTTCAAACCATAATATTACAGAAGGGTGTTACGCAAAATGGGAATTATTCTAGCTTCATTCTCTCCATAATCAAGGGATGTATCTAAGTACCAGCATACCAAACAATGTGATTTAACAGATTTAATCTAGGTAAGTATTTTTGTACTTTTAAGCTTGAAATACTTCCAAAACAATGGCTTGTGAAATTGTCATTCATAAACGTGCAACAAAAAAAAACTTTGACTTTTATAGAAAAAGCAAAACATTTTTGTGTGAAACGAGCAGACCTTAAAACATGCTTGCCCAAGGCCTACACCATCTAGTCCGCTCGCTCCTGTCTACCACCCCTTCCACTCAAATGACCTGCATAAGAAATATCAAGTAATGAGCTAAACGATGCTACCAGCATGCAAGAAGGCAAACATCACAGAAGACAGCACAGTAATGCAAGAGATATATGATTTGACCAGGATCATTGTATTGTCTGCTGGCAAAGCCAGGATACAAACATGAGCACTTTGGTTCCACAGTCTTGAATTTGGATACTTATTCACCACTTGGACTAATAGTTTATGCTCATCTTTACAGGGGATTGCTTAGGTTTTAGAATTCCCCATCTGAACAAACCAATTTCTAGACCTTCGTCATACGAATGACATGTTAGTTTTTATAGCAACCCCTATCTGGTTCAGGAACATTGCAGATAATAGCATCTCTTATCCTGCAAAACCAAGTACATATGCAGGTATGTTTATAAGCTTCAGATACAGGAAAGGTGCATCCAGCCTTGCTGGAATGCGCTCTTCTAATCTTTATGATGAACACATATCTCTGCAATGAGTGCTTAACACACTGAGCTAACTTCTGAACCATTGTGGAACTCAATTTATCAATATGGATTTCAACTTTGGCTATTGCACATGATCAACACAATTCCCACAGGAAGGAAAGTATGCTACAGAAGTTGTTCCATACGGAACACACAAACTGTATTCCACAGTGAACACAGAAAGCATTGCACGATTAATTGATCAAGGCAGAATGTACTTGTCAAAACAGACAGGCAATAGGTTTAGCGCCTCATCAGCATGCCATACAATTTCCTGGCATGTTCTATTTAAGTCTGGTGAACAATGGAATGTTACTCGAGATCAGGCAGCCTTTTGGGGGCCCCCTCCAAGGTGGGGGCCCCAGGCAAGTGCCGCTTTTGCCCTCCCATAAAGACCTCTGTTCACCCTATGTCGCCCAATTTTGATCTCCAGATCCGCAGTCCTCTTGACAGAAATGTCATTTCCATTAAAGTTTTGGAGTTGTCCAGGTAGAGGTGTGAGGGGAATCTGGTGACTCTCCCCCCTTCCTGAATTAATTTGGGCAACTTTTGGACAGGAGGATGGCTTGGGATCCAGTATCCACCAGCGCTGAAAATGCACATTGGCCTTGTACCTTGACAGAGGCATACAATCTGCCTTCTCTCTCCTCAAGGGGGCAAGGGAAATGTGCATTTTGGGCCAGCTTGGCAGTTAATTCAGCTTGGCAGTTCATTTCTATATTTTGAGCTCTGACACTCTGTGATCTTGGGCAGTTTTCTGTGTCGGAGTCCGGGAATCTGTAAAGAACATTTGGCACCCATATGCCTGTGGGATTGTGGAATCCCCTTTTTCCCACGATTCTCTCCTGTGACACATTTCCTGGAGACAGTCAATTGAACCGGTTTGGGGGGAGTATCCCTCAATGATTTCAGAGTCCTCTGTGTGACATTTTTGGGGTTCAGCAATTAGTGGTTCTGGGTCAGTCCCCACTTCCTCCATGAAATGGGTTTTCTTTGTCCGTTGGTTTCTCCTACTTACCCTCTGTTCCCTAGGTTGCAGCTTTTCAGGGTAGGAGATTTGGGTTCAGATTCAGAGGTTTCTAGGGGTTTTTGATGGGTGAGAAAGGAAGTTTACTCCCAGGATTTGCATCTCCCTTCCCCCTGGGCCACCTCCTCTGGAACCTGTTGGTTATCAGGGTTTTCTCCCCACCACTGCTCTAGGGTACCAGACCCTGGGTTTGAGCTGCTCTGGGCAGCCATGTTCACTTGAGGGCCCTGCTAAACCATCAACATGAGACTCAGGTCTTGGCCAGACTTTGGACCTGTCGCTCCGTTTGCGACATCCTTTCTGGTTGGTATGTGGGTCTAGAGTCATACATTTGCTGCTCTCTGGAAGGGTAGCTATCCCTTCTCCCAGAGTAGCTGGGGTATTGAGGTTTTCCCTGGTAGCCAACTTAAGTTGGAGGGTGGACTATTTATTCCTTCCTGGGGGAAGTTTTGACGGAGGTTTTGAGGGAAGTTGGAGGGAAGATTACTGGGGCTGTATTTACATGATTTGACCCCCCCTTGAGCCAGTGGAGTCCATACATACCCCAAGATGGGTCTGTTACCCTTGTATCTCGAGCTAGTATAGGTGGCAGAGTCAGGTGATGCATTTGTTGGATACCAGGCTTGGCCACTACCCAATTGGGATTGATCAGTGGGTCTCCTCTGCCTATCATTTGGCTTATTAGAGGGAGAAGTATCTAAGGCCCCCCCATTTCTAAGTCCAAAATGGGGGTCTTCTTCACCTCTGCCACTTTGGCAGCAGCAGGTGTGTTGGATGGTTTGGGATTTCTGGGATTATTTTTGTTTTGAACGTCATAGATCCGGTTAGCCTGTTCTATTACCGAATCCAGGGTCCTTTGCTCATGGAAGTCCCTAACCCATTGGATCATTATATACTTAGGGAGAGCATGAAAATAAGTATGAATAAACTCCCTGCTATTGGTGCGCACCCGTCTAGAGGTCTGGGCAAATGCTTGCTTCAGTTCCTGCTTGATCTCTCTAGGTGCCTGGTCCTCTACGCACTGCAGGTTGTAGGCCACCTTACGAGCCTCCTGAGGGTTCCTCTGCACAGAGAAGTGTTTCAAGGTGGCCGCCTTGTAGATAGACCATCTGTGATGATCTTGATCCTCCAGCCCAGCAAAGAAGCTGGAGTATTCCGGAGAGAATATCCACTTGACAAACTCCATGGAAGTGTGATAATCTTTGATGCCAAATGACCTCATGAACTGATCATACAGCTCCAAATGCTCCCATACTGAGTATTTAGCATTTTTGTGATATGGAGTCACAAGGCTTCTGATGGCTTTGATCTTCTGAATTGGGTCTTTTACAAGACCTCTCTTCTGTTTGGCGGCCTTCTTTTCCAAGCTGCTACTATTGGTGGTCCACTCCCTATCCTCTAGGCACTCCCTGCCTCCCTGAAACTGGGAATCCCTCCCAGAATGACAGGGTCTGGTCTCTTCTCCCCTGTGGCACTATGGGCTCTATGGGTCACTTCCCTTGGGCTTCCCCTTCTGCACAGGGGACTACCCATCTTCCTCATCCCTCCTTCCGGGCTTGGTGGAGAACTCTCCCCATTCACCCTGCTGGATGAAGGTTTTCAAGATGATCCTTTGAGGTCTGGACTCTGATCCTTCTCTATCTGCAAAGCAGACCAAGTGGTCCCTTTGTAGTTTATGTTTCTGCCAGTCCAACTCCCTGATCCACTCATCGTAGGAGCCCTCCTGGTCAGAAGTGATTGCTAGTGTATTTTTAAATCTGGATAAAGATGAATATCCATCAATATCTACTAGTGGCTGGCCTCCTGTCTCAGTTGCACTATGCCTGATTGAGTTAGCTGCCTCATGTTTCTCTGTTCTTGTAAACTGGTAGGCATGAAGTTAGAAGTGCCCTATGCATAAATGGAGTGAGTTATCTTGAGGCCCTGGTAAAGAGGACATTACACTGTGATAAGGGGTTTCCCCTTCATACCCAAAATGTTTGGGGTTCCTCAAGGCCTGATTATATCTAGCCATGTCCTTCTCTAATCTCTCTGATTTATCTTTCTCAGCCCTTATCCCTTGGTGGTATATAGAGGCCTGAGCTTTGAGCTCTGCTACCAGGGATTGAGTAGATTCTATGACCTTGCTTTGTGCCACTACATGGCCACGAAGTGCCTTGTTCTCTTCACAAAGGGACTAATGTTCCCTCTGTGCGGCCTTTATTATCTGGGTGTACTTAGACTGCTTCTTTTGCAGAAGACTAACCTCCTCACTTTGTGCACTTTTGGTCTCTGTTGCCTGCTCTAAATCCAATTCTACTTTCCTCACATGTCCCTTTAATTTTTCATTTGGCCCTCATGTCAGTCTGTTCCTGAAAACATGACACTTCTGCAGCGCTGTCCTTAACTGGCACACTTCCTGACACAGGGTAATTTTTTCCTGACACAATGTGCTATTCTGTTTGCTGAGGTGATCTCTCTGCCCCTTCATAGCACTCAAATTCCGGCGCTCCTGATCGAATTCCGTCTGAGAATTGACCTCCTTAATAATCAACTGGCTATTCTCATCTTTCAGTTGCCTAACCTGTGTTTGAAATGTCCTCTAAGCAGGGCCTATTGTGCACCACTTGTTGACTTAATTTTAGTTGACTCTCTCTCAGGTTCTCAACACCTCAGGTTCTCAACACCTTCTTGACAGTCCTCTTTCAGTGCAGAAAATTGGTACTCTTACTCTAAATTCATGTTCTGCTGTGCGGCTAACTCATCCTTTAGCAGCTGAATGATGTTTTCGAATTTTAATTCAGCATTTTGACTCCTCTACTTGCTTAAGCCCTCTCTGTGCTAGATCCAACAGCTCAGATTGATTTTGCACAGAGGCTACACTCTCCTGGCATCTTTCTTCCATGATTATCATATAGAAGTACATAAATGCTGTGAGCTGGGCCATTTTAATTTGCTCATCTCTGGTAGCCTGTGTCATATAAAAATCTGTCAATGCTTCATGTAACAGACCATTATCCTGCCACACATCCATTTTTATGGAGGAAACATCTTGTATTATTCTAGTTTGCCATGCTTCATGTTCCTGTTCTACCCATTCAAGCGTAATGAACGATTTGGATAGAAGGTGCTTTCTGGCTATGTTAATTTCTATGGTGCGCATTATGAAATGTGTTCTGCACCTAATGGGTTCTCTATGCAAGGGCAAAATCTCAACCCTGCTTCTGCTTAGTTTGCATTCACAATATTTTATTTACACACATAGCCCTGAAACCCAGGGTACAAGATAGGTTGGCGCCTTCACAATGCAAAAATACCGGAGTGGTGGGCACCACAACGTTTACTCACTTCTATTCAATGTGTACATCTCTCAATTAGTTTTCAATAATTTTAACCAGTTGCTGCCAGTTTGAACTGGTCCTATAGCACAAGGACCTTGATAAACCACAAACAAATGAAAACAAGGCAACTTTGCCTTATTATAACTGGCGCTTCTCAGTTGGCCCCTATAGAGTATTTATGTCCAATGTTCTAATAAAATCAAAACATTAGTTAAATCCGTGCAGTTTTCGCCAGGAATGTTTTATTCACATTCCTGTTTTTGTATTAAGATTTATTCTAAATGTGATCTTTTGGGCGATCATTTTTTGCCTGAAACTCTCATCTTCCCCCTCCCTCCCCCCAAACATCCACTAGGCATGTATTTATTGGATGGAAAGGCAGTGGCAACTAGTGGGAACATAAAACTAGGATTTGAAACAATATGGGGAGCCAGCAAAGAATGGGAAAATTCATTTTTAGAACGCAATCGAAGAATGTTTTTTTTAAATTACTTACCACAACTGCTATGGCAGGGAATTTGTTTGCTTATACTTAGAAAGACAGTCAGGGCTTTTAAAGAATACTAGTCAGCACACAAGGGGAAAATCGGTTTTAGAATATTCAACACATGGGCAATGGGAAAGAAAAGGCAAATGGAAATTTGTTTTTACCTCACAATGGGGAAAGAGGAACAAAAGGGGAAACCCGTTTTTCGGGATGTTGAGCACAATTTCAATGGGAAAGAAAATGCAAATGAAATTCGTTTGTTTTTACTGATGCTTAAAATGAGAGGCAAGCTCTGGGAAAGGGGGTAGCTCACAAGAGGAAACTAGGTTTTGGGTTAGGATGACAGATGCAATGGAAAAATACAGCTGCAGATGGAAATTCGTTTAGCAGGGCACAATTGAAACACAGTGACAAATTTGATTCTCAGATCACAATGGGATCAAACCTTTTGGCCAACACTTTATGACTATACCAGTTCACAGAACACTGGGAAAAGATGGTTGGTTTTTGAATTCCAATAATACAAATCCTGTGAAATAAATGGGGAAATTAATTCATTTGTTTAGAAAGTACTCTAAGGATTTACACAGGCAAATGGGGATTCTTCAATGGGGCAATGACTGAAATACAGGCAAACAGGCATTTTGAAAGGGGGAATGATCTAATGCAATGCTACAAGAATACCGGGCCTACACGCTCTATGGTTTTTGGGCTTTAGTTCTACTTACAGGAGAGGTCTGGACTGGACATCAGGGAGCATCAGAGCACCGCTGCTGGGACAGTCAATGGGGTCAATCAAGGATGTCCTCTTTCCTCCACGGGGTCCCAAGTGAGCTACTCGGTCTCCTGGCTCCTCTGCAAGATTAGGCCTCACTGCTAGTGCTGGGATTTTCATCCAGATTTCCGGCAGCAGCCAGTTAGTGGCAAGTGTCCTGCTCTGAGGTGGGGTGACTTAGTTATGGGGTAAATTACATCATAAATGTGTCATACTTGCTGCAGAAGGGATTGTTCACTGCTCTAGAACCCCACACCCAACTGTGTATTGATGGGTCCAGAAAATGTGGGAGTGCTTTGGGACACCAGGGGAGAAGACTACTCCATCATCTCGCTTTGACAGGGGGCTTGGTCATGTTTTTGCACTTAAAAATCTCACTACCTTGCAAATACGCTTTATGTCCATGTTTTGACAAAAATTAATGCATTTTTTAACACTATATTTTTTGGTGACTCACCTAAGCCTCATCAGGTGTCTGTAGGATATTCCTGTGTGGAGATATAGTTTTCCTTGTTTACTCCAGAATTAAGGTTCCTTAACATGTACTTCTGGTAATGTGGCAACATGTAAATCTGTTAACCCACAATCATATGAATCTTTGGCAAAAACCTGTTTGAACTCCATAAATATTTTTCTCAATTGGTTATTTTCTTGTGCAAGCATCTGCAGCCCAAATGTGCTCTTCTACCACTTTAGAGAACTCTGGGAAGTCCTCTAATGGAGGAACCTCTGTACTTTCCTCTAACTGTGTGGCTGTATCTCTTTGGAGAGTCGACACACTTAAATGTTTTGGAATATTGACCTCCATTTAAATATGTTGTTTTTCACTTTCAGATTCACCTAATTCGAATAGAATGCAATCATCTTGCTGACAGCACACTATTTCACACCAGATTCCTTTAGGCTTAGAAACCAATGATTCTGGCAACTCACCCTATGCAGTTACACAGCTTTCAGGGATGTTCTCAATCACTGCATTACTGAAATCTGAAGTGTAGTAAGATTTCTGGATTGCCATTCCTATCGCTGAATTATCTTCCAAATGAATGTCTTGGCACCCTTTATTTTCCACCAGGATTTGAATGGGTCCATCCCCAATCTCTATCAGTGGTGTATATTCACATACTAGCCCTTGCTGCCTCATGGATTCATTTAGGCATACAAATGCATCAGAATCTTTTATCTGTTCTCCTTTTTTGAACTTTAATGCTCTTGTAACTTGTCTGGTGAATGTGGGGATGGTAACATCCTTTTTCACAAGCAGTTCAACTGCATATGGTGCCATCTGTGCACAATGATAAGCTTGTCTTTTGTCTTCAATTCAGGTGTGGCCCCACCTAACCTGGACCAAACCTTTTGATTTAGAAAGTCCACTACCGTACACATTCTGTTCATGATTTCATTCCCCCAAAAAAAATAGTTTTGTGTCCCGCTCATGATCCAAACATTGTGATGGATGCTCTTAGGACCAATTATAATCTTTAACATGCAACTTCCTACAATTCTTCTCCCCGACTCTGGATCATCTAGGCCAAAGATTTGATGATTCTTTATTCTGAATTTTGGGATCTCCTCCCTATCAATTATTTGCTGGAGTACCGTTTCATTAATGAAACTTCTTTCATGTTAACGTTCTAACATGGCTTTTATCATTTCAGGATGCTCATTCACATGGATAGGAATCCATGGATGCAAATCTCTCATATGTATTTCTGAAACAGTTGAAATATGCTTTTCTTTATTTATCTCTGGATTGCCATTTGGCCTGCATTTTGCTTCATTTAGAAAATAACACAATGGGTTCTCATCTATCTATCTATCTATCTATCTATCTATCTATCTATCTATCTATCTATCTATCTATCTATCCATCCATCTATCTGCTTATAAAGTGCCAAAGCCCTTAGGCATCCAGGCGTTGAGACAGAGAAGGAAACATGAACAGAAAAGAACTACAAAACAGACATTCTATGACCCAGCCTAAGCAAACATCCTTGTCTTCAGGTGTTTCCTGAAAGTGGACTGGTTTTCTTCCTTCATAAAGGATTCAGGGAGCTCATTCCAAGCCTGTGCCTCCCGAATAGGAAAGGAGAGGCCATTTCTGCAAACTATTTTGAAACGGTTGACCTTAAGGGTACAAGCCTCAGTAGAACGTATGGTCCTACTAGGTCTATACATTTCCAGTTTCTCTTTTAGGTATTGGGGTGCGGACCCAAAGAGACACTTGTGACCCTGTGTCAACAACTTAAAGATAATTCTGATTGCCACCAGAAGCCAATGAAGCTCTCTCCCATGCCACTGTTACTGGCTCTCTATGCGCAAGGTTTTAGACTATGCATACTGCTTCATTTTGGAGTTTCTTCAATTTGTAAGTGCAGTCCTTGCTGGCTCCCCCTAATAGGGAATTGCAATAGTTGAGCCGCTATAGAATACTGGCTCGAACCAGCTTAGCGCGATTTTCCATCGTGATCATAAGACCAAACAATCTCAGAACTCTAAGATTATAGTTAGAATTCCTAACTATGTAGCCTACATGGGAATCTGAGTTCAGCGTGCCTCCATGAAAGTGCCAAGAGTTTTAACCTTCCCATCTACCGAAACAAGACCTCCATCAATATGAAAACTAGAAAATTCCTGTCCTAAACTCTCTCTGGAGTGCTCAGACCCATAAACCATGAGCTCAGTTGTACTGGCATTAAGGCATAACCAATTAGTGGACATCCAATTCTTAATGGCCATGTAGATTTTATTTAGCCTCTTCTGATCTTCAACATGGTTTCCTCTGAGCTCCATGGTAAGCGGAAAGTCATCCGCATAATTCACAAAAATACCCACAATCTCTCCAATTCCACACACAAAGGCTGAATATAAATATTAAAGAGAGAGGGGGACAAACAAGCCCCTCGGGGGACACCGCAAATGTTGGGTTCAGCATCAGATGACACATCTCACCAAAGGACCCTGGATTTATGACCCTCTAGTAATTACTTCATCCATGTCACAGCCTCCCTATAAAAACTTCCTATATCAGCCAGTCTATCCAGCAATTCTTTATGATATAGTAAATCAAAGGCTGCTTATAAATGAAGCAAAACCAGCATCCCTGATCTACTTTTTTCCATAACTGTTAACATCGGAGTCTGGAGGTCGACTAAAACACTTTCCGTAGCATGGGAATGGCGAAAACCAGACTGTTTCTTATGCAGCACACCTACGCTTCCATATGAGATTGAATTTGTGTGGTGGCCAAAAAAAAGGGCGTTATTTATAGGCCTCAGATTAGAGGCATCTTTGGGATTCAACCCCAGCTTCTTTAGGAGGGGAGTAACCTCCACATACTTAATAATTCCAGGTATATAACAATGGGTGAAAGAGGCGTTAATAAATCTATGTAGAAATGGAACAAAGATACCACAGTGTTCAAGGATTACCATTGATGGTAATAGGTCACCCGGACAACTCATAGGATGCATAGTCTTCATAATATCCTTAACCTCTAAGTCTGTCACAAAAGAGAGGTGAAACTAAGGGGGAAAAACAACAGTTTCTTGCTCCTTTAATCCTAAATGGGATGGGTGGAGTACTGTTTTTTGTTGCCTACTTCCAGCAGCATCACCGGCAGCTAGGTATTTAGTTTATCCAGCTTTTAACATATTTTTGCTTGGGCCAACAGAATTTTGTCTATGGCTGCTTTTTGAACCCTTGAGCAATCCTCTTTGTTTTGGTTGATATTTTGATTCATGACCTTGGACTTTTCCCAGGTTTTGAATAATTTAAACAGTTCTTTATTTTCATTGCCAGCCCTGTTTATTTGCTCGTTATAATGATTATGTTTAACTTATACATTCCTTCTTTTATAATCCCTCTCCCTGTGTTTCCATTCCTCTCTGTTCTTTGGGACCATATATTTAAGCCAATTATGCTCAGCCTGCCTTTTCTTTTGTTTAAGCTGTGCCAATTCTGGGGTAAACCACTTCTGATGATTGAATCCCTAACACTCCTAAGTTTGTTAGGGGCAATCCAGTCAAGCAATGTTGTCAGATGCATGTTATAACTTTCCACTAACTAATAGGGGGAGTCTAAGTCAGTAGTCTGCATCATCAGGTTGCTAATGCATCCAGCAAGATCAGCTAGTTTAATAGCACAGTAGATTCTTCCAAGAACTCTACGTGTAGCTCATGTTTCAGACAGGAAGATTTGGGAAGCTGTATCAGGCCAATAAGAAAAGAATTATCTGATCATACACAAGGTGTAGTAATAACATCCACCAGTGTTATATTCTCACTGGCCAACTATTCTAGCGTATTTCCCTTCACGTGGGTGGGGCTTGAGTTATGTACTACTATATTTGCATTGTTCAATAGTTTTTCAAGTTCAAATGCTCTATTATGTTTCGAGTGTCTCTACATAGTTTTAAATCGCCCAAGAGGAATATAGCCCGGTTTGTTTTCTGCATAGATGATAATAGATATGTGATATTCTCATTGAATAATGGCATCTCACCCGGTGGCCTATAAACTAATACAAAATGTATACTATTGTTATGATTAGGAGTGATCTTAGTATGTAATGGCTCACATCCTTCACAATCTCCCTTTGCCTCATACATCCCCAGGGCTTCTTTACAAAAGATGGCTACACCTCCCCTGACCGATTATGCGATTTTTCCCGAAGAAAGCATAGCCAGGAGGAGTCACTTGTTCTATAATCGGGTCGTGTGAGTCCGTAAACCAGGTCTCTCAGTAATACACATTATATCCATATTTTTGTCTAATATATAGTCATGAACGTCAATGGTGTGTTTAACCAGAGACCTTGGGCCTCATTACAACTCACCCTGTATGGAAACAATGGTGGCGGTAAACCCACCGCCACCGTTGTTTCCATACTGGGTGATCACGACTCCTGCAGGCGGAGGCGTCAATCCCGCCAGTTCTGACCTGGCGGGTTTAACACCGCCCACCTGCAGGCGGACGAGGAAACACCGGCACCATCACGATATGGTGCCAGTGTTTCCATGATCCCCATTCCTATTGAGTCCTATGGGACTCAATAGGAATGGGGATTTACACCATTCCGCCTCCCGAATTCCCGGATCACCAGGGTTGTAATGCCCCGGTAATTCCAGGAATCACGGAGGTAGAATGATAATACGAGTCTGGCGGTAACTAAGCGGTTTTACCATCTCGGTTACCACCAGACTCGTAATGAGGCCCCTTGTGTTAAGAAGCACTAGGTTAAGAGAACCTGCAATGCCATGGTCCAAGCCTGTATATGTTTAAACAATCCCTGGAAACAGATTTTGTAGGCAAGGGTCCTTGTTATCCAGCTTTAACATGGCCCTCTCACTCTCAATAGGACAGATGGGATACACATTAACAAAACAAGCAGAGGTTACTAATAGAGCTTGAAGACCAAACCCGGCCTTATATATGTACTGAAAAGCAGTTTTGTGTGAAAAGCTGTTTCAGTTCCACATATGTATATCACATATCACATATGATGCCACCGTAGGAGCCACCTATTCCCCAAGTGTTCTTCCCAAAACGATCACACTGGCCGTATCAAAACAGAAATGTTTTGTTAACCACAGAGACAAAAATGTCTCCCAACGTGGACCATTGTAGACCGGCTGGTCCCAGACTCGCTAGTGATGATCAATGTCTAAATGCATGCAGGGAAACTATAAGACTGCCAGGACTTGTAGTTTTAATATAAGCTTAGGGTGATTTCTCACAAATGTGTGGCTGCTGTAGGACAGCTAATTCGTCCAAGAAATAATGCACAAACTGCTAAATCTATTTCTGTTTGCCATTTTTTCTTGGGGTCCAAATAAATATCTAAATACAGCTTCTCTTTTTCTCCCCGCATTTTACCCTGACACATGAGAATGACAGTGATGCTAGGCACACAGCCATTCTGAAGATCTACTTCCACTGCACTTTCTGATTTAGCAATTGTATGACTGTAGTATAATATATGGCACCTTGAGGTTTATAGCAACTCACTGAATGTGATGGCATTTTGTTACCAGCAATAATGTGGCATACTCATATAGCCAGTCCGATGTTGCCAGTATAACAGGTGAATATGTGGCTGGAGGCATGCAAGGTATGGCATTCATAATACAGCCAAAGCCCAATATAAATCTACAGAGAGTAAAAGTGCATCATGTTTTTCTTTCTACAGAGAGTAAAAGTGCATCATTTTTTTTTTCTCTTTTTCTGGATTACCTCATGCATAGAGGACTACATTATTGAACATTATTTATATAACTGACTGATTTAATTAACAATTACTAATCACTAATGCTCACTCATTAACATTATAATGTAGTTCCATGTACAAAGTGAGGTGAAAATACATATTTTGAAATACGTTTTTAAACGTGCACTGTATTTTTCGCTCTTCTTTTCTCTTGCTGTGTTGAATGCAGAAAGTAGGAAGGCAGCAGGTAATCGAAAAAGATACAGTTATTATAATCTGAAGCTACCATTGTTTGGGACATGAGGGTGTTAACAGAATACATTTTCTGCTAATATGATTGGAAGGAAGTGTATCTGCAGTTGTGCCACATAAGCTGAATGGGAAGGTGCTGAGCTTTGCTGGGAAAAGTCTGACAGAGGGAGAGGCAGTTTGCTTTTGCTGGGCTCGAGAGACTGTTGATCTTGGTGTCTTGGCACTGGCTTGGAATTTTCGCCGTGCATATCAGACATTGAGATTACAGAGGCAACCCCTGTCGACTGGGCCTGCTCTTCTGAAGGAGGTCGTTTGGAGGAGGAAACCACAAATCTTTTGGTAAGCAGCCAAAGTTAAGTGAGGGGGTCGCTGTGTACTTTCGTGTGAATGAACAGTAGCAATCTAAAATGTCATGTAGGCAGAGTAGCTAAAAGAAATCCCCTGCAGTTATTTTGTCATATGATAATGTTGCAAAGTGAATATTGCTCTGTCTCTGTATTGTTTCTTTTCTTGTTTTCTATTACAGAAAATAACGCAATGTACATGGTAAGATATTGATTTGAATTGCAATTGTTTATAATACACACAATATAAAAAGCAGAACATGTAGAGAGTTTTTGTTTTTCTCTTTTCTTGGTGCATTTGGAATAGCATTTGTGACACAGGGAAGATTTGTTTTAGGTAGTACATTTGTCATTTTTCCCATGTAGATGAAATAACTGACAGAATAAGCTGTCCTAAAATGAGACTTAGCGGTGATAAAGAGCTGTATGCGTGTGTTCCCCAGTGCATGCTGTCTGGGCGAAATCTAATACAATATATAGATTACTGGGCGTCCATGAACCAGTAATGAAGCAGTAATGAGGCCTATGGACACATAGTTCATTGGTGTAGATAAATCAGTGATAATACCACAGGTTATAGGTGACGCTCTATGTGAAAGTGTGGTGTCTCTGAATGTAGGTCCAAGGCTCTCTATAGATCACAAGAATATTATAAGAATAAGGAAGGTTTTGTGTATGACGGGGCTATAAATAGGGGAGGAAATTATGCTCACTACCAAGTAGTTTACCACCAGAAAATACTGCCAATAGTGTATATTACTAAATTATCCAATATAGTGTAATAAAATATGGTCACTGGAAGGAGGTAAGGCCAAACCCAATCTAGAACCAAGGATAAGTTATCTTCTTTTGTCGGTAAGAAAATACACAAAATACCCTACAAATATGGTGCATTGCAGGCCGGGAAAGTGATTATAGAGCACCTACTGGGCATGGCAAGTGTGTCTCACACTTCGATCCGTGCATTAGAGGGAACCTATTTCATAATAGCAGTGTGACACTCAAAGTGAATTTCAGAATGTCTCAAATAGAAGCCACATTCTCAGAGCCAGTGCAATATCTGGAGGTAAAGTTATATGCACATGGGACATGGTCATCAAATAATTCCACAGAATGGCATGACTGCATTTATGGTGAAGTACAGAAAGAACCATTAGACAGCATTTCTGCAGAAGGCAGCATAATTCAGGTCTGCCTTTTAAGACTATTAAATGCAGCTGATAAACATGCATAGAAAGACTGTTTGATACTGCTATGTGCCAAGACATGGTTTATCCTGAACAGATCCCTGTGAATGCAAGAAAGTGATACTATGATGATTAACAAGTTAAAAGCTGATCTAGATGGAGCAATTAAAAAAGAGGAAATGTTAAGAGCAGAATTGGAGGAAAGTCAAAAAGACATGCAGTTAAAATGTAGGGATCTTGAAACCCAGTTGTCTAAAAGCAAGAAACAGTTTGAGGATAGTGAACAAGAATTGGTACATTTGAAAGCGTTGGTAGATCATATTAGACAAGACAAAGATGAGGTTATTTTGGAAATGCAGATTTTGCAAAAAGAACATTGTGAAAAAGAAAGTGATCTCCAAAATGCTGAACAGGAAATGGTTAAAATGTTTCAAGAAAAAGAGAAGAGAAACAAAGAATTCAATAAATGCCAAATGCAAACGTGCGATATGCAGGAGATAATTAATAAAATGAGTGATGAAAACAACTATTTTCAAAAAGAGGCAGATTGGCTCCTTAAAAAGCGTAAGGATTTGGAACAGCAAATGTGCATTTCCACGTCCCAGGATAGACGGCAGAGCACCACATTGAATGGAGTTGAGGTGAATCCTATTTATACCCAAAGAGCTAGTGCCCCATTGATTGGGCCGGTGACTGAACTTGGTTGCAGCACCCTTGGGGGGTTTGATACACCCATTGGGGGCCGCCACCAATCCCATACACCTGAAACCATAATTGATTCACGACGTAATGCAATTCCATGCATAGCAATGAGTAGCCCCATAAAGATAATTAAATCCATCCAAGCCCTGATCAGACCCTTTAAAAAAGGAGGGGAGTGCTGCATAGAGGATCACTTAGAAGCGGTGCATGGCATATTTAAAGCCCTCCAGATACCTAAGGAACATTACAGACAATATTTTCATTTAACTCTGGACGCCCCCACAGCCAGTATCATTAGGGGATTAAATGAACAGCAGAATATGACATGGGCAGAAATTGAAAAAGAGATTAGGCATCATTTTTCTCCTTTCCAGTCATTACAGGAGGCAAAAAAAGTTGCTTACACAATTACTGCTGGGCCTAATACATCCCCTCGCCAGTTTTTGCAAGACTTAAAAAGAGATTTTTCTCGTTTTGATGTATCTTTTGACCCCAATTCCAATGAGTTTAAAACTGCCTACTTCTATGGGCTACAGAAAGACATCATATCACAGTTGGTCCGTGAATTTGACTGTGACAAATCACTTGAATGGATTGTACACCAAAGCACAAAACTATATGAGGTACTCTATTGTCAAGGTAGAGAAAATGATAACATGAAAGACACTAGACCAAAATCTGAAGAACCCTCACCACCAGTGATGGAAATCAGGTCAGCCAAAATGTCCCTTGAGTCTGCTAAAAGTCAAGGTAAAAATAATTTGACACCTGAACAAAGGGGTAATCAACAAAGGTAATCACTCTCTGCACCAATGTTACAATCACATGATCCTAGTAATAGGGAGAGCTACATCAGCCCTAGGTACTTAGGAGATAGGCCCCAGGCAGGATATCGGCCTGGTGTGGCAGGTATGAACAATAACCAGAGACAAAGTCAGGAATAAAGAAAAAATGGTCCCTACCAGAAATTGGGAACACAGAGCAGATTTGATCCCAACACCATGATATATGGTAATCAGGATAGACCCCGATATGTGGATCGATTTACTGATAATGGGAATCAACATAGGGGTCAGTACCCACAACATGAGAGACAGGACATGAGGCAGAATATGAATTACGCTCCACGTCAATACAACGATTCACCACCAACAGGGGACTATAACCAAAGGATGGGTGCAACCCGCTCCCCTCCACACATGAATCAAGAATTCAGGAACAATCCCAATAGAAACCATTCCCCTGAGAGGTATCAGAATAGATTCAATCAGGGGGAAAACAACCAATATCGATCTAGACCACAGAGAGAGGATTCTGGAGAAATGGAAAGATTCCAGTGTTTCGAGGTCCGAGTGAAAAAGTTGGATGAGCAAATAGGAAAGCTATGTACAGCACAAAAACAGTCATCAAAGGAGGGGGCAGAAGGCCATAGCACTGACCGGGCGGTTTCTGATAGTGACTAAGTATTTATGATACCTGCAGTACCAAGAAAACAGATTGCTCTGATGTGATTTTGCATAATGACTCTGAGATGCCTAATGATTTAAAAATGAAAGTACCAGTAAATAAACTTGTGACAGAAATTGCAAATACATCTAAAAAAGAGGTTCGGTTTAACCGAGAGCTAAATCAAACATTGGAGATTTGTACAAATGAAAAAGGAAAACCTGAAACTCCAAAAGAACAAAGAGACACATTTAAGAAAAAATGACTCATGCATGGGGAATACCAGTGAACAGTCACTGCCTGTGTTTGGTTATTGTTTTGATTGCCCAGGGAAGGAGTTATAGCATCCCCACTTCCATGGGCAATCAAAACAATAACCAAACACAGGCAGAAAAAAGAAATACTCAAAAGGAGGGTACCGGTCAATCACCGGAAGAATTCTTTGAGCCACATATTTTTGAAGAAGTTAAAAGGACTGGTACCATACTAAATGATCAGAAATGCACAGAATTACACAATGACAAATTGTCAAGTGATGTTGCTACACATGTTCAGTTGGAGGATTGTAATGTGACCTCTGATGACACCTGGATGGATGGGCGAACAGTGGCCACAATCCAAAAAACCTCTGACATGGGGAAATGAATAGAGTCTCTCACACAGAAATGGACAGAAAGGAGGGAAAAATATCTTTCCATTTACCAATATACTTAGCCAAAAGTGAAAAAGGCCTGAGAACGGTGAGTCCTGAAATTAGTAAGAATTTGCACTTCTTATGTGTGTTAGAGGAAGTTGAATACAGGTATTATGCTCCCATCACTGTGGAAGAGAAATGCAGTATATTTGCAATGATTGACACTGGCGCACATGCCACACTTATGTCCAAAGAATTGGCAAAATGTATCAATGAAGGGAGATCTCCACAGAATCAGATCACAGTGAGGCAAAATGAAGGTTCCGTGCATAATTTTAACGGGGAGGAGGTGCCTATTATAGGCGTTTCCAAAGTTGACATAAAAATAGGAAAACACAGAATGAAACACGAGGTATTGATCACATCTATTTGTGAAATTCCATTTCTGATGGGGACAGATTGCCTGAAAAGATTGTCTCTTCTTATAGACGGGGTAAATGGAGTACTGTGGTTGTTAACAAAAAAACCATTGAGACCTAAGAAAATAAAATCACAAAACAGCAACATAGATGAATGTCACACCGTTGCCAAAACAAGTGATGCAGTAGAGGTATACCTCCAGAATAGCTGTATACCTAGTGTCACTGTTATCTTGATGTGTCAAGATAAAATGCAAAGTGAAAATGAGAAACAATCTGTACAAATGTATTTAGACCCTAGGAAAAAATGGCAAACTGCAATAGATGAGCACACATTACATTTTTATTTAAAAGAGAAGACATGCAAACAGAATACTACTCCTAAAACAGACACAGAAAAACACATTACTACTCTTGCTGAAATACACATGGAAGATGAGCAACCATGGGTTCACATTGGTATAAATGACGGCTCTAAAATAATAAAAGCCACCTTAGCGCTTGAACAGGAAAGAAGCTTTATTAATGAGAAATTACTGCAGAAATAATGGAGAGGGAGGAGATCCCAAAATTTAGAATTAAGAACCAATATGTATCTGGTTTGGACAGTCAGACTTTGAAAACCGAATTGCAGGCAGGTGCATGCTGAAGATTAGTATTGGGCAGAAAACAATTTACCATAATGTGTGGATAGTGAGTGGAACACAAAATTACTTTTACATGGGCAATGATATCATGCACAGAATGTGTATGGTGTTAGATTTCCTTAATCCAAAAATATGGTCACGGCTGGGTGGGCCTGCACCTCAATTTGAAGACAAAAGAAGGGCTTATCATTGCGCACAACTGGTCCCATATGCAATTGAATTACAGCTGAGGAAGAATACTATTATTCCTCCATTCACCAAGCAGGTTGCCCTAACGCTAAAATGCAAAAATGGACAACAGATGAAGGATTCTAATGCATTTGTGTGCTTGAATGAATCCATAAAACAGCAAGCCCTGGATTATGAATACATTCCATTGACAGATGTTGGTGAAGGGCCTGTTAAAATTATGGTGAACAATAGAGGGTGTTAAGATATTTATTTAGAAGAAAATTCTTCATTAGGAATGGCCATAGAAAAGTCACATTATACTGCAGATCTAAATAACATGGTGATTGGAAATATCTCTGAAAGGTATGTAGATGCCAGGGGTGTGTTGCCAGAGTACCTGGTTTCTCAGCCCAAAGGGATCTTTAAAATTCATTCTGTGTGCCCTTATGATTCAAATGAGACAGTATGCTGTCACCAAGAGGATCATATAGTATTTGACTTAAATGAAAAGGAAACAGAAAATCAGCACATTGAAGTGGAAGCTGATATGCCAAAATATTTAAAAGTGGCAGCTTTACACAG
This sequence comes from Ambystoma mexicanum, assembly GCF_040938575.1. Lineage (NCBI taxonomy): Eukaryota > Metazoa > Chordata > Amphibia > Caudata > Ambystomatidae > Ambystoma > Ambystoma mexicanum. The sequence goes on along the minus strand of NC_090930.1, from coordinate 233,290,780 downwards.
ACAAAGTTAGAAGAAAGCAGAGAGATTCCTCCACTGGAGGATTTTCCAGAATTCTCAAAAATGGTAGAGGAGCAGATTTTGTCAGCAGATGCATGTGATAGCGATGAAGATAAAATGATTTGAGGAAAATATTTATGGAGTTTAAAAATGTCTTTACTAAAGATGCTTATGATTGCCGCCTAACTAATTTACATGTTGCCACACTACCGGAAGGGTGTAGTAGAAGCCCAGTATTTGTGCGCCAGTATACATTACCACTGGCATGTTTAGAGTCATTGGCAGAGATAATTAAAAATGTGGAGTCTCAGGGAATTATCGGGCCTATTCATAGCACATCCAGCAAACCTATTTTAGGTGTGTTAAAGCCATATGGTCTATGGTGTCTATGTGCAGATTTGAGAGAATTAAATAAAAGAGTGCCAGTGTCCAGATGGCCACTGCCATTCATTGATCAAGGCCTGGCTCAGGTGCATGGCTCAAAAGTGTTTACTACATTAGATCTCACATCTGGATATTGTGCATGCCATTGGCAGAGGAGATTCAGAATGTATTTTCATTTTCATTTGATAAGACCCAATACGCATGGGTTAGAGTTCCATTCGGGTATGTCAATAGTGGGCGTGAATTTGGAATATTTTTAAGAAAGGCTATGCCTGATGCAGCAGAAAGACGAACCATAGTTTACGTGGATGATGTTCTGATGAAAAATGAAAACTTTAAAAGCCATTTTGATGAAATTAGACATGTTCTTGGCCAATTGCAAAAGGCAGGTGCCAAAGTATCTTTACAAAAAGCACAATGGTGCAAGAAAAAAGTGGATTTTCTAGGCCATGAAGTGACTGAACATGGACTAAACCCACAAAGAAGAAGGTAGATGCTATACAAAAGCTAAAAGATCCTAAAAGTGGGAAAGGATTAACAAGTTTATTAGGAATGATGGGCTATAGCAGAGTTTATTGAAAACTATGCTGAAATTACTCAACCATTGACTAAACTACTGAAGCTGAATACACACTGGAAGTGGGAAAAAGAGCAGTCGGAGGCAGTGGCTAAATTAAAGGAATGTCTTATAAAGGCACCATGTTTAGCATATGTCATAAAGGATAGGGATTTCTTTATAGAAATAGGTTTATCTGAACATTGTATGTCAGCAGTGTTATCACAAAAACATGATTTCAATCACAAAACCATTGCTTATGCAAGTAAGGCATTTTCCCAAGTTGAAAAAAAAATCAGTGAATGTGAAAAGGCCCCTTTGACCACTGTGTGGGCGCTACAGCTTTTCCACCACATTGTTCAGGGAGAAAGGGTAATTATTGAGACAAATCATCAACCTTTGTAGTTTTTAGACAGTAAAAGAATTAGATCAGGCAACCTAGCACAGTCCAGAATTACTTCATGGACACTGGCATTACAAGGTTTTCCTGTAGAAGTGAGATATGGCCAAAATAAACAGAGCCCAGTTGCTCAAGGTTTGGCAGATCTACATGGCTGTGCAGCTGAAAATGTATCAAATGAGGTAGAAGTGGAATCTAGTTTACAGGAGTTTGGGCAATCACCACACAAAGCTTTCGATGAAAAGACATGCAAGGATTTGCCAACTGTATATGTTGATGGTTGTGCTTTTTACATTGAAAATGACAGTAATAAAGGAGTAGGAAATGTCTGGTTGAAATGTGAAGGCATTCCCAGTATAGGGATGAGAATTGGGGCTAGGTGCAGTCAGGTAGCAGAATTGGCAGCCATTTATAAAGCAATTACTACTGCAGTTGATAATAAATTTAATTAAATTGTCCTGGTGACTGATTCTGATTATGTACGAAATAGCTTTGTGGAATATTTGCCTGGCTGGAAAGCAAGAGGCATGATTACGTACAACAAAAAGCCCCTTAAACATGGAAAATGATACAAGCCATAGACAAATTGGTGTCAAGGAATGATTTGACAATATACTGGAGGAAAATCTGTGGGCATTTAAAAACTCCAGGAGAGGATAAGGAGGGAAATGATAAGGCAGATCATTTAGCTAAAATTGGGGCTGTGATGGGAGAGGCGCTAGCTAATGAACATTTACTTGGTGAAATACAGATAGATGTAGTTACACACTCTAAGGCTCCAAAAGAGGTAGAACAACCAGTAGTGCAATGGAGTTATGATACACCAGATCAAGATCTGATTAAGGCACAAAAGGATGATCCAATTTTGGGAATCTATTATAATCATTTGATAGACCCTGAACAAAATCCTTTAACAGAAAATGATTGTGTGAGAAAAGAAGAGTTGAGGGTGCTATTAAAGAATAAAAAACGAATTAGACTACATGATTAGAGAGTCCATAACAGGACACATACAGTGGGTGGTACCCCTTTCATTCAGAGGGCTAATGCTACACCATGCACATGATGCAATAACTGCAGGACACAGAGGTTCACAAAAAACATTAGAGATACTGAAAGATTATGCTTACTGGCAAATTGTCCCAAGATGTAGAATTATATACTAGGGGATGTCTAGTATGTGCCCAATTTAAACCTCCTTCACCAATGCATAGAGCCCCATTAATGAAAAGAGGCTTAACGCTTCCATGGTCAGATTTGCAAATAGACTATGTAGGGCCTGTAAAAAGGTCAAGCAGGGGGAACCGGTATATTTTGAGTGTGGTTTGTTTAATGTCAAAATGGATAGAGTGTATTCCTGCACCAGATTGTAGTGCGCAAACAGCAGCTACATTACTGATAAATCATATATTTTCAAGATTTGGGTTACCACAAAGAATAGATTCAGACAGAGGAAGTCATTTCACAAGTGCTCTAATGTGTAAGGTGATGCAAATACAGGGAGTGAAAAGAAAACTACATGTTGCATATAGACACGCCTCTTCTGGTGGAATTGAACATTGTAATAGGTCTGTTGTATCTATATTAAAGAAGTTTGTAGCGTAGGGGATCAGGTGTATACATTTCATTTTGGAAAAGGTAAACAGAAAAATTCGAAATTTCTGGCTGCCTGGCAGGGGCCATTTCAAATCATAGATAAGGTGTCTCCAGTGGTTTATAAAATATTTAAAACATAGGGTGAAACAGTAACAGAGCAGTTTGTTCATATTAACCAAATTAAGCCCTGGCATCCCAAACATGAAGTAAGGAGACTTGAGTGTGTAGAAACAGATCTTTGGTTTTGATGGCAATCAGATCAACTCCTGCCAAAGCAACAGGTATCAGTCCTCATGACGTATTGACAGGTAGGAAGATGGTGTTGCCACAACATCTGCTATACAGAACACATGAACAAACACTTGTAAGAGCATCTACAGTTCATGAAAATATGGAAGAACTGAGGAAGCATTTACAACATACATTTGCTTCTGTGCAGAGGAATTTGGAAAGAGCCGCTGACAGTGCAAAATCATATTATGATAAAAAGACATCTGTGAAAGAGTATAGTGTAGAGGATCAGGTGTATACATTTCATTTTGGAAAAGGTAAACAGAAAAATTCGAAATTTCTGGGTGCCTGGCAGGGGCCATTTCAAATCATAGATAAGGTGTCTCCAGTGGTTTATAAAATATTAAAAACAGAGGGTGAAACAGTAACAGAGCAGTTTGCTCATATTAACCAAATTAAGCCCTGGCATCCCAAACATGAAGTAAGGAGACTTGAGTGTGTAGAAACAGATCAAGTGCCCTAAATGCATGAAAGAAAACACATGGGTCTAGTTATAGTGCCCAATACCGGAGAAATAAAAATAGATGGGGTATGTGTTGTAATGGAATAGATGTAAATAAAGATACTATATGTGATGATCGTTAAAAGGGTGCTGATGCTAATGAAATTGTTTTATTACAAGTTGAAATATGCTAAATGATCAATGACGATTTGTGTATGTTTGTTTTCTCTCTAACATGTGCTTATTTTCAGAGACCAAAGAAAAAGGGCGAAATGTTTTGGATCAAATATTTTATTTTTGGTAAAAGGGTGAAATTTGTATTGTGCTATGTACTTAATCTGTCTTTTTTCTATTTGATTTAGAATCATTAACCTGTGTTTTGAGGTCGGAGATCACAGGCCCGAGGACACGGGAGGTGATGGCGTCTTGTAGTCCACGGTATGAAGATCAAGTGCCTATGGATGGAGGTGAAGACAAAGTAATCGGGACGTCAAAAGAGATGATTCCTATGAAAAAGCATCCAAAGAGTGCCAGGATGAAAGAATTCAACAGATAAACCAGATGATATAAAGTTGATGGTCGGGACGTCTCAGAGGTGGATATCATTGTCATCAATGAAACAGAATTGAACTGAACCTGCAGTGTTGTGGGTGCATTGATTCTGATGCATCCTGGAAGTATGGAGTCCCACACCTTTATTGTTTTATTTAATTATTTTAATTTGTTACATTAATTCCTTGTTTTAATTATTTATTTTAGTTCATTATTTTATAATTGACTTCAAATATTGGGTTCACAATTAAAAAAATAACATTGGACTATGGACAATTCAGTTGGAGAAAAATATGTACAATATTTTACAAGAACTAATGGACTAAATGGATTAAGCAGTGATTTATTGTGTAAAATGTGAATATTCATTTTGTTGAATTGCTATGATGGAAAAGGGAGCACAAGTTGGGTTTCCTCCAATTGTGGCTTGGACCACTGCCAAATTGTCAGAAAAGGAGGGATAATGTAGTATAATATATAGCTCCATGAAGTTTATAGCAACTCACTGAATGTGATGGCATTTTGTTACCAGCAATAATGTAGCATACACATATAGCCAGCCTTATGTTGCCAGTATAACAGGTGAATATGTGGCTGGAGGCATGCAAGGTATGGAATTCATAATGCAGCCAAAGCCCAATATAAAACTACGGAGCGTAAAAGTGCATCATTTATTTTTATTGTTTTCTCTTTCTCTGGATTGCCTTATGCATAGAGGACTACATTATTGAACATTATTTATATAACTGACTGATTTAATTAACAATTACTAATCACTAATGCTAAATCATTAACATTATAATGTAGTCCCATGTACAAAGTGAGGTCAAAATACATATTTTGAAATTCGTTTTTAAACGTGCACTGGATTTTTCTCTCTTCTTTTCTCTTGCTGTGTTGAATGCAGAAAGCAGGAAGGCAGCAGGAAATCAAAAAAGATACAGTTATTGTAATCTGAAGCTACCATTGTTTAGGACATGAGGGTGTTAACAGAATACATTTTCAGCTAATATGATTGGAAGGAAGTGTATCTGTAGTTGTGCCATGTAGGCAGAATGGGACGGTGCAGAGCTTTGCTGGGAAAAGTCTGACAGAGGGAGAGGCAGTTCACTTTTCGAGAGACGGATGATCTTGGTGTCTTGGCACTGGCTTGGAATTTTCGCCGTGCATATCAGACACTGAGATTACAGAGGCGACCCCTGTCGACTGGGCCCACTCTTCTGAAGGAGGTCGTTTGGAGGAGGAAACCACACATCTTTTGGTAAGCAGCCAAAGTTAAGTGAGGGGGTCGCTGTGTGCTTTCGTGTGAATGAACAGTAGCAATCTAACATGTCATGTAGGCAGAGTACCTAAAAGAAATCCCCTGCAGTTAGTTTTTCATATGATAATGTTGCATAGTGAACATTGCTCTGTCTCTGTATTGTTTCTTTTCTTGTTTTCTATTACAGAAAATAATGCGATCTACATGGTAAGATATTGATTTGAATTTCAATTGTTATTCATACACATAATATAAAAAGCAGAACGTGTAGAGAGTTTTTGTTTTTCTCTTTTCTTGGTGCATTTAGAATATCATTTGTGACACGGGGAAGATTTTTTTAGCTAGTACATTTGTCATTTTTCTCATGTAGATGAACTAACAGAGAGAATAAGCTGTCCTAAAATGAGACTTAGCGGTGAAAAAGAGCTGTATGCGTGTGTTCCCCAGTGCATGCTGTCTGGGCGAAATCTAATACAATATATAGATTACTGGGGGTCCATGAACCAGTAATGAAGCAGTAATGAGGCCTATGGACACATAGTTCATTGGTGTAGATAAATCAGTGATAACACCACAGGTTATAGGTGACGCTCTATGTGAAAGTGTGGTGTCTCTGAATGTACGTCCAAGGCCCTCTACAGATCACAAGAATATTATAAGAATGAGGAAGGCTTTTTGTATGACGGGGCTATAAATAGGTGAGGAAATTATGCTCACTACCAGGTAGTTTATCACCAGGAAATACCGCCAATAGTGTGTATTACAAAATTATCCAATATAGTGTAATAAAATATGGTCACTGGAAGGAGGTAAGGCCAAACCCAATCTAGATGCAAGGATAAGTTATCACCAAATTACCACTCTTCTTTTGGTGGTAAGAAAATACAGCAAGACCCCAAATCTACACAAAATACCCTTCTGTTATCCAGCTTTAACATGGCCCTCTCACTCTCAATAGGACACATGGGATACACATTAACAAAACAAGCAGAGGTTACTAATAGAGCTTGAAGACCAAACCTGGCCTTATATATGTACTGAAAAACAGTGTTGTGTGAAAAACTGTTTCAGTTCCACATATATATATCACATATGATGCTACCTTAGGACCACCTATTCCCCAAGTGTTCTTCCCAAAACGATCTCACCAGCCGTATCAAAACAGAAATGTTTTGTTAACCACAGAGACAAAAATGTCTCCCAACGTGGACCAGTATAGACCAGCTGGTCCCTGACTCGCCGGCGAGGATGCGCCTGATCAATGTCTAAATGCATGCAGGGAAACTACAAGACTGCCGGGACTTTTAGTTTTAATATGAGCTTAGGGTGATTTCTGACAAAAGTGTGCTGCTGTAGGGCGGCTAATTTGTCCAAGAAATATTGCACAAACTGCTAAATTTATTTCTGTTTGGCATTTTTTCTTTGGGTCCAAATAAATCTCCAAAGACTGCTTCTTTTTTTCTCCCCGCATTTTAACCTGACACATGAGAATGACAGTGATGCTAGGCACACAGCCATTCTGAAAATATACTTCCACTGCACTTTCTGATTTAGCAATCGTTTGACATTCTTTTAAACTGTTGTTTTGTGTCATTATTTTCTTAGGCCTAAATGGTTTTTTGGCTAGGGACCACAATACCCATTTGCCCCATCAATGAGGGGTGACAACATCTTCAGGCAATGTGTCCCTATTAGAATGGGTATTTCATTGATGGACATGATCAATATTTCCTGTTTCATCCTATGTTTCCTTATCTTTATCGTAACCTTAATGACGCCTTTGATAGGTATTTCTTTACCATTGAAGTTGTGCCCAAGGCCTTCGTTTTGTCTCACCTTTATGGGATTTTGTGGGAATGTCCCTTTATTGATACTTTTTTCTAGTTCTTTTGACATTATCGTGGCTTGGGCACCCCTATCAATCATTGTAACTGCATTACATTTTCCTTCAAAAGTGATAGGAACACAGTCCCTGTCTTCAACCTCTTCTAGCACACATATAAAAGTGTGAATTTCTGCTGATTTCAGAACTCCCCTTCCGTAGCTCTTGTTTACTCCTTGCTAGACAAATGGGTTTATGGAATGACATTTTTCCCTCCTTTTTACCCACTTCATTTAGAATTTCTTGGTCTATTCTCCTGGGCTCAGAACTCATTTGGAGTGTAGCCACTGACTGCCCCTCTGACTTGGGACTACCAGTGTTCACACTGCAATCTTTGAACTGGAAGTGTCACATGGCAGCCTGTCAACTTCTGGCGCATGGCACCTGTATTGGTTTTGCATGGTGCCTGTCATTTTTGTCTCTTGGAATATTTGTGGTTCGAAATACTCAATAGTATTGTGATTATCCAGTGAGGATAGTCCAATTGTTGATCAAAACTCTTTGCCTTATGTTTTATTTACCCATTGGATGCTCTTTTTAAATCTAGTTCTCTGTTATTTGGGTTCTTCTTGTTCATTTTCCCCTTTTTGGTCTTCATTTTCACACAACTCAATAGTCTGGTTCAACTCTAGATTGAACCACAATTCCTTTTTGTGTGGGATGAAATTCCCTGTCTCACTTTTATTCATTTGTGTTTTTAAGTTTGAGTTAGTAGTCAGTAGGCAATTCAGGACCGTTATTCAAAGGTGATGCATGGGCTTCTATGTTTTCACAATACAGGAGCCAATAAATAGTTATTTATTGTCAGCACAAGATCACTTCTATGACATTCTACACCTTCACTTGGCTGTTGTTTTTGAACTGTACATAACTTTCCTATTTGTTCAGACAACATTTTGACTTGGGCCTCTAAACATTGAAACCTGTCCATGACTCTGCATTCCTCACTTTGTGGCCTGGGCTGGTACTGGTTACATTTACCCTGATTAGACCTATTCTGGTAACTTTCAGGAGATTGATATTTATTTGTATTACCTCTGAAATGATGCGACATAGCAGGTGGAGAATGTGGAGTGACCATCCTTTGGCCATGGTCGACTAGTGGTGGCGATTGGTTATATTGGTGAGGGACATAGCTCATATTTTTTCTTTCATTTGGTGGAAATTGCCCCCTATGCTGATTTCCATTTTCAATGAATCTATCCACATATCTTGGTCTTTATTGGTGGCCATACACCATTATATTAGGGTCATATCTACTCTGAGCCCCCAAAGTCTGATATGGGCCATTGTACATTTGATTTTGATTGTTTTTTAGACATGACATATCAGGGCGAAATCCCACTCGGAGAGAATTACCCAGATATCTAAGGCTAATGTAAGACTCCCTAATGCTGGGTTCAACTGATTGGAACGTAGGAGTTCGGGGTGGTGTCCTCTGTTGAGGCATACCTCTTTGATTACATGTCATATTGTGGTTTTGGCTGATTCAAGCAGCATTTTTTTACAGATTTTGCCTCCATTATGGCTAGTGTGGGTTCTTTAGATTTTGGCTTTGCCTCTTTATTCTTAGGCTCTTCCTCTCTCTGAGGAATAAATAACTTCATATAGTTTGGTCCCCTGTTCTAGTATCCATTCTAGTGGTTTTTCACAAATCAACTGTGATACAATTTCTTTTTGGAGCCCATAAATTTATGCAGACTTAAATTCTACAGAGTTAGGGTTACATGCCACATCAAAGCGTGAATATGCTCTTTTTAAATCCTGGAGTAACTGGTGAGGGGACATATCTGGCCTTGCAGTCATAGTATACACTTCTTTTTTGGCATCGTGTATGGACTGATAAGGTGAACATTGATGTCTAACCACTTTCTCAAAGTCTGTCCATGACAAATCTTCCTTTTCATTGAGACCCCGAATGACACTAGCAGCTGCTGAATCAAGCGTTAGGTGAAAATACTATCTGTATTATTCCCTAGGTATCTGGAGGGCTTTACATATATTGTGAACTGTTTCTAAATGGTCTTCCATGCAAGAATCACCTCCCTTTTGAATGGTTTAATCAAAGTTTTGATAGACTTCAAGATCTTGATAGGACTACATGATGCATTCTGGTGTGTGTTATTTTGTCGCTCATTTCTATTCTCTTGTGGGCAGGAATGATTGCGATTATTTGTTGGCGATTCATACCTGCATTGTTCCCTTGGACAGAGCTGGGATTAATTTCAGTTCCATTGAATGTAGTGCCTTGTCGCCTTTCCTGAGACTGAATATTTGCTGTTCTAAATGTGTGCACTGTCAATGAAGTTGTTTTGCCTCATGACATAGATCAGAATTCTCATCCCTTCTTGTCATTCTCTTCCACTAATTTGAATATCTCCTGTTCCACAGCAGAGGGATGAGTTTTTTAGCGGGGTTGGTTAGTGGTGGTGCTTTATCATACCCCCTCAGTTTTGGCCAAATGTCCCTGCCAGTATCGTACATTCTGGTGTGCCAAGTGGCATTCCACCTAAATTATGTGAAGAGTTGTGGGTTGAGAGCAGGACTATTTAGTGGCGATGCCTTCTCCAACCACCGTGTTCAGATTAATCAAGGTCTAAACCGCTTTGTCCCCTGGCATATCCTGATGTGCATCCACCATTGTCTCCCGGGGACCCATGAAGGGGGTGGGCTCTTTCCTGGGCCCTTGAGCTTCCTGGGCCCTGTGGTTTACCTGTTCAGTTGCCACTCTTCCCTTCAATTCTAACACCCTCTGTCTGTAGTTCAACTTAGGATGTTCCTATCTCTCTCTTTAGTTGGCCCTCTATGGGAAGGGCTGCACCAGGGTCCCCATCCCGTTTGGAGTTCTCTCTACTTCCCTGCACTTTGTCGTGGTCTGCTCTAGTCCTCTGTCTTGCCATTTGTGTTCATTCCTTGGGGTGTGGTTGTTTTTCATTAATCCTCTCCCGGTTCTGAGTTGAAGAGCCAGGTTTTTAGGAGTGTTCTGAATTTTAGATGGTCTTTCATGTTTCGTATTTCTCTTGAATGCTGATTTTTTCCTTGTTTATGGTTTAGGTTCCAGGCAGATGTCGTTGCTGGATCTGAGTGTTCTGGTCGGCTTGTAAATGGTGATTTTCTTTTGTAAGAATTCTGCTTCTTGGCCGTGGATTGCTTTGTGTGTTATGCATATTGTTTTGAATGTGATTCGTTTATTGACTGGTAGCCAATTTAGCATCTTAGCGCTGGAGTGAGGTGGTCCCTTTGTGAGAATTTGAGAATTATGGCAGCTGCTTTCTGTATACGTTGAAGTTTCTTCAGTAGATAATACAGCATTCCGAGGTATAAGCTGCTGGCCTATTCTATCCTGGACATGATGAGGGAGATGATGGCCAGTGTTTTGGGCGTGAAGGAGAGGAATGGAAGAAACTTTTTTATCATGTGCATGTGGAAGAAGTATTTCTTGATTTGTGTGTTTGCTTCTGGTTCTAGGGTAAGCTTGTTGTCCATTAGTATTCCAAGGTTTTTGACTATTTCTGATGGTGCAGGCGCTGTTCCTAGTTGTGTGGGCCATGGGATGTATTGGTTGCTTCCCTGGTTTTTGGATATACTAATGATTTATGTGTTACGCTCACCTGGTATCCACAGGGATGTCACCCAACCAGGTTACTCGCTGGTATGCTTCTCAGCTTTGCCCTGATGTGGTCTGCGGGGAAGGTTCTGCCTGAAAATACAGGAGGACTGTGTTCAAGACTGACCGACTGGGCTAAGTATCCTCCATCCACCCCCGTATGATTTCAGTCCCTCTGGCGCCCTCTCCTCACCTTGTGGTAGAATTCGGCGTGCTCTCCGTCCTGCCTTCTTTGCAGGGGTGCGTTGTCTTTCATGGGCAAGTGCAGTCCAGTTACGTCACTGACGCCGGCCTGTTTGATATTGTTCAGGTAGGTCTTATTGCTGTTCTTTAGTTTTGTTGCTATCCTACATACCTTTCTTTGTTTAAAATGTCTCTTTTTTCTCCCTTAGGTATGCAGAGCTTCAGCACGGAGAACTGGCTTGGTTTGATGGTGCATTAAGAGCGCTATGATGCGGTAAGATGCGGTAAGTAAGCGCTATGTGCAGCGCTGCAAAGTCTTGCCTTTGCTAACCTGTGTTTTCCTTCCTTGTAGGTCGCGGTGTTCTTCAGCATGAGTGGAATGTCCGGAGTGGTGCCAGCCGAGAGACGACCAGCCAGGTAAGCCTTTTTGAGCAGTTTGTAATTTGTAAATGTCTCTACTGCTTTCTTTAATGTTTCCTCTATCTTCCTCTTTCAGGTCGTTCTGTCCGGGAGGCGTGCAGATTCGAGGAAGCTGTTCTCAGTAGCTGCGAGTGTTTAAAGATGAAGACTGCAGGTAAGATGCTGCTGCTAATGACTTTCCTTTTGTCTCCTTGCAGGTTCTGCTTCTCCGAGGTTCGAGAGAATAGCTGGACACGGTGAGCGTCACGTTGCAAGCTGCAAAGTAAGGCGAAGCATGTTGTCTTGCTCGGGTGTGGTTTAAATAGCCCCAACAAAATAGTCCAGGTAAAGTAGTCCTTAGGCTACCACACCCAAAACACTAGACCGCATAGCTTGGTTCTTAGGAACCAAGCTATGTGGATGCCTCCATGTTGGCTGACAATACAAAAAAGTAGTTCCCAAGCAAATTGTTTTTCATGGTGTATGAGCCTAGCGCCATAGGCGCCAGGACTGGCCCCATGAGGGCTTTTGAAGAGGATGCCAGGCTCTAGAAGGCCGAGTCCTGACTCCACCTGGCCAATGGGTTTACCAGAGGGGGTTTTGGACGAGGGTTGTGACATTATGTCTTGCCCTGGTTAACTTTGAGGCTGTTTGTGTTAATCCATTCATAGAGTTCTTCGAGACAGTCTACTAGTGTTGTGTTCTACTCTTGTACATCTTAGATTTTGTAGATGATTTGGGTGTCATCTGCGTTTCTGTAGCAGGTGAGGCCATGTCTTATGATAAGATTAGTGTAGTCAGGTAGATGTTGAAGAGGAGTGGGGATAGGGAGGATCCTTGTGGTACTCCACAGGTGGTGCCCTGCTTCACAGATTTGAATGGTTTTATCCATTCTGTTTCTGTTCTTTCAGATAGAAAAGATGTAATCCAGATCAGCGCTGTGTCACTGATCCCTATTTCTTCCAGTCTCTTCATGAGGATGTTGTGGCTGACTGTTGAAAGCTGCGTTTGAGTAGTATCACTGCCGGGTTTGTGTTGGAATATGCATTAGTCTTTAAGACTGTCTCTGTACCTCTCATGGGTCTCATGGGTCTGTGCCTGGTCCAAAAGTTGGTGGTTTTCTACATGTTCCAGAATGTGTACGTATGCACAGGTATCTAGCAGTTTTGCTGGTTAGGGAAGATTCAAGCTGACTTAAGGACACAGGACAACATGAACTTTCAGAACTATGGAGAAGAAATGTGTTTGAGATCTGTTTTGAGGCACGCTTGACATGTTTGGGAAAGTTCATACACCCTTATAGAACATGGTGAATTCAGTTTCAGTTAACAGTTGAGTTTACAACATATTTCCTTTCAGAAAGAAAACATGGTAAATCATATATGATATCAATTACAAATACTGCATGGTGCGTCTTATTCTACCAAACTAGGCATTGGTTGTAATGGTAATTACACTCTAGAACATTTTTTGTTTTATTTTTATTAAGTGCCCACTGTGTCCTTAAGGCAGCTCACAATAAAAAACTCATACATGGCACCATTCCCACTCTCCCAACTCATTCACATAAAACCCTCACTTGGCAACCTGCCTGCCCACCAGTATGCATTGTATGAAAGTTTACAATTATAATTATCTATGGATTTATATTATAGATTCAAAACAGATATGACTGAGACTTTCCCTACCTATACTTAAGGAAAATAAGGCACAGTAATGAAAAGTGATTTGTTCAGGTTCACATAACATATGAAGTATGGACGGTTTGGATTTGAGCCCTGTGTTACTGGTTCCACAGTTTACAATTTAGAGAGCAGAGGAGACTTCATATTCTCCTATTCGACCTAGAACCCAGTAAACAGTTTCTGCAAAGCTATTATTCAGGGGCTGAGCTAGTATGGACATTGTTCAATAGGTCTGGCTTCAAAACACCAATGTATCTACAACAGGAAAGCCTCTTCATTGTCTTTATCCTGAGGCAAAAAACATCTGAAAGTCCACACAATTGTACAGACCCAGATAATAATTATAATGATTACTCAGTATAGTTACAAAATCAGTATGTACATGTTTGTCTACTTTCAAAACACCAAGGGCCTCATTACACGGATGGCGTTAAGGATTTACCGGTACCGGTAAAATACCGGTACCGGTAAATCCTTACCGCCTTACTACGAGGTCCCTTTGCGGGTTGGGGGATTTAACGCCTGCTTTTTGCACGCGTTAAAAACCAACCCGCAAAGGGAACCAGGGAGCTAATTACGGTACCGCAATTTGCGGTACCGTAATTAGCGCCTTCCCCATTCCCATTGAGTCCTATGGGGCAAAAATGGGAATGGGGAAGGGCAATGGTGGAAGGGGGAATTACCGCCCCGCCAACCTTGGAATGGGGCGGTAATTCCCCTTTCCACCAAGGCGGTGCTGGTATTTTACCGGCATGAACCATGGCGCTAATAGCGCCATGGTTCTCCGCCATCCGTGTAATGAGGCCCCAAGTCACTTGTGATGAAGCAACCTGAAAAATAGTTTTAATTGAAACAAATGTGTTGTTAGGAAAAAGAAAGGTGTTATACTTTACTTTATACTTGACTTTATAACACTTGTAAAGTGCAGGCCATGGACCCGTAGGCATTAGGGTGCTGACGAAAACATAAAGCAAGAGTGAGCCTTAGAAGGGAACCGGAAGAGAACAGAAAGCTGTCAATATACAGAACCAATTAAGTAAACAACCATGTTTTCAAGTACCTTTTAAAGGACTGTTAGGCTGAGCTAAGGGGAGGTTATTCAAAGCCGTGGGGGATAAGAGGTAAAAGGCTCCTTTTTCGGCTCTTGTGGTTCTGCTTCTGGGAATACTGAGAGGTTTCTGGTTGCTGGCTCTTAAGGATTGGCTTTAGTTTGTGTTCATAATAAATTGTCTCAGGTAACTTGGCATAGTGCCTTGGATACATTTGAAGGTGATCACCAGTAATCGGTAATGCATTTGAGCCTCCACCGGAATCCAATGCAGACTCCTTCTTGCGTCAGAGATGTGATCACAGCGCTTAAGCCCTGTCACCACTCGGACAGCACCATTCTGTATAACTTGAAGTCTATTATTTTCAGGCCCACCAGAATACTACAACCATAGCAAATTTGGGCTCTGATGATCACATGAGCAATAGTTTCCACATTAGCCTAATTGATAAAAGGCCTGAGATGGGCTAAACCTCCCATGTGGGCCTTCATTGAGAGCTGCTGGTCTAAAATGACCCCTGTTTTAAGGGTGCCTTCATAACCTCACCAAGTTGGAAACTTTGATAAGGTGAGCCATGCTTAAACAGCAAAGATGGTGAGCCCACAATCAAGAGTTCTGTCTTTATTAAGTACAAGATTGTTCCTCAGCATCCAGTGCTCTATGGACGAATACACACAATTCATTTCTGCCTCATCCACTGAATGAGTGCCCACCACAGGGACTCTTTCTCTCTCCTAGCCATTCCCTTACTGTGGCTTCTATTTACCGGCCATCTGGTCAGATCTCTTCCGTCCTCTCTGAGTGGGTGGACCTCTCCTCTTCCCTCCTGGTCTCGCTCAACTCCTCCTTTTTGGAGACTTCAACATCCACCTGGATGCTTCCTGTCATTCCTCTGGACTCTTTTGCGACCTTTGGGACTCTCTCAAGCTCTAAGCTCTAATTTCCCCCCTGGCCCGTCTCACTCTGCAGGGCATACTTTGGATTTTCTCAGACCTTCCACTTTGTATCCCTCTCACAACTTCTCTCTCCTTCAGTGACCCCTTTCTCCTTTCCTCCCAGCTCATCCTCTCTACCCCTCAGGCCAAGCGAACTCCATCACTGCCTCCCCCCTTCTCGGTCATTCGACCCATGAAGCGCGTGTCAGTTGAGGCTTTCGCCATCACTTTCTCACTCCTTCTCTCTCTCTGGCTGACTCACACCCTGACACAGCCCTCTCCATGCTCCACTCTGCTATATCTGATACTCTCGACGTTCTTGCCCCTGTCATGAGGATCCTCCTGAAGCCCAAAGCCAAGTTCAACTCTTGGTACGACTAAGACCATGCCACCCTTAAACACAAGTGCCAGGTGGCTGAGAGGAAATGGTGTGCTTCATGTACATCCTCTGACAAACTAGCCTGCCGCCTGCTCCAAAGCCAATACTTGCTCTCTCACCAAGAAGCAAGCTCACATCCAAGCCCACGTCTCTGCGGCATGTAACAACTCAGATGAACTCTTTATAATCTGCAAGGAACTGGCCAATCATGCTGCGGTCTCTACATCTCCTGTCCCTTCCCAGGCCCTCTGCGCGGCACTGGTTTCTCATTTCATCTCTAAAACTCAGGATATCCTGTCCTCCCTCTCCTCCTCTCCCCTTCCACCCTCTAATCCCTGCTCTTCCTCTGGTCCTTCCCCGGACCACCTCTCCTCCCTCCTTCTCTGCCTTTCCCCTGTTCTCCCAAGATAAGGTTTCTAGACAAGTCTAGTGAAAGTCTCGTCAAAACAGGTTCATCCATGTTCCTCCCAAACCAGAAAGGACCACATTGACTCCCTGGCTTCAGTGCAGGCTGACTTCTGCAACCACGTCTTCGCCACTGAAGTCTTCCCTTCCCCCCTGAAGCACTCCCTTGTGCACCCTCTCCACAAGAAACCCTCTGCTGAGCTGCCATATCGCCCAACCTCCAACACTCCTTTTCTGGGCAAACTTGGAAAAGCAGGCCATCTCCCAGCTCAAGCTTCACACTGAATCTGTTGGTTGTCTACATGATCATCAGTCTGGATTCAGAGCTTCCAGAAGCACGGAAACTCCCCCCTGAACATCTGTGAAGACCTGCTCTCCAACCTCGATTCCAACACTCCCTGTGTCCTCATCTTTCTTGATCTCTCATCTGCCTTTGACAGGGTCAACCCTGCGCTCCTGCTCAACTGTCTCTGTGATAACCTGGGGATCACCGGTCAGGCCCTAGTGTGGCTGACTTCTTTCCTCTCTCTGATCGACCCTCCCAGGTTCAACTTGGGTCCTTACTCTCCTCTATCTCTATCTCTACCTGTGGTGTTTCCCAGGGGTCTAACCTCTCTCCCTGGCTGTTCAACCAATACCTGGCACTTCTTGCCAACCACATTGCTGTGCTCTGCCCCAACTTCCAGTGCCATGCGGATGACACTCAGCTCATTTTCAGACTAGCCTCAGCCACCTCTTCTCCCTCTCTCATCTCTGTCTGACTGTCCGCCATCCAGGATTGGTGTGCTGCCAATGATCGCTGCATTAATGCCAGTAATACTGAGATTCTCCTCTTCAGCACACCCACACCCTCCTTTCCTGTCACTCTCTGACTGGCCTCTCTTGGCCGTCTTCCTGCTCCCACCTGTGAGGCTAAAAACCTTGGGGTCATCTTCGACTCCACACTCTCCTTCTGTCCTCATATCTCTGATGTTTCTAAGAAGTCACACTACCAGCTGCACCTCCTCAGAGGTATTCTTCCTTTCCTCTCCTTCCCCTAGAAGCTCACTGTCTTGAGATCTCTGGTTCTCTCTAGGCTGGACTATTGCAACAGACTCTTTCTAAATCTGCCTGCTTCTACTTTCTGTCCTCTGCAACTCATCCAGAACAGGACTGTGAGACTTGTCCTTGGCCTCAAGCACAGGGATAGTATCTCTCCAGGACTGAAATATTTGCACTGGCTCCCAGTGGCTGTGAGTATTAAGTTCAAAACCCTCTGCATTGTCCACAAGGCCTTCTGGGGGTTGGGGCCTCAATACCTTCAACTCTCTCTTCACTCATCCGCCTCCAACTCCCTCGTGGTCAGTTGCTTCAACAAGCAACGAGTTTGTGGTAGATCTCTTTCTTCAGCTGGGCCTCACTCTGGAACAACCTCCCTGTCTCCCTGAAACTTGAGGAGAATCATCTCCGGTTCCGGAAGCACCTCAAAACCTTTCTCTTTCCTTCTGCTTTTTCTCCTCCTCTCCCCTGCTGACTTCCTGGCTGAAACTGAAACTTCACTGGTTACCTGGCCACCCTCTGATCGCGGGCCCAGTTCCCGTCCCTCACCAGTTGCATACCTGCAATGCCTTCCTGGCAACCCCTGCACTTGGGGACTGTTTTTCTGTATCCCTACAGTCCCACTACCAGCACCTGACACCTGATGTCTGCACTTACCCTTGGACCTGCCACCCACTGGCCTTACTTTTACTTACTGTTATTTATTTGATTATCCCATGTACTGCACTTTCCCCCTTCCCCCTTCCCATGCACTTGCACAATCTGAATGACACCTGGCATAGTAGGATTGTTGTCTGTCTTCCCTCCATTGCCTCTTGGCATCTTGAAACACTTGTGTATATGCACATTATAAATGCCATATCATATTATATCGAATATTGAGTAAGATTCTGGTGAAAGTTACACTGGGATTGCAGTAGTAAAATTAAAACTGATTGGCAACTTTGAGGTGGTGGTGAGTGTGACATTACCAATACATTTTTCAGCGCAAACAGCCAAGCTAGTAGCGCTTATTGTAGCTTTTGAAATGCATGAGGATGATGGGATCACAGTATAGTCAGACTCTGCCTAGGTGACATCATTGGTACATGCAGGACTGTCACATTTGAAAAGGTAGGGCTTCCTTTGTGCAGACGGCCATCAGTTGGCATACACCATTATTGAACAGGCATAGCCGCACTACAACTCTCATCATCTCATCATCCATAATCCATCACAGCGGTGAAGTACGCAGCCCACATGAGGGGAAGAGATTTAATTTCCCATGGCAACAGGGCTGCAGACACATAAGCCAAGAAAGCAGCAGATTTTACCAAAGTATCTGAATTTGACACACTGCCTAATAAGCATATAAGAGCACATAGCATGATGATGAAAGAGGGGTTTCATTCTCTACCGATAACACAAATAAGTGGACTGCAGGGACATGCACCACAAGAAGAGCATGAGCTGTGGAAAAGGAGGGAGTGTTTGTTATCCCCTACTAACAAAAAGTGGTGGCAGGACAGCACCGGCAAACCGGTCATTCCCCTCGCATTACTCAAGGTAGCATTGGATCAACTCCACCAGCCGGCACATAAAACATGAGAACGTCTTGCAGCCTTGATTTTGGAGGAGTGGTTTTCGCCTAATCTTGTTGAACATGTTGCTGCTTTTATAGTAAACTAGCTGATATACCCGGCGTTGCCCAGGATTTTATTTTCTTATAGGTACTATTTGTTAGAAATACATTGAGGTAGCTTTATGCTTTTGGGAAATACTCCATAAGAAAGTTGAAAAGGAAAATGTGCTAAATTTGTTTGATTATTTCTCATTGTAAAAAGGTTTTCTCATAAAGAGTACACAACACAATGTATTGTTCACCTTAAAAACTCATTCTGAAACGTATAACTGTGCGTGAGAACACCATGGAGATTTCTGAGCAGCATGATAGGTGACATGATGCCGACGGTGCCAACAACTATGAACCTAAAGTTCAATATTACACAGCCTTGGTGGGTCGTGATTGAGAAGTAACATGACCGGTGACCCAACTTTTTTCAAAGGTGATGTGGTGACATTCATGGATGGTCGAGGGAGTTGAGGAATTCTGTTGTAAAGTTTATGGCTTCGTCGGCATGCATCATCATATCGATTGAGTTGTACTTAGGAAATGCACCTGGAAGCATATCCAGAATCTGATCGTAAGGCCTGGACCTCAAGATTTGTTCTATGTGTCGAGACCGGTCCTTCTACGGCCGCATTGATGTGTAACTGATTTCAGGCAATCGTCTCAAGTGCTGCAATGCAGGGAAAAGGGTGTGGTGTCCAAATATCATGTAGCTAGTAATGTCCAGAGGGTCCTAAGAGGTGTCTACGCAAATGTTGATGCAGATTGCTGAAACAGTGTGGAATTGTATAAAGAACAATGCTTTGCTAAGCTACAAACACACAAACAAATTTTGACTTGTCCTGTAATCCAGGGAATGGGGTGGGGTGTTGAAATGTCATGCAGCCAGTAATGTCCCTAGGGTGCTAACAGGCAACTATGCAAAACATGGTACAGATTGTTGGAACAGTGTGGAATTGTATAAGGAACAAAGCTTTGCCACAAAACCCAGCACAAACAAATGTTCACTTTTATATATATGGATTGCAGTGTGTCAGAAATATACTGCAGAACGTGTGTTGCCAGTAGGCAGAGGAACAATACCCCGCCCTCCTCAATCTTTCAAGCATTTGCATATCAATTATGATGATATGCTCCAAAATTGCAATGGCTACAGATACTTGTTGCAATTTCTCCCAATGGATCCAAGCGAGTCCGTGCACACACCCTGATGCCACCTGTGCTGCCAAATTCCTTCCAAGAGACCTTTTTCCAAGATGTGGAGTGGGCAAAGTCCTTTGGTCTGACAACGGACCAACATTTGTGAATGAATTATTTGAGCACATCACATCCCTACTTCTGCTTACCACCCACAGGCAAATGGGATTTGTTAGAGGCTCAATGGCCTCCTCAAAGAGAGGATAGCCAAATAGAAAATGGCCCTGAACATTGGATGGCTTAATTGTCTACCTGTGACCTTATTTTCTTTGCTAAATCAGCCCAGTTCTGACCATCTCCTGACTCCTTGTGAGCTGGTGCCAGGACACCAAAGGCCATGCATCTTCCTCCTCCTACTAGAGTGTGAACAGATCCCCATAGTACCACTTTTATTCCTGGAAGTGAAATGCAGGAATATTTGGCTGCTATGATAGCAAGTATTTATTTTATATTGCAACAAATTGGCACACAGCAGGTGGGGTTGAAGAAGAATGATGAAGACAGCCAACAATCCAACCTACAGTGTTTGCTCCAACACCTGCCCTATACGCTGATTATCTTATTTATGTAAAAAAACTTTACCAGACTCTGGCACAAACCAAGATTTGAGGTCTCCTTTGTGTTGGAGGAGGTAACTCTCACCACTGTCAATGTACAAGGCAGAAGAGCCTGGCTTCATTAAAGTGATGTTAAACCCTGAAAAGGCAAGACACACCTTCTGTCAACCTCAGATGCCAAGACAGAAGAAGAAGTGATGAGGATCCAGGCACGATCAGCAACAAGGAACAGACAACTTTTAGGGGACAACCAATAAAACATTGTTTTCTTCTCAGAGAGACAACTAACCAGCTGAAGCAAACTTTCCCTATTCTCACCTGCACAATACAAATGTGCCCGCACATTGAAGCAACCCGAAGAAATAAAAACATTATCACACACTGTTATTCGAGGTTGCATCTAAGAGCATTACTGTATATAATTATTGCTTTTATAATTGACAGCCATAAGGCATTCAAGACAAGTAAGGTGCATCTTATTTCACCATTAGTTTACCCTAGGACTAGGTTTGTTTTCAAATGCATCCTCCTGGCAATTATGATGCAATTTTTCCTATATGTACCCATTGGTATCCAGAATATCAACATGAAAGTATTGAGTAAAAAGTGAAGAAAATTGATATTTTTAATTCTGCCAACTATAGGATTTTGGCATGCAGACCGCCTAACGGCCATGCACCCTTGCCACAGATGGACACATTAGCAATGATCATTGTAGCTGCCTTTTTCCCTTTTGCTGTCTGTACATCTTTGTTTTTATGGCAATACGAGAAGTGATTCTATATAATGTACCCATTCAAATGCATACTATCATGACACCCTTACCTATGTTGGATAAAGCAACAACCAAACCTTTTCTGTTACCACTAAACAGATTAAAAGAGTATGACAGGATTTTGGCACCAATTTCCAGCACACAAATGCTTAGATGGATCGATCTGACCAAATAAGTAATAATATGTGGTATCAGCAAATGACTCAGATAGGGAGAGGGGCGTCTGATGAGAGCTGCTATGTCTTCATAGCCACAGAAATAGCTGAAGAAAAAGCACATTGCCTGACCCATCTGGCACTCTGTTTAACCCAAGGATTATTCCAAGGTCAGACTGCATCCTTCATATGGGTAAATAAATCATAGGCCCAATAAGAAGATAATTATGTACAAGGGATTGAACCCTTGATAAGAAAGACAATAAACCAGGCAATTTGGAACAAAAACTAAGACAACAAGAAGCACGCTGGATCAGTCTAATGGACAAGTGCTACACTGGTCTGAACACAGACCAGGAGCTATGTCATTTCCTTTAAAGTTCAGCACCGTCAAAAATCATCCATAACTTCATTTACTCAACACCCTTCATCTAATTATCACCACTACAAGCAAAATCCATCTTTCTAACATCATTCGTGCATTTTCTACTCAAACAACATCCTTTTCCCCTTTTTCTGCTGCCACACCACGCATATCATATCAGCTTTTCTGCCGAACAGTTCTTCACAATCAATTCCATCTCTTTTCTAGACCACTATATACTCTATGTCATAGCTGTTCTCTCATGTAAATATAGAGCATGTCTTGTGCCGATATACTATGTTTTCTTATGCAATTCTATGACTGGAAAGCTCCACCTACTTTAATCTTACTTTCAACCAGAAAAAAAATGTCCCCTCATTTTATGTGGAAGTTTAATACTGTTCAGCTGCAGTCAACACCATACTGTCAACCCTAGCCTCTTTTAAACACTTGCCCTACATTTTTTCTCTCAGCGTTCAACACACTGTTGATTAATACAAATCTTTACCATTACCTCTTTTTTCAACCTTTCTCTCATTTTTTTTCCAGTCATGACTAGTCTTTACCTACACCTTCTGGCTTTTAATTATTCGGAATGACACCCTCATTAGTCTCCTATTATGTCTATCATTGCAGCACCTTTAAAAAATATAATAATAAATCCATGACCGCCCTGTATGAAGCATTGTGATTTTGAGCACCTCCAAACGAGAGCACCCATAACTGAGTGCCTCTTACTATTTCAGACCAGACCATATGGAATTTACTCATGTCATATAGACTGAAGCGAACCAACAATATTCATCATATTGACTTGACCGAAATTTAAGTACCATGCTCGATGCATTTACTCATTCATACCCAGTGTTACCCCTAAGCTCCACAGCACAAGACTTAACGCTCACGTGAATTTAAACCTTCCTGTTCCTCTTCCTCTCAGTCCTATCCTGCTACTTCATCCTACTCTCCTCCTGAAGAACTGCTGGGACCGTGCGGCGGGGAAACACGTGTTGAGGTACCGATACTTTATACACCTCTAAGTTGAGTTATGTGCTTTCTACACCAACAGATCTCAAGGAAATATTTCAATTAAACAGAAAAAAATGTTCTTCTCAAACCCAAAAGACCTAGTGAATTGAAATAAAGACTTACAACCAACAAGGATCTATCTCAATCTACAATAAGACCTAGTGAATCCAACTAAGGACTTCTCAACCCACAAGGACTTCTCAAACCCAAAAATCCAACGAAGGACTTCTCAACCCACAAGGACTTCTTAAACCCAAAAGACCTAGTGAATTGAACTAAGGACTTTAAATCAACAAGGATCTATTTCAATCTACAACAAGACCTAGTGAATCGAACTAAGGACTTCCCAACCCACAAGGACTTCTTAAACCCAAAAATCTCAGTGAACTGAACTAAGGACTTTAAACTAATAAGGATCTATTTCAACCTACAAACAAGATGTTTTCCCAAAAAAACCTCTTTTCTTGGTTTACATGTGCCAATCTGTGCTAATTTGAAATTAAAACTAACTATACTTTGAAATCTATCAGCTGTAATTATTTCAATATTGAGAAGCGCAACAGGAGGGCCTATTTTCTTCAAATAAGATATGAACTACCTGCAGCACCCACAGCAGATATTAGATTCTACGAGAACACAATGTTATAATACAGTGATAAAAATGGGAAAGAAATACCAAGATGTTGGGAGCAAGCACAGCTGCAAATAAAAGGAACAGTGCTCACACCTGAAGCATGGATCAACGGACTAGTGGTATGCAAAAAAGGTGCAAATAAGGTGTGCACTGACCACTAGCCCAACATTACAAAATTACTGACATGCGTCAATGATGAGGGGTGACATGTACAAATAGTGCCCTTAATAAATGCTACTTTGTGCTTCTGAAAAATGGAATGGTAAACATTGGAAAAAATAAAGGGTGTAAACAAGTCTTTGATGTTCCTGGAATAAAAGCAGGAACTGCAGGCAGTATTAATGCATCACTATTGGGCCTGTGGATCCAAAATGAAACTTCACCCGAATTGGGGATGACTGTGTTCCATAGGACTCGTAAACCTAACTGCTTTGGTAGTGCACAAAGGCAATTTACACGTCACAGAGTTCCCTAAGATGGATGCAGACCAGAAGAAGAAAAGATCCATCAACCTCAATTGAGAGAAAAGGGGTAATAATTATATCTCCACCAAAATGGAAGCAGTGCTCACTGAGATACCATGGGAGAATAGGTTATTCAACAGGGCACAAACATTCTGTGCCCCTGTTTTCCCTAGAGTATCGGCAACCATAAATGGTAAGTGGTTGCAAATAACAAGGTGGGAGCTATTACAAATGATGAACTCAATGGTAAAGGGCTTCAATGCCATAAAGCAAGAGCTATGTCCTTGACCTAATCATAACCATGGAGGGTGGGGTGTGTGCAGAAGATGGCACATCTTGTTGTACCTAATAGCCACTCATGACAAGGAAAATGGTACCCTTATGGAAGTCATAACACTCCTGATGCACTTGCATACGAAGATGGAAGAAGCGGTAGAAGAGATAGGGAATGACAACTGGTTCATTTCCTTGTTCTCCTGTATCCCCTCGTAGCTAGTCAATGCATTCAAGATACTAATAGCAATACTACTGTTGGTGCTACTGGGATTCTGCACTCTGAGAATAGCCATAACGCAAAGCAAGAAGACATCTAAGAAGGTGATGGGGATGAAGATAGTGATAAACATGGATATGACGATGCACGAAAGGACACAAACCGAAGACCTAGCTCATTTGGACTAAAAGCAAAGTCCTATCAACCCTCCATGATCCATATTTTGTTATACTCGAGACTACCGTACTTACGTTGGGGGATGGGTATTCTGTAAACCAGATGGGGAGTGCTGCTATATGACCTGGATCATAGATGAACACATAAAGCATTTGGGTGACTAGAGGGGGTGACAAAGATATGGACACACAAGACACCTTACTGAGGAGATGGTCCTCTGAGAGAAGTAGTCAAGGACTCAACCATTGGGGGGACTCTCGAGAGACAGATGAATGCGTCTTCCATGCCGTCTGCACCTCCCACACCACTATGGACAAAATGAGCGAAGCATATCAGTCCTGACAACTGCCCCACCCACCGCCATACTGCAGTCACGAAAGACATTATTCACTGAGACAGCCCTCTCAGCCTTATCCCGGAATGATCAAAGAAGAGATATGCCTAGAAGATCTGGCATATATGAACATGCTGTAGCTAAAGAAGGATGAGAGCGAGTGACGTCATCCCACTAGATCTAACACACTCAAATGCACAAGACATGGAGCAGATATACATTCAACAGAAATTTACATATACATTAGGTCAACCTGCATTTATACACACAGAATATACATCACACTAAATAGACACTAGAAAACGTACACTCGAATGTATGAGCTGTAACGCAAAATGCATAGGAATACACATAATGCTTACTTAATGCAGGAACAAAACACTTATAAGCAGACATGTTTGGATAAAATGGACGCCACTGCCATGCTTAAATGAATGGGATAGATTGAAGGAGCATCGAAGCTGCAGGAAAAACAAACTCGCTGAATTAGCAAAAAAATACAGTGATGAGCAAACCGAACATTAGCTGCACAGCACACCAGGGTTATTGGACAAAAGGCAGGTTTGGACTGACACCGAGGAGTGCATGATAAAAACAGTACCCAACCGTAGGACATATTTCTCTTAAGATTAAATAAAGAAGCAGACAGCATTCAAAGACCAGATGCTCATTAGTTAAGCTTAATATTGGGAAATAAATGGCTCAAACAAGTCTCCAGTGGACAGAGAGGGGGATGGCACCCATAGTAAAAGGGGTTAAAATCCTTGTAAAGGCTGAGCATTATAATTCAAAATATGGTCTCCTCACATGTGATTTAGAGTTGAAGGACAATGGCTATTCTTTACATCCAGTCATAGAGAAACCAAGACATTCTCTCCCTCTGAATTCTCAGACTAAAAGATACAAGATAAAACCCAGTTCAAAGATGAATCCCTGGCTTGTGGCCTAGGCAATCAGATATGGTGGGTTATAATTGGGAACCGCGGCATGTGGATGTGGATCCCCCTTCCAGAAATAGTTTTGCACGTGTTGAAGACCTGCAAAGTAACCAAGGTTGGCGAAGCCAATGCCAACCAATTATTGCTCCGAAATGGTGTTGTTCTGTAACAGTCGCATGAACCAATCTAAAGGCGTAAAGTTGATATACAGCTACCATTATCAACTTAGAGGTGGTCCAGGTGGAGCCATCAGATAGAGTAAAGCCAATAAGAATCTCTACTCCTATAGGTTATATACTTATATGATACAACTAATCCAATCCCAACTTCCCATAGGTTTTACTAACTCAGATAACATTGTGATGCCAGCAGTGACGTATTTTTGGTTTTTAAAACAATGTTTTGAATTATGAAGTTAGAGAGCTTTGAGACTTGTGCCCTTGCAGGCCTTTGTCATTTGCTCTGACTCTTCTGTTTCTGGGCCTGGGATTTCCCAACCTACCTTGTCTGCTTAAGGCTGGGATTTGAGGGCCCTCCATTACACAAGAAAACATGTACATTGTCAATTGAATATTTTATTTATTTCCATAGAGAAACAACAAAGCATAAGGGCAATGTTTCTGCTAGTGCTAATAGGGCATTGTATTAATACTAGGGCAAATGTTGCAGCGGTACAAAAATGCACTGCAGGAGTATGTATTTGCACTCGGTTAGCATTATTAACAGTGCAACAAATCTGTTACATGGCCTCAGGTGTTGCTACTATAACTAATACAAAGGTTTGTGCTGCGGTCAGGAGTTTGCAATCTGGGGCTCCCGAGATGTTTTGGACTAAAGCTCCCATGGTCTTTCAATACAGACTATGATGGCTGGACCTGATGGGACCTGTAGTCAAAAACATCTAGGTAACACATGTTGCAGTTCCCTGGTGTTGAAGGAAACATCTAGACCAGTGAGTTTTCTCCAATAATGAAGCAGTCTTGCACTTCATAAATGTTGCCAAATAGAGGCTTTGTTACGCTATTAATAAAGGAAATAAAGCCTCACGAGCTGCACAAATGATATCAGACCGAACATTCATAAAACATAGCATGTACATGCGCAGGGAAAAGTCATGCCTGATGCTCGAAGCACATATTTGTGAATCACATTTGTTGTGGGCATGTTACCTTTTTTATTGTGAGCAGAAATCTCGGTGGATCATTCCATGTGTTATTTTATTCCTATTGTTTTATGTAGTATGCATTGTATAGATAGAACAAGCCTGAACTTTTAACATTGGGTGGCGCACGGTTGAATGTTACTAGCAGGTAGACGACTATTAACATCAATTTATGTGGCTACTCCAATAAAGCATAAGAAATTAGTAACACTTCGAAAATATAAATGCCACTTAATAGTACCCATTGTATCTCGGTGCAGTAATGCCATTCTTGAAATTAAACCAGCTTGATTGAAGCTGGCAGCCCCAATGTTTTGCAGTACTAGTTGCTGAAGCAATTATTTTTGTCCCACAGCAATCGCTGTCTATGGTGACAGCAGGAATATCAGACAGATTCTACCTTCAGTAATCTTAAAGAGCAGGTTTTTAGTGATGTGTGCAATTTGAAATGAACATTTTTGGCCAGGTTCTCAATGTATTTGAAGCACCATGTCTGTAAGGGCAGTAAATCCACACATGGGTTTGAATGCTGATCCTTTTTTACTTTTTAATGAATTTTATTTCTGGGCTTGAAATTAAAAACTGCCAGGACAGATGAAAGCTTTGGGATGTGAATTTTAAAGAACTTTAATTAGACTTAAAGGTCAGCAACAGTAGCAAAAAGCCGAGGCATCTAAATTAAGCATACACTTGTGGAAAATATTGTTCCATCTAAGGTATATGTTAAGAAGAGGCCAGCACATCTGACCAACTAAACAGTTTTCTGTCTATAAATTGTTAGAAGAAATTAAATATATGAAGTGGGTTTCTCTCGAGAATGACAATTGTTTTCTTGCATATTCTTATTTGAGAGATGAAAGGACGTGGTGCATTGAAGTGTAATCCTACAAAAACAAAAACGTTGCATTTGTTAGTAGTCAGTAGCCTTCGGTTCAATTACCATAATGCGCCACTCGTTGTTAAACATAATCTTCAAGCAGGATACATTAGTAAAAAGTGATATGAATGGGGCATTAATTAGCCCATTCTCCTAGATGCTTAAAGATATAATATCTGTTAATATTTCGGAAAGCCGTTTTAAGATTCATCACTCTAACTGAGAATACTCATTAAAGAGACAAAAGGGTGACGGGCTCAAAGAGGAATTACATTTGCTGAAGATCCTGTACAATTATTGGAAGTGACAGGCTCCATTTTCTGATAGCAGAATCAAGGCTGCATGTCTAAACCAAAGTGACACCACGGATGGATGCTGCCTCGCCACAGACTAATATGAAATTAATAGAGTGTAATGGAAGCCCATTGGGGCGGAGCATAACTCACCCTCTCCGATGTGTAAGAACAGAAGGCATAATTTCAGTCTTTGTTTGGTGTACAAGACAGCCAGCTTCACTTGCATCTAACTATGGTCAGGATTAGAAATGTGATGGATAGTGCCACTGTGCCATCTTGACAGCTTTTCTGTTCAAATACAAATTTGTGTCATGGCAGCACAATGTTTGATGGCGCGCTGAAAGATGAAATATCGTAGCAGCAGCAATACGATTCTCTGAGACCATTACGTTTTCAAAGGAAAATAATTACACATTGTATATCTACCAGGCCCATATCTGCGTTAATAATGCTTGGTAATAAATACTCTATGGGTGAAATAAAGAATGCTCTTGAAAGATGAACGGTTAGAGAACAATTGCGGTGTGAATCAGTCAAAGTATATGATTACATATAGGTGTAACAATTATTTTTTCCAAGTAGTTAAGGTTCTTGCCTAAGAAAAGTGAAATACAGAATCGTTTGAAATTCCAGGCTTCAGGTTACTACAATCCATGTAAATAAAAGCCCACAACAATATAGAGAAAACATTAATTAAACCTAATTGCACACACTTACTTGCAACCCTATAGGTGTGTGCATACTGCTCTGTTGTGTTGGGAAATTGGAAAAGTTTGAATATCGCACGCCAGACCACTGACTGGGGGGTGGACAGGTCATTATCGTCATTTCTGTCACTTTCAAAAATTGCTACAAACATTACAATATTTATGGTAAATGGGATAAGTGTTACATTTAAGTTACTTTGTGTTATTTTGTTTAGAGGCAATAGATGTGTAGATTTGCATGCGCTCAGAAACACACTGATGAAACATTGTCACACGGAGGGTCCCTTCACATTCAGGTAAAGCAGGCGATCAATATGTGCACATGGAGTTTAGCGTATGAATGGCGGTCATGCAAGGAGATCATAATAGGTATAAAATACACACCTAATGGTATACATGTAAGGGAAGTGTTTTGAAAATTTAGTAAAAGATAGTAAATATATGAGGTGTGGTTGCTCTATGTAGCCAGGGGTGTTTTTGCAATCATGGAAAAGGGTCGTCAGCTTTCAGGGAACAGGTTTCATAATCTGGTCAATGGGGTGGTTGCGGTCAGTTTGCAGATTGCTCAAGACTGGAGGGTGAAGTTTCCTAGGGTCACCCAGATGGCGACCCCTTTTTCACTGTGCTCAGAAAGGCATAGCTCCACCTCACTGATGTGGCTCAACAAGGCTGAAATACATGCATGGGGTTGCTGTTGGTACTCTTGCACAGAAGGGAATTTCCATAGCATTTTGATGCAGGAATGCCATTGTGGGCGGGACAAAGACTGATATGCAAATAGATATTTCCCATCTGTGAAAGCTAGAGTGAGCTAAAGTGTGGGTGTGGACTCTCGGGTAGGTAACTTCCCAAAGAACAGGTCAATGGGACGTGTTCGTTGTCGCAAAGGGGCGCCTAGCGACTATATTTTGATAGCATCAAAAACAACACTCGTTAATAGCAGACTCAAAGTGCATGGTATTCAAAATACAGAATAATGGCCGGGATAGTGTACAAGTGGCTTTCAATATTACAAAGAAAGTGAGCAGATCGTATACTAAAAATATGTCACCAATGATGTCATAAAACAATATCAGTTACAAAATGTATTAGTGGTTAGGATTGGCTACATAGATACATATAGGATATATAAGTGTTAGTTCCTTCATTGGTTTGTACATCTCCAATGTCTCCATGTGACCCCATCCCTTCATAGATAATGATTTCATTACATCACTACACAGGCCACTAATTTCTGTCATTCATCATGGGCGGCGTGGCAAGAGACATTTTGTTTGGTTTGCACCTTATTAACCAACATTGGACACTCCGATGACACATCAAAATATGAGAGACACACAGTGTAGGGGAAGAGAGAAGTCCATGGTCTGCACTAATTCTAATTAAATGTACGCCTCATCATTCCCAGGCCGTGTGGCTGTTCTGTTCCTTTGTATCATGTCTTGTGTATTATCTTGTGTCTGTATGCATGCTAGGGAGTTCAGCAGTTGTCTTTATCTGTACTTGGCTCATAATGAATAGCTAGTGTTCTTCATGTCTTTAGTCATGTGTTAGGGGACTTTGTTGGAGAATTAATTTCTTCCTATTTACTGAGTTTTTAGCTAATTCTAATGTGCATGTTGTACTAGTTGTGGCCACTGGCGACACACTTCATCTACCATTGAGAAAGTCTTTTGGCATACTGATCTCATGCACCTGGACATCAATGGCAATTTGTGTTTTCATTGAACTTTAATTCACTTTGGAGTCTAGTGCGTCTCGTCCTGGGAATGGTTCTCTCATCTCTGCATTCTGCATCTCCATTACTTCCTTTCGTCCCTCTGACCTTGGCACTTGCTATGAACTACTGTCTGGGCAGCTTTGAGGTTTCTAAAATAAATGTGTTTTTAGTAATTCAGCATCTTGTCTGAGGCCTTGCTAACTTTTAGGCATGCTGCAGCCTCTGTACTAGAAAATTGCTGTACTTCTGAGCATTCCACCTCCCTTTTAGAGACCTAACTTCGTGTTTGCTAATGTTACATTCACTTTGCCATACATTGGTTTCTCTGCCCGTGTATGGTGTTTCTCCCCTGCCTATAATTCGATCTGTCCTGTCAGTGTAGTGAGTCCCTCTCTTGGTATCCCGGAATCCCCCTCCCGTATATGCTGTATACAGCACACTACTTGTGGTCCCCACTGTCTAACAGTAATCCTAAATTGGGTTGCATAACCAAACTAATTATTTATGGCAGAGACGTGTACATTGACTAATTAATATGCTGTTTCTTAGGAGTTGCCTTAGTTTGTCTCATCTTTCACCCCTAGATTCATGGCATAGTATGGCTGCTTCAGCTGGTATCGTTTCTCACCTGCACGATTATGGTGGGGGGTAGTGGCAATAATTGGTACTTGCGTATTTATCTGATTAGGGTCAGTAGATTATACTGCATATTCATCTGCCACATTACATGCGAGAATGCATAATCTGCATAATCCACATACATAAAAGTGCTTGTGTAATGTGTAATTTTGCAACCAGTGGTGATTTCCAAATTAGGGGAAAGGTTGCAACTGTGCCTGGACTTATTTGCACCAAGATAGATTGCTGGTGTATTTCCTTTTGCTATGAATAACAAATCCAAAATTCTGTTTTATTTGATAACGTTTTTTATTTTGTATTTTCAGCCCCTCTTGGATGACACGTGTTTCGGCGTATAACCTGCACCATTTTCAAATCCGGGCCTTTATTGTGTCATTGCGGTTCACACAATGAATAATGTTCTTGTTGTAAACGAAGCACTTTTAGTCTTGGGCTCAATCCCACCTGAAAATGCTGATGCTTGCGCTGCAAGCGTCCGGTTTCCTCTAACTTGGGGCTTGCTCGTTAACAACAAGAACATTATTCATTGTGTGAACCGCAATGACACAAAAAAAGGTCTGGATTTGAAAAAGACCTTATAGGTATTTTCCCAAAATCTCTTCATCCCATGTTTGCCAGCAGGATTTCTTTTGTTTTGTGCCCTTTCTGCAAGGTTTCCACAGCTTCCAACTCCTTTTGGTCTGGAGCATGTTTTGAAGATACCCCTAGCTATGTGGACTGGTACAATACATCTCTGTTTAGGAAATTCTGATACTGACCTTTCCCAGCAACCCTTGGTATTATATTGCCAGAAATATGGATTGGGGGAACGCCTCTGGAAGCTAGGTGAATGTGAACTAAAACACACAAGGGAAAAGGTATCAGTAACAGTGCCCAGATGGAGGTAGAATAAAAACTTGCAGATCATTCTATCTTGATAGGACCTAGTGTTGAGTCCATGTCAAACACTGGGCTTCATTATATGTTTGCTGTTCCGGTAGTAACGGTGCCGGTAAGATACCAGCACCATTACTATCGGACCGGCAAACTACGAGTTGTGCTTGCAGGTGCCATTCTTCCAGCCAGGTCTGACCTGGCAGGCAGAGAGGCACCCACGAGCACAACTCGTCGGATGCACCGGCACCATTCATGAATGGTGCCGGTGCATCCGACCTCCCCATTTCCCTATGGGGCTCAAATGGGAATGGGGAGTAATTAATTCTGGCACCCGGCAATGGGGACGGACTGCGTCTGCCGGGGTCGGTATGCCCCCGTACATCCCCATTGTCGGGTGGCGGTAATTTCATGAGTTTGGTGGCAGCCGTGCCAGTTCTACCGGCACGGCTTTTGCCAAACTTGTAATGAGGCCCACTGTGTACAGCTGCAGAACCCAGGCTGCTTCTTTTTACAACAAATGTTTCTTTCTGGCCTTCTTTGCCTTTTGTGGTGGCACAGATATTGTTATACTCTGTCCTGATTCACCTTCATAAATTCCTCAAATGTGTGATATTCCTAAGAAATTACTCCCCCACCCACTACAGGGTGCTTTTCAGAATGAAGTTATTTAACCACCAGCCAATGGTCATTCTTCATTTACTAAACCCTGTTAGGCAAGATTGTATGAGGTAACCTTTGGGTGCACTACACTAACATTGACCTCCTGGCAATCGGGATCCATCCTTTGGTATAAGTATGAACTACACAGGTTGGAACGTTGGCTGAGCAGCCAGGCTTATCTCAAGAGGGGTCAATGTGAACAGTAATGTTGTGACACAGAGTTTCACAGCACAGTTATTCAAATAAACACTTACACTCAAGGTTTCTTGATAAAACAATTATTCATGTACTTCACAGTCTGTTGTATAAGCCTTCTTCAGAAGGGAGCAATATATAGGTAACACTTATAATACACTTCAAAACACACTCAGTTTCTCTAAATCAGATGATACCCATTGGGGATGGCACACAGACACTTCCTACACCCTCAGGTGACTTAAACAGCTAGGACACTGTGGACATTGATTTATAACTGGTACATTTAGAGCAATACTGAGTTAGGTATAAAAGATAGAATAGAGGAATAAAACAAAGGTTAACAAATAATCCATAAACAGGTAAGTGTTTTTAAGAAATTTCCAAGGCAGAGTAAATGAACCCTTTCATGGGGGAAAGGCCAAAGCACAAAGTCAGAGATAAGAAGAGTCACTCAGGCAGCTAGGACAGCCAATGTTAATTGCACAATGCCAGGAGGAGCTGAAGATCTTCTTTGAAGTTGGATAAAAAGTCTTGCACAAAGTTTATTGAAATGTTTGTTGAAAATAGTACACACGAAAGGGTCACAAACTGGGAGGCTTGTGAGCGGCAAATATTTAGCAACTCTGCAAGGTAACCTAAACAGGTCTCAACTGAGAGCAAGAGAGGCTACACAACAAGAGATAAGTTCTCTTAGCCTTTACAGTACATCTGGTCAGAAGAAATGGTTCCAGCTGGCTTCTGTTCCTGTACATCTCTGCAGATCCTGTTGTTCCTGAGCCTCAGTCGTGTGGATAAGAGGGAGGACGTCTGGGAACTCCTGCTCTGCAATGGGAAGGTCAGCAGCAGCAATGGGCAAACTTCAATTCAGTGGTCCTTCAGTGTTTCAGCTACTCGTGTCTGACAGCAAATAGAAACACTGCAGTTCTCGGATACCACTTCAGACTTTCCTCGCATCTGGGGTCCAGCACTCTGTTGAGGTGGCTCAGGCTCGGTCAGTCCTGCATCAGGGAAGGCCGGAGGATCTTCTTAGTGCTCGGGTCTGACTTAAAAGCAACAGACACAATCTGGTGTTCCTTTCCCTGGCACTTTGGTTTCAGCAGCAGCAGCAGTGGAAATACAACCAGCTTCGAGAGGAAGTCCAGACGGGCTTACTTTGGAGTTGATTAGTTCCACCAACTCAAAGGGAGAAGTCATCCTGGCAGGGCTTCTGTAGTCTAGGTGAATTTGGAGCTTCAGGAAAGCAGCAGGGCTTCTCCAGGCAAAACAACAGTCCAGGAGTTGCAGCAGATGTCTTTTCCGAGTTCCTCTTCGGATTCCTTCGTCCAGTGGTTGAATCTGCCTTCCAAGCCAGAAAGCCTCACCTTTTATGCAGGTTTCTCCCATTCATTCCTGCCTAGCTGTCAATCACACAGCAGTGTAGCTGTCCTTGCTGGACAGCCAGCCAATCACCTTTGGGTGCATTTCTGTACACAAGGGGATTAAGCACAGGGAGTTTCGTGCACCTCCCTCACTTCCTGCCTCTGCCTCTAAAGACAAAATGAACAAAGGGACCAACCCTGGTTTGGCGTGCAGAGGAAATCTCAAGAAGGACCTTTCCAACAAGGAATGGCAAAAAAAGAAGACCGGTCCATTTTGAGGAAATGGGCACCCATGTGTGCCTTTCACAGTGTGTGGCTGTGAATGCAGCCTGCGGCAAAAATACACAATGGTAGTAAAAACTAAACAACTGCCACTAGCCATTAATTTTAGAAAGGGTAACATTTACATGAGAAACTAGAAAAAGGGGATACTAAGTAACCCCTCCAGCACCCTATGGTAAGATAGTGTGTGCTCGGTCTAGAAAGTTACAAATTGTAAGTAAAGTCAATTTCAATTCACTGCTCTTGGAAAAAGTATTTTCACCAAGAGAAGGTATTTAAACCTTTGGGAAATCTAAGAGACATCCCTGTGCCACTGCACTGAAGATGCCGTGTGACACAATGTTAAGATGATGCCTATGGAGTTTGTCAGAAGTCAAAAGAAACACAGCAAATACATCACATTAAAATTACATGAGAGATACAATGTCCTAACGTTCAGCAAAAGAACTGGGGGTCTCTAAGGCAGAAAGGAATTGAACTGCTCATGTTTGCATGTGCACTTCCTGGCACCTATGTTTCAGCCCCCTATAGGCTCTGATATGCTTCCCAAGTAGATATCAGGCCCCATTGTGTCTCTTTGCTGTAGCCCTCAATAGGCTTGAAATCAGTATTGTCTCCTTTGAGGTCTTCTGACTACTGTGGGGACCTTAGTTATAGTATACAGTATGCTAGCAGCAGTGATACGCCCTGCTCTCTAATCTTGTTCAAGATCTGAGGTATAGTCTTTAGCAGTTCATTGTCTTTCTACTCCCTGCTTCTTCAGCTTAGTGGAAATCCTTATCCAGCATTCCATTTTCACTCTGGGGTTCTGGACCACCAGCTCTGTCACTCTTAAACAGTGTGGTTCACTCCCTGTGACTGTCTCCCTCTCAGGGTTTGGTTCTCTCTCAGGATCTGGATCTGGATTTCTTCAAGTTCTATCAAGGGATAAGGTCTGGTCTGTGCTGTCAATTCTGTCCCAAGTCCATTCCGACTAACAGCTACTGGACTCCATGGAAATGGGAACTTACCGTTACTCCGCCGCCTGTAATATCCCAGTAATACCGGGATATCGGGTGGCAGAGACAGTAAACTGAGATTGCCGGTAAGCTGCTGGTGCTATCGGCGGTTTACAAGCAATCTCGGAATGAGACGCTCTGGCTGGAACGTGTCCATGTGCTTGAAGTGTGAATGCTGATCAACATGTTTTCCTAGAACTCTTTTTCTGATTTCAGTAGAGGTAAAAATGTAAAGCTGGGGGAACCTCGAACCTCTAGAGCCTTCTGACTTTCCTATTCATTGGGATTTTCAGATTGGTGTATCTTGTGTTTTAATGCTTTAAACAGGGTATTTATGTGCAATCAAAGCTGCTGAATTCAAGGTGAGGATTTTCACTGTGTTGTCCCAGCTGAATGAATGATATGTGCTATTAGGCAGTGAGGGCAGTAATGAGTGGTTCCTTTCTTTGTGTCTCATTGGTTGAAGGGTGTAATACACTCCTTAATATCTGGATCTAGTAGTGGGGTTCCATTGAAAGTAATGGAAAGGGCCCTTGTTGGAGTTGTGGGAGGAGACTCCTGCAGTTTGTCTGGATCTGGAAGGACAATGCATAATCCAACATATACTGAGACTGGGGGTCAATGGGACGACAATGCATGATATTCTGATATCTTTTCATGAGGGCTTAGTGATGCTCTGGGGTTCTAAGTTGGGGCTAGAGTCTTGTGGAAGTATTCCCTACCTTGATCAGCCTCGCCATCTCTGTGGTCCCTAATCCTTGACAGTGGTAGTCCATATCCACCTCAGTGGGACATGTGTATTAATGTCACCTGGCCACTTCCTGTGTTTATCTTGATTACTGGACTTCAGAAGCTTGTGGTATGTGTTTTCTGGTCTGGACTATCTTTAGATTCCCATATACAGAGAGGGTTGGGCAAATGGAAATGGGTATGGAGGATCCTCCATTGATAAGAGTGTTGCTTCTGCTTGAGTTTGTCATACCCCCAAACACTTTCTACTGATTCATAAGGACACACATTGGAGAGACAGTGTTGCAAAGCATGAGTGTGTAGTTTGGAAGCCATAATGACAACATTTAATGTGCCCTCGTGCTTCTAATGATCTTCCCAGCTTCTTTACCCAAAAACAACACCATCTTCTTCCCAAGTTACATACAATGAAACTAGAGTTTATGATTAAAACCATTCTACAGAGAAACAAGATTAACCAGTGGCAGGAGTCACAGCTACCCTTATGAATACAAGAGTCGATGGTTCAAGAGTGTGTACCTCTATATGTCTTTGATATTTATTTTATGAGGATCTTTAGATGTAGATGAGTTTAACTAGCCCCACATACTCCTATAGGCTACTTTCACCCTAACCAATGCATCCTTAGCACCAAAGGTTAGCATGAACACTAGAAATTGGTAACCCCTACTGTCTAATCTAGCCTGGCTACCACGAGAGGTCCAAAGGGCGAAGGCCTTATAAACTTACTCGCTTCCTAATTGTGCCCTACTAGTATTCCCACCAGGATGGTATCAATGATGTTCATACTAGTGTCCGATTTTTTCAAACACTCTACATTCTCCCTTTCTCCCTCTCACTCTTTCACGCATTTCCCTGGTATTATGCCTCCTTAATGAAAACTCCCCTTTCTCAACATACTCCTTCTCCAGTCTCCTCTTCCTTCTCTTATACCATCTATTCTCACTGCCTACTCCCATCAGTCATTCAACTCCCTCTTCTTGTTCTTCCTATCTCTCTGACCTCCTCTCTTCTCTTTCTCTATCTCGTTCTCTCTCTGTCTCTCTCTTTCTCATTCTCTCAATCTTGTTTTCCATCCTCCTGCTTCTCTCTTCTTCTGTTCCTCTGGTCTTCTCACACGCCTCTCTTTCCTATTGCTTTTCTCCTCCAACTACTACTTTCTCCTGCCCCAAGACTTACCCTATAGAAGTCCCTCTTTCTTCACTATCTCTCTCTCTCTCTCTCTCTCTCTCTCTCTCTCTCTCTCTCTCTCTCTCTCTCTCTCTCTCTCTCGTTCTCTCTCTCTCTCCCTCTCTCTTTGTCTCTCTCTCTTTCTCTCTCTCTCTCTCTTGCTCTCTCCCTCCCCCCTCTCGCCACTATTTCCTTCCCTCTCTTTACTCTCACCCTGTCTCTCTACTACCTCTTGACCCTTCTCCACTACCACACACTCTCACGTACACCCTCACAATCACAGATTGTCTGGTTCCATTTGGTGCAACACCCTCTCACACACAATGCCTTACCTGCACCCCTATCCAGCTCCGCCATAGAATCTTCAGCACTCTAATCCTCCTCTCATCCTTTACCTGGTTTCTCAGTCCACCTCGACTCCTCTTGACCACAATGGAACACCTTTTTTTCTGCCCCGCTCCTACAGATGATTTATATTGAATTCCTGAAGCAATGCATAGAGACTCACAACAGAATTGAGGGTACAAACATTGGATGATTGTCAGTTGTACAAAAATCAACAATCAAGGCACATAGAGGGATTTCAGGGATTGAGAACCTTCTAGCTCTCCCACCCCACCTGTGGGGTAGGGTCAGCAATAGCATGCCCTCTGGTAGGTTCCCACCCCATGTAAATATAATGAGGCACCCCTGTTCACCCTTGACAGGGCCAAGCCCTTGAGCCTTTCATCGAGGGCATAACAATCTAATTCGCTACGTGGTTGTTTGTCGGTTTTAAATTGGTGCATAGTTTGACTCTTTTAAATCCAGAAGATTCCATATGCACAGTTTCACCTACCACTCTTTTTCAAAACCAATCGTGGCATCTTGAAGGTATTATTTCTAAACAACATACACACTAAGCTTCTTCACTTCCCTCTTATGTCTAACTGTGTTTTCAATAACTACACTAACCCCTTGTATAGGTGTTGAATTTATGAGTCCATATGCTATAGAATCCAACCTTCATTCTTAATCTCAGAGTGAGCTCTACTTAGCATCTCAGTCCACCTGACGTTTCCAGATGCAAACACTAAGCTGAATACACAGATCCAACTTCATATCTTCTGTTATTTATCAGTAAATCTTGATATCCAGAGCTCTTGATTTCTCTGTGTCAGCAGGATATTGAACACATGTGCTTGGTTTACACTCCCATTTATATTTCACAATGCAAGATGGCCTATAGAGGGTGATCATGTGATATGCAGCTACCAGCATATCAAATGGGCAACATATGTGAACAATATTTCTAAACATAGAGAGTTACCAGGTTTGCCATCCCGTACTGTAATCAGTGAGGATCCATTTTGAAAAGATCAGCCTTAGGTTTCCTAGGTGATGCCTCAACAAATTACCACTTTCTCATGACTACCCCCCGGTGGACTTTCTCATACTATCATCCTACATGATAGTCACTATTCAAGACTCTGTCATTGTTAAGTGACTTCAATTCAGCACTCCAACTCAGTCAATGGCCCTCATTCCGAGTTTGGAGGTAACCATGGAGCTATTAGCTCCATGGTTGCCTCCCAACTCGTCCCAAATCCGGCCTGGTGAATGGAGTAATTACCGGTCCATTCCAAGGTTGGAGGGACCGGTAATTCACCATTCACCAGGGCCCTTCCCCATTCCCATTTGCCCCCATAGGGCTCAAAGGGAATGGGGAAGGAGGTAATTACGGTACCATAAATTACGGTACCGTAATTACCTTCAAAGTCAATTTGCGGGTTCGTTTTTTAACGCCTGCTAAAAGCAGGCGTTAAGTACCAACCCGCAAAGGGCACTCGGAATAGGGCGGTAAGGGTTTAACGGCACAGGTCTCGTTACCGGTGACCGTTAACCCTTACCGCCCTACTCGGAATGACCCCCAATGCCTAGTCTGGGATGCCCAAGGGAAGCCCTTATTTATATATTTTTATGACAAGTTCATAGATCTGGATGATAAACCCTTGTGTAACACCCCTCTCTTTGAATCCCCATGACCTCACTGATCCAAGAAGTAGGTTTGTTTTGCAAATTAAAAGATTTATTTGAAAAATTAAACAATATATATATATCACACTTTTATGAATAAATTAATATTTGATAGCACACCTATGAATATGATGTTGATCAACAATGGATAATGTTACAATTGCACACTATTTTCAATCAGTGAGGAGTTAGTATAGAAAGGATAAGGTAGCAGAGAATACTTTTATGGTTTCAAGGAAATGCTATGATGGAAAGAATGCAGCACAGAAATAAACTAATATGGAGAGATAATATGATCACTTTGTCTTTTGACAATTCACTCCCCCCCTATGCAATATAAGGAGATGGAAGGGGAGCACACAATTTTAAGGAATATAATCAAATGCAATACACATTCTAGTTCCCCCCTAGCAAGCTTAGAGCAACCGGTATGCTTTTAAAACATGCAGAAATACTGTTAATGTGATTTGCAATGAAGTGAAAATATGCTCAAAATGATTTTAATTCCCTATAGGAGATTCAGGGTGGGTGACAGCTACTTTGAATTAGTTCAGGTTTCATGAGGGATTATCAGGTTGAAAACGAATTTCAGCAATGGAAGCGAAAGACAGCTATTTTTGACAGGTGAAGAAGTTGAGTCAAATTGCAATTCGCTGCACTTTTTCCGAGTGCGTGGAGCACGATTACGGAAAAACTATAAGGAGTAGAAAGTCGGTTTTGGGCTTGTTGGAAAGCCTAGGTGCTTAGCTTTAAAATGACAGTTAAAGGAAATGCAGTTCAAAGGATATGGACAATTTAGTGGAGGTAGATTCTCAGAAATAAAGTAAGATTCAAATGACAAATGACACTTTCACAGGTTTGAAATCACAGAATGGACACACAATGTCTATGAAGTTCTAAATAGGTGGAAATAGTTTGAATTTGATTATTTTAAACTAAGAGATTGATTTTGCACAGCTCTGGCTGGATACACACTTCTAATTTTGGAAGGAATGGGCCTCGTCACAGAGCTGGTCAACAGGTTTAGACGGGACTTCTGGCAGGTGGTTCTGACGTCACAGGTATCTGGGTCAGCTCTGCTCTGCTGGTCTGGATCTCTGGTTCTGGCAAAGGTTCTTGGCACTGCACAGCGGTTTGGATGCAGCTCTGCTTTCTGGGTCGGGTACTGGCACTGCGGTCTGGTCTGGGTCTCTGGTTCCGGCAAAAGTTCTAGCCAGAAGTGAACAGCACAGCCCGGCTGTTGAATAGTTTGATTAGGTGGCTGGATTCTGAGGCCTGCTGAGAATGATTCAGCTTTTGGTTCAGGCCTCTCTGCTTCAAGTTCTGGAGTCTATCTGGAGTCTATGGTCCTTCTGGATATTGTCTGGTCCGGCAAAGTGCTTCGCAAGAAAGTGGAAAGAGCAGTCCCTATCTCGCTTTCAGTGGTTCTTTTTATGTCTTTTGAAAGTGGGTGAGAAGGCTGACTTTCTATGCCCAACCCTCTGAAAATCCTGATAGGTTAAAGGATGTTCTGTGCTCTCACTGGAGAACAGAGTTGTGAGTCATCCTGTGTCATCAGGCATCATTTTTATGCATACAGAAAGAACACTCCCCTTGTCACTTTGCACACAAATCTATTTTTGATTCCAATGCATATTTATCTATGTACAATTTTTCTAATATTATATGCCCGGTTAACATATTTTCTGTAGCGCCAAACCATCCGATCCCTGTCTTTGTAAGATGTTGTGTTCACTTCTGACAGAATTCTGCCCTTTTCATCCAGAACACAATCTCTAAACTTTTCCAGAATTTACACAATGTGCGCAAGGAATATGGGCATCAGATTTTTAACATACAGACATTTGGAGTAATACCCTATTTTCCGCTACTACCCCCAGAACATACCACAGAGTCCTAACAACTCTTAAAATGTGCACAGAAAACTCACAGGAATAATGATATGATTGATATAATTTTGACAATCTTGTACTATGAATTATCCATCTTTTTAAAATTATGGTCTGGCCCAGAGGGGTGAGGTTTCCCAAAGCACATGGGGGAATGTCTGGTTTGCCCACTTCCTCCAAGCTCAGCTGGCTCACAGAGGCAGTGCCCCTCCCATTTCCTTCCAAGAGGAAGCCATTTACGACCCCCTGATTTAGCAATTGCTTGGAGCAAAGGGAAGTTCATTGTTCTGTTTTCCTGCAGTCCCAGGTACCCCTCCCCTGATTCAATCAGAGAGGTGTAATCTCCTTTTGGTGGGGCAGCAAAAGGCAGGCCGGGCCTGTGAATGCAGTTGCTGGGCAAGTTTCAACTCCTGTTGGGGGTAGTTGCCGGGCAGAATTCAATCTCCTTAAGCCAGGCTTCAGCCAAAGGTCACTTTTGTTCCCATTTTTCTTCATTCAAATCAAACTTACAATTTTGACACATGCAGCTAGAACGCTGATTCTAAGTTCAAAACCATGACATTTAAGCAGTTGCAACCTATGTGACACTCAAAAGTAGGTCACTCATTTATTTTAAACATTTCGATTTTAGTGGCTTTAAATCCCATTTCACTTAAACTGCTGACATCCACAGCTCAGCCAGTTTTGATATGAACATTATTTTAGGCTCTTCATCTTTCCAGATTTGGTATGCACACAAGACTTCATTCTACCAGACGTCTGCTGGCGTTCAGTAAGATTTTTGAATATCTTGCAATGTTTGAAATAGGCAATTTGAGCTTGCAATTCAGAGAAACAAAGGTGATTTCAAAGCGCTTTTTGAGCCAACAGGCACTGCTGTTTTTTCTTTGGCAACACGTTTCACTCATGGCGCTTCTGGCCCATCACGCTCGCACTGGGGGGTGGCAGGTCAGGCGACCATTTTGGTGTGCGCAAAAACTGTGCGGTTTTCCTGGATTCTGGCGCAAATGTGGGCTTTTTGGCCATCTTGGATTTTCTAAGCCCACAGCACCAAATGTTGCAGCATAATACCTGACATCATTATAGTGCTCCTCATTCTATGGCTGCAACTTTACCAGTATGTCAAAGGAACCTCTGATGTTAGGCCTTATCTATCTTTAAAGCATGCACCTGAACTGCATGTATCCCACCATGTCTCACCACTTGTTGAGCTAACAATCTATGCTGCAGATAGGATTTCTCAGAGTATCTAAATGGCTCAGCTTGCACTAGGCGTCAATGAACACCACAATGTTGTTGTACAGATTCTCACCAGGCTGGTGAACTATGAAAGTAGGAGAAATCATATGTATTGCCTGGTAATGACAATGAAATTAACATGCCAATGAGGTGTGCAACATCAGTTTAGCTTGGGCACATAACTGACCACTGGCTAAATACTGTTGAACAGGAATCTTCATCTGAGGCAACCAAATGTTTTACGGATCAAAAATAAATGATAGAATAAAGTATACTCACACTAGAAAGATAGACTCCTCCAGCAGTGTACATGCACATCCCTCTCAAGCAAAACCCATTAAACCATCACGTGAAACAAACATACAGTACTCTTAATACAACACACTCAAACATACCAAGCACACCATAACCACAAGGTAATCATACCACAAATGATACAGACAAAAAACACTCAGAGCTAATGGCTATAAGATTGTAACATGCAAACATCAATTCATATTAGAGGAACAAGATATTGATACCTTTGGGTAATGTGAGAAACATGAGGGTATTCTCCTGGGCAGACCTCAAGAATCCCTTATTCAGGTGGTCAGGGAAGGGCTGCCACTCTCAGAACCCAACCCTGGGGACGGGTGAGGGAGGTAGAATCACCTGAGTTGGGGAGCCCATGGTTATGCTTGAAAGAATACCCCAGGAGAGACACATTAATCTACCAGGGACAAAGTCCCAGGAACCTTTTTTCATTATTCTGCATCCACCTCGCTTCCAACTAAAGAAGCTCCCTTAATACAATCCGGCCACCCTGACAACTCTAGCAGAACAACTAGGAAAACTGTTACCCAAAACAAGCACCACTGTCACAATTCCACCTGTTTATTTTCCAAAAATATCCTGGTCATTCCTGTTTGTTCCACACACCCAACAAATTTCCCCCTTCTGAATTTTCCCAAACCCCTAGCACAATAAATATAAACCCATACATCACTTTTTCCTCGCTATACCCCTTAGGATACTGGAACACTCTAACTCACCACTTTTCCGACATGAACATGAATTTCCAGTGCTATGCTGACGACACTCAACTCATTTTCAGGCTGCCCTCTGCCACCTCCTCTCCCTTTCTCATCTCTGATTGCCTAACTGCCATTCAAGATCGGTGTGCTGCTAATGATCTTTGTCTGAATGCCAGCAAGACAGAGATCCTCCTCATCGGCACACCTTCACCATCCTTTCCCGTCACTCTCTGGCCAGCCTCCCTTGGCCCTCCTCCTACTCCCACGTGTGAGGCTAAGAACCTCTGGGTCATCTTTGACTCCACCCTTTCCTTCTCCGCCCACATCTCTGAGGTCTCTAAAAAGTCAAATTTCCTACTGCACCTCCTCAGAGGTACTTTGCCTTTCCTCTCCTTCCCTCAGAAGCTCATGGTATACCAGGCTCTGGTTCTCTCTAGGTTGGACCATTGTAACAGCCTCTTTCTAAATCTACCTGCCTCTACTCTCCGCCCTCTGCAACTAATCTAGAAAAGGACTGCAAGACTTGCATCTCTCCAGCTATGAAATCTCTCCATTGGCTCCCAGTGGATGCAAGGATTAAATTCAAAACCCAGTGCATTGTCCACAAGGCTTTCTGGAGCCTGGGTCCAAAATACCTTCATCTATCCCTCCGCAAATACCTCCCCTCTCGAGCTCTTCGCTCCTCTACCTCCAACCCCCACAGGGTCTGGTGGTAGATCTCTGTCTTTGGCTGGGGCCTCCCTCTGGAACAGCCTCCCTGCCACTCTAAAACTTGAGGAGAACCATCTCCGGATCTGGAATACTTCAAGACCTTCCTCTTTCTTCTGCCTTTGCTCCCCCTCTCCTCTGTTGATCTGTTCTCTCTTGACACTGTGCACCTGGCCACCCTCTGTTATCCGGGCCCAGGTACCTGCTCACCCCGCCACCCTCCTGCACTGCCTCTGGGCCACCCCTTGCACTGGGGTTTGTATCTGTACCCATATAGCCCCCCCTTTTTTTTCTTACTGCACTTATCAGACCTACCCTGTCTGCTGCCTTAAACCTAGCACTTGCAAATTGCTGACTGCACTACCACTGTTTGTTATTTAT
This sequence comes from Ambystoma mexicanum, assembly GCF_040938575.1. Classification (NCBI taxonomy): domain Eukaryota; kingdom Metazoa; phylum Chordata; class Amphibia; order Caudata; family Ambystomatidae; genus Ambystoma; species Ambystoma mexicanum. Next base: position 233,246,074 of record NC_090930.1, on the reverse strand, counting down.
TTATTTATTTATAATTTATAGTTATCTGTTTCTCCTCTGCTTTGCACTTTCCACTTCTCCCCCTTCCATGCACTTTTCCCCTCCCCCTCTACAATGCACTTGCGCATTCTCAATGTCACTGGGCCTAGTAAGATAGCTGTTGTGTTCTCCCCTGTTTGTTACGCTCACCTGGACCACACAGGGGTGTCGATCGGACCCGGATAGCTGCGGTCTCCTTCAACGTGATGCGTAGTGCAGAGATGACTGTCTGGACTGACCCGCCTAGTCTTGTTGCTGGACCCGAAGAAGTATTTTCCTGCAAGTGGAGACAGGGATTAACCACCTGTGGGTTTTAGTGATGGCCTCCCAACTGTTCTCGCTCTCCCCCACTAATCACCTTCAATATCCCCTTAGTAACCTCACCTTATGTTCGTAAAAGATGAGCTCTCTATCCTGAGTGTCTTGCAGGGGCACGTAGATACCAGTTACTTCACTGGTTTGAAGGAGATGGGAGAGTTCCGGTAAGCATTGACTCTGAAGTCCCTGGCGGGATTGGTAAGTATCAAGTTCAAAGAGTTCAAAGTGCCCGATGTTCACTCTTGTCCCCTTCCTTCTATAAGTTGCAACTGAGTTCATGAGAAGAAGGTCTCGTTGCTGCTGCTAGCGTTCAGGTAAGAGTCTGTGTTACCCAACGCTGTCCGGTAACTATTGCATGCGTTAACGTGTTGTTTTTCTCCCTCTTTACAAATGCGGCACATGAAAATGTGGAGAGTTATGGAATAATACCGCCGGTGGTAAGTCTATGGTGGTAAGAGGTTGTATTTGTTGATTCCCTTGGCTCACCTTGTTTTTTCTTGTGTCCCCTAGGTGCCAGATTACGGCGAAGAAATGATGGAGACAGTGCCGGATCGAAAAATGCTGTGAGAACTGGTGAGTATGGCACCGTGCTGGAGCTGGCGAAGCGACGTGTGCAGGACTGATGTACTTTCCAGGTTGGGAGATTAAATGGTTCCAGAATTAGGTGAGGAATTTGAAATAAGTTTGTTTTCTAACCTTGTCCTTTTCTTCTTCTTTATTCTAGGAGCTCCGGATTCGAGGCGGGCATGGCAGAAGACTGGATGCTGGCTGCAGGCACGCGGGCGTGGCAGAAGACTGGATGCTGGCTGCAGGCATGGTGAGCGCCACGCTGCTAGATTCAGAATAACGTGAAGCATGTGCTGCTGTTCGGGGGTGGTTTAAATAGTCTCCAAAGTAGTTCTAGGTAAGAAGTTCCCTAGACCCATGCCCAAGTAAAAAATAGTCCCTATAACAAAATAGTCCCATCCAGGCCTCATGTAGGCTTGGACTCTTTTGCAGCATGGTCTGCATCAGGTAAGTAAAGTCTATGAGCCTGGCGCCTATGGCGCCAGGACTGATTTCTATGATAAGCCTGGCGCCTAAGGCACCAGGACTGAACCCAGACAGCCCCTAGCCGGGGCTGCTGAGGTTTAAACAAATGTCTGGATGCCTGCTCCCAGAGCTGAGGGCCTTGGTCCTGATGCCCGGGGGTAGGCATCATGACACTGTTCCCCTCCCTTGTCTTGTCGCGCTCTGAAACACTTGTGTATGAGCACGATAGAAATAAAATATCAATAAATCAATCAACACCTTCGTACAACACCAAACACAATGGACTAATTTTAGAACTGTTTACCTGACATGTATCAACCTAAGTGTCAGGCAAAGTCAAACCATTGACCAAAATCACACACAACTGACGGCCCTTTCCTTTCCCGACAGGGTAAAAGGTGAAGCGCAAGAGCACAGGACGAGAAATGCAGACTACAAGATGTAAGAGCTAATGCAGCATGGCAGTTCAAGAGAAGGAGAAAGATGGCGCAGACCGAGAGGGTGATTAGGAGTGAGTCGACATTTCCATTTGCAACCAAGGCCTGTGGAACCTCCGCAGAGGGAATGATAAGTCTACGAACAATAGCCAGCATGTATTGCACCAGATGTAAACCATACACAAGACCCTTCTCTGCTGATTGCCAAGCTGGGGAGAAACGCTTGTCTCTGTGGTACCAACCTTGAATCTGAAGCAAAAGAATACTAAGCAGTTCATCAGAGCCGGTGAGTCGAGGGGAGTGCCAATAAGAACCCAAACTGTGTTGAATGAAAAGAAGCCAAAGGCTTAGTTGAACTTTGAGAAGCAACAGGATACAATTATGAAGGAGGGAGGAAACAGAGGAGTCTGACACCACATGGGTCTTCACGCAGGATACTCTGGGTGATTACCCAATGGTAAAGACTACCATAATGAGAATGCCTTCAGAAGAGGTGAAGAATGGCCAAAGTGATCATACGGGCGTCTTGTAAATTCTTCTATACCGTTGAAAGTCTTTGACTGACAAAGAAATTGTGAAAGCTAAGGGAAGTGAATCCTGCATGGTGAAAATTAGCACATGAAATGTGTTTCGTGAAGATTAGCAAGAGTGAACCCGGCCGAGGGATGTTAATGAAAAGAGTCAGAGTCTAAAAGTCCCATGAGAAATTGTTGGTAAAGGTTGGCAAGAGTGACCCTGGCAGAGGGAAGCCGACAATTCAGAACAGTGTGTGGAATGAAGTGAAGCCATACAAAGCGTGTGTACATGGACAGTGTGTTACAAAAGTCGATGAGAGTGAACCCGGCAGAGGGAAGCCAACAACCGAAAGTCAGCAAGCCTGAACCCAGCAGAGGGAAGCCGACAACCAGAAAACATGTTAAAAAGACATTAAGATTTGTGAAAGCAAGAAGTATTGCAAGACAAGGGGAAGGGACGTGTCTGTCTTGTCATCTGAGGTCCGAGCGCTGCAGAGGGAGATGCAGGGGTGGAAAGGTAATCACCCAAGTTCACTAAGAAAGGAACTGTCTTGTTAATTTGTTGAATACGACTTCTGAGGGGACTGCACCCAGAAGAGGGGGACTCAGGGGTGAAGCCATTATCCAAAGTATTCGTAGAACAGAACTTTGTGTTTGTTTGTTGAGAGCATCAGGCCTACGAAGGCACGAGATATTTCATTACAAAGAGACTGAACCATCTAAGAATCTTATAGGTGATACAGTACTGTTACCTCATGCTGGGAAGGCTCAAGTGTGTTCTGTTCTCCAAAATCCCACATTGTCCTGTGCTAAAATCATGGAGAAAGGAGACCTCGAGGCAATCATATCCTGACTTATTATTTGTGAACACATTCTTCTTTATTTTTAATATTCTATCCCACACTCTTTTTGTAATTAGTTGTAAAGAATTGGCAATCGTTGTTTTTTTTGGTTATTAGTATAGGCTTTTTATTTTGACAAGACGCCACAAGGACTGCCTTATTTTTCATTTGATGACCGACGATTGCTCCCATCTTAGATTTAGGTTTAGGTTAGGCATTTTTCCACCCTGCACTTACAGTTTAACACCCTTGAACTGTGATCACTTGTATCTGTCTTTACTGTTTTCACCATGAGTTCCTCACAGTAGGCACCATAGAATAAAACAAAAAAAATATAAAGCTATCTTTTAATAAGCATACATTCAATTCACGGAAGAAACAACTTGCATACATTTATTTTCTGAGACAATAGGACATCACTCCAACTGCCTGTGCCCATTCCTGAATCAGTAATACTTGCAAGCCGTAAATAAGCACACAATGTGCTGCAACACACAATCATCATTAAATAATTTTTTGAAACTACATTATATATATATATATATATATATATATATATATATATATATATATATATATATATATATATATATATATATATATATATGTACAGGGACACCAGGGAACATGAACAAATATAAAAATTACAGACTGAGCACAAAAACACCAATGGCATTATTCCAAAAATTACCTACAGGTAAACATGATTCCATAAATGTCTTATAATAAATATATTGTATCAATTAACTACAACACTAGCAAAAGTTAATATTAACAAAAAGCAAAATTCAGTAAGTATGAACATAAAACAAAATGAGTACTCAACTATGAATGCACGTGTATGTGTGACTAACAATACTGCTGCAAATAACACATTTATAGAGCAGCCCTACGGCAAAGCACATCAAGAAACACTGCAGCTAAGTGACATGGAACAACACCCCAAGAGCACGATTACCTACTCACCAAACCGCTCCTGTATGAGAAAACAAAATAAATAAATAAATATGTAATTCTCTTAACACACACGCAGTACATCAGAACAGTTGTTCCAAAGTAAAATTATCTATGTGAAATTTTAAAATTATTTGAAATGCATACTTCTTTCTAAATCACTAACAACTCACAAAATGTGTACATCTATTTAGAGAACTGGCTTCATATGTGCTCTAAGCCCACACTGCCAAAAACCATCACACTGCTGCACAGAAGCCATGATATCATCAACATTTGAAGCTGGTAATATGATTGCCCAGCTTTGTGAACAGAGGCGCCTTTTAAAAATGTCCTATGTAATAAATCAGCCATTAGTGAAAGATAAACAATACTAAACTTCACATAACATGTGTTTAAAACGGGTATGTTGACTGTGATAAGTAAACACCTATTGAACTATTAGGATCCCCACGAATATTAACAAAACATTAAAAACATGAACCTATCCACCGCTATACCTCGCGTGATAAGCCGGGATTCCGCATTGGAGGCATCTTTACAGGTACATGGATCTGGAAAGTAGCACTAACTCCAGTAAACCATGGCATAAACAATAAACGCAATTCAAAATCACCTACTGTCCGAGCCTTTGTGTGTTACAGATAGTTCTGAATAATTGATGGCCAGGAGGACAGTCACCAACACACTCCCAAAACACATGCATGCATGAGTCACAGTGACCTCAAAAATCATCACCTGATACTATTCATACACTGCCAACCACAGACACCATCCCGACTTCAAAACAAGCTACCAAACTATATACTGCAGAAACAGACTAACTCTAAAAAGACGGACCAAGCTCACTCTCACCTCTGAATCCCAATCTATCTGCCATGTATTCGGTTGTACCTTGGACTGTTCGAATACACTGTGGCCAAGTGCTGATGGCTTTATCCCCCCATCAGAACTGGCATTATTATTTTCGGATTTAAAAAAAAAAATCAATCATGGTAAACAGTATTTCACTGAGGTGATTTCATTTTTATGGAGTATCCTGCATGTGTTTTCATAGAGATATAAGCAGTGGGAACCATTCTAGTTAATGGGCCTAGTTTGCAAATAGTTTAGAATGGAGCAACGTGAATTTGCGTCGCAAAAGTACACTTTGTTCCGCCCCTAAATGCCTATTGCTGATTCAGACATCAAACTTGGCAATGGGCGTTCGCACTTTGCGCCCTGCTCCAGCGCTTTCGGCAGCGTGCGGGAAGGGCCATTGCAAAGAATTAAAAAGGGAGCAGCATATGCAAAGTTTCACCTAACTCAGTGATCCCCAACGTGTAGCTCGTGAGCAACATGTTGCTCGCGGCACCCTAAATTGTTGCTCACCAGTTGCTATGGGCCATGGTGTGGAGGCCTAGAAGGTGGTGCTGAAGGTATGAGACCTCAGTAGCAATATAGCCAGGACAGAGTCCTGGACTGTGCAAGCTGTGGTTCCAGCTGGCTTTTTTTTTTACATGCAAGATTTGTTGCCACCCTACAAATTATTTTTTGGTAAATGTCCTTTCTTATTCTAGCAGTGTCATTGTTAAAACTGTGTCATCTTCAGATTCTTTGCCCAGCTGACAAATATATTCATGAGCAAAATAATTGAACCAAGTTTGTGTCCTGAAGAAAATTGCCATTCTGTTTTTTTGTAAAGCTATAAGGGAAAAATAAGCGTTATGCATAAACAACTTCCCTTTATTAAATCATTTGCATGCCCTGCCTTTTGTACAAGTGAGGTGTGTGTTTGATGCCACCATGCGTTATATTTATTGGAAATATGAATTTTAGTGTCACCTATATTTTATTACATAGTGTCTTAGTGGAAAAATGGTAATCGTTTGATGCTCTGCACATCTGGCACATGCATAATGGTCAGATAAGGTAAATTCATGCCACATTTTTCAGAATTAATTTGCTCTATATTCAAATCCAATTAAGTTAGTGTTAATAAGTTTAAATTAACAAGCCAATTAAGTAATCCAAATACTTAGTTAACACCACATCACCCCTCTGTGAAGTGGTCATCACATGCTCAAAGTTTTGACCAATGTGTGCCTCTAAGCCTGGTTTAAAATCCTTTTTGGGCAGAGAAACGAGGCTCCAAATCCTTCAGAAAAGTATTATGTTTATTCCTAACCACTTTTTCACCAATGTAAAAAGCTTCAAGAGCTTTAAAATGCACTATTTGCCATTACACTCCAAATTAATTCTTAGGAGGGAACCTCCAAAGCCCCTCGTGAAGTGATCTTTGAAGCCGTTCAGAATGACTCAATCAATATTTATATAATCATATTTCTCCATTAAGTTAACAACATTTAAAAACATGTATATTTCATAAAATTCATATAGAACAAGCCTAAAAAAAGCAGCTTTAACATATTCAAACAAGCTATATATAAAAACCGGTTCATTGCAATTCATTATATAAAACATAGCTCCCATGCATGTCCATGCTTACGCGAAACAGAGAAACAGCAGCCAAGTAACACAACATTTACAAAATCTTCATCGACTCCTATTTTTCAGCCACACTTTTTGCTTCCACCAGCACACTTTCTTAATTTATTGAGGCGTGGGTATGTTCAAATGTACCATTAGCATCAGCCTCCTGCATTCTAGGGCTCTTATTTCACAGATTTCTCCTTGTAATCTTATATGTGTACGTAAGTCTGCATATAAAGCTAAAGAGGGCAGCCTATGTATATATTGGACATCTGCCTCTCTCCCCATTGGACAAGCTCTAAGAGAGCTATTTTGAGTTGACTACATTTGCCAAATTTAGTTATATCCCACCCCCTAACCAAAATGGGCAGTGCCTTACAACCCCCAAAGCATGTTTTCTTTTCCAGGGGAGGCTGCAATCGCACTTGCACTGAAATTCACTCTATGATTAGCAGAAAATCCCAGATGTGCTTTTAAAAAATAAATTACAAATCTTAACTGGCCCGACACCTTCAAACTGAACACCACCAATTTAGCTCATAAGGCGCTACCAGGTGTATCTGCAAGGAGTCCTGCTATTTGGCACAGGAATTTATTTTGCAACTCCTCCAGGGCATAACAGTTTGTACCACCCTAGATTTCGCAGCCAAAAAAATCATGCAACAGACCTTTGCCTTATATGCCTGCATGCACTTGTCCAATCAGAATGCCCCAAACTTGAAATACAATTTGTAAAAGCCCTGTAATCCTTAATGAAGCCTTTTCACCTGTCTTCTTAAAATTACTGACCAAAACACGATTCTTTGAGATAAAAATGAGACTGCCCCCTCATCTGTATATTCATTTAAAAACTAGCTAGAAGGTTTCACCCTCAAACACCATTGTTTCTGTTTTATCATATTACATTTCAAACTATAGTTCCCAAAATAGTCATTTGTGTTTAGCAGGTCCTGTTGTAGACCTGCCGGGGCTAAGTCCAAAATAGCCACCTCTTCGGTATAAAGAAGCATGCTATAAAATGTGCCCATCAGAGAAGGTGGGTTAAGTGTCCCAATAGAAGTAATAAAATTAACGTCTGAAAGGAAAAAATGTACAATTCCCATCTTGTATAATGGACAGACGCTGAGATGTCTGTGTATCACAATGGGATGAGATTTAATAAATCATTAGGGAACCCAATCAAATGTAAATTTTGTCCCACTATGTTTTTATCCAATCAAACGCTTTCTCCAAATCAGAAATATGATCTCCCTCACTTAACCTTACTGTGTGTCTCCATGATGGGGCGCAGAGTGAAGCAATGGTCCACTGTACTATACCCTCCCCTGAACCACTGCTTGGGAGGGCTTCAAGATATTGTTACTTTGAGTCCACTCCTCCAGTTTGAGCAACAAACATTTGGAGAATATCTTACTGGCAATGTCTGGTAAGGAAAGTGATCTATAACCGTGGGGGGCTGATGGACCAATGACTACTTGTCCAAGGAGAGGGCAGAATGCCTGTCTTGACAACTGCATTGAACATAAAACTATTAGTTTTAAGTGAATATCTTAATTTCATGTGAAATAGTTATTATTTCCAGTGCCTCCTTGTTGACCTTGAGCATCGCCAACGAGCCCCTCTGACTGTCGGAAATCTTTGTGGTGCCGACCCTGGCCATTTGAAAATTAACTCAAGAGAGGATAGTGTTCGCTCTTTGTTCAATCTGAAATGAAAAATGCATAACATCTTGATCTTGTATGCTTAGAAATGCACCATCTGCCACTAAAGATACCAGAAATTACCCAGGTAATATCCCAAAGTACACCTGAAAATCAGTGCTCCATTTGTGAGCAATTGTACTGTCCAAACATTTGCATGAAATTTAAAAAAAATATTTTGCTCGAGGACCTAAAACCCCTGGTAATGTTTATTCAATCCTACTATATTTTTTAACAACTTGACTGGTCCTATGTGTCTGAAAACATCCTAACGGACACTCAATTTCCTAAACATTTCTTGTAAAAAAACACGTAATGTCAAATGGAGTTGAAGGCCTTGCAATTTTCCTTTGCTAGAATTGAAGATGTTCTAGATAACTATTAAATACTGCAAATTAAAATGTTTTATAAGCAGTCTAAAGTTTTTACGTTTCTAAGTTGTGCTTCAATCATTTGTCAGCCCACTGAGCGCCGATGAATTCTGTCAAAAAATTTATGTTGCTCACCATTTCATTTGATAAGCACATTTTGCTCATTGCGCCCAAAAGGTTGGGGACCCCTGACCTAACTGAAGAGGCCAAACAAGGTCGAAACACGTGTGGGGAAGCCAAATGAAGCAGGCTTGCAGGAGAGACTGCTGTAAGACGTTCTCTGGACTGAATCGCTTTTGCCTGCTGGCTAGGGGCCCATTACTAAACCTGGCAGTTTTAAAAGTTTCCAGACAGTAGTGTGCAGCTGTGTAGTGTGCGCATGTGTGCAAAGTGAAGTCAAGTGAAGCAGTCTTGCTGGAGATTCTGCTGTGAGAGATGTTCTCTGGATTGAATCACGAAAACGAAAGAGGGGTCGACCTTTTGGAGGCTTGCTCATAGGGATCGGAAAATTATAATAAAGCAAAAGTGATTTTCAAAAATCCAGTAAATCCTTATGTACAAGCCGTTGAAGTAGGCTCATAGTGCCAACTGTTGTTGTCATTAATGCCTACAACCCCCCCTGGTACGGCTGAAACCAAATTAATAATGGGCCCCATTTCCGCTATTTTTATGCGAAGATCTCCCCACACTAGAAAATGCGTCTATTATTATTGGGGAGACTTTTATGCACGCTGTAAATGTGAGTGAGAGATTATGGAAACAAACTAAGTGGTCTGCATTAGTAAAATGGAACAGCCTCGGAGAATGGAGAAAGGATCACAGTGTTGTGATTTTTGCTCCGACTGGGGTTGTTAGATGCTTAATGGCATGGTGATGGGTGACTGTCCTGCAACGACCACATAGAGAAACGGGGCGGCTACGGCCACTATAGATTAGTTATTTATTCATGAGACATTGGGCCTCCTTACACGGTAGGCGGTAGCCATGGCGCTATTAGCGGCATGGCTACCCAATTACCGCATTCCGGGTCCGTGTTCCCGGAATAGGAGGACCCGGTAAGTCCCCATTCTGGGAACCATTCCCCATTCCCATTTGAGCCCCCAATGGGAATGGAGATGGAGCTAATAACGGGCCCGCTATTAGCAGGCCCGTTATTAGCTCTGAAGTCCCTCAACGGGTCCCGCTAAGGGACCTCATAGTAGTGCGGTAAGGGATTACCGGCACCGGTGCCCTTACCAGTGCCGGTAATCCCTTACCCCCTACCGTGTAATGAGGCCCATTGATTCAATATTTTAGAACTTTAAACATATGTCTAAATGACCATAGTGATCACTCCACCCTTGCCTTGACTATGGAATATCGTGCCCCATCACACTTCACTTAGGAATATATGATATTCGAATAAATGCCAGTGGGAACAGAATCTCATGGACGGATGAATGTTTAAATTCCGTCCATAGATTTATGACAACGAATAATACAAATAATTTCCTTTTCGAAAGGTCAAGTCCTGATTAAATTGAAGAATGGATCAAGAAAACCACGTCGTGCATTGCTTTGCGTAGGGAGAATATCACCTTTGCAGAAAGGGTAAACACGGGACATCAGTATGATGTTAAAGGCAGGGATGCAAAAAGGGCAATGAGAAGGGAAATTCATAAAATAAGAAAGGAGCCCATTTATGATGTTGAGGTTGTTCGCTTGATAAAGAATAAATGCAAACATTGGGTGTAATGGTGGAAATTCTCTGTAAGAATAGGACAATGGCAACATCTGGGGAGTTTATCAATAATTAAATTAAAGAAGTCAAAAACACTGGATCCCATTAAGCTACCTAACATAGTTAAAAAAAAAAGAAATCTTCAAAACATTGGGTTAAGCTGCTTTGGATTCTGTTTTCAAAAATATGTAATAGTGGAAACTACACTGAGTCAATTTTAAGCTATTTGCAAAGCTAGATGTGACAGCAAAATGTTTGTATCCTTGGTACTCGATGTACCTACCAAGTGGGTGGTGATATCTAGTCATTGTTTCGAAAACATTGTTTTGAATGCAAAAGTTTCGAAAATAATGCATCGGAAAAATTCATTTTTTTTGCAGGTAAAGGTTTTTTTTATACTAAAATGGGTGTTAAGGGGTGAAAAAACGGGAGTTGGGGGGACCCCCCATTAATTTTTTATTTTTTTAAAATACATTTTTGTTAATGGATTTTTTGTTGAATCCTTTGCATTCAAAACTTTTGTAGTTGAAACAATCACTATAAACCATGGGTGGTATCTTCAAATTTGCTTGACAAATTTCAAATGGGCTTTTGTGCTGACTCTAGCACCACCCACCGTATTAGACTTGTTGACAGCCTTATACAGTGTACTAAAATTAAAGGGTCCACTTACTTGCATATGGTAATGATGGATTTTACAGCTGCCTTTGACACTGTCGTGAAAAATTGTGGCGCAAAATGGCAAGCTAGGCTTGCCCTGATGATTTAATAAGGGCAGTCCAGGGTTTCTACGAAAACACATCAGTACAGTTGGGAATGTATTCACGCAGAGCTAATACTTGCCCTATAAAAACCTCAGTTGGAGTAAAACAGGGGTTCGTATTGGCCCCAATTCTTTTTAACATATATTTAGCCATAGTGTAGAAATCAAAGCTGCCCTCCTAAACTCAAGTATGCTAAAATACATTGGGCCTCATTACGACCCTGGCGGTACGGAGTGAATGGCGCCGTAAAAGGTGCCGGCGCCCTTCACTCCGTACCGCCGCATTACGAGTTCCCCTCGCGGGACACGGTAAGCACGCCTGGGAAAACCAGGCATGCTTACCGGGTCCCACCAGGGGAAGAGGGTGCAAACAACGGGCCATCTCGTAATGGCCCGTTGTTTGCTCCCTCTCCCATTCCCATTCATCCCTATGTGGGCTGAAATGGGAATGGGGAAGGACCGGGTCCGGGTCCTTGGGGGTAGGAATTACCGGGCCTTCTGAACTCGGAATGGCCCGGTAAGTCCTCAATTCGAGGACCCGGACCCCGACGCGATTTCGGCGGCAGCCATGCCACCAATAGCGGCATGGTTACCGCAGAACTCGTAATGAGGGCCATTGTATCGCTTATGTCGATGATTCGGCTCTATTTGATGCAACCTCTTCTGGTTTAAAGAGAACTTTTAATGAGTTAGAGAGATAAACTGTAGCCAGCAGTCTACTCATAAATTATAACACAACTAAATGGATGCATTTTGCGCATAAGCCCATTATGTTACGAGGGTTTATATTGAGGGAATTCAAATTGAACGCGTTTATTTTAAATATCTGGGTGTTGAGATATCTGCAAAGGGAGATTATAAGGTAGTAAAAGTTGAACCATGCAGAAAGGTACTGATATTAACTTCTCTGATAGCAATATTTGCCAGAGATCATGATGGCTACAGCCTAAAAGGAGTGCTTATGCTCTATAAAACAAACTACTGCCCCACTATTTTATATAGTTTAGGGGACACATATATGAGAGATTTCAAATAGTAGAAATGTATTGAGGGCACATTTTAAACTTCGGGTCAAGTACCCCGATTGAAGCCATTCAACTACAGTTGGGTCTCATTTCTCTTCCTACCCTTCCTTTAAAAAGGAGGTGTCTCTTCAACATAAAAGCACAAACAAATCCCAACTGCCCATTGTTGAAGTGTCTCGGTGATTGTGCATATTTAGGGAACACATACTCTAAATTAGTGATTAAGACCTTTGAAGTAATAGGCGGGAGCCTGAGTGGGACCAAAACATGTTCTCAATGGCTGAGAAATGTGTTCTTAAATTGGAGAGATGAGCCTGGTCACAGAACTACCAACACTACAACATGGAATGTTTAAAACTGTGATGCATAGATATAAGGAAGCTATGAAATGTTTAAAATGGTGACACATACATATAAGGTAGCACAGGTATATTGGGTCCTTCACCTACCTGTGGACATTTGCATTGCTAATGAGAAAAAACAAATTACCGGTGCTATTGAACATAGATAGCTAACACTCTATTGAAAAAAGACAGAATGTGCTGCATATTCAAGCTGAAAGACTAAGAAGAAAATAGTTGACATATTCTGACTGAAGGTCGCTCAAACAGCCCTTTATATATGACAAGATTGGGCTCCTTTGTGAGCAACTCTGAGAGTATAAAGAGTGACTCATTTTGTGCAAATTGTCTGAACACTTATAGTAGTACATCGCTGCACATGGCACTTTATTCTGTGTTGCAGTATTTGGAGCCTTTGCTAAACATTGAGTAATTGATTGGTCTTAACTAATTATATGTTTAGAATTGTGGTTACTTTTGTATTGTTATTTAACAAAAAATGTGTGGTATTATAGTGTTGATGGCAGGCTTTTTATACATATTTTATTGAATGTTCTATTATCCATCCATTTGATTTTAGTATGGCCAGTCTGAATCTAACACCATGAAATTGTGTATTCGTATATACTATGGTAGTGCTAATTTTGTGAGTTCTTTCTCTTATGTTTATTATATTATGAAATGTGATAGTATTATAGATCAGATTATTTATGTATTGTTTTGTATACGTGTATTAATGTGGAAAGTTCAATGAACTAAACACATTAAAAAAATAAAAAATAAAAGAATGACTTTACCTTCAGTTTTAAAAGCCCCCAGACAGCTCATAGTGCGTGCACGTGTGCAAAGTGGAGCAGCCTTGCAGGAGAGGCTGCTGTGAAAGACATTCTCTGGACTGAATCACTTTTGCCTGGAGACTCATGCACAGTACTTTACCTGGCAGTTTTCAAAGCCCCCACAGTGCACAGTGCATGCGTGTGTGCAAATTGGAGCCAAGAGAAGCAGTCTTGCAGTCTTTGCAGCCTGAAGTGCCTGCAGGGTCTTAAATTAGCTACTGATGAAACACTGTTGGAGTATTACCATCTGTCTCAGAGACACCTAGTTCCTGGCAGTTTACTGGAAGGATAAGTCTTCTGCTTGATAAACAGCTGCTGTGCCTCATTTGCTAACAAAGTCGCTGGTGAAATTGTTTGAAATGTCGGGCAAGGCTAACGCAAAGAGAGGCAATTATGCCTTGCATAGTAAAAGGGTGTCGGCTAAAACCATCCCTGTTGAGGAAGTCATTGAAGTTGTCAATCAACCCATAGGCGGATGAGTAACTAGCATACCCTCTAAACCAATGAAGCAGCGTCAGAATGGAAAAATCCCTGACTTTTTGGTCGGGTAAATGAAACGAGAGATGCCATGTGCGGGACAACCAATGAGATTGTAGATTGTAGCAAGCATCACAATTCTAATTACACGCGTATTGACGACCAATTCCCTTCTGGACCTCTGTTGTTCCCTCCAAATTAGATTGGAGGGGCAGGACAGCCAATGGTGCAGGATGAGGAAGGATAACTAGGCATTATGACTATGAAGGACACAAACCTCCCCAGCAAGCAGTAAACTATAGCCTGACTACAGCAATGACAATATCGATGCCTCAGTGTTGGAGAGTTCAAGGATATCCTCCACATTGTTAAGCATAGCAGTACAAATATTACTGAAATTATGCTGTAAAATTCATGTAGATCTGAGTGTGTAAGTTTTTTAAAATGTTTTATTACTTGATTTAATTGTATCTTAGACAATTTTTACAAGAGTCCTGTTCATCATGGATTTCTATGTTTTTCTTTTGGTGCCTCCAATCTCAATTTACTTAAAGTTCAAAGGTTTGTTTACTGAGGAAAAAAGAGTTTTAGTCTCAGTCTCAGCTTGCTCAAGTTTGACTTTGTTCTCCTGTTTCCTGTTCCAGGCCAATGTTCTGAAGAATTGAGGCTGCAGCTATGACCAAAGACATTTTTTGCCACTTATTATTCTAAGCCACCAGGCCTCTTCCTATTTGATGTAGGTGGCCTGAAGATGATGTAAGGTATTTCTTACTTACTCTACGTCAGGGCACGATAGTAGGAGGTGTCTGATCATTTCTACCTGCTCTTTTTTTTTGCAGTGTCAACAGGTGTTAAGAGTCGATATTCCCCTAATTGCCACGATCTTGATAGTTTTTAAGACGTTCTGAAGAGCTTTTAGGAATGTAGAGCACAGACTTCTTTCATGAAATATTATTAGGTATTTCATTACTTGATTCACTTTTTGTGTGTTCAGTGGTAAGTGTGTAGTTAACTTGTTCATTGATGCTGTTTCCAGGGACTGTGTCCAGTCCCATGTTTTTAGTCTTTCCTTGACTTTAGATGGAGTATGCTCCAGTTCTTCCTCCGAGCTTCCAATTTAGTCTAGAAGTGTTTTGTTCTTAACCAGTTGGTTAACATTTGATCAGGTTTTTCATCAGAATGTTTGATGGAAAAGGTCTGTAAAATAGGTCATCCAGTTGTGCTCGCTCCCACTCTTTTGCAGAGCTTCATCTGTTGTCTTAGATATGACATTTATAAGTTTCCAGAAATCCTTTGAATGTCTGTTACACACTGCACAGAGCATGATTTCCAAGTCCTTTTGATAAAGTGTTCGCGGATAGCCTGCTTGCCATATTTTGTAAGCCTTGATTGATTTTAATGTAAGCTCCTGGTTTTCCAAGTCGGTTGTTTCTTTACTTGTCTTTTTGTGTGTCTCAAGATTTTTCTCCTTTCCCTTAAAACCAAATTATAAGTGTGGAGATGCTGTTCAGAAAGGTTTTCTGTTTCTGTCTTTGTTGTTGATATGGAATAAGTAATGGACAATAATCCACTTTCTGTAAATTTGAATGGTTTGTTTCTGATTCGTTCCCCTCCACATACTGTTTAGTTATGGCACATATTGATTCTTTGGATAATTTTAAACGCGTCCATTGGTTGCAAGTCTCTATTGGGGCCTTCATGAAGTAACTTGTGGGTTTTCGATTTGACCATGAAGTTATCAATATATTATGGTCACTGTTCAAAGTTTTATTCACTTTGAATGAGGCCACGAGAGAAAATAGTTATTTTGAGACGTATATATGATCAATTGTACTCCCCAGGCCATCCCTTTCCCAAGTTGGCACTTGGAGTTCGTTTGTTTTCATCATTGAATGAAGGTTGTAGAGGTCTCTAGCTTCCATTCAATTCGGCCATTGGATACCTTGTTTCTTTGATTCCTTGTTGTTCCAATTTTTTATTTTGCGTTTGTCTTTGTACTGTTGGGTGTCCTGACCCACGTTTGAGCTATCATGCTGCAACATTTGGTGCTGTGGGCTTAAAAAATCCAAGATGGCCAAAAAGCCCACAAGTGCGCCAGAATCCAGGAGAACCACGCAGTTTGTGCGCACACCAAAATGGTTACCTCACTTGCCACCCACCAGTGTAAAGAAAGATCTTTGTTAACAAAATCCACTATTATTGATGTCAAAAAGTTGCTGAAATCGTGGCTCACCGGACCACTTTAAAGATTCAACCCTTTTGTGGGGTTCCACATAACCATTTTACTGTAAGGAGCCCCATCAAAACAATGTTAAGCAAGGATTTACTACCATGTAAGAACCATTCCTGTTTGGAATGCATTAATCCAAGAAAAATCCCAAAAATGGTTGCATTACCAGTACTCACCACTATCAGAAAGCCGGCGTTTTAAAACCACCAGACTTTTGTGTAAAACTGAATAAATGAACCCAAAGCAGGCCAAAGAAAGACTTACTGAGGGGTGGATACAATGTAAAGTTATATTCTGAAGTGACTTGAAGGTTTATAACAAGACTGGCTGAGCTGTGGATTTCAGCAGTTTAAGTAAATTTGGACTGAAAGACACTAAAAACCTAAATGTTTAAAAGAAATGAGTGACCTACTTTTGAGTGTCACATAGGTTGCAATTGTTTAAATGTCATAGTTTTAAACTTAGAATCAGCATTCTAGCTGCATATGTAAAAATGGTTAGTTTTATTTGAATGCAGAAAACTAGGTAACTAAATGTTAGCTGGGGCCTGGCTTAAGGAACTGAATTCTGCCCACCAGCTACCCCCGACAGGAGTTGAGACTTGCACAACAGCTGTGTTCCCAGGCCTAGCTGCCTTTTGCTGTTCCCACCAAAAGGGATATGACACTTCTCCGATTGAATTACCAAGTTACTGCTAGAGACTAAACATAGGACCCACGCAGAGGGTTTATTGAAGTGGCCATAAATGGCTTCCTCTTGAACAATGGGCCTTCCAGGGCCCAGGCAGATGGTTTATTGGGGGACCGTAAAACAGCTTCCTCTTGGCAGAAGCTGGGAGGGGCAGGGCCTCTGAGCCTGGCAGAAACTGGACAAACTGGTTTCTACACCATGTGACTTGGGAAACCACACCCCGGTAGCCAGAATATGGTTTTAGAAAAAGATGAATAACTCATAGTACGGACTTGTCATAATTATTTAAATGATACCATAATTCTTGTGATTTTTCTGCCCACATTTTAAGAGGTTTTTAGAACCGGTGGCATGATCTGGGGGCAAACTAGCAGTTAAGAGGGTATTACTTAAAATGTCTGCATGTGAAAAGTCTGATACTTCATCAATTAATGCCTGCATGCCTTGCACACATTTGGGTAAATTTGAGTAAGAATCTGATATTGGTAACCTGACCAAAAAGTGAAATATGTTGCCATTTCTCAATGCAAGCTCTCAGGAAGAGCAGATTTGAAGAGGGTATATCTCATGTGATATATGATGGGTGCATGTAATTTCAAACCACCGTGTAGCTATGAAATATGTCTTTTTGATCAAATATAGATTGTGTGTAAAGTTGACAGGGGTGGGTTCTCTGTATCATAAACAGACCTCATCATGATGACACTTCATTTCATTCCCACAATCAAGGGGAAGAGGAGGAAGTGGCCAATGACAAGTGGAGAGGGGTAGGGCCTAGGAAGCTAGCTTCTCCACCCATTTTCAAAACACATAAAAGCAGACAGTCAGGACAGATAGGGACATTCTATTCCATCTGCTGCGGGACGCTCTGCGGGAAAATCCATACTTTACCTCCATCAACCTCCAGAGAGCCAACATAGAGACTTCAATCTATCCACCTTCAGAGACCAAGACTTTACTTCAGAATTTGTAGCAGAGAGGTCAACTACAAGCTAAATCCCTCTTTAGCAGGCCTCAAATCATTGCCATTATCACAGCCAGGCGAGCTGTTTGAATTCTTTGCAAGAACTCTTGCCATTTGCCAGAGAGCAGTGTTGTATCCAGAGAGAGACCAGCTGAACCGGAGACCGCTGTATCCGGACCCACAGACCTGATCAGAACCAGAGACCCAGACCAGACCAGCAGAGTAGAGCTGACCCCGACACTGTGCGCAGAGACCGTCCGTGGCGAGTGAAGAAAACCTGACCAGATCCGTGGCGAGGCCCATTCTATTTCTAAATATATTGTGAGTACCTAGCAGAACTGTGCAGAACCAATCTCTTAGTTAAAATAATCTAATCCAAGCTATTTTAATCTAAGTAGAACTGCCTCCTAACTGTCACCTGTCATTTGCAAAGCTGTCACCTGTCATTTCTAGTTGCTAGCTGTCACTTGTCACTTTGAACTTTAAAATTTCAAATCTGAAAAACGACCTTTACCATATCGCTCATATCTCCGTGACCGTTTGTCTTAGAGACTTGCAGTAACTTTCCTCTGAAAGCTGGAAATTCAGGCTTTGCAACGAACCACATTCCTATTCCCTATACTTTTGCCGCAATCACGAAAAACGCACTTGCGAATTTTACCGCGATTTGCAAATTTCTCCACGTGTGAAAACAGCAGCTTCGTTGCTTTCCTTGCTAAAAATTTGTTTGCCTCTTAAGAACCATCCCTGAATCATTGCTAGAGTGAGCCTGGACTAATATTAACTAGATACCACTCACCCTGAACCTCTAGAGGGAATTAAAAGCATTTTAGCATATTTCTCACTTCATTGCCAGCACATATAAAAGCATTTTGGGCCTGTGTTTCAAACTTCTGTAGTCTAAGCTTGCTGGGGTGAACTGAATTACATTTGATTGCATTTCTGAGAACTATGTGCTTTCCTTCCATTTCCTTGCATTGCATAAAGGGGAGAGGGGATTGCCAGAGAAAAGTGATTACATTGTTTTGTTGAAATCATATTGAGTATTTTCTGTATTGCATTTTCATTCAACATTACATCCATCTGAACTTATATAAAGTATTCTCTACCACCTTATTCTTCTGTTCCTATTCACAAGTGTGCTAGTGCCAGACTATCCATTATTGATTACTGCTCAGATTAAGTGTGATATCCAAGTACTAATTTATCATAAAGTGTGATATATATATATATATATATATATATATTGTTTAAATTCTCCAATAAACCTTTTAACTTGCAAAACAGAACTACTTCTTGGCTCAGTGGGGTCAGGGGGATTCCAAGAGAGGGGTGTTATATAGGGGTAGTCATCCAGAACGCATGAACTGGACATAAAGATATATCAATAAGGGTTTCCATTCAGTATCCCAGACTAGGCATTGACTTAGCTGTAGTGTTGAATTGAATCCTCTTACAAATTGGGGGCTCATAGCCGGGGATTCCGGATTAGATCTATCACTTGTGCAGATTAATACGGTGTGCCAGCTGACCAGATACACATATCCGGTCGGATCACCACGCTGTGTTACGCTGTAAAGCACTCCTCAAAGGAACGCTCTAAGGAAAAGGTCTGTTTTGCAAAAATAAAAGACAAACTTCTGTAAGTGAGGAAGGAACTCAAATTCCAGAATGACGACCTTGGTAGATATGAAAATAGCCAGAGAGCACTTCTCACATAAGCTATTTGTGAGAGGTGAGTGGACTCATCAGGACCAGACGGTCTGGTTGCAGGCAACCGCACCCCAGATCACTGAAACAGGGTCAGATATATGGAGAGATCAGGGTCCCTTACATGTGGCCCTGAGTGAACTATACATGGCTCCTAATGCTAAGGATGAACAAGACAAGATGGTTAGGATAGCGGCATACCTGTACCTATATATGGGAGACATGCAGGATAAATGTGCTGAAGGCCAAGATCTGGCGAGTAGGCAACTGCTGGCATTACAGAAGGCCCAATCTGATCTGGACTCTTCTGAGCAGAGGCTGCAGGGGAGCCAGGAGTCAGAAAATGAGAGTAGACAGCACATCATTAAAATAAAGAGGGATATGGACATCCTGCAACAGGAAAAGGCTGACCAGGATACCAGATTTCTGGCCTTGCAGAAGGAGTACCAAGAAGGTTTGGACTCCCTACTGCAGAGCCAGAAAAAGCTGGAGCAACAGTTAGACTTCAATAGGGCATGTGCTGAGCAGGTAGTCACCCTGCAAAGCCACCTAGATAGGGAGAAGGCAGAGAGCAATAAACTGATTTTGAAAGACCTGGATACCTTGGCAGAGTTTGACCAGGAGCGCCAGAAAGCTGGCGCCTTCCAAAGGCAAAGGGACGACCTGGCGGCACAGATGCAGGCTCTTAGTCAGGAAAGGGATACCTTAGGCCAGGAAGTCTGCCACTTAAAAAGGAAAATGGAAGAAAATCACCTGGCCCTCCAGGGACTGGGTGACCTCCAAAAAGAACACCATAACTTGTTAGAGCACACCAGGAAGGTGGAGGATGCTCTGGCAAGAAAGGAGCAGGCCAATAGGGACACAGCTCAGGAGGTAACCCTCCTGCAGCAAAGACTGGCCCAGTGCTCCAGGACCAATCAGGAAACACAGAGAGAGAATGAGGCTCTCTGCCAGCACAATGATAGGCTCCAACAACAGGTAGCGATGCAGGAGAGACTGATAGAGTCTAGTAAGGCCTTAACTGAGGAACTAAAGGCACGGCCCTTGCATTGCAATAGGGAGTAGGGGCGGATAGAGACCAGGTTCGCTGGGAAAGGGAAACTCCTGAGCATAACCTCAGGAGCCCTAGTGCCAGAGGCCTTTATCTCTCTCAGTCCCTGGACTCTGCCACCCCCATGTCCCCTGGCGCACATGAGCACCGGGCCACAGGGATGGCAGATTACTATCCAGCCAGAAGCATGGGGCTCATAGGCCAGTACCTCCCAGGAATGGATGGGCGGGCATCCGGGTATGGGCACCCAAGCACAGTGCAATTTAGTGGGGAACCCCAGGAGAGTAGGCCCATTAAGGGCATCCTGAAAACCTCTGCCCAGTTAGGTCAGTGGGGGGGTACCCATCAAATCCTGGCAGCAAAGAGGAATCTGAGGACTCCTCTGAACGGTACAGGACACAGGAGACCAGGTCCCCACATTCTGCCAGCCATTCCCAGGCTCGCAGAATCCGGGAAAACCTGGAAGAACAGACGGGAACCTCTGGGAGCAGTGCCTCTGAGTCAGAAGATGAATGGACCAGGGTTACCCGGACCAAAAGGGCCAATAAGACAAAAAGGGCCTTGCTTAAGGACCCCTTAAAGCAGATTAAGGCAATCAGGAGCGTCATCACGCCTTATCATAAGAACGCCAAGTATTCTGTTTGGGAGCACTTAGAGTTGTTTGAGCAAATGATGGAGACTTTCCATTTGAAGGACAGCCAAAGCTGTATTCAATATGTAAAGTGGACCTTCTCCCCTTCTCCCCGGAATACTCCAGTTTCTTTGCGGGGCTGGAGGACCAAAATCATTTAAGATGGTCCACCTATAAGGCGGCCATCTTGAAACATTTTTCTACTCATAGAAATCCTCAAGAGGCTCGCAAGGCAGTCTACAATTTACAATGTGGGGAGGATCAGGCCCCACAAGAGTTTGTGCAGGAGTTAAAGCGTGCTTTTGCACAGACCACAGGAAGGGTGCGCACGGATAGCAGAGAATTTATTAATACGTTTTTCCATGCCTTGCCCAAATACATAATGACCCAGCTCGTGAGGGATTTTCACGAGAAAAGATCTTTAGACTGGGTCATTGAACAGGCGACCCGGATCTATGAGGTGCAGAAGCCAATAGAAAATAAAAATAATGCGCCCAAAAACCCCAAAGCCAACAACACCCCTGCTGCTGCCAAGGTGGCAGAGGTAAAGGTCACCCCCGTTTTAGATTTGGAGATGGGGGGCCTAAAAACCTACCTGCACCTAATAATGCTAGGCCCAGAAGGTCCTCGGGCCAGTCACAGACAGGGAGCCAGGGAGGCAGCCCCACAAATGGGGTCCCTCGCTCTCCTGATTATGTAAGCCCCCGTTACAAGGGAAACGGATCCATCCTGGGTTATGTGTGGACTCCTCCAGCCCAAGGGGGGGGATCCAGCCAAGCACCTAACCCAGGGAACTTCCCTCCCAACTTCCTACAGGAGGGCAGAAATTCTCCAAATCCTGGGCAGAACTTTTTCCCCAGGTATCCACCCAATTTCCAGCCCCAAAATCCTCCACCCTTCTTTCCCCAATTCCCTGAGCCCAGACAACCGAATCCGGGAGAGGGGAGGCCAAGGGTGGAGGGGTATCCAAATCTTCCCAACCAGGGGTACTAGCAAAGAAGGGATAGCTACCCTTCCCGGGATCAGCCCAGGGGAGAAAACAGGGCCCCGTATCAGCCTGAGTGGGTTTCCCAGTTAGAGCGCCAGGTTCAAAACATGGCGCGGGATCTGGGTCACATACTGAGGGCTCAGCAGAACCCTCAGATCGGCATGCCGGCGCAGAACGCACCCAACTCTGGACCTGGTGCTCCAGAACAATGACGGGGGCAGCACCCCGATAACACACCGGTTCCCAGGGAGGAGGCACAAGGGGAAGGGGGGTGTAAAGCCTTGGAGGAAGCTTCCTTCCCAACTTGTAAACAGCCCCTGGAAAAACAGGAACCGGAAACAAAATCTCCTGCCCCTGAAAGCCTGCCTCCCAAGGAGCAGAGGGGGGGTAGGAGAAACAAAGTACCCAAACAGACCCGTTTTGTGGAAGAAATACAGGTCTTCCAATTTGAGGGAGAAGGATCCTCAGAGGATCCTGGGAAAAGGATCTTCTCCTTCAGAGATGGGGGAACTCCTCCCAAAGAAAAATGGGTCCCAAGGATTCCAATCCAGACTGGGGAGATATGGAGACTGAGCTACCGCCGTCCATCATCTCATCCCAGAACCAACAGCAAGAAAATCCCCTGGTTCAAACCCATCCTGATGACTGCCTCCAAAAAGGGGGGGGCGGCCCAGAACCGGAGCCAGGGGAACCCACAATGGCTCTGATCTCCAGTTGCCAACTTTTTCTTTCAGATTCCCCAGGCTCTCCACAGAATTGTGCCCAAATCTCTTCGCTAGCGATGTCCAAAACCAGAAAGTTAGCCCACCAGTTGTCCAAAAATGTGCATTATCTGTGCCCCCTTGAGGAGAAGGAGGGAAGATACTATGCCCCGGTACAAGTACAGGGGCAGGGTACAATTTTGGCACTGGTGGACACTGGATCTCAAGCTACCCTTCTGTCCAGAAGGGCCTTTGATGAACTGAATGCAAGAAGGGGAGGGAATTACCAAATTCCGCTCACCTCACTTCCTGGACAACTCCAGAACTTTGACGGGAAGGAAATTCCCGTCGAGGGGACGGCAGATTTGGACATTAAAACACCCAGTCATAGTAGTGACTCCAGAGGGCACCCCTTGTTTACTGGGGAATGACCTCCTGAGAAGGTTATCACCCCTAATAGATTGCGTAAACAAGGTCCTCTGGACCCAGACTAGCCGACCCATAAAATTAAAACAGAGTGTCAACCATGTTAGTTTAAACGGCACCTGCCACATGGTTGAACAAAAATCTGACCAAGTAGAATTTCACTTCCAGAACAACCAAATTCTGGTGATGGGGGGGGTCCTCTCTATTTCTGAAAATCAACCTTCCTTCCAGTTTAAGGTGGTATTCCACACTGGAAGGAAACACCCTGCAATTCTTTACTAATCCACAATCAGAATCTCCCACTCCTATAGTCCAGAAAGATGTGAAATCAGCTCAGATCCTGGCTGATATTCAGCGAATTGGAGAGCAGTTGTTCATCCCTGTTCAGTTAAATGATGGGAAGGACTCTGTTCTCGCTCGAGTGTGCATGAGGAATGGTAAGAGCTTCATCAGCGAAGCCATGTTCCGCCAACTCCCAAAAGATCCAGCCATTCCCACATTCAAACTGATAGACAAATGGGAAATGGACCTGGAAGCACCCAATTCCAACCATCTCCTGCCAAGCAGGTGTATGCTCAAAATCTCCATTGGCAACAAGAGCATAGTCCACAATTGTTGGGTCGTGCGAGACGTCATTGCCGCTTTTTACTTAGGCAGTGACATTCTCAATCGCTTTGCCATTAGTTTGAACCTAATAAACTTCAAAGCTTGGTCCCGATTAGCGGATAATCCCATGGGCTTTGATGTTCCAGAAAAAGCATGTAGGTCAGCTCAATTGCTACCTTATGCAGTTGAAATTCAGATCAAAGAGGAAGTCACCATCCCAGAAAGGACCCGACAATTCTCCCTGGAAGTGAAATCTAAAAGAGGACAACATTTGAAAAACCCTGATGCTTACATACATCTAAACGCTTCTCTCCAACAGCAAGGGTTGGGGGTAAACCCAACTCCATTAGTCAACATAGAACATGACACGATTCTAATAGAGGTGGATAACAGCGACTTAAAGAGTATTACTCTAGCCGCAGGCACCATTATTGGAATGGCGGTTGATGACCAACATTTTTCCATTGATTTAGGTAATGAACTGTTAGGGCCAATCCCCAAGGACTGCTTTGACAGTGACAGTGATGACAATACGACACCAGACAGGATTTTTACCCGGCATGGGGGGAACTTCCTGGTGTACACTTCTTGCCTTTATGGTAAGGAAGATGTGACTTGTGACTTCAGGAGGGATGAGGTGATTTTCCAGGTCCATGAGGGCTGCCTTTCCCACCTGAAGCCTCCGGTCCAAATCAGCACCCTGACCAGGGACTTCTCCACTCAGCTGGAGGAGGCCGCGGAGATAGCCAAACCAGAAGTCTTTCCAGGCTTCAGGCAGATGGTGGAAGAGAGAGTCAACCTAGCTGATGCCTGTGTGACTCTGGAACAAAAGCAAAAGTTGAAACAAGTTTTCTTGGATTTCCAAGATCTCTTTGCGGTAGACTCATATGACTGTGGTTGCACTGACATCCACACAACAACAATCCCCACGGACCCTGGCATGACTCCTGTGTTTGTGAAGCAATATCGCTTGCCTCTCGCATCAATGGAGTCCCTTACTGAAATAATTAAGAACCTTGAGTCCCGGGGAATAATCCGTCTAGTCCACAGCACCTTCAATAATCTGGTGCTGGGAATATTGAAGCCAAACGGCCAGTGGAGACTCTGCGCCGACCTTAGGGAGCTGAACAAACGGGTCCATACTTCCCGATGGCCTCTACCCTACATTGACTAAGGGCTGGCCCAGATTCAGGGGTCACAGGTATTCACTGAAATAGACCTGATCAATAGATACTGGACCGTGCCTGCCAGTAGTGAGGACCAATACAAACTGGATTTTACATTTGGGGGCCAGCAGTACACATGGACCCGGACTCTCTTCGGATACCTCAACTCCGGCAATGAGTTCAACATTTTCCTACATAAGGCCATTACCGACCTGGGTGCGAGGGGTAACCTGGCTTATGTAGATGATGTCCTCATCAAAAGTTCATCTGTGGAAGAACACATAGCGGAGATCCGTTATGTTCTGACACAGTTGAGGGCCGCCGGAGCAAAACTTTCCTTTAGGAAAGCACAGTGGTGTAGAACCCGTGTTAATTTCTTGGGGCATGAGATTACTCCTCAGGGTCTCTGTCCTCAGGGTCTCTGTCCCCAGGAAAAGAAAGAATGAACAGCAGAAAGTTCATTGAGGGCCATGCAGAGATCATCAGACCCCTGATTCATCTCTTGAAGGGGGGGTCAAGTTAGAATGGGGTCCAGAACAATCCGAGGCAGTAAGACAACTCAAAAGAAGCCTCTCACAAGCGCCTTGCCTAGCTAAACCTGTCAGAAACAAGGAGTTCTTCCTGGAGACAGGGTCCTCTAATACGTGCTTGACGGCAGTATTATACCAAAAGCATGACAAGGTCAATAAAGTAATCTCCTATGCGAGCAAAACTTTATCCTCTGTGGAGGAAAAATTCAACGATTATGAGAAGGCACTCCTGGCAACGGTGTTGGCATTGAAGAATTACCGCCCGTTCATCCAGGGGGAACACATCATAGTGGAGACTCCACACCAGCCTCTGCAATATCTCCAAAGTGACAGAATCCGAGCCGGAAATGTGAGTAATTCCCGAATTACTTCCTGGATTCTGTCAATGCAAGGCTTTCCTGTGGAGGTCAGATATGGCCAAAACAAGAAGAGTCCCCTCGCGCAACGTCTGGCTGACTTGCATGATTGTGCCAGAGAAAACTGTCTCGAGGACGAAAGTCTAAAAATCAAGGACAACATGGAGGCCTATCTTAATTCCCCACACAAATTCTTTGAAGAAGACAAGTGTGAGGGAATGGCCACTGTCTATGTGGATGGATGCTCTTACCATGTTGACAACAACGGGGAAAAAGAACTGGTGGCCAGCGTAGGGAATGCATGGGTGAAGGAGTCCCCAGAACCCTCCGCTGGGTACAAAATTGGTCCCCGAATTAGTCAGGTGGCAGAATTGATGGCTGTGTATCAAGCCATCCTCACTGCTGTCCAACATCAACTCCACAAACTGGTCATAATCACAGATTTGGATTATGTACGGAACGGGTTCGTGGAGCACCTGGTCAATTGGTAAACCAAAGGCATGCTATGTGCTAACAACAAACCCTTGAAACATGGGAAGTTGATCCAAAACATTGATGATCTGGTCACATCGAATGGGATGACCATCTACTGGAAAAAGATCAAGGGGCATTCCAAAGTAGAGGGACCAGACAAAACTGGAAATGACTTAGCGGATCAGCTGGCCAAAACCGGGGCCATCCGAGGGGATCTAATAGAGATTGAGTCCCTGTTGGGGGAAGTCCAGGTCACGGCTATCACTAGGCTCCAGACAAATGCTCACAATGATCTTTCAACTGCACAATGGAGTCAGGAGACCCCTGATGCTGATTTAATTACGGCTCAGAAGGGGATCCAATAATTGGTAAATTTTACCAACACATGGAGGACCCTGAGAACTTTCCCCTGACGGATACCGACTACGTTGGGAAAGAGGACCTAAGAGTGTTAATGAAATGTCCAAAAATGTTCTGAATCCAAGACGGTTTGTTGGTAAGGAAATCCCAAGCTGGCCATGATCAGTGGGTGGTTCCTACCTCATTCCGAAGCCTGATGTTAAGTCACGCCCATGATGCGGCCACAGCCGGTCATAGGGGGTTTCATACGCACTTGAGATCTTTGAGAGGTTGCTTACTGGCCACACATGGGGCAGGAACTCGACCAATACTTGAAGGGGTATCTTGTGTGTGCGCAATTTCAGCCAACATCCCTCACACACCGGGCGCCTCTCCAAAAGACATCAGACAGGACCATGTGCCTGGCCAAAAAGAAACTCAGTGAGAAACGAATCAGGGAATAGGGAACTTCTCCCTTTTCCAGTCATCAAAAAGAAAATCAAGTTCGGGCATTTTTCATTACATCAGCACTTTCTAAAGTTCAATTTCAATGAATCGCTGTGGCTCAAGAACAATGACTTACTCACTCCTGCTAAAATATCTATAAAGTGTGTTCGGGAAGAGCCACAGTCCAAACGCACACTTGCATTTACTTAATCAGCAGTCTTTGCGTACTTCTTCCTCATCATCAATCGAGTGTGCATGTTCTGAAATGCTTCTTCTTGGCTTGCTTCTGAATCGGGTGGTGGTGTTCCAATCTCAGTAGCATATGGCTTCACGTCATTCAAATATATCCAGGCACGCTTTTCTCAAAACTTTACTGGAGATCGAGTAATATTCTCAACTATGAATGGTCCACTGAAACTGGACTTATGCCACTTCCTTGTGAAGTTGTGGATCAGAACGGAATCACCACTGAAAAGTTTTGGTACAGATAATTCTGTGTATCCGGTTGCTGAATGGTCTTCATCTGTGTCCTGAGACTGACACCCCTTACGCTTGAGTTGTTCTGAAATAACAGAGATACTAGCAGTCATACATGTTAAATAAGCATGTAGCTCATTTCCTAACAATTCTGCAGTTGTCTGGGCATCACTTCTACTCCTCCTTGGAGGTGACAGGTGCATTCTCATTCACCTTCCTGTAATAAGCTCATGGGGTGTGAGGTGGTGCTCCGCCCGAGGCTGATTCCTTAATGCATATAATGCAAGGGGTAAACAGTACAGCCACAACTTCTTCAGTGTCAATTTAAGGTTGAGGAGTCTTTCTTTGAGGAGACCGTTGAGTAGCTCACATACTCCATTCCCTTGCGGGTGATAAGCAGAAGAAAGCGTATGTTTAATACCGAGCAATAAATTGATTTGTTCAAATACTTAATTTACAAAAAGGGTCCCCTTGTTGGATCTTAACACCTCACATAGTCCCGGGAATACCTCTCAAACTAAAAATGTTCAAGTGCAAGTGCCATCAGGATGTGTGCATGGACCAGCTTCAATCCATACTTGTAGAATGTCAACATAATCAATTTGTAAATGCTGAAGAGGACCATTCGGTCAAGGATTTACTCCTCGGATTGTTCGCAACTTTTGACATACAATGCAATTTAGTACATACAAATCAACATGTTCTAACGGGTTTGGTACAAACCAATCCTCTGCAATAGATGCTGCAAGGCTTTCCCTAGTTATATGCGCAGGGTAGTGTAGCTGTTCTAAAGCTACCCTTATTGTTATTATTATGATTATTGTTATTATTATTATTGTTATTATTATTAATAATAATAAGATACAGGCATCACATCTTTACCAGTGCTGTTCTGCGCCACAATGCTTTCGACGGGGATAGAGAACACCCCCTCCAAGTCCATAGCTCCTTCTCTTCCTGCGTAGCACTACCTTGAACTTCCATCAACTACTGTCTAGACAAATGATTAAATCCTTCATTTACAATCATAAATGTGACAATTCTTTCCTTTACATTAGGTATATCAAAACTAAAAATATTAGATGGGATATACAAACCTGTTGGCCTCTTCCTCTGCGGCTTCGTTCCCGCATGAGATAAAGTCATTTCTCTTAGTATGTGCTGCTCATTTAACTATAGCAATGTCTGTTGAGAGTTGTAGTGCTTTGATAAGCCTGTCCAATAACGCAGCGTGTTGCACTGGTGTGCCGTCTGCTCAGAGGTAGCCCCTCCTTTTGCAGCATGCTAATCCTGCATGCATGGTTGACGTCACATATGCAGTGTCACTGTACAACATCAATTCCTGCTCTTTGTGCTTCTCGAGGGCAACAATAAGCTCCACCAATTCTGCAGCCTGTGCTGAAAAGTGAGACAGTAGTCTTGCACTTGTTACCACTTAAAAATTCCCTGTTAGCTCTGTGCCTTACCACAGCTGTACCTGAATGCCTTTCCCCATTGGTTTGATCAATTTTTGATGACCTGTCAATAAAGAGAACCTCCCCCGCTAGAGAATTCTCCTTTACCCTCTGGATCTTGTCATAGAACTCCATGTAATTCGAGCAATCATGCAGTAGCTCATCCTCTGTCACAGGTTTGGCTACAAACGTGGCATGGTTCACTAATTTACACCTCACTATTTTGATTGCTGGATTTGATGTAACTGCCTTGTATGCAGAAGCCCTCTGAGATGTCAGTGTACCCTTAGGATTCTCTAAACCTAAACCTAAACACAAAACAAAGCATGCTCAACAAATAAAAACATGGAACACCCTGTCATGATGCTTGTAGACTTCTCAATGGTGAACGCAGCTGCTGCCAGTGACTGTTTGCAAGAAAATTGTCCTCTCATAACTGAATCTAAAATCCCACTATAATATGCCAAAGGTTTATACCCAAGTGTAGTCCTCTGTGTACGCACTGCTGTCATAGCTAATCCATTAATGAGTGAAAACAAAAATAACTCCTCAGAATAATTGTGAATTCCTAAAACTGGAGCTGTACAACTTGCTTTTTTCAACTTCTCAAACCCTTCTGCCATTTCCTCAGTCCATTCTATTTTCTCATTATTCACTTGGGCTTTCTTTGAAGCCTGTAAAAGGGGGCTTGTGTGTGACTTATAATCAAATACCCATGCTCTAACATAGTTACACAATCCCAAATACTGCTGCATTTGTTTTATCGTGTGTGGTTTGAGTGTTTTCATGATCGCCTCAGTTCAGTGTTACGAACTAAAATGTCATCTATGTACTGCAGCACAACGCTTGGCAAATCAATATTGCTTAGGTCCATCTGCAGGACCATATTAAAGATCGACTGAAACTCACAGCACACTTGTGGCGAATGAGTATTCTTCAACTTAGTCTGACGAAATGTGAATGACGTGAGGTCGTGAGAGTCCTTGTGCAACGGATTGGGAAAAATTCCTCTTTTTAAGTCAAT
This sequence comes from Ambystoma mexicanum, assembly GCF_040938575.1. Classification (NCBI taxonomy): domain Eukaryota; kingdom Metazoa; phylum Chordata; class Amphibia; order Caudata; family Ambystomatidae; genus Ambystoma; species Ambystoma mexicanum. Next base: position 233,215,989 of record NC_090930.1, on the reverse strand, counting down.
TACCGTGAAATATCGCACCTCTATGGGATTACTACATAAAATCGTCTCAGGATTTGGAAATAGAAGACATTCTGCCTCTACAATATGATTAATTGGTATCATGTCCTGAATTAAGTGCCTTGATCCTCCTTGATCCTCCTTTCAATTTTTTCACAGGATAATTATCAGTATTACACATGATTCTGACGTCACCAAGATGCCTTGCTCCATCATAGCTGATATAGTCTTAAAAATACCCTCATCTGACTCTCAAGACATTGGATACTCCCTTGCTCAAGGTAAAATTGCTCCTGGTTTCAGCTGATTCTTAACTTCTCCTGTCCCCCCTTCATTAGGCCTATGTCAAAAGGACCTGTAGTACATAAAAGGTTGTTACATTTGTCATGTCTTCATCGAAAAATGCTGGACTCTGACGCACTTTCACCATTCGCTGTGGGATTTCCCTTCTTTCTACTCTGATCCAATATGTAATACTCGTCTCGGATACCACTTCATCATCTGACGGATCATCTCTAAACATATATTCATCTGTGACATCAGTCAATCTATACCCTTCCCTAATGCCAATTACCATTCTCCACGGCCTGCCCTCGTCATCAAATCCTTCGAGCATGGCTAATTCCCTTTGTAATATGGCTGCCTGCAGCTTTAAGGGAAAGATCTGTCCCCACTCTTCGTCCATAGGTATCTGGTGACTGAACAAAAATTCATCAGGCATTCGCATAATCTTGCCCACTAAGCCGGGAAGCCACATTAACAAAATGTGCACCCTATAAAGAAAAGACTTCTGGCTCGAATGGCACTCCTCGCAGAGCTATCAGCCCTGTAAACGGCATGATAAATTCACCCATGTTTAAGTGATGTATCCCTGGAGTGGAACACACAATGCCTTCATCATTGAAATGTGTGTGCCTTGAATACAATAGGGGTACATACATATCACATTCTCCTATAGACACTGGTAATCCATCAGTAAAAGGAATTCAACTTGTAGCTCCAGAAAAGTCTTGCGCATTCATGGCATTTCCTGATAACGAAAATGGTTCCTCTTGTTTATATGAGTGAGTTACCCCTGTGTCTAATAAAAAAGAACATGATTTGCCTCCTATGGTAACATCAACCCTTTTGTTCCTCTTAATGATTTGGTGTCACCGATAGTACTGAACACATCAAGTCGCCCTGTGAGCTGTCCAATTGTGGGTACCTACTTATTCCCATGCTTGTAAAAGGACTTCCACCTGCAATAGTGACAACCCCTACTCCTGGAATAAATAACTTCCCCATGTTTGCACTCAGCTGTATCTGCATGGGTGCGTGCTGTGACTGCCCTTGTAGTGGATTCAATGGTGCTTGCAATGGTTGCAACGCCTGTTGCATTTGCGACACTTGTGTTTGATTCACTGTCTGATCTTGGGCAGACCCATCTCTATTGTGTGAGCTATATGCTGGAGGATAAGCTGTCTCTCCTCTTGAGAATTGCCTATTCTGTACATACCCTTGGCTTCCACATGTTTATGCAATGTGATATGTCATACCACATGTCCAACATATAGGAGGGAATCTTCTCAATTGCCCTCCTTGCATTTTTTGAATATCATTCTGCATATTCTGAAACCTGCCTTGGTTGTTTTGAAAGCAACCTTGATCATTCTGGAAACCACCTCTTCCTCTGAAGCCTGTACCTCTGTCTCGCAGCACAAACCCATTGCCTCCTTGATCCAACTGGTTTTCAATACTCGCCTGTGAAATACCCACTGCTTGCTGCGTTCCCAGTCCTGCTCCGCTTGTCAGTACCACTCCTTCTATGGAATAATTTCTTCTGGACTAACTTAGCTTCCTCAAGTTTCCTAGCATCCTCATTCTTGTTATTGTTCTCTTGAAGCAATCAGCAGTGATGTGCGATAGTCAACTATATCTCTGCTCATGGCTTTGCTTCCATTCCCACTAGTTTCTTGAGCTGTCTCTGTACCTGTTCTGGAAACCCTTGACACAAAATGTGATAAAATACTTGTGCAGATTTCCCCCATGGCTCTCGCATTTCCAATGCCCACCGTTTCTGAATGCTTTGAATGTAAGTACGCGGATAATCATCATCTTTCATCTTTCGTGCCATAATTGCACCCATATCTCACGTATCAGGATACTGTACCCTGGGTGCTTTCCAGATAGCTGCCCTCCAATTAATAAATGGCGCTTCGTCATGAGCTGTGTTCTGTGCCATGACACTCGAATAACCTGCTCTTGCTCTATGGAAAGGAGTAGTAGTTGGAGTAAAGTTAGACCACCTGTGTTGTAGTCAGATAACCTGTGGGGGCTGCTAGTATAGCCGAAAGTTTGTATTTGTTAATTTTTGTAGAAATGTGCTGATTATTTTAATTAAGAATGTTTTACCAGAACCAGCTTCACCATTTACATACAGGAGCAAAGGTTTATAATGTTTACATCTACAGGTTTTAGTTTCATGTTTAAAACCATGTTCAATTTCTGTAGTGACTTCTAGATAAATGGTGAGTTGTTCATCATTTAGCTTTGAATCGAGCACTGACAGGACTTCCTCAGATTGTTTATATTGATGCATGTTATTTGTTTTTACCTCAGTTATCACTATTTCCGCTATATTTAGAATGAGTGGTTCTCAAAGTGGCTCTTGGCTTCCTGTAAGGGAAGGTTGACTGCCCGCAGGAGTATCAGTATCTAGCTTCAATTTCTTCCACTTGTTGGCATTCCTTGTCCAACATGTATTTGTATTGTTTGAAATTGTCATTTGCTATACTGCTTTCATTTGCTTTGAATGCAGCTTCAAATGAGTCATAGTCACCTAATAAGTCTTCTGCTTTTCTCCAAGGTTTAAAAAGTTGGAGTAGGGCCATGTAATACAGTTATCTATGTTGTGGAGATTGAAATTATAACTTTATATGATTAATTAGACTGAGTTGCACAAGGACTCCTTGACAAGTTGAGATTGACTATTTGCTAATTGTCTCATTTGGTGTGACATTGTTTTTGTAGGTGTAGTTTGGGCAATGTCATACAGACACATCTTTTCCAAAGCAGTACTTCTGTTTATGTAGTATGTGTCAATTACCTTGTTTTTTAAACTGCCCTGGCTATTGATATCATTTGTGGCTATGCTTTCTTTTGCTTGGTAAGATTTTAGTACTCTTTTTCGGGATGAAGACTTACCAAGGTTTAGCCAGACAATGTGTTCATATTTTCTGTATAAGGCTGTACCTGTTAAACAGTTTGCAGCTTTGTATCACTCGCATTTTCTATGGGAGAGCATTTGTATACCTTTTTGTGATAGTGTTTTGTCAGATGATATGTCATCCCAGAGGTCTTTTAGCTCTGTTTTCTCAGCTTTGATGAGATAGGCTGTGAAATATCTTGCAACTGCAGTGGAATTTATTGCAATGCATTGTATGTCTTTATTTGCATTCCACAAGAGGGCAATTATTGCACTGTAATCATTGATGTACTTGGATGCTTCATTCCTTTTAATGTTGTATGTGTTTTTAGGGGATTTGCCTTTTACGCTGTGTCTAACAAAAGACGTCAATCTATTTAATTGTTAATTTGGTATAGTATTAGCCTTTGTATTTATATCTACATCGGCAGTATTTGCCGCACTCATGTTTTTGACAGAGTTAGATTTGTGTATGTAGTTCACTTTCTGTGGTTACTGAAAGGATGTCAAAGGTAATGTATTTTTTAATAAACTTTAAAACAGAGGCTTAACTCTCATGCCAAAATTTAGGACAAGTTTTATCCACAAAAGCATGTGGATGTGTGCAGCTCCTCTGGATTGATATTCTTTTCTCCAAAAGAAGTGTTGCACTTCTCCAAGCAGAGGGGTCATTTTAATGCAGATAAGGTGCAGCATCACAATTAAGTGATGGTGAAAGTATCTTGATACATTGACATGGTCAAGAAAACAGAGTTCTCCTGGTGTTTTATATCTATTTACTCTTTATTTTGGTTTGCAGTGTGTAAGAAATTGTGCAAGTCATCCCATAAGTACTCTGCACAACTTAAAGTAACAAACCATTGTATGGGCCTAGGTTCCTTAGCATACAATGTATATTAGCGTGATGTTGGAACCAACATTATTTTTTACGACGCACGTTTGCCAAGTGATTTGTGATACTTGACTGAAAAACGTCATCTTTGACTTTTAATTTTTTGAAGAAGTTGGGTAGTGGACATGTTTAAAAAGTTAGAGTCTGTTTTTAATGTGTCTATAACTCCATAACACACAGAGTTGCTAGTTCCCTTTCGAAGAGGAGGTGGAAGATGTATTCAACATTTTGTCTGCATCTGTGGTCTTCAGAATACATTCTTAAAGAGTGATATTCTGATGCACTAATTTGTGTGAACATTTCATCATATTGTCGTCCTTTTCCTACAGGAAAGAGTAGAGGAAAAGAATATGCTTCTGCACTTTTTTCCCATATGCTCATTGGGGAACCTTTGGCTTTATGCATTTGATCTGTGTCTAATGCATCGTCAATGGTGTGTTTGGAGTGCAGTGGGTGAATTGTATACTGGTCTAAAATGTTGGCTGCAGAAACAGGATCTACACATTTAAATTGGCTATTGGATGTGAGTTTTGAGTTATTTTGGTGGTTTCTCTTACGTTTTCCTCTATGTGTATATCTTTGTAGTATTCATTGTTTTCTTTCAGATATTGTAGGGCTTGTCTAACTTTGTTTATGCGACTAGTTGTTGCCAAATTTCTTTGTCTTTTGTTGGTACACCATTAACTAGTACAATCACAGATTGATCTATTGGTCGCTGTTCTCCGTGAGTTTCTACATTTTCTTTGAGATCTAATTGCAAATATACTACTTTACCACAGATGCCCTTTAGTAACTCGGGTGGAGGTAATGTGGCTGATTTCGGTTGAAGGTGTATTTTAACTTGAAATGAGTGTACTGTTTGGATTATAATGCTTACATACAAGTTAAGTTGTTGGAGAGCTTTTGGAAGTGGGAATATTTCAAAGTTATTAGAGATAGAACATGATGAAATTTGGTTATTGTCAAGCTTTGTGTTACAGTACATGCAAACAATTGAAGGGTCAGTTATTTTGTATCTAGTTGCTGATGTTAGACATAGAGCTAATTGGAACCATTGGTATTCCTCATTGTCCTCTATTTTTAAGACTATATCTGCTATTGTTGTGCTCTTTTTATGAAAGGCTCTGTGACAACAGGCACATTCTTGGTCTGGTATTTCAACAGATGTGTTTTGAAACATAGCTATTTCTATTTTGTATGTCTTTGTTAGGATGTTGTTTACAAGGTTTTTGGTAATGCTTTCTGAGGTTACAGAATTTTCTAAGTCAACTTCAGTTCCAAAGCATTTACTTCGGATGTGTTCTAATTCTTGAAGCAGTTCTTTGGCTGTTCCATATAGGAGAATGTTATTTAAATGTTTCAGTGCAGGACCTTTTGCATAGTATAGTCTATGCACAAGATTCTGTATAGTAGAATGGTGTGTTGCTAACATTTTCAAGTGGTGGCGGGTGCTTTTGCAAGCAGTTCCCGAAATGCAGGCTAATGAATGTCCTAGCAGACCAGTGTGGGTGCGCACTGGATAGGAGTCTATTGTTTGTAAAGCTTTCATTCTACTTTTGTCTTTTAGTTTCATATAGTGATTGAGGAATTGTCATAATGATTTAAAGCATTGTGGGTGTATATTACACATTGAGCTGCATGTCCATTTGTACACTAGACAGTTTGTTTGGGTGAAAGGAGCATTTGGTTGAAAGTTTGTTGGCAATGTTTGTTTCTATAAAAGTTTCTTTTGCCATAATGGTGTCTTCTACCATTTCATACCCTCGATCATTATTGTCTATGTCTATTGTTTTTTTGTTGTTCTTGTTTATAGGATTTTCATTGAAATGTGGTTCTGTGCTACTAGTTTGAATCCATTCACCGTCACAGAAGTTTCAAAAGGTGTCTATATTGACACTGTGCATATTTAGAAGTACTTTTTGTAATATATTGATACATTTAGTGAGTTGTTCTATTCTGTTTAAAATCATTATAAAACATGTCTTTTTAGGAGAAAAGCGCTGTAAATTAGAGATTTGAGGCATAGTCTACTGCAGTAGTTTTTAAGGGTAGATTGTGATTTTTCAGCTGTTTTCATATGATTCTCAAGAACTCTACGGTGGAACATTTTTTGTAGCATACCTTTTTTGAATGTCTTTACTGTGACTATGTTAACACTAGTAGATTCAGTGTTACGTTTGTTAGTAGGTCTGCTTTTCTTTGTACATATTTTTTTACAAGAGGGGCCTTACCTGTTTTAGTTATGGCTGGTTTAGTTTTGTTGAGTGAGGTTACTAGCCTTTTGTTTTAGGGCCTCATGACACAGATGGTGGAGAACCATGGCGCTATTAGCGCCATGATTCATGCCGGTAAAATACTGGCACCGGCTTGGCGGAAAGGGGAATTACCGCCCCATTCCAAGGTTGGTGGGGCGGTAATTCCCTCTTCCACCATTGCCCTTCCCCATTCCCATTTTTGCCCCATAGGGCTCAATGGGAATGGGGAAGGTGCTAATTACGGTACTGCAAATTGCGGACCGTAATTAGCTCCCTGGGTCCCTTTGTGGGTTGGTTTTTAACGCCTGCAAAAAGCAGGCGTTAAATCCCCCAACCCGCAAAGGGACCTCGTAGTAAGGTGGTAAGGATTTACCGGTACCAGTATTTTACCGGTACCGGTAAATCCTTACCGCCATCCGTGTAATGAGGCCCTTAGTGTTTTCTATACATTGTTTTAGAGGTGGATGACTATATGGTTTGGTTTTATTCTTATCTGCTCTTTTTTCCTTTCTTGTCTATGGAGTTGCTTTTTAGTAGGCACTTTGTTGTGTCTGTTGGGAAAAGAGAATGTTTGGGTTTGAAAGTTGTGCAATGTATATGCATGTATTGTGAATGAGTGTGTGGGTGTGATTGGAGAGCTTAATACAGTGTTGTGTGATTGTGAGGTTGCATATGAGGTGTGCTTGGGAAGATTGTGAGAGTAAGAGTCCTTAGAGGTGTGGTGGCATTGGGTTAGTGAGTGAGGGAGTGGTGGTGTGATTGAATCAGTATGGACATTGTGCTGTTTTCAGGAAAACAGTCAGTGTTGCAATGGTTGTGTTCAGACAGGAATAGGAAGAGTATGAATGGTGCAGTATAATGAGTTAGAGTGAAAGATATGTTGATTCAAAAAGCATAGTCTGGGCTAATATATAGTGGAACTGTGCTGTTGTAATTACCTACATATACATGGTACATTAATTTACTTCACAGAAAGTCAGTGGGGATATGTGGCAATGGTGAAGTACTTTTAGTAAACAAGGTTGTTATTTATGAAGGTAGGAGGAGTTGGTGGGAAAAAAACAGTAAATTAAATTGCTGGACGTTTAAAAATTGTTGTTTTTAGGAGCATTTTCATGAAAGTATAGAAATGCGTACGTGCATTCATAGAAGCTCTGTTTGTAACGCTGTGTAAAAGCGAAGAACAGTTGATAGAAAAGATGGGTAGTACACTTTAAAATGGCAGTTATTGTGTGGAAGTTTAATATGTTAGGAGTATGTGCAAACTTGCCAACATGATGCATTCTAATCTATAGGTGTTTATGTAGTCCTAGATTTGTGTTTGTTTTCTGGAATTTGTAGTTCCACTTTCACATTATTAAAGTTGAAGTACAAATCCCAGATTGCAGAGAAAAAATCAGGACTGAATAAGCACCTACAGATTGCAATGGGTGATGTTGGGATGTATGCATGTAATGTCAACATGTTAAACTGGCACACCCTAACTGCCACATAAAAATACTCAACAAATCTATTCTATTGACTTTTCCTTTCTTTATGAAAAAGTGACATAGTGCTGCTATTAATGCACAGATGCATTTATTTTAACTTTTATCAAAATGCTTTTAAAAAGAAACATTTTGAAACGCACAGCATTTTATATGTTTTATTCAATATAAATGTAACAGTTTTGAATCTTGAAGTCCAGTCCTGTTTTTATCTCAGCATTCTGGAACTTGTAGTTTGAGTTTTATAATCAGAGAGGTAGAATTGGAAGTCATAGAATGCAAAGGAAAATATTAAGACTTGACAAGCCCCTACAGATTGGAATGGGTGATGTTGGGATGTATGCATATGCTGCCCACATATTAAACTGGCACACACTAAGTGTCACTATAAAATGGTCTACAAATCTATTCTATCTGCTTTTCCTTTCTTTTATGAAAAAGTGCTAACAGTGCTGCTGTAATTGAAGACATGCATTTTGTAACTTTCATGAAGTTGCTCTTAAAAATAAACATTTTTAAATACAGAGCATTGTAATTTGTTGCTGCTGCGTGTGAGCTTGTGTTGAATGCTACAAATAGGTAAATAGGGTTCAGAACAGGCAAAATCCCCATTCAATGCAGAGAACGAGGAAAAACATTGGGCAGGAAGGCACTGTACAAATAACAAAGGCACCCTATCAAGCGCTAAGGATACCCAATTCACAGAATCTATCACTCAATTGTCTGCAGTCCAAAGGAGAATGCAAAACTTGTGATCTTGTCACCGCTTCTAACACGTTGCAAAGCACAAAATGCAATGAAACCTCACATATAAAATCGCAATGCAATATGAATTGCTAGCACTGATCCTCCTATATAGAAGAAGGAAGAGAAGGTTACAAAAGAGGTCAGAATCTTCTATCCAAGAACCACATTATTGTGGTATATGGAAGTTACTGATTCCCTCCCCATGTCATCCTAGACCTGGCCAGAGAGCGGGAGAATACCCTGGCATAACCCACCATGAACTCGAGAGCATTGATACTCCTAATGAAAGTACTATCAGCCTTACACTTCCTGGCTCATTCCAGCACACCACAGCCATTATCAGGGGCATATCACAGATTGAACACCCAAAAATAGAGTAGGCACAATGACTCTTATTGCATAAACCTGCATCACAGTCTCTTAATTTCTTCAAAACTGAACTGAATCTAGTCAGAACCCGCTTTATTGTCTTGTACTGATTCACAAAAGAAGATTTTGAAATCTGTTTGAACATAAAACACATAACATTTTATTAATACATCATCCAAATCAATGCACACAGGCATGACATTCAGGGGCTTATCACAGACAACACAATCCAGGTGCCTCCACCTGTGCTGCATCCTAGCATGTGTGTTTAGGCAAACAAAAATGCCATGCACACTGCAGGCAAGGCAGAGAGTTTGCGTTATTTTCCAAAGCACCCCACAGAGGTGACTCCTTCCTGGGGAAGCCCTCTCGTCGGAGGGGTGAGTCTGGCCCTCGCACCAAGCCAGGGAGCACTAGGGCTCATGCATCTATCGGCCTCACGGCTGAGGGATCCAAGGGCCCTACCAGTCGAGTATCTGAGGGGCCTGTGAGCTCTACTACCACCAGGACTCATCCAGAGGGGCACCTTTTCGCATGGCCAGCACTACCAGCCGGGAAGCTGAGGGTGCGCAGCCTACTGGGTGTGCACCTGACGTGCAGGGAGGGGCAGCACCGATGCAGTCAGGCTTGCAGGCCAGAGCCTGGAAACATGCCGGCTACAGCTCCCTGTGCTCAAAGTGCAGACAAAATGGCGGTGGTGAAGACAAAATGGCTGCCAATTCTGATCAGCAGAGAGGGGAAGCCTTGCAGGCAGGCACAGACACTCAATAGACCGGCGATCAAGAAAGGAGACATTTTGCTCCTAGTACAGACTGGGTACCACTGACACCTGTCACCTGGACCATGTCGTACACCAACATCTCCAGTTCCATGTACAGTGAACCCATATACAGACAAGGGCTGGGGAGGCAGCTTGCCTTTTTGCCCCAGACCCCTGTGCACTTTTGCGCACAGACAGCCTGCGAGGACAGGTTTTTTGACAAATTCATGTCCCTCATGCAATCCCCACAAATTGCCACAATTCTCAGTGGCATTATTAAGGACATGGTGTCCCCGGCTTGACTGGTGCAACCCATGACAACACAGCCCTTTTCTTCCTTTCTCCGACTCCATCTCCTAAGCAGCCCATTCCAGAGGCTCCAGCAGCCCCGTTGCAGGTGTAAACCCCCACCACGGATGAGTCTCAAAAGGTGACTGGTGCCACCCCCACCCCTGGGGGCAGAGATCCAGCTGGAAACAAATGAGGAACAGGACACTCCCTCCTCAGCAAAAGCCTTCCATGACAGGATTGCCAGCCTGTCGAAATACCTGGCATACCCCACCCCCAGAAGGAGCTCCCTGAAGCAGGAGTTCTGGCTGAGATCCTGAGCATCAGCGTGGAGGTGAGGTCTGGCATCCCCCTACAGAAGTATGCAGAGGCTTTGGCCAAAAGGGCTGGCTCAAGCCCCACTCCACACAACCCGTCGACAAAAAGCTGGATGCTAGGTTCAGTCAAGACGAGGGGGGCAGGATAATGCTCTCTACGCACCCGTAAGCTCTGTCATCAGTTATCACTGCAGCATCCATGTATGCCGAGCCCCAGGCTTCCTTGTCTAGTACTGCCATGGTAGCCCTTTCGAACAAGGAAGAAAAGACTCTCAAATCATATGGCAAGAAGGTTTACTCAAATGCCACGCCATCCTCGCTGCAGCTAATCAACGCTTGTGTAGTGGAATTGCAGACTTTCTACCTGACATCCATAAGGACAAGCAAGCCTCTTTCAAAGTGACCCTAGCTGAGGAAAAACTTGTGGCTCAGGACATTATGGAGGCTTCTTTCTGTAGGCCATATCGACATGGCTAACAGAGCAATCTGTCTGGCAACAGACATGAGGAGCACGCGCTGGCTGAAAGCAACCAGCTTCAACACAGATGCGCAGGATAACATCTTTGACCTGCTGTTTGAGGGGGGTGATCTCGTCCACTCCTCAACTGATACGGAGCTTGATAAGAAGAAAAGCAGCTCTCAGAGAGCAAAGTCACTGGCCATTCTTACTAAACCGGCATCTAAGCCTCTCTCACAGACACAGTCTCACTCAGAAAAGGGGTGATCATTTGGTGGAATCCACGGGTTCTGGTACTGCAAAGCCAGGCAGCTGGACAGGTCTCCAAGTCAGCACCGGAGGAAACACCATAACGCATCAAGTAATGGGGTTCTGCCAATCCCCCTCCTCTTCACTAGACTCTGACCAGAAGAAACAATAATGATTTATTTCAGGTCCACAGCACCCCAGTTGGGGGCAGGCTGGCCGTTTTGGGGTCGTTTTACCATGGCTAAAATGACTGCATGAGAAATGTACATTATACAAAATTGTTCGTACATTTCCCATTCAGACATCCACAGTAAAACATCCCCAAATCTTTAGAATCACTAACCCCCACCCTCCTACTTACCTTTCATTCTGACGTGCTGTGTTCCTGCTACGCTGGATCCGTTTCACTTTCGTGATCGGGAACCAGTGCAGTGGGGTCCTTTTATTTATTTATTTTATTGGTCGGGTCAGCTGCAGGGGAACACCCCTGCAGACATTTTCCTTATTTTACTTATTTTTTTTTGGTCAGGTCAACTGTATTGTATAGTGAGCGGATTGTTGCAGGGGACACCCCCACAGCCCCCGCAGCCTTTTTTTTACCTACACAACCAAATAGATACTACAAAATGCCCTACGAACATTTAGTAGTATCTATTTTAGAACTTTTGGTGGTGTAAGTCATTTAGATTGGCCGAAACCGGCTGGCCCTGCAGTCAGGCATGGCGGATGAAGCTACCTCTTCCTTCTCCCTCTCCGAGTTCTTCCCCTCCCACAGATCAGCAAACCATCACACCTAGTGGAGATTCGCTCCCTTGTAGAGAGAGAATCGGTAGAGCAGGACACTCCCCCCCAGAAGGGGCAGGGATTTTACTCCTGCATCATCGCTATCCAGAAGAAGAACCAGACGGGCCTGCGAGTTGTGTTGGATCTGTCTTCCCTGAATCTTTACCTACCCCTGCAGAAGTTCAAGATGGTGACGCAAGCGCTCATTTCCAAGACACTGTGTGGAGGAGACTGGATGAGTTCCATGGACCTGAAGGACGCATATCTCCACATTCGCATTGTGCAGCCTCAGCGGGCCGTCCTCAGGTTCCAGGTCATGGGCCTGCATTTCCAGTACAAGGTTCTGCCATTTGGGTTAAATTCACCCCGAGAGTCTTCACAAGGCTCATGAATGTGGTGGCAGCTCCCCTCACGTTGGAAGGACTGCACATCTACCTGTAACTCGATGACCGGCTAGTGAGGGGTTCTTCTCCATAGCAGGTTCGAGACTCAGGGGACATCTCTACCCTATTCGACCTGGGTTTTTTGATCAACTACCAAAATTCTCAACTCACCCCGACACAGAGGCTAGTGTTTCTGGCCCTGTTGTGGGACACACAGCAGCAGAGTGTTTTCCCCATGAGGACAAGGTGACAGCAATTCGATCTGCAGTCTCCCATTTCCACAGCAGGTAAATCACCACAGCCTGTTGATATCAACACCTTCTCGGCATACTAGCATCAGGTCTCCTGGTGGTATCGTACACCAGGCTCTGCATGAGGAGGCTCCAGTTATTATTGTGAATTCTTGGGATCAGGAATCGGGCCATCAAGGGGTCCCGGTCTCCATCCCACAACATTTGGACCATGACCTCAGATGGTGGCAACAGAAGGAAAACATTCTGATGGTCAGACCGTCCCATCCACACCCCATCGAGTACAGCATTACCGTGGATTCCTCACTCCATGGGTGGGGAGCCACCCTGGGAAGACACTCAGTGAATGCCCTCTAGACCCGGACCAACCGGCGCAATGACATCAACTGGCTGGAACTTATGGCTATACAGGTGGCCATGAAGGGCAGGACGGTGTACATTGAGACAGAGAACACGACCTGCATGTTCTATATCAACAAACAGGGGGGCACCATATCTCCACAACTGTGCACGTTGACCCTGTAAATCTGGGAATAGGCTATCAGCCAGGAAGTGTGGCTCTCAGTGGTCCACCTTCCAGGAGAGTCCAACCTGGAAGCAGACAGGCTCAGTCACCTGTCTGCCGACAATTGAGTGGGAATTGAATGGGAGAGTACTCCAGGAAGCGTTAAGTAGATGGGGCCATCCAAAAACAGACCAATTGCGACAGTACACAATTGAACGTGTCAGCAATTCGCGTCCTGAGGAGGAAGGGATGCAACTCTCTAGGGGATGCTCTCCAGATACCCTAGGACGGTATGTGGGCACATGAATTACTGTTAGGGAGAATTCACAAAAATGTGCTAATTCCCTTCACCTTAGAGACCCCCAGCAACTTTGCTGAATTTTGATGACTTGATTTTTTTTTACCTGCGAAGAGTGTCAGCCTTTTTTCCCCACTCATTCATGTATTTTGATGTGTGTTTTACTCTGTGTTTTTGGATAATGGAGATTTAAGATAACTCCATAGGCATCTTGTACATGTGTGTTACACAACACCCTCAGTGCAGTGACACAGGGATTTATTTTTAGACTTCTAAAAGGTTTAAATACCTTCTCTGGGATAAACTACTGTTTCACAGAAAATGTAAAGTTAAATTGACTTTACTAGTCTTTTTAAACTCCTAGACCCAGCACACACTATCTTCCTATAGAGTGCTGGAGGGGTTACCGAGTATCCTCTGTGTCTAGAAACTCATGTTGCAGTCAAATGCTACCCTTTTCCATCGGAATGGCTGGTGGTAGTGGTTTTACAACAAACAACCATGATTTTCCCAACTGCGAACACCGGTACCTAAAAATCGTGGGAGCCATGTTTTTCAAGATGGCACCTAAAGCCCCTTTGTTTAAACAGGTCCCAGGCTTCTTTTTTTGCCATTTCTTTTTGGAACGGTCTTTCTAGTGTTTGTCTCTGCACGCCAAACAAGGTTTGGCCCCTTTGTTTCTATGCCTTTGAGGGTTTCAGGACTGAAGACCGCCTCTGGCGTCTGAGTGTCTGGCGTGGGCAGAAAGTGAGGGAGGTGCCTGAAACTCCCTGTGCTTAGTCTCCTAGGAGACCCAAATGCAATCTGGTGTGATTGGCTGGCTGACTGTCCGGCAAGGACAGCACCCTGCTAGGTGAGTGGCAGCTAGGCTGGAATTAATGGGAGAAAACTGTTTAAAAGGAGAGTCTCTTGGACTGGTAAGCAGAGTCGACCACTGGAATGAAAGAACCAAAGACGAGCTGGAAGAGGACGGCTGCTGCAACTCCTGGACCATTGGTTTGCCCAGTGAAGCCCTGCTGCAGGTCCGGATTGGCAAGTTCACCTTGACAGAGAAGCCCCTTCAAGGACGACTTCTTCCTTTGAGTTTGTGGGACCAATAAACTCCTAAGCCACCTGGATACCATTCTCAGTGGTGGTTAGGATTAACCAAGGGGAAGGACACCAGCTTGTGTGCTTGATGAACAGCTGCTCAAACTGAAGTGACTCAATTTTGTCCGCTTTTTACGATGATCATGTGCAGTGCAGGAGTCCCCTGACATGCTCCCTCTTGTCCCCATGACTGAGGCTCAGTGAGATCTGCAGGAACTGCCTGGAACCAACCTCTTCAGCTGAATCTTTTGCTTCATACTAAGGTACTGTGCCAACCCGATTGAGAGAACAGAGCTGTGAAAGTTTGTGGAACTTTCCCAACTTGCAGGTCTAATCAATTTGTGACCCAACATATGATTCTTTTTTGTACAATCTACTTTTGAGAACTTTGGCAAAGACGTTACAGTTTACTTCAAGAACTGCTCTTTCCTATCCAAGACACTAGTCCATTGACTTTGGGCTAGACCTATTAAACTGAATCGAGTCGTCTAGTGAACTATAACTATTTGCACTGCCTAAGAAAGTATTATTGTGATCTATTCTGCTAACTTGTGCCTTTTTACTCCCATTGAAAGTAACTGAAATGTCCTTTTGCTCCCATTTCAGGGGAGTTTAATTTGTTCAAATACGTGTTGGTTTGCTATTGAAGTGTGTTTGTTTATACTATTAAGTTGCCTTCTTCTAGTGAATGTTTTCTAAATGATTGTATAATAAATTAATAAATGCTTTACCAAGAAACCTTGAGTGTTAATGTATATTTGAACCACTGTGATTGTAAGTCCTCTGTGTAACCTCTTGTACTGCTAACATTCCCTCTTGAGATACACCTGGCTGCTCGGCTCGCTACCACAAAACTGTGTAGTACAGACTTATACCAAAGGTTGGTTTTGCTTACACCGGTAGTCCTAATTGTATGTGGTGGTCCCAGAGGGTAATGCATGCAGTTCTGCCTAACACTGGTGGCAAGAGGTGAGTATAAAGTATAGTTATTACATTGAGAGTGCTGCTCTTACTTTTGTTCAAATAACTTTCACAAGGCTAGGCACCACTAGAAAAGCAATTGTTTTATAATGCCAAATATGGATAACTTCAAACAGGAAGCCCTGATCATTCTAACAGTAGACCAACTGAAAGATATGTGTAAAGTCAGGTCTCTCTCTCTCTGTTAAAGGCAAGAAAAATAAATTGATTGAGCAATTGTTGAATAATCAAAGTCTGGGAGGTAGAGCTATAACACCTATCCCCTCAGTAAATGTGGATAATGTTGATGAGGATGATAATGATTCAGAGTCCAACTCTAATGTTATTGATGAGTTAGAAGAGATAGAGGAGTCTCAGGATGTGAGCCCCACTGCACCTCTACTTGCTTTAGGTTCTCAAGGTATAACCACAGGGAACCTACCTACCAGGTCCAGTACTGAGTACAGAATAGGCCTCTCTTGGAAAAAAGAGACTTGAGTTAGAGTCCAAAAGGTTCCAAATCAAACTGAAAATAAACATCAAGGAATCAAACTCAGAGAAGTGGAAATGCAACATGCTCTTGAAATGAAGAAATTGCCTCTTGAAAATGGTTCTATCCCAGAGTCTTCTAGGTCTTCCAGTCCCAGGAGGCCTTGCATGCCTAAAGAAGCTGTGAGTATGTATGAGGTGAGACTTGATACTTTGGATTGGTTGGCTGCCTTTGAATATAGCTATGGGTTTGAGGGTTTCATAGGGAATCAGTTGATTCCTTGGCTTTTGTCTAGGCTCCCCCAGGTTGCAACTGATGTTGAGATGGAGGTGGAGGAACTTGAAAGATTGGAGTATGAAAATGTGAGCTAGTTTTGATAGCTAGATTTGGGAAAACTCCTTCCCAGTACCCCCTAAGAGGTTTAGGACCCTCAAAAAGCATGATGGTACCCAATGGGTTACCTGGGTGTGTGAATGTTTGAGGGCACAGATGGCTGGGTAAAGGGTTACAGAGTTAACACTTCTGAAGGAATTAGATTTTTTTGTTGGAATCTATGTTTTATGCCTGCTCTCCTGAGCTGAGGCAGCACTTGGCTGACTCTAAGGAAATTGATCCAAAGAAGTTAGCAAAGGCTGCTGACTTGTGGGTTGCCAACAGGGCTACTCACAAGGATTCTGGGGCAACTCAGAAAAAAGGATGATGGGAAGCAGCAAAAGAAAGATGGCAATAACTTCAATCCAAAAGAGGGCCCCAAACATAAAAAAGGGTAAGCCACAGGGGAAACTGAATCAGGCTAGTGAAACCTCTGGTGCCAATCCAGAGGGAGGTCAGCAGAAACCCTCATTTGTAAAAACATTTGGAAAATGTTATGCTTGTGGGACTACTGACCATGTAAAAGGGGAACCCAGATGTAAGGGTAAATCTTTGGGGGCCCACACTGTCTCCTTAGCTTTCTCCCCAGAGGGAGAAGTACAAATGGCAAGTGGAAACGTTCAATTACTGGCTGAAGACCCCATTCAAGTCTCTGCCAGTGTTTCGTTAGCGTCCCTGGATCTGTGGAAACAGCAGAATTTAGATGTCTATAATTTAATTCCAGATAACACAAAAGAATATTACAAGGACAGTGTACTTGTAAATGGTCAGGAGAACCCTGCCATTAGAGAAACTGGGGCTAGCATTACAGTGGTGGATTAATCTTTTTTCAAACCTGAAGATGTTACTAAGGCACCCAAAGGCCTCACTGAGCTTGCTGGAAGCCCTGTCCAAATGCTTCCTAGACTACCAGATCTCATCCAGTGCATCAACATGACTGTATAGATACCTGTTAGTGTACACAGTGAGGTGCCTGGGAGAGTCCTGTTGGGGAATGACTTAAATGCTCTTGGAGTTGTATCAATCACCCCCAAGCCTCCCAGTAAAAGGAAACAGGAGCAGACAAGGAAGGCCAGAGAGAGTACCTTAACTCACTCTCTAGTGGATGTTACAGAGGAATCTATAACACCCAGTCCACAGGAACTACTAACTGCTATTTCCAGGAAGAATGAGACATAGGGGAAACCCAAGTTCTCAAGGAAAAAAAACAGAAAGTACTCCTGTGCTACCAACAAGGACATCTCTGAGAGACTGTCCAAAGTCACACCTGTGACTGCTCCACCAGCTGAGGCTGAGTGTGAGGAACAACCAGGAAAGGTTGAATCAGCTGCTGAAGATTCAGAGCTGGAAGGAGACCTTGCCCCTGATGGAGATTTGGATCCTACAGACCATCCTGAGCTGCATTCTTTACTGGCAAAAGGGGGCTGTTCTAGGGCAGACTTCAGCGGAGAGTGCCCTACTCTTGAAGATCTTCGCCAACAGGCAGCTTACCAGCTGGATGGGCCGGAGCAGGGATGCATAGGTTGTACTGGGAAGATGGCCTCTTCTACAGTGAACCAACTCAGTCTATCCCAGGGGACTACAGAAGACTTGTAGTGCCTCTAGAGACAAAGACACCAGATCGTACAGTTAGCCCACAAGATTCTTTTGGCTGGTCACTTGAGCTTCAAGAAGACCAAGGAAAGGCGTTCTCTCTATTACCACTGGCCTAAATTGGGGTCTGATGTAGATACATTCTGTAGGAGCTGTCACACTTGTCAGATCTCTGGCAAGAGTGGACTCAAGAATGTGACACCTTTGGAGCCTCTCCCAGTGGTGGGAGTCCCTTTTGAGAGGATGGAAATCAACATTGTTGGTCCCTTAGACCCTCCAAACTCTTTAGGCAATCAATTTATATTGGTTGTAGTAGACCATGCTACTAGGTATCCTGAAGCTATACCTATGAAGACTGTTACAGCTCAGGCTGTTGCCAAAGTCCTACTTGGTATTTTTACCAGGGTAGGTTTTCCTAAGGAAGTCATCTCTGACAGGGGATCCAATTGTATGTCCCACTACATGCAGGCCATCTGTAAAAACTGTGGAGTGACTTACAAGTTCTCAACTGCCTACCATCCCCAGATGAATGGGTTGGTAGAGAGGTTTAACCGTACTATGAAGAGCATGATAGGTGCCTTAGAAGAACTCCTTAGAAGAAATTGGGATCTTCTACTGCCATGCCTTCTATTTGCTTATAGAGAAGTCCCACAGGAGGGAGTTGGATTTAGTCCCTTTGAGCTTCTCTATGGTCATCCAGTTAGAGTCCCATGAGGCCCTTTGCTCATCCTGTATGGGATATTACAACTGACACAATGCCCTGGGGAGGAGAGCCTGACCCTCTAGGCAGATAGATTATGCAGGACCGCTTGGCTGAATGCTGCATCTGCCTTGATACTCATATCCAAACTGTAGTGTTTGCAAAAGGCCAAAGGTGTGGCCCATGTTGCCACCCTGCTGATCACCTGCCAGGGAACGTTGTGCTGGAACGCGACAGCAGTCGCCTTGGCTCTTACCGCATTCGCATGCATGCACTGTGGCGGATCCTTACATTACACCTTGTATGCCTCCTGTATCGCTCTGTCATTCATCGAGATATGGATGCCTTGGAGGCTTGCTGCCCAGGCCTGGAGCCTCAAAATCTGACAAACAGTGCATCCATCTTGCGGATGTCATTTGTTCTGTCCAGATAGCATTTCAATGCTCTGCTGACTTCGAGGCAGTGTAGCGTTTTCTCTGCATCTTCCTTGGGGTCCGGGAAGACCACCTTTGGAAGAAACTTGGGGTGCACGCAATAGGCCTAGGCCAAAGTCAATGGACTAGTGTCTTGGATAGGATAGAGCAGTTCTTGAAGTAAATGGTAAAGTCTTTGCCAAAGTTCTCAAAAGTAGTTTGTATGAAAAAAATTCATATGTTGGGTCACAAGCTGATTAGGCCTGCAAGTTGGGAAAGTTCCACAAACCTTCACCGCAAGAGAAGAGTTCTCTCAATCGGGTTGGCACAGTACCTTAGTATGAAGCAAAAGTTTCAGCTGAAGATGTTGGTTCCTGGCAGTACTTTCAGTTCTCACTGTTCCTAAGCTTCAGTCGTGGCGACAAGGGGGAGGACATCAGGGGACTCCTGCACGGGATCATCAGAATACTCTGACAAAATTTAGTCACTTCACTTCAAGTAACTATTCATCAAGCACACAAGCTGGTGTCCTTCCCCCTGGTTAATCCTAACCAGCACTGAGAATGGTATCCAGGTGACTTAAGAATTGATTGGTCCCACCAAATCAAAGGAAGAAGTCGTCCTTGAAGGCGCTTCTCTGTTGAGGAGAACTTGGCAATTCGGACCTGCAGTAGGGCTTCACCGGGTAAACCAACGGTCCAGGAGGTACAGCAGCTGTCCTCTTCCAGCTCGTCTTCGGTTCTTTCGTTCCAGTGGTCGACTCTGCTTTCCAGTCCAAGAGACTCGCCTTTTAAACAGTTTTTTCCCATTCATTCCAGACTAGATGCCACTCACCCAGCAGGGTGGCTGTCCTTGCCGGACAGTCAGCCAGCCAATCACACCAGAGTGCATTTGGGTTTCCTAGGAGACTAAGCAGAGGGAGTTTCAGGCACCTACCTCACTTCCTGCCCACCCCAGACACTCAGACGCCAGTGGCGGTCTTCAGTCCTGAGGCCCGCAAAAGGCATTGAAATAAAGGAACCAAACCTGGTTTGGCACGCAGAGACAAACACTAGAAGGACCTTTTCAAAAAGAAATGGTGAAAAAAGAATACTGGGACACGTTTAAACAAAGGGGCTTAAGGCGCCATCTTGAAAAACATGGCTCCTGCGATTTCTAGCTACCAGTCTTCGTGGTCAGGAAAAATCATGGTAGTTTCTTGTAAAACCACTGCCGCCAGCCATTTTGATAGAAAAGGGTAGCATTTGACTGGTACATGAGTTTCTAGACACAGGGGTAACCCCTACAGCACTCTATAGGAAGATAGTGTGTGCTCGGTCTAGGAATTTAAAAAGACTAGTAAAGTCAATTTAACTTTACATTCTCTGGGAAACAGTAGTTTATCCCAGAGAAGGTATTTAAACCTTGAGAAGACATCCCTGTGTCACTGCACTAAGGGTGCTGTGTAACACACATGAAAAAATGCCTGTGGAGTTATCTTGAAACTCAACAATCCATGAACACAAGAGTAAAACACACATCAAAATACATGAAAGAGTCGGACAAAAAGGCTCACACTCTTCCCAGGTATGGTGTAAACATCTTCAGTGACCACAATATCAAAACATTCTCTTTCAATGGTTGCCCACCTTGTTTCTGGTTCCTTCAGATTTCTGCTCATGAAGCAGATGGGGTGCTCCCTACCTTTCTCATCCAGCTGACCTAGAACTGCACCTATACTTGTATTGGAAGCATCTGTTTGCACAATGAAAGTGTGGCTGTAGTCAGGAGCTCTTAAGACTGGAGCGTGACAAAGGGCTTTGCCTTGTTGCACTCCTCATTCCACCTGAACCTTTTAGGAAATTTGGGTGAGGAGACTACATTCAAGGGAGAAGCTATGGACCCATAGTTCTCTATGAATTTTCTGTAATAACCAGTGAGACCTAAGAAGGCTCTCACTTGGGTTTGAGTAGTAGGAGTGGCCCATTCTTGTACAGCTTGTACGTTGCTAGGCAATAGCCTTATTTCACCTCCTCCTACCTCACCTCCAAGGTAGACCACTTTGCTCTGACCAATTTGACTTTTGCTTGCCTTTATGGTCGGATGGGCCTGCTCAAGAGCCTGCAAAACATATCCTAAATGGTCAACATGTTCTTTCCAAGTAGGGCTGAAAACTGCAATGTCATCCAAGTATGCCATGCAGAAGTCCTACATCCCATTCAGAACGCTTGATTAACCATCCTTTGGAATGTTGCTGGTGCATTCTTTAATCCAAAAGGCATTACCTTAAACTGGTAGAGGCCTGCTGGGGTTTAAAATACAGTCTTCACCTTGGCACGGTCTGTCAGGGCTATTTGCCAATAGACTGACGTTAGGTCAAATGTACTGAGGTACTTGGCGGAACCAAGTTTGTCCACAAGATCATTTGTCCTAGGTAAACGATGGGCATCAGTCTTAGTGACTGCATTTAGAGCTCTATAGTCCACACATAATCTCATCTCTTTGGATCCTGCCTTTGGCGCTAGCACAACTGGACTAGACCGTGGACTGGTAGCGGGTTCTATCACCCCGAGGTCAAGCATCTTGTTGATCTCCTCCTTTATGTGGGTTATGACATTATCTGACATCCTGTAACCTCTGCTTTTAACAGGTAAACAGTCACCAGTGAGTATATCATGCTGGCCCCAAGAGGTGAAGCCTTGTTATAGTGAAAACAGGGAGGCAAACTGATTTAACATATACTGCACTCCTCCTGTTGTTCCAGTGTCAGATTAGAAGATAGATTAACTACTTCTGTTTTCTCATCTAAAGGTTGTCCACTGAGGAGATCAGGTAGAGGCTCACTCTCTTCCTCCTCTTGAGCTGAAGCTAGAAGCAAAGCTCCCACTTCTGGTCTTGAGACATAAGCTTTTAGACGTTTGGTGTGAAAGACCCTGGGGTCCTCCTTAGGATTGCCTAAATCCACCAGATAGTTGACCGCTCTAAGTTTTCCCACAACCTTGAAGGGTCCTATCCATTTGTCTTGTAAGGGCCTCTGCCTTGTAGGAACCATAATTAAAACTTGCTGGTCTTGAGTAAACTCAACCACGTTGGCCTTCTGGTCATGACAATGCTTCACCAGAGCCTGACCTGCTTTTAAGTTATCAGATGCTTCTGTCATCATGTGTGTCATTCTCCTCTGGAGACCTAAAACATAGTCAGTGACTCTCACTGGCTCATTAGTCCCCTTTCCTCCATACATCCCACCATCCATCCACTATAATAAGACCAGTGAGTTTGCTTGAGTATAATACAGTTGACGCATCAAAAGGGGACTGAGGTGTGGCGCCTGTGGGTGGGGTTAAGGGAGCACACACTCTTGGGGCTGCACCCCACGCGCCAGTAAGGGGAAATGACCATTGCTAGGGAAAACAAGGTTCAAGTTCCTGTCCCTCACAAGGGATGCCCATACAGGATGGAGGAAAGGGGACGATGGACATGGAGTACGTTAGTCATTCGGTGAGCAACACTTAATTTACCCAGTATGCAAGCATGGCAGCTACATCTTCCACCATTGCCCCAAATACCAGGCCCTTGCATCAGGAACCTTTGGTAACACTTGGCTGGTGGGTGAATATCAACTATCTCACACACACACACATGTAATCACATGACACACATGAACACAACAAATGACAATAAACACAAACAATAAGTATGTCTCTCTTTGCAGGGCTCAGTGCCTACCCGCTCTCACCATTGCAGCTGACAACAATCAGGAATCCAACCGCCCCAAGTAAGTCAATCTACAACATAGCACACATAGCCACTAGGCCCGCAGTGGTCTTCAAACTGTAGGCCTGATCCCCTTGAGGGGGCCTGAGGCAGGTCCAGGGGGTCCCAAAGCACTTTAAAAAGAGAGTACAGTGGCTGCTTTCAACAGAAAATATAAGAAGATATGCCTCTAGGGTAGCCCACACACAATAGTTTTACTTAAGGGGGGCTCAGCAACAGGAGTTTCACTCAAGGGGGTTCAACACAAAACAGATAGTA
The DNA here is from genome assembly GCF_040938575.1 of Ambystoma mexicanum. NCBI lineage: Eukaryota > Metazoa > Chordata > Amphibia > Caudata > Ambystomatidae > Ambystoma > Ambystoma mexicanum. The sequence goes on along the minus strand of NC_090930.1, from coordinate 233,193,136 downwards.
TTCCACTGTAATAGTGGAGCACACATTCAGAATGCAAAAATCATGCTTGTGCCCCCTTGACCACTCAAGTGGCATATTGCTATACGCACCCCCTGTAGTATTCAATATCATGTTGCATGTTTTGTCCTGCACAATATTGACACATGTCGTGGCATAGCACTAGAACTGCAGGAGGGCCAATATTCTAATTCACAGGCACCACCCATTCTGCTAGTAGGACAAAGGGCACAGGATCTAGACAGAGGCAATCAGGTTGTACAAACATACTTTACCTGAACTGCAACCTGTGTGGAGCACACACAGTGGAGCCACATCCCTGATGCCCTTCATTGATGCAATTGGGCCAATCCAGCTTGCATATAACAACACCCTGAGATGGTGTGTCTGTGAGAGGCAAAAAGTGAGTGTTGCCCCATAACACAAACACTACAATGAAACCCCATCAACATTCATCACATCAAGTACTGAAACCACCAATACATTCATAGCAAGTGGAAATAAAAGTATTCATGTCAATGGCACAACAAGCTTGTGGCAAACATGTCATCATGCAGAGACTGCCTCAAGGTCTCTGTGTCTTGATGGTGGGATTTCCTTAAAGCCAACATTTTGGGCGACAGGCATTTATACTGGGCTTCCATGTCTTTACATCGGGATTCCCTTAATGCCAACATCTCTGCCTGTAGGCATTTATATTCCCTCAAGGTGTCTATCACCTGCTGATGGTGGTCCCTGGAAGCAAACACTCATCATAAAGGGATTTTCTGAGAGCCAGACCATCCACGCAAATCACCTGACTCATTTATTGCATATCTTCTCTCCCCTAAGGTGGAGTATGTTAGTGTGTGGAGCAGTTTAGGAGATTACATTTTCAGCCAGGGAATGGATGACCCTGGCCATCTGCTGTGAAACGTCACCCCATTGGGCACTTGCATGCAGCAACTCCTCCGCTCACTCTGAATGTCTGGCAGGCACACATCCATCAAGTGTGTGGCGCCTACCAAGCCAGGATGCTGAAGCCTGGGCCTGTTGCAGTGAGTGCACTGTCATTAGTTATCAGTCTGCAACCCTCAGATTGACACCAGCCTCTGTTGCTTGTTTCATGATAGACAATAGCAATCTTGAAGACAATGAATGGACCATTGACAAAGGACTTGCTACTTCTGGGCCCATGGTATTCTGGCTTTTCTCCTCAGACTCAGCAGCCTCAAGGAACTCAAGAAGCATGGCATCTGGACTACTCAGTGGTGGAACTACCATGTTCCTCAGTATACCCCCCCATATCAGATTCAAAGGAATCCTCAGAAGATTTGGTTGGCCTGCTGATGATGCTCTGCAACACAAGGGGATTCTCACTGGGCACAGCACCCCGAACTGATGTATGGTTGTGTCTTATCCTACTCCTCCTCCCCTCACCCATCCTCATGTTATGCGTCATCGCCTGCACAAAGACAGACACCAATATACAGAGGCATATGTGGATTACAGTGCATACAGACACAACATGGCCATCCATGCATACATCACATATTTATACTGGGAACATTGTGACATGAAATGCACAAGTGACTGGCATTCAATGACCTGTGCAATCATTTCACTGCATATTAGGCCCTGCATCATGCCATGGTCTGGAGGAGTAGGAGAAAATACATAGAGACATGTATGAGAGTGGAGTTCCCACCAGTGGACGGATGAGGGTCTGTGAATCATTGCTGAGCTCCTACTCTACTTCAACCCTGTCTACTTGCAACATGTGAAGTTTCACCTCTACATCTGCTGATCAATCCTACATGTAGGCATTTTTGTTGCCAAAAACCCTATCAGCCCCGTTGCCACCTTTCCCTCGGCCAGATACATGGTTAGCCATGCTCACATGCATCTCAACCATGTGTGAGGAGAGTGCGACTAGGACATGACCAGTGTGAACTTGAATGGCCACTGAACCATTGACACACCAAATTTGGAATGAACATTACTCAAGAATCTCTTAGCCAGCCACTGCAACTCTTGTCTAGGATGCACACTTATGCGTCTTTGAACTAACGTTGTCATTTATCCACATCCACTGGTGTCCAGGGCCATGAGAGAAGGCTGCATGCAATCATCTGCACCAGCCACATAAATCCGGACCTGCAGAACTTTTTGACTTCACCCTGAACCACCCTACAAGATACTTGGAGCATTAGGGAGTACCCAGGATCCCATGCAGCCTGCTTTTGCTCCCCTACTCCAAGGACAGCTGGAAGACGTTACTTTGTAACCTTTGAAGCTTTTTTCTTGTCCTGAAGAAGATGGTCCACAACCACTAGAAGAACCATCGAAACCGGTCGACCAGACCTGTTGTGGCTCCTCCACAACACCACATGATATCCCTAACACCAACAGTGGGCTATCACAAAAAACAACTAGGAACCCAAAGAGCATGGTTTCCTCAGCACACCCCACATCCTGGGGACTGTGTGCTTTTTAAGAACCATTCGACAATCTCCACCCACGTTTTCCAATTTTTATTGTTCGGACAACCACCCACATGGAATGAGCACTGAGCCATCAGGGTGAATAAACCCATAAATTCCCGATGCCTCAAGCCCACACATGGTAACCAAACTTTTTTGGTTCATGACTACGAGATCTAATTCCCATCTCGCACTCACCCACAACACTGTTGGTTGCCCGACATACATTTTTTTAGGCTGTTGGGATAGAACTGAATGTTGAATATAGTTAATCCACATGCAGGGTGCTAGAGTCAGTCTGTTCTCCCACCCTCCTTCCCAGACAGGCATCACACCACTCGCTGACTAGGGACAAGCCACCTTTCCTGGCCGGGTTTAGGTGCCTTCCCAGAGGGCCAGCTCAGCTCACCATCTTGTGTCTCATGCCTAGGACCACTCTAATAACCAGCACAATTACCCTTTTTCTCCTTGCCTTCACCTGCAAGCAGATCAAGATTTCCACTAAGAATCGTCCCTTGTGTACCGATATGCCCTTACGGTTTGGGAAGGCAGTTGCACTCCTGGCTTTCTAAGCCTAATTGACCCTGTTGTTACTTTTTGTCATTTATCCACATCCACTGGTGTCAAGGGCCATTAAATGAATGACTCTGGTGTCATCCACATTCTTTTTATTTGCATTCACATTGCACTATCCACACACATGACACCGTGAGCGTGTCCAATGAGATGTGTCTTGTATGCCAATGCCACACAGAAGTGTGTTGGCCTAGCAGTGACATTCTGTATACAGTGATGTGTACTGTGAGATCAATGCCAATCACATGTGGACACCAAGTATCCATCTCCTGGAATGGACATGTGATGGAATTGACCATGGTAGCATTACTGCAGTACCCATTTATTGGTGAGGAGGACCCCTGCCGATTACAGCACAGCATTTGACAGAATATTGTGCACAGATGGAAGTGCATTTGACATGCACACATGGCACTCAACTGATGTGGCTGCATAGTTGTCCATGCCTCTCTCACCAACCACCTGCTTACTGCTTATGAGCACACTGACAACCTCTTCAAATGGACCCCACTCATGCCCATGTGGTGATCCACCTCCAGTCGCCTGGGCAGGGGCCACTTTGCTGCAGAGCTTTCTTTGGTCTGTCACATGAGGTCCTCCATCCTTTTGTAGACCTATTCCTCAGTGTGCCTCTCCACACCTCAGTCATTGATGTGGTATGTGACCTCCTGCCATATCCTCCACCGCTGAGGCACAGGAAGGTTAAAGCCAGCCCAAGGATACAGGTTGACCGGTGTTCATTGGCATAACCTGGGAGGATTGTTATCTCCACATACAAAAAGCACTTCTTCTTTGGTGGCCCTTCTCCTTCATCTGTGCCTCTTCATGGGGTGCTGCCTCTTCCTGGCCGCTCTTTCCCTTAGTAGACCTTGGTGGTACAGGGGCACCTGTAGACCTACCACCACGTTTAGCAGGTGGACTTTTCTTCTGCCCTCTTCCCCATCCTTGTCCTCACCCATCTCTGTGGAGCCCTCCCCACTCATGGTGCAGTTAAAGCAAGCTACCCATAATTCTAGACACATAATCTGTGTGGCAGCTGCAGAAAATACCCAGCTCTGTCCATGCCTGGAAATGCATGTTGCAACCCATTTAATCTCTGCCTCTCGCACACCAGGAAATGCACATTGCATACCCTAAATGTCCCTGCTTCTGCAAGGGAGATCACTTCCTATATAGGATTAAGTGCATAGGCACACTGCGTGCAGTGTAAATTATGCACATAGGCCCTTTCTTCTGATCTTCACACTGCTACCTTGTGCATGTAAGAGAGACACCTTTTCCTCTTTCCTCCTGATATTTCTTGCTTGCTCCTGCCATATATTGCCTCCAACCTCACCATCTCCTACTGCTAGTAGAGTGTGACAGGCTACTGGCACTAGCACCATATGGAGGGGGAGAGGGCCGAGAGGTGAAGCCGAGCAGCGAAGGCCGTAAGCAAAGGCCTCCGGTGCTCTTTGCAGCTCTGCTGCGTTCAAGAAGCATCCTCGACCAGCTGAGCGCTGAATCAGCTGTTATCCCCCAGTTCGGAGCGGCCGCATGTTCCCCTTTGTTCACGCTACGAGCCGCGTGCATGGAAGCACCAGGCAAGATGGCCCCCGTCACCATGGAAGCAGGATCAACAAAATATGCCCAGGAAATCACCGCCGCGGGCCCGTGTCCCGATTCGCTGCCTCGCCCCGCCCGCCCCTCCTCTCCTGCTTCATATGGAGGGGGAGAGGGCTGAGAGGCGAAGCCGAGCAGCGAAGGCCGTAAGCAAAGGCCTCCGGTGCTCTTTGCAGCTCTTCGCTGCTCGCCTGCCATCTGCCCGATGCACATGCGGCACCTACAAGGTAAGAAGCACTACCCAAGCAAGCTTCTCTCCAATCCATGTGCCTCTTTAAGGCTCCGCAGATTGCGTGCACGTACTTCTGAAGCCGCCTTCAGCTCACATCGCACCCCCACGAGCATCCGCAATACACAGCTATGCTCACAGACTCTGCAACCCTCTATATCTGCTGTTAAGGCCAGGCTCCCACGCATAGCCTTAAAGACCTTATCCACTACTAGTTGCACCAACACAGCAACCGTCAAAGTACTTTACCCGCCACACAATCGTCCTACCCCCCTAACAAATGTAAAGGTTCATGTGTCCACCACCACCCCCAGTGTAAAATATGTGATATGCAAATCTTCTACCACCATTTTGAATGCTATTGTGCCAAATGCTATGCCACAGGTGTCCACCACCTCTGAAAATGAGCCCCTCAGTGTATAATCTGTGATATGCAAATCTTCTACCACCATTTTGAATGCTATTGTGCCAAATGCTATGCCACAGGTGTCCACCACCTCTGAAAATGAGCCCCCCAGTGTAAAATCTGTGATATGCCAATCTTCTACCACCATTTTGAATGCTATTGTGCCAAATGCTATGCCACAGGTGTCCACCACCTCTGAAAGCAGAATCTATGTTGGCCACCTCCCCCGACACTCTCAATGCACCTAGCCCTTCCACACCACCCTCTCCCATCACAACCCCCCACACAGCCACTACTGAACCCCACCTGAAATGCGCCATGATTAACGCTAGATCCATCAATGCCCACGCTCTAGTCATCCACAGCCTCCTAACCTCCCAAGACCTAGATCTACTCATGATCTCAGAAACTTGGCTACATGAGGCCTCCGGCCCTGCACTCTCACTCGCACTGCCCCCTGGTTACTCCATCATCATCGCCAAGGACTACCTCCCAGTCAGAAAGGTAGAGAAATCCCCTAACAACAACAGCGACTACCTCCAAGTTAAAATAACTCTCTCCCCCCACTGCACAATTACTGTGCACACTGTATACCGCCCACTAGGCCCAGCAGGAGACTTTCAAGCTTCTCTCATCCACCTCCTATCTGACAACCTCAAAAAACAATCTAAAGCCATTCTCCTAGGGGATGTCAACCTAGGGCTCCAGGATAGTAAGGACGTAGCAGCAAAATCCCTTGACTCTGCCCTCAAGGCCCTAGGCTACAAGAACACCATACTTAGCCCAACTCACACCCAGGGTAGAACGCTTGACTGGATAGCGCAGCACAACTGTCCACTCATCATCACAGGAAACACTCCCACCCCATGGTCTGACCACCACATTGTCACTTTTAGCATCCTCAACACTTGCTCCCCAGCTACCCCTTCACCCCAACCTCTCCCTCCCTGCCTCGCCAGAAGCTCTGCCAACTCACCAAGGAGAGATTACTACCCTTCCTCCAAGGTCCAGGCTTCAGACCACCTTTCTCTTCAGACCCTGAAACACTCGCATCAACTTATGACACTGCCATCAAAGCAGCTATCAACGCCATTGCCCCGCTCAAACCTCGCAAATCCAAACCCACTACCCACTCCAACTCCTGGTTCCTACCCGACCTCCTCTCACTCCGCAACGAAAAAAAGCCGCACTCACACAGTGGCAAAAGCCCATTCCGAAAAAGATAAGACAGTCTTTAAATCCCTCTCCACCAAATACAAAAATGTAATCACCCAAGCCAAGGCCAAATCCTTTGAATCCAGAATCTCGGAAGCCCAATCTAGCAATAAAGAAATATTTGCCATTTTTAGAGAGCTCGAGACACCCACTCCCGCCCCCCAGAATTTCACCAAAGACAAAGATTGGTGTGACGAAATACAAAAGGCCATGCAATCCTAACTTAGCCTCCTAAAAAACAAAATACTAGCCACTAAACAATCCCTTCCGAACAAGCACATCCCAGTCCCACCGCCTGCCCCTGATCCCCCCTTACCCTCCTCCTTCAAACCCATTCAGGAAGAAGACATCATCAACATAATGAGGAACATCAAACCTTCTAACTGCAAAGGTGATGCATGCCCAGCCTCCATTATCAAAGACTGCACGGAAACACTAGCTCCCTTCCTAACAGCCTTTGTAAATGCCTCCTTTTCCACGTCCCTGCCTCCCTCAAGGAAGCGTGAATCCGCCCTCTTCTAAAAAAGCCATCGCTCGATCCCACCTCCCCTAACAACTACAGACCCATCACCATTGTCCCCTTCCTCCTTAAAATACTGGACAAAGCAGCCTACCTGCAGGTCCAACACTTCATTGAAGAGAACAAACTCCTTGGACTCCGACAATCTGGCTTCCGCCCCAGACACGGAACAGAAACAGCCCTACTGGACCTGAAAAATCAGATGGACGATGCAAGAGACATGGGTAAACCAGCTCTTCTCCTACTCCTCGACCTCTCAGCGGCATTTGATCTCGTTGATCATAGCGTCCTATGCCACCATCTCTCCAACACCGCCAAATTCTCCCCTGAAGCCACAGCGTGGATCACCTCCTTCCTACAAGACAGAACCATGCAAGTTTTCTCGGACCTAGCCGCAGCTTCACCAACCATCATACTCTGCGGGGTGCCCCAAGGCTCCTGCCTCTCCCCCACGCTATACAACATCTTTACACGCCCACTCTTCCTCATCCTCGACGCCATGGGCATCTCCTACACAAACTATGCCGACGACACACAGATCCTCCTCACTCTCACAGGTAACTATACCACTGACTCCCTGACCCTCAACAACCTCTACAACACCATCCAAGCCTGGATGGCAGATAACAGCCTATGCCTCAACTCCGACAAGACGGAACTCCTCCTGGTAGGTTCTCCCGACAACCTAAAAAACCTAGATGCCCAATTCAGCCACTTCACCATTGACTCCATTAAAATTCAAGTTTCCGACTCTGTCAAAACTCTGGGAGTCTACCTGGATTCCAGCCTATCCATGGACAGACAAATCAACGCAATTGCCTCTGCAGCTGCATATCATGCCAAACTTATCAATGCAGTCAGACCCTTTCTCTCCAAAGAAAACTGCACCAACATAGCCAGAGCCATCACCGGCTCTAGGCTAGACTACTGTAATGTACTCTTCCTAGGAACCTCCAATAAAAACTTAGAGAGATTACAAGTAATACAGAACAATGTACTCCGGGCACCCCAAGGCATTGCAAAAAGAGAACACATCTCGGAAGCCAGAAAACTAGGCCACTGGCTCCCAATAAAAGAAAGGATCGTATTCAAAGCCCTTACACTGACCCACAAGTGCATCCACCTCACTGCTCCTGCATACCTCTCTCAAAGGATACACCTCGTCTCCTCCACCAGGCCAACCAGATCGCCTTATACCAACATGCTCTCGGTGCCACGAGTAAAAAAAGCAAAAGCGGGCGGATCCAGCTTCCCTTATCTCGCGCCCTCTCACTGGAATGCCCTACCACCCACTATCCGTGGCGAGGCCTCCCTCACCACCTTCCGCAAAACGTTGAAGACCACCCTCTTCACTTAAGGCCAGACACACCAGCACGAATACCTCCATGTATCATGTATTATACGACCAAAGAGATATATGTAACATTCACAATGTGTCAACAACTTCTACCATGCCTGTAACATGTAACTAAGTTTAATGCAAGTAACAGCGCCTCAATGCCCCTGGGCTGCTTGCGCGCTATATAAATGTAAATAAATAAATAAATACATAAATTGGAGTGCCTGGCATTTCATCAAAGTCTGTTCTCCTGTGGATCACCTCTCAGTCTCTGTGACCACTTCATCTGCCATTTTGGGGCTTCCACACCTCAGTACCACCACAACTGCTCCACAGCACGCATCGTCAAGCACAGCTTCATCCCACCAGCCTCGTGATGAGCCAAGTCTGGTACATCGACCAGCACCCCCAACGTGAGGTTAAGGCCTGTCAACTTCACTGATTCAGAAGTTGTCAGCATGGGTGAGCAGGTACTGAACCATTATGCTCTCTTCAACCGGCAGCTGCAGCTTGGGACATGTGGGTGTCAGAAGATCTGCACAGACTTCACAGTTTCCATACATGTGGGGGAGGTGGCAGTCTATAATTTGCTATCCACATAACTAGAACCCAGGTTGGGAGTCGGGACCTCGAATCTTCCCTAATATTATATCACACTTAAATCTGAGTCATATTTATTCAATTATTACTTTATTCTTAGAATTAATCCAAGGTAGTCAGTTTTTTGAGTTGTGCCTTCAAAGTTCCACAAATTTAATTTTATGTTATTTACTGTGTTGTTTTCCAAATAAACATTCACTTTTTATTTGCGTTTCTTGGGTTTGACAACTGGTTAAAAAATATTTTCTTTAAAAGAAAAAGAGGAATTAAAAAGGAGAAGAGACTAAAATCTCGGACCTAAACCAAAACAATGGTGGTCATTAATACTGACTCCTGTTATTGGATGGATTCGGAGGTCTGTTTCTTTCGTATATGAGCTCCGTTCGTCAGTAGGTTTTTTTTTGGGGAAAGAGAAAAAGAAAGGTGATCCCTTCTTGATGTTGGGATCTACAAGCAATCTGATGTAGGGATCTTATCTGATCCAAGTGCATCTACTCAGGTCGCAAAAGAAGCCGACCGGTTTCAGTGGTATGAGAACAGATGTCACCACTTTCTTCAGGGCTACGGACATAGTATTATGCGGTCTGATCAATTCTTGCTGGGAGAACTGAGTCTCTAAAATCCAGGAGTGGAAGGTCCCCCCTATAGAGTTATAGAAAAACTCCCATCTATCAGGTCCTGAATTTGGATAACATGCGTTTTCTGTTTCTCGAATCCAAAGGGTTCACTTGCCCACCTTCCACTGGCTATGGAGAACACCGTAGTCGTGCCGTAGCTCATTAACTGGCTATGGAGCGTAGCCGTGCCGTAGCTCATTAACGAGCTACGGCACGACTACGCCGCATTAGGGGGCCGAGGTGCAGTTTTAAATTAGGGGGCTGAGGCTCAGTTCAGTGTGGGTGCGCAGGTGTTGTCTTAAGTTAGGGGACTGAGTTTAGTGGTTTAGTGGGGATATGTGGGAGCTGCTTTAAGTTAAGGGGCCGGTGCACACTTTAGTGTGGGTGCTAGGATGAGCACTTGTGGGTGGCAGCAGTGGAGTGTGAGTAATGGTGATTGCTGGTAAGTAATCCTTGATTACATTTTCCATGGGTGCAGTGCAAAGGTTGTCCTACACCGCTATGTTCTGTTTGTGATTGGAGCTTGTTGGCGGCATTCGAGGTGCCACTTGTTATTCTTTGGGCTGTAGATTTCTGCACGCATTTAATTCCATGAATTGACTCACAGCACTATTATTTTCATCCGTGCTATGTTCTTTCTTCCGCTAAATACTTTGGGCGGACATAGCGCATTTTTTTGTAAAAAGCAAGTAAGTCTCATGAAGGTTGGAGTAGAAGCACAGTGCTGATGCTGAGAGTTACGGGTGAGGGCAAAAGAACATCTAGGCAGGAAAATGGGGGTCTTGAGTGAGGCAGAATTTCTGTGCATACCCTCACATTTGAAAAAGGCAGAAACACCACGCCAACAGTAGGATAAGGGGTTCAGTCAGAGAGAAGCAAAAGGCACAGAGGGGCTGGAGTGAGTGAGAAAACACTCCCATTGGACCGGGACAAGTGCAGACTTGCGGGTCCCATCTTGGGTTTGGGGCACAGGTCATTGTGGGGACTGGGATGAGCGCATACTTGTGGATGCCACCTTGGGTTTGGGGGTTGGGACACAGGACAGTTGGGGGACTGGGATGAGGGCATACTTGTGGGTGCCACCTTGGATTTGTGTGGTGGGGCACAGGTCATTGGGGGGACTGGGAAGAGGTCAGACTTGTGGGTGCCGCTTTGGATTTGGGGATTGTGCCGCAGGTCAGCGGTGGTACTGGGACGAGGGCGGACTTGTGGGTGCCACCTTGAGTTTGGGGGATGGAGCACAGGTCATTGGGGGGACTGGGATGAAAGAGGACTTATGGCTGCCACCTTGGGTTCGGGGGTAGGGGCACAGGTCAGTGGGGGTACTGGGACAGGGCCAAACTTGTGGGTGCTGCCTTGGGTTCAGGGGTTGGGACACAAGTCATTGGGGGTACTGGGATGGGGACAGACTTGTGGGTGCTGCCTTAAGTTAGGGGTCCAGGGTGAAGTTCAGTGGGGGTATGCTGGTGCTGCTTTCTGTTAGAGGGCTGAGGCGCACTTTAGTCTTGGTACTTGGGTGCTGTTTTCAGTTAGCGGACCAAAAGACAGTTTAGTGTGGGTACACAGGTGCTCCCTTAAATTAGGGGGCCGAGGTGCAGATTTAAGTAAGGGTGCTCATATTGCGCCCTGAAACACTTGTGTATGGGCACAATATACACAAAATATCATATCATAATTTATGACATATATGTGGCATGATATTAACCGGCATTGCTTGCCACCGTCTGAGATAATCCAATGCAGAATAGACCCTGAGCCAATTACTAATAGACAGATGATAGCTACCAGCTGGATTAGTCTCATTGAGATTGGCACATAACCATCTGATCAGCAGCAATTGTACAACTTGACTTCAGAGGAAGGTAGGTAGTAATTTACAATATATTTTCCCACTGGCATCCTATTAAACTCTTGAGTTGATAAAACATCAGAAACCCAACCATTTCTATTAAACAGCAACAATAATCACAGATGTTAATCCATGCCACACACTATCTAGTACAGACTTATTTCACAAAGTTGTTGAAATCAGCAAGGGTGGTATTACAGTAACTTTGCACTGGTGCAAGTGCAAAAAGCACAAGGACAGACAAATATATTAAGTGCAAAAAAAACACAGCAGGCCAATTCTTTTCCTAGTCATTTTCCCTGCCCTGGGGCTAAACAACACTAAAATAATATGTTTTTGTTTTGGAGCAATGTTTCACCTCGTTCTAATTGCAATTGCACCAGTGCAAACTGTCTTGTCCAAATCCATAAAACAGAATGTCAATTCAGTTGATTTAGGCATACTTCAGTCCAGACTGCAACATGTCTCCAAAGAGGCGAAAACATGGTTTACCTCATTTTTGACTAATCAATCTCAACAGGTCAAGGCTTGTTCTTATCTTTCGGAAGCATTACCAGTAACCTGTGTTTGTGCCACAGGGTTCATCCTTGTCGCCTCTATTGTTGAATGTGTATATCTGTCCTCTACTTAAATTCTAGACACAATTTGACCTGCAGTATCATTCGTATGCGGATGTTACGCAGATCTATGTTCGCCTAAAACAGCGATTGAAGGCAGTGGAGTGAGTTTTAAAGAGGGCAGAAAAAATCCGACTTTGGATGCTTGAAAACAAACTTCAATTATATCCCACAAAAACTGAGATTATTGTTTTAGGTTCTAAAAGGAAATTCTCCACCCTACTACCGTTGGTTCCTTGTCCAACTTTGTTTGGAATTGTATCTAAATATACCCAGTCAGTAGAAAATCTGGGTTGCATCTGGCAGTCTATCTTGCACTGTAATCTACAGGTAAACTAAATTATTAAAATTAGTTTACTTTCAGTTGAGGTTCTCAAACCCTTATTTCCTCTTATTTCTGAGAATGCTCATTCCACTGTGGTAGGTACCCTTACAAATACCAAAATGGATTACTGTAATGCTCTTTTGGTGTGCATACTGAAATATCAATGTCAGTCCCTTCAGGTGGCCCAGAACTCAGCAGTACGACTGATCTTCTCACTATGACGAAAAACAGTGCTTTAACATTTTCAGACAAGTCTTCACTGGCTGCCAGTACAGCAGCAGATCCAATTTAAGATATTGTGTCATGTTTTCAAGTGCATCCATGGCCTTGCCCCAGCGATCCATTGCCTCATCCGTACATTACGATCTATGGGACAAGGTCTATTGGTAATCCCCCCTTCTAGAAGAACTACTTGGGGAGACATTTGACTCTCTGTTGTGGGCCTCTGTGCTTGAAACTCCCTCCCACAAAAATTGTGACAGATTGATTCCCTAGGCATTTTCAGGAAACAACTAAAAATACATGTTTAGATAATTTCTGAGATATTGTAGAATGGGCTAATCTTATGTCTATTTCACTCAAGGTCCATCTGTGCCAAGATGCAGACTTGTGCTGGGTTCCCTCTTCGGATATGCACACTATAAATATACAAATCAAATTAGAATGCAGGAGTAGTGTTTTTATATGATTTGTTTTCATACCTGTGTATCAATTAAAGTGTACATGTAATGGAAAATAAATATCAATTTTGGGTCCGATTCATGGAATTATCTGCGTGGAAAATAGCGTGCTTACGTGCGCAACTGCGTGCAAATCTGCCTTGATCGATTCATGTAATCGAAAGTGTGGTACATTTCCTGGACTTGCTTGGAGTTCACGCTGGCTCAGCATGTCTGTGCGCGCTGGCGATGGACTTGCGCAAGCCTCCAGGCATAGCGTGGATGTGGCTTGCGCAGAGGGCTGGTAAGGGGTTAGATCACCAAAAATGGGGAAGAACTTGCGAAAAAGTGGGTGTTCCGAGGGACGGTCTGCAGGCAGTCCCTGGCACGCCCACTATTGCGCAGCACGAGACATATTCATGGATTTGATCGTGCAACCTCTTGGGCAGGAAATGGCCATGCAAGTCCTTCTAACGATCTGCCATCTGCAGGGCTTAAGTTCATTTCACGAGGTGAGGTGAGGTTGTATGTCGGATTTTGGGGTACGTGTACTAAATCAGGGTTCCGATCTAACTTAGGGGTGCATGAAAGCAATGTAGCAGGGTGCAGATATTCTGAGTTTAGACAGAGTTACAATTTTCCATACGCAGGTTGTTGGGGTGCCGCGAACAGCTATGGGGGACCCTGCGCAGGGTACCCGGGTTGCAGGTTTTCTTGCGGGCGACCCCAGGTACTGTTTGAGGGCTGCGTGTTTTTGCACTCAAGGGAGCACGCAAAGGTAGCTGGTTACTGTTCGCGACAAATTCCACAAATACGCGGGCATGCCTTTTTCATTCTATGCGCAGGCTCACGCAGGGTCCATCGCAGCATACAGCACCTGCAGGATTTCTGCGCACTCTGTATTATTCAGGTCGCAGGCTACACTAAGCAAACAGGGACACAATTAAGTCACAAAGTTTCTATAATTTTGGTTTTCTGAATTTTGAACAATGGTGTCTGAGAGAACACACTCACACTCAAACTATTATGTTTACTGGGGTTGGAAGAGTTTAATACACTTTAACAAAAATATTTAAGGTTTGATTCATGGAATTTTTAGCATGGTGCAAAATGACTTTGCAAATATGAAAAAAGGAAAAATCAGCCTGTGTCGATTCTGCTCTCAACCAGAAACGATCAAAACACTCAAGCATTTGGTTTTAAGATGTAGAGGGGTAGATGCGGCGCACACCCTCCACTTGGGCCACCTATTTAGCAATGTTTACTGCTTCGACGAAGAGGAGAGATGGAACAACTGGATGAGTGGAGAAAACACCGGATAGACCATAGCCGTGGCAGGATTCTTCGAAGGCCTAGGTCTATTGAAATGCCGGGAACCTGAACAAATAAACCCCACAACTGGAGGCGAACAAATCCCTCCTTGAAATGGCAGAGGCTGGCACGATCAGGATTAACTGTATTGACTGCAGACTGAGCGACGGATCCTCAAAGAGGAATCTTGTAAAAATCGTTTCTTTTTAACAATTGAATCAAGTAATAAAAAAAATAAAAACAAAATATGCAAAGTGACTTTGCACTGCCAACAAACACCCTGATTTACAGAGCGGTGAAAAGTGTATTTTTGCAATACAAAGTGACTTTGCACTGACATTGCACTTTGCACTGCTCTGTGAATACGGGTGTTTGTTGGAAGTGCAAGCACCAGTGCAAAACATTCTATGAACCAGGACCTTATTGTCTGAATGGGAGTTCTTCTCTCCCAGGGGCACATTCCTGTCTGTAAAACAGTGTGGGAGGGCTGATTAAAAAGCAGATGTTTGATCAGAACCTTTTCTACCTAACTTCGTCCCACCAAGTCTCTTGTGAGTCGGGGAGGGAGGAGTTACAGGGCCATGTGTAACCCTATTTGTGGAACATAATTTGGCATAAAATGTGGCTTTCGTTTTTATTAAGGCCACGTGATGAAAGTCAGTCACCAGCAGGGCAGTGTGGCGTATACAGAGGGCATGATGTGAAGATTCACAAACAATTTCTGGAGGGACCAACACAAACAAGTTCAAAATCATCTTCTATACAATAGAAGGCGAGTCTCTAACATGTGGCTCTCCAGATGTGTTGCACGATAACTCCCATGATCACGCGCCATTGACTATGCTGTCTACGGCTGAAGGGATTTGCAGTCCAAAACAGCTAGAGAGTCAAAGGATGCACACCCCTGCACTAGTGCATTGCATTATGATTCCAGAATGCACGAATCAGTGGCAACCACATACACATTCTGAAACAAGTGGAGCAACTAAAAAGAAAAGTGTTCTAAAAGCTCTTTCCATTTCTTGCAGGAAATACTTTGCCTCCGACATTCATTTTGGAGACCAGAAATCAAAATCGTTATTCACATACGTTGATCAAATCCCGACCCTCTTTAAGTTGTTGACATATTTTTATCAAAAAAGAAAGACCTCTAGTGAGTAAACGTCAAGTGATCCATCTTCGTTTCGGTGGGGAACAGCACTGCATTCCAGTGGCCACCTGCTGCCCACAGTGTAGCTATCCTGTAGACATGCGTATGCTGCGCGGTGTACTTATCACTGGCAAGCCAGGCGATGATTACCTCCTCTGCAGTCTCAGCGGGCCCAGCATCGTTGCTCAGTGAAGCATTTCCTTCGGCCAGACACCATTTACGTGACCTTTGCAGACAGACATCCGTGCACTATGATGTCAAAAATATCTTAACAGTCGGGTTCTTATTCTGACACTGTTGCAGTTGTTCATACAGTCCACCTTAAGTGTCTCACTCATTCTTCCACCATTTTACTTGTATATTTCCAAAAGGTTCTTTTTACACGTGTGCTAATACTGTGCAAAACGGCACATGCGCTGGAGGGAATATTCGGCGTGGCTTTGGGTTTCATAAGGGCCAGTGTGCGAGACTGACTGCATGGGCTTGCCAGCCCTTATCCACAAGCGAATCCTGTGTTCATATGCATTCACACATTCACGTATTCAAAGTGCATTTCCTATGAATTATTTATAAATAGTTATTGAGACGAAAGGTGTGATATTAAGACATGCAAATAAAGCAAACGCTGTTCCTCTCCTCACGCCGAAAAGAAGACACAGGTTTCCCGTCAATCACGAAATTATAACTTGAAAAGAAGAAGTAGAAGCGTTGGGAGTCTTTTACTTTTTTGCACGGCGAGTCTCATGCAGCCTGCCAAAAAGGTGATTGGTAATTTCCATTTCAATCCGCATCTCTTACTGCTGATATGCGTGCGTTTCTCGGCAGCGTCCGTTTCCAATTTCATGCAGATAATATAAATATAATGTGGTGCACGATGGAGTGGTATGCTCCGGCAATTTGTGTGTGAAGTTCCCAGAATCCGGTGCCCTACGACACCATTCCTTCATTTATGCCTCTCATCTTCCAGCACGTGACCCTGCAATCCCGCTCCGGCCGCTCCACGCTGCGTGCCCTATGAACCACCCTGTCAGCGTGATGAATTGTAAAGGCATATAATCCCGTGGCTGGCCGCCTGAGCATACCTGCCCCTTGCTTGATTATCAGAAGAGAGCTGATGGAATTACACACTGGTATTAACTGAAGAACCAAAGGGAGTTCGAGGTTAACGTCAATCTGTTAACCAGTCCTGAGCGGTGTCTCTGTGCATTCGGGTCATGTCAGCGATGGAAACGAAAAGAGGATGACACAGCATGCCACCAGAAGCAGTTGTGCAGGTAAAGTTACATGCATACAGAGACAGCAGACCAATCGCTTCCTCCGTGCAATTACACCAACGAATAGAGTTAATTTTGACATCAGAGAAATATGCAGTTTAAAACGAGTAACCTTTCGCATTCAACTTTATTTCTACATGTAGAGGCCATTGAGAGAGTTTCCGGACACTACTAATTTAAAAGCGAAAGAGAGATGGTAATAACGAGCGTGAGAGAATGAGAAGGCTCTGATCCTTATCAAAATATCCGTGGCTACTCCCTCGCGCATGTACTTACGAGATACAAAATGAAGTCCAATGTTGCGTGAAAAAAACAACGCGAATCACAATCACATTAAGTTTAGTGCCACCTTTTGGGGGGCGCAGGGGGGCGGGGGTAAATGAGTTAGTGCCTTGCTTTTTTCTCCTATTTTTCTTATTATATTTGTTTTTCTTAGCTCAACCTTGTTGGAATACCTTCTGTGTCCAATGACTCCATTTACCCAACCGGAAGACAGATGACCTGAATTACAAAACCTTTTTACTGGGAATATCCAACTGGGACATGCTTCACAAATCAGGCCGACAGTGTTCTCGTGAGCTTTGCACCAGGTCCCAACTTTCATGAGGGAAGGACCCTTTCAAATCACCAGGCTCTGCCAGTAAACTGGAGACTAATTGAGTCGTCTTAAAATGTTTGTCAAATAATATTCTTCGAGTTGCACAAATTATGGATTCGGGCCTTCATATCGGTCCATGTAATGCTCTCTTCGAGTGGGGGTGAGGTTGTTTGCCTGATTGATGAGAGCAAATGGTTCTACGTCTTGAGGCCTGGCCTGCACACAGTGGCCTGAGTCGAACACTGATGATTATAAGCTCTTTCTAGCATCATCAACAATCGGGCAGAAGATTTGGAATTCATGCAAGGATTATGAATGGAAGAACCCTGGACTTTTCCAGATTTGTTGCATTCTAGAGCCAGGGCACTTGCTTCAATACCCTAAAGATGCTACTGAAGTATGCAGGTTATATTCATAGGTCAGAGTAAGTATAAGTGCAAATTAATCGTTAGATTCAAAACACAATATGGCACATGCTTAGCTTAATTCTACATGACAAATAAGCCTCCCTGACCAGGATCATTTGTGTTTAAAAAAAGTTTGCCATGCGAGGAGATATTTGTGGGAGAGTTTGGAGATGTTCAACCTCTCAGAAGATGCCTAAGAACCACATAATTATTTTATGTGTTCTGCGGCGTGATTTCTAAAGATGTATGAAGCTATTGGTGGAAGATCAGGTTGTTTGTCAAGGTAAACGGTACATGTATTATAGAGAGCAATTTTGAATATGAGTAAAGGTAATTGGGACATGATTTCACAGGAAAGGTAGGTCACCCTTTCATTCTGCATCCTTAGTGAGGTTCATGGGAGCAGGGCAAGTAGGTGGAGTAGGTGGCGGGTGGAGCAGAACACCAATGCTGAGAAAGGCACATAGTAAAGACGTGATCGTACAGGAGCCCCCTTTGTGGGAATTAGCGATAAATAAAAGGAAAGGGGCCGCAGGGATGTTGTGAAGGGAACCCCCCTTCCAGCTGAGCAGAAAGAGACATCCCCATCCTAAGAAGTACTTGCTTTGAGCCAGAAGCAAAGAGAATAGAATGGTAATTAGAACCTCAAGTGAGAACAATTTAACGGTGAGAAGGGGCTGAGGATGAGTGAAGGATGAGCTGGAGAAAGACATGGAGCACACATGGAAGACAGAAGGAAAGCATAGCTCATGGTAGTGGGGAACATGGTACATGGAGTCATGTACAGACAGATCACCTGCAGTAATATTGCTCCCGTCCAGAGTAAAAAGGACCTTGATTAGGGCGCCTCTCAATCTGCATGATAAATCATGGATGCATAGGTGACTAGAATCTGAAGGAAGGATAATACAGTACAAATAGGATATTAATCTCTTTGTTCTGAAGCTGTTGCTGCTGATTTCTAGCACTTTTTCACATGAATTCAATGGCAACATCTTTGTATTGCCAAAACTAATGGGACTGGCGAATGCTCGAAAAACCTCAACTGGCCCCTTCTGCATGCTAAAGGTTAAGGATGTCAGTATCCTCATCATTTGATTTGCACAGTTACAGAGGATACTTCTCTTAAACAAGCTGTTAAAAACATGATCAACCTGGACCTATTTGGTCATATGTGATATGTCTCACTCTAGGCAGGGACTGAGTGGGTCGCCTATCCAGAAAGACCATTTCTAGCACTTACAATCTACCAGTCATACACCAAACTCCAACAGGTAATATTACAAAAATCCACAGCTCTCTATTATCCCATGTTCATTTTATTGTTGAGTCCTGCTACATGCCACTTGGCTCTAGAGTATGCAAAAGAGAAAAGATCTTTTCCAATACACTTTTCTGTGCCAGCAGATCTGTGATGTCTTTAATCTACAACAACACGTTTCTGATCCTTATCTTAAATTGAACCATTAGTTAGAGTTCTATGTTGTAGGTATGTATGGGTATGGACACACTCACCCAATCATCAGAGGGTCAGACCAGTATCCCCTTTTGATGAATATTAACTCTATCTACTCCAGTTTTTAAATTAAATTGATTGGGATTTCTGTATTATAAAGTGGCAGCATATTAAGTAACGATTGTTAGCATATCAGGCTTGAGAGGCTCTTTTGTGCCCCTGTACGCTTGCAACTTCTACTCAGTGAGGGGTTCTGTATGCCAACGATTTTTCCTTGGATTCTCTAAATCAAAGCACATTTATTGAAGTAAACTTGTTCATGACTTTAAGGCAACAGAACGTTGACAGGTGTTTGATTCCATATATATCCAGGAAACAACAACTGATAGATCAGCAAGGAATATCAAGGCTTAGTACCACCATAAATTGAATCCGCCATTCACAAAGTCAAAGTTATGAATATAACTTTATTCTGTACAGATACAAATATCAAAGCATATAGCTATCTGGCTCCCAAGCGCCTCACAGTGTGTACCAGCAGACACAGTGAGGGGTGAGAGTACTGGTCATGACAAAGCATGCAGTATTTATACACAGTCCTGGTCATTGCCCAGCCCTTCACCAAACTAATAAGTTACAAATTTGGGTTTGTGCCCAGTTCACATGACAAATATAACAATATTGTTTTACATTTTTGACATGTTGTCCTATCCTTGGAGATTCAATGGCGATGTTGGTTCTCCAGTTCAAGTTAAGCCCAGTTTCAAGAAACAAATTCAATAGTTTATTGCAGAGGCACATGGTTTTAATTTGTCTGCCATTCAGTTCTGATGTTTGTATTTGGCTGAAGCTACTGATGCAGACAACACTTGAAATTGACGCTCACTGTGGCTCCAAGGTTCCTTAAAGATACAATGCTGGCAGACTTTGTTGTATTCAGCTGTGTAGATATTTCCTTGTTTCTTGAGCTTTAGGACAAGTCCAGTTCCAAGAGATGCATAAAGGATTTCTTCCAAAACACACGGCTGCAGTTGCTTTGCTTTGTGTGTCATTGTTTGAAAGAGGATGAGTCTGTAGGCACAGATAACACTTTGAATGGGAGTTCATTTTGGTCACTTTGCACAGGACAAACATTTCTGCTTTTGGCAGTCCTAGTGTTAACATAGACTCAAAGGTAATTCTGCTCAGCAGGAGTTGGGATCAAAGTGTCGGATGTTTTCAAGATGGCGGCGAAGTCAATTCTATCTAAATCGAGTTAACTATCGATTTTAATACAAATGCAAATGTCTAAGGCCAATTTTCATAATCAGGCGGTATTCATGAGAATAAGGTTTAACACAACAAGGTGCACAAATCGCAGAAAGACAGCTCTTTAATGCATGCAATTATCATCCGGGAGATCAATCAGTCCCAAGTAAACAAAGGGCTGAAGACTCTCAACCACAGAACTACATTGTATCCCAGAAATTAAGTAGATGCAAATCCCAATTCCCCTACTGGCTCTCGACATTTACAAACCTAAAGATCGACATACATTAACCTGGTGCAGTGAATAAAAGAGGTGGTTTGGTTCAACTGGTGTGATGGTGGAGCCTTATGCCTAGACAATTGAACAATGATTTCCACCCCCAGCATTCACTGCTGATAACAGAAATAAGTATGTGTTGCAAAAAATGTGTTTCTTAAACCTTTAAGTGCCATGGGTTTTCGCCCCCAGTGTGAAGGCCTTTTTTGGTGATTTCGGTATGTCGCCATTCAATGCCTTGTAACGTTTTTGTTACATAAGATATCTCGTCCAAATTTGGCCCCTTTTTTTCCCATATATAGGCGGTCATAACGACATCCAGGAATCCTAGGTTGCTGTAGGGGGGTGAGAGAACATAACCAAAAAGGGCAAAATCTTTGTGTTTTTTCAAAAAATGGCAATGAAATGATGTGCAAAGAAGTTTGTGGTTTTTTCCTTGTAAGAGCTAGGAACAAATGGTTTGCTGTGCTGAATTTCCGAATTTCCCGGCTTTCCAGAAGAGGTTGAGTGGAAACAAAAAAAAATATTTTGATGTGTTTTTCAACTATTTTGTGAGAGGTAGATGATTTTGGCCATTTTTGCCAATTGGACATGCATGGACGGAATAGAAGAAAATGGAAAGCTGAATTGGAGGACAGAAAGGCATACATTTCCTAAAGGTAGACAAGATTCCAAGTTTAGGAAGGGGTGATTTGCGCAGGTCGGGCAACAACTAGGTAGGGGAAAATGCCATAGATTGGGGATAAAGCAGGAAAATGACCGAAGAAAAGGTATATGGTGGACATGGTTGGCTTGGTACGGCAATGGCTTCTATGAATTTTGAAAAAAACAATGCTCCGCTACATTCCCTTGATGCTTGCAGTTAGGAAAGCACACATTATTTGTAATGTTTCACACAAAACAAATAGTACTGCAAGCCAAACACTGAGCCATGGTACACAGGAGTTTTATGCTTACAACCTGAAAAGACGTACTTAGCATGTGTAAATCAGGAAAACCAATGTGGTGAGGAATGGCAAGCATACATTTTTTGAAAGAGCACTAGCAGACCTTTTCAAGGGTAGGTGATTTGTGTAGGTTACAAAAGTGTATGGTGCCTAAAGCAGCGACTAAATGTAGGTCAAGTTTGGGAAATGAAAGGGTTGTGTGACAAAGGGCACCAGCAAATGAGTCGAAATGTTATAAAAAACACACAAACACAAATGTCATACCTTCCTGCATTCCCACACGTGTCCCAATGAAAATGGAACCTCACATGTGTGGGTGCACCTACATGGGCGCAAAGGGGAAAGCCTAAAGCACGGGTAACACCAAGTCTTTCGGCACAGCATAATTTCAGGAATTCTACTCATGCGCACACCCTACACATTTGGGCCTAGGGTGTCCAACCACCAAGGAAAACAGGGAACCCCATGCATTTCTGAATGGACACTGGTGGGAATCCGCAGAGGTCTGACTTGCGCAAATCGACCCAGAATGTATTACCCAGAAACCAAGGCAAAGTCCGAAATATGGCGAAAACATTTTTTTTTCCGACAGCTAAATTTCACGATTGTTTCAGATGGGCACACCATCCAGGTATGGGCCTCGGGTGTCCAATCTACCAAGGAAAACAGGGAACCCCATGCATTTCCGAAAAGGGACACCTGTGGGAATCTGCAGAGGTCTGACTTGTGCAGATCAGCCCAGAATGTAATACCCAGAAACCCAGGCAAAGTCCGAAATGTGGCACCAAAAAATGTGCGCACATTTCACTCGGCTCACCCACCGAAACACGCTGCCAACAATACATGGCCTACCGTCCCGCGTTCCCACAGGTGTCCCAATGAAACCGGTACATCACATATATGAGTGCACCTACCTGGGCGCCAAGGGAAAATCCTAAAACACGGGTAACCCCAAGATTTACGGCACTGCATCATTTCAGCAATTCTGCTCATGCGCACACCCTACATATTTGGGCAAAGGGTGTCCAAGCCACCAAGGAAAACAGGGAATCCCATGCATTTTAGAAAAGAGGACACCACTGGGAATCTGCAAAGGTCTGGCTTGTTCAAATCGGCCCAGAATGTATTACCCATAAACCCTGGCAAAGCCTGAAATGTGGCACATTTCACTTGGCTCACCCACGGAAACACACCACCAAACCAACAACACATGGCCTACCGTTCCGTGTTCCCACAGGTGTCCCGATGAAAACACTACCTCGCTTGTGTGGGTGCACCTACCTGGCCGCCAATGGGAAAGCCTAAAATACAAGTAACCCCAAGTCTTTTGGGAACAGCATCATTTGGGGTTAGGGGTCTTTTAGGCTTTCCCCTTGGCACCCAGGTAGGTGCACCCACACATGTGAGGTCTCGTTTTCATTGGGACATGTGTGGGAATGCAGGGCAGTAGACCATGTGTTGTTGGCGTTGTGTTTCGGTGGGTGAGTCGAGTGAAATCTGCGGAAATTGTGTTTTTTCTCCACATTTCGGGGTTGGCCGGGGTTTCTGGGTAATACATTCTTGGCCGATTTGCACAAGTCAGACCTCCGCAGATTCCCATGGATGTCCCCTTGTTAGAAATGCATGGGGTTCCCTATTTTCCTAGGTGGCTTGGACACCATAGGCCCAAATCTTTAGGTTGTCTCCCCAAACCATTTGGGATTTACAAGTGGTGTAGCCTTTTTCTTTTTTGTGACCCGGTAGGTGCACTCACACATGTGAGGTACCGTTTTTGTTGTAACACCTGTGGGAATGCAGGAAGGTTTGACATCTATTGTTGGCGGCATGTTACGGTGGATGAGCAGAGTGAAATGTCTGAAAATTGTGTTTTTTACCCCCAAATGTGGACTTTGCCGGGGGTTCTGTGTAGTAGATTCTGGGTCAATTTGCACAAGTCAGACCTCTGTGGATTCCCAAGTGTGTCCTCTTTTCAGAAATGCATGGGGTTCCCTGTTTTCCTTGCTGGCTTCGATAGCCTAGGTCCAGATCTGTAGGTTGCCCACATGAACAAAATGTGCTGTGCCGAAAGGATTGGGGTTACCAGTGGGTTACCCTTTTCCTTTTGCGCCCCAGGTAGGTGCACCCACACATGTGCGGTACCGTTTTCATCGGTACGTGTGTGGGGATTCGGGAAGGTAGGCCATGTGTTGTTGGCGGGGTGTTTCGGTGGGTGGCCAGAGCGAAATGTCTGCGAATTGTCTTTTATTTTCAGTCAATTTCAGAGACATTTCCCTCTGTCCACTCAGAAACACGTTGCCAACAACAGATGTCATACCTTCCCGCGTTCCCACAGGTGTCCCGACAAAAACGGTACCTCACATGTGTGGGTGCACCTACTGGGGGCAAAAGGAAAAGGGTAACCCACTGATAAACCCAAGCCTATCGGCACAGCACATTTTGTTCGTGTGGGCAACCTACAGATTTTGGCCTAGGGTGGCAAAGCCAGCAAGGAAAACAGGGAACCCCATTCATTTCGAAAAGAGGACACCCATGGCAATCCGCAGAGGTCTGACTTGCGCAAATCGGCCCAGGATTTATTACCCAGAAACCACGGCAAAGTCCGAAATGTGGCAAAAAAAACCCCATTTTCCGCACATTTCATTCAGCTCACCCAACGAAACACGCCGCCAACAACACATGGCCTACCGTCCTGCTTTCCCACAAGTGTCCCGATGAAAACTGTACCTCACATGTGTGGGTGCACCTACCTAGTCCCCAAAAGGAAAGCCTAAAACACTGGTAAGCCCAACTCTTTTCGCACAGCAGGATTGCAGGATTTTGACTAATGTGCACACCATACACATTTGTGCCTAGGGTGTCCAAGCCACCAAGGAAAACTAGGAACACCATGCATTTTGAAAAGAGGACACTCGTGGGAATGCTCAGAGGTCTGACTTGCGTGAAGCGGCCCAGAAAGTATTACCCACAATCCCCGACAAAGTGTGGTATTTGGTGGGGAAAAACACAATGTTCACTTTGTTGGGGGTACTGGCTAATAAATTCTAGCCGGCTTCACACAAGATAGTCTTCTGTGTATTCCCACGGGTGTCATCTTTTCAGAAATGCATGGGGTTCCCTGTTTTCGTTGGTGACTTGGACACCCTAGGCCCATATCTGTATGTTGTGCCCTTCGGAAAAAATCGTGAAATTCAGCTGTCGGGAAAGACTTGGCATTAGGGGTCTTTTAGGCTTTCCCCTTGGCGCCCTGGTAGGTGCACCCAGACATGTGAGGTACCATTTTCATCGGGACACGTGTGGGAACGCAGAACAGTAGGCCTTGTGTTGTTGGCAGCGTATTTCGGTGGGTGAGCCGAGTGAAATGTGCGGAAAATGGGTTTTTTTCCTCCACATTTCGGGGTTTGCCGGGGTTTCTGGGTAATAAATTATTGGCCGATTTGCGCAAGTCAGACCTCTGCAGATTCCCATGGATGTCCTCTTTTCAGAAATGACACCCTAGTCCCAAATCTGCAGGTTGTCGTCCCCAACCCTTTGGGGGTTACAAGTGGTGTAGCCTATTTTGTTTTGTGCCCCGGTAGGTGCACCCACACATGTGAGGTACCATTTTCGTTGGGAAACTTGTGGGAATGTGGGAAGGTATGACATCCTTTGTTGGCGGTGTGTTTCAGTGGGTGAGCAGAGTGAAATGTCTGATAATTGTGTTTTTTACCCCCAAATGTGGACTTTGCCGGGGGTTATGGGTAGTAGATTCAGGGCCGATTTGCAGAAGTCAGACCTCTGTGGATTCCCACGGGTGTCCTCTTTTCAGAAATGCACGGGGTTCCCTGTTTTCCTTATGAGGAAACCAGTGCGAATGTACAGAGGTCTGACTTGCATGAAGCGGCCCAGGATTTATTACCCAGAACCTGAGACAAAGGAACATTGTGTTTTTTCTCTACCAAACATCACACTTTGTCATGGATTGTGGCTAATAAAAACTGGGGCAATTTGCACAAGGCAGACCTCTACAGATTCCCACGGGTGTCCTCTTTTCAGAAATGCATGGGGTTCCCTGTTTTCCTTGCTGGCTTCAACACCCTAGGCCCAAATCTGTAGGTTGTCCACATGAAAAAAATTTGCTGTGCCGAAAGGCTTGGGGTTACACATGGGTTACACTTTTCCTTTTGCACCCAGGTAAGTGCATGTTAGCCAGAATCATATGCAGTGCCCATAGGGACCGCTGCACACAATTAAGACCACACGTGGTAGTACAATTTCACCTTTGGTACAAGCATGTACTACACAGTAAAGTGGTAGCAATGGCTGAGCAGCCAGACTTATCTCAAGAGCACATGAGCAGCTGTAGAGATTACACAAAGGACTACAATTACTGTGACTCAAACAAACACTGACTCAAGGTTTCTGGTTGAAAGGAAATATAAGTACATTTATTTTTAAACCATCTGTTCACAAAACATTTCACTTCTATTAAATAAAACCACACTTAAAATATGCTACAAACAACCAATTCCTCTTGTTTAGATCAATTCAAGTTAAGAACATTAGACTTTGACAGACCAGTGTTTCAAAAGAAAGACGTTACCGGGGGTTAATACGCAATCACTTTTTGACAGTAATGACAGTTCGGTCTTACAAAAATAAAGCGTACCAGTGGGAAGAAATACACCCGAAGTCCGACACACTTAGCAAAAAGAACTAAAACAAGGGAATAGGGAATAAAAATCATAGACAATAATTTCGTCAAGGCAATAGAAACAGAGGAAACTTTCTAAAAGTTAGATAAAAGTCAATAGGCCTGCGCCAGTGTCAAATGGAACAGAAATCCTGTTGTCGAGGATCACACGGTTAGAACAGTTCACGTTTAACGATTGCCAGGAGTACTTGGATATTGTCAAAGGGAAGCAAAAGCTATAAGAGGGAAGGAAGAAAGGACAAACCTTCAGAAAGGAAAAGGGTTCACACCGATTCCTCAAGGTCGGACGGAGAGAACGACCAAACGGAGACAGTACCTTATTTGTATGAAGAAAGCTGGTGCTACGGCAGTTGTTCCTGGAAGTTCCTGCAGACTCACGGTTCCTGAAACTTCAGTCGTGGGGACAAGAAGGAGGATGTCTGGAGCGATCTGCACTACCCAGGGATGAAGCCAGCATCAGTGAAGCAACAGTGAATAAAAGGTGCGCTCTTTTAAAACAGGAGAGGGCTCTTCTGTTGGATATCCGTACCACTACAGCTGTGTGCAGCAATTTCGACCCAGAAGAGGATTCTCTGGCTGTTGAAGGTGAGTTGGTTGATCCCACCAGGCTCAAGGGAAGAAGACTCTGGACTGGATCTTCTCTGTCGTTGAAGAGTAGATAGCTCAGGACTGCAGCAGGGCTTCACCGGGATTCGGGAGTTGCAGCAGCCATCTTCTTCTCCACTTCTTTTCGGTTCTTGTAGTTCCAGTGGTGACTCTGACTTCCAGCCCAAAAGTCCTGCCTTTTATGCCAAAATCCCCACTTCACACAGGCTGGTTGTCAATCACCCAGGAGGGGGGTTGTCCGGCCCGGACAACTACCTCAGCCAATTGACACAAAAGTGTGACCTGGGTCTCCAGGGAGACTCTGTCCCGGGGGTTACTAAACCCCTCCCTCACATTCAGCCAACCTACACATCCAGACGCCAAAGGAGGGTTTCTGGGCAGAAGCATGCCAAAGGACGTCGAACAAAGAAGGCAAACCTGATTTGGCGCGAAATGTAAAACACAAGAAGGACTTTAACAAAAAGAAATGGCGACTAAACCAGACCGGAGCCAAAATAAAATGTATTTGGTCAAGCGGGTTTATGTTCGAGGCTAATACAATAGCCTAAAACAGTACCACGTTTATATACTATAATTGCGGTAGAAAAGTTAGGGTAGAGACCACTGCCACCAGCCAAGTCTTAATGTTAAGGGAGTGAAATAAGGCTCCAGGAGGCAAAGACAAAAAGGGGTCGGAACTAACCCTTTCCAATACTCCATGTAAGATGGGGTGTAGTGGGTCTGTAGTTTAAAGAGACTACATAAAGTTAATGGCAACTTTACATGTTTCTGGGGGACAGTAGTCAGCCCCAGAAAAAATAAGTCAGGGGGAAGTCTCGAAGACAACCCAGTGTCACTGCACTGAAGGTGCTGTGTAACACACACAAAACGCGGGGCTCATGGAAGGGTGTGGCTCCAGAGCCCAAGATCACACAAAAAGTAGAACTACACATGGCAAAACACATGTAAGAGTGGGAAAAAAGGCTCACACTCTTACCAGGTGGAAAAAAATAAACCCCAGAAATCCAGCAAAGCTGCTGAGGGACTCACTAGATGAGGGAAATTAGTCATAAATGAGAATTCTCCCTAACAGTGCACCCAAACATGTGCAGTACCGTTTTCATCGGGACACATGTGGGGACGCAGGAAGGTAGGCCATGTGTTGTTAGTGGTGTGTTTAGGTGGGTGGCCAGAGCGAAATGTCTGAGAATTGTCTTTATTTCCAGGCAATGTCAGAGATATTTCCCTCTGTCCACTCACCGAAACACGTCGCCAACAACAGATGTCATACCTTTCCACGTTCCCACAGGTGTCCTGATGGAAACGGTACTCACATGTGTGGGTGCACCTACCGGGGGCAAAAGGAAAAGGGTAACCCACTGGTAACCCCAAGCCTTTCAGCACAGCACATTTTGTTCGTGTGGGCAACCTACAGATTTGGGCCTAGGGTGTCAAAGCCAGCAAGGAAAACAGTGAACCCTATGAATTTCCCAAATGAGTAATGTTCTGTTTTAAAGCTTGGAACATTAATTATGATAAATTATGTGGTTCACGTTCCCTGAGATGATGTGGATGATGTGTTTTGGAAATTGCATGAGCACCACAATATAAAAGAATGATTGGGGCTCATGTGTTATGTGTATGGAATTTGGCTGCACATTGAGTAGGTGATTCCACCAGTGTGATGCCACCAATAGTTAATGCACCATTGGGCCTCAGTATGACCCCAGCGGTAGCTGTGCTAGTAAACACACCACGGCTGCTGCCGGAGTCATTTTTTTTCCAGTGCCCGCAATGGGGACTTACTGGGGCATTACAGCCCTGACAGTCCTGGAAATTCACCATTGCCGGATGCCGGAAAAAATGACTCCCAATTCCCATTCGAGTCCCATGCTACCGTCAAAGTCTGCGAGCGGGTGCCCCCCCCCCCCCCAACCACCGGCATACTAATAATGAGGCCCATTGACTTTGACAATAGTGTAAACTCCAGATGTTGCAGTTTTTTCATCTGCCAATGTCTAAGTATTTTGAACAATAAAACTCCTCTCTTTCAAAAATGGGCTGCATGTTTGAAATATGTAATCCAAGAATAAATATACCCTAAAAATAGCACAATCTCCCAAAACTATAAATCACTTTTGTGTAATAAAAATGTAGTATGTAGAAAAAGTCTTAACAGAATGATATAATATAATCTATAGTTTTATTGGCATACATAAACATCACTCAAAAAATACATTCTACGATAGGTTCAGCATTGGAAGTACTTGACATGCTATTGGTAGCTACACATGCCATAGACAATGAACAATGAATCAGAAACTTAATATAAACATTCAACTATCTGTTCTCATGTACAGTTTTTCTTTTTCTAATTCCAATATTTGAAGTGACAAGCTGGGCATTATGTGATGCAGGAATGCCCCCCCAACTCCCAGGTACCTTGTGTTGGGTTTATTGTTATTAGGATTGTGTTCCATTAGAGTGGAGTAGTTAGTAATAGTGTCTTTATTTGCTCAAAAGACAGACCAGAAATTTGCAACTGAGAAAGATTTCCGCCAAGGAATGAGATAGAAGTGTCTACACTCTTTCAATGGTTGCTATTTAATACAGGAGGATTATATCTCAAACTAGCACTTAATGCCTGTTTGTTTATTTTATTTTTTTACAATAATTTGAATGGTTGCTATGGAAAGGATGGCCATTTTTCATTGCTTTTTTTGAGTCAAGACTTGGTCACTGTGCAATTTGTCAAAATGTCTATTCATGAGATTAGCATCAGCAAGAACAATGATAATACCATCTGGGCCCCCAATCTATCAACAGTAGTAGGAAGTCATAAGAATAAACATGTGTGTAGACAGTTGAAGACATTTAAGGTGAATGAATAGTGCTTTAAAATGGAGGCATAGGGTGTCCAGTGTACATTGTGGAAGAAAACACTAAGATGTGGCCGTTCTAATGTTCTGTTTTAAAGCTTGGGGACATTAATTATGATAGATTATGTGCTGCACGTTTCCTAAAATGATGTGGATGATGCATATTGGAAATTGCATGAGCACCACAAAATAAAAATGCTTTGGGCTCATGTGTTATGTGTATGGAAATTGGCTGCACGTCGAGTAGGTGATTACACAGGTTCGATGCCACCAATAGTTAATGAACCGTACACTTTGACAATAGTGTCAACTTCAGATGTTCCAGTTTTTCCGTCTGCCAATGTCTAAGTATTCTGAATAATAAAAATCCTCTCTTTCAAAAATGGGCTTCATGCTTGAAATATCTACTCCAAGAATAAATGTACACTAAAAGGAGCACAATCTCCTAAAACTACATGTCACTCTCATCTAATAAATATGTACTATGTAGAAAAAGTCTTAATAGAATGATATAATATAATCTATAATTTTATTGACATATATTAACATCACACAAAAAATAGAAATCTCTGATAGGGTCAAAAATTCAATAGCATCTGACGTACTTGACATGCTATTGAGAGCTACCCACAACATAGACAATGAACAAGGAATCAGAATGTTAATATAAACATTTGATTATCTATTCTCATGTAGTTTTTCTATTTCTAATTCCAATATTTGAAATGCCAGGCTTTATTTCTATCTACCACCCTAAAGCAGAAAACTACATGCAATGGCTGAAGGGAAATTATCCCACAGAAGAAATAAATACACAATAAGTTGTTGAACAAATGAACAAAAAAATAACAAAAATACACCACATGCAGCATTTTGTAAGTCCATTCTTTTTGTATATGTAAAATGAGACTAACAATAATATTTTAAGGAAGAAATATTAGTCACCAAACACATATAGTTTGTCTGTCTACTATACATTGTTTATACAACCAACACAATTATTTTTAAAGTGTATTATATCTTCAATTGTTTTAAAATATTTGAAACATTTTCAAACAGATTAAGAAGTTATTGTAGTATGACGAAATATAAAAGAAGAAGCACCAACACAACTACAAACAAAATGTATCCTGGATTAATTAAAACAATTAAAATGACTATTAATTAATGTTGGAAAAGAAGTACGATCAATACAATAGGATATTGAACAGTTAAGAGAAATTATGTACAGCAAAAATCACATTGTGTTAGAAAACATGAAGATGTGACTTTTTAAATGTTCCGACACAAAACCTGCAAACGTGAATTATGATAAGTTATCTGGTGCAAGTCTCCTGGGATAATGTGCATGAAATGTATTGGAAATTGGACAAGATGGTCTGGGCCATAGTGGGCTGCAGCTTATTTTGACTTAGGTGTGGTCTTATATTTTTGTTGTTGTTGTAAGCGGTGGCTGTGCATAATTGTACTCACCGATTAAAGTTGCTGCTAGCAACAGCTCAAGTCTTGAAATAGTGGTAGCACTGGAACACCATTGCAAGAGTTGTTGTAAATGCTATAGAGGTTCAGAGAGGAGGCTTATTTTTCTGTAGCATTGTGTTGTTAGAGTTGTCATTTTTGTTATTTTATATTTTTTGTCAACAATTGGATATTTCAATATGAGTAGCATTGCAATCAATATTTTTTAAAATGCTAAGAGGCTCCCAACCATAGATTTTGCCCTTCACCAGATGATACAGCTTTTAACCATGTAAATTGTGTATTATATACAGTAATCAGGTACTAGCCATGAACTTTAGCACAGTACTGGCCAGTTGCTACAATCTTTGGTTGTGCCCACTATATAATCTAACATATAAATGGGTCACTCGCATGGCCTTTGACCTTGAGCAGTCTGCACATGTTTTGGCCATGTTCACTGTTTGTTTTGAGATAATAAAATGCAATAAGCAATAGCCTTCAGCTGTGCCCACTGTATATTATGTACACTAACTAGCCAATAGCCACGCTTTTGAACACAATACTAGACCGTGGCTACGGCCTTTGGCTGTGGCGGCTGTATAATCTACAGTGTCAACTCCAGATGTTCCAGTTTTTCCGTCTGCCAATGTCTAAGTATTCTGAATAATAAAAAACCTCTCTTTCAAAAATGGGCTTCATGCTTGAAATATCTACTCCAAGAATAAATGTACACTAAAAGGAGCACAATCTCCTAAAACTACATGTCACTCTCATCTAATAAATATGTACTATGTAGAAAAAGTCTTAATAGAATGATATAATATAATCTATAATTTTATTGACATATATTAACATCACTCAAAAAATAAAAATCTCTGATAGGGTCAAAAATTCAATAGCATCTGGCGTACTTGACATGCTATTGATAGCTACCCACAACAGAGACAATGAACAAGGAATCAGAATGTTAATATAAACATTTGATTATCTGTTCTCATGTAGTTTTTCTATTTCTAATTCCAATATTTGAAATGCCAGGCTTCATTTCTATCTACCACCCTAAAGCAGAAAACTACATGCAATGGCTGAATGAAAATTATCCTACAGAAGAAATAAATACACAATAAGTTGTTGAACAAATGAACAAAAAAAGTAACAAAAATACACCACATGCAGAATTTTGTGAGTTAATTATTTTTGTATATGTAAAAGGAGACTAACAATAATATTTTAAGGAAGAAATATTAGTCATATGATATGATATGATATATGATATGATCGTTTATTTATATAGCGCCTATACACAATGTGTTTCAAAGCGCTTCAAGGCAAGGGAGGGAACAAGGGAAAATACAACCACATTCTTACAGGCCATGAACAGTAAGAATGCGAAATTAACTATCGTACTCTGCCTGACGACATTTCAGATAGTGCAAGAGCTAAGACATAGATAAGGAAGGGAGGGGGAGAGTGGGAAGGAATGGAAACAGACAGGCGACTACCGTACTAGGCCTGATGACATTTCTGGTAGAGCTGGAGAAAAACAAAAGGTGAGGGAGAGGGGTTCAGAAAGGGAGGGGAGGAACAAAACAAGCGACTATCATACTAGGCCTGACGACATTTCAGATAGTGTTGGAGGGGTGGTGGGGAGGAAAAAAACAGTAATGGGAGGGTAGAGGAAACAGACGAGGTTGCTATCATATTAGGTCCAGGGAGAATTCTGATAGACTAAGTGCATAGAAGAAAGTGAGGAGAACAGAGAGTAAGCAGTCAAAAAGAGTGGAGAAGCAAGAGTGGAGAGCGAATACAATTGCAGAAGTCAGTAGTAACACATAATGTTGAAAGCCAGGATACAAGATGAAGATGGGAACAGCATGATTCAGGGCCACCATGAGTACAAGATGCAATGGAAGTCCAGCATGAGAGTTGAGAAAGAGTGACGCACCATGAATGAATAAAGTCCATA
The DNA here is from genome assembly GCF_040938575.1 of Ambystoma mexicanum. Taxonomy (NCBI): domain Eukaryota; kingdom Metazoa; phylum Chordata; class Amphibia; order Caudata; family Ambystomatidae; genus Ambystoma; species Ambystoma mexicanum. Next base: position 233,159,874 of record NC_090930.1, on the reverse strand, counting down.
AAATTCAAATCCAGCATTGGCCACAAGACGGTGATGATGAAGGAAGGTACCAGGTGGGCGGGGCTTGCTAAGTGGTGAAAAAGAGCAGCAAGCAGGAAGGCACCAGGCGGGCGTGGCATAGGCCAGGTGACCTAGATACACTTGCATCTGCTCCCCATCTGCAAAGAAAAAGAAGCTGGAGGGCTCCTTAAGTAGGGAAACAGAGCGGCAAGCAGGAAGGCACCAGGTGGGCGTTGCTTGCTAAGTGGTGAAAAAGAGTGGCAAGTAGGAAGACACCAGGTGGGCGGGGCTTGCTAAGTGGTGAAAAAGAGCGGCAAGCATGACGGCATCAGTTGGGCGTAGCTTGCTACGTGGTAAAAAAGAGCGGCAGGCAGGAAGGCACCAGGTGGGCGGGGCATAGGCCAGGTGACCTAGATCCACTTGCACCTGCTCCCCATCTGCAAAGGAAAAGAAGCTGGAGGGCTCCTTAAGTAGGGAAACAGAGCGGCAAGTAGGAAGGCACCAGGTGGGCGTGTTTTGCTAAGTGGTGAAAAAGAGCGGGAAGCAGAGGAAGGCACCAGGTGGGCAGGGCTTGCTAAGTGGTGAAAAAGAGTGGCAGGCAGGAAGGCACCAGGTGGGCGGGGCTTAGGCCAGGTGACCTAGATCCACTTGCACCTGCTCCCCATCTTCAAAGGAAAAGAGGCTGGAGGGATCCTTAGGTAGGGAAACAGAGCGGCAAGCAGGAAGGCACCAGGTGGGCAGGGCTTGCTAAGTGGTGGAAAAGAGCGGCAAACAGGAAGGCACCAGGTGGGCAGGGCTTGCTAAGTGGTGGAAAAGAGCGGCAAGCAGGAAGGCACCAGGTGGGCGGGGCTTGCTAAGTGGTGAAAAAGAGTGGCAGGCAGGAAGGCACCAGGTGGGCGTAGATTACCAGTGGCCCCACCAATCCATTGAAACAACACTATGGCCAGACCTATCACCAGAAGCACACCCTCTGAAACATGCACCCATGAAGATGTACTGGTGCCCCACAAGATAAGTTAATCCCAAGTTATCACACACAGTGCAAGACTCCCATGCAAACAACATACACATGTCTGCTAATACCTGCACAGGGTACCCACCTGCCTTGCATACATAAATGTAATGGCATGCATAGTAACAACAGAAAGAACATGCACATCCATGACAACACATGAGTTGATACATAAAATATGCAGAGAGCAACCACTGCAGAAGCACTACAGGGTGCAAGAGGGTGACAGGAGATAGATTGTGACCTGCCCATGAGTGCAGCTTACCACAACAGAGAGAGGGAGAGAGAGTGACCAGGGCAATGCCACATCAAGGAGTACACTGGCTGGATTGGAGATGGCCAATGATATGCACTACACCACAGTAGTTGCAGCCCTGGATGAATTAATCAAGGTAGGTAACGCAGTGACATGAGTACCACTTAAATAACCATACTGGCATGGTAGCATGCAAAGCACTTATAAGTTAAGATACAAATGCAGAACAAATGGTGACCAATAATGCATGCTCAACATGCAAGACAGTGTTCATGCTTACCCACTGACTGCCTTGGCATGGTTTTAATCCTGCATCACCTTCAACCGGAACTGTGTCTCCAAATTATTTATAAGAGGGACAGTGCCTGGTCGAGGGCATGGGGAGCATGGATATCAAAGGGTGCAGGGTTTCTTCCCATAGACACAGTTTCAGCCAGATCACGGATTACTGAAACAACATGGGAGAAGACATTACAGCAGGAATAGTGAAGTACCATTCACACAGCACACATGTGCTAGTAAACACAGAACCGATAGGTAGCTTCAAATGCCATTCTGTGCAACACCCTGCAAACATGCAAGTTTAACTCACTATGCATGCCTGCATGTCCACCACTGCAAACATCATGGCCTTGAGAGGTTAACAACACCTTAAGGAAAAAATAAGTACAATAATAAAACCAAAACCTCGAAAGGGCAACTCAAAAATAAAATGCCAACATCTGGGCCTGGGGGTCAACTAAAGTATCCGATAAAGAAATGTCCATCATTGACCGGGGGGTCCACCCAGGAGGGGGGAGGGGCAGGGTACATGTCAGCCTCCACATGGATGGAAGTTAAAAAAAAGTTAAAAAAGAATATCCCCTCCATGGGCTCAGAGACCGCACAGTGATGGTGGACCAGGAGGCATGTCTCTGCTGGCACCACCATCCTGCATTGAAACAGAAGGTGGAAGTTCTGCTGGAAGTGCACCACGTAGTGACCTGGCCTGGTCCTCGTGGTAGCTGCCATGTGTGATACTGATGAATACACCAGCAGACTAAGGACTTCGAGGTCACCATGCACAACCTCACGGGTTGCATGTAGGTCCTCCAAGATAGTCTGCCTGAATGAAAGCATCTCCTGGTGGAACAGTCTTCTGGTGGCTGCCTCTTCCTCATGGATTGTAGCTCTGTGGGCCAACAAATCCCGCCTCAGGGCTTCCCTGTGTGCCCGACCCTGTGCAAGCAGGGATACCTGCAGATACCTCAGATCTGCCCGTCGGCCTCCAGGCGCAGCCTGTGGGAGCGGCATGTGGACCGCGTGACCTGCAGCTGTTGCTCCACCTGTGTTGCTGGGGGAACATGGAACTGGCCACCCTATCGATGACCTCGGCCAAACCCTGTTGGTTTGTGGAATGCAACATATGCTGCTCCCACTCTGTCTGCCCAGGCTGTACATGTCCGCCACATGTGCAGGACCCACGCCTGCCTGACCCAAGGAAGCATGTCCATTGCTGTGATGCACTGTGTATGTCTGGATGCAGCCTTGCAGCCCTCCCTTGGATATCTGCCCCAGGACCAAAAACCAATACATGTGAGTGTAGTCTTGCAACCGTAACCACCACAGATGGGTGTGACACCACTGACTGGCCTTGTGAAGTCACCTGACCCCTTGAAGACTTACATGCCCCAACTGCTCTACCCATTGGTGCACTGAACCCCGCCAGTCTGGAGGGGGCTGCCTGTTTGAGGTGTCCAGTCTGGAGTTGGCTGCCTGTGGGTGCTGTCCAGTCTTGAATGGGCTGCCTGTGGGTAGTGTCCAGTATGGAGGGGGCTGCCTGTGGGTGGTGTCCAGTCTGAGCGGGCTGGTGGCGGTGTTCAGTCTGGAGGGGGCTGCCTGTGGGGTTTTTCACAGGTAAGGTGGGCTGGGGGTTGTGTCCAGTCTAGAGGGGGCTGCCTGTGGGTGGTGTCCAGTCGGGAGGGGGCTGCCTGTGGGGTGGTGTCAAGTCAGTAGTGGGCTGCCTGTGGGTGGTGTCCAGTCTGGAATGGGCTGCCTGTGGGTGGTGTCCAGTATGGAAGGGGCTGCCTGTTGGTGGTGTCCAGTCTGGAGGGGGCTGGGGCTGCCTGTGGGGGTGTCACAGGTGAGCGTGCTGGTGTCCAGTCTGGAGGGGGCTGCCTGTGGGGTTTTTCACAAGTAAGGGGGGCTTGGGGTTGTGTCCAGTCCAGAGGGGGGCAGCCTGTGGGTGGTGTCTGGTCTGGAATGGGATGCCGGTGGGTGATGTCCAGTCTGGAGGGGGCTGCCTGTGGGATGGGTGTCACAGGTGAGGGTAGCTGGGGGGATGTCAAGTTTGGAGGGGGCTGTCTCTGGGTGGTTTCCAGGCTAGAGGGGGGCTCCCTGTGGGGTGGTGTCCAGTCTGTAGTGGGCTGCCTGTGGGTGGTGTCCAGTCTGGAGGGGGCTGCCTGTGGTGGGGTGTCGCAGGTGAGGAGGCAGGAGGTGGTGTCTAGTCTGGAGGGGGATGCCTGTGGGTTGTATCCAGACTGAGAGGGGGCAGCCTGTGGGGTGGTGTCAGGTCTGTAGTGGGCTGCCTGTGGGTGATGTCCAGTCTGGAGGGGGCTGCCAGTGGGGGTGTCTGGGGGTGGTGTCCAGTCTGGATGGTGCTGCCTGTGGGTGGTGTCCAGTTTGGAGGGGGCTGCTTGTGGGGTGGTGTCCAGTCTGGAGTGGGCTGCCTGTGGGTGGTGTCCAGTTTGGAATGGTGTGCCTGTAGGTGATGTCCAGTCTGGAGGGGGCTGTCTGTGGGTGGTGCCCAGTCCAGAGGGGGTGCCTGTGGGGAGTGTCACAGGTGAGGGGGCCTGGGGGCAGTGTCCATTCTGGAGGGGGCTGCTGTGGGTGGTGCCCAGTCAGGAGGGGGTGTTGGAGGGTGGTGTCCAGTCTGGAGTGGGCAGCCTGTGGGGGGTGTCACATGTAACGGGGGCTTTTGATGGTGTCCAGTATAGAGGGGGCTGCCTGTGGGTGGTGTCCAGTATGGAGGGGGGCTGTCTGTGGGGGCTGTCACAGAGAAGGGGAGCTGTGGGTGGTGTCCAGTCTGGAGGGAGCTGCCCGGTGGGGGGTGTCACAGGTGAGGGGGTTGTGGGGTGGTGTCTGGACTACAGTGGTTGACAGGATGGGTGCCGAGGGTGTAGGGGGGACTCACGTTTTTTGGTAAGGGGTGCAGCCTACACTTATGTGGGGGGGTCACCTTGTCACTGGGGGCTGCCTGGCATTGCGAGGAAGGGCACGTGATTTCGCAGGGGTGCAGCCTGGGCTTGCGAGGGAGGGCACATGTTTTCTATGGGGTGCAGCCTGGGATGCGAGGTCTGGCATGTGATTTTGCTGGGGTGCGGCCTGGGCTTGGAAGGGAGGGCACGCGACTTCTCAGGGGTGCAGCCTGTGCTTGCGAGGGGGGTATGCATTTTTTCTGGGGTGCGGCATGGGATTGCGAGCAGTGGCACGTGATTTCGCAGGGGTGCATCCTGGGCTTGTGAGGGGGGTATGCATTTTCTCTGGGGTGCGGCCTGGGATACCGAGGTGAGGCACGCGGTTTTGCTGAGGTGCGGCCTGCGCTTGAGAGGGAGGACATGACTTTTCTCTGGGGTGCGGCCTGGGATTGTGAGGTAAGGCACGCGATTTCACTCAGGTGCAGCCTGGGCTTGTGAGGGGGGACATGGGTTTTCTCTGTTGTGTGGCCAGGGCTTGCAAGGGGAGGCACACGATTTGGCAGGGTTACTGAATGCTGGGCCAGGGATGGCGTGGAGGCTTGCGCCATTTTAGTCCTTTAGCTTGCTTTTTGGTGTGCGTGGGGGTGTAGTGTGGGTATTCCTCGGGCAGTTTGTTGTTACTTGCGCGAAGGCTAGTAATACGTCTTGAAATCCATGAATATGCGTGGCACGGAATTTCTTTTCTGTGCCATGGCTCACGCAAGTTCATTACCGCCGCACAGACAGTGTGCCATTTCTGTGCCCCATTCCAGGAATCAGGCACTATGTGCTTAACATTTGTAAATTGCATCTTTCATTCGGCTACACAGTATTTACAGTGCCATTTGGCCAGTGAAATTCCCATGTCATTCAGTGCATTGTGGGAAAGATTTTTGAGCAGATGTTGTAATATGTGCCCTTTAGTACTTGTGGGCAGTACCACACATGTGAGACTGCCACTTACTGGCAGTGACATATCACTGGAAAGACCACAGAAGGGAAATATATATTCCAGATGGTGTAACATTGTAATTGTTTTGGGAACATATTCACGTGGCAAATATTGCTTCTGCATTTATTCATTCTTATTGGGTGTGGGGAGTATGCTTGGCATGTGTGAGTATTGTCCAGACTTGTTCCTGGCCCTACCCCAGGGCACGTGTATCATTCATTAGTGCACCTTTGCAAATGTTGGATTTCATCCCAATGGTTATGAAAAGGTTGTGCCAGGTTTTCCTTATAATGTGTTCACATGGCCCCATCAATCATAGCTTTCTGTGACCTGAATGCATACACCCTCAATTGACTGCCTTTGACTTGACAAGATGGTTACATGCCATACTTGACATTCATGATTCCTGGCAATGTGACCATGTAATACCATTGCACATGATGAATGGACCAGACCAAGCAATGTTTATCCACTTTAGTTGGTTCCTGGAAATGTCACTCATCAAAAGTGTATCTAATGATAGATCATGCTGGGAATGATAATGATGTGCTCTTTTACCTTTCTCACCTGTGCTTCTGAAGGCATATTGCATGGCTGCTGATGGACTGCACTTCCCTATTCCTACTCCCCCTTCGGGTATGTGGCATCAATCAGGATGTTGGTACGGTAGATGCCATAGAATTCAGGGGGCTGTGAGGGAATATGTGCAGACTTCTGTTTGGACAAAGGAGAGTTGCCTGCTGCTGACTGTTACTCAGACCTGCAAGTCGAGAGGGCATTTAATTGTGGGCTAAACGTGTTCATGTTTATCATCCCATTTACATTGAAATTGTTAATTGTGGTTGCACAGTGCATGCAGCATAGTTACTGTTAGCTGTAGCAAAAGGTCTGCTGGAATCAAATTCCTTGTATGGACACATAGGTGTAATATTTACAGATGCAAAGGGAACCACATTGGTTGATGTGTTGTGGTCCTATTGTGCATGCAACATTCATACTGCATCGAGAAATGCATACTTAAATCAGTTTTCTAATATTTTAGTGCTGACCCATACGCGTGGATGCTTTCTGATCTACACAAGACTCTAATAGATCTACGCTCCTACCATGCTTTAATAAATCGTAAGGTATGACGTTTTACACCAACTATACACGGTGGCCGCAGTATTGCATAATAGGCGGACAGTGAGTGAATGTACACTCACAGTTGTACATTTTGTCTAGGAGTATTTGTAAAATCCAACACATATTGAGAAGGGAAAATCACAGATGTATCTGGACGATCAGGTTGCGCTGCTACACCAACCACCTAAGAAAAACCACACATGCTTTACTATAGGTTTCTGTCTTAGTATGAGGGCATTTACCCTATGTGGCTTATAGAAGTGACATTAAAAGCATATACGTATGCTTTTCCCATCTTTAGGCACTGAGAAAGACCAACCTGAGTCCCTACTACCACTAATCCCACCTTTGAGAACACAAATGCAGGTAATCATTTGCCCACATAGGTTTCTTCCTTATATATTGAGCAATAATAGAGAAAAGGATCAATAGCTTACTCTATTTCATGTTTGTATCTTGTCTGACAGGTCAAAACAATTGGTTAGAAAAACCAAGTTTGAACCACTACAAACACCATAGCGTACCAACGCGTTTTAATGCTGGGATTCTACTCCTGATGAATGGTGTACATTGATGTACCCATGAACTGAAACATGTTAAGAATACAAACTGCTAATTAATATACAGTGTCAAAAAAGATCAAGAAGAGCATTTTGGCTCATATATGACTTCTGGTTGTTCTTACACTACCAACCAGAAAATTACCATGTGAAGAAGTCGATCAACAATTCATGTATGTTATGTTACCAAGGTCATCCTTGTGGAAATTTTAAACAAACTGGACCAGTTAATAATTTTGTATGAAATTTTGTATTGATTATTACATTGTTTATTTAATTGTTTTTTATGTCACTGAAAGATCTATTTTGATAATCCTTTCAGTGTTTTCAACCTGCCAGACTAGTCTCTATCTCATGATTGTAAATAGTTACTCCCACCAGGAAATAAATAGAGAAGGCACTTAGTTATTTGCTTCATGAGTGCTCCCCCGGGGTTACTTCCTAATCTCTTAGAACATATAAACTCTACCATCAGTGCAGCTTGGACTGTAGAACGTATAATGTTTTTCCCCGATATTTGAACAAGTTACAGAGTGGTCATTATTGTGCCCAATTTCTACGGCTTTGTCTGAACTTGTACCCACAAAAGAAATTGTGTTCACAAGAAAAGTATGTGGCGTATTAGATATGAGATGCAGAGTAAGGATATAAAGATACATGAGATATTGTGCAAGACTCTTTTTAAGCAGATTTCTTTTTAAAATAAATATTATTGGTCCATGTGTATTCATACACAATTTCTCATGTTTTTTTATATCCCTAGTTTCGTATGCAGAGTGTGCAAACAAAGATAAAATGGTACTTATAAAGAGAGGATGAACCTATTCCGAAATGCTTTGGCTAAACCAAATTTCTGCCTAGACACTGCCTCAGAAACAAGATTAAAAGAATTGTGCTGATTAGTATTGTTGTGCCATGCCAAATGTTTCTTCAAGTGATTGAAAATATATGTTGATGGAAATGGACTGATTATAAATCGAAAGTGAATTTGTTTCAACCTATTTGGAGCAAGAGGACATGGTTGGTCCAAGGGCAATGTTTTCAAACAGGCCAAGTAAGGAAAACATGTATAAAAGCCCAGTTCTGATGTAATTGATAACCTAGATGGGACAAATTATATTTAGTGTAAATGTTCCAAAAAGCAATTTCTACCGTGGTGATGTGACATAAATATGCAAATGGAAGTGTTTGCATATGAAGTGTATGTATGAAAAACCTAAATTGGAGCAGTTTTCAGATGTAGGATGGGAAGAGAAGAAGTGAGAAGGAGGTAAGAAATAAGTATTAAAAGGTTTTTAGTGGATTTATCCAGCGTGTAGTGAGACAGTTGTGCACTTTTTTCTGAATCTATTTACCAACGTGATTATTTGCTTTGTCTGATCAAACGTGCATACATCCATGTGATATCTATAAGCAGTAGAACCCTAATCCCGTTACCTCATCAATATTATGTGTAAAGTAAAACTCTGCACAGACTTCCTTCAGTCATTCTTCCCTTCAGCTTTTCAAAAAACAAGTGTTCTGAAAAAGTATGTGCAATCTTATCTGAAACAAATAATCTATGCAACTACCCCAGTTCTTCATTCTGTCCATTTGTGTGGCTTTGGCTTATAAATATATTTTGCTATCCCATTTTCTCAGTAGCATTTCTGCTTTTGCTCTTTCTCCGATTGACAAAACCATTGTGGATCTTATTTCCTTGTCATTATGTGTGGATTTCATCAAATATGATACAAACACAGCTGTCTCTTTCCATGGCCTAATGCAGCTTATGTGCCCTCCAATTTAAATGTGGAAGAGTGTTATAGTCATGCTGAACAGGTGGTTTTAACAGGCGCACAGGATCATGTAAATCACTGTTGTGGGGTGATGGGTTAATTTGTTCTATTGGTCCTAGTAAGCCCCACATCTCCGAGACAATGATTTGTTTGGCCTTTGTTTTCTCTGTTAGTCTTGACTAGTTAATTTCAGATATTTCTGCACCTTTATAAACAAATACAAGAGGTTTGGACCCTCCTGAAATTTGTGACAATGCCACTAAAGGACCTTCCAAAACCATAAATGTCAGACTGTATTAACAAAGCCAACCTTTATTGTTGTTGGACCCTTTCTCAGTTATTCATCAGGGCTTCTCGATGTTTAGACCTAATTCTCCTCCATGTATTTTTATTTTTCTTTCTGGCTTCCTGCTCTATCTCAGATATGGGATAATTATTCCTGCATCCAACTCAAATCCTGTTTGTACTCTTCCTTCTTAACTGTAGGAATTAATAAACCAGAACATTTTGCTTCACTTACCTAGGATGGAATTATATGTATCCAAGAAGGGAGTTGCTATCTGTTGTTTTTTCTATGGTTTCATTTTAAGAAAACTTTGGATTCGAACATTGTAATTCACAAAACAGTTATCTCATACGTTTTGGTGATGTGGAAGTACGTAATCTGGGTTTCAAAGGTATTAAATTAGAATGCACAGTCCAAAACCTTCTCGTCCGTGCCCTTCCATATCAGCAGAATATCAACTCTACATATTTTCCACAGTATGATCTGTCAATGTAATCTGTTGTCATCTGACTAAAGAATAAATGTCTCCCGGAAACTTGCCATGCATAGATTTACTATGTTATGTGCCCCTGTCCAACCCCTCCACCTCCTGCTGCAGTATCAGCCCTGGCTGTGATGAAATGGTTGTTTCCCCCAATTAGAATATATTGAAAGAAATATTTCATGTTGTCATTCCTTTACTGTTTTCACCTTCCCAGTTCTCCAACCCCACCATCTCCAGCACGGACCAATGTTTTTTCCACAACCCAACAGAAAGGTTTAATCTGCATGATTATCACTTTAATTTGGCTTATTTAAATTTGTTAAGAAAAAACATCACCATCTTTTTCAAAATATGATGTTTAGTTTCACTTTAAAAAAAAAGTGTGGGGTAGAAAGGGTCAACGGTGATAGTATGCCGTTCTATTGAGGTATCAAGCAAGGCAGAGACTGCTCTTGTCAAATGTTCACAGGTATGAATCATAGATATCAGATACTTCACCAAAAAGTGAAGTGATTGCATTGCTCTGCATATACGTACACACACCTTTGTACTGTCAAGTGTACTTTTTATAATCAAGAAGTGCAGGTTGTGAAAAGTGTGACACATTATTTGATGGAAACCACTACAACATGAAAATGTAAGTGCATGGTTTTTAGGACAAACGGTTGTATTCTTTCACTAATGGATTTCAAAGGTTATTTCTGTTGTGACATGAGATCCGCCCAACCCACCTTAAGTAGATAACCTCCTTAAGGGAAGAGGATGTAGGCAAGGACCAGAGGTAGGAAGGGAGAAAGAGGTGGGGCTGATGGAGCATAGGCCAGACGGCTGTAGGGGGAAATAATAAAGGTTAGAGATTCCCTTGTTTCCGTGTGTTCATTGGATCGATGTGCAGAGCCTTGAGGTGTGGAGGACTCCAGCAAAGGGAGGCCAACTAGAACGCAACAACTGGCGACAAGGCACCTCGGACTGCTGCAGCCGCTGTACCCAAAGAAGGGTTGTGACAGAGAGGGCAAACAAGCCTTTGCTGAAGGAAGGAAACACTGGCAACGAGGCACCTCGGACAGCACCTGCCACCCACTGCCGACCGCTGCAGCTGCCGTACCCAAAGAAGGGTTGGACAAGAGAGGGCACCACAAGTTCTCACAGAAGGGCAGAAACACCGGCAAAGAAGACCAGACTGTAGAGGAAGCAGCTCCGGAGGGGAATCAGCCTGCATTCACGCAGTGGCATGAGACTAAGGCCGTGGGGGAGACTAGGCTGCAGCCAACATAAGTAACATGAACCATGAAGCCAGAGGAGAAGCCGCCAGCCGGACGGAGGAAAGGGACTGACTGTCCAGCAACAGGAGCTGGTGAGCACGAGGAGGAGGAGGCACTAGCCATGCGAGGGGGGAAGACCAGCTGACAGGTCAGCATCAGCCACGTGTGAAGGAGGAAAGCTGGCCCACACATCAAGATGGGTGCAAGGAGGTTGGTGCCACATAAGGCACCAACCCAGGCCCCACCCAGCACGCACACACACACAAGCAGCCACTGGGGGCCACATATGCAGGAGCAGATATACATGACCAGGAACATTGAAGGACAAGAGTGCCGGCACTCCCTATTGGGCTGACTGGAAACTACAGCAGAGGGCCTTTACGGTGCGTGCACACGCAGGGTGGTCAGCATAGCAACAAGAAAAAAAGGAAAAAGTAACATATGAAACCAGACCCTGAGGCACCAATGAAGCGCAACAGACAGGAGATAGGTGCAGAAAGAAAGGATACAATGATAAAGGGAGTGCACAGAAAGTCAAAGGACAGCACAATCCACCAAACCTAAGGGAAATAAACATGCTGCAGGAAGATATGACCTGCAGAGGACACCAATATCATGACCCCCAATGGAGCACATGAGAATTGAAGGAGGTACAGTGCAGATATACAACAGTGTACCCCCACTCTGCTGCAGCACAGCGGGAGGTGAACATATTGGAAGCAAGACCAACAGACAATAGAGAGGCAGAAACGTGATCTGCATGTGAAGGGGCAGATCCAGAAGACCCCGAGGTAAGAGAAGGCGAATGAGACGGCCACAGGAGAGACTGCCCAATGAGGGGGCTATAGGAGAGACTGCCCAAGGAGGGGGGCACAGGAGAGACTGCCCAAGGAGGGGGACACAGGGGAGACTGCCCAAAAAGGGCTCCATGGCTGAGAATGCCCAAGACGAGGGCCTGATGAGGTACCAAATATAGGAGGAGGGAAGAGCCCCTGCGGTGCAGAAGGAGACCAACCCAGACAGGAAGGGTGAACCGAGGCCACTGGGTAGACTTGCAAGTGTGAGCATGACCAGTGGAGCAATTGGCGGAGAAGCAGCGGCCAGTGCGAACAAGCAAGCAAAGGAGGTGAGGAGCTCCCACATAGCTGGCAGCAAGCTGTGCCCACTAAGGGGAACCGACCATGTGGCAACAAAGATAAGAGCAGCGCACAAAGTAGGTACAAAACACTGCCAGGGTGTATCGTAAAACAAAAGGGGGTCCAACGAATGAAGGGAGCCACCACTAAGTAACAATAGCACAGGCAGGAACGTTAGCAGGATATAAGCATGTCTGCCAAGAAAGTCAACCGGAGACTGTGTGGGATGTATTTACCCATGCATCCTAGCCCTACCTCAAAACTGTGCAGTACTGACATGAAAACATCATGATGACCAGAGCTTCCCAGAAAATGCACCGGGAAATGCAGGAAGAATAGGCTGCCACCCATTTTTGCCGATGTTATGGGCACAGAAGGACGCTGCCTAAAACCACCATTGGACTACCCGCACAGTAGTCTGAAACCATTGTTTTGACCCATGTGGAATCATTAGACGGGGTAAATATGGGGATTAAGCTGTCGCTGCCCATCATTTTGCCCCAGAACAAAAATAAATAATTGGAGTGGGTAAAGATGGGGATGCGCTGTCGCCGCCCATCATTTCATCCCAGAATCCAGGACAGCTGCGCAGTTGTGCGCACACCAAAATGGTTACCTAACTTGCCACCCACCAGTGTAAAGAAAGGTCTTTGTTGACAAAATCCACTTTTACTGATGTCAAAAAGTTGCTGAAATCGTGACTCATTGGACCACTTTAAAGATTCAACCCTTTTTGTGTGTGTTTAGAATGCATTAATCCAAGAAAATCCCAAAGTTGCATGCAGTACCAACAAAATCCTCAAGAGGGAGCTGGCGGTCTAAACTCTGACAGGAGATTTGAGTGCAGTTGCTGACAAAGGGATTTGACTCAGCTGACTTCAAAGGCTGCATTTTAATTAAAAATTAGCCACATGCTGTTCCCAGAGGCCTGAAGCCTGGGAAACCCTATCACCTCAAGAGCTTCACACCAGGAGTTAGAATCTCACATGACCTCTTGATTGATAGAAGGCAGACTGGCTGGGAGCTTCCCAGAGACCACACAAAGGACCCTTTCCTCTGAAAGGAATATGTTAATTCTGAACTGTTTAATGTCAACAAAGCCCTGCCTGCCCAGAGGACTGACCCACCCAAGTCTTGGAGGCGGACCTCAACACTCTGAGGATTGAATTGAAAAGAAAATATATATTTTACAAAAACACTGATAACTCTTTGTAATCAAATGACAGAAATGTATAACTTTGAGAGCTTTAATTAAGAAAATGTACCTTTCATTCAAGGCCAAACTCGAATTTGAGTGATGTTCTGGGGCAAAACCCCATTGTTTATTAATATTACAGACTCCCTGTTTCAGCTAGACAAACGAAAATGCATTGGTATGTGGGTAGATATGTGAGGAACAGTTGTGTAAAATTTAATGGAGATCCAATGTTGTGCAGCACATGAATAAGTGCTAGAAGTGGCCGTTTTTGAATGCAAGCTCTTAGGATGAACACATTTGGACAGAGACATGGCTAAATTCAGCCACACCATGTATATGTGATTTTAATCAAATGTGTACCTGTGCAAATATGTTTTTAGGTCAGATATAGATTGTGTATAAAGTTGACAGGGGTGGGTTCTCTGTATCATAAACAGACCTCATCATGATGACACTTCATTTCATTCCCCCAATCAAGTAAGGGATGAAAGCTGGACCAATGGATAGTGGAGAGGGGCAAGGCTAGTGATGCGACACACACACCCACTTGGAGAACATATAAATGGACCACTGAAACTTAGGTAGGGACCTAAAATTCCATTTGCTGCAGCGCACTTTGCTGGACCAGACAACATCCCGAGATCCAGACTTCAAATTCATCAACCTCCTGAAAGCCAAACTAGAGACTTCAAAACCCAGACCAGAGGGAAAGCAGTGCTGTGCCTAGCAGAGAGACCAGACCAGGCGCTGTGAGCAGAACCCGGAAAGACCTGACCAGACTGTTGACCAGATCGTGACAAGTCGCTTTCCTGTTCAAAATCTCTTGTGAGTACTTAGCAAACTCAGAACACATCTCTTAGTTGAATTCATCTAATTCAATTTATTTAACCCAAGTAGAACTGCCTCCTAGCTGTCACCTGTCATTCTAGCTGCAAAAGTTTGTCACTTGTCATTTTGAAAAAGTGTGCGTTTAAAATTTACAAAACCAAAAACGACCTTTATTAAATCGCTCATATCTCCGCAACCGTTTGTGCTAGAGACTTGCAATAACTTTTATTTGATAGCTTAGAATCGTAGCTTTGAATCGCACCAAGAACCGCATTCCTAGCCCTTATAGTTTTACCGCAATCGCGAAACACGCATCCGCGAATTTTGCCGCGATTTGCAATTTCTTCACATGTAAAAAAAACTGCTGCTGCCTGATTTCATTGCCAGAAATTCGTTTAACCTGCTAATCATTCCTGCATCATTGCTAGTGTGAGCCTGGACTAATATTAACTAGATACCACTTACCCTGAACCTCTGAAAAGGGAATTAAAAGCATTTCCAGCATATTTCTCATCCATTGCTAGCACATATCAAAGCATTTGGGCCTGTGATTTCAAAACTCCTATCTGTTTTCTGTTGTTTAAGCTTGCTGGGGTGAACTGAATTACAGTTGATTGCATTTCTGAGAACTGTGTGCTTCCTTCCATTCCTTGCATTGCATAAAAAGGGGGGGAAGGGCTTGCCAGAGAAAAGTGATTACATTGTCTGTTGAAATCATATTGAGTATTTTCTGTATTGCATTTTTATTCAACATTATATCCATTTGAACTACATAAAGCATTCTTTACCACCTTTTTCTGTTGTACCATTTACCAGTGTGCTACCTTATTCATTTCATGTCCACTCATTAGTCATTATAAAGAAGGGTGCTAGTGCCAGATTCTCCGTTGTTAATATTTCCCATATCAGATAAAGTGTGATATTCAATTATTAATTTATTATAAAGTGTGATATCTATATTTTAATTTATCAAATAAACCTTTTAACTTGCAAAACAGAACTACTTCTTGGCTCAGTGGGGTCAGGGGGATTCCAAGAGAGGGGTGTTATATAGGGGTAGTCATCCAGAACGCATGAACTGGACCTAAAGATATATCAATAAGGGTTTTCATTCAGTATTTTAGACTAGGCGCTAACTTGGCTGTAGTGCTGAATTGAATCCTCTTACAAATTGGGGGCTCGTCCGGGATGTTGGGTTAGATTTACCAGTTGTGCAGCTTAATACAGTGTGCTAACTGACGGGATACATACATCCGGTCGGATCACCACGCTGCATTACGCTGTGAAGCATTCCTCAAAAGGGACACTCCAAGAAAAGTTCTGTTCTGCAAAAATAAAATACTAACTTCTGTAAGTCAGGACAGAGACCAATCTCTAGAATGACGGCCTTAGTAGACATGAAAATAGCCAGAGAGCACTTCTTACATAAGTTATTTGTGAGAGGTGAGTGGACTCACCAGGACCAAACAGTCTGGTTGCAGGCCATCATGCAACAGGTCACGGAAACAGGGTCAGACCTATGGAGAGATCAGGGTCCATTACATGAGGCCCTGAGTGAACTATATATGGCTCCTAAAGCCAAAGAGGAACACAATAAGATTGCCAGGATAGCAGCATACCTGTACCTATATATGGGAGACATGCAGGATAGATGTGCTGAAAGCCAAAATCTGGCAAATAGGCAACAGATGGAATTACAGAAGGTCCAATCTGATCTGGACTCTTCTGAGCAGAGGCTGCAGAGGAGCCAGGAGTCAGAAAATGACAGCAGACTGTACATTACTAAAATAAAGGAGGATATGGATGTACTGCAAAAGGAAAAGTCAGAACAGGATACCAGATTTCTGGCCTTGCAGAAGGAACACCAAGAAGGTTTGGACTCCCTACTGCAAAGCCAGAAAAAGCTGGAGCAACAGCTAGACTTCAACAGGGTATGTGCTGAGCAGGTAGTCACCCTGCAAGGCCACCTAGATAGAGTGAAGGCAGAGAGCAACAAACTAATTCTGAAAGACCTGGATACCCAGGCAGAGTTTGATGAGGAGCGCCAGAAAGCTGGTGCCTTTCAACGGCAAAGGGACGACCTGGCGGCACAAATGCAGGCTCTTAGTCAGGAAAGAGACGCCATAGGCCAGGAAGTCTGCCATTTAAAAAGAAAAATGGAAGAAAATCACCTGGCCCACCAGGGACTGGGTGACCTCCAAAAAGAAAACCAGAACTTGGTAGAGCACACCAGAAGGGTGGAGGATGCTCTAGCAAGAAAGGAGCAGGCCAATAGGGACATTGCCCAGGAGGTAACCCTCCTGCAGCAAAGACTGGCCCAGTTCTCCAGGACCAACCAGGAAGCACAGAGGGAAAATGAGGCCCTCTGCCAACACAATGATAGGCTCCAACAGCAGGTAGCGATGCAGGAGAAACTGATAGAGTCGAGTAAGGCCTTAACAGAGGAACTGAAAGCACAAATGCAGGCTCTTGCATTGCAACAGGGAGCAGGGGCGGATAGAGATGAGGTCCGCTGGGAAAGAGAGACTCCTGACCATAACCGCAGGAGCCCTAACACCAGGGGCCTTCATCTTCCCCAGTCCCTGAACTCTGCCACCCCCATGTCCCCTGGCGCACATGAGCACAGGGCCACAGGGATGGCAGATTACTATCCAGCCAGAAGCATGGGGCTCATAGGCCAGGACCACTCAGGAATGGAGGGGTGGGCATCCGGGTATGGGCACCCAAGTACAATACAGTTCAGTGGGGAACCCCAGGAGAGTAGGCCCATTAAGGGCATCCTGAAAACCTCTGCCCAGTTAGGTCAGTGGAGGGGGTACCCATCCAATCCTGGCAGCAAGGAGGAATCTGAAGACTCCTCTGAACTGCGCAGGACACAGGAGACCAGGTCCCCACATTCTGCCAGCCATTCCCAGGCTCGCAGAATCCGGGAAAACCTGGAAGAACAGACGGGAACCTCTGGGAGCAGTGCCTCTGAGTCCGACGAAGAATGGACAAGGGTTACCCGAACCAAAAAGGCCAATAAGGCAAAAAGGGCCTTGCTTAAGGACCCCTTAAAGCAGATTAAGGCGATCAGGAGCGTCATCACGCCTTACCATAAGAACTCTAAGTATTCTGTTTGGGAGCACTTAGAGTTGTTTGAACAAATGATGGAGACTTTCCATTTGAAGGACAGCCAAAGCTGCATTCAATACGTAAAGTGGACCTTCTCCCCGGAATACTCCAGTTTCTTTGCGGGGCTGGAGGACCAAAATCATTTAAGATGGTCCACCTATAAGGCGGCCATCCTGAAACATTTTTCTGTTCACAGAAATCCTCAAGAGGCTCGCAAGGCAGCCTACAATTTGCAATGTGGGGAGGATCAGGCCCCACAAGAATTTGTGCAGGAGTTAAAGCGGGCTTTTGCACAGACCACAAGAAGGGTGCGCACGGATAGCCGTGATTTTATCAACACGTTTTTCCATGCCTTGCCCAAATATATCATGACCCAGCTCGTGAGGGATTTTCACGAGAAAAGATCTTTAGACTGGGTCATTGAACAGGCTACCCGCATCTATGAGGTGCAGAAGCCCATAGAAAATAAAAGCAATGCCCAGAAAAACCCCAAAGCCAACAGCACCCCTGCTGCTGCCAAGGTGGCAGAGGTAAAGGTCACCCCCGTTTTGGATTTGGAGATGGGGGGGCCTAAAAACCTACCTGCACCGAATAATGCTAGGCCCAGAAGGTCCTCGGGCCAGTCACAGACAGGGAGCCAGGGAGGCAGCCCCACAAATGGGGTCCCTCGCTCTCCTGACTATGTAAGTCCTCGCTACAAAGGTAACAGACCCATCCTGGGTTATGTGTGGACTCCTCCAGCCCAAGGGGGTGGATCCAGCCAAGCACCAAACCCAGGGAACTTCCCTCCAAACTTCCCACAGGAGGGCAGAAATGTACCAAACCCTGGGCAGAACTTTTTCCCCAGATATCCACCCGACTTCCAACCCCAAAATCATCCATCCTTCTTTCCTCAATTCCCTGAGCCCAGACCACTGAATCCGGGAGAGGGGAGGCCAAGGGTGGAGGGGTACCAAAATCTTCCCAACCCGGGGTATTACCAAAGGAGGGATAGCTACCCTTCCCGGGATCAGCCCAGGGGAGAAAACAGGGCCCCGTATCAGCCTGAGCGGGTTTCCCAGTTAGAGCGCCAGGTTCAAAACATGGCGCGGGATATGGGTCATATACTGAGGGCGCAGCAGAACCCTCAGATCGGCGTGCCAGCGCAGAACGCACCCAACTCTGGACCTGGTGCTCCAGAACAATGACGGGGGCAGCACCCCGATAAATCACCGGTTCCCAGGGAGGAGGCACAAAGGGAAGGGGGGTGTAAAGCCTTGGAGGAAGCTTCCTTCCTCACTTGTAAACAGCCCCTGGAAACCCAGGAACCGGAAACAAAATCTCTTGCCCCTGAAAGTCTGCCTCCTAAGGAGCAGAGGGGGGGTAGGAGAAACAAAAGACCCAAACAGACTCAGTTTGAGGAGGAGGTACAGATCTTCCAATTTGAGGGAGAGGGATCCTCAGAGGATCCTGGGAAAAGGATTTTCTCCTTCAGAGAGGGGGGAACTCCTCCCAAAGAAAAATGGGTCCCTAGGGATGCAAATCATGACTGGGGAGATGTGGAGAGTGAGCTACCGCCGCCCACCATCTCATCCCAGAACCAACAGCAAGAAAATCCCCTGGTTCAAACCCATCCTGGGGATTGCCTCCAAAAAGGGGGGGGCGGCCCAGAAATGGAGCCAGGGGAACCCACAATGGCTCTGATCTCCAGTTGCAAAATTTTTCTTCCAGATTCCCAAGGCTCTCCACAAGATTCTGCCCAAATCTCTTCGCTAGCGATGTCCAAAACCAGAAAATTAGCCCACCAGTTGTCCAAAAATGTACATTATCTGTGCCCCCTTGAGGAGAAGGAGGGAAGATATTATGCCCCGGTACAAGTACAGGGGCAGGGTACAATCTCAGCACTGGTGGACACTGGATCTCAAGCTACCCTTCTGTCCAGAAGGGCCTTTGACGAACTGAATGCAGGAAGGGGAGAGAATTACCAAATTCCTCTCACCTCTCTTCCTGGACAACTGCAGAACTTTGACGGGAAGGAAATTCCCGTCGAGGGGACGGCAGACTTGGACATTAAGATCGGGCGACATAAGTTGAAACACCCGGTCATAGTTGTGACCCCAGAGGGCACCCCTTGTTTACTAGGGAATGACCTCCTGAGAAGGTTGTCACCCCTAATAGATTGCGTAAACAAGGTCCTCTGGACTCAGACTAGCCGACCCATAAAATTAAAACAGAGTGTCAACCATGTTAGTTTAAACGGCACATGCCACATGGTTGAACAAAAATCTGACCAAGTAGAATTTCACTTCCAGAACAACCAAATTCCAGACGTGACAGTAATAGCAGTAGGACAACAGACTGGTGATGGGGGGTCCTCTCTATTTCTGAAAATCAACCTTCCTTCCAGTCTAAAGTGGTATTCCATGCTGGAAGGAAACACTCTGAAATTCTATACCAATCCACAATCAGAAACTCCCACTCCTATAGTCCAGGAAGATGTGAAATCAGCTCAAAGCCTGACTGATGTTCAGCAAATTGGAGAGCAGTTGTTCATCCCTGTTCAGTTAAATGATGGGAAGGACTCTGTTCTCGCTCGAGTGTGTGTGAACAACGGTAAGAGCTTCATCAGCGAAGCCATGTTCCGCCAACTCCCAAAAGATCCAACCATTCCCACCTTCAAACTGATAGACAAATGGGAAATGGACCTGGAAGCACCCAATTCAAAACATCTCCTGCCAAGCAGGTGTATGCTCAAAATCTCCATTGGCAACAAGAGCATAGTCCATAATTGTTGGGTCGTGCGAGACGTCACTGCCGCCTTTTACTTAGGCAGTGACATTCTCAATCGCTTTGCCATTAGTTTGGACCTAATAAACTTCAAAGCTTGGTCCCGATTAGCGGATAATCCCATGGGCTTTGATGATCCAGAAAAAGCATTTAGGTCAGCTCAATTGCTACCTTATGCGGTTGAAATTCAGGTTAAAGAGGAAGTCACCATCCCAGAAAGGACCCGACAATTCTCCCTGGAAGTGAAAGTTAAAAGGGGACAAGAGTTGAAAAACCCTGATGCTTACATACATCTAAATGCTTCTCTCCAACAGCAAGGGTTGGGGGTAAACCCGACTCCATTAGTCAACATAGAACATGACACCATTCTAATAGAGGTGGATAACAGCGACTTAAAGAGTATTACTCTAGCCGCAGGCACCATTATTGGAATGGCGGTTGATGACCGACATTTCTCCATTGATCTTGTAAATGAACTGTTAGGACCAATCCCCAAGGACTGTGTTGACAGTGACAGTGAGGACAATACAACACCAGACAGGATTTTCACCCGGCATGGGGGGAACTTCCTGGTGTACACTTCCTGCCCCTATGGTAAGGAAGATGTGACGTGTGACTTCAGGAGGGATGAGGTGATTTTCCAAGTCCATGAGGGCTGCCTTTCCCACCTGAAGCCTCCGGTCCAAATCAGCACTCTGACCAGGGACTTCTCCACCCAGCTGGAGGAGGCCGCGGAGATAGCCAAACCAGAAGTCTTTCCAGGCTTCAGGCAGATGGTGGAAGAGAGAGTCAACCTAGCTGATGCCTGTGTGACTCTGGAACAAAAGCAAAAGTTGAAACAAGTTTTCTTGGATTTCCAAGATCTCTTTGCGGTAGACTCATATGACTGTGGTCGCACCGACATCCACACCACAACAATCCCCACGGACCCTGGCATGACTCCTGTGTTTGTGAAGCAATATCGCTTGCCTCTCGCATCAATGGAGTCCCTTACTGAAATAATTAAGAACCTTGAGTCCCGGGGAATAATCCGTCCAGTCCACAGCACCTTCAATAATCCGGTGCTGGGAATATTGAAGCCAAACGGCCAGTGGAGACTCTGCGCCGACCTCAGGGAGCTCAACAAACGGGTCCACACTTCCCGATGGCCTCTTCCCTACATTGACCAAGGGCTGGCCCAGATTCAGGGGTCACAGGTATTCACTGCAATAGACCTGACCAATGGATACTGGACCGTGCCTGTCAGTAGGGAGGACCAATACAAGCTGGCTTTTACCTTTGGGGGCCAGCAGTACACATGGACCCGGACTCCCTTCGGATACCTTAACTCCGGTAATGAGTTCAATATTTTCCTACATAAGGCCATGCCCGACCTGGGTACGAGGGGTAACCTGGCTTATGTAGATGATGTCCTCATCAAAAGTTCATCTGTGGAGGAACACATAGCAGAGATCCGTTATGTTCTGACACAGTTGAGGGCCGCCGGAGCAAAACTTTCCTTTCAGAAAGCACAGTGGTGTAGAACCCGTGTTAATTTCTTGGGGCATGAGATTACTCCTCAGGGTCTCTGTCCCCAGGAAAAGAAAGTGGAAGCACTTCAGAAACTGAAAGACCCCACAACTCTGCGGGAACTAAGGAGCCTCCTTGGACTGACTAATTACAGCAGAAAGTTCATTGAGGGCTACGCAGAGATCACCAGACCCCTGATTCATCTCCTGAAGGGGGGGGTCAAGTGGGAATGGGGTCCAGAACAAGCCGAGGCAGTAAAACAACTCAAAAGAAGCCTCTCACAAGCGCCCTGCCTAGCTTACCCTGTCAGAAACAAGGAGTTCTTCCTGGAGACAGGGTTCTCTAATACGTGCTTGACGGCAGTATTATACCAAAAGCATGACAAGGTCAATAAAGTAATCTCCTATGCGAGCAAAACTTTATCCTCTGTGGAGGAAAAATTCAACGATTGTGAGAAGGCACTCCTGGCAACGGTGTGGGCGTTGAAGAATTACCGCCCGTTTATCCAGGGGGAACACATCATAGTGGAGACTCCACACCAGCCTCTGCAATATCTCCAAAGTGACAGAATCCGGGCCGGAAATGTGAGTAATTCCCGAATTACTTCCTGGATTCTGTCAATGCAAGGCTTTCCTGTGGAAGTCAGATATGGCCAAAACAAGAAGAGTCCCCTCGCGCAAGGTCTGGCTGACTTGCATGATTGTGCCAGAGAAAACTGTCTCGAGGACGAAAGTCTAAACATAAAGGACAACATGGAGGCATACCTTAATTCCCCCCACAAAGTCTTTGAAGAAGACAAGTGTGAGGGAATGCCCACTGTGTATGTGGATGGATGCTCTTACCATGTCGACAACAACGGGGAGAAAGAACTGGTGGCCGGCGTAGGGAATGCATGGGTGAATGAGTCCCCAGAACCCTCCGCGGGATACAAAATTGGTCCCCGAAGTAGTCAGGTGGCAGAATTGATGGCTGTGCATCAGGCCATCCTCACTGCTGTCCAGCATCAACTCCACGAACTGGTCATAATCACAGATTCGGATTATGTACGGAACGGGTTCGTGGAGCACCTGGTTAATTGGAAAACCAGAGGCATGTTATGTGCTAACAACAAACCCTTGAAACATGGGAAGTTGATCCAAAACATTGATGATCTGGTCACCTCGAATGAGATGACCATCTATTGGAAGAAGATCAAGGGTCATTCCAAAGTAGAGGGACCAGACAAAACTGGAAATGACTTAGCTGATCAGCTGGCCAAAACCGGGGCCATCCAAGGGGATCTAATTGAGATTGAGTCCCTGTTGGGGGAAATCCAGGTCACTGCTATCACTAGGTCCCAGACAAATGCTCACAACGACCTCTCAATTGCACAATGGAGTAAGGAGACCCCTGATGCTGATTTGATTACTGCTCAGAAGGGGGATCCAATAATTGGTAAATTTTACCAGCACCTTGAGGACCCTGAGAACTTTCCCCTGACGGATACCGATTACATTGGGAAAGAGGACCTAAGAGTGTTGATGAAATGTCCAAAAATGTTCCGGATCCAAGACGGTTTGTTGGTAAGGAAATCCAAAGCTGGCCATGATCAGTGGGTGGTTCCTACCTCATTCCGAAGCCTGATGTTAAGTCACGCCCATGATGCGGCCACCGCCGGTCATAGGGGGTTTCACACAACATTGGAAATCTTAAGAGAGGTTGCATACTGGCCACACATGGGGCAGGACCTCGACCAGTACCTGAAGGGTTGCCTTGTGTGTGCACAATTTCAGCCATCATCCCTCACACACCGGGCGCCTTTACAAAAGAGGGGAATGACACTGCCATGGTCAGATTTACAAATCGACTTTGTAGGCCCTGTGATTCGCTCGGCTAGGGGGAATAAGTACATGTTGACCGTGACATGCTTGTTTACCAAGTGGGTGGAATGTCTCCCAGCCCCAAATTGCAAGGCAGAAACTGCAGCTGCCTTGATGATTAACCACATCTTTTCCCGTTTTGGCCTACCTCAAAGGATTGAGTCAGACAGAGGTAGCCACTTCACCAGTGAAGTAATGACAAAGATGTGGGAGATACTGGGGGTCAAGAGAAAGCTACATATTGCGTACCGGCCAGCTTCTTCTGGGGCAGTAGAGAGATATAACCGGACAATTGTGAGCATATTAAAGAAGTTTGTGGCAGATTCTGGGCCAAGTTGGGATATCCGATTACCTCTGGTCCTAATGGCCATCAGATCTACCCCTTCATCTGCAACCAAAATGTCACCATTTGAGTTGATGACTGGGCGCAAGATGGTGCTTCCGCAGCATTTGCTCTACAGGACCCAAGAGCAGACACTGATAAATGCCTCCACTACTCATGAGTATGTAGAGAATTTAAGGAAACACCTCCAACATGCTTTTGCTTATGCTCAGCGGAATCTAGAAAGATCGACTGATAGCATGAAGACCCATTATGACCTGAAAACTTCCAGGAAGGAATATCAGGTGGGAGACCGGGTCTATCTATACAACTTCCAAAGGAACCAGGCCAAGCAGCGCAAATTTTTGCCTACATGGAAGGGACCCTTTGAGATCGTCGATAAGATCTCTCCGGTGGCCTACAAGATCCGCATCCCCAAAGGTGGTTCGGCAGAGGGGGAAGACAAGTGGGTCCACATAAACCAGTTGAAGTGTTGCCATCCCAGACACACTCTGCAACAACTGGAGGAATCCTCTGGAATCCTAGCGGGTACTGTATCAGACTAATTCAGTTCCAATCATAAAACATACCACATCTAGTCTCTAAAATATTGTGATTTGCATGAAACTGTCTCTTAGTTATACTGTTTTCTTTATCAAAATAAGAATGTAATGTTTTGTCATGATGAAATGCATATGCTGTCCCACCATCTCAACAGTGGTGGAAAAACGTCTATGAGTAGGTATTGCCGCTCTTCCTTTATCATCCTAGGAGAGATGAAACCATGAAGGATGACCAAGGAGGACGATCCGGAGACCGGGAGCAGAGACGCAACGGGCTCGGGGTACCGCCCAATATTCCCATCAGGACCGGCGAGGAGAACCGATCGATCAGTACCGGATGGAGGAAAAGATGCTGAACTATGCCATCTATTGGAAGAAGATGAGGAAACATCCCAGATCTTGCGAGTCCCATTCGTGAAATAGGATGGCCATCGCAAGAGGGGGGCTTGTGGGATGTATTTACCCATGCATCCTAGCCCTACCTCAAAACTGTGCAGTACTGACATGAAAACATCATGATGACCAGAGCTTCCCAGAAAATGCACCGGGAAATGCAGGAAGAATAGGCTGCCACCCATTTTTGCCGATGTTATGGGCACAGAAGGACGCTGCCTAAAACCACCATTGGACTACCCGCACAGTAGTCTGAAACCATTGTTTTGACCCATGTGGAATCATTAGACGGGGTAAATATGGGGATTAAGCTGTCGCTGCCCATCATTTTGCCCCAGAACAAAAATAAATAATTGGAGTGGGTAAAGATGGGGATGCGCTGTCGCCGCCCATCATTTCATCCCAGAATCCAGGACAGCTGCGCAGTTGTGCGCACACCAAAATGGTTACCTAACTTGCCACCCACCAGTGTAAAGAAAGGTCTTTGTTGACAAAATCCACTTTTACTGATGTCAAAAAGTTGCTGAAATCGTGACTCATTGGACCACTTTAAAGATTCAACCCTTTTTGTGTGTGTTTAGAATGCATTAATCCAAGAAAATCCCAAAGTTGCATGCAGTACCAACAAAATCCTCAAGAGGGAGCTGGCGGTCTAAACTCTGACAGGAGATTTGAGTGCAGTTGCTGACAAAGGGATTTGACTCAGCTGACTTCAAAGGCTGCATTTTAATTAAAAATTAGCCACATGCTGTTCCCAGAGGCCTGAAGCCTGGGAAACCCTATCACCTCAAGAGCTTCACACCAGGAGTTAGAATCTCACATGACCTCTTGATTGATAGAAGGCAGACTGGCTGGGAGCTTCCCAGAGACCACACAAAGGACCCTTTCCTCTGAAAGGAATATGTTAATTCTGAACTGTTTAATGTCAACAAAGCCCTGCCTGCCCAGAGGACTGACCCACCCAAGTCTTGGAGGCGGACCTCAACACTCTGAGGATTGAATTGAAAAGAAAATATATATTTTACAAAAACACTGATAACTCTTTGTAATCAAATGACAGAAATGTATAACTTTGAGAGCTTTAATTAAGAAAATGTACCTTTCATTCAAGGCCAAACTCGAATTTGAGTGATGTTCTGGGGCAAAACCCCATTGTTTATTAATATTACAGACTCCCTGTTTCAGCTAGACAAACGAAAATGCATTGGTATGTGGGTAGATATGTGAGGAACAGTTGTGTAAAATTTAATGGAGATCCAATGTTGTGCAGCACATGAATAAGTGCTAGAAGTGGCCGTTTTTGAATGCAAGCTCTTAGGATGAACACATTTGGACAGAGACATGGCTAAATTCAGCCACACCATGTATATGTGATTTTAATCAAATGTGTACCTGTGCAAATATGTTTTTAGGTCAGATATAGATTGTGTATAAAGTTGACAGGGGTGGGTTCTCTGTATCATAAACAGACCTCATCATGATGACACTTCATTTCATTCCCCCAATCAAGTAAGGGATGAAAGCTGGACCAATGGAAAGTGGAGAGGGGCAAGGCTAGTGATGCGACACACACACCCACTTGGAGAACATATAAATGGACCACTGAAACTTAGGTAGGGACCTAAAATTCCATTTGCTGCAGCGCACTTTGCTGGACCAGACAACATCCCGAGATCCAGACTTCAAATTCATCAACCTCCTGAAAGCCAAACTAGAGACTTCAAAACCCAGACCAGAGGGAAAGCAGTGCTGTGCCTAGCAGAGAGACCAGACCAGGCGCTGTGAGCAGAACCCGGAAAGACCTGACCAGACTGTTGACCAGATCGTGACAAGTCGCTTTCCTGTTCAAAATCTCTTGTGAGTACTTAGCAAACTCAGAACACATCTCTTAGTTGAATTCATCTAATTCAATTTATTTAACCCAAGTAGAACTGCCTCCTAGCTGTCACCTGTCATTCTAGCTGCAAAAGTTTGTCACTTGTCATTTTGAAAAAGTGTGCGTTTAAAATTTACAAAACCAAAAACGACCTTTATTAAATCGCTCATATCTCCGCAACCGTTTGTGCTAGAGACTTGCAATAACTTTTATTTGATAGCTTAGAATCGTAGCTTTGAATCGCACCAAGAACCGCATTCCTAGCCCTTATAGTTTTACCGCAATCGCGAAACACGCATCCGCGAATTTTGCCGCGATTTGCAATTTCTTCACATGTAAAAAAAACTGCTGCTGCCTGATTTCATTGCCAGAAATTCGTTTAACCTGCTAATCATTCCTGCATCATTGCTAGTGTGAGCCTGGACTAATATTAACTAGATACCACTTACCCTGAACCTCTGAAAAGGGAATTAAAAGCATTTCCAGCATATTTCTCATCCATTGCTAGCACATATCAAAGCATTTGGGCCTGTGATTTCAAAACTCCTATCTGTTTTCTGTTGTTTAAGCTTGCTGGGGTGAACTGAATTACAGTTGATTGCATTTCTGAGAACTGTGTGCTTCCTTCCATTCCTTGCATTGCATAAAAAGGGGGGGAAGGGCTTGCCAGAGAAAAGTGATTACATTGTCTGTTGAAATCATATTGAGTATTTTCTGTATTGCATTTTTATTCAACATTATATCCATTTGAACTACATAAAGCATTCTTTACCACCTTTTTCTGTTGTACCATTTACCAGTGTGCTACCTTATTCATTTCATGTCCACTCATTAGTCATTATAAAGAAGGGTGCTAGTGCCAGATTCTCCGTTGTTAATATTTCCCATATCAGATAAAGTGTGATATTCAATTATTAATTTATTATAAAGTGTGATATCTATATTTTAATTTATCAAATAAACCTTTTAACTTGCAAAACAGAACTACTTCTTGGCTCAGTGGGGTCAGGGGGATTCCAAGAGAGGGGTGTTATATAGGGGTAGTCATCCAGAACGCATGAACTGGACCTAAAGATATATCAATAAGGGTTTTCATTCAGTATTTTAGACTAGGCGCTAACTTGGCTGTAGTGCTGAATTGAATCCTCTTACAACTGGGCATGAGGCAGTCACCCACAGAGGCTCCCAAAGTCAAGACATCAAGACCAACAAGACAAGGGAGTTTAAGGAAGCCCATCCACACCAACAAAGCACTACAGACAAGAGCACCCAGAAACACAACAGGTCAGAGAAAGCACAGACAATGGCGCCACACGGAAAAAAGAGGGTGCGGGCAAAGCCCTGCACGGGCAAACTCGATCAATGGCTCAGCCAGCCACTAGTCAAACATGCACAATCAGTTGACAGATGGGGCAACACACCTAAACCCAGGTCCTCCGCTGCCTGGACAAGTACCATCATTACCGAGGGACATTGAAACGACAAGGGCCAAGACAAAAATGGAAGACCATCAGAACAAACCTGAGGGTCAAGAGAAGCACATCACATACACACCGGCACACCCAAACCAATGGGGGAAGAAGGGGTGGACAACAAGTGTCCCCATACAACTTCAGAAGAAGGCTGGACAGTAGATGTGGCACTCCTAAATCAAACAGTGACCAAGACCACCCCTCTGAAGAGCACAAAACGATGCTGTCAAAAGAATGTCACAGCGAGAACAGCACACTGGGGCACATAGCACCCCATACAGGAGCGGAACACATCATGGCATCACGACTGCAGTTTATCAACATGTGGCCCCCGCCAGGCGTAACACTCTACACACCAATGAAAAGCAGATAGGGAGAATTCTCCAGTCCCTCAGCAGCTTTGCTGGATTTCTAGGATTTATTTTTTTCACCTGGTAAGAGTGTGAGCCTTTTCCTCCCATTCTTACATGTGTTTTGCTGTGTGTGTTTAACATGTTCTTGTGTTCATAGACTGTGGAGCCTCACCTACTCCATAGGCATCATCATTTTACTGTGTTACACAGCACCCTCAGTGCAGTGACACAGGGTTGTATTTTAGACTGCCCAACTCAGACTCCATTTTCTGGGACTGACTACCGTCTCCCAAAACATATAAAGTTGCCATTGACTTAATTAGTCTTTTTAAATCCACAGACCCAGTACAAACTATCCTACATAGAGTACTGGAATGGGTTAATACTTATCCCTTTTTGACTGTTTCTCTTGGAGCATTGTTTTGCTCCCTTTTCATCAAGACTTGGCTGGTGGCAGTGGTAACTACCATATTTTTCCTAGCGCTTTTATCTTAAATAACCTTGGTATTGTTTTAGGCTATCTTGGTAGCCCCGAACTTAAACCCGCTAGACCATATACGTTTTTATACGGTTCTGGCTGGGTTTATTCACCATTTCATTTTGAAAATGTCTTTCTCGTGTTTTACTCCGCGCGCCAAACCAGGTTTGGTTCCTTTGATCACCGTCTTTTCGCGGGCTTCTACGCAAAAGCCCTCCTTAGGTGCCTGAAAGTCTGGGTAGGCAGGATGTGATGGAGGGGTGTTAGACCCCTGCCATGGGTTCCCTTGGTAACCCAAGTCGCACTCCTGTTTGATTGGCTAGGTGACTGTCCCACCAGGACAGCCACTATGCTGTGTGATTGACAGCCAGGCTGTGTGAATGGGGGAAAACTGCATAAAAATCAGGTCTCTGGGATTGGAAAGGCAGAGTCGCCACTGGAATGAAAGAACTGATGAGGAGCTGACAGAAGAGGACCCCTACAACGACTGAACCGTCCGGTGAAGCCCTGTTGCAGGTCCGAATCTTCAGACTCCAATGATAGAAAAGATCTACCAGGAATCTTCTTCCCCTGAGCTGGTGGGACCAACCAGTTCACCCAAACGGCAAGCCAGGACTCCCTCCTCTGGTCAAATTTGCAATACAGAGCTACAGTGAGCCGGATAGCCAGGAAGGTTGGACCCTGCTTAGGTTTTAAGGAGCTCACCTTTTATTTGTTGCTTGGCTCTGCTGCTGGTTTCTTCCCTGGGCAGTGCAGGACCCTTCAGTCTTCCTACTTCATGTCAGTCCGACAGTCGCTTCAGAAACTGTGAGCCTGCAGGAACTGCCAAGAACGTCCGCCTCAGCTACAGCTTCTTCTCCATTTAAATGTACTGTGTAAATTCAGTTGTTCATTTCGTCCAGCCGCGGTAAAGGTGTGTGAAACCTTTTGCCAATCCGAGGGCTTTTCCTTCTCTACTCTTTAAACTAACTTTTCTGCTGACCAATTTCGTCCGGAACTCTTGGCAAAGAATTAACCGTGAACTACCCTGAACTGTGTGATCTTGAGCAAAAGGCTTTTGTTGTATTGACTTTGGCCCAAAGCCTTTTTTATTTGATTCCATCGCTGTAGTTCCTCTTTCTAGATTGCCTTGCTTACTTACCTGTTGGTGCTGCTCAATTTGTGTCTAACTTTGTATTTCTCTCCCTTTTGAATTATTGGAGTGGCATTTTGTTCACACTCATTTTTTAGCTTAACTTGTTCAGAATCTATTGGGAGTGCTGTGGTGTATTAAGAGTGTGATTTTTCAACTGCTTTACTTTAGTGAGATGTTATACAACTGATGTGTAAATACATGTATATTCTTTTACTCAGAAACCTTGAGTCAGTGTTTGTTTGAATCATAGTAATTGCTGTCCTTTGTGTAACTATTGATAATGCTCACTTGCTCTTGAGATAGGTCTGGCTGCTCAGCCATCGCTACCACTTTACTGTGTTGTACAGGCTTGTACCAAAGGTGAATTTGTACTGTCGCTTGTAGTTTTAATTGTGCATGGTGTTCCCAAAGGGTACTGCATATAATTCTGCCTAACAAAAGCAACCGCAACAGAATAACGAAATGGCATGGAAGCAGCATGCTTCAACGGGGAGGCCCCTCAAGGGCCGCAGAAAGGCAGGAGGGAGCACACATTGCTCGAAATAGCAGACAAAATATGCAAAGTTGACTACAGGAAAAGTGGAGGCAAACACCTGTGCCTTCCAGCTGCAACCGGGTCACAGCATCCTCTGTAGTCAACAAAAGGGCAGTCCCTGACACCTCAATCTATGACTACGATGAAAACCCGAATTGCCACCACGTTCCAAATACGGGGCAATACCATAACACACGACTACAAGCCGCTGACTACAACCCGCTGACTACACCGCACGTGTGCTGGGGGACGGGGCGAAGAGCTGGAATGGCAGAAAGAAGACCCAAAGAATGATGCTCTGACATTGCAACCCAAAGACGGAGAGAGAAGTAGATCAGCAACAACAAATGCCAGCGGTGGCTGGGTCAAAGGAAAGGATGCTCAGAGGAAAGGTTGTCAGTGATGCCAGAGGGGACAATGCAAATGAGGAAGAAGGATGTGGAATGGGAGCGAGCAACAGAGGGCTAGGAAGATCTCATGAGGGCACACAGGTCCCGTTGTGTGGAAGGGGAAAACAGCGAAAGGGAACGAGGTCAAGGAGAAGACCACGACCGCCTCGAGAACGCAAGAGAAGAAAGATCAACCCCTACAAAGATGAAAAGCAAGGGGGGGGGTGTGTTGTGACATGAGATCTGCCCAGCCCACCTTAAGGAGAGAACCACCCTAAGGGAAGAGGTGGTTGGCAAGGACCAGGGGAGGAAGGGAGGAAGAGGTGGGGCTGCTAGAGCCTGGGACAGATGGCTGTAGAGGGAAATAAAGAAGGTCTGAGAGTCCCTTTTCTCTGTGTGTTCATTAGAGCAGTGTGCAGAGCTTCGAGGTTTGGGGGACTCCAGCAAACGGTGGTCAACTAGAACCCGACAATGTCGCCAACTCACATGTAGGGAACCATACCAATAACGGAATGAGAGTATGTAAACACCTTGAGCACAAAAAGCCATTTGGTGAATGAAACATAACAAAAAAACAAGCACATTAATGACCAGATAAAAAATGCACACATACGTGTACACACATGCAGATATCATGACCTAAAATATGCAGCAAGAACGACCATGGAATGAACAAGAAAGCACAGTATATATTAACGGACACAAATACGTGCAAAATACATGCAGCAAAGACAAACTCGAGGTATATGTAGGGGCAATCACTTCATGTGGATTAAAAAGGCTGCACCCAACCATCATCTGATCTGGGAAAATTCCAAATTATATGCCTACAAGAGACCTGGATCACGGACACTCCAGCATGCGACGGCTATCTTGTCTTACTAAACCCTGCAATAAAAAAAAATACCCAAGGAAGGCCATCATCTGGCCTCCTCACCTTAATCAAAATAAATCCACTCTGGAGAGTATTGACCACTATAAACATAAACCCGTGGATCCAGATAACGACAATAACTATAAAGACCCATCCCGACCAACAAGAAAAAGATGAACTACAAATTGCTATCTTTAATTTATACTGGAACTCTGCAGCCATCAAAACTAATGAATTCATTGACGCTGTCTTCATCACAGCCGACACTTTACTTGACACCCATCGAACTCTGGAAATAATAATTTGCGGGGACCTAAATATCAACCTACGCACACAAACCGGCACTCTGCGACCACTCGATCAGCTATCCTCCAGAGCATCGAAATGGATGAAAGAAATCTATACTCGCGAGCTCAAGCTACTAGACCACGCAAAAAACAACTCTGAAACTTTTATGCCAACATGGAGTAGAGGCTCCTCTGTAGCGATCATCGACTACATCTTTCTTTCCCAACTTTTATATGACACGGTAGACACTGCTCAAACTGTAGTTGGCAACAACAGCGACCACAATAAACTAACAGTGCAATCATACTCTACCGGACAACAAGAGGTACTACGAGCCCAACCTACACTGGAATTAGACGGTACATCATCAAGACTCCGTATACCACAAACGAAACTTCCATTGCTGCCGAACAAATTACTAACCTCCCAAAAACCAGACTTGGAAAAACTGAATTATGGATGGATTCTACTTCCGTTCCAGCAAACCGTCAAAAACCGCCCACAAATAACCCATTCGCACAGCTACAACGCGGAGCTAGCAGCAAAAAAAAAGGAGCTAGCGAAACAGATAAGGCAGCTCAAAAAACAAAGACATCCAGAAAACATCGCCAAGATAAATAAGTTAAAACAAACATACAACAACTGGAAAAAATCCCATAAGACTATATTACTACAAACAGATGCTGAAATAATAATGAAAACATATCGGACAAACAACACCAGAGAACTTTGGAACCTTCTGAATGAAAATTCTCAGAAGCAACAAAAGCTTACAGCTAATGTACCTACGACGACATGGACCACACATTTTTCAAATATGTATGCACCTCGATCTGAACCAGATGAACAAGAAGCAAACAAAATCATTACAAAATGGTCAGTAGCTGTCTCACACGAAGACCTTTCTTCAATGATTAAGCGACTAAACACCTCCAGAGCTCCGGGACCTGACGGCCTGTCAAATGCCATGCTCAAACAAAACCCTTCGACATGGGCAAGCTTCTTATTCAACATAATTGAAATTATAAACTCTCATAACCAAATCCCGGCTACCTGGAAAACGGCAACAATAGTCCCTATCCATAAGCAAGGCCCGCGCGACTTACCACAAAACTTTCGCCCCATTGCCTTGCTAGACCCTCTGGGGAAACTATTTGCATCAGTTTTGCTAAAACAACTTAGTGCGTGGGCAAACCTGAACGATAGACTTTCAATACGTCAGACGGGTTTCACCCCAAAAGTTGGAACCAATATTAATCTGATACTGCTGCACCTTATCAAGTATGAAGCAATAAACAGCACCACCAAGATATATGCTGCGTTCATTGACTTAAAGATGGCCTTCGATGCCATACCCCGAAAAAGACTATGGGCAAAACTTAAGACATGGCACTGCCCTGCGAACATCCTTGAGCCTATCAAACAACTTTATTCAGATACTTCAATAAAAGTTAGGCTCACAAAGCAAGGAATAACCACCGAAGCCATACCAACACACAACGGTCTAAAACAAGGTTGCCCTCTAGCAGCGACTCTGTACAATCTCTACACATCAGATATTGACCAATATCTAGAAAATAACCAAATAAACCCGCCAAAAATCAACTCAACCCGTGTTCCGATTATGACATATGCAGACGATATTGTCCTAATGGATAAAACTCCATATGGTCTGCAACATTCCCTCACAGCGTTGAGTGACTACATGTCTCAAAATGACTTAACAATTAATATCCTCAAAACAAAAGTCATGCAACTGACAAAATCTCGTCCCAAGGCAAAACAACCCACGTTTAACATCAAAGGAATCAAGCTGCAAAATGTGACCAAATTCAAATATCTTGGCATAACGATTAATCAATCAACCACAGAAATAGAATGGCTAAATCAAATTGAACAAAAAGCGCAACTACTAGCGCGTCAAGGTTGTATCCTACACAGAAAGTTTGGAAAATTTTCATTCAAACCAATAATTGCATACTACAAGCAAAAATACATCCCGGTAATAACCTATGGCTCTGAGGCAATGTTGAATGCACACCAAGTAAACTGGATGAAATTTGAGTCCATATTCTGGCGTAAGATCCTAGCTTTGCCAAAAGCATATCCGATGCCAAGAATCAGGTACGAACTTGCAACC
Source organism: Ambystoma mexicanum (assembly GCF_040938575.1). Classification (NCBI taxonomy): domain Eukaryota; kingdom Metazoa; phylum Chordata; class Amphibia; order Caudata; family Ambystomatidae; genus Ambystoma; species Ambystoma mexicanum. Next base: position 233,125,716 of record NC_090930.1, on the reverse strand, counting down.
CAATCAATCAGTTCCATGGTACGATGGAAACGCCTGGACATATATCGTAAAATCCTGTCCGATGATAATATACCAGCAATTCAAATATTCAAACTAAAGAGCGACGCTACAAACACCACAGTTCTATCAAAGTGGAAAAAATCTATCGTAATCGAAATGGAAAAAGAAGAAATATCTCATGATTTATTAATCAACCGACCTCAATACGCCAAAGTGAAACTTTTACAAAACGATTGGATCCAAACTATGAAACAGACAAATTCGTATAAAAGGACATTATATTGCACTAAGGACAACAGAAAACTAAATGAACCCCAACCGTACCTGCAACTATTCCCTGACCCAGTGATCAGATCAACATTCCTGAAAATTAGATTGAACATACTGCCGACAAACTGTTATCTTGCCATCACAAATCAAATCTCTAAAACAAACAATCACTGCCGATTCTGTGAAATAGAAACAATCCCAGAGACTATCTTCCACCTAGTCATGGAATGCACGGCGCTGGCAGCTCAACGGAAAAACTTTGGTTCTTACTTTGACTTAGACACGAAACAAATGACCACATCCGAAAGATGGAATGCCATACTTAGTGGAAATAATAACAAATATACATTCACAATTGTTCTCTTTCTAACGTCTATCCTCGACCTCAATCGAAGAAAAACTTAAACATGACGACACTTTTTATCCCTGCCTCTTTATAAAAATCGAAATGATGTAAAAGTTTATTATTAAACTAAAACATCTAAAAAAAAAAAAAAAAAAAAAAAAAAAAGGCTGCATAACTGGGTAACAGGAAAACACACACACACAAACCATCCAGGAAAAATAAACAGTTGACGTCAAAAATTAAAAAAGGGGCATACTCACACAACACAACACTAATTCAGAAAACTTGTTTTAAATATTATGGGCCTGATTTACAACGTGTTTTTCAATGGGGTTGCACCATTGAAATTGTCTTTTTTTTTTAAATCAGGCCCATATGTAGCTTCCACCCATTCTATTGTCAAACTAAACCTTGTCAAGTAGCGTTGTAGAGGTCGATAATGTTTAGTGTGCAAGTGTGAAGGTCGTTGTACTAGATAATTAGTTTAGCTGGACTGCACCTTAACTTTGGTATTCACACATTTTGGCAATTTTACCGTTTTATAGGCCGCAACCTTTTATTTTCTAAACACTATTTTTGTCCACTGAGTTTTTGTCCACAGTACAAATTCAAGGGAAAGGCAACGTGTGCCAACAACAATCTCAAAAGTCGAAGTGGACAATTTGAGATATGAGGCACTCATAAAATACTGCAGTCGTGATTGGTAAAGTGTAAAAACATTATCTTAACAAAAAAAATAGGGAGTTAATGCGTGGGAAATGCAGAGCAATAATGAGAGAGAGAGAGAGAAAGAGAGAGAGAGAGAGAGAGAGAGAGAGAGAGAGAGAGAGAGGTATTAACGTCCTGATTCACTAAAATGTTTTTAATGGCACTTTCCCCATGTAAAATCATTTTTCTAAATCGGGACCTAAATATTTTAGAGTCCTAGAAAAGCATTCGTTTTAAAGAACAGACACCACGCACACCAAAGATGGTAGCTAAAATGTCAGTAAAGTAAAAAGGAGCACTTGCCTACCCTTGGAGATTAATATTCAGTCAGTGGCTTCAAATTAGAAAATTATGTACAGTTCTTTGAAAATGTGCTTTTAATGCAGCATTACACATTTAAGATATATTTATGATGCAGCGAGGGGGCGGTGGTGGTAGTTCGCATTTCTACACTGTTATCCTAATAATGGCATGTTTCTTTTTTAATGATGCGCTGCCTGCTGTGCAAACAGCACTTTGCAACAAAGGCATTTGCAGCAGCATTTTTGACTTGGTGTCACACTGAGAAATGCACAATTAACAAGATCGATTTTAATTCGAGGGCCTTTCTGTTTATTAAACTAATGTACTTATTTGATTTATTCCATTAGTAACTCAATGCACTTACAAGAATGATCACATTTTATATTGCACATAAAACCCGATAGAGTAAAATATTAGGACTTAAAAACACTGTAAATGTGCCGTACGCAGCAAAAGTAAAATAGATTTTTTTTAAAACTGTCAAACACACTGCAAGCTTTAGTGAATTATAATTCTGTTAATATGTTCATTATTGAATAATAAGCCCATCTGGACAGTTTGGGAAGAGAATATAAACATGTAAGGTGCTGACGGATAGTTGTGGGGAAGGATCCATCCTGAGTTGATTCCGATGTGTTTCAAGCAATAAAGCATCGAGTTTCATGCCTAAAAAGGTGAGACACACCAGTATGGAGTACACAGTGCAGGTAAGGGAAATGATGAGTTGTGGGATCCACCAGAGGGGTGGGGGATATATTCTGCAGAGTCTAATCCTAGCAACATTTGCACATGTATCCTGACCACCCGTTTAAGTATTCTAGTGGGTAACTCTCTCGACCTTCATGCTGACGGCCTGATTTCAAACGGCTTTGGCAATACAAGCACATTTTTTTAAAAAACGACCTACAAGGAAGCACATGGATTTCCCGGATCTGAGATCCAGGTAGACATGTATTTGCCGGATCCCAAACCCAAGCAAATCCATCCCAATGACCAGAGCTGGAAATACAGAGAACCCTGACATGCCACTATCTAAGCTCCTGAGAACCGAATAGCCATGCAGATCTTAAACAAGTCCAAATAACATTGAGTGTGAAGACTCATACATGGTGCTTTTGCTTGCCATTCAACTGAACAGATTGACAGATTCCATTTTTCTGATTGTACATTTCTGAAAATGGTACAGAAATTAAATTCCTAACTTAAATGATTACAATAGCAAACAGTAAGTGTTTCTTCATGAAAATCATCTTCATGCACTGATATAGTGGCACTGGGATCCAACCTTGGGGAAAGGAGCAGATGGCACCAAAATGCATCTAGCTTGACATTTTACTTTGCTTATAATGCAGTTGAATAACTAGCATCACTGTCCCCTAATTAAATGAGGTTCACATCTGCAGGTTATGGAGACTGTAATCTTGTACATTGATATTTAAATATATTATCATTTAGCTAACAGCTTGATGATTTCTTTCTAAGAGTGTGTTGCTAAATGATTTGCCTTTGTAAACTGTAATTTGTGTTTATTCCTTTGATTCTCTTGTTTGACAAAATCTGCTAGATTGACTATCCACTTTCTTAGATATCTTGATATCATCTTAATTTGATACTTGGTGGGTATTCCTAATTCATACGTTTTAAAACTTTGTTGCAGAGTACGTGCCCGTATGCATCGTTGAAGCACCCATTGAATTTGTAGCATCCACAGTTCAGAGTATTCGTTTACCCTGGGAAAGAGGTTACATTTCTCACATCCATGGCAGCGAAGCATATCTTTCTCCAGCAGCAGGTCACCCATAGTATTCTCTGGGAGTGGATAGGGAGGAAAGCTTGCCTCTGCCTTAGAACACGCAATATTCACCTCAATGGTGGAGGGTTTTGAAGAGGACTGCATGTTGTCCAATGAAAACACCCCTCAAAATAAAAAACACTGACATGGCTGAAGTGGAAACATATTTCATGGGTTGTGGCCATTATGTTGGTAATCTCTGTGGCTTTCATGAGGAAGTCCCATACTTTTCCTTTCACGAATTGTACAAACAGTACAGACACTACTCATTATGTTATTGCACAATCAATGTTAATACTATTGTGCCTATTGTACATCACAAAAACATCGCCATTGAAGACTGTCAGATTTGCTGCTATGTGCGCCTTCTCCATTTCAAAGAATGACAGGGTTGCTCGCTGTTATTTATTTTTTATTTGTGAAATAACAATTTATGATGCAGTGGCAGTTAGTCAGCCATTGTATAGTACCTTGAACTAGCCTTAAATGCAGTGATGCACACATAGTTTTTTTTTTTATTCCATTGACTAAGTGACCTCATGCTCATCATCACAATTTGGAGAACTGCAGCATCCACAGGACAACTCCAAGAATCCAGCTCATTGGTCAGAAAGACAACCTGGAGCAGTTTAGGGAGAATCTGCTACAGATCAAGAAATAAGAATATAAAATCATCAAATGGTGATTCCTGTGGTCAGGAAAGACATCAGGGAACCCATACTTAACTTATGTTATCCAATTCTTTGTAAAACTGGACTGGGAAGATTAGGACTGTATCTTCCACAATCCACATCCTTTCCTACTCAAGAGAAATATTTGCAAGACTGGAATGACATATTTGCTCCCTTTGGCCAAGCAAGTCTACGTGGAGGACTGGCAGACCAAGCAGTATTGCCGCCTAACCCCCACAGTGAGTGCACCATCATGACAAATCCACATCCCTGCCCAGATTATCACTCAGATGGCAGAAGGAAGTGTATCCATTCCTGTAGTGCAACCATTAGGGAATCCTTATCACAAAGCCACAGGCAGGAGAGGGGTTTCTTCAGTTCCCTACATGTCAAGTGGAAAAATACACATCAAGCGCCAAGCGTCAGGAGCTTCCAGCAGCAGGCTTTCAGAGAATGCCACAGCTGCCACTTATCTATTAGAGAAAACATTCTGGACCTTAATTTAAAATGTCAGCATTAATCCTAAAGACATCTTCCACAGGTCACAAGTCTTCACAGTCTCCCTTCAACTGAGCATGCTCAGAACTGTCATGCAAATGCTCTAGCCAATAAGAGTGCATTAATTCAAGCAATGGCCTATATAAGAGGGCTTCCTTACACATTAGTGGATGGGAGTGTTGGAGCTGGAACGCGGGTGTTTGGAGTTGGAGAAAGAGCATCAGAGTAGGCTGATGGCAAGAACAGAAGGCGCTCTAGTAAGACAAAGGCGGATGTACATATATTTCCAAATAGGAGGTTGTATGCAATACAGAGAAAGAATGTGTTTGTGAGTAAGGAGGTAGAGCAGAGGAATAATAGAACAAATGACATGGTTGGAGAGAGTGCCAAAGAAGACAAAAATGAGGGAGATCTAGTGGAGATTGACATTTGCCGAGAGGAGCACAAAGGTGAGTAGTGGTTACAGTGCCTACACACAGCTACAACACAAGAGTGAGGGAAATGATAAATGAAATCAGGCACAGTTAAGATATATACCCTCCTTCACCTTTTGTGGTAACATGGTCCAATGGAAGGTTATACTCCCAAAAGGGTTGTGAATGTGATCCAGGAGCAACCCAAAGAGCAAAGATGATGGTTCAAAATAAAGGGAATGTCCAATCAAGTTTCTAAACAAATATATATATATATATATATATATATATATATATATATATATATATATATAACACACCATCTGCACAGGTAACTATATATATATATATATATATATATATATATATATATATATATATCACACCATCTATATATAACACACCATCTGCACAGGTAACAACATAGAAAAACACTATACAAAACACACTTCAGGGGAACGAACAAAGCATGTGCAAAGATAGAATGTTTTATGTATTGATTCATTGGGTATTTATAATGCACCTATACAGCACACTGTGTTTCAAGGCACAACTCTGAAAGAGGCAGCACTTTGATTAGTGAATCAGCGGTGAAAGGTAAGTAAAAACTGCAATGTTCTTATAAATGATAAGTCCTTGAGTGCTGAAGGGATTAAAGTGACCTAACCAGTCCCTAGGACCCAAAGTCATAATACCAATAGTTAAGTGACTTTGAACCAGGCTTCTATTCACTGTTTGTGCAGATTTGAATAATGCTCAAATGAATCAGTCATGTTTGTCCAAAATGTGAGCAGGTGTTGAGCCTGGGTTGAGCTGACGTTTGATGTGGTTCGAAGAAGTGCAGATCATGAGCGCCACCAGGGTGGCCTTGACAAAGCAAAGATTCAGGTGACTGGATGCACAGTTGGAGATGGGCAGCCCAATGTGGCTGCGAGTGTCGCAATTCAATGTGTCAACCAGGGTCAGTTTGACTGCTGATGAAGATTGGTGGCTTGTAGGGTGGCTCAAAGTGGCTTCAACAAAATGTGGATCCTAAGGGCCACTACGGGTTTGATGGTGAAGATGCTGGTGACTAGATGTGCAGTTTCAAAGGTAACAGTTTGACGGGTCTACTAGGGTCTGGCTGCCTGTTGATGAATTTCAGCAAAGAAAATGCTAGTGGTTTGAAAGGCATTTCGAGGACAGTGGGTACAATGAACAACTTTAGGCTCGACCCAGGGCTCATCTGGTGCATAGCAATGGTGAACAGGTTCGAGGGTATTGAACAGTGGCTTGCCGATTGGTTGAGTGCCAAAGGCAGATCTGGAGGGTCTGTTTGATATAAAAGGGATTGATCAGCTCGAAACACGGCTCACAACAGCTGAAATGTGAAAACTGAGGGACCCTCGCTGCCTTGACTCTCAGGATGCTCTCAGTCCCATTACAGGGACTAAATGGTAGTTTTAACCTTGGCTTTGGGCTCCTACCAAAAGAGAGGCTGGCTCACACTTTCAGGTGTCCTTCAACATGGTGAGATCATGGTTTTCAATGGGGCTGCCGATATGCAAATCTTGCTCTAGCAGGAGGTCACCCCCAGAGTGCTATGGGAATGAGTAAGCAGCAGAGCTTGCCTCAGCCTTGGACACTCAGTCTTCACGTCCAGCGGAGGGCTTTCCGAGAGTCACCTCTCCCCACATAGGTCTACTGAATTCTTCCTTAGGTGTTCGTTGCAAAGAAAACCAAAGAAAGAGTGGGACAGCCTTCCTTTTAAAGGTGGAGTTCCTCAGGTGATTGGATGAAAGCAATCCTGCTTCCAGAGACCCGATCCTTCCTCTTGAGACAAGTGATCTTTGCCTTCTGACATCAGAACCAAAGAGCCAAGAGGGGACAGGAAGGACTGACAGAGATAGCGAGAAACAAGATTGTGAGATTCCTCCTCCAGCTGGTCTGAGCTCCCTCTGTCTACACTAACACTGCCCCCTTCCCATTTAAATACCATCAAAAGCCCTTTTGGTATGCAGCACCCTGTGTCAAGGGTGCGCTGTTTGATTCCTGTTCCCAGGATAGCTTACTGTGTAGTAGCTGGCTCGCGGTAGAGGTCTTTACCTGCCTTCACAAAGGATCTAAGAGAAGCAAACTCAAAGGCTGCAGTCTTGCTGGGAACAGCAGAGACATCCTGTGAAGGGGGAATACGCATAATACTTCCAAAGTTAATTTAGGCTCACAGGGCTTTCAAATGTGTGATATCAAACTAGACTCACAGGGCTTACAAATATGTGATATCAAACTGATGTAGCTTGGATGATTATGAAAGATGCTAGCCAAATTCTGCAAACCCAAGTATGGCTTATATTTTGGCTTATATTTAAAGTTTAACATGGCACCAGGTAAGCAAGTCTCATGGGTGTGTAGTTTATGACACGGGGGTGCGTATCAGGTTATGGCTCTCACAGCAGCTGTCTATCAGGTACCTGTGTCCAATGAAACTGACTTTGGAGGAATCCCACATGAGAAAAGTTAACCTCTCACAAGACCATCCAGCCACAGGTAGTGGCGTTAAGGGAACTGGTGTGCCTCTCCGGTCATGTAAGTGCCTAGTCAAGACTGAACTGAGTGCACGGTTGCCATTTTCTAAATCGAATCAGAGATTGTAAAAATGACCTGACAAGTTGTCAGATGTCCCATTCACATCTAAGTGACCATCGAGTCTGTCAGGAGCCAAGCCCAGTAGGGAACTCATGTGGCCTGGGTAAACAACCAACTCCTGGCTGTGTCCTGCCCCAGAATTCTTGGGCTACTTGTCTTTGAACTGTTCATAGATGTTACATTGCACATGTTTCTGGATTTGGAAGCGTCCAGGGCTTTTGCCCTGTGTTTGTTCCACTTTTCTTTTATGTGGCTCTGGACCTCCACTCTGCACCTGCTCCTCTGTATGCCCTAACAGAGTCACTTCGGATGGACAGATTCTCTGTACCACACAAAAGTCAGCCTGACCTGGGACTGTAGCAGAATTCTACTCACTAATTTCTGTCAGGCTGTTCAGATCTGAAACTTCCATGTCCATCATTTCTGACGCGAGTAAGCAACTCTGAGATCACTGACACTGATACTAACTTCATGGTCACCTCAGTGCCGCTGAGACCTCTCTTGCAACAGGTGCCACAGAGTACTTTAGACATGGAATAGGAGTTACCAGTGAGACCAGTTTCTCAAATTCCAAATTGAAGAAATTCCCCTGTTTTTGGAACAGGCCAAGGTGTTTGCTCTGTGCCTGTTCCCTTTGTTGGATTGGATCAGTTTATCCACCCACTACCGGCACACTGGTCTGCCTCAACAGACCTGCCAGAGTGCAGCAGTTCTTCCATTCTTGACAAAAGTCAGCATGAGCTGAGACTCAGCTGAAGACAAATTACTCAGTCCTGACTCGCCCTTCTTGGCCTGAAACTACCCCATCCATCTCAGGGTCCCTTTCTATGCCAGTAAGAAACCATGAGTTCACTGAAGTTGGTGTGAACAAAATAGTCAACACAACAGTCAACCCATCGCACTGAGCCCTCTCTCACAAAACTAGGCACCTCTGGGGAACTCAGGCTTGGATGGGGAGCTTCTGGGGAGACTGGCTCTTTTGCCACCTGGCTGATGAAGTCTCAGGAATGCAGCCCTCAAGCACTCCCTGCTTAGCTGATCTCAGAGATGTTGGTCCTGTAACAACTGTAAATACACCTTGGTCAGGGAGGTCATTAGCAAACAGAAAACCTACTGGAATGAATTCCTTGAATGCAACATTGAGCAGGCAGGTTTTTCTAGGGACAGTAACTCGACCCATTAAACCCTCTTACCTGTTGATTTGGTCTTGAAGTGAAGTGCCCTTCTTTCACCAGTTGCATGATAGCTGTGACACTAACAGCAGTGCCACATGAGGTAGAAGATGTTTTATATCAGGGATCAGGGTAATCAAATCCTGAGCCACTCCCTGGACAAGTGAGATTTCATCTGTTAACATGCCCACATCGACTGTAACCTCCTTTTCCAGGGGATAGGCAATCACAATGGCCTGTTTCGGTTTCCCCTTCCAGGCAGAACACCGAGTCAAATGTTCACACCGAAAAATAAAAACCACCTGCTTGTTTAGGACTTGGGGCCTCAATGTTATAAGTTCACATACTCTGATTTCTGGTGGGAGGTGACCTTCCACGGGTCTGGGATCTACCTCTGGTCTTTTTGGGGGCCTTTCTTCGATGAGGGGTTAGAGACAGCCTGGCTGGGGGTAATACTTATTAATCAATGAACAGCTGAGCTGGGCTCACAGGCTGACACATGTGTGATATCAAATTTAAGTGGCTTGATAATTATGAGAGATGCTAGCCACCATACCTCAAACTCAGGTATGGATTATATTTAACGTTTAATGTGCCACTATGATAGCAGTTTGCATTAGCTATTTAGTTTTTGGAACAACAATGCATGTCTTAAAAGTAGCCCATGGCCCTCACAGCAGCTGCCAAATGGGCGCCTGTGTCAACTGAAACTGCTCTGTGTTATAACTCCTCATAAAGGATGGCTGCATCCAAGATCAAGAACCCTTCCTGTTTTCTTGGAGGGTGATTTTATTAGTTACTCCAGCTAGTTTCGTTGTTGCTCTTTTTTTGTTAAGCTGTGTGGTCTATCTGCATTTAAGAGAGAGAAATGCATGCATGCAGTATATATTTTAAAGTACAAATACACATGTTTTGGAACATACTCATATTCTAAATCTGTTTACATATGTGTTACATAATGCCTGTGACTCTGACTGGTTTTTTGGACTTTATGGAGCTGAAATTACAAGAACGCACCAACTAGACAAATTACTGATTGTGACAATTGCATTTAAGTGTGCAACTCTTTATATTTCACAGAATTGCCATTTTCTCAGTGTCATTCCTTTATCTCACACTTTTGAGTTATAATAATCTATTGCCCTTCACATCTTTTATTGTTACTCCATTGTGATTGCTTTTACTGCATCCAATCAGGCACACAAAATGTATTGAATATTAAAAGAAACAGTAACACACAATTAAATTAAGAATCAAAATGAATAATCACCATACAAAATAAGAACATAGTTTCATTAATAATACATATATAGTTACCAGGTACCATATATATTGATCAGAAGTGAAAATCAAGGTTAATAAAAACATACACAATATTATTGAAGGCAACATTGCATATGGTATCAAAATTAAATTATTAATAAAATGAATAAGGAACATACAACAAATCACAACAGAAAGTAATAGAATACAAACAATACACAGCAAACATAATTTAATCAGGAGTATTCATCAGGAATAATAGAAAATACATACAAACTTAAAAAAACAAAAATAGAAATAAACATGACAAAAAATATGGACAACTTTTTTTTAAACCAAACTAATAATCATGAATACAAATATAACATTTATTGAAAATGGCATTATTAGTTAAAATTAAGGATCAATATCATTATGAAAACAGGTAACTATGAGTCATAAAACAATACAGAGTGTGTCATGAAACATTGAGTCATAAATAATACAGAGTACATTATGAATATTAAATACAATCAATATTAAAATGAATAAAACATTAAAAAATAATGCCACTAAATATGACAGTAAACAACACACAATATGAACTTTTATTTTTAACTAAGGCATAGATGTTCATTGAAAATAGTATATATACATCTGGAACACGTTACACATTTAAGATTAGAAGTCAATGGCTTATATTTTATTCCTTTTAAATACTAAATACACCCCAAATATGTTTATCACTATTTAATTCATAGTTCAATTATTGTACTTCTTCTAATGCTGTTTATACAGTGGTGTACTTTCGTCTCAACCCCCTCAGTCAACCCCCATCCCAAATCAAGAAAACAATATTCTGATATATCCTGCTAGCACTTTCAACAAACAACATGGCGCTTTGGGGGACTGAAAAAGCATTCTCTGTTCTGTATTCTCTGTAATCACATAGAACACAATATTTCAGATCAAGAGTCACGCAGACATGGGTTACTTGCTTTGGATGGAAAGAAGGTTTTACATAAATATAAGTGTTTTCAGGTTTTTTTGGGAAGATAGACAGAGACTCAATTTGCCTTAAGTTCAATGGCAGTTAGTTCCAACACTGAGGGCCCGTGGAGAAAAAGTGTCTGCCCCTCCAGGTTCCGGTCCTGGAGAAGGGAACCGCCAAAGGATCTTGTCCCATAGATTGCACGGATCAGTTGGGGCGGTGAATTACAATTTTAGATGACAAATGAGCTGGAGCCAGGCCATGAATGCATTTGAAAACCGTGCACAGGATATCAAACAAAATCCTCTGATGCATTGAAAGCCAGCGGAGGCTTTTTCGGAACTGCGAGATAGCTGATTTCATGGGCAATGTCAAAATAGGTCTCATGGCAAAATTCTGAGGAAACTGCAATCTCTGCAGCTGGAATCTAGGTATAACCATCAGAAGTGCATTACAATAGTCCATATTAGAATTTGTGAGTGTGCCATCAACAGTGGGTGGTCCTTCTCAGAAATGTGAGTAAGTAAAGGCTTATGAAGTTTAAGTTGATAATATATAGACTTGACAGTCTGGTTGATATGCACGTTGCACCTCACACTGGACTGCCATATGCAGCTGAGATTTTTTACTGACTAGGTGAATTTAGTGGGGATACCAAATAGGGTTGAGCAAGGGACAGAGTGCAAAACATTTGCTAGCTTCTTTTTTGAGACAAAAACAAAAATCTCTGATTATTATGGATTCAGTTGGAGCTTGTTTGCCAGCATTCGGCTTTGAATGTTGAACTACACATGTTAAAACGTGCTCCATTGCTTCCAGTGGTTGCTTTAGCCAGGCATAGATCTGAGTGTCATCAGCATATGAGCGATAGCATAAATCAAACTAGGAAATGATGTTAAGCAATGTGTGGATGTAGGCATTAAACAACTGCAGAGACAAAGAGGAGCCCTCGGTCACTCCCCAAGTAAAGGGTAATGAATCAGACAGTTATGGACCTGCTTTGACATGCTGGAGGTGGTCTGTCAGCAAAGAGGTAACCCATTTGAGTGCATCATTAAATACCTGTGCCAGTAGCGATAATCTAAGCGATAATCTAAGAATCTCGAAATCGACTGTGTTGAAGGCTGCCACCAAGTCTAGCATGACAAGCATGCTAATATCATTGTTGTCGACAAACTGGAGCAGGTCAGCCCAAATGGCTTTTAGCGGCGTCTCAGGGCCGTGGCCTGGCCTAAATCCTGACTGGTATAAATTCAGGACGTTGTGCTCTTCCAGAAAATTCTGTAGCTGTGTGCTCACACATTTTCAACTATTTTTACAGGCCACAGAAGAACAGCACTAGGGCGATAGTTGGACAATATCCTATAGTGCAATGTTGTTTTATTTAGAAGAGGCGTAAGGTAGGATGTTTTCAATTCTGATGGCACACAGCCTTGGGTTAAGGAGGCATTTACCAGAGCCTGAATAATCTCACTGAGAGCATGTGCATGATGTTTGGCAATGATTTCATTGGATTGTGGAGCAACAGATTGAGCTTCAATATTGGTCCTGATCAGATCAAGAAAGCGTTGAATGTATTAACCTTTTCTTGTGATGCCGGTAGGCTAGCATTGGTACAAGTGGGAGTAGTACAATTTCTTTCTTATATGTCTTCAAGGCAGATTTATCTTACCGGTGATCAGTTATTTCTCTGGTCTTAAGCCATCTTTGTTCCTTCTTTTTGTAAACACCCTTAAGAATGTTCAGTTTGTCACTATACCATTGCCTTTTTCTCTAAGGCAGTTTTTAAGCAGTTTTATCGGGAGCAATGATGTCATCAGTGGCTTGCAGCTGTGACATCAGTTTAGTGTATAGTGCTGTATAGGTCATATCAGCTTGTGTTGCAGTCAGACCACCTAATAGTAGATGCAATCAAGGTCCTTTTTTGGCAGGGTGTACCGTTTATAGCCACAGTAAAGCACACCATGAAGTGGTTAGACCAACTAACTGGCACCAACTAACTGGCATACGTTCATGATGGCAAAATTGTATGCCTCTGAAAAGTATAGAATCCAGGCAGTGGCCACCCATATGAGTCAGGAGGTTAAATAATAATTGAAGATCATGTGACTGCAGAATACAGATAAGATGTCTGCAATCTATTTCTTCGGAATCATTACACCATATGTTTAGATCACCTAAGATGATCAGCTTCAAATGGCAGAGTGCTTCTGTGCCCAAATAGGTGTCAAAGGTATCTAAGAAAAAACTGACTGGGACTGGGGGTCTATAAATTGATGAGCAGGTGCAACTGGATCTAGGTCACGTGGCCTAAGCATCACCCACCTGCCAATCACCTTAAACTGTTAGTGCCTTCCTGGTTTGCCACTCTTTTTATCCCAACCTAAGCAGCCCACCAGCCTCTTTTCCTTTGCAGTTGGTGAGCAGGTGCAAGTGGCTTTAGGTCACCTGACCTAATCAACACCCACATTCTTAGCCAAGCCTCTTCCTTTCTGCTCTTAACTCTTCGATAAAGGGTGTCTCTCACCCGGGCATCTGAAACAAAGGACAGAACAAGAAAAGGACAATTCCTGTTTGGGCCTGTTTGGACCAGGAGGACCCAGGGTCCGAACCCCTGCTCAGACAACAGATAAGCATGTGACAACATTTGTTTTCTCCATCTGTCCCCACAGGTCATCTCCACCATCATCAGGCAATGCTAATGTCAACTTCTCCGGTGCTGGGAAAGGTGGCACAGTAAGCTGTGCATTTGTAAACGTTTATTCTCACACTGTAGTGAATGTGTGCACCCATCAACCTTCTGCAACTGATTAGGTAAGTTGAATCTGGGTTTGTTTTATTGTGCTGTTCTCAAAAACCTAGCATTTTTGTTCCTGTTCTAGAAAAGTAGAATCTGGGTGTGTTGTATTGTGCTGTGCTCAAAAACTTGCCAGTTTTCCTTGCTTCTGGGAAATTTGAATCTGGTTGTGTTGTTTTGTGTTGTGCTCAAAAACGTAGCATCTGTTCACTCTTCGGAAAGTCAAATAAGGGTGTTTTCACAATCTGGTAACTGTGGCATTGTTGCCGGTTATATCTAGGCTCCCACCTATACCCCCCCCCCACAAGGTGTGCCGTTCATTGTTGTGAGGTACTTGGTCCGCTCCTGTATCCTCCTTTGTTGTGACACCGGAACCGCTCCTCCTCCTCCACCTATGCATTCTGAGTTGTGTGCCACAGGGCTGTGCATCCCTCTATCTTCTCTCTTCCTGTTCTCCTCCACCTACGTCCTTCTCACCCCCTATGGTGCTCTCTGTCTCTCCCATCTTCTCTAACTGCTATTCTATCTCTTAACATATCCCTCTAACTAAGTCGGAATGGAAGAAGTTCAAGAAGGGCACCATGGCTCCAACCCAGGCCTCCCTATCATTGATACCTACACCAGTGCTTCCTCCAGACATACTCTGACTGACATCTTCTTTGTCATCCACTCTCCAGACCTATGGACCCTTCAAATGGTCTCTGTTCTCTCTCCTTTCTCCTCCTTGCCCATTAACAGTGGCACTAGGTGGGAGGTCCTCTTGGCCCCCTACTACTCCTCCAAGACCATCATTAATGTCTATCTGAACAGCACCATCTTGGTTCAGGGTCCGCAGATCAATCTTTTCCTTTTTGATAGGTGTTTCCCATGTATTATCAACTTCCTCCCTTCTCATGCTACTCCTTCCGCCACCTCTCTGGCACCCTCATCTTCCTCCTCTGCCCACCCTTTGTCCCCCTACCACCTCCAGAGGGTGTACATCAAACCTGTATGCACTCCACAGAAGTCTTTCAAATGTGGCAACCTGCTCCACATCGCTACTCTCAACTCTCGTTCTGCTGTCAAACACTCCTCTGCCATCTGTCACCTCCTTGAAGAACTCGACCTAGATAACCTTGCTCAAACCGAGACATGGTTTATGGAAAGTTCTCTCACACATTTTAACACTCTCCTTCCTGTGGGCTACAAGATCCTCTCTGAACCCAGAACCAACCGTCCTGCAGGTGGAGTAGCCCTGATTTTTCCAGAGTGTGTCCAGACCTCTGTCATCCATAATTTTAAGGGGTGAATACAATGGCATTTATCCCCCCAGTTTCCCCCAGTTTGTGTGTCTCTCTGGAGTTTGCAGCATGTGCACTGTGACACGTGCAAACTTCAGACTCTGAAGTTTGCATGCAGTTCAGCAGCAGCGGGTATTTGATTCTTGTTACAACAACAAGAAGAACTGTGCATTCCCCCTCCACCCACCTGCGCATTTGACTGTCACATGCCCATGCCGGACCTGGGGAACAACATACTGCACATGCCAGCCCCTGCGACTCGAGTGCACAGTGCACTGCTGCGCAGCCTCCTCCCTTCTATAAGAAGCCACTAGCCCAGCAGGTAGTGACGTGTGATCAACCCTGAGACTGTGACTAGACTGCTCTTGCAATGCTGTCACGCCGACTCGACCTCCTGAGAGGACTCAACGAGACCTCACTAGTTACTCAGGTAAGTCAAAGTGGCCCATCTGAGAGCAGGCCAGGCCGCTGCACTGGCGGGGCGCATCAGGTTGGAATGGGGAGGTGGGAGCCTGGGAGGAGTGCTAAGCGGTTTGCCTGGGAAAGAGTGTTGGAGCAAGTGCGTAATTAAGCAGGGTGTATGTTACTTAGTCTGTTAGTTTTTGTTTTAGGAATATATGGCATTACGACTGTGTGAGCGTGTCAATTAGTGTTCGTAAAGAGTTGTTTTACCCTGCACGCTTTTGTTTCGTGGCTGTTTGTGTTGAATATATCCTCACCTAGCACTAAAACAACAGAGATGTTTAGCTATTACTAGTTAACGGTGGCTGGCCTGTAACTTTTATTTGCAAGTAGCAGCTTATTATGCGTCTCGATCTGCTCCTTCTCTGGAGAAACTTTATTCAAATCATTATTGAGCACTCGTACTAGAATAAAAACACACGTGTAAAGTCATTATGCATGCAGTTGCTCAATACGCAGTCTTACAAAATGCTTGCATGATTTAGTGACAAAACATAAAATCATTCCCAGTATGCTAAAGTAGGTGTTGTTGTGACCACAGGGGCTCCATTTCCTTAAAGGGACATCACCACAGGTATGATGACCTGAAGGTAGACTGTGGGTTAAGATCTGCTTTCTGCCAGTGGTGGAAGTGTACTAAAAGTAGTCGTGGAACTCTGACACCTGCACCCCCCATACAAACCCCATACCTGGGTCACGCCTTTCCTCCATCCCACCCCCCACCACTTGTCAAGCCTGGAAGAAAATGCATGTTAAACAACCCAATTACCTTTATTCATTGTGCGCCCCGCCCCCATTATGCTGCTTTATGCACTCTCCCCTTTCTAATCACCCACCATTCGCACCTTTTTAAGGGGCATGCTAATGATTATAACCACTCCTCCCAGCTACCCATTAATTGCACTTGCAGCCATGCCAACGATGCATTTAAGCTGCTTAAATTCAAAGTAACAATTCCTATGTGTGGGAGCAGGACTATGATGGGGGGCTTGGGAATTGGACCGAGGAACAGATTTCAACGTATTCCTACACTTATATTTAAAAACTAAATAATTCCGGCACGGTTTCTTTTAAAAAAATTATAGTAATTGTCAAACTTAATTAGAAAGAGAAGCACCGCCCCCACTGTTTTCTGCCAATGGCTAACTGTGAATGGTGAGGTTGGACAACAATGGCGACGACAAAAGTCTGTAGTATGGCTCGTGGATTGTGCAACGTCATGGTTTAGTTTGGTGCCAGTAGGCCATGGTACATGCTTGTTCCACGTCACGTAGGCGGCGTCAGGATGTTGCCGTTATGAGGGTTGATTACAGGGAGAGTCTTGCACCATGCAGTGTCCAGGCAACCGGGCAACTCCTGCTTGAAAAGACACATTTTCAGTTGTTTTCTAGCAAAACGTGCTGCTCTCAGAGTCCTATTTTCACAGATACTATTCAACGGAACAATGGCTTAATCAATCACAAATGGTAGCCATACCTGCACCAATAGCTGAGGATTTTCCACCAACTCAGCCTCCTGTAGGTGGGACGAGCTATGCACAGGCCATGAAAGCCTTTTGATCTGGGAAGTGGTAACAGTTTTAGGTGAACTGAGCCTTCTGAAGTGAGACGCCAAATAAAAGGATTTTGTACTCTGAACTGCTTTTCTTTTTCTTAATTTTCTTCTGTTTTCTTTTCTTCTTTTCTCTTGTTTTATACAGTGATGATATATGTGATTTAATAAATACTGCTATTTTAATTTTGTGAAAAGTGGAGTTCTTTGACTAAAACACAATAAATAAATAAAAAAGCAAAGTCCCAAGGTGTCCCCTGCCCCCCCCCCAGATTCTATGGGTCTCCTACGCCCCTGTATGCAGGCCTACTCCTCCTTTGAATGCTTGGTCTGCAGGCTCTCTATCTCGTCTGTCCTCTCTCTAACTGTGGCCACCATCTACAGGCCACCTAGCCAGGTCCCCCTCTTCCTCTCTGAATGGGCCGACCGATCCTCTTATTTTGTTGCCTCTAATTCTCCTCCTCAGAGATCTCAACATCCACCTGGATGCTTCTAATGCCTCCAATTGGCTTTTCCACAACCTCTGCAACACTCTCTCTCTTTCCATTCTGACCTCTGACCTGATACAATCTGCCATGCATACTTTGGATGTCCACCTCAGAAGACATCCTCCTCTCTAACCCTCTTATGTCTCCTCTCCCTTGGACTGACCACTCTCTACTCTCCTCTCATTTGAAACTCTCTATACCTCGGTCAAAGACCCCCCCACAGCACTGTCAGCTACATTCTCTGTCATTCGTCCCATGAAGAGTGTGTCAATGGATGCCTTTGCCTCTACTTTCTGTGCTCCTCCTACTCCTATGGCTGACTCACACCATGACACAGTCTTTTCTAATTTACATCTTTCTATTTCCAATACACTGGACATCCTTGCCCCAATCATGAGAATCTGGCTGAAGCCTGCCTCCGAGAGTGAACTCTTGGTATAATTCCAACCTCACCGTCCTGAAATGCAAGTGCAGGGTGGCTGAGAGGAAGTGGAAGGCTTCAGGCATATCCTCTAACAAACTTGCCTGCCACCTGCTCCAAAGGCAATACAGACACTCTGGGGCTCATTCCGAGGTTGGTGGTAGTCATGGTGCTATTTGCGCCATGACTGCCACCAATAATGGGTCCCGCACCGGTCTAGTTCAATGGGGATGGGGAGTGTGCAAATAACGGGCTGGCATATGTCAAGCCCTTTATTTGCACCCTGGTCCCTTAACGGGTCCCGTCCACAACCCAGGTCAGACCAGGCGTTAAAGGTGGGACCCACTAAGGGACCTCGTAGTAGGGTGGAAAGGGATTACTGGCACCGGTCTCCTTACCGGTGCCGGTGTCCCTTACCGCCCAACTTGGAATATGGCCCTCTGTCTTGTCCAAGAAGAGAGCACACATTCAAGCCTGTGTCTAAGCGGCCTCTAACAGCATGGCCAATCTCTTTAAAATCTGCAATCATGTTGCAGTCTCTACCTCTCTTGTTCCCTCCCAATCCCTCTGTACGGCTCTGTTCTATCAATTCTCGGCTAAAACTCAGGACATACTGTCCTCTATCTCCTGTTTCTCTACCTCTTCCTCGCTCGGTCCCCCTTTGGCCTTCTCCCCCTCTCCTCCATTCTCTCTGACAACACCTGACGAGGTTTCTAGAGAAGTTCAATCTATGAACGTGTTGTCCAAACAGGTGCTCCCCTGCTCCTGCAGAACTATCAAGGGCCATATTGACACTGTTGCTCCAGCCTTGGCCAATTTCTGTAATCACTCTTTTACCACTGGAACTTTCCCCTCTCCCCTTATGCATTCCCTTATGCACCCCCTCCTCAAGAAGTAGTCTGCGATCCTACCTACCTGGCAAACTATCACCCAATCTCCATCACCCCTTTCCTGGGCACGCTCTTGGAAAAGCTGGCCACCTCCCAAAGTACTCCCCACACGGAATATGTTGGTTGTCTCCATGACCATCAGTCTGGCTTCTGAGCTACCAGACGCACAGAAACTGCTCTCCTGAACACCCATGAACATTTGCTCTCTAACCTTGATTCCAGCATTCCTTCTGTCCTCACCCTCCTTGATCTTTCCTCTGCTTTTGACATGGTCAACCATGCCATCCTGATCAATCAACTTGGCATCATGGATCAGGCCCTGGAGTGGCTGACCTTGTTACAATACGACCGCCATTCCCAGTTCCAACTTGGTCCTTCTCTCTGTCACCTCCCTCTCTCCCTGTGGCATTCTCCAGGGCTTTATCCTCTCACCCTGGTTTTTCAACCTCTACCTGGCCCCTTTGGCCCACCTGATCTCTACCTAAATTTCATTGTTATGTGGACGACACTCACCTTTCCTTCAGGCTCCCCTCAACCCCCTCTCTGGCTCATTAATGAGTGTCTATCCATGATTCAGGATTGGTGCACCTCCAACGATCTTTGCCTTAATGGCAGTAAGACGGAGCTCCTTCTCATTGGACCCCTGCTTTCCCTCTCTCGCTATGGCCGCCTGCCTTGGGCCCTCTTCCTTCACCTTCCTGTGAAGCAAAAAACCTTGGTGTCATCTTCAAATCCACTCTCTCTTTCTTCACACTTTCTCTCCTCACATCTCGGATATCGCCAAGAAGTCCCACTAAGAGCTGTGCCTCTTAATGGGACTCTTCTCTTTCCCACTTTCCCACAGAAGCTCACTGTCTCCAGAGGACAGGTTCTCTCTAGGCTGGACTACTGCAACAGTCTCTTTCTAAATCTGCCTTCCTCTGCTCTCCCCACTCTGTAGCTAATCCAGAACAGGAATGAGAGACTTATCCTTGGCCTCAAGCCCAGGGAGCATATCTCTGCAGCTCTGAAATCCACTGGCTCCTGGTGGCTGGAGGGATCATGTCCAAGACCCTTTGCATTGTCCACAAGGCTTTTTGGGTCCGGGTCCCGCACTACACCCAACACTCTCTTCCAAAATACCTTCCTTCTCGAGCCCTTTGCTCAGCAACCTCCAACTCTCTAAGGATTAGACATTTCTCTAGGCACAGAATGGGGGTGGATCTCTCTCCTCTGCATGTGCCTCCCTCTGAAATGGCCTCCTGCCCCTGTCAAAAAATTGAGCCAAACCACCGGAAGTTCCAGAAGGAGTACAAAACTTTCCCCTTCTCCTCTGCTTTCTCTCTCTCCCTACCATTCTCACCTACCTGACCTACCTGTCTGCTGTACCAACTGCTTGCTTTGCTACCTGCAGCGTCTCACTGTGTGCCAGGCTCTTTTTTAATCAGTCAACCTTGCATTGCCTCTGGGCCTACCATGCAGTTAGGGGTTGTAACTGTAACCCTACAGTCCCTTGTTCTCCTTGCGAACCCAGAACCGTGCTGCCACGGCTGTCCTTACTCAGAGCATTGCTGCCCTGTATTCCCCTCCCCTCTCTCTTGCACCCACCTCCTTTTCCCCTTGCACTTCTCATTCTACCACTTGCACAATCTGAATGACTTGTGTACAGGTGCAGTGTAAATGACTTATATCATATCATATATAATATAGAATCAACTGGCAGGATTCATTGGGGGTCAGATGATAAGTACAAGCCAGTATCTTGGATTTTGTGTACCAGTTCAAGGAATGATAGTTTAGCAGCTCAAGTGTGGTTTTTGCCAAAAAAGCAACCACCCTCCTTTCTGTATCTCCCTATTGAGCAATTTAATCCGAAAGTGGTCTGGTACTAAAAGTACTGGTGGAGGTAAACCATGATTCAGTTATGAAAACAATATCCAAATTGGTTGTGCAAATAAAATCATTAATGGCAAAAGCTAGTGTCAATGGGGGTACTATAGTAGAGTCCACATTAGCCACAGGTCTGTCACGGGAAATATTAGATCGTCTAATTTTGTTCAGAGTACGTAATGATAGTGTGTCATGAGAAAGAGCAGGGTTTCACTAGAATAGGTTATCATCATTGTAATAGCAAAATAAGATGCAAAGCTGATTGCAAAGTCACAGAAGTGTAATAGAGCGTGAGATGCTTACCGGCAGGATATTGAGAGGAAAAGAGTAGGCCGCGCTCAGCGTACGCAAGGGACTGCCACAAATCGGCTGGTCTCTGTCGCGTCTGGTGGGCAAAGAAATATGCGCACAAACAATTCCTGTGGGAGTTGTAGTTCGTGTTCTGATTAGATTTTGTGCAGCGTTTAGAGGAGCTGCAGGTATTTTAATGTAAATGGGGTACTAAAATACGTTGACATTTAGGTGGACTCGACAGATGAAGCAATTTAGCAATTCAAAATGTTAAATAAAATAAAATATAAAAATCATATTTAAAATTCTAAATTGCGGACGTAAGTCAGAATGGCACAGTAAAATCAGGAAACAAGGCTATAATTCAGTCAAAGCAAATACAAACAACAGCACAGTGCAGAACACTCCGTGTAGTGTAATTCAAAAGAATGGTAGGCTGCTATGCAAAAATAGAGTCTGCTGTAGCCATTAACCTGCAATTAAAAAGTGCCAAATGATCAGTTTCGTATATGGTTTGCCATATACACTGGGCACAAATATGAACATATCAGAGATGTTCTGGACATCATTTGAAAGCAGTGAATCTGATTGGTCAGAGTACAATTGGTCATTTACTTGGAGGAACTCTAGTCATAGCTTTAACACGAGGGTTCTGTAAACAGGACAATATACTAAATATAGATACAGTTCATAGCAACGAGCTGTTTTGACTGACAGGTAATTAGAAAGTAATCTCGAATTATGGCATTCAATACTCTTGTTAAGTATGGCGCTCAAACTAAAACATTGCTCTTAAAGAAGTCTGTTCGTGTACTGTCTGGGGCAGGTGTTTTCCCTGATTTCTGGGTGCAAAGTGCATTTTCGAACTCTTGCAATGAGAATACAATGGACAATGTCCCCTCTTTAAAATCCACTGTATTTGAGATAGAGACCAGATAAGTGTTCATTAAAAATGATGAATCTTAAATACAATCTTCCTGGGCTTTTGGTCTTCCATTAAAACTTTTGTTCACTAGTTATAACAAGTGTAGTAATTAAAGACATACTCTTCGGGTGTAGGCATATGTAATCTATTTATTCAGGTATGTTGTACTTGTAGTTCAATTACTTATATAAGAAGACCCAGCAGTCCCCACCACCCAGATAGCTTCTTCAACTGTCACTGTTGGAACCTAGTGGTTGGATCCTTCTCTATTAAGCATACATTCCGAACCTAACTCTGACATCACAGCTACTAGCATGGTCACACACACACAAAGGGAAGAGAAAGAAATGCAAGACACTACACACCTCCCTTTCTACCCAAAACATTCACAACTCACACAGGGAAGAGGAACAGGATACTACACACCTGCCTTTCTACGAAACACATTTGTCTCACAAGAAGGGTGATCCTTCCCAAAGTCGAAGAGAGAGATGGAGAAGCTGAGCATGGCAGGCACACTGATTCATTGTAAGGTGAGAGGGACAAATAGAATTGAAAGAAAACAGACGATCCCACCAGATACAGGAAACAAGGACTACTTAGACATCAGAGCCATCCAATCTCAGAGAACATAGGAGAGAGCATGCATACTGTTAGCACCACCAATCACTCATACTGGAGGACAAGAACTACACCAAACACCACTCTCTCTGCACTCACACATCCTGACTAGCCATGCTAAATGGAAGTCAAGTTAAGCTGATAACAACATCCCAGTGGCATAACACTATATATTATGTGTGAATGCACTGTATTTTTATTTGAAAAGACGTTTTATTCACATCCCAGTGGCATAATATCAAAAGCTATGCGTGAATGCACGGTATCATCTCATTTTAAAACATATTTTGCTCTATTACTTATGTGAAAATCCCTTGGAATACCTGGATCCATCATGGTTCCGTCCAGTAATGCTTATCACTCTTCCTTTTGGATGCTCCTTGCAGAACTGGGGTTCCATTTTCCTCCATCAAACGCTGCTTAACACACAACCCTTTCGGGGGCCCCTTGGAGAACCAGGGCACGATTCTTTCATAAATAATGCGTATAACGGCTCAATTCCCATCAAGACAATAACTTATCATACATCATTATTATATGAGCTTTACACTATTTTTTTTCATTTATTTGCCTGATCTGTGTTGCTTCACACAAAACATTTGTTGCTAAAAATTATTTTCCCAATCCACATTGCGCCCACCCTTGTATTAAAATACTGTGATCATTGTTACTTCCAAATAAATGTGCAAACTTTGTTACATTCATGATTTTTCCAATCAGCGATTTGACTTTTCCTTTTGATCCTTATGAATACACGTGACCTTTGTCACTATCAGTGACACTGCAAACTGTGTCGCCATTATCTGACTCATTTTTGAACCTTTGCTGGTATGAATGTCCATTACTTTGCAGCATTTCTTGTGTTATAACATTAAATAAAAAATTAGATCATCTGCAACAAAAAAACTGTTGATAAGTATAATTTACATGTAAAGCAAGAAAGAGTATTATTTAAGAATAGTAATAGATAGCATATACATAGCAATATACCCGAAGATATCATTAACCGTTGTGTAAGAAGATGGTTGAGTATGAAACAGGACGTCAGAGGAATACTAAAAGAAGCAAGGCATATGTGTACAAAATAATAGAAATGTCAAAATTTAGATGAGGAACAGACATACAGACACGAACAAAAGCTGGGGGTAGGGAAAAAACCTGATCATATAATAAAATGTATGTATTATGAAATTGAAACACTAGTGAGTAGGACATTCAAGAACATGTTCCGCCTTAATTCATGTTGGTGAATTATACATAGGCAACCGGAAATACATCTCTCTAACCTAGAATATTACATGTAGATTTTCACAAAATGTTGTGATTGGTACGATCTTTACAATTAACAATAATCGTTTGAATAGCATTTAGGACAAATAATTCAAACAAATGACATGCATTCATCTCCAAAGTATCTTGCAGAAGTGTGCTCCCCAAAAAAAGACCTTTGAAATTAAAATGTAATTGTTTCTTAAAAATATGTTTAATAGTATACCAGACATATTCTCAAAATGTTTCAATAGTACATGATTGGCGTGACGCGCTCTGCCCATAAATATTAACAAATCGAAAATGCTGTTGATATATTATAAATGCAACAGATGCACCCGTATTCATATATTGTGATCGTTTTAATAGCTTCAAAAGTGCAGGATGGCAGCCGACACATGTTTCGACAAGAAGACGTTTTCAAGGATGGCAAATTCATCCAAAGGTTAAAATATTCACTGAAATTAAATTGTGTTTCATATTATACAGAAACAGAGTGGATTGTAACATTAATCACCAAAAATGTTTGCATATTGTAACGAAAATCACAAAATATTTGCATATTGAATACAATGTAGTATTATCATATATAGTTAGTATAACAAAATGTTTACATACCCAAACAGTGTTTCATTCGTATGTAGAGCATAACAAGGAGGCAGGAAGAGCAAGACAAAAGACAACAAGACACATGACCTAATTAGTTATCATCTGAAGATATCATTTGATACTTAAGGAATGAACTATAGTGCATCAGTGCATAGCCAAAGTGCAATGTGATAGCCCAGAGAACATGGCCAACGGCACCCCAAATTTGTTATCCAAACATACAGACCACGGTGTGGGGTGTGGAATAAATCCAAATTAGGATTAATACTTCCTAAAGTCTCCTGACAAAGTTACTTATGAACCCCTGGTGTTCAGCAGCACATTCTTTTCGGGGGTGCTTCATTGGGGTTGTATAAGAAGGTGTAGCACATGCAAATGTTACATCACCAGTATTTCAATGCTATACTGTCAGAAATGGTATGCTTGTTCTTTCGCAGGAGATATATCTCCTAGTTAAATTGGCACCAAAATGGTGTTGCATATACTTGTTTCAAATGATAAGGAAATACTGTGAGTGAAAGTAGATAAGGTTTTGCACCATTATTAAAATGCAGATGTTAGTTGATGGATTAGTGAGTACAGAAGAGAATTGCCCAAAGACTCACCAATCTTCTTAAATGTCCACCCCTGACTGGAGTTAGGGCATAGGTTTCATGATTTCATCTTCTTGGTATAATCCAAAAAAGAAACGGAAAGAAGCTTGTTGTACAATATCCCGTTGGACAGAAAAATGAGCTCAGTTAGAATAAAAATTGAAACTTCACAGCCCAATCCTAACGCGCGCCTATGACTTTCTATGTAGTTCACCCAATGGATAAACGATGTGGCGAGGGCTCAATCCCTGTTAGCGCGCTTGTGTGGAGAACATGGGTCGTGAAAGAGAATGAAAGATATGAATGACGGGGTGAGTGTGACGTGAGGCGCATCTCCTCCTGCTGCTGGTCACATCACACTCAAGCGCGCATGCTGGTGACAATCAGTATGTCTCTGCATGCGCTCAACTTCACTGACGTGTTCTTTATGAACAAAGGGAAAATGAAAGTGAATACCGGCAGGAGGCGTTTGCATGTTCTAGACCTTGCTGTCCTTATTTATATGTAGCATCAAGTAAAGTGATTTTGTCTCCATGAGAGTTGCGTGATATTATGCATCATGCTAGTATTTTTTGATTGATACACAGAACTAAATGCTCATTTCAAGTCACAAACAGTAATTACATTTTGACTAAATTAAAGGTCCAGAATGAATTAAAGACAAGATACAAGTAGTTATGAAAATCTGAAAACGTTACAGTCTCAGTCTAAGTAAAGTGTACTTTGCAATTAATGCATACATCCTAAACATAATATCATTTGCATTTTAATCTGCCAGTTAGAAAATAATTACCCGTGCCTGTAGAGGGTATATTAGTGATCCTAGACGTATGTGCCTGGCCTGGATAGTACAATGATAAGCCATTCAATTGGTTACGATATAAGTAAGTATACTATTATCGGCAGATATGGCCTTATATCATTGTTGCCGCGGATGCCATGTGTGTGTCCTCGCTTGATGGCCATCTGACTACCCCATTTAAAGTACACTGTGCACTTTGAATTTCCAATATTAAATGGATGCGTAAACAGAATGCAGTAAAGTAAAATTGTAAATATCAAAAGTGTCGCTTTTACAACAGAGCCAATGATATACATTGCTATTTTACCTGATTTTAAGGTTAAGACGTTGTCACTATTATACATGCTATGTTCATTTTCACATTGTCACTTGTTTAATCATTTAGATTACAGCTGTGTCAGTCCATTAACAAAATAATTAATGAAAAAACATACATCTCATGGTCAGTATTCAAACCAACCTTCATGCAGCGCAGATGGCAAATGCATTGGCTTCCATTTGCCTTAATCTGAGTTGGCTGTTACCGCGACTGTTTCCCTTCTTAACTCTCATCAAACCAATAAAGCGTAAATCGCCAAGTTGGTGTGAATGCTGCCAGTGCATGGCAAGCGAGAGTTTAGGATCTTGGTTGTTTAGACTGGCAATGTGTTCTCTGATCCGAACACCAAGTTGTCTAATCGTAGAAACGACATATACTTTACCAGACACACATTTTATGGCACACACAACAAATGTAGTGCGGCAATTGATAACATCTTTTATCACAATTTTGAGTCCATTCTAGTCCATGAATTCCATGCTGTCCTTGTGTGCAAACCTGCACATGGAGCAGTTGCCAATTTATGAAAACCAATCACTGGACTAAGCCATGAAGTACATTTCCCTTGTTTCTCATTCACAGGCTCGAGAAATGACGGACTCACTTGGTCCCTGATTGTTTGTGCTTTCATAAAGACAAAAAAATCTTATCTTCCCTTGTCGTGGAGAGGGCAGGAGCCCTTCTCCCTCTGCTGCAGGAGTTACGTATTGGGGCAGCCTACTTGCCGCTGCACGACCACTACATGCACGCTGAAATTCCACGATCAGTGTTTCGACATGCTCTTTTTTTGCCTGCAACCATCTGAAACGGTGAGGCCACCTCTGAACTGCAGCAGCTTTCACCATAATATTGCCAGAATTTAAGCAGCTTTCACTAGATCAATATTTGTGTCCTTATTGTGCCGCCTGAACCCAAAATGGCGGGCGCAATGTGGCCCCACAACGAGGCTGTGTCCACGTTGCTAAGTAACTAGCAACCGGAATCTTTCTTATCGAATTAGAGACGCCCTGTTTGCCCCTGTTCGCCACAGTGAGCCTAAAGGACACAACCCCACACACAAGGTGAGCGCAATCTTGTTTTTTGTTTGTTTATCTATTTATAGTGCGCGCCAGACCCGAAGGTATCCAGGCGCGTGTGCAAGAATACTTTAAGCTTACAGGTTACAGTTACACATTTCAGATGTAGTTAATAGATACATTGGTGACGGGAAAAAATATGACACTACGGTTTGTACACGGGTAATATACAGTTTGTTCACATAGTAGAATACAGAATTATATACACAAGTAATTGTACATAGAGATGTATACACAGTATACATTAAGGCAAAAAGCATGGTGAAGTAAGCTCTGATGGAGGAGCATGTGAGTATGCGTTCGGTCCAGATTAGCAGGTGGGTGGGATGTAGGTGGTCCTGGTTTCTATCAGTTACAAGTCATTTTCTTTGAGCCATTTAATGCAGTTAAGCCTAAAGTGAGAGTAGGATTGGTCAGACCTTAGCGAGGTAGGGAGGGAGTTCAACAGCTGGGCTGCTTTGATAGGGAAACTGTTACCTCCGGCGGTGCTCAGTTTAAAGGGTGCACAACTAGCTGGTTGGCGTATGCTACTCTGGTGGGTCTATTGGAAATTCTTCTTTGAAATCTTTAAGTTAGGTATTTGGGGGCTAGAACATTCGTACATTTGTATGTTAGTGATGCTGTTTTAAGTTTAATTTTGTCTGCTGCAGAGAGCCAATTGGATTGTCTTCTGATTTCCGAGATATGCTCTCTTTTTGGGATTCCTAAGGTGGCTCTAAGGGCATTATTGTGCAAGGTTTGGATTTTTGCAGCAAGTGTTTACTAGACCCTATATATAGGGCGTTGCAATAGTCCAGTTTGGATAATACAAGCGCTCTTGATAAGGTAAGGCAGCTGGTAGTGGACAGGAATGGTTTTGCTGCTCTGATCAGCTTGCAGGTGTATGCAGTGCTGGAGGCCATCGCATTTACTTGCCTTGATAGAGAGAGACAGGAGTCGAGGTAGAAACCTAGTGTGTTTACCTCTTTTGCTACTTTAATGGTGTTGCCATCTATGACAAATGATGAGTAGATATCGTTCAGTTTTTTGATGTTTTGAATATTCCCCAGTATGATGAGTTCCGTTTTGTCATCATTCAGGCATAGACCGTGGCAGGCCATCCATGCCTGAATGATGAGGTATATCCCATTCACAAAGGCCAAATCCCGATCATAATCCCCCGAAAGCGGGATGAGAATCTGAGTGTCATCTGCGTAGTTAGTGTAGGTGACACCCAGAAGGTCTAGATCATCGGACAGGGGCTTCGCGAAGATGTTATACATAGTAGGAGATACGCAGGACCCCTGGGGAACGCCACATGTAATGGGTACTGGGTCAGCTGCTGCAGAGGTAGAGAAGACCCTCATAGTTCTACCGCTTAGGAATGATTTGATCCATGCAATAGCATGTGTAGAGAAGTGGGCTGCAGATTCCAGGTGGGTACAGAGCACATCATGATCTACAAGGTCAAAGGTCGCTCAGAGATCCATTAGGAGGAGTAAGGCTGTTTTATCATGGTCTCTCAGCTCATCGATCTGGGTTTTGAGATCGATGAGCGTGATTTCTGTACCGTGCTGAGGTCTGAAACCTGATTGTCTGGTGCCTAATAGTTGATGCAGTTCCAAGTGTTCTTGGATCTGTAAGTAAGCCACTCTGTCAAGTATTTCTAACAGAAATGGTACTGTTGTGATTGGCCTGTAGTTAGTCGGGATGGATGGGTCCAAGGTTTGCTTTTTAAGGAGGGGTAGAACCCAAGATTGTTTAAGGTTGTCTGGTATCGTGCCTGAAGCAAAGGAAGCATTAATGAGTTTAGAGATAAAAGGGGATAAGTCTCTGGCCGCATCTTTTATCAATTGGGCTGGGCATATATCGCCTCGACAGTTGGATGGTTTGAGTGAGAGTATTATTTTTTCGATCTCTAGGATAGTCACTTTGGTAAAGTTGAATTTGTGTTTTGGTTTGGCAGCAGTAGGTAGTTTATCTCTTTGAATGGTTGAGAGAGGAATATTTTGTTTCTTTTTCTCAATTTTAGTTTGAAGTGTGGTTATTTTATCGTTTAACGCTTTTTGGATGTTATTTTTGTCACAATTTTCCGTGGCTGGGATGGGGTTTTCTAGTTCCTTTAGTATAATGAATAGCTCTTTGGTTCCAGATTTAGCCTGCAGTATTCTGTCGTTGAAATTCTCTTTTTTAGCTCTCCTTATTTCATTTTTGTAGGTCTTAGAAGCGTTGATGAGAGCTGCTTTATTGGTCTCAGATGGAGTTAACCGCCAGGCGGATTCACATTTGTGTTTTTCATTCCTTAGGGATTTAAGTTGAGGGGTGTACCAAGTGTTTAAGTGTGCCCTGGGCTTACTTTTTCTCATTTTCAAAGGGGCAATAGTGTCCAAGGCAGTGGCTATAGTTGAGTTAAATTCATTAGATCTGAGGGGTTGAGTGATTCAGGTAAGGCATTTAGAGTTTGGAGGATGAGTGGTAGCAGTTTGTCCGTAGTTATGTTTGTTTTATTTCTGGTTGGTAGCGGTGGGGCCAGTATATTTTCCTTACGTTGGGTAGTATTTTCATTTATCAGGAAGGTTATTATTGCATGGTCAGTCCAGATTTGTGGGCTGACATAAGTAATGGATACATTACAGTTGTGGTTGGCTACCCAGTTGAGTGTTCGACCTTTATCTTCCCATCTTCCCTCACCCCCCCTGTTTACCTTTGCTCCGACCGTCTAAATGATGTGTATAGCCCAAATGCGGCACTCTCTTTGTGCAACGCCCAACTACATCACTGCATAGATCTACTACATAGTATATCAGGTCACACTACACTACGCAAGCCCTCCTTCCCAGGCCTTATATCCCTTCACGGAACCCACCTTCTTGCGTCCGTACAAACCCTCTCACAGATTTATTGGACCTTCGAACCTAGCGTGACCCAGAACCCTCTGCTACTTCCTTGGCTCTCTGCATTTACCACTTGCATTATATAGCAGAATAGGGCCGCCAGCAGATTACGATACCTCCTGCTTCTATCTTTAAGGCATAGCCAACTGTGACTTATCTCAAATAACTTTAATCTCATATCTAGCCCATTCCTACATAGAGTGCCCCATGCCTATCAGCCGGTTATCGCAAATGTCGTATGCCTAGCATCTTGTTGCTCTTTACAATGATATGTCTTAAGCCCAACACCTGTTGCGCCAACACCTGTTGCGCTTTACCTTGAAATAGTGATTGTTCCATGCTTGGCCTATTATACACTGAATGCTCGATGCTTTTTGTTGTTACTGTAAACAATTCTATGTCTAGCACCCTGTTATGGTGAGTGATTTATACCTAGCACCCTGTTGCTCTATACAATGTTATGTTCCATGCCTACCAGCCGGTTGTTTGCAAGTGATTAATGCCTAGTACCCTGCTATTTCAATTGAATTATGCCTATATACCCTGTTGCTCCTTCTATGATTTGTTCTATGCCTAACACATGTTGCTCTTTATAACGAAACATTGAGTGTTCTATGCTTAGCCGATAGGGCCTCATGAACACCTTTGTACCACACTTCTGGCACACTGCTCTATCGAGTGCATTATGTTTAGCACCTTGTGGCTTTTAACGTTACTGTGAACAATTCTATGCCTAGCACCCTGTTATGGCGAGTGATTCATACCTAGCACCCTGTTGCTCTATACAATGTGGCTTTTAACGATGTATGCCACTTTCTCTACTTGAAGTATCATAATCCAGTTCAGTCTATACACCACACTCCTACCAGGTGATACTGCCAACATACCCAAGTCCCAGCTCGCACATGCAAATATGCCAACCCTCCCACATTGCAATCCCATCACAGTTCCCAACTACACCAACCCAGTAAACTGCCTACCAAGTTTCTGCCATTGTTGATTCTCCCTTTCCGGATCAAGCCGACATCATTCCTGCCACCCCTGAAAATCTCTGACCTTCTGAGCCTCCACACTCCTACTGGACTCTGATACCTCCAACCACCCAATAGGTGATACTCCCAGTAAACAAGACTACATACTAATGTCCCAGAAATTCTCTTCCAGACCATTGTCACTTTACCCTCACTCCACAGCAACCAGGTATGCCAGACATTGTTCCAGATCAGGCAAATCGGTCACATTATCATGTGACCTACCCACCTTTAACAATCAACCTCAGAGAGCCAAGAAAACCTCACCCTTAATCCACATAACCTGGAGGAACACCAACCCCACAATCTCTACACCTGATAATGTTGACCTAAGCAACAGTGTCATGTTTGTTTGTGGTGCACTAATTAATGCCAGATGCCTGGTTGCACATGCAGCTGAAATTGCTGACCTTATTATTGGCAAAAAACCGGATTTCCTAGCAATAACGGAGACCTGGCCGTGGCAGGGCCCTCCCTCCATATTGCCACTCCAGACAACTGCATACAACTACACTGTTATAAGAACTGATAGAGAATCATCTATATGTGGCAGAATTGCCTTTATTGCCAAATCTACCTTGAGTCTTTGAATAGTCCCACAGGCTCCTACCAAATCATGTGAATTACCATCAGTTAAACTCCCTCTCACAAACTTGTGTACCGTAGCAGTCCACCTGATCTACAGACCCCCTGGATCCATGGGGTCCTTTGAGGAAGATATCATCACTCTTCTCACATCTTATAATTAGGAAACTTCAATATGGGCCTTAATGATCCTAGAGACCAACCTGCCATGATGCTGTCTAATTCTTTAGCTGAGGTAGGCCTCACACAAAGAGCTCTGCACCAGATGCACACAAAAGGAAGAACCCTAGACTGGGTAGCCAACCTCAATTGCGAAACTACCATATCCTCCATAGAACCATACCCTTAGACTAACCACTCCCTACTTACCTTCAGCATCCAAGACTGTAAACTTCTGAACAAGCAAAACCTTATTGTGCCACCCATTCCAACCAGAAATACAAAGAATATAACAGTGGACAATCTCAAGTCTTTTCTCCAACTTCTACTTAATCCTCTACCGGCATCTTCCGATCCAGTAGAACTAGTGGAACGCTACAATAATACCATCACCCTTGTCCTTGATAAAATTGCACCTCTTAAACTACGTAAAGATAAACCAATAGCACACTTGAACACATGGTTCACAACTAAACTTAAAGCCTTAAGAATTGAAAAAAGGAAATGGGAAACAATCTGGAAAAAGAATCCCACCCCCGATAACAAAAACAAAATACTCAAAATCATGGCTAACTCTAAATTGGAAATTCTCATCACCAAACCCGACACATATAACGATAGCTTAAACAAAGCCAGCTTGAGTACTAGAGAACTCTTCACAATATTAAGAGAACTCCAATCCCAGACTCCTCCATTGGACAGCTGCATCAAGGATAATACCTGGTGTATCAAGATCCAGGAGGCTCTAGTCAATAAAATATCCTTACTCTAAAACAAAATTGCTGCCTAAAGAAGTAACTCACCAACTCAACCAAACACCTTGAATTTGTGCCCTAACCTGCCTAACCCTCCCCCCCAAAGATTCAAATGTTCCCAATTGTCCACTAGGAAGTGGAAAAGATCATACCATCACTCAAACCCTCCAATTACCAAGGAGACTCTTGTTCTGTATCCACTATTAAAGAAGCTGCCAAAGAACGAGCCTACTTTATCTCCACGCTCATAACTCCTCCTTCCGAAAAGGCGTTGTCCCCAACAATCTGAAAAACTCATAGCTACTGGCGCTTCTAAAGAAACCCTCCCTAGACCCAAGTATACCTACCAACTACAGACCCATTAAAACTGTCCCCTTCCTTTTAAAGATCATCAATAAAGCAGCCTATGGTCAGATACAAGCATAACTAGAGACCAATAATCTGGCTTCAGACCCAAACACGGCACAGAAACAGCCCTGATTGACCTGAAGACTCAGTTTGATGGATTGAAAGACAAAGGCAAATCGGCCATCTTGCTTCTGCTAGATTTGTCAGCCGCCTTTGACCTGGTTGACCACAAGGTGCTTTGCAAACATTTATCATCAGCGGCCCATTTCTCAGCAGAAGCAACCACCTGGATCCATGCTTTCTTAAGCAATAGATCAGCAGTCGTCTCACCACGGCAGCAGCCGACCCCATCCCCTTAATGTGCAGAGTCCTGCAAGGTTCATGTGTATCGCCCACCATGTATAATGTGTTTACCAAACTATTGTTTGATGACCTGGACCATCTGGGTGTCACCTACACTAACTATGCAGATGACACCCAGATCCTCATACTTTTAACAGGCAACTATGAAAACTATCTAGCACTGATCAACAAAATCTACCTCATCATTCAGGCATGAATGGCCACACACGGCTTGTGCCTGAATGATGAAAAGACTGAACTGCTCCTCCTAGCCACTCCTTCCAACCAGAAGAAACTGAGCAATCAATATCTCTCCTTCAACATTGATGGCAATGACATCAAAGTGGCCAAAGAGATAAAGACCCTGGGTTTCTACTCAGACACTTCCTTGACGCTGCATAAACAAGTTAGTGTGATGCCTCAGCGACAGCTTATACATGCAAGCTGATCCACACCTGCAAACCCTTTCTCACCACAGAAAGTTCACTATATTGGCCAGAGCACTAATTATGTCTCGAATCGACTATTGCAATGCCCTATTCCTAGGTGCTAACAAATATATCATCAATAAACTTCAGATTCTTCTAAACAATGCACTTAAAACAGCCCTAAGGATCTCTAGAAGACAAGAAATCTCAGCATTCAGACGTGACAATAACTGGCGACCCATCATGGATAGAATTCACCTTTAAACAGCCTCCTTGACCTACAAATGTCTTAACAACACAGCCCCCCACTAACTCATAGACAAATTCACCAAGAATAATTCCTCACAACCCACAAGGAATACCAACTCTAACTTCCTAAGAGTCCCTAGGTTCAAACTGAAAAGAGCTGGGTGCAGCAGTTTCCCTGTTTTGGCTGCCCAACTTTGGAACTACCTGCCCATCTCCTTAAGAGCTGATCAATCCTTTTACAAATTCAGAAAAAAACACTAAACTTTAGCTCACCTCCAAAGACATTCCTCGCAGCTAGACACCTCTTACCAAGACCTAGATAACAATTATAGTGCTATTGCCGTAGTGACACTTCCATATCACAGCATACTACCTATGTTGTTATCAATAACTGTATATTTACATATTCCTTTTCTGTATTTTACTGTATTGTTCTATTTCCTGTACTAATGTGTGTATTATAACTGTAATCCTATGTATTGTAACCAAGAAAAATCTTATCTTGTTACACGCCCAGATACCTACGGGTGAGGAGCACTCCATAAATAAATAAACAAAAAAACAAACACATTTTGGTTTGTCCGTAATGAAAGGTCTTATGTCCTTATCTAAAAGCAAAATGTTCCAATGCCTTTGAAGCAGTTTGTATAACTAGTGTGAATCCCGTGAAAATTTAGTGATGATATCTGTTGTTTTAACATACTTGGTTGCTTTGTTAGATGGAAGCAACGTGCTGGTTCTATCAACTGTTTTATATCTGAGCATGCTGCTCCTGATATTGTCTCTGGCATATCCTCTTTGGCTAAATCTTTCTACCAATAATTCACATTCTCTAGCAAAATCTTGATCACTACTACAGTTACGGTGGGCCCTAAAGAGTTCCCCACCTGGTATGTTGTGTATGGTAGATTTCCAATGACAACTTCTAGCATGTAGGGTTGAGTTGGCTTCTGTGGGTTTGTGGTAAGTCTTAGTATTAATGTTACCCTCTGATATGTAGATAATAAGATCCAGAAAATCTATGTGTATGTCATCACAGTGTTCTGCTAAAAGCTATACCGAACGAATTTGCAATGATATATATCACAAATCTCTCAAAGTCCTCCCTAGTTCCAGACAAGATCCTCAAAATGTCATAAATGAAGCCTTTCCAAAGTATAATATGGTTGGAAAATTCTTTGTTATGAGTGATATGGTCTCTTTAAACTGAGCCATTAATAGGTTGGCAAGTGATGGGGCATACTTCGCACCCATAGCCACACCCTTAGTCTGGACATAGTGTACTCTGTTAAATAGAAAAACATTATTGTTAAGGGTGAATTTGAGGAACATCTTTAACATTTCAATATGTGCACTGTGTGATGCTGATTCATTACGAAAGGTATAGTCTACTGTAGCGATTGCAAGATCATGATTAATGCTAATGTACAGTGCTGTCACATCCAAAGACACTAACAAAAAAATGTGCTGCCAATGTATGCATACAACATGCATGGTATCCCTAATGTATGATGGAATTATTAGTACATACCTCTTTAAAGCATTGTTCAGATATTGTGATATTCCCTCTGTTGCCCAGCCAATCCCACACATTATGGGTCGTACTTCTGGAAGAGGTGTCATAGGCCTTGTGAATTTTGGGCAAAAAGTACATTGTGGGAATGGTTGGCTCAGTGATGCACACATATTTCTTTTCCTCATCTGTCAGGTACCCCAAATTGTGCCATTCGTTAATCTTTGCCAATAAATCTCCAACAATGTTTTTGGTGGAATTGGAGTGTAGGATTCTATGGCAGTTAGGATTAGCTAAATGTTTGTTACCCATGGCAATGTAATACTGTTTGTTGAGAATGACAATATGGCCTCCTTTGTCCGCTTCTTTGATGACAATAGTATTGTCATTGGCTAGTCGATTGAGGGAGAATTGTTCCTCCTTGTTCAAGTTAGAGAATCACCTATTTCTCTTGAGAGTATTATTATCCATGTGAACATGGATATTTTGTATCACTGCCTGATGGAAGGTCTCAATTACATTATCTGTGCCAAAATAAATTGTGAATTTAGATTTGGGTTTAGGTTTGTCTAATTTCAACATTCTCTCATGAATACCTAGATCTGTGCATATCGTTGTCTGGTCTCGAAGGATGTCCACGTCAAGAGACAATAATACACAAGTATCCTCAATATCTTGCATGGTCAGAGAGCTAAGGGGATTCAGATGTGGTTTCAGAATATAGTTATTGAATTGTTTTGCAACATTTGTTTTTTAATTTCAATTTCCTCACACATTTAAATAAGTCTATCTGGAAATCTACAAAAATGGTGTCAGAGCTGGGTGCATAAGAAAGTGCTTTATTAAGAACCAATAATTCTGACCTGGTCAAGATTGTTTCTGATAGATTGACTACTAGATTGGTATTAGTTATCTCTCCTGTTGTTTCTTGGAGTTCGAACTGGTCAGAATTCCTCTGCGTCTGACGTCTTTGTCTGAGCTTCCGCCCCACCCTCCTGCTCCTGGTGTGGTGGGTGGTGTTGTGGTATTTAGTATAGGAGGGTTTGAAAATCTGACTTGGTGGAAAGTTCTTTGAGTACCCTTTTTGTGTCTCCTTGCCTGGTCTAAAAAACCTTTTCCTGGGTTGATGGTAGTTCCTGAACTATTGGTCACTTCTTCTTCTGTGTCCGGGTCTGAGCTGCCTGGAGTAGTATTGGGTGTGTTTCCTCGTGGTTTGGAGGTGATCTCATCATACTTGGTCTGGAACATATAGATCTTATCCTGACGATAGTCTTTGTCATCTCTAAAAAACTTTCAACACTTCCTTAACTTGATTTCATATTGACATTCACTCAATATCTCATTCATTTTATCGTAGTTCTTCTGTTTGGTAGCTTCCGGATTACCCATTTGGGTGATTTCTTGCCTCAAAATCTCAATTTGGTCAGTAGCCCTTGTGTTATCTCTTTTAGCCTGAGTGATCAAAAGTTCCAAAATGTTCTTGGAGCCCTGGTTTAAGTTCTCTTCCCATTTGTCAGCTAAATCCATGTCGTCCAAATTATCAAAGTTTGGGAAGATTAGAATTCTGAGTCCACTCAGAATTTTACTGTTATCTAGATAATTGGTAGGAGAAGCTATTTCCCAATATTTGTTAATTTCTTTGCGGGAAGGTCTCTCCAATCTCATGAAATTATGTCTTAATTATTCAGGTGTGTTAAAACTGCTTCAAAATGCATTATCCATGCTTCCTCTTGGAGCACAGAAGGCAGCTCGGTCTTCCTCGCGGTTGAGCAGATAATCTGCCATATTAGACATGTGAGTGGTCCTCAGTTAGCACTCTTACGGGTCCAAAAAAGATGAACACTTAGTGTTGAGGTATGGGTAATGGACCCTGAAGTGTTCGCTGTGCTGACTGATCCATTAGTTAATGGGCAGCTGTGTCACCAAAATCAGAAAGTGAGTGCACTCATAAGCACCTACAAATTATACAGTTTCAATAGTACATGATTGGTGTGACACGCTCTGCCCATGAATATTCATGCATCTAAATTGCTGTTGATACATCACAAATGCTACAGATGCAACTCGTATTCATATATTGTGATTGTTTTAATAGATTCAAAAGGGCAGGATGGCAGCCGACACGTGTTCGACAAGACGTCTTTTTCAAGGCTGACAAAATCATCCAAAGGTTAAAATATTCACAGAAATTAAATGATGTTTCATATGATAGAGAAACAGAGTGGATTGTAACATTAATCAACAAAAATGTTTGCATATTATAACGATAATCACAAAATATTTGCATATTGAATACAATGTAGTATTATCATATATAGTTAGTATAACAAAATGTTTACATACCCAAACAGTGTTTCATTCGTATGTAGAGCATAAAAAGGAGGCAGGAAGAGCAAGACAAAAGACAAAAAGACACATGACCTAATTAGTTAGCATCTGAAGATATCATATGATACTTAAGGAATTAATTAGAGTGCATCGGTGCACAGTCAAAGTGCAGTGTGATAGCCCGGAGAACGTGTCCAACGGCACCCCAAATTTGTTGTCCAAACGTATAGACCACGGTGTGGGGTGTGGAATAAATCCAAATTAGGATGAATATCTCGTAAAGACTTATGTACCTCTGCTGGTCAGGAAAGCATGCTTTTAGGGGGTGCCACATTGGGGTTGTATAAGAAGGTGTAGCACATGCAAATGGTACCTTACCAGTATTCCAATGCTATACTGTCAGAAATGGTATGCTTGTTCTTTTGCGGTAGATGTCTGTCCTAGTTTAATTGGTGCCAAAGTGGTGTTGCATATACTTGTTCCAAATGATAAGGAAATACTGTAAGTGAAAGTAGATAAGGTGTGCACCATTATTAAAATGCAGATGTTAGTTGATGCATTAGTGAGTACAGAAGAGAATCATCCAAACACTCACCAATATTCTTACATGTCCGCCGCCCCTGACTGGAAGTTAGGGCATACATTTCATGATTTCATCTTCTTGGTATAATCCAAAAAAGAAACAAATAGAAGCTTGTTGTATAATATCCTGTTGGCCAGACAAATGAGCACAGTTTGAATAAAAAGTGAAACTTCACAGCCCATTCGCTAACGCATGCCTATAACTTCCTATGTAGTTTACCCAATGGATAGGAAATGTAGAAAGGGCTCAATCCCTGTTAGCGCGCTTGTGGGGAGAACACGGGCGGTGAAAGAGAATGAAAGATATGAATGTCGGGGTGGGTGTGACGTGACACAGCTCCTCCTGCTGCTGGTCACGTCACACGCACGTGCACATGCTGGTGACAATCAGTATGTCTCCGCATGAGCTCAACTTCGCTGAAGTGTTGTTTATCAACAAAGGGAAAATGAAAGTGAATGCTGGCAGGAGACGTTTGCATATTCTTGACCTTGCCGACCCCTAATTTATATCTAGCATCAAGAAAAGTGATTTAGTCTCCATGAGAGCTGTGTGCTAGTATTTTGTGATTGATACACAGAATTAAATGCTCAGTTCACATCACAAATAGTACTTTCATTTTGACTAAATTAGAAGTCCAGAATGAAGTTATGCAAATATGAACACTTTAAAGTGTCAGTCTAACCAAAGTGTATGTTACAATAAATGGAACAATCCTAAACATTATATCATTTGCATTTCATCTGCCAGTTGGCAAATAATTACCTGTGCCTGTAGAGGGTATATTAGTTATACTAGAGGTATGTGCCTGGCCTGGATAGTACAATGATAGCCATTCAATTGGTTACGATATAAGGAAGTATACTATTATTGGCCGATATGGCCTTATAGATCATTGTTGCCTCGGATGCCATGTGATGGTCCTCGCTCGGTGGGCATCAGACTGCCCCATGTAAAGTACACGGTGCACTTGGAATTTCCAATAATAAAATCCATGCGTAAACAGCATGCAGTTTAGTACGATTGTAACTATCGATAGTGTCGCCTTTTACAGAAGAGACAATGATAAGCATTCCTATTATACATGATTTTAAGTTTAAGTGGTAGTCACTATTATACATGATATATACATTTTCACATTGTCACTTGTTTAATTATTTAGATTACAGCTGTGTCAGTCCATTAACAAAATAATTCATGAAAAAACATACATCTCATGGTTATTATTCAAACCACCTTTGTGCAGCGCAGATGGCAAATGCATTTGGCTTCCATTTGCCTTAATCTGAGTTGGGTGTTACTTCCCCTTTGTTCCTTCTTAACTCTCATCAAACTAATAAAGCGTAAATATGCTTTATCAGCTACTGGGTGTGAATGCTGCCAGTGCATAGCAAGTGGGAGTTTAGGATCTTGGTTATTTAGATTGGCAATATTTTCTCTGATACGAGCACTAAGTTGTCTAATCGTAGAACCGACATATACTTTACCACACACACATATTATGGCATACACCACAATGTGCGGCAATTCTTAAAATATTTTATCACAATTTTGAGTCCATTCTGGTCCATGAATTCCATGCAAACCTGCTAATGGAGCAGTTGCCATATTCATGAAAACCAGTCACTGGACTAAGCCTTGGAGTACCTTTCCCTTGTTTCTCATTCACAGGCTTGAGAAATGACGGACTCTCTTTGTCCCTGATTGTTTGTGCTTTTGTAAAGGCACATTTGGGTTTGTCGGCAATGAAAGGTCGTATGACCTTATCTAAAAGCAAAATGTTCCAATGACTTTGAAGCAGTTTTTTTATAACCAGTGTGAATCCCGTGAAAATTTAGTGATGATATCTGTAGTTTTAACATACTTGGTTGCTTTGTTAGATGGAAGCAACATGCTGGTTCTATCAACTGTTAATACACGTGACTTTTGTGTTACTGCAAACTGTCACCATTATCTGATTCATTTCTGAACCTTTGCTGGCATGAATGACCATGACTGTGCAGCATTTCTTGTATGTTATAACAATAAATAATACTATCTTATTAGATCATCTGCAACAACAAAAAAACTGTTGATCAGCATAATTTACATGTACAGCAAGGATTTTTTAGTTTGAAAGAGTATTGTTTAAGAATAGCAATAGATAGCATATACATATATATAACAATATAACCGTATATAACATTAACAATTTTGTAAGAAGATGGTTGAGCATGAAACAGGCTATCACAGCAATACTAAAAGAAGCAAGGCGTATTTGCACAAAATAATAGAAATGTCAAATTTTAGATATGGAACAGACACACAAACACAAACAAAAGGAGGGGGTAGGGAAAAAAACATGATGATATAATAATAATAAGAAAATATTATGAAATAGGAACACTATTGAGTAGGACATCCAAGAACATGTTCCACCTTAATTCAGGATGGTGAATTAGACATGGAGAACAGGAAATACATCTATCTAACCTATGAATATTACAGGTAGAGTTCCGCCAAATGTTGTGATTGATATGATATTTACAATTAACAATAATCGTTTGAATAGCAACTAGGACAAATAATTCAAACAAATGATATGCATTAATCTCCAATGTATCTTGCAGAAGTGTGCTCCCCAAAAAAAGACATTTGAAATAAAAATCGAATTGTATCTTAAAAATATGTTGCATAGCATCCCAAACATATTCTTAAAATGTTTTAACACATGTACACTTGATAAACATATGCTTAAATGAACCTTCTGCATCTTGACAACTCCAAAATGTATAATTTTGAGCCATCTTTCATCTGACGAGTTCAGTAGTATTACAACAAACTCCATGATGGAAAAAGTATAAGGTTTGAGTCAAACTGGCAGTTGAGGTAGTCCTCGAATTTCTTCTTCATTTGTTAAAACACAATCCTGCTGCCAGGCAATCTGTGAGCCCCACTCAGGATCAAAGGTATGCTCAGCAGACAGATTTGTATCAAACATTGGAGCAGTGAAATTAATATTGTCCTCCCAAGAAGATGTGCTGGAATCTTACATCTCAACATTTTCAGTACAGTAGCATATTGATGCCAGTAGGATAAGGGGGTAGATTACTCTCTAAAATCATTAAAGGTAAGTGGCATTCCTTTATTTAATAATTGATAAACATGTTTAATACTTTCTTGAAGCCGTGTTCTCCAGAAGACAGATTTGCCATTTATACATATGAAGTTGTTAAACCAAAGATATTGTGAAAACAAATTGAGATGGACATGCACTATATAAATACATGCTAATATGATTAGCAGAGATTATAACATTTGTACATTTAATTTTCACTTTAAGCATATAACAATCTGGCATTGATAAGGGGAAAACTATATCCTTTTCTGCACATAACCATGCTGGTACATTATTGTTATTTACAGGTGCAAACCCCATATGAGCCTGTCTCAACAGAAATGCTGAGGATATTTTCTACAATCTGGAAACCCCACACCCTCATTCTGGGTGGATTCTTTAAGTTTAC
Source organism: Ambystoma mexicanum (assembly GCF_040938575.1). Taxonomy (NCBI): domain Eukaryota; kingdom Metazoa; phylum Chordata; class Amphibia; order Caudata; family Ambystomatidae; genus Ambystoma; species Ambystoma mexicanum. Next base: position 233,083,725 of record NC_090930.1, on the reverse strand, counting down.
CAAGTGAGATTCTATGTTTTCCTTCCTCCACAGAAATGTAGCCAAACATGAATCAATAGATTCATAAAACCTAGAGAGAAAGATACTGGCAGCATATAGAAGGTGTACAAGATAATCAGAGATATAATTTTGATGGTCTCAAGATGACCACGTGGGATAAATACAAATGGAACAATGAATCAGTTAATTGTTTAATTCTAGACGATACAATGTTATATTTTCTTTAGTAATGTATTTTGTAGAAGAAGAAATATGTATGCCCAAATATTTAATCCCATTTGGGCACCATTTCATACCGTAAACTTGAATGTGATATTTAGAGCGGTAGACATTGAGGGGTAATATTTCAGATTTATCCATGTTTAATTTATATTCAAATACTAACAAATACCACGTGATGATGGCCAGAAGACTTTGAAAACTGGTGTTGGGATTCTTAAGGTGAAAAAGAACATCCTCTTTCTAGGCAGCACATTTTATATGTACATTTCTGGAATTAATACCTTGTAGTTTCTTGTCAACTCTCATAGTCTCCAGAAAAGGTTTTAGGGCTAATATAAATAATAGGGGAGATAAGGAACAACCTTGTCTGGTACCTTGAAAAACAGAGGGAATGATGATGACATTTGTCCATTAATGAAAATAGCCATGTTTCAGTATGAGTATATCACATTAACCATAGATAGGAAGGGTTTACCAAGAGCATGCCTTTTAAGTGCATTAAACATAATATTCCACTCCGCCCTATATAATGCTTTTTACGCATAAAGAGTTACGCCCGCTTAGCCATCTTTGGATTAAATATCTAAAAATAGTCTTATATTGGAAGACAACACTCTACTCTTGACATAACCCACCTGATCATTACTGTGTAAAAAAAGAAGACGTCCATTGCTTGACTTGAGCAAAAATGTTACAGTCAGCATTTATTAGGGGGATAGGCCTATAGTTTTGAGGAAGCTCAGCATCTTTATTAGGCTTTGGCAACACAATTAGCATGGCTTATGAGAAGGTACCTTCAGATTTAGTCTGTGTGACAAAAAGAGTAAAGAGTTCATCTAATTTGAGGATTAATATCTCTTTTAAGTTTACATAGAATACAATAGAACAGATGACTGGACCCGGTGCTTTACCTTTTTAAGGTCCCGGATCACTTTGGGGATTTCACTTTGAGTAATCAGATTATTTAATGAGCTAACATCTAGCCCAGGATAAGTGAAGCGAGATAGGTGCTTAAGGAAATCTTGACAATGAGAATTATTTTGCTTTGATTATGACGTGTATAATTTCTGATACAATTTAGAAAAAGTGTCAATAATATTTTTATCCAGACATTTTCTTACACCCAATATATCTTTAACAACTGCCACTCTTGTTCTTTCTCTTTTAATCTTGAAATAAGAAGCAAGTAATGTATATGTGTGCCTTATATTTTAGTAATGTAGCACATGAATATGTTATTTTATTAGAATGAATTCACAATTGTCTAATGTTGTTAAAAATATTCACAGTAGCATTCTGAATATATTGCTTTCAAGAATTTTTAGTTGTTTCAGAATCCTTTCTGATTCCTATTTTAATGTCTTCTTTTTCCTAGCAACGTATGAGATGATTTGTCCTCTTAGTACAGCTTAACAAATATCCCAATTGTTTACGATATTAGACGCAAAAATATTATGATGTATTTAAATTTGAAAAGGTGTAAACAAATCATCCTTCAACAGCGCAGTATTAAATCTCAAACTGTTTGATTTGTGATTATATGATGCAATTTCAGTTTTAGTATGAACTGGAGCATGGTCTGATAAGGAGATACTATCTAGGCTAGTATATAATATGAGGTTGGACATGGATTTAGAGAGAAGGATATGATCAATTCTGGAAAAATAATTATGAAGACTGGAACAAAAGGTAAACTCTAAATCTGAATGGTGAGTTATGTGCCAAGTATTAATGAGGCCCAATTCAGAAATAAAGTTTAAACATTGCTTATGTGACTAGAGATCTTAAAATGCAGAGCAGACTGCCTATCAAGAAAAGGGTCAATGATTTCATTGCAGTCTCCAAAACAATTACGTTATGTATGTTAAGAATTGAATGTGTGGGATGGTGAGTCGCGCTCAATCACTGTTGATTGGTATCTGCAAAATCAAACAAGAGTACAACTATCATTCAGTGATTTTGAGTCCATTTGTGTGTATCCAAGGCTGATTTAATTAAAGTGATGAATAGCCAACATGTGTTACGACACACTGGTCGTTTTCAAGGCTGTGAGTGACCATATTGATGAAAAGGTGTTGGAACAATCATGGTCATAGATGACATAAACATATAGCATGATTGTCAAATCAATATCATAAAGCAAAACAATCCACAAGCGCAAATCCAATACATGGTTGTAATCATGTGTGACCAATGACATTCATGCCTATTTGGATAGTGACAACAAGGGCCATACAAGATATAACCTCACCAAAAAAGAATCCCTCGCCTTGGAGAATCTAGCTAATTATGGTAATATCATCATTAAGGAAGCCGACAAGGGGGGGAATATTGTGATCCTTAATACACATGAATACATCGACATGGGTTTGAAACATCTCAATACTCCTCAATGCTACATGGTACTGAAAACCAATCCCACCAAACATGTGGTGGCTGATCTGAAAATCTTGGTCAATGAATGGTACGTTAAAGGCTACTTGACTGACGATGAAAACAGATTCCTACTCATAACTGAACCAATGATGCCTACATTGTACTTTCTACTGAAAGTACACAAGCCATACACATTACTACCTGACGTCAGACCTATTATGAGTGGAATTAATTGGGCCACAGAGGGCCTGTCAAAGTATTTGGATGAGGCCCTAAAACCTTTTGTCTTGGAAATGAAATCCTATATACAAGACAGTACACATGTACTACAGTTTCTACAAACTGTTACATGGCAATCTGATTACACATTGGCCACTATTGATCTGGTATCAGTATATACCAGCATTGACCATGATCTTGCAGTACAAACCATTCATTACACTTTTCGTAATATGTCGACTTCGTATTTACAACATGTGGAAATGTTGAAAAGCTTCTTAAGATTTGCTCTTTCAAACAATGTCTGTATTTTCAATTGTGAGTGTTAGGCATAATTATATGCAGTATCCTTTGTTTCTCTAACAACCTTTCAATCAATTCAGACTGTTTGCCTTTAACAGAGAGATTCCTTTCTCTGCACAGATTTTTCAGATAATCCACAGTGTAACTAAGGAGGGTCTCCTGGCTGTAGCTTTCCATATCAGACATGATTAATATTGCTTTTTAGTGATGTTTAGCCTTGTGGTTAGTTGATCCAAGGTAATATCAGCACTCTAAGTGTAATCACTATACTTGTTCCTCACCACTGTACACCAGCGTTAGGCAGAATTATGTGCAGTACCCTTTGGGAACACCACACACAATTAGGACTACAAGTGACAGTACAAATTCCCTTTTGGTACAAGCCTGTACTGCACAGTGAAGTGGTAGTGATGGCTGAGCAGCCAGACTTATCTCAAGAGTAAAGTGAGCAGTATCAATAGTTTCACAAAGGACTGCAATTACTATGATTCAAATAAACACTGCCTCAAGATTTCTGAGCAAAAGAATATACATTTATTTACACATCAGTTATTAAACATTTCACTATTGTCAAGCAGTTGAAAAATCACGATTCTATTACACTACACCACACCCAATAGATTCTGGACAAGTTAGGCTCAAAATGAAGTGTGAGCAAAATGGCACCCCAGTAATTCAAAAGGGAGGGAAAGACAAAGTTGAACAGAAGTTGAGCAGCATCAACAAGTAAGTAAGCAGGGCAATCTAGAAAAAGGAACTCCAGTGAGGAAATCAAATCAAGAGGCCAGGGCCAAAGTCAATGGACGAAAGTCTTTGCAGAGGATCACACAATTCAGGGTAGTTCACGGTTAAGTCTTTGCCAATAGCTCAGAACAAAGTTGGTCAGACGAAAAGTTACTTTAAAGAATAGAGAAGGACAAGCACTCGGATTGGTGAAAGATTTCACACACTTTCACCGTGGCTGGACAAAATGAACAACCGGGTTAGCACATTACCTATAGAGCAGAAGAATGCTGTAGCTGAGGCAGACGTTCCTGGCAGGTCCTGCAGGCTCACGGTTCGTGAAGCGACTGTCGGACTGACAAGAAGGAGGAAGACTGGAGGGTCCTGCACTGCCCAGGGAAGAATCCATCAGCGGAGCAAAGCAGCGAATAAAAGGTGCGCTCCTTAAAACCCAAGCAGGGTCCGACCTTCCTGGCTATCCAGTTCACTGTAGCTGTGCACAGCAAATTCGGCCAGAGGAGGGAGTCCTGGCTTGCAGTTTGGTGAACTGGTTGTTCCCACCAGCTCATGGGGAGAAGATTCCTTGCAGATCTTCCGTGTTGTCGAAGTTTGGAGATTTGGACCCGCAGCAGGGCTTCACCGGGAGGTTCAGTCGTGGCAGAGGTCCTCTTCTGTCAGCTTCTCTTCGGTTCTATCGATCCAGTGGTGACTCTGCCTTCTCAGTCCCAGAGACCTGCTTTTTATGCAGTTTTCCCCCATTCACCCAGCCCAGCTGTCAATCACAAATCAGGGTGGCTGTCCACAAGAGTGTGCACGGAGAATAGGTCACTCAACCCTGTTTATTTTGAATGCTTAGATTGGATTCTGTAGTCCTGAATCAGTCCCCGTTAGCACCTGAACTTGTATTCAGAAACTGTATAATTTCCTTGAGCATTCAACGCAAACCAGATTGAAACAGGAGTGCTCCTCTACACCCATATTTCTACCGCCAGGACAGTCACCACAGCCAATCATACCATAGTGTGACATGGGTCTCCAAGGAGACCCTGTGCAGGGAGTCTCAAACCCCTCCCTCACATCCTTCCCCCTCAGACATACAGGCGATAAAGAGGGCTTTTGTGCAGAAGCCCACGAAAGACCAGTGAACAAACGAACCAAACCTGGTTTGGTACGCAGAGTAAAACACGAGAAAGACATTTACAAACAGAAATGGCAAACAAACCCAGCCGGAACCGTATAAAAGTAAATATGGTGCAGCGGGTTTAAGTTCAAGGCTACCAAGATAGCCTTAAATAATACCAAGGCTATTTAAAATAACCGCAGTAGGAAAAATAGGGTAGTTGCCACTGCCACCAGCCAAATCTTAATGAAAAGGGAACGAAACAATGTTCTATGAGAATCAGACAAAAAGGGATAACTAGTGACCCTTTCCAGTACTCTGTGTAAGATAGTTTGTACTAGGTCTGTGGATTTAAAAAGACTAATAAAGTCAATGGCAACTTTACATGTTCTGAGAGACAGTAGTCAGTCCCAGAAAATGGAGTCTGAGTCGGGAAGTCGAAAAGACAACCCTGTCTCACTGCACTGAAGGTGCTGTGTAACACACAGTAACAAGATGATGATTATGGAGTAGGTGAGGCTCCACAGTCTATGAACACAAAAATGTAAAACACACACAGCAAAAAACATGTAAGAGTGGGAACAATGGCGCACACTCTTACCAGGTGGAAAAAAAATCCTAGAAATCCAGCAAAGCTGCTGAGGGACTCAGTAGGTAAGGGAAATTAGCCATTGTGGAGAATTATCAATAACAGCAAATATTATCTACAATTGAAAGGGGTAGGCATGTGGCTAAATTTGCCACACAAGTGGCTAATCTCTTCCTGGCACAGTATGAGGAAACACATGTTATGTCTCACAAACTATTTGCAATGCATCTAATAGCTTGGTGACGCTTTATTGATGATGTTCTTTGTCAGGATCTCTGCTTCCAAAAGGTCAGGGTTTTCCCAACTCCCTTGGAAGCAGATCCATAACCCAGGTTCCGAGTGCCAACCAGTCCCAATTGGGACCTTTTGGACCCAGTCCTGGCGCCAGTGGCACCAGGCTCATAAATATGCCCAGTCCCAGCGTTGGAAGCGCCGGGCTCATAATGCTTGGGTGGACTTACCTGCATCAGACCATGCTGCTTACTTGCCTGCCAGTTGAGCCTCTGATCCTCTTCTGTTTGGAACTACTTTTCCTGTTGGGTGGGGCTGGAGCCACTCCCTAGATTCAGAACACTGGAACTCTTCTGGAAGGCAGGAACTCTTTTCTTACCAGGAACTCTTTTCTTACTTAGGCGTGGCTGTGGAAGGAGACACCTAAGCACTACAGGAGGCTATTTAAACCACACCCGGTGGATGAATCTTGCTTTGCGTTATTCTGCACCCTCTGCAGCAGAACGCTCATCGTGTCTTCTGCATCCGGTCCTGGGCCTAAGGAAAAAGGCTTACCATCCTGAATCCAGTCTTCAGCAACACCTATAAAGACAAGAAAGAACAGGTTAGCATTCCGGCATCTGAAAGGCAAAGGCTTACCTACTCTTCGTGCGCTCCGGAGGTCTTCATACTGCATTCCGGCATCTGAAAGACAAAAGCTTACCAACTCTTTGCACGCTCCGGAGGCCTTCGGCGCTGCATCCCGCATCTGAAAGACAAAACAAGGTGCGTTTAAAGACATTGGGGAACTTTAATACTCACGTGCCATTACTCCTTTCCACATCTAATCCAGTGGGTATTGCGGCACCCTGCAGCCGCTCCGAACTCGTACCTGCAAAATAAAAAGACAGTTAGAGCGCATCGTGAAGCAGGCAACAAGCGCTTACTTACGTGCTTCCAGGCGCTTCTATTCATCACACGGGCTCCATCTTCAACTCACTTCAGCCCGTCATCCGCCATCGCCGGAACCCTGCAAAACAAGAGACATCATTACTAAAGACTTTAAAGACATTTGAATGACTCGAAACTTACCGTTCGTGCAGTAAACGACGGACAGCAGTCCTCTGAAGTCAAGAGGCCTGCGCTACCTATTCAGTGAAGAAACTGGTTACAGCACCCTGCCCCGAGGCAGATGGAGAGCTCGGCATTCACTTACCTAAGGTGAGAGCGTTAACCTTTGGGGGTCTACAGGAGAGGAGAAGAGGAAAGAGATAGGGACACCCCAATAACCCCAGTTCATTAACCCCATATTTTCTATCTGCAGACATCTTACTCTACACGTCAGGCATACAGTGCACAGAGGTCCAGCCCAAAGAGCCAACCGGGTGCTACACATCACCTTTGAAGATACGGTAGTCGCCCAGTCAAGACCGGCGCCTCTGCGAGAATCAGGTGAGCGTTACAGAACGCAAAGCCTACCGCAAAACTCTCGCCCAGGCGCTATGGAAACCTCGGATACTGACCCCCTAGCCCGGTTATTTGGGGAACTAAGGGCAGAAGTGCATGCAGCTCGTCAGGAAACGAATGCTCTAAGAAGGGAACTAATTATTTCCAAGGAGAGAACAGACAATCTTGCTAGACAAGTGCTACAGTCACAAGCCGGACAGACCCCGTTACCCGCATCAGGGGCAAATCTTTCTTCAACATCCTCTATGAATCCAGTGCAGATCAACCTACCTGGGAATGTACCTCTGGCTCCGCCCGAACGATTTTCTGGTGACCCAAAGAGGTTTGCAGTATTTATCAATCAGTGCCGGTTGCACTTCTTATGCCGGCCAGCAGCCTTTCCAACTGATCAAGCTAAAGTAGCTTTTGTACTTTCGTACCTTAGTGGCAATGCGGCAGACTGGTCGATCCCTCTAGTTCATCAAGATGATCCGGTTCTCCATGATTTTCAAGCATTTCAGCTTAGTATGGAAAAACTGTTCGCAAGACATTCACAGGGGCAGGCCTTGGACAATGAGCTTCTTTCGTTGCGACAGGGTAATCAAGACCTTTTGGCTTATATTGCATCTTTCAATAGACTAATAGTGGAAACTCAATGGCCTGAGGACAAAAGGATTACGCTGTTTTATAGAGGTCTACGTGGAGAGCTCAAAGACGTTTTAGCCCAAGTAGTGAATCCCCCACAAGACTGTTCGGATTATATAGACTTGGTCGTTCAAATAGATCACAGGCTGCAGAACAGGAAGGCCGATCGTTCCAAGTTTGATGCTCGAGTATTTTCCAAACCGCCAACTCCTTCCAAAGGAGTAGACTCCGGGGAACCCATGCAAATAGGGGGTCTGAAAGGTCCTCTAACACAAAGGGAGCGGGAAAGGAGGAAACAGTTGCAATTATGCCTATATTGCGGAAACTCAGGGCACTTTCTTGGAGACTGTCCGGTGAAACCTGCCAAGAAGGCAGTAGGAGCTGCAGTTACCAAAGTTACAAACTCTGAGCAGGGAAACGACCTTGCCCGACAAGAATAGAGGTCCTCTTGCCGAGCGTGAAAACCAGTTCTGTGACCTCGCATTTCGTGATACCTATGGTCCTCATTAGCCCTGATAATCCGGATCGATTACATGCAATTGAAGCTTACGTCGACAGCGGTGCCATCGGCAATTATGTGGATCATGAAATGGTTTTGAGGATGAATCTAACTCTTTGTCCCAAGGCTGTAAAGGACGTCATTACTACGGTGGATGGTACGGAGATAGCCTCCGGGCCAGTAACGCATACCACTCAAGAGGTGACGCTAGTAAGTCAAGATGGACACCATGAGAAGATCGTGTTCGATGTGATCAAGGCCCCTCAGTTTCAGATTATTCTAGGAATACCTTGGTTAGAGAAACACAATCCTCTGATCGATTGGCGAGCAAGAACGGTCCAGTTTCCAGAATGTGTCTCTACTTGTCACCCTCCACCTGGTGTTGCACTGGCCGCAATTTCTTCAGAGACTCCCCAGTTACCTCCCGAATACCTAGAATACCAAGATGTTTCCCGGAAGGATCAGGCTAACTCTCTACCTCCTCATAGGTCTTATGACTGCCAGATAGACCTGATACCTGGATCTACTCCTCCTTGTAGTAGAATTTATGCCCTCACCGAGCCTGAGAACCTTCACCTTCGACAATACCTGGATCAATACCTGGCAAATGGGTTTATTCGTCCTTCCAAGTCCCCTGCTTCTTCAGCTTTGTTCTTCGTTCCAAAAAAGGAAGGAGACCTTAGAACTTGTATCGATTATCGCTCCCTGAACCAGATCACCGTTAAGAATAGATATCCGTTACCTTTGATCCCTGAACTCCTGGACCAAGTCAGAAAAGCATGCATATATACAAAGCTGGATCTTAGAGGAGCTTATCACTTGGTACGAGTAAAAGAGGGCGATGAATGGAAGACGGCCTTCCGCACCAAGTATGGGCTATTTGAATATCAGGTCATGCCCTTCGGACTTTGCAATGCCCCGGCCGCCTTCAATATTTTATGAACAATGTCCTCAGAGAGCTCATAGATGTATGTGTTGTTGTTTACATTGACGACATCCTCGTTTATTCTTCATCGGAATCTGAACATCGGAAACACGTGAAAATGGTCCTGGAAAGATTGCGTCAACACAAACTTTTCGCTAAGTTGGAAAAATGTGTTTTCAACGTGACTGAAGTTGAATTCTTGGGAGGAGTGCGTATGGATTCAAAGAAGGTCGATGCAGTTCTCAAATGGCCATCACCATCCTCCGTAAAAGGTGTGCAAAGCATGTTAGGCTTCGCTAACTTTTACCGCAGGTTTATCCCGAGTTCTCTCGAATAGTCCAGCCCATCACTGCCTTGTTAAAGAAAAACAAACGTTTTGAATGGTCTACCGAGGCGGAACAAGCTTTCCAGGATTTGAAGACTAAATTTATCTCTGCACCAATCTTAAAACACCCTCGCCCCGAACTCCCCTACATCGTGGAAACTGATGCCTCAAGCCTTGCCATGGGGGCAGTTCTATCACAAAAGGACCCGGTAACCAATCAGTTGCATCCCGTGGCATTTTGGTCCCGCAAATTCTCGCCTCCTGAAATCAATTACACGATTACTGACAAGGAACTTCTGGCTATCAAGTCTGCCGTTAAGGCTTGGCGGCATTATCTGCTGGGGGCCCGACACACCGTTACTGTGATTACGGATCACCGAAACCTGCAATATTTGAAAACCGCAAAAGCCCAATCCTCTAGACAACTCTGTTGGGCATTATTCTTTGCCGAGTTTGACTTCATAATTACCTATCGACCTGGTACCAAGAACGGTAAAGCCGATGCCCTTTCTCGGATGGGAGTGGAAGAACACTTGATCAACCCTAAACCTGTACCAATCATTCCCGAACAAAGAATTCTGGGTGTAATCGCCACAGAATCCATAGAGGAAGTTAAGGATAAAGCCAGGCAACTTGTAACTCCAGCAGACATACAGAATTGGCATCTGCAGGGAAAGGACTTTGCAGTAAAGGACAACTTATTGTATTTCCAAGAACGATTATACCTACCCAGCACAGACTTACAGAAAAAAGTAATCTCTTGTTATCACGACTCTTTATTGGAAGGTCATCCCGGTATAGCCAAGACCTCAGAAAAGATCAAGCGCTACTTCTGGTGGCCGTCTTGGAAAAAAGATATCAGAGACTTTATAATGTCCTGTGGAGTATGCACCCAAAACAAGAGTCAAAAGGAAAGACCAGCAGGCCTCTTACGCCCTATTGACATCCCACCTCGCCCTTGGCATACGCTTTCTATGGACTTCATCACCGATCTACCTCCATGCTCCGGATACAATACGATTCTAGTAATCGTGGACTTATTCTCCAAGATGGCGCATTTCATTCCGCTCAAAGGCTTGCCAACAGCAGCAACTCTGGCCCGAGAATTTCTCGAAAACATCGTCCGACTGCACGGTTTTCCTTCGGTTCTAATTTCGGATCGAGGTAGTCAATTTATTTCTCATTTTTGGCGAAGTTGCTGTCGGTCGGCTCAAATTGATGTGAGACTATCGACCAGTCACCACCCTCAGACCGACGGACAAACCGAGAGGACCAATCAAACTCTGGAACAGTATTTACGCTGCATGCTGCAACAAACTGAAAAAACTTGGAAAGATATCCTTTGGATAGCCGAGTATGCCTACAATAACTCTGTCCATCGGGAACTGGGAAAACCCCGTTTTTTCTTTTGTACGGCAGTCACCCTCGAACCTCGGAGTTGGATCCCCTCCAAGATCTTGAAACACCAGCAGTAGACTACCTGCATTCTACAATCACCCAAGCCTTTAAGGAAGCTGTTTCTCACCTTCAAAGGGCTAAAGAACAATACAAGAAAGGAGCAGATCAAGTAGGGGATCAAGTCTGGTTATCCACCAAATATCTATCTCTAAAAGGGCCACGCACATTCAACCCAAGATACCTTGGTCCCTATTCCATCACTACCATAGTAAACCCAGTAGCGGTCAAGTTGGACTTGCCCCCGAACATGAAGATACATCCGGTCTTCCACGTCTCTCTATTAAAACCCGTGCAACCTCAAACCCGACTAACCAAATCTCCAAAACCTATCCTAGTTGATGGAGAACTCGAGTTTGAAGTCAAAAGCATTCTGGACTCCAAGATCTCCAAATCTAAACTATTCTACCTAATTGACTGGAAAGGCTACGGCCCCCAAGAGAGATCCTGGGAACCTGCTGAATATGTCCACGCTCCTCGCCTAATCAAAAGATTTCACCGAACATTTCCTGACAAGCCAAAACCCCCGGAGAAGCCCGGTTTGGGAGGGGCCTTGAGGGGGGGAACTGTCAGGATCTCTGCTTCCAAAAGGTCAGGGTTTTCCCAACTCCCTTGGAAGCAGATCCATAACCCAGGTTCCGAGTGCCAACCAGTCCCAATTGGGACCTTTTGGACCCAGTCCTGGCGCCAGTGGCACCAGGCTCATAAATATGCCCAGTCCCAGCGCTGGAAGCGCCGGGCTCATAATGCTTGGGTGGACTTACCTGCAGCAGACCATCACCTTTGAAGATACGGTAGTCGCCCAGTCAAGACCGGCGCCTCTGCGAGAATCAGGTGAGCGTTACATTCTTATCATTTGGAAAGCCACACAAGATTCATTTCTCAAGTTCATGGATCACATTAACCATAACCACCTTGGTATTCAACTAACCGGCAATTCAAAATCTTTTGAGATTGATTTCTTAGACCTACATATCTTCATTGAAGATGGCTCCATACACACCAGAACATATAGTAAACCCACGGAGGTTAATTTGGTCCTCTTAGCACAAAGTAGTCATGAACGTGCTACCATCAATAATATACCAGCTGGTGAATTCCACAGGGCAAAAAGGAATTTCAGTCGCACCATTGACTTTACCGAAGAATGTAGTATTTTAACACAAAGGTTTCGAAACAGAGGCTATCAATCAGACATCATCAATAAAGCTTCAGCCAAACTTGCGCTTAAATCACAAACTGATCTCCTGGTTGACCAGACTAAGTGAAATGACTCACCCCAATGTATGTCAATCATCACCCAGTTTTCTAAGGATTCCTCAATTCTAAATAAATTGGATGAGAAACATTGCTATTTTTTGAGGCTAGATAAATATCTTTTACCCTATTTGACAACCAAACATAAGTTCACCTTCACCAAAACACCATCCATTAAGCAGAGGGTTAGTCCATCTCTGTTAGAGACTGAAGACAAGACCAGTAAAACCACTTGTCTCAAACAACAAAAAGGTTTTTTCAAATGTGGCAATTGTAATTTCTGTCAATATGCTCATGACAATTGTTCTTCTTCTTCTGATCCATTCGGCACTGTAATTGATATTCATGACTTCAATTGTAAGACATGTTATGTGTATATGCAGTAATATGCACATGTGGGAAATTATACATTGGGAGTACCATTTGTCAATTGATGTTTAGGATCAGGGAATATTTATCCTGTCTTAGAATGACTGAGCCTAAATCACCATTGGCCTTACATTGGCAACTAGAAAACCAACTAGACAATAAATCAGATCTGAGATTTATACAACTCATGAAAGCCTCAGGAGGCACTAGAGGAGGCAATACACAACTGAAACTTAGACAAATGGAAGCCAAACTTGTATGCTTCCTCAGATGTACTACGTGGGTCTAAACACAGATCATCAAATGCATGTGTTTCTATAACATTACATAACCATATTGGGACCTGTCCAGCCTTGTCCTCATTTTTCTCGAAGAGACACACTATATCTTGGCATTTCTTCTGATTCCCTATTTCTTTCTATTGTCAATGAATTAATTCTAATTTTCGATACTGTTCACAATACGTATTTATTATTGATTACAAGTTATGCATCTCACATCTCCAAGACTCAATATGGTCCATATGCTTGGCCCTGATGACGTTACTCTGTTAACTCACCAGCCTCATTTACATGCCCAGTACATACCCAATGCGGGCTCTATGTACTACCATGGCTATCAGTCCCTCTAATGACCAACCCCAAGTCCTTTCATTGTGTCCGCCCTTTTGGTATTCTCTCATGGGTAGGGCAACTCCCAACCCCATTATCATCCTCAACACTTTACATCAAGTAGACTTTTATATATTCATGTAGCATTATGCCTGCTGTAATCTCAGCTCATTTCAATTTTGCGTGCATACTTGTTGATATGCCTGCTGTAACGGTAGTGCTTTGTGTCTTTAATGCTCCATTGTTTACATCCGGCCGTGACGCTAAACGGCATGATATTGTCCTCGGCTATCACACACGGCAATGCAGTACTGCTGCTCGGAATCTATTACAGGATTTGTTCACGCTGCCCACTGTGGGTAAGATCAATATATCTCACAACTAAGATGCCTATCAGCCAAAGGTTCCTCGGTACTTAATGACCATTATTGTCTTCGATCATTTTTTGTAGGCAAATTACCGGTTCTTCGCACTGTTACCACTTTGCCCCATCACAGGATCCTATTGGCATCCATATCTTCTAGTGACTACGACACCATATACCGCAAGGTCGAAGGTACCTCCCACATCTCTCAATTCTCTCAAATTGTTTCTTTTTATCATAGTATGTTAATGGTCCATTGATCGTACACATTTGATTTTGATTTCAGACTTAATTTTGCAACTGGCAAATTTCGCCGCCTGGATCCTTGTTCTTAGATACTCAACCGCCTTGGATCGTTATCAGACCCGTGATTTACTTCCACTTCCACTATTTATTTCAGATCAATCAAATTCTACCGTGATTACCAATCACGGTATGGATGAAGCCCCTTCATATATTTCATTATAATTTCTCTGGATTAACAATATAGATTAACTTTTTCGTTCCTACTGTACTTGACGATGGTTAAATGATAATGGATTGAACCATCACAAGGTTGTTCACTCATTACATTTCAGTTCTAACCAGTATTTCTTAATGATAGTCTTCTTGCTGTACTTGGGGACGGGCTGGCCATGTTCTGCTTCAACCAATATATTCATTACTTTGACTCAAACGATTATTTATTTGGGATACTTAAATTAGCACCCATTCCTAATATACAATTGTGATTTTCTTTTCATCATTCGTCTGAACTGAACATATACTGATTGCTCAAACATCTGACCCCAACCAGGATCTTTGGTATGGTTTTTGGTTATAGTTTTTGCACTGCTGCATTTATGCATTTACTTACCTTTCATTCATTCTTAATTACAATGCACATCATTTCATTTTCTTATCCAAACCATGTGTGGGATTTGCACTTGTTGATTGTTTTCCTTTATGATATCGATTTGACAATTGTGCTCTATGTTTTGTCTATGTCATCTATGATCATGATTGTTCCGATGTCTTTTCAACAAACATGGTCACTCACAGCCTTGAAAACAACCAGTGTGTCGAAACATGTGTCGGCTGTTCATCACGTTAATTAAATCAGCCTTGGATACACACAAATGGACTCAAAATCACTGAATGATAATTGTACTCTTGTTTGATTTTGCTGCTACCAATCAACAGTGATTCAGCGCGACTCACCATCCCACACATTCAATTCTTAACATACATAATGTAATTGTTTAGGAGACCGCAATGAAATCAGTGACCCTTTTCTTGATAGGCAGTCTGATCTGCATTTTAAGAACTCTAGTCACATAAGCAATGTTTACACTTTATTTCTGAATTGGGCCTCATTAATACTTAGCACATAACTCACCATTTAGGTTTAGCGTGTACCTTTTATTCCAGACTTCATAATTCTTTTTCCAGAATTGATCATATCCTTCTCTCTAAATCCATGTCCAACCTCATATTATATACTAGCCAAGATAGTATCTCCTTATCAGCCCATGCTCCAGTTCATATTAAAACCAGTGTGCCGAAACATGTGTCGGCTGTTCATCACTTTAATTACATCAGCCTTGGATACACACAAATGGACTCAAAATCACTGATTTTGTTTGATTTTGCTGCTACCAATCAACAGTGATTGAGCACGACTCACCATCCCACACATTTAATTCTTAGTTCATAATTATCCAACCTGGTGGATGGGCTGGAGGGATTGTGGGGTCGCTGCCATCTTTTCCAGTTATCAATTGAATCTCCTTCTTAAATAGATGAGTGATTAATAGCACCCAGGTTCTTTCAATCGAATCCACCAACGCATGACATTAAGTATATTGGCTTGAAATAAATAATCTTTCAAAAGCGACCAGAAGGCGGGGACTGGCAAAGTAGGGCTTTATATATTAAGGATTGTATATTACACTGATTCAATAAAAGTTTTGATTAAGGGCCACCTACCCAAATCATCTGCATCAGATTTATTCAATTTACATGTAATTGCCTTATTGATAAGAGTAATAACTTAATTTGTTTTACCATGTGCTGCACTCATGAAAACATGACCTACTCATAACCACTTAAGTTTAGCAGCTTCAGCTTCTGAAAGGTGTGTTTTCTGAATGAAAGTGTGCACTAGCACCTTGAAGTGTCTCTTGTGCTTAATGGAATTACCAATAGAGATCTCAGCCCAAATAACCAGACGGACTCAACGAATATGGCAATGTACTATGATGTCATCTTACATGGCAAACTATAAAACATATTAGTGGTAGGGATTTGTTAAAGGATCATGTCTAAATATAGAATACATAGGGGTTAGTACAGAATTGACTGTCTCTTATCTGTAAGACATGCCTCAAATTGCCTCTAAATACGTATAGTACTGATTATAGCAAACAAAATGGCAGCAGTTTGGCCTATGCAGCATTGCATAGCAGGTTGCCCCATAGACCCACTGATTGGTTGGCATTCTTACCCAACCTTGGACTTTCGGCTCGACTAGCAGCACGTAGTGTCATTGCACTACTTGGCCTCCAGAGACTTGCTCACTCTACCTTGTATAGAATATATACACTTTTATTTGTCCAGTACTTGCTCTTGCAGATGTTTTCTTCTTTAATTCTAAGAGATATGTATGTCTCGTACATGGCTTATCCGTTTGCCTACCTTCCTGCATCGCAGCTATTCCTTAAAAATGGCATCCATGATCCCAAGCCAACATAGACTCCTCTTTGTTTTGCACAAAAGCTGTTCTTCCAGAGTCTCCTGACTCTGCAACCCTGATCTGTTTCTGAGGTAGCTGAATTGAATCTTAACACGAGCCAACATCCATTTTTCAATGAAGCCCATCCTAGCCATGTTATAGATTCCTGTATAGCATCTATGTATCTCACCCGCCTTGCGTTGCTGTATATTTACACTTATGGGTCAGCATGTTACTTTGTCTCCTTTTGCATTCATGATTACTTTATCGTTTTGTACATGTTTTTCTTATCACTTTAGTTACATTGTTACTCTTCAGTATGTGTATATTGTTTCAGTGGGCCTCATTACGACCCTGGCGGTAATCGCCCGTCATTACCGCCATGGCGTAATGAGCGTTTACGCCGTGGGACGATGGCGTAAAGAGGGCCACATCACGACCCATCGCGCACGAGCATTACGCCATGGCGGTAATGCAATTAACGCCATGGCGGAAAAGGCCCCTACCGTCATCGCTAAGCAAGCAAGGTGCCCTTCCGCCAGCGTAAGTAGCGGCCACCGTAATTTACAGCCACCGTAATTTACGGCCACCGTAATTAGCGGCGGCCGTAAAAGGCCAAACCGGAAATAGCGTCATCGCGCCGGAACGGGAAGCAGCCCGTCGGCCATCTTTAAAAACACAATCCATCGCCATCCTACCAAACAACACCAGACCCAACCCTGACACCTGTCCCAACCAAACACCCACCCATCCAAGTTCCCGGAAATGCCAAAATCCGTGAAAAAGGCATGTGACCGCCAGCGCCAGGAGCGATTCAGCCGGGAGGAACTCTGCATGCTAGCGGAGACCCTGCAGGACAACGCAGGTGTTGTATTCTCCCCTGAAATGACCAGGACAGCAATCGGGAAGAAGAAGGCCATCTGGGCCCTGGTGGCTGAGCGCGTCAGCGCGGTGGGGACCGTACCCCGCACCCCACAGCAGTGCCGGAAGCGCTGGGATGACCTGCGCATACGGGTCAGAGCCGTCATCTCGGCAAACCGCAACCTTGCCCAGGGAACCGGTGGAGGGTCGGAATCCCCCCTGAAACTCCAACCGTGGGAGGAGATCTGTGCTACCACCATCGGCATGGAATCCATCGAAGGCGTTGGAGGGATGGAAAGGGGAGCCCCGACATCAGGCGATGAAGGTAGGTGCCTCATACAAGACATGCCATAGTCACAGCAGTCCAATCATGTGTAGCACAAGGTTGCCCTAGAGTGTAAATGCAACACAAATCAATACTGCCCATAGCCACATGCGAGCACCACCCTGCATACACTGCTGGCACCCGCATACCTGCATCCACATACCACACCAAAAGGAGACAACCTGCATGGCACTGCCTGAAATCTGCCTCATCCACTGGCCAAAATAATGTCAACCATTGTCATTCAGAAGTCCGTAGACCCATCAATAACGCCCTCCCACCTTTGCTCCACCACAGGCACAGAATCACACCCAGAGGACCAGGACACCCCTGCGCCGAAGAGAGCGAAGTCCAACGACAACCTCCCTGCACCCTCAACCTCAGCTGCAGTGAGGCAGACCCCACGACAAGCAGGTCCCACTGCAGGCATACCGGAGGTCCCACAGGCAAGCACCCCTGTTGGCAGCAGGCCAGCAGCAGCTGCTCCACCTCCACCGACATTGCCTGCCACAGAAGGCAGGGGGTCAGCGGCCAGCAGCAACATCGGGGAGACAGCTGCAACAGCTGCATGTTCTGACTCGGACATGGAGCAGGAGGTCAGAAACCCCACTGACCAACTACATTCCCCCTGTTTCTCAGACGCCAGCCCCCATGAGGGCGACACACAGGGGCACACTGAGGCAGAGGAGTGGCCTTCCACCCCATGCCCTGTCCACACTCCACAGGAGGGGACCAGCCCCTCCATCACTCCACCTGCACTGGCCATGGCCCAGCACGGCCAGCCGTCCCTCGAGGACATCACTCAGCGGCAGCATCAACTGTCCGCAATGCTGGATGAGCATGCCGCGGAATGTGTGGGGGCTAGGTTCAGCATTGAACAGGCCACGGAGACACTAAGGGCGGAAGTGGCGCAGAGCACTGCCACCCTGAGGGATGCCATGCAGGCCATGTCCAGGGACATCTGTGCCGAACTTGCGGGCTTGCGTCGTGCGGTCACTGACCTCACCCACACACGACAGGAGCTGCATGCACAGGGGCAGCCAGGGACATCCTCCACTGCCAGTTCTGCGCAGAGCAGCCCCGTGCGCCGTTCTGGACGCAACCTGCGCTCCACAGCCAGGGGTGCCCCGGGTGCCGGGAGAGGGGGCTTGTGACGGCCTGTGGACACGGTCACAGGCATCTGTTGACAGCTACATGGGGTGTGTTGGGGTGTGCAGGGGGGAGGTGGGAGGTGGGAGGGGGTGTGTTGGGGTGTGCAGGGGGGAGGTGGGAGGTGGGAGGGGGTGTGTTGGGGTGTGCAGGGGGGAGGTGGGAGGTGGGAGGGGGTGTGTTGGGGTGTGCAGGGGGGAGGTGGGAGGTGGAAGGGGGTGTGTTGGGGTGTGCAGGGGGGAGGTGGGAGGGGGTGTGACACGACAGTTCATAGTTCCAATACACTTTTTTCTTTCAAAAAAAGAAATGTGTGGACATTTTCATTGCGTATGTGTGCTTTATTGGTGTACAGTCCACAGTGTGCATGTCCCAGAGACACACAGTGCCCCAAGTGCAGTCTCCATGCGATAAACACCAGCCGTGTGTGCTAGAAGCAGTGGTCGATGATACTTTGGCGCATGGCACGCCCCTCCTGTGCATCGCCTCCTCCATGTGGTGGCGCCCCATCTGCACCCTCCTCATCCTCATCGTCAGGTGGTTGCAGTTCTGCGTCAGGGGGCAGGGGCACATTCAGTCTGACGCACATATTGTGCAGCATGACACATGCCATGACGATCTTTGCCACCTTCTCATGGCCATACAGGAGTGCCCCACCAGACCTGCTGAGGCTTCGGAACCGTGCCTTCAGGAGGCCGAATGTCTGCTCTATGACCACACGAGTACGTGTATGTGCACGGTTGAAGTCCTCCTCGTGCTGGTTCTGCGGGTTCCGGACTGGCGTGAGGAGCCACCTCTTCAGGGGATAGGCTGCATCACCTGTATGTAGGCGAGAATGTATGTGTCAGTCATGTTGTCTGATCAGGAACATGATGTTCCACCATGGCTGGCATGGAACTGTTACCTTGGCTCACTTCTACATGCACTAATTGATTCACACTATGCAACCAGTATATGCTCATTGCTGCCATGGCCTGTTTTGCATGCCATCACCCTATGTATGCAGAGGGGTTTTGTGCATTGTGAGTGCCCTTCCTCTGTATCCGTTCTCTGTGTTACTCACAGCCAGGTGGAGTATGCATCTCCCCCCCCCCCTTTCTGCCAGGTGGAGTATGCATCTCCCCCCCCCCTTTCTGCCAGGTGGAGTATGCATCTTCCCCCCCCCTTTCTGCTAGGTGGAGTATGCATCTCCCCCCCCCCCTTTCTGCCAGGTGGAGTATGCATCTTCCCCCCCCCTTTCTGCCAGGTGGAGTATGCATCTTCCCCCCCCTTTCTGCCAGGTGGAGTATGCATCTTCCCCCCCCCTTTCTGCCAGGTGGAGTATGCATCTTCCCCCCCCCCTTTCTGCCAGGTGGAGTATGCATCTTCCCCCCCCTTTCTGCCAGGTGGAGTATGCATCTCCCCCCCCCTTTCTGCCAGGTGGAGTATGCATTTCCCCCCCCCCTTTCTGCCAGGTGGAGTATGCATCTCCCCCCCCCCTTTCTGCCAGGTGGAGTATGCACTGGTACGTCATTCCCATGCCCACTTCCATGACATTGCACTCACCGAGTAGCCAGGATCTTGGGCCTGCATGTCGCTCCATGTAGCGTGGTATTGTGGAGTTCCTCAGGACCATTGAATCATGGGTTGATCCGGGGAATCGGGCACAACAATGTGTGATGATCTTGTTGGAGTCACAGACCATTTGCACGTTGATAGAGTGGAACTGTTTCCGGTTGCGGTACGGTACCTCCATGGCACGTGGAACCACCAATTCCACATGGGTGCAGTCGATGGCACCAATGCAACCGGGTATGCTGGCTAGTGCATGGAAACCCACTTTGGTGTTTGCAATCTCCTGGGCAGTCCGTGGTAATGAGATGTGGTCGTCTGTGTGCTTGAGGAGGGCATCGAGCACTTGGATGAGTGTTCGTGAGAATAATGGTTGTGAAATGCCATGCAGGTGCCCCACTGTGTGCTGGTAGGTGCCTGTGGCAAGGAAGTGGAGTACAGCCACTACCTTCAGTAGGGGGGGGATGGCGGTTGGACTTTCTATCATGCTGACGATGTCGTCGTGTGTCATGTCTACGATGGCGGTGATGGTGTCCCGGTCCAAACGGTACAGGGTGTGGATCTGCTCAGCAGTGAGGTTGTTTGGATTGGCTCTGATGCGTGGGATTGGGGGCTGCCTGCGTGGTGGCACTGGCTGTGCTGGTGGGGCTTGCTGGGCCTGCCTTGCCCTCCTTCTCCTCCTGTGTCTCCTCTGTGCTGCCTGTTGTTGTTGTTGTTGCTGTTGTAGTAGCACATGCATTGCTATCAGGTCCTCCAGCCCCAACATTGCTAGTCGTATTGCCATCATTGTGGAGTGTGACTGGGTGTGGGTAGGGGTGGGGTGTGCTCTTTTTGTACTCCCCTGAGTCTGTATTGCCTTCACCTGTGCTGTTTCTGTGCACCTGTGGCAGCTGCATTCACTTGAATTGGCCCTTTACGGTTGGTTCGCGATGGCGTTATTTGCACCATGGCGGTAAGGTACTTAGCGGCCTCGGTGATGGCGTTAGGTGCATGTCCGCTTGGGTCGGCATTTGCGTACCTTTCCGCCATGGCGCTAAGTACGGTGTGGGCGGTCGCGTGCGCGCACCCTTAGCGCAGTTAGCGGCAGCGTTAACTACGATGCCGCTATTGGCATCGTAGTTTACGGTCAGGAGTCATGATCGGACCTGGCGGTAAACGATGGCGGTAACCATTTACCGCCATCGTTTTTCACTTACCGCCAGGGTCGTAATGAGGCCCAGTATGTCCTCATATAGCTACTTTATGGCATCAATCTGCCCACGTCAAATTTCACTCAGCATTACATGCTGTCCTATGGTGTGTGCTGACATCCTTCCACAAGGCATCCTTCCACACTTCCAGTGCGAGGGCAAATTCAATATGGTTGTCTGAGTGCATATCGTCTCTCGTACACTCAATGCGGTATAGGCACAACACATGGTGTCCCGTAAAGATACCTTCTCCTGCTGTTCCAGTATGACGGCGGTGAGGGTGTGGGAGTTAAGGAAAATACTTTCAACTGCTCCTCTACACAAGCAATGGACTGTTTGGTTCCATTTCAATGGAATGAAATGTGTATCTTGTAATAAAATTATATAAAACTTCAACATTACAGGAAGTAATATTTAGCGGCATGACATTAGAGCTAAGTGCAGATAACAACTAAAATCTGGTTTAAGTGAGGAATTTTAATCTCCACACAAACAATCCTTCCAATGTCTATGCAACAAATTTGATTGCTGGGCTAGCCGACCTTTCTCTTACTTTGTGTAACCATCTGTCTACCCACCGCACTGGGAATATCCTAGACCTTATTTTTGCAGAAGCTAATATCATGGCTACCTTCACCCCCCTTCCCGTACTTTATTCTGATCACTTTCTGGTGCCCTTTTGAGTCACCATACCTTATTACCCATCAAGGACCTCTCATGGCCAGCAGGCCCAGTGGTTTTGGAGCAGGGTTGACCATGCTAGTCTTGGACGAGACTTCAATATATCAGCAGTGGAAGTGATATAAACACCGGGCAGAAGTATTCCCAGGTAACAAGTTCCTTTCCAATATTTGGGTAGCCATGGATAAGCTTCACTTCCACAAAGTAAATGGAACCCCCAATATAAAGAGGTCTATTTGCATTTGCCAAGACTGCAGTGTTCATGCATTTTTCATATGAACCCATGTACCTAAGCAAAAAGGTGCTGAATCAGGGTCATGATTAATAGTATAGGAAGAAGGAGTTGCTTCCTTATTCCCTACTGGTGGAAAATAAATCATTGGCTGGTAAGGTTTAGAATGCTTATCCATATGTTTAACAGAGGCAATATTGAGTGTGCTTCTATTCGTGAATATAGAATATCCCAAAGGCAACAGAACTAAATGATCAAATTCATTTAGATTTTTCCCGTCAAAATTACTGGTAGCACTATCATTCCATCTCCCAAAGAACAATGCCCTAAACGATGCATAACAAGCAGTGGACAAAGGGAGTGGATGTATGTACCAACCTAAACCTTTTTCACCATGTTGCGGTAGATGAGAGCATATCCAACAGTTGGTTTTATTCAGGATAGCATGTGTGGCATTCATGATCATAATAAGGGTGTTGTTATGATACCCCCCTCTATGACTGAGATCACATGGATGAAGAATATGAGCATATACATGTAGTGGAGACATTGTGATTGCACTAACAGTTGCCAGTAGAGTATTGAGTGGATGCAGATTCTTTAGATACCATAACAGAGGTATCAATATCACTATGACACAGGTTATCACTAAAATGATTATCCATTTGGTCCTCATGGACCATGGCCCCTGGGAAATAGGCCCATCAATTGTAAAATGTTCCATGTCCTTATTTCTATGAGCTCCAAACATGGGCATAGTCCTTCAGTGTCCGTTAAGAAGCCTCACTGATAGGCTCTATAAGTTCATCCGTAGGTGGCACTTGACCACTTGGCCGATCTTGCTTGAAGTTCTTTTTGCCGCTACCTGCCCCTTCTTCTCAAACTCCTTCTGTTATGGGATTGATGAGGGAGTTGCACACTGTTGGTTTCTTGTGGGTGCACTATTCCTACCACACTTTCCTACTCTATACAAAATGTAATGTTAGTCCCTAAACTATTTCCTTGGACGAAGATCTTACCTCAATGCTCCAGGTACAGAGTGGTTGATGAACAAAGGCTCAGGGTCTGAAGAAGAAGAAGAAGATTTCACAAGACCCACGGGCTCAGAAAGTGGTTTCATAGCCGATTCAGTGTCGATCTGGACATGCTTATTGTTAGAGCCAGAATCATCAAGCCCCTTCTTGCCCCATTTATCATAGGGCAAAGGCCAGGGTACTCGTTTCAGATGTGTTGCATGTCTCCAATGTTTCTTACCTTCAACACGAACAGCTGTTTGAGTGACAACAGCACCAGGTAGGGTACTTTCCAGCGAGCTGCATGGCACATCTGTCTTAATGAGGACAAATTCACCAGGCCGAATGCGATGACCTGGCCCTTTGTTCTTCATGGGCAAAGCTGCTCAAACCTGTTGGTGAATCAAACATAGGTCTTGAGTCAATTGATCACAATAATCAGACAATAATGGATACTTTATGTCTGTCCATTTTTTAGGTCTGGTTGCATTCATACATTAGCACCCCATTACGATCTCATATGGGGAAAGTCCTATTTTTGTATGTGTGGTTTTTCCCATTGACAGCAATGCTAGTGGTAAAGCGTCAGGCCATTTCAGTTTGCTATGTGCACACAACTTTGCTAGTTTATTCTTAAGGATGCCATTGTGGCATTCCACCAAACCGGCACTCTGAGCATGTCTCGCTGTATGAAAGCATGCGTCTATCTGGAATCCTGCGCATACTTACAGTATAACTGTGGCTACAAAATGTGCTCCGTTGTCAAACCAAATCACTCTAGGCAACTTGAATCTTGGAAAATACTCCCTCAGCATAACTTTAGCAGTATATATATAGCAGTATTATCTTTTAGTGAGAAAGCCTCTGCCAAATTACTAAATGCACAGATCACTATTAATACATACTTATAGATATGGCAACGTTTCATCTCGATGAAGTCGAAATTAATCACTTCAAAGGGCATAGAGGGAGGTCCAAAACTACCCTTAGGTGTTGGTGTTCCCTTTCCAATGTTGTGTTGCAAACAAATCATACCATTCTGAACCAGGTGTTCAGCAATCTTTGGAATGTTGTCATTGTACCAGACAGGGTCTAAATGTTTGCAAATGCTCTTCGCACAAATGTGTGCTGGCCCATGTGCCATTGTAACTACAGCAGTCACATAAGCGTTAGACAGCATCCATTGTTGCTTCTCATTGTCCACCCAACAACCCTCATTATCCAAATCGCTAGACCATCAACCCATTGTTTTATTTCTTCTGTGGTTGCCTCAGCCTGAATCTCTTTCACACTGTTAATCCCTTCCTCCATCATCAAAGTCTCAGCAACCCATCTAGCCATATCCAATACATACATTTTTTTGTATGGATCGGTGGCAGTTTGTTTGGCTATCTATCGGCAAAAGCATTCAATGTTTCTATGTCATCAGTCACCCTCTGGTGAGCGGCGCATTTCATTATTGGTGGTTGTGTAGGAAGTGCTAATGTAGACAGTACATTTATTATTAAAGGACCATGTTGAATGTTGAATCTTAGTGCCAGGAGACGTTAAGAAGCCCCTCTCCACCCATACCCTTCCAAAATTGTGAGCTACTCAAAAGACATACTGGCTATCAGTGAATATATTTACTTTAAGTCCCTTTTATATTTTACAGTCTCTAGTTAAAGCAACAATATCTGTTGCTTGAGCAGAGTTATGCGGTATCCTCATGCTCCCGATGACATTGTCTAAGGTTGTGATTGCATAGGCAGCAGTGGAAGCCCTTCAGGCAGTATGAAACACAAACCATCACAAAATAGCTCCCCATCAGGAGGTTTTAAAGGTGTGTCACTCAAATCGACTCTTTCTTTCGTCTCTTTTTCAGTGACGTAAAGGCAACCGTGGGAGGAGTCATTAGTGCGGTCCTCCTCATGTGGAGATGGCAAAAGTTCAGCTGGATTCAAAGAACTGCCTCTCTTAATTTGGATATGAGGTGCAAATATAATCAACTCATACCTTGCGAGTCGTGCAGATGTGAGATGCTGAGTCTTTGTTCTGTTTAACAGAACATCTACTGAGTCCCATCACGGTTAAAGAGTGACCAAGAACCATACCCTCACTTTGTTTTACTGAGACGGCAGCGGCTACAGCTTGCAAATATTTCCACAAAGAGCATGCAAATGGGTCTAACATGGAGGAAAATTAGCAGCATGGTCTGCTTCTTGTCCCATGTTCCTGTGTCTGAACAGCCAAAGCGCAACCATCCCTTTCATGCACAAACAGGACAACACCCTTTCTGTAATTTGGTGTGCGTAGTACTGCCGCTGAACATAGTACAGCCTTAAGCAGATCAAAAGCATCCTGACAATTTGTGTCCCAGGGTAAAGGAACATCCTTCTTTGAAATGCCAACATTGGTTTAATCAAAACCGGAAAATTCAGGATCCACTGTCTACAATAAGAAGTAATGCCAATAAAAGCTTGGACCTCTTTCTGTGTATTTGGAACAGACATGCCAGAGATGCTTTGTATAGGTTCAGGTGTCAGGCATCTACCCTCCTTCGACAGGAGACTTCCTGTTGACAATACTGAAACGTCTTTAATGAAGCCTTATGACCATAGGTCGCCAGATGGATCAATAATAACACTGTATGCTCTTTGCAAGCGTCCTCAGAGTCAGCAGCAATAAGCAAATCATCAATGTAGTGTAGCAATGTGCAAGTGGATGGTAATTCAAGCATGTCCAACTGTTCTTTTAAAGCCCTACTGTAAATGCTCATACTCTCTGTGTATCCCTGCAGCACACGTGTGAACGTAAACTAGCATCCTCCTAAGGAGAATGGAAACATGTACCTACTATCAGCGTGGATAGGAATACTAAATAATGTGTTCTTTAAAACTACGACACTAAAATAAGTGGCCATAGCGGAATCATAGTGAAAAAGGTGGTGATATCAGTGACAATAGGAAATTGTGGTGCTACTACTTTGTTAATTGCACGCAAATCAATTAAGAAACGGTATGGCAAAACATTGTCACCTTTCTTATAAATACGCAGAATCGGGCTATTGCATAGACTTCCAGATATCTCTCCAATCACTCCCCGATATATGAAATCCGAAACAATACTCTTCAATGCTCGTTCACACTCTACAGATATTTTGTACTGCGGAATACATGGCAATGTAATCCCTGATTTCAGAACAATTCGAACAGGTTCCACATTTAAAATCCCTACGTCATTGTCATTAACCACCCATAAACGTGTAGGTACCTTGCACAATTCACTCGGTAAAGGCAAAGATACGAATTGTGATGTGGAATTCTGCTGGGGAGAAATCGTCAAGTACACTCCATCCGGAGAACCATATGTCACAGTATTCAATTTATACAACAGATTTAAATCCAACAAATTGTCGCCACAGTTCATCAATAAAAATGGACATGAATCAGTGAATGGTCCTAACGCAATCGGCACTAGTCGCGAAACTGGACTAATCACAGGCATACCGGAAAACCCTACGGAAACATTACTCTGCCCTGAAAGTGGGATATCTGGAACTTGCACATGGACAAGAGCACTTTTGAGCTTCTGTATCTACTAAAAAGACACGCTCCCTATTCCCCACCTTCATCTCTATGTAGGGTCCTTTCGGGTCGACAGGAATAGGTATAGGTTCCAGAATCTGCTTCGGAACAAGACATCATCGGATGTAAAGTCTTCAGTGAAGTAAGAGTGTGTAGTATTGGCAAAAATATTTCCACTACCTGTATTCTGTTGCTGTCCCCATTGACCATTCGCATTTAGATCCTGCATTTGATTCTGTGGATTCTGATTCTGTGCAAACTGATTTCTATTTGGTCCAGTCATACCATTGCGACCTCTCCATCATCTTCCAATGGTACCATTCATGCCATTCATCCTTTGTTGGAGAGACAGACATTGTGCTCTCCAATGGCCCTCCTGTCTACAATACGGACATTGGTTCATGTGTACTGGACCCATCTGTGGTACGAACTGACCCCTAAATTGTGTATTCCCACCTCGGGATCCTCTCGCTATCTGCGTCAAAAGGACTCTAGTCTTTAACTCTCCTTTCTTCTTCTCCACCTTCTGTTTCTCAACGTTTACCCTATTGTCGTAATACTGGGCCATATGTAGTACCTCGGATTGCGCTTTTGCCTGCCATTCACTCTCAGATGTCATAATCTGTGACTGAATGTCAGGCAACAGTCCTTGTACAAACTTGTCAACAAACATCCTCTTTCCAGGTTCTGTACTCAAATCCTGACCACTGAAATCCGAAAAGACCTGCTCAAATTGGTTGAAATACTCTGTCTCACTCTCAGTCTTCCCTTGCATGCATGGCGTTAGATTATCCCAAATAATCCTTTTCTCAGGTACCATTGTTTTGAGTTTAGTCACTATATGATTTGCAGCATAAATATGCTTTGTGGTGGTTTCTCACTGGCTTTTCTTGACCCATTGGCTTGTTTTAACGCACCCCAGGTATCCCTCATGGCGTGTTGATCATCAACAGTCCTAATCTGCTTCCATAGGTCTGCTGGCAGAATCACAGGAAACAACAAATCAATATCCCCCAGAGTAAAAACTGAAGAATTTAAAACGGACTCTCTTTCTTTGTAGAACCCTATAGGATTGTTCCTTTTGT
Source organism: Ambystoma mexicanum (assembly GCF_040938575.1). NCBI lineage: Eukaryota > Metazoa > Chordata > Amphibia > Caudata > Ambystomatidae > Ambystoma > Ambystoma mexicanum. The sequence continues at coordinate 233,055,704 of NC_090930.1, read as the reverse complement.
CGGGAATTGATTGCTTAAAGGTATTCACCTCCTGTCTTGAAAAAGGAACATGAACAAATTGTGAAATATAGTGTGCTGGAATAGTTGAGGCAGGTGTTTGCCCTACAGCTGGAATTTCTACCTTCGGGACAAGGGTCGGAGGAACCTCTCTCATTGGCAACTGTACAGTGGGAAGTTCAGAACATTTATTAAGCAGTAAAGCCAAATCGAGTGACAATGAAGTTAGCGGGGTATCAGTTGAAAATGTACGTTTATAAATAACCATAATATCAATCGGACAACACATGTTTCTCTTCAAACATTCCTCTTGCAAATATTCACCCATCACTTGTAACACCTTTCATTGCATAGCTGGAGAATACTGACTCAAAGTATCATGCACATCATCAGGTGAAATTGAAACATCTGATATCCACCTAAGGGTGTCTCTCATACATATACGTATTTCTTCACTGACGGATTTCAATGGGGGCAAAAACCATTTCTGAACATATGAAGTCTGTCGCGCATCCACATCTAGTTCATCCCGATGTAAGCGATCGAGTTCACTTTTATATACAAACAACTTTGAAACATGAGCACGTATTTTCACTGCAGTGTCTCTGGAACAGGACAAGAAATTCAAATCCTGTAACTCCTGCGGAACAGTCAAACCAGTTAGATCCCCCCAAACATCAGCCAGATACATCCCCATTTGCTCTATCAATATCCATCAATATCTTCTGTTCAGGAATACCCCATGATCTGGCATGACACTCATAGCGGCTGCTTCGTCACCCTTCAATATACGTTTCAGCCCATTCAGGCAATTCCTTCTTCCTTTCTTGAGGGATTGTGCTATATGTACTACTATTTGTTGTCAATAGTCTCATGTACTACACGTGAGGTAGCATCGGAAGTACTCAGTAAGGAAAAGAAAAGCAAATTGTGTGCACTAGGTGGTGGGGGGAAATACCGCTACTGGAGTGGTTGGTACTGTTATTGATATAGGTACTGAAGGCGCTACGGGTGCAGATGTCTGTATGGGAGGAAATATATATGGCGGTGGTGTACTTGAATCGTGCCTTCTCTCAGCTAACAATTTATTTATTAATTCGTCTGATGCATGCAAATCCTTTGACAGGCATATTTTCAGCACGTCTAACTGAAATGCACTATCCATACTTCTGATAACATCAACTTGGTTCTGCTGGTCATGTGCTAGGGCTTTTTCAGCTTGTGTCATATGTTTGTGAGAATGTTTCTCTGCTTTTCAGATCTTGAGTGGCTTCCTTCCGCCCATCTCTGACAACATCAAAAGCAGCGGGCTGCGCCTTCTTTTGTAACAATACATTTTCTAAATGCTGTATTCTAGCCAATTCAAAACTTCCTAGCTCTGACCACTGAAGGTCTGGGACATGTCTGGTTTGTCGATGCCAAATATGATTGAATACAATAGCGTCAAATCCAAACTTCAGGTACATTTCCCTCGGATGGCACCAGTTGGCTATGTCCTAAATCGCTAGATTGTCTTCCTCTGCAACAAAACATTTCTAAACAGGATGACAATTTACCAGGCATATTGAAAATACTGTCTTACCTGGCCAATATATTTACGCGTAAATATTACAAATACAAATATCAGGAGAATGCCGGTCTGAAACAGACTCATCTGATTCCAATCGATTCCAAAATATCAATGTCGTGGTTGGCGGTTTTCCCAAATAACAAATTTGCCGTGATGACCTCTAGGCAAAGCACAACGAACGGAGACAAAGAGCTGCAGTCTGCGAGGAAACACGTCTCTTGTGCAGGGGCCCCCAGTACTCACTGATCCCAGTTCGATGGCCTCAACTCTGGAGAGCAACGGATCATCATCAGAAGGGTCCCTATTCGGGCGCCATCTTGGTAGTCCAAAAATGAGGCTACTGCAAAGGAATGAAAACACACCAGTCACAAGGAGCAAAGTGCAAAGTGCAAAGTTTATTTGTATTTCATACGAAAGTCTCAGTCTCAATCATGCATGTACACTGGCATAGCATTGAGTGAGCCCAGAACTCTTGGCAACGTCTCATTATATACCTTCCGGATAGCATATACCAAGCTTGTCCTACCCCGTCATGTATTAGGGTTTGAGACCTATAAACATGAACAACTACTATAACAACATATAACTAAAACCTGCATGTCATGTTTCAGACAATTTACTGTCTTGGAACAGGGCAAAACAGAGTGTGGGTGCATATCTTGTTCTCTAGTACAAGGTAACATTCCTCGCGTTACTTATCTGTGTTGCTTCTAGAGCCTAAGGTCAGTCGTATTTCAGCTTAGCAATACGGTTTTAAAGGAGCACGTTTCAGAGATTCTTTATTGCATTTAACAGTGGAGAGAAAAACACAGCCCCACCAGGATGGCACCTATTTACAGAATAACTACGCTCTGTGTGAGAGCTTCACGGTTTCGACTGTGAAAGACAAACAATGTTTTCAGCAGTTTGTGCATTCCTGTACGGGAGTGTCAGAAAGGTTCATGGAGCAGTCCTTTACCGCGTGCATGATGGAATGGACAGTGAATCGAACAAAGCAACCAAATTGGCGAAAAAGCAAAATGGCAGTCTAGTGAGCATATCGCAGTTCAATACGTGTGTGCATAGGCCAACATTATGCCATTGCTGTACCAAAACGAATGCTTATTTACACCAGGAGCTTTTTAAAGTTGCCAAAGAGCACTCATTTTACTCTAAAATAACAACCAAAGGTTCACTAGACCCACAAACCTAGTGTGATGCCATTGGTGTTTTTTTTCTCAGAGAAGATTGAGGGGATTTGGCAGGCTACTGGGGAACAAAATCTACACAAGCTGGAACCATAGCGACTGTCTAGCCACCCGCAGGAAGTTAGTTCATCCCACCCTATGGTTGTCTTTCAACTACGGCCGATTGATGATGCATCATGGCAAAGGCCCTTAAATCACTTAAAGCAGCATCGCCCCCTGAACCAATACCCTTGCACATTCTTAAAGCATGACTCCCCAAAGGTTATTACTCTGTTCTCAGCAGCCTTACAGCACTCATTCTCCTTGGATGATATTCCCGCTCAGTTGAAGCATGCTTTGTTCTCTCCACTTTAAAAAAAACTAACCTCAACCCTAGTCTGGTTTTCATCCCTCGATGGGCACAGAATCTGTTATGGTCTCTCTCCTGGATGATTAGGCTCTTCTCCAGGACTGCAGAGATGTCGGGTGTTGATTCTTCTCGATCTCCCCACAGCTTTTGACACTGTTGATCATTGCATTCTGGTGTGCCGCCTGGAGCAGACTGGTGTCAAGGGCTCATCGCTGGCATGGTTTAATTCCTTTTAAGCGGAGCGCATGTAAATGTCTCACTTCAAACCCGCCATTCCCCTCCACACATTCTCCCCTATGGTGTTCACCAGGGGTCGGCTTTGTCCCCTCTTTTGTTTAATCTCTATGTGGCTATTGGTGGATCTTATTGCAAAGTTTGGTGTCCTTTTCTACACCTATGCCGATGACACCCCATTGGTGTTTCAGCTAGACTTCCAATCAACTGATCCCCCTGCTAAGATTAGAAACTGCCTTTCAGCTATTGGCAAGGGTATGGCTGCCAATTTGTTCAAATTAAATGGGGAAAAAAAACAAAGTGCTGATAGTTGGCTCTCAGGTCGATGCCATTCTTTAGAGTTCTAATTTCTGGCCAGACTCCCTGTGCCCTTGTCCTGTGTCCAGTATGTCGCTAAAATGTCTTGGTGTGAGGCTTGTGCCCAATCGCTCAGAGAAGTCCATGTTAAAGAGGTTTACAGTGCCGTTTTCGGAAAACTGAAGGTCTTGAAAAAGATCCTGTCTTTGCTTCCACCCACTAGCCGCACAGAGATAGTCACCTCGGAAATAATGGGTGTGCTGGACTACTGTAATGGAATCTACCTGGGGCAGCCTAAGCATCAGATACAGAGGCTTCAAATACTTCAGAATGTGGCAGCCAGGCTGGCCGTGAATGCACCCAGGCTGACCCCACCTGCAGGGCTGTTTGTACGACTTCACTGGCTGCCGGTTGCCGCCAGAGTCGAGTTTAAGACTCTCTGTGTCACTCACTGGGCTCTTCATGAGCGGGGGCGAGCTACCTAAGAAGCAAGATCGTGAGGTACTGTCCTACCAGAGGTCTTAGTTCATCTGCTCTGGGTGTTCTCAGAGTGCCTAAGTATCACAGTGCCCAAGCTGGTTGCCGTTCCTTCTAGGTACTTGCTCCAACTTGATGAAACTGGCTTCTGCTCTCGCTGCGATTAACAGAGAAATATCTTCCCTTCCGGAAGGCACTTAAAACTTATATTTTCTAACTTTGTCTCTGGTGCATTGATAGGAGTCCATGGATCCCCCAGTGCTCATATGGAGCTTTAGCGCCTAGATGCCCTTGGGCCTTAGTTGCCTTCTATACATTTCATTAAAAAAAAATAAGAACCATAATGTTTGGCATTAAAAGTAAAAAGTGTATTATGGGAACAATATGAAAACCTGGAATGGAACAGCAAAAAGGACTACATGTAACAGGGAGCAGGGAGGGAAAGAAAAGGGAGGGGGATAGACAAACAGAGTAATAGCAACTTTCAAATATGAGTTTATGCAAAGTTAAATGCTAACAAGGCTCTTGCAGGGTCGGAGATGAGGTATCTATTTCTTCCATCTTATGGATTTCAATAGACTGTCTTAAGCCTCTTGGGTTTTCAAAAGTATGTGTATGGCCTTTTACGTTAACTGTAGCAACCAAAAAAAGACCCAGGGAAAATGTATTGAACATTGGGACCATTCCCTGATTGAACCTATTGATAACCACAAAATAGATCTCAATGACCTGTTATTGTTTCTTTAGACCTTGAACACCAGTAGAAGTCATATGAAGTCATTTGAATATACAGAATACTACTTATCAGAGGAGGAAAACATGTTCGTAGTCAATACATTCTATGTTTTATTAAATATTATCAAGCACACAATCTTAAAAGCACATAAATAAAATCAATCAGTTACATCACAAATACAAAACACCATTAACGTGGCAAGTGCTGTGCAAAACTGAATACTGTAAAAGTTAATATACGTAACAAAGCTTAACAAGAACAGTGGCAATGATACAGTTAAATGCTCATTTTTGTTGGTGAATATTCGTAGTACCTTTGAATTAACAAGTGTACTTAAATAGTCTGAATTAACTGACAATTTGTGGATATCTATATCCTTGAATAATTTAACATATTTGTTCTGTACATTGTTGAATATTACAGTCGTTTTAACTTTCCCAACATGTTTTGTTCTTGATATTATTGTAAAACAATCTAAGAACTTCTTCAGGGGAACCAACGTAGATGATAGAATTTTCACACCCGTCTAATTTGTAGTAAAGTGTTCAATATTATGCAAGGCAAAGCAGGCTCTTCAGTTCGAATACTGTTTATTAACAGTCCATTACCATAAGTAATAAAAATACTTATAGGAGACTTACCGTAGTCTATTCAATAAATGTATACCAACGGTTTGGTTAAGGTGCCTAGTCAAAAGGCTGCAACCTCTGAATGTGTGTAATAAACTGTGAGGGGTAGCAAGCGCACACACATACACACAACTAATATAAGCTCAACTCAACAATGTTCTTAGGGGACATCCTGTGTATGGTTACAATGTTACATTACAAAAAACTCAACCCTAACTAACCTTATGGGTTAAGTGTGGAGTGGAGTGAAGCAAGGCACATAGATCTATCTATGTGTGGTAAACCATACAGATAACTGGTAGGGCGCTGTTTTCACTGGTAACCTTCATGCACAATGACTTGAAAAATGCAGCCTTCCCCATGATATTACAAGTTACTGTAGCACACACACATACCTTATGTTATCCCGTTAAACGTAGTGTGCCTGCACCACTTAGTATCCCATCCATCAAATGCTCTTGCCAATGTCGTCTGTAAATATAACACTGGCAACGCTGTTATCTGTTACGAAAACAGCGCAAGTCAGCAACACAATACAGACACGTAGAGCTGGCTCTGATATTGTAACTTTGCAAGTGGCATAATCGTGAAACTTACTTTTGTGTTCCGGGAAGTAGTTGTGATATGCAGATGTCTAACCTGCGCGCAAACCAGCCCTGTGAGATCAAACTGGTCCTCTGTCGCGATTACTAAAAATAGTAGACAGATCGATGTAGTGTCCTTCTACTATTACACCCTCTCTGTGGTGTTACATACTCAATGGTGGCCATCTTGGACCGGTATGGCTGCAACGGTGAGCCTAGGTAGAGTCCTCAAACTGGAGACAACCACACTCTTACATGAAGTCATTTAGGGTTTCAAGAGACCTAATATAAAAAATAACAGGAAAAGTGTCACCTACTTCGAGAAATTGCTGAATTAAGAATTAATATAAACCTATAGACTCCTATAAATTCTGCCAGTCTATCGTTTCATTGAATCCTCTTTCCACTGACGGGCATACAAATATTTGCTCATATAGTGTTTTTTTTTAGCACTCCTTGACGTATGGAAAGGAGAAAACTGAAACAACACAGTCCATCTCAACCTTATCCTTTATACAGCTTCTGTGTTCAGAAATACATGTCTTAATCTTCCTTTCAGTCATCCCTACAGAAGTTTTTCGCACGGGCACCATATGGTATATGCCACCATGCTAGAATTACAATTTGTAAACTGCTTCTGGACCCATGGTTTAGTCAGTCCAAGGTTAACTTTTTTCGTTCTTTTTGTAAACGAACAATTAATGCACATACCACACGGTGTGTGTCCGATTGGTTTTGGCAATGTTTTCACACCCCACCACTAAAACCTAACCCTACAGTGTGTGCTTTTGAATTTCAGTTGTAGGGCTTACATTCCCAGTTTTGATCTTGAGGCAGCTATGTTTGTATTCCCAAGATGTGCACCACACAGCCTCTGTAAAGTACAATGTTAGAATTGCTGTTGCTCTCTTTAAGTCAAGTGTAGTGTGGTGCAGAATGTTAAATAATATGTAAATATTGTGACTGTAATAGATATTTGACAAAGGTTGTGCTGCAACTTCCCCTCCGTGCAATGTCAGCTTTGAGTCCTGTCATCCAAGACACAATCTGCAAACCGATTGAGTGAATGTTCTTCTTCAGCCAAGTAGGTAACCGCACAGTGCATCCCTGGCAGCAGCCATCAATGCCTGCACTAGCACCTTCCGTGCACATACACATTTGGCCCCACTCCAAGCTAAAGTAAAGGAAGGGATACAAGAATCCCTGCTTTCCCACCCCTCTCCGTCCCAGTAGCAACCCTGTGTGTCAGACACAGAAAATAACTAATGTTAAACACACGATAGTCCAGATCATACGGTTTGAGTTACTGTGTTAGGAAACTACATATAGACCTACAGAATCATATAGTAGATATCGGACACATAGTGTGTGGACTTAAACGCCTAGAAAATATGAAATCATATCACTGTTGCTCTCAGTATTTGACTATTCGCCTACCAGGGAAACAAGGAATGTCTGCAATAACTGTGCCATACTATGGAAACTTACAGTTGAGGGCCAGGGCTCAGAAGTCCACTCCGACTGCCCAAGTGGAAATGTAACATCATGCTAAAGTGCCCCAAGAATATGCCTTCCAATCCTGCGCCCGTGAAGGTGACATGGATCAACAAGGTTCTTTGCAAGGACATTGCTAAGTACTGTGCAGCTGCTATACTCTTTCCCTTTGTTATTATTTATTTGCTCTAATGTGTTATTCATGCATGGCGCAATAAAATATGGCATGTTATGTTATATCATGTTATAGGGAGTTATTCTGTGGATTGGATAACTGCCATTCACATTGGCTACGGTTGCCCTTGCATTCGACCCCTATTCACTCTCACTCTCTCTCTCTCAGGCAGTTCAGTTTTTGTGTTTTTGTCTGTCTCACTCTCCTTCTGTATTATTATTGTTTTGCTTATTTTATAATATAACGTAATAAGTCTCTACAGAAGCCACACACAAGTCATCCATAGGCCATCTGAAAAAGGATGAATTTGATAGTACCATTGCATGTAGGGGCATTCCTCTTTCACTTGATTTCTCTGACTCTGTCTATCTCTCCCATATCCTGGATGGCCTTTCCAAAACATGGTTTGCAAGACACACACATTTTATGGAAAGCACATGATCTATTTCACGGGTATCATAAACATATTGCAAGGGGTCACATTTCAGGACTCATCTATTTTATATCAGGTCTCAACATTCCGAATGGAAACATGAATAAATAAGTGAATGGTGAACAGTCCAGTTTTAAAGAAGTGCAGAAGAGCCAACGAGAACAGTACAAGAACATAGTGCCTAGTGGTTGTGTTTGATTGATAACAACCATATCAAATGTTATGTATATTGGATGTTTCCATGGAGAATTTGCATTCATACCTGAGCTGGGAGGATATCTCATGGACAACGCATTTGTCTTGGAATCAAGACAAAGCAGAGCAACAAAGTTTCAAATCCTGGTCCCACGCTTGGAGACTGGTCTCCGGTAATTAGCGTGTTGCAAAAAAGTTCAATTAATTAATACATATCTCCCCTACAACAAGCATTGACAAAGCCAATAGGCCTTACTTTGAAAATGTATAGGACGATATATTTGTTCACAGCCACAGCCGCACAAAAAAGGATTGTGAAGCCTATTGGCTTTTCCAATACTTGTTTTCTTTGCAGGGCTGTGTGCCTGTTTTGGCTGTTTTTTTGTGTGCAATTCAGTTAATGAACATGTGGCCGGCGACAATTGTTCATACAGTTTAAGCGATACAATCTGTATGTGGCCACAGCCATGTCTTTGAGAATTGGCCTGTCTATAATTGTATTTGCTGCTTCATACTGACTGTTCAAACACAATTCCATTAAGTGTGATTTTAGAGATGGGGAAAGAGTATTATTTTTCTTACTTATCTCCGTTAGCCAAAGAGACGATGGATGGTCTGAGTCCATTATCGTAATTACCGACAGCGATTTTTTTTCCTTAGGTCTGCTCACATTCTCTTTGCAAGTAAAGTGTTGGAATTAAATAATAACACTGTTTTAATGAAAGGAAAGTAAAGGAATACATTTTAGCATAGTGAGACTTTTCAGTGAAGCTGACAAAAGGACCTGCTCATTGTCCCTTGCTTTTTCTCGTATTATTCTTTACTAAACTGAACACAAAATATATAATGTTATTGATATTACTGCTATAGTTGGGCATATGTACATAGCGCTAATATGCATTAAATGTTAGGCAAGGGGGCAAGTAAACCAGGAACGTGTGCACCCTTGACACAGCCTGTCAGCCTTTTATTTAGTCAAGACATCTGGATCTGCTGCTGTCAGACTCTTGACATATCGTATCTTAGCTTGCGAGCCTGCCCAGACTACAATATTTAAATATTTATAGCTGAGACGGTTCATCAGGATCAGAACAAGCAGAAGTAAAATAAATCCATTATGCAAAGGCTGATTAGTATTACCATATTCTTTTCTACAGAGAAGCCGCTTATTTTCGATGATCTTTGTCTGGGTTCAATGAGAAATCATAGGTTTATTTGGGTGGGTGCAATTCTGTTAATTTAGGCGCGTTCTTCGAACTCTTTTTTTTTTTTTAAAAAAGTTTATTGATTTTTCAACACAAACAACAATACAAACCAAACCGTAGTGCAATTAACAATATTACAATAAAGCATTTAATCATTAGTGCGCACTACCTCCCTGATCCCTCCCCCCTCGCGAGCCAGTTTCCATGTCACATTCCGTATCTGCCGCACATGAGCGGGCCTCGTTGTCATCCGACCCTCCCGAAGCCATCCCTGTCCCAAATATGCAAGATATCAAAGTCCTCCATGCCATCAAAGAGGCCAGTTCCTCCTCCCAAGACATACAACTCGCCTCCTGCCACACTGCTGTCTCGGCCTCCGCCCATTTCTGTAGGTCATTCCACCACACCTCAACCCGTGGCTTGCTACATTTTTTCCAGCCCATGGCTATTCTCCGTTTGGCCAGCACATACGCCAAGTCTTTCAGTTTACACACATGTTTCTGCTTCCTAGGTCTGGAAAACCCACCCAGCAGGCATGCCCAGGCGGTGTCTATGGCAAGCGTGACCCCTTTCTCTCCTAGCTTGCGCGCCACCTCCCTCCAGAACCCCTCGATCACTGGGCATGCCCAGAACATATGCGTCATGTCCGCATTTTCTTCGTCGCATTTAGGGCACGCCTGTCTGCCCGCATTCCGGAATTTGGATATCCGCAGTGGGGTCATATACGCTCTGTGCGTGACATATAGCTGTACCTGCTGCAGTCTGGCATTTCGAGATACTTTCCTGTGGTATCTTAGAGCCCGTTCCCACATCCCATCTCCCATCTGGGTCCCCACCTCGCACTCCCATTCCGATCGTAGGCCTGTCAATTCCTTCCCAACCTTCAACATCACCATCTCATACAACCTAGAGATCTCATGTCCCCCTTCCGTCGTGTCGTATATCCCTTCCAGCGTAACCTCCGATTCGTCTGCCAAGGTAAATTCAGGCCATAGTTCCCGAATTTTCCTCCCCAATCTGTGGTATGTTACATATTGGCCTCCATGTAATCCAACCTCCCCGCTAAGTTCCTCAAACGCTCTGATGGCACCCTCCTGCCACACATCACCCAATGTCACCAACCCCACAGATTCCCAATAGGTCCTAATAATCCCCCTCAGCTGTCCGTCTACCCCCGCCAGGGCAACTAGTGGAATCTGCGGAGAACACGGGAGTGGGTCTCCCATCAGTTTGCATGCTCGTCTCCACATCTTCCATCCCAGCCTCACCATCGCCGGGTACTTTCTCGTAACAGTTTCTGGCAACCAAATGACTTCCTTCAGGAAAAAAGGGGCACAATCATGCCCGAATAATCTAAGTTCTGGGGTCTCTTCGTCGGAAAGCCATTTGGATACAAACTGTAGTTGGCTCGCTATGTAATAAGCCTCAAAGTTTGGGAGTCTAACTCCCCCTTTTTCATGAGAGTTCTGCAACTTCCAGAGTGCTACCCTGTTTCGAGTGCCATGCCACAGGAACTCTCTGCAAACCCCATTTATTTTAGCAAAAAAACCCTTAGGGATCATATATGGGATGTTACTAAAGTAGTGTAGCAGCCTAGGCAGAACCACCATTTTAATCATTGCTCCACGCCCCATCATCGCCAGGGGCAACTTCTGCCAGAAACTCATGCATGCGCGTATCTTCTCAACAGCCATCTCAGTATTACACTTATGTTCTTTCTCTACCGTGTGGTAGACATCTATTCCCAGGTAACGAAACGTGTTAACTGCCCAGGGCACCTGTAGCACCGGCAGCCTCTCTATGGGGACACCCGTATAGCAGCCCAATGGGAAAATGTTCGACTTCTGGGGGTTGACCGCTATGCCTGACAACCTCGCATATCTCCCCATCACGTCCAGGATATACTGTAAATTCTCCTCCGGATGACTCAGGTACAATAACAAGTCGTCCGCATACAGGGATATCAGATGCTTTTCCCTCCCAATCTCAATACCCACAATGTCGTACTGCTGCCGCAGGTACAGTGCCAGGGGTTCCAGGGCCAGGATATACAGCATCGGGGACCAAGGACACCCCTGTCTAGTGCCTCTGCTGAGTTGCCATCTCTCGGATATGATTGCCCCCGTCCGGACCCTGGCCAGTGGAGCACTATACAGCAGCTCCGCCCATCTAACGTATCTTGGACCCAGTCCGTATTCTCTCAAGGCCGTCAGCAGCCACCCCCAATTAACCGAATCGAAGGCCTTTACAGCATCCAACGACACTATCGCCATTTCCCCGTCGCTAATGGATCCCATCTCTATCACCCGGTGGAGGCGTCTGTGGTTTTGGGTAATATTCCTCCCCGGGACATACCCTGTTTGGTCCGGGTGTACCAGTTTGCCTATCACCCTCCGCAGTCTGTTTGCCAGGACAGCCGTTAGTATCTTGCTGTCCTGATTCAGCATAGATACTGGCCTGTACGACCCACAACTATGCCTGGGTTTATTGGGCTTAGGGAGCGGTACAATGACCGCCTCTCTGAGCGATTCCGGCAACCTCCCCGTCTCGAACGCCTCATTGAGCATATCAAGCATCGGGGGGAGCACTTCCGCTCCAAAGGTTTTGTAAAATTCGCTGGGCAGGCCGTCCGTCCCTGGGGTCTTACTAGTGGGTAGTTGCCGGACAACCGCCTCCAACTCCTCCAATGTTATCGGGGCATCTAATTCCTCTCTTTCTTCCGTGCTTATCCTGGGCAGCCCAATATCTTGCAGGGTCTCCAGCATATCCTCCCGGTCACCGCCACCCGGATCCCCGTACAATTCCCTATAGTAATTCACAAATTGTTCGTTTATGCCCTCTTGGGTATCTATCTGCTTCCCATCCTCTCTAGTAATCGTCCTAATCGGGGGTCTCGGGGTTTCTTTCTTATATAGCCATGCCAGGAGACGGCCCGTTTTGTCTCCTCCCGCGTGTTGTCTCTCAATATATTTTTTATAGTTTAGGTTACAGAGCCTCCCCCAATGTTCCGTACACTGTTGTTGCAGTTTAAGCACCAGCTCGTTGTCTATGGGCTCGCTCTTCAACGCCCGTTCCAACTGGCTTTCTGCCCTCTGTAAATCAACCAGGACCCCATTCTGCAAGCCTTTCGATTTGGCAATCGCCACCCCTCGCATCACAACCTTAAAAGCCTCCCACAGAGTTCCCGCCGAATCAACGCTGCCAGTATTGGTATCGAAATAACTAGCTATTTCCTCCCGCATATCTTCCCTGAAAACCTGGTCTTTAAGCGCCTCTGCGCGCAGACGCCACGTCGGGATCCGCGCTCTGGGGCGGCCATATTGCCAACCCACCACCAATGGCGAGTGGTCCGATAGGACCCTCGCTTTATATTCCGCCCTGGACACCTCTGTCAAGACATCCGATGTGGCAAAGATATAATCAAGCCTGGTGTGCAACTGCTGCGGGGCCGAGTAGTGTGAGTACTGTCTCACATTGGGGTGCTTAGTCCTCCACACATCCTCGAGCTCGAAGTCTCGCAGCAGCGTCCGCAGCGCCCGGGCTGCCGGGGCGGGCCTAGTCACTTTATCGTCGGATCTATCCATCCCCGGCTCCAACACACAGTTAAAATCCCCTCCCCAGAACACCGCACTCCCAACACACCAGCTCAGGCTGGCACTCATAGTCCGATAGTACTCTGCCGTGCCCTGGTTCGGGGCATACGTGTTCACTACACACATCTCTTTATTCTCGATTGCCCCTCTTACCATAGCCAGGCGCCCCTCAGTATCCAAGATTTCCTGCCTCAGTTGAAACGGGACATGTGGCGCCACCCAGATCAGTACACCTCTGGCATAAGCCGAGTACGTGGATCCCACCACCGTTCCACCCCACTTTTTCTTTACCAACTCCAGTTTATCTCGGGTCAAATGCGTTTCTTGCAACAATGCGATGTCTATCTTTTGCCTTCTCAAGTATAGCATGACTTTATTCCGTTTTAGATAGCTATTGAGACCCCTGACGTTCCATGTTAGCAATTTTAGCTCCCCCATAATTCACTGGTATCCTGCCCACTCCCCCCCAACCCACCCCGCTCATCCGTGCCGTCCAGATATCTCATCCAAAATGTACTCCCAGGGCTCGCGGTCAAACTTAAACTCCCCAACGCTATGTACACCCCAACTTTCCCCGCACCCCCCATTCCCCCCACCCGTCCCCCCAACACCCTCCCCAACTGTTGCCCAGCTCCACCTCGGGAACTCAGGCCCCCCCACATCTAGTTCTGGCTGTTACACACAGAGCCCAGTAGGGTAAAGTCGCCCTAACGGCCACTTAACTAAAAAACACTAAATGGGGGTGAATGGACTAGCCCCGAAAGGCTCCTTCGTATAACCACAGGTACGGTGCAAACAGTGCATTGATCATTCAGTTCCAGGCCCGACCTCCCCCGGCCATAACAGTAACTATATTCAAGTCCCATAGTCTTCTGGCTGCACTCTTTATCGTCGTAGCGCACTTAACTCTTATTGCCACCTTCATCAGCCTGGACCTCCGGCTCCTGGGGGCTGCCCTGCATGTCCAACCAACCCATGGCTTCCTCAGGCGACTCGAAAAACAAGGATCTGTTGTTGTGGATCACCTTCAATTTGGCCGGGTAGAGGAGCATATACTTCTTCCCCGCCTCTCTAAGTCTCCTTTTGACCGCTGCAAAGTTCATCCGACTCCTCTGCACCATCATGGTGTAGTCTGGGTAGGCCGTTATGGTGGCCTCCCCCCTCTTGATGGTTCCTCCTTTGCGAAAATGCTCCAAAATCCTCTCTCTGTCTCGGTAGTTAAGGATTTTGGCTATCATTGGCCTGGGCGGACCGCCCGGCGGAGGCCTCCTGGCCAATGCTCTATGCGCTCGCTCCACCGCAAAACCCTGCGACAGCACTCCCCCAGTGATCTCTTGGAGCAACATATTCTCAATGAAGTCCGTGGGGTTGTGACCCTCCAATCCTTCCGGGATGCCCACTACACGGATATTATTCCTCCGGGCGCGCCCTTCTGCTTCTTCGGCCCTGTTCTCCAGGTTGCGCACTTTCTGTTCCAAGACATGCAGGTCGGCCTTGTGTGAGGCGCAATCTGCCGTGTTGGCGCTCCCCTCCTTTTCCAGGCTCTCCGTGCGCTCCGACAGAGTCCTCACATCTTGTCGAAGTAGGTTCACCTCCTCCCGAACTTCTCCCACTTTGAGGTCAAGCACTGTTTTCAGGTCCGCCACCACCATTTCGAGCTTGGCTTCCCAAGCGGTTTTCAAATCCGCTTTCAATTCTGCGAGCGCAACTAACACGTCCTGATTTGGGCTAGCGGCGGCCATGCCGCCTGCAGATGGCTTCTCCTTGCTCCGAGCACTTTCTGGGCCTGGTGGTGTCTTGGTAAACTCATCCAATGTGGGTTGTTTCACTTTCTGTCTGACGGATTTATTCGCCATTCCACCACCACTGTATGTCGCGGGCCCGTACACTCCCGCCTCACCCCCACCCCGGGAGAGAGGAGCCCACCTTCCGCTCGCAATGGAGCGAGTCGCTTCTCCCGCACCAAGTGTACCTCCGCAGTCACTCCTTCCGCCACTCGACTGGGTCCCTACCAGCGAGTTCCTACACAATGTGGGCCCTCCGTCCCAAGGCTGCCGCTTGACCAGCACGCGATGCTCCGGCACCCAAGGCGGGTGGTCAGCTCGGGTGGGTCCTAGTGCCGACCACTGACCGTCACTGTCCAAAGCCCGTGATAAGTAATCGGTGCCCACCGAGACTCGCCGGTTCTCTCCCAGAGGCCATTCTCACACTTCACAGCTTACTTTGCCACCGATCACTACGAGAATGCCTCTTCATCGCCCCGCATGTATCTCCTCCGTTGTCCGGCATGGCCGCCATCTTCCCTCCGTCCGGGCCGTGACTCCCGGATCTTCGATCGCAATTTTTCTGTTGTTGCCGGGCTTACGAAGGATTCAGCTCCTCAATATTTATGCAGCATACATTCATGGACGGGTTCCTTCGTTCCTGACTCGCGAAAGTTAGTCTCAATGCACTTTTACACAGGATAAATGCAGGATCTTCAGGAGCTCTTCCAAGAGCGCGTCCTCTCACATGGCTTCCAAGCCACGCCCCCCGTTCTTCGAACTCTTAATCTAAAATCACATTTCCTTCAGAAAATGTGTCTCAGAGCTGATAAGTCTATAATCAACAATCTTCAGCCAGCCATTTTTTTTAAAAAAAAATACCCACATGCTTTTCCTGTTTCAAGCACAATGCAAAGCAGATAAACAGCAAATGGCTTAATGCATCAATGCTGACAGACTTAAATGAAAAATATCCTGGCCTGGGGTTGGGATTTTCTTCTGAATAACGCAAAAATAATATTCCTGTCTTTGTGTGTCTCCTGTACTATTCATCAACGAGGTAAAGCATTGCTTGCAACAGATTTGAAAACCGGGAGTGCCACATACAAATGTCCCTGGATATGACTAGATATACTGGCAAGAAAAGGAGACATGGGAGAGATGCCGGGAAAAGGATATGCATTCTCAGAGGCACTTTTACTTCCGAAGACATCTTTTTTTTATAAAGAAAATGAAAGTGTGGGATGCGGGAAATTTAATTTTGCCAGGCCTGAATAATACAAGATGTAGACTAAATGTGAGGGGATGTTCGGGAAGTTTCAAGCCATGTAATGGTGTACTTTTGCAGGATCGGATATGCCCAAGGCATGTGCAAATATAGATAGCCAAAGCTCATACCAGGAGTTAATGTCTAAATTGGATTTAAAGGCATGTACAGTCCCGATGGCCCAGAAAGTGAGGATAGATGTGTGCACACATATCCGACGAACAACGACCTATATGTAAACAAGGTCACCCAAGGTCAATAAGAAAAGGGAAATGTGTCATTGTCTTACATTAATTACATTCAGCAAAATGTTTACAGACAAAAACACGATTGACTGTGTCAAGCAAGGTCAACCTTTGGGCCTGCAGAATTTGCCAGTTGTTACCAGTTTATGGAAAGGTAGTACCATTATGTACCATACATTGACATTGTATAGTATGGTACCGGGGTACTCATGTGATACCTCACGAGCCAGGCACTCATTTGCTCATGTCCTATCAGCATTGACAGATCTATGTGATTATTGCGACGGCCGAAAATGGCGACTTTTTTAAAACCCCTTTACACCACATTTATATAAGGGGGAGACCACCTCTCCTTCCTATATTATTATTATATTCTTTACTCCCCACGTATATATGTGATGTAAGGGAGGTCAACAAAAAAAATTCTGCATTTTCGTAATTGCAGCATTTTCGTAATTGTCAGGGCGACATTTTGGCACGATTCCGCATTGACAGATACTGTTAGTGAAAGTCAAGCACTTACACCATTGAGGTCCAAATGGACCGGAGAACATTCATGTGAATCACTATGAGTGCTTGTTGTTCCGTGCTGACTATGATATGATATGATATGATATGATATGGCATGGCAATTATAACGTGCCGATACATAAGTGTTGCAAGACGCGACAGAGCACTAAAATTTCCTCCATGATTGTACAGGTCGCGCTACCCCTCATTCATGCTTCTTCTCACCCGGACGGTTGAAGTAACATGACACATGTTGTAATTTTCATAAGGAATCATTAACTATGCATATATATATTGCCTATCTGACATTGCTTCAGTCCTTCCATGATATATGGCAGTAGACAGCCGTCACTCAGGAGGAGGGAGTCATTGGTTGCACCTGGGAAGCGTGCACACACATGGATGAATTGCTCTTTTCCCATGCCTTATACTGAGATGCCTTGTTCTGTTCTGGAAGGCTTGCTCTTTGGCTGAAAGCGGTATCGCACAATCTCCATTACTCCCTTTCTGGGCAAACTCCTGGAAAAGCTGGCCATCTCTCAGTTTAACCTTCATTCTGATTCTGTTGGCTGTCTCCATGACCACCAGTCTGGTTTCAAGAGCAACCAGAAGCACAGAAACTGCTCTCCCGAACATCTGTAAAGATCTGCTCTCCAACCTTAACTCTAACATTCCCTCTCTCCTTATCCTACTTGATCTTTCTTCTGCCTTTGACACAGTCAACCATACCATCCTGCTCAACTGTCTCCGTGAGAAGCTGGGTATCACTGATCAGGCTCTGGCTGACCTCTTTCCTCTCTGATCGACCCTCCCAGGTTCAACTGGAGTCCTTCATACCCTCTATCTTCCTCTCTACCTGTGGTGTTCCCCAGGGGTCTAACCTCTTGCCCTGGCTTTTCAACCAATACCTGGCAACTCTGGCCCACTGCATTGCCACTCTATGCTTAAATTTCCAGTGCTATGCTGATGACACTCAACTCATTTTCAGGCTGCCCTCGGCCACCTCCTCTGCCTCCCTCATCGCTGATTGCCTAAGTGCCATTCAAGATTGGTGTGCCACCAATGATCTTAGTCTGAATGCCAGCAAGACAGAGTTCCCCTCATCGGCAGCCCTTCTCCATCTTTTCCCCTGTCTCTCTGCTGGCCTCGTTTTGCCCTCCTCCTATCCCCACCTGTGAGGCTAAGAACCTTGGGGTCATCTTTGACTTCACACTTTCCTTCTCGGCCCACATCTCCGAGGTCTCTAAAAAGTCAAACTTCCTATTGCACCTCCTCAGAGGCCCTCTTCCTTTCCTCTCCTTCCCCCAGAAGCTCACTGTCTCCCAAGCTCTGTTTCTCTCTAGGTTGGACTATTATAACAGCCTCTTTCTAAATCTACCTGCATCTACTCTTCGCCTTCTGCAAGTTATCCAGACTGCAAGACTTGTCCTTGGCCTCAAGCCCTGGGATCGTATCTCTCCAGCTCTGAAATCTCTCCATTGGCTCCCAGTAGATGCAAGGATTACGTTTAAAACCCTCTGCATTATCCACAAGGCGTTCTGGGTCCTGAGTCCAAATTACCTTCAGCTATTCCTTCGCAAATACCTCCCCTCTCAAGCTCTTCCCTCCACTTACTCTAACTCCCTCAGGGTCAGTCGTTTCTCAAGGAAACTAGCCGGGGTAGCTCTCTGTCTTCGGCCGGGCCCTCCCTCTGGAACAGCCTCCCTGCCACTCTAAAACTTGAGGAGAACCATCTCCTGTTCCGGAAGCACCTCAAGACCTTCCTCTTTGCATCTGCCTTTTGCTCCCCCTCTCCCTTGCTGATCTGCTCTCTCTTGACAATGTGCATCTGGCCACCCTCTGTCACCTTGGCCCAGTTACCTGCTCACCCTGCCACCATTCTGCACTGCCTGCCGGTCACCCCTTGCACTGGGGACTGTATCTGTACCCATACAGTCCCCCGTCTCCCCATGTTCTTCTATTTATGCACTTATCAGACTTACCCAGTTCTGCTGCCGTAAACACAGCACTTGCCGGCTGCAGTACCCCTGTTTATTGCTCCATTATATATTTTATTTGTATTTATTATTATTTATCTGTTTATCCTCTGCTCTGCCCTTTCCACTCTCCCCCTTCCATGCACGTTTCCCCTTTCCCTTTCCCATGCACTTGCATGATCTCAATGTCACTGGGCCTAGTAAGATCCTTGTTTTGTTCTCCCCTGTTCCCCTCCCATGCCTTGTCGCTCTCTGAAACACTTGTGTACGAGCGCGATCCAAATAAAATATCATATCATATCATATCAAACAAGGGCCAAATAGATGAAGTACTATTCCGTGGTACACATTGGAAACGTTGGCACTGGTAAAGAATGTGGCTGTTATGCATTTATAGGTGCTGGCTTTGTAAGAACAATTATTTATTATTCAATTTATTGCATCATGGTGTCCAGGGTCTTGGACAGTGGCGGCTGCTATCATGGGGCGGCCGGGCGCCGACCCCCAGAAAAAAAAGAGAGAAGCTAAAAGAGATTCAATCAGAGAACTTCTCTGATTGAATCTCTTTAAGCTTGTTGTGCTGCATTTCCTTTGCCAACAGCGCGGGGGCGCTGTGGCAAAGAAACAATATTGTATAGGCCGGCCCGGCTTTCACAGCAGGGCGCGACCCAATTTAGTACATTTTTTTCAATAGTAGAGTGCGTGGAGCTCATAGCTCCACGCACTCTACGTAGCCTCTTTAATTGGAAGCCTGGCGGGGCGCACTTATTAGGATTCCCTCCTCCCTCCCCTGCCATGGATACAGTAATGTCATTGGCTGGCAAACAGCCAATGACATTACTGTATCTATGATTGGCGCGCAGGGTGTGTGCCTGTGCCTGCGCCGCCTTCACACGTCCGTTTCTCTTCGGTGGACGACACACGACTAGTGCTGCTGCACCAGTGGCGCTGCGGTAAATTCCCCCGAAATTCTTAAGTTTTCTTCTGTTTGGACCCAGGGACTCGGGAGTGTTACACACACTCCCCTCCCCGGGCCCAAACTATGTGGTCCACCACGGCCCAGGCGGCAGGCCAGTCAACACTGAACGACGTGTAGGCCAGCGCCTACATGTCGTTCAGTGTTGCTGCCGAGCTGACTGCCTTGGGTCTACCCTCGATCCGACCGGGGGTAAACAAAGTAGGCCCAGGGCCAGGCCGGTCCGTGCACTGCCGTACCATGGCCCAAGGTACGCATGGGACGCCCCAGGGCAGCCGCAGGCATGCGCTGCTGCACTATACATTTTGAATGCACCAGCAGCGCACACCTGGCTGCCCTGGGCCTTGCGTACCGTGATCATGCCAGTGCCAGGCCGGTCCATGTGCACTGCCGTGCCTTGGGCCACGCCGGGCCAATTCAGCCCAAGTCTCCGTCCTCTGCCGCATCGAAAGACCAAATGCCGCGCTTACCAAAAGCAGAGGGAGGGGGGAAGTTTGAGGAAGGAGTCTGGGCGTTTTTGTTTTCCATCCAAAAGCAAAATTGTTCTAAGCGATCAGAGTTATTTTTTTTTTAGATGTTGTTGGTTTGCATCCGTTTTTTCAGAATCACTTACACGTGATTCAGTCCAGAAGCATCAGTGACTGCGGTGCGTGTGTAATGTTTCTAGGGGGAAAGCAATCTACCCTGACCTGACCTTTTTCTAAAGGGGACCAGCGGAGGGCATTTGAGTCAAATGTAATAGGCAGTAATGCAGGCAGTAATGCCGTGCATGGTAAATCTGCCAGTGGAGGATTTACCTTCAGCACCATGCTCCACTCTAAAGCTTGACTTTTAATTTAGCTGTGTGCTAAACATGGCGGAAATTGATTAACTGCTCCAAAAAAGGATGGGAATGGATGTATTGCCATTTTCTGACTGCAATGGGATTGCACCATTATAAAACACTTCCATGAATCAGGCCCAGAATGTTGTCTCTAACTTTTACCTCACTTTCCCACGAGTTCAAATTCTCATTACCTAGCTGAAACCCTGTTCCATTGACTATATGCATGTACTAAATGTATGCAGTGATAGCCCCATTCAAAAATTCGGGGTCACCCCTTTGGAAGCAGCCCATAGCACCTTGTTAGAGGTTTTGCAATAATAGGTTATACCCCCGTAAAGTTGAACTAGCTCTACGATATGGCCACCCTACTCTATGGTAAAACTCATAGGGCAGCCTCGACCTAACGTATCAATGTTGTTTTCTTCCTGCTGCCCATGTTGTTTTCTTCCTGCTGCCTTCCTCGAGGTAGCCAGCGGCCATGTTGAAATGACTGTCAACCTCTTTCTTCAAGTAAAATTAAAAAAGAAGTTCCTAAAGTCCGTGAACACGCGGGGGTGGAGCTGCATGCACATTTGTGAGCCCCCAGCCCCTATAAATCACAATAAGCTCATCAAATGAATGCACCCCCGAGATATAACGAGGCCTTCTGGTGAGAGCACGCAGAGCCCTGTAACGCTGCCCGGGGGAAGAATCCAACTTGTTCACCTTTCAGCAAATTAGGAAAGCCAAAGAGTTTTTACATGAGTGTCTGCAAAATACTGTGATTGAAGGTGAAAAAAGATTGCCCACAAATATTATTGTTACTTTGTTAGAGGTGCAGAAAATGTGCCGGTAACGTCGAGCCAGACACGAGCAGAATCAGCAAATACCCATATCTTGCCTCCAGAACTCTCGAAGCACAGGTAGACCCATACATGATGTCCTGCCTCCCACCTCAAAAACACCAAACCCATAACTGGCATCCAGCATCCCCACACCCATAATCCAAAACCCAAACCCATCATCCCAATATTGGCAGGTACAGCCAGTGAGATAAACTAAATCACCCAGGATCACACACTTCAGTTAAGTGGCGAGTTTGAGATTAGAGCACAGGCTGCACTTAGACCCCCTAAGGCCGCCCATGCAGTCAGCTTTAATCTTAATCTGTTCCCCCTAATACATTTGAGGGGTTTGTTTCTAAATCACTGGACCCACGTTGTCTGTCTTTCCCAACCCTGCGCTTTACTACCCCTTCACCATACTTAGCTGACTGCCCTTTCTGCTGTTTACCATCTGGTTGATACTTTGCCTCCTGGGCTGTGCAATGTTGCACCTACTTGCATCCATTGATCTGACTTTTGCACAGCTTTCCTTGATTTCCCCCCTCTCTGCTTTCTGTCCTCCACGTTCGTTGTTACCCCCTTCCTTGCCCCTCTTCTCTCTGGTCTACAACCAGTTCTCTGACTTGCCGTTTCTCCTTCTTGCTTATCTGCACCCCTGGTATTTAACTGTCAGCCTGTGCTTCTTCTTCTTGCTGTTTACCCACCTTCCCCTTTGACCTCGGCTCACTGCCTTGTGTTGTACTTGATCTGTCTACCTTCACACCTTCATCCCTTGTTGTGGCACTAGCCAGGGACAGCTGTAGCACAGCTACACTTGCCAGGCTCAGCTGTAGCACAGCTGCACTTGCCAGGCACAGTGCCACTTGCCAGGCACAGCTGTAGCAGAATTAACTACCTGTTGTTGTAGAAGCAGCAACATGGTGTAAGTTCCTGGACATCATGATCTAATAGCAGTTGCTGGCAGAAGCTTACACCGTATGCACAAGGCCAAAATGTTGGCTTTGTCAATGCTTGTGTTTGAACAGGATCTCATTGGCTTTGCCAATGCTGTTTTTAACAGGACTTCAGCGAAGGACACGCAGAGTGCTTATAAATCGGGTGCCTGAAGGGCTGTAGCAAATTAATTTTGCAATGTGAGCTCCGCAAAGCGCACTTTTAAAGTCCCAGAACGAAAACATTACAAAAATGTATATATTGCAGCATTATACAACTGATGACTGGCACATGGTGGTAGTTGCTGGTACTTTCTTTACACATTGTACTAATGATTATTCTGGTGCAGCTTCAATGTTACAAGCAGTTAGCTCTCTCTCCTTCATGTGTGAAAACCAGCTTAATACTGCTCTGAGCCTATGTTGTCCTTTCTCATATCAGTTTCTCGCTTTCTCTTTACAGACCATCAGCAACACCTTACATGAACAAATCCAACCAGTCCAGGGTAATTGTGAAACTAAAAACATCGGACTTCAACCTTCCGGGATTTTGGATTACCCATAGCCTGCGAAGGAGTTCATTGCACTGACCATTCGCCAGAACGAGGTGAGACCTGTGCATTCCGCGTGTGAGCAACTGAAACAATGGCAACTCAGCGAGGCAGACAGCCATTAGAGGTAGGACAAATGTCGCATTAATTAAGTGGTTAAAAACTAAAGTAATATTTTAGCTTAGTTTCCCCCTTTCAGAAAATTCCTAAAATCCCACCTTAGTAAGAGGATAAACGCATGTTAATGCCAGTAACAGAATGACAAACATATTTTTACATCATTACTGACTATATAATG
This sequence comes from Ambystoma mexicanum, assembly GCF_040938575.1. Lineage (NCBI taxonomy): Eukaryota > Metazoa > Chordata > Amphibia > Caudata > Ambystomatidae > Ambystoma > Ambystoma mexicanum. The sequence continues at coordinate 233,032,381 of NC_090930.1, read as the reverse complement.
AGTTTCTTTATGCATACACCATAGCACCAGCTATTCTCAATATAAGCTGCTGTAAAATACACCATCACACTTGCACACGTAAGAATAGTGTACCACCATTAATATGTAAAAACGGAATGCTTTTTTCATATTTCAGTGGTTTTTTTGGACAGTAAATTGCATATTTTGTAGGCCATTTTTCCATTTTACTAAATTCGCCCTGGAAAATTTACACCCCACCAGCTTTCAAACTCACCAGCCGCCACTGGTCTTGGAGAAGCGTGCTTGTGTTTTTCGATGAAAAAGTGGTGCCTCTGAATTAACCCTTTGCAAAGAGTCCAGCTCAGAGAACAGCTTCAACAGGAAAGGTATTGCCATTCCAATCTCAGGGTTGCATTCTAGGTCAACAAAATGGACATGTTGTTGTTGTTGGCATGTCAAGCCAGTATCAGGTGAGCCATATTCTACTTCGCCATAACTGCAGCTTTGCCACCCAATTGATTGCATGTGGGGTGTGGGCTGAGCAGGCTGCTTGGCTAGAAGATGGGATGGATGCTCAGAAGGCTGATGGGGTGACAGACAGGTTCTTTTGGACAGACTGTTGGTTAGTTTCTTGGTTGGCTGCGCTAACTGCTGGGTTGGGCTGATTTCTGGCTCTTCCAAAAGGTCAGCTGCAGTAAGTATTGGGATCTGCATTAGTACAGTCAAAGAGGATATTTTACTCTTTGATTGGTTGTTGGCTTCATCAGCGGCTAATTACAGGAGGTGTTTTGACCTCTTGTTGTCATTTTTGTACAGCTCAGACTGATTTGTGGCTCATCTGAGGTGGTGCTAGTTTCAAGAAGGCCATTGTTATCAGTCTGTTGGTTTACACATGCATGATGAGGCAAACATGCAGAATATGTGCATAAGTCTTGACAGGTCCGTTTTTCATACCACCAGAGTTTGTCCACAGATAATCTGTATTTATTTCCACTGTATATACGACTATTGATTAGTCGTTATGCATGAAAATTATGCATGTGCATATCCTCCAAATTAATCTTCCACATATTTGGGAATGGTCCGAGGCTGGTTAGGTTTCCATATGTTTCTTTTCACTTTTGTGTTCACATCATCACAAATAGCCGATGATCAGGATTTCTCCACCTACACCCAGGTCGGGAACAGGAACTCAAGCAACACTCCTATAATAAGCAACACTCCTATCAGAAATCCTTCTTCAAAGCTAAATGAACAGATTGGATGAGTCTTATATTTGCAGAGTAAAATCCACCCGCAACTATGTTTCCAGGTGGTTGTTCCACAATGTGTCTTGCAGTTGGATTGTGTTTTACCATAGATAATAATAATGTGTAATAATAATTCCACATGTATATAGTGCTTTACATAGCACATATTAACATACTTTATCGTTATTATTAGATGTGGGAAAGTGGACCAGCTATGAATGCATAATGCTCGTCACAGGATTTGGAGTCCACAGAGGCAGCATTTTCGCCCTAAAATACAAGGATTTCAAATATGTTTCATCTTGCCCTCAGATGCATCTAGGGGATTCCAACACATCTTCAATGATCACATTAATTTGTGTCTGAAAATGAACAGCCACTGTGGTTGTACTTTCTTTAGCCCCCTGTTGGAGTCTATGTGGGAGGGCATTACAGTTACTACGTAAAATAGATGGTAACATGGTTTCATACAGAACAATGGTGCAAAACTGTGTTGTTTATGTGTTTGAATCAATCATGTATTGTAATGGAATATAATTGACTAGAATAGAACACATCATCCAACCATTGCAAACACACATCGACTATGGCTCTCAACATACACAACAATCTATCTAAATGCAGGTAGAAATTAAATAGTCAGAGTTCAATACAATACTAATCTATGAAATTAGTTCAATCCACATCTACATTAAAATAAAATATTATATGGTTGGTTCAGATTAGAGATGAATACAAATCTTACCCGAAATATAAATGCCAGGCTATTAGGAACTAGACCTGGCACCAGCATTTGAGGACAGGCTTTGGGGACAGGTGCTGATTGCATGCCTACTTGGAATGTTATCATGTGTATGGCTTATTTCCTCCACTTTTGCTTTCCATGAAACTGCCAATTTACCCACCTCCGCCCGATCATTAATTTGAGCGTGAATGCATTTCAATGGGTTTTTAACACCATCTTTGGAGGCCACCATGACCATGTGCCCAGCTTCATTTCCCTACTGATAGGCATCATTAACATCCACCATTCCCTAGCTACAGGACTAATCCTGCAGTAGACACAGGAACAGCATGTGATGCCTTGATGTCCTTGGTGTAAATGTGCTTTATAACTGAAAAAGAAATATATGGTAAGTGCATGAACAATTGAGAAAACAATTATGTTTAGTAGTGTTACGTTACACAACTGACCTTGCCAAAGGAAAAATGTACACCATTCTTAGTGCTTATGATGTACAAGCTGCAAACGTGTTTGTGAAAGATTCCATTTGAAATGCAAAAACTTCAAAGGCTGGTGAAATTGCAAAAAAATAGGCAAAGAAGAAAGAATTTGATTTAAACATGTTATTTAGTAGGAATGACAGTGAGTTTTACATCTTTTTAAATAAGGTTTTAAATTTAAAGAGCTTGAGCAACACACTGTAGGTGCTGCAGGGAGGCTGTATATTGGCGCTGATATTAACTAAATGAAACCCTGTACAATATTAAATACAACACATTAAACATATACATAACGAGATGAAATCAAACCGTTTTCAGAAGTACATTAAAAACTTAAGAGAATAACCTAAAAGATGGCATTTCGAAGAATGAACAAGAGGTTTGCTATCTTTATATATAAAACGATTGTATGTATGTACGTGTGTTTGTCCGGCTATACAAATCCACACCGTTGAACCCAGGTCTATCAAATGTTGCATGGATTCTTTTGTCTGGCGCAAGATCGTACTCTATGTTTGGATGCAAAAATCTTATATGCAAAACATTTTTGGGATGTGTGTGTGTGTGTGTACGTTTGTCCGGCTATACAAATCCACATGGTTTAACCCACTGCTACCCAATTGTGCAAGGATTCCTCATTTGTCTGGAAGAAGACTGTAGTCTATGTTTGGATGAAAACAATTCACTCCGTAGACACCCTCATTTACTGATGTTCACCCCGATTCAATACAGTATGTACTAGAAGGAGGCAACATTTGGAAAAGTGTCTGAAGCAAAATGTCTGATGTGTTGGTTATTCCTCTGAAATGTATTACTACTGTGTACAGTTTGAAAGTGTTTATTAGAGCATTTTTAAAGGGAATTAAAAAAAGAATGTTTCATGCCACTCCAAAATTTCGGAAATGGCAAGGTTATAGTTTACTTAAGTTCATTCACAAGACGAGAGCACAATCAATCAATCTTTCTTGGACACTTTCTCATATGTGCTGAAGCCATTGAGTGACTGAAAAATGCTGCACAAAAAGTGGACATCACTTCGAAAAGCTAGATCTGAGGCAAATCGAAAATCAATATCAAGAGCGTCTAAAACACAACAACAAACAGCAACACGACTTGCCGACCAGAAGGCATGAGCAATTTTTTCTAGGGCAAATGAGATGCCAGATCAAACTGAAGCAAGACTTGCTGACATGAGGACAAGGACAACATCCTCCAGGGCACATGAGACATCACTTGATCAGGACACAGGCAACGCCGGGTACCCCAGCTAGTCTTTTTATAGAAAGCAGTTACAAATGAGATGGTTTCACCAGTGAATTAATGTGAGTGATAAAACAACAGGAATATTCTAAAAACAAAATCCAAAATGTTGCAGAAGAAGCAAAGGATGAAAGGGGAATGGGATCATAAATATATAGTAACCAAGATAGTACAATTTTAGCGAATAGCATGTGAAAAAAAGTGGTTCAGTTTAGAGATGTTAAATTTAAAAAATTTGACGTCATTGAGCCCTTTATCCATCTTGCAATGATACCTGCAGGTACAACAGGGAGTTATCCATGTTTTGATGGATGGGGACAACCCAGAAACTAATCAAATCTCCAAGCACATCCATGTATAGGTTAAATAACATGGGTGACATGATCTCCCAAGATGGTCCTCCTCTGGCTCATTCTGGAGTCATATGGAAAAGTGGTGCCTTCTTCTTTAGTTCTTGGTATTAAACATTGGAAGTGTTTCCAAAAACATGTCACGATTGTGCAAATGGACAACAATCCAATCCCATCAAAAATGTAAACAAAACGTAAAAATACTGAAACCACACAAGGCGCAGGCCTGCAGTTGACATGTTGTATTGTGTCCTAACTTCCTATTTTTGAAAAATCACAAAATTGGCAATCTCCCGAATTTGCCTATAGTGATAGCACAGGGCCAGACCCTGTTCCTGCTCCACCCTTGTGCAGGGTGCATGGATGGGGTTGGTCAAATTTCATCATTGCCAGTACACTCCACACTGGTATGTAGACCTTGTGCCTAACTTCCTATTTTTGAATAAGTCGCACAATTGGCAATCTCCAAAATCATCTGTACTGATAGCACAGGGACAGACCCTGCCCTGTGCAGGACGGAAGGATGGGGTTGGTCAGATTTGACTATCGCCAGTACACCCCAGACTGCTATACCAACCTTGGTTCAACAGTTCAGCCCATCAACTGGTATGGGGCTGGAGCCAACCCCGAACATACAAACAAACTTTCCCACATATATATATAGATGTATCATGCTCTATTGTCTTGGGAGCTTGATATAAATTAATGGGCTACTAGCCACTGTTCATTGAATTAGTGCAACACTAAACAATATGTTTTTCAAAGAATATTGATTTAAGGTGTACTTTATACATATCTAATGGACACAATGCAAAAAGTAAAAGCTGTTAAAATAACAACACAGGTTTCATCGCTCAATGGGCCTGATTTACAGAAAGGTTTGTTCAGTGCAAATGTATGTATTTATTGATTTATTTACTATGACATTTGTTAAGCGCACCTAACTCAGGGGAATCAAGGTGCTAGTTGCATAAGATTGATGGTTGCGTTGGATACATGTGACATTAGGTTGCAGTCGTAGCACTTTGCATTGGGTTATGTCATGTTACAGAGTTTATTAATGCATTACAAAAGTAAATTGTGTGAACGTTGGAATATAGTAGATAAAGTTACATCAAATGAGAGCATTAGTATAGTAGAGTACAAGTGTATTATGACCTGTAGATGGGGCTAGATGACGGTGCTAGGGGATTGAAGGGTTGTTGTGCTTCTAGTTATCTTGGCTAAAGAGCCAGGTTTTGAGTCCTTTGAGGAAGGACCAATGGGAGGGATCTGATCTTAGTGCTAATGGCAGGGAATTCCATTGTTTGACTGCAATCACCGGGAAGCTGCAACCTCCCGCTTTTTGGAGTCTGTATCGAAGAATCATGAGGGTGAAGGAGTATGTAGATTGAGTTGGTCTATTGGACTGGACTTTGGAGTTTTAACTAGCTAGATAGATAGGGGCAGTGTGTGATAGACATTTCTGTGTCAGAGAAAGTATTTTGAAAGTGATGCGTTCTCGTACCGGGTGCCAGTGGATCTTTCGTCTAGCTGTTGAGATATGGGGCCTCATTCCGAGGTTGGTGGTAGTCATGGCGCTATTTGTGCCATGACTGCCACCAATAATGGGTCCGGCACCGGTCTAGTTCAATGGGGACTTACCGGTGTAGTCCGTCCTTTGCGGGATCGGTAAGTCCCCATTGGAAATGCCGTTCCCCATTCCCATTGAGCCCTCATAGGGCTCAATGGGAATGGGGAGGGCACAAATAACGGGCTGGCGTATGTCAAGCCCGTTATTTGCGCCCTGGTCCCTTAATGGGTCCCGTCCACAATGTCAGGTCAGACCAGGCGTTTAAGGATGGACCCGCTAAGGGACCTCGTAGTAGGGCGGCACCAGTCTCCTTACCGGTGCCCGGCATCTCTTACCGCCCAACTTGGAATGAGGCTTCGGGAGCTAGAGCCTGCAAAAAAGGTGAATTACAGTAGTCAATCCTTGACAGTATAAGGGCCCTCGCCTGGGTGATGCAGTTATCGGTGGTCAGGAACGGTCTGCTAGCATTGATCAGTTTGGCGGTGTACGCCACTGCCTGTGCAATTTCGTTAACTTGCCTTGTCAGGGACAGTGACGAGTCAAGAAAAACTCCTAAGGTTTGGACCTCTTTTGCTGTATTGATGATGTTGCCATCGATGGTGAAAGATTTATAGGAGTCGGAGAGGTTATTTAGCTGAGATTTACTACCAATGAAGAGTAGTTCAGTTTTCTCGTCGTTAAGGCAGAGCTCGTTTTGCTCCATCCAGGCTTGGATAGTAAGGTACATTTTGCTCAGCATCTACTTGCATAGCAAACATTTAAGTCATGGTATTACAGTCTCACAGATGCCATTCTGTGACAATCAAGGTGTTGATGAATGATTGAATTCATTGTGCCACAGTACATTGTTTAATTTCCAAGCAGATTGTATTTTTTCATTGACCATGGCTAAATGAAATACCATACAGAGTGCCAAAAATGTAATGCCAGTGTGTATTAACTTGAATATGTCCCTTGTATATGTTTATGACAGGATTTGCATTGCTAAATGTCAATGTTGGTAGAATGCATAAACGCCCAAAGTGTGCTTGGCATATTAGAGGGATTAGAGGGATTGAACAGCTGTTTCACGGACAAATACGAGGGCAGTAGACAAATAATGAATCTTAATATGACTGGTTGAGGTCCAACGGTTAGAGAACGCTGGAAAATAGGCCCAATTAATAATATTTGTATCCAATGGCATATCTCGCATGCAGACGTTTGAGCTCGTGCAGCAAACACTTGTCTGCCTGTACTCACCTCGGGAAATAGAGAGTGAGGGCGCACTCTCTCCAGCAGTCCTGTCACAGCCAGAACTAATGCAGTCACCGTGCCATTGGATGACATCCTCTTGATGGCAGTTTAGAGATGTGGAGCAGATGACGTAGGTGAAGAGAAGGGTTGGGGCTGGAACTCTCCCTAGCACAACAGGGCCCTGACGGATACCACAATGGAAAGGTGGTGGGGTGAGGCTTGGCAGGATTCTGCTGCTAATTTTACAGTTCTTAATTATCAGGAGCAAGCTGATGGACAAGTGTCGAGAACAGATGACAGGGTGCCTACATGCAGGTACTATGCCATTGATGTGAGTACTCCACATGTAAATTAATGAATAACTTGTCCAGTTAATGGTGCCTAGGTTAGGATACTCCATCCAGTATGCGTTCAGTGAAATATGAGGTAGACATGAAGTACTGAGTATTAAGTATTTGGGTCACACCTTGCTTTTATCAGGAAGTTGTAATCCTGCTCTACTGGTCAGGTCATCACCATTGTTACATGTTTCGTCCTAATGTGGGGTAAAGACGTAGAGCACTTGTGTGGTAGCAGTATGATCAGAGTGGCAATTGCTTTCTCATAATTAAGGACGTTTGATAGCTTTGCTTCCTTCCGTTGGGAGATTGGTCAGTTTTATAATTGGATTGAGGTGGAATAGTAGGCCTGCTTTTCACGTTTTGTTGCAGAGAGGAAGGCACTGGAAATCAAATCCACAGTTTCTAGGAAGTATGCAGAGGAATCAATGGAATGGGAAGTTGAAGATCACCATTGATTTACTAATTTGTTTGTTTGTTTGTTTGTTTATTTATTTGTAAGGCACACCTCACCCAAAGGTATCTGGGGGCAACAGTTGCAAGGATACTTTAGGCATAGGTTACAGGTTGCATCAAAATATACACAGTGTTACAAAGACAATTATATTGATTTGAGTTACATACAACGAATTCAAAGTGTGCAGGTAAGAACAGTAATTATATACATGTGCAGCTCTGTATACGCCAGACCGGGGAAGATGATTCCCCCTGTTTTTTTTGTTTTTTTTAATTTAAACATGGGAACTAACAGGCGGCCGGAGTGAGCTGTCCTGGTAGGGCGTTCCGAGACTTTTCTAATGATTATCTCAGAAAGGCAAGGTGGGGCAGCTTTATTAAGGCATGTGTGTGTTAAGGAGACTGATTTGAGCAGAATTGTGTCTTTTATGGATAACCATGTTTTCTGTCTCCGCAGTTCTGATATTTGCTCTCTCCTTGGAAAGCACTGGGCTGTTCTGAGGGCATTGTTTTGGAAGATTTGGATCTTATTGATGGTCTACTTGCTTGCACCCAAGTACAAGGCATTACAATAGCCCAGTTTGGAAATAATGAGGGCTCTGGCTAGGAATGTGCAGCTGATCTTGGATAGGAACGGTTTGCAGGCTCTGATCAACTTACAGGTATAGTTAACAGCTAAAGCTGACTGAGTTATATGCGCTGGGCGAATGGAGTGCGGCTGGTCTTGTTAGTGCTTTCTTTTTGTAGATCAGGTATGGGGTATGCTTCTGTATCCTATAAAATAGTTGTATTACCATTGCTGTCTTTATTCTGTATTCCCATGTCCTTAAAATTGTCCTCCATATGTCACGAATATGTGATATCTCCATGCCACCTACTTTGCATCTAAATATATCACCATGGATACGTCTAACTGGGCATTGATAAGCGAGAAACCATACTTCTTACTCCTCATTGTTGCTGGGCATAGCAATTAACCCAGTTACATTGGCTGTTGATGGTAATGGACGAAATGGGCCAGTGAAGAGAAAAAGTCATCTCTCATATCTGTGAAGAAACAATGCATTTTATTTTTATAACACACCTAATACCATATCCGAGTTCAGTTTCTAAGGGTGGATCCAGGATTTTAACTTCTGTTGCTGTGCGTGGTCTTGCTTCCAAGACCAGCACATTGCCCCTGTGCTATCCTCTGTTCACATATGAAGTGCACATACAAAAGACACACCTTGCAATAGGGGATAATGAAAGAATGCTGAGGGGTTGGGGGGAAAACAATATTGTCTCCCTCAAAGGGCAAATATTGCAAGAGAAGTAATTATTCTAATAAATAAAAAAAGGTAAGTTACCAAGTGTTTGCTGAATTCTAGCAAAGCTGAGGGCAGAATTGTGACAGGGAAAGTGGAGAAAGGAATTGTTGAATCTTTATTATTTGTTGTGTCATTCGATTAGATAAATGTTAACACGGTTTATATGAAACACAGATACAAATCTTGCAGGATTCATTAAGATGTCAGATTAGACCACATTTTAGACATGTCCACCAAAGGTGGGTCACCGATGTCTCCTGGCAGGGCTGCCATCAATGGAGTGATTGTGGACTTGAGATTGTGATACCTATGGCATCTGCAGAATCCCACGGAAACTGAATATTCTTTCTTATATGTGGGACATAATTCCTTTTCAACGATAGAAACATTATTGATTGGCAATTGCCTTTTTCAGATGTACAACATAGCACAATGGACAATGCCATTTTATTTTAACATGTTACACTCAGTCTGTTTCTTTGTGTTGCAAATAAAACACCCAAAAACGAATATGGCCCTTGTACTAATCTCCTGTTACTGGGAGAAAATTCCACAAAAGAAATGTACTCCACAATTGATCGATACATTGAGACTAATGAAGGAAGTGTGACCTCAGCTGGAACCTTATGAGATGCCATGAATGAATCCCTTAGGGGGTTCAACATCTCTTATCCCCTGCCAAATAGAGACAGAGAGGGTGAGGATGAGGGAGAGTGAGAGAGAGAATGAGTTTGATGGGGAAATACCAAAATAACAAAACCGAGGAGAACCGGCATAGTGTGCTGATCTGGAAGTACACAATCAATGACTGCTACAAGTGTTGAGATTTACTGTCAGAAGCTGCAGCATGGCCATTGGGAAAGTGGAGAGAAGTCATCAAACCTGCTAGTTTTCTAAGGAAAGCAATACAAGTCACAACATCAATGTAATGGGTGCTGATATTTGCAAAGGGGGCTGTCATGCAGGAGCGAGGCAAGCGCTATCTTGAATTTAGGGAAATGTATACATTCCATTAAAAGCTATTTAAGCAGCTTATATTTGTCAAAAATTGTTCTGGAAAGCATCCTACACAACAGAAACTATTTCCGAAGACCAAACTCTCTTTGGCTCTGTCATGGATGGGGAATAGAAAGAGCCCTGGGCTAGATAGGTTGACCATAAAGTTCTTCAAGCACTCCTGTGGACATCTTTGCCAGGTGCTGCAGAAGGTCATGCCTAAAATCAAAGAGAAATGAGAGTTGACAATAACACAGAGGCTAGATATATTTACCGTGATCCACAAAAAGGGTTGGTGCAAATTGGACTTACCAGTTAATGCCTTATTTCATTGTAAAATGTGGACTACAAGTGGCAGCAACCACATGTGATGCTGAGAAAACATGTCATTCTGTCTCATTGAGGTTTGGCTGATGTAGTGGGAGGCTGATTATGTTAAGGACCTTGAAATATTCTATTTTAATGACCTGTAAAAGCAGAGGGTGCGATCCTGGGTGATCTGTCAGAACAGTGTCATGTTCTAGTTGACAGCTAACTACTTTAAACTGATGTGCTGCTGCAAGCCTTCTACAAGTGTAGGTCAGTACACTTGCACATACGAGAATAATATTGGAAGAAAATTCCAAAACCACAGCACAAGCTTTCATGGGTAGTGGAAAGAATCCCATATTAAGTTTGAGGAAAATATTTTGGCTATTAGAAAATGGTGCCGTTAATCTCCTGAGCATAATATCATACCACAGGTCTGTGGTATTATACATGGCCAACTGGTGGAAAGGAAGAAGGGAACCAAAGGCCCATGATTGGGTCACAATGGAGGGAGATGAAGTCACAGTGCAACATCTCACATTCTTGTCAACGGAAAAATACAGTGTACAACAGTTGACATATGTTTTCCTGAGCAGGATGCAGAGCCCTTGCAACAATGATTAGAGTGGACTCCAACTACAACGAAAGTACCCTGCTCTTGGAAAAGCCAAGAGTTACTCTGAGCCACAATGGCCACGATGAGCTGAAAGAAAATGAAATGAGAATTCACCAAAGTGAACCAGTGAACTGTTGAACGGTTCTGACTTGATGATGTGTCAGGCAATACAGGGCATGTATAACACTGATGGCACTCTGAACTGGTTGAGTTATGCCAAATAGCTGCTGTTGGTGAGTTGAGAAGCAGGAGTAGTGAAAAAGAGATTCTTCAGAGCCTAGCCAACCATGACCGATGCTTGTTGTTGTCATACAGGAATATTGAGGAGCATGATGTAGATGATGCAACCCTGCTAAAAGAAATTGTTGAATGGTCATGGTGATACAATCCAACAGTGTTAAAAAAAGGAACACATTCTGAAGAACATTAGGCTAATCTAAAGGAACCCCCAAGATCAGATTTATGAATCAAAACAATCAACAGACCATAAAACGGTTGTTGTGCCCTTCCTTTTCCTTCCCTTTCCTTCCCTGCGCTTCCCTTTCTTTCCTTTCCCTTCCCTTTGCTTCTGTTCCCTTCCCTTCCCTTTTCCTGTCACTTGGATCGAATGCCTTTATATACGCAACACCCTGGTGTGAGTACAAGCCTTTTGTGAATGGGTGTGCCCTTTGATTCCTGTTCCCAGGCATCCTTCCTGTGGCTGTTGACTGGAGAGGGTGTTACCTGCCCTCACAAAAGAACAAAGAGAGGCAATCCCTAATACTACAGTCCTGCCAGCAGCAGCAGGGAAAGATTTGTCTGGAAGAATATACATAGTCCCTCCACGCTGAGCTGGGCTCAGTGGGTTGACACATGTGTGATATCAAATTGCTGCATCTGTAATAATTATGGGACATACCATTCACCATAGCATAACTCAGGTATGGGTTATATTTATAGATAATTCTTCCCCCAGAACAGTAGAGTCATGGTTATAGGTTTTTTGTAAAGGGGTGCATGTCTTAAATGCAGCCCCCACACTGCAGATATTTAGCTGTCATTACAGCTGTCAAATGAGCACTTGTGAACACTGAACCTGCTCCTTGACACGGGTAGAGCAGGTATTGTCGATCATGATACTGATGCAGCACGGCAAAGCTACACACCATGCTTCTGGTGTGGACTTTATGAAAGGGGAATCTGATTAGCAGAATAACCTTTCTGAGATGGAATTAACACCATAATTGTATTAATACAAATGTAAAAAGCCAGGGCTTCTACACCTTTGCTAAATGGCAGTCTGCCACAGAAGGTTACCGATTTCTGTAGTAAAGTGCCTTTGAGCGTGTTGCCTGTTTTGGGAATTCGCTTCATGGTAGACGCCAAGGTGACCATAATAGGATTTACTTACATTGTGAAAGAATGAGTTAAACAAAATATGATGGCTGGTTAGAGCAGTGCCATGCACCATACAGAATGTATTGTTATTTTGCAAAAGTAAAAGATGACCCAGTGAGGAGGCATGGCTGTCTGACCTGCTGAGCTGGCAAACCTAGAACACAGGTCTGCCCTGATAGAAAAACAGAACAGTTAGAAAGATAACACAGGAGAGAGGTGGTGAGGTGGTCTTCTTAGAATTGTACACTACCAAAGCTAAGCCATTAATTCTGATAGTAATGTATTTGTGAGTGGCACCTCTTCCCTTCCCCTACCTGCCCAGGTGTGCCCTCCCATTATGTGTATGTGTTTGATCTATCAGTTTTTCATGAGGGTTTGTGATGTATGTTGTGTTTTTCTCATCACTTTTTATGGAATACTTTACTGTATAAAGTGCTATATGGAACCTGTTTAGCGATTATGTAAGTTATGTTTTACTTGATATAGGATGTACTTGTGCTGTTTATGTCTGCTGAACTAGCTTTCCATTTGACCAGTGAGTAAGATTATTCTCTGCTGGAATATAATTGAAAATTATTTTTTATAAAAAAACATGTGTTATGTTTCATGTGTGTTTTACTACAATTGTTAATGGAAACATAATTTTAGTCAGAAATAAAATACAACAGCTGACAGCAAACTAATGGGTCCTTTGGGGCATCCATTCCCATCAATGGGTTCAACTGAGCCACCTGTGATAAAACTTGGATACTTGTGAGCACTCACAAATCATTCCTAATGTGTTCCTAAATCACTGTGACTCCTTGGGCGGTCCAAGGCACAAATGACCACCAATCCTTGTCTACATGTTCCCATTCCTTGTTATTTGTGGGCACCAACAAATGTTTGTTTCTCAGAATGTATTATTATTATTATTATTATTATTATTATTATTATTATTATTATTATTATTATTATTATTATTATATTTATTAATGTTCTTCAGCTCACAGACATGCATGACCTGTTTGTGAACACCCATGACCTATGATGTGTGTTCCTGGCCCTGGATGTTCCTGAGCACCCTCAAAAATGCTTTGAATGTGACCGAACTGAGGACCATCTTCATGCACAGTTTGACTTTGTTAAGTGACTCCAATCAAGCACTCCCACTAAGTCAGTGCCTTGTCTGGGATTGCTCAAGGGAAGCCCTTATTTATATATTTTTATAGCAAGTTATACCCTGGATGATAAACCCTTGTATAACACCCCGCTCTATGAATCCCCCTGATCTCACTGAGCCAAGAAGTAGGTTTGTTTTGCAATTTAAAGGTTTATTGAGAAAGTGAACAAGATATATATATATCACACTTTTATGAATACATTAATAATTGATAGCACACTTATGAATATAATGTTGATCAACCATAGATAATCTGACACTAGCACACTTCTTTACAATCAATGAGGAGTTAGTATAGGAAGGATAAGGTAGCAGAAAATACTTTTATGGATTCAAGAAAAGCAATGAGGGAAAAATGCAGCACAGAAATAAATTTGATATGATTTCAACAAAAGATAATATGATCACTTTTTCTTTGACTATTCCCCCCACACCCCTATGCAAGATAAGGAGATGGAAGGAAAGCACACAATTCTCTTCTCAGGAATACAAAATGCAATACAAATTTCCAGTTCCCCCCAGCGAGCTTAGAGGAAAACAGGTATGATTTTAAAGCAGGCAAGATGCTTTTAAATGTGGTGGCAATGAAGTGGAAAATATGCTGAAAATGCTTTTAATTCCCTCTAGAGGTTCAGGGTGAGTGAGAGATATTTTAAATCAGTTCAGGTCAGCCCTACCAATGATTCAGGGATGGTTATCAGGTTGAAAACGGGATTCAGTAATGGAAGCAAAAGACAGATATTTTTACACGTAGTTGAAATGAAGCAAACTATTTGCGGCACTTTTTTCCGAGTGCGTCAATCGCGATTACGGACGAACTATAAGGAGTAGTTAGGCTTGTTGGAAAGCGTAGAATCTTAGCTTTAAGATGAAAGTTAAACCACGTTCCTAGCCCATGCGGTTCAAAAGATACGGACGATTTAATGGAGGTAGATTCTCAAAATAAAAGTAAAGCTCAGATGACAGTTTTGCAGAATGGACACACGATTTCTTATGATGCAGTTGTAAATAGGTTAAAATAGTTTGAATTAGATTATTTTAAACTAAGAGATTGGTTTTGCACAGTTCTGGCTGAGTACTCACACTATGAATTTGAAATAGGCCGTCAGGGTCTGGTCAGCAGGTTTGGACTGGATGGGTGGTTCTGAAGTCACAGCTCTCTGGGTCAGCTCTGCTCTGCACTTCACACCGGTCTGGTCTGGGTCTCTCTGGTTCTGGTCTCTCTGGATACAGCACTGCTTTCTGGGTCTGCTACCGGTTCTGGCAAAAGTTCTTGGCAAAGAATCCAACAGCTCGCCCGGCTGTAGAATAGTTTGGTTGGATTGCTGGATTCTGAAGGCCTGTTGAGAAGAGTTCTCAGCTTGTGGGTTAGGCCTTTGCTTTAAGTTCTACAGTATATCTGGAGTCCAAGTTCTGGATGTTCCGTGGTCCGGCAAAATGTTCCGCAAGAAAATGGAAAATGAATGTCTTGCCTGTCCAAGCAGTCTCTTTTTATGTGTTTTGAAAATGGGTGTGTGCGTGGACCTAACTAAGCCTGCCCCTCACAACTTATCATTGGCCAAACTCTCCTCTCTCCCTTGATTGGGGGAAGGAATGGAGTGTCATCAGGCATTAACTTTATGGCATACAGAAAGAACACTCCCCTTGTCAATTTGTACCCAGATCTATTTTTGATCCAAATACATATTTATCTATGTACCACTTTTCTAATATTATATGTCCAGTTAACATATTTTCTGTAGCACCAAACCATCCAATCCCTGTCTTTGTAAGATGCTGTGTCCACTTATGACAGAATTCTGTCAGGGAGGTGTCATCTCCTTTTGGTGGGAACAGCAGAAGGCAGCCATGGCGCTTCCGGCCCACCACGCTCGCACTGGTGTGTGGCAGGTTAGGCGACCATTTTGGTGTGCGCAAAAACTGCACGGTTTTCCTGGATTCTGGCGCAATGTGGGCTTTTCGGCCATCTTGGATTTTCTAAGCCCACAGCACCAAATGTTGCAGCATAATAGCTCGAAAGTGGGTCAATACACCTGACACCTTAAAGATTTCAAATTACTATAGCGCCTTAGGGGCTGTTGTGCAGCTGCAGCGCTCCAAACAGGGATATAAAGGCAATCACCTGGTGCTTTAAAGGCAGACTGAGATCACCAACATATTGCCCTAGTGGGGAAGTGATAGAGTGCAGTGCCCACAAACATATTCATGTGATGCCACGGGCCATTTCTACAGCACAGATGGGATGCTGTCTTTCCGTGAAGCGCTTTTCCGACTTTAAAAGGCACTTTAGAAAGTGACCAAAATTGATAAGCATTGTTCAGCAAGTTAGCGTCGGATTGTTGATTGTGGAGTGCACATCGTTTTTTTGCATGTTCACATTGACTGCAATCCTAGTGCTAATGCCACATGCAGTCATTGACTTGTACATGGCTTCGAATAGAGAAAAAAAAAACACGTGCTCTCTGCTGTTTACACCGGACAATGACCCCTCTTAAAAAGTAGTGTAATAGCGGATTAACCTCTCTTGTATTTTCGCCCTTGATTTTGAATTTTTAGTCGCCATCTTAGACTTTGGTGGCCTGATTTAAAAACGTGTTTTTCAATGGTGCAATCTCATTAGAAACTGCTTTGTAGATCGGTCCCTTAGTATCTATTGTTGTATTAACCGTTTCTAAAATGAAATATCTGTGATAGACGCTTAATGTAATTGGCAAAAGATATTTGGACTTGTTGATACAGGAAAAAGTCACAATATGCTGTTTCCGGTTTATTTTGCTGTTATTATTTGATTATGGCTCCCGTTGGTTATCTGCCTGCAATTGCAGAGCATAACCTATGGCTCACTTAAAGATTGCTTTCATCGTGTACGTTCATGGAGGCATTTGTGCGTAGAATCTTTGCTGGCCTCCAGAGAAATATAATTTCTCTCATTGCATTCGGCTTCGAGGCAGCCGCTTTGTTTAGCATTGCGTAGGGCTTTGCTTGGGTCACTGTGAAATACAATTGCTCTACTTTGTACTTTGTCACGATATCATAGGGGGGGTGGCGGGGGGGGGCGAGAGAGAGAGAGAGAGAGAGAGAGAGGAGAGAGAGAGAGAGAGAGAGAGAGAGAGAGAGAAGCAATTAGTTGCTGGGTTTGTCCATTTTGCTTCCATCTACCTCTTCATAGTTTTTCGGAAAAAAACATAACACATCTCAGTATTTTTTTTAAATATCATGTCTTTTATTTGACTGTAATACTAATAGTGTTGAAATTATGTCCAATCTCTCCCCACGTATACATATGTAAAACACATCTCAAGCAACAATATCATACCCTGACTAAATATATTGAGACATTTCTTTATTAATGGTTAAATGTATTTTATTCCCCAGGCCAGATTTGAATTTTCAATTAAAAAACAGGTTTGGACCATTGCTTTGTTGGCTTGCAGTGCTTAATCTTAAGCGAAAGCCCCATCATTTATCCGGTGCAGAAGAGGGGCATGGTAACGAGAGAGTGTAATGAAATGCAGCGGAATACATCAGTCAAGGAACCAGAAAAGCAGATCTCCATAGAACGGAAAAATATCGCAGTCAGTGATATTTTATGCAATTATTTATTGCACATTAAATGTATCCACCTTGCAGGAAATTCCAGTTGACCAGTTACAAATGATTTCTTCTGAATCCAGCTGTTGGAGGATTTAGTTTACTGCCATGGGGAGCATTGATGTTTATTCTAATTTCACCTTGGAACACGGTGGGGAGCTTTCAATTTCCATATAATTATTAATCGAAATTTGGAATGTATATGTTTACCAAAATAAAATGCAGTTAACAAAAAAAATAAATGCAAAAAAAAATGTTAACGTCTGATTTGAAAATGAAAAAGGAACATTTATTAGGCATTTCTAACAAATTCACTTTCTTCTTTGCAAATGTATTGTGAATCTGTTGCATTAATCGTTCTTGGAAAGTTGTTGTGCACTGTTCTGCAATAATACTGATCAATGCAATGAAGGACTTCTGTGCTCGGCACACCTCCAGTACAATTCTTTGGTTATTTATAAAACAGAAAAAAACAGTACTTAATTTCTACCTCGCCAGTCCAGTACTCAATTCGGTCAATTAGTTTGTAATCAGTGCTGAGTACTGGCCCTCTCTACAACCTGAATTTTGTGGGAGCAGAGAAGTCCTGATATTGAACGTGTCTGTACCCTAAAACCTGTCCATAATGTGAGAGTGGAAGTAGAGGGTCCCCCCTATCACAAGACCCTTGCTTTTGGTGTCTGAAGATTCTTGTTGTTTGCTGTCCCATGCTATTGGCTGGTAACAGAGCCACCACGTGACCATGCTCGACCGTGAGCAACCTCAGTGAGATGGCTAACCTGGAGCCAGATTGTGCATGGCGAGTGGTTCCTTTTTAATCTTCTGAACATGAAGAGTTAGGGCTCAATAAGGTCACAGACTGAGCAAAGCCTGGTAATTTTATGATTTGTGCAAGTTGGAGGTCTGTTCACAGTGCTTGAGACAATGCAATTTAATGTGTATTCTTGTTTGCACTGCTAGAGAAAGGATTTTGAATTTGGATCCATTCAGCACAAATCATCTACTTGCTGACTTTGAAAATTCATGTTTAAGAAGGACATGTAGAGTAAGGGCCAAAAATCAGTATTGTTAAATAATTCAAAGAGCCAATAAAAGTGCCCTGAAGCAAGAAAACCCAAAGGTGTATTTCAGGTAACCTCAGCCTGGAACAATTCACGTATCTTTCAACCTTATATCATTAAATGGTGGTTTATCTAACGAGAAGTGGAGTGGAGTCTTAAACAATGTTTCAAGATGCCTGTAAATGGACATTCACTGATTGGATAGTCCTGGGCGACGTAAACTTGGCTTCCTTTGACATTCTGTGTCTCCAGGAAATGTGGTTAAGAGACAAACCTTTTTTAGATGGCTTTGACCTTACTTTCGCCCCAGCCAAAAAAGGAACAAAAGTGTGGCTGTCATCAGGCTTGCTAACTGCAATACGGTCAGGGAAAGGGCTGAAAATGATTGAAATCTTAACAACAACTCTCTTCCTACTGACAGTTCAAGTGAAATGGAACTACTGGAACTCAGAAACAGGCAAGCCATCGGTAGCATCGGCCATCATTATGAATACTTATTGGAACCCTGATGCTATAGCCAATAACGACTTCCTGGACATGATGGAGAAAGAAATCGACCGCACATATATAGACTATAACGAACCGCATCTCTTCATCTGTGGGGATCTAAATGCAGTCTGCGCAAAGAAGTCTACGCGACCTCCTGGGACTTTGGCAGAGATGCGTGGTAAAGCCTGGCTAACCTTGATGACTTCAAGAGACCTAGTCAATCTCAACACCACCTATGCCTGCACAAATCGCATTCCAACATGGGAAGGCGGTAAATCATCAGCTACGATTGACTACATCTTCGCCTCAACTCCGCTACTTGAGACCATTGGCTCCTTCCACATTATCAAAATCCTGCCAACGATTACAATCGGCTGAGTACAACATGGCCATCTTTCCACACAGAAAAAGCCATGCCAAACTCTGACCTGGAAGTAAACATCAAAGGGAATCACCTCTCACTGAGCTCAAATAACATCATCACCCTGATCAGTAACTATGTCCAGCTGGCAACATCGGAAAAGGCAAATTCTCAACTGGATTATTCCCGCTACTCAATATCTTCAACAAAAAAAAATTGAACCAGGGCTCGGACACAGAAAAACCAATTCACAACTATGACCCAACATTGGTTCCAAAAAGACGTCCCTTGAGAAAACTAAGAAGAGCGCTAACTCACAGCAATTCTGAAGTAAACAGACAAGCTCTATCTGCCGCGCTCAACCACTACAAGACTTGGCTGAAATTCTATGGTCTTACCTTGTATCAAAAGGACTAGGAGGAAATGTTGAGGCTGGTCTGCAGTAAAAACTCCCACACATCTTGGGCCCTGATAAAATCAACAGAGCGAACTACAAGTGATGCACTAATAAACAGCATAGGAGAAGACACCTGGATGACACACTACAAAACCCTCTTCTATGACCTGAATGTGGCACCGGAGAGCATACAAGAACAAGATGCATTGCCTTGGCTGGAGCTACATGATAGATCTGAAATCTTAGAAGTTCTTAAGAAGCTCAAAACCCGAAGAGCCCCAGGCCCTGATGGGCTAACAAACACTTGAAACAGCATCCGGAAAAATGGACATCTTTCATCAGCCAAGTCTTCCAAAGATCCACAAAAGCTAAGGAACTACCAAAATCTTGGACCTCTTCAGTAGTAGTTCCTATCTTCAAGAAAGGCAACAGAGACGACCCTAATAACTTTCGTCCCATTGCCTTACTGGACGTGATTGGAAAGTATATGGGTCATTGCTACTACGCCGATTCCAAACATGGTCAAGAGGTGTTCCTTGCGATGACCTGCTCCAGTCGGGTTTTAAGAAGGATGTTGGTACCAACACAAACATACTAACCTTGAGCATTCTAAAAAGCAAGGCACTGACAGGAGGCTGACAAATTGTCATGGCTTTTATGTATCTAAGCCAAGCCTTTGATCAAGTAGACAGACCGAGATTGTGGGAGAAGTTAAGGAGGTGGAAATGTCTAGCCAAACTACTACAACCAATCATAGCACTGCATAATAACACCAGAATGCACGTTCGCCTAAACCACCAAGGGACCCTATCTGAAGAAATACACACAAACGCAGGGGTAAAACAAGTCTGCCCACTGGCCCCGGAGCTCTTCCTGGCCTATATGGGAGACTATAAAGAAATAGAGGCAAGGGTCAGAGCTTTCCTCCCACAACATGGCCAAGTAAAAATATCAAGGATCTTGTACGCGGATGATGTTATACTCCTTGACCAAACAGCCATCGGCTTACAGAAACAGCTGTCCAACTTGGCACAATACATTGCTGATAACCATCTAGAAATCAACAAGTCAAAAACAAAAATCATGTCTATAGGGAAGGGGAGAGGAAAAGCAGACAATTTCATCTGGTGCCTGGATGGTGAACTCATCGAGAAGGTAACAGACTTTAAGTACCTGGGAATCATGCTAGATAGCTCACAACACAAGAGAGCCATGCAAAACATCTTGCAAGAAAAAACAAAATGTTTAACATCAGAGGCAAAAGCTATAGATAAGAAGTTTGGCCACTTCTCCCTAGTACCTGTTACAGGCTTCTATAAAGCAAAGGTTGTTCCATCACTCGCGTACGGAGCGGAAGCCATGCCAAGCTTGCTCGAGAAGATCTGGTAAACACTCGAGAGCCACTTTTGGAGGAAAGTGCTGAATTTGCCAAACTCTACGCAAATGGGTCTAATGAGAAGCTGTCATGATGCCCGCTTCCGGGGAGCCGGTTCAAGCCCTGCGTCCCCGAAAGCGGACATCCAGTCCCCAAGGAAGGACCCAGCAACCCCATATAGGGGCCCTTTGGACAGTGTCCTGGCGCCTATGGCGCCAGGCTCATAAAAGACATCAGTCCTGGCGCCATAGGCGCCAGGCTCATTATGGGAGTGCTTGGGTGCACTTACCTGATGCAGACCATGCTGCAGGATCCCGGCCTCCTTGAGGCCTGAAAGGAACTACTTTACCTGTGGGACTAATTTACCATCCGGGCCTGGTCGGGGAAGGATACATACCTGATTGGAGGAAGGATACATACCTGGAACTTCTTCCAAGGCTATTTAAACCCCACCCGAACAGCCACACGTGCTTCGCGTTGTTCTGCATCTGGCAGTTGGATGCTCGCCGTGTCTGCTCCTGCATCCTGACTTCTGCCACGCCTGCCAGCATCTTCAATCACCTGCAAAGGAAGAGAAGAAGAGAACAGAAGAAGGAAAAGTCCTTACCTGCTAAAACCGCATCCCGGAGACATCTCGCAGACAATCCTGAAAAGGAAGACTTTCATTTAAAAGCTCATCGCGTCGATCGCTGCAGCGCCGCATTCCACTCACCTTTACAGGGCGCCTCCATGTTCAGCAGCGATCATCCGGATTCGCAGTCACGCCCCAGCGCCTAGGGAGGAAAAGAGCAGAACAAAAGGTGAGAGAGAGAAGGGAATAAGGAAAGCTAAATCTCCATGTTAAGACTTACCTGCTGATTCATTCCCTCTCCATTTCGGGTCCGCGCCGCATCCTGGCATTTCCGGACCCCGGCCCCTAAGGGGAAAAAGAGACATCAGCGTTAATGAGCGAATGAAAAGACATTACCAAAAAACGCTCATTAAAGATTTACCTGATTTCTACAAGGATTTCAACTCTCATCTCGGGTCGGTGCCTGTTCCCCGGCATTCCATACCCCGGCCCCTATGGGGAAAAAGACACTAGCAATAGTACATTAATGCATGGACACAAGGGGAACCTCTTATCAAAAAAACTTACCTGGAAGCCAAGCATGTTTGGTTCTCACCAATCCGAAAGTCCAGGGAAGTAACTGGATACCAACGCGCCCCTGCATCAGAAGCAGGATGGAGAGCTCGTCCTTCCAGACCCTAAGGTGAGACGCTACGAGGAATCACAGAAGGGTTTCGAGGAGGGTGAGAGGGGAAAGTGGGAGGCCATTTGCATTACCCCGCAGACAGTTAATCCCCTATTTTCGCCTACAGAAGGATACTTCTGTGAGCCAGACAAGCCAGATTTGGGGGCCCGGTCCAGTCCGTCTTCCGAACCCTGCGCATCACCTTAGAAGAGTTCACAGCAGCGCGAACCAGGCCAGCGCCTCCGTGGGAGTCAGGTGAGCGTTATAGAACGTAAAGCCTTCCTACAAATTCCCACCCAGGCGCTATGGAAAGTTCTGAGACTGATCAGTTGGCCCAATTACTGGGGGAATTACGGGCCGAAGTACATGCCGCTCGTCAAGAGACTAATGCCCTCAGGAGGGAATTAATAATATCAAAGGAATGAACTGATGACCTGGCCAGACAGCTTTTGCAAGGTCAAGCTGGGCGAACTCCTCTACCTGTTTCCGGAGGGAACCCCGCTCCTGTGGTTTCCAGTAACCCTGTGCAGATTAATCTACCTGGAAACATGCCGCTGGCCCCACCCGAACGCTTTGCCGGGGACCCCAAACGATTCGCCGTATTCATGAATCAGTGTCGTTTGCACTTCCTATGCAGACCTGGGGCCTTCCCTAATGATCAGACCAAGGTAGCCTTTGTATTGTCATATCTCAGCGGCTGCGCTGCCGATTGGTCAGTTCCACTGGTTACTCAAGATGACCCGATTCTCCGTGATTTTCAAAGGTTTCAAGCAAGCATGGAAAGGTTATTTGCTCGACACTCTCAGGGGCAGGCTCTAGATGACGAACTTCTATCCCTGCGACAGGACAATCAGGACCTCCTATCCTATATTGCAACCTTTAATAGACTAATTGTGGAAACGGGATGGCCAGAGGATAAAAGAGTCACGTTGTTTTATCGAGGCCTACGCGGAGAACTTAAAGATGTCTTGGCCCAAGTTGTAAATCCGCCCCAAGAATGCACAGAGTATATAGACTTAGTGGTCCAATTGGATCACAGAATTCAAAAGAGAAAAGCAGATCGGTCCAGGTTTGAGACCCGGGTGTTGGTCAAGACCCATGCTAATCCCAAGGGAGTTGATGTCTCTGAGCCTATGCAAATTGGAGGGGTTAAAGTACCCTTAACTCAAAAGGAACGTGAAAGGAGGCCGCAGTTAAAATGATGTCTTTATTGTGGGAATTCTGGACACTTTCTACGAGATTGCCCGGCAAAAGCGCCCCGAAAGGCGGTAGGAGCCGCTGATAAAAACCATGAAGACTCTGTTTCGGGAAACGACTCCGCCTGACAAGTGTAGGGGTCCGCTTGCCGAGCTTGAAAACTAAATCTCAGACCTCGCATTTCATTGTGCCAATGGTTCGTAGATCCAGAACAGCCTAAGCGGTTGCATGCAATAAAGGCATACATCGATAGTGGGGCTATTGGAAACTATGTGGATCGTGAATTGGTCTCTAGGATTAACCTCCCTCTCCTTCCTAAAACCAGCAAAGATGTCATCACCACATTCGATGGAACTGAAATTGCCTCTGGACCGGTAACACATTCCACTACTGAGGTGACTCTTATTGGTCCAGACGGCCATCGGGAGGGTGTTGTGTTTGATTTAATCAAGGCTCCACAGTTTCAGGTTATTCTTGGAATCCCTTGGTTAGAGACACATAATCCTCGAATTGATTGGCGAGCTAAGAGAATAACCATCCCGGATTGTACACAAACCTGCTACCCAGAAAACCTGAAGATTAATCTAGCATCTGTAACCTCAGCCTCCATGCAACTACCTCCGGAATACCAAGACTTTCAGGACGTCTTCCAAAAGGAACAGGCCAACACGTTACCTCCTCACAGATCGTACGATTGCCAAATCGATCTGGTGCCCGGTGCACAACCCCCTTGTAGCAGGATTTATGCCCTTACCGAACCTGAGAATCTGCATTTGAGACAATATTTGGATCAATACCTAGCTAATGGTTTTATTTGCCCGTCAAAGTCCCCGGCATCCTCGGCTTTGTTCTTCGTGTCCAAAAAGGAAGGCGACCTTAGAACTTGTATCGATTACCGCGCATTGAACCAGATAACGGTTAAAAACCGTTATCCTCTGCCTCTGATCCCTGAACTCCTTGACCAGGTGAAGGACGCTTGCATATAGACCAAGTTAGATCTCCGGGGGGCTTATCATCTGGTATGAGTTAAAGAAGGCGACGAATGGAAAACTGCCTTCCGTACTAAATACGGATTATTCGAGTACCAGGTGATGCCTTTCGGATTGTGTAACGCGCCGGCTGCCTTCCAATACTTCATGAATGATGTCCTTCGGGAACTCATCGATGTTTGTGTTGTCGTATATATCGATGACATTCTGGTGTACTCCTCTTCAGAATCTGATCACAGAAAACACGTCAGGGCAGTACTTGAAAAACTGCGCCAACACAAACTATTTGCTAAATTGGAGAAATGTGTTTTCCATACCACAGAAGTCGAGTTTCTAGGTTTCATCCTGACACCCAAAGGAGTCCGAATGGACTCAAGAAAAGTGGATGCCATCCTCAAATGGCCATCACCTAGCTCTGTAAAATGGGTTCAAAGCATGCTCGGCTTTGCCAATTTCTATCGCAGGTTTATCCCGGAATTTTCACGCGTGGTACAACCCATTACTGCACTCTTGAGGAAAAATAAACGTTTTGAATGGTCTGAAGAAGCCGAGCAGGCCTTTCAGGATTTAAAAGCTAAGTTTACCTCTGCACCTATATTGAAACACCCGCGTCCAGATCTCCCTTATGTCGTCGAGACTGACGCATCCAGCCTAGCCATGGGAGCTGTCCTGTCCCAAAGAGATCCCGAAACCTACCAACTGCATCCCGTAGCATTTTGGTCCAGAAAATTCTCGGCACCCGAGGTTAATTATGCAATCACGGACAAAGAACTGTTAGCCATTAAGTCCGCTTTTAAAGCCTGGCGGCATTATCTGCTTGGCGCTCGACATACCATCACAGTGATCACTGATCACCGGAATTTACAGTATTTGAAAACCGCCAAGGCTCAGTCATCACGGCAGCTCCGATGGGCTTTGTTTTTCGCTGAATTTGATTTCGTGATTACCTATCGACCTGGCTGCAAGAATGGCAAAGCAGACGCCTTATCCCGAATTGGAATGGGAGAATCTGATACAAACTCAGAACCAGTACCAATAATTCCCGAACAGAGGATTCTAGGCATGACTTCGTTACAGACGCTTGAAGACATTCAAGCCAGAGTGAAACAACTCCTGGATCCTACAACCTTACAGGATTTGATACAAAAGGGACCAGACTTTACCATAGATAATGGTTTACCTTATTTCCAAGGACGCTTATTCCTGCCACATAAGGAATTACACGAACTAGTTATTTCCGGTTATCATGATACATTAATAGAGGGACACCCCGGTATTGCCAAGACAGAGGAAAAGGTGAAACGACAATTTTGGTGGCCCTCTTGGCGAAAAGATGTTAAATCTTTTGTGATGTCCTGTGGTGTTTGCGCCCAAAATAAAAGTCAAAAGAAAAGACCAGCCGGGTCTCCTTCAAACTCTAGACATACCGCCAGCACCCTGGCACACCCTATCAATGGATTTTATTACGGACCTGCCTCCTTGTTCGGGGTACAATACTATTCTGGTAATTGTGGATTTGTTTTCCAAAATGGCCCACTTTATTCCTTTGAAAGGTTTACCTTCAGCTTTTGTCCTAGCCAAATAATTCCTCGAAAATATTGTTTGGCTACATGGATTCCCATCTATACTAATCTCTGACCGGGGAAGCCAATTCATTTCTCACTTCTGGTGCAAATGTTGTCAAATGGCGCAGATCGACATAAGATTATCGACCAGTCACCACCCTCAGACCGATGGTCAGACCGAGAGGACAAATCAGACCCTTGAGCAGTACTTACGGTGTATGTTACAGCAATCTGAAAGCAACTGGAAAGACATTCTTTGGATAGCCGAATACGCATATAATAATTCGGTACACTCTGGAACTGGCCACAGTCCTTTTTATACTTTGTTTGGGCATCACCCTCGAACCTCAAACCTTGACTCACCTCAGAACCTCGGAATGCCTGCAGTAGAACATCTGCATTCTACAATTGCCCAAGCCTTTAAAGAGGCAACTACACATTTACAACAAGCCAAGAGAAAATACAAGGAGAATGCTGATTTACATCGGAGTGAAGCACCTCCGTATCAGATTGGGGATCAAGTGTGGTTAGCTACCAGACATTTACCACTCAAAGGGCCTCGAACTTTTAACCCAAAATATCTGGGACCTTATTCTATTACGGCAATAATTATCCCAGTGGCTTTTAAACTTGATTTACCAGCTAGTATGCGAATTCACCCTGTTTTTCATGTGTCACTTCTGAAACCAGTGGTACCCGGAACCCGACTACTCAAACCTCCAGAACCTATTCTAATAGATAGGGAGCCCGGATTTGAAGTGAAGAACATTTTAGACTCAAAAATGTTTAGGTCAAAACTTTTCTACCTAATTGATTGGAAGGGGTACGGACCTCAGGAGAGGTCGTGGGAACTCCGCGACCATGTGCATGCACCTCGATTAGTCAGGAAATTCCACCGACTCTTCCCAGACAAACCAAAACCCCCGGAGGGAACAACCTTGGGAGGGGCCTTGGGGGGGAGTGCTGTCATGATGCCCGCTTCCGGGGAGCAGGTTCAAGCCCTGCGTCCCCGAAAGCGGACATCCAGTCCCCAAGGAAGGACCCAGCAACCCCATATAGGGACCCTTTGGACAGTGTCCTGGCGCCTATGGCGCCAGGCTCATAAAAGACATCAGTCCTGGCGCCATAGGCGCCAGGCTCATTATGGGAGTGCTTGGGTGCACTTACCTGATGCAGACCATGCTGCAGGATCCCGGCCTCCTTGAGGCCTGAAAGGAACTACTTTACCTGTGGGACTAATTTACCATCCGGGCGTGGTCGGGGAAGGATACATACCTGATTGGAGGAAGGATACATACCTGGAACTTCTTCCAAGGCTATTTAAACCCCACCCGAACAGCCACACGTTCTTCGCGTTGTTCTGCATCTAGCAGCTGGACGCTCACCGTGTCTGCTCCTGCATCCTGACTTCTGCCACGCCTGCCAGCATCTTCAATCACCTGCAAAGGAAGAGAAGAAGAGAACAGAAGAAGGAAAAGTCCTTACCTGCTAAAACCGCATCCCGGAGACATCTCGCCGACAATCCTGAAAAGGAAGACTTTTATTTAAAAGCTCATCGCGTCGATCGCTGCAGCGCCGCATTCCACTCACCTTTACAGGGCGCCTCCATGTTCAGCAGCGATCATCTGGATTCGCAGTCACACCCCAGCGCCTAGGGAGAAAAAGACCAGAACAAAAGGTGAGAGAGAGAAGGGAATAAGGAAAGCTAAATCTCCGTGTTCAGACTTACCTGCTGATTCATTCCCTTTCCATTTCGGGTCCGCGCCGCATCCTGGCATTTCTGGACCCCGGCCCCTAAGGGCAAAAAGAGACATCAGCGTTACTGAGCGAATGAAAAGACATTACCAAAAAACGCTCATTAAAGACTTACCTGATTTCTACAAGGATTTCACCTCTCATCTCGGGTCGGTGCCTGTTCCCTGGCATTCCGTACCCCGGCCCCTATGGGGAAAAAGACACTAGCATTAGTACATTAATGCATGGACACAAGGGGAACCTCTTATCAAAAAAACTACCTGGAAGCCAAGCAAGTTTGGTTCTCACCAATCCGAAAATCCAGTGAAGTAACTGGATACCAACGTGCCCCTGCATCAGAAGCAGGATGGAGAGCTCGTCCTTCCAGACCCTAAGGTGAGACGCTACGAGGAATCACAGAAGGGTTTCGAGGAGGGTGAGAGGGGAAAGTGGGAGGCCAGTTGCATTACCCCGCAGACAGATAATCCCCTATTTTCGCCTACAGAAGGATACTTGTGCGAGCCAGACAAGCCAGATTTGGGGGCCCGGTCCAGTCCTTTTTCCGAACCCTGCGCATCACCTTAGAAGAGTTCACAGCAGCGCGAACCAGGCCAGCGCCTCCGTGGGAGTCAGGTGAGCGTTACAGAAGCGAACTGAGCCGGCTGTCATTGCAATCAGTGGTGGAAAGGACCACCATGATGCTATACAGGAAACTCCTGTTGGAAAACTGACCAACGCTGCTTGTGGCAATTAACAACGAGCTGGGGGGGAGACACTGTGCAGTTCTAAATCACTGGGCAGAAGAATACAAAGCCAAACTAGAATAGATCCAGTGCTCTAAACAAGATCTGATTGAAAATCCTACAAGGATCTAAAAAAAAAAAAACTAGATCGATCACAACGTGCGATCGAGCGGCAACATACAAACTGGTCTCGCACCTCCCGCATGTGACACAGAAAGTCCACGTGCCACAGGCATTTGTGGGCAATTATCCGAATCGAAAGCTGAGAAACATCTTTTTTTTTTATTGATCAAAGTTTTTATTGATTTGAAAATGAAAACAGCATTACATTTATCTCTCTGCAATACAGGGTAGGGACGTGGGAAGTGGGGAAAGTTTGGAGCAGCAGTGGGGGGACTGGAAGGGAGAGGAGCATATGCAATATCTACATTTCCAGGTGCATGTGATAGGATGGGGAGAGAGAGACAATCAAGAAACAAAAAACATTCAGAAACTCAACTTCCGGGACCATGGTCCGACAGACAGTCAACTTGACATCGGATGACCTTGTGGCATAGGCTATTCATGGCAGAGTCATTACTCCCACTCTCACGGGGCATCTCTCAGTCACATAGGCTGTGGAGCCACCCTTGTCCTTTAGCTAGCCTCTTCCCATCTTCTCCATATTTTGTCCGCTTTTTGCGGGCAACCCCTCGCCGCGTACACTCTATGTTCCATTATAGCATATATGTCCACATCCGTGACCCACTGGTCATAGCTTGGCGTACGTTCCGATCCGCTTAGTTGCGCAATGTTCCGCCTGAGAACTGCCATCGTAGTCGACCAGAACAATTTCTCATAACGGGAAAGGTCAGTTTCACTGGAGATCCCCAGGAGAAGGAGTTTTGGGCATCTCTGTATCGCTTTACCCATAATGCTAGACAGTTTATCACAGCATTTCTGCCAGAGCTGCTGTATCTTACTACATTCCCACAGAATATGGAAAAAGGTACCTTCTTCACTTTTGCAGTGTACGAATCGTGCATCCGAGGATTTGCCACAGCGGAGGAGAGCCACTCTCGGGTAGTAGGTGCGGTGCAGGATCTTCAGTTGGACTAGTCTTAGCCTTGAGGAAATGGTTGTTTCTTGCGGGTACATCAGGGCCACCACCCAGTCCTCTGGTTGAAGTGGACCCACATCCCGTTCCCACTTTGTCTTCAAGCTGGTTAGTTCCGGCGTCGCAAAGGATGTTATCACATTGTACATGGTAGAGGTGACTTTCCGGTCCACCCGGTCCAAAACTATGTTTCTCTCTAATTGGGAGCTTTCCGGCATGTCTTGTATTATGTGTCTATGGGTCGTCCAAGCATGTTTCAGCTGCATGTAGTGGTACCTTTCTGTGGCTGGGAGGGAGAACTTTGCATGCAATGTCTCGAATGGTACCAGGTTGTCCTCGTGAACCACATCTCCTATGCTGGCAATTCCTCGCTGGACCCATTCAGGCCATCAGGGAAACTTTCGTATTTCAGGAAGGTTGCAGTTGTTCGATAGGGGTTGTGCCAGCATTAACTTCTCGCCCCATCCTAAGCACCTATGTGCTTCCTTCCATATTCTCACTATATGCACTGCCATATCCGTTTTTGGTGTGCGGTTCAGGCCTCCATTCAGATGCTCTAGAGGCATGGTCGTGGCATTACAGATAAGACCTTTGAAGTGTGGAGGCTTCCGTCTCCATGGAGCATATCATTTACTACCGCCATCTGGCTGGCCCAGTAATATGACTGTATCCTGGGCAGTCCAATCCCTCCTTCCCAGCTAGACCTTTGTAGCGTGGCAAGGGCAATTCGTGGGTGTCCTCCTCCCCATAGCAATTTACAAAGGATGCACTCGATGTTGTGGAATTGCTGCTTGCTGGTGAATGTATAATGGCACATTTTGCAGGATATATGAGAATTTAGGAAGGGCTATCATTTTGAACAGGGCCGCTCTGCCCATCAGCGTTAGTGGAAAGGAGATCCAATGGTGAGTATCTTCTGCAAATCTTGTTATAAGGGGGGAGAGGTTCAGGGTTGTGTATTCAGTAAGATGCTTTGTGATACGTATCCCCAGATACTTGACCTGTTCCCTCTCGATCTGGTAAGGGCCAGCCGCTAGGTTTGCCATCGAGGTGTCCCCTAAAGGGAAGAGGATGGATTTGGACCAGTTCACTCGTAATCCGCTGAATGCCTCATATTGCTCTAAGAGGTGCATGACTCTGGGGCAGGAGTTGCTCGGGTCCTTCAAATATATGAGAAGGTCGTCCGCATAGAGAGATATTCTGTCTTCCCAGGTCTCAGACCATCGGAATCCTTCCCAGGTTGACGCGTTTCGCAAGAGGATTGCCAGCGGTTCGATGGCGATTGCAAATAATCATGGCCGACATCGGGCAGCCCTGTCTCTTGCCCCTCCCCAGGTTGAAGAGGTCCGAACGCCAGCCATTGACTCTGGTCCTGGCCACCGGGGATTCGTACAACAGGCGCACCCACTTCATAAAGTTCTCACCAAAGCCTATGCGGTGCATTATGGTCCAGATGGCCTCCCATTTCACTGAATCAAAGGCCTTTTCAAAGTCAATTGCTAGCAGGGCTAGCGGGCCCTGTATGCTGTTGGCCCTTTCCAGGGCCGAATATAGCCTGTGGAGGTTCATACGCGTTGACCTCTGTGGCATAAAGCCGCACTGGTCCGGATGTATCAGGGTGCAGACGGTCCGCAAGTAATTTCTCCAGTATTTTAGTCTTGCTATTGATGAGTGAAATGGGCCTGTATGAACTGCATCTTTCCGGGGGCTTGTCCGGCTTGGGTATCACTATTATTGTTGCTTCTCGCAGATCTGGTGGGAGAATGCCCTCTTCTAGCGCATGTTGATACATTTGGAGTAGTTGGGGGGTCACCACATTGGTCCCCAATGGTCCCCACCTTTCGCCATAGCTCAACCGGGAAGCCGTTAGGTCCTGGGGATTTACCGGTTTGGAGGCCTGACATGGTACTTAGGATCTCCTCTTCTGTGATCTCCCTCTCCAGCAGTTGCAGTTGCGTCTCAGTTAAGGAGGGGATGTCAATTTGGCCCATGATCGTGACGTCCATCTGTGTCGTGGGTTTTCTGTACAGCTCAGCGTAATATTCCGCAAAGCCTTGACTTATTTCCTGATCTGTCACCCCTGCATTCGGCCCTCCTGTCTCTAGCCTTCGGACATGCATGCATCCCTGCTCCTTCCTTTCCAGCCAAGCCAGCATCTTGCCAGCTTTGTCACCTGTTTCATAGATTCTTGCCCGCATTGCAGTATGCACTTGTTTTGCATTGTCCATCGCTATGTTTTGCAGCCTTTTCTGTGCTAGTAGCAACGTCCAATTCGAGGCCGGTGTGTCCTCAATTATGTGCCTCTCCTATGCCTGCTTGACCTGTTGTTCGGCTTCAAGAGTCTTAATCCAGTGCTGTCTTTTTTTCGCGGTCGTCCACGATATTAGTTCACCTCTTAACACCATCTTGTAGGCCTCCCACAGTGTTCCTGGGTTCATTGCCGTCTGTGTGTTGAGCTCGAAGTATGTATTTGTCGTCTCCTGTAGCCTGTCCACAAGCTCGGGGTCACCCAGGTAGTAGCTATTCAGGCGCCAGCTCGGCGGCGGAATCCGCCTGGATGTTATGAGAGTCAGTTCTAGCGGGGAGTGGTCAGAGATGCTTCGGGAAGTATGTTTATTTCTTGCGCCCTATGTAGATCAGTTGCTGGGAAGAAGAGATAATCTAGCCTGGAGAGCGAGGCATTTGCCACCCGAGTGGAAGGAGTATTCCCTTGTGTCTGGGTGGAGTTCTCTCCACACATCGCATAGGCCTAGTGCGTTGGCAAACGTGGCAAGTCTGGTGGGAACATTGGGGTTTCTATTCCGCAAGTGTGATCTGTCAAGGGTTACATTCATGACTTCATTAAAGTCACCTCCCAGTATCATGAGGTTAGAAGTGTCGTTTGCTATTAACGGGGCAATGTCAGTAAGCTGCGGTTCTAATAGAGTTTTTGGGGTGCATATGTGGCTATCAGTGCGATGGAGTGATCCCATAGCTTGCCTGTCACGTACACGTATCTGCTGCCTGTGTCATGGGTTACTGTCGTAAGGTGGAAGGGGAGGTTTTTGTGTACCAGGATCATGACACCTCTTGAGCCCATTGTGAAACCTGAGTGGAGTGCCAGCTTGTAGTTTGTACGTCTGAATAGGGTACAGTCTGTGCCCGCAAGATGGGTCTCAGACAGGAACACTATGTCAGCACCCCGCCTGTTGAGAAATTGCTGCACCAACCGGCGCTTGACTGCATTGCCCAGCCCATTAACGTTCCATGTCATGAGCCTCAGTGTTCTGAGAGCGTTGCTACTACCGCTATGTGATGCCATGGGTGCTTGTGATAGTCACTGCCTGTGTTGCCACTGACGGTGTTATGCGCCAGCTGCGAATATACCCGTGGGATAACTCTGTCTTATCTAGCCATATCATCTTGTGCGTTTGACGGATCCAGTCAGTAACTAAACTTAACAAATCCCCAACCCTCCTCCCCATACTCCTCCCAACTAGAAGCATCGGTCGCCTGAACAAAAAACCTCTGGTGTCAACTGGACACCTTACATGCGTTTAACTTAACTTCAAGTACAGGTGGCCTCCCCCCGCCTGGATCCCCAGGGGGAGAGAGCCCTCTCCTGGGGGGATGACCAGGGGGGAGCCGCCACGTATAACACACGTGGAGTTTGTTGCACTATCGGGAGGGGGCTCTCCTTGTGTCGCGGTCTTGGGGCATACCGCGACCGCGTCAGGTAAGTGTGTGTAGCCTGCTGTTGCGAGTGTGTGTGTAGACAGAATAAATCAGTAATTCAACCTGGGTGACCCAACGGGACCTCGGGCATCTGGCAGGCCTTGGGGCAGTGGTCAGCCCCCCTGATCTTCCGGTGGGTCCTGCGCTGGTGGTTGACAGACCTCTCGCTGTTGGTCTGGTGGAGGCCTTCTGTTCCTCCCCCTGTTGTCGCGGGGGTCGACCAATCTCCGTCCATGTTTTGTTCAGCCCAGCGCCAAGCCTCCTTGGGATCATTGAAGTGGACTGTTGTCCCTTTGTGATAAATCTTGAGTTGCGAATGGGAAGAGCAGGCCATACTTCACCCCCATTGTTTGCAGTTGCTTTTTGAGGTGGTCGAAGGAGTGTCTCGCCTTTTGCAATTCCCTGGTGTAGTCGGGAAAAAAGGCAATTTTGGAGCCGTTGAATGTGATGGTGCCTTTTGCGCGCGCATGTTGCAGTAGGGCATCACGATCCCTGTAGTTTAAGAACTTTGCAATTATCGTGCGTCGAGGTGCGCCGGGCGGAGGTCTGCCCGTGGGCACTCTGTGTGCCCTCTCTATGGAAAAGAACTTGGAGAAGGTGTCTGGCTCGTACAGATCATTCAGCCATTGTTCTAGAAAAAGTTTCATGCAGGGGCCTTCGGCCTTCTCGGGTATACCGAGTATACGCACACTGTTACGCCTTGATCTGCCCTCTCCATCTTCAATTCTGTCCTCCAGTACCTTCAGTTTCGTTGTAACATTTTGGAGCTGCTGTTGCATGTTATGCATTCTATCCTCTGTGTTGGATATGCGATGTTCCGCTTCCCAGGTGCGTGCTGTTAGTTTTTGAAGGTCGTGTGAGAGGAGGGATACATCCATGCTTATCCCGTCCATTTTCTGTTCCATTGATGTGCGGGAATCGGCTATCGCAGCCATAATGTCCTTCAACGAAATTCCCTGGTCCGTTTCCATCTCGTCCGCGGGTTGCGGGTGGAGGTCTGACGCCTGGGGCGGTTGGATGGTATACTGATCCATCTTGCTTTGTGTGGGGAGTTTCCTTGACTTGTCTTTCCCCATGGTACCGATATCACTAGCTTCGTATGGGTCTGCGTGCTTGGCCTGTCTTGCACGCCGTCGCCTCCTGGAGCAGAGCTCGGGCGGGGACACTCACCCACGCCTCCCAGCCACACCGGCACCTCTTCCTCATCCGTGGAGCACAGGTTTGCCTCACACGCTGGGCTGCACGGGAAATACGTCTCTCGTTCTCGAGTAGCAGTGCTGTCGGCGGGGGTCGCGGGCGTCCCACGCGAGTGGATAGGCGCCTCGCTCTCACCTCCGCACAGGTCTTCTGTAGTACGCCCAATGCTAGGGACACCACCGGAGCCCCACCGGGAACCCTCTCTTCCTCCGGTGTCGACAGCGGATCAGTAGCAGGCTGGGTTCCGATGCAGCGCGGACTCACTGTTTCGCTTCAGGGCGTCCGTCCGTGCGCACCGGTGGCCATTTTGGAAGCTGGATGTCGATCGCCTCGAAACTTCTTGTGGTCGTTTCTCTTGAAATCGGCTACGGTTTCCTCTGCTCCACGCCTCATTTGTGCCCAAGGCTATCCGACACCCTACGGGGTTGTTATCAGCTCTTATGTCGTCGAATTTCAGGCGATTTTATCAGGATATTTGCTGCAGTCGCGGGAGCCGAGGAGACCTACGTCTTTCTCATCCTGCGGCTAGCCACGCGCCTTTTAAGAGCACAATTAAATCTTGTCCATACTAACAAAATCTTAGCCATCAGAGGCATGTCTAGTTGAAACAAATGCAGATTCTGCAAAAGCCCATATGAGGTTGAAACCACGAGACATCTTCTCTTATCATGCTCTGGTGTCGAAAACATCAGGAAACCCTACCTGAAGCACATCTTAGCTTCAGCACGCATCTTTGAAGAAGATCTCTGCTGGTCAAGACTAATTGGAGGGCAAAAGACAGCGTGGGTGATGGCGACAGCAAAAATAATGGATTTGATTTTAGCAACTACAGACACAGAAATGTAGACAAATGACAGAATTATAAAGTGAACAATCTTGTAAAAACTCTGTTGGTTAATCAAGAATAAAAAAAGATAGTCTTGATTGTACTATAGGTGATTCTATAAAATATCAAGCTCTATTGGTCTGTCCTGTACCTCGTGACCATTCTTATAACTATTGACAATGATCTCACAATGGGGACATCTAGTTTCACACAGTTTTGATTGGACAGTTGACAGGATAAAATGTTTCCCATACAACTTGATTGCTGAAGGGCTATGTCTCTCCACATGTCCTGGGGTGGGTCGCTTTCATCATAACTACCCAATAGAATTGTGAGGTGTACACAGTGTGGCAGACAAAAAATAATACTTCGCATCCTTTCTCATGAGACCCAAAAGGTTGGCACCAACTTGCCATTCTCACCCTTGTGACTGTTCAATTGACAGCTAGTATTGCGACTTCTTGGTGAAGCATGTTACCCTTCTGCTTTCTCATGATGTACCTGCATA
This sequence comes from Ambystoma mexicanum, assembly GCF_040938575.1. NCBI lineage: Eukaryota > Metazoa > Chordata > Amphibia > Caudata > Ambystomatidae > Ambystoma > Ambystoma mexicanum. Next base: position 232,996,885 of record NC_090930.1, on the reverse strand, counting down.
ACTTAATGGGGTCTGATTCTTGGCCTCTTGCTCTGGGACCATATCCACGTCTAAATAGTGTATTTGTATATGCATGAAGGTGAATGACCCTAATACTTATGAATACTTATAATTAAAGAGTTGTCAGGAATCAATATGTACTCTTTAGTGTATTCCCTATTATGTACTAGGACCTCTTGGCTTCGCTTGCACCAACCTGCCAACCTCTTCTATGTTTGGGATGCTCACGTTATTCTGTACTTATAATTCCAATCCTAGGTGGATGTTTTCCTACAGGGCGGGATATGTGTCTTCTCCCTGATCAACTTTCCTTGTGCACCCTTCTGCATACCTTCTTATTCTCTGCAGCGGTGACCTTTGTCATGCTAGTTTCTAAAGCATTGGACTGGCACAATATGTGTTACAATTTTCACTTGCTCCAGGCATGGGAACATGCTGCCTTCGGCTCCTTTCCCATCCCCTGTGACTCTCGTACACTCTTTCTCATGTGCTTACATGATTAAGTCATTTCTCCTCCTCCAGAATGTGGGAATGAGCTTTGCATCTCTGGTCTGACCAGTAGTGCAACTTTACACCCTGACCTTTTAGGTTCCATGACATTTCATCGCGGCATGTTTTTTCGCAGGGTTTTTTACCACGGATTTTCTCACAAAAAAACCATAACATTTTGTATTTTTTACATACCCTTTAAATGTTAAGGTATTGCCTTACATCCACACCCCATATATATAATTTTCTAAACCCCCCTATAAAATTTGATGGGTTTTTCTTAGCAGTAAAAACCCCAGAGAAAAAACATTGAGTGATGAAAGAATGCCATGCCACCTTGTATTTGTGTCTCTCTAATATGAGATGAAACTGGATCCATTTTGCTGTGTGGAATTATCCATACATTTCTGAGGCCTAGTAAATCTAAATGGCATATGAAACTACCTTTATTCTGAGGCCTACTCTTTGTGTTACACACCTAAAGGATGTTAGATATAGGTATATGGTGTTTTAAATGTGCTACCTTTTAGTGGTTGTAATGAATATTTATATGACTACTTGAAGCACTCCTCATGTCTTTGTCCTGCTTACCTCTGTGGGTTTGCATGTCTGGTTAAGCCTAATTTTCCTGCACGTTAGTTAATTTTGCCATCATCCTACATATACTAAACTGTAGATGTATGTATGAGTGTGCATTACTGGATACTGTCTACCTTACAGCCAGGAGGGGTCTCAGAGATGGGTCTGTTCTCTTATCAACTTCATCTGAGGCCTGTGTGTTGTGCATATTGTCTGGGCCGCTGGTTTTTCTGTGTGGTTTCAGTTTCATATTTGAGGGGCTTTCTCAGTTTGCATTTTCTCTTGTGTTTGGGACGCTGGAGTTTCATTCCAACAGAAACCTAAATACGATATGATATGATAGTTTACTTATATATTGTCTATACACAATGGGCCTCATTACACGGATGGCGGTGGACCAAGGTCCATGCCGGTAAAATACCGGCACCGCCTTGGTGGAAAGGGGAATTACCGCCCTATTCCAAGGTTGGCGGGGCGGTGATTCCCCTTTCTCCCATTCCCATTTTTGCCCCATAGGGCTCTATGGGAATGGGGAAGGCGCTAATTACGGTGCCGCAAATTGCGGTACCGTAATTAGCTCCCTGGTCCCTTTGCGGGTTGGTTTTTAACGCCTGCAAAAAGCAGGTGTTAAATTCACCAACCCGCAAAAGGACCTCGTAGTAAGGCGGTAAGGGTTTACCGGGACCAGTAAAATACCGGTACCGGTAAACCCTTACCGCCTACCGTGTAATGAGGCCCAATGTGTTTCAAAGCGCTTCAAGGCAAGGGAGGGAACAAGGGAAAATACAATTACATTCTTACAGGCCATGAACAGTAAGTATGTGAAATTAACTATTATACTCGGCCTGATGACATTTCAGATAGTGCTGGAGGGGGTGGGGGGAACAAGTAAATGGAGAGAGGAGTAGACAGACAAGGTTGCTATCATACTAGGTCCAGGGACAATTCTGATAGAGTAAGGGCATAGAAGAAAGTAAGGGGAGGAGGGGAGGAGATAGGAAAAGGGAGAAAGGGAAAGGAGGAAAGAACAGAGAGTAAGCAGTCAAAAAGAGTGGAGAAGCAAGAGGGGAGAGCGAATACAATTGCAGAAGTCAGTAGTAACACATAATGTTGCAAGCCTGGATACAAGATGAAGATGGTAACAGCATGATTCAGGGCTGCCATGAGAAATGATGATGCACTGTGAACAATGAAGTCCATAAAAGTCAAATTCAGCATTGGCCACAAGACGGTGATGGTGGAACTAGAATGTATCAGGACAGACGCCTGCAGAAGTAGGATGGAGGGGGCGAGGGGGAGCAGGGTAGAAGAATCAAGCAAAACAGGCAACACCTGTGTACGAGAAGGGGGGGCACAATGGAACATCACAAGGGCACCAGAGATGTGGGGATGGTCTGTGGGGACAGAAGGAGAAAACACATGTTGGTTCATGCTTAACTGCTGTCTGAGCAGGGGTTCGGGCCCTGGATTCTCCTGGTCCGAACAGGTCCAAACAGGAATTGCCCTTTTCTTTGTCTGCCATTCGCTTCGGATGCCCAGGCAAGAGACACCCTTTATCTAAGAGTTAAGAGCCGGAAGGAAGAGGCAGGGCTAAGAAGGTGGGTGGGGCTTAGGCCAGGTGACCTAGATCCACCTGTACCTGTTCCTCATCTGCAAAGGAAAAGAAGCTGGAGGGCTCCTTAAGTAGGGAAAAAGAGCGGCAACCAGCAAGGCACCAGGTGGGCGAGGCTTGCTAAGTGGTGAAAAAAAGCGGCAACCAGGATGGCACAAGGTGGGCGGGGCTTAGGCCAGGTGACCTAGATCCACTTGCACCTGCTCCGCATCTGCAAAGGAAAAGAGGCTGGAGGGCAACTTATAGGGAAAAAGAGCGTCAACTAGGTTGGCACCAGGTGAGCGGGCCTCGCTAAGTGGGGAAAAAGAGCAGCAACCAGGAAGGCACCAGGTGGGCAGGGCTTGCTAAATGGGGAAAAAGAGCGGCAACCAGGAAGGCACCAGGTGGGTGGGGCTTGCTAAGTAGGGAAAAAGAACGGCAACCACGAAGGTGCCAGGTGGGCGGGGCTTGCTAATTGGGGAAAAAGAGCAGCAACCAGGAAGGCACCAAGTGGGAGGGCTTAGGCAAGGTGACCAAGATCCACCTGCACCTGCTTCCCATCTGCAAAGGAAAAGAGGCTGGAGGGCTCCTTAAGTAGGTAAAAAGAGAAGCAACCAGGTTGGCACCAGTTGGGCGGGGCTTGCTAAGTGGGGAAAAAGAGCGGCAACCAGGAAGGCACCAGGTGGGCGGGGCTTGCTATGTGGGGAAAAGGAGCGGCAACCAGGAAGGCAACAGATGGGCGGTGATTAGGCCAGGTGACCATGATCCACTTGCACCTGCTCCCCATCTGGAAATCAAAAGAGGCTGGGGTGCTCCTTAAGTAGGGAAAAAGAGCATTAGCCAGGAAGGCACCAGGTGGGTGGGACTTGCTAAGTGGGGAAGAAGAGCGACAAAGAGGAAGGCACCAGGTGGCAAGGATGCTAAGTGGGGAAAAAGAGCAGCAACCAGGAAGGCATCAGGTGGGCGGGGCTTGCTAAGTGGGGAAAAAGAGCGGCAACCAGGAAGGGACCAGGTGGGAGGGGCTTAGGGCAGGTGACAACGATCCACTTGCACCTGCTCCCCATCTGCAAAGGAAAAGAGGCTGGAGGGCTCCTTAAGTAGGGAAAAAGAGCAGCAACCAGGAAGGCGCCAGGTGGCAAGGATGCTAAGTGGGGAAAAAGAGCAGCAACCAGGAAGGCATCAGGTGGGCAGGGCTTGCTAAGTGGGGAAAAGAGCGGCAACCAGGAAGGGACAGGTGGGAGGGGCTTAGGGCAGGTGACCAAGATCCACTTGCAGCTGCTCCCCATCTGCAAAGGAAAAGAGGCTGGAGGGCTCCTTAAGTAGGGAAAAAGAGCAGCAACCAGGAAGGCGCCAGGTGGGCGGGGCTTGCTAAGTGGGGAAAAAGAGTGGCAACCAGGAAGGCACCAAGTGGGCGGGGATTAGGCCAGGTGACCAAGATCCACTTGCGCCTGTCCCCATCTGCAAAGGAAAAGAGGCTGGAGTGCTCCTTAAGTAGGGAAAAAGAGCAGCAAACAGGAAGGCACCAGGTGGGCTGGGCTTGCTTAGTGGAAAAAAGAGTGGCAACCAGGAAGGCACCAGGTGGGCAGGGCTTGCTAAGTGGGGAAAAAGATCGGCAACCAAGAAGGCACAAGGTGGGCGGGGCTTAGGCCAGGTGACCTAGATCCACTTGCACCTGCTCCCCATCTGCAAAGGAAAAGAGGCTGGAGGGCTCCTTAAGTAGGTAAAAAGAGCAGCAACCAGGTTGGCACCAGTTGGGCAGGGCTTGCTAAGTGGGTGGCAACCAGGAAGGCACCAGGTGGGCGAGGCTTGCTAGGTGGGGAAAAGGAGAGGCAACCAGGAAGGCAACAGGTGGGCGGCGATTAGGCCAAGATCCACTTGCACCTGCTCCCCATCTGCAAATGAAAGTAGGGAAAACGAGCATTAACCAGGAAGGCAGCAGGTGGGTGGGCTTGCTAAGTGGGGAAATGAGCGGCAACCATGTAGCCACAAGGTGGGTAGGGATGCTATGTGAGGTAAAAGAGCAGCAACCAGGAAGGCACCAGGTGGGCTGGCGGGGCTTGCTTTGCAGGGAAAACGAGCAGCATCCAGGAAGGCACCAAGTGGGCGGGGCATAGAGCAGGTGACCAAGATCCACTTGCACCTGCTCCCCATCTGCAAAGGAAAAGAGGATGGAGGGTTCCTTAAGTAGGGAAAAAGAGCAGCAACTAGGAAGGCAGTAGGTGGGCGGGGCTAGCTAAGTGGGGAAAAAGAGCGGAAACCAGGAAGACACCAGGTGGGCAGGGCTTAGGCCAGGTGACCAAGATCCACTTGCACCTGCTCCCCATCTGCAAAAGAAAAGAGGCTGGAGGGCGCTTATCTAGGAAAAAGAGCGTCAACCAGGTTGGCACCAGGTGGGCGGGGCTTGCTAAATAGGGAAAAAGTGCGGCAACCGGGAAGGCACCTGGTGGACGGGGCTTGCTAAGTGTCGAAAAAGAGCGGCAACCAGAAAGGCACCAGGTGGGCAGGGATTAGGCCAAGTGACCAAGATCCACTTGCACCTGCTCCCCATCTACAAAGGAAAAGAGGCTGGAGGGCTCCTTAAGTAGGGAAAAAGAGCAGCAACGTGGAAGGCGCCAGGTGGGCGGGGCTTGGTTAGTGGGGAAAAAGAGCGGCAACTAGGAAGCCACCAGGTGGGCGGGGCTTAGGCCAGGTGCCCAAGATCCACTTGCACCTGCTCCCCATCTGCAAAGGAAAAGAGGCTGCAGGGCTCCTTAAGTAGGGAAAAAGAGCGGCAACCAGGAAGGCACCAGGTGGGAATATTATGTTATAAACATGACCTGATGTGTATATTAGCAACCCAGACAATTATTCCCAGCACTTTTGTCAGTTAGTTTATGGCTAATTCAAAGTTTCAGGTTATAGGGTTATCTGGGAATAGACAACAGTTATGTTATGTTATCTTATGTTATGCTATGTTACATGAATTTCTAAAGTGCACGGTCACCCTGAGGTATCTTGGTGCTAGGGGGCTCGCCAGACGGTCATAAGCAAGACAAACATCACTATGCCTAAAACAGAAGCACCTTTACGGCTTTTCTAAAGGCCAGGTGATTGGATAGTTTCTTTATGGCCAGCTGGAGCTCATTCCATAGCCCAGCTGATGCTATGGAAAATGCTGATGCGCAGCGCAGCCCTCGATTTGGAAGTCAGCAAATTATCTTTGCTTGGAGGAATTCCACACCCTGAGCCTCCATCACCTGTTGTACGATACACAACGCTTTGAACCTGATGCTTTGGGACACCGAGAGCCAGTGAAGGGTCTGAATCACCGGAGAGGTATGGGCTCCGTAGGCATGCCTGTTGCCACACGAGCTGATAAGTTTTGTAAACGTTGCAGACGCTGAATCAGGCCCTTCGTCTGCGCCAGATATAGCGAGTTACAATAATCCAGCTGAGATAGTACTGACCTCCTCCTAAATAGTCAGGATCTCCCGAAATATTCAAACCTTATCCATTGATATGGAGACAATCAGGCCTGCAGCATCTTGTTAACACCACCCCACCCAGAAAAATCAAAACGGTAACTCTATCACAATGGTTTGTAGGCAATGAGAATACCCCCAATTTGCTCCCAATTCCTAAGGTTCCTTCATTCTTTAAAGAGTTAAAGATGCCGATGGCTGGCCTAGTGACTCCTAGAGTGAATGATGAGTATAGGGCAGAGTAGGGAGGATTCCTAGTTAACGCTCTCCAGGTCTGAATCACTTGGCATGGGCCAGTTATCCAGAAGGCTCTGAGTGACCTCCCAAAATTAGAGTCCTCCAACAACCCTTTCACCCTACAGCAGTCTCCATGGAGTAGAATTATTTGTGCCCATAGATCAAGGAAACTGCAACATCTCTTTTTGACTGTCTTGCAAAGTTTGCAGACCTGTCTCAGTCTGGGGATGAATTGTCCGACCTACTTGCAATGTCTGTGAACCCAAAAACTTGCAATACAAATGCAAACACATGTGGGACAGGAAATCAGACTCACAATCACCTTAACCCCACCAAACGGTTCTTACTTGAGGCAACATATGCCACAGGTGATAGAGTTTCAGTCCAGGCCTATTCTACTCCATGCACCCACAGGGCCACCTTAGCCTAGCAAAACAGGTGCAGGCCTTCATCTCGTGTCCCACCTAGGCAACGTGTGGCTCTCCCCATATAAGCCAATCCACCCAGTCTAGAAAGGTGTGCTGCAGGAGCAGGGGGCTCAGATTTAGCAAAGGGTGGAGATTGGAGAGCATCATAGCAGGAGCTGGCTGTAGAGACTTTGGTGAAAGATGAGAATTGGAAATTGGTGGAAAGGGTGATGGTTGAAAGATGGAGGGAGTTGGAAAGGTGATATCAGGGGAGAGTAGTGGGGGAGAGGAGGACTTGACAACCACAGAGATGGTGAGCTCAGAAGGGAAAGAAGTGGTGAGAGTAGAAGGCAAAGATGTGGTAGTAGTAACAGCAGTGGTAGATGGCCGTAAAAGACAAAAGGGAGGTTGTTCATGATGTGCTGATGGAAGAGTTAGAGGATAGTCTATGTGGTGGCAGAGTGGAAAAAGCTGGAAGAGAGGATGGGGTGGCATCAAGAACAGCACTAGGTGGAAGATATGGGTCATTCACACAGATAATAGACCCATGTGATAGAGAGCAGGTGGTAACAATGAAACTAGCTCATGGTGATAGAGGGTATGTGGTGATTGTGACAAGAAATACCCAAGATGGAAGAGATAAGGTGGTGGTGAGTAGAACACAGCAAGATTGACGACAGGAGGTGGTGGCGAGGAGGACAGCCTTTGGTGGCATAGAGTAGATGGCAGTGACAAGATGAGGCTAATGTGATAGAGAGGAGGTTGTGATGTACAAACAAGTTCTTGGCAAACAAAAGAGCCCACACTGGTAACTGCAAGCGTGTGGGGGAAATGGTGAAGAACGAAGAGCACAATGTAATCACGGAGAAAATTGACATATAGACCCGTAAAGAAAAGGAAGTGGAACATAGAGGGAATAGGAGAACAGAGAAGATACATCACCAGATAAGGAGACTGAGGAGGAAGAAGTGCCTTTTTTTTGTGGTGGAAATTATGAGACATGGTGACAGGCTGAACCTAATTGGGAAACGGCAAAATGATATCTTCCTTCATCCACAAGTGCTGTGTTATTTTTCAAATACTAAAAAAGTGCACCTGTACAATGCACATTGTTCGACAGAACCAGATAGAAAAGGCTGATTTCCCCCACAAATGTGTATTCAATATTGGAACCACATAGGCGAAGATGTGAGAGTGCCCAAATGCTTGGTTCTGCTGAAGTATAAACTCACAGCAAGGAATGCAAAAAATACTGTTTGAAAAAAACGTAACGTCACCTTGCTACATTGCAAGACTATAGTGTAAAACAAACACATAAGAAACGTGAGGTCTCGGAAACGCAAAGCAACACTGCATCTAATCAATACTAGTACCATTACCTGCAAATAGTGGGGAGTATAGTGAAATAAAGTTAAAGTATGTGCACCGGATCTTACATTCCTGTAATACATTGTTAAACATTTCGAAAGAGCTCAATGCATTCACCTGTTATTACATGAACCAAAATGTCATGTGTTTCTTTATCCAACAGAAAGCAACATTGATCCTTTAAAATTAGGTTCTAATTTGAAGTTTATTTAATTAACTAAACCAATGCTTATTTGGAGACAATATTGATAGTCATTGGTGTATGAACTAGTGTGAACAAATTGTCTTTGCTTGCAACTCTGGAGCAAGCCACATAAAGCTGACCATGAGAAAAGCATGAATCACGTAAATCAGTCCCAGCTACTTTGAGTTGGAGTGTTGAGATTGCGCGGCAACATTAGTGGTGTCCCGATCTACAGCCGAGGCAGCAGCAACATCAACATAAGTGGCGTATGTGTAGAACTGGAGCGGGTGAGCTTGAAGTGCTGTACCTGTATGTGTACTGCTGAAACATGTATGCTTCATACTGTTGAGGTGGCATATATTCATCAACTTCTGTGGGAAATGAAGTTTCTGTAATTACCATGAGAGATTTGCCACAATGTCATCATTGCAAACACTATTGAAGAGACATGCACCGTTTCCTGCAACCAGCATCACTACAAAGGCACCGTATTGTGTCACCTGCATGACTTCAAAAGTAAGTGCTGCTAATATCTGTTAGGAGCAATCAACTGCTGAACTTTAGGTACAATGGACGTAGAAATATGGCAGAAAAACAGCGCGAAGAGCCATAAGGCAGGGGTAAGCATTGCAGTCTGTTTAAAAGTAAAAATATGAAAAAGGTATATTTTATACTTGTTACATTGTCTACACCATGGAACCTACCTACATGTCAAATTCCAGGTTTGTAGCATGTTGGGAAGTATGCTGAACATTTCGAACACACTGACACATGCATATCAAAGCATTGCAGAGCACAAAAATCAGCAAAATGCATATTGTGTACTTTTTACATTGCCTACACGATGGAACCTACCCACATGACAAATTTCAGGTTTGTAGCATGTTGGGATGTAGGCTGATATTTTCAAACAGACACACATACACATATCCACACATTCCCGTTTTATTACACGGCTTGCGGTTTATAACTTCACACCCCCTATACAAATCCTTACCAAGCTTTGCAAAACAAGTATATGGCCCGCTCTGACTGTTTTCGGCAAGTTTGGAGAGGTTTTGTGAAGAGGGTGCAAAGTATAGTGGGGCCCCAAAATTATTATTTTTTCCATAGACATATGGAAAAAGATTTTGCTCATGCCTACAGTCCAAACCGCTGGACGGATTGTCACCAAATTTGTACCAGGAGCGGCAGCTTGGTCCCAAAAGGGTTCTTTTGTAAATTTGGTGTAAATCCGTCTAGTAGTTTTTTTGAAAACGACCAAAGAGTAGGTCCAAATAAAAGAGTGCTATCTTGCTATCTGGCTCTGCTCTGCGGACCCATTTCACTTTTCGGACTGCGGACAGGCATTTGATTTGCCTAAAGGGTGCAGTGATGTTTGCGGACATCGGACGTGCCCAATGATTGGATGGTGAAAAGCGTGAAGTGCTTCAGATTTTTGGAAACACCCGCCATGTTGGATTTGCTGACAACGCGGTAGAAACAAATTAAAAAACACAACATTGCACTTGTCAAACTTATCAAACAATCTCTGGGGAGTTGAGGGGTGATGAGGATAGCATGGGATATGGCCCTAAGAAGCCAAAAAAGGGGTGTTCTTTACCGTGAAGTTTGTGAACAGTCCAGATGTTCGGGGACAGTCCTGTGATGTTCGCGGACACGTCAGATGTTCCGGGGCATCTGTGCCAGCATTACAGGGTTGGTGAAAAACAGTTCTTGGATGGATTATAACTTCAGCGTCACTCAATGAAACTGCATGAAATTTTGAAATGTTTTTCTAGACTTGATTGTTTTGTCAAGAGGGAACAAAATTAGAGGGGGGTTGCAAAATATTGTAAAGGCTTATAAATGTGATGGAATTTGACGAATGTGCACAAAAGTTTGCAAAACGATTTTAAATCTTTTGGAAAGTTTGGTGGGATTTTTGCAAGAGAGGGCTAAATGAGAGGGGTGTCTCAACATTTTTAGATGGCCTATAACTTTGTTGCCATTTGATGAATGTGGACAAAAGTTTTCAGAAGGATTATAGACCCAACCTTCAATGTTTGTGTAAAGCCTGAATGGATTTTGACTAGGTAAAGTTATATGACTATTGTATGTACATACATTTTGGCATTTTTGAAAAAATGGGCGGATTTCAAGCAAACTTGTGTAAGGAGCATTGGCAAGGACCTTAAAGCATGGTTTTGCTGATGTGCCCGTCTTTTATTTTTTGACAAGTGTCATAATGTAGGTACAAAATATAGTGATATCCCTTTGGTGACTGAGGTATAATCTGTGGCCATGGGCAGTGGCCAGATTGTTCGGGAAATGTTATAAGTTCATGACCCGGCCAATCTTGTTACTGGCCATGACGGTGAGGGATGAAAAATGTTGTTAAAGTTGACATATCCACCTGGGACAGGCTATGTGATAAAGTTATTTGAAAGTGGGATAGGTTTAAAAGGGAAAAGAAATGTGCTTGTGGTAATATGGTCATAGGGTTCTGTCTTTGCCTTCTGCAGGCTGCCATGGAAAGGGAAGAGGGGCTTCCCTTTCTATGGTGGCCATCTTGAAAAAGGATTTTCATTACTACAGCAGGACTAGCACTCTTTGGGTGCTAGAGGTAGGCACTTCCTCAACCTCATCCTTTTGGTCCTCTTCATTGTCTCTGGAAATACTGCACTTATTTTGGTGTGTGGGTCCTCCAGTTCAGCTGGTGGTGGTGGTGGCTCTTGGGGAGGAGGGATGGCAATAGCTGATGCCATTTTTAAGATACATAGTAATTTTGCTACTTTTCTTCCAAGTATGTGCTTTGTACCAGATTGTTAATGGATAATGAGTAAGAATAGGTGTAGGAGCTATGTAAGGGTACATTTTGAGCTTGAAAGTTCCTAGATCAGTAGAAAATGCAGTTCCGAACTGTCTTTGAAGCAAGGACCAGAACGCGAAGTACAAACGCGTTCATGGAAACGTCATCATGCCGCGCACGAACGCATGGTCACGTGGCACTGTCCGGAAGGTTTGCGATGATGTCAGACATTCGCGGACGTCGGCGGAAGCAAAAACGGTGGAAAAAGTATAGAAATGTTAAAAATGATGCTAAAAGGTGGGAAATGGCACAGTTTTAAGGTGAAACGTTGTAAATTGTTCAGAAATTATCCTATATTGGGGTAAGTTTGATAGTAAGTTGTAGGAAAATAGCATGCACTGGTAAAAACCTATGAAATTCTCTGAAAACAACTTTGTTAAAGAGACGTTATGGTTAATTTGCACCAATAAAAACCTATAAAATTCAATGAAAAAACATTGTTAAAGGGATGTTATGGTTACGTTGCAATAATAAAAACCTATGAAATTCAATGAAAAAATGTTGTTAAAGGGACGTTATGGTTACAAGTAAAACTGAAAAACCTCAGAAATTTGCCAGTTATGGTAAGCTAAGCAACCATAACCCGCACCATCACCATGCACTGCTAAGACTAACACCCAGGACATCAATGATGACATCACTAATTCTGCAAAGGCATACTACATAGGGGAGTGTACAATTCTGACATGTTCTTAGATATCACAACACCATTTTTCTGGGACAAATGGTACCACAGTGCTATCATAGATGGGAACAGGCTCCCATGGACCCCACAAAGGCTGATATAAGAAAGATTGCAGGAGTTTTCTCCATTCCTTTACAGTGCATGCTCTGTGCTCTGTCATGAATTGTATTCTTTCAGGTTTTTGATGTGCTTTGTTTCCAGATAGGCACTACAACATGGTGCACATTATTGGGATGCAAGGGCAATGTCTCAACTGTGGAAAGAGATTTAGGCTGCATATAATATATTAGCAAGAAGAACTGGTCACTTAGTGTCAGTATTTTGCCATTTTGTTTGGATGTTCTGCACACAAGTTATTTTTTATTAAATTGTTTTGTTTATTGAATTTATTGGTTAAATAAAAACTTTTACACATTTACACATTAAATACAAGAACATGTTTAAACATTTACTCACAATTGTCCTAATAAAAGACATGTATAAAAAGACATACAGTACAAGCTAAAAGTCAATTAATCCTAACTTCTTAAAAATCACTTTTCATAAGTAATATAAAGTAAAATTCATAACCAGGTTTTCTTCCATAAATAAATAAGACCAGAATTGATCAGTATGAATAGAGTCCACGGTGTACACCCGAGAGCCATATGCCCTTTCATATAAGGTATCCAGCATAATACAGTTAGTTAATAAGGGCCAGATTCATGGATTTATTTGTGCGGAAAATAGGGTATGTGCGTGTGCAACTGCGCGCAAATCCACCATCGTCGATTCATGGAATCGAATGTGCAGTACTTTTCCTGTACTTGTGTGGATTTCATGCTGGCCTGGCAGGTCGCTGCAAGCGGAGGAACGCTGTGTGCGCCACTCCAAGCAGAGTGTGGGCCGGTCCTACGCAGTGAGCAAAATAGCGGGCGGAACATGCAGAATAAGGAATAACATGTGAAAATGTGGGGTTGTTGATGGAGAGTTCACAGTTAAGCAATCACATGCTCATACCAGCGCAATAAATACGTATTCATGGATTCAAACTCTGAACGTTGGGTCCAGAAAAAGTTCACACAAATCCTGTTACACGCCCACCACCTGATAGCAGGCGTAAATGTCAATGCGCATCTATAAAGCATGCAATACACACCAAACGAAATGTATCCAGCCACGATGAATTCAGCATTTGTCAGAGCGATTGTGCACAGACACTGCAGGAGGAGGAGGCCCGGATCTTCAACCCACGTACCACCCTCTTTGGGTTGCTGGATGACCAGGTCTATGGCAAGTACAGGTTCCCCACCCATATCATCCTAGACCTGGTCAGGGAGTGGGAAGTTGGGCTAACATCACCCACCTTGTGCGCCCAGGCCCTTAGCCCCCGACAAAAAGTGCTCACTGCCTTACATTTCATGGCAACTGCATCCTTCCAGCGGACCACTGCTATAGTAGGCAGCATCTCCCATGTCACACAGTTATGCTGTCTACACCAGGTGCTGGCGCACGTAACTGCACAACCTTCTGTGCGCTGTCACATCTATATGCCAAGAACACCGGCAAAAAGGCAAATAGTTATGCAGGAGTTCTATGCTATGGCACGCTTCCAACGAGTGCTTGGTTCAATAGATTGTACCCATGTTGTGCTACATCCCCCCAGATTGACAGAGCACATTTACTGCAAAAGCAAACATTGGCACTCAATCAATGTTCAGGTTGTGTGCGATGCCAAAGGTATCATAACTGAAGTGTATGCAAACTATGCAGGAAGCACACACAACTGTTATATTTTCCGGATGTCACCACTAAACCTGAACCTGCTAGCTGGCAAGCATGAGAACGCATGGCTCATTGGTGAGTATGAACGGACACGCACTTGCGTGCACGTTGCACACGTACCTATAGACACTGGCAAATACTGATAATCACAACCATGTATACATTTACAGGGACAGTGCCTACCCACTGAGCACATTCATGATGATGCCCATACAGAATCCTACAACACCACCTGAGGTAAGGTACAATACTGCCCATGTAGTGACTATGGGCATAGTGGAGTGCACATTCGGAGTGCATAAGTCACGTTTCCGCTCCCTTAACCAATCTGGTCAACACCACCCACACCCACAGGCACAACACTTGTGCATGGCTGGCCAAAGGGCAAGTGGAGAGGCTGCACATACCCAGCTGGTGCAATCCTACTTTACTTAACTGCCCCTGTCGAGTGCACACACTCAAGCCACATCCAAGGTGCCATTCAATGATGACCATGGGCCAATCCTCCGTGCACACAAAAACACCATGATTTTGTGTCCCTGGGAGGGCAAAATTGTGTGCATTCATTAGACATAAAACAACATGCACAAAGTGTGGCCAAATTAAAGGCACATGAATGGGAGTATACCACCACCACCACCACGGTAAGCATCAAGTGAAAGCACTCCTGAGACACACAAACATCACTAATGTCCACTATTCCCCATTTTTCTTGTACACAGTTTTGTTTAATATATCTTTCATTTTATTCCATGCTTCATGCATTTCATTTGTGTGTCTGGAACTTTTCTGCCAGTGCATCTCTCCATTGCAAGTCATGTTTCGTGTGGCGTGCCAGTGTGTGTGTCTTGTTGTTGCTATAATGGTTGCGGCTGGAATTTTGCACATGTGCCTGACATATGAGGGTGAGTCCATCAGATGACTGGGTCTGCACTGTTTGTTTTCATTTGCATTTACATGTGCAGCATCACTGTGTGTTTGGCATCAGTGTGGTTGGGGTGGAGGGAGGCGGGCTCACTGTGGAAGGGTGCCATGGTCATGTTACTTGCAAATTTATTTGTCACTGCTATGTCAAGCCCATGTCATGCACCCACGCCCACCAGCATGTGCAATCAGACACTGCCTGCTCTCATGTCTTGCTCCACCTCTGCAACTGGAATGCATTTGCAAGCCAGTTTTGCTATTCCTGTGTGCCAGCACACATTTCCTGTCTCAGTGAGTCATGCACTATCTGACTGCCCTTCCATCACCGATGCGCCTGTCATGTTGTTGCCCCTGACAGGGACGTTGGCGCCACCTCTTCAAAGATCAATTGTTTTCAGGCTGTGATGCACCTGGTCATTATTTGTGTATTTGTCCGATGCATGAATATGTTTACTTCTGTCCTCGGTACACATTCAGTAGGAGTGCTTTAATGCCTTTGCCATGACCCATTGTCAACAGTCACATATCGCTTTGCATTGCATTCAATTGTCACATGTTGATTGGGTGGTCACAGTGTTGTTGATACAATGTAGTGCTGTCTGGCTGGGGTGCTGCAGATTCCAGTCTGCCAGGGAGTGACAGTGGATGCTCTGATCCAGGATTGGTCATCAGTGCTTGCTGTTGATTGTGTTGGCGGTGGACATGTTGGTGGTGTACTTCATGATGGAGGCAGACCACAGAGGTTCAGGTGAGTTGCAGGCATACATTGAACTGCATGCGTGGGAGACAGTTGGGGGACTGCCTGGGGTATTGTCGGAGGTGAAGGGGGTTCGTAGGTGGTGTCTGAAATTGAGGCGGCTGCCTTGAGTGATGTCAGAGTTGACGGGGGCTGCCTGGGTTGGTGTCAGAGGTGAGGGCAGTGTCAGGAGGAAAGTGTACTATCAGGGGGTTGCCTAGGGTAGTGTCAGAGATGAAGAGGGCTAGTAGGTGGTGTCTGGACTTGAGGGGGCTGTCTGGAGTGGTGTTGGAGGTGAAGGGGGCTACCTGGTGTGGTGTTGGAGGTGAGGGCAGTGTCGGGAGGGAGGGTACTATCGAGGGCTGCCTGGGGTAGTGTCAGAGGTGAATGGGGCTGGTGGGTCGAGTCTGGACTTGAAGAGTCTGCCTGGAGTGGTGTCTTAGGTGAAGGGGGCAGGTGCGTGGTGTCTGGACTTGAGGGGTTGTTGTGCAGTAGGGGTATATGCCAGAAGATTGGGTGCCTAGGGTGTAGGGGGATGGTCTTTCAGTTTTGCATGCATTCCTTACCAAGCATGCAAGCCTACACGTTTTCATTGGGGTTTCTGCCTTAGCTTAAGAGGAAGCTCTCACATTTCCATTGGTGGGTGCGGCCTTGACTTACAAGGAGGCTCTCACGTTTTTGCAGGGGTGCCGCCTTAGCTTACGAGGGAGCCCACGCATTTCTTTCCATTGGGGTGCATCCTCAACTTACGAGGAGGCTCTTGCATTTTTTGCAGGGGTGCTGCCTTAGCTTCTGAGGGAGCCCATGCATTTTCATTGGGGTTGCTGCCCTAGCTTACGAGGGAGCCCACATGTTTTTTTTGGGGGTGCAGCCTCGACTTACGAGGATGTTATCGTGTTTTCATAGGGGTGCCGCCGTAGGTTACGAGGGAGAGCGCACATTTTTGTTGGGGGTGCAGCATCGACTTTAGAGGAAGCTCTCACATTTTTGCAGGAGTGCTGCATGCTTATGAGGGGTCCCGGGTATTTTCGCAGTGTTGCTGGATGGTGTCTCATGGGTGGATGCAGAGGTTTCCGCCTTTGGTTGGGGTATGGCTTGGATTTTGGTTTGCGTGTGGGCGTGTTGTGGGCGTCCCTTGGGCAGCTCCATTCCCATTGCTTGTCTGCTGGAATTGCGCATTTGGATCCATGATTAGGCTGAGCGCACAGATTTACTTAATCGCGCTGGCTCGCGCTGTGTCCTTCTTGGCGTATGACCCTTGTGGGATTTCGGCACGCATTTCCATGAATTGGTCCCTAAGTGTCTAGAGGTTTCAACTTCCATTTTGCACAATCTACGTAAGCGCTCCTCATAAGGTATTTTGTCACAAGCCCCACTGTTCACTGGTATAGGGGGTTGGTTAAATCTTAAAAGCATTATAAAATGTCTCACATAAGAATTTGTGATACATTTTTAACATATACAAAGGGAGAATTCAAAGGAGAAGATTGTCTAGAAAATTCAGAATAATTAGATTTTTTAGACAAGTGGGAGCTTCTTTCCTTTCTGTTCCAGATAGCTGCTTTACATTTTATTTCTTTAAATTTGCTAGCCATATTGTCAGTAACATCACACGTGCATCCTATAAACTCTCCAAGACATCTCTAATCTCATGTCCCCATTATTTTAGACCAGCATGCCGTTCAAGTGCACCCTCCTGATTTAAAAAGTGTGAGTGTAGGGATTTCATTTTATCCTGACTCATCAGGATTTTAATATAGCGATTGCATGTGCGTATAATTTTCCATGTTGTTAGCGAGATGATACCTAAATCACTGCAAATGGCCTGTACAGGGACTGACTGGGACAAGTCTTGTGCCATCCTCCATATCTGTCCCCCAGAATACTCAACCAAGTTGTTTCTTTTGCAGATTCTGTTGTCTGTTATGGATTTAGAAAAGATCTCTTTGTTCATGTTATTTGTAACCAGTAATCAAAGATATAGGTAATTTGAAACTTCCTCAATTTTTTCCCATGCAGAATCCAGTGATAATTTTTGATGTTACATCTAATGGCCCTTATCGTCATAATCGCAGTTTTCGCTAGATTTATAATTAGACCATTTGCCAAAGAGAACTTTTCGAACGTGTTTAAGATGTGCAGTTAATCCTGGAGCTGTTTGGTCGAAAATCACAATGTCATCCGCGTACGACAGCCATGCCACCGGGTACTGTGAAATTTGCTGCAGATTATGACAGTTCTGCAAAAAACCCAGCTCAGATAAGTAAATATTAAGTAAAGTTGGGGCTAGTGTGCTACCTTGTTTTAGGCCGTGATTAACATGAAATTCTCCACTCAAGGCACCTTCCCGATTTGTTCTAATCTGTACCTTGTTATTTAAATAAAGCGTTTTCCCAACGTACAAGAGTTGAACAAGTCTCGATTATGCAATTTTCCTGCTTTAATTTTCTCCCATAAAGTATGTTGGTTAAATGTATCAAATGCCTTCATAAAATCAAAAAAACAAATATGAAGTGTCCTGTTCTTATCCTGCAGTGTGCTACGAATAAAATACATTAAAATCCATAATTGTGGGATTGTGCTAAAACTCTTTCTAAACCCTGATTGCTAAATACTAAAAATCTTCTCTTCCTCTATCCATATATTAATATACTGTAGTAATAATTTACAGAAAACCTTGACACTGGAATCTACCATAGCCAGTATTCAGTAATTTGCAGGAGAATCCCTTGGGCCCTTTTTGTAAATCAGGATCATCTGTGACTGATTCCAAGATACTAGTACTTGACCTGTAGTCACAATACTTTGAAAGATGATATACAGAATTTTGGGCCATTATCTTAGGATCTGCTTTAAATAGTGCATTTGGTAATCGATCTGGACCTCGTGCCCGGGAAGGTTTTAAATCTTTTATGATTTTTTTAATGTCTTCCTCAGTGAACTTAAAGTAATCTCTGTCTTCAATGTTTTGATAACTATCACTTGTCTCTTGGCAGATGGGGAGGAGGTGTAAGTGGAGCTAGGTCACCTGGCCTAATCAGCACCCACCTTCTTAGCCCTGCCTCTTCCTTCCTGCTCTTAACTCTTAGATCAAGGGCTTCTCTCGCCCGAGCATCCGAAGCGAAGGGCTGATGAAGAAAAGGACAATTCCTGTTTGGACCTGTTCGGACCAGGGGGACCCAGGGCCTGATGCCCTGCTCAGACAGCACGTAAGCATGCACCAACTTGTGTTTACCCCCTCTGTCCCCACAGGCCATCCCTTCCCCTTATGCTGCCCCTGTGATGTTCCCTTGTGCCCTCCTCCCTTCTCGCACACAGGTGTTGCCTGTTTTGCTTGATTCTTCTGAACCCTCGCCCCCTTCTAGCCTACTTCTACAGGAGTCTGTCCTGATACATTCTGGTTTCACCATCAGCGTCTTATGGCCATTGCTGAATTTGACTTTTATGGACTTCATTGATTCACGGTGCGTCACCTTTTCTGAACTCTCATGCTGGACTTCCATTGCATCTTGTACTCATGGTGGCCCTGAATCATGCTGTTCCCATCTTCAACTTGTATACTGGCTTGCAACATTACGTGTTACTACTGACTTCTGCAATTGAATTTGCTCTCCCCTCTTGCTTCTCCACTGTTTTTGACTGCTTACTCTCTGTTCTCTCCTCCGCTCCATTTCTCCCTTTTCTTATCGCCTCCCCTTACGTTCTTACTTTTTCCATGCACTTACTCTATCAGAATTGGCCCGGGACCTATTATGGTAGCAACCTCGTCTGCCTCCTCCCCCCTCTCCTTGCTTGTCCCCCCCTCGAGCACTATCTGAAATGTCGTCAGGCCTAGTACGATAGTTGCTTGTTTTGTTCCTCCCCTCCCTTTCTACACCCCTCTCCCTCACCTTTTGTTTATCTTGGGCTGTACCAGAAATGTTGTCAGGCCTCTTACAGTAGTCGCATGTCTGTTTCCATTTATTTCCCACTCTCCCCCTACGTACGATCGTTAATTTCACATCATTACTGTTCATGGCCTGTAAGAATGTCATTGTATTTTCCCTTGTTCCCTCCCTTGCCTTGAAGCCCTTTAAAACACATTGGGCCTCATTAGGACTCTGGCGCTAAACCATGGTGCTATTAGCACCATGTCCATGCCGGAGTCCGCCATGGCGGAATGGGGAATTACCACCCCATTCCGAGGTTGGTGGGGCGGTAATTCCCCATGCCACCATGGCCCTTCCCCCTTTCCATTTTTGCCCCATAGGGCTCAATGGGAATGGGGAAGGCGCTAATTACGGTACCGCACATTGCAATACCGTAATTAGCACTAAGGTCCCTTTGCGGGTCCCTACTTCAACGGCTGGTAAAACCAGCCTTTAAGGTCGGGTCCTGCAAAGGGACCTCGTAATTAGGCGCTAGGTGTTTCACGGCGCCGCAGCCTTTTACGGCGCGGTTAAACTCTTAGCGCCTGGGTCATAATGAGGCCCATTGTGTAAGGTCACTATATAAATAAACTATCATATCATATCATTTGCATTTGCTTGATAATACAGAGCCAATATATAATTCTTTCATACCTGTTAGGCAGAATTGCAGGCAGTCCCCTCTGGGACCACTACACACAATTACGATTACAGGTGTTAGCCAAAACAACCTTTGGTATAAATCTGTACCACACAGTTTTTTGGTAGCGAGTTGAGCAGCCAGGCTTATCTCAAGAGTGAATGTGAGAAGTAATTACACAAAGGACTTTCAATCACAGTGGTTCAAGTAAACACGTATACTCAAGGTTTCTTGGTAAAAACACTTACTAATTTATTACACAATAATTTAGAAAACATTTCCCTAGAAGAAGGCAACTTAATATTATAAACCAATACACCTCAATACAAAATTCTAAGGTTTTGAGACAGTTTGAGCTCCCCTGAAATAGAAGACAAATAGCAGTTCAGTACTTAAAAAGGAGCAAAAGGCACAACGTAGGTAAAACAGATCATAAATACTTTTTAGACAATGCATATAGTTTCAGTTCACCAGAGGAGTTTAATTCAAGTCAATAGGCAAGGCCAAAATCAATGGGCTAGTATTCTGGATAGGAAAGAGTAGTTCTGGTATCAAACGGTAAAGTCTTTGCGATAGTTCTTAGAAGTAGTTTAGGCAAAAAAGAATCATATGTAGGGTCACAAGCTGATTAGGCCTGCAGGTTGGGAAAGTGTCACAAACTTTCACCGCTAGAGTGCCATTCTCTCAATCGGATTGGCACAGTACCTTTATATGAAGAAACAAATGCTGCTGAAACAAATGCTGCTGAAGTCGTGGTTCCTGGCAGATCTTGCTGTTCCTGCACCTCAGTCCTGGGGACAAGAGGGAGGACGTCGGGGGACTCTGGCACTGCACATTTTCGTTGAAGAAATCAAATAAATTGAGTCACTTCAGTTCCAGTAGCTGTAGATTCAAGAACACAAGTTGGTGTCCCTCTCCCTGGTTAATCCTAACCAGCCTTGAGAATGGTATCGAGGTGTCTTTTGAGTTGATTGGCCCCAACAACGCAAAGGTAGAAGCCGTCCTTGAAGGAGCTTCTCTGTTGAATGGAGTTTGGCAATTCGGACCTGCAGCAGGGCTTCACAGGGCAAACCAACGGTCCAGGAGTTGCTGCAGCCGTCCTCTTCCAGCTCGTCTTTTCGTTCTTTCGTTCCAGTGGTCGACTCTGCCTTCCAGTCCTGGAGAATCGCCTTTTAAAGAGTTTTCTTTCATTCATTCCAGCCTAGCTGTCACTCACCCAGCAGGGTGGCTGTCCTTGCCAGACAGTCAGCCAGCCAATCACGCCTGAGTGCATTTGGGTCTCCTAGGAGACTAAGCACAGGGAGTTTTGGGCACCTCCCTCACTTCCTGCCCACCCCAGACACTCAGGCGCCAGAGGCGGTCTTCACTCCTGAAGCCCGCCAAAGACACACAAACAAAGGGACCAAACCTGGTTTGGCGCACAGAGACAAGCTCTAGAAGGACCTTCCCAAAAAGAAACAGCAAAAAAAGAAGACCAGGACTGTTTAAACAAAGGGGCTTCAGGCACCATCTTGAAAAACATGGCGAATGTGATTTGTACCTACCGGTGTTCGCGGTTGGGAAAAATCATGGTAGTTTGTTGTAAAACCACTGCCACCAGCCTTTTCAATAGGAAAGGGTAGCATTTGACTGCTACATGAGAATTTAGAGACAGGGGATACTATGTAACCCCTCCAGCACTCCATTGTAAGATGGTGTGTGCTGGGTCTAGGAATTTGGAAAGACTAGTAAAGTCGATTTCACTTTACATTCTCTGAGAAACAGTAGTTTATCCCAGAGAAGGTGCTTAAACCTTTGGGCAATCTAGAAATACATCCCTGTGTCACTGCACTGAGGGTGCTGTGTAACACACATGAACAGATGCCTATGGAGTTATTTTAAAACTCCAAAGTCAAAGAACACAAATGTAAAACACACATCAAAATACATGAAAGAGTGGGAAAAAAGGCTCACACTCTTTCCATGTAAAAATATCAAGTCCTCAAAATACAGCAAAGTTGCTGAGGGTCTCTAAATTGAAGGGAATTAGCACATTTATGATAATTCTCCCTAACAATACCACATTCGAGATGGGATTAATATCTATCACTGTGCTGTGGGTCGAGTTATATTTATGAAAAATACACCAAAATCTTTTTGTATCATTACTCTTTAAGACAGAAAACATTGCCTTCCTCTAGGCAGACACAGTAGTGTCCTTATGCATGTTGTACCAGTTTTAAAAAAATGATCTCAGTTTTTTTATGTCACGTATTAGGTAGTCCCTCAATCACATTTTCTTTTAACCCAATGGATTTCCTGCTTTAATTGCTTTTTCTTAAATACCACTTTATGATCATAAACTTTCTGATGCGCTTTGTTTACGATATGGATCTTTTTACTTAAATTTGTAAACGACCGAATAATCTGGTAAAAAGACTCAATGTTAGTAACATTCATTATGTTTCCCTTCATCACAGTCATTCTGAAGCAATCCTAGCCACATTACCTTATGTCCACCTCATTGTGTTGGCTCCATAAGTCAAGATTAAGAGTGACGTCAATTACAACATGATCACTTAGCTCATTTGGAATTAATACAAAATTATTAACCTTCATAAGACCTTGATTACTAGTTAATATAAAATCAAGTCCATGAATGCTGCAGTCCTTTAGACCAAGTATAGTATAGATCATCACTCTTTACGTTGACCAGTTTCAATAATGTGTACGCCTGAAAGAGCAATAACCAGCAACTAGTATAATTTCTTATTTCCTCCTCAGAAGAACCTAAGGCCCACAAATCATACTGATTCATAATGTAGAAATAATCTTGAGAAACTATGGCTTCATTCTTTTGATATCGTGGCTGATGTAAGTTTAGGACTCCTATTATATAGTAAACACCATTTGGGTAAGATGATTGCAATGCTGCAATCAAGAAGTCAATCTGCTCAATAATCAAATACAGCATTGCAATTCCAGGCGGATTATAAACATTTAAAAACAGAATGGTATATTTCCCATTTATCAACATCTGCTCCACCTTTCCTGCCAAGAACTTATCCACTTTATGAGAGGGGAGAAAATCTGTAGACTTTAGATGATTGATGACAGCTGCAATCAAACCTCCAAAGGGTCGTTCTTTATCATATGTCTGTGCCTTCCTTTGAAAAATTGTCTATCCATCTAAAGTCAGGTCCTGCATTAACGACATTTCTAACCATATCTAACAACTATTAGCACCTAGACTTTGTCCAATTACAAGTATTTAGAATCTTTGTATTCCATTGGTTAATTACAGTTTTCAACTGTATATATTACACAGAATGTATATTCAATGCTTTATATTTGTGTATGATGGTCTTAAAATAATTAATTATTTTTCTTTTCTAGAGTATAGATTAAGAATGCCTTACCCAACAGAAGAATGGAACAGTATTTGCAGGGAAGTAATGTTTATACATCTGTAAATGAGGCTGATGTTTCATGTTCTGTACACAACTAAAATGAGAATAACTTGGTAATATATGGCAAAGAACAACCATGGAAAAATGTACAATTTGAGAAAGAAGCCATGTCAACTACTGAAACCAGTAAACCACCCTGATTTCAAATAAGACTGATAATAAAAAGAGTGTATCAACATCAATACAGCGAATGAAGAAATAGTATATATTTAGAAAAGATAATCAAGTACGGTTTTACATTTCAGAGACAGGATTAAGTATGTGCAATCAAAGCAAAGGATGTTCGCGTGAAAGGGAATTGATCATTTTAGTGTTGAGCAATTTTAAAAAGTTGCCAAAGATCGATTTTTCAGTGAAGAGAATGACATTCAAAAATGCAATGTGAATCATGCTATTGCAGAAACTGGATGAGGATATGAAGTGAAAGGTGATATGATTGCTGAAAGAGAAGAAATCTGAAAATCAAGAGCATATGAAGAAGATACTGTAGGGCAGGGTTCAATCCAAGTAAGACAAGAACGTGTAGTATTGACATTTACTTCCTTGTGTTATATTGACAAGGACTCTTAAAGAAATGCTCACAATTATTACACAAAAATAAAAATGTACAATGACAAATTAAGATGCTGCAGAAAATTGATGACTTTGAATTTTGCAAAAGAAATGGACTTCTGGGTCACTCTCTGTCTTGTGTTGAGAAAGGCAGATGTGACTGTCAATGCTGCCACATACCAATACTAGCAGCACATTACCGGAAAGTACGGTATCTTCTTCTTAAACTGTATGAGTGCAAAACACCATGCATGTAACTTGCACTGTTGAATAAGTTGTTGACTACTGGAATTGTAGAAAGTAAAGTTTTTACCTGTGAGATGTTAAAAAACACTCATATCATATATGATTTCCATGTAGAATAATCATTTGAAGGAAATGGCCAGGATGACCCTCTGCTTCCACGGCTCATAACTATGCCCATGGAATGGCAATTTTCTTTCCAGTCTTCTTCCAGTGAAAACCTGAATATGTTTGTATGTCCTGTCAACGCACCTGTCGACGGTACTCTTATTAAGAGGAGAATTGCCTAGTATTTTGGTACTGGACTGTCGAAGTGGGTGAGACCAGACTGATATTCAAATGGAATTGTCTCCTCAGTGAAAGGTAGAGCGAGGTAAAATGTGGTTGTAGACTCTCCCGAGTGGTTACCTTCCCATAGATCATGTTATTTGGCCATGTTTGTACTTGGTAGATGGGCTCCCAGACATTTTTGTGTATTTTTAGGAACTTGGGGTTTCACCCTAAGTTACCCAGGGACATATATATCTGAACTCCTTGCTCAAAGTGCTTAGAAAGACACAGTGCCTCCTCATTCATGTGGCCCAACAAGGCAGAAACTGTGTGTCTGTGGTAATGTTGGTACTCTTGTTCAGAGGAGAATTGGCTAGCATCTTTTGCTGGAATGCGCAAGTCAAAACATGGTTGTAGACTCTCCCAAGTGGGCACCTCCCCATAAAACAGGTTATTTGGACATGTTCATGCTTGGTAGAGGGTTTCCCAGACCTTTTTTTATGCAAATTGATATGTCTCCTCTGTGAAAGGTAGCGTGAGCTAATACGTGGTTGTAGACTCTCCTGAGTGGGCACCTTCCCATAAAACAGGTTCATGTTCGGTAGAGGGGCTCCCAGACATTTTGGTGAGTTATCCGAATTGGGATTCACATTTGCAAAAACTTTGCTTTATGAAGTAGCAGAAAACTCCTAATATCGTAATATGGAAGCTAACAATGACAGAGGCTGGTATAACATACGTGGGTGTAATGGTTATCTAGTGAGACATGAAAAGCTACGTCTCATCAGCCACATGAAACTTCTTGCCAAACTGCAGAGAGAAATTAATTATTTTATTTTTGCCTTTTGCAGTTGTTCTTTCCATGGTGTGCAGAGAGTGCTCTGCTTGGAAGTTTTGAAACTTTCGAAGAGTCATTTCATGCAAATAAAGTAAATATCGCCTACACAAATTTTGACCAGTCCATGGAAGTACTTAAAAAAAATATGACAATAAGAACTTTTGGCAGCTGGATTGGCAAAGGATACGCCTGAGGGCAGTCAAGAATCTGTTGAAGGGGGTGAAAATGTGGTAGGAGATCCAATTATTCAGACAGATGGTGGGCTCCCCATGGAAGAAGTGGAGAGTGCAATGCAACACATACAACTTTCACATAAAAATGTGGAGACGTTAGTAAGTAAGCTAAAGGAAGAGCAGAAGGACAATAATGAGAAGGTAAAAGATAGGGTTTGGCATGCTCTTAAACTTGAATGTTTGTGTGTCCACTACAACCCTTTAATGATGTATGTTAGTGGACTGGCCAGTACAGGAACATTATTTCTAATTCATGCATTGGGAGCAATGATACAACACCTGTCCGATTGCTTTGTATTATGTATTGTGACTGCTCCCACAGGCTTAGCAGAATTCAATATAGCTGGTGTCACCTTACATCGGTTGATGATGCTGCAAATGGAGCATGAAAATAAACTTGAATATCATAAACTTACATCAAATGCAGCAGAAGAAGCAGGGCGAGTTCTGAAAAAAAAGATATCTTTAATTGTGGATGAAGTGAGCATGGTGTCTAGCTTTCATTCATTTGCAAATGTAAGAGTTCTTGAGGACTGACGATGATGTTTTGCTTGGAGACAACCATCACCTAGAGTAGTGTTACAGTTAACTCCTCTGAAAGGTCAACCACTCTTCATGATTTTTCAATCAAATGATAGTCACAAGACTATTTGTAGTACTGGTAATGTCAATCTCTGTTTGGAGCTTACTGTTAATATGAGGCAGTCTACAGATTTAGAGTATGCAGAAATGTAAATGTTATTCATATAGGTTTGCATGAGGAGGATATGAAAGTCTTGAAAAGCAGACTGATGTCTAACCGGTTTCATGCAGGCTGCACTGGACCTGATGTCATGTTGAATCTGCAACATAAGAACATTCCTTGTGTTGCTTTGATGTGGACACTTGCAGAGTATGAGAAGTTCAACTTTGAAATGATGAGGTCTGAACTAATTATAGAGATAAAAGGGGCGATTCATGGAACAAATGTGCACCAAAATCCCTGGCGCAAGCTGGCGCAAGCGTGAAAATTCATGGAAGGCCCTGCGCATGTTTTCCCCAGGATGTGCGAGAAATCCGCGCATGGAGCACACGTGTGCGCACATCACTGCAACATCCCGAACGCCATGCATGATGGGGAACAACGTGTGAAAAAGAATGCGTAACTGGGTAAGGACTGCGGGGAAATACATGGAACGCCCACACGCACGCAAACAACACATATTCATGGAATCGAATGGGGCAAACCCGTGCACGCCAAAAAGACACACACAGGCTTAAACACGTCCGCCACACGAAGGCAGGCGGAAGCGTCCCCACGCAGTATGAAAGTGTGCACAAACAAGAAACATGTATATACAGCTACGATGAATGTCCCATTTCTCACAGCACTGATCGTGGGACACCGCAGGAGGACGGGAATAGCCAGGGCACACATTTTTTTGCCCAGGACCAGCCTTTTTGGGATGCCTGATGACCAGGTCTATGGCAGGTACAGGTTTCCACCCAATATCATCCTAGACCTGGTCTGGGAGTGGGAGGATGACCTTACATCACCCACCCTGTGCTCCCAAGCACTGAGCCCCTTGGAAAAGGTGCTCAATATCTTACATTTTTTGGCCACTGGGTCATTTCAGCGGACAACTGCCATAGTTGGAGGTGTCTCACAGGCCACCCAGTCATGCTGCGTACACCAGGTGTTGGCAATCATCACCGCATGCCCCTCAGTCCGCAGGCACATATACATGCCCAGAACACCTGCAGAAAGGCAGGCGGTGGTCCAGGACTTTTACAGGGTGGCACACTTCCCCAAAGTGCTTGGTGTCATAGATTTCACCCATGTGGCCCTACGTCCACATAGGGCCACTGAGCACATCTATCGAAACCGCAAGCACTGGCATTCCATCAATTTACAGGTTGTATGCGATGCCCATGGAATCATCACCTCTGTTTATGCAAGCTATCCTGGGTCTACCCATGACAGTTTCATATACGGAATGTCCGCCCTGAGCCGGGACCTGGAAGCTGGGAAGCATGGCGACACATGGCTCATTGGTGAGTACAAATGTCTGTGCACATGCATGCATGTCACACATACACACAAATACCCAAACCCAACGAATCACAACCATTATGACCTCCCCAGGGGACAGTGCCTACCCTCTGAGCAACCAGATGATGATGCCAATACGGAACCCCACCACACCACCCCAGGTAAGATACAACGCTGCCCATATTGCAACCAGGGGCATAGTGGAGCACACATTCGGAGTGCTCAAGTCCTGCTTTCGCTCCCTTGACCGCTCTGGCAGCCAGCTACTATATGCACCACCAGTAGTGTGCAGGATCATTGTGGCAGCATGTGTCCTGCACAATGTTGAAACACGGCGGGACGTACCGGTGGACATGGTGATGCCCCCACATCCCCAACCACAGGCACAGGCGCTGCTCATGGGAGGGGAAAGGGCACCTAGCGAGGCAGCCCGGACGCAGCTTGTGGCCACATTTTTCACCTAAACTCCCACCCCTGTGGAGTGCACATAGGCCCGGCACAAACCAGGTGACAATCGATGATGACAAAGAGACAGTCAACTGTCACAACCTTAGCACCCTCAGAATGTTGCCATGGAAGTGCCACATTGTGTGCATCTCCAGCTACTTAAACATAACCAATCCTGTGTGACCAAAAGTAACACATGCAAGGTGTAAATCGCACCACCCCCCTGCGAAACAGGCCATGACAATCACTGGTATGTCACCCAAACCCTCCCAACCCACATCACCCTTGTTGGCCACACCATGACATGGCATGCAACAGCAAAAGAGGAAACCAAAAGCACAACACATGACCAATTACATACGAAGTGACACGTGATAAATTGAAATAGGCCTGAGACAATCACACCTGACATGGAATCAGATGAAATTACTGACCAACAATCTCCCACACATACAAAGTCACATACAAATGCATGGCAACAGTGGTACCATCAGCAAAAGACAGAGGGCCTCATTCCGAGTATGGCGGTAAGGGATAGCGGCCACCGGTAACGAGACCGGTGACGGTATTCCCTTACCGCCATACTCCGAGTTCCCTCTGCGCCCTCACCCTTAACGCCTGCTTTGAGCAGGTGTTAAAGTCGAGGGCGCAAAGGGGCCTCCAAGCCAATAACGGTGACCGTAATGAACGGTCACCGTTATTTGCATCTTCCCCATTCCCATTGAGCCCTATGGGGGCTCATTTGGGAATGGGGAAGAGCCTTGGTGAATGGGGAATTACCGCCCCGCCAACCTTGGAATGGGGCGGTGATTCCGCCATCCACCCAGGCGCTGCCGGTCCGGGTACAGCGTCAACCAAGGCGTTAATAGCGCCATTGGTTAGCGCCGTACTCGGAATGAGGCCCAGAATGCCTGTTGGCATGCACATTGGCCAATCCAAATCCGCAAATCCCTAACCCGTGTGCTGTGTGTGTCTCCTGCAACACACCGATCAGCACACAGCACAGTGAGCAGCCATTGTGTTGGAGATACACCTTGAGCATCATATAAAAATGACAAGCAACAAAAATAACTTATTGATGCATGTACACGATCCCCAAAAGGTAAGTGATCATGCACTGCAGGGACACAGCATGCCAGAGAAGGCAATTCGTGTGCACGTGTGGGTATGGAAGGGTGGTTGAATGTGTGTTGGAGCATTGTGTAGGTGTGTGTGTGTCAGTAGGGACATGCACTCAATGCATGCATGTGAAATCATGTGAACCTCAGTGTCCTGTACACATCACATGCGAACATTGGCCATGTGTACACCCCAGTATGTCAAACCACAACAATCCCCTGACATCTGAAAAGCAAACTCAACACAGGAACAGCCATTGACCAACAGAACACACCATGTACATACTACCCCACAATGACAATGTCAGAGATAGCCCAAACACTGTAGCCCAAGCGTACTGTCCGACAACAAAAGGCCCTCCCTCATGTACTCATCACCATCACCTTCAGAAGAACTGTGTCTGTGGTCCATTGGCTTCTTCCTTCTAGTCTACCTGGCTTCACGATTCCCCCAACCCCTTGGTTTGCGTGTTCTACCTTTTGTGTAAATAGGGTCCAGCCCCCTCAGAGGCAACCTTGACTAGTAAAAATACCAAATCGCAGAGAACTCCAAGGAGACAAACCCCCAAGCCAGGGCTAAAGCATTTAGCCACCAAAAAACCCTGGAAGAGTCTCCAGTAGATGACTTGAAGTTGCAGGATATGGCCAAGCAGAATGATAGAATAACCACCAAGGTAGCACAGTAGAACAATGGTTCAACAGGATGGGCAGCAATTTCAGTACACAATAATCAATGAGGATGCAACAACTGATGGGTGTTGTCACAGCTCGAGTCTCCAGGCACAGGAGTGGCACGAACCGACCACACACTCCGCGGTCTGGGCACCTGCAAGGTAAAAATTACACAGGCCTCCAAGACCCCGGCGGGGAAAGAGGGTTAGGGATCCATTGGTTGGATAGGCATCGGTTTTAAGGATAACCGGAAAGAGGCTCGGGAGAGGGGAGGTGGATGGGCAAGGGTAAGTGGTGAAAATACAAAATACAACTATTGACAATTACACATACTCAATAAGAGAAACCATGTACTTCATGCACATTGTACAATATGGCTCAAAGGCAAGCAAAAGAGAGACTCATCTCTGGGGTGAGTGCTGGCCTCCTGCCAGCGCACTCTCAGGTCCGGTAACAGGAGCAGTTCAATGCTGCAAAGAGAGCGTGAGTTACTATTCTGTGTGTTTTTCCCACACACACATAACACCATTCATGTCTCGAACTTAGTGACTCCTCCCCAAACAAGCACTCTTGTCTGCTGTTTGTCCGTATAGTTTTGCTGTCCCCCTGTGAAGGTAAATACACTATGAATGCGGTAAGGTAGCCGCACGTGGCCCCCCGTTAAACGGAAGACTATGTGTAAAGAATTCCACATGATAGAATGTGCCTTGGATGTGCTGCTAGACTCATGTGGTGAGGTGCGACTTCAGTACAAGTAGCGGTCTGCCACCCGCTGCTTTCTATAGGGAGCGCATGTGGCTAATTGGATTTGCTAATGATATGCACTGTACTCGAGTTTGTGCGTTCCTGGCTGCCCCCCTGGTGCTGTATTAGTTTGTGGCTAGGAACGCTACTGCACTAACAACTTAGCTTCTATGGATCCAGGGGGACTCGAGGATATGGCTGACACCCCCTGCGTGTGCCCCTGACAAATGTGAAAGCTTCCGTGCATTTTCTCCTCAGCGCGGCTTAGCTGTACTGTGCGCATCTCCCCCAACGCCGGGCTAAGTTCACCAGCACTGGCGCTACTCAGCTTGCTTGTGCAAGGGGCCTGGAGGAAGGTCGGTTTTGGCGTGGCCCCTTGTGCTGCTCACCGTGCTTGGAGCTCATGGAAACACATCTGTTCCTGTCGTACATCTGAGCACAAGCCCAGTGCTTCTGCTTGCACACGCATGTGTACCTGTGCACCACCCAACATGGCCAGGTTTTTGTAGTTCGTGGCCTGGTGTCTGCTGGGAAAGGTAGTCCTGAGGCTCTTTTTCCTGCAGAAAGGGCATAAAAGCTTTTAATAATGCTGGAAAGTTTCCTGTGTGTGTGTCGTCATGTTGGTTGTCACTGGGCCATGTCTGAGACCTACATCCAACCTCCTGCCACACAACCCCAGGTTCTGTACCCTGACAGGTAGAGCTGGAACTTGAGTCGAAAATAACCAAGGAGGCATGCACAACAGGATGGTTGAGCTGATAGCATGAACAAAGAAAGGCAGAGACAGCAGAAGTCTTGAAAGGCACAGAGAATGTGAGATAGCCGGAAACAGCTGACAGCAAGTTAAGAACCACAACAGTTGAATAGCATTGGCAAAAGGCGTGGAAGTAATAGATGAAAGACAGGAGAGCAACAGAAAGATGCTGTTGAACAGAATTGTACAGAGGCAAACCGAGGCAGTGTAAGAGTATGTGGAAATAACAGCCCAAGAGACAGGTGGACAGATCAGCAACAAGGACAGTGGCAGGAAGAAGAACAGGGACTAAAAGCAGAGTGTGAAAAACAAGTAAAAAAGCAGTAGTCCAGTAGGAAGAATGCGCCCTCAGGCAGCATCAAAGTCCAAGAGGGAAGACAGACACAATGGGCCTCATCACGAGTTGGGCGGTAACGCCGGCGGTATTACCGCCAGTGGTATTAGCCCTACCGCCAAACCCGGATCACGGGTTTGGCGGTAATGGAATTCCCCATTCCCCACTGAGCCCATTCGGGAATGCCCTATTCCCCATTGGGCTCAATGGGAAATTTTTGCGCTATTACCGACGGCGGGAAATCCGCCGGCAGTAATAGTGCGAATTTTCGGCAGATTTTCGGCTCAGAGCTGGGGAGAAATCTGCCGAAGCCCTGATTTGGCGGACCCTTAAATCCAACAGTAATAGCACGACCGCCGGATTTAAGGGTTACTGCCAAACTCGCGATGAGGCCCAATGTGCCAACCAAATGGAAGGGAGCATAGTAGTATAGGCGGACATCTCAGGTGAGGACTGGCCCATGACTTGGCCTCTTGGCTCACATTCCTAATGCATCCTCCTTTGCCACAATACCCAGGGGCTGAACTCAACATGCACCAACTTGACATTGCCATCATCTGGCCCCCTCCCACCATCAGTGTGACTTTGACAGCCAAAGGGTGAAGGCTATTGTCTACAGCATGAACTGCATCAAGCACATATATAGGCAAGAATAGAACATACTTCACAATCAACATCAATAAATGGACATTTCAATAATGTACTCACCAAAATTGATAGCAGATATGCCGTGGAGAAAACATCCATAATACCCACTAGGGGTGTTAACATAAGGAGTACAGCAGCAGACAGGCCACAGATATGATGAAAGTCCAATGCCCTTGTGTAAATGGTTGTAACACCGAAACATCCTTGCGAGCCCATGGATAGGGAAGCAGGAGTGGCATATGTGAGTCAGGACCCCAATCTGCAAACACATACATGAGACAAGCTTGAAGGGCCCAGCTGGAACAGACAGTGGATGCTTTTAAAAGCCACAAAGCACCACACATCACATGAATGCACAATAGACAAACAATTTTAAACTATATTAACTAATTAAACTAACTATAAAAATATAAAATGGCCACATATGATGCCGGGGAGAGGCACCCAGGAGGGGGGAGGTACAGGGTGCACCTCAATACCCACATGCGATGATGTTGAGATTTAAAAAAAACCTCCATGGGCTCAATGCCTGCACAGCCCGACCTGTCTAGGAGATAAGGCGTCGTCCTCCTCAACCTCTGACTCAAAAGGTGGACGTGGCACAGTACTCTGACCATGCCTATGCGCATCTTGCCCCTCGACGGCACCAAGTCTGCGGGACTGGTGAGCCTGTTTCTGTGTGGCGATGACACGTAGGTCAGCATGCAGAACCTCATGTGATACGCCTGCTTCCTCTTGCAAGGTAGAACGTGTAACACAGAGTTCTTCCTGCATGGCCTGACATGACATCTGGAGCACCTCTCAGCATACACGTAGCTCAGCCGAGATGATATTCTCAAGTTGCTCCAACCTCTCCTCTGTCCGCTGCCTATGGCATATCAAGAGCACACCCAGAGTAGATCTGAGGGATCGATGGTCATCCCTCAGGACCTCCCTGTGTGCCTCTATGTGAGCAGCAAGTGCTTGATGCAGAGACACCATTTCAGCCCGGTGTGCCCTGTCTAAGGCAGCCATGCCCAGCCTGAGTGAGCGGGCTATGAACTGTGCTGCCCGCTGCTGGAGCTCCACCTGCCTGGCAGGGGAGCACAGATTGGGCCACAGGTTCCAAGCTCTGAGCGATCTTATCAATTGCTGCCCCATGTTGTTCTGAATTGGCACACATGGATCGCTCCCACTCAGTATACCCCAGTGGCGCACGGCCACCGCGTTGCTGGGCATGACACACGCAGAGCCGAAGGAGCTGCAGTCCTTGCTGGCTTGGCACTGCCTGCAGCTGAAGGACTACATCCCTCCATTGATGTGATGCCCTAGGCACATTATCAACTTGTGTGGAGTGTGATTGTGCATCCCGATCCACCACAGGCAGAGGTTCCAACACCGTCTTGCCCCTCAGTGCAGGTTTCACGGACAGAATATCATCCACATCAGAATCACTCACCGTCGACGAATGGACATGACGCGCATCCAACTCAACATTGTCGTCAGAGTGATCATCCGGGCTAGACTCATTGCCAGCCCTAGACACGATGGTCTGGAGCACAAGTGAGTTCGCATGGCCTACCACCCCACAACTCCCACTTGTGCTGGGTTGCTGATGTGATAGCAACCCTGTGTTTGGAATGACATCACCATCCTCTGGCTCAATTAGAAACAGTACAACTGAGGTATACCAGGTATTCTGAAGTGCTTTTGCTAACAAAAATATTGAGAATTTCAAAATCTAACTGCAGCATCCAGGGGAACAGGTGGGCACCTCCTTCCCACTTAACAAAACAGGAAAAACAGTAATTGTTCCACAGTCGGATGCGCATATATTTTTTAATTATATAAATGGTCCATATTCAAACAATCCATAAGTTGAATGTGTCCAAATGGCAGAGTCATGTGCCGACACGTGTTTCGACCTCCAAAGGTCTTTCTCGAGGCAAAGCTCTGCTCAAAATTGTGCCCAACATAACGTTACCATGTATAAAACCACCAGTTTGAATAGGGTCAGACAATACAGGATAAAACATCAAACCATACATTGAGGTATACATTACCCAACCAGAATGTCATGTATCAGAATACAGAAAACATGTCATCAACAGCACATAGAGGGAAATAAAAAATAAATAAAAATTGGAATCTTCCAATTTCCATACAGAGATTTTTTGGTAAGTCGTCTAACACAATATCTGAGTATCAACTGCATATAACATTTGTATTTCCATGTTATTGTCTTGTCTGACCCTATTCAAACTGGTGGTTTTATACATGGTAACGTTATGTTGGGCACAATTTTGAGCAGAGCTTTGCCTCGAGAAAGACCTTTGGAGGTCGAAACACGTGTCGGCACATGACTCTGCCATTTGGACACATTCAACTTATGGATTGTTTGAATATGGACCATTTATATAATTAAAAAATATATGCGCATCCGACTGTGGAACAATTACTGTTTTTCATCCTCTGGCTCCTTTGCGTCATCATCTGCAATGTGGAAAAAACAAACATGAGTACACATGTCAGAAGCACATAACCCACACACACATAGACATCACATTGACAGCAACACATGAAGCAGACATGTCACACACAAATGAAAATCTGGCATGCATCCAGTGGCATTGATATACAAACACATCCCAAAAGCAGAAATGGATGTGTCTAAATAGCAAAGCCTACACATGTACAGAATGCAGTATATCACCTCCATCACACACCACTTTGTTAGGTAGAATCCCGTGCAGTGCCCTTAGGGACCACTACACAAAATTAAGACTACAGGTGGCAATACAAGTTTTACCTTTGGTACAAGCCTGTACTACTATGTTAAAGTGGTAGCAGTAGCGGAGCCGCCAGGCTTATCTCAAGAGTATATGAGCAGTAGCAGAGATTACACAGAGGGACCACAATTACTGTGACTCAAGCAAACACTGACTCAAGGTTTCAGGTAGAAAAATATAAGTACATTTATTTTTAGACCATTTGTTATAAACACAACACTTCTATTAATTTGAAACCACACGTAAAATATACTACAACCAACCAATTCACTTTGGTACACTCTAACTTGAGGTAAGTATCCTGTGTTTGAACGGACCAGTGTTGTGAAACAGAAGACGTTACCGGGAATACTCTTGCGATCAATTTTTGACAGTAATGACAGTTTGGTCTTACTAAAGAAACGCGTA
Organism: Ambystoma mexicanum; assembly: GCF_040938575.1. Classification (NCBI taxonomy): domain Eukaryota; kingdom Metazoa; phylum Chordata; class Amphibia; order Caudata; family Ambystomatidae; genus Ambystoma; species Ambystoma mexicanum. The sequence continues at coordinate 232,961,551 of NC_090930.1, read as the reverse complement.
TCCGCAGCAAGAATTGTTACCGGGGCAAAAACACATGTAGCACTTGGGTTAAGCAGAGAGAGTTGGGGGCAAATATCACAGGCAATACTTTTGTCAAGGCAGACAGAATCAGACAACACTCATAGACAGAAATTCAAGAGTCAGTAGGCCAGAGCCAGTGTCAAGTGGAACCGGGTTCCTGTTGTCAAGGATCACACAGTCGGATAGTTTGAGATACAACATTGCCAGGAGTACTTAGATATTGTCAACAGAGGAAGCAAAAGTTATAAGAAGGAGGGAAGACAAGGGCAAGCCTTGGAGATGAAGAAAAGGGATTCACCTAGTTCCTCAAGCTGAACACAGTACCTTATTCAATGGAGAAGCTGGTGCCCTTGCAGTTGTTCCTGTTGGTTTCCTGCAGACCCACGGTTCCTGGAGCTTCGGTGTGAAGGGGGGGACGTCTGGAGGGTTCTGTACCACACAGGGATGAAGCCAGCAGCAGCGACTATTAATAAAAGGTGCACTCCTTAAAAACAGGAGAGGCTCTTCAGATGGCTATCCGGACCACTATAGCAGTGTGCAGCAATTTCGACCAAGAAGAGGATCCTCTCTCTGTGGAAGATGAACTGGTTATCCCCACCAAGTTCAAGGGAAGAAGACGCCAGACTGGATCTTCTCTGGTCGTCGAAGGGTAGATAGCTCAGGACTGCAGCAGGACTTCACCGGGACGGGGTAGTTGCAGCAGCCGTCTTCATTCTCTGCTTCCCTTCGGTTCCTTGTAGTTACAGTGGTGACTCTGACTTGTAGCCCAAGAGAGCTGCCTTTTATGCGACAATCCCCCATTTACACAGCCTGGCTGTCATTCATGCAGCAGGGGGGTTGTCCAGCCCGGACAACCACCTCAGTCAATCATGGCAAAGTGTGACTTGGAGTTCCTAGGATACCCTGTGCAGGGGTTGACTACACCCCTCCCTCACATTCAGCCCACCTAGACATCCAGGCACCTGGAGGAGGGCTTCTGAGCAGGAGCCCGCCAAAAGACGGTGAACAAAGAAGGCAAACCTGGTTTTCCGCGCAAAGTAAAACACAAGAAGGACTTTAACAAAAAGAAATGGCGAATAAACCCGACCAGAGCATAAAGAAAAAGTATTTGGTCAAGCGGGTTTAAGTTCGAGGCTAATATAATAGCCTAAAACAATACCATGTTTATCATGTTTATCTGACATAATCGCGGTAGAAAAGTTAGGGTAGATACCACTGCCACCAGCCGAGTCTAAATGTTAATAGAGCGAAACAATGCTCTAGGAGGTACAGATACAAATGGATACAATGCTCTAGGAGGTACAGATACAAATGGATACAAAGTAACCCTCCCCAGTACTCCATGGAAGATGGTGTGTACTGGATCTGTGGCAACTTTACCTTTTTTCTGGGGGACTGGAGTCAGCCCCAAAAATGGAGTCAGTGGGAAGTCTAAAAGACAACTCTGTGTCACTGCACTGAGGGTGCTGTGCAACACACAAAAGAAGGGGACTACTGAAGTGGTGTACTCCAAAGTCCACAATCATAAAAACAGGTAAAAGACACATGGCAAAACATGGGTACAAGTGGGGGAAAAGCTCAAACTCTTACCAAGTGAAAAAAATAAACTCCAGAAGTCCAGCAAAGCTGCAGGGGGACTCACTAGGTGAGGGAAATTAGCAGTAACATGAGAATTCTCCCTAACACACCTCTATCAGGCACATGTCATAGGCAGAAAAGGCAGATGGCAACAAAGAGATGGCACCCACCGTAAGCATGTCTGAACTGCTAAATGGCCACAACTGCAAGTGAATCCAAACACACAATGACACACGTAAAATGCATGTACACATGCATCACTAAACCATCATCACCAATATAGCTAATTCCATCTGCAGCTCGGCCCGTACAGGGCCTCATCGGCCATGTAGACAAAGTGAATTTCATGAGCAAAGCGAGGAACCAGGCATGAGGGACCCTAACGCACAGTACGGTCCGAGCTGCCGGCCATGAAGCCTCCAGAACACCCCTCAGGATGCATTGATGGTGTCCTAAACCATTAATCAGTGTGTCAAATCATCATGGGCAGGCCCCAGCAGATTAGCTAAGTGGGCCTGGGCGTACACATGCTGCTCCACAGTGCACCTTCAGGATTGTGCCAGTCGAACATAATGAGCGCAATGCTGAAATCGCAGCACCATTAACGTTCTTCAACTACATTTTAGTCATTCAACCAAAAAGCTGGAGAGAACACATGTGTAAATGAACACCTTCACACACACACATAAGTGAGTAGCTGCAATGTTGCACTACACAACGTGAAGCTGCTTGCAAATGTACATGTGAAAGTGTTCAAGAACACCCGTGTCCATATACACCTATATGGTGATTATGAACAGCAACCTATACAGCAAACCAAGCAGCTACAACGCTGCTTGCTTCGATGTATGTGAAAGTGTACACATACACATGTGAAGGCAGCTCCACAGTCATTACAACCCGATTGGCAGGCTACAATCAATCAGCGGCCTATACCAGTTGTTATAGGCCACAGATTGAACAATGAACTTTGCTAAACACCCACTAGGGTGTTCAAATACTGAGTACATGTGTCACAGGATGCACTTGTGCCTGTGGCTTTCATGACAGTGAAGGGATGACAATCTCACCATACATGCCAGGTCACTTTGACATTGTAGCAGTGAGTCAGCATATAGAACGGTGTAACACAGCTCTGAAGTGGGTTGGTGCAGTGCAGAACATGTGTACATTACCGACTATCTACATGAACAAGTACATTATGATGTCAATCAATAAACATGAAGGCAGTGTAAGGGCAAGTTCACAGCCATCACGTGCAATGTGCATACAATGGGTTGCATGGCTACAGGGAAACCCCCCCACCCTTAGTGAAAATGCAGGGAGGCATTGCATGGCAGCAAAAGGTTGACCAGAGAACTGTGTATTGGCAGACAGTGTTGATAGCGTCAACTGCATCATCTGAGTCAACTGACAACACAGCAGATGAGAATGGGACAGTAAGCAGGACACATGACGAACCCTCAGTAGTACACCCATTTGTGCAGAAGGCACTACACCAGTTGAACAGAGTCAGGGGGCCAGAAAGTTTGGGAGGCCTGTGCCCCACACAGACTATGACACCGTAAACATGTGCGTGATGTAGGACTGAGCCAGAGTGGGTATGGAATGGATGATCAAAAGCCATTCAATGTATGTCATCCTTGACACAAACTACAATGTTCATCCTGCAAAGGACACATAGGGGCATGCATGGAATGCACATGGAGCATGAATGGGCACTCATGTCCCTGCGTAGCATCTGCCATCTGCACAGTCCGAGTGAGACACCCTGCATCAAAGACAAAGGATGTACCCCACTGTATGTGTCTGGCAAGTTGGCAGGGGGAAGTGTGTGTGTACACAGGAGCGTTGAACAGGCCATTGCAGTAGTCCAACATGATACCCACCAGTGCCATGGTGAAATTGGGGTGCATGGGGGGTGGAGGGGCAAGGGAGCATGCCTACGCGTAGTACCCACATTCAGGCAGAACACACATGCACGTCAGTCATGTGATGACATAGTCCCAGTGCTGAGTGGAAAGACACCCCAGGCTACATGCAGAAAGGCCAGTGAGCTGGAACATGGACCGGAGGGGCAGCCAGGTGACTAGCATGTGAGTAGGGTGGAAGTGTGGTGATGAGGACAGTCCCCGTCTGCTCTACATGTCCAGGATGCTGCACAGCAGGCATGCATCAGTGAAGCATTGCATGACTTGCACATGAGAACCATGTACACATAGCATGTAGTGGCAGTCAAGCACCACACATAACACAAGCAAACCACACATGGTCTGGACAAACACACGACAACACTCACTGAATGGGGCATCAAAGTCCAGCACCTCTCCCACTCCTTCGTACAATTCTGCTGGAATGAACTCTGCAGCGATCAACTCGTGCAGAGTGAGTTCTTCCTCCTGAGGTGGTGTCCCACCGCCAGTCACCCCAGTCATGGCATAATTAGAGGCACGCTTTAGCTTAGCACAGCGATTGCGGTCATCCCAACACTTTTTGCACTCCTGAGCTGTGCGCACCTCATGTCCGAATGCACTGACACCCTCCGCAACATGCTTCCAGTGGGACAAAGGTTGGGCAGCCGTAGTGTGATAATTCGGAACCACTAGCATATCACTGTCGTGTCCCGACACATAGTCCACAAGAAAGTCCAGTTCCTACTTGCAGAATTGCTTCTTCCTTGACGTGGCGGAGGCCAGAGCCATGTGTGGGGTCCCAGCCTCTTGTGCAGATGCAACCTTCCTCCTCTTGGGCAATGATGCGGACCCTGACTGGCAAATGCCGCCCTGATCAGTAGGGGCAGTGGTGCTGGTGGATTGAACCGAAGGAGTGGCAGGTGGAACAAGGACAGAAGCCCTGACTTGCGTCAGTGGCTGCTGGGTGCCCTTGACAGGACCCTGCGCAGCAACATCTGCTGTGCCAAGGTCATTGACCGGGACTGTCCTGGATGGTAGACTCACAGCCGGGGTGTTGTCTGCTACATCTGCCCATGCACTTGCCAACATCTGGCTGTTCGGGGCAGCAGATGAAAGTAGTGCCCCAGGGACATATGCCTCGGTCAGGGCAGCCTTGCGTGCACTTACCGTGTGCCTCCTGACATCCTGGAAATCATCCTGGGATTCTTGAGGTGCCAATGCAGCATGCGCTGGCCGACCCTGATCCTGGGTGGCGGTGTCCACAGCTGCACCTGCAGCTACCACTAACCTTGGGCCCGTGGCAGTCGATGAAATGGACTGCCGGGTCACATGGGCACCAGAGCCAGATGCAAGAGCTGCATCTCCCAGAACCACAGGGGTTGGTGGTATGACTGCACTAACACGTGGCACAACATCGTGCCGAAGTGGCGCACCTCTGCCTCTTCCCACTCTGCAGCCACCCTGAACACCCTGGAGTCACCCTTCTCCCTGGTCACCCTGGCCACATCCCTGACCACGCCCGCCACGTGGAGTATGCCCAGCTGAGGCGCCCCTCACCTTTCATGGCCTCCCAACCATGGCACAGATATAGTAGTGCTGGCACAGATGTAATAGTGCTAATGGGAGGCGTACACGACAATTGTCCTGGGCAATTGGGGTGAAGGGGGTGGGATACAAGATGTTAACAGCACCCCTGTGCACCTGCAAGGCTGTATGTGATACCCAGTGATAAAGTGACAGGTCACGCAATGCTCAGGCACGCCAAAACTTAAGTAAAACCGTGCATGTAACCACCGGTAGCCCACGTGAGTGGAATTAACCTCCCACAGTACGCAATGGCACCCAGGGACACGAAAAACACGTACGCATGGGACATGCAGGCTACTATGACCTCGAAAATGGGTACACGATACACAGGTGGACTCGCAGTGGGAAAAATAGCATGCGCGACTCACTGTCTGAATAGAGTGGTAATGAAAAACATGCGTAGCCAATCCCCACACCAAAAGAAGAGAAACATCCTTGATCCGCTGTGAAGTTGTGATGGCGCGTGAAACAAGAAGTAGCAACACACGCGTCGGTCTCCACAAAAGGCACGTACAGCGAACAGCCCGGACCCGCTCACCTTTAACCTGTGCCGAGGGAAACGCCCGCTTGTGTCACGTCACTTACGCGCTTAGGCCCTTTCCTCGAATTATAGGCATTACCATGCGGACGTGCTGTGTTTTCACGTGCTGAATCACTATGCACCCGTGACGAGGGAAACGCCTGCGCGTGTTACGTCACATATGCGCTTATGCACTAAGGGCCTTTCCTCAAATTAAACGCTGACGTGCTGTTTTTTCACGTGTCAAATCACTCCGTATCAGGCTGGCCACGCGACAACACACGGAAGACCACACTCCTGCCCAGAAGGCCATTTTCCTGCCCCCCAGAGCCCTGAGCAGACTCCCACCTGCCATCTGCTGCTGCCTGCTGGCCACGTGCCCTGCCATTTGGGGCCTGCACGTCAGCCATCTGCAGAGGTCCAGTTGCTGTGACCGCCCCTGTTAGAACAGAAGACTCCCGACTGAAGTCATCGCTCCACAGCCCAGCACCAGGACCCAGTTGCCCTCCCACACCTGCCTCGGGGTTGCCATGTCAGGGGAAACACCATCAGACACCACTGGCAACCCCCAGCCAGAGAGGCAGAGTGTTAGGGAGAATTCTCGTTCTATTGCTAATTTCTCTTACCTATAGAGTCCCCCAGCAGCTTTGCTGGATTTGAAGGGTTTGTTTTTTTCTCCTGCTAAGAGTGAGACTCTTTTTCCCACTCTTAAGCATTGTTGCTATGTGTGTGCTAGGCTATTTTTGTGTTTAATGTCTATGGGGTTTTTCTCACCTCCATAGGAACCATCTTTATTCACATGTGTTACACAGCACCCTCCGTGCAGTGACACAGGGGTGTCGTAGCGACCCCCAAACATAGACTCCATACCCTGGGACTGACTATTGTCTCCCAGGGCATGTAAAGTCCCCATTGATTTTACTAGTCAATTTTTAAGAACTAAACCAGTACAACCCATCTTACTATGGAGGTACTGGAAAGGGTTAATAGTTTTTCCCTTATGTTCATTTTCGAGAGGGTACCGTACAGTCCCTCTCTCCAAAGTTTCTGGCTGGTGGCAGTGGTTACTACTGTAAATATTCAACCCCGAATATTTTCCTATGGGATATTCCCATTGTTCGATGCTACCACATTTTCTGACAGCCTCTAACATACCACCGGTGTATTTTAATATTAACTTTACTCCGGTAGGTTTTATTTGCCAGAACTTTAATATAACCTCTTTCTCGTGTCTTTCTCTAAACTCCTAACCCAGGTCAGGGATCCTTTGTTCGTCCTTTTGGCGGGCTTCTACCAAGTAGCCCTCCTTTTGGCACCACTGAATCTGGGGTGGGTCCATTGTGTGGGAGGGGGAGTAGGACCCCTGGACAGGGTTGCCTCAGCAACCCATGTTGCGCTCTATCCTAATAGGCTGGAGGGTCTCCCGCCAAGATAACCACTCCACTGTGTGAGTGACAGCTAGGCTGTATGAATGGGGATCTTTTTGCATAAAAGCAGGGTCCTGAGGACTGGAAGAGCAAGACGTTGCCACTGGAACTAAGAAGCCGAAGAGGAGAGAAGCCAAAGACATCTGCAACGACTGAACCACTGCTGAAACCCTGCTGCAGCGTCTCACCACTTTTTTCTACAAGACGAGAGAAGATCTTCATCTGAAAGAGCCTTCTTCCCTTGAGCTGGTGGGGCCAACCAGTTTGCCAATCGCATTCCTGGACCTGCCTTGGTCGAATCGCCAGTACCCTGTACTCGGAGCCGGATAGCCAGGCACCAGTCCACCGGGACCACGATTTAAAGGTGCATACCTTTTATTCATCTGGCAGCACCGTGGCTAGTTTCATCCCTGAGTAGTGCAGTAACTCGAACCTTCCTCCACGACGAGAGCCTCTCTTCCTCTGCTGGATCCCCCGAACTGCAGGAACTACCAGGAACAACTGCCACCGCAGGAGCTACTTCTTCATTTTAAAGGTACATTGTTCTGCCAGGCCGCCCTTTCTGCGTGGTAGAGTTAAAGGTGTTTTAAATCCTTTACCTACCTGTTGGGTTGGCCGCCCCTCTCTCTTAACATTGTCTTTCACCTTCTGCATCCACCTTTTCAAAATCGTTAACCAAAAACTTGACTGCAGCTACAAGAACATTTTGCTCTTGGGCCCTTGCCCTGTACCACTAACTCTGGCACAGGCTTACTGACTCTGGCTAAATTTGTTAGAACTGCTTTCTCTAGATTGATTCTCAACTAGAACTGTGTTGGTGCACCTACTTCTTATAACCACACTTTCCTCCCCACTTTTTAACCTTGTGAAGTGCCGTTTTGCTTAGTTTTCATTTAAGTATTTTCTATACTGATGTACTGCCTTACTTAAACTGGTTCACAAAATTATGGGAAGTGTTGCAGGGTGTGTAAGAAGATATTTCTGTATAACTTCTGCTTTCCCTCCCTTATTCGAAATTGCTAGAGTGCTATTTGTGTTTGGTTTTCACTGTGCCGTTTTGCTCAGTTTTCACTGTTGCTCAAACTTGTCTACAATTTAACAAGGGAGTTGTGTATACTTTCTTTGACTGAATTTAACTTGATTAAGAACTGTGATAGATGTGTTTTACAAGAAGTGTATAAAATAAATATACATATTCTTTTTACTACAAAGCTTTGGTCAGTGTTTCCTTGTTCCATAGTACTGTAGGCCCATTGTGTAAACCCTGAATACTGCTCATCTCCCTCTTGAGATAAAGCTGACTGCTCAGCCACAGCAACTAACTAAATCTTTGTGGTACAGACTGATACCAAAGCGGATTTATTGCTCTCACCTGTAGTCCTAATCTTCTGTAGTGCTCCCTAAGGGAACTGCACAGGATTCTGCCTAACACAGAGGGCTGCCAGCTTCTCAGCAGGAGAGGTTGGCATCCTGGTGGAGCAAGTTCTGGTGCATTATGATGCCCTCTACGGAAGAAGACGTGCCGACAAGGATGGACGGGAGAGGATCTGGCTGGACATTGTGGTTTCCATCAATGCGGAGGGGGTGGCAACCCGCGACATACAACACGTCCGTAAGTGCTGGGAGGACTTTAGGTCCAGAACACTCAGGAAGGCCCGCACCTCTTGGAAGCAGCGGATGCAGTCAGGCGCCAGGTCCACCTTACCACCAACGACATGAGGGTCCTGGAACGCTTTAACCCAGTGCTTCACTGCCAGGTCCTCGAGAGGGAGACCAGTCCAGAGTCGAGCGGTAAGTGTCCATGCGTACTTATTGGACGCAGTACAGTTTGAGGTGTGCCAGGAGTGTGCAGCTTGGAGATATGTCTGAAAAGGTCCATGTATGGATGTGTATTGTGCAGGGAGATGACCGTGCTGTATGTGAGTCCTGACATGTGTGATGCACATCAGTGGTGTATGTGATCCAAAGCATGATGCACAACTGCATGTGGAGATGCACACATGTTAGTATTTCTGTGTATGTACTATGGCATGGTTGGGGTGTGACACATGGATGCTGGTTCCACCTTCATGTATGTGTACGCCATACATGTGTGTGTGTGTGTTTCACATGTGTGCGACAGTGATACACCATGGATGCATATGACACAGACATGTAGGAACCCGATTGGCAGATGTGATATAGTTGCCGATGATTGCACTGTGACAGGTGGTGGAGATGTACAGATGCATGTCTGTCTGTTGGCGTGTGTGCAGGTGTTCGGCACTCGTCATATTATTTGTAACGTCATGCCAAGCTTTGGATTTTAATGCTGGTGTGTGTGTATTGATGCTGCTGCTTGCTGCACGATTCCTGTCCTTTTGTGCATGTGTGTGGGTTCAAAAATGTGTGTTGGCGAGTGTGATGCCATCTTTGAAGTTTGACACTGCCACTCATGTGCAACTGTCACGTGTGTATCTGACCATTGTACAGTGCCCTGATGCCTGTGTTCTGTCTCTCCCTGTCTGCAGCGTCGACTGATGAAGAGGGCGGAGACGATGCTGTGGAGCACAGAGGCAGGGATCCCGCCGCCAGCCAGAGATACAAGGCCCAGCTCTCCTCCCACGTTGTCATCTCTTCTGGGAGTGAGGAGTCTGGTGCTGCGTCCATGGCCACAGCTGCCGGGGGAAGGTCCAAGAGGCGGAGGTTGGAGGTGGACTCCTCGGCAGCAGTAGGGGCATCTGAGCCCCCACAGGAGCCTATGGAGGAAGACGGCACAGAGTCATCTAGGTTGGTGGGGGATTTGGTTGAGGAGGAGGCCGTAGAAGGCCCACTCATGGGGCCTTGAGGGGGGGATTCCACTGGTGCTAGTGGTGCAGTCCAGGGGCAGGGACAGGAGGCAGTACAGGCTGCAGCGGAGGTGCCTGTGTGTAATCCTGTCCCCGCTTCTGTGACTGCATCATCCCTCACCAACAGGGATGCCTTCATCCAGACCCGTTTTCAGGGAGGGGATGCACGAACAACAATCCGTGACCGGATTGAGCCTGTCCTAGCTGGGGTGGCGATGTGTCAACGTGGTATTCGGGATGACATGCAGAGTTCTTGTGTGGGCAATACACGTCATTTCGAATGCCTCATTGACCACATCAGCCTACTAGGACGGGTCACCAGTGCTGGGTTCCTCCTTGTGCTGGATCTTCTAGCGACCTCCTCCTCAACTGAACCCCCTATGTGCCAGTCGTCCTCCGTGCCATCTTCCTGCCCAAGTATCACCTGGGCACCCTGTGGAGCTGCCCCTGACCCAGTGGCCAGGCTGGTGGAGGACACATCCCTGCCACAGTCAGGAGTCAGAGGTCCAGCAAGGGTGTCCAACCCACCAACTGGACCCCAGCAAGAGGAGGACGTGCAGGCATCGACAAGAAGGGCACATGCACGGCAGCAGCAGGCTCATGGTGGGAGCGATGAGGACTCGGGGCCAACAACATCAAAGGGGCAGGCATCAGCCGGAGGGCAGGAGGACCCTGGATTGGGAGTCTCTATCGTGTGGCTGCGGTTGGGCCAGCAAATAGATGCGGAGCAGTGGCGGGCAGAGGAGGCATGGCTCACTATGGTCAGGGCGGAGAACTCCATGTGCAGGGCCTTGAGGCCAGGGAAGAGGCCCGCCTCCGGAACATTGACGTGGAGTTCGATGATGCCCTGGCCCGGATCATCAACAAGTGAGCCGTTGGACTTGCCCGCCACCTTTGTACATAGTTATTTAGGGTTAGGTTTCCTTTGTTTTTTCTTTTTATTTGGAGTTCATGGACTTTGCTCCACTTCATGTATATATTTTTTTGTTCATAGGACTTTTTTGTAGGTTTCATTTGGTTTGGGGATCATGGACCCTTTGGACTTGGATTGTATATAGATGAAGACTTGTACATACTTTCTTTTTTAATATTTCCCATGGATCAATGGTTTTCTTTTTTTTTGGATTATTTAATTCATGGTGACATTGGCGATGGACCACTTTTCTTTTTTTATGCCGTGGATTTTTGTTTTTCATTGGATTTTCTATTTTGTTTGGTAATAGCTTTCATTATTTATTATTTTTTGCAAGCTTGATTTTCTTTATGTTATTTTATTATGTTTTTAATACAGTTATTCGAACTTCATGATTGGTGTTGTGTACTATCATTGGTTTTCTGCATGTCTCAATGTACATTGCCTCAGTCATGTGTTGCCACTGTGTGACTCTGTTGTGCATTTATGCGTGGGCATGGTGGTTCTTTTAAGACTATCATGGCATGGGTAATTTGGGAGTGGGTGCAGTGGATGGTTGCATGCTTGTACTGGGGGGCAAGGGGGATTTGGGTTGGCATTAGGACCATGGATCTGTTTTGTTAGGACATGTTGTTTGTTGGGCCATGTGTCGGGGCCTGCTGGCAGGTGCACGTCAATGGGGGGGGTTTGGGGGGATGTGGGGACATGAGTTGAGGCCTGCTGTCAGGTGTCCATCAATGGGGGTGGTTGGGGGGTTGGCGGGACATGAGTCAGGGCCTGCTGGCAGGTGCACGTCAATGGGGGTGGTGGGACATGAGTCGGGGCCTGATGGCAGGTGCCCGTCAATGGGGGTGGTTGGGGGACATGAGTCAGGGCCTGCTGGCAGGTGCCCGTCAATGGGGGTGGTTGGAGGTTTGGGGGGACATGAGTCAGGGCCTGCTGGGAGGTGCCCGTCAATGGGGGTGGTTCGGGGGTGGGCGTACATGAGTAGGGGCCTGCTGGCACGTGCCCATCAATTGGGGGTGGTGGGACATGAGTCGGGGCCTGGTGGCAGGTGCACGTCAATGGGGGTGGTTGGGGGTGGGGGGAAATGAGTCGGGCCTGCTGGCAGGTGCCCGTCAATGGGGGTGGTTGGAGGGTGGGGGGACATGAGTCAGGGCCTGCTGGCAGGTGCCTGTCAATGGGGGGTAGGACATGAGTCAGGGCCTGCTGGCAGGTGCCCGTCAATTGGGGTGGTTGGGGGCTTGGGGGGACATGAGTCGGGGCCTGCTGGCAGGTGCCCATCAATGAAGGGGGTGGGGGACATGAGTCGGGGCCTGATGGCAGGTGCCCGTCAATTGGGGTGGTTGGGGGCTTGGGGGGACATGAGTCGGGGCCTGCTGGCAGGTGCCCATCAATGAAGGGGGTGGGGGGACATGAGTCGGGGCCTGATGGCTGGTGCCCGTCAATGGGGGTGGTTGGGGGGGTGGGGGGACATGAGTCAGGGCCTGCTGGCAGGTGTCCCTCAATGGGGGTGGTTGGAGGTTTGGGGGGACATGAGTCAGGGCATGCTGGCAGGTGCCCGTCAATGGGGGTGGTTCGGGGGTGGGGGTACATGAGTAGGGGCCTGCTGGCAGGTGCCCGTCAATTGGGGGGTGGTGGGACATGAGTCAGGGCCTGGTAGCAGGTGCACGTCAATGGGGGTGGTTGGGGGTGGGGGGAAATGAGTCGGAAAAGCTGGCAGGTGCCCGTCAATGGGGGTGGTTGGAGGGTGGGGGGACATGAGTCGGGGCCTGCTGGCAGGTGCCCATCAATGGTGGGGGGTGGGGAGACATGATTCAGGGCCTGATGGCAGGTGCCCATCAATTGGGGTGGTTGGGGGCTTGGGGGGACATGAGTCGGGGCCTGCTGGCAGGTGCCCGTCAATGAAGGGGTTGGGGGACATGAGTCGGGGCCTGATGGCAGGTGCCCGTCAATGGGGGTGGTTGGGGGGGTGGGGGACATGAGTTAGGGCCTGCTGGCAGGTGCCTGTCAAAGGGGTGGGGGGGACAAGTGTTGGTGCTCTTGGTTGCATGGTGCCATGTGGCCAGCCTGTGGGGCATGGCCTGGGGTGATGGGCGGCCTGCGGGTTATGGACTGGGGTGATGGGCTGCCTGCGGGGCATGCCCAGGGGTGATGGGCTGCCTGCGGGCCATGGGGGCAGATGGATTTGGGGGGAATGGAAGTTTCTTAAGTCATCCGCTGACACACAGCACTCACATTAGCATGCAAAATGCCCCTAGCCAAGACATACATTGGGTGGCCTGGTGGTTTAAAAGCCTAGGACCCTAGGTCGTGCATGTCACACAAGGCTCCCTCTATGGATTGGCATGCACTGTACAGGGCTGACAGTCATGTGGATGCGGCTGCCAATGACGAGATTGTGCATATGAACTTAAATGATGTACAGGCTGGGCACACCTGTCAACTGAGCCTCATCCTCACACATACCTCCTTCTGCTCCCATGTAGGTGATGCTGGATATCCTCTGAAGCCGTGGCTACTCACCCCTGTCAGGAACCCGCAGAACAGGCACTAGGAGGACTTCAATCGTGCAAATACACATACACATGTGGTCATTGAGCAGACCTTTGGCCTTTTGAAGGCACGGTTTTGCTGCATCAGCAGGTCGGGAGGGGCACTCACATACGGGCCTGAGAAGGTGGGCAAGATCATCACGGCATGTGCAATGCTGCATAATATGTGCATCCGGCAGAACATACCCCTGCTACCTGACGTGGAGCTGCCACCACCTGGTGAAGTAGAAGGGGAGGAAGGAGTAGAAGTAGGACATAGGCCAGGACGCGAAACACGTGAGGGTCGTGCAGTGCGCCAAATGGTCATAGACCAATCATTTTGATGCACGTTGATGCAGAGGGTGCCTTGTGTTGTGAACTGTGGGCACTGCATGTGTGGGCACATGTGCACAACTCACCATGAAGCAATACATTGACATACAAAAAATCAGCAATGTCCACTCATGTGATGTTTGCTACACAACTGGTATATTTGTGAGGAATTTAGTACAACATGATTCATCAATCCATGCCCCCACCACCCCTCCACCTCCCCCCACCCTACTCCCATGCCCCCAAACACCCCAGTACTACACACTACACCCACCACCCATCCACCTCCCCACCCTACTCCCATGCCCCAAACACCCCAGTATTACACACTACACCAACCACCCCTCCACCTCCCCCACCCTACTCCCATGCCCCCAAACACCCCAGTACTACACTCTACACCCACCACCCATCCACCTCCCCCCACCCTACTCCCATGCCCCAAACACCCCAGTATTACACACTACACCCACCACCCCTCCACCTCCCCCCACCCTACTCCCATGCCCCCAAACACCCCACTACTACACACTACACCCACCACCACCCTCCACCCACCCCCTAACACCCAAAGCCAACTATGGCACGACATGTGTCTGGGTGTATACCCAAAGAGATTCTGCAAGGTGGCCCTACTACTGTTGAGCCCCCTTCGGAGGTGGGGGTTGGATCTCTGAGCGGCAGGAACTCCGCAGGGACATGCGCACGGGGCTGGTCTGCCTCGAGCTCGCTGGCGTGGATGATGTGGATGACCCAGATGGTTGTGATCCCAGGGGCAGGGTTTGCCATTGGTCCATGCTGTCAGCAATCCTGGTGAGGATCTGACCCAAGGCATTGAAGCCATCACGCACTTGCTGTGCCTTGAGTTAATGGCCTGGATTACGGCCGCAGTGCTGTCCTGGATGATACGGCGTGTTGTCTCCCCTTTAGCAAGGTAGTGCTGCACATAGCCTTGCATCACCTCCTGCCGGGCCTCCATCCTGGAGGGACGTCCCTCAAGGTCCCATATGGCAGTGTGAGTTGTGGTCGGAGGGTGATGTGGTGGCACAGCATTAATCATGGGGCTGTGCATGGCCGGAGACCACTCTCCATGGCTGCCCTGGTCGGATGAGTCCCGCCGAGGTGTGTCCTATGGGGTGGCCTGCGGGCTTTGTGTGTGCACTACAGGCTCTGAGTGGACAAGTCCTGCATCTCCCTCATTGTCCGGCTCAGCTCCCTCATCAACACTATGATCTGCCGATGCAGCCATCTCCCCAATTGTGCTGGCAGCAGCAGACTGTGTGCCTTCCTCCATGCCTGCTGTGTCCTCAGCCAGTGTGGATGGTGTGACCAGGGGTGCAGGGGGAGGTGTCTGCTCGTCCTGTGTGGTTGTCTGTGTGGCTGTATTGGCATCAGTTGTTGACCCGCTTCCCGGTTGGCCCATCCTTGGTCCACTTGAGGTTGATGGTCCTGTGCCATCAGCTTGCCTCCTAGGCCTTTTGGCAGCTGTTGTGCATTGCACACTCCCATGTGCTTCATCACTGTCTGCGTCCGTACCTGTGGTGGACAGAGAGTGGCAGGGCATCAGTGATTGTGGCGCTTGCATTATGCATGCATTGGTCTTTGGGCATGTGGCACCATCTGATCAGTTGCATTCCTGGCTTTGTAGGGGACTGTGTACATGCAATGTTGGAGGGTGCATTTTGAAAGCGTAGTCGTGTTCACATGTACACCATGTTGGCTGCTGTTGGGCCTTGATGTGTGTTGGGAGTGTAGTCCTGGGTGACACATGCCCGTAATATGTGTGTCGGGTGTGTATTTGTGTATGGGCGCAACATGCATTGGGATGGGATAGTGGTGGACCCGGCATGTGTATATGGATATGTGTAGGTGTGCATGATGTGCCATGTATTGGCTGGCGTTGCTGCCACATTTGGGGGACAATGATTTTGATTAGTTATCGTGTTTTTGTAGGGACGCTCAACTTCATCTGCCGATGTTGGCGCGCCAAACTCTGCTCCACCAACTCCTTCCATTGACTCCACGTCTATGACGGAGCTGCAGGTCTCCTCCCATCTGACCAATTTAAGTGGTGAGTGTGGTCCTCCTCCTGTTGCCAGCCCCTGGCTCCGATTGGCCGACAATATGTGCCAGACTCTCAGCCTGAGGTCGTCCCACCATTTTTTACAATCACGCACTGTGCGTGTGGTGGTGCCGACTGCACTTACTTTCTGGGCAATTTCTTCCCAAATGGCCTTCTTCTTTAGCTGGGCTGGATGCCTGAGGTCATTGCAGAACACCACTTCAGCATTTGACACTAGGGTGTCGGCTAACATGTTGAGCTCATCGTCTGTGAAACGTGGTTTGCGCACGCGGGCTGTGCCTTTCCGGGTGGCCTTCGACATGTTGTCCATGGTGGCCTAGGAGTTGTGGTGTAGAAGGTCCTGTAGGTGGAGGATGGCAATGGATTGTGCTTTTGAAGATGGCCGCCATGGCATTTCCCGTTCCGGCGCGATGACGTTACTTCGGGGTCCGGTATTAACAGACCCGTTATTAGCACTATGTTCATAACGGTAGCGCTATTTAGAGGTTGCCGAGACCGGAGGCATTCTGTGCTCATTGGTCGATGCCGCTAACTGGGGGTTTGAGGGTCGTTAACAGCATGCCGGTACGGCCGTTACCGGCATGCATGGGTGCGCGTGCTCACGCACTCTTGTTCTCCGGCTATTTGCGGGTTGGTGCCAAGCCGGACATGTTAACCGCCATGCCGGTACGGGCTGAATTTTAGCACCAACCTTATGATGAGGCCCAATATATACAAGACAGCTTTAAATCTGGGTCCTGCAATTAGATGCTTCTCTACCATACTAAGTGCATTATACAAAAATTAATTAATTAATTAATACAATTATTCATTGCATGTAGGTTTCTCCGGTTTGGGTTAGGGACGCACTGTTATCAATTTAGAATGCACAGACTATTTTGATTGACTCACCCAACTTGGGACAATGGTTTTATAATTTTATTAAACAGGTATGAGTGTCCTGCCTCACCATGCTAATAGAGTGCAACTGTGTAAAAAAAGAATGAGGTATATATGGGACTACATTTGCATCATGTTTATAGGAGTAAAATAGAAACAATTGAACTTGAATTTCCCATTTCTTATCAAATAGCTATAGTTTTCAAAGATCACTAA
Organism: Ambystoma mexicanum; assembly: GCF_040938575.1. Taxonomy (NCBI): domain Eukaryota; kingdom Metazoa; phylum Chordata; class Amphibia; order Caudata; family Ambystomatidae; genus Ambystoma; species Ambystoma mexicanum. Next base: position 232,944,719 of record NC_090930.1, on the reverse strand, counting down.
TTAGCAAGCAGATTGCCATTGGGCTTTGATACGGATGTCTTAATTAAGCAATAGGCCCCGAGCGGGGGGGCATTACCACTTCAGGTAATGCCACAGGGCCCATAGTTTCAGGCCCATGCATAGTGAGGTCCTTAACGAAGGCCCCTGGGCATTACCTGAAGTGATAATGGCCCCCCTGTGAGGGGCCTATTGCTATTAGTACCCCGGCCTGAAAAACTGGGGTCCCAAGAGCATTTTTTCTTTCTGTTCCAAAACGCTCTGGCATTTCAGAACAGAAAAAAAATAAAATGTCAAAGAAATGTCTGCCAGGGAAGGGAAAACAAAGTCAATTTTCCCTTTCCATGGCGGCCTTTAAAAATGAATGTGAAAAAGTAAACAACCAAAATAGCCACCATGGAAAGGGAGAAGGGACTACAAGTAGTCCCTTCTCCCTTTCCTTAGCGGCAATTAAAAAAATAGGGAAAAATGTGAACAAATAAAATTGCGGCCATGAAAGGGAGAAAAGGGACTACGTGTAGTCCCTTATTCCTCTCCATGGTGGCCTTTCGTAGATTAGGAGCAGACGTGCTGGGGGCAGAAGTGTTCCCAGCGCATCTGCTCCCGAAATGGACAAAAAAGAAGGTAAGGTCGAGGGGATTCTTTGGCTTGGGAGGGTTGGGGCGGGACAACACTTACCTCGATCCCCAGCGGGGGAAGATGGCAACCTCCGGCCGTGTGGTGGCTCGGAGTGGGGATTACCTGTTTCCGAGCCTCCTAATTGGGTGAGTGGCTGATACACCCACCCACTGGGGATAGAAGGGAAGCAATGTTGTGGGGGTGAGGGATTCCTGGTCGAGTAACGCCCTGGGCCAATGAGCTTGCCTTTAACAAGCTCATTGACCCACGCCGGGTTCTAATAATCTTTAAAGGCACATAGTCAGCAGAAAGCGTGATGCATCCCAGGGAAGGGTCAGTCAGAAGGCCTCTCTTAGAATGCTTCCATGAAGGTAGAACTGACTCAGGTTCCCTTCCCTGCAGGCTCCGTATTGGACAGGACTCATCTCCTTGGAATAATAATCCTCCCTTCTGCAGCCTTTAAATTGGGCTCCAGAATTAATCCATCGATCCTACAGGAACTGGTGGTGATCCTCCTGCAGCTTTTCCCAGTGTCAGAACCCTACCCCTGTGTGTGCCCACTTTTTAATCTGTAAAATATTCCTATTTTATGTCATGATTATGTCACACTGTGTGATTTGTTCAATGGCTCAATTGGCCTGCCTCATAGCCTGACACTCCTATTGAATATACCCCCATTCTTCATTGCATGTTCTTAATTTCTATATTTGTGAGCAGAAAAAGGTGGGGGCCCTATCGACTCCATGTACTTTTTTACTGCACTTTTGTTTTTGTTCCATAATTCACAGTAGCAACCTGACACATTAATGAGATGTGGATTGTTGTACTATGTCATCTCGGACAAATGCCTGCATATGCAACATTAATTTGTGCAATAAATATTAAAAATTAAAAAAATATTCATAATTTTATTTAATTTTTAATAATCAAATGGAATGGAAATGTGTGTCTAAATGCAACCATTGCCATGTATCTAACTTATAAGCCACATTTGCCACCAGAACCAAACACCACCCCGCCTCCCCTCCCAGCCTCCAAGTCACAAACCACTAACCATGATCAAGTCCTGCCCACTAGCTCTCAGCCCTTCTTGACCTGCCTCTTGATTAATGCTCGTTCCCTTTATGCCCACGTTCTCAACATTCTTGACCTCATTACCATGTTCAACCTTGATGCACTAGCCATTACTGAGAGCTGGCTCCATGAAGCCTCTGGTCCTGCTCTAGCCCTAGCTATACACCGAGCATATATAATCCTTTGGAACGATAGATCCACCTCCAGGGGAGGCAGAGTCGATATGATTGCGAGAGATTCCATCCCACTAAGACAAATTAACATTTCAATTGATGGGAACACCAACCTTCGCCCTCTTAAATTCTCACCATCTCCTACCTGCACTATCTCCTTGTACCTTATCTACCGCCCTACTAGCACATCTCCAAACTTTGAGCAAATTATTCTTCATATTCTCCATGAAAACCTCAAAGCCTCATCAAAAATAATCTTACTAGGAGATTTCAACCTGGGTCTCCATGACCCAAACGACCTACCATCCAAATCATTATCGGATGCACACAACATACTTGGTTTCACTCAATGCATCATCAATCCCACACAAAACAAAGGCTGCATACTGAATTGGTATCGCGGACCACAACTGCCAAATCTCCACCAGCGCCAACTCATCCTGTCCATGGTCTGACCACCATGTCCTCCACTTCTGTATCACTCAGCCAAACAAGCCATGAGCATTACCAAACACTCTTCCTCCTACTGTCTCAAGGAGATTGTGAAAGCTTACAAGAGACATTATCCTCCCCCTGATCAATATTCCTTGTCTACCGCCCCCTTTCACCTCAAACCCCACCTCACATGTGGATATTTACACTTCAACCATCTCTAAGGCAGTAAACACACTAGCCCCCCAAATACCACACAAAGCAAAGAAGACAATCAAACTTATGGTTTACACTTGACCTACTAAAATTACCGACCCTGAAACGACATGCCCAGTTAACCCGGATAAAAAAAACACCACCACTGGAAAACAGGACTTCGTCAAAGCTTACAAACAATATAAATCAGCCATAATCACAGCAAAATCCATCTCCATCAACACTAGAATCAACAATGATAAATCAGAATCAAATATTCACTATCTACATAGAACTTGAATCCCCAGCTGCTCCCCCCACAACCATCATCAAAGACAAGACCAGGTGCTCCAGCATCCAAGAGAAACTCCTAGCTAAAATAGACAAATTGAATGGGACGATCCTAGCTCAACAAGCCACATGCAGCACAGTACTGATGACCTCTAGCAATAACTGCTCACCCCCTCCCCCACTTCCCTCACCACTCAATGTTTCTTCAAAGACCTCTCCTAAACCGATGTCACCAAACTGATGAACAGTCTTAAACCCTCTTAATGCAAAAGTGACCCATAGTCAAAGACTGTGCCAACATACTTACCCCCATCATCAGCCTCAAGAAAGCCTGACTACTCCCTCTCCTGAACAAAATACCCCTAGACCCAGCTATCCCCACAAACTAAAGGCCAATCACTACCCTCCCTTTCCTCATCAACATTTTTGATCGAGCTACCTACCTACAAGTTCAGCAGCTCCTGGAGGACAATTACATCCTAGGGATGCGTCAATCCAGATTCCACCCTCGGCACAGCACAGAATCGGCCCTGCTCTATCTAAAAAATCAATTAAATGATATCAGGGATGAAGGCAAGTCTGCACTGCCCCTCCTCCTAGATTTATCTGCAGCATTCAACCTGATCAACCACCAGATCATTTGCCCCCACCTCACCACTCATGCAAATTTCTCACCTCCAGCCACTGCCTGGATAGCATCCTTCCTTATTGGATGGGTGATAAGAGTCTTCTCTGAGATTTCCAATGCTTCTCCCTATCACCTGCGGTGTGCCACAAGGATCCTGCATCACCCCCACTCTCTATAATGTCTTTACTAGAGCCCTATTCCACATTTTAGAATTTCTCGGCATAGCTTACACAAATTATGCCGACAACACTCAAATCTTGATCCCCCTCTCAGGCAACTACATAGAAGACTCTAACACCCTTAACTCAGTTTATTCCATCATTCAGACTTGAATAGCAGCCAATCACCTCTGTCTCAACAGTGACAAGACAGATATTCTGATTGTCGGCACGCCAAGCGCCTTGAAGACCCTTGATAATCAATACTCTGCCTTTACAATTGACAATTGCTCGATACCGATCTCTAACATAGTAAAGACCTTCGGGGTCTACCTAGATGGATCACTTACCATGAATGGACAAGTATGTGCCATTGCCTCTTCGGTAGCCTACGCAACCAAGATCCTTAATGCAGCCAGACCTTTCTTCACTAAAAACAACTGCCTGACCATTGCCTGTACAAGCGTTGGCTCATAGCTTGATTACTGCAATGTCCTATTCAATGGCACATCATCCAGCATTTAGAGCTGCCCTGAACATCCCGAAAAGAGAGCACATCTCAAGAGCTAGAAAAGATGCACACTGCCTCTGCATCCCTGAGCAGATCATTTTTTAAAAACCCTCTCCATAACCCACAAGAGCCTGTCCAACACAACCCCACCCTACCTAGCCAAAAGAATTGCCAAAGCCCACTCTTCCAGACCCACTAGAACCCCCTATATAGACAGACTTATGGTGCCCAAAGTCAAAAGATGCAAAGCCAGAGGTTCAAGCTTCCCATACCTTGCTGCCAAGCTCTGGAACAACCTCCCACCCTCCTTGAGGACAGATAAATCTTACTGGACTTTTCCACAAAGCTCTAAAAACTCAACCATTCTCCTAATCCTAAATTCCCACCTTCTAGCCTCTCGCTATGAATTTTTCTGTCCCACCACCAAACTACCTGCTCTGAGGATAACTGCCACCTGGTGGTATACCTACGTAATGTATGATTCTGTATGTCTATGATTCCTGCCACTTGGTTTTACCTCTTAGCATGTGATTGTATGTAACTATGTCTGTATAACAAAAATAAGCCTGACTATTACACTGTACCTGCAACAGTGCCTCAATGCCTTTGGATTGTATACACACTTTACAAATGAAATAAATAAATCAATAAATAAATAAATATGGTTTCAATGTTATGAGCCACATTTCTTAATATACATGATGTAAGAATTGAATCCTGACCTGCATGTGCCCATTGAACCACATCTCGTGCTTCAGCATATGACTCATGTAAACACGTCTATATAATAGATTCAGTGAAAGATTGATTTGAAATGAGTAGAAGTCCCTGCTTTGCTCTCCTTCATTAATCTAAGAGTTGGCAGTTGTACTGGTAGCCAGAGTTCAAAAGAAGCCACTTTGAATGGAAGAGTTCGCTTTTGAAGCTCAATAATAAAATAATCAGAATCCGACCAAAATATGCTAATCTTTTTTAGGACCGTAGAATTGATTATCGTTTTAAAATATTTAGGGTATTTTTCCTCTACCCATGAGTTCCCAAAGTGAAAAGCTGCTTTGACTTGAAACTGGTCAACTTGAAGTCAGCACAGTATTGGGGTGAATGGAACGCATGTGTCATTCAAACCAATACAAGATAACCACGGCTTTTCAACATATTTACACTATAATATATTCTATAATATCCACCATGTTTTTCTAAACCTTGTACAATAATAAATCAGTTGTTGGAGAAATGATTGCACTGTTACATTAGATTAAACTTACACAGTGAAGATTCATTTTGGCTTCATTTTTCAGGTACAGAAGGGGCAGTTCCACCCAAAACAACCATTCTGTAACACACACAATGTTTCATTTTTGATTGGCACAGTTCTTCGGGAATATCAAGAATGTTTTTACATTGGAGCTTTTCAGCATTTGCTGCTGTCAATTTAAAGTTATTCAAACTCAGTATTTAGGTGAAATGCACTCAAGGCCCAATATTGTGCCTGAGGTGGTTTAGTTTGTGACCATATCCATATCATTTGTCGAGTGCTGTCTCTCAGGTCCATAGATGACTACCTGCATCCCACATGTGCACCCTAGTAATAACAATGGAAGAAATGTGACATAAGTGAAGCAGGAAAAGGCATTATTCAAGCACCTCTTATTTTGAATTCAGTTCATTTGCCTTATGTATTCTCCAACGGTAGGCCCTCAGCCTCACACTTGAAAGAAGAAGCAACACAGTTTTTCAGCATCAGCATGATTTAAGAAAAAAGTGCTGGGCTCCATTTATTTTCACAACATTGTAGTGCACATGGGTTATATGGTGATATGTGTGAGGTAGCATGAATGCCTTTCCTGTGAAGTTGAATGTCAGCACCTTTGTTATAAATGTAAGGAGGAGGCGTGTCTGGACTGAAGGGAGACAAAGGTCACACATAATTACAGGGAGCTCAGCTGAAGGTTAAGGAGCATAGCATCTGTTTCTGGGTCATCCTGGTTCAAAGCAGTCCACACCGTATTTGGACTTTACCAGGTATGCCACTTCCTTTGGGGGCTTGGCTGAGAGAGAAGGGTGTATAAGAGGTTACATACATGACAGATACAGGCACCAGCTTACTAACTGTGCAAAGCACCCTGCATCCAACTGCCCTAGACACATTTCCTTCAAGGAGTGTATAGCAGTGATTGGGAATAATGTATTGTAACAACTTTCAGAAGTAACATAAGTGAAGTGTCTCATCTCTGAAAAATATATCAGATCTGTGTTAAAAGCCTTGCTCCATTCCCACATGGATGATGGAAATGTTGGAGATGTCTGCCTGAAAGGGAATCCCCCAGCGTTCATGGCATCTCAGTGTAGGTCAAAGAAGTATGCAATTCAGATCAGATCACCACCCCTCCCAGTATAATAATTAATCTCCCACATAAAATACCATTCACCTTCAAATCCCCCAGCATGATCTACAAGGCTATCCCTCTCAAAGCCCCAACTGGCCTTGCAAATAACATCTGCATCTCTAGATTCGTGCAATGCACTAGAACCAATGGCATGGGCTGACTTCACCTCTGCTGGACCGGGAATGAAAGAACAAGAATTAGGACTTGCTTGTCTATGCACCTAGACCCTGGGGATTCCCCCCAAAACATTTGACTCAACCCCTCACTTCTACCTCTCAGGAATGACCACACGACCATCACCTCCCGAAATGTCCCCTCCCCAACACGTACTTCCTCACACCCACCACTTCCTACCCAGCCTGTTATTGTCCCAACTAATGATGTGGTACTTGTACATCACTTGCTTCATAATTGCATTCCCCGATTTTAGTTACCTGCTCAGCTATTCATTCAATAGCATGCTGACACATTCACCATATATTGCAATAGCAACACAATAACATGGATCTGGACAATAAGAAAACATATAAGTAGCACGACATGATGGAGAGAAAAAAAATTCGACATATGTCTGAAAGAAACATGTCACAACCCTAGCCAAACAGTAAACAAACATTCACAATCAAAAATAACCCCACATATAAAATCAAACATTGAAATGTTTCCTCCTCCAGTTCATGAATAGTGTGGGCCAAAGCTGATTGAGCAGCAACTCAGCATCCCAGGGTCTGGCTTCCCTTTCAATACTGCTCTAGGGACAGCAGTCTTTGTGTATAGGTGCATTACAAATAACATATAAATGAATCAATCCTTTGAGAATCAATGAAATGTAAAGTGTACGGATGCGGTCCGACACAGGAACAGCTTTATCTCAGTAATGTACTTAAGTATACAACAACAGAAACCCCAGCACAGCCTCCCCCTTTGCTTTCAGGGACAAAGGCTCGCACTGGAATGTTTTCAATCCACAAAACTCCAAATGGAGTGTTAGCTGCATCATACTGCTCTCATACAGCATCACTCCTATGTACAGTATTTACAAGTATTTACACAAGACACATTATGACACATCTCCCTTCTTTAGCCAACACAACCCCTCTTCACAATTGGAATCCTGTTCTTGATCCAAACCAGACCACCACTAACTCTCACAGCACCTTTCATAACTGCAATCACACTTACAGGAGCTATCTGAATACAAGACATCTCCCTTCCTCTTAACAAAACCCTTCTTTAAAGGCACCCAATCTCCACATGCCATTATGAGTTACTTCTTTACCCTTCTTCTATTTTCTCTCATTACACACTTCCCTTTCTGTTATCTTAACTTGTTCCTTAATTCATCAACTACACAATCTGACTCTCTTTCTCTTCCCAACCAGGGCGCAACTCACCTCAGTATTGGCCTTGCGCCCCCTCATAAGTTCAAATGGCGACACCTCCATTGTAGCATGTGGAGACTTCCTCAAAGCATACACTCTTTCTTGAATTGCCACCTTCATGTCCATTCCACATGCACCCGCCATTCGTATTGCTTCCATGATGCAACTATTCATTCTCTCAACCATTTTATTCCCTTCCGGATGATGCAAACCAGATCGTTTGTGTTTCATACCACATTTCTTTACATACTCTTCAAAACACCTACCGGTGAATTGCACGCCATTGTCTCTCAGTATACTACTGGGAAATCCTTCCCTTGCAAAAATATCCTGCAGGAACTCAACAATGTCCTCACTACGTATCTCTTTGACAATCTTGAACTCACACCACTGTGATAACAAATCAATTAACACCAAGATATACTTTCCCCGGCCAAAGCCCATCTCAAATGGACCAAATCTATCCATTGCAACATCATCCCAAACGTTCTGCGGCACATCAGATTCAATTATAGGTTGTCCTCCTGCCATCAGTACCTTGGCCCCTTTTATACATTGCACCCACTCTGCTAGTCTCCTTTCAACTTCCCTATCAAAACATGGCCGCCATTATTCACTCCTTAATATTGCTTTGATTCTACTTACCTAAATATGACCCTTGTGTGCTATGTCAATTATTCTCACTTTGAGTGCTTCTGGTACAATCGCACATTCCCAATGGAACAGGATCTTATCAACAACACACAACTCATCCCGCACTTCCCAAAATGGTTTCTCACTTCGCTGCACCTCTCCCTTCTTGGGCCATCCATATTCAACATCCGTCTTTACCCTCGCTAAAATGTTATCCTTTTCCACCGCATCCATCCACTCTTCCTTGCTGACAATGCCCTCATAATTCACAAAGACTAATACCAAAGAATCACCCTCCTTGCTTTCCACCTGACTTCTACCCAACCTCTCCAAGCAGTCAGCAAAGGTATTGTCTTCCCCCGATATCACACACATCTCAAACCTGTGACACTGTAATCACGTAACCCAACTGGCCAACCTCTCCAAACAGTCAGCAAAGGTATTGTCTTTCCCCGATATCACACACATCTCAAACCTGTGACACTGTAATCATGTAACCCAACCGGCCACTCGTCTTGAAACGTTTTCAAGACCCTTTCACTCGAATATGGTTTTAAATGGCTTATGATCTGTCTTTATAATGAAATCTGTGCCTCACACAAAATTCCTACATTTTAGGCCGGCCCAATAAGGTCCCAAACTCCCAATGCCTCTTTCTCCAACACAGAGTACCTCTTTTCTGACCCCCTTAGACCTCTTGACGCATGAGCAATTATCTCCTCCCCTCCTTCTTCATTCACTTGGGATAACACCACCCCTACGCCCACATCACTTGCATCTATGGAATTACATTTCTCCTCCTGGTTTCACATTTTTCCAAAATTCCTGATCACACTCCTCACTCAACATAATCTCTTCCCTCTTCTTTAACAGTTTTCAAATGTTGCACACGCTATCAGCATAATTCTTAACACATTTTTGGTAGAATTCCAACATTCCTAAAAATGACCATAACTCTGACTTCGATTTTGGCTTCTCTATCTCCTTTATAGTTCTGATCATAGCACTTTTAGGCTTTATCACTATTTTTTTGAGGTATGACAAAAGCGCACATCGCATGTGCAGGACCGCTCGTTTTGCTTTGGATTCCCTTGAGCACCAAACTATTGGCTAAATGAGCTGTCTTGCGCATGCACTGTGCGCTTTTGTCATACCTACTTTTTAGCCACGTCTTTGCGCATGCGCAACTTCCCAAATGATACGTTGAGGGCGTTGGAGGAGCGTTTTCACAGTTGGATAAGGTTTTACCTGCGTGTCACGTCCTTAATACGGATACAGGCTTTGGCTTCAGCTGCTTGTCTCCTCCTTGGCAGGTATACTTATGTGGCTTCCATTTACAAAGCACTGTACAACATTAGATGCTTTCTCCCACATTGGCCGCTGCAATGCCCGATGGCGGAGCAGCTTCTCCATTGGCCGCTGCGACGCCAGGTGACGAAGCGTCTAGAGAGGTAAGTGATCTGACTCCATTCATGTAAACGTGGAGTGCTGGGGGTCTGGAATGGCCCAATTTTTCCTCGTCGCCAATGTACGGATGTGGGCTGACACAGGAATGACTTTATCACAATAGTTTTTTTTAAGTATAAAGCAACAGACCCTCAGCACAGCCTTCCTCTTTTACTTCAGGGACAACAGCTCTCGCTGGAATGCTTTTATTCCATAACACTCCAAATGGAGAATTAGCTACATCGCACTGCCCTCATCCAGCATCACTCCTATATACAATATTTACAAGTGTTTACACAAGACACATTATAACACAAATCATGGATATAAACCTCACTGAAGTCAGCCCAAGCATTTGCCATGCCTTCCTGTGCTGCAGCCATGGCTGTGGCAATGGCTGGTGCATGTGCTGCACGTTTCTCCTAATGCTGCCTCCTGTGTACACACACAGCTAGCACCTGTGTGCACACCCTCTACATGAATTCTATCATTGCCTGCAGATGGCTCAAAGCTGCTCAGGACTCATATATGCCTGCCTGTGAATGCGTTCCCTTCGTTGACTACCAGGCACCCTCCTTATTCACTTGTTCTCCCTCCACAAAGATGATGGGCCGCAGAGAGACGAATGCATTGTGGCACTGCCCTGGATACTCTGCTGGTCCAGCACAGCCTGCACTCCAATGGGCACCATGGCAGAGCCCTACACGTCGCCCTGTATCAAATCCACGAATGCCATCCCGTCTGCCTCTGTATCTTGCTCTACCTCGACTAGAGACAAAGGCACTTTAATGTGGATGAAGCTGGACAGCACCAGAGAACTCTGCGCCGATATCAGAAATATAGACCCCATTGGACTTAGCCTGGAGCGCAGATGTTGAAGTGGAGGGGGGCATTGATGTCGCCTCTCCAAAGAAACCACTCATAAAGAGTTCTTCTGTCCGGTTGGTGACCCCCTCTTTACGATACTGGACAGCCTGCTGATGACTGGCAAGTAAAATATCACAGAGAGCATTGGTCTTTTGCAATCCACCGAACAGCGGCGGCAGCGGCAGCACTGTGTACAGGAAGGTGTCTTAAGGCAAATAACTGGCGATTGTCTGGGTGGAGACAGCAGGGAAGAAACAGCATTGCAGCAGATAAACCCTGGGCAGGAGGCTGTCCTGCCAGCTCCACCGCGTCCGTGTGCTGCTCACCCTCCTACATCACACCCATCACACCCGTGTCTGCAGCATGGAAACCCCCTCAGATCCTCCAACAGACAAAGTCGTGTAGATCGTGAGTCATTTTCAGGAAAAAATAGACACATGAATTGCAAGAAAACACAGTTTTAATGCAAATGCAATAACGGCCACGAGGTCAGGGGATTTCGTGAGACCACAAGACTGAAAACGTTCAACCCACCCACATTGGGCTACCATATTTAAAGCCAGCGCTCTACTCGCTGTGCCACATGACTGGCTATGCGCTATCCAAGAACATGCTGTATTGCCGAGGAGGACATGCAAACCTTCCTTTTCGTCCTCCACAATGTGGCTATGAACTGCAGACTAAATCAAGTTAAACGCGGAGGGGTCTTGCGGCCCTTAAATGCGTGTGTGGGTGTCTCCAACGCTAAGTCAAGGCGTTGAGCATGACTGCAATAAAGCAGCACGGCATTGATCTGCTGGATAAATGCTCAATGAAGCATTGCGCAACCTTCGCACGGCACATTTTCCGGAGTACTGCCGTGTGCATAATATGGCGCTCTGGGTGCACATATTTGAAAGGAAAGAATGGCTCTCAATACTTCTCTGGGGCTCATTCTGATATCCTAAGTGAAACGGTTGTCTGGTGGCGCTGATGATGCCAGCTGGACCTCGTCTAGCTCAGTTTGAGCCACCCTTAGACATGGCAGAGAAAGACTAGTGATGTGTGGCTATACACAACCAATGAATAACACTGTAACCTTGCATCCACCTGAGTTCCCATTCCATTTCCCATACCTAGTGAACACGCTGTCCTAAGTTTATGGTCAAGTTGGAGATGTGTAATGGGGGCTGGCTTAGCACATAGGCCTCTGATGACTTCCATGGACTGCAGCGCTATGTCCTGTTCCTTGGGCAAAGGGCACACTCTGGTGAAATTATGAAAAGATGAGAGGATCAAAAAGAATTATCGGACCAGAATGATAATGTACCTCATATTCCAGGCAATGTGTATGGCGCCTACGTGTGGTGCCATCACCCTGCGAGAAGTCCTTAAGGCACGCTAGCATCAAAACAGGAAGGTGTATCTAAAAAAACACAGCAAGCCTTTTTCAACGTTTTCCCAAAGCAGCCGCCACATTCAGAATTATTTGTTTTGTATTGTGGAGCAATTGAGTTCTTGCTATATACTATAGGCGTAGTAAAGCACATGTTAAATATATTTTTTAAAAAAATCCTCTCTCTTGCCATGTTTTCCATGTTCATACGTTATTATTTTCTATTGTAAAAATAACAATAGTTGAGGAATGTACAACATGAATGACACACTTTTCCATAATATATTATAATTAATTATGTTTGCATGTAAAAACTAAAAATCCATAATCCACAACACGTGTAAATGCGCAAACCACAATCAATTTAAGTTAGACCACTTCACATGTATTTTGAAAGAACGAATTTGTAGGGAAACTGCGAGAATATATTAGGTTTACAAAATGCATTGACAGTTTCCCACGGCACAATACGCAGAATAAATTACATTTTCTTTGTTGGCAGACAATCTATGCGGTTCTAAGCTTTCATGTTAATGCACATTCTTGGGAAAGGATGCAAATATAGATAGCTAGATTCTTCAGAACACATTTTCCTTTTCCTATTAACTCGTACAGAAAACAAGCACTACATATTACCATTTGAGTCGAACATATAAGATATTCAGAGCACAGCACGTTCCATTATTTTAAGGCATAGTGACTTGGTCAGATTAAAAAAATCAACACCACTTCGAAGAGAAAGTTTATTTTTAATCTCCTCTCCTAAAAATGTCTCTACATTCATAAAATAAAAACGTTGATTTTTGGTGACATATTTTTACCATTAAATTTGCGCATTTGTATACCTTTTGTTTCAATCACATAGCATAGCATAACATAACATGACGTAACATGTTTTGTTACGTTATGTTATATCATATGTATAGCACTGGTATGGCCTCAAAGCGCTGTGGGGAAGACCATAGTCAGAGATGTCAGAGTTGAAGAAATGATTTCTAAAATTTGTGTGTGCATTTGTAGCCAGTACAAAAGTGGGCGGGGAGTGGCTAGGTTCCTAGCAGCAACCCACAGTTATCAGGTGAGAGAATGGGTGCTGTGATATATTGTCTGGGGAGTGGGATAATGAGAAGGGTCAGATTATGTGAACTGCCTGGTCCGGATATTGTGTGGGGCTGTATTCTATTGGATGAGGTGACACGTGTTTCGGGTATGTGTAATCAAGCAGTGTTTATTGAGAGGTATGCAGGTGAGTGGGCCAGGTGCTTTTGGACACGGCACAGACATGACAAAGCATAACATGAAATAACTGGGCATGACGTAACATAACGTTTAATGAGAGGGGTAGTATTCACCAGTCATGTTACTTGAAATGCTGAAGACAACAGTGATTGTCTGATGCCTGCATTTGCTAGTATCTAAATATTGTGAAACTGACAGTGAAGCAACTGATTACTGTAAAACCTGAAGATCAAACATAGGAACAATGGAGATGCTTAATTCCTTTACAGGTCTTACTGCCCCTACTGGGAATATGTTTGTGCATTAAAGGGTGTCAGTATCTATTATATTAGTATTCATGATATTTAACTCGTCCCCATACTATACAGTGTTAGAGACAAATTACAAAGGTGTACGTAATCGCACAACAGGAAACAAAACATGGATGCATTGAACATGACTAGGTATTGTTATTCCAACTCTATGTTAGTTTTATATTGTTGATGTTTAATAAACCGTAAAGACTGACGAAGCACATGTACAATATATGCATCAACGAACGTAAAAAGCATATGTTCAACCATCTGACTTAAAGAAAAACGATAAGAGAAATTATTTGCACATGTACTGCGAATATATATGCCCAGTCATTACAGGATATTGTGCCCTGGATAAACACGTAATGCGCATTCACAGAGACACCAGGCCTTATATACAGATCAATATAAAACACAAATGATAACCTTCAGGCACAACAATAGATTTAAGAAGATTAGGATCGTGTTTAGCACATATGCATTTTGAAAGCCTTCCTCAGGGCAAGTACATATATTTTTTATGTCCTTCTCGTCGATATTATTTTGCCCAGCTTTGCCATATGGTACAGAAATACAAAAACACATTAATAAGCCTTACCATGAACATTGCAATGTACGCAGCATGCTTGAGTGTTTGGGTGCGTCGGGGAGGAATAAACTGGACGTTGGAAGGTGGCGTTGGCTATCATGGTCCTAGCCTCCCTTATAGTGCTGCACCTGTTTGATTCCTGGCAGTCGGAACACATGCATAACACCGACTAGTCGCAACATACGATGTGGAGCAAAACCGCCCGAGAACTATACTGGGACCGTAATGGTAAGCTTGTTGCAAATTACTGAAATCTGTCTTTATTCCTATGGGGCTCCATTGCTGCTGTTATCGCAAACTGTGGGATCCCATGTTTAGCATCCTTTGAACCAAACGCTCCTAACAAGAATTGGTTCCCCTTACTAAAGCACACCATGACTGCAGGGTCAAGAGTCTTTCGTGTCCTTTTGAGCCAAGTGTCTGGGGGACGGGGAAAGAGAGAGGGAAGGGAAGGTCCTATGTGTTGTTTTCTCCCCCACCCTTTCAAACCTCTGTATGGCTATGGCTCTACAAGGATTCTGGGGGCACTCATAAAAAGGATGAGGGGAAACAGCACAAGAAAGATGACAAAGAGAATTCTGAAACCTCCCATCCAACAGAGGGCCACAAACATAAGTGTAAGCCACATGGGAAGCCAGGTCAGTCTAGTGATACCCCCATTTCAGAAAACATTTAGTAAATGTTATGCTTGTGGGTCTACTGACCATGTGAAAGGGGATCCCAGATGCAAGGGCAAACCTTCAGGGGTCCACACTGCCTCCTTAGCCTTCATCCATGAGGGAAAAATGTATATGGCAAGTGGAAACTTTCAAGTATTGGCTGAAGACCCCATTGGGATCTCTGCCAGTGTTTTTTTAGTGTCCCTGGGTCTGTGGGAACAACATTTAGATGTGTATAACTCTATACCAGATAACACAAAAGTATAGTACAAGTACATTGTACTTGTAAATGGTCAGGAGAACCCTGTCATTAGAGACACTAGGGCCAGCATGACATTGGTGGATGAAATCTTTTTCAGACCTGAGGATGTTGCTAAGGCACCCAAGGGCCCCACTAAGCTTGCTGGAGGCCCTCTTCAAATGGTTCCAATACTACCAGCTCTCATCCAGTGCAAAAATATGACTGTAACAATACCTGTCAGTGTTTAGAGTGAGGTGCCCGGGAGAGTCCTGTTGGGGAATGACTTAAAGACTTTTGGAGTTATATCAAGTATCCCCCAGGCCTCCCAGTAAAAGGAAGCGGGACCAAACTAAGAAGGTCAGAGAACTCACCTTGAATGACTCTCAGTGGGTTGTTATAAAAGAACCTATAACACCCTGTCAACAGGAAGGGCAAACTTCTACTTCCAGGAAGAAAGAGACAAAGGGCAACCTAAAGTCTCCGGAAACAAGAAGAGTATCACTCCTGTACACAAAACAAGGACATCCCAGAGAAGACAGACCCATGTCACACCTGTGACTCCGCCACCAGCTGAGGCTGAGTGTGAGAAACCACCAGAGGATGGTGAGTCAGCTACTGATGACACAGAGCTGGAAGAAGACCTTCCTCCTGTTGGATATCTGGATCCTAAGGACCATCCTGAGCTGCGGCCTTTACTTGCAGAAGGTGGCTCCTGTAGGGCAGACTTCAGGAGAGGTCAAGAGAGTGTCCTACTCTTGAAGGTCCTCGCCAACAGGCAGCTTCCCAGCTGGAAGGGCAAGAGCCAGGGAAGCACAGGTTATACTGGGAGAATGGCCTCATCTACAGTGAACCCATTCAGTCTACTCCAGGGGACTACAGAAGACTTGTAGTGCCTCAAGAAGTAAGACCTCAGTTCCTACAGTTAGCACATGATATCCCTTTTGCTGGTCACTTTAAGAAGACAAAAGAAAGGATTTCTCTTTATTTCTACAGGCCCAAGATGGGGTCTGATGTCGATAAATTCTGTAGGAGCTGTCACACTTCTCAGACATCTGGCAAGAGTGGAGCCAAGAATGTGGCACCTTTACTGCCTCTCCCAGTGGTGGGAGTCCCTTTTGAGAGGATGGGAATCAACATTGTTGGTCTCTTAGACCCTCCAACATCTTCAGGCAACCGATTTATATTGGTTGTGGTAGACTATGCTACCAGGTATCCTGAAGCAATACCTATGAGGACTGTCACAACTCAGGCCATGGCTAAGGCCCTACTCAGTATTTTTACCAGAGTAGGTTTTCCCAAGGAGGTGATCTCGGACAGGGGGACCCATTTTATGTCCCACTACATGCAAGTGATGTGGAAAACCTGTGGAGTAACCTACAAGTTCTCAACAGCCTACCATCTCCAAACCAATGGGTTGGTAGAGAGGTTTAACAGAACTATGAGGAGCATGATAGGTGCTTTAGAAGAACCCCTTAGAAGAAAGTGGGACCTTCTACTGCCATGCTTTTTCTTTGCTTATAAAGAAGTCCCTCAAGAAGGGGTTGGCTTAAGCCCCTTTGAGCTTCTCTATGGTCATACGGTTAGAGGTCCATTGGCCCTAATCAAGGAGGGGTTGGAGAGTGCTCCTTCCCACAAGCCAGTGAGAGTCACTGACTATGTGTTAGGTCTCCAAAGGAGAATGACACACATGATGACAGAAGCCTCTGATAACTTGAAAGCAGGTCAGGCTCTGGTGAAGTATTGGCATGACCAGAAGGCCAACATGGTTGAGTTTACTGAAGACCAGCTAGTTCTTGTTATGGTGCCAACAAGGCAGAGGGCTTTGCAGGACAAATGGATTGAATCCTTCAAGGTTGTGGGGAAACTTGGAGAGGTCAAGTTGTGGACTTAAGCAATCCTAAGGAGGCCCCCAGGGTCTTTCACACCAACCGCCTAAAGGCCTGTGTCTCTAGACCGGAACTCAGAGATTTGCTCATAGCATCTGCTCAGGAGGAGAAGGAGAGTGAACGTCTGCCCGATCTCCTCAGGGGACAACCTTTAGATGGGAAGATAGAAGGAGTCAATCTCTCTTCTGATCTGACAATGGAACAGCAGGAGGAGTGCAAATCTCTGTTAAATCCATTTGCCTCCCTGTTTTCACTGACACCAGGCTTGTCCCATTGGGGCCAGCATGAGATTCTCACTGGTCACTGTGTATCTGTTAAAAGCAGAGGTTACAGGATGTCAGACCATGTAAGGGCCCACATAAAGGTCAAGCAGATGTTTTATCTTGGGGTAATAGAACCCTTTACCAGTCCATGGGCTAGCCCTGTTGTGCTAGTACCAAAGGAAGGATCCAAAGAGTTGAGATTCTGTGTGGACTATAGAGCTCTTAATGCAGTCACCATGACTGATGCCCAGTGTTTACCTAGGACAGATGAGCTGGTGGACAAACTTGGTTTAGCCAGCCAAGTACCTCAGTACATTTTAGTTAACATCGGGCTATTGACAAATAGCTCTGACTGACCATGCCAAGGAGAAAGCTGTATTTTTAATCCCAGGAGGCCTCTAGCATTTTAAGGTTATGCCATTTGGACTAAATAATGCACCTGCTACATTCCAAAGGATGGTTAATCATGTTCTGAATGGGATGGAGGACTTCTGCATGGCATACTTGTGAAGTGGGAGAATGGAAGAACAGACTCCCGCCCTTCCCCTCTCGTGCTTGGCCTAGAGGATCACGGCCTAGACACCCGCCACGAGAGGAGTTTGCCTATCTACTAGACGACCAAATACCCTGGTACAGGAACATACGGATGTGCCCACTTACCTGCCCAGCAGCCCGCCCTGCCCATGCCGACACCTGCGGCATGGATCAACTCGACTAAACCTACACGTCGTTAGAGATGCCATGACGACCTAGCCAACGGTCAGCACACCTGTGCACACATGCACACCGGACACTCCCACACCAATCCACACGAAGAACATACTCAGTGCTATGACATAGGCGACAGACATACCCACGGACGTGCATCTTTATTATTTTCCACATAGGCTCTCAAAATGCAGAAACGCAAGACGCATAATGAACTTATCTAAAAAGGCTTGCTCACGCTTCTTCTAAGAACCATGTACCATAATGAAGAATATAACGGAGACACGATACTGTGGATAGAACAATATGATACCGTAACCTAAAGAGCTCTGCATCAAACTGTTCCACCTATGCACCAGGCCCAAGTAGGCCGCAAGCAAAAGTTTCCATGAACATTGAATGAGCAAGAGCTCGGTTGCTGACCCTGCAGAATGAGCCCGGCGAAAGCACACCGCCAAGGGCACGATGTTGCAATCTCGCACGCTGCAAGCCAACGCCAAGGTCGCACCTGCAAGATAAACCAGGCACACAGTGGGAAAAACAATATTAATTGTGCTGAATTCTGCCTCAAACACGGTCCCACCTCACGTGACAAAGGCAAACCTGACAGGATGCCAAGCCCAGGAGGAAGGAGACGCCTGAATCCCACGTTTCAAGACACAGGCAGATACAATTAAAAGACTCATTGGACATCTGCAGCAGTGGGAGTAGTCGACCTCCCAACATATGAATAAATCCTCACATTGTTTACACCTACCCATAGTAAAACATTGTTGCAAATTACAGGTGCACCGCGAGCTGGGAACAGCGATAGTCCCAGACTGGGAGGCTCGCGAGTGGACCAATCAGAACATGGGGCCCTTATCACTGACGCCATTAACATTGACCAATCCTCAGAGGTCTTCATGTAACAATTTTCATGTATCAAATTGAAGGGACAGCCCAAGTATATCACCTGACTAACCCTCAACCACTAACACCGTTCTCTATATGTATGCTATACTAACCCTACCACTCAAGTAACCAATCCAGAGTGGAAATAGGTTTTTTGTTAAACTTTGTAAGATGACGCAAGGTAAAAAGGGCCTGCGAGCCCCACGATTGTGTGTGTGTCAGGACGGACGCGTACGATCCTTGACCCATCCCTGCCGTTTTGTCTAATAAACAGCAGAGTCACCTTGCTTCTTGCGTGTGTCTCATACTCTATCTCTTTTGGGATATACGGGAGGAGTTGGGGCCTCCCTGCCCGGAGGTCTACGGACGGCCCGGCCGACCCCGGCAAAATTTCCCCCCGACAAGTTGGAGGCACTGCTGAGATCTGTTTAAGATCTGTTTTTTTTTTATTTTTATTTTTTCCAGGTACTCCCGTTGCGAGGAGGCCCGGCGGCGCGGCCCCCTCTGCCGTTGCCCCCTTCTGAGGACTACAGGACCATCGCGGAACTGCGAGAAGACCGGACAGCGCAATCCGGATATTGGCCTTCGGGAGCCGGTTGAGAAGTATCCCGCCCACGGTTGGCGAGTGTCCAGACGTGGTCCAGACGAGGGGAGGTGGCGAGCCGCTTGGAGGGGTGCACGCAGTCGAGCGGCCCCGCATCAAGAGAACTTGGTGAGCATGCCACGCAAAACAAGCAATGTGAAATTGTGAGGGAGGGGGCAGGAATTAAATACGGGAGGTGGGAGGTGTTGCACAGGTGCGCGGCGAAGGTCTGACAATTTAGTGTTGGCAATGAAATGAATGGTAGCCGAACGAGTGCGAGAGCAGTCGGCTACGTTGCGCGAGAGAGGGGGGTGGAGCACGAAAACATCACGTGCGGCCGCTCGTAGACACTGATTGGCCAAGGTCGCGACTACGTGTAAGGGTGTGTCGGTGGTTTCCTACGATTTGGCATTTATTGATCAATGAGTAGATGAGGATCCCTATTGTTCGAGCAAGAAACTCGATAGGTAGATGACGTTTCCCTGTAGGCGGTAGCTAGTTAGTTGCCCAATACGGAAGATAATTGGCTGGTTAAGCCCTCCTGTCGAGGGGCGTATCACACACGAGGCGATGCAGCATGCGCAGTCCGATTATATTATTGATTACCTTGTTCCAGGAGTGACAGGAAGACAGCTGTGAGGTTAACGGGGGTAGATTGCAAGTGTATTTTGGACTTAAAGAATATATGAAGAACTTACCAGTAGCTCGAAGAGATCGGTGACGTCACCAGTAGGGCTTTCATAGGATATCCCGAGCACAAGGCATCTTTCTTTCTGAGAACTGTGGTAAGGAAGTGGAAACGGAGATAAACGGTAATGAGTTGATCGGGGAAAGGCGAAACGGGGGACGTGGCTGCGCACGGAGAACGCTGGCCACGGCGAGTGTAGAAGAAGGAGGAGGAGCAAATGAAAATAGGGCGACTGTATAAGAACGTCACAAGGGGTACGCAGCCGCAGGGGGCTACGTGCGCCTCAGCCGCAGGGGGCCGTAAGGGTGTTGTGTAAAGGAAGAAAGAAAGAAGAAAATATACAAATGTAAATACTATATTTTAATAATTTTCCTTAGCGGACTATCGCAAGTCCCCAAATTTACGGGGCCAGGTAAAGGTATAAGGCTGTGTATTGTAAGTGTTAGCAAGATAATAGCTACCAAATAGGGGAAGGATAACAAGTGGAGCGCTACTATGTCACACGGGACAGGATCGGGAGGGTGGGGGAACACCCTCACTACTCCACTACAACACATATGTACCACACTGTCACCCCATAGGGAGAAACTGATCAAGTATAGCATAGAATGGACACAGGGGACGGACAACAAAATGATAACACCATGGCCGCCTAATGGTAGCTTCGATCCATATACCCAACATTCACTATTAAACCATCTGCATAATACATACAAAGGGAAGAAGTTGACAAACCACGTGGAGGTGTTTAACTTATGGAGGATGTTCCAAGGGACCCGACCAGGACCAAATGGAATGTTCACTGTGGGGGAAATACCCGAAGAAAAAGAGATTAAGGAGGAAGGAGAGAATGGGAAAAAGGGGAGTGAAGACCCAAAGAACACGGGGAACGGACAAGAGGGAGGAGAAAAGAATAATAACTCAAAAGAAAATGAAATAAAAAAGGAACAGAGCAACGATATACCCCTAGCAAAGGTAGTGAAAACAGAGGGAGGGGGGTTGTACCCTTTAAGAGAATTAGGAGAAATAGAAAGAGGACAGTTAAGGGCGGCTGAGGGGTACTCGAACCCGGCATACAGCCCGCCACCATATGTGGCTCATAGGAAGATGCCAGCAGGGGAGGGGAGGACTGGAGAAGAGCAAACTGTGGAAATAGGACATGATGAGTGGGTAGCTGCGCAGATACTATTAAAATTACGAGGTTCATTAACAGGAGAAGAGAAGGAGGTAGTAAGGAAAATAGACGAGGATAATACCAGGGAGAGTGGAATGAGAGGGGAAGAGCTGTTATGACAAAAGGAAGAGATTTTGGAGGAACGACTAGCAGAGTTAAGGGATGAGCAGAATGAACTGATCAAACAGCTCGAGAGGGAGGAAAGAGAGAGCGAGGGGAAGGAAAGAAGGTAAGAACGAATTGGAAAAAATAAGGGAACGAACTGAGGAGCAAAGGAGAGAAGTTGAAAGGGTAAAAGCAGCAGCAGAAAGGGTATCAAGAGCAGTGCTACGAGAGAGGAAAAGGGAAGAAGAAGAGAAAGAAAAGGAAATGGCAATGTGGAAGAAGAGATTACTATCAGAAACGACTAAGAAATACGAAGAAGGGAGGGTGATAGAGAGTATATTAGAAAGGGAGAGGGTGAGATGGGAAAGGAAGAAAGAGGATGAAAGGATATTGGAAAAGGTGAGTAGCGAAGTAATGGAGGAATTAAAAAGGAAAAGGGAGGAAATTGGTAGAGAGATGGAGGAGAGAAATGAAGGGGAAAGAGAAGGTAGGAGAAGGGAGAGTGAAGTAAGGGGGTATGAGTATAGAGACGCAGAAGTAGCAACAACATCAGCGCAAAGGGGAACGGTTGGTAAAGGAGAAAAGGGAGAACCGGACCTAATAGACTTAAAAACAGTAACAATCAAGGGGAAAAAGACAGAGTGGGGGCTGCCGTTTGTGAATGACTTTTGTAGTGAGGAAGAAGAAGGAATGGAGAAGGAAGGAAGAAACAGTGAAAGGGAAAGTCTAGATAAACTATACACCACCCGGACCAATACAGACTCACCATGGATCTGTAGGAGAAAGGATGAACTGGAGAGAAGTGAGGAGGAAGAGCAAGGGATAGCGGAAAGACAGACACATGAAGCCACACCGTCACCATCACACCCTCTCCCATCCCACCCCACATGCTCAACCACCTCACGCTCATTACGTACAATCAAACTTGCGCCCTTCACAAACGAATTGACACCCTATGCAGGTCGGCTTAGAGACCTCCCTAGACGCAGGCAGGAAGGACGAATACACACGCCCACATTAAATACAGGAAATGATGGAAGAAGGGGAAAATATGGAGAAGAAAGAGTTATGAGTAGGGGAAATACAGACGAAATTGACGATGTAGGAGAGAGGGAAGAAGAGGAGGGGTGTGAGGACTCGATTTTATGGAACCCAAGGGATAAAACGAGACACAACTTAATGCCACTTCTGGAGAGGGGAGGGGTTAGACCACAGTACGTCCCTTGGAAGCATACAGACAAAGAAAATATAAAGTGCAGGCTCCCATCATTAAGTGGAGGTGCGGGTAAATGGATATATGAAATGGAAAAACACACCGCAGGACAGAAACTGGCAGTGGGAGATGTAAAGGGCCTTCTAATATCGATATTAGGGGATGCAGCGGATGACATTTGGAAGAGAGCGGGATTCCCTGGGGTAACAATAGCAAACACATCGCACGATGGGGCACCATTCGCAAACTGCAGACATGCACTATGGCAGGCACTGAGGGTACAGTACCCAGACACATCAGACATAGGAGCAATTACCTCACGCAAGATGCGTGAGAACGAAGATCCTGTTGATTATATCCAGGAAATCCAAGAGAAGTGGCGCATGGAAACTAGAGAACAATGGGACAAAACACCAGCAATATTTTATCATATACTAGTACAAGGGCTCCCAGAAGGAGTTCAGAAACAACTGAAGAAAGTAGTGGGAATGGAAGCAAAAGCATGGCCAGAAATACAACTGACAATAGTGCATCATTGCAGGACATGGCAAGGAAAAATGAAACAAAAGGAAGAGGACAGGAAAACTTAAGAGGCTAAACTAGTACAGAAAAAACTTACTAAATACACAATGGAAGGGGCACTAATAACTACACCTACAACAATGACCCAAAGCCCCACACAAGTAGTGGCTGCACAAGATCCCTCCCAAATACCACCTTCACAGACTATAACACAACAGGTGTACGCCACTCCAACCATACACGGCCAACATGGGAGGAGGATACTCAATGCCAGGAGCTGGGTATTATAATTACAACAGGGGAAGAGGAGGAATTATGAGAGGGAGAGGATACGGATATAACACACAACAGCAGGTGGGAGGACTTAGAAATTCCTACCCCACCGGACAACCAGTATACCAGGACAACACAGGAAGCTTTCCATGGCAGAGTAGGGAACCACCGGTGTGTTGGAGTTGTGGATTAGTAGGGCACATGTCACGCACGTGTAGAGTAAGACCAGGAACACCATCATGGAGCGAACAGGGACAACCAAGGCCCACACAGGAACAGCAGGGCATACAGCAACAGCAGACGTTGCAACAGGGAAATGAACAGCAACAACTAATAACACAACAACAGCCACAGACATATTCACTGCCACAACAACAGGTAGCGATAACACAACAACCCCAAGCACAACAAACACAACTGGGTAGGGTGACGGTCCTGGGACACAACCCTTACACAGGAAATGGTCAATCGTTGTACCCTCAATAGGACAGCCCACAGACGGCCTTGGTGTGTCCCATCCTGTCAGTAACACCTAATAGTGCGGAGGAACCACGCATAGAGGTAACGATAGGTGACAAAAAATTATCATTCCTTGTTGACACCGGGGCGACCCGGTCTTGCATAAGGGAAGGTAAATTTAAGATGTCGGGCGAAGCCATGAACACCCAAGGATTCTCTGGGGCTAGAGGGTTGGTTCCCTTTACTGATGACATTCCCTTATCTATAGGAGATTATGACATGTCAGTCCCACTTTTATATTATAGTGCCTCACCAGTAAATATACTGGGGAGAGACATCATGAACAGGTTGAATATGACGATCTCCTTTACGGAGGACGGCATAATTTGCTCTACTCCAGGAATTAACTTGCTCACAGCACGACAGATTATGCAAGCATACTGCGGACAGACAGCGATTAGGGCTGAGCCAGTAGATGGTGAACTATTCCAGTACGGGACAGACATGGCATTTGCATGGATGCCAGGGATAGAGGGAAAGATCTGGAGGAGGCCAGCCGCCTATTTGTTCAGACCAGAAACACCAGTCAATGAACCAGAAGGAAAGGTGGTTCCAGTGGACATTGAGAGCATTATAGCAACAGCTGATTACATTGCGGTACATGCCCAAGACAGAGAAGGAAGAGCATGGAGGGCAGTGATAGCACTAGCAGAAGGATGTAGACTCACCCAGGTGTCAGATGAGGAGCTGTTCTCAGAAGAAAAGGAGGAAGGTGAAATGGTGTTTATGATGAGTGTGGAAATATGGCTAAAAGTGACGTACAAACGAGTGGCACAGAAAATTGCAATGGCACTTGAGGCACCCACATCCACCCCAGTTCCCTTCTTTGAGTAGGATATGACAAAAGTACCCACATCATTATGGACTACCGGTCCCATCTGGGGTGCATAAAAAGTATAGGGGGAGTAAGGATAAAATTGAAGAAAGGTGCAATACTCCCCAGAGTGAAACAGTACCCACTATCAAAAGAGGCAGATGAGGGCATATATGAAACCATAACGGCCCTTATAAATAATGGCATATTGGTCCCCTCAGAATCACCATGTAACACGGCTGTATACCCAGTGCGCAAGGCTAGAGGGGGGTCTTGGCGCTTCATACAGGATCTCAGGCCCTTGAACAACATAGTAGAAGCAGAATACCCTATAGCCGCAAACCCGGCCACAATATTGTGTGGCATTCCAGCAGAAGCATCACGATTTACAGTGATCGACCTTAAAAATGCTTTTTTCTCAATACCATTGCACCCAGACTCACAAGATTTGACAAGCTTTACTTACAGAAACACAAAGTGGAAACACACCAGATTGCCACAAGGGTACTGCGAATCACCCTCAATATTCAACAGAGTAATACAGATGGATTTGGGTAACATTGAAGTGGAAAGCACAGTGTTGCAGTATGTCGACGACATAATAATTTGCAGTACAAACGAAATAACCTGCAGAGAGGACTCATTAAAGATGCTGACAATATTGGCTGAAAAAGGTTACAAGGTAGACATGGAAAAGTTACAGTACTGTCAAGAACAGGTACTTTACATTGGTCAGCTCATATCCCAACATGGAAGAAAGATTGCACCACAAAGAGCACAGGCCATTTCAAAAACGCCAGTGCCACAAACAGTGAGGGAACTGCAGCAGTTCCTGGGTCTGTGCAACTACTGTAGAGCATGGGTATTTGATTATAGCTCATACATAGGACCCCTGCTTGAGGCGTTAAAGGAAGCTAATAAAGGGGAGAAAAAGTTGGGGTGAACAATGGAAATGAAAGAGGCTTTTGATGAACTGAAAGATGCGATATCAATGGCCCCGGTACTGGCAACCCCAGACTATGAGCGACAATTCTTTATATTTTCACATTGCGACTCAGCAGTAATGAAAGCAGTGTTGGCTCAAAAAACAAGCATGGGCTACAAACCAGTAGCATTTTACAGCGGCCACTTAGATCCTGTGATGTTAGGTCATTTCCCTTGCGAACAAGGTCTCGCCGCAGCTGCTTTTGTGGTAGAGAAAGCATCAGCAATCACCATGGGGTGCCCAACTACACTGTTTTGTGGAACATGCACTATTTGCAATATTGAATAAACCTAAGTCCACCCTAACCACGCAAAGGGCATCAGGTTATGAGATCATCTTATCCAGAGCTGAACTATCAATTGTTAGATGTAGCACGGTCAACCCTGCAAGGTTCCTAGCAGAAGTACTTGAGGAAGGAGATTATGCACACGATTGTACGCAAATCACTGAAATGTACTCATGTACTAGAAAGATTGAAGAGAACGCACTAGAGGGAGGTGAGCTCCTGTTCATTGACGGGTCATCAACTATCGACCAAATGGATGGTATAATAAGGACTGGGGCAGCAGTGGTAAAAATTATGCAGGTACCGGTGTGTGTGGCAATGAAATGTGTACAACTACCACAGCATTATGCCGCTCAGGCAGCAGAATTAATTGCACTAATCTTGGCGTTGAAGGAAAGCTTTGACAAACGAGTGACCATATATTCCGACAGCGCATATGTTACGTCCACTGTCCACTCAGGGCTGTCGAAATGGAGAAGAAGAGGGTTTAGGAGAGCTGATGGCACTCCGGTGCAACATGCCCTCCTATTGGCTGAACTAATTGAAGCAATAAATGACCCCCAAGAATTAGCTTTGGTCAAATGCATCGCACACACCAATGGTGAAGACTACATTTCAAAAGGGAATGCAGCAGCAGACGCACATGCGAAGTATGCTGCATATTTTGGTGAGATATGGGACCCCCCAGAGTCAGAGAGAGGGAGAGGGAGGGGAATGGCTAAGGAGATGTTGATAAGAGAAGGGTACACCCATCTCCCAGCCACACAGATAATGGAGCTACAAGCGGCTGCACCAATGGCACAAAAAGAATTATGGGTAAAAAGAGGATGCACAATGTCACCAACTGACGCACTATGGCGCCAGGATGACACTGGAAAGATTGTAATACCACTGGCACAATTGAACACCGCCCTGAGCCAACTACACCACCCAGCCCACACAGGCAAGGAAGTAATTGCAGCACGAATTGGGGAAGACTGGTTCTGCCCTGAGTTAAATTCTCATGTGTCAAATTTTATCAGCAATTGTCTCACATGTCAACAGTTTACGGCTGGTCACACTCTGAAGGTGATAAGAGGTACTATACCCCGGCCAGAGGGACCCTTCCGACATCTCCATATTGACTATGTTGATATGATCAACGTATGTCAAGGAAATAGGTATATGATTGTAGTAGTATGCTCATTCTCGAGGTGGATTGAAGCAGGGCCCTGTTCACACCCAGATGCATTCAGAGCAGCTAAATTCTTAGTGAGGGAGGTCTTCCCCAGGTGGGGAGTGTGCGAGGTACTGCGGTCAGATAATGGCCCACATTTCGCAAACGAAATGTTCCAGCACATCACATCCTTACTGAACATCAAGCATAAATTTGCATGTGCATACCACCCACAGGCCAACGGTCTATGTGAACGCCTGAATGGCCTATTAAAGGAGGCAATTGCAAAAATACAGCAAACAACAAAGAAGAGTTGGTTGTATTGCCTTCCACTAGCCCTATTTGAGCTAAGGAATAGACCAGGTTCCGACCACCACCTCACCCCTCACGAGGTGGTTACCGGACGTCAAATGCGCCTTCCCCTAACGCCAACATCAAGAGCATTTACCGATCACGCGAGTACTGCAAATGTCCTTGGTGATGAAATGTACCAATATGTGTCTTCTTTGATTACTAGTGTAGTGTTTGTGTCTCAACAGCTCGAGCGCACACAGGGCGCGTCTAACAGCGATCAACAAAAAGACGCGGATAAAGAATTGGAAAAGGAAAGACTGTGCAAAGTTGCTAAAGGTGACCACGTACTACTTCGCAATTTCAACAGAAAGTGGAACAGCCCACGCTTCACTGGCCCCCATCTGGTAGAGGAGGTATCAACGAGAGCAGTAAAGCTACAGGACAAACGTGCCTGGAACCACCTACACAATGTAAAGATCTACAAACTCCAGACCCGCCCCAGCGCCACCGACAGGGCCAATGGAAAAACAACAACAGCGTCACCAACGGAGGAAGAGACTTCTACTACAACTAACGGCCTAAGTGTCCCCATACCCTGCCACCCCTCAGATTCCCCAGAGACAACTACTAGAAAAGAAAGGGGTGATCCCCATACCGCCCACCCCATGGTTACGATTAAAGAGTAAAGAGACTTCCGCCAGTTGAGCCCCAAACCGTCTGCCCATTGACCCCCTACCCATTGTAGTAATAACTGAACTGAAGGACATTGTCTTGCACATATACACATGTAAACACCTGAATGTTCTCTTTCTTTTCTCTCGCACATGCAGGTACAGTGTATTATTGTACTATTAAGAAAGTAGATAACTAACCAATTCACTGCCCAGGAGTAGATGGTACCCTCAGACGATAATTACCTGGAAGAATTGTCACACCAATTTGTATATGAAATACAAAGGCCAACATACCTGAAAAGAAGGAGAGTACGTGTCTACTACACAGCATTCCTCTTGGCCATAGACCATTCAATGCCCCACCTCCAACCATACTTGCCGGCCCTAAGAGATAGATCGCTTAGATTGGCGTGGGAACAGCTCTTCGCCTGGGCACTGAATGACTACTTGATAGGGAGAGCTTAAAAACGACAACTAACATTAATAACAAGCATATTAAGAATTTTCAGGCGGGCAACTGTAACGTCGCAAGAATAAGCTGCCGGACTGCAGCAAGGTAAGAGCAAAATGCTGGTGAAATTAGCATTTGTAATAAAATTGATAGGGATTTTAATGATCACCGGATTCTTGGCTGCCTCTGTATGGCAGTACAGCTATGCTATCAATATTATTGCTGTACCCAAACCTAATACACCCCCACCCCCAGCTGCAACAGGTTTTACGTCAGGTGGTACTAGTAAAATCCCACACAAGGAAAATAGAGTTAAACGCAGCACATATTCAGATAATAAAGGTATTGACAACTACATACAAGATTCAGCGCACATCTCAAACAACATATGGTACCAACACATGACCCACATAGGTAAGCAGACAACAGAAGACAGCTGCTACGTTTGCTCATTAATCCCATACGCCATGAGCGCTTCTCGAACATTTGTTGCCACGGAGATAGATGGAAAAGTAGCACGATGTATAATATACCTGGCACTGTTCCAGACGAAAGGAAGATTTCAAGGGATAGTGGTGCAACTGGTGTGGAAAACACGAGATACATATCCATATGAAAACAACTTCCTCAAGACTTATTTGAGTTACCACAAGAGCAGTTTACATGCTGAAGGATTCAGATACATAACAAGTGGTCCTGAAAAAGGAGAAACAAAGAAAGTAACACTACAGTACCTACCATGTGATTGGTACGCCACTGAAGTCCCTGGCAAGAACGGATGTTGGGAAAGACCACTGGTGATAATAACAGGGAAGGTGTACATGAACAACAAATGGGACATAGGAGTGGTTGGTAGCAACATGGTAACAAGAGAAAATATTTCAACTATTGATGGACACAACCATAGATGTTGGATGACTTGGGTCAAGTACGTACCCATGCTCACGTGGATGGAGAAGGATGAAGACCCAATAACAATACTGCCGCTAACTGCGCCTAAGGTATGCTACCAACATAAAGGGGAGGTGGACGTAGGATACAACACCAACTGTGAAAGCGTGATGGAGTTACCTGAGGGGGGAGCAGGAACAGCAGTAGTAATGGACCATTACTGGGCCTGTGGAGAAAAAGCATACCACACACTGCCCCCTCTGTGGAATGGTATATGCACAATAGTGCACGTTAATGTACCATCACTAGTGGTACCCCAGAAACATGTCAATATGGCGAACTTCCCCAAAATGGATGAAGGGAACAAAAGGAAGAAGAGATCTGTACAACCTCAGAAGGGGCCAGAGAGCAAAACCAACTGCAATAATACTGTCCTGAATAGAAAGAAAAGACAAGGAGATCCTCTGACAGGAAATTACCTATGGGGAAGGTCTGAAACAGCACTCACTTCAATTCCACCAGAGCACAGACTATTCAGCAGAGCAGCAATGTTCTTCTCCTCAATAATACATCCAGGACTACAGGCTTACGCAAACGCAAAATGGCTCCAGATAACTCGATGGGAACTAATGATGACTATTAATTCTACGGTAAATGGATTCAACGCAATAAAAGAGGAACTGCGAGCTGTGAGGATGGTAGCACTTCAGAACAGATATGTACTGGACCTCCTCACAGCAATGGAAGGAGGAGTTTGCGCTAAGATAGGACAATCATGCTGCACATTCATCCCTGCCAACGATGCTGACAATGGTACACTGACAGAAGCAGTTTTACAATTGGCCCAGATGCACTCAAAAATGATGGATGAAAGTAAAGGTGTAAAAAAGGATGAGAGCTGGTTTTCAATATTATGGTCATGGATGCCATCTTGGCTGTCAGATGGACTGAAAATTATAGTTGGATGTACTATTTTGGCTGGAGCTACACTGATCATAATAAGATTTTGGAAGGCCCGGAAGGCACGCACCACAGACGAGATGATCGAAATGGTTGGTATGCACCTCTTGATGCCAACAGACGACGGCCAACACACAGGCACAATCATAAAAGAGAGAGAGAAGTTGCGCAACCAGATCATCACAAACCACCTGGACCCACCATCTGTGAAGCTCGAAAACCCAAGAAACCCAAGGAGCTACATAGCGAAATGGGTATACTGCACTCCTGGAGGAACCTGTGCATATATGTATTGGTCATTTGAAGACCATGTTAACCACTATGGACATTTGGGAGGAATAACTAAAATATGGAGCGTGAGAGGAGATAAAGAAAATGATATGTTTGTGGTCGACAAGTCGACCAGAGGGGGGACTGAAGTGGGAGAATGGAAGAACAGACTCCCGCCCTTCCCCTCTCGCGCTTGGCCTAGAGGATCACGGCCTAGACACCCGCCACGAGAGGAGTTTGCCTATCTACCAGACGACCAAATACCCTGGTACAGGAACATACGGATGTGCCCACTTACCTGCCCAGCAGCCCGCCCTGCCCATGCCGACACCTGCGGCATGGATCAACTCGACTAAACCTACACGTCGTTAGAGATGCCATGACGACCTAGCCAATGATCAGCACACCTGTGCACACATGCACACCGGACACTCCCACACCAATCCACACGAAGAACATACTCAGTGCTATGACATAGGTGACAGACATACCCACGGACGTGCATCTTTATTATTTTCCACATAGGCTCTCAAAATGCAGAAACGCAAGACGCATAATGAACTTATCTAAAAAGGCTTGCTCACGCTTCTTCTAAGAACCATGTACCATAATGAAGAATATAACGGAGACACGATACTGTGGATAGAACAATATGATACCGTAACCTAAAGAGCTCTGCATCAAACGGTTCCACCTATGCACCAGGCCCAAGTAGGCCGCAAGCAAAAGTTTCCATGAACATTGAATGAGCAAGAGCTCGGTTGCTGACCCTGCATAATGAGCCCGGCGAAAGCACACCGCCAAGGGCACGATGTTGCAATCTCGCACGCTGCAAGCCGACGCCAAGGTCGCACCTGCAAGATAAACCAGGCACACAGTGGGAAAAACAATATTAATTGTGCTGAATTCTGCCTCAAACACGGTCCCACCTCACATGACAAAGCCAAACCTGACAGGATGCCAAGCCCAGGAGGAAGGAGACGCCTGAATCCCACGTTTCAAGACACAGGCAGATACAATTAAAAGACTCATTGGACATCTGCAGCAGTGGGAGTAGTTGACCTCCCAACATATGCATAAATCCTCACATTGTTTACACCTACCCATAGTAAAACATTGTTGCAAATTACAGGTGCACCGCGAGCTGGGAACAGCGATAGTCCCAGACTGGGAGGCTCGCGAGTGGACCAATCAGAACATGGGGCCCTTATCACTGACGCCATTAACATTGACCAATCCTCAGAGGTCTTCATGTAACAATTTTCATGTATCAAATTGAAGGGACATCCCAAGTATATCACCTGACTAACCCTCAACCACTAACACCGTTCTCTATATGTATGATATACTAACCCTACCACTCAAGTAACCAATCCAGAGTGGAAATAGGTTTTTTGTTAAACTTTGTAAGATGACGCAAGTAGCGCGTCATACTAAGGTAAAAAGGGCCTGCGAGCCCCACGATTGTGTGTGTGTCAGGACGGACGCGTACGATCCTTGACCCATCCCTGCCGTTTTGTCTAATAAACAGCAGAGTCACCTTGCTTCTTGTGTGTGTCTCATACTCTATCTCTTTTGGGATATACGGGAGGAGTTGGGGCCTCCCTGCCCGGAGGTCTACGGACGGCCCGGCCGACCCCGGCAAAATTTCCCCCCGACACTTGGATGACATTGCAGTGTTCAGCCCTACTTGGAAAGAACCTATTGATCTCCTAGGATATGTGTTGCAGGCTCTTGAGCAGGCCAATCTGACCATAAAGGCAAGTACATGTCATATTGGTCAGAGTAAAGTGGTCTGGTCTATCTTGGACATGAGGTAGGAGGAGGTGAAATAAGGCCATTGCCTAGCAAGGTACAAGCTGTACAAGACTGGGCCACCTCTACCACTCAAACCCAAGTGAGAGCCTTTTTAGGTCTCACATGTTACTATAGGAACGTCATAGAGAACTATGGGACCATATCTTCTCTCTTGAATGTGATCTCCTCACCCAAATTCCCTAATAGGTTCGGGTGGAATGAGGAATGCACCAAGGCATTTGAAGGACTCGAGAAAGCCCTTTGTCAAGCTCCAGTCGTAAGAGCTCCTGACTACAACCAATCCTTTATTGTTCAAACAGATGCTTCCAATACAGGTATAGGTGCAGCTCTGAGTCAACTGGATGAGAAATGCTTTATCATTAGGAAACAGAAGGACCCTCGAACAAGGTGGGCAACCATAGAACGTGAGTGTTTTGCCATTGTTTGGTCATTAAAGAAGTTTATACCATACTTGTATGGATCTATTTTTGTAACTCAAACAGACCACCAACCCTTGAGATGGTTAATGCATATGAAGGGGGAGAATCCTAAATTGTTAAAATGGTCAATCTGCCTACAGGGGTTGGATTTTACTATTGAACACAGGTCAGGGTGTAATCCCCAAAATGCTGATGGTCTCTCCAGAAAGCTTGACCGACTGGAGTAAGAAAATAGATTCATCCAGTGGTGAATTAAATCCTCCTGTCCCTTAGTCTGGGGGTACAAGTGTTAGGGAGGATTCTCAGAAATGTGCCGATTCCCTCTACGTTAGAGACCCCCAGCAACTTTGCTGGATTTTGTGGACTTGATCTTTTTTAACCTGGAGAGAGTGAGACCCTTTTTTTCCCACTCTCTTGTGTATTTTAATGTGATTTCTGAACTCTGTGTTTCTTTTGGTTATGGAGCCTGACAAACTCCATAGGCATAATATTTTACATTGTGTCACACAGCACCTTTAGTGCAGTGACACAGAGAAGTCTCTTAGATTTCCCCATGGTTTAAATACCTACTCTGAGATAAACTACTGTTTCCCAGAGCAGTAAAGTGAAATTGACTTTACTTACATTTGTAACTTTCTAGACCCAACACACACTATCTTACACTAGGGTGCTGGAGGGGTTACTAGTATGACCTGTGTCTAGCTTTTCATGTAACAATTATTTGTTACCCTTTCCTCACTGAATGGCTGGTGGCAGTGGTTTCGTTTTTACTACCGTGGTGTGCATTACCGTGGGCTGCATTCGCAGCTGAAGTATAGCACCCAAGGGAGCAATTTTTGTCAAAATGGCCCTGTCTTCTTTTTTCGCCATTTCTTTGTGGAAAGGTACTTCGTGAGATTTACTCTGTGCGCCATCCCAGGTTTGGTCCCTTTGTTCATTAGGCCATTGGCAGGATTCACGAGTGAATCCTGCCTCTGGCTCCAGGGTGTCTGGGTAGGCAGGAATTGAGGGAGGTGCCTGAAACTCCCTGTGCTTAGTCTCCTAGGAGACCCAAATGCACTCTGTGATGATTGGCTGGCTGACTGTCCGGCAAGGACAGCAACCCTGCTGGGTGACTGACCACTAGGCTGGAATGAAAGGGAGAGAACTGTATAAAAGTCGAGTCTTTTGGCTTGGAAGGCAGAGTCGACCACTGGATGAAGGAATCCAAGAAGAACTTGAAGCGGACACCTGCTGCAACTCCTGGAACATTGGTTTGCCCAGTGTAACCCTGCTGCAGTGCCAACACACCAAGTTTGCATTGACAGAGAATCCCCTGCAAGGATGACTTCTCCCCTAGAGTTGGTGGGACAAATCAACTCCAAAGTAAGCCACCTAGACATCCATCTCAGAGCTGGTTGAATTTCCACAGAGTTGCTGCTGGAAACGGTAGAGTCAGGGAGAGGAATACCAGTTTGTGTTTGTTTCTTTTAAGTTGGCCAAGAGCTCCAGGAAGATCCTCCGGACTCCCAGGAAGCAGGACTGTCCAAGCCTGAGCCCCCTCAACAGAGTGTGAGACCCCAGAAGCAAGGAAAGTCCATCTCTACAGCCAGAAACTGCAGTGCTGCTATTTGCTGTAGACGAGAGGAGCTGAAACACTGAACAACCACTGCAAGTGAAGTATGCCGGTTGCAAGTTTTGGCCGTCCCAGTGCAGTCCAGGAGTCCCCACGACTGAGGCCCAGGAACAGTGAAATCTGCAGAGCTGCACAGGAACAGGGGTCATCTGCTGCATCTTTCCTTCAAAGGTACTGTACACAGTCTAAGAGAACTTACCTCTTGCTGTAGAGTTGCTTGCATCTTCTATTACTCACAAGTCTAACAGCGTGTGGCCCTACATTGATTCATCTTTTTCTTCAAAGACTTCTGAAACATTGTGCAAATACTTTTCTACTTACGTGCAAAGAAGTGCTTCAGCTCATATAGACACTTGCCTATTGACTTTGGCTTAGCCTGTTTTAACTGAATGACTCTTATTGGATGGTCTGACAGTATTTGCCTGCTTAAGAAATATTTGTGGGATCTTGTTTGCTCTAATAATCTTTTTCCTTTTTGCTTGCTCTTAACTAATTCTGAATGCCAACAGTAATACATTAATGTCAACAGCACCATAGCATTTGAAGTCACATGTGGGTGTAGGTCTCTGCTGTATGCCATTTAAAACGAGTATCTACTGATTCTGAACTTAAGAGAGTGCATGATTTTGAAGCATATGTGTTTGATGTTTTACAAGTACTCCCATCTGAAGAATGTTTATATTAATTGACTGGTAAATAAATTAATAATTGTTTTATTTTTTTTTTTTTTTTTTTTTTTTTACTTGTGTTTAATTGAATTTCAATTTTTACAAGATCTTTTCCTTCGCTCTGTTTTTGGGTGCTTCCTAAGATCGTCATTTGTTCTGTTTGTTCTTTGTGGTTTTCTTTAGGATTCTGTTTCATCTGAGTTAGGAGAAACTGGTTCCTATTAGATTACGAGAGGCTTTTTCTTCTAGTTTCAAACTGTCCAGAAATTTTGCAGTTGCTATAGTCAGGGAGATTGAGTCTCCACTCATTAGCTTGTTCCACCAATCCTCTTCCCTTATGGTCTGAAACTTTAATTCGTGCGGATGAAGATAAGTTTGTCTGATGTCGCTCGTACCAGAACAGTGAAGGAGTAGGTGTCTAAGGGTTTCGATGTCCCCACTTTCGCAGAACCGGCACTTGTTAGACACTGATTGTTTCCTGATGCATAAGATCTCATTTGTCTTCAAGATGTTCAGGCGTGCTCTCAGAAAGATTGTACGCAGTTTTTTATCTGGGAATTTTTTTAAGTAATTTCTTACTTCGTCCAGCTTTTGTGTATTGGTTGTATGATGAGCCGAAGTTGTGTGGTCATCAGCTGTTTCAAGTGTTTCAATCCAATCTTGTAACTTTAGTTTTTTCTTTATTTTCCCAGGAATGCGTTCGATTTCCCATTCAGAGCAACCAATATATGCAGCACGATTTAGGAGGTTGTTATACCATGTTGTTAGCATGGGGTTTTGGCCGCTCGTCATTTCTGCGAAAATAATTTCCAAGATTTTTGGGCGTGGGTGCCTTAAAATCTTTCCCAGAAATAGTAAGCTGTTTCTTTCCACCACTGATTTCAATGATTGCAGACTTAATTCCAAACGAATGTTTGCTACTGGAGTCGAGTTTGGCAACCGGAGCACTCTCCGCCAAAATGATCCTTCCAGTTTTGCCCACAATGTTTTCGGAAGATAAGGCATTGCCTCTGCTCCGTAGGTTAAAGTTGGCGTAACTTTTGCTTTAAAGAATCTTATTATCGGTAGAATTGAAAATTTGCCGAATTTACGTTCCAAGGATAAGGCTTGTGCTGCTAGTGTTTTTGCCTTGGAAAATAGATGTTCTTGCATTGTTATTTCAATTCGACTGCAAGATAACTTAACCCCCAGATATGTGAAACTCTTTACGGTGTTTAGTTTTTCCGAATTCGCAAACCACTGGGGGCGTTTATTCTGTTTGGATCCTCTTTCCATAATCATTATTTTGGTCTTCGAAGTGTTGAGTTCCAAGTCATTTTTCTTTAGGTAGCCAGATAGGCTGTTCAATTGTCTCTGGAGCCCAATGGGCGTTTGATCAAATAGGAGAATGTCGTCCGCGTAAAGCAGACGTGTCACTTTCTGCTTATCTATTTGAGGAGGAAATGATCGAGTGTCATTTTCTGCGTCCACTATGTCCGCCATATATGCTTTATATAGTGCTGGTGCCAGAGGGCACCCTTGTTTGACTCCTCTCGCTGTCTTTATTCTTTTAGACAAGGAGCCTGCTGCATTAAGGCGTACTCTGACCGAGGTGTCACTATGTAAGGCCTTCATTGGTTCTAGGATGAATAGTGGGCAGTTTTGTTTTTCAAGTTTCATCCATAACTTGCCTCTATTGACGCGATCGAAGGCCTGGACCAGGTCGATCGTAGCAATAAAGATTTTCGGTTGACCTTCTAGGACCTTAGACTTCAGAATGCTGATCAGCATGATGTTAACGGAGGTGCCTAGGTTCTTTTCAAAACCCGTTTGAAATGGGTCTGCTGTTTTTGCCTCCTTTTGCCATGTCTGAAATTCATCTAGCACCAAGGAGCCGAAGAGTTTTCCGAATACATCTAGAAGTGCTATTGGCCTGTAGTTTGTCGGATCGTCTCTCCGGCCCTTCTTGTAAATGGGAACGATGTTTGCTGATCTCCACGAATCAGGAATTTGTCTTGTGTTTCTGCATCTGCGAAAAATTTCTGTTATTAATGGTGCCCAGGCTTTTGCATCCTGTTTTAGATGAATGTTGGATATTCCATCTGGGCCAGGTGCGCGAGAATTGTTTAGCTTGGAGATCTTTTCCAGAATGGCCTGCTCAGAGCAGGTTATCCATTGCGATGTATTTTGTTTTTCCACTACAGTTTCTGGTGTTGTAGGTTCTTTAAATAGTGCGGTAAAGTGTTCTACCCATTTCTCTTCTGGGACACTATTGGTGATAGTCATATCTGTAGTAGCCTGATTGGACTTTATTAGTTTCCAGAATTCTTGTGAGTTCTTTTTACATATTGCTCTCAACATGGACTCAGCATCTTCTTGATATAATTTCCAGCGAGACGATTGGAGCCAGGCTTTGTATCCTTTTTTTTGTATGTTTGCCAATTTTAAGTTTTTTTGTGTTGGGTATCGTTTTGCTTGTCGTATTACCTTCCGTAAGAAGGCTTTCTTTATCCTCAGCTCTTCATTATGTTTGTGCAGATGAGTTGTTTCCGATCTTCTCTTTTGCATTGGGCGAAAATATGGAATGAGAAGAGGATAGTAGTCCAAGTTTCCAGGGGTAGCTTTAACAGACCCTTGTCTATAATAGGATGCTGTAATGTCGATTAGGACATCTGATGTCATTTTCAGCCGGTTCCCTTGTACGTTTGTTTCGATCTTGTAAGGCATTGCTGTGGTCGCGTGTGTTTTTGTTGGCCACGTTGCGGATAATAAATTATGGTCACTGCTGGTGGTTTTCACTACCTTAAAGCTCGAAATTATACAGTATAGCTCTTTAGAAGCGAAGATATAGTCGATGACACTCTTCTTTCCTTCGCTTTCCCATGTAGGGGTGGTAGTACTGGCTATTTCTAAAGAGTTCAGGTTATACATGTCTCTGGATTTCATCAACGCCGACCAAGCGCAGCCTCGGGCGATTGAACATGAATTGGTTGTAGTTTGCAGTGGCTTTGGTGTTTTGTGCCCTGGACATGTGGCGTTCAGATCTCCATTTATCAGAATGTGGTCCACTTCATAGGTTTCCGCGACATCGGTCAGTATTTTTTCTACGGTATTTAGAAAATCGTTTGTTTTAGCTTCTAACGGGTTCCAGTAGATGTTCAAGAGGAGAAGGAGGTCGTGTCTGAGTTTTCCTTGGGAAGATTCCTCTTTTTCCCATTTTAGTAGTGTTGCCTGGATTGCCAAGGACGATCTCAGATTGTGGACTATTCGTAAGAGCCCCCCTGATCGGACTGCTGTTAAAAGGCCTGATACAGGTCGGCCTTTATCTCCTTTTTGGGCAGGGGATAAAAGGACTTCGTAGCCGTCCAAGCTAGGTGGATCAAGCAGCCAAGTTTCTTGCAAACTTATTAGGTCATATTGGCCAAGGTTTATTTCCCCGGGCTTGGTCAAATGGGAATGGCCTCTTGTGTTCCAAGAGCCAATGGTGATCACTTGATTCATCTTCCGTACATCTCGCGGTTGCTCTAGTGAAGCTCCTCCAGTCCTCGCCGAAGGGCGATTTGGTTGCTATTTCTTCACATAGCGTGTCAGTACGGACGGTATCCATGCCCATTTTTTTAGATCTTTTTTCGCCATGTCAGCGTGCTTTAAAATCGTTGGCTCTTCTCGATCGATTCGCGTTTCTGATTCCCTTCTGCCCGATCTCGAGGGCGGGCCCCTCGGTTGTCTATTTGATTTTCTTACTGGGGACTCCTCTTGTTTTTTCCACCTTCCCCTGATGGTGGAATTGTCACTGCTCTTTATTCTTCCTTTATCTCTTCTGGAGTCTGGGCTGTGTTGCCTTCTAGTTTCTCGCTCTGCATTTTTTTTTTCTTCGTTTTTTCGCTCGTTCTTCTCTGATGATCGGTATGATTTCCTCTTTATTCTATTAGTGTCGGTTATTTCCGGGGTAATCAGAGTTGGTTTCCATCTCTCTTTTCCGTTTGTCTCGTAAGTACACTCCGATTTTAATGCATGTGGATGAGCACTCCTTTGACCTCTTTCTTCCGCTGTAGTTTCCCTTAGGAGGTACCCTCTTTTAGATAATTCGCCTGCCGCCTGGAGCAGGAGTTTCTTCACTGTTAGAGACGTGATGTGCAGAAAGATGCTATCTGTCCTAGCTTTTTGTGCAAATTCCACAATTTTTATGTCTTCACTTCTGATTTGATCTCCTCTGTAAATTTTTTCCAGGAGCTTCACGGTTGCTCTTCTGTTAAGGATGATTTTTTCTCCCGTTTTGTCGCTTCTTTCAAGCTTCAACGTACGTGACGAATGACTCTTTTGGGTGAAGATTTTGGATGTACGTGTGTGGTTTTGATGTGTGAGCGAGGCAGGGAGTCTTCGATTTAATCCCGATGATTCCCCGGAGTTGTATCTTCGTCTGTTTTCTTCCCTCCTGTAATTCATTTTTCTGTCCGTTGATGCATTTGCGTTTTTTTCTGAGTTGCTTTGACTAATCCGAGACTTTTGTCTATGTCGCGATTCATTGTTTGCTGTCTCTTCAAAGGTTCCAACGTTGCGTTTTTCCTTGTATTTCCTTCGATAAGATTCCTCCAGATCTCCGTGCTTTGATTCAGTTTTGTTGATCTTTGAGTTACCTAGACGAAAAAGCGTGGTTCTCTCTGGAGTGATATGACAGCTTCTATTACTTGAGTCGTTAGTTTTGTCTTTCTTTTTTGTTAATGTTTTTTCTTTTTCAATTTGGCAATGTGGCTCTTTTGATTCATGTTGTTGAGGTTTGTCATCCAGAAAGGATACCTTTCTTTTTTTTGTAAATGGTCTGGGAATGTCTGATTCCGATGTTTCTATGGAGTAAACGCTTAGGTTGGATAAATCCAACGAGTTGTTTTGAATGGCTCCCCGGTGCTCTTCTTCTGCAGTGTTCTGGGAGGGCTCGATCTCCATTGATTTTGGTTTTTGATCGTTCACCGTTATCCATTTGGTAATAAGCTTATTTGAAAAGCTTTCTGTTGAATGTTTCTTCTGGGCATAGAGAGCTTTTGTAGTTTTTTCTTTCACTAACAATTGATTTGTTTGAGCCATATGGCTCTGCAATTTTTTACTGCTCACTTCAGTTTGCGTTCTGAGTTGAACAAC
Source organism: Ambystoma mexicanum (assembly GCF_040938575.1). Taxonomy (NCBI): domain Eukaryota; kingdom Metazoa; phylum Chordata; class Amphibia; order Caudata; family Ambystomatidae; genus Ambystoma; species Ambystoma mexicanum. Next base: position 232,904,284 of record NC_090930.1, on the reverse strand, counting down.
ATCCGTTTGATTTTTGCACTTCTTTTCCATGTCACCAGGCTTAGCATGTGAGTTCGATGCTCTTTTCGGCGATGTGACACTCGTGTTGGCAGAGGATGTCGAGTGTATATCTACCGTTTTGTTTTCTAATTTATCTTTTCTTTTAATCTCGGTCAGGTTCGTTTGAGTACTCACATTCACTGATTTGTGTTTGAAGTGAAATACCTCGGGATTGTCTGTCATGGAGCTTTGATCATTTGTACTTGCCTTCCAAGCTTCTAAGGCTATTATATAGCCTTCGAGATGGGTTAGTTTTGAATTACATGCAGCTATTATTGAGGTATGATCCTTTAACGTTTCATTAATGCTTTCATATAGCTTTCCAAATGGTGCAAGTGCGATGGTCACGGCTGACATGATTGGTAGTATATCAGTATTTTTGGTGGGAAAGTTGATGTCTTTTTTTTTGTGGATTTCGCTTTCTGTCTTAACTTTGTATGGAGTAGAGAGTGATGGACGTGAACCTTCTCCTTGATCCGCATCCTGTCTTTGTTTTGGGCTCAGATTCCCGTCAAGAGAAGTTTCTCTGATTTTTAACATATTTTTATAGTTTAGCAGTGCCTCCATCAATTTAATTTCTTCACATTTTCTCTGATGATCTAGTTGGTCCGTCATTGAATTAGATTCCGTTTCTTTTTTTTTCGGCGTCAAAGGTTTATTTGATGATTCAGCTTTACCCAATTTGTCTTCTATATCTAGAGATGGGAACACTGGTGTTTCGCTCATAGGGAGGTTTGCCGTTTGAATTTCAACGTGGTTTCTCCCCTCAGTCGTAGCTGGTTGTAAGCCAAGATCTAATTGTTTTTCTTCCCTGTGCGTGGTTATAGCTGGATGTCCAGTGACGCTTTTTTCGCTCTTTTCCACTTTGTTTTTCAAATTTCGCTCCGAGGGTCTTGGATCTGTGTTGGCGGTGGGTAGGACGGTTTTTTGTTGGGGCGTGGGTGGGTTATAATGCCAGCGCGTTTGTGGTGAATAGTTAAGGCTTCCCGGGCTTGGTGCTAAAGCCGGTTGTTTCAGTGCGATTTTACGAGGGGATGGAGGTATTCCTTCCAGGATTTCCAAATCCGATAGTTCAAACCGGTTTACCGGCGGAATCTTTCCCAATTTTTCAAAAAATCTTCCAATCGGGTTATTTGACGGAGTTATAGTGTTAGTTAACTTTTTCGTCTGAGTCTTTTTAAGTAATCTGATGTGGGGTGTTGATGAGCCGGTTGGCTTTAATTTTTTTTCCTCTAAATTTTGGGTGTTTTGGTTTATGCCAATTTCATTTAATTTAGAGATTTGGGTTTTAGACTTTGACTCCTCCTCTTTTTCACAAGTAGGGGGATGAGTCAGAGTAGGTATAATGTTGAATCCGTCGTGTACTTCTGTAGTTGAGTAGGTATTGGACTTGGCCCAATGATGTTCTCTCAAGATATTCAGGTCATCAGTTTCCTCTATTTCAGGATCCTCCAGGTATGATATAGTTGTGTTTGGGCAGTTTTGGTCTCCGTATCCGGTCGAATCTAGTTCAGGGCTTGGTAGAGCAGCTCTTAAAATCATTGGATGGACCTCATTTTCAATTTTTAATTCTCTACAACATTCATTTTTATCCAGACTAGTGTGTTTTTTCTTTATTGTCTCGAAAAAAGCCTTCAGTCCTTTATCTGTAGTTAGGTTGGTCCTGGGAGCTGCTTCTGTATGAAATACGCCATGTATTGGATCCAGACTTCCACCAGAGGGCGTAGAGCGGCCACTCTCCTGCTCGGGCTCGCTTCTCCCCTCCTCCCGGAACTCCGAAACCCGCCGCGGGCTCACTGGGACACGTCCCTCCTCACTCCCTCCAACACCCGGCGCCGGGGCCTCCACATTGGGAGGCTCAACAGCCCCGATGTTCATCCCCGTAGCAGACAGCCGAGTTGCCTCACACTCCCCCACTGGGCCCGGCATCCCCCCACCCCCCGGCTCCGACTCCGGCGGCACGACCGCAGCCACGGGCAATCGCCGTCCCCCCCCAGCATATCCGGCCGGCGGTGACCCGGCTCCTCTCCAAGGTAGGTCGTGCTGCAGCCGATGGGGCGATCTGAGGGGGGGGATCGGGGGGGAGAGAGCAAGCGTCTCTAATTGCTGTATTTTCTTCGTTTTATGTTTGGGTTCTGATTTAGTGCGCTCGAGCAGTTCCTCTTGTGTTTTTAATGTGTTTTGATGTGTTTTTGATGTGAGAAAGCCACTTCTCAACACGCGGCCGGCTTCTTCATGCACTGTTTGCCCATACTCCGTCTTTTCTGTCGAGGAGGTATCCTCCATGGTTGTTCAAATTTCAATACTAGGAGGGAGGTCGTAGGGCTGTTCTGATGATTTCTTTAATGCCTTAGATTTTTGAACTTAGGTTTCCTTTGCAGGGAGCGGACGGGGGAGACAGACAGCCAGCACGCCAGCAGCCGGACTGCCAGACTGCACCTCCTCGCAGCTCTCCGCGGCCGCTCCGCGGCCAAAATGGGTTTTTAAACCCTGTGCCTCAATGAAAGGCAAAAACAGACTCAGGCAGGTAGAAAAAAGATCCAGAGTTCACTGCCAGACTGCACCTCCTCGCAGCTCTCCGCGGCCGCTCCGCGGCCAAAATGGGTTTTTAAACCCTGTGCCTCAATGAAAGGCAAAAACAGACTCAGGCAGGTAGAAAAAAGATCCAGAGTTCACTGCCAGACTGCACCTCCTCGCAGCTCTCCGCGGCCGCTCCGCGGCCAAAATGGGTTTTTAAACCCTGTGCCTCAATGAAAGGCAAAAACAGACTCAGGCAGGTAGAAAAAAGATCCAGAGTTCACTGCCAGACTGCACCTCCTCGCAGCTCTCCGCGGCCGCTCCGCGGCCAAAATGGGTTTTTAAACCCTGTGCCTCAATGAAAGGCAAAAACAGACTCAGGCAGGTAGAAAAAAGATCCAGAGTTCACTGCCAGACTGCACCTCCTCGCAGCTCTCCGCGGCCGCTCCGCGGCCAAAATGGGTTTTTAAACCCTGTGCCTCAATGAAAGGCAAAAACAGACTCAGGCAGGTAGAAAAAAGATCCAGAGTTCACTGCCAGACTGCACCTCCTCGCAGCTCTCCGCGGCCGCTCCGCGGCCAAAATGGGTTTTTAAACCCTGTGCCTCAATGAAAGGCAAAAACAGACTCAGGCAGGTAGAAAAAAGATCCAGAGTTCACTGCCAGACTGCACCTCCTCGCAGCTCTCCGCGGCCGCTCCGCGGCCAAAATGGGTTTTTAAACCCTGTGCCTCAATGAAAGGCAAAAACAGACTCAGGCAGGTAGAAAAAAGATCCAGAGTTCACTGCCAGACTGCACCTCCTCGCAGCTCTCCGCGGCCGCTCCGCGGCCAAAATGGGTTTTTAAACCCTGTGCCTCAATGAAAGGCAAAAACAGACTCAGGCAGGTAGAAAAAAGATCCAGAGTTCACTGCCAGACTGCACCTCCTCGCAGCTCTCCGTGTTTTATCAGGAAACCCTGTGTGTGTTTGCTTGAATATTTGTCACTGTGATTCTCTGTGTAACTCCACTATAGCTCACATTGACCCCTCTTGAGATAAGCCTGGCTACTCGTCCACACTACCAACCTGTGTTGTACAAACTTATACCAAAGGTTGGGTTACTATTACCAGGAGGTTAGGGTTGTTGTAGTGCACCCTAAGGATACTGCATACAATCTTGCCTAACATGAGGTATTGTACATATGTGTCCAGGTGGTCTTTTGTTCCTCTCCATATTAGTATAATGTCATCTATGTCGCGGAACCACTCCACAATCTGCTGTGTAAAGCCTGTTTGGTTCATAGCATGTTTCCTTTCAAAAGCATGCAGAAAACAATGTGCTAAACTGGTGCATAGCTATCTCCCATGGCTATGCCTTTGGTTTGCCTATAGAAGTGTCCATTGAATAAAAATACGTTGTTCGCTAGTGAGAATTTCAGAAATTCTTGGTTCATTTCCAATTGGGCATAGTGTGATGTGTTTCCTTTCACACTCCGACCACTATTACGAGAGGCGTAAAATGGGATTTGTTTACGTCCAACAGGGATTTTTGCTACCACTGGACATACCTATACATAGTTCTTATAATGTCTTTACCTGCCATAGAAGCATGTCATCATCTTGGTTGGACTACTTCTTCGTTTCTGCCACGCTCAAACATCAAAGCGGGAATGTATGCTTTTTCAACCCTATTCTGTGAGATCATTGATGATTTACATAAGTCTACAACTCAGCTTTACTAAATACGTGGTGTGTGCAGCTCTCTCTGCAGTGGTTCCTGATAGAAATTGCCTTATGTGTAGATGGGATAATGGGAGGTGCAAAACGTTTACAGATGTTTTACATGACAGAATTGATTTTTTCTTTGATACACAGTGTGATAATCTCTGTCGAGATATACACCATCATGTGGGTTTTGGGGTGCATGCCTCTCTGAAGGCTTTATTGCAGAGTGCCTTCAAAGCTCATCATTCGACTGTGATGTCTCCACTAATATGATTTACCCTCATTGCTTTGACACTAGAATTTTGACCTCAAAACGTGATAAACGGTAGAAGATGAAGATCATAAGGGAGAGAGGCCTTCGTTTGGATGAATGTTTGATTACAAAGGCACATTTGTCAGTGTCACAAACATTTCGTGAAATCTTTAAAGCATGATATGCACATGAGGGACAACCAAAAAATGTGGAGTCGTTTGATAACTTCTGATACTAAGCAATTTTGGGCGCAAATAAACATGTTGTCAGGTTGATGGGTGACAGTACTGCTGAACAAATTTGGGTGAATATCTTTACTAAGAAATGGAATTTACCCAATGATTTTTGGAGTTCAAAAATCCGACAGATGGCCTTACTGTGGTGAGTTCTTGTCCATGAGATTTCGATGAACTCATATGTGCCATTACTAAATTAAAACCTTTTGGAGCCCCTGTATCTGATGGGCTGCTACCCTTCTTGTTGAAAAAAAAAGATCCAGTCTTAAGGTCGCAAATTCAGAAGTTTCACTTCGATGATATATACAAAACCCACAATACACCGTGCTCAACTATTATACTTATATACAAAAAGGGGGATACAGCCAACCCTACTAATTATAGGCCCATAGATTTGATCAACAAAGTAAGCATAGTCTTTGCACTCCTTCTTCTAAGAGATCTGAATGGTACATTGAGTCTGTTTCTTTTATGTCACCTTTTCTGTCGGACCTCTTCACGACTTTGCAGGGCACTCAGACTTAGGTGTGTAGGTGTGGCATATGCACCTGTCCACTGTATGCTGAAGCAGGGCTTACTATGGGACCAGAGCCACTCCCCACCATGCAGGACTCCCAAAATCTAGGCATTCAGCCATACTGTGAAGATTAGCTGCAAACATATAACCTACTAACCAAAAAGCTCAAACTTTTTGCATACATAACTCACTCAAGCGCACAGTGTATACCGAGATGAAGCTGCCAACAGAACACCACTCCTCTCACTATCCTACTCCCTCTTCACCCTACTAACCCATCCCGCCTTCTCATTAACAGATCCGCCAGAGTGCCTGGGGATCAATTCCGTTGGTGACGGTGCACAGTACAAATACCTTTAACACTTAACATTTAACCTTTACAAGTAGTCTTTAGACAAAATATGGGAACCCCACTTAATGCCACAATCTTGGCACATTTGGTACACAATGTTGAACACAGTCAGACAGGGAATGTATATATGGCCTCATTGGACATGTCCTCAGCCTTTGACTGTAAGGTGCATTCTAAGTTGTGGACGAAATTATTAAATTACAATGCTCCGCCTAAATTGCTCCAATTGAATGCACTTCTCCACACAAAGTCAACTTTGAGGATTCAGCTGAACCATAAAGGGGCACTGTCTAGACTAATTCCTGTTAGTTTGGGCCTAAGACAGGGTTGTACGCTGGCCCCCACATTATTTAACATCTACCTTAGTGATATTGGGGATCTGTGGCAGAGCGGGGTCCTTTCCCCGTTAGGCTGTGACATTTGAAGGCACACTGGTTAGCATTTGCCGATGACCACACACTGTTTGACGGAACACCAAGGGGTTTGCAACAAAGGTTGAATTTATTCCATTCTTATATTCTAAGGAACAACTTACAGGCAAACATGTAGAAATCTAAAGTCGTAATCTTCACAAATGGTAAGAAACTAAAATCTATGGTGTGGTCTTTGTGTGAGAATTGAGTAGATCTCCCTCCTTACATTATCTGGAGTACAATTTGACAAACATTCTCTCTATATACATGTGGACATCAACATTGAAGAGAGGCTTAGTCCCCTTATTTCTCACATGAAGCACATGTATGGGAAACTGTGTAAATTCTCCATTGTTCATATTTTGAAATAGTATCTGCTAAAAATCAGAACAATTCTATTATATGGACTGGATTTGTCCTACTTAGATCTTGATACCTATCTTGATTCGCTTCAGAGAACGATAATGAAAAATGTTTTGTGCTTGCTATGTCCGTCGTGAATGCTATAATTCGAAATGATCTCGGTTCAACATCTTTTCAGGTTTTCTATCAGTGGCGACAGCTGTTAAAATTTGGTACATTTTTGTCACCTCAGGTAAACTCTCTTTATGATGATTTACATAAAATGCTTAAGGTCTCTTCCTCGAATTCTATACATTTCTTTACAAATAAGATAGTAACATGCTGGAAGGTATCGATTCTTCTGAGGAATAGTTAAGGAAATACCCAGATCTGGCTAAACGTAAACTATTCAGAGAGGACTGGAGGTGCATTCCTGAGCCACTTCCATTGTACTCCACCCACTCTGAATATGCCAAGTTTCCATGCAAAAAAGACCAACTTTCTCCACACTTAAAAAGTTTCCTTGCAACAAATTGTGCACTCTGTAAGTACGGTTTAGGTTTAACCAGTTTCATACTCAAGAAGGAACAACAAAATGGAATACCCATGGGATCACTGAGTCATGTACAGTGTGTCTCTTTTGATAAGTTATGCTAAGTTATAGATTTTAATGACATTTTAAAACATTGGGTTCTGGAATGTCTTGCTCCTGTCATTTTAAGGAAAAACGCATTTTGTAAAGAACTGGAGAGTTTTACCATGACTGTTCAAATGACTTTTTTATGGTCTAGACTAACGTGGGGTGAAAATGTGTCTTTATTTATCGTCTCCTTGGTCGATTTATAAATGATGTTTTAATTCTGATAGGATGGTTATATGTATATATTGTATTGCTATCCTTTTGCTTTTGTATGGATCACAATAAAAAAAATAAAAAACAATATGAACATTAAAATTAGTTTTAGGATGTGGCTACATTTGGTGCCATCCACAGGGCCATAAGCTATAATGTTCTATTGTCGCATAAGGATGGCATGCATTTTGCCTTTCTTGTTTCTTCTCCTCGTGTTTGAGATCTCAGTCGCTTCAAAATGCTTACTAATCTTCATCTTAGCCCTTATTTGGGCTTTGTAGCGCTAATATGTATTTGTTGTACTCTCTAGCAACAATGGCATAATGAATTAGTCCTCAAAGTACTTAATGAATATAGAGTATGGTTTTTGTTTGATACATCATGCTCCTTTATTAGGTCACAGAATTCTAGTTCTCCCTGAAGAACTGAAGCACGGCAAGCCTTAAGCACTTCTTCCCGCATTGTCCCAGCTTTTCCATGCCTCTCCACTCAAAAGCCCAAAGGGAGCAGATCATTGGGGAACTACTTTCCAAGATGCCACCCTTATGATAATAGCCACATACTTTGGTTGTTAATACATTTCAGTTGGATATAATCAGGATACAATATTCACCATGCACTCAGACAAATTGAAAACTCTATTGTAACTGATCCATATAATCCCATTGACATGGTTGTGTTTGTCTTCTAAATTCAACATGCCCCATCAACTGCCTCAGAAATTCCATCAAAATGTAATCAACTGTTTTTTTTCGGCATACAGAATCACACCTGCAGTTGTGGAAATCCAATCCATTAGCTAATTAAAAAACACAGACATTGCAAAATAATGTGGTATTGTTGCTAATGCATACACTCTTTCAAAAAGCTTTTCTGACTGATGATCTTAACAGACCAGTACTAGCCATATAGACGTGATGATGACCACGGCCCCTCCTGCCCTCCTCCCCTGGGTTGTTGCCCAGCAAGAAGCAAAGGACCAAAAGGTGTGGAGCAGTCATTACACTCTGAGGTCTATACACTGTTTTGGATTGTGGTGCTGCATTTTAAAATGATAGTTCAATAGTGAGTACAGGAAATGCATAAAAAGTGTAAGTAGATCAAATGTGGTTTTATGTTGTTATATGTGCTCGCTAGTGATCAAGACATTCACCAGAACGTAAAGGAAGAATTCTTACAGAATGAAATTGAGGACACACAGCAATAATATAGGGACCCTTACTTCCTTATCCATAATAAGTTGCTCAAGTGAAAAGCGACCCCTCCCTCAGATCTCCAGTTTAAGTCAAGACATGTATTCCCTGGTGCATCACATTAAAGAGGCACTACGCCTTGTTGTTCCTTGTTGGTGCTCTCAAAGTATTTTTATTTTTTCTTCGTTAAGTACTTTCAAAATTTAATAATACTGGTTCCATACATTTCTTTCTTAAATACGGTTACTGCAATTCAATTTCAAACCATAGAAAACATGGTATGGTCAAGATAGGGAACGGAAATGCCATATTGTCCTCCCACTAAACTTTGAGAATCAATCTCGACTGTGGAACAGTCACCCACGAAAATATTGGACAAAGTTCTTGGAAATAAAAAGGATACATGAATTGCAGTAACAGTATTTGTTTGTTTACTAACCCCGCCTGAGAGGATAACAATCCCAGGATCCCACTGTATAAAGAAAATGTCTATAAATGTATGTTGTGTGTGTTAAAGGAATGGTTCGGTCAAAATTTTTTATTGCCCCTACGGGTCGGCTATGTGTTTTTAAGCCTAAGTCGCTCGATTTTAGAAATATTTCCTATGGAACTTACCCGAGTTTTCGTCCATTAAACGCACGTGAAAACAGGCACCAGGGAGCTGCCATTTTGTGATAATCCTATCATTTCCCCCATCACCCTGGCTGACCTGCTTTTGCGGTACTAAATCATATCCCCCGCCCCTGAGCCTGACATTATCAAAACATTCATATTCCCCGCCTTTCTCCGTGAGGTTACTGTGCTGCGTATGCAAATGCGCCCAGTCGTCTTCTACGCAACTTCACACAGAACCCGAAACCAACACAGATCAGCTCAAAACACAGCGCGCCACAAGACGGAATATGAAACTGTACTTTAACATCAAACAGCAACACGGTAAATTTGGTAAAGTACATTTATTTGACATTAAATGTTTATAGAATATTCAGCAATTGCCATATGAACTCCGAAAGTCATTTATTTTCTTTTATCTCTATCCGCAAATCCGTAAAATTTTATCGTGAGTCACGCGCTGTTCCTTTATGGTACACAGGGTGTTGGTTTTCGTTCAAAGAAGCACTTTTGTCACACGTTGAACCGCAAGGCTGTTCTATCAAGTAAGCACTAGGCCAGCGTAAAGGTTGATATGTTGCTTTTAGCCGCTAGTACCGCGTAAGGGCATATGGGCCCTTGGTGATCGTCCCATAAAATCATCAGGATTGTGCAGTTGTTTACATTAAGCTGCAGCTGGCGGTTAAAAAAAACGTCTGCCAGTGTCTGAAACTGGTGGCAGTGGCAAAAGGGCAGTATATACCTGTTTTGAAAACATAACATTTATAATTAGTCTCGCCAGCCGATCTTTATTAATATTATTCATTTTATTTATTACGGCCAAGCTGAAACTATTTGCTTTCAAGGATAGTGCAATGGAGTATGTTCGGCTCTAAAATCAATGCGAAAACTTACAAAATAAATCGAGGTTACTACACAATGAGAAACGACTTTTTGTCTACATGCGTGTGGAATGTGGACCTGCATGCCCATGTGCCCGCTACAAGGACGATCCCACAAACGTTTTCAAAGCTCTTCAATCATTCATTCATGAATGCATCCATTCATTAATTCTTCATTCCCGTATCAAAGCGTCTAAAGAGTAACTTACATTATATTTGCAATTTCCATTGTGTCTCTGCGTAATGCAGTCCGTAAATCCCACTGTTCTCTTGACAACGATTTTTCGTATACTGAACTAACATGAAACTCGGTCTAGTTTAAGAATTTTCTGCCTTATCGTCTCTTACGTTATTGCACACCTCAACCCCCCTTCAAATGAAGTTCTTTCTATATGGTCCCTGTCTCTCAAGGTCAAAAAATAATAGAACCTTATACTGCCAGTGCGAGTTGTGGGCCTCTTCAGGGCGCGAGCTGAAAATCAAAGCAGCTGACCTTCACTATAAATGAGCATACATTCTTTCTTTGCAACATCCCGCAGTAAAGCCATCTGTGAGAACTTGAAGTTTCGAATCCATCTATGTAGTGCGCCTCAATGTGCAAATGCAAACTGGCTTCTCTCCCATGTGCAACGGCTCGCTTGATGCGTTCTAAGGCCCCAATTTTGTCCTCGTTGTCTGCAAGCTTTGAAGCCCCAAAGAACCATAACTATTGAGACTTTTAATTTTTTGGGGAAGGTCAGGGAAAGTATAAAGTACCCGAGGAGTTGAGTTGAAAGTGAGATTTATTGTTTGTTTGTTTTATTATTTGCAATACGCAAGCCTCCCCTCGGTTAACAGTGGCCAGCATTTATAAGAGATTGCGAAAATTAGATACATCAACAAAAATATATACATACACATATAGACAAGGTCAGCAATATGAGGTAAATAGAGAGAGAATTCAAAGATGACACCCAGGTAGTTCTGCACCCAGGATGGTGAAGGTAGGGGGTTGCGTACTTTGTATGCACACTGTACAATAACATTTATTTACAAAAAGACAATCGTATTACAATTATTTAAACCGGGATTTGTACTTCACAACCAGCTCTCCTTGGGGTGGACATGGCACAGTGGCAATGTTGGGTGGCAATGGATCAGTGCTCTGCACAGAAACGTTCAAAATTCCATATCTGTGCTTCTCTAATACAGCAACAACAAGGCTTTTGACAAAGTCGAACTCCATTTCCTCATAGACTGGTTTGATCACCCATTGCTTACTTCTTTTTGAAAAGGCCTTAGTGTAGTGAGGCATCCTTACATTACCCTTAGTCCTAGATTGCTCATGTCCGGGATTCTCGTTATGGGCCAAGACGGCAAGTAGAGTCCTATGTCTCATGCCCTGTATGCTGAAATGCAAGCGCTTTGGCCTGTATTTTAGGCACATATTGTGGAACACCTCCAAACCTCCTGTGTGACAGAATTCTGTCAGTCCCCTCAAATCTCTTGATAGAGTTTTATCGAAAACAATCTTCTCAATAGCTTTGTGTGTCGGTGAAGATGGATTCAACTACTTCTTCTTCCGTGCCTCCACTGGGGATAAAGGGCCATGTTCACATTGGTGGAAATGTAGGTTTTCTGACCAGCGGTGCACGTTGGTACAGTGGTGCATCAGTGACCGCCATTTTTCAAGTAGTATTTCCACTGACCCTTCACAAGTTTTGGAGCTCCACCAAAGATGGTTGCTGATAGACTGGGACCACTCTGAAATACTTTCCAAACCTTTTTTTTTGCCTGCAGCTGAGATTTTCTTATTGATTGATTAAGCAAAATGCCATACGTCAAATGGATGTTTAATATGTGGGAACTGCTCTCTCATTGTCTTGGCAATTGAAACGTGTCTGTCCTTGGCTATGAGGTCGATGTGCATTCCCCTCGATTTTAGATATTCCACTGATTTTATAAATCCTAGTTTCTCAATGGCCACTGAGGATGTACATTGTGTTACCTGCACGACCACCGAACTCACAATTTTCTTACTATCCATGTCCTGAAAGTGGTAGGTGCAGTACTTGGCAGAAAATCCAGGGCTGTCACACTGTCCATCGCCAGCTAGCCTGAATCATTTGCCTTCGAATGTACTTGCTAGAGACAATTGTTCAATTTTCCAAGCATCACTAATGGCCGGAAACAGATAATCATGTTGGTATTTGTAGTACTGTGTTTTTTTAAATGAAATGGAGTCCCACAAACTGAAAGAAAGACTCTAACTTTCTAAAACTGGAGCCACTAAAAAGTGATGCAGCTGCACACAGTAGATTGCCTGCTGGCAGTTTCCCCAGCATCGGTTGTGCAGACCATGAGAACGTATGATGTAATCTACAGGCGGCATGTATTGTGACGTTACTGTCTTGTTTTTGACGAGTCACATTAATCAATGGCTTCCCACATACTTTCCCTCTGACGGAATGTCCACATTTCAGCATACTGATTATATCCCTCAAACAACTGTCGAATACTATGTATTTGCCCTCTTTCATTAGACTGTCATCCTGCGTAAAAGTTGTTTCGGCCTGTGACGTTGAGGACATATAACCACATTTGAAAGAAATATCGCAGCTATCAAGTTCTGATGCATCGGTGAATGCTGCTGCTGTTTCATTCTCTGTCATTTCAACATCTGCTACCTCAACATTGATGGGAGAACACAACAATGTCGACAGCTTTTTTTGGTGGCAATTTTTTGGCGGGTGTAGATTGTGTGAATTGATCTGTGACTACTTCAGAGCTATCTTCAATACATCCAGTATCATGTTGTTGCAGCGGTGCGGTCGTACAGTAGCAATGGTCCAATACACCTTTGCAGGATTCTCCGGACATATTCATTTCATGTTCTGGCCATTGGACATGAGCATCCCGAGTCTCAACATGCTGCGTCTGAATTAATAGTTCCTCCATAGTGTAAATGGTCTGGCAAGCACCATATCTCATTCGCTTCACTGTCTGCGTATGTATAGTTCGTAGACCCACGGGTAACTAGAGGACAGATTGGAAAAGGGATGTTCAGTTTAAACACAAGATAAAGTATAGTACAATTGACTGGAAAAAAACATAAAATAGTCCCCAGTACAAAAAAATGTCTAAAGTTATGAACTAACCTTATTTTTGTTTCTTTTCTTTTTTCACTCGACCTTCAACATCTGCACGCTGTTGCCCCGATACGTATCCGCATGTCTCCCCTTCCTCTTGCGCTGCAACGACTATATTTTCTGTATCCGCATAGACAGCACGGAATGAGGCTCCATCAACGCCCTGAAACATAGTATTTCCATTACTGTGTATCAAAATATTGTTAGCATAAAACGCACGTGAGGACGAACACACATGTACATCTCAATAGCCAAACACGATTTAAACATTGTGTGGAACAATCAAACGACAAGTATTCAAGCTCTGATAACCTAGTTCGATGGAGCTGTCAGTATCCATACCTCTGGCTCTACATGGACTGCCACGAATGATTGTATTGAAGAGGAGGCATCAGCAACTCCCTGAAACACAGTACTTGCGTTAGTATGGTTTTCAATATTATAAACATAACACACACTTGGGGTCGACGGCACAGGTACATATAAAGAGATAACCACAAATGTTGCATTGTCTAAAAGAATCAAGGAATATTTAAAAATGATCAGATTTAATCGACTTATTTCTCTGATTTCTTTACATCTGCATCATCTAAATGGGATCTTGTGATTGTAGTGGAAGCTCCATCATCTCCCTGAAACACAGTACTTGCGTTAATAGGGAAGAAAGTATAGCAATCTTTATTAATATTATTCATTTTATTTATTACGACCAAGCTGAAACTATTTGCTTTCAAGGATAGTGCAATGGAGTATGTTCGGCTCTAAAATCAATGCGAAAACTTACAAAATAAATCGAGGTTACTACACAATGAGAAACGACTTTTTGTCTACATGCGTGTGGAATGTGGACCTGCATGCCCATGTGCCCGCTACAAGGACGATCCCACAAACGTTTTCAAAGCTCTTCATTCATTCATTCATGAATGCATCCATTCATTAATTCTTCATTCCCGTATCAAAGCGTCTAAAGAGTAACTTACATTATATTTGCAATTTCCATTGTGTCTCTGCGTAATGCAGTCCGTAAATCCCACTGTTCTCTTGACAACGATTTTTCGTATACTGAACTAACATGAAACTCGGTCTAGTTTAAGAATTTTCTGCCTTATCGTCTCTTACGTTATTGCACACCTCAACCCCCCTTCAAATGAAGTTCTTTCTATATGGTCCCTGTCTCTCAAGGTCAAAAAATAATAGAACCTTATACTGCCAGTGCGAGTTGTGGGCCTCTTCAGGGCGCGAGCTGAAAATCAAAGCAGCTGACCTTCACTATAAATGAGCATACATTCTTTCTTTGCAACATCCCGCAGTAAAGCCATCTGTGAGAACTTGAAGTTTCGAATCCATCTATGTAGTGCGCCTCAATGTGCAAATGCAAACTGGCTTCTCTCCCATGTGCAACGGCTCGCTTGATGCGTTCTAAGGCCCCAATTTTGTCCTCGTTGTCTGCAAGCTTTGAAGCCCCAAAGAACCATAACTATTGAGACTTTTAATTTTTTGGGGAAGGTCAGGGAAAGTATAAAGTACCCGAGGAGTTGAGTTGAAAGTGAGATTTATTGTTTGTTTGTTTTATTATTTGCAATACGCAAGCCTCCCCTCGGTTAACAGTGGCCAGCATTTATAAGAGATTGCGAAAATTAGATACATCAACAAAAATATATACATACACATATAGACAAGGTCAGCAATATGAGGTAAATAGAGAGAGAATTCAAAGATGACACCCAGGTAGTTCTGCACCCAGGATGGTGAAGGTAGGGGGTTGCGTACTTTGTATGCACACTGTACAATAACATTTATTTACAAAAAGACAATCGTATTACAATTATTTAAACCGGGATTTGTACTTCACAACCAGCTCTCCTTGGGGTGGACATGGCACAGTGGCAATGTTGGGTGGCAATGGATCAGTGCTCTGCACAGAAACGTTCAAAATTCCATATCTGTGCTTCTCTAATACAGCAACAACAAGGCTTTTGACAAAGTCGAACTCCATTTCCTCATAGACTGGTTTGATCACCCATTGCTTACTTCTTTTTGAAAAGGCCTTAGTGTAGTGAGGCATCCTTACATTACCCTTAGTCCTAGATTGCTCATGTCCGGGATTCTCGTTATGGGCCAAGACGGCAAGTAGAGTCCTATGTCTCATGCCCTGTATGCTGAAATGCAAGCGCTTTGGCCTGTATTTTAGGCACATATTGTGGAACACCTCCAAACCTCCTGTGTGACAGAATTCTGTCAGTCCCCTCAAATCTCTTGATAGAGTTTTATCGAAAACAATCTTCTCAATAGCTTTGTGTGTCGGTGAAGATGGATTCAACTACTTCTTCTTCCGTGCCTCCACTGGGGATAAAGGGCCATGTTCACATTGGTGGAAATGTAGGTTTTCTGACCAGCGGTGCACGTTGGTACAGTGGTGCATCAGTGACCGCCATTTTTCAAGTAGTATTTCCACTGACCCTTCACAAGTTTTGGAGCTCCACCAAAGATGGTTGCTGATAGACTGGGACCACTCTGAAATACTTTCCAAACCTTTTTTTTTGCCTGCAGCTGAGATTTTCTTATTGATTGATTAAGCAAAATGCCATACGTCAAATGGATGTTTAATATGTGGGAACTGCTCTCTCATTGTCTTGGCAATTGAAACGTGTCTGTCCTTGGCTATGAGGTCGATGTGCATTCCCCTCGATTTTAGATATTCCACTGATTTTATAAATCCTAGTTTCTCAATGGCCACTGAGGATGTACATTGTGTTACCTGCACGACCACCGAACTCACAATTTTCTTACTATCCATGTCCTGAAAGTGGTAGGTGCAGTACTTGGCAGAAAATCCAGGGCTGTCACACTGTCCATCGCCAGCTAGCCTGAATCATTTGCCTTCGAATGTACTTGCTAGAGACAATTGTTCAATTTTCCAAGCATCACTAATGGCCGGAAACAGATAATCATGTTGGTATTTGTAGTACTGTGTTTTTTTAAATGAAATGGAGTCCCACAAACTGAAAGAAAGACTCTAACTTTCTAAAACTGGAGCCACTAAAAAGTGATGCAGCTGCACACAGTAGATTGCCTGCTGGCAGTTTCTCCAGCATCGGTTGTGCAGACCATGAGAACGTATGATGTAATCTACAGGCGGCATGTATTGTGACGTTACTGTCTTGTTTTTGACGAGTCACATTAATCAATGGCTTCCCACATACTTTCCCTCTGACGGAATGCCCACATTTCAGCATACTGATTATATCCCTCAAACAACTGTCGAATACTATGTATTTGCCCTCTTTCATTAGACTGTCATCCTGCGTAAAAGTTGTTTCGGCCTGTGACGTTGAGGACATATAACCACATTTGAAAGAAATATCGCAGCTATCAAGTTCTGATGCATCGGTGAATGCTGCTGCTGTTTCATTCTCTGTCATTTCAACATCTGCTACCTCAACATTGATGGGAGAACACAACAATGTCGACAGCTTTTTTTGGTGGCAATTTTTTGGCGGGTGTAGATTGTGTGAATTGATCTGTGACTACTTCAGAGCTATCTTCAATACATCCAGTATCATGTTGTTGCAGCGGTGCGGTCGTACAGTAGCAATGGTCCAATACACCTTTGCAGGATTCTCCGGACATATTCATTTCATGTTCTGGCCATTGGACATGAGCATCCCGAGTCTCAACATGCTGCGTCTGAATTAATAGTTCCTCCATAGTGTAAATGGTCTGGCAAGCACCATATCTCATTCGCTTCACTGTCTGCGTATGTATAGTTCGTAGACCCACGGGTAACTAGAGGACAGATTGGAAAAGGGATGTTCAGTTTAAACACAAGATAAAGTATAGTACAATTGACTGGAAAAAAACATAAAATAGTCCCCAGTACAAAAAAATGTCTAAAGTTATGAACTAACCTTATTTTTGTTTCTTTTCTTTTTTCACTCGACCTTTAACATCTGCACGCTGTTGCCCCGATACGTATCCGCATGTCTCCCCTTCCTCTTGCGCTGCAACGACTATATTTTCTGTATCCGCATAGACAGCACGGAATGAGGCTCCATCAACGCCCTGAAACATAGTATTTCCATTACTGTGTATCAAAATATTGTTAGCATAAAACGCACGTGAGGACGAACACACATGTACATCTCAATAGCCAAACACGATTTAAACATTGTGTGGAACAATCAAACGACAAGTATTCAAGCTCTGATAACCTAGTTCGATGGAGCTGTCAGTATCCATACCTCTGGCTCTACATGGACTGCCACGAATGATTGTATTGAAGAGGAGGCATCAGCAACTCCCTGAAACACAGTACTTGCGTTAGTATGGTTTTCAATATTATAAACATAACACACACTTGGGGTCGACGGCACAGGTACATATAAAGAGATAACCACAAATGTTGCATTGTCTAAAAGAATCAAGGAATATTTAAAAATGATCAGATTTAATCGACTTATTTCTCTGATTTCTTTACATCTGCATCATCTAAATGGGATCTTGTGATTGTAGTGGAAGCTCCATCATCTCCCTGAAACACAGTACTTGCGTTAATAGGGAAGAAAGTATAGCAAATGGAATCACGTTATATGATCACGCTCGATGGAGCTGTCAGTATCCATACCTCATGCTGCTGAAGAATATCTAGGGCTGTTGTCAATGTGGTGCGCACTTCCGAAAGCTGTTGCGCCGATTCGTATCCGCATGGTCCCGCTTCCACCGGAATTACTTGAATGTCAGGTTCCGCATCAAGTGCGTGGGTTGACGATTCAACAACTGCCTGAAACATAGTATTTGCATTAGTAAGGATTACAATATTGAAAACACAACACACGCTTGGGGTCGACCGCACAGGTACATATCAACGGCTAACCACGAATGAAACATGGTGTAGAACAATCAAACGACAAGTGTTCCAGTCCTGATGATCACGGTCAGTTGAGCTGTCAGTATCCATACCTCGGGCTGCTGAAGAACATCTAGGGCTGTTGTCAATGTGGTGGACGCTTCAGCTACTCCCTGAAAGACAGTACTTGCATTAGTATGGATAACACTAATTATAACTGAAAACAAACACCAGGGGACAACAACTAAGGTGTATATCAATTGGAAAGCACTAACCAAACAATTGGTAAAATAATCACACAATACATACAAACTATTACTTGACATGCATAAAACAAGTCTGTAGCGGAATAGCCAAGTATGATTACCTGATACGCGCTAGAAGTGGTTGATAACTGCGAGCACGTGACGGATGTAGAATGTTCTTGCTTCAGATTCAAGGGATAGTCAAGAAGTTGTAAAGAAATTGTAAAGGTAAATTATTGTTTGATAATGAAATGCCAATGTTTAAAATTGCCATTTAAGGAGACAGAATACTTAGTAACGCGCAATATAGCACAGTTCCCTGTGCCCATATATAGATTTCCTTTGTGGGTTATGAAATCTAAAAATAATATATTGATAAATGTCATTATTCAAAAAGCTATGCACTCATATCAATGTCGAAAGTATTACAAATTGGAAACAACACCTGAATATCAAAAACGGACACTAGACTCACCAGTGGCGGATTGTGGATGAATAGAGTTGGAATAGCGTTTGCGAGCAATTTTCGTGTCGATCGCCGTTTATTTTTCTTTGTTACCCAAGATGTGGTGTACATGTTCGAGGGAAAGTGCCGGCTGCAGATGCCGTATCGATCACCCCTCTTGTCCTCAAAGACTTGTTGGACTCTACTTTCAAGCTCATCCAGTGGATATCCGCAATGTCTGACCCAGTCTCTTATTCGATCAACAGTTTTCGCGAATACATGCATTGTAGTGCCTTCAGATTTAGCATGGGTCTTCGAAGGGCAACCGCTAATCGAACAAGCAGGCATTGTTGAAAATTCTGAAAAGTAATTATCAAGATTATTATAAAACCTTGATGAATAAAAATGTCATACAAAAGTAAATGAACCATACCATGCTCAATGCAAGGTTTGTTTTGGTCGCCGGAACTATACAAGTTCATCATGTGCGGCTTAGTATTTGCATAAGTTACAGACATTTTTTTAATTATGTGACTAAACTCTGAACATGTGACTCGTCCCTTGGATGTTCTGTCTTGCACGAAAAGGAACCATGCTTACATTATAGACTGGACCCCCAAAGGATGCAATTCGATGACAATTGACACAGATGAAAATAAATAGATCTATTGATAGCATAACAATTGAAACTCAAGTCAATAGCAATGAGACCAATGACCATAGCTCTATTGGGTACTGTCATTGCAAATAGATTGAAATGTAAAAATGACCGAAATATGACTAGGATACATGGCCTTAACTTGACCAACAAACAGTTGTATTCAGCAGGCCGAGCAGTATGTTGCAGGAGAACAGGTAGATGGCCACAGGTAGCACACTGACGAGTTTGCTCGAAGCGGTCACAGATAGCACGGTGACAAGCAGATTAGCATAGATCTCAGTGCTTCTCAGGTAGAAGGTTCAGGAGTTGACTTGCAAAGCACAAAGATGTTCTCATGAGACATATCAAGTGGTTTATAAAGTATTAGAAACAGGGGTGTGTTTGTGAATGAATGACGTGTGTATGACGTGGTATTATGTTTATTGCAGGGAGGCGGCCTGCCTCAGGGGAGGCCTGTCTGGAGATATGGGGTCTGAGGAGGCCATGTGAGCGATGGCCCCTGGGCGTGGGATACCTTTTGAAGTGTACATGCGGTTTGGCACCTTGGCCGTTTGCGCCCGTGACAGCCCCCCATGCCAGCGCTCATCCCTGGGTGCGAACCGCCTTTGATAGAGGGGGTGGGATGGATGGGCCTGGGGCGTGTAGATAAGGCACAGGAAGACTGCTGAATGGAGACACACTTATGTGGATTGCAGGGGGGTGGCCTGCCTCAGGGGAGGCCTGCCTGGAGACACGGGGTCTGAGGAGGCCATGTGAACGATGGCCCCTGGGCGTGGGATACCTTTTGAAGTGTACATGCTGTTTGGCACCTTGGCCGTTTGCGCACGTCCCTTGCCCTTATGTGATGTTAACTTTGCATGACATTCGCGTAGATGGGAACACTAAGCAGGACACGGGGCATCCATTTTTGTACCCCCTTTCCACTCCATTTTGGTGACCAGGCCTCACTGCGATAGTACAGTGCACAGAGCACATGGCCCACAGCCTCGTTCCCACTCTGACTGGAAAACTCCAGAGGTATTTGCAACAGCTAATAAATGTAACACATAACTCTCTGAGATCACGGTCCTGCATGTGAACCAGCCTGAACCAAGCACATGGCTCGTTCATCTCCACAAACGTGTCCTTGCCCACGCACCCTCGCCAGTGGAAAGTTACTGCCATTCTGACCCTGTGCCCCTGCAAGGTATTCTCTTCATGTGCCAGACAACGGACCACGCCATGATGCCCACCTAGCAGATCCCCAACTAACATTAGACCCCTACTGCAGTATATCGTTGCCTATCAATAACAAATGCCACATATCGGAGATTCTTGTGAGCACAGACCCACACTTCAAACAGTGTATTATAGTGGTCAAGACCCTTGACCTAAGGCCTGTATAATCCAATGTTAATTTATAGTATTGATATATATGTGACTTTTATAGAGACATAACTGACTGAAAGACTTTGAACAAGTGTTATTTAGTGCATGCATTATTGAAAATATATTATGTTAGCTTAGATAGTGACCACCCCGCTTCACAGCGACCTGAACTTCACCCATTCCGAGCACAGGTGTCTGACGTCCATCCTTGAATGGAGACACACTTGATTGATTTAAAAAATTGAAACAACCGTTGTTAAAATATATGTGGTGTTTTATTTTGTCGCTTATTTTCATGACACAAAAATTCAAAACTTTACACATTGTACAGTTCAGGTTTCAGCACAGCGAGAGAAAATCCCCTGTACTGACCGCTGTCACTCGGGAACGTTTCTCTTATGGCACGAACGGCACAGGCGGGTATCACTCTTCAAACACGGTGTCCAAGCCTCCCGTGAAGCCACCATGTAAAGGAACAATAGGCCACCAGCCTGTACCACCTGTGAAAAGGAATTAAACAAACTGTTTTTAAATGACCAAGATAAGTTTAATAAACAATTCTTGTAACTAATGGCATTCTGCTCGGACAAATGCTATCTAGACACTGCACACTATTGAATGACTTTCATGCGTTACAATGATATGTATATGTAATTTTGGATATAGTAGAAGACCATGAAATAGGAGTGGCATGACAAGCTGAGTATACTTACTCGTTACTCATATTACAAGGGGACGAACAGTTGCGCGAAGTTCGTGCATAAGCACCATCATTATCCTCAACACGGACCGTGTGAAGCAGGCTGCCCTGAAGTCTGGCAGCTCGGTGATGCATTGTGGTCATGGCTCGCCTTCTGAAATGTAGGCCACGCATCCCGAGTTTTCACAGCAGCAGCAGTTCTCCTCCTCGGTTGGCAGTAGCTCGCACCGATTGCATGTGCACCAGGTGGAAACACCATCCATGCGACTAGGTCCAGGCTCATCAGCTGTTGAATCGTTCTCCCAACTGCCATCCGAAGACCCATCGTTTTCGCGTGTTTCCCTTTCCAGTAGTTCCTCCTCGGTATACTCGGGCTCGTACATGTAGGGCATTATTGTATCCATTGTGTGTTACACAAACTAAAATAATTGATAGCGGTGGTACTGGTATCTGTTCACACGGGCTACAAGCAACGAAGGTAGCTGACCAGAGCACAGAAACGAGTCACAGAATACTCAAAGTAACACAGAGAGAGGAATGGAATCGAAAATCTGCTGCTGTGTGTTGTGAAACGGTCTGTTTATACTTATTGAGGAAAGAGGCGTCCTGACATTTCCATGGCGACACGTCATTAGCTGAAGCGCAGTGAATGTTGACACAAGACGTGCTTTGGCGTTGTGAAATGGGCGGTACGCGTCTGCTCATGACAGGCTCAGGGACGGGGGATATGATTTAGTGCTGCAAAAGCAGGTCAGCCAGGGCGATGGGGGAAATGATAGGATTATCACAAAATGGCAGCTCCCTGGTGCCTGTTTTCGCATGCGTTTAATGGACGAAAACTCAGGTAAGGTCCATAGGAAATTTTTCTAAAATCGAGCGACTTAGGCTTAAAAACACATTGCCGACCCGTAGGGGCAATAAAACATTTTGACCAAACCATTCCTTTAAGAAAGAAAAGTATGGAAACAGTATTATTACATTTGGAAAGTGCTTAACAAAGAAAATTTAAATACTTTGAGAGCACCACAAAGGAACAACGAGGTGACGTGCCTCTTTAATGTGATGCACCAGGAATAAACATCTTTACTTGAACTGGAGATCTGAGGGAGGGGTAGCTTTTCACTTGAGCCACTTATTATAGATATACCCACTCCTTTTATAAGTGAAAGCCCGCTGTTACCAAAAAATAGGGGCCAACCCTTTTTCTGAAGAGCCCTTACTTCCTTATCAAGTAGAAGTCACGATACGTTGCTGAGGATTGTAACAGAGCAATGGTCTATGGGCACATTGGTGACAACACACTATTCAGGGTAACATAACCTGTCATTTGAATGTATACATTGCAATGGCATGAACAAGCAACTGCAGCTTATGCTCTTCTCACTTTCACTTACTGTGGAGGCCAATGTGCAGGGATCACTCAGGCGCATCTGCAACATTTCTGAAATCATGATCTGTGCCTCAACCCATTTACAAAGAAGGAGAGCAGGCCTTGTAGCTCATGGTTCATTTGAGGCAGGCTGGATTCTGAAGGTTGTTGTCTTTTTCAATTATTCTGTTTACATTGTGTAGCTATGACCATGTTAGCATACCCTCTTATCAACCTTCCCAGACTGCCCCTTCTCTTCTACTATCACAGCCTTCCCCGGCTTCCAATCATTACTATATGACTCATTCTCCTCTCACTTCCCACTGCTAACTTTCACCCGTTGGTCTCACTAATCTCAACCATGGGTCATCCCATTTATGTGCTGTTTTTGCACAGACATGCATTGGCTTCTACCCAAATGGAAGCGTACCCACTCGCATTAAGACCTGCAACTCTAACTCTCCGCCCAATACAGCAAAATGGGAATTTTACCTCAAACTCAATGAATCTCACTCGAACCATCCTCACCGGCTACATGGCACTCTAAACTCACTCCTCACTAATCCTAAACCTGTGACTATCAACTCCACTGTAGCAGCTAACAACAATTCTAAATGATGTGCTGTAAACATTTCCAAATTAGTGATTCTCTCCTGACCTTACACACACTCTCTCTTCCTACATTCTACACTCTGACTACTCTACCATCATCCTCTGCCCATCTCCCACTTTAGTCACAATAATACGGAAGAAGTCCTATCTCTATTGATGAAGGCTAACCCTCTTGTGCCCCATCAGATCCTCTTGCTCCTTAACTAGTGAAGGCTATTATCTCTCTAGTGGCCTTTCACCTCGTTGAACTATGAACTTTTCAACCTGCCCTTTGACTTTGCTTGTAGTCCATCTATTTTAAAACAGCCTTGGTAATGCTGTACAGGCACGCTCCCTCACGTGATCCAAGGAAAAATCCAAAATATTCAGGGAGTGTACACGATGCAAGAAAGAACACAGCTTTATTAATCCAAATGGCCGGTAGAAAGACAAACAGTTGGAACTGAAAACCATATCAATCTGCCGCTTCTGGGCCAGAGTATTTTTTAAAAAATGTGTTTTATTTATTGAGCATTTATTAGACACATATACAACTGAATACCAATCACCACAAGGTACAATGGAGAGGGAATAAGGGGAGTAAATATACATTGGCAAGAGCAATAAATAACATTGTGGTCCTACTAGACCTTGTGGCATTTGGATGAGCAAGTGCAGTGAAGAGAAGTGCAGGAAATTGGGGTGCGTAGGTTTTCGAGAGGAGAGAACGGACAAGTGCTGGTGGGCCCGCGGGGGGGACGTACCGAAGGGGAGCCAGGGAGGAGGCCTCCGGCTAAGTGGTAGGGCGGAGCAACCCCTGGACAGATGTATAGCCGCCAGGCAGGGAGCCTGCTGGGGCAGTGCTTTGGTTATTTAGGGTGCTGGTGTTGAATGGGTAGAGGGCCTGTAATCCTGGGAAAGTCATAAATCCAAGTCACTATTCTCAGAAGCAGCGGTGTGATTAGCAAAGATGGGAAGAAGGGAAAGATGAGGCAAAAGCTGAGTTTTGAGGACTTTCCAGAATTTAAGGAGGTCCCGCTCAATTCTGAGAGGGGCAGGGAGGCTGCTCCAAAGAGAGGCACCAGCCAAAGAGCGAGAACTGCCCCCATTCTCTTCTTGAAGAAGCGTTTGACCAACAGAGAGTTAGAGTTGGAGGAGTGGAGGGCTCTAACAGGGGAGTATTTAGGGAGGGAAAGTTGGAGATAGCTTGGTCCCGGGCCCCAGAAAGCCTTGTGGATAATGCAGAGGGTCTTGAATGTAATCCTCACGGTCATCAGGAGCCAGTGGAGAGATTTTAGGGGTGGAGAGATACTGTCCCTTGGCTTCAGGCCAAGGATTAGTCTTGCAGCCCTATTCTGGATATTTAAGGCATATAACACATTAACATAATCTTAACATTGCAACACTTTTAGGGTAATTCTAACCGGTTGATTGGCTGCTTGTCAACAAGCCCCCGAAAAACTCTATACATTGAACACCCTAGTTGGGGCCTCATTTCTTGG
This sequence comes from Ambystoma mexicanum, assembly GCF_040938575.1. Classification (NCBI taxonomy): domain Eukaryota; kingdom Metazoa; phylum Chordata; class Amphibia; order Caudata; family Ambystomatidae; genus Ambystoma; species Ambystoma mexicanum. The sequence continues at coordinate 232,879,517 of NC_090930.1, read as the reverse complement.
AACACTGAACACATCGCCCCATCAAGACATCAGAACACTGAACATCCCACTGCTCAATAATATTGTGTAGTGCTGACCAGCATGATACGTAATATTTTAATTATTTGGCATACTTCATTACATAAGTTGATAAACTGCTTGTTGCTAATTGGACACTTACCTTGGAGACAGCGTGGGCGAGAGCATCCCACTGAGACCGACCAATGATATATCAAGGAAATGTTAGCAAGGTTGAAAACATTGTTGCATCCCCTGGAATACCCAATCCCCTGTTCCTAATTGACTCCATTGGCCGTCTCGCCCCTCTGCACCTTTACGGCCTATTTCCTCCCCAACTCCCTTCTCACAACATGATGTCACCTTTATTTGAAAAAACCTGCAAGACCCTGCCACTGGAAATCAATTTCACCTATTTGATTCATTCTATCACAGCACTTTAATTGCCCAGGCAAAATGGCCTGTGGTCATTGGGGGCGCTGTTGTGCCCCTTTCTGGTAACCTGTGGCCTGGACCCGCTGACGCACAGCACTGAGTCATTTGAAACCATTGTGCATTGTGCAGTATCTCGTGGGATTGCACCTGCTGTCTAGGGGTTAGTTTCGGTCCCATGAGAAAATGCTCCCTTCCAACAATTAATTGGACACTACATGACATCTTCCTTGACTTCTAACCTTTGCTGATCAGCATTTCTTGGTCCATTGGCAGAAATACATTTAAATTGAATGTGAGCTGTGTCCTTTAGCTGAAAGATGGCAGCTCTGCTGATTTTAACATGGGATTGTTAAAACATGGTTGATCTCTTGCTCACTGCTACATCTAACAACTATACTTAATATAGCATCATCTACAAAATAACCCTAACCCTACTTACCTACCTCTATACAATAATATCACTGTGTTGAAAGAGTGTGAAAAAGGAAACGAAAAAGATATGTGTTCTTGACAGATCCTAGAAAGAAAAGCTTTGCTACATGTGTAATTTAAAAGTGTTCTATGAAGAAATGCTGGACTGCATGTGTAATATAAGAGTGCTCTATAGAAGAGAGTAAAAAGGAAGTAGAAAGAAAACGCTGTACTGCAAGTGTTGTTTTATGCATTTGTTTTCCTGTGCAGCACCAGCTCCCTGATGTGTAGCACAACTCTGTGCATTTGAAATATGTGTGATGTTACTAGATCCGTGACCCTTGCATTACCACATCAATCCCATAGCTTGTAAATCCGCCCCCCTTTGGGGTCGCTTGATCTGCATCTTTCCACTCCCTCCTCCAAAAAAGGCAAGGAACCTGCCTGCAAACATTTGCTGTGTCTCTCCATCCCCACTACTCTAAACTGCTGGAAGGTGTTCAACTGTTCTACCCATTTTTCAGGTAAACAGATTGTGGGAACAACGGTAAAAGTAAACTAACATTTCAATCTGGAACAATAAAAGCAGTCCAACAATGGGATACTATATGCATAAAACACTACTTATTTTACAATTCGTGTGGAAAACATTGTTGAAAAGTACATACAACGGCAACACAATATAAATGCATTAATTGTAAAATAATTTGTGTTTTTTGATTTAGTATCCTATTGTTGGAATACATTTAATGTTCCAGCTTGAAATTTCAGTTTACATTTACCTTATGGTAGACATCCACAACTTTTGAGTCCTCCTACAAGCCGGTTTCTGCACCTGTCACTCCACAGAAACAGCTCTCACTCCAACTTCATCATCTCTGGTAAGCACTTCAACCTAACCATTGTTTAAAGTGTAGACCTTGCTCAAGAGCAGTGGAGCGCTGTACGGAGTGAGTTGCCAGTATTTTGTCAGGCATTTTCAACAGAAGCACAGTACTTTGAGATGAGGTAAGTGAGTCAGCATGTGTGTCCAATGTAATTAGTGCATTGTCACGTGTTTTTTAGTAAGTCATGTTTTGAGTGATTTGCAGAATTGGACAATTGTGGGTGCATTCTGAGATGACACCGGGATCGAATTCTAGATGGTGGGTACATGACAAGAGAAGGATTGTTTGCGGGTGTTAGGGAGAGTTCTCACAATGTGCTGATTTCCCTTAACTTTTGAGACCCCCAGCAACTTTGCTGGATTTCTAGGATTTGATTTTTTACCTGGGAAGATTGTGAGCCTTTTTTTCCCCCCACTCTTCCATGTATGTTGATGTGTGTTTTACTTTTGTGCTCTTTGGTTATGGAGTTTTAAAACAACTCCATAAGCATCATCTTTTTCTGTGTGTCACACAGCACCTTCAGTGCTTTTGGACTCCGCAAGGTTCAAATACCTTCTCTGGGACTGACTACTATCTCCCAGAGCATGTAAAGTTAAATTGGCTTTACTAGTCTTTTTAAATGTACTGACCCAGCACACACTATCCTCCTATAGAGTGCCGGAGGGGTTGCCTACCTTCCCCTGAGTCAAAACACTCATGTAACAGTCAAATGTTACCCTTTCCTACTTTAAATGGCTGGTGGCAGTGGTTTACGTCAACTACCGTGATTTTTCCTGACGGCTAACAACGGTAGCTGAAAATTGGGTCAGCCATGTTTTTCAATATGGTTCCCCAGACCTATCTGTAAAAACAGACTCCGGTCATCTTTTTTCACCATTTCTTTTAGGAAAGGTCCTTCTTGTGTTTGTCTCTGTGCGTCAAACCAGGTTTGGTCCTTTTGTTCGTTGGCCTTTGGCGGGCTTCAGTGCTGAAGGCCTCCTCTGGCGCCAGGGTGTCTGGGGTGGACAGGATGTGAGGGAAGTGCCCGAAACTCCCTGTGCTTAGTCTCCTAGGAGATCTGAATGCACTGTGTCATGATTGGCCGGCTGGCTGTCCGAAAAGAACAGCCACCCTGCTGTGTTAGTGACAGCCAGGCTGGAATGAATGGGGGAAAACTGTTTAAACGCAGGTCTCTGGGACTTGGCAAGCAGAGCCGACCACTGGAACGAACGAACCGAAGACGAGCTGAAGGAAGAGGGCTGCTGCAACTCATGGATGACCAGTGAAGCCCTGCTGCAGGTCCAAATTGCCTGAAACTCCAATGGACAGAGAAGCCCTTCAAGATTAACTTCTTCCCTTGAGTTTGGTGGGAACAACCAACTCTCAAGCCACCTGGACACCGTCCCCATCTGGTCGAATTTTCATCAGAGTGCTGTTGAAAACTGGATAGCCAGAGGGAAGGAAGCCAGCTTGTGGACTTTAAGGCACTCATACCTTAAACCAACGTCTTTCTAATTTCTAGCCTCATCCCTGGGCAGTGTAGGGCAGTGCAGGAACCTCCCGACGTACTCCTTCTTGTCCCCACGCCTGAAGCTCAGGAACAGCGAGACCTGCTCAAACTGCAAGGAACAACTGCCTCAGCTACAGCTCTTCTTCTTCTTAACTAACAAGGTACTGTGTAAACACAGTCCGGAAATCTTTTCAGCCATCACAAAAGTGTGTGGAACCTTCCTCAACTTCAAAGGCTTGTCCTTCCCTAAACATTAGTCAAATTTTTCACCAAGCCAAATTCTACTGTGGCAAATATTTTACTGTTACTACCAGAACTGTGCTATCCAATACAAAGACTCTGAACCATTGACTTTGGCCAGGCCTATGAGATGAAGTGCTGGTTGTAGTTTCTACAACCCTTTGCCCTGCCTATGAGTGCATTTGTGCTGTTGAGTCTTTTTACCCCTTTTTAATGTATATGAAGTGCCATTGTACTCCCCCCTTCAGGAGAGCTAAACTTGTTCATTTACTTATCGGTTGTGTATTTGTGGTTTATTAGTGTGTGATATTGAGCTGCCCTTATTAGTGTAATGTTTTCAAACTGACTGTGTAAATAAATGTATATTCTTGTACCAAGAAACCTTGAGTAATTCTTGGGTTGAATCACTGTATTAGTTGATCCTTTGTGCAACTTGTTCTACTGCTCACTTAAACTCTTGAGATAAGTCTGGCTGCCAAGCCATCACTACCACTTTACTATGTAGTACAGGCTTGTACCAAAGGTGAAATTGTGCTTACACTTGTAGTCTTAATTGCATGTTGTGTTCCCAAGGGGTACTGCATGTGATGCTGCCTAACAGCGGGTCATCTCTTTGCAGACGAGTTGTGATTCAAGCCGGGTGTTCAATTTGCTTTGCGAGGATCCTGTGCCACCAGATATGTTGAGCTTAGCCACCAGGAACATGCTGGCTTGCTACCTCCGACTGCTTTGCAGATGATACATGCAGTCTTAAACAATATCCTGGAACAACAAAAATTTACCTGGGCGAAATGAGATCAGAGCATCTGTACACATTTAAACAATACCAAGTCTTGTCAAAATAATATATATTTATTTATAAGCAATTTACACAAATATTTATTGTTCTCAACATCCACATTTAAACACCACCATTCATTCCATCATTCATTCACAATCTCACTATACATGTCAAAATTCCACACTTGTGGTACTAAGACCACCTTGAACCAATATATTAACATAAATTTCAACACCTCTTGGTGATTACAGTAAGTGTTAATACAGAAACAAATAGCATATTGCTTATTTGCTGTAACTCAACATATGTTTCGGTCGTCACAATAGGCCCCTAATTCAAGCCGGTAAATATAAGCGACCTTCTTCAGGAGACGGATGGTTCTGTTGCAAGCACTCCGAAATGTCAAAAGGTGGGGGATGTCATCAAACCTCAATCTACAAACAAACAATATACATAACATCAGAATTCTAATCTCTTATTTGTTTAGACACAGATATATCTTGTGTGTATATCTCAGTTTATGTGTATACAGATTGGCACTCACCTCCACGTGAAATAATGGAGACGCGTGTCAACGATGGACTAAATCCTGCAGTGGTGCTAGATAACTCTGCGCCTGTACTGCAACGTAAGAGGAGGACAAAGCATCTTAGTAAGCCTGCCCTATAAACAATACACCATTATATATATGTTATGGACACACTGTCTTACCTGATCAAAAATTCAGGTCTGGGGGTGTCTTGCGTCTTTCGTCAATAAATTCAAAGAGGAAAAATCCCTGTTCTCGCCTGAAATGCAACATAGAGACTCAATACTCAAGTATTTTTATCTTGACAACACTGGAGGTAATCAAAACCTCCTATCAATTCGCCTCACCTAATGCGGCCGAGTCCAGATATGTTCTTATTCTAGTACCCCAGTTTTTTCTCACTGCGCGGTGATTCCAGTTCAATGTTCCTGAAGGGATGCATGGAACGAAACGTCATGCTCATATATCTAACTAACTGAGAACATTGTCAAGGTTTTGTTAATGCTGCTATCCCACTCCCCTGCCCCTCCCTACATAATGTTTTGTGGAGGAAACAGATACAAATTCCCTTCATGAACCTTTGTTCAATCGTGCTGGAGGTAAATAACAACCCCACTATCATATTAGGCTTTTCTGACCCTAAAAATAATAATAATAATAATGGGTCGGTGTGCACAGTGACTGACAAACAGCTTATAATGCTGATGGAAAACACACAACTGCAGCCTTAGCTGGGCTGCTGCCTTAGTTGGGCTCCATGGCTGTTCAAGCACCTCTATATGCATGAAAAAGGGAAAAGCAGACACATCCCGCATCCAATAAGGCTATCCAACCGGTAGTTTGAAGGTGTTCCTCGATCGCCCTTTTTGAATATGGGAACTATAAGCGAGGTGCACCATGAATCCGGGATTTTTTGTGCGCTGAGTATATGTTGGAAGATGTTATTTAGTATCATTGCCCAAATCTGTAATGGCTGCGTAAACCCTAGGCATCCCATTTTCTGAGGCTCTTATTCAGCTTAACAACTTGTCAGACATACCTCCTTAGGTTCATGCGTAATGGGCTGACCCCCTGGATCTAAATGGGCTGTTTGGTTGCTATCAGCAGGTACTAACAAATGCAATAGTGATATCTGATATTATTATTTATTATTATTATCTCTCATCCAATATCTTGGAGCGGGCGTGAAAAATAGGGACTCGCATCTGAGCAGGTTTTAGACCCCTTTATATTGGCACTTGCAGTCTCAGCCTCCGCCTTTCCCCCACCCTATTCTCCTGGGCAGTCTTGCAGTTCCCAGTAGGCCGTATGCACAGGCTGCTGCGGAAGGGGAACTACGGTGAGCGCGGGAGCGGTGGGAGCCGGAGCCCCCGTGTACCTGGCTGCCGTGCTCGAGTACCAGACTGCTGAGATCCTGGAGCTGGCCGGCAACGCCGCCCGGGACAACAAGAAGACCTGCATCATCCCCAGACACCTGCAGCTCGCATAACCACAAAGGAAATGCATTAGAATGCCCATACATTGAAACAATGACGAAAATAACTCCAACCTCGACCACTCTCAAATTGGACAAACACTCAAACAAACCAAAGAACCAACCACTCGACATAGCATAAGACATCATGGAAAATAGCCACAAAGGAAGGCTGCAGAGACTGACCACATACCTAGACCCACACGAAAGCCCAATTGACTCTCCGACTCGCACGTACCGGACGAACATATCCAGACCGGCAGACACATCTAGATAGACGCTGGCCTGCGTCACATCTGGATGTGATCGATTGAAGGATAACATGCCCGCACCTAGAAAAACGTGAATGCTAACATGGGCCACACCTAGAGTTGTGAACAGCAGCCTGCGTGGCGCTCAGATGGAGTTGTGAATTTTAGCATGCCCATACCTGGATGGGTCTCCAGACACTAGCCTGCGCCGCATCTGGGTGGGAGTATGAGTGTTGGCATGGCCACACCTGGATGGAGTCCTGAGCGTTGGCCTGCGCCGCGTCTGGATGGGAATGTGAGGGCTGGCAAGTGCCGCACTCAGACAGAACTGTGAATGGTAGCATGGTAAAGGACAGGTAACCCACTAACCAATATAAGCTCAAACTCTGCATACTTATCTCACTCAAAAAACTCACACAACCATCTCTCGCACAACAAGCCGCACGCACTTCACAACACTGCAACAACACATAACCCGGAACAACAGCACACGCGGACTGACTCCCATCCGATACCCGCACCAAAGCTCAGCACCCGGTGTATACCGAGTTGAAGCTGCCAACAGAACACCACTCTTCTCACTATCCTACTCCCTTCTTCACCTTACTAACCCATCCCACTTTTATCGTTTAAGGATCCGCCTGAGCGCCTGGGGACCAATTCCGTTGGTGACGGTGTGCGGTACAAATACTTTTAACATTTAACATTTAACATTTAACATCATTGCCCAATGCTTTGGGTGTTGTTTCAGAATATGGTTAGTAATACCATCTGGTCATGAGGCCTGGGATGATGATGATTTAAGTATGAATTCCTCGATTATAGTCTCTGAACAATCCAATTGCCAAGGCGATTTAGTTCGAATTTTATATTGGTATGATGCAAAGCTTTTATCAGCATAGAGATCTGAAAAATGCATCACCCACTGACTTTCAGAAACTCCATTTAATTGAGACTGGAGTTTATTGAGATTTGAATTTTCATTCAATAGTTTCCAAATTTGGGAAGCGATTTTATTAGATGATGCTGCAGGAAAGGCTTTCGCCATCGTGTTGGAACATTTTTCCTTTATGGAATCTAGTCCAGTTTCTGAAGCGAGATTTGATGGTTTTACGCGCTGGGATCCTCTCACTGAGCGGAAGTTGATTAATGGTTCTCAATTCTCTTTGATATAATTTCTTTGCCTGCTGCATATGGAGATCAAAAGCATATTTATGCTTCTTCATAGTAGGAATATATAGATTTTTATACAATGTCAATGAATGTACATAGGGCTGGGGATTAGAAGAGTTTTGCTGCGCATTAAGTACCTTGTTAAAAGATGACAGTTTATTGGGATTCCACTTAAAGCGCAATTTAGAGTTGTTAATACTTAGGGATGGAGCCATCCATTGTTGTCCTTTTTGCTCAAGAGAAATACTTCTGGGCCAAGTTAACATTAGCATATGATGGTCACTCCCCGTTTGTGTTGTTATCTTAAAGCTTGTTGTCAACATAAATTCAGTTGCCGATAGGTAAATATAGTCAATAATACTCTTTGACGCTCCTCTCTGCCAGGTCAGTTGCGCTGGAGTATCACCTGGTAATAACCCATTGGCCATTCTCATGCCGGCATCTTTCATAAAGCTGATCCATTTATTGGTTTCATGAGTTTTCTTCCCGCTAATAGGTTTAATGCAATCAAGGTTTAAGTCTCCATCCAGAATGATTGTGTAATGCCATGGGCCTTTGCGATTCATTCGAATAACATGGACATATCTCTGTAAAAGAGTCCATCCGATATGGCCGCAGGGTTTCTATATAAGTTGATTAATGCTAAATCTTGAAAATCATCTGAAATTCTGACAAGTTGGGTAAAGTTATTCGGGCATGCCCACAGCTGAATTCTGAGGCCTACGCTGGTTTAACAGCCACTAAAAGGCCTGCCATAGGGCGTCCTTTTTATGCTGCAATCACTGGAATAAAAGCTATATCATGACCATGCCATATAGGAGAAACAGTCATCCAGGTCTCTTGAAGGGCTACTATTTCTGCTTCATTTAGATGACTGTTCTGTTCCCACAGTGGATGACTGTTGCCCCCAGTGTTCCAGCTTATGAGTGAGAGGGATGTCGTTTTGTTTTTAAAAGGAATCTGTTGAAGTAATGGTTATGCTTGGTCATTGTTGTATTTTTCTGGATACATTTTTTGCTCTATGGCGCAGTACATGCATCGACATTCATTAATACAAGTTTTTCTGCTTGAATGTGGCTCCAAAGTTGTTTCTTGGTCCTTATGTTCAGGATCTTGAGCTAGTAGGAATCCCATTCGGAATAACTCCATCTTTGCTCGCCACAATGTGTTCAGTACTAATCCAGATTTCATCCATAATCGTACTATGGCCAGGTTCACATTGCAGATAAATTCAACTTGGTCAATGTCTGCCGATGTGAGATTTTCAAGTTTGTGAACATCATTAAAGATTTTTAGGACACTTGTTCTTGACAAATTATACTTCTGGTAAGGGGCCTCACAACATTTCAATATCAACGTGTGGTAGTTAGCAAACCTATTCTTTTTGTTGTCCGTCTTCTGAGGTTTATTAATGACGCCTTCTGTTGTATGTTGAAAATTTTGTTTCTTTTATCGTGGCTATTTGTTGTTGATTTTTTGCAGGTATAGGTGACCTTTGTTGTGATACATAGTCATTAGCTGACACACTGATGTTTGTATGTGTGACTATTGGTCCATTATCTTTTGGTCGGGCGATGAAGTTCATCTCATTGATGCGCTGCGAAAGGTAATGTTCTATAACTGCTTTAATTGGCTCATTCTGATCATCTGTACTTTGCATAGGCTTTCTTTATTTTGGTAATGATAGCAGAGGGTTCTTTATACTTAATTGTTCCACTTGTTTGAAAGTCTCATGTTGTTTTTGATTTAGCTGGTTTTCATTTGCACCACATTCACACGTGTTTATGATTATTGTTTTTTGTTCGATTTCATTGGCAGAAGTTGAAGTTTTTGGTTCATTTGTGCATTTTGAAAAGTACTCTTCAACTGCTGCTTTAATTAAATTGACCTGATCATTTGCATTTTTGGGTTCAATTGTTTGCTGTTGAATCAAAGGCAGGGATCCAGATGTTGTACCATGCTTGGGTTTCTCTTGTCGTCCTTGTAGATTTGTTTCGTCCTTGTGATTAGATACTTCATCAACAAGCACAGTGATTAATTGGTTTAATGGTGAGTGGTTTACAGGTTGAGGCAAAGGTCTTTCCTTTTGTCGTGTAGATACTAGATTTTTGTTTATCAAATTGGCTGCATCTAACGGATCGCTTAAGTTGACAGATGGTTTTGTTAAATCAATCGTAGATATACGTGCCTGAGAGTTAGTGGCTTTGTTTGTTTTGTTCCCGGATTGATAAAGCTTCGTCATCAGATGTCTTGCTTTCCCGTTAATCCACGGTCGTTTACTAAAAACTTCATACGCCTCTTTATTTGACTTTTGACTGGCCATTGTTGGCTGATTCTCCACACTTATCCAAGATGAATTATGATCAGCTATTGTGGGAATGTCGCTTTCAATTGGAGGAATGATATGGTGAAAGGTAGGAAGAGTTTGAGCTAGCAAAGTAGTTACTGGTAAAGGAGTTGAAAATGGAGTAGCTGTATTTTCCATATTTTCATCAGACAGTTTTTGTAATTGGAGCGTTGACTTCTGATGAGGATGAGTTTCGATCCAAGTTGTTATCTGATCGATTTTTTCGTATTGCAAATTGATTTTTGATTTGAGCGCTTCAAAAAGTTTAAGCAAGCTTTTGATTGTTTCGTTTACCGCCACTAAGGTGTTTTCGAGTAATCCGTTGTTGGTATTAGTTGGCAGTTTTTCTTTGGAGGAAGTTCTGTGTTTAGGAGTTGGGAGAATATAAGAAGCCGCTAAGGAGATAGACAAATCCATCGAGCAGCGTTGATGGTAATCCATAGATGCAGACCGCGGAGAAGAAATTGCTCCTCTAGTGCTTGCATGGATGGAAATTTCTGAAAAAACCTCTTCACTTTCCTCAGTGCAAGAGATTTCTTCAATTTGGGTCAATTGAGGTTGAGATTCTTTATCTTTTTCTGTAGTCTTAAGTGCTTGCATTATCGGGTTGTCTCTCAAGATTTTGAGTTTCCTCACAGTTTGTAGAAGTAAACTTGTCAGACTGTGCTGAGGTTGGTGAAGCGGCTTGTTCCGCTATCTTTATCGGGGGGCAAAACAATCTGATAACTTTACAAGATGTCAGGGTTTTTAAATGGGGAGTAAGTGTCATTGACTTGCTTGAGGACACTCTTTTTGGTTTATCAGTTTTCTTGATTGGGTCTGAATTCAGAGGCGTTCCAGTTAAGTTAACTAAGTTAGGCATACCAGACTTTAGGGTATATGGTAACATACTCATGAATCAATTCAGACTATAAATAAAATCTACTAAATTAGCAAATTAGCAAATTAACAAATTAGTAAAATACACTGAAAGTTAATGGGCCTCATTCCGAGTACAGCGCTAACCAATGGCGCTATTAACGCCTTGGTTGACGCCGTACCCGGACCGGCAGCGCCTTGGTGGTTGGCGGAATTACCGCCCCATTCCAAGGTTGGCGGGGCGGTAATTCCCCAATCCCCATTTACCCTTCCCCATTCCCATTCTTGCCCCATAGGGCATAATGGGAGTGGGGAAGGCGTCAATTACGCCACCGTAAATTACGGTGGCGTAATTTACATCAAGGTCCCTTAGCGCCATGGTTTTTAACACCTGCTAAAAGCAGGTGTTAAAACCACCATGGCGCAAAGGGAACTCGGAGTATGGCGGTAAGGGATTACCGCCACCGCTCTCGTTAGCGGTGGCCGCTATCCCTTACCGCCATGCTCGGAAGGAGGCCCAATGACTTACATCTGCATTTACAACACAATCAGTACTGATGGATCACAAAAGAACACCTTTGTTTATTTATAATCAAGGACCCGTGGACTCAACTCCAGAGCTTCACGGCTAAGCGGAAAGCGGGACTTGAGGGGACTTGCTTGGGTGCGTGCGTGCGTACCAGATTATATAGGCACTGCCTCCAAAGCAAGCAAGCCTAAACAATAAAGAAATAAACGTTTAGTATACGTTTAGCACAGAAGTGCTAATATGAATGTCAATGTGATGTATTCACCTTGTGGGAGATGAAGTTTGGTTTAGCACAAAGTCCAAAATCCAAGCGAAAGCGCCCAAGCACCCCGAAGTACAGGAACAGCACAGCGTCTCGCGGCAAAGCGGTACTTGAAGGGACTTGATTGGATGCGCAGGTGTGGTGCGCGCGCGTACCAAATTATATAGGCACCACCTCCAAAGCAAGCAAGCAAGCCTTGTGGGAGATGAGGTTTGGATTAGCACAAAGTCCAAAATCCAAGAGAAAGCGTCCAAGTGTCCCGAAGTACAGGAACAGCACAGCGTCTCGCGGCAAAGTGTGATTTGAGGGGACTTGCTTGGGTGTTCTTTAGGTAATTACAAGGACACATTATGTCCTGCATGCTATTTACTCTCGTGTACAACTGAGTATCATCCACATATTAGTGGATGGCTGTATTGGGATCGTTGAGGAGAGTGCCCAGAGTCTCCATGTAAAGGCTAAACAGGATTGGTGAGAGTAATGTGCCTTACAGGACTTAGCAGGAGGCCTGAAGTCAGTAAGAATGCAACATGTTCAACTGGATGATCCAGTATCTGCCTGGTAGGTAGGAGGTAAACCAATTCAGGACAGTGCCAGAGAATCTCATCGAATCGGCAAGGAAGAAGATATGGATGTGGTGGTCGACGGTGTCCATTGCAGCCGAGAGGTAAAGGAGGACAAACAGGCATGAGTCACCCTTATCCATGATTTGGAGGGTATCATCCACCACCTGTATGGTGACTGTCTTGATGCTACACTTGGGGCCGAACCCTGACTGATAGTCATTTAGGAGGTAGAGTTCTTTGTTTCTGGTGAATAGTTGTGTAGCAACTACGTTTCCCAGGATTTTGCCAATAAGCAGGAGTTTCAGAATGTGCCAGTAGTTGGCCAGTTCATCTGGATCTAAGGTTGTTTTTTTCAAAATAAGTCATATGAGAGAAGTCTTGAGTGTGTTTGGGAATAACCCTTCTGTGAGGGAGGCATTAATGATGCTGTGGAGCGCGTTGAGTGGCTGGCCCATCAGTGGTTGAAAGATGGAGGCTGGCACTATATAGATTAAGAAGTAGGTTTGAGGGAGGCTTTCTATTTAGGTATTCCGGAGGAGATAGAGGAAAAGAGAATTCAGTCCATAAGGGCAGTGTGGGCATGTTGGAGTGGAGAGGGCACTAATGCTCTGAGAGGTTGATTTGATAGTCTCTCAGACTTTGTCTATTTTATTTATTAAAAATGTTTTGATTCCATCACATTTCCTGCTGCTACCTCAGAGTCAGGTGAAAATTTGGTTCAATGCTTTACTACTCCAAAGAGGGCTTTGCCCCTGTTAAATGCTAATGCAATGGTGGTGGAGTAGTAAGTAGCTTTGGCCTCTGTAATCAGAATGCTATGGTAAGCACAGAGAAATTTGAGGTTGGTGAGGTCTCCCAGGTTATGTTTCTTGTGCCACCATTTTTCTAGGGTTCTGATTGAGTGTTTTTTGGAAGCTAGCTTTGGGGTGCACCAAGGGACGGATGATTTGGTCTGAGCCCGACTGGTTTTTAGGGGGGCATCAGTGTCCACCAGTTTCATAGCAGAGTTGTTGAATAATAGCCTGAGGCAATCCCTGTGTTGGGGAAATCACCAACGTTTTGACAGGGAAGGTTATAAACGAGTGGGGTTGAGTAAGTTTCATTTAGCCTCATCTTTATGGACCATAGTCGAGTGGGTGAAAATTAATGGGATGGCAGTGTTGGGGTGGTTAGGAAAGATCCCAATGAGAAAAATGGTTTCACATTGCACGCACCATATTGGTGACTGAGGGAACAGCCAAGTTGGGGCGATGTTGCAATTTTACATCTATCTAGCGCAGTTAATGATAATGGAATATGTGTTACTTTTAGTGTTACCTTGTATGTAAGATGATACATGCAGATTATCATGCATTCAGCAAGATAAATGTCAAAACCACTGATGAGATATAAATGCAAAATAGGTATGGTGTGCCACAAAGCACCCAGAAACTGGACAATGAGGAGCTTCATAATGTGCATGCGAGAGAGGAGATTTGTCATGAAGAAAGCACTGGGAACAGGATGCAGTAGTTCTGAACCTATATGCATTGCCATTCATACATGGGGGTCTTTTTTTTTTTATAAAACATTTTATTTTCATTTAGTCATAACATAGACATGATAGGCCAAAACCAAAAGAGAGGTGCAAAAGAAAGAAAAGAGAAAGGAGAAAAGAGAAAAAAGAGGCAGCTACATCAGATGAGGCCCACATGACCCATTCAGCAGTAGTAGTATATCATTACCGTTCACAGGGGACACACCTGTAATTCACAGTGTGAATATTCAAAAGGGCATCTCTCAAGGCCACACGCCTCAAGGCCCTCCCTCCTCCCATGCCGCCCATATTTTAGAGGCTTTGTTGGGACAGCCTCTTGCATTATAGACCCGTCTTTCAAACATAGCACATGTGTCCATGTCTATCGCCCATTGCTCCATCGTCGGAGATTCGGGGACTCCCCATTTTTGTGCAATGTTCCGCTTCATCAGGGCCGTTGCCGTATGCAATAAGAGTTCTCCCCATTTATTCAGTTCATACTCCCCTGGCGCTCCCAGGATTAGGACCTTCGGGTCAGTTCTATTGAAGTGGAGAGTATCCGGGTCAGTTCCCGACAACAGGCCCCCCAGAAAGTTCGGATGCGGGGACAGGACCACAGAATGTGAAAGAAGGTCCCCTCCTCGTTCCCACATCTAAGGCAATTCGGGTTTGTTGCCCTCTTCCATCCAAACAGTGCAGTTCTAGGATAATACACTCTATGTAGTATTTTAAGTTGCACTAGTCTGAGTCTCGAGGAGATGGCAGTTTCCCTGGGGTGCATTAGTACCCGTATCCAGTCCTCAGGGTCAATGTTCCCTACATCTGTTTCCCACTTGGCCTTTAAGCTGGTCAATTCAGGAGTCGCAAAGGATGTAATGGCATTGTAAAGAATGGATGTGCATTTGGAGGGGATGTATTCAGGTAGAATGTTACGTTCTATAGGTGAGTACTCCGGTATGCTGTCGTCCAGTGCTATGTGGACTCTTAGGGCATGGGACATTTGCATATGGTGGTATCTTTCGGTGTCAGGGAGTCGAAACCTGTGCTGCAGGACCGCAAACGGGTCAAGATTCTCACCGCTAAGAACATCTCCCAATTTCTGTATCCCAGCTCTCACCCAGCACGGCCAAGGTTCGAACCTCGCCATTTCCCTCAGGTTGGCATTTCTCCATAGGGGTTGCGCCGCTGATATCTTGTTCCCCCATCCCACAAAGTTGTGCACTTGCCTCCAAGTGGTAGTGATCTGTGCCCTCATCGTTAGTGGGGAGGATCTAGGGGGGGTGTCGTACAGTAGCTGTAGTGGATCGGTGTCATGCATGGTTGCCACATCGGCCTTAATGTGGGGTAGTTCCCGGTCCCCATGCAGTAGGTCATTGACCACCACTAATTGTGAGGCCCAATAGTAGGTCTGAAGGCGGGGCACTCCGATCCCACCCTCCCAGATCGACCTCTGAAGTGTAGCCAGGGCTATGCGCGCTTGTCCACCACCCCACAAGAGCTCCCTAAGGAGAGTTTCCACCCGGCCAAATTCGGCCCCCGAGATCTGCAAAGGGGCGTTCTGAAGGACGTAAAGGAATCGCGGAAGAGCCAACATTTTAAAGAGAGCGGCTCTACCCATGAGGGTCAGGGGAAGAAGCTTCCAGTGCTGTACATCATTAGAGAATCGATCCAGGATTGGCCTGAGGTTATGCCTGCTATAGCCAGTTAGGTCCGATGTGATCCAAATCCCAAGGTATCGGAAACCAAGTTGTTCTATTTGATAAGGGCATTCCTGTGGGTCAGGCTGTTCTCCTCCCTTCACTGGGAAGAAAACAGATTTCTTCCAGTTGATCCTTAGACCGCTAAATCTCCCATATCGGACAAGAATCTGGGTCACTATGGGGCAAGCTCGGGCAGGGTCTCCCAGGTATAACAGGAGGTCGTCCGCATATAAAGATATCCGGTCCTCGTGTCCCTCTGGCCATCTGAATCCCATCCAGGATGTGCTCTGGCGAAGCCATATAGCAAATGGTTCTATCGCCAGGGCGAAGAGAAGGGGGGAGAGGGGGCACCCCTGCCGCGTGCCACGTCCCAGTCGAAAGGGGCGAGAGGTCCACCCATTCACCTTGACCTCCGCCCATATATTTGTATACAACAATTTCACCCATCCCATGAACTCCTCCCCAAAGCCCATACGTGCCATGATCTCCCAGAGGCTATACCATCGGATCGAGTCGAAAGCCTTCTCAAAGTCAACTGCCAGAAGGGCAAACGGAATGTCAATGGCGGGAGCCCTCTCTAACGCTAAATGGAGTCGACGCAGATTCATTCGGGTCGATTTGTGTGGCATGAAGCCACATTGGTCCGGGTGTATTAGGGTATCGGCCACTGATTGTAACCTATTGGCCAGGAGCTTGGCGAGGACCTTAGCCTCACCATTGATTAACGAGATCGGCCTATAGGAGGCACAGTGTTCCTGGGGCTTGCTCAGTTTGGGGATGACCACGATGGTGGCCTTGCACAGATCCTGTGGGAGAGCGCCCTGTTCCTGGGCTGACAATAACATTTTATGGAGAGATGACGCTATGCTGACCCCTCCCAGTTTCTGCCACGTCTCCACCGGAAACCCGTTCGGGCCTGGCGTCTTCCCGGTCTGCAGCTGGGCTAGTGCGTCAGCCACCTCGGTCTCTGAGAGATCGGAGTCCAGCCTCACCCTTTGTTGTATTGAGAGAGTCGGGAATGGGATGTCATTTAGAAGGGACGGGTCCAGCCGCGAGGTCGGAGCCCGCTAAAGTGTTTCATAAAATTGGGCGAAAGCCTCAGCTATCTCTGCATCCGACTGAAACCTTTCACCCCGTGAGTTGACAATCTCACTAACACATCGTTGTCCCTCATCTCTCCTCTCCAACCAGGCTAGCATTCGGCCAGCTTTGTCTCCGTGCTCATAAATTCTGGCTCTGGAGTCCCAATGGGCTTGTTTAGCATTATCTAATAGGAGGTTTCGGAGCCGCTCGGTGGCTCGTTTAAGGGAGAGCTGGGTCTGCGGGGATGGGTCAAGGGTGTGCTTATTCTCACATTGGGCCAGTTCACCCTCCGCCTCTGTTACTTCCCGGAGCCTCTCTCGCCTATTATTTGCCACCCAGGAGATTAAGACACCCCGCAAAACGGTCTTATAGGCCTCCCAAACCACCACTGGATCCTGTTCTCCGTTGTCATTAATTTCAAAATACTCGGTAGAGACTTCAGTGAGGTGATCAACAAGTTCGGGGGAACCCAGATAATAAGTATTCAGTCTCCATGTCCTAGGGGGGGAAACACCCCGCGTGCGGATCTCCACCAGCAGAGGCGAGTGGTCTGAGATGCCCCGGGGAAGGAATTCCGCCGCCGTTGCCTTATAGAGATCTGTATGTGGAACAAAGAGATAATCAATTCTGGAGAGGGAACCGTGGGCATCAGAGTGGAAGGAGTATCCCCTGACGTCCGGGTGCAGTTCCCGCCATACATCACCCAGGCCCAAGGCAGAAGCAAAGGTAGAGAGCTTTGTGGGGGTGTCCGGGTTGCGATGTCTGAGATGTGTACGATCAGTGGAATTGCACATGACATCATTAAAGTCTCCACCCAGAAACAGCTCGTCAGGTTGGTGTTTACCTATGAGGGCAGTCAATCCGTCCAGTAGCTCCTGCCCCAGTCCGGGCGGGGAGTACACCGAGACGAAGGCGACCCTTACGTTCCCAAGCGTACCAAGGATCAGCACATAGCAGCCCTGTGGGTCTTGCTCTAAGCACTGGAGGGTGAAAGGGACACGTTTATGTATGAGGATGAGAGTGCCCCTGGATCCCATTGTATATCCCGCATGGAAGGCAGCCCTGTAGTTTGTGCGTTGGAAATGCAAACATTTCGAACCCGCCAAGTGGGTTTCGGATAGCAGGGCCACATCGGGGGAGTGTCTACTGAGAATATGTTTAATCAAGCGCCTCTTGATCGCCGAGCCCATCCCATTTACGTTCCAGGTGAGCACCTTGAGAGACTTGGGATGTTCAGTCGGAGTCGACTGGGGTTGTAAAGGTGCCATCTAAGGACTCACACAAGAGATTGACCAGGTGTATTCCGAGGAGGGCATCCTCGTCAACAGTGGTGTATCGCAGTATGTGCCATGAATGCTGAGTGATGTGCTGCCTGAACCATTTGTAGCCTCGTGTTGCCGTGAACTTCAACTTCAACAAACCTCGGAGCTTGCGGAGACGCGTTGCTCCCGGGGTAACAGTGAACACATTGAAACTTTCCTTTCCCACCCCCACCCCATACTCCACCCCAACACGAAGTACCTGTCGCCCCAACATCGCTGACCCTCAACAACGTAAGGTGGCAGCCTTACAAACCCTTGTACAGATTAACACTAGAAGAAGTTAACGAATGGAGGGCGGGGGCCCCCGTTGCTTTCCCCACTTGCAACGGAAGAAGTGCCCCCGCAGACCGCACTATTAACGACCTAGACAACTTATAGCAGTGCTGTGGTACTCTCCCACACCCCCTGCAACATCAATTTGGGCGTGCTCCCGCTTGTGGGGGCCGACCCCTCCGTAAGGAGCAATCCTGTTCAATCTCCGGCCGCCGCCGGTTGGTTCGGTGAGGGTGGTGGACCCGGATCCGTAGGATGTGGATGATGTGCCGGTGGTGGTCTAGGATTTCTGTCCCTGTTGGGCCGGGGCGCCGACCAGTCCCCTTCTATGTGCTGCTCTGCCCAACGCCAGGCCTCCCTTGGGTCGTTGAAGTGGACTGTTGTACCCCTGTGATATATTTTCAGCTGGGCCGGGAAGAGCAGGCCGTACTTGACTCCCATCGCTTGCAGCTGTCGCTTCAGCTTCTCAAAGGATTGCCTCGCTTTCTGGACCTCACGGGTATAGTCCGGAAAGAAGGCTATCTTGGACCCGTTGAATGTGGTCGTGCCCTTGGTTCGTGCGAGGTGCAGCAGCGCGTCTCGGTCTCGGTAGTTCAGTAGCTTTGCTATCACCGTTCGCGGTGGAGCACCAGGCACTGGTCTGCCAGTGGGCATTCGGTGTGCCCTCTCTACAGAGAAGAATTTAGAAAAGGATTGTTGGTCGAATAGGTCCATCAGCCATTGCTCCAAAAAAAGCTCCATACAGGGGCCTTCAGCTTTCTCGGGGATACCGAGGATGCGGATATTATTGCGCCTGGATCTGCCCTCCCGTTCTTCGACTTTGGCTTCCAGAGTTTTAAGTTTGGCGGTGACTCCTTGGAGCTGTTGTTGTATTACTTGCAACCCGTCCTCCATGTTGGAGATGCGCTGCTCCGCCTCCCCAGTGCGTGCCGATAGTTTCTGCAGGTCATGTCGGAGGAGGGACACGTCGAGACTGATTCCGTCCATCTTTTGCTCCATCGATGAGCGGGAGTCCGCTATAGCTGCCATGACATCCCTTAGGGAGAGCCCAGATGCAGAGTCCTCTTCGACCGACGGCAGCAGTGGAGTGTCAGGAGGTTGCGATGGGGGAACCGTATATTGGTCGATTCTGTTTTGCGTGGCCGGTCTTCTAATCTTGTCTTTCCCCATGGTCACTGCCTCCCGGGCGCCCTCTTGCACACTGGTTCAGCCCCACCAGGACAGTTGCGCTGGGTTATGAGCGCTGCCCACACCTTCTGTGGACGCGGGCAGCCCCCCCGACCGAGGCGGGTGGGGGGAAGGGAAGGGCGTAGAGAGCCGGGTGGCGAACTCGTGTCAGTGGATGTGTTGGCCCGACCACCGTTGGGATGGAGGCCGCGTATCGGCGTATCCCCACCTTCTGTTATTAGATCCTCAGTGCTTGTAGTTCCAGGGGGGGCAGGAGAGACCCGAATGGCCCCTTCGGCTGCAGCAGAAACCCCCAGCCGTCTCTCCAGGCGTTGCCCGGCGGCGCGCCCCAGGGCCGCTTTCTCCCTCAACGTTATCAGCTAGTATCTCCCATGGGTCGGGGGGGAGCAAACAAAGCCTCGCGGAGGCGTGGGCCCCGCCGGATGGTTCAGCCCGCGCAGTGGGCCAGCAGGTTTCAAGATGTCTGTTCTCGGGGGGGAGTTGTGTCCGGTGCTCGTGCCGGCTTCTCAGGATGGAGTCGGGTTTCGGGATTCCCAGCGAATTTGGGGTCTCCCGAGCAGGCGGGATGAGTCTCGCGCAGGGATCCCCCAGCAACAGCAGCAGGCACTCACCGGCGGGGCCGCCTCGGCAGTGCACGGGACTCCCTCGCAGCGTTCAGCTGTCCGCTCCTTTCTTCGCTCGGGCGGGCGGCCCCCCTCACAGGTTCCCTCGGGGGGGCTCGCCTGCGCCTCCAGCCCGCACAGGCACTCTGGTTCTTCGTCCCCGCCGGCTACGGAGATGCAGAGATGACCCGCTCCTCACCCAGAGCGCACCCCGGCGGCCATCTTGTTTCCTCCGCGGGCCGCACCGGCGTTCCCAACACTCGCTGCTGCCTCCGCGGTTCGTGGGCGTTTCGGGCTGGAAATCGCCCCAGATGCGCTCCAGGGTATCGGGCACTGGGGGGGCTTATCTTGGGGGTCCCCCAAGCACCGCAAATGGTCGAATGTAGCAGGATGTTGGGCCGCGGTCGCGGGAGCTCCGAGAGCACACGTCTACTGCATTGCGCAGTTGGCCACGCCCCCCCTATACATGGGGGTCTTGAGGGAAATGTGTTTTGGGACAGTTGGTGGTTCATGGAGAATGTTCAAATCAGCATGCTATGTGCTTTTTCATAGTTTGGCCAGGCCCCGCAGCCAGGGTTTGTGAGGTGAACACTGTGTGACTGGGAACATTGGTTTTGCAAGGTTGGAGGCTGAGGGAAGGCAATGAGTGGTCGCAACATTATCAGACAATCAGTTACAGCCATGCTAGGTTTTTATGACTTGGCACTACTGCCGAAAGGAGATGAAAAAAACATTATGGGTTTCGATTATTTTCTCAGGTTGTATCTGAAGGCCAAGTGTGTTGAATTGGTAGTTGTTTAGCATACTGTGAAACAAGGATGCCAGCAAGTCAGGGCGGTGAGATAGTTTTCACCAGCTCAAACCAAACATGTTTATTCTTCCCCTCCTCATATTGTTTGAAGTGCCCATGTAAGCCATGTCTGGGGGGAGGAAGGTCCCTGGCCAGAAGGAACTTTTAGTGAATTATGTTTGTGTTTAAATGTGTAACTATGTGATGATGTCATGACCTACCACAGACAAATCCCGAAAAGGGTTGTGCTCTACATATGAGCTGATGATGGTTGTTAGATAAATGTGACCAATGAGAATGTGGGAATTAGAGAAGATTGGAAGAAGTTGGGGGATTCCTATCTGCACAACTCAGCTATGCCACTTGTCTCAGGGGTCAGTCTTTCATGTATGATAAAAGGAGAGGTCCACAGGTGCATATTGGTTAGGGGCCTGTGTGTTCCTTGGAGGTGTGGTACCTTAGTGAGCATATCCTGAGCCCCTCCATACCTTTGAAAGCAACAATGTGCTTGTTTTTAGCGAATAATTGCCTAATCGAAAGATGGTTGGCGCAACGCGGCACCATATCGAGGCTGTTTACCATTGCTAAGCAACAGGCCTCCTTTTTGTACCCTGCTACATGATATGATATGATATGATAAGGCATTTGTAACGCGCCTATACACAAGTGTTTCAAGGCGCGACGAGGCAGGGAGGGGAGAACAAGGGGAAGACAGACAACGATCCTACTAGGCCAGGTGTCATTCAGACCGCGCAAGTGCAGGGGTAGGGGGAAGGGAAAAAGTGCAAGGGGAAGGGGGAGGGGGGGAGTGCAGTACAAATAAGTAGAATTGAAATAAAATAATAAATAAATAGGGCCAGCTGGTGGCAAGTGCAAGGTAAGTGCAGACAAGTCCTGGGGGGCGGGGGGCTGTAGTGATACAGAGACAGTCCCGCAGTGCAGGGGTTGCCAGGGAGGCAGTGCAAGTGAAGAGTGACTGGGCCCAGGACCGAGGTTGGTGAGAGTGGCCCAGTTGCAGAATCAGTGCAGTATTGGTGAAGAATTTAGCAGGGGAGAGGGAGAGAGAAAGCAGAAGTGAAGAGGAAGGTTTTGAGGTGCTTCCGGAACCGGAGATGGTTCTCCTCAAGTTTCAAGGAGGCAGGAAGGCTGTTCCAGAGGGAGGCCCCTGCCGCGGAGAGAGATCTACCCCCAGCTTGTTGCTTCGAGAAGCGGCTGACCCTGAGGGAGTTGGAGACGGATGAGCGTAGGGCTCGGGAAGGAAGATATTTAGGAAGAGAGAGTTGAAGGTATTTAGGCCCCAGGCCCCAGAAGGCCTTGTGGACAATGCAGAGGGTTTTGAACTTAATCCCCGCAGCCACTGGGAGCCAGTGTAGAGATTTCAGTCCTGGAGAGATACGGTCCCTGGGCTTGAGGCCAAGGACAAGTCTCGCAGTTCTGTTCTGGATCGGTTGCAGAGGGCGGAGAGTGGAGGCAGGCAGATTAAGATAGAGGCTGTTACAGTAGTCCAGCTTCGAGAGAACCAGGGCTCGGGAGACAGTGAGCTTCTGGGGGAAGGAGAGGAAGGGAAGAATACCTCTGAGGAGGTGCAGCTGGTAATGTGACTTCTTAGAGACGTCAGATATATGAGGAGAGAAGGAGAGTGTGGAGTCGAAGATGACCCCAAGGTTTTTTGCCTTGCAGGAAGGAGCAGGAAGAGGGCCAAGAGAGGCCGGCCAGAGAGCTTCAGGGAAGGAGGGAGTGGGTGTGCCGATGAGTAGGATCTCAGTCTTACTAGCATTAAGGCAGAGGTCATTGGCAGCACACCATTCCTGGATAGCAGACAGACAGTCAGAGATGAGGGAGGGAGAGGAGGAGGCCAAGGGTAGCCTGAAAATGAGCTGGGTATCGTCCGCATAGCACTGAAAGTTGGGGCAGAGGGCGGCGATGCGGTGGGCAAGGAGTGCCAGATACTGGTTGAACAGCCAGGGAGAGAGATTAGATCCCTGGGGAACGCCACAGGTGGAGAAAAAGATGTCAGAGAGGAAGGACCCAAGTTGGACCTGGGAGGGTCGATTGGGAAGGAAGGAGGTCAGCCACGCCAGAGCCTGACCAGTGATACCCAGGTTATCACGGAGACGGTTGAGCAGGATGGCATGGTTGACAGTGTCAAAGGCAGAAGAGAGATCGAGCAGAATGAGAACACACGGAGCAAGCGGAAGCTGGTCCTCACACGATAAGGCCCGGCATGAAAAGGCCCTTTTCTGCGCCTGTTACGAGCACTGGTACGCAATGCTAACTTAGGCTGCCTGCTGACTAAGATATGACTCCCAAGCCCTTAACTATCATTACACCAGCCCCAGTGATGGAAGTGTACAAAAAGAAGTAGTGGAACTATGTTCCCTGCTGGCCTGCCCCCGCTCTCCACAAACCCCATCGCCACACCCCATCTCCCACAAAAGCCAAACCCCCAAAAAAACACACCTGCTCTTTATGAGAATGTTCAGTGCAGTGCACTGAAGTCCAAGCTTCAACTTCTTCCTACACTTTTATTTTAAAACTAAACCATTCCAGAGCAGTTTCTTTTTAAAATAAAAGTATAGGAACAGTGAAACTTAAAAATAAAAAGCATAGGAGCACCGCTCCCGACCGCTCTCGCCCACTACGACCTCTGAACGGCCCACTTCTAAACAATAACTATTACCAGCCCAGACGCCCAGAAAAAACTGTGGCATACTACCAATGTATAAACTTTCACAATTGATCTATTCCTCTGGCGACTATAACATTTTCAAGGCAAAAATCCCAAAGTCACCGCTGCAGCGTTGTTGGCAGTCCCCGTCAGCCACAGCTCTTTGCCTCTCAAACTATATGCACATGCTGCTCCCTACCTGATCTATCAAGCTAGATTCTTGCCCTATTTATAGCCCTTACCTCACAGTTACACATGCGTATATGAAGATTATATACTATGTGATCATATACCGATGTGAATTAACTGTGCACTGTGACGTTTTGGTTTTCTGTCTTTTTTACCTCAGCTGCATCACATGTATAGTTGCGCCACTGTGAAGTTTTGGTTTTCCGTCTTTTATACCTCAGCTGCATCACATGTATAGTTGGGCTCATCACCGTATATACATAGTACAGCATTCTTTAGACCTAGTTATATTGTGCAACCCTGAGATTATGCTACTACTTCCATAGCTCCTATATACTGCTATATACTGATTACTGTTGCCCACACCTTTAGCTCAAGCTAGCGTACCACATGCTGTAGCCTACATTGTTTGACTTAAGACCTGCTTAGCATTTAGCCACCCAAGGCCAAAGTCGAATTAGCCCATCCCACCAATGCAAATTGTTCTTTGACTTCTATGTTACAGTAATCACATGTTGAAGCCTATATTGCTTGACTTAGACTTAGACCTGCTCAGTATCTAGCCACCCAAGGCCAAAGTCGAATTAGTCCATCCCACCATGCAAATTGTTATTTGACTGCTATGTCACAGTAATTACATGTTGTAGCCTTTATTGCTTGACTCAGACCTACCTAGCATCTAATTGAACTAGCCTATCCAACTATTGCAAATTGCTTTGTGGCTGCACTGCTAGGCTAACTCAGCTTATTAACTCACCTAGACCATACTGCTTGACACTACAACCAGTCATAACTAAGTGCTATCACAACATGGTCACCATAGCCTGCAACCCCTGCACCATTGGTACCTTTGTTACTATCAACCTACTACTATACCTTAGGATCCTTCAATTAAATGCACAAGTGGCCACTAGCCCAACAACTATGCTGACAGATGCCCAAACCACAGCAGGAACTATCTGCCCTAGCCTAAGTAACCTGTGCACCTTAAGTTGCAGAAACTCCAGACTGCGCACCAGACTACCCAACATTTTTGAACCACTTACCAGATCCCTACCCTCAATAATCAAGAAAACCAACTTGCATTATGGCCAGAGCAGCACCACTGCCACCCATACCACCACCAAGCCATGCCATCATGCCATCATGTCACCTCTGACCACTACTTTGGTCCGAAATCTGATAAAAATAATCGAACAGTAACAAAAACCTTGGCCACTGCCCCCCCCCCAAAGGAACTTTAATAAACGCCAGGTCTCTGGTCGCGCATGCCACTGACGTATCAGACTTGATATTGGCTGACAAGTTGGACTTCTTAGCCATTACTGAATCGTGGCTGCACAAAACGGCAAGACCTATTCTTGTTTTGGCCATCCCTGACGGTTACACCATCCTTAGACAGGACAGACGCATTGCCATCATTGCAAGATCCAGCCTCTCCATGAGACTAGTTCCAACATAACTCACCCCCTCTTGCGAAGTCCTTACTGTCAAACTCCCACTGGTTAACTCCAAAACCCTAACTACTCACCTTATCTAAAGACCCCCTGGCCCTATTGGAACATTTGAGGAGGATACTTACAACATACTCTCTAGCAACCTTAAAATGTCTACCCAACTTCTCCTGTTAGGTGACTTTAACCTGGGCTTCAATGACCCTTTAAACAAGCACGCTACAGCCACTGCCAACATCCTGTCTGAACTTGGCCTCTCCCAAAAAATAACTGCACCCACACACAACAAAGGGAGAACCCTCGACTGGGTGGCGGACTATAATTGCACTGCCAATATCAAGTCTATCACACCTCAATACTAGACTGACCACTACCTCTTGGCATTTACCCTATCTACCACAAGACCGCCTCCTTCACCCATACTGGCTCTCCCACCTTGTTTAACAAGGAATAAAAAGAATATCACTGTCGACAAAGTGAAAACGGCCATCCTCCCTACACTCAATGCACTTGCAGAGAACCTAGACCCAGAAACTCTTGTTAACGAATATAAAAAAATCATGTTAACCTCACTAGACACCATTGCCCCACTCAAACTTGACATAGTAAGCCCACATCCTACCTTAACAAGTGGTTTACCCCACAGCTAAAGGATCTACGACAACTGCTTGGAGATTACGCCCGTCAGAAACTAACAAAGCTAAACTAACCAAAGCCTCATGCCAATGCAAAAAAGATATCTGCCTAGCTAAATGCAACTCTTATAATAAACACATCTCCAATGCTAATTCTAATATGAAAGAACGATTCACTATACTCAAGGAACTAGAAACTCGCATCCCTATCCCCGACACTTGTATCAAGGACAAATCCTGGTGCTCTGAAATACAACAGGCACTTTCCAACAAAGTATCCAATCTGCAAAACATAACAGCATTAAAAAAGGCAGCAATAAACTTGTTACCTAATGTGATCAATACTTCTACAGACCAACTCCTCAAAAAACCCACAGCTGACTCTCCGGCATGATTTAACTTTACCAAAACATCAATTTTGGAGGTAGAAAAAGTTATACTCACCCTGAAGCCATCCAACTGCCAGGGTGACCTCTGCCCAGCACAATTGATAAAGGATGCAGCAAGAGACCTTGCCCCATTTATTTCTAAACGTATCAATGCCTCCTTTGCTTCCGGTACTATCCCCTCCAATCTCAAACAATCATGTGTGCTCCCACTGCTGAAAAAGCAAACCCTTGACCCACTTATACCTACTAATTAATGTCCCATCACGATAGTCCCCTTTCTCTTAAAAATCCTTGATAAGATTGCCTACCTCCAGAACCAAAAATACTTGGAAAATCACAAATTGCTAGGACCACGACAATCTGGATTCCGCCCACTACATGGAACCGAGACTGCCCTTATCGACCTTAAACCCCAAGTTGATGAGCTAAGAGATAAAGGGAAAACTGCTTTACTCCTGTTACTTGACCTATCAGCGGCATTTGACCTTGTGGACCATAAAGTCTTATGTAGTCACCTGGACTTAGCTGCCCACTTCTCCAAAGACACTATAACCTGGATCGAGTCATTCGTAAGTAATAGAAAAATGAGGGTCTTCTCCCTCACAGCAGCGGCAGACCCTATCCCTATCACGTGTGGAGTGCCCCAGGGATCTTGTATCTCCTCCACACTGTACAATATATTCACCAAGCTCCTTTAAAGTCACTGTTAAAGGGGGCTGGGAGGTGAATTAAGTGGTGAACTCTGACTTTGGGGCCTGCATCCACTATCTTTCTCTCTCTCTCTCTCTCTCTCTCTCTCTCTCTCTCTCTCTCTCTCTCTCTCTCTCTTTCTCTCTCTCTCTCTCTCTCTCTTGAGCACTCTGGACCAAGGAGTTGCTAGCTTCTCCCTCTTTCTAGAGACAAAGGGAGAGAGAAAGAGAGAGAAGCTATCAACTCCTTGGTCCGGAGTGCACTAGAGACTCAGAGTCCACTACTTAATTCACCTCCCACCTCCTCTATCGGCGACATAGCTATCACCAAGCGCCAGCAAAGAATTGTTACCATTGCTTTTAGAATCAAAGGGGTCGGACCTTTGATCTCCCGACAAGTAAACTGTCAAAGATAATTATTTGGGTCTCAGTGGCACTTCCATTAGATATCTCATTAAAGGCTTCTACTATCTTACCGTCTCTAGTGTTCACAGAGCCCTTTTTGATGAGCTCACAGTCTGTCTCCATCTCCAACTCCCACATCGCTGCACTGCACAATGTACTCTGTTTGATGATACGTGTTGCCGTGATAACGTTCCTTCGATCTGTAGGTGCAGCTTCCACTTAGTTCTGGGGGCCTCGTTAATGGAATCCACTGTCAGTCTCTCATGCTTCATTACCCGTGGCACCTTGCACAACAAGCGTGATCGCCACCTGATTGCTCTGTTACTCGCTTAAGATCGATAATTTATATTGGAGCATGGAGCCTGAAACTATCACACTGACAGACTATGGCAAACTTCCCACCAGTCCCACCATGTACCACAGCAGACCACACTCTGCCACACAATCTGCACTGTTATCCGTGCAGGGAGTGTGAATATGTAGTTTCTCCTCCCAGTTGCTGTAGACGGGAAAACATACTCAAGCAGCTCTCAAATTTGCTCTGTCTCCGGCAGCCTCCACAGCAGACCACACTCTGCCACACACACTGAGCCGTGCTGTTTGCGGGGAGTATGAGCATGTAGTTACTCCTCCCAGTTACTGTAGGTAGGGAACCAGACTGCAGCAGATTCCAACTTTGCTCTGTCTCTGGCAGCCTCCACAGCAGACCACACTCTGCCACACAATGCATGCTATGCTTTATAAAACACAGAGGGGTATACAGACAGTGAGTTTAAACCTCCATTTTCTCCATTTTCTCCACACAGATAATGCCTTCATCATCTATGATTTCTAACAGATGGGATATTGAGGAAAGTGGAAGGATGACTCCTTCAATGGTTAAGGATTCAGAAAAGTTGATAACGGAGAGCGGAAGAGGAATAACTTTCCTGAAAGCCGGGTTAGTATTAAGAGTGGAGGAACAAGAGAGAGGGAGAGATTAAGAGTGGATGAAGGATTGAGAATGAGTGAAAGAGGGGAGAGTGTACAATCTACCACTAGGATAGAGGAAAGGCGGCCAATGGCAGTAGAGACACAGGAGCAGAAAACATTGGAAGAATTGCTGAGGCTAGTGGAAGAAGAGTTAATGCTGTTACAACAGCAGAGTACAGGCAAGCAGGAAGAGGCGAATAGACAGGCAAAGGACACAAAGGAAGGGAGGTGGAGGCATGGATATATTCTTTTTAGTTTAGGGGATTATGAGAATATGGGCACATTCATCCAATGTCCCAAACCTGCATGAAAATATAAGCTGTTTAAGTCACTGTGAGAAAAGTGTGCTGCGGTGAAGCTTGTTAGTATCTGCTGTAGGAGACCAAGCAGTCGGGGTGTGGGTAAAGGCGGTTTTCCCAGGAGTAACAACAAACTGTGACCGCCATGATGGGTCTGAATTTAACAATGTAAGGGCCCAGGTGTAGGATGCTCTGCGAAGGACCTTCCCTGACACCCCAGATTTACATTTGGTGATGCAAAGCACCATGGGGGCGAGGAAGAGGCTGCGCAGTGCATTCTCCGGGTGTAGGACCTGTGGAGATCGGAGACGGGCACGGCTTGGGACCAATCACCCTCTCTTTACTACTTTATCATCAAAAGAGGCCTCCCAAAGGAGGTACAAAAAGTCTTAGATAAAATTGCTGGGATAGAAGCCAAAGGTTGGCCTGAAATTCAGAGCATTATAGTACACCATTGTAGGAGGTTCAAAGAAAGAGAAAAAAAAATGCACAGAGGAGGTTGGCAGACGAGGCCAAGCTTGTACAAAATAAACTGGCAAAGGTTGCTGCCATAACAGTAGCCCTGCCCACTGAAAGACAGGGAGACGGGTAGAAGGGGTCAGGAAGTTCACTAACAAGGATGGCAGCAACCAGGTCCACAAACGGGCAGGAACAATGGCCTGGCGAGGAACAATACGAAGGTGCACAATGGCAGGGAAGGCTTACAAGAGGACGAGGTGGGTACAGGGGGCAGCAAGGTGGGTTCGGAGGAAAAGGGACTAGGGGTTTTGGAGGATAAGGCGCTCGGGGAGGGGACTAAGGGTCATGTTGGAATTGCAGGAGATGGGGACATTTTTCAAGGGAATGCTGCGCTCGATCCATTGGATATTATCAAGGGCCTCAACCCTCTGGGAATGAACAAAAATGTGGTCACCCTCATCCGGGCAGCCCTTATGGATTACCGATGGGTGGTCTTGGGGAATAAAAGCAGTATTATAATAACTATCAGAAAGGAGCACAACAAATTCAACAGGGACCACAAGCACCGCAACAGAGCATGTAACCACAAGTAGCATGCCAAAACGCTATGGGAAATGCCCACACAAATATTTTTGCTACTACCACTAATGGTGCACCTGCGCCATTCCGCAGAACAGCAGTGATCGGAGAGAGCATTTTTTCTGTCCCCAGAACAAATACATACCCAGATTAGGACAGCCCACAGACAGTACTTGCGTGTCCAGTCCTATCGACTACCCTACATCCAGAAGAGGAACCACTGGTGGGGGCGGAGATAGGAAACAAGGAGTTCATCTTCATGGTGGACTCAGGAGCGGAAAAACTGTGCCTTATGGAAGGCCGGTTCCTCTCTCGGGCATACATTTGGAAACACAGGGATTTTCTGTGGTAATTTTGAAGGTTTCCCACACAAAAGATTTGGATATAACTATGGGAGGAAAAACGGTGCAGGCACCCCTGTTATACCATGAAGATTTGTCCATAAATTTGCTGGGGAAGGACCTCCTCAGTAGGCTTAACATGACCATCCCCTTTACAGAACGAGGAGTAGTGTGCTCCACCCCAGGGGTATTTCCAATAAGAGCAATGTTAATGATCAGTGCCATGACAAATGAGGTAGCAGTGAGGGGCGTTCCCACGGACGTTGACATGTTCATTTATTGGATACAGGTTCTAGCTAGAGTGGTGCCTGAAATAACAAGAAAAGAATGGAGGGTGCCATCCGATTTTGTTTTTCGCCCTGTGGTAAGCCTGGAAATTGTGCCCGGCACTATTCTCTCAATTAACTTATAGGGGGTGCAAGTATCGACCCAATGTATTGTGCTAATAGGACTGGACATGCATGGATGCGAGTGGAGAACACTGTTGTGTATTGACCCAAACATAGTGCTACGAGATCTTACCGACGAAGAGCTGTTCACTGACTGTGACTCTGATGGGGAGATAATAATGGAAACTTGTGTGCCCTGTGACATAATGATTAAACATAGAGAAATAAATAACCCCCTCATGGCCAGTGTCAGTGTACCACCTTCGATTTTTGATGAGTATACGATACAAGTACTAACAGATTTATGGAAAACAGGACCCCATGTCGTAGGGCTCTTACAAGAAGTAATGCCCATAAAAATAAAACTGAAACCGGGTGCAGTACCACCCAGAGTAAAACAGTACCCACTATCTAGAGAAGCAGAGGAAGGAATAAAGGAAACAATAAATGCATTATTACAACAGGGCATTATTGTACCATCAAATTCACCATGCAACACTGTCATTTATCCTATAAAAAAGAAGAAGGGCAGGGCTTGGAGAATGATCCAGGCTCTCCGCCCACTTAATGACATCATACAGAAAGAGTTCCCCCTAGTGCCAAACCCTGCATCCATATTGTGCAGTGTCCCAAAATATGCCACATGCCTTCTTCTCAGTACCACTCGACACCAGTTGCCAATACCTAAAAGCATTCACCCTAGAGGGAAAAGACATGAGCATTGTAGACTACCCCAGGATTATGGCGAAAGTCCCACCATATTTAACAGAATTCTGCACGAAGACCTTGGTAATATCAGTGTAAAAAGCACAATAATTCAGTACGTAGATGACTTCCTAATTTGCAGCGAAATTGAAGAGCAATGTAGAGCAGACTCAATAACATTATTGAACTTACTAGTAACTAAAAGGTACAGGGTGGATATCAATTAAACAATGAAGGAGTCTCAGAGACCGCCCAAACATTGAGGCAAGAATGAGGCAAGTCCTGGAGACCCCCTACAATGAGATGGAAGCCTGACTCTGGTAGGCCAGTGGTGAAGGAAAGTGTGCCTTGGTCCGGGCATTGGCATCCCTGGAGGAGTACATGGAAATGTGATCAGTGTGTAAAGTTGTGTGGGTTTATTTATTATTTGGGATGGCTAGCCTTAGCTTTCTTTTGAACTTTCTTCTGTTTTAGTTAGTTCTTATTTTTCATATCTTGTATGCTTTTAATGTAGTCCTCAATTTTCTATTTCAATCTCAGGTGTTGCTTTTTTAATGTATCTTGTGTTAATTGTGTTGACTTGATGTTTTTTGTGTGCATGAGTAGTTTATTAAGCATGTTTATAAGGGAACATTCAATACTATGTAGGTCATTTTGGTAATGGACATGTTACTGTAGGACATGTGTCTATGCTTCAGGGCACTGTGATATGTATGTATCTTTCTTCAGATTTACTTTCTGTGTTTCCTTTTGGTAGAGCTCAATTCAGGAAGGTACAGCACACTTGCCTGGTCATAGGGGAGGCGTTGACAAGGGATTATTGCATGTGTGTGGGACCTAACAATGGGGTGGTTTAACCAAACATGCTGCAAGCAATATTCCTGAAAACATATACTGTAACAGGGGACAAGAAGGTCCAATGTCAGGTTCAGGGTGATGAGTTAGGGCGTATGTAGGTATGTGTTGTGGATACCCCATTTCTTGTGGATGATGATGTGAGGCTCATTCAGGAGAGTTATGTGTGTGTGTTGAGTCAGATATTGACAGTGAAGGTGTTGAAGGGTCTGTGGTCATGAACAGAGAATTCATTTCCTTCCTTCCCGACCCATCAGAGTTGAAGTCTTCACATGTCCTTGATCCTGCTGGATTGTAAGGCCAAAGGGATGAGTATGGTATCACAGAGATGTGTTCAGGACTTGACGGAGACAGTGTTGTAGACTGTGCATGCTGTTTTGTATCTGATCTGTGTTTAAGGTGTGTGTTAATGCTGATTGATGATGGTTGTTTAGCCGTGTTAGAATTAGCAGTCATTTTATGGCTGATGGTACAACATGTTCTTTCTGGTGCTGTCCATAAAGTCTTCAAGTGTGACAAGGATGGCATGAATGTGAGAGGAGAGGTAGGTTTAGAAGGCAGGTGTGACTTGTTTTGCTCCCATGAGGGAGTTATGTTTCATTATGGGTGCATATTGCTTTTGTTGGCTTCCCTCTGCTGAGTTCACTCTCGCCAACTTTTATGGACAGTTCATTATGGGACTTTAGACTTCACTCCTTCTCATTAGCATCCCTCCACCGGGTTCACTCTTACCAACTTTTATGGACAGTTCACTATGGGACTTTTAGACTTCACACCTTCTCGCTAGCATCCCTCCACCTTCACTTTTGCCAACTTTGATGGACAGTTCACTGTGGACTGTAGTAATATATATAGCGCTTCATAAGAATGTATAGCGCTTTACTAAATGTGATGGCATTTTTTTGTTGTTGTTGCCAGCATTAATGTGGCACACACATATAGTTATTTTTGTGTTGCCAATATAACATATGAATATGTTGCTGGTGGCATGCAAGGTACAGAATTCATAACACAGCAAAAGCTCAATGTGAAACTGCAGAGAATAAAGTGCACCATTTTTTTTTCCTTGAATACCTCATGCATAGAAGACTACATTATTTATATAAATGACTAACTCAATTAACATTTACTAAACAAAAGCTCTAAATTCCTTAACATTATAATGTAGTCTCATGCAAGATGAGGTGAAAATAAATATTCTGGAATTTGTTTTTAAATGTGCACTGGCATTTTCATTTTCCTTCTCTCTTTCTGTGTTGGGTTGCAGAAAGCAGAAAGTATGTACGGAAGGAAAAACAATTGTAACACTTGCCCTGTAAGCAAGGATCCCATTGTGTAGAAGTGAAGGGTGGTTCTGAAAACATGCTTTCAACCTGATTGGAGGAAAGTGTCTGCAGACATATCACATAGACAAGATAGGGAGGTCCTGAGTTCTGCTAATGGGAAAACATACAGAGAGAAAGCAGTTCGTGTTGACTGGGCTTTGAAGACGAAGTTCATGGTGTCACTGAGCGCTGGCTTGAGAGTTTCTCGTCATGCTTCCCAGACACCCGAGATTACAGAAGCAGTTTGTGCTGACTGGGCCTGTCTTTCTGAGATGAGTGAAGCAAGGTCGTGTGTGGGAACTTCAAACAAACACTTTTGGTAAGGAGATAAGTTAAGTGAGGTGACTGTGTGCAGGTGCATGGATGACTGAATTATAATACCGTGTAGACAGGATAGGCAATCCCCTGCATTGTTACTTCGTCATGTTCAGAGTGTGAAAAATTAACTCATGTTTTAAAAGGCTTGCTTGCTCCATTTCTTTTTTCTTCTGTATTATAGATGATGGTGCAATGTTTATGGTAAGAATTGATAATTGTGAATTGTATTTCTATATAATATAATGAGAATATAAAAACAATTGGCTTAATGTTATTTTTGCAACTGTGAATTTATAGGAATACACAGGGGAGATGCATGCTCTTTAGTAGCGCATTTGTCAATTTGCCCATGCGGATAGAATAATAATCCAAAATTAGCTGATCATATTCAGTGATAAAGCAGGTTTGTGTGCGTGTGCGCCTTCCCTGCATGTTGTTTGGAAGGAATCTGATATAATATGTAGATTGCTGGGTGCAGATAAACCAGTAATGCCCAAGGGTGCATAGATCGCTGGATGTAGATAAGCCAGTGATACCAACCACAGCCTATAGGTGGCACTCTATATAAAATTGTTGGGTTTCCATCACTTGCATAGGTCCAGCGCCTTCTATAAATCACTGTGAGGTACTCTAATAGAAAGAAAGGTTTTGTTTATGATGGGGTTATAATATAGGGAGGAAAATATGCTCACCACTAAATACCGCAAACAATATATCACCACTAAATACCGCAAGTAATATATCACTCGATTCCCCAATATAATATAACAAGGTATGGTCACTAGAATGATATGAGGCCAAACCCAATTTAAATGCAAGTATAATTTATCACCAAACTACGGCTCATATTTTGATGGTAAGACAATACCGCCAAACTCCAAATTTACACAAAATATCCTACAGGACTACCCTCTGCAGGGTTCACTCTCATCAACACACTGTTCTGTGAGAGTTTGCCCCTTTCCATCGGCATCCCTCTTCAGGTTTTACTCTTGCCAATGTTTGTCAACATACTGTTCATTTGCTAGTTTCACCAAGCGGAATTCAGCTCTCTTATCGTCGCAATCATCTGTCGATCAAAGACTTTCAACCGTACACAGGATTTAACAAGACCACTGTGACCTCTTCTTGCCTCTTCCAAAGGACTTCTGGTTACGGTAGTATTTCTACCATTGTGGTAATTACCCAGAGTTAGCTCCTGAGCACCCGTGTGGTGCCAGACTGTTAGGCAAACATTGATGTAGTAACCCTGTTGGAGACAACACAACCTTTGCCCTCTTGGTGTTAGGTAACCCACCCTTTGGTATAGGCCTGTAGTACACAAGTTTGTAATGTGACTGAGCAACATCTCAAGAGGGGTACATGTGAGCTGTAGAGCTGTAGCAATGAAATCCACCAATACAAGTAGCCAAGTAACACTTATACTCAAGGTTTTTGTTATAAATATGTTTTTAAGTATTTATTTATTTAACAATAGTTTTTAAATAAGCCTTCTATAAAAAGGGCAATGTGTATAACAATAACAACAACACTAATAATACTAATACTAATACTACTACTACTAATAATAATAATAATAATAATAATAATAATAATAATAATAATAATAATAAGAATAAGAATAATAATCAAATATGCTTTAAAATATGTTTTCAGAATTAATACAAATCTAATAGATACTCTTTTGAGAGGATTCTTACACACTTCCTACACCCTGAGGTGAATTCACTAACTAGGACAGTAATGGCATTTATATATCACTAGTACACTTTGTAGATTGTGAGGTTTGTAGAAAGGAAAAGTTAAGGGAAGGAAAAGGGTTAAACAGGTTCTCAGAGCATGGGAGCACGTTAAGTCTTCCAATGAAGTCTAGATAAAAACCTTTCCCAGCAATAATAGTTAAAAAACAAGTTATCACCTATGAGGAACAGTACGTATGAAAGTCAAATAGACTAGAAGAGTCTGCAGGGAGCCAGGAC
Organism: Ambystoma mexicanum; assembly: GCF_040938575.1. Taxonomy (NCBI): domain Eukaryota; kingdom Metazoa; phylum Chordata; class Amphibia; order Caudata; family Ambystomatidae; genus Ambystoma; species Ambystoma mexicanum. Next base: position 232,844,164 of record NC_090930.1, on the reverse strand, counting down.
AGCCAAAGTTAATTGGAGCAAAGTCTCTGGATCTGAGGCACTTCTGTTAGACAGTTTGTTGAAGAAAAATCACTGTAGTTACACTTGTGAAGGGTATAGCTAAAATCAACTCTAGCAAAGTAGCTACTGCAAGTCTCCACTGAGAAGAGCAAAGCTGAAGACACTTAGGTAAATAGCCCAAGCTTGAACGGTACCTTTGGTTAGAAGAAGAGTGTTCAAGCTGGCTTCTGTCTGGTTGCAGTGATGCAGATCCTGGGTTCCTGGGCCTCAGTCATGGGGACAAGAGGGAGGACGTCTAGGGACTCCTGCAGCAGCAATTCAGAGGTTGGCAGCAGCTACAGGCTCTAATCGTATTAGCGGCACTTCATGGTTTCTGGGCTCTGTAAACAGCACCACCGTGGATCTTGGACACCAGTTGCGATTGCTTTACTCTTGAGTCCTGCACTCTGGTGAAGGTACACAAGTTCTGGTCGTCCGGCTTCTGGAAGGTCCTGGGGAGACTACTGGAGTTTTTGGCCGGATCACAGACGATGGACTCTACTATGGTTTTCTTGACCCCTGGCATTCGGTTCCTGCAGCAGCAAAGAAGTACAGCCAGTCGGGGAAGATGGTCCAGTGGAGTTCGTCTCAGGGTTAGTTGATCCTACTAACTCAAGGGAAGAAGTTGTCCGGAGCTTCTCTTGTTGATTAGAAAAAAGAGTTTCAGCAGAGTAGCAGGGCTTCACCGGGCAGTGCAGCAGTGCAGGATGATGTAGCAAGCTTTGTTCATGTTTTCTTTGTCGGATTGTTCTTCCCGGTGGTCAACTATGTTTTCAGTCCCAAAACCCTCACCTTTTAAGCAGGTTTATCCTATTCATGCACAGCCTAGCTGTCACTCAAACCGCAGGGTGGCTGTTCTGAAAGGACAGCTAGCCAGCCAATCAGGACTGTGTGCGTTCAGGCATTCCTAAAGACAAATGACAGGGGAGTTTCGGGAACCCTCACTTCATGCCCTTCCAGACACATTGGAACCAGAGGTGGGTTTCAGCATTGATGCCTGCCAAAGGCAAAATGATCAAAAGTTTCAAACCTGGCTTGGTGTGCGAAGAAAAACCTAAGAAATACTTCACAAACAGAAAATGGCAAAAAAAGAAGACCGGAGTCATTTTGACAAAATAGTCACTCATGGGTGCTATACTGCAGCTGAGGGTTCCGCCTGCGGTAGAAAAGCACAATAGTAGGAAAACTAAACCTCTGCCAGCAGCCATTTAAAGTAGTGAGGGTAACATAAAAAATGTTACATGAGTAGGTGGGATAAAGGGCTACCCAGTAACCCCCCAGTAACCACAGGGTTTCCTAATTTCTCATCAAGTTTTGCTTTATGCTTTTCAAAGTTCAAATTAGCTGCTTGCTACTTTTTGTTCAAACACAGTTCAGTTTCTTATCAGCTCTCCCCTCGACTCACCGGCTGTGATGAACCACTTGGTTTTCTTCTCCTTCAAGTCAAGGCTTGTACCACTGAGACAAGTTTCCCTACCGGGTTTGGCAATTAGCAGAGGAGGGTCTAAAGTACCATTGACATCTGCTGCAACACACGCTGGCCTTTGTTTGCGGTCTTATGATTCCGTAAGGAGAGGTTTCACGGGGATGGCTAAGTAAGGGCAAGGTCACTTCTCTCCCTGTCACCCTCTCAGTATTTGCTGTCCTTCGCCTCCTCTTGAACTGCCATGCTGAGTTAGCTCCCATGTTCTGCAGTCTGCCTTGCTCGTCTTGTGCTCTTGTGCTCCAACTTTTATCCCTCTGTGGAAGGGAAAAGGCCGTCAGGTGTGTGTGATTTGGGTCAATTGTCTGACTTTTCCTGGCCCTTAGGTTAGGTCATGTCAGCTAAACAGGTTCAGACTTAGTCCGTTGTCTTCTGTGGAATATAAAAGTGTTCAGGTTGAAACAAGGGGGTGGTTAGAGTATTTGAATATCCTATTCGGTAAGATGGGGAAAATGTATTGAAAGACTAGGGTTGATTATTTAACTTGGAAGGATGAGATGGATAAGGTTTGTGAAACATACGGGACTGACTGGGATTATTATCGGAAAAGGAACAAGGGGAATTGAAGGATTGGTAGAGTTTGGTCAATGCCGTATGAGAGTTTGGGAAAGAATAATCATAGGGATGTGAAAAATAACAGTTGGGAATATTCACGCAGAAAACCGGAAAGCAATGATTCTGAGAGTTATGGTTTTTGAGGGTAACAGGGTTTGGGCTCCTAGCTGATTTACCAGAGGTGTAGGGGTGGTTGCATTTTATTAAGGGAGTTTATTTGGGTGGAAGGGAGGTAGATTTGGAATACCCAAAGAAAATAATCTCAGGGACGTCACCTTTCTCTCCTTTTTCCGCAATGTAGTACTGCGTCTCACCTGAAATTTCCACCAAGGATAACCCCGGTTTCACCTACCCAGGTGATCCTCCTTCGCTCGTTCACCCCAGGGTTGGGATCTGAGAGCACCAGCCCTCCCATGGCCACCTGAATAAGGGACCCCTGAGGTTTACTCGCAAGAATAGCCCCAGGTTTCTCACAATAGTCATATATTAGATCATCTGGACTTACTTTTTTCTACTGGCCTTCAAATGATGAAACCAAGACAGAAATGTTACCAAACATTAATTGCAGTTATATACAGTTGTATACCAGTGTTTCTCTTCCTCAACAGTCACTGGCTTGAATTAAAAGATGTGGATACACAAATATGCAACTACCCTTGCACTTTCCACTCTCCACTTTCAATTCAGTGTGCCTCATAGTCAATCATGGGTACCTATCAGGTGAGCACAGACAGACAAAATAGCTGTTTAAAGTGTTGTTTATAGTATTTTGTGTCTTTCATCATTACAGATTGTGGAGTTTTATAGCTCTTGGGGAAAAACTGATATGGACAGGTTGTACGTTAGCACTGTCTCTGTGGTTGCATCGATAGTCCCAGTCTTAATGACAGACAGAGTGCTTCATGAATCCTATATCAGTATTTAGAATTCATATTTTAAAATGGAGCATCTTCAATTTCTTTAGCTCACTTGTTCTTCTTTTTGAGGTACTCTAGAATCCTCAATTCTTGTTCTGGACAGAAGGTGAAGATTCCCTTAGAAAAAGGGATACCCTACATGGTATCAACTACTTCATACATTTCAGACTACCACTCTTTTTAGAGATACTATTTCCACTGTTTGGAGGAAATGATTTACACAGTAAAACAATTGACAGGAACTGATGACTGCACAGCATATGGATCCATTAAACCCACACTGAAACATGTTGTTATCTACATCAGAGTTCAGCATAGTCATCCACCATGTATACAAGCAACACACAGCTTTCTATATTTCGTACATCCTTCTTGCAAAAAGGTCACTCATTCAGACAATTTGACACATAGATTGATTTTGCATCAAAAACACCCAATGTAGATACACCAAAGCTACATGACAAATACCCTGGGTTTTCACATAGTATTCAGAACTACTAAAATTGAATAGAATTGTTAATAATTTACAATGAATATTCAAAAGGGGTGATGAGCTGACAGACATTTTCAAGGAAGCCTTCTTAAACTGCACATATGCAACTGGGAAATCTAGAATGGTCTTGACAAGAAGTACATTTCTACCTGACCAAGAGTAAATAACAAAGAAAACTGAATTTTTTTCTTTCTTTCTTTCTTTCTTTCTTTCTTTCTTTCTTTCTTTCTTTCTTTCTTTCTTTCTTTCTTTCTTTCTTTCTTTCTTTCTTTCCTTCTTTCTTTCTTTCTATCTTTCTTTCTTTCTTTCTTTCTTTCTTTCTTTCTTTCTTTCTTTCTTTCTTTCTTTCTTTCTCTCTCTCTTTCTTTCTTTCTTTCTTTCTTTCTTTCTTTCTTTCTTTCTTTCTTTCTTTCTTTCTCTCTTTCCAGAGGTTGGGTGCTGAAACGTTCCTACTCTAGAAAAAGTGGGGACCACCAGGAGATGTGCAGAACCTGATTTTAGGATTTGGTTGGGGCGGTAGACTGTACGTTTGTTTTGAAGCAATTCAGGACCTTTCTTGTGTAGGGCACAATGGGTGCTGCACATGGCTTTAAAAGAGGTCTGGTAGGCAGCCATTGGAGCACCCTGAGAGCCGGGGAGAGAGCAAGGAGGAGCCTCGCTTCTGAGTTTCGGATCCATTAGATATTTCTGAGTTGCAATGCAGGTGTACCTAGATAGAGGGAATTGGCATAGTCTAGCTGGGATAGGATGATGGCCATGATTTCAGAGATTTTATGAGGGCAGGAGAGATCAGGAGAAATCTGCTTGAGCATGCAGAGCTGGAAGTGACATGATCTGGAGATTGCATTAATGTGGCAGCATAGGGTTGGGTCTAAACTGAGGGTGCAACCCAGGTTTTTGAATTAGGATGATGCAGAAGGTGGGGGTTTTAAGGAGGGTGACCAAGGGGTGGGTTAATGTAGGAGAGCATGTTTGACACAGATTAGGATTTTAGTTTGGCCAGGATTGAGGAGGAGGTTTGTGTTTGTCATCCAGCAGTCTATGGGCCTCATTATAAGGGTGGCGCTCCCGGAATGAAGGGGGCCGGTACGGGAGCGGCCCCCTTCATTCCGGGATCGCCGATTATGAGCTTCCCATCGCGGGACCCGGATCGCATGCCTGGCAAAACCAGGCGTGCGATCCGGGTCCCGCGAGGGGAAGAAGTAATTTGCCCGTTATTACCTCCCACCCCATTCCCATTGAGCCCTATGGGGATGGGTTCCTACAAGGAGGAATTACCGGGTCCTCCTATGTCGGAGTAACCCGGTAAGTTCCCATTGCAGGAACCCGGTAATCGCACCCGGAACGGAGGCAGTTGGCTCCCTGAGGTTGGCCACATTTAAGGCACAGGCTCCAATTATGAGCGGTCGGAGGCTGGCACAAAGCAAGGCAGCATGAAGCAGCTGTATTTATCGATGGTGGTTGACCATTTTTAAATGGCTAGTTACAGTGGTATAACGTAGCCCAGCAGGGCTTACCTTCCTCATGGATCCCCTCGGATGCGAGCAGGAAGACTTCCAGCATGGATTCAGGTCCTTCGGTGGCAAATTGTTGAGAGCGCTGGGCCATACAGGGAGTTTTATAAATTATTGAACAAACATCAAAACATGTGCTTATAATTCATCAACTAACTAAACTTGCAATTCTTTGGAATCCGATTGTTGTTATTTAGTTGCCTCACACATTTTCTCTCGATGACACAAAATTAAACCTTTTTGCTGACTACCTACACTATTCAAGCTGTGAGGCAACATCCTGGCTCTGCCAGTCGTTAATCCTGAAAAGGATCTCTAACCAGGTAAGGCTTGTGTATACCTTCAGGTAGAAATCACACAAAGTCCATGCTATGAACCCAAAAACAAGCTCCAGAAACTTTAGTGTAGCTGAATCAGTAAATAGGGGAGTCAGAGTTTATCCAATTCAAGTTTCTCAGGTGAATTATATGATCAAAGTTACAAAGGTGCGTGGGAGCCCCTCTACTGAGAACGGACAAGGGTCAACTACCATGTTCTATGGAATTACTTCCATTCAGGAGGGTCTACAACCAGATTTTAGCTCACTGCACCCCTCTCAGAGGAGAAATATCCATTTGCATATCAGCATTCGAGCCACCCACAAGGGAAGTCCAGCACCAAAATGCTAGGCACATCTCCTCTGAAAAAGAGTACCATCGGCATCCCCCACATCTTTTGCCTAGTCAGGCCTCATCAAAGAGGCACAGATGAGACTCTCTAAGACACAGTGAGCAAGGTGCCCATGTCTTGATTACCAAGGGTACTTAGGGTAAAACCTGAAGTTTTACAAAACTACAAAGAAGTGTGGGAGCCCCTCTACTGAGAATGAACATGGGTCAAATACCCTGGTCCATGGAATTTCTTCCACTCTGCAGGGCGTGCAACCATGTTTTAGAATTATATGATCATTCTCTTTAATTTGTCTTTTATCTGTTTGCTGATAGAACAAACCAAGCACAAGAGCGGTGCACTGATTTTCAATGGAAGGGTGCTCGCATTTAGCTTGGCATGATAAACAGTGGCACAGCACTGTTTGTGGAGGGAAGGAATTTTTTGTCTGGCCGCTATTGTTGTAACAGCCACATTGTTTGCATTTTGCAGAACTGGAGAATGATGGGGGTACTTTGAGCCTCCGCCACGATTGAGTTCCATATGGTCTGGGCACGGCAGGAAAAGTACAGCTTATAAGTATTCTCTTTACAGGCTGGAGTAGACAACTACCTTTTGATCGTTTTGATACATGCGGTGCAAGAGCTTCCAGAGATGTGGAGATTGACTGGCAAGTATGATAGAATTTGAGACTGCTTTGTAGGTAATACATGCCATTTTGAATATGCTCCTGGCAGAGAAGGGCAGTGAATGTAGTGCAGTTTACATATGGTAAAATCTCTGGATTTCTGTAAAGAGGTGGCTGCCTTGAAGAAGCAGTAACCAAGGAATTTTCACCATCAGTGTGTGAGATCATGAGAGCCTGTGCTTCCGTGTGACAGTCATGCAGAGGGTGAAGGGATTGATTTTGATGAGTGTGGACATCTGTAGTTTGAGAAACCTGAAGGTGTTTCTCTGACTAGTCCCTAGGGATCTGTCATCCTGGTGGCCAGGACACGGCCATCGCTATTGGATCCAGTTCCTGGGGGTGGAAGAGTGCGGGAGGATCACCTGGATGTGGGGTCCTCAGGGAGTGGAGGTGGGGCATCAATGGATGAGACGCGGTATCCCCCTTGTTATAACACCTTTTCTCCATCCTACCATGTAGGATACTTAGATACTCTACCCCCCTTTTCCGACACAAACACTTTCTTACCCAAAGAAGGACAACGGACCAACACTAGAGCTGTTTACCCGACATGTCCCAACACAAGAGCAAGGCAAAGTCAGGTAATTGACCAGGGCCACACACACCTGACGGCCCTTTCCTTTCCACTCAGGGATAAAAGGTAGAGCACAAGAGCACACTACGAGCAAAGCAAACCGCACAACCAGACAGCTATTCTAGGGCGGCAGTTCAAGAGGAGGAGAAAAGGGGCTAGAACCAAAGGGTCGAGAAGGAGAGAAACGACCTTACCCTTTTTGACCCAGACCCACAAAGCCTCCATGAAAGGAATCATAAGACCACAAACAATAGCCAGCATGTGTTGCAGAAGATGTCAACTGTACACAGAGCCCGCCTACACTGATAATCTGTACCGAGAGAGATGCTTGCTACAGTGGTACCATCCTTGACTCCAGAGACAAGAAAACCCAAGTAGTTCGTCAAAGCTGGTGAGTCAAAGAGAGGACCGATAAGGAACCAAACTGTGTTGATTGAGAGCTGTGAATGGCAAATTAAGACGAAAAACCAGCTGCAGAGGGGTCCGGAACCAGGTGGGTGCTCACTCAATAGACTTTGGATGATTCCCCTATTGGTGAAACTACCGATACCAGAAGGCCCTAGGAGAGCCGCAAGAGTGTACGTTGGAGAAGGTAAAAGTGGTCATACAGGGGTCTTGCACAACCCCCTGTACAGTCGAAAGTCTTTGACCGGCACGTAATTGGAAAGCTAAGGGAGAATAATCCTGCTTAGTGAGAAAGGAGAAGGAACTAGGAACTGTGTGTTTGGCAAGAGTGAACCCAACGGAGGGATGCTGACAGATCGGGGAAAAACATGATTCCCCACGGAACATTGTGTTGACAAGAGTGAACCTGATAGAAGGATGTCCACAGTGGATTGTTTAAAAATACATTAAGATTTGTGAATGCAAAAGGAGAAATCTTGGAATAAAAGGTGTTGTGAACCCTACAGAGGGAGGCTGCCAATCGAGATGGATCTGAGCCGGGAAGAGGGGGATCCAAGGGTGAAAATCCATCACCCACCATACATTCAGAAATAAAATATTTGTTTTATTATTTTACACACATCAGTTCCTCAGAGACAAGAGACTTTTTTGTAGAAAAAGAGACTTAACCACTGAAGATACTGATACCCGGGAACGGAACTGTAGTCTCGGGCTGGGAAAGCTCTAGAGCGTGCTACGCTCAGGAGTCCTGCCTTGTCCCCTGCTCAAAACATGAGAAAGGGAGACCCTTGGCTGTAATATCCTGATGTATCTTTGTGAACATATCTTTTTAACACTATCCCACACTATTTTTGTATCTAGTTGTAAGGCTTGGCAATCGTTTTTTGTAGTAAAGTCCCTTTTATTTGACAAGATGCCACTAACAGTGCATTATTATCATTTGATTGTAGTAGCTAGCTCCATCTTAGATTTAGGTTCAGATTAGGTGTTTTCTAGCCTACTTATACAGTTTAATACATATCCTTGATCTGTGATCACTTGTGTCGTCTTTCCTGTTGCCGCCATGAGTTCCTTACAGTAGTCACACAGTTTGAACTTTTTTTTTAACAATGTGCTTTTGCAAGAGAAAGCTACAGTCATCAATGATGTCCGAAAATGTGGTTGAGTTTGACAACTGTGAAGTGAATCCTTTAATGCACATGTCGTCCAGCCATTGTTCATGAAATAGTGTCTCACAAGGCAGTAACTTTAATTATTAATTTTAGATGGGCATGAGCAAGGGTCACAGATCAGTCCAAACAGTTCTGCGAATATAACATATTTCATTGTTTAATTACAAAAAATCATAATCCACGAACATACATATTATGAACCAAGACAATATAAAATGTTCAAACATATTTTTTGCACAATATTAGAAAAAATATTGTGCAAAAAATTGCATTGAAAGTGCAATTAAATATAAAGTGCAACACAACTTTCTTTATCATGCAACACTAAATAATTTTTCCATATCTTTACGGAATAGATCGACCATCAGGGAACCATTATCTTCCCTGACTTGTATATCTAAGAATGGTATGTGACTCAAACGATAGTGAAAATCCATACATCCGTGATAGGAGGGTAGCCTATTTCAAAATGGCGCTAATTTAAGTAGTTTTCTTCGACCATGTATAAAAGAAAACTGTTGGTTAAGTCCCTCTTCACTTTTTCAATTCTAAAGCTTGATTCAGAAGGTAAATGAAATAGTGATGTCATTGAAACCCTTGGGAGTGTCCATGCCATGGAGAATTGATTTTACAATAAAAGGTATGAACACCAGTGTAACCCCAGTGCGCTAGCCAAATCATTAACTTTTCAAATATTGACACTTCACAACGTAAATATGCAGAGAGAACATTCAAGCTTTCTTTCATTAAGTATAAATGAAAGTTTTTATTGAAGTCTTTCTTTACTTTCTAGACTCTATAATCTTAAACTAGGGGTAAACGAAAGACCAGCGTCCTTTAAACACATAGGAGAGGCTATGGGGCAGCTTAATGGATGTGATAAGAAAAGGTAAGAACACCAGCATTATTTACTGTGAGCAAGCATATTCCTTATTGAGACATTGACATATTTGAACGTGGATATGTCCTGAGGCCGTAATTTGATGGCGTAGAATAATTAAACACAACTAACAAAAGCCTAACATTTACGAATGAAAAAATACTGAATGTACACAACTTTGAACATTAGGAAGAATGGATTTGGGCATTTAATTGGCCATAGGATGTAATGTATGGGAGAATGAATATGGCAAATACCTAAGAGGATGGTTTAGAGAGTAGTTGATTAGAGACTGTGAAATGTACAATTAATATGACATGAATTGCACACGATGTGTATCTTTCTTCTGATTGCACACGATGTGTATTGAAAAAGTGGCTGGATCTGTGAACAGACCACTACATGAACGTGCTTTGGCGTCTTCATATGTTACAAGAGAATAGGTGCTAGAGGTAGGTAGGTTGTTTCTCTGACACTAAATTATATTGTATGGCATCACCACTACCAAGTTATGGAGGGTGACATTGTATTCCCTCATTCTTGGTTATGAAATTGCAGGATTAATTTAATTAGCTGCACCAATTCCAATTGAGGGTGGAGACTATTCCTATCGGGCAAAGGAAGAGGAGCTTACGGTAATTGTTTTTCTCTGGATATATATACATACATAGGAGCTACTGACAGGGGCGGATGGATGTTGGATAGACAGTTTTGCAAAATAGAAAGATTTTCATTGATTTATATATATGTTTTTTAGATAAAGATAAAGACTCTGCGTGAAGGTGTTTTGAAGATTTTAAACACAACATGTTTATAACAGTCTGATCATGAGGAAGACAGGTGTCAGTGCTATTGTAGTTCTAGATGCCGCTTGGTGGAAACTAGTACAAAGGAAGTTCAACGTAAAACATTGAGGAGCCGGATACACCTCTTAACTACCTTTAGTTGACAATGACTGTAATTAAAGAGCATTGTTGATAATTCATTGGTATTTAAACAATAGGTGTTTTTAGAATGGGATATGTGCAGTATAAAGAAAACTTATGTAGTGTTGCATAATAAAGTTGAGTTACACTTTATACTTTCACTTTCTATGCACCTGTTTGCACAATATTTTTCTAATGTTTGATATGTTTGGACATGTTATATTGCCTTTGTTCATAATATGTATGTTGGTGGATTGTGATTTTTTTATATTGAAACAATAAAATATGTTATATTAGCATAACTGTTTGGACTGATCTGTGACCGTTGTTCAAGCCCTTTTAGAATGTATAATTAAAGTTACTGCCTTGTGAGACACTATTCCATGTAGAATGTATTGTTATTGCTCCCGAGGTGTCTGCGGCAAAAGGGAATTCCCACACATAGTATAGGTCGTAGCCATTGTTAAAGAATTAGCTGTTTGTTGGCAGGATATAGAAGGTTGAAATTAGACTTGGTTGTGTTCCGTTTAAAGTAGGCAATTGAAATACATGTTTGAATATGAGCCATGCAAAGGTGGAAATGAGCAATGTCCAGTGGCAACTGAACTTAATTTACAGCAGAGTGGCATCGCTGTACTAATTGATGGCTATATTGGTTATTTTTGGATATTTCCCAAGATTTGCATGTATAGATTGAGGGTGATTCAGGAGAGGGTGGAACCATGTGGGTTCCACCACCAGCTTGTTGTCGGTTTAACCTTAAAGAGCCTATCTTTACACCCTGGTGTCTACCAGATAATTAGGATGTGAACCGTTTAGATACTCTGAAGAAAGCTATCTGCCAGTGAAGAGGGAGAAGTGTGTTATGTCTTCACCTGTGTTAGAGGCAGTTAAGAGATCTAAGACAACTAGGAAGATGACCCCCTTGTGTCATTGATTTGCAGTGCAGTGTCCACTAATTGGAGGGTTGCAGTATCAGTGTTGCATTTGGGGTGGAAGCCAGACTGGTAATGGTAGAGGATATCAAGCTGGATGATGTTGGCAACTTGTTGTGTTGTAAGCTTCCTGATCAACAGGAGGACTGTAGTGGGTCTGTATATGGCTAGGTCATCTACGTCAAGCACATTTTATTTTTAAGGAAATTGTTGTTTCTGGGAATGCACCTTTGCTCAGGAAGGAATGCATAATACAGAGAAGTGTAATGAGAGCTGGGTGAGGGAGATGTTTATTGAGAAAGGCAGGGAAGAAGTTGTCCATGTAAGTGGTGGGTTTAAGAAAAGTAAGTGTGTCTAAGAGAGATCCTACTGTGAGAGGATGGTGAGGCAATACCCAAGGTGGATGGATAGCTAGGTTCATCTGGTTTTGAGGCATCAATGAGACCTCTGACATTATTAATTTTGTTAATGAAGTTTATATTTATTTCATAGAATTTCTCCTGTGAAACTGACACCACACACAACTTGGTGTAGTGGTGAATACTTTGAATAATGGCTTTGATACTGATAGAAACTGCCCGAAAGTTGGAAGCGTATTAAGCCAGCCTGGCCTCAGACCATGTGTGTGCATTGGGTCCAAAGGGTTTTGAGGGATGAGAGATTCTCTGGCTGTAGTCCTTGTGACACCAGTTTACAAGGGATCTGATTGTGCATTAGTTGGTGGTGAGGTCTGGCATGTACCAGTTTATAGACATGTTGACGTGCTGTGACTAGACTTAAGAGACCCATAGACATTCACTAGTTCAGCAAAGTGGTTGAATGTATCCAGCAGGGGAGAGGCATTCCTTGTGGGGGGGAATGTTACAAAGATTGCCTCTAGTTTGTACAAAGGGACATTCCCAAAGGAACAACACTCAATCACTGGGTTCTTAGCCTGGACTTCTTGGGTATCTTTGTGTGTAATATGAGAAGGGAGACAGCAGCATATTCAGTCCTGTTTTGGAAAGACAGTTGGACCATGTGAGGAGAGGGGAGCATTTGTAGACAAGCTTGAGTCTGAGGGCTTTGACATTCATAGGGGAGAGAACGATCCATTTAAATTCCATGGTGTCAGTCTGGGAGAATAGAGAGTCATGTAGGTGTTTTGCAGCTTGGCACTCAGGGAAATTGAAGTTTCTGAGGATATTATTAAAGTAGGAGACTCTTGCAGTGGAGACATGGTTTGAGAGACCATTGGTGAAGCAGTTACTCCCATGGGTTGATCTATAAATAAGGTGGTATATAATAGATTTTTTGTTCGATATAGGGAACCAGCATGAGGGATTCAAAGAAGTTGTGAGCGGGTGTTTGGATTACCGTGCAGGGCTAGTAAACTTTACAGATGATTGCCGCCCTACCTCCAGTTATTTCTGTGTGGTCAGTATGCTGGACACTGTAGCTTTGGGGTAGGACAATGGTGTAAGGGGAGAAGGGTCTAGACCACATTTCTCTAATGGTACAGAAGTTCATGATTTCATTCAATTCTAATTGAGTGGAATATGTATGATCTCTGATATAGATGATACACTTAGTAGTTAGTGGGAATTCCCATCACATTTTCTACACTGAAAGTGTTGCATACTGCACTACTCTCCCCTTTCTCCATTGGCTCTATCGCAGGTTCTTCCAATAACACCAACACAATGGGCTTGTAGGCTGGGGTGATACCCACATCAACAGAAGCTATTGATAATGTAGTGTACAATTAAATATGACATAGTCTGCCAATGCACTTTAGCATACATTAAAATATGTCTTTGCTTCAGTTCGTACACTGGGATTTATATAATTTGTTTTTAAATACTTCAGCATTTAATAGGCTCCACATGTTCAAAGTTGATAATGTAATTTGCAGCATCCTTCAGCTACAAAACAATCTTGTTTGATCAACCCACTGAAACCATAGCTCAGTCTTGAAAAAAAACTGTCATAATGGTGTTACCTAAAGCATTATTCATGGATACTTATTGCTAAGCCGTTTTTCAATGTGTGACAGGGTTTACATATTATTGTTTCTATTTGGACGCTCTGAGTATTATCTCATTAGCTAATTATGGTAATGCGTTGTTTGTCTTAAGTATATCAAACAAGGAAAATGGTGTAAGCTTACTATCACCATTCTAATGTAATTGGTTCTGCAGATAATGAACATTGCTTAATTGTGTCATGTTCAACAGCTACCGTTTATTTATGTCTTGTCCAATTCATGTTAGTACTCATGTTTATGGTAATGCGTTCTGATGTTGTCTGCGCATGTATTCTGGCAACTGCTTTGGGTATCTGGGAACATACACAGGGTGCTGGAGTTAATACTGGGCCGAATTACTCCTCTGTAACCAGATCTACCTGAATGCTCACTGCATTTGGGGATCTGACATGTTTGCCACATTTTTACGTTATTTGGTGACACAAGTTCGGCTAAGCAGATTTACCTGGCAATATGTAGAGGAGACATGCTTGAGCTGTTCAACATACGCTGGGAATCTTTTACAGAGGGAGGAGTATGGTGTGGACTGGTGCCTGCTGCTGTTTGAGACCTGGAGAAATTATCTTTCATTTGTTCATATAATATATTTACAGGAAGATACAGAAACAAGGAAAATATAAAAGGAAAGTATGCTTTTGAGTTATGTTGCTGTTCCAGGGCTGGATCATTGTACTTTTGAACTTTGAATCAAAACATCATTGCATGCTGTGCATTTGATCATATATTGGGTAGGGTGATGTGAGCAGTGCTCAACAGAATTTAGTTTAATTTGTATTTTTGATAAAATATATTTACCAGCAATCTGCATTTCACAGAAAGGGAGGAAAGCCCGTGGGATGCATTTTTCTTAGAGATGTGACTGTCCCTTTCAAGCACCTTAACAATGTGCTTTACATATATATGCTGGGGCTGCTTGATTGACCATACACTCACGCAAAAACAGTTTTTAAAAAAAAATGTTTATTGAAACTTCAGCGCAGCTAACCTGTTAGCAAACCAACAAGTCGCCAAGCTTTTGTTACAACACATCATCCTATATGTCTTGTTATCCATTACAATTTAAGAAACAATCAACAATCCAGCATATAAAATTGAATCATATCATAACAGTTTAAGAATTCCATGCAACATCATTTTTCAGTTAAATTCAGAGAGTCCAAGAAGTTCACTTAATGTTATGTAGGGCAACCACATAAAACCACCAATTTTGATTGTCTGATTCAACAGGAGTAAAGTCTCCTAAGTGACGTAGTCGAAGTGAGGTTAGTGCAGGGCATCCGGTAATTAGATGTTCAATGGATTCAATTTGAAGATTGCAGAATCTGCAACGATTGCTGTTTGCTTCATTAATATGTTGTAGGAATTGCATTTCCCTGGTGTTTAATGCGTTCAAACGCATCCTCAAAAATTGGTCACGATGATGTCGCGAGGGGCAGGTTACCAAGTAGCAACAATAAGCACTGAGTTTGTATTCGCCTATTTCCGATCTCAAGAATGTAGGCTTCGTTTTCAGCAGATCGTAATTCTGGATCCAACACCATTGGTCAAATTTCTTTTTTACACACTGAGGTTGGCTGAGCAAGTCAGCTATGTTCAAAGCGGCATTGTTTAGAGTAGCTTCCAGTAATTGCTGCCAGTCTCCAAGAAGGCCCGGTCGCCCACAGCCTGGACGATATTCAAAAAGTTGGTATGACGGAGGCAGTGGATGCAGCGCTTCATCTTTTGTAGCACCATTATTGATTTCCACATGACGCAGCTATGTATTGAATTTATTGATAATTCATATCGAAGAGACACCATTGAAATGTACGAGGGTAGTTGCAGTAACCGACGCCAAAATAAGCCTTCAAGCTTATGCCAGAAAAGGGCATCAATGTTCCAGCCTGATTCAGATCCAAACGTAATAGCGGGTAGAACCTTCTGAATGTAGAAAATTAGTACCGGTTCAAGTGAAAATTTGCCATATTGCTTATTTATTTTTGAAGCTTGAATGCTGAATTGAATCATCCGATTTGTGAGGTCCAACTTCCAGTGATGTTCATTGATAGAAGTGTTGAAGGTTATTCCAAGGTATCGAATGGAATTTACCAAGCTCAAAGAGATTCCATTGATTTTCCAGGAGAAAGACATGTATTTTCTGGAACCACCAGCCCCAATGGTCATGATCTTTGTTTTACCTGTATTTAATTTGAGATCATTCCTATTAAGATACTCATTCAGAATTGTTAACAGGCGTTGGAGACCGATCTGTGTAAGATCTACTAGGACGAGATTGTCTGCATAAGTTATGCAGCAAATTTCGGTGTTGTTTATCTTTGGTGAGAAGCATCTGACAGCTTCCAGGTGTTTCGGAAGGTCAGAAATAAACAATTTGAAAAGTTCGGCTGCCAGGGGACATCCCTGTTTCACCCCCTTGTTGGTACAGATTTTCTTTGATAGGTCTCCTTGATTATTTAAACGAATCCGAATGGAAGTATTAGAATGCAGAGCCTTAATTGGTTGTAGCAACTTTTGAGAGCAATTCCAGTTGGACAATTTCTGCCAAAGCTTGACACGATTGACACTGTCAAACGCTTCTCGCAGATCGATGAATGCCAGATGCAGTCTCCTTTTTGCTTTTAGAGTTTCTGATTTCAATATGTTTAAAATCAGTAAGTTAACCTCAACTCCAACTCCTTTGGTAAAGCCAGTTTGACAAACGTCGTAGATATTTTCTCGCAAGGACCACTGTGCAAGTCGTTGTCGTAGGAAAGAGGCAAATAACTTGCCTATCGTATCTAGGAGTGCAATTGGGCGGTAGTTGCTGGGATTCACCCAATTGCCTTTCTTATATATAGGTACGATGATGGCTTCACGCCAGGATTCAGGACTTGTCCTTGAGGAGGATAGTGACCAAAACAAGGCTTCTATGAAGGCTGACCATTCCATTTCATTTTGTTTTACCATCATGTTGGATATCATGTCCGGCCCAGCAGCGTGTGAATTCTTCAGAGCGCGTATTGCAATTTTGATGTCGTCTTGCAGGATTTCCAAATCCCATGGGCTCGCGTTATCAGATGAGTCAGGCGATCCTTCACTCGAGGGAGTACTAAGTATGTTGACAAAGTGAGTCTCCCATGTGAATGCATCAATTGCGTTTAGCACAGAAGGTGAAAGATGCGAATTTCCTGTATTCAAAATTACCCACATTTCGTGTGAATTCTTAGTGAGCAACTGTTTCATCATTAGTTCTGCTTTCTCTTGTTCAATGATCATTTTTGCAGATTTTAGCCAGTTCCGATAAGTTTGGCGTCATGCTCAAATTGCACTTTCATGATTGTTGTCACAAAGACTTGTGAGGGATGACGTTTTCATAGCTCTTATATCACGACGCATCTCCCTTTTTGCTGCAGTTTGTAGTGACGATGTGAGATGCTTGTGGGAAATTCCCATCACTCTGTCTGCAGATTTAACAATGATAACATTGACTAAAAGTGGTGCATTCTCACCCGACAATCCGTCCTTCTGGTTGAATAATTGCAGACACAACGAATGGATTTGAGAGTCATTCATCTGAAGACGGTTTCCCCCGGCATTCACTGATAACGGGAGAGCATACTGTTTTCACATTGTGACCATTCCAACATACAGGAGAAGCACAACAGGTTGTGATCACTGTCTGGCATCTCACGAACTTCGAGCTTCAATTCTTGGGAAAAAAGGTTTGGGATACCCAGAAATAGTCAATAATGGAACTTGATTTTTGGTTCGACCACATTGCACACAGTGGTTGGTCACCTTTCACGTTACCGTTAACCATTTGACAGTTTCTATTTTGCAAAGCCAAGCTCCACATTTGGCCTCTAACATTTACCTCATCGATCGGTACTGGCAAAAAGTGCTTTGATTTGTGGTCAATTTTGAACCAGGAGCAAATTAGATCACCACAACATATGATCAAGATATTTAAGTACGAAGTTATGACTTCATCTATCATACATGTGACCGAGTTTAGGAAGGCCTTAGAGCTGATTTTTTCCAGATTGCAATATCCATTTATGATTAACAGATGTTTCCTTGTAGATATGTTGACATCACCAGTCTGCATCAAAACCATCTGGACATAGGGATTTGGACAGCAAGGAGTCACAATTGACCACCAGGTATTGATTTTTCCTAGGGTTAACAGACCAGAGGACGGTCTCCCTTGTTCGTTTTTAATAGCTGGATTCATTACAATGGCAAAGCCGTCTCTTGTAGCTACCTCGCTTAACCAGGTTTCCTGGAGACATATTACAAACACATTTCCCAATGGGACATCAAACCTGTTAAAAAGATGACTGAATCCCCTATTATTCCACTACAGGAATTCACATGTTTGATCACATGTGACTTGTCGTGGCTACTTGGGGGGTGCTTTATTCTTCCAGATGTCATTGGTATGGGAAGTACTCCTTGGAGAAGTCGTATTTGATTGAGCAAGATTAGTGGGAACTTTCATGGCTTTGCGTAGCTCACAGCGTCTATCAAGATGATTGTCATTAGATGCAGGACTCAGTCTCGAGTTGATCATATTTGATCAAATATTAGATGGTTCAAGAGTTAGGTCGAATCCAAATACGAGTAGTTCATCCACAGCCATCAGAATGGTTTTTCGGACAGAAGCAGATTCAATGTGAAGTAGCACTTAATCGCAACATTTCTCCGTCGCATATTCTACTATCTCGATGTCGTCCAAAGTGATTTTTTGGAGAAAGGGATGTAACTGATTAGTTTTAACACGTTTCATCGGTTCAGATTTAAGTCCTCATCCTCCGACTGCAGGTTCTGTAGCCGCAGTTTGCTGCTTATTGAACCAGACTTTCCAGCATGGTGAACCCGTGAGATGTAGTGAGCTGAATTGTTTTTCTGGACGCTGGTTTGTTTTGGGTTCAATTTTGAGGTCACTGACACTTGTTCGTCGGTGACAGTTTCAAACTTGCCGCTTGTTTATTTCCTTGTACGACCTGTTTGATGCTTTTTGGTCGTTTGTCTTTTGCCACACAATTAGTCGCCTGTTCATGACTCGTGGCAAGCTCAGATTGATCGTCGGAGTAAGTAGATAAATTGCAAAGGTCAGTGACAGATCCAATTGACCCTTCTATGGATCCGTCGATTCAGAGTCAATTCTGCGTCGTTTGCTTGAAGGGGGGACGTAGGGACCTCAGGCACAATCACTATAGGAGCCATAGAGGACGACATTCCGTTCTTGTTGAGCAGCCCGTTCTTGGTTTGAGGGCCCATGTTTCTAATAAATTGTCTTGGATTTGTAGATCTGTCTGCCCTTTTTGTAGCCAAAGTTCGTTTAGATGATGTTTGCTTCTGAGGGATTGTTTTTTGAACAGTTGGTTTATGGACAGGCGGCATGAGTGATGTGATTGATTTTGCAGCACCTTCAAAGATCCCAAAGGACACCTGTTGGGTGTCTGAGTTATTGGGTATATTTTTGCAAGAC
Organism: Ambystoma mexicanum; assembly: GCF_040938575.1. NCBI lineage: Eukaryota > Metazoa > Chordata > Amphibia > Caudata > Ambystomatidae > Ambystoma > Ambystoma mexicanum. Next base: position 232,825,436 of record NC_090930.1, on the reverse strand, counting down.
TTCTCTTGTGAGGCTTTACTAGTCTGGTCGATAAAATCGCCTGTCAGAATATTGGCGTTCAAGGAAGTATTGTCTGCTGTATTTTGCGCGGACACTGAGCTTTTTCTTATGTTGACCTGATTTCCGACAGCTTTTGTGAGACTTCAGCCACAGCTTCCATAAAGGTTGTTTGGATTCCAGTATTTGGTATGACTCTTACTGTACGTTCTTTGTGAATTGACCAAGTACATTTTGTTGATTATTTGAATTCTTTGTTTGTTTGGCCTCCACAGAGTGTGGGACCCAAGTCGTTATATTTGTAGTTTTTTGAAGGGTCTCAGCAGATTAATGACGCATCCATTTCCCAGCCTCAAGCAGGCCTTCTGTCAGGGTGTCATTCTAACAATGATGTCGCGCTGCAAGGTCACTCAGCCTTTCTTGCCAACGAGTAGTTTGGTCTGTTTCATGTTGGAGTTGACCCTGTCAGAAAAGGTTCATGGTTTCGAAGTTATCCATTTTTTCTTTCAAGTTGGAAATTAATGAGGTCTGATCTTTTACAGCATCAAGCAGCGATTCATACATCTTCAGAAATGGTAACAACGCTGTTGACGATGCAGCAAGGACGTTGTTATAAATCTGCATAGCAGAAGCTGATGAAGGGCTGGGTTTGGCATTGGGGCCTGAGTTCTCAGTTACAGACGTATGCAGGCGTGTGCCTGTCTCAGAATGCAAGTCGCCTGTTATCGATGTATTTGTTGTAGGCATTGCACATAATGCACTCGTTGAATTCGCAAGCGTCAATTGCGTTGCTGATGATCGCGGAGTGCTAGAAGACGCCTTACTGTGTCGCAATGATTTCGAATTGCGACGAATGTCCACTTTTAGGGTATCATCAGGCATGCATACGCTTGATGCCTCTGCCATGATGCTACTTGATTCAAAAGCGAGGTCCTGCCTTGCATTTGGTTTTGAGATAGCAATATGCCGTTTATCGGGTCCTTGAAGATCATTATGCGTATTAATAGGCAGGGCATGTTCAGATTCCCGTGAGTTTATTTTAATTCACATCCTGCAATTATGGGAGTACAGAAAAAAATGTGGGGTTGCTGTGGAGGAAATTGTTGGAGTTGGTGTTAATCACAGGAGGTTGGACTTTGTGGCTGGTAGGTTGACTGTGTAATACAACTCAATACCTTCTTGAGCACAATGGAGTTCATTTTGCTCCAAAGAGTAATTTGGTGGGAGGGAGCCGTTACTTGTATACCTATGCTTCGGTAGCTCCCCGCCTGCAAACTTTGTTCATTACCATGTTGGAGTGCAAATGGGTAAACAATGTCTGCCATGCAAGTATGGCAGGCAGCATTTACAATAGATCCCTATGGAGTCCGCCAGCTTTATGGATAAAGCTGGCGGACTCCATAGGGATCTCCAGCATTTGGCTGGCAAGGAAATGAATGCCAGAACAAATGCTGGAGCATTTGTACAGCGGATAGGAAGGGAGGCGGCAGAAATGCAAGTTGTGTTCTGCCCCTCGTATCCACAATACAAATGAATGAAAATGGGGCATGGCGTTAATGGAATACGTAAAAGTCTTACACAAGGCTAGTATGTCTTTGTTTAGTATTACATGCTAAAGGAACTTAAGCTGCAATGAGCGTACGGTAGAATAGAGGAACCATTTTACTGAGCCAGGTTGCTTGACTGGGTACTCCCAGACAGAAAATAATCAGTTTAACTGTTTTGGAGAAACAGAACAAAATGTGGGTGTGTAGTGAACATTGTTGGACGTGGCGTTGATCACTGACAGTGGAAATTAGTGGCAGGTTTATTGGCTGCGTGGGTCAACATACAACCTGCTTGAGAATAGTAGGCTGCAAGATGAACTTGATTGAACATGTGAGATAGTAGTTGAGGTGCGGAGAGGTGAATATACACCACAAACCCCTTTCGAAAAAAGGAGCTGTCATTGTCTGATGTATTAGACAAAAAGGAAGACCATTTAAGATATCCTCTAGGGCCAAAAGCTAAACATGGGAGGGTGAGTGGAAGGCGATGTGGACATGGTGCACGGTTAATTGTGGAACCTATAGCTGTCACAGCTGCTACTCAAAGTACTGAAAACAATCACATTCCAGTTTTATGGGTGGCTACAAAGTCCTCCAATGGCATTTATGGCTTTGTAAGATGTGTCTGCTGCTTCAGTTTGGAGCCAGCCCAAACCCCACAATCCCTAAGATCAGTGTCTGGCTCAAGGGAAGGTGTATTCCATGCTTCCTTGTTGATAGAGACCAGCATACATGTCCATGTTCTGCAGTGATCTGTTGAGGTGCCAGGTGAAGAGAATTCTACATAATATGTTTCAGAAGAATGAGATATTCTTAATGGTGATTTGGTTTTGAAGCTCTTCGAATTAAGACTAGGGTCAGCATAGGCAGCCCCAATTGAGGGTTAGTTGATAAGGATGTTTCTCAGCCTAGCACACCCATTGTTTCTTCTACCCCTTCAACTACTTTGACGTCTGATTTTGATTATGGTAATGGTGGTGACTACACTCTCCCATTTTGAAGGAAATACTGAAAGCTGTGTTTACAGCTACTAGCACTGAAACAACCAAGTAGTTCTCCTGAGGGAGGGTTGGAGGAACTTACATAGAGCAAAAGGGCACCTACAATCACCACAAACATCCTCTGTATTCAGTATGTATGGTTACCATGACACAACACTCAATCTATGCACTTTTGTTGTGGTAATCATTGTTGGGACATGTGAAGTTCCATCATGCACAAGAAAACCATATTATACAACATTGCACCATTGAAAACTCAGCAGCATGCTGGAACTGCCTTTCATGGTGCATCCAGAACTGAGGGGGGTGTCAGGCTCACGGGAAAGTGTGTCTGTACGTGCCAGCAGTAGCCGCCAAGCTAAAAGAATGAGTAGGGGTAGAAGTTCAATGTACCAACCCACCATCAGTGAGTCATATGAGCACAGCCAGAAATATCATTGTAAGCATGCATGATTACAGGCACCCAATTCAAAATTGGAAATAATGCTTGTAGAAGACCTGATTCGTTATACCTTTGTTAAAAAAATGGTTTTAGAGAGTTGATGGAAAGTTCTGATGCTCGCTGACAAATACCCAGACACAATTACTTATCATGCAAGGCTGTGGCTGCATTGTATAATGTAGTGGTTCTTGTGGTGACAAAGGACTTGGTCAGGTCGGAGATTGTGAATGTCCACTTTTTTATGGGTATGTGGTCAAGTGGCAAAATCACTGATTAGATGACTATAACAGCATATTGGACCAAATTCACCTCTAGTGACGAGCAATGGAAGAAACCAACACAGATGCATGCTATTCATAAACAATCCATATTGAGTATACAAGGTTTTTATGATGAGCCAGACAGTAGCAGACATGTGGGATAGAGGTGAGCAGGTGGTGCATAGTAAAAAACGAGCTGGCAAATAGCAATGGCCTTTGTGGCAGCAGACAATGGCTCCAATGTCATGGCTGCACTAAGACTCAGAAACACAATACATGATTTAAACTCATTTTCCATTGTTTCTTGAAACATTTTGTTAGAAATGGCTCCCCTGTCTGTGATATGCATGTTGTGGCACTCAATATCTTCTGTCATTTTAGCCTGTCAGAATAATCCTCATATAAAACACATGAAAGAAAATACAGCGGTAGAAGTGCTGGTAAAACCGGCAGGCTGCCGCCAGATTCATGAATTATTCTGGCACATGGCTACACAGAAACACCGGTTAATTACGACCCCGATGTTCCTGGAAGTCAGGCACAGGAAAAATGGGAATGGGGACGATAGAAGCAGTGTCAGTGCTTCCCGGAAAGTCTGCAGGCGGGTACCGACCCACCTGCTAGGTCATCTCGGGATGGCAGACGCCCGCAGACTCAGAGTGTGCTGGTCCGGTAGCAAAGAGGACTGGACCGGCACACTCTTAATGAGGCTCATTGTCTTCCCTTTGGCAACCTTTGTTGACTTCTGTTTTAAGTTTAAAGTGGCTGCATTCCATACTGTGAATCAAAGGATGACACATACAGAAGACATAGTTAAATGTGCAAGACTGCAACCACAAGGAAATTTAAAGATCACTTGCTTGCAGAGCAGTGGCTTAAATGACAGCCAAACAAAACATCTGAGCATCCATTACAGTCAATAAGAAACATTTCTTCTTCTGGTAGTGTCGTCTCCTCTACAGCTACGGCTGATACACCCCCATGTAGGGTGTGCAAATCTCACAAATACACCCGTTTGGGACTCACTTCCAGATTCGACATCCTTCTATCTATCTGGGCCTGGAAAAGCCATATAGTCGTAGTTGGCCTACAGCTACACGGATGGTGGATGCGTATTTGCACTTGCCTGTGTAGTCTTTGACATACTAATCTGACCTGAGCAAGCATACAGTCAGTGTGCATAGAAGCAGGATCCCGAAAACAAACTTGCAGCAGATCATAGTTGTGGTAAAGGATGACCTGTTTCCCCATCGAGAGGGCAGCAGTATTAGCATACTCGATCGAAAAACAGTTGACCTTTATCTTTTTTTCGGTCAAGGTCATGGGGGGAGGGGTGTGTGTGTGTGTGTGTGTGTGTGTGTGTGTGTTCGTGTGTGTGTGTGTGAGATCAATGTATCATAGGTTTTCTCTCCAGTCTGACAGGGTGAGTGCACACACTACAATTGTATGTCTCTCCTGTCTGAATGGGGTGAAGGCACAGTCTTAATTTCACAAATATCATGTTAGCATAAGAAAGGACACACATGTAATTTGTATGTCTTTCCTGTGCACAGGGGAGAAAAGACAGGCTTGCTTTTAATGTCTCTCATCGAAGTAGGGGTACATCATGATTTGTACATCTCTCTTGTCTCATAGGAGTGAGGGCACAACGCCCATTTTTCTTTCTCTCTTGTCTCGCAGGAGTGTGGGTGCACAGCCTAAATTTTAAACCTCTTTCTCTCAAGGTGAGCAGTTACACTCAACTTCTTCATCTTTCCTCTCTCCCAAGAGTGCTGACACAGCCTGAATTTTTATGTCATTCATGTCTTGCCGGATTCAGGCAACCCATTCATTGTGACAACTCTCCAGTCTCATAGGGTTGAGATTTTGTACTACATTTGTATGTCTTTCATGTCTTTCAGGGTGAGGGCAAAAACTCAATGTTTATACCTGCCCTGTCTTTGATGGACGAGGGCACACACTTAATTTTTACATCTCTCCAGGAATGGAGGGCACAGCCTACATTTTTAAGTCTCTCCTGTTGAGCAGGTTTGAGAGCAGAGACCCCGTTTGTACATATCTTCTGCCTTGAAGGGTTGAGAGCACTCAATCAACTTTTTATATCTCTCAAGAATCTGAAAGTTGAGGGCACAAACTCAATTTTCACATCTCTTGTGTTGCGCATGGGTGTGGACACCCATTAAAAATGATGGAATTCAAAGTGCCGGACTCAGCATTCGCAAGACACCAGTATGTGCTCAAGGAAGACAAGTTGAGTCTCGCCAAGCAATAGAAGATACCAAACTGAGGGGAAATGGTCTGCGCCTGAGTGCAATATGGAAAGCAAAACAGTCTCTTAAGCAATGAATAATCAAGTGTAGCTACTCCCTCAAATATACCAGGATGCCAGCATTCAGCTGCGCACATGCGGATTGGGCTAATTATGGCCAGATATAGCTGCACCAAGATCCCAACAGAGAATCCACCTCCAGTGCATGTACATTTTCCCAGTGACCCGATGGCCTGCGAGCACCTAAGCATAGCGTAGTCACGATGACAGGTACTGGGTAAGCCAACATCAAAATGAATCTGCAAGTATTTGTATTCTTTAACCACCTTGAGTCTATTCCCCTCCACAATCAAAGGCACTTTAGTCTTATGGTGGCCTGGAGGATGGAATACAATGACTTTCGTTTTTTTGGTATGGGATCAAGGTCCAGGGAATCAGATAATGCTTTCAGTGAATGGAGAGATGCCTGTAAACTAGTTGGGATAAGGTCCACCAGAATGATGTTGTCTATGTATCCCAGCCATTGCAGGAGGAAGTCACACAATTTAGGGGGAATCCAGGAATGATTTGCCTGGCCAGTGCCCATATCTGTGGGGTGTAAAATAAACAGACAGAGCGCAAGAATGCAGCTCTGTCCTCTACCCTGGTGTCAGAGTGGAGGAGGATAATCATAGACAAAAGACCTGCTGAATTGTTCCAGGCAGATAGTTTGCACCAAAGCTTATTGTGGTTGACAGAGTCGAATGCTGCACTATAGTCGATAAACGATGTATAGACGGTGCACTAGTGAATAAGTCAAGCCTGATGGATGACATTCTGCTTTGCGAGGCAATTGGTCATCATGCTCAAGCCCCTTTGAAAGGCAGTCTGATTGAGTGGAATAAGCTTGGCCTCGATGGCCCAAGACCATAGGTCATTGAGAAGCATGCAGGCAAATATTTTAGATATTGCATCGGGCATTGTAAGAAGGCGATAGTTGCCAGGATCGGACTGGTCACCATTCTTCCGAATGGGGATGATGATAACGTCTCTCCAGGAAGGAGGAATAGGTTGGGATTCGCCAATCCAATGGAAAAGGCAATTCATGATGATAGCCCAGCTTTCAGCTTCTTTCTTGACTACAGTACTGCAGATGCCATCCGGGACAGGAGCATGCAAGGAGTTACTACTAGTGATGATCCTAAAAATGTCCTCAGAGTTATGTGTATAATGCCATCTACCAGAGAGAGAGGGCAAGGGACATTTGATGTATGGTTCCCTCCTCCTAGCATGTTTACAACATGCTTGACCCAAGCAGATTCGGCAGCACCCAGTAGATCACGCATAGATTAGTGACCATCAACCAACTTTTCAGAATTGGTGTGCATCGTTAACAAGAGCTGAATTCACCAGCTTCCGTCATCGTAGGCATTTGGTTATGGAATGGTGCTGTTTCAACCATTTCCGGTATAGATGTTTAGCTTTGCTCAGTCGTGCAGCATGTGCAAAATTGAGTGAGCAAACCACCGTCAGCAAGAGAAGACGAAGAATAACCCTCAGTGTTAGCCAAGTGAGATGGACTAGGTATCCGAGAATTGAATTCCCCACAGATGATACAAGTGGGGGCAAGTAGTCAAGTTGCCAATAAGGATCTCAATTTTGAGTAAAACTGAGACATGGGGCTGTCTATATGGGGGATCGTAAAAATGAATGATCACAACCTCCTTGCTACCCCTTCCAGAGGGGATAACAATCCCTGCCATTAGGATGGTTGGAGAGTGTGTTGTTATTTCCACCAGTCTTAAATGATTCTTAGCACCCAAGAGCAGACCTCCCCTTGGTCGTCCAAGGGGACCCAGAATGGCCAGTTTGTGAATAAAGTGCCATCCGTCCACCATGACAGGTTCCACCAGTCATGTCTCCTGTAGAGCGACCAAGGAATACATGGTTAGGTCAGGGCTAAAGGCCCATAGTCCAAACCTGTGCAGCCAATCGGGACAATAAGGCCCTGTGGCTCGCTTCCCCCATTCAAGCCACCCAGTCCCTACTCCAGAAGGCATGCTAGGAACTGTAGCAGAGCACGGTTGGTAACAAGAGCAACAGGGGGGACCCCACTTGGCTCCACGGGTTTGTTAATTTCCCTGGGCTTGCCTATTCAGAACTGATAAGCGAGAGACAGGACCTTTCCCGAGGGAGGGGTCCGTAGCCATGGGTGGAGTGGCATGCAGAACCACCCTGTGACAGAAACAGCGATGCTCGTTGTCATGTCCACCAGCGATTCTGCAGCCACGGCAGGATTCCCAGGTTCAGGTAATGGCTTACTATTCGACGCAATAGAATTAGATACTGTAGGATGGGTCTGAACATCCAACCAGTAAGATTCATGGCAGTTCAAAGTCTGAGTTAGCCCCTCCATCATAGCCAATGTGCAGGACGGTACTCACTCCAATGTATTAGTTTAGTTTAGTTAGTTTATTTATAGAGCGCGACCGAACCCTCGGGTAGCTGGGCGCATAATCATATGGACAACATAGTTACATATCGTTGCACACAGCAGGAAAGGTACATACATTCAATGGTGCAGACAGATGGTGAAGTAAAAAATAAGCAAAGAATACAATAGAAAATAGCGGATCGGGTTACATGGTGATCCGTTTCACGGTATAGTTAAGACCTAGGGTGCGTGAGTAAGTAGCACAGTGTTTAGGCAGAGAGCCATGATTTCACCATGGCTCTGAATGGCCAAAAGGAAGCTTCCGATCTGATTGCAAGAGGGAGGGTGTTCCAACATTGAGCTGCAAGAACCGGGAAACTGGAACCTCCTGCTGTTTTTAGATTGAATTTAGGGACCTTGAGTTGGTGCAAGAGTTCTGGTGGGTCTAGAAGTGCTGTGTCTAGCGTAATGTCGGATAGGTATTGCGGGGCAGTCAATGAGAGGCACTTGTGTGTAATGACTAGAGTTCTTAGCTTGATTCTGTCTTGAATTGGGAGCCAGTGGACATCTTTGCTAGCCGTAGAGATGTGTTCCTTGCGCGGGAGGTTGAGAGCGCATCTTAAGGCATTGTTTTGGAGGATCTGGAGTCTGTCTAGATTTTTGGTGGTAGTACCTAGGAAGAGTGTGTTACAAAAGTCTAGTTTAGACAAAATCAATGTTCTGGATAAGGTGAGGCAGCTGGAGGATGATAGAAAAGGTCTACAGGCATTGAAAAGTTTGTTGGTGTATGTGGTAGAAGAGATGGTGGCAGTTATTTGTTTTTTCAACAATATGGTGGACTTGAGGTACACGCCTAATGTTTTGACCTCTTTGGAGACTTTTATGATGTTGCCATCAATGGTGATGGATTTGTACCTAGAATCTAGTTGATTGAGGCGGGCCTGGGAGCCTACAATGAGCAGTTCCGTCTTATCGTCATTAAGGCAGAGACTGTGTGTGGCCATCCAGGCTTCGATTTCTAGGTAGATTTCATTAAGCTTTGCAACATCTTCTTCGTAGCAGCCAGTGAGTGTGATGAGGACCTGGGTGTCGTCTGCATAATTAGTGTAGCTGACACCCAGTTCGTCAAGACGGTCGAAGAGAAGCTTTGTGAAGATGTTGTAAAGTGTGGGGGAGATGCAGGAGCCTTGGGTAACTCTGTATTGGATTGGGATAGGGTCAGTGGCCGCTGAAGGGGCGAAGACCCTAGTCGATCTGTCAGATAGAAATGACTGAATCCTATTGGTGGCATTCTGTGAGAATGCGGCAGCCGAGGAAAGGTGTTGTGTAAGGATCTGGTGGTCAACCAGGTCGAAGGCCGCAGAGAGATCCAACAGGAGCAGGATGGCCAAGTTGCCCTTGTCTTTGGCTTCATCCATTTGGATTTTTAGATCCAGGAGGGCAGTTTCGGTCCCGTGCCTGGGTCTAAAGCTGGATTGTCGCAGGCCTAAGAGGTTATTGTTTTCCAAATGTTGTTGTATTTGGAGGTAGACGACTGTCTAGCATTTTGAGGAGGAAAGGGACTGTGGTGATGGGTCTGTAATTCGTAGGGGTGTTAGGGTCTAGGTTGGCCTTTTTGAGGAGGGGGAGGACCCACGCTTCTTTGAGGTTATTAGGGACTACTGAGTTCTTGAAGGAAGAATTGATCAGTGAGGTGATGTGGGGAGCTAGAACTTTGGCTCCATCTTTGATGACAGAGGCGGGACATAAGTCACCTTTACAATTGGATGGTTTAAGGCTAGCGATTATCTTAACTACTTCCTCTTCAGTGACTGAGGAGAAATGGAAAGGGGGGTATTTGGGAGTGGTGTGGTCATTTTTGCTATTGAGGATATCTTTGGCCACCAAGTTGGCTTTTTTAGCTTCTATCTTTGCTTGAAGCAAGGCAATTTTGTTAGAGAGAGCTAGTTGGATATTATTGCACCATGCCTTGTCCTTAGTGCAATACTTTGAGGGTGGCAGTGGCGATTCAAGTTCTCTTAGTATGGAGAATAATTCTTTTGTGCCAGATTTGGCATTGTGTATTCTTGTGCTATAAATCTCTTTTTTTGCGTTTAAGATAGCAGATTTATAGGTAGAGGCAGCTGTAGTGAGGTTGTCTTTAGTGGATGGAGAAGGAGCTTTTCTCCATCTGGTTTCCACAGCTCTTTTAAGGTTACGGAGATCTTTTAGTTCTGCTGAGAACCATTTGTTAGTGTGGGCAATAGGTTTGGCTTTACGTTGTTTGAGTGGAGCTATCTGGTTGAGTGCTAGTTCCAATGTATTGTTGTAGAGATCTACCAGAGTGGACGGGTTGTCATTCTGAGTGCGAAGGTTGGCTTTAGAGATGGGCATGAGAAATGGTCTAAGGTTTTCCATAGTGATGTTACGGTTGTTTCTGGAGATTATTTGAGACGTCCTGGGAGGTGGTGTCATATAGGGTGTAGTCCTAGGTAGAGAGAACGTGATGAGGTGATGGTCTGTCCAAGCACAGGGGGTGATGTCTGTCAGTGATAGATTGCAGTTGGCATCTGCTAGCCAATCTAAGGATCTTCCTTTAGTGTGAGTAGGTTTGTTAATGTGTTGGGTGAGGCCCAAGTGGGTGATGGTGTCATTAAGGGAGGCGGCGTGATTGTCGTTGGGGTCATTGAGTCCCAAGTTGAAATCACCCATGATGATGATTTGTGATTTAGGTTTGGTGTTTGTGGTGAGTAGAAGAGGGATATCCTCTTCAAAGGTGGATAGGGCGCCTGGAGGTCTGTATATAATGTGAAGGAGGATGGTTTGGGTGTCCGATAGTGGAAGTTTGATGGACAGCAGTTCAGCTGAGGGTAAGGTAGTGTTGGTTGCTTCTCTGATGTTGAGGTTAGATGTGGCAATAATTGCCACACCTCCTCCTATTCCGTTTCTGTCAGCGTGGAAGATGTTGTAATTCTCAGGGATGGCTAGGGAGAGAGTAGGGCCAGCTGCTAGGTGGAGCCACAATTTCCGTGATAGTGATAAAGTAGAGGTAGTTAGCAGAGATGATGTCTGCAACATCGGTGGCGTGGGCTACCAAGGAGCGGGGGTTGATGAGAGCGCCTTTAATGGGTATGGGAGTAGGGTTGATTTTCATAAGTGGCGGTGTGTGAGGTGTTGTGGGGTTTTGATTCACTATGGAGTCCCTATGCGGTGTCTGATGCATCTGGTTCTTAGTCAAATTGGTGTTTGTTCTGATGGATTTGTGACTAAGGGTGGTGCGGAGGCTAAGTCTAGCGTTTCTATGCATGATGGATGGAGCTCTATTCAGGATGGTGGTAGTGGGTGGAGAGAGGCGAGAGCCTAGTCATGTGTTTCTGAGGGGTGTAGGGCATGGTGTGAAGGGTGTGGGTGGGCGAGCAAATCTGTTAATCCATTCCATTGGGGATAGGTCGTCTGAGTAGAGTGGAGTGGTTGTACTGGTACTATTCTGAGGTGCAACATTGTGGAGTAACGGGAGGAGCGTTGCCATAGTCAGGGTGGCGCCTCTTAGAGTGGCCATCATGGGAAGTTAGGCTCCCGGTAATAGTGGCAGAAGGTCGAGACAGCGGATTTGTGGGTTGACAGAGTGTGGGGCGTAAGCATTGGGTATATATTTTAGCACAGGCAACACTGGGCCGCTAAGGGCAGAGGCAAAAAAGCAGTGTGGGCATTCAATAAATGACTAACACAGGCGACACTGGGCTGCTAAGGGCATAGGCAAAAAAGCAGTGTGGGCATTAAACATTGCTGCCGAAGATCTACTTGCATCAGCTAGATCAGTAAAGTCATTTGAGCAAACAGATGCTGGTGAGGAAAAGCCATTCTTTCTGCTCACGGAAACAGGATGCAAGTTGCCAGGATGATTATTATAGTGCCACTCGCAAAATGCAAGCGGGAAGTCCAGCGATGGTTCAGTACCAGAAAGAACAGTGAGAATGCTGCCCTTGGGCTCGCAAAATGCGAGCAGAAGATCTGGGACGGAATCGAGCACCAAAAATGAACAAAGAGAGGTTTTCTTTAGTCAAAGTAGCGTTGCCTTGGCACCCAACAAAGAAAAAGCTGCCTGCATAATCAGGCGATACGAGACAGGGACATTCAACATCAGTCTTGAAGGAAAAAATTGCTTCAAGTGTAAAAATAAAAAATAGGGTGCACTAACATATCCAGTGTGAGGCAAGATGCTCAATGCAACAGGTTTATAATCACAGGATTGAAAAGAATATGTAGAATAGGAGGAGAGCAGAGCCCTGGGAGGGTGTAGACCTAACCAGCCAAACGCTTAGCTCCCAGGCAGGCCAGGAAAGTTGATGGCAGATCAGTTTAATGATAATTACATCCCAGGTACCAAACAAAGGGAAGCAGCTGAGTGCAATCCAACAGAAACCTCCTCCGAACTGTGTCTACACTTTCTCCTTACAGCATCGCTACACTTTCTCCTTACAGAATCGCGTGCGCATTCGCGCATGCAGCAGGATTTTATGGGAGGGTGTAGGCTTAGCCAGCCAAGCGCCATGGTGCCAGGCAGACCAAGAAAGTCGATGGCAGTTCAGTGTAATGTCATCCAAGGTAACAAGCAAAGGGAAGCAGGTGAGAGCAATCCAACAGGAACCTGTGCCAAACTGTGTCTACACTTTCTCCTCACTTACTCATTCACCAACAACTAGATGTTGGATGAGATGCTTAGAATTTGACAGCTGCAGATTGGCCATGTCCGAGACAGGCACTTAGCTATTATCCCAGCTAAATGTGTTGCCTTTACCAATGCGTGGTCTTTTAAAACTACTTATTTATGCGTGTGTATACTTTATATTTAAACCCTACACAGTTGAATACAAACATATACTACAGTAATCACGATAACAATATCGAATCCATTAAAATGCATTAGTTCACTATTCAATCTCATTTTATATTATTAAGTGTAACATGTGAGTAGGCTTTGGCTTTCTTATAAACATATCAAATTTAGCCTGTCTAAAAACGGTGTGAATAAGCTCAGAAGTGTGGCTCAATTAGCACAATACAACTTTCCCACAGCAACGTACAGGGTGAACAGTCACACATCGAACATCTCTATCAAGAAAGAGAATTCGTCCATTTGCAAGGTGTTCATAAAAACAAAATCAGGTGTCTCTACTTCTTTTGAACAAAAATGCACTTTGGACTATTGAAATATGTGTGTTGCCATATGCTATAATTCTCATTCGTTTGTAAAAGATTTAAGCAAAACCTCATCATGGAGGATCTGAATTTCTGAGATGAGTCTCGGATTAGAAGGTGCCACCTGTCCCAATTTTTCTATGAATTAAGGCTAAATCTGCTGTGCGCTTATATTTCCACATATCTTGACAAGTTTGGCACCAATCCTGCCTGCATGCATTTGTCTTCTGTAATTCTGGATCCTTCATAACTTTCTTGAGGTCAAAAAAAAAACTCTTATTTCAAGCATTTTCCTGGCATTTGACATGTAGGAGATGCCCGTCTCTCGATTAATATGTCTAAAATCTTCATGTAATGAATGTAATGGAGGTTCAATTATTTGTTTACATATCAAGAGAGGCTTCCACAATACTGTCATGTGTAGTGAAACTACACCCAATTCACAATTAATTACGGTCATTCGGTTATTCTTTGATCAGGATAACATTCGTTTCCATAATAAACCTTAGAACAAAGCAAAATCTAGATCAAACAACAGGTGGTAGTTTTCCAGGCCATAGATAATGGAAGGCACAACCCTCCCTTCATAAAATGGCAGCACTGGAAATATAGACAGTTTCCGTATAGATAATTAAAATGTTTCATTTGCATAAGCACATACAAGGCTTTATCCTTCAAGCAACTAATCAGAGACGTTTTATTTTTGTTACGTGTACATTTTAAAGCCCATATATTTTAATTAATTCACAATATCTAATTCCTGGCCTAAAAACCACCAATTGTGCTTGACCTTTTCTTTCCAGCCACACATTGTAAAACCTTTGTTTTACCGGTATTAAATAACGAGATCGTTTTCAACTGTGTATTTTTCGAAAGTGTTGATTAATCCCTGCAGTCCTAAACTGGTGCAGTCTAATAGAATGATATCATCTGCATAACTCAACAGCGCCAAGTTAAGGTATTAGCTCATAACTGCGGTGGAAAAATGCTGAACATGAAAATGCGGAATTGCGAGGTGCACGTTTCCACGCACTTTTATCTGGGGGAGTGGGGTTTAGAGTAATACAAAATATAAGGGCAGTATAGGGGGAGATGGCTACGGGTAGCCTCCGCAGCATAAAATTGTGGGAAAATGGGCGAAAAAAAAAGAGAAAGAAATCTGCATTTTCATGTTCGACATTTCTTTTGCGCAGTAACCACACATATAGCAAAATTAGTACTGTACATATTTGGAGATATAAAAGTTGCTTTCCTTAACACACTTCTGTCTGATAAACATATTAAAAGAAGAGGTGCCAGGGTGCACCCTTGGCATAAGCCCCTGAATGTTGAGATATTCCCAGTAACTTTCCTGACAAATTATTCCTGACCATTATTTATTTATATATCGACACATTAATTTATTTATTTATTTATTTATTTATTTATTTACACAAGGAACAATGCTCTTTGATTACAAAAGAAAGTCCAATAGATAAGAAATTAGATTTGACGGGAAACAGTGAGCTCCTTACAATGGGATGAGTTTGAGGGACATTCTGACCAGGTTATGGAGAGGAGTAAATGAAACAGTGACCGGGGAAAATACATAAGTGAACATGCTTAGATTAGGGACAATGAACATTGGACATTTTAAAGTACAGGTAGGCAGTACGGCCAGCTGTGCTCGGGATATGATCATGTTGGGTGAAGTGCGAGTGTGGATGCAGAGGAATTCAGGGTCAAAGGCAGGTTAGAGACGAGGCAGACAATTTAGTAAGCAAGCAGATGAGAGCAAGTCTAAGAGGGTAACTCAACGTAGTGGTTGTTTTTTTGTTTGGTTTTGAACAAATCCATGTGGATTGTTTCACAGATGTCCGGGGGAAGAAAATTCCATGCAAGTGGAGCAAAACGAGAGAAGGAGCGGAAGCGAGAGGAAGCACAGGTATGAGCCACAAGGGTAGTCGAGGAGTCAGAGTGAAGATTATGAGAAGGCTTGTAGAGTTGAATTGAGGAGGATAGATACAGTTGTGTTTTACCATGGATAGATTTGTGAACCAGGAGAAGACATTTAAATCTGGCCCTGTTTTGCATTGTCAACCATTCTGCTTGGTGACGGTATGAAGAAGTAGGTGTGAAGTGAGGGAGTTCAAAGAGCGTCCTGGTAGCAAATGTAATGATCTTGTTGAGAGGAATAAGAGTATAGTTGAAGAGGCCAAGGGGGATGATGGCACAGTAGTCCAGTTTAGAGAAGACAAGAGGGGTTAAGAGATGCTTGGCGGTGTTGAATAGAAGGAGGTGCTGATTTTCCTAATATTGATGAGATTGAGGCAAATTGCTGTTCCAGATTTGGAGATGAAATTCAGGAAGGTGTGAGAAGGGTCATAGATGACGCTGAGGATTCTAGCTGGAGAAGAGTAGAGGGAGTGTCAGATGGGAAATGGATAGGCATAGAAAGAGATGAGAGAGAGCTTTTGGGAGGGAAAAAGAGCATCTCTGTTTTGGTAGAGTTTAACATCAGAGAGTGCAAAACCACCCACTATTTAATGGCAGAGAGACAGTTGGACATTTTGATAGAGAGATCAAAGGAGAGTTCAGGTAAAGAGACAAAGATTTTGGAGTCCCCTGCAAAAAGTTGGTACAGGAACATAAAGGAGGAGATTAGTGCCACCAGAGCGGAGTTGTAGATTATAAAAAGGAGTGCCCCCAAGACAGAGCCTTGTGAAACACCAACAGTTGGAGCAGTGAGTTGAGAGGTGTTGTTGCTCTAGGACACATATAATTGGTGAGGCACAAGGTAGGATTCAATCCAGGCAATGGCTCTATTGCAAATTCCAAGAAGAAAGAGAGTTTTAAGGAGCTCAGAGTGATCGGCAGTGTCAAAGTCAACAATTAGGATAGAGGATAGGTTGGAGTCCTAAGTAGAAGCAATGAAGTTGTTGGACACATGCATGAGAGCAGTTTCCGTGGAGTGGCAGAAGCAGAAACCTGCTTGACGGGGGTCTTGAAGATTGTGGATGTCTACAAAATTGGTAGGATAGTTGAGCACAGCCCTTTTGAGCACTTTAATGTAGTGCAGAAGCATAGACAAAGGACGAAAGTTAGCCGGTAGGTTCGGGTGAGCCCCTGCTTTTTTAGGAGAGGGATTGCCATGGCTGTTTTGAAAACACAGGGAAAGCCAGTGGAGTTGAAGGACAGGTTGAAGAGTTGTGTGGTCACTAAAGGTGTAATAGGTTTGAAAGCTGAGGAGCAAGAGGGGCTGATGGGGCACACGAGTGGCTAGCATTCATCAGGAGAGATAGCACTTAGTCATTATCAGTATGACTAAAGTAGGAGATACAGGCATGGGATAATGATAGAGTAGGTGGAGTGCAAAATGTCGGTGGAGGGAGCATGAGGAAGGTCAGGAGAGAGTCTGTAATTTTGACACATTTCTGCAGCCACGTTTTACGCTAGGTCATTAACTGTGAGAGTGGAGTTGATAGCCATAGACTGAGGAGGAGTGTGGATTAAGTTTAGGGTGCTCTGTTGCGAGCAAGGATGGTTGCAGTAAGATTCAATGAGGGTTAGTAAGAATTCCCTTTCCACTCTACCAAGAGTGGACTTTAGAGATCTCAGGTTAAAGAGGTAGAGTTGCCGGTTCTCATGTGAATGGGTATTATTTTGTATTTTTTTTTTCTTTACATTTGTATAGTGCACAAACAGCCCAGGGACATCGTGGTACTGTTACTTATAGAAAGCTTAGTTACAGAGGGGTCAGGGTTCAAGCATTTGACAAAATAGCCATTATACATAATATGCATTGAAGGTAGTACAGTAGACTAGTTGCAGTAGTGGGGCATTTGCAGTATCTATGGGAAGGGGCAAATACTCACATCAGCCAGTAGAGTTGATCAAGCAAACAGGGTGGTTTTCATGGCTTTGCGGAAGGCAATGAGTGAGGGTTTGGCCCGCAGGGTAGTGCCTTTGCCTGTGTTTGCACACAAGCCGACTTATGTTTGTGAAAGAGCGTATGAATGGGGTGACCAATGTCTGAGGATGCTGAGATTTTCCTTTTAGTAATAGGTGAAGCACGTGTTGAGGAAAGGTCAGAGGGTGGAAACAATGGAGTGTCATCTTATGTTATGTTATTTTGATTTATACTGGGCACCGCTACATCCCAGAGGTAGTCTCCAGGTGCTCAAATATGGATTGTGTGACACTAGTATTAGTGGCTTAGAGAGGTGGAGATGCATAAGAGATCCTTAGAGTAGGTAAGTCATCTATATAGTGGAGAATTTGGTCACTAAGAAAAGACTGAAGTTCAGATTTCTGAAGAGTGGTTGTAGAGCCACCTAAGAGAAGGAGATGATATTTGGTGGAAATAGAATCAAGGAGTTGGCCAAGATCATCAAAGAATGGTCCTTTGGAACCCATGTACAGGAGGACGGAGGGACCTCTGACAGGGCCCATGGGATCAGAGCTCGCCCTCAAGTACTTTAAGACGAGATAGCTGCACCTTGAGGAGGATGGGGTGCAGGATTCTCTTACTCCAACACCAATCAATAAGGACAACTCAAATGGTTTGGCAAAGGGAAGTCTGTTTAATGACAAGTACAAAAAACGGGGAAAAATTAGGAAATCATCAGTGATGCGATCACCCGTCTTGCTTCAACTCCGAAATTCTTCATAGACATCAATTCTTATAGGCAAAATTCATCATCATTGACGTGTTGCACTCATAAGTTTGTCATGCAATTCTATTGGTTGGAAAAGGTAACGTAAGTATAGGTGCTATATATATGGTAACAGAGTGTGAGGATTGGGTAACTCTTATCGGGTGGGCGTCTAAGCCCATCCCTCTACATCACTCGTGATAGACGTCACTACAAGTACGACGTCTCATTGGTTCTACTAGCTATAGGACCCTAGATTATTTGGTCCATTGTGATTGGGTAGGTTACACCCCTAGACATAAATCTCCACTTTAATTAGCAGCATGCAGAATGGACACTCGAGATTCGGTGTGCCCCAAGATTCACCCTGCCTCCCTTCCATCAATCAGTACCTTAAGGCTGTGTGTCAATTAGTTGGCTGAGGATGGCCTCGAAGCTGTAGCTTCTTATCAGGAAAGGTTATGGCATCCTCGGGTTCTGGGTGACATCAGATGTTGGTACCTCTTTGTGCTTGGCATGTTCACATGTTAGTTCATCGTGAATCTGCTTCATTTTCCCTCTATTCGTGTATTTGATTCTTCCTTTAGCCTTGCCACCTGCCTGGGTCCGCTTATCTCGACCTTCATGGGGCAGGCTGCTACGCTCTTAAGTTTCGATTCTTCGAAGTTGCCGCTCTCCTCCCTTCCTGGTGTTGACCTCGGATTCCTAGCCGTGAGCTGTTTCATGCTAAGTTTCAATTCCACTCTTTGTCTGGCTTTGAGCTAGTATCTGAATCCTGGCATGTTTGTCCTCTCAACATGGGCTTAATTTTGCTTTCATGTAAAGTGGACTGCACTTATATAATGTGCTTCATTGAGGTATATATATATATATCTTTGTATTTTGCATTTGCAAGGCGTACCTTACTTCATGCTTTTGTGGTTCCTTCCTTCTGTCCAACGGTTATTATTATTATTTTTTAATAATATTTTACCTTCTATTCTGACCATTTTAGGTTTTCACGAGGTATTTGCCATCTCCTGGATCTGTTCCCTCTTAGATGTACTTTGTGGCGTTTGCGGCAATAATCAAATCTGTAAATTGCCGCTTGAAGCTCAGCACACTATTTAATGTATTTATTTGAGACTATTAAGGTCGATATGAGGTAAACTTGGTCACTACAATATGGCCAACTGCTTTCTCCTTACATTAGAGTAACGCGTTGTACGAGACATTCTACACATTGCAACCAGAGAGTTTGAATGGTGTTTTAAGGAGTCCATTTTCTGTGTTTACTCTACTATCGTGAACAAGCGGTCAGTTGATCGCGAAACGCGTCATTGTAACCTTCAGGTTCTCCTTTGCTATGCACTTTTTACTAATAAAGAACATTTAGTGCTACCTGATCTTTGCCGTGAAGCCCTTTATTTGCTAAGGACTGGATTCACTGGACCTGGCTGCTCTTGGGAGTGCATTCCGCAGGTTTGGCCCTCTTTCGGGCTTAATTTTTGTTTGAAAAAAAAAAAAATATATATATATATATTTTTTATTTTTTATATTTTTTATAATATATATATATATATATATATATATATATATATATATATATATATTATAATATAGTTGGTACTTGCCGCTCCATTCTTCTACTAAGCATAGCAAGCCATTCTGTTTTCTTAGCTTCTTGCGTTACAAGCCTATGTACAGCCGTTAACTGGGTGCATATTTTCATCTTGCTCTATGGTTATGATTCTTTATATTTTCACATCGTCTCTTCTTCTAAGTCCATTTAATCTTTACTCATAACATTTTGTCTTTGCGTGTCATCTTTTGGTTGTCGTTTCGTTCATCTGTGAATCTGTCTGGGCTCTTGTGTCGTCACCACTCACCTTCCATTAAGGCCCTTTGGGTCTCTTCAGAGACAGTTTGTAGGTACTCTTCATTTTGTGCCAGCTGTTGGTATGGTTGTCTCAACAGGTACCGTGCTGCCCATGGTTGTCTGGTTATAGGCACTTCAACAGGTATTGCTCTTCTGATGGCCACTGGGCAGATCCCTAGCGCAGCTCTCTGCTGGTTTATTTGCTCATCATACGTCACATATCTTGGCGAGTATGTTCCTGGTATTTCAAAATGGGTAGCTAGAGTGCAGGCCATATCTGGGACCTCCTCTACACCCAGAGGTCGATAGATGGAGATGATGTGTATCGAGTGAGTCAGAGCAAAAGTAGAGATGGGAAATTCAAAAGTGGAAGGAGAGGATTCGACGTTGGAGATTTGTGAGGCATTGAGGCAGGAAGACAGTCGGTGTCCGACGCCTCCACCTCTGCCAATCAGTCGATGATTCACCCTTTTCATCTTGCACCATGTGGTGCTTCCCTAGAGTCAGCCCGGTGTGGGCCTCTGCATCATGGCCTCCCTGTGCAGCAGCCGTTACAGCAGTTTTGGGCCATCCATGCACTGGATGAGGATCACCTGATTGGCTGGCCCGTTTCATTTATAGAAGGAAGACCCTGCAGCCGACAGGTGAGAGCCATCCCTTTCAAAGGGCCTCCTGAAAGGGTCTTGCCCTCCCCTGTCTGGATGTGTCCAGGCCTGGTAGGGCACCTGAACATGACAGTGCACCAGAATCTCCACATCAATCCGCCTGGTAAGCCCCTCATGCATTGCCATCAAAGCCTCCTCATTCACAAAGGCACCCTTACCAGTTCACTGCACTCTCAAAGTCTCCTGGCACTACTCAAGTGGCCCACCTCTATTAATGGCCACTTTAACCTTTCACTTCACCACTGTTGCTGGATCTATGGCATAGCTAGTGGGAATAACATCCAGGTGTGATCATTTCTGCTTCTGACATCATCTGAACTGCTGCCTCTGTATGACTGCCATAAGAATGATCTACTGTTCCTGATCTCTGCTAACATCACCACTTTCGAATTTAGGTGTTCTTTACATCTGTGCATCTTCCATTTTGTCCTGCATTTGTGTGCTTTCTGGTAAATTCGAATTTAGGTGTTCTTTACACCTGTGCATCTTCCATTTTGTACTGCATCTGTGTGCATTCTGGTAAATTAAAATGTAGGTGTGTTTTAGACCTGTGCATCTTCCAGTTTGTACTGCATGTTTGGGCTTTCTGCTAAATTCGAATTCGGGCATGCTTTACTTCTTTGAATCCTTCCTGCATCCCTCAGCTGCTAAGCTGCCTGGTGAGTTTGCCCGTGCTTAATTGCAGCACCTTAAACTGTACCTCTTTTTCCTCCGCCTCTATAGTACTCTCCTTCTCCCCTATCTATTATAACTGCTACTCTAGCACCTATCCCTCCCCTCTCATGAAGTCTGGAAGAAAAAAGCGTAAAAACAATCTCTTGGCCTCTAATCCTGGCGTACCTATTGCTGACACTTATGTTAGTGCTACTCCCAGACAGGCTATCACTGATATCCTCTTCTCTGTCCCCTCTCCAGACCTATGGACCTCAGATCTGATCATTCCCCTCTCCCCTTTTTACTCTTCACCCATTAATGGTGGCACTTGATGAGATGTACTCTTGACATACTTCTCATCCTCTAAGTGCAGCATTAATGTCTATTACAATGGCACTGTCATGGCCCAGGATACTCAACCCAATCTTCTTCTTCTCGACTAGTGCCTGCATACGGGCCCTCATCACATTTCTACCTTCTTCTGCTACTCCACCTTCCTCTCTCTCTGAACCTCCTTCACCACCTCTGACTGGTGTACCACCTTCATGTACCCCTTCTTAGAAAACTTTCAAAGGTGTTGACCGGTTTCATTTAGCCTCTCTGAATACTTACTCTGCTGTCAAAACATTCTTCTGGTGTTCCTAACGCCAAGGGACACCAGGCGAAGAGAACGGTTGTGAAGCGATCCTGGTAAGCAAACACACAAACTTAAAAGCCCACAACCTATAGAACTCTATGAATAGCACTCTCACAGGGTTCATATGGTCAACTCTTTCTTATTCATACTCCATCTCATCCACAGTGTCTAAGCATCAAGGAAAATTCAACCTTAATGAAGGTACACCTCATTATTTAGTCAACAGGTACTATTTTATTCAATGTATCTTAAAAACAACTCAAATTAAACGCATCAGAAAAGTGACCTGTGCATTTTAAAGTGGCTAGTGCATCCCACCACAAAAAAGTGACTTATGCAAAGTACAATGGTTAATAGTTAATCATATGAACTTCACATAAAATCTACTTTAAAGCTAAAGACTCTTGCCTCAAAAAGTTTGAGATCTATATGGCAGTTACTTACAAACCCTTTCACGACTTCTCAGTTGGCACTCCAATCTAATCCTGTGAGTGAGCAGAAATGGATAGACTATTATAGGTTGCTGTACGCTACACAAAATTTTAAAATCCTAGCATCTATGGACATTCCTATTGTACCAACTAAGTTGAATCTCACATTTGATACTGATGATATTCAATATTACATATTGAAGCTTAAAGCTTCTAGAGCGCTGGGCACAGACCGATTATCAAATATAATCATAAAATCTAATCCCAGGGTCTGGACTCTGATATTGGATTTGATATTTAGGGAGGTCATTAACACCGGCAAAATACCAACGTCCTGGTGTAAATCTATTATAGTCCCTATATTCAAAAAAGGGGACCGACAGTCCCCTCAAAGTTATCGTCCAATTACACTTCTTGACGTTCCAGGGAACTTATTTTCCAGACTGATCCTACGCAATTTCAATCAATGGACAATACAAATGAACCTAAATTATCCTCATCAAACTGGGTTAATTCCAGGGATTGGTACTTCGATCAATCTAACAGTCTTAACCGCTATCCAGCAACACGCCCGTGAGTTGGAACACAGCCTCTATTTTGCCTTTGTTGACTTTAAGTCTACGTTTGACTTGGTAAGTAGAGAACTCCTCTGGCCCTCCCTCTCTTCTATCTCTCATAATGCAGTTGCATTCTAATACCTCAATCCAGGTGAGACTAAATGTACAGGGTCTGCTTTCGGAACTAATATGGATTTACCAAGGTCTAAAACAAGGTTGTGTCTTGGCCGCGATATTATTTAACTTCTTTATCCACGACCTACATCATAACTTCTTGACACTACCATTGGACCCTCCACGTTTGGGACTAGCTGATGTTTCTTGGCTAATGTACGCCGATGACCTTGTGTTGTTATCTAAGACCCTGAGAGGCCTTCAAAACTCTTATCTACCCACGAATTTTAGGCTACTACTAATGGTCTTGATATCAATACCAACAAAACTAAAGTTCTGCTCTGCACATCCAAAAAAACCTCCAACTCATCTAGTTAGAATTTGACTCTAGATAAAAAAAAACTCGGAGGTCGTGGATGACTACAAATATCTTGGTATGAAGATTAGCAATGATCGGCATGATGACCCCTATATTAATGATATGAATGCAAAGATTCTGTCTTGTACCTCGCAGTCGTTATTGATTCAAGGGAAATATGGAAAGTTTTCTTGTAAACCTGCTTTCTATATGCAGAAGGTGACTGCAATAATTATTTATGGATGTGAGACGAAGGCACCAACACCCAGATATTCTGGACCACAATTGAAGGTATCTATTGGAAAAGAGTCCTGAATGCCTACGGGCTTTGCACGTTACTAATCTAAATAACATAACATAACAAAGCAACTTGCCAAGAAGCCAGCCCATGTGTCTCATTAGATATGAGGTGGGATATGAGTTGGGGGTTACCGTCTCTATATGCGATGGCTAACTGGAAATTCTTGGCTTTGTAAAGAAAGTTAATCATGGTACCCATTTCGTCCTTGATATTATCTAAACTTGCGTGGTAGATGTTGGAATCTGAGCACGCATATCCACAAGTGTGGCGAAAGCTTGTACAATCTGTGATGATTACAACAAATATATCAGAACTCCTATTGAAAACTAATCCAGATAAATCCAAAAGTAACCTATGGTGTTTGAATTGGATTAATACATTAGACTTATGCAAAAAATATAAGGTATGTAAAGATAATCCCTTGCAGGCCAAGAAACTTAAAACCACGGAAATGTACCTTCTTAAATTTCCTCACTCAAACTTGCGAAACACATTTTTAGGCTTTCACTTGAATTTGGGCCCTATTAGAGATCTGAAACACTAACGACTGCAATTACAGTCTAGTGAGAACGTCTGTCAATTTTGTTGCACTCGAGTGTATTGAAACACTCTCTCATCTGTTAACCAAGTGTCCCAACCTAATTGATCAGCGTATTATGCTATTTAAACCTTACTTGGCAAATGTAACAACCTTAACCTCAGATGATCTTGGAAGCGATTGTACTATACAAGATTAATACACATGCAAATAGCCATTGTTAAATATATCCGCTGACTTGATCTAGATTCATCATCATTAAGAAACTAATGAGAAAGAGCACTTAATATCACTGTCTCCTGCTCCTTGCCTTTTTATAACAATATCCCCTGTTACTTTTATCTGATAATATATGATCTGTTCTATGCCAATCTTACCTTTCTCTTCTTCTTCTTCTTTTCTTCTTTCTCTATTTAGATGCTTATAATTAAAACTTAAAAAATATTTCTTTAGTTTTGTTTTTTTGTATTTTATAAGCATCTGCTTTTTATAATACCAAGTTTAAGATTGCTTCCTTATTGATATCACTTTGTTTTTCTTTAGTATCTATGTTCAGTTAACTAATGTTCATTCTCCTTTTCACGATTCATACTGTTAAATGATTTATTGAAAAGTTGTTTCGACAACTGTAACAATAAAAAATATAAAACAAATATTTACTTTATTTATACAACGTTTACTAAAAAAACTATTCTAAAAACATATTTCTAAAAAGTCCACAATTGTGCATTAGATCATTAAACAAATTACATTCAAGTCTTAGTCTTGAATGCATGTACAGGCAAAATTCTTGTCTGCCTTTTAGTTCTTTTTCTACAATCACATCAATGTGAGCGTTTATATTCTGACTCAACATGTTTTCAGGGGAAGTAAGGAGAGGCCTCACTCTCATTGACTAATAATACGTGAAAACGACTCATATTCCTAGTGGACACTGAATGTTCCTTCATGGAACCTACAATGCTGAGGAGTATATGTGTATCAACATCTTGTCAGTTTTCATGAGTATCATTCAATGCTCTTAAATGAGTGAATCACCACCACCAGTTTCAACTCTACGGTTGAGCATTCAGTGTAGCTCCAGAATCGATGTTTACTGCACAAAACTAGTGATCTGTGCTGGAGCATGAGCATATGTAGATGTATTGTGAGGAGCTTGATTGCATATCGTGCACCTTCCTCCTCCAGTTCTCTGGCCCTTTTGTAGCCAACCCCCCTCCCTCCTTCTCTGTCTTTCCCCTTTTCTCTGCAGACAAGGTTTCTAGACAAGTCCGATCTATGAAAGTCTCATTGAAACAGGTTCACCCCTGTTCCTCCAAAACTATCAAGGACCACATCGACTTCATGGCTCCTGCCCTGGCTGACTTCTGCAACCACTCCTTCACCACTGGAGTTTTCCCATTCCCCTGAAGCACTCCCTTGTGCACCCTCTTCTTAAGAAACCCTCTGCTGACCCCTCCTGCCTGGCTAACTATCGCCCGATCTCCATCACTCCCTTCCTGGGCAAGCTCCTGGAGAAACTGGCCATCTCCCAGCTTAATCTCCACACTGAATCTGTTGGTTGTCTTCATGACCATCAGTCTGGCTTAAGATCTGCCATAAGCACGGAAACTGCTCTCCTGAACATCCATGAAGACCTGCTCTCCAACCTTGACTCTAACACCTCTTGCGTCCTCATCTTTCTTGATCTCTCTTCTGCCTTTGACACTGTCAATCATGCCTTCCTGCTCAACTGTCTCCGTGATAACCTGGGTGTCACAGGACAGGCCCTGGCATGGCTGACTTCTTTCCTCTCCTACCGACCCTCCCAGGTCCAACTTGGGTCCTTCCTCTCTGATATCTTTCTCTCTACATGTGGTGTCCCCCAGGGATCTCACCTCTCTCCCTGGCTGTTCAACCAATACCTGGCACTCCTTGCTCACCGCATTGCTGCATTCTGCCCCAATTTTCAGTGCTATGCCAATGATACCCAGCGCATTTTCAGCCTACCTTCGGCCTCCTGCTCTCCTTCTCTCATCTCTGATTGTCTGTCTGCTATCCAGGAGTGGTATTGCACTAATGACCTCTGCCTTAATGCCAGTAAGACTGAGATTCTACTCATCAGCACACCCACTCTCTCCTTCCCTGCAGCTCACTGGTCGGCCTCTCTTGGCCCTCTTCTTGCTCTCACATGCAAGGCAAAAAACCTCAGGGTCATCTTCGACTCTACACTCTCCTTCTCTCCTCACATCTCTGACGTCTCTATGAAGTCACACTACCAGCTGCACCTCCTCAGAGGTATTCTTCCTTTCTTCTCCTTCCCCCAGAAGCTTACTGTCTCCAGAGCCCTGTTTCTCTCTAGGCTGTGCGTGACCTTTTCTTTCCAGCCACACATTGTAAAACCTTTGTCTTACCGGTATTAAATAATGAGATCGTTTTCAACTGTGTATTTTTAGAAAGTGTTGATTAATCCCTGTAGTCCTAAACTGGTGCAATCTAATAGAATAATAAAATATGCGTAACTCAGCAGCAACAATTTAAGGAATTAGCCCATAACTGTGGTGCAAAAAATGCGGAACATGAAAATGCTAAATTGCGAGGTGCACGTTTCCACGCACTTTTATCTTGGGGGAGTGGGGTTTAGAGTAATACAAAATATAAGGGCAGTATAGGGGGAGGTGGCTACGGGTGGCCCCTGCAGCATAAAATTGCGGGAAAATGTGCGAGAAAAAAAAAAAAGAAATCTGCATTTTCATGTTCAACATTTCTTTTGCGCAGTAACCACACATATCGCAAAATTAGTACTATACATCTTTGGAGATATAAAAGTTGCTTTCCTTAACACACTTCCTCTGTCTGATAAACTTATTAAAAAGAAGAGGTGCCAGGGTGCAACCTTGGCATACGCCCCTGAATGTTGAGATATTCCCAGTAACTTTCTCGACAAATTATTTCTGACCATTATTTATTTATATATCAACACATTTATTTATTTATTTATTTATTTATTTATTTACACGAGGAACAATGCTCTTTGATCACAAAAGAAAGTCCAATAGATAAGAAATTAGATTTGACAGGAAACAGTGAGCTCCTTACAATGGGATGAGTTTGAGGGACATTCTGACCAGGTTGTGGAGAGGAGTAAATGAAACAGTGACCGGGGAAAATACATAAGTGAACATACATAGATTAGGGACAATGAACATTGGACATTTTAAAGTACAGGTGGGCAGTACGGCCAGCTGTGCTCAGGATATGATCATGTTGGGTGAAGTGCGAGTGTGGAGGCAGAGGAATTCAGGGTCAAAAGCAGGTTAGAGGCGAGGCAGACAATTTAGCTAGCAGGCAGATGAGAGGGATTCTAAGAGGGTAACTCAGCATAGAGGTTGTTTTTTGTTTGGTTTTGAACAAATCCATGTGGACTGTTTCACAGATGTCTGGGGGAAGAAAATTCCATACAAGTGGAGCAAGACGAGAGAACGAGCAGAAGCGAGAGGAAGCACAGGTAGGAGCCACAAGGGTAGTCGAGGAGTCAGAGTGACGAATATGAGAAGGCTTGTAGAGTTGGATAAAGGAGGATAGATACAGTTGTGTTTTACCATGGATAGATTTGAGAACCAGGAGAAGACATTTAAATCTTGTCCTGTTTTGCATTGTCAGCCATTCTGCTTGGTGGCGGTATGAAGAAGTAGGTGTGAAGTAAGGGAGTTCAAAGAGCATTCTGGTAGCAAATTTAATGATCTTGTTGAAAGGAATGAAATCATAGTTGAAGAGGCCAAGGGGGATGATGGTACAGTAGTCCAGTTTAGAGAAGACAAGAGGGGTTAAGAGATGCTTGGTGGTTTTGAATAGAAGGAGGTGCTGATTTTCCTAATATTGATGGGATTGAGGCAAACTGCTTTTCCAGTTTTGGAGATGAAATTCAGGAAGGTGTGAGAAGGGTCATAGATGACGCTGAGGATTCTAGCTGGAAAAAGAGTAGAGAGAGTGTCAGATGAGAAATGGATTGGCACAGAAAGAGATGAGAGAGAGCTTTTGGCAGGGAAGAAGAGCACCTCTGTTTTGGTAGAGTTTGACATCAGAGAGTACAAATCCACCCACTATTCAATGTCAGAGAGACAGCTGGACATTTTGATAGAGAGATCAAAGGAGAGTTCAGGTAAAGAGACAGAAATGTTGGTGTCCTCTGCAAAAAGTTGGTACAGGAACCAAAAGAAGGAGATTAGTGCCACAAGAGCAGAGCTGTAGATTATAAAAAGGAGTGTACCCACGACAGAGCCTTGTGGAACACCAACAGTTGGAACCGTGAGTTGAGAGGTTTTGATTCTCTAGGACACATATAATTGGTGAGGCACAAGGGAGGATTCAATCCAGGCAAGGGCTCTATTGCAAATTCCAAGAAGAAAGAGAGTATTAAGGAGCTCAGAGTGATCAGCAGTGTCAAAGTCAGCAATTAGGATAGAGGATAGGTTGAAGTGCTAAGCAGAAGCAATGAAGTTGGTGGACACATGCATGAGAGCAGTTTCCGTGGAGTGCAGGAAGCAGAAACCTGTTTGACGGGGGTCTTGAAGATTGTCGATGTCTACAAAATTGGTAGGATGGTTGAGCAAAGCCCTTTTGAGCACTTTAATGTAGTGCGGAAGAATAGACATATGGTGAAAGTTAGCCGGTAGGTTCGGGTGAGCCCCTGCTTTTTTAGGAGAGGGATGACCATGGCTGTTTTGAAAACACAGGGAAAGCCGGTGGAGTCGAAGGACAGGTTGAAGAGTTCAATGAGGTGTGTGGTCACTAAAGGTGCAAAAGGCTTGAAGAGCTGAGGAGCAAGAGGGTCTGATGGGGCACACAAGGGGCTAGCATTCATCAGTAGAGATAGCACTTAGTCATTATCAGTATGACTAAAGTGGGAGATAGAGGCAGGGAATAATGATAGAGTAGGTGGAGTGTAAAATGTCGGAGGCAGGAGCATGAGGAAGGTCAGGAGAGAGTCTCTAATTTTGGCACATTTTTGCAGCCACGTTTTACGCTAGGTCATTAACTGTGAGAGTGGAGTTGATAGTCATAGACAGAGGAGGAGTGCGGATTGAGTTTAGGGTGCTCTGTTGCCAGCAAGGATGGTTGGAGTAAGATTCAATGAGGGTTGGTAAGAATTCCCTTTCCACTCTAGCAAGAGTGGACTTTTGAGAGCTCAGGTTAAAGAGGTAGAGTTGCAGGTTTTCATGTGAATGGGTATTATTTTTTTGTTTTTTTTTTGTTTTACATTTGTATAGTGCACAAACAGCCCAGGGGCATCGTGGTGCTATTACTTATAGAAAGCTCAGTTACAGTGGGGTCAGAGTTCAAGCATTTGACAATATAGCCATTATACATAATATGCATTGAAGGTCATTAGTACAGTAGTCTAGTTGCAGTAGTGGAACATTTGCAGTATCTATGGGAAGGGGCAAATACTCACATCAGCCAGTAGAGTTGATCAAGCAAACAGGGTAGTTTTCATAGCTTTGCAGAAGGCAATGAGTGAGGGTTTCGGCCTGCAGGGTAGTGCCTTTGTCTTTGCCTTTGTTTGCACACAAGCCGACTTATGTTTGTGAAAGAGCATATGAATGGGGTGACCAATGGGTGAGGTTGCTGAGATTTTCCTTTTAGTAATAGGTGAAGCACGTGGTGAGGAAAGGTCAGAGGGTGGAAACAATTGAGTGTTATCTTATGTTATGTTACGTTGATTTATACTGGGCACCACTACATCCCAGAGGTAGTCTCCAGGAGCTCAAGTATGGATTGTGTGACACTAGTATTAGTATCTTAGAGAGGTGGAGATGCATAAAGATCCAAAGAGTAGGTAAGTCATCTATAGAGTGGAGAATTTGGTCACTAAGAAAAGACTGAAGTTCAGATTTCTGAAGAGTGGTTGGAGAGCCACCTAAGAGAAGGAGGTGATATTTGGTGGAATGAAAATCAAGGATTTGGTCAAGATTATCAAAGAATGGTCCAGTGGAACCCAGAGGTCGATAGATGGAGAGGATGTGAATCGAGTGAGGCAGAGCAATAGTAGAGATGGGAAATTCAAAAGTGGTAGGAGAGGACGTGGCATTGGAGATTTATGAGGCATTGAGGCAGGAAGAGAGTAGGTGTCTGACACCTCCACCTCTGCCAATCAGTCGAAGATTCACCCCTTTCATCTTGCACCATGTGGTGCTTCCCTCGAGTCAGCCTGGTGTGGGCCTCTGCATTATGGCATCTCTGCGGGACAGCCATAAAAGCTGTTTTGGGCAATCCATGCACTGGATGAGGCTCACCTGATTGGCTGGCCCATTTCATTTACAGCAGGAAGACCCCGGAGCCGACAGGTGACAGCCAGCCCTTTCAAAGGGCCTCCTGAAAGAGTCTTGCCTTCCCCTGTCTGGACGTGTCCAGGCCTGGTAGGGCACCTGAACATGACAGTGCAACATAATCTCCACATCAATCCACCTGGTAAGCCCCTCATGAATTGCCATCAAAGCCTCATCGTTCATGAAGGCACCTTTACTGTTTTCACTGCACTCTCAATGTCCCCTGGCACTACTCACGTGGCCCACCTCCATGGCCACTTTAACCTTTCACTTCACCACTTTTCCTGGATCTATGGCATAGCTAGTGGTAATCACATCCAGCTGTGATAATTTCTGCTTCTGACATCATCTGAACTGCTGCCTCTGTATGACTGCCACCACCACATTCGAATTTAGGTGTTCTTTACACCTGTGCATCTTCCATTTTGTACTGCGTTTGTGTGCTTTCTGGTAAATTCGAATTTAGGTGTGCTTTACAGCTGTGCAACCTCCATTTTGTACTGCATATGTGTTCATTCTGGTAAATTAAAATTTAGGTGTGTTTTAGACCTGTGCATTTTCCAGTTTGTACTGCATTTGTGTGCTTTCTGCTTAATTTGAATTCAGGCATGCTTTACTTCTTTGTATCCTTCCTGCATCCCTCGGCTGCTAGGCAGCATGGTGAGTTTGCCTGTGCATAATTGCAGCCCCTTAAACTGTACTTCTTTTTCCTCCACCTCTATAGTACTCTCCTTCTCCCCCCATCTATTGTAACTGCTACTCTATCACCTATCCCTCCCTCTCATGAAGTCTGGAAGAAAATAGCTTAAAAACAATCTCTTGGCCTGTAATCCTGGCCTACCTATTGCTGACACTTAAGTTAGTGCTACTCTCAGACAGGCTATCACGGATATCCTCTTCTCTGTCCCCTCTCCAGACTTATGGACCTCAGATCTGATCATTCCCCTCTCCCCTTTTTCCTCTTCAGCCATTAATGGTGGCACTTGATGAGATGTACTCTTGACATACTTCTCATCCTCTAAGCGCTTCATTAATGTCTTTCACAATGGCACTGTCATGGCCCAGGATCCTCAACCCAATCTTCTTCTTCTCGATTAGCGGCTGCATATCGGCCCTCATCATCTTTCTACCTTCTGCTGTTACTTCTCCTTCTGCCCTCTCTGAACCTCCTTCACCACCTCTGACTGGTGTACAACCTTCATGTACCCCTTCTTAGAAAACTTTCAAAGGTCCTGACTGGCTTCACTTAGCCACTCTTAATGCTCCTTCTGCTGTCAAAACATTCTTCTGGCATTCCTAACGCCAAGGGAAACCAGGCAAAGGGAACGGTTGTGAAGCGATCCTGGTAAGCAAACACACAAACTTAAAAGACCACAACCTATAGAACTCTATGAATAGCACTCTCACAGGGTTCCTATGGTCAACTCTCTCTTATTCATACTCCATCTCAACCACAGTGTCTAAGCATCAAGGAAAATGCAACCTTAATGACAGGTACCCCTAATTATTTAGGCAACAGGTACTATTTTATTCAATCTATCTTAAAAACAACTCAAATGAAATGCATCAGAAAAGTGGCCTGTGCATTTTAAAAAGTGCATCCCACCACAAAAAGTGACTAAAAGTAAAGTACAATGGTTAATAGTTAATCATATGAACTTCACATAATATCTACCTTAAAGCTAAAGACTCTTGCCTCAAAAAATTCGAGCTCTATATGGCAGTTACTTACCAACCCTTCCACGACTTCTCAGTTGGCACTCCAATCTAATCCTGTGAGTGAGCAGAAATGGATAGACTATTATAGGTTGCTGTACGCTACACAACATTTTAAAATCCAAGCATATATGGACATTCCTATTGCACCAACTAAGTTGAACCTCACATTTGATACCGATGATATTCAATATTACATATCGAAGCTTAAAGCTTCTAGAGCGCCGGGCCCAGACGGATTATCAAATATAATCATAAAATCTAATCCCAGGGTCTGGACTCTGATATTGGATTATATATTTAGAGAGGTCATTACCACCGGCAAAATACCATCGTCCTGGTGTAAATCTATCATAGTCCTTATATTCAAAAAAGGGGACCGACAAGCACCTCAATGTTATCGACCGAATAACACTTCTTGACGTTCCAGGGAAATTATTTTCCAGACTGATCCTACGCGATTTCAGATAAATGTCAATATAAATGAACCTAAATGATCCTCATCAAACTGGGTTAAATCCAGGGATTGGTACTTCGATCAATCTAACAGTCTTAACCGCTATCCAGCAACGCGCCCGTGAGTTGGAACACAGCCTCTATTTTGCCGTTGTTGAATTTAAGTCTGCGTTTGACTTGGTAAGTAGAGAACTCCTCTGGATTAACCTCACCATGACAGGTTGCCCTCCCTCTCTTCTATCTCTCATAATGCAGTTGCATTCTAATACCTCAATCCAGGTGAGACTAAATTTACAGGGTCTGCTTTCGGAACCAATATGGACTTACTGAGGTCTGAAACAAGGTTGTGTCTCGGCCGCGATATTATTTAACTTCTTTATCCATGACCTACATCATAACATCTTGACACTACCATTGGACCCTCCACGTTTGGGAGTAGCCGATGTTTCTTGGCTAATGTAAGCCGATAACCTTGTGTTGTTATCTAAGACCCCGACAGGCCTTCAAAATCTCTTATCTACCCTCAAATTTTATGCTACTTCTAATGGCCTTGAAATCAATACCAACAAAACTAAAGTTCTGCTCTGCACATACAAAAAAACCTCCAAATCAACTATTTATAATTGGACTCTAGATAAAAAATACTTGGAGGTCGTGGATGACTACAAATATCTTGGTGTGGAGATTAGCAATGATCGGCATGATGACCCCTATATTAATGATATGAATGCAAAGATTCTGTCTTGTACCTCGCAGTCGTTATTGATACAAGGGAAATATGAAAAGTTTTCTTGTAAACCTGCTTTCTATATGCAGAAGGTGACTGCAATAATTCTTTATGGATGTGAGACGAAGGCACCAAACACCCAGATATTCTGGACCACAATTGAAGGGGTCTATTGGAAAAGACTCCTGGATGCCTACAGGCTTTGACGCGTTACTAATCTGAATAACATAACAACTTGCCAAGAAGCCAGCCCATTTGTCTCATTAGATATGAGGTGGGCTTACCGTCTCTATATGTGATGGCTAACTGGAAATTCTTGTCTTTGTACAGAAAGTTAATCATGGTACCAGCTTCGTCCTTGATATCATCTAAACTTGCGCGGTAGATGTTGGAATCTGAGCACGCATAACCACAAGTGTGGCGAAAGCTTGTACAATCTGTGATGATTGCAAAAAATATATCAGAACTCTTATTGAAAACTAATCCAGATAAAGCCAAAAGTAACCTATGGTGTTTGGATTGGATTAATACATTATACTTATGCAAAAAACATTAGGTATGTAAAGATAAGCCCTTGACGGACAAGAAACTTAAAACCACGGAAATGTACCTTCTAAAATGTCCTCACTCAAACTTGCTAAACACTTTTTGTATGCTTTCACTTGAATTTGGGCCCTATTAGAGATCTGAAACAATGACGAATGCAATTACATTCTAGTGAGAACTTCTTTCAATTGTGTTGCACTCAAGAGTGTATTGAAACACTCTCTCATCTATTAACCAAGTGTCCCACCATAATTGATCAGCGTATTATGCTATTTAAACCTCACTTGGCAAATGTAACAACCTTAACCTCAGATGATCTTTGGAAACAAGTGTACTATACAAGATTAATACACCTGCAAATAGCTATTGTTAAATATATCCGCTTACTTGATCTAGATTCATCATCATAGAGAAACTAATGAGAAAGAGCACTTAATATCACTGTCTCCTGCTCCTTGCCTTTTTATAACAAATATCCCCTGTTACTTTTTAGTTTTCTTTTATCTGATAATCTATGATCTGTTCTATGCCCCTCTTACATTTCTCTTCTTCTTTTTTTCTTCTTTCTCTATTTAGATGCTTTTAATCTAATTTTTAAAAAATATTTGTTTAGTTTTGTTTTGTATTTTATAAGCATTTGTTCGTTTTTATAATACCAAGTTTAAGATTGCTTCATTATTGATATCACTTTGTTTTTCTTTATTATCTATGTTCAGTTAACTAATGTTCATTCTCCTTTTTACGATTCATACTGTTAAATGATTTATTAAAAAGTTGTTTCGGCAACTGTAACAATAAAAAAAAAAATATCTACTTCATACATACAATGTTTACTAAAAAACTATTCTAAAAACATATTTCTAAAAAGTCCAAAATTGTGCATTAGATCATTAAACAAATTATATTCAAGTCTTAGGCCCTCATTACGAGTTCGGCGGTAGCCATGCCGTTATTGGCGGCATGGTTCCTGCCGAAATCGCATCCGGGTCTGGGTCCTCAGAATGAGGAATAACCGACCATTCCGAGTTCGAAGGCCCGATAATTCCTTCATCCAAGGACCCAGACCCGGTCCTTCCCCATTCCCATTCAGCCCCCATAGGGCTGAATGGGAATGGGAGAGGGAGCAAACAACGGGCCATTACGAGTTGGCCCGTTGTTTGCTCCCTCTTCCCCTCGCGGGACCCAGTAAGCAGGCCTGGTTTGACCAGGCGTTGCTTCCTGGGTCCCGCGAGGGGACCTCGTAATGAGGTGGTACGGGGTAAATGGCGCCTGCACCTTTTACGGCGCCGTTTACCCCGTACCGCCAGGGTCGTAATGAGGCCCTTAGTCTTGAATGCATGTACAGGCAAAGTTCTTGTCTGCCTTTTAGTTCTTTATTCTACAATCACACCAATGTGAGCATTTATATTCTGACCCAACATGTTTTGTTCCTCAAATCTGCTCTATTAAGTCTTCAGGAACTTCTTCAGGGGAAGTAAGGACAGGCCTCACTCTCATTTACTAATTACAAGAGAGAATGACTCATATTCCTGGTGGACACTGAATGTTCCTTCATGGAACCTACAATTCTGAGGAGTATATGTGTATCAACATCGTGTCAATTTTCATGAGTATCATTCAATGCTCTTGAATGAGTAAATCACCACCCCCAGTTTCAACTCAATGGTTAAGCATCCAGTGTAGCTCCAGAATCAATGTTTACTGCACAAAACTAGTGATCTGTGCTGGAGCATGAGCACATGTAGATGTATTGTGAGGAGCTTGATTGCATATCGTGCACCGTCCTCCTCCAGTTCTCTGGCCCTTCTGCAGCCAAACCCCCTCCCTCCTTCTCTGTCTTTCCCCTTTTCTCTGCAGACAAGGTTTCTAGACAAGTCCGATCTATGAAAGTCTCGTCGAAACAGGTTCACCCCTGTTCCTCCAAAACTATCAAGGACCAGATCGACTCCCTGGCTCCTGCCCTGGCTGACTTCTGCAACCATTCCTTCGCCACTGGAGTCTTCCCACCGCCCTTGAAGCACTCCCTTGTGCACCCTCTTCTTAAGAAACCCTCTGCCAACCCCTCCTGCACGGCTAACTATCGCCTGATCTCCATCACTCCCTTCCTGGGCAAGCTCCTGGAGAAACTGGCCATCTCCCAGCTTAATTTCCTCACTGAATCTGTTGGTTGTCTTCATGACCATCAGTCTGGCTTCAGATCTGCCATAACCACGGAAACTGCTCTCCTGAATATTCGTGAAGACCTGCTCTCCAACCCTCTACTCTAACACCCCTTGCGTCCTCATCTTGCTTGATCTCTCTTCTGCCTTTGACACTGTTAATCATGCCATCCTGCTCAACCTTCTCCGTGATAACCTGGGTATCACTGGTCAGGCCCTGTCATGGCTGACTTCTTTCCTCTCCGACCGACCCTCCCTGGTCCAACTTGGGTCCTTCCTCTCTGATATCTTTCTCTCTACCTGTGGTGTTCCCCAGGGATCTAACCTCTCTTCCTGGCTGTTCAAACAATACCTGGCACTCCTTTCCCACCGCATTGCCGCTCGCTGCCCCAATTTTCAGTGCTATGCCGTTGATACCCAGCTCATTTTCAGGCTACCCTCGGCCTCCTCCTCTCCTTCCCTCATCTCTGATTGTTTGTCTGCTATTCAGGAGTGGGTTGCCACCAATGACCTCTGCCTTAATGCCAGTAAGACTGAGATTCTACTCATCGGCACACCCACTCCGTCCTTTCCTGCAGCTCTCCGGCCGGCCTCTCTTGGCCTTCTTCTTGCTACCTGAAAGTCAAAAAACCTCGGGGTCATCTTCGACTCTACACTCTTCTTCTCTCCTCACATCTCTGACATCTCTATGAAGTCACACTACCAGCTGCACCTCCTCAGAAGTATTCTTCCTTTCCTCTCCTTTCCCCAGAAGCTCACTGTCTCCAGAGCCCTGGTTCTCTCTAGGCTGTAACAGCCTCTATCTAAATCTGCCTGCCTCTACACTCCGCCCTCTGCAACTTATCCAGAACAGGACTGCGAGATTTGTCCTTGGCCTCAAACCCAGGGATTGTATCTCTCCAGGACTGAAATATCTGCACTGGCTCCCAGTGGCTGCGAGGATTAAGTTCAAAACACTCTGCATTGTCCACAAGGCCTTCTGGGATCTCGGGCCGCAATACCTTCAACTCACTCTTCCTAAATATCTTCCTTCTTGAGCTCTTCACTCATCTGCCTCCAACTCCCTCATGGTCAGTCGCTTCTCCAAGCAACGAGTTGGTGGTAGATCTCTCTCTTCGGCAGGGTCTTCCCTTTGGAACAACCTTCCTGCCTCCCTGAAACTTGAGGAGAATCACCTACGGTTCCGGAAGCACCTCAAAACCTTCCTCTTTGCTTCTGCTTCCTCTCCCCCTCTCCCCTGCTGAATTCCTCACTGAAACTGCACTGGTTACCTGGCCACCCTTTCTGTTCCCGGGCCCAGACCCGGCCACTTGCACACCTGCACTTGGGGACTTTTCTCTATCCCTACAGTCCCCCTACCAGCACTTATTTTCTGCACTACCTTGCACTTGCCATCAGCTGGCCGTTTTATGTATCTTATTTATTCTACTATCCCATGTACTGCACTTTCCCCTCCCCCTCCCTTTCCCCCTTCCCATGCACTTGCGCGATCTGAATGACACATGGCCTAGTAAGATCGTTGTCTGTCTTCCCATTGGTCCCCTTCCCTTGCCTCGTCGCGCCTTGAAACATAGGCGTGTTATAAATGCCACATCATATCATATCATATCATATCATCATTGTCTGTGAAAACATGAATCAACTCAGTAGATGCTTTGTTAGTTGCAGATGAGAATGTCACATTGCGCCCTCAATGATAGAGTTAGGCTATCAAACCGGATTCCAATATCATGCTGTAATTGTTCTGTACTGTTCCAATGGATGGAACCTCTGACACTATGCAGCACTCGCTAACTAGTGGAACTGTACTTACATTCTTCTGACATCTGCCTCCTCCTCGAACACTTTGATCTTGATGCCCTTGCTCTCATCAAGAAGTGGTTCAATGCCAGCTCAGTCACTGCTTTTGACTCCCTTCTCCCTGACAGCTACAAGATCCTCTCCAAACCTCGGCCCAGCCAATCTGGTGGTGGAGTAGCCCTGGTCTTCACTGAGTGGGTCCCTACTTCTCTCATTACCACCCAGCCCTAATCCTCCTTTGAAAGTCTTGTCTGCAAGCTCTTTGTCTCTCCAACACTCTCTCTTACCCTTGCCACTATCTACAGGCTCCCTGTATCTGTCTTCCTTTCAGAATGGGCTGACTTCACCTCCTCTCTTCTAACCTCTAGTTTTAAACTCCTCCTCCTTGGAGACTTCAACATCCACCATGATGCCACTGTTTCTTCCTCTTCTCTATTCTGTGATACCTGTGCCTCTCTCTCCCTCACTATTCTCCCTGATGGCCCTACCCACTCTGCCGGAAATACTTGTGATGCCTTCATCTGCGCTGTTCTCCCACTCTCCAACCCTTTCACTACCCCAATATCCCTGTCTGATCACTCTCTCCTCCCCTCTCATCTGGGACATCTCCGCCCCCTGACTGAGCCTCTACCAGTGCTGCCAGTCTCCTTCGCGGTCATCCATCTGATGAAACGAGCATCAGCTGATGCGTGTGCCTCCACCTTCATGCCTCCTCTTTCCCCTTTTCTTGATTTTCCCATCAACTCTGTCCTTTCCAATCTTCATCTTGCTATCACCAACAGTCTTGAGACTCCTGCCCCTGTCATGAGGTTCTGCCTGAAACCTGCTTCCAAACATAACAGTTGGTACGACTCTGACCTTGCCGCTCTTAACCATAAGTGCAGAGTTGCTGAATGGAAGTGGCAAACATCAGGCTCATCCTCTGACAAACTGGCCTGCCACCTACTCCAAGGCAATACTGTCTCTCTAGCTGCTCCAAGATCAGGGCCCACCTCCAAGCTTGTATCTCTGGAGCCTCTATCAACATGGATAAACTCAAAATCTGCAAGGAACTAGCCAATCCATCTGCCATCTCCACCTCACCTCTTCCTTCTCCTGGCCCTCTGTACTGCACTGGCCATTCATTTTTAACTCAAAAACTCAGGACATTCTGACCTCTCTCTCCCCTCCCCCTGTCCGCCTGCCTTCTCTTCCACCCCCTCCCATTTCCTCCGACTTCTCACCTATCACAACAGATGAGATCTCTAGAGTAGTCTGCTCTATGAAGGTCTCATCCAAACAGGGGTCCCTCTGTTCCTCCAGAACTATTAATGACATCTCTCTCCGGCTCTTGCTGACTTCTGCAACCACTCCCTAGCATATGGCTCTTGTCCTCTTTTCTCAAGCACTCCCTTGTGCACCCCCTCCTAAAAAGCCTTCCTCTGACCCCTCCTGCCTGGCCAACAAATCACCCTATCTCTACAACACTCTTCCGTGGGAAACCCCTGGAGAATTTGGTCATCTGCCAACTGACCTGACACACTAAGTTTGTTGGTTGTTTACATGACCATCAATCTGGATTCTGAGGATCCAGAGCCACGGAACCTCCTCTACTGAACACCCATGAAGAACTGATAGAACTTATCGAAAATCTTGACTCTAACTCTCCTGCTGTTCTCATTCTCATTCTCCTTGACCTCTCTTCCGACCATTCGATCCTCAATCCTTTGACTGTACCTCTCCAGCTCTAACATCTCTCCACTGGCTCCCAGCTGCTGCAAGGATCACATTCAAGGATCTTTGTGTCATCCACAAGATGTCTAGGGCCCGGGAACACACTACCTGCAACTCTCTCTCACTAAATACTCCCCTTGCAGATCCCTTTGATCTGCTGGCTCCAACTCTCTGCTGATCAAACGCTTCTCCAAGCAGAGAGCTGGGGGAAAATCTCTCTCCTCCCCCCAGCACTGCCCTCTGGGCCCATACCCACCTGTCGGGTGGTTTGCCTCCACTGTGCAATTACCTGTTAGGCGGTAGGCCTCCCTCTTAGGCGTCGCCATGCACTTAATTGTTGCCTCCCTAATGGGCACCTCTGGCACTTCCCCTCCTGGGGGGCCCTAATAGCACTTACCTCCACCCCACCTCTTCCTTTTTTTCCCTTTTCTTTCACTGCATTTGCATGCTCCGAATGTCACACCAGCCTAGTAGGACTGCTTTGTTTTCTATGTATTCATTGTCAATTTTGTTTTTAATTGCTCCCTTGTTCCCTTCCCCTGTGCCTTGTGGTGCTTTGATCACTGTCTTTCTGTATAAGTACCTTATACATATCCAATAAATAATAGAATCCATTCATTAGAAAACTGTACGCAATATTTCCTGATTTCTTGTTGTTGAAGTTCCCACCTACCCGAGAGCTCTCTTTGGTTTTTCTTTGGTTTCCACAGGTTTACGTGGATTTTCAAAATACTTTTTTTCAAGATTTTTATCTTGTGCATCACTGTCAGACAACTGGCATCTACTGAAATAATCTCCAGAATATCGGTATCCTGAGCCAAATTTCAATCACACTTCCTTCCACATTGTATTCCTTTATATGATTTATTTTTAGAAGGTCTTATGTTTTTACTAAATAGCAGAGCCAGTCTCATGTCTGAAGGAGTTTTGGAACAGGCCTTTTCCCATTTGGATCAGTGGTCGCAGGCTCTTTGTCCTGGATTGAGAGAGACTTTATGAATTTTAAAGAGGAGTGTCTATTTGTTCTTTTTCTTTTTTGATTTTTTGCTTTTTGAATTGATTTCCTTTATTATTGGTATTTTTTTTCTTCACCTGTCTACTAGAATCTTGAATATGGATTTCAGTAATTTACCGGGAAAGCTCCTCTTCATTTTCACAGTGAAGAACACTCAGCCTCTCAAATTCATTGGAGGGTGGCGTGTCTAAACCTCCACTAAGGACATTATTTTTTGACGCACTCTGATTTTTCAAGTGTGTTACACACGTCTCAAGTTTTTAATGGCTCAAGGATAATTGAAGTGTATGTGTCTTTACTTCCACTTTGATAAAATTGTACACTTTCACCAATGAGTATAGAACAAAATGTAGTGAAGCCAGGAAGGGGGTACACTCAGAATTTTTATTGGTTCATGGTGATGTGAATACTCAATGGAACAGGTTAAGACAGATGATTTCATTGATGAATTTAGGGAGTCAGGGGCTTGGGTTGCAAAAAGGGCTGGTGTATTGGAGAATTAACCCATGAGTGCGTAACTTTGCGATTGTCTGAAAGCCTTCTGGCGTGCTCACTCGACGTAGAAACAGTCTCCCATTGGGATTTTATCCTGTTAGGCAAAGTTTGTATGCAGTACCCTCTGGGAACACTACACACAACTACGACTACAGGTATAGGCAACCCAACCTTTGGTATAAGCTTGTACTACACAGTTTTGTAGAGTGTTGAGCAGCCAGGCTTATCTCAAGAGGGCAAAATTTAAGCTGTAGTGGAGTTTCACAAAGATTCACAGTTACAGGTATTCAAATAAACGTTTACACTCAAGGTTTCTCACATAGACAATTAATAATGTATTTATCAGTAAGTTATAAAGCCTTCTCCAGAAGGGAGAAATTAAACTGTAACACACAAATATACTTCAATACTGTACACTTTGAGTTTCTGAATCAGACAACGCCCTTTTTGGGATGGCCCACAGACACAACCTACACCCACAGGTGACTTCAGTAACAAGGGTGCTGGGGACATTAATACCTTATAGTTGGCATTCAGAATACTCTTTAAAAGTTGGTAAAAGGCAAAGGTTATTAGAACACAAGAGATCACAAATTTTCTTAAGCAGTGCCGATACTTTTAGAGTTCACTAAAAGAGTCATTCAATTCAATAGGCTAAGCCAAAGTCAATGGGCAAAAGTCTTGGATAGGATAAGGCACTTCTGGTAAGTAATGGAAAAGTCTTTGCACAAGTTCTTAGGAGTCTTTGAAGAAAAAAAGAATGAAATGTAGGGCCTCAATTGGATTAGACTTGTGAGATGTGGAAGTTACAAGCACTTCTACAGTAAGAGGTAATTTCACTTAGAATTGCTTTACAGTACCTTAGTAAAGAAGAAAAGATGCAGCTGATGGCTGTGTTCCTGTGCAGCTCTGCAGATCTCACTGTTGGGCCTCAGTCATGGGGACAAGAGGGAGGACGTCGGGAGACTCCTGCACTGTACTGGCACCGTCAAAACTGCCAACCGGCAAACTTTACTTTCAGTGGATTTTTCGCGTTTCAGCTCCTTGCGGTACAGCAAATAGCAAAAAGCGCGGTTCCTGGCTGTCAAGGTGGACTTTCCTCACAACTGACATCCCACACTCGACTGAGAGGGTTCAGGCTTGGTCAGTGCTGCTTTGTGGGAGTCCGGAGGATCTTCCAAAAGCTTTAGGCCAGCTTCCAAGCAACGCAAACAATCTGGTGTCCTTCTCCCTGGCTCTACGGTTTCCTGCAGCAACTCTGAGGAATTCAACCAGCTTCAAGATGGGTGTCCAGGTGGCTTACCTGGGAGTTGATTGGTCCCACCAACTCACAGGGAGAAGTCGTCCTTGCAGGGGTTTCTCTGCCGATGCAAACTTGGCAAGTAGTCACTGTGGGCTTCACCGGGCAAACCAACGGTCCAGGAGTTGCAGCAGGCATCTTTTATAGCTCTTCTTCAGTTCCTTCATCCAGTGGTCGACTCTGTCTTCCAAGCCAAAATACTTGCCTTTTATTCAGTTCTCTCCCATTCATTCCAGCCTAGCTGTCACTCACCCAGCAGGGTGGCTGTCCTTGCCGGACATTCAGCCAGCCAATCACCACAGAGTGCATTTGGGTCTCCTAGGAGACTAAGCGCAGTGAGTTTTGGGCACCTCCCTCACTTCCTGCCTACCCCAGATACTCTGGAGCCAGAGGCTGGTTTCACTCCTGAAGCCTGCCAAAGGCAAATGAACAAAGAGACCAAACCTGGTTTGGCGCATAGAGAAACACTCTAGAAGGACCCTTCCACAAAGAAATGGTTGAAAAACAAAGACCAGGGACCATTTTAGCAACAATGGCAAGATGCCATTTTGAAAAAGATGGCTCTGCGGTTAAAGTTACCGGGTCCACGAACAGTTGTGGTAAATGCAAACCTTCATAGTTCAGTACGAATCCACTGCCACCAGCCAGTCAATTGAGGAAAGGGTAACATGAGCATTCAGACACAGGGGATACTAAGTAAGCCCTCCAGCACTCTATTGTAAGATAACGTGTGCTGGGTCTAGCAAGTACAATGCTAAGTACAGTCAATTTCACTCTACTGTTCTGGGAAACAGTAGTTTATCCCAGAGAAGGCATTTCAACCTGGTAAATCTAAAAGACTTCCTTGTGCCACTGCACTAAAGGTGCTGTGTGACACAATTGTAAAAGATGATGCCTATGGAGTTTGTTAGACTCCATGACCAAAAAGAAACAAACACAGAAAACACATGGAATTGAAATGTTCAAAATCCCAAAGTTCAGCAAAAGAGCTGAGGGTCTCTAAGGTAGAGGGGAATTAGCACATTTTTGAGAAATCTCCCTATCATATACGATGAGGCAATCACTCTTGTTTTCATTAGGAACATCAGCAGGAGGGTAAATGAGATATTCAGAAATCTGTAATCTTCCTTTTTATATTTACTGATGTCAACCTACAGTCGTGGTTTCTAAAGAAAGATTTGTAAACCTTCTCAGGTGACTTGGAAGCCCCTCTCAAAGCTGGAGAGAA
This sequence comes from Ambystoma mexicanum, assembly GCF_040938575.1. Lineage (NCBI taxonomy): Eukaryota > Metazoa > Chordata > Amphibia > Caudata > Ambystomatidae > Ambystoma > Ambystoma mexicanum. Next base: position 232,782,119 of record NC_090930.1, on the reverse strand, counting down.
CGGCACCAGATTTAAAGGGGGTAGATTAAGGGAAGATCTATTGGGGAGGGAAAGCATCACCAAATCCTGTTCTGCAGCGATCCCTTCATTAGAGCATTTCCTTCTCAGGAAATACATTGTTCCTTTGAGCTTCCCTGAATTAATTTAAATTAGACTCGCCATCTCAGCCTCAAGGGAAATTGACCGCTTCACCACCTCGCTCCTCCGCCTCCAACTGATATGAAATGGCATTTATAATGCGCCTGTACACAAGTGTTTCTAGGCGTGACAAGACAAGGTGGGGAAACAAAAGGGAGCACAAAACAACGATCTTACTAGACCTTGTGTCATTCAATCGAGCAAGAGCAGGGAAGGGGGGAAAATGGAGAAGTGCAAGTTAAGAATACAAAAAAACAAGAGTGCAGCCAACGGGTGGCAATAAAGTGCAAGAGAGGGGACTGTAGGGTTACAGACACATACCACACGTGCAGTGGAGCCAAGAGGCAGTGCAGGATTGCAGCTGGGCAGGCAAGGACCTGGGCCTGAATTCAGAGGGTGACCAGGTGACCAGTGCATGGAACAGGCAGGTGATCATTATGGGAGAGTAACGCCAGTCACGCTACTTTGCATTTGGTATTTTAGCTTGTTCTGTATTTATTAGAAGTTTTAAGCATTTAATAGCAATTTTTAGTTTTGCAGTACAGATTCTAGCTTTGTGTGAAATAGCATTTTGATTTTAGATGGTGCTTTTAGCTACATTGTGACTTAAATACTTACTCTGCACCTCTATATCATTTTATACGGTAGCTTTTGCCCAGCTTCCACACCGCTTAGCGTTCTCTTATTGCAAGAGGAACTGGGATCCAATCAGTAAGCAGACATACTTTACTGCCTTTCCGTCTCCTGAAAGCGCATTGCAACCAGGTGCCCCGCTCTGAATCACATTGCCCAGACTGCTTGTTGTTCTCACGTCATAGACATTTGCAAATTAGGCACGAGTGCCCCAGCGCGAGTTCCCAAACGGTCTGTGGCGGCAGTATAAAGGCTCTTTTTTAACGCCAGTCATGTTACTTTCCATTTGATCTTTTAGCTTGTTCTGTATTTATTAGAAGTGTTGAGCATATAACAGCAATTTTTAGTTTTGCAGTGCAGATTCTAGCTTTTTGTGAAATAGCATTTTGATTTAAGACAGTGATTTTAGCTACATTGTGACTTAATTACTTATTGTGCCTCTCTATATCTTTTTATATGGTAGCTTTTGCCCAGCTTCCGAACCCAGCGTTATCTTATTGTACGAGGAACTGGGATCCAAACAATAAGCAGACATACTTTACTGCCTTTCTTTCTCCCAAAAGTGCATTGCTACCAGGTGCCCTACTCTGAACCACATTGCCCAGAATGCTTGTGGTTCTCGCACCATAGGGAGCACCGGAGCGAGAACCCAAGCAGCCTGTGGTGGTCCGTGAAGGGCCTGAAGGCAGGAAGCATCTGCTCATTTAACATTGCTCTCCCATGGGTATTGCAAACGTCTTAGCCGCTACTATGACTGCAAGAAATATTTGTGTTCATACTGATCAAAGGACTGTCCCCCGGAGTATGGTGAGTCAATTGTTAGATAGTAAGGTTTACACTCAGAATCACTCTGCTCCAAAAGAAAATAGCAGCCAAGAAACAGAATCTGATATCTCAGCCTACTACACCGTAACTCGGCCCTACCCCCCACAAAACCTCAAAAGGACTTCAAATGTACTTCAGTGTCTACCCAAGAAGTAATTAACATTATTGCTTCATTCAAACCTTCCAATGGCCAATGGGATTCCTGCCCAGCATCTGTCATTAAAGATGCTGCCAAAGAACATGCCCCCTGTATCACCACTCTCATTAATGCCTCCACAGGCATTGATTGATGATCTGAACCATCTGGGTGTCAACTACACTAACTATGCAGATGACACCCAGATTCTCTTACCCGTGACAGGAGACTATGACAAGGACCTTGCTCTTATCAATAAAATCTACTTCATCATTCAGGCCCGGCTGGCCACTCACGGTCTGTGCCAGAATGATAAGAAGACTGAGTTACTCCTTTTAGCCTCCCCTGTCAACATGAAAAAACTGAACAACCAATACCTATCCTTTAACATCGATGGAAATTACATAAAGGTGGCTAATGAAATAAAAACCTTGGGTTTTTACATAGGCTCTTCACTCTTCACTGAGTCTGCGCAAACAGGTCAGTGCAACAGCCTCGAGGACAGCATACACATGCAAGCTTATTCACTCTTGCAAACCCTTTCTCTCCTCGAAAAGGTGCATCACCCTAGTTCGAGTGCTAGTACTATCAAAAATCTACAACTGCAATGTAAATATATCTCGGTATATATCTAGGTGCCAGTAAATATATCTCCAACAAACTGGGCATTTCCAGATGGCAACGCATTTCAACAATTAGGCAAAATAACAACTGGCTCTCCATCCAAGAAATAATTCAGCTTAAAACAGACTCCCTGACTCATAAATGCCTGAATAACGCAGCCCCTCAATACCTTGCAGAGAAATTCTCCAAAAACAACCCCATCCGACCTACCAGGACATTGAATACTGGCTGCCTAAGGATGCACAGATACAAACTAAAAAATGCAGGGGGTAGCAGCTTCCCAGTTATGGCTGCCCAACTATGGAATTCCCCACCCCTATCACTACAAACAGACCAATCCTTCTACAAATTCAGAAAAAAACATCAAACATTGGCTCATCTCCAAAGACACACCGCAGCAGACCCCTAATTCCAATCATGTATAGCAACACTATACCTGGCTACTCCCACCTCCTCACCTGTACGGACTGATTGAGCATTCCCCTGTGTGTTATATGTACCCCTTACTGAGTATACCCCCTTGTCTCGTACTTCCTATTCCCTGCCTGTATTCCCCTGCTTGCACCTACATATATATGCCTCTCCCAAGTTAATATTGAATATATAAATGCACATACTATGCCTCCAGTTAAAGTTGTGTATCTAAATGTGTTTATCATGCCTTGCGTGTAACTACTGTGCATACGGCCCATTCTGAAACCACGGACACGCATATCCTTGTAATGCGCCCAGATACCTCCGGCTGTGGTGTGCACTATAAATAAATAAACAAACAAAAAAACAAACACCACCTTTGACAATGCTATTTTGACGGCGCGGCATGGCTGCTTGCAAGATTCGGTTCCTGACTTGCCTTACAGGAGTATCATTGCTCAAACTGTGACAATGCCTATTTCCCCCACTAACTTAACTGTAGAGTCACAGGTTGCTCTGGACTCTAGCTGTACCCAAGATTGTACCTCTAATGCAATAACGAATCAAGGAGATTACACCAGGGATGTGGGGAGCACTCCTTCCCCGGATGGGGATCACCTATTATGCAGAGGAATGATGGCCCTGCCTTGGAGAAGTCGGGGGGCGGGGGGTTTCCAGTCACCAGAAGAAAGATTACTCCTGTTAGAGATTTAAAGTGTATGATGTTAAATACTAGGTCTTTGGTGAAACACGTGGTCGACGTGGCCACGTAGAAAATGAAATTGTCTGTGTGCTGAGAAGAGTATTGTATGCTTCGACAGTACAGGATGGATGGAAGGGGGCCAGGGTGTTGCATTTATCCTCAGATCCTTGCTTATGGTGTGGGAAATTAAAGGACAACACTCGGAAGAGATAGAGTCCAAATATATTAAAATAGGACTCAATGCTGAGCCACCATCTATGTTCTTCTTATCTATAGCCCCCCCTCTGCAGCAGAGGACTTTGCAACTGCACTTTCGAACTTCCTTCTGCCTTTTTTGAAACTTAATACTAGTTTCTCATTACTGGGGGATTTCAATCTCTGGCTGGAGCAAGACGTAGATAATTTGGCATCTGAGTTGGAGGTGGCCTTATTCAATCTGGGCTTTGATGAAAAGATCCACGTCCCTACTCATTGTAAGGGGCATACCCTGGATTGGGTATCCACTCTTAACGATATGTCCAACTATTTTGAGTGTTGCCCTGTCCCTGGCCAGACCATTATTTCATGCATTTTACAGTGCTGGCAGAATTTCCGGTAAAAACGTAAGGTGGGATGTTTCAAGAGTGTCTAGCCAGAAACCTGAAGAATCTCACATTGGAGCATACTGAACCCATGCTCAGTGCTGGTATTGTGAACCTTCCTAACACCAATACTCCTGAGGAGATGTTGCAGCTTCTCTCTTCCTCCTTGGTCAATATTTCCAACACGCTGGCACCTTTAAAAAAAAGAATGCGTGAGGTAGTACATCCAAGCAATGCCTGCTTCTCCCCGGAACTCAAGAGACGTAAAGCCTCTAAACTCAAACACTTTTATGAGTGGAAACATAATCCCACCTTCTCAACTTTGGTAGCCTATAAAGGAGCAGCCAAAGAATATAAACTAGCCATTGTAGATGCTAAAAATAACTCCTTTAAAACTAGAATACAGGGTGCTCACTCTGATGTGAAGGAGCTTTTTAAGATTCTCAAGGAGCAAGAAACTGAGGACTCTCATGATGTGGGCCTGCTACTTAAGGATGCGGCCTGGTGCTGTGTGGTTCAGTAAGCCATGCAGGGCAAATTGAATGAAATTAAGGCAGATATTGCCAATAAAAAAGAGAGTCAACTGGAGTGGGAGCCATTGGGGATTTTTCGATATGTCCTCTGATCCCTCAATTTAGCTTTTCTGCCATAACGGTGTCAGAACTCGCTACGAAAGTGGAGCAGTTAAAAGGCACTAGGAGTAAAGACGATCCTTGTTCGGTGGTTATTATCAAAACCTGTCCAACCATCTTGCTGAATGCCATCTGTAAATTTGTTAATGCCTCCTTTTCAGAAGGATCAGTTCCCCAGGGACTAAAAAAAGCCTTGATAACCACTATCCGTAAAAAAACAGGGTTACCCGCGGATATGCCTCTGAACTATAGACTATTACCAACACCCTGTTCTTGCTTACAATCTTAGATAGGGCGGCGCATGTCTAATTCTCGGATCACCTTAATAAATTCTCTATCCTTAATGACCATCAATCTGGATTTAGGCAGGGATTTTGGACAGAGACTGTGCTGTTGGAAGTAAAGGCTAGGCTTTTGGAAAGTATGGACAACGGTAAGGTATCTATTCTGGTGCTGTTAAATTTGTCGGCAGCCTTCGATCTGGTGGACCATTTTATCCTGGTCACCAGGTTGAAGAACATAGCCAATTGTTGATCTGTGGCAGCTCAATGAATATCTTCATTCCTAAGCAATTGGGTCAGTAGAGTTTTCTAGGAGGAGGCAATGGCACCGCCCTTAACCTTGAAATTTGGCGTACCTCAGGGGTCATGTATCTCACACCGCCTTTATAACATCTTTATGGCACCCTTCTTTGCTCTTTTGGAGCAAGAAGGGGTGGTGTTTACGAATTATGCTGATGACACACAATGTGTCATTCCTTTTTTGGGGATACATGAAACTGATGAAGTACAGTTGAATAAAGATTACACCGTTATCGAGGGTTGGATGGTTCAAATTGGGTCCGGCTTATGAAAGTTTTCATATCGAGGGTTCTAAAATAATTGTTCAAAAGAAGGTTAAGACATTGGGTGTCATTCTGGACCAACATTTAAACATGAAGACTCTTGTAGGTAGCCTTGTGTCGTCATCAGCTTATTATATTAAGTTGTTGGCACACCTTCGACCCTTTGTTTCCCAAGCTAAGGCCGAGACTATTGCTAGAGCAATTGTGGGTGCCAAGATCGATTACTGTTGTAGTCTGTTGTAAGGAATCAACAAAGAGATTGCAACAGGTTACTGGTTATCCAGAATGGGGCAGTGCTAGTTGTTATGGGCATCGCCCATAGAGAACACATCTCAGAGACTAGACGTGCTCTGCATTGGCTCCCCGGTGAAACAAGGCTCCTGTTTCACCTCCTAGTTATTACTCAGAAATGTTGATAGGGCAAGATGCCGGTTTATCTTCAGGTTCTCTTGAAAGAGAAAACCTAAAAGAGCACCCTCAGATCGAGTAACTAGATCAGTTGGCTATCCCTAGGTGTAGGACTATGAATGCCTCAAAGGGAGCTTTTCAGATTGCAGCTCCAAAAGCTTGGAATTACTTGCCATTGGAACTTAGGTGTATAAATTCGACCAAACTCTTTAAGAATAAACTAAAAACGTATCTATTTGCTTGAACCTTGATCAATGATATCTGATGATCCGGATCTGGATGCTTTTTTTATGTCTTCTGTTTTATTGTTGTTGGACCCTAAAACCTATGGGTCCATGGTCTGTGCGATATACACATTAAAAGTAAAGTAAAGAGGGAAAGCAGAAGCAAACAGAAAGGTCTTGAGTTGCTTCCGGAATCAGAGATGGTTTTGGTCAAGTTTCAGAAAGGCAGGGAGGCTGTTCCAGATGGAGTCCCCAGCAGAAGAAAGAGATCTGCCCCCAACTCTTTGCTTGGAAAAGCGACTGACCCTTAGAGAGTTGGAGGTAGAAGAGCGGAGAGCTTGAGAAGACAGAGTGTTGGAGGAAGTGTGTTCCCAGGCCCTAGAAAGCCTTGTGGACAATGCAAAGGGTCTTGAACTTGATCCTTGCCGCCAATGGGAGCCACTGAAGGGATTTCAGAGCTGGAGAGATACAATCACTGGGCTTGAGGCCAAGGACAAGTCTTTCAGTCCTATTCTGGATAAGTTGTAGTAGACAGAGAGTAGAGGCAGGAAGATTTAGAAAGAGGTTGTTGCAGTAGTCCAGCCTAGAGAGAACCAGAGCTCTGGAGACAGTGAGCTTCTGGGGGAAAGTGCGGAATGGAAGAATATCTCTGAGGAGGTACAGCTGGTAGTTTTACTTCTTAGAGACGTCAGAGATGTGAGGAGAGAAGGAGAGTGTGGAGTCAAAGATGACCCCGATGTTCTTAGCCTCACAGGTAGGAGAAGGAAGAGGGCCCAGGGTGGGCCACCAGAGGGTGAGAGGAAAGGAGGGAGTTGGTGTTTCCAATAAAGAGGATCTCAGTTTTACTGGCATTAAGGCAGAGATCATTGGCTGCACACCACTCCTGAATTGCAGAAAGACAGTCAGGAATGAGAGAAGGAGTAGAGGCGGCTGAGGGGAGCCTGAAGGAGAGCTGAGTGTCATCCACATAGCACAGGAAGTTGGAACAGAGGGCAGCTATGCGGTGGGCAAGAGGTGCCAGGTATTGGTTGAAAAGCTAGGGAGAAGGATTAGACCCCAGGGGAACACCGCAGGCAGAGAGAGAGATGGAGGAGAGGAAGGACCCCAGTTGGACCTGGGAGGGTCGATCAGTGAGAAAGGAGGTCAGCCAGGTCAGGGCCTGATCAGTGATACCCGGGTTATCACGGAGCTAGTTGAGCAGGATGGCATGGTTGACCGTATCGAAAGCAAAGGAAAGATCGAGGAGAGTGAGGACAGAAAGAAGGTTTGAATCGAGGTTTGAGAGCAGGTCTTCACAGATGTTCAGGATAGCAGTTTCCGTGCTTCTGGCCGTTCTGAAGCCATACTGATGTCATGGAGACAACCAACAGATTCAGTGTGAAGATTAAGCTAGGAGATGTTCAGATTGTCTAGGAGTTCGCCCAGGAAAGGAGTAATGGAGATCCGGCGATAATTGGCCGGACAGGAGGGATCAGCAGATGTGCTTTGTAAATGTGCTTTGCCACGCTTCCCTCACATGAGATATGGCTGACTTTTTCAATTATAAGACACTGCCCCTTCAAACTCCGAACTCCGCAATTCCAGGCACCAGACAAAAAATCAAAACAGATTGCTTTACTCTCTGCAATACTCACTGGCAGTAACTGCGCTTTGTCGCGCTTCATTCAAACGAGTCACAGATTGTCTTTTCAAGTATAAATCCTGCCCTCTTCTCGCTTTGCCCCGTATTTTTCAAACTTTTTGCTTGGACGTTATTTCAATACGATTCTTTCCTGAGGAATTGTATTGAGATATTTATATAAGAAAAAAAATCATAATTTCACCCACCCATTAGCTAATATGCATTTAAGTATCTGCGATTGACAGCTTGAAAGACTGAAATGCCTTTTAGCTCCAATGAAATTCTCATAAATAATTGTGCAATAGCCATCCATAATGTTTTAATAAAACTTTTTTGAAGTTAAATGTTTTCCACCCGCAAATGCTATAAATAGTTCACCTTCATCTATCTGTCATAGTAATTCAGATACTAATTACTGCACTCCCTCACTGCGTAGCTATCTCCTTAATGGCATATCGAAGATGGATAACTCAGCACAGGCCACAGACCGGCTCTTTGTGTAACAATCTGAACAACAGACGTTGTTTATGACCTAATAACAAGACAGAGTGCTGTTGACAATGACTGACATTCTTAAACAACCAGGAAATGTATGAATACGACACGCATTGACGTATATGAAAATGCGCATATTATTTTATACATAATTACATTGTCATCTAAATATATCGTAAACAGATGGACTCGTCAGGTCAATTAAAGCAGCTTGATAAGGAAACAAATAGAAACATATATTGTGGGAGCGAGCCTCGCAGAATTATTTCGTAGCATGTGTTTCGATTTGTCAAGTGAAACTTATGTTTTAACTTAAAGTCTAGCTATGTCATGTAAGTTGAAACTTGTCGCTCATGAAAGTCACTATGTGGAATTAAATACAAACAAATCTAATGAGACGTAATTTCTACCAACATTGCAATGTCATGTATTATCGAACATTACCTTGATCAATTAAAGCATTGACACCCCAGGACGTGGATAATGCTGGCCATTCGGTGCCCAGAATACCTAACAGCCCAGCATTAATCTGGCACCTAATGACCATATTTCCCCTTGCCTCGTGTACTAATATTTTTTAACATTGCATTTGCATTTTTCTACCACGTATTTCAGCCATGAAATCCTGGGTGCTTTATAAGCTTTTAATACGTTATCCAATAATATATTAGACAGGTGTGCTTTGAGAAAGAATTTTAAAACAGTGAAATGGGAGTGTGAGGGCCTTCCCTCACAAGATCTCGGTCAGCAAGACCTCTCGAGATCACGTGCCCGAAGCGCGTAGAGCATCCGCAAAGGATTCGGGGAGCGGACCGGGAGACAAGAGAACGCTCCCCGGTGTTCCTCCTGTTGTTAGGCCTTCATGCCTGACTGGAATTGGATTCTTGCAACAGACCCCTACTGCAAGAATGAACTCAAACCTGCTAACACACCAGCAGTGGTTGCCACCTTCTATGCAACACATGATACCTTTGTGGACATAATTCCATAGCAGTGAAGTAACTGCCATGGTTGTCTCTGAAACTTTATCTATGCACTAGTTACCTTTGTAAATAACTGTTTAATATAACAGCAAGTAAATCTCCTACCTCTCCACGTGGCATCCTGTGCTTCTTTAAGGCCACCATATAATTGGGCTGAGGACCAACGTAACCACCCCACACGTACCCCATGCAGGGAGCTACTCCACCCCCACCATTTCTCCAGTCTCCTGGCAAGCCTGCCATCCCATAGCTGCAGTGGGAACGTTTTGCCACTTACCTAGAAGCCTTAGGTGGCACTGGCTAACCCGCTAGTCGCAATAAGCCCATGTTGCTCAACGATTTGGGGGTGGAAGGTCAGCGTATCTTTGTAAGTCTCAAGCCTGAGCCAGGTGGGGGGTTAAGGAGACAATGTGTTTCTGAAAGCAATGCATCGCATAATGAGGCAATTCTCCAGCAAAGAAAATATTGTACTGCACCTGTTGAAGTTCTACACCAGAAAGCAGGAGAGTGGTGAGCCGGTTGATGACTACATTACCCGCATGAGAGAACTGGTTGTGCAGTGTGGATTTGGAGAGAAGGCAGAGAACGTCATCTGTGACATGCTGGTAGTACATACCAACAACAGAAATGTACAAGGCAAGTTTATTCTAGAGAAGGAATTCGATTTGGACAAGCTATCCGGTTATCCAGAGTGGAAGTGGAAAATGCTAGCAGAAAAAAGGAAATGGCAGCAACGACATCAGTAGCCGAAGTGATGGTAGTCTATTGGAAAAGGTGACAGGAGAAGCCAAAGCAAGACACGCACAAATAGGGGTGGAGGCAGGAAGAGTGAACCCCTGAAGTGCCACAGGTGCACCGCCACCATTCATCTAGTGAACGCGAGAGCGTGGCCAGCACGAAAAAAGAGTGCTCCAATTGCAACAGTTTCGGTCATTTCTTGGCTGCCTGCAACTGGAAGGGGAGGAATGTCCCAAGCCTGGAGTGTGCAAACTCTTTGAGTGAGGAGGAAGAAGAAGGCAACAGGCGGACAGTCATTTTGGTAAACTCAACTTGCATTTTCGGTGTTTCAAGTTGAAAGTGTACCCTTCCAGAACCCCTACACACAATCTTAGTTGATCTGTCAACTTTCTACAACTTTCCAAGGCCTATTTTTGAGTTGGTAGTCCACAGACAGTTTCACGGTCCGTGGAAGGTTCCTCTGAAGGGACCCACCCATTACTTCCAGTCATTCTCAATCTGGCTATGCATGAGAGAGTAGCACAGAGCACCTGCTTTGCAGAACAGCTACATTTGAATCCAATGGCATCAACCATGGCCATTGCTCCTCTCCAGCCTCCACCACCACCAACACAGCAATCACCTGGAGGTCCTGGAGAGGGGTACAGGCGCAAAGATGTGAAGGAGGAAGAGGAGGTAGAGCAAGATGAGGTCGAGAAAGTGCATTCCTCCAGTGGGGAGTCATGGGTGTGGCAGTTTTTCACCACTGTGGGTGTACCAAAGGCTCGAACAGCCAAGGTAAGATGCACTGAGTACAGGGACATACTCAGTCATGGAAAACCTGGGATATACTCGTACTGGACCACTGCCGTGCGCTGACACACCAGATCCAACCACTCGGTGCTCTGAGAAAGGCTGTTCCTTTCTCAGGGAGAAGCAGGTTGATGGCCTCTACCCCTCTTCCTCGACCGCATCTGCCACCACAAAAAATACTCTTCTGGGTCTGAGGATCCCGACAGTCGCCTTGCATGCCATTCACAATGCAGTTGACCCTTACCTTTCAAGGGTCACAGTACTATGTTTGTACTGCAAATCACTGATCAGCAGGAGGGAGCAATTTTGAAGTGCTTTTGAGGCCATGGTCAAGGAGCACAAGAAACACTGCCACCTACCTTAAATTTAAGGTCCGCCCAAAATCTTCCCCTGTCCACCTGCCCCTGCATCTCTGTGGTTGGTGCCCCCTCCCTCCCTTCCTTTCCCTTCCCGACCTTACTTTGACTCTCCTATAAAAAAAGCCCCCCCCAAAAAAAAATCTAATGTTTTCTGTTATTTTTTACTTCAACTACTAAAGAAGACTTGAATCCATATGTTATGTGTTCACAGAAACGGCTTCAATGCATTTTGAATGTTTTCAAGAAAAAACTGATTGCCTACATCAGTCAGATGCACTCCATCTGTACGAAAAATTATTGACAATATCAAATTTTATATTTTCATTATAAAAAAGATTTCAGGCCAACATCCCCATAAAACTTTGTACACATTGCATGTTTAATTTGTGGACAAAATAAATTTGAATGCATTCACATTAGTCTCTGAGCTATTCGAGAAAAAATTATTTTAGAATGTGGAAACAGTTCCATCAACTTTCCAAATGTACCTTCATTGCAAACTGTAATGAAATTCTGCTAATATAGTCCAGCCTCCACGGTGAACTTACACTACTATCCGGATGCTTCAAGTGAACCATATTCCCACACGATGGGAGAAAATCAGCCCGCTTCATTCCGCGAACCCCATACTATTGCACCTTGATCAGCGGAGAGGGCAGGAGCCCTTTCCACTCCATCAGCACTGCACATCATGATTCGAGCTGCAGGAGTAGCTGATTTCGCTCGAGCACACAATGGTGCTCTTTCCCACTTCGAGGCGAGACTGCATAATTGGCCACCCACTTTGGCTACCCACCCGAATGCCAATTTGCCTCTACATCGATCCGGATCATTTAGAGCGGTTTGCCGCTTCTCATACTGCCTGGTTCTAAAATGGTCACCCGACATCAAGGGGAGGCTAGCGTTGCGCTGCTAAGCAACGCTGTGATTATTTAAATCACCCATTTGTGTTAGCAAGCGGATGCCAGCATGCCTCGGCAAAGGCCCGGCAAGAAAAAGGCCCCTGTTGGCATCCCTGTTAGCACACCGGAGCATGAGGTTTCAGCCCTCGACCAGATACTACCTGGTAGGCGCTTCCTAAGCCACTGACACTAACTTCTACAAGTGCTTCACAAATCGCTTACGAACTGCCTAGTGCTACTCACTTCCTCCAGAATAACACCCTCAGATGTGCCCTCAATCTTCCTCGCAAGGCCCACATCTCCAAGTCCAGGAAGGAAGTTAATTGACTCCCTGTTCGGGACAGAATCAAATTACGCTCACTCATCATTATACACAAATGCCTCTCCCTGACAGCCCCACTTTACCTATCAGATAAATTCACCAGTCAAAGCACATCCAGACCGACCAGATCCCCATATCTGCACCAACTGAACATTCATAAATTCAGTCTGAAAACAGCAGGGGGAGCAATCTTCCCTGTGTTATCTGCGAAATACTGGAATGCACTTCCCACGGATATTAGAGCTGACTCCGCATTTTGGTCATTCAGAGCCAAGGTGAAGGCTCTGCTCACGACTCAGAAATAGTTTATTTGCTGCCCCCAGCAAATTCCTTCATTCTGTAATGCATGTGCTAGCCATAGACTCGGACCATTCTGTAACCCGGTCAATTTTATAACTCTGGCGCTATCCACTGATTCAGACCATGGTCCCTCATGCTATTTATTGTATTTATTGCTGTCATCTGCTATTTATTGTATGTGTAACCTTCTGTAACCTATGTTGTTCCATACGACTAATGTGCCCAGTTACCCCAGGGTTTGGCTGTGCTATACAAATAAATAAACTAAACTAAACTAAAAGCATGAAACTTGAAATACATCTAATCCAAGATTCTCAGACAATCCACAGTGCTCGGATTAAACTTTCAGCCAGTGGATCCAAGAGTCTCCCAGAATCGATACACTCTGCTTCCTCAAAGATATAGCCATCTGCAGTGCACTCACCAAGCAAAACTCCTGCTACCCTCTCTTCCTGTACACCACACCCAGGAAACCTGATTGGCTGATCCCCCAATGTCCGCTGACATTCACGACAATCCACAGTCTCTGCAGTCCCCTTTCCATGCCTGGCATCCTTAAAAGAACTAGATGGCACATGTGGTATCCATCGACTACCACCGTGTGCACTGACTCTGTAGCACAGGGCAGCCCTTTTACCCTTGTTACTTGTCTGTTCATCGACTGCTTTCAACAGTCACACATCCATCCGCCAATCACATCCAAAATCTCTTCATGTAACCCTGTACTCTCAGTTCAACACTTCAGATGTACTCCTGAACTCTCAGAGTACATGTCTCCTGTTATTCACAGCCACCTGCATCACAAACTATTGTAAAACACTCAACAATTTCTATTTTCAGGTTCAACAACACCTGCATCTAACAAGACATAGGGGGTCATTCTGAGTTTGGAGGCAGCCATGGTGCTCTTAGCACCATGGCTGCCTCCAAACTCGGGTCCGGGTCCATGGTGTCGGAATGGGGACTAACCGGGACATTCCAACCTATGCGGACCCGGTAAACCCCCATTTTGAAAACCATTCCCCATTCCCATTTGAGCCCCCATAGGGCTCAATGGGAATGGGGAAGGAGCTAATAACGGCCCGCACATTGCGGGCCCGTTATTAGCTCCGTGGTCCCTTAATGGGTCTCGCTAAGGCCGGCTGGTAAAACCAGCCGGTCCTGGTGGGACCCGCTAAGGGACCTCGTAATAGGGTGGTAGGGGGTTAACGGCACCGGCATCCTTACCGGTACGGTTAACCCCCTGCGGCCAGTGTCGGAATGACCCCCATAGTACAGGTATGCTTAAATAGTATTTTTGTCAACTCTTTTACAAATGTATGTATACATTGTCCCTGCCACTTGCCTTGTAATATCATTCCCAATAAGCATATTCTCTTTTTTAACCACTCTATCAAACACCATGTATTGCAACATTCAGCACCTGCTCACATCAAATGGCAGATACTAACAATGCTGAGTTTTCAAAATCTTTCTTTTTAGAAGCATTTTCATGAAAGTTAAAAAATGCATATGTGCATTTATAGCAGCACTGTGTGTAACTTTTTTCTTAAAGAAAGGAAAAGCAGATTCAAAATGTGTGTACAATATTTTTAAATGGGAAAAAAGTATTTTTTACTCCTGGCTATCTTGTTTGGAAAATCCGAAATAAATATTTGTAACACTCTGGTTAGTACGAAATAATCTGTTTATTATTGGTGTTCTTCTTGGGTGGTTCATTCCATAGGTATATTTGTGTTTTAAGAAACACTATTTAGGACTTGGTGTACAAGTTTGGTCAGCCGACACATGTTTCGACCCATAAGGTCTTTCTCAAGGCTGAGCAATATTGAAGAGTGCCAGGTGATATGTGGTTCGTGACAATTGTGTGACATGTTGTAGTACATTCAATTGTGGTGTTAGAGTGATGTGCAATAATAGTGATAGGTAAGAACATAACATCAAAACACATTGATGTGTTGATTTTAAGAAAAATAGTTTTCAATTGGAAGACAAAAAAGGAAAGGGGGAGGAAAAGAAAAGAAGAGTAAGCAAGGAGTTGGTTCCAAGTACTTTTAGTAGTGTGGGATGAGGTAAATGCCTCTTACCAAGAATTATTTGCTTTGTGCCCTCAGTGGGGTTCTGTTGTAAATGTCCTTAAGGCATTCTTGGCTCCTGTTGGGCTCTGGAGGGAGAAGTAATGGAAAATAGTGAAAAGGTTTAGCTTGCATTGGTGGGCATTGCTGGGCACTTAGTAGGAGTGCCCCATGTGATTCTCCCTAGTCGTGAAGATATCATGTGTAATGGGTGTCCCAGGTTGGTGCTGCTGGCTGCGGCCATTACACATTAGCGGTGTGGAAAATACATCAAGGGCTTTTTCTTTTTGAAGAGCTCATGTGTGTTTCCAGCCGGTTAAGTGTCTGCTGTTGCCAATGCGGCATTGAAATCACATCACGGGCATTTGGCAAAGCTCGTGTGTGTTTCTCAGCCGGGTTAGTGGATGCCTAATTAGGGAGCTGTTATTGGTTGTTGGGGTGCCCCAGGCTGTTGCTGCTGGCTGGGGCCATTTCAATTTAGTGGTCTGGGAAGTACATCAAGGGATCTTTTTGAAGAGCTCTTGTATGTTTCCAGCCATTGCAATGTCTTCAGTTGCTAATACGCCTTTGAAATCACACCATGGGCATTGTTGCAGAGCGCATGTGTGTTTCTCAGCTGGGTCGATCGAGACTTAACGTGACTTTACGCCTAGACGAACCACTTATAATGGCGGCACCCAGCGCGGTGTAGTCGAGCAGCGGAGCACCGCCCAGGACGCCAGTAAGAGCATGCAGGTAAGCCTCCCCGCCCGCCATCCTTGATAATATGCACTGCTATTCTCAGGGACCATGCTACCAATAATAGCTCCCCACTTAGGTCTCATTACAGTTAACAATTACGTTGTGGAGGATTTGTCTGTGAAATGTTTCAGCCGAAATGTATAAGCACCTCGAACCGTAAAAGCGAGATGGCCGCTCGCGTAAGTATGGCGGTTGGGGCTGCAGAGCTCTTAGAGGTGCGGAAAGCGGTAAGCAAATGATGACGTAAACGCCGCTGCAGGAGGAGTCAGCAATTGTTTCAAATGCCGCAGGTGACAGAATTCTTCTACGCAGTTGTTGGTGTACAAGGATGCTATGTAGTTATGTGAGGAAGGGTTTGAGGAAAAGACCCAAAAGCGTTGGTTAACGTGATCAGGAAGCGCTTCACTGAAGAATTAGTTCCTGAGTGCCATTGCGCTCATGAGAGGGGATGTAAACGAGCCAAGCCACTTCGTGTCCGGAGCAGATTTTGAGGAGCATGTACTGAGCAGGATGACACGAAATGGTACGCTCATGTATAATGGACAGTGGGAGCTGAGCGTAAAGAAGGTTGGATCGGTATGGTGAGCGGGAGCAACAGCTTTGCCGGCAGGATGTGAAGGTTAAGCACGCGTAACATTGACAGTAGTAGCTACTCGCACAGGAATCAAAGCGGGAATGGTGTGGTAAGCGCAACATGGTGTAGATAGGGTTTTATGCAAATGCTGGAACGGATTGACTACTATTAATGTATACAATGCATGCTTGGTAAAACGGGCAATGCCTACTATTAATGAATTCAAAGCATGCTTGGTAAAGTGCTGGGTGGAATACGCAAGTGAGCGATATGATAATTTATGAGGTGTGACGTCTTTTAGCATGTGTTAGCTTTAATCTCTTGAGGATTTGCAGGATAGGGGTTATGCATGACCCATGGACTTTTAGTATGCAGCAAACAGTGTTTGTTGGGGTGCTAGTGAGTGAAGTTGCACGTGTGTTGTAGTTCGAACCCATTTGAAGAATTGCAGCAATTTAAGTTGCGTCAATGCAACATAGACTTCTAGGTTCAGAAACGTCATGTTTAGGTTGCCTCTATGCAACATGGACTTCTAGATAAGAAACCCAGAGTTTGGATTAGGGACCATGACAAACAATGTCTTAGGGTATGTATTTCTAGTGGTAAATGTGCACTATGTTGCTTCTTGAACGTTAGTGTTTGAGGCTCAATGATGTTTGACGTGAAATATGGTTCCCTGTCATCACTATGCGGTATGGTAAGGAGATGGGTCATGTTCATTTCCAGTACGGATGTGGATGTTTATACCACAAGGTTATCTTGGAGGTAGCTCTTCCGAGGTTGTTGGTAATCTGGGGGTAGCACCCTTAGTTAATTTCCAATGTTGGTGTGGATGTTTATGCCGCAAGGTTATCCTGAAGGTAGCACCTCTGGTGTGTATTCAGTATGGGTGTGGATGTGTGTCCCACATAGTTGTTTGGAAGACTGGAGGTCACTTCACTACAATAATGTTGGCAAGCATGCAGATACTACAAAAATATTAAACTTCCACACACAAAGTGCCACTTAAAAATATTCTACACATGTTTTCCATTTGCTTTTCTTTTCTTTTCCTTTCCAAAATGTACACACAATACCCACAATGCTGTTATAAATGCACATATGCATTTTTTACCTTTCATGCAAATGCTCCTCAACACAAACATGTGTAAATGTTCAGTATGTTCCATTGTTCAGTCCATATTCATGTCACTCTCTCTAACCTCACTCATTACATCCCTTGCACTGCCACCATTCTCCACCTACTCACACACATTTGTATACAGGCAAAGTATCTATATAGAACACTTCACCTTACATATAAAGTACTCTTCTTTCTCAACCTGTACTTTAGGACACCAAACACTGCTGCAACAACAATCCACCGTTGCATTATCACTAGGCCACAGTTTCCCTGTTCTTAAAAACACTGCAACACATTGCAAATGCATTGCACCAGAAACACAGCACTTCTTTCATTACAATCAGCAGCACAACATTAACCTCCTATACATGTACCATTTTCTTAGACTCATTTGTTCCTCTTTTATAGCTTGCAAAGTAGCCGGTGGGATCTTCTGCCTCACATGAGTAGCCTGCATGGAGGTAGTATGGGTTGAGGAAGATGAGGAAGAGGAAGCCAGCCTACTATTTCCTGAGAAAGGAACAGCCATTCTCAGAGCATGCCGGTGGTGGAATTTGGTGTGGAGGCACATGGATGTCATCCCATAGGAGCTCTGCCCAGGTGATCTGCGACTTTGTTTAACATTGCACTCAGTGAATTTCACCTTGGTAGCTTGAGCTTTCGGTAAACCCCTAACGGTGGTAGTGCACCGCCACACCCATTATTCTTCATGGGTGCTGGAGGTAGGCATTTCTTCTATCTGATCCTCGTGGTTGTCTTGATTCATCTCTGCATAATTGCGCTTTTTCCGTTGTCTAAGCCTTCCAGCTGGTGGTGGTGTTGGTGGTGATGGCTCGGGGGAAGAGAGATGGCCATGGATGATGCCATTGTTTTAAAGTTAAATAGAAGTTGTTCTAATGCTTTTCCAAGAAGTGCTCTGTCCAAGATTTTAGATGGGAAATCATTACGAATAGGTTTAGGAGCCGTGCAAGGGTAAACTGTCAGCTTGAAACCTGCTAGCTCAGCTGAAAATGCAGTTTTGATCTGTTCGCGAAGCACAGGCCCATTTGCGAACATGTCATCACAACATGCACTCATGTTTACGTGACACTGTCTGGAAAATCTGCTTTGCGGAACCAAAAACCGGTATAAAAAGTTGCAGAAAGTTGATAGAAGTGTTAAAACGAGGCCGGGGAATGGCACCGTTTTTAGTTGAAACTTCCTAAATCTGCAGAATGCGCATCTATATTTGGGGTGAGTATGAGATTAGTAAGTTGTAGCAAATTAGGGTGCACTTGTAAAAAGCCATGAAATTCAGTGCAAAAATGGAAGCTATGGTTAAGTTGCATTAATAGAAAACTATGAAAATCAGTGAATACGCTTTGTTAAAAGGACGCTATGGTTACATTTAAAACCAACAAACTGTTGAAATTCACCAGTTATGGTAAACTTGAGTTATAGTTTTAGGAGATTGTGCGATTTCTGGGGTATATGTATTGATTGAATGGATATTGCAAACATGCAGGCAATTTCAGAAGGAGAGGATTGTGATTCTTTAGAGGACTGTGGAGAATTTTAGAATTCTGAGAATGGGGTTCATAGTTATATTGAGGACATAGGTGATGTGTTGTCAAAGCATTGGCTTACAAAGTTTTTTTTTTCTATAATAGTATTGTAGCTGGAGTGTTTGAAATTAGAGGTTTATGCTGCAAGTGTAGAGAAATATTGTTGACAGGTTTTGTTTGTTTCTCTTTTTGAAAAGAACATTCGTAAATCATCTATAGAAAGAGTACAGAGAAATGTTCCAATATATATTTTTTGTAATAGAGGTGAAGAGTATTTCACTTATTGAAAATATATTTTGTTTGTTAAATATTGGTAAACTAACCCAAAGGCTCTTTTAAGAGACACCCATGGAACTTTTTAAGTATATTGGAAAAGGAAAATACCTTTGATGCCTTTTTTTAAAAATAGCCATGCGCATGACAGCAGCCAATGAAACGTTGTGCCCTGTCAGATGGATTATAGCTGTGGGTATCACCTGTCAGACGGATTATAGCTGCAGATAACACCAAGCCAATGGGACAACATGTATTTTTTGGCAGGTGCAGCCGTGTCAATGACTATTGCCTTAATCGCGGGTATGGTGATTCCTATTTCTGTGCATTAATCACGCTGTTCCATTGATTTTACACTACACAATTTCACATGTATTTCTGATTCTAAGCCAGCATGTGTACTTTATGTTGTCTGAATTGCTAAACCTTGTCAATATGTCTTTTTGAATCTGTAAAAATGTTACGGGTAGCTGCGGCTACTGACGGTTAACCCAATCCACGGATATGAACGCTCCAATTGTACATCGAACTTTGTGGCAGGCTTAGTTAGCCGCAGGTATGAACCCGTTGGTTGCAAATGTGGTTATAGTTGTTTGTATTTTGGTGCCGTTATCATATTATATATTATCATTGTTTTCACACAGATTTGTAAAGGTCGTTCTGTTTGGATGATCTCCCCTGAAGGCATGCTTGAATTACATTTGAAAACGTTGTAATATGTTGTTTTTCAGCGCATCTGAAAAATGTACATGTAACTGCGTCTATAGGTGGGTTTTCGTTGTGTAACCAGGCTTATAGCCGCAGTTATGTAATTTGGCAAATTAAGAAAAACAAATTGTATAATATAGTGTGTGCATTTTCTACCAAGTATTCTTTGGAATGATGGTGTTGAGGTTTATTGATTGCTTTAGGTTGTGTTGGTCATTTTACTTGTTTGCTTGCTAGAGTCCTCTTTTTGTGCTATTGATTTCTGAAATCTATGAAAGTGACTTTTGACATTCTGATCCCATAACTCAGAATCTTCTGTGTTCAGCTATTGTGAAGATCTATTCATTAATTGGAGCAGCTGAAGGTGAGTGTGTGTTTTTCTATATTTTATGTACATTCATAGTGGCTAAGCTTAGGGTATGATAGTTTGCATTTTAGCTTTTGTGCAGTAATATATACAATGTTTAGTTTATTTAGTTTAGTCCAGTTTATATACTTATATAGAGCACCTAACCCAAGGGTATCTGGGCACTTATACTTGGGTACATGGTAGGTTACAAATCACAGTACAAATAGAAACAACAGTTTTTACAAAGATACAGAGTCAGGCATAGTGCATATTTACACTAGATTTACATTAATCACAATAACCAAGCATACAAGAGTATGACAGAATGTGCAGTTTGTCTGTGCAGGTATATACAATAAATTGTGGGAGAGAGAGTCATTATTGCTAGATAGGAGTCTGAGCGAATAGACAAGATTTATTCTTGGCTCTGAAGGACCAAAAGGAGGGTTCTGCTCTGATGGCTAGGGGGAGAGAGCTCCAACATTTGACCGCTAACATTGGGAAGCTGGAACCTTCTTCCGATTTTAAGTTATATTTTGGGATGGTGAGTTGGTTGAGGTAGTTGGATCTAGTGGCTCTGTTTGACTGAGATCTAGAAAATGTATCTATGAGGTATTTCAGGGCCATGTTACAAAGACATTTGTGCGTGATAACTAGAGATCGTAGTGTGATTCTGTTGCGCATGGGTAACCAGAGTGCAACCCTCCAGAAGGTAGAATTATGACTGGAACGTGGGATGCTTAGGGCCGATCTTAAGGCACCGGTCGGCATAACTTGAAGTTTATTTATGTTCCGTGAAGATGAGCCAAGGAATAGGGTGTTACAATAATCTAGCTTCGATAGGATCAATGCTATGGCTAGTGTCATACAGCTGTTAGTTGATAAGAAAGGTGTGCAGGCATTTATGAGTTTGTTGATGTAGGCAGTGGATGAGGCTGTGGTATTAACTTGTTTTTTGAGAGATAAAATGGAATCTAGGTAAACCCCCAGCGTTTTGACTTCACTGAATACTTTTATTCCCATTGATGATGAATGCTGAGTATCGTTTGTCTAGTTTGTTTAAACGGGCTTGGGAGCCAAAGATTAAAAGTTCGGTCTTATCGTCATTTAGATATAGACTGTGAGTCGCCATCTAGGCTTGGATCTCTAGATAGATGTTGTTAATCATTTTGGTATCCCTAGTATAGCAACCAGAGAGTGTGATGAGTATCTGGGTGTCATCTGCATAATTAGTGTAGATGACACCCAGATTGTCAAGACCGTCAAAGAGGAGTTTAGTAAATATATCATAGAGGGTTGGCGAGACACAAGAACCCTGTGGAACTCCACAGTGGATGGGAACTGGCTGTGCTGATGCTGAAGGCGCAAGAACCCTGCTGGTTCTGTTTGAAAGGAAGGCTTGGATCCAGCTAGTAGCATTCGGTGAGAAGGCTGCTGCTGATATTAGGTGTTTAGTTATGATTTTATAGTCGACAAGGTCGAAGGCTGCTGAGAGATCCAGTAGAAGGAGGATGGCCAGTTTGCCTTTGTCTTTTGATTCATCCATCTGTATTTTTAAGTCTAAGAGGGCCGTCTCAGTACCGTGTCTTGGTCTGAAGCCGGACTGTCGAAGGCGTAATAGATCGTTATCTTCCAAGTGTTTTTGAATTTGGAAATAGGCCGCACTATCTAGAATTTTTAAGAGAACGGGAGCCGTTGCAATAGGCCTATAATTGATAGGGATGTTGGGTCTAGGGTAGGTCTTTTCAAGAGCGGCATGACTCATGCTTCTTTGAAGTTATCAGGAACAGAACAGTTTTTGAAGGAGGAGTTTATCAAGGTTGTTATGAACAGTGCTAAATCTCTTGCTCTCTCTTTAATGACCGAGGCTGGGCATAAATCACCCTGGAAATTAAACGGTTTTATGTTTGTATATAGGTATCGGCTTGCAAATTACATGGTTTATGCATATACTTCTTTTAATGTAGATATGCTTTATCATGAATTGATAGATTATGTAAGAAATTGGTACAGTGGTGTATAAAATTAGCTCACTTTTCATTTACTGTCCCAATTAAAGATATATCACCACTCACCAAACCTAATGCCCACCTAGTGAAACTCTACTTTTCTCATCTTATGTACGCTAAATGAGCTGTTTAATAGTATTCCACATTACTCAAGCACTTAGAGGAGAGGTGTAAATGGGGCACATGTTTTTAATACTGCAGCATTTCCACTCTCATGTGATTGTTGGTAGTAATTTAGAAATAATAATCAGCAACCATATTTGGCAGTTTCACAATTTGTTTGGAAATTGTTTGCTTTGGAAGGGCTGGAATCTATTTGGTTTTCATGCTGTGTAATGTAATATGTTGTTACACAATGCACTGACATAGGGAGATGTACAATGAATAGGAGTGCATAGTGGGATGTGGGAACAGTAATATTGATGAGGTTTGCTGAGGGAGCTTTCTAGGGCTGCCCAGGGCACTTGTTAATTCAACCCCTAGTGGAGTGGGGATGGGCAGTGAAGGGAGGACATACATGCTGATATATTTTCTTCAGTAGTAGTAGTATTTATTAATTTGTAGGAGAAATGCAGGATAGTGGGTCAGGCCGTTGGTCCTATGATGGTTGAATAGGCGGAAACAGGTGAGGTGCTTGACTTTACATGTTCTTTGGTGAGGACGACTAAGAAGTCCTGATTAAATGGGTGGTAGGAGGAGGGAGGGTGTGACAGGGCCCAGTTATGTGAGTAGCACTAGACTGAATGCTGTCTGTCTGGAGTTGGCATACAGTTCTTAATGAGAGACCAGTAATGTGTGAAAACTGGAGCTGGCTGGAGCAACTAAGTGGCAGTGCTTTATCTTGCAGCTCTTTTATTACCTTTCTCATGAATTGAGGACCCACCAGAGATGCATGAATGGTTGGCTGGTACATCAAAGCAAAGATGTGTTACAGATTTTCTTGCCACATGAATATTAATGGAGAAATGATGCAAATGTATGTCATGTTCTTTCAAGTAAGCATTTCCTTTCTTTAGAAGTTTGTTGGGGAGTGTACTGTTATTGTCAGAGTGTGTGAGGTATTACTGAATAAATACAAAGTGGGATGAGGGCAACATTATTATTGATGAGGTTTGCTAGGGTAGCTTTATGGGGCAGCCAAGGGCACTTGTGAAACCATAGTGAGAGTGAGGATGAGCAGTAGAGGAAGGACACACATGCTGATATGCTTTGTTGAGTAGCAGTATTAGTGATTAGTTAGTAGGTGAAATGCAGTATAGTGGGCCAGGCCGTTGGCTTATGATGCTGTTGATGTAGTTCAATTTGCATGTTCTTTGATGAGGACGGCTAAGGAATACTGATTAAATGGCTGGTATGAGAAGCAAGGGTGTGGCACGGCCCAGTTATTTGAGCAGCAGTATGCTCAATGGTGTGTTCCTGGAGATGGCCGGCAGCTGTTAAGTCGAGTTTGGTAAGGCGTGAAAACTGGAGCTCGGTGGTGTAACTAAGTGGCAGTCCATTATATTCTTGCAGTTCTGTTCTATTATTACTGTACTTATTAATTGAGGACACACCAGAGATGCATGAATGGTAAGTTGGTATTTGAAAGCAAAGATGTGTAACGGTTATCTTACAACACCTTTATGAATGTGTTATAAGAAAATATGTTAAGGTATGCAATTTTTATTGTGTTTAGGCATATGATGCCCACTTTGCACATTTAGTTTGTAGTGATCAATTAATATAGAGAGAGAAGAACATGTACCCGTCTTTCAAATTTTTGGTCTTGTGTTTAGTAGGCTGACATGCCTTTTGAAGATTAGCCTCATATGATAGGAGAAGGTGTGTGAAGGATTGCATGTAGTATAAATAAGATGAGCAAATTATAGTTTAAATCAGTGGCAATTGACTTTCTCAGTTTGTGATGTATTTGTCTTTTGTATATTACATTTTCAAGATGCTAGGCCTGAGTGAAACCTGAGCTAATTGTGTAGATTATAGTCACCTTTTGTTTCACAGCGTAATAATTAATGATAAAGGATGCATATATGAAGTGAAAGATATGCACCAACTATGGGATTTGACAAGGCATATGTGTAACTCCCTTTATGTCACGTTTGTGGACATGTTTGAATGTAGCTTTACATTTGACAAGTGTTATATTGGAATGCTGCTGATGAATCCTAGTTTGCTTATCATGTTGAGGAATGGTTAGTTTTTTATTTGTGGTATATTTATACTGATAAGTTTGAAGTGAGCATTTGTTCTTTTGAGAAGTGGTTTGTGGATTGTACTCTGAATTTATGGGTACAGTGTTCCAGGTATTACTAAGGAAACGTGCATTGGGATGGTGGTAAGGTTAATATCGATGAGGTTTGCTAGTGTAGCATTGTGGGACTGTCCAGGTCACTTGGCCGTTCAAATGCTAGTGAGAGTGGGGATGGGCAGTGGAGGGAGGAGGCATATGGTAATGTGTTTTGTTGAGTAGCAGTTACAGCAATTTGAGTGTAGGTGAAATCCAGGATAGTGTGTCAGACCATTAGCCTTATTAGGCCTGAACAGGTAGAAACAGGTGAGGACCCTGTGTTTGCATGTTGTTTGAAGTGGATGCTTAAGGAGGACTGATTAAGTAGGAGGTGCGAGGAGTAAGTGAGTGGCAGACTATAATTATGTGAGCAGCAGCCTACTAAATGCTGAGGACACACCAGAGATTAATGAATGGCAGGTTGCTACATTAAAGTCAAGGTATGAAATCGATTATCTTGCCACACCTGTATGTATGTAAAATAACTAGTCATTGTACTATGCTTATTGTGTTCAGGAGTAATATGCACACTTTGAATGTTTAGTTTTAAGTGATCAATTAATGTAAATGGAGAAGACTATGTGCCCTTCCTTCACATTACTGGTGAATAATGCCTTTTGACCTATATGCTGATATATCTCTTATAGATTCACACTACATGATTGCAGAAAGTATGTGAGGGATTACATGCAGTGTCAATAAGATGAGCAAAGTAGCGTTTGAATGGATGGAAACTGAGTTTCAGTTTATTAGGCATTTGTGGGGTTGGAACAGTACATTTTTAAGATGGTAAGATTGCAAGAAAAAGATGGAAGGACATTTCATATGGGCAATGTATACTTGTATATATAACCATTGCATAATATGTACTACTTCTTGAATGTTCTTTAGAAAAAAAATTGAAATTATATATGGCAAACCCTACTTATAAAGTGTATTAAATTGCAAACCTAAATATACTGAATATATTTTATATAAAGAACAGTGTATATTTGCACCCAGGGAAGGGTGCTCAGCTAATCAGGTGGTTGGAACAGTGGCCAAGATTACATAATGACTGGTCACTGTCCCAGTCACCCGGGGCCCTTCCCCGGGGGGATGGCACTTATTAAATTTTTGAAATTTTTTCTAATGTGGGGAGGAATCACCCCCACCCCCAACTTACCTGCAGGAGGAGCATTTCAGGACTGGAGCGCAAAGCTCCGGTCTCCGATGCTCTTCTCGCTTGGTCACTGCCATCAAAATAGAAAACGGACTCTGTCCCTTTTTGAATCATGGCAGCCATTTTGAAACAGCTTTTCCATAGCATCCGTCATACAAAAAGGGACTCCCTTTTCAGACCTAGTACCTTTTCGATTTCAATGGTGGTGGCGATGGCCATTCTTTTCCCCGACAGGAGATGTGCTCGCATGGAACACATGTCCTGTCTGGAATTTAAAAAAAGAAATGTATCCGTACCCTAGGCAAACCCCATGGTGCAAATAACTTTCACGCCTGGGCTGGGGGGCGGACAGAGTGGTATACGTCCTGCAGCCTGGACTGAGGTGCTCTCTTCACTTGGGGCTACCCGGGCTGGCGTGTCATTAAGCCATGTCTCTGCCCGTTAATCCGGCCGTGAAAGTTATATTATATATTGAAAATGAGTGACCTTCACCATCCCAATTTTTTTTTTAGACAACTTTTCTGTTGCCGCTACATTTAAGGGTCTGCCCAATGTCGAGTGACGGGTTTACCCTCAGTTTAGAGATGGGGTAACACACCAGAAAAATGCCCATTTATTGCACGGAGCAACAGTTAGCGCCCAACACGTGATCTAGCGGTAATAGCGCCGGATGGGTGGGCACTAACACAAATAACGTTGGGCGGTGTCCCAGCCGGGATACCGCCCAACTCGTGATGAGGCTCTTAGTCAGAAACCTCTGACCTCTGGACTGAAGAGGCTTTCACATAGAGAGTGTGGGAGCTACAAAGCCACAGATCGGCTAACTAGTTTGCCTCTGTATGGATGTAGCATTAATGTACTTAATTCTCGGACCAGCTTGTACTAAATAATCTGTTACTGAAGCCTTTGAGTGAAATTGAGCAGTTATCTGGGGCAATACCTGACTGTACAGAGATTCTGAAAACCAACTTTATTGATGCATGTTATCCAAATCGATCTGAAGTGTTGGGGGATATTTGTTTATATAAAGTAGCACAACGCTATCGAAATATTGAAGCAAACAGTGACAGAGGATGTTTTAAAGTACATGGATGTACTGGTTGTCTGGTGAAATATGAGAAGGCAAGTCCCATTAACCACATGAAACTTTCTTGCCAAACTGCAGTTTTTTTTGTCTTGTTGCAGTGGTTGTTACATCCATGGTGTGCAGAGAATGATTTTCTTGGGAGTTTTGAAGCTCTTGAAGAATCATTTTTTGCTACAAAAAGCTTAATAACATATCCAAAATGTGAGCAGTACTTGGAGTTACTGGAGAAAAAACTATGTCAAGAAGAAGTTTGGCAGCTGAATTGGCAAAAGAGACTCCTGAGGGAAGTCGACATTTTACAGCAGGAAGTCAAAATGGGCTTGGTGAGCCAATTATTCACACTGGTGTTGAGCTTGCCATGGAGTAGGTAGAAAGTTCAATGCAACAAAGTAAAGTTGCAGATATGAATTTTGATGAAATAGTAAACTTAATGTAGAGCAAAAACACTTTTATTATAAAATGTTTACATGGATTACAGCATGTAAAGCGTGATTGTTCATGTGTGGAATACAAACCTGTATTGTTGTATGTTAGTGGACAAGCAGGAACCGGTAAATCTTTTTTTTTAATTCATGCAATAATAGCTATGACCTAAAATGTAATGGATCGCTCGTTGTCATGTGTAGTAACTGTTCCAAAAGGTTTGACAGCATTTAATGTAGGAGGTGATACTTTGCATTGCCTGTTGATGCTACCAGTGGAGCAAGACAACAAATTAGAGTATTGAAAACATTTATCAAGCGCAGCACAAAAAGTAGGAAAAGTTCTTTGAAAATGCAATACCTTGATTGTAGATAAAGTAAGTATGACTTCATGTTAGCTTTCATTCACTTGCAAATGCAAGAGGTTTTAAAGACTCACTACAACATTTTGTTTGGAGGTAAACATCTACTTGTTTTAGGAGACTTGTTGCACTTAAATCCTGTGAAAGTTCAACCAGTTTTCAAAATGCTGAAATCTAAGGATAGTCAAAACACTATAGGTGAGAGCTTTACGGGTGGGAGTCGTGGGAATGGTGAATTGGATGCAGTTGTGGTCAGTTCATGAGTAGGCAGAGTTGGAGATTAAGGAGGTTGAGCCATTGTGTTCTGCTGCCCAATCAAGAGTGCGACCTTTGCAGTGGGTGGGGTTAGTAACTTTTTGTATGAACCCTTAATCTTTTAGTGATATGATATGGCATTTATGACGCCCCTATACACAAGTATAGTACTAGTTATTTGGCTAGGACTGGGGCTGCTTTGTCTTTAGGATCATTCAAGCCTAGATTAAGGTTGCCGAGTAGGATAGATTTGGTGGAGCTTTTTAGGTTGTTACTGAATACGTGGAGGAGGTGTCCTTGGAACTCTGGTGCTAGGCCAGGGGGCCGGAACATAAGGTGGATATTGATGGTGCAGTTGGGGGACAGGGATAGTGTGCATGAGAGTATATCAGTGTTGCCTTCCCATTGGTGGTTGCAGAATCGTTGGTGCACTACGCTACACCTCCTCCTTTAGACACCAGTCTACCTTGGCGGAGGATGGAGTAACCTCTGGGAGGGCTAGCAAGATGGCTGGAGCATGCCTCGTGGTACCACGTCTCTGTGACGGCGAGTAGATATAGGTCCTGAATAGTGATTAGGTCATTGATTTCCAGTGCGTGAGTGGAAAGAGAGCGTGCATTTATAAGAGTACATTTAAGAACGGGCGGGAGACAGTTCTTTTTGGAACTGGTCGTGAAAGGTGGTGGCTTGGTGGATGGGGAGAGAGGGGATATCTGGGGGTTTGATGGGTTGAGCTGCGTTTAAGTGAAAGGTCTTATGGGCGAGTGCTGGTGGCCTTTCGAGGGGTGTCAGGGATGATATTTTTGGAGTGACATGGAAATCTTATTGTAGTGGTGTACTTAGTAGCATAAGTGTGGTGTGTGCGAGAGCTTAGCCTGAGTTTCCTTCTGATTGTGATATTAGGAAGGCGTGGGAGTATAGAAGGTGTAGTACGGGACCTGAACTTGGTGAATCTAGATGCTAGGTGATCCTGGTGGCCTAGGGTAGCAGAGGTGCTTCTTTGGTAGGACCAGTCATCTGGGGATGTGGGCTGAGGTATGGTAGTGGCTGGGGAGGCTGAATTAGAGGTTACCATGGTTGGCTGGATGGGATGCAGGAAGGAGGCAGTGATTAGTACTAGCACACACAGGAGGTATCGGGTGAGGGTGGTGCGGTGTGTGTGCTGTGTGCAAGTGGAGCTAGCAGAGCCATGGAGGGATACATGGAGAGACTGTGGCCAAGAATTAGATGAGTACCAGGGGCTATGGGCAATACGTGTAGGAGCTGAGGGTAACAATGCAGCACAGGAACAGTTTAGCAGGTTGGTGTTCCACACAATCAGGGCACAATGCAGTGTAATGCAGTAGGTAGGCAGCAATATAGCACAGAAATAATACAACTTGGCAGAAAGCTTTTCGATTTAATCAGGGGCACAATGAGTGTATTGCAGTTGGTCGGCAGAAGTATAGCAGAGAGACAATTTAGTAGAATGGTGAGCAATACAATGCAAGGTATAGAAGCAGTTGGTGGGCAACAATGAAGGCACCAATTAAGCACAGAATGCAAAGACATTACCTCACAGTTTACATCAAGGAGGGTGAAGGTAACATTGGGCCGAACAGACACTGCAGGTCAGGTGACTAGCCAGAGTAGTGTGGCATATCATAGCAAATCATAGGCAAAGCATGCATGGGAATGTAGGCTGCAAGCGGTGAGCTCAACCAGTCTATCTAAATAATTCCAGGCAGTGTGAACGCCTCTAAGATCAATATCGTGCACGTACAGTAATGCTGGCTTAGACAGTGTTAACACGGTACAAACAAGTAATGATAATGCTTTTTGTTGATTTCCATCTAGCACTTCCCACACATAGTTGTTTCTTTTCATGCACAATCATTTTTGCAAGATGTGTGCACCAAAGCAAAGAAAGGGGCAAACATGTGCTTAGAATTACACTATTTTATAATACACAAGAAGAATGTAACCCAAATTCAATATCTGCCCTGATTTCTGAAAGTGTGGGGTTGACCTGATTAAATCAGGATGTATGCATGTTTGAAAGCCGTCATTAATGAGGTTTCCGTATCTAATAGTTCTATGGAACATGGGATTCTGATGCGGGTGAAGGAGTGTCAGAGAAGGGGGGTGTGACTGATGGAGCTGTTTGGAATCTGTGATGTGTGATGATTCAGGAAATGTTGAGTTCTGTGTGGAGCTTTGATTGGGATTTAAGGGTTTGAGGGAATATGGGCTTTATGGGTCCTATAGTGGTGGATGCAGATATCTTATGGCATTAGGATTAGGCTGTGTTGTTGTATGATGATGCATTGAATAGGTGAAAGAGTGCTCTATGGGATGTGAGGTGCCTGAGAGTCATGCCTTGGATATTTGGGTATTTATCAGGGACAAAGTAAATAATGCTGAAATAGTGATTGATAGGGTGATAGTGTGTGATGGAGATATCTGATGGGGGTTATTGTATAGGGTATGTAATTGTTTGAAGTGTTTGGGGGTGTCTGGTGTGAGGGAAATGTGTCTAAAGGTGTATGCGTGTCTGATCAGGGTTTAGGTATCTGCGTCTGTGAACATACAAAGATTTGCTGAGTCAGATAGGATTGTCTGATGGTAGTGCATATCAGTTGGTGTCTGATGTATGATGAGCATGTGGGTGTCTTATAGAAAGATGTGTGAGGATCAGATGGGGTTACCTCTGGCATATGTGTGTTGAGTGTTTTGTTGTCTGATTAAATAAGTATGTGATGTGGTGCTGAGGGAAGGTGTCTGATGGGAGCTTGTGTGTTTCTGGTAGGATGGGTACCTTATATGGGTGTTTGTGCATGTTAGCATTTTAGAGCTCTTATCTGTAGAATATGTGTGGGGCGAGTCAGAGTTGTCTGATGGTTGGTGGATGTATGATCAATGCTGTATGATGAAGGCATGTGGTAGTCTGGTAGTGCATCTATGAAGGCGCATTATCTGAGGGTGTCTAATGGGTGCACATGGGTGTCTGATGGAAGTTAATCTGAGTGGCAAGATGCCTGTTGTGTTTGTGTAGGTGTGTGATTGGTTTGCATGTGTTAGATGGGGCTAAGGTTGCTTTTGGAATGAGGAGGTAGGGTAAGATTGGGTTGTCAGATGGTTGGGTGTGTGTGATTGTGATTTGGATATCTATTCGAGAGTGTGGGTGTATTGTGCAATCACAAAGCGTAGGTGACATGGGGCAGTTTGTTGGGTGCTGGTGTCGAATGGAGTGTTTGAGGTCTGGTAAGGGAGTTTGATGAAATGAACATGTGAAATTTCAGTATGACAGGGCCTTTCCTTCTTTGTTAGCAAGTGACTGGCATGGAGGAACCAGCGTTGAAAGGCAATGAGATGATAAGACTTCTTTTCTCCCCAATGGAAGTGACATCCAGACGGGCTCCAGCAATGCAGCTTGTAAGCCCCAGAATGTAAGTAATATATAAAGTATTATTTTTCCATGTTGTTAGACTGCTGACTGGCAGTTGCTGCGGCACCCCATAGGCTCAACGTGCCTATCATTTGAAAAGGTTGAAATGCCCTGATGCAGTCACTGCAGGACGCCTTTCCCGTTCAGCACCCTAATTGTTAATGCCAACATAAAGAGGGAACAGAGGTATAGCCTCCCTTCTTCTCCATTTCCCCATGTTACAGCTTATCTCTCTCCACACCCATGTCAGCCACCCCTTCTCCCCGTGTCTCCAACCACTTCTTCCCCCTTGACCGGCCCTTCTTCCCCATATTACCTCCCTTCTCCTTGTGTAATTTGCTCCTTCTCCACTATGCCATCTGTATGTCTCCTACCTGTGTCATAAGCCCACCACTCAATGTCATCTGCCAATTCCCTGAGTCACCAGCCCTTTCTTTGTCGTGCTTATCCCCCTTACGCCTGCCCTTTACCCCATAACCTGTCATCTTCCATCACCTGACCACTTCTCCTGCCCCAACATTCTCTGTCACCTTTTCCTTCTTCCTCTGTCACTTACCCCTTCTTCTTATCACATTCCCTGTCTACCTGTCATCTGCACTTTATCTCCATGTCACCTGCCTCTTCTGCCTAGTGTTACCTCCCTTGTTGCCCATGTCATCATTCCCTCTTGCCTGTTACCTGCCCCTTCTTCTACATTCTCCTATCACCTGTTCCTTCTTACATGTCTCAGCCTCTCCCCCACCCATGTTACCTATCCTTTCTCCCTATGTCTCCAACCTCTTCTTCCACAGTCACTTTTCTCTCATACCTCCTGCTTCTTCTACCCGTGCCAACAGCCTTTCACTCATCCTGTGTCATCTACTCCATCTCCCCCTGTGTAACCAGCCTTTCACCCCAACAGTGTGCAGGAGCTTCTTGAAAACACATGGCTGTCTGGGGGGGGGGGTTAATTCAGGGATTCAACCAATGCCTCTAAACCACTTACCTTAGTCCTGTCGCTCTCCCCACAGTGAATGAGGCTTCCCCCATCATAGTGGAAAGCTGGAAAAGAGGAGCACCCTCGGCAGTAGCCGCTTCCAGCACCTCAGTGGCCTCGAAGACCCCCTGGACCATGAGTCCAGGTACAGCCAGGTCAACATGGAGGCAAGTGTTGAAGATCATTAAAATCTACTCCTAGGTAAATTGGCGACTAAATGGGTATACCTACGCTCCGGGCACCATGTGGTTACTTTCAAAGCAGCATGACATATTTACTAGGAATCCAAGTTTATTACCGTAACTTCTCTTGCTCTATGATTATAAATACTTTTCTCAGGTTTGTCTCCTCCATATAAAATGATAATGTATACAAGGGCATGCCAATACATAAGACCCATGCAGTTTGTGTCTATCCAACCTGCCCATGGAAGCACCTGATGGGGCAGTGATTTCTCCACCAGTGCGCTCCCATGGGCAGGTGTTTGGATGTAAAATCTCTGCAGCCGTCTTTCTCTTGCAGGTGGACCCAGGCATCGTCTCCTCTATGTCCAACAATGCAGACCAGGGCTCGCCACTAGATTAGGCCCATGCAGTGTGCATCTATTCAAGTCGGCCATTGGAGTACCTGACAGGGCTGTTAGTTCTTCCCGCTTGTGCTCCCCTGGGCAGCTGGTTGATAGCAAAATATCTGCAGCCATCTTCCTCTTGAAGGTGGACCCAGGCATCATCTCCTCTTCATCCCACACTGCAGACCAGGACTCATCACTAGATTAGTCCCATGAAGTTTGTGGCTCTCCAACCTGCCCATTGGAGTGCCTGACATGGCAGTGAGTTCTTCCCCCTTGCGCTCCCCTGGGCAGCTGGTTGATGGCAAAATCTCTGCAGCCGTCTTTCTCTTGCAGATGGACCCGTGCATCATCTCCTCTTTGTCTCTCACCGCACACCAGGGCTCGCCACTTTATTAGGCCAATGCTGTTTGAATCTATCCAACCTGCCCATCAGAGTGAAAGGCATGGCAGTGAGTTCTTCCCCCGTGAACATCCTTGGGCTCATGATTGACAGTAAAATCTCTGCAGTCGTCTTTCTATCGCAGGTGTACCCGAGCATCATCTCTGCTACTTCTTACACTGCAAAGCAGGGCTCGCCACTAGATTAGGCCCATGCAGTTTGTGGCTATCCAACCTGCCCATCGGAGCACCTGGCGGGAAATGAGTTATTCCCCCTTGTGCTCCCCTGAGCATCTGGTTGATGACCATAATCTCTGCAGTGGTCTTCCTCTTGCAGGTGGATGCAGGCATCCTCTCTTCTTCATCACACACTGCAGACCAGGTTCCACCACTAGATTAGGCACATGCAGTTTGCATCTATCCAAGTCGGCCATCGGAGTGCATGATGGGGCAGTGAGTTCTTACCCCTTGTGCTCCCCTGGGCAGCTGGTGGATTGCAAAATCTCTGCAGCCGTATTTATTTTGCAGGTGGACCCGGGAATCGTCTCCTCTTCATCCCACACCGCAGACCAAGACTCATCACTTGATTAGGCCTATGCAGTTTGTGGCTATCCAACCTGCCCATCAGAGAACCTGATGGGGCAGTGAGTTCTTCGTCCTTGTGCTCTCCTGGGCAGCTGGTTGATGGCAAAAATCTCTACAGCTGTCTTTTTCTCGCAGGTGGACCCATGCATCGTCTACTGTACGTCCAACACTGCAGACCAGGGCTTGCCACTTGATTAGGCCCATGTAATTTGCTTCTATCCAAACTGTCCTTGGGAAAACCTGACAGGCAGTGAATTCTTCCTCCTTGTGCTCCCTTGGGCAGCTGGCTGATGGCAAAATGTCTACAGCTGTGTTTCTCTTGCAGGTGGACCCATGCATTGTCTATTCTACCTCCAACACAGCAGACCGGGGCTCACCACTTGATTAGGCACATGCAGTTTGTGTCTATCCAACCTGCCCATCGGAACGCCTGATGGGGCAGTGAGTTCTTACCCCTTGTGCTTCCATGGGCAGCTGGTTAATGGAACAATCTGTGGATCTGTATTTCTTTTTCAGGTGGACCCGGGCATCGTCTCCTCTTCATCCCACACCGCAGACCAAGAGTCATCACTAGATTAAGCCCGTGCAGTTGTGGCTATCCAACCTGCCCATCAGAGAGCCTGGGGGGCAGTGAGTTCATCGCCCTTGCACTCCCCTGGGCAGCTGGATGACAGCAAAATCTCTGCAGCCATCTTTCTCTTGCAGGTCGACCTGTGCATCGTCCATTCTACGTCCAACACTGCAGACCAAGTCTCACCGCTGGATTAGGACCAATCAGTTTGCATCTATCCAACCTGTCCTTGGGAACACCTGATGGGGCAGCAAGTTCTTCCCCCGTGCACTCCCCTGGGCAGCTGGTTGACTGCAAAAGCTCTGCAGCCATCTTTCTCTTGCAGGTGGACCCGTGCATTGTCTACTCTACGTCCGACACTGCAGACCAGGGATCGCCACTAGATTAGACCCATGTAGTTTATGTCTATCCAAACCCTCCAGTCAGAGTGCCTGGCGGGCAGTGAGTTCTTACCCCTTTTAGTCCCTTGGACAGCTGGCAGATGGCAAAATCTCTGCAGCCATCTTTCTCTTGCAGGTGGACCCGGCATTGTATCTTCCACATCCAACACAGCAGACCGGGGCTCACCACTTGATTAGTTCCATGCAGTTTGCGTCTATCCAACCTGCCCCTAGGAGAGCCTGACGGGCCGTGAGTTCTTCCCCTTTGTGTTCCCCTGGGAAGCTGGTTGACAGCCAAAGCTTTGCAGCCATCTTTCTCTTGCAGTTGGACCCGTGCATCGTCTGCTCTATGTCCAACACCACAGACCAGGGCTCACCACTACATTAGGCCCATGCAGTTTGCATCTATCCAACCTGCCCTTAGGAGACTCTGACGGAGCAGTGCATTCTTCCCCCTTGCACTGTCATGGGCATCTGGTTGATGGTAATATCTCTGCAGCCGCCTTTCTCTTGCAGGTGGACCAGGGCATCATCTCCTCTTCATCCCACACTGCAGACCAGGACTCATCACTAGATTAGTCCCATGAAGTTTGTGGCTCTCCAACCTGCCCATTGGAGTGCCTGACATGGCAGTGAGTTCTTCCCCCTTGCGCTCCCCTGGGCAGCTGGTTGATGGCAAAATCTCTGCAGCCGTCTTTCTCTTGCAGATGGACCCGTGCATCATCTCCTCTTTGTCTCTCACCGCACACCAGGGCTCGCCACTTTATTAGGCCAATGCTGTTTGAATCTATCCAACCTGCCCATCAGAGTGAAAGGCATGGCAGTGAGTTCTTCCCCCGTGCACATCCTTGGGCTCATGATTGACAGCAAAATCTCTGTAGAGGTGTACCCGAGCATCATCTCTGCTACTTCTTACACTGCAAAACAGGGCTCGCCACTAGATTAGGCCTATGCAGTTTGTGGCTATCCAACCTGCCCATCGGAGCACCTGGCGGGCAATGAGTTATTCCCCCTTGTGCTCCCCTGAGCAGCTGGTTGATGACCAAAATCTCTGCAGTGGTCTTCCTCTTGCAGGTGGATGCAGGCATCCTATCTTCTTCATCCCACACTGCAGACCAGGTTCCACCACTAGATTAGGCACATGCAGTTTGCATCTATCCAAGTCGGCCATCGGAGTGCATGATGGGGCAGTGAGTTCTTAACCCTTGTGCTCCCCTGGGCAGCTAGTTGATTGCAAAATCTCTGCAGCCGTATTTATTTTGCAGGTGGACCCGGGCATCGTCTCCTCTTCATCCCACACCGCAGACCAAGACTCATCACTAGATTAGGCCTATGCAGTTTGTGGCTATCCAACCTGCCCATCAGAGAACCTGATGGGGCAGTGAGTTCTTCGTCCTTGCGCTCTCCTGGGCAGCTGGTTGATGGCAAAAATCTCTGCAGCTGTCTTTCTCTCGCAGGTGGACCCATGCATCGTCTACTGTACGTCCAACACTGCAGACCACGGCTTGCCACTTGATTAGGCCCATGTAGTTTGCATCTATCCAAACTGTCCTTGGGAAAACCTGACAGGCAGTGAATTCTTCCTCCTTGTGCTCCCTTGGGCAGCTGGCTGATGGCAAAATGTCTACAGCTGTGTTTCTCTTGCAGGTGGACCCATGCATTGTCTATTCTACCTCAAACACATTAGACCGGGGCACGCCACTAGATTAGGCCCATGCAGTTTGTGTCCATCCAACCTGTCCTTGGGAGCACCTGACTGGGCAGTGAATTATTCCCCCTGGTGCTCCCCTGTGCAGCTTGTTGATGGAAAAAGCTCTGCAGCCGTCTTTCTCTTGCCGGTGGACCCATGCATCATCTACTCTACGTCCAACACAGCAGACATGGGGTTGCCACTAGATTAGGCCCATGTAGTTTGCATCTATCCAACCTGCCCTTAGGAGAGGCTGACGGAGCAGTGAGTTCGTCTCCCTTGCACTCCTCTGGGCAGCTGGTTGATCGCAATATTTCTGCAGCCGTCTTTCCCTTGACGTTGGAACCGGGCATCATTTCCTCTTTGTCCCACAATGCAGACCAGAGCTCGGCACTTGATTAGGATCATGCAGTTTGCGTCTATCCAACCTGCCCATCGGAGCACCTGACGGCAGTGAGTTCTTCCTCCTTGCGCTCCCTTCGTCAGCTGGTTGACAGCAAAATATTGGCAGATGTCTTTCTCTTGCAGTTGGACCTGTGCATCATCTACTCTACATCCCACACTGCAGACCAGGGCTCACCACTAGATTAGGCCCATTCAGTTTGTGTCTATCCAAGCTGTCCTTTTCAGCACCAGATGGGGAAGTGCGATCTTCTTCCTTGAGCACCCCTAGGCAGCTGGTTGATGGCAACGGCTCTGCAGCCGTCTTTCTCTTGCAGGTGGACCTGGGTATCGTCTCCTCTTCTTCCCACTCCAAAGACCAGGACTCATCACAAGATTAGGCCCATGCGGTTTGTGACTATACTGCCTGCCCATCAGAGCGCCTAGCCGGACAGTGAATTCTTCCCCCTTGCGCTCCCCTGGGTAGCTGGATGACAGCAAAATCTCTGCAGCCATCTTTCTCTTGCAGGTGGAACTGTGCATTGTCTCCTCTACATCCAACACCGCAGACCAGGACTCGCCACTAGATTAGGCCCAAGCAGTTTGCATCTAGTTGCAGTGAGTTCTTCTCCCTTGACCTCCCCTGGACAGATGTTTGATGGCAATATCTCTGCAGCTGTCTTTCTCTTGCAGGTGGACCCGGGCATCATCTCCTCTTCGTCCCACACCGCAGACCAGAGCTCGGTACTTGATTAGGTTCATACAGTTTGCATCTATCCAACCTGCCCATTGGAGTGCCTGACGGGCAGTGTGATCTTCCTCATTGCGCTCCCTTGGGCAACTGGCTGACAGCAAAATGTCTGCAGCCATCTTTCTCTTGGAGTGGGACCCGTGCATCGTCTACTCTACACCCAACACTGCTGACTAGGGCTCAGCACTAGAGTAGGCCCATGAAGTTTGCATCTATCCATCTTGCCCTTAGGAGAGCCTGATGGGACCATGAGTTCTTCCCCCTTGCAATCCCCAGGGCAGCTGGTTCATGGCAATATCTCTGCAGCCATCTTTCTCTTACAGGTGGAGCCGGGCATCGTCTCTACTATGTCCATTATCGTAGACCAGAGCTCAGCACTCGATTAGCCTCATGCAGTTTGTGCCTATCCAACCTGCCCATGGAAGCGCCTGATTGGCAGTGAGTTCTTGCTCGTTGCGCTCCCTTGGACATCTGGCCGATGGTAACATGTTTGCAGCTGTCTTTCTCCTGCAGGTGGACCCAGGCATTGTCTCCTCTATATCAAACACACCAGGCAAGGGCTTGCCACTTGATTAGGCCCATGCAATTTGCGTCTATCGAACCTGCCTATTGGAGCGCCTGCCGGGGCAGTAAGTTCTTCCTCCTTGCGCTCACCTAGGCAGCTGCAAAATCTCTGCAGATGTCTTTCTCTTGCAAGTAGACCTGTGCATCATCTACTCTACATCCGACACTGCAGAGCAGGGCTCCCCACTAGATTAGGCCCATTCAGTTTGCATTTATACAAGCTGTCCTTGGTCCTTGGGAGTACCTGATGGAGCAGTGAGTTCTTCCCCCTTGCGCTCCCTCAGGCAGCTGGCTGATGGCAAAATATCTGCAGCCGTATTTCTCTTGCAGGTGGACCCGGGCATCGCTCCTCTTTGTCCCACACCACAGACCAGGACTTATAACTAGATCAGGCCTATGCAGTTTGTGTCTAACCAACCTGCCCCTCAGAGTGCCTGGTGGGGAAGTGACTTCTTCCCCCTTGCGCTCCCATGAGTAGCTGGATGACAGCCGTCTTTTTCTTACAGGTGGAGCCGGGCATCGTCTCCTCTATGTCCAACATTGTAGACCAGGGCTTGCCACTAGATTATGTCCATGCAGTTTTCGTCTATCCAACCAGCCCATCAGAGCACTTGGCAGGACAGTGAGTTCTTCCCTCTTGCGCTCCCTTGGGCAGCTGGTTGATGGCAAAAACTCTGCAGGTGTCTTTCTCTTGTTGGTGGACATCTGCATCATCTACTCTATGCTGTCTTTCTCTTGCTAGTGGACCCATTCCTCATCTCCTGTACGTCTAACACCGCAGACCAGGGCTCACCACTAGATTAGGCCCATGTATGGTGCGTCTATCCAATCTGTGTTTGGGAGCACCCGGCGGGGCAGTGAGTTATTCCCCCTTGGGCTCCCCTGGGCAGCTGGTTGACGATAAAATCTCTGCAGCCATCTTTCTCTTGCAGGTGGACCCGGGCATCGTCTACTCTATATCCAACACAGCAGACTGGGGATCACCACTTGATTAGGCCCATGCAGTTTGTGCCTATCCAACTTGCCCATTGGAGCACCTGATGGGGCAGTGAGTTCTTCCCCCTTGCGCAACTGTTTGATGGCAGAATCTCTGCTGCCATCTATCTCTTGCAGGTGGACCAGGGCATTGTCTCCTCTTCGTCCCACACCGCAAACCAGAGCTCGCCACTTGATTAGGCCCATGCAGTTTGTGTCTATGCAATGGTGGAGGAGGCTGAGGCAGGATTGGATTGTGTCTTGCAGACTTTGAAAAGTTTGGCCATGTTATTGGATGATGCGGAGATGCAGGCTTGAATAAAGACTCTTTTCTTGGAGTGGATTCAGATTCTATACTGCCTTTGAAGGAGGCGGCAGGCCAGTTTGTTAGAGGTTGCACCCAAGGAATCCCATTTCCATTCTCCTGCCCTGCACTTGCGTTTAAGGGCAGCCAGTTCGGAGTCATACCAAGAGTTGCACTGTTAGATAGGATCCACACGTATCCTCATGACAGGGGCAAGAATATCAAGAGTGTTGGAAACAGAGAGGTTAAAGATAGAGAGGGCTGTGTCAGGGTGGGTGTCAGTCCCAGGAGTAGAAGGAGCAGAGTAGGTAGAGGCAAAGGCAGCTACTGACACTCTTTGCATGGGTCGCATGACCTTGTAGACAGTGGGCAGTGCCGGGCTTAATGATGCAAGGGGAGAAGAGAGCTTCAGGTGAAAAGAGAGGAGAGATCATCAGTCCAGAAGAGAGAGGTAGTGACAGGGATCGATAGAGGAATGTCAATTGAGATGAGAGTATCCAGGGTGTGGCCAGTGGTGTGCTTTGGGCCAGAGGGTAAGATGGAGAGAGAGAGTTGCAAAGATTGCAGAAAGGTCCTGAGGAGTCAGGTGAGTCGAGATAGATGTTGAGATCACCCAGTAGGAGGAGTTGAGGAGAAGAGGAAAGGAGAGAGTAGGCCAAGTCAGCCCATTCATAAAGGAAGAGGGAAGGCTGACCAGGTGGCCGATAGAAGGTGGCCAGAAGGCGTGAAGAGCTTGGCGAGAGGGAGAGCCTGCAGACCAGGTATTCAAAGTATGAGTAGGCCTACGTGGGAATGACAGATAAAGGGATCCACTAAGGGAAGATCAGTGCTACTCCCCCACTTGGTATGTTTTGTCTAGGCAGAGAGAGTATCTTGTAGCCTTCAGGGAGAAGTGTGTCAAAATTCGTGACAGAGCTATCCTTGAACCAAGTCTCAGTGAGGGCTGGAACATCAAGGTATAGGAGTTCACAGAGGTTGCAGATGTCAGAGCAGTGTTTGACAGCTGATCAAGTATTTAGCATGGCAATATGGTGCAGATTGCTATCTGTGAAAGTCTTACAGGGAGACCAGGGACAGTGGTCCCCCCATAAGTGGCCAGAGTGCTTCAAGGACAGAAGTAGGAGGGGGCAGAAGGGGCAAGGCCGGCAAGGGAGCCAGGGTCACAGTTTTCGAGAAGGGAGCCAGAGCAGGAGTGGCGCAGGGGGCAAGGGAGCCCCAGATACAGTGGCAGTTTCACCAAGGAGGAGGCTGACCAGGTTGTCAATTTGGAGGGATGTGGCAAGGAAGCCATGGTGATGGTTGAAGGGTGTTTTGGAGGTGGCAAGGGATCCAAGGTGGGCACAGCTGGCAAAGGAGCCAGGGATGCTGAAGGAGTTGGTCCAGAAATAGAAGGAAGGTTGATAAGGTGAGGGAGGAGCCTTTCAAGGAATATAAGGTTAGGTTAAGGACCCTGTAACATGATGGTATCATTGCTGTAGACACTGATGATGACCCTGGAGGTAGAGAAGAGGACAATAAGGATTTCCCAGTGGGTGCGACCTTTGATGGGTGAAGACGAGAACAGAGAGAGAAAAGCATTCATATAGAGAGTCCATATTTAAGGTGGCTGAACGGCAAAGAGGATGTCGGTGAGAGTTTCTCTGCCAGAGGAAGTAACATAGGTGGCTGCAATAGGAACGCCTGGGTTAGAGGCCAGTATGTCCTTCTTGCGTTTCTTCCTGTCAGACTTAGTAAGGGGTGAAGGATAAGCGATAGAGAACAGCATAACAAACTGCAGAGTGAGGTACACTTAACCAGGCTGAGGCAACAAGGTGCAGGGAGAGCAGTAGGCGAGGGACAGGGCAAACTAATGGGAGAAAACACTGGGAGCATGGGGTGGTAATGTTCGCAGAAGACAGTGAACATGCAGAGGAAGGGGATAGCGGGTTTAGGGCTGAAGGGAATAAGAGCACAGAGACAATGGGAATTGAGGGGGATGAGGGAGCAGATAACAAACCAAAGCAGAGGGCAGAGCGGGTAACCAATCACCGGAATACCAACAATGAACAATGTGAACACAATGGGAGATGACAAGTGAGAGGGAACAGATAGCAGACTAGACAGAGAAGGGGGCGGGGTGGATTTGTAAACACATTCTCATGAAATGCAAGAATGTGCATGCAGTTAAATTCGACT
The DNA here is from genome assembly GCF_040938575.1 of Ambystoma mexicanum. Classification (NCBI taxonomy): domain Eukaryota; kingdom Metazoa; phylum Chordata; class Amphibia; order Caudata; family Ambystomatidae; genus Ambystoma; species Ambystoma mexicanum. Next base: position 232,740,749 of record NC_090930.1, on the reverse strand, counting down.
TTAGCAGTAGCAGGACAATCAGGATGTACATACATTAAATACGTTTTAAGTAGCAGCAATGCAGTCAGGATCTGCAAACACTAAATTCGGATGTTAAGCAGCATCAAGAAAGTCAGGATGTACACACAGTTAAAAACGGCTTTAAGCAGCAGCAGACAATCAGGATCTGCACACAGCTAAATAATTCGACTTTAAGCAGCAGCAGACAATCAACATGCGCACAGAGCTAAATATTACTTTAGCAGCAGCAAGATAATCAGGATGTTCACACAGCTAAGTACGACTTTAAGCAGCAGCAGACAATCAGGATGTGCACACAACTAAATAGGACTTTAGCAGAAGCAGCAATCAGGATGTGCTCACAGCTAAAAACTACTTTAAAGCAGTGTTAGGAAAGATTTCATATTGCAGGTAATTGTCCTTCCATGTGGCAACCCCCAAACGTTTTGCTGTTATTTTACACCCTGATCTAGACTTTGCCAGCGAAGCGCAGCCTTCCGCCGCACTCCTCTGGGCTTTCGCTACATTCTTACAGGGAAACTGACAGGCCCTTAAGATAGTCAGTACCGGGAAACATTGTTTTCCGTAGTTCTTTTCTCATGTTGCAGCTTTCGCGCAACATTGCACAAGAGAGCACTGTAAGCTAAGTTACTGCACTCTTGGGTCTCTAATCATTCTACAGGCCCTAGTAACTCTTGATGGATTTATAACGAACTGTGCAAGTATGTCATGGACGGGACTGGTGGCAGTGATTGTTTCTTTGTGTTTTGAACTCCCTTTTGCCCTGTTAACCGCGCTTCTCGCGTTTGGCCAAAATGGGTGGCCTGGCTTCCAAAATGGCCAGACCACGAGGTTCTTTGTCCTGCCCGCTGACTGTCTTGCCCCTTCACCTTCCCCAGGTCGAGCCGACCCAGGGCCATCCTTATTTGGGCATGTACTTTCCCGTGAAACACAGATGCTTTCGCGGGCTTCTACAGGCCTGTTGTGAGCCTCCAGGATGTGGGCTGGGATGTCTGGTTCCAATACACATCCTGGGTGCCAGAGTGTCTAGTGTGTCTTGAATGCCTGGGACCACCGTGGTCCGTGATAGGTCCACGTATGGTGTGAGTGTTTTGTGAGCAGATCTCCAATTGGGCCCTCTCTGTTTTGGCGCGAAGGGAACCCTGCATAAGAGGAGGCTGGAAACACCACTACCAGGTCGATCTCCTGAGTTCTCACGAACAAAGGATAAAGGAGCCAAGTATCCTGCAACTAAGAAGCTGAGTCGAGGAATCGCTGATGACCCGCTGAAGGTTTGGCAACCTGCACTGCTGTCGTCCTGTGAGACCCCTCTGCCTCTGATCGAACGAGAAGGCCTGTACTGCCGCTTCGACCCTTTAGAATAGTGGGAACAACTATTCTCGGCATCTTCACCAACTCCTGTACGTAAGCCTTCGGAAGCGTCCCTGCGCCATCCAGAGGACTGACCAGCCTACACAGGAACCTTGCTCTGTTACCGCCGTCTGGCCGCTGCTGAAATCCGAGCCCTCGACACTCTCACATGCTTCGTATACTTGGCGTTCCCAGGTCTGAAGTGAGAAGTGTACATTGGGCCTGGAATACAAGCGGCTGCCGAGTTGCCCTGCTGAGGTAACGATCTGTGCCTGTTCGCTGCGTTTGGGACACCCTCGACCCTGACGTCTGCTGCCGCGGAATCTACACGGCGCCAAGACGTCTCTCTGATCGCATCTGAACCTGCCAGCGAAGAAACTAACTCAGAGAAGCCTGGGTCTGCCTGCATCGGGGACCGGTGAGTAGTCAATACCCTGAACCGGTCTCCCTCCTGCAGAAGCCTGTGGCTTTCCCCCACTGTTGAAAAGCAGCACCCCTTTCTCCGTACTCGCGCCCTGCTTCTGCCCACAAGTGGAGGCTACGCTTCAGTAGCAGAGGTCTGTTCGCCATCGTTTGTTCACCTCTCTGAAATGCCTGATTTCCCCGAAGAGACACTCCTTGACCCGTTGGCACCCGCGTGTGCAGGTACTTTTGAGCACAAGCCTCCACTCTTCGCAGGGCTCGGACTTCCTTCTAGTTAGGTGGTCTCTGATGTCGAACTGGGCCTAACGATTACTTGCACTGACTGTTTTCCTCCCCATCTAGGTGGTCTGCATATTTTGTTCTCCTAACTCGTTAGACCCCTCGGTCTTGTATATATATTGTATTGATTGTGATGTGTTGGTTTACTTGAGTTTTATCGTGATTCTTTGCTATGGTCGATGTTACAAAGGCCTTGTAATAAATGTGTCTATATTTTTAATATAACACTTGCCTGGAGTAATTTGTAAGCGTCTTTGCTTTGTGTGCTCATTGCAGGCTTTCAGTCACCGTCACCCCTCTTGCGACCTAGTCTTGACCGCCACCATCGCTACCCTGATTGGTCTGGCTTGTCCAGAGGTTACTCTGTTCCAAGAAACTAGGCTTGCCTTCTGAACCTCTGCCCCTACAGGACAGAGTTCAGAAATCCATCTTAACAAATTGGTGTACAGCGGTGGGATACGACTGAAGGTATCCAGTGTTGGGCACGAGCGAAGTCATTTCAAGTTATTCCTACCAGGACACGTAGTGAATTGTCATAGTATAACTTTTAAAAAGCCATAGTCCTATCTAACAGTATGAAAACAGGTACCTTGTTAACTTTAAATGCTTCTAAATCCGAAACATTGACAAATATGTGTGCTGAAAGAGGTGTCTCCTCGCAAGGCACAAAAATGGAAATGATCCAAAGAATCATGGCGTGGCAAGAAGCTCAGCTTGACGCTATAGCTTCCGAGGACAGTGCAGAAGGAGGTGAGGCTACTCTCACTGGTAGAACTGACAGTTCTGCCGCTGCACTAGTTCACCGCGACCATGAGGACAGGGAGGATGCGATGTCCAATGTTTCCTCTGCCAGTGCTGATGGGAAAGCCATGCTTGAATTCAAGAAACAAGAGCTGCTGTTTAGGCAGAAGGAGCTTGAGTTCAATATGGCCAAACTCCAGGAAGAGCTTGAGTTCAATAGGGTCAAGCTAAAAATCGAACAGGCAGTAAAACAGAAAGACAGGGATCACCAGTTGGAACTGGCCAAGCTTCAAGTTGCCAATGGATCCAAGGGTCCTGGACATGGGTCTGGGGCCTCCTCTCATCCAAGGTTTTCAAAAGATCTGCTCAGTGTGTCTGAGGAAAAGAATGACATTATGGACTGGCTGAATAAACTTGAGTATGCATGTGAAGTTCAACAAGTTGACAATGCTGATAAAATTGGCTGGTTACTCAGCAGACTGCCCCATTCTGGCTGCAGTGCCATTATGGAAATGTCGAAGGCTGAGTGAGCAGATTTTGCAATGTTGAAGCAAACTCTCATTTTAAAGTTTGGAAAGACTCCTGCCCAATATTTAAAACGATTCCGAAAGAATAAGAAAAAAGAAGGTGGTACTTGCGTATCTTATGTAACCAAATCCTTAAAAAACTTGACTGGCTGGGTCGAAGGTTATAAGGTTTCTACCTTTGAAGGTATGATAAGTCTTGTCATGCTGGAACATATTTTTGAATCTTCTTCCCCTGAGCTTAAGCAGCATTTGGCAGATTCAAAGGAGATAGATCCTAAGAAGCTTGCCATTGCAGCAGATTTATGGGTGTCACATCGAGTGTTCCATAAGGACAAAACTCATCCTGGTAAGCAGGAGGAAGGGAAAAAGTCCAAAGATAAGGAGGGTGGGGAATCTGATAAATCTTCTCAAAAGGGCCACAAAAAGAAAAATAAGGGTAAGACACAAGAGAACTCACAGGGTAGTGGAGGTCAGCCTCCGAAAGAGAACTCTGGTTATAGTAAGCCTCCCTATGTAAACAGACCCAATGGGTCTTGTTTTGCTTGTGGAGCAACCGACCATGTGAAGGGGGATCCCCGGTGTAAGGTTAAACCTTTGGGGGTCCACTACGCTAATCTGGCCTTCTCCTCCTACGAGGAAGAAGAGATTACAGGAGCATCCTTCTCCTCAGACTCCTTCCCCAGTGGGATAGAAGCTGAGGTAGTTTTAGTTTCCCTGGGTTCCTGGGAGCCTAAAGTCGCAGAGGCTTATGCTAGGATTCCAGATAATACCAAGCACTACTTTAAAGACAGTGTGCTGATCAATGGAGTCAATACTCCAGCTCTTAGGGATAGTGGGTGCAGTCGAACTGTAGTGGATTCTACCTTGGTAGACTCAGAGGAAGTTGCCAGAGCTACTCTGATGCCCACTAAGTTGGCTGACAGCCCACCTTGCATGTTTCCACTAATACCTGTAAATCTTACTCTCAATGGTACGGCAGTCAGGATTCCAGTGAGCATTCAGAGAAACGTCCCAGGAAAGTTCTTGTTGGGCAACGATCTCAGAGCTTTAGGGCTCGTGGGAGACACTGCTGACAGACCCTGCACACGGTCTCAAACACGGGCAGCATTGGCCAAGACCAATGCACTGCCCCAGCCAAAGGGGAAACCCAAGGCTAAAGGAGTAAAGAACCAAAATGAGGGAAAGAAAATATTCCCCCAAACTCACCTACCACTGCGGTGGAGTAAGTTGTTCAATCGCCCGGACCTGATGAGGAGGCGGCGATACCTGAAGTATTTGACCCCAATGACCATCCTGAACTAAAAGACTAGTTAGTAGAAGGTGGTCCTGACAGGGAAGAGTTCAGTAAAGGCTAACGTGAGTGCCCATCTCTGGAAGGCTTAAGGAGACAGCCTGCTCCCAGCTTGAGGGTGAACCTACTGGGAAGCATTGGATTTATTGGGAAGGTGGACTCATGTACATTGAGCCCACAGAGTCTACAGAAGGAGACCATAGGAGGTTGGTGGTTCCCCTTGCTGTAAGACCCTTCCTCCTGTAGCTGGCGCATGAAGTGCCCCTTGCTGGTCACCTTGCTATTAAGAGGACCAAGCAAAGGTTATCCATGCACTTCTACTGTCCCAAAATAGGGGTGCAAGTAGAAAGTCACTGCCGGAGGTGTGCCTCCTGCCAGTTATCTGGTAAGAGTGGCTCAACAATCCAAGCTCCATTGGTACCACTCCCAGTTGTGGGAATACCATTTGAAAGGGTAGGGATCGACATTGTTGGTCCCCTTGACCCGCAAACATCCTCAGGCAATAGGTTTATCCTGGTGCTGGTCGACCACGCTACCAGATATCCTGAGGCCATCCCATTGAAAACTGTAACTGCCAAGTCAGTTGCAAAAGCGTTACTTGCCATCTTTACTAGGGTTGGCTTCCCTAAAGAAGTTGTGTCTGACAGAGGCAGCAACTTTATGTCAAAGTATATGCAGGCTATGTGGAAGGAATGTGGGGTCACCTACAAGTTCTCTTCCGCATGCCACCCCCAGACCAATGGTCTGGTGGAACGGTTCAACAGAACGTTAAAGAGTATGATTGGGGCTCGGGAAGAACCGCAAAGAAGAAAATGGGATCTTCTTTTACCATGCTTACTGTTTGCCTGCCGAGAAGTACCACAGGAGGGTGTTGGCTTCAGCCCCTTCGAACTTCTGTTTGGTCACCCTGTGTGGGGACCCTTAGCCATAGTCAAGGAGGGATGGGAGATGCCCACTCCCCCTATTACTACCAATGTAGTAGACTATGTGTTAGGGCTCAGAAAACTGATGGTACTTCTGATGGGTCTGGCTAGTGACAAGTTGAAGGCAGGGCAAGCGCTGGTGAAACATTGGTATGACCAGAAAGCTTCCCTCATCAACTCTACACCTGGTCAGCAAGTCCTGATCATGAATCCCATAAGGCCTAGAGCTTTACAGGACAAATGGTCAGGCCCTTACACAGTGGTGGAGCCCCTGGGTGAGGTCAACTATTTAGTGGACCTTGGAAGGCCTGGACAGGCTCCAAAAGTGTTCCACGTAAATAGGCTGAAGGCTTTCGTCCCAAGAGTCGAAATCGCAGCACTGCTACTGGCTTCAGATGTTGAGGAAGAGGAGTCTGAACCTCTCACCGACCTGTTCCAAAGCGGTCCTTCAGATAGCTCCTTTGAGGGTGTCCGAGTGGCCCCTCACCTGACTTCTGATCAGCAGACTGAGGTGAAAAGTTTGCTTAGGCAATTTTCCCCCCTGTTTTCGCAGTCCCCTGGTTTGACACCTTGGTGCAAACACAACATAGACACAGGAGACAGCGTTCCTACCAAAAGTAGAGGATACAGGATGTCAGACAAAGTACGGTCTTACATTAAGACAGAGGTCAACAAAATGTTAGATCTTGGGGTGATTGAACCCTCTAGTAGTCCTTGGTCCAGCCCTGTTGTTTTGGTTACAAAAGCAGGCACTTCTGAATTGAGGTTCTGCGTGGATTACAGGGCTCTGAATGCTGTCACCAAGACAGATGCGTTCCCCTTGCCTCGAACAGATGAGCTGGTGGATACTTTGGGTGCCTCCAAGTACCTCAGCACGTTTGACCTCACTGCGGGCTATTGGCAAATAGCCTTAGCAGAACATGCCAAGGAGAAGACAGCGTTTTCCACTCCAGACGGTCTTTACCAAGTCAGGGTAATGCCGTTCGGGTTGAAGAATGCACCTGCCACTTTCCAGAGGCTCGTGAATCATGTGTTGAATGCGTTGGATGAATTCTGTCTTGCATATCTGGATGATATAGCAGTTTTCAGCGCCACCTGGGAAGACCATGTGAAACACCTCAGGATTGTGCTACAGGCTCTTCAGAAAGCACACTTGACCATAAAGGCTAGTAAATGCCAGATTGAACAAGGCTCAGTGGCTTACCTTGGACATGAAGTAGGTGGAGGAAGGATACAGCCTCTTCCCAGTAAAGTACAAGCAGTACAAGACTGGCCTATCCCCACTACACAGACCCAAGTGAGAGCCTTCCTAGGACTCACCGGGTATTACCGCAACTTCATGGCAGACTATGGCACCATAGCTGCCCCTCGGACTGCCCTCACCACTCCGAAGAAACCCAAGAAGGTAACTTGGACCGAAGAGTGTGAGAAGGCCTTCAACGGCTTAAAAGACTCCTTGTGCCAGGCCTTGTCCACAGGGCCCCTGATTATCAAAGACCTTTTATTGTGCAGACATACGCCTCTGACACTGGGATAGGAGCTGTACTATCACAAGTAGATGAGAAGGGTAAGGAACACCCTATTGGGTTCATTAGTCGCCAGCTTAAGGACAGAGAGCTCAGATGGTCCACAGTAGAGAAAGAATGCTTCTCTGTTGTGTGGGCCCTACGGAAGCTGAGGCCCTACCTCTATGGGACCCACTTCACTGTGCAAACTGACCATAAACCCTTAAAGTGGCTGATGAACATGAAGGGAGAGAATCCAAAGTTGCCTAGGTGGTCCATAAGTCTACAAGGCACAGAGACAATGGGAATTGAGGGGGATGAGGGAGCAGATAACAAACCAAAGCAGAGGGCAGAGCGGGTAACCAATCACCGGAATACCAACAATGAACAATGTGAACACAATGGGAGATGACAAGTGAGAGGGAACAGATAGCAGACTAGACATAGAAGGGGGCGGGGTGGATTTGTCAACACATTCTCATGAAATGCAAGAATGTGCACGCAGTTAAATTCGACTTTATCAGTAGCAGGACAATCAGGATGTACATACATTAACAGGGTAATTCATAGAATTTCGCAGAAAAGTGTCGCAAGCGGCTGGCGCAGAGTGTCCACGTGCGATTGTCTGCGCCAGGCACGTGCGCTAAAACCGATTTCCGCGCACAGCGTATTCATGGATTTTAGGCTCCCAAACCAGCCGTAGCGCAGAGTATTGCAGCGACCCTGCAGCAGCGCCAGTAACGCCCCCAAGAACGCCCTCCCGCAAGGAAAAGCCATCAAAATCGCAAAATCATCGCAAAGGGCTGCGCTAACCCTGGACCAGTTTACAGGGCTGCCAAACAAGGAACGCAAAGCGGGTAACGTGCATATCAGGGGTACGCGTGAAGTTTAAAACGCGATTGGCCAGGGTACGTGTATTACAGGGGTACTCGTGAAGTTTTACACGCGATTAGCCAGGGCACGTGTATCACAGGGGTACGCGGGAATTATCACACGCGATTTGGCCGTGTACGTGTATTACAGGGGTACACGGGAAGTTTTACACGCGATTCGGCTGGGTACGTGTATTACAGGGGTGCGCGGGAATTCTCACATGCGATTTGGCCAGGTACGTGTATTACAGGGGTGCGCGGGAATTATCACACGCGATTTGGCTTGGTCCGTGTATTACAGGGGTGCGTGGGAAGTTACACACGCGATTAGGCTGGGTGGGTCCTCACAGGTGTTCCCTGTACACCCTCCACGGCCCCTGCAGGCAGCCCACAAAACAGGGGACTACCCTGCACACCTGCTCATGTCCCCCTGCACCCCCACCCCCCAGCAGTGCAGGGGCAGCCTCCACCAGGCCCCCACCCATGTCTCCCACCACCCTCACCCCCCAGCAGTGCAGGGGCAGCCTCCACCAGGCCCCCACCCATGTCTCCCACCACCCCCACCCCCCAGCATCCAGGGGCACCCTCCACCAGGCCCCCACTCATGTCTCCCACCACCCCCACCCCCCAGCAGTGCAGGGGCACCCTCCACCAGGCCCCCACTCATGTCTCCCACCACCCCCACCCCCCAGCAGTGCAGGGGCAGCCTCCACCAGGCCCCCACTCATGTCTACCACCACCCCCACCCCCCAGCCACCAGGGGCACCATCCACCAGGCCCCCACTCATGTCTCCCACCACCCCCACCCCCCAGCAGTGCAGGGGCACCCTCCACCATGCCCCCACTCATGTCTCCCACCACCCCAACCCCCCAGCCACCAGGGGCACCCTCCACCAGGCCCCCACTCATGTCTCCCACCACCCCCACCCCCCAGCCATCAGGGGCACCCTCCACCAGGCCCCCACTCATGTCTCCCACCACCCCCACCCCCCAGCCACCAGGGCACCCTCCACCAGGCCCCCACTCATGTCTCCCACCACCCCCACCCCCCAGCAGTGCAGGGGCACCCTCCACCAGGCCTCCACCCATGTCCACTATCACCCCCACCCCCCAGCATCCAGGGGCACCCTCCACCAGGCCCCCACTCATGTCTCCCACCACCCCCACCCCCAGCAGTGCAGGGGCAGCCTCCACCAGGCCCCCACTCATGTCTACCACCACCACCACCCCCCAGCCACCAGGGGCACCCTCCACCAGGCCCCCACTCATGTCTCCCACCACCCCCACCCCCCAGCAGTGCAGGGGCACCCTCCACCATGCCCCCACCCATGTCCCCTATCACCCCCACCCCCCAGCAGTGCAGGGGCAGCCTCCACCAGGCCCCCACTCATGTCTACCACCACCCCCACCCCCCAGCAGTGCAGGGGCAGCCTCCACCAGGCCCCCACTCATGTCTCCCACCACCCCCACCCCCCAGCCACCAGGGGCACCCTCCACCAGGCCCCCACCCATGTCTCCCACCACCCCCACCCCCCAGCCACCAGGGGCACCCTCCACCAGGCCCCCACCCATGTCTCCCACCACCCCCACCCCCCAGCCACCAGGGGCAGCCTCCACCAGGCCCCCACTCATGTCTCCCACCACCCCCACCCCACAGCAGTGCAGGGGCACCCTCCACCAGGCCCCCACCCATGTCCCCTATCACCCCCACCCCCCAGCAGTGCAGGGGCAGCCTCCACCAGGCCCCCACTCATGTCTACCACCACCCCCACCCCCTAGCAGTGCAGGGGCAGCCTCCACCAGGCCCCCACTCATGTCTACCACCACCCCCACCCCCCAGCCACCAGGGGCACCCTTCACCAGGCCCCCACTCATGTCTCCCACCACCCCCACCACCCAGCCACCAGGGGCACCCTCCACCAGGCCCCCACTCATGTCTCCCACCACCCCCACCCCCCAGCAGTGCAGGGGCAGCCTCCACCAGGCCCCCACTCATTTCCCCCTGCCCACAGGCCCTGACAATCCTCAAGCATGTGCCTCAAGGCCAGCCACCACAGCCCAAAGACACAACCAAGTATTACATGTGCCCATGATACTACTCCAATGGAAACAATGTAAATAAACACATGTGTCTCACACACACACAATGGTTGCAAGGGAACCTGAAAACCCATATCATGACATGCATGAAAACAATGAGATGAAACCACACATTGAAGAATGAAAAAATCAAAATAATGTATTAAAAACAACAGCAATGGCTATCAAAATCAACCAAAATACACAAGTAAAATAATTAAAAAATCAAGCAGACAGTCTCTTTTCAAAATGAAATCAATAAATGACAATACGAAAAAATATCTTCCAAAGTTCAAGTCCATGAAAAGTAAATGAAGGTAAAAAAGAAATAGAAAACCATTGCTCCATGGCAAAAAATATTCATATTTAAAAAAATATCCAAATCCAAAGTCCAACTATGTACAAAGTATTCAGGGTCCATCATCCCAAGAGAAGAAATGAAACCTACCAAAAAACTAAAATCTAAAATGGTACTATATACAAAAGGTGGAGCAGTGTCCGTCGACTCCAAAGAAAAATAAACTGCAAAGGAAACCTATCACTAAATAACTATATACAATGACGGCGGGCCAGTCCAGCGGCTCACTTAGTGGTGTTCCGGGCCAGGGCATCATCGAACTCCTCGTCTATGTCCCGGAGGCGGTCCTATTCCATGGCCCCGAGGGTCCGCAGGGACGCCGACATGTTCATCTCCAACTCCCTGTGGATTGCCTCGAGGCACTCGGCCCGCCTCAGGGCCCTCCGCATGGAGTTCTCTGCCCTGACCATCGTGAGCCGCGCCTCTTCTGCCTGCCGCCGCTCCGCATCTATGGCGTGGCCCAACCGCTGCCACATGGAAGACACTTCCCGTCCAGGGTCCTCCTGCCCTCTGGCCGATGCCTGCCCCTCCGATGTTGAAGGCCCCGAGCTATCGTGGCTCCCACCTACAGCCTCCTGCTGCTGCAGCTGCTGCTATCCATGTGCCCTGTCCGATGGTGCCAGCACATCCTCCTCCAGCTTGGGTGCAGTCGTTGACGTGGCCACCCCTGCTGGACGTCCGACTCCCGACTGTGGCAGGGATCTGTTGTCCACCAGCCTGGCCGCACGGTGGGAGGCAGCACCACAGGGCACCCAGGTGACACATGGGTGGGAAGATGGCATGGAGGACGACTGGGGCATAGGGGGTTCTGTGGAGAAGGGGGTCGGAACAAGGTCCAGGAAACGGAGGAATCCAGCCCTGGTGAGCTGTCCCAGTGGGTCAACGCGGTCAACGAGCCATGCGAGAAGACGTGCAGACTCATCATGAAAAGACTGCAGGTCAGCTCGCATGTCCCGTTGACGCAACGCCACCCCACCCTGGACAGGCACAACCTGGTGCAGGATAGCCACATCCGCAGGGAGTGGAAGGCCAGGTGTCGTAAGCCAATCCTCTCCCTGAGAACGGGTCTGGAGGTAGGCATCCCCGCTGGTGCAAGATGATGCAGTGACAGGAGCAGGGACAGGATTGCACACAGGCACCTCCGCGGCAGCCTGTGCTGCCTCCTGTCCCTGATCCTGCACTGCACCACTAGCACCAGTGGAATCCCCACCTCCAGACCCCGCCACTGTCGCTTGCACGGCCTCCTCCTCCACCAAACCCCCCACCAACCTGGATGACTCCGTGCCATCTTCCCCAGTTGGGCCCTGTGGGGTCCCAGCTGCCCCTTCTGCTGCCGAGGAGTCCAACTCCAACCTCTGCCTCTTGGACCTCCCCTCGGCAGCTGCGGCCTGGGACGCGGCACCGGACTCCTCACTCCCCGACGAGATCACAACCTGGGAGGGGATCCGGGCCTTGCATCTCCGGCTGGTGGTGCGACCCCTGCCGCTGTGCTCCACAGCACCTTCTCCGCCCTCTTCATCAGTTGATGCTGCAGACAGGGAGAAAGAAAACACAGGCATCAAGGCACTGTAAAATGGACTCATACACACATGACAGTTATACATGAGTGGCATTGGTAAACCTCAAACATGGCATCACAATCCCCAACACACATGTCATTTCAACCTGCACACATGAGCCATACCACAGCCATAATGCAACAGCCTGCACCATCCATTCACATGCAACAGCATGAGCAGCCAAAGGTCATCCACACATCACATGCAACATAGGGAGTACACTACACATGCACACACAACACCAAACTTGCATGCATGTGTACACCTCCGCCAACTGTCGCAGTGTTTTGATCGACATCCATGTCACAACTGACAATCATTCCTCCACATCCTGTGCCATGCAAGCCCACACACACAAGCACCATCCATGTGTCACACATGAGACCCCTCGCATGTGTCACCCTCACGGCCCTGTACACCCCCCCTACTTGGCCACATAAAAATACATGTTCAACCTGCACACTCCTGGCACACCACCACACGCACAGCTTACAATCAGTATGCATGTACACTTACCGCTCGACTCCAGACGGGTCTGCTTCTCAAGGACCTGGATGTGGAGCGCTGGGGATATGCGTTCCAGGACCCTCATCTGATCTTCCGACAAGTGGCCCCGGCGCCCCTTAGCATCCGCTGCCTTCAGGAGGCGCCGGGCCTTGTTGAGGGTCCTGGACCTGAAGTCCTCCCAGCGCTTCCTGACACGTTCGTAGTCGCGGACTGCCACCTCCTCCGCGTTGATGGCAGTCACGATGTCCATCCAGATCCGAGTCCGTCCTTCCTTGTCGGCGCGCAACCTTCCGAAGAGGGCATCATACTGCCCCAGGACATGCTCCACCAGGACACCAACTTCGGTGGCAGTGAAGCTGGTGCCCCTCTGCCTCCTTGGCCGGGGGTTGCCACTGGTGCCAGATGTTGCAGTGCCCGACATGGCAACCCCAGAGGCAGGAGTGGGTGGGCAACTGGGTCCTGGGGCTGGGCTGTGGGGCGATGGAAAATCAGTCGGGAGTCTTCGGTTCCAGCAGGGGTGGTCACAGCAACAGCACCCCTTGCTGATGTGCAGGCAGCAAATGGCAGGGCACGTGGACAGCAGGCAGTCAGGCAGCAGCAGATGGCAGGTGGGAGCGTGCTCAGGGCTCTGGGGGGCAGTAATTTGGCCTTCTGGGCAGGAGCGTGGTCTTCCGTGTGTGAACGCGTGGCCAGCTTGATACGGAGTGATTTGGCACGTGAAAATCCAACACGTCTGCGTGTAATTCGAGGAAAGACCCTTAGCGCGAAAATGCGTCGCCAGCGTATGCGCGTCTATGAAGTCACGTGCACGTTGAATTGGGCACACGTTGGAAAATGTTGCGTGTGAAAAAAATGAAAGACACGTCCGAGTGTCAAAGCGTGTAATTGGTGGGAATGGGCCTAGCGCGTACACGCGGCAGTGACAAAGCGTGTAATTGGTGAAAATGGACCTACACGCAGAAGTGACAAAGCGTGTAATTGGTGGAAATGGACCTACATGCAGAAGTGACAAAGCGTGTAATTGGTGGAAATGGACCTACACGCAGAAGTGACAAAGCGTGTAATTGGTGGAAATGGACCTACACGCAGAAGTGACAAAGCGTGTAATTGGCGGAAATGGCCCTACACGCAGAAGTGACAAAGCGTGTAATTGGTGGAAATGGCCCAAGCGCGTACACGCCGCGTAAGTGACGCTGGACGTGTGGGCCTGCATAAAAGGTACGTGTAGAACACCGTTTCCTTGTACGTGCTTTTCGTGGAGAGCGAGTGGGTGAATTCTGTACTTCTTGTCGTTTCACACGCGATTTACTTCACGGCGTTTCAAGTTCGTACTCCCTGTTACCTCTGACAGCTTTTTCTCTTTTTTCTCTTTTAGTGGTTTACCTGGGCCTGTTCCCTCAAACAGTGTTCCCTTCTACTGTTGTCCTGTCTCCTCAGACAGCGTACAAATCTTCTTTTGGCGGGGGTGTTGCCAACCAAACGCGCTCCTTTTTCACGCTCTTTTACCTGGCAGACGGTGAGTCACGCACGTATCTAACATCTGTGCTTGCCCCGTGTGTAGCCTACCCCTTCAGAGGTCATTCTAGGCTGCGTGTGACACGCATACGTTCATTCTTGTGTTACTGGGTGCCACAGCGTAGTGCAGGTTTTACTTTCTGCAGACGTGGTCTAGGAGGGGTTGCGTGCACGTCATCTCCCTTTTTTGGGCCTCCTGTGCGTAGCGTGACCCGTCATCTTTCCCCAGGGGTTACATTCAGCCTTGCTAGAGCACTAGGGTATAATTACCATCTGGTACCCAACCCCTTTGACCCCCAATTGCCCAGGACAATAATTTACAGCCACTCCCATACGCACATTAACATCAGTGCCATGGCTGGGAGGCGAGGATTCCGTAAGGGTGGCAAAGGTGGAAGAGCCACAAGTGGTGGCCGTGGTGGATCCGGTAGGGGACGTGGTCGTTACTTGCAGGGTGAGCCTGTCCCCCCATGTGTGGAGGACCAGTCAAGGGCACCCATAATCCCCCCCGCCCTCCCGTTGAGGCTGATGTGGCTGACACCATCCATGCTCAGCCCTTGTTGGACCAGCCCATTGTGGCACCAGACCTGGCTGACTCCATGGCTGACTTCCAGGTCAGCAGGCCTATGACACGTGCGCTGGTGCACGTTGATGTCATCATGCCACGTGCATCTGGGGCAGCAAGGTCATCTGCTGCCCCAAGTAGGCAGGGCGGAGAGGCTGCAGGGGCAGCTGCGGCTCCGTCCACCCCAGCTCTCACACACCCAGCCAGGACAGTGTCGGTCCTAGTCCATCCTGCTGACATTCCCCCTGACACCATTACACTTGAGCCAATGCCTGCACCAACTCCCATGCTGAGTGTGCAATCCCACACTCCTGATACAGAGTCCACCAGGGCTCCTGCCCCTAGTGTCCAGAGCGGCGCAGGACACTCAGGATCACCACCACCTTCCAAGTGGAAGAGGAAGAGTGCTCGTCCGGCACAGGCTGATGCCCCAGACACGGCTACACAGTCCGGCCCGTCGAGGAAGCCCAGCTTCACGGATGACGAACTGAATGCACTTGTCGAGTATGTGTCCGGACATGATAACGAGATGGTCATTGTTGCAGGATCCAAGACCACACCTGCACAACGCCAGGCACACTGGCAGACCATTGCGGACATCGTAAGTGCCCTTGGAATCGTGAGGCGCACAGCCAATGATTGCTATAAGCGCTGGAATTACCTAAAGCGCAGGGCAAAGAATAAGCTGGCCTCAAGTCATGCCGCAACTCTAGTGACTGGAGGTGGGTCTCCAGTAGTGGACATGGAACTCACTCCACATGAGTCAGTCGCTGGGACCTACGTCACGGAGGAACAGATCCAAGGCGTGGGAGATCTGCCTGATTACGAGGCATTGTCCGGTGAGTGCACATGCATGTGTGTGGCTTCTGTTTGTGTGCCAGGTGAGGGTGTGTGCGCCTGAGTCGTATGGGTCAGCCATGTGCTTCATGCAATACATCCTGCGCAGCTGCATTTGGCCATAGCAGTATCCCTTCTGCCAACAGTAGACATCTAGCCCAACAGCACACCAGTTGCCCTTGAAGTGTCACCTTGCCACAACATTGTTGCTTATTTTTCTCTGTTCATTCAGGCAGATTGTTTGCATTCCACCACTTTTACTAGGCATTTCTCAGTCCTCTAGTCACATGTCTGACATGGCTATGGTAAAGTGGAGTGACTTTGTTACCTGGATATCATTTGTTCACACATGTCCCTGTGCAATTGGACCATTTTGGACTGGCAGCTTCAGGTGAAAAATCTGACCTGTTTGAATTAGATAAGCTATTACATGCGGGAACTGGACTGAATGAATAGGTGTCCTCCTCTCCATCTTCACTCAATAGCAATGGTACATGCCATCTGTGTGATGGCATGTGTGTTTCACCTGGCAATCACAGGCCAATGTGTGATGCCACTGCCAGGCAGCATGCAGAAAATGTGTTCATCTTCCATCTTGGTGTCATCAGTGTGTGCCATTTGCCTGCCCTTCATATGCAGTGAGGGTGCATGCATGGGAGGGTTTTAGTCATGTGGGACATGTGTCAATCAAGTACTGGTTCTCTTGCTTCTCAGCCCTCATTGTGTGCCATGGTGCTAATGCCTGTTTCCATTTCTTTGTTTTTATGTCTTTGCAGGGGAAGACGCACCTGATACGGCTGGGGTTGTGGAGATGGTGCAGACCCAGGAGGGGTCCGAGGGCCGACCAACCACCAGTGAGGGACGTGGTGTGGTGGTGGGTGAGAACCCACAAGTGCTGCAGGTCGTGCTCTCAAGGGGTGTCTCTGGCTGCACCTCCCCCGAGCTGTACTCAGGTGTTGATTCGGATGATGAGACCTACGTGCCGTCGCAGGTGAGTGTTCCAGGGAGGGATTCTGTTCTGTCCCACCCACCTGCACCAGGGTCAGAACCCTCAATGGGGATGTCAGTGTTGGCAGCTATTCCTTTGGTGGTTACGGATGCAGGGTCACACTCCGCGACATCTGATCCTGTTCCTGGGCCAGCAGATCAGAGGGGGAATGCAGTCCTGCAGCCTCAGGCAGTGCCGGCACAGCAAGGCGCAGTTCGCCTTGCCCCAGACAGGTGTGGTGCCCGCCGACGTGGTGGCCGTACGCCACCTGGCAATACCGCATGGGAGCAATCCATTTACGGTATGGCAACCCAACAGGCAGCATCATCCGAGATGATGGCTCAGGCCATGGATAGGGTGGCCACTTCCATTGTCCCCCCTGAAAGGCTGATGGAGCGACTACAGCAGGCAACCGACTCCATCTGCCAGTCACACAGGGAGGACATGTTGGCGTCCAACAGGGACAGGCGGGCGGCACTGGCGACTCTGCAGGAGGCCATCTCCATAGAGTCCCAGGGCCAAAGGAAGCCCTGAGGCAGGAGCTCCTTCACCTCAGGACGACTCTTGTTGAGCTTGAGGCTTCAACACACCAAAGGACAGAACAGCAGCTGGAGCGTCTCACCCGTACGCTCTCAGCTGAGATGCAGGCAACGAGGGCGGAGGTCCGGGCATCCCGTGAGTTGTTGCATGGGGACCTCCGCACACTCATCCTCCAGAACGAGACCTACCACACCCGCATGCTTGCAGCCATGGAGGAGCAGACTAGGGCCTTGCGTCGGCTGCCTCCCATAGTGCAACCACCTCTGGATGCAGCTGCACAGGGTGATAATAGCGACAGCAGTGATACTCCCACAATAGGGTAGCCGTGTGGGCCATGAGCCCATGGAGGTGTTTTCTTTTCCCCAGGATCCACACAGGTGGGTTTTGGTGTGCACCCTGTCCTCGGACCTCCTGGGTGGCCTCCCCAACCCCCCCGGGCCCATCAATGGCCATTTTTTATTTTTTTTTATTTTTATTTTTATTTTTATTTTTAATTTTATTTTTCCCAATTTTTTTGGGACAATTTGTTGCCTTCCGTGGTTCCTGTGGGCATACGCTGAATTGTGGCTGGGCACATGCAGGCTTGTGATGTATTTGGTTCAGATGCTTGGGTTTGAGTCACACACACCCCTCCTGCTTCCCGTTTCCATGGGCTTGCAAAGGGTGTGCCCAAGTGACATTGACGTACATGGTGACATTGGACTCCCACTACATGTGTGGGTAGTCTAGTCAATACTGTGTATACATTCCTAGTGCATATTGCTGTTGTGTTGTACACTGCATGTTGCATTGATGTGTAACTTATCATCTGTGTCTACCTCCCAATTTGCAGGTCCCTTCCTCATGTCTACACAAGGCCCTCTAGTTTGGAGATGGGGTCCATGTTGGCAGCAGTGCACCTACAACTCTACATGGCGCCAACACTGTACAGTTGGAAGTGGTGGGAGTGCAGGCATTTCCAGGTGGTGAGACTACTAATTTATTACATTTGTGATGTCATGTTAATGGTAGCACCTGCTCAAGTTTGTTGTTGGTCCTGCATTACTGTGAGCATTTCAGGTGTTGCAAGTTCCAATTAGGGACACTGTACATTGTGACACTTGTGTCATGTTGTGGGGATTACTTTGTTTACCTGCAAATAGCATGACATGGCACGGTGTGTCGTGTGGCGGTGCTGGGGATGGGTTGGCTGACATGGCACTGTCCTCTTGTTGCATTTTGCAAGTGGGTATTCATGTTAGCTGCTTGAATGTGTTTCTTCACAAAACTGCCTTGGTGGTGTCTGTGTGGGTAGGGATGCACACATTGTAACACTTCCAGGTGAACAATCTCAGGCTGATATGGTTTTCACGGTTGATTCTCCAGACATTCAGGATCAGTTTGAGTCATCATTGATTGTCAGATGGAATGTGCCAGGGCAGCGTGCACTCCACAGGGGTGTGATTTCTATGTGAAGTAATTAGCCACTAGCTGTGTACGGGCTGCCTCCCCCCGTGCCCTTTCCCCTCCCATGCGCAGCGGCTGTGCATGTGGTTGGGGATGTGGGGCCACCACCATGTCCACGGCCAGGCCCCGGCGTGTTGCAAAGTTGTGCAGGACACATGCTGCCACTATGATCCTGCACACTACTGGGGGAGCGTATAACAGCTGCCCGCCAGAACGGTCAAGGGAGCGAAAGCGTGACTTTAGCACTCCGAATGTGCGCTCCACTATGCCCCGGGTTGTAATGTGGGCTGTGTTATATCTTACCTCGGGTGGCGTGGTGGGGTTCCGAATTGGCGTCATCATGTGGGGGCTGAGAGGGTAGGCACTGTCCCCTGTGGAGGTGGTGATTGGTATAATTGGTGGGGTTGTGACCTTGCTCAGTATCTGACATGCATGCATGTGCAGTGGCATTCATACTCACCAAGCAGCCATGTATCGCCATGCCGCCCAGCTTCTAGGTCCCGGCTTAGGGTGGACATTCGGTAAAAAAAGCTGTCGTGGGTGGACCCGGGATAGTTGGCATATACTGAGGTGATGATTCCCTTGGCATTACATACTACCTGCACGTTGATGGAATGCCAGTGCTTGCGGTTCCTATAGATGTGCTCTGATGCCCTGGGGGGACGTAGAGCCACATGGGTGCAGTCGATGGCACCTAGCACTTTGGGGAATCGTGCCACACCGTAAAAATCCAGGGCAGCAGCATGCCTTTCTGCAGGTGTTCTGGGCAGGTATATGTGCCTGCGGACTGATGGGCGTGCAGTGATGATGTTCAAGACCTGGTGTAGGCAGCGTGACTGGGTGGCCTGTGATACCCCACCCACTATGGCACTTGTCCGCTGAAATGATCCAGTGGCTAAGAAGTGCAGTACATTGAGGACCTTCTCCAGGGGGCTGAGTGCTTGGGAGCACAGGGTGGGTGATGTGAGGTCATCCTCCCACTCACTCACCAGGTCCAGTATTATGTGTGGTGGAAACCTGTACCTCCCATACACCTGGTCATCAGGCATCCCGAAAAGGCTGGTTCTGGGTGTGAATATTCTGGCCCTGACTATCCTCCTCCTCCTCCTTTGGTAGCCCACGGCCACTGCTGCTAGGAACGGTATGTTCATCCTGGGTCTGAGCTTGTTATTTTGTTAGCGCGCTAATTTATGTGTTGCGCGTGTTGTAGGCGAGCGTGTGACCCGCGTACCCCTGAAATCCAGTACCCAGTCCAATAGCGTGTGGAAATTCCCGCGCACCCCGGGATACAGGTGCGCTGACGTACTTGCGTGTGTAAGTGGCCGCGCACCCCTGAAATACACGTACATAGGCCAATCGCGTGTACGCGCACTTTTGTCCAATTACACGCGATGACACTCTGACGTGCAGTCTTTCCACGTGTGCTCCGTCATCACGTGCTGTGTGGGAAACACCCGTGCGGGTCACGTCACAGACGCGCTTACGCGCTGAGGGCCTTTGATCCAATAGAATCGCATATGCGTGCTGACGCGCTTACGCGCTAAGGGCCTTTCCTCGAATTTCACGCTGACGTGCAGGATTTTCACGTGCCAAATCACTCCGTATCAAGCTGGCCACGCGAAAACACACGGAAGACCACGCTCCTGCCCAGAAGGCCGAATTACTGCCCCCCAGTGCCCCGAGCAGCCTCCCACGTGCCATCTGCTGCTGCCTGCCTGCCTGCCTGCTGCCACCGTGCCCTGCCATTTGGTGCCTGCACATCAGCCATCTGCAGGGGTCCAGTTGCTGTGTCCACCCCTGCTGGAACTGAAGACTCCCGACTGGGATTACATCGCTACACAGCCCAGCCCCAGGACCCAGTTGCCCACCCACACCTGCCTCTGGGGTTGCCATGTCGGGCACTTCCACATCTGGCACCAGTGGCAACCCCAGGCAGAGGGGCACCAGCTTCACTGCCACCGAAGTTGGTGTCCTGGTGGAGCATGTCCTGGGGCAGTATGATGCCCTCTTTGGATCGTCCCGCGCCAGCAAGGAAGGACAGGAGAGGATCTGGGCCGACTGTGTGGTTGCCATCAACGCGGCGGGGGTGGCAACCCGCGACGTCCAGAAGATCAAGAAGCGCTGGGAGGACTTGAGGTCCAGGACCCTCGTGAAGGCCCGGCGCCTCGTGGAGGGGGGCCGGGGCCACATGAGTTCCATCCAGATGAGGGTCCTGGAATGCGTACGCCCAGCGCTCCACGCCCAGATCCTTGAGAGGGAGACCCGTCTGGAGTTGAGCGGTAAGTGTCCAAGCATTGCTGTGTGAGACAGGGCATGTTGCGGTGTGCTGAATCTCTGATACTTGCCTGTATGTGTGACATAGGCCATGTATGCATGTATGTGTGCAGGGACATCATGGTAATGCATGTGCGACCAGTGATGTGTGAACCACATGGTTGTTGCATGTGTTTAAATGCCACATGGGGAGCCCTATGCAGATTTTCAACATGAGAGCATGCCAGTCTCTGTTCCTGGACATGGGTGGGGGTGAGGGATGGGTGCTGATGCCAGGTACATATATGGTAGCCATGTCTGTGTGCCTGACCTGTGTGTCTGTGACTTGTGCATGCCATGGATGCATGACACATGTGTGTGACAATGCACAGATTCACTGATGCAGCCTAGTTACCCTTGTATCCGCTGTGTTTGGGGTGTATGGGGCCAGATGGATGTGACTGAGGTGAAGTGTGTGCATGTGATAGGCATGACCCATGATGCATGTGAGTTCCATATCATTGTATGTTTCAAGAGTCCATTGGACATGTATGGAAATGTCCATGGCATGCACCATGCCTGTTACTGTGTGTGTTTTGCCTGGACTGACCCATGTGTTGTGGAGGGACATGATGGAAGTGTACTTTGACAGTGGTACTCATCTGCTATTGCTTCCTGTCTAGGGGACCATTGTACAGTACCCTGATGCTTGTGTTGTTTGTCTCCCTCTAC
The DNA here is from genome assembly GCF_040938575.1 of Ambystoma mexicanum. Lineage (NCBI taxonomy): Eukaryota > Metazoa > Chordata > Amphibia > Caudata > Ambystomatidae > Ambystoma > Ambystoma mexicanum. The sequence continues at coordinate 232,719,438 of NC_090930.1, read as the reverse complement.
GCAGCGGCTAGTGAAGAAGAGGGCGGAGACGGCGCTGTGGAGCAAGGCGGCGGGGATGCCCCCACGGCTGCAGCGGAAGGGGTGGGTGAGCCCCCACAGGGGCCTGCTACGGTGGAAGACGGTGAGGAGCCATCCAGGTTGGTGGTTTCCACAGAGGAGGAGGAGGCCGCCACAGGGGCACACATGGGGCCTGGTGGGGGCATCCCTGCTGGTGCAAGTGGTGCAGTCCAGGGCCAGGGGCAGGAGGCAGCACAGGTCACCGTGGAGGGGCCTGTGCATGTCGCTGTCCCTGACCCTGTGAGTGCACCACCATGCACCAGCAGTGATGCCCCGTCCCAGGCCCGTCCGCAGGTAGAGGGGATGTCCATGTCACCTGACTCCCCTCCACCTGCGGACGAGGGGACCCGTGTCCGTATGGAGAAGGTCCTGATTGGGGTTGCAATGTGCGCGGGTGCAATTCGTGATGACGTGCGTGCTTCCTGGGAGGAGCACGCACATCATCACGAAGAGCACCGTGCCGACGTGGCCCAATTGGGCTCTTCCGTGTTCGGGGGTTTCCTGCATGTGTCGGCCAATCTGGCGGCCCTCTCCTCCTCTGTGGAGGCTATACGCCGGTCGTTCTCCTTGCCGTCTTCCGGCCCAGATGCCACCAGGGCCCCCTGTGGACCTGCCCTGACCTATGCAGCCAGCTCGGTGGGGATCCCAACCCTGCCACAGTCGGGAGTCGGAGGTCAAGTAGGGGTGGACACCACAGCAACTGTACCCCAGCAGATGGAGGATGTGCCGGGATCATCAGGCAGGGCACGTGCACGACGGCGTCGGTGGATTCCATCAGCCTGGATGCTGTCGTGCTGGCAGAGGCAGTTGCGTCAGAGGCAGCAGCAGAGTCAACGTGGGAGGCATCATGGCTCGGGGCCATCAACATCGGAGGGGCAGGCATCGGCCGGAGGGCAGGAGGACCCAGGACAGGAAGTGTCTTCCGTGTGGCTGCGGTTGGGCCAGCAGATAGGTGCGGAGCGGCGGCGGGCGGAAGAGGAGCGGCTCACGATGGTCAGGGCGGAGAACTCCATGCGGAGGGCTCTGAGGCGGGCCGAGTGCCCCGAGGCAATCCGCAGGGGGTTGGAGGAGCAGATGGCGTCGTCCCTGCGGACCCTCGGGGCCATGGAACAGGACCGCCTCCAGGACATAGACGAGGAGTTTGATGATGCCCTGGCCCGGAACACTACGGAGTGAGCCGCTGGACTTGCCCGCCGCCTTTGTATATAGTTCTTTAGTTTTAGGTTTCATTTGTTTATTCTTATGATTTGGAGTCGACGGACACAGCTCCACTTATTGTATATAGTTGCATTTTTGTTAGGGTTTTTTGTAGGTTTCCTTTGTTCAGTTGGGCTCATGGACCCTTGGATACTTTTGTACATAGTTCTTCATTGGATTGTTTTATTTATTAATTTTTTATTTCTTCTCCATGGAGCAATGGTGTTTGGATTTATTTTTTTTCTGTCAGATTGATTTCATTTTTAATGTGACTTTGAAGTACATTTTTTTTGGATTTGGTGTTTTTAATTTTTTGGGACAGACATGCACCTTTTCTTTTTTTCATTGGCATTGTAGTTTTTTTCATTTAATTTGCATTCATATTTTTTTAATACAATTTTGTTTTCATACTTCACTGTGTGGTATAATCTCATTGGTTTCATGCATGTCATGTTGGTTGTTTTCCAATTCATTTGCAACCATTGTGTGTGACAGACATGGGTTCATTTGCTTTATGTACGTTGGGGGTGTAACATGTAATTTCCATTTCCATGTGGGTTAATGGGTTACTTGGTAGGGCCTTTTGGCTGTGGAGGCTGACCATTACGCACATGGTTAGTGATTGTGAGGACCTGGGTGCAAGGAGACATGGGTGGGGGCCTGGTGGAGGCTGCCCCTGCACTGCTGGGGGGTGGGGGTGGTGGGAGACATGGGTGGGGGCCTGGTGGAGGCTGCCCCTGGTGGCTGGGGGGTGGGGGTGGTGGGAGACATGAGTGGGGGCCTGGTGGAGGGTGCCCCTGGATGCGGGGGGGTGGGGGTGGTGGGAGACATGGGTGGGGGCCTGGTGGAGGCTGCCCCTGGTGGCTGGGGTGTGGGGGTGGTGGGAGACATGGGTGGGGGCCTGGTGGAGGGTCCCCTGCACTGCTGGGGGGTGGGGGTGGTGGGAGACATGGGTGGGGGCCTGGTGGAGGCTGCTCCTGCACTGCTGGGGGGTGGGGGTGGTGGGAGACACGAGTGGGGGCCTGGTGGAGGGTGCCCCTGCACTGCTGGGGGGTGGGGGTGGTGGGAGACATGGGTGGGGGCCTGGTGGAGGCTGCCCCTGGTGGCTGGGGGGAGGGGGTGATAGGGGACATGGGTGGGGGCCTGGTGGAGGCTGCCCCTGCACTGCTGGGGGGTGGGGGTGGTGGGAGACATGAGTGGGGGCCTGGTGGAGGGTGCCCCTGCACTGCTGGGGGTTGGGGGTGGTGGGAGACATGGGTGGGGGCCTGGTGGAGGGTGCCCCTGTACTGCTGGGGGGTGGGGGTGGTGGGAGACATGGGTGGGGGCCTGGTGGAGGGTGCCCCTGCACTGCTGGGGGGTGGGGGTGGTGGGAGACATGGGTGGGGGCCTGGTGGAGGCTGCCCCTGCACTGCTGGGGGGTGGGGGTGGTGGGAGACATGAGTGGGGGCCTGGTGGAGGGTGCCCCTGCACTGCTGGGGAGTGGGGGTGGTGGGAGACATGGGTGGGGGCCTGGTGGAGGGTGCCCCTGCACTGCTGGGGGGTGGGGGTGGTGGGAGACATGGGTGGGGGCCTGGTGGAGGCTGCCCCTGCACTGCTGGGGGGTGGGGGTGGTGGGAGACATGGGTGGGGGCCTGGTGGAGGCTGCCCCTGGTGGCGGGGGGATGGGGGTGGTGGGAGACATGGGTGGGGGCATGGTGGAGGCTGCCCCTGCACTTCTGGGGGGTGGGGTTGGTGGGAGACATGGGTGGGGGCCTGGTGGAGGGTGCCCCTGCACTGCTGGGGGGTGGGGGTGGTGGGAGACATGAGTGGGGGCCTGGTGGAGGGTGCCCCTGCACTGCTGGGGGGTGGGGGTGGTGGGAGACATGGGTGGGGGCCTGGTGGAGGCTGCCCCTGCACTACTGGGGGGTGGGGGTGGTGGGAGACATGGGTGGGGGCCTGGTGGAGGCTGCCCCTGGTGGCTGGGGGTGGGGGTGGTGGGAGACATGGGTGGGGGCCTGGTGGAGGCTGCCCCTGCACTGCTGGGGGTGGGGGTGGTGGGAGACATGGGTGGGGGCCTGGTGGAGGGTTGTAGGGATTTGGTAGTATCCTGCATCTTAATGGAACCTTTGGTCAGTGTATTGATTGACAATGGAGTGTTAAGGGTTAGAATGTTTATGTGTGACTGGGGTTCTATGTGGTCAGTTGGGAGATGTAAGCCTACCTGGGAGGATGCAGGTGTATGTTGCCCTGAACCCAGATGTACCTGACATTATATGACCATCATAATGTACTGGAACTAAATAAAGAAGTTACTGGAACTTCACCTGAGGTCATGGTCATCTGTGGGAAACAAGGAGTTCTACAAGGGTGCCCCTGCACTGCTGGGGGGTGGGGGTGGTGGGAGACATGAGTGGGAGCCTGGTGGAGGGTGCCCCTGCACTGCTGGGGGTGGGGGTGGTGGGAGACATGGGTGGGGGCCTGGTGGAGGCTGCCCCTGCACTGCTGGGGGGTGGGGGTGGGGGTGGTGGGAGACATGAGTGGGGGCCTGGTGGAGGGTGCCCCTGGATGCTGGGGGGTGGGGGTGATAGGGGACATAGGTGGGGGCCTGGTGGAGGGTGCCCCTGCACTGCTGGGGGGTGGGGGTGATAGGGGACATGGGTGGGGGCCTGGTGGAGCATGTCCTGGGGCAGTATGATGCCCTCTTTGGATCGTCCCGCGCCAGCAAGGAAGGACAGGAGAGGATCTGGGCCGACTGTGTGGTTGCCATCAACGCGGAGGGGGTGGCAACCCGCGACGTCCAGAAGATCAAGAAGCGCTGGGAGGACTTGAGGTCCAGGACCCTCGTGAAGGCCTGGCGCCTCGTGGAGGGGGGCCGGGGCCACATGAGTTCCATCCAGATGAGGGTCCTGGAATGCGTACGCCCAGCGCTCCACGCCCAGATCCTTGAGAGGGAGACCCGTCTGGAGTTGAACGGTAAGTGTCCAAGCATTGCTGTGTGAGACATGGCATATTGCGGTGTGCTGGTTCTCTGATACTTGCCTGTATGTGTGACATAGGCCATGTATGCATGTATGTGTGCAGGGACATCATGGTAATGCATGTGCGACCAGTGATGTGTGAACCACATGGTTGTTGCATGTGTTTAAATGCCACATGGGGAGCCCTATGCAGATTTTCAAAATGAGAGCATGCCAGTCTCTGTTCCTGGACATGGGTGGGGGTGAGGGATGGGTGCTGATGCCAGGTACATATATGGTAGCCATATCTGTGTGCCTGACCTGTGTGTCTGTGACTTGTGCATGCCATGGATGCATGACACATGTGTGTGACAATGCACAGATTCACTGATGCAGCCTAGTTACCCTTGTATCCGCTGTGTTTGGGGTGTATGGGGCCAGATGGATGTGACTGAGGTGAAGTGTGTGCATGTGATAGGCATGACCCATGATGCATGTGAGTTCCATATCATTGTATGTTTCAAGAGTCCATTGGACATGTATGGAAATGTCCATGGCATGCACCATGCCTGTTACTGTGTGTGTTTTGCCTGGACTGACCCATGTGTTGTGGAGGGACATGATGGAAGTGTACTTTGACAGTGGTACTCATCTGCTATTGCTTCCTGTCTAGGGGACCATTGTACAGTACCCTGATGCTTGTGTTGTTTGTCTCCCTCTACGCAGCGGCTAGTGAAGAAGAGGGCGGAGACGGCGCTGTGGAGCAAGGCGGCGGGGATGCCCCCACGGCTGCAGCGGAAGGGGTGGGTGAGCCCCCACAGGGGCCTGCTACGGTGGAAGACGGTGAGGAGCCATCCAGGTTGGTGGTTTCCACAGAGGAGGAGGAGGCCGCCACAGGGGCACACATGGGGCCTGGTGGGGGCATCCCTGCTGGTGCAAGTGGTGCAGTCCAGGGGCAGGAGGCAGCACAGGTCACCGTGGAGGGGCCTGTGCATGTCGCTGTCCCTGACCCTGTGAGTGCACCACCATGCACCAGCAGTGATGCCCCGTCCCAGGCCCGTCCGCAGGTAGAGGGGATGTCCATGTCACCTGACTCCCCTCCACCTGCGGACGAGGGGACCCGTGTCCGTATGGAGAAGGTCCTGATTGGGGTTGCAATGTGCGCGGGTGCAATTCGTGATGACGTGCGTGCTTCCTGGGAGGAGCACGCACATCATCACGAAGAGCACCGTGCCGACGTGGCCCAATTGGGATCTTCCGTGTTCGGGGGTTTCCTGCATGTGTCGGCCAATCTGGCGGCCCTCTCCTCCTCTGTGGAGGCTATACGCCGGTCGTTCTCCTTGCCGTCTTCCGGCCCAGATGCCACCAGGGCCCCCTGTGGACCTGCCCTGACCTATGCAGCCAGCTCGGTGGGGATCCCAACCCTGCCACAGTCGGGAGTCGGAGGTCAAGCAGGGGTGGACACCACAGCAACTGTACCCCAGCAGATGGAGGATGTGCCGGCATCATCAGGCAGGGCACGTGCACGACGGCGTCGGTGGATTCCATCAGCCTGGATGCTGTCGTGCTGGCAGAGGCAGTTGCGTCAGAGGCAGCAGCAGAGTCAACGTGGGAGGCATCATGGCTCGGGGCCATCAACATCGGAGGGGCAGGCATCGGCCGGAGGGCAGGAGGACCCAGGACAGGAAGTGTCTTCCGTGTGGCTGCGGTTGGGCCAGTAGATAGGTGCGGAGCGGCGGCGGGCGGAAGAGGAGCGGCTCACGATGGTCAGGGCGGAGAACTCCATGCGGAGGGCTCTGAGGCGGGCCGAGTGCCCCGAGGCAATCCGCAGGGGGTTGGAGGAGCAGATGGCGTTGTCCCTGCGGACCCTCGGGGCCATGGAACAGGACCGCCTCCAGGACATAGACGAGGAGTTTGATGATACCCTGGCCCGGAACACTACGGAGTGAGCCGCTGGACTTGCCCGCCGCCTTTGTATATAGTTCTTTAGTTTTAGGTTTCATTTGTTTATTCTTATGATTTGGAGTCGACGGACACAGCTCCACTTATTGTATATAGTTGCATTTTTGTTAGGGTTTTTTGTAGGTTTCCTTTGTTCAGTTGGGCTCATGGACCCTTGGATACTTTTGTACATAGTTCTTCATTGGATTGTTTTATTTATTAATTTTTTATTTCTTCTCCATGGAGCAATGGTGTTTGGATTTATTTTTTTTCTGTCAGATTGATTTCATTTTTAATGTGACTTTGAAGTACATTTTTTTTGGATTTGGTGTTTTTAATTTTTTGGGACAGACATGCACCTTTTCTTTTTTTCATTGGCATTGTAGTTTGTTTCATTTAATTTGCATTCATATTTTTTTAATACAATTTTGTTTTCATACTTCACTGTGTGGTATAATCTCATTGGTTTCATGCATGTCATGTTGGTTGTTTTCCAATTCATTTGCAACCATTGTGTGTGACAGACATGGGTTCATTTGCTTTATGTACGTTGGGGGTGTAACATGTAATTTCCATTTCCATGTGGGTTAATGGGTTACTTGGTAGGGCCTTTTGGCTGTGGAGGCTGACCATTACGCACATGGTTAGTGATTGTAAGGACCTGGGTGCAAGGAGACATGGGTGGGGGCCTGGTGGAGGCTGCCCCTGCACTGCTGGGGGGTGGGGGTGGTGGGAGACATGGGTGGGGGCCTGGTGGAGGCTGCCCCTGGTGGCTGGGGGGTGGGGGTGGTGGGAGACATGAGTGGGGGCCTGGTGGAGGGTGCCCCTGGATGCGGGGGGGTGGGGGTGGTGGGAGACATGGGTGGGGGCCTGGTGGAGGCTGCCCCTGGTGGCTGGGGTGTGGGGGTGGTGGGAGACATGGGTGGGGGCCTGGTGGAGGGTGCCCCTGCACTGCTGGGGGGTGGGGGGGTGGGAGACATGGGTGGGGGCCTGGTGGAGGCTGCCCCTGCACTGCTGGGGGGTGGGGGTGGTGGGAGACATGAGTGGGGGCCTGGTGGAGGGTGCCCCTGCACTGCTGGGGGGTGGGGGTGGTGGGAGACATGGGTGGGGGCCTGGTGGAGGCTGCCCCTGGTGGCTGGGGGGTGGGGGTGGTGGGAGACATGGGTGGGGGCCTGGTGGAGGCTGCCCCTGGTGGCTGGGGGGAGGGGGTGATAGGGGACATGGGTGGGGGCCTGGTGGAGGCTGCCCCTGCACTGCTGGGGGGTGGTGGTGGTGGGAGACATGAGTGGGGGCCTGGTGGAGGGTGCCCCTGCACTGCTTGGGGTTGGGGGTGGTGGGAGACATGGGTGGGGGCCTGGTGGAGGGTGCCCCTGTACTGCTGGGGGGTGGGGGTGGTGGGAGACATGGGTGGGGGCCTGGTGGAGGCTGCCCCTGCACTGCTGGGGGGTGGGGGTGGTGGGAGACATGGGTGGGGGCCTGGTGGAGGGTGCCCCTGCACTGCTGGGGGGTGGGGGTGGTGGGAGACATGGGTGGGGGCCTGGTGGAGGCTGCCCCTGCACTGCTGGGGGGTGGGGGTGGTGGGAGACATGAGTGGGGGCCTGGTGGAGGGTGCCCCTGCACTGCTGGGGGTGGGGGTGGTGGGAGACATGGGTGGGGGCCTGGTGGAGGGTGCCCCTGCACTGCTGGGGGGTGGGGGTGGTGGGAGACATGGGTGGGGGCCTGGTGGAGGCTGCCCCTGCACTGCTGGGGGGTGGGGGTGGTGGGAGACATGGGTGGGGGCCTGGTGGAGGCTGCCCCTGGTGGCTGGGGGATGGGGGTGGTGGGAGACATGGGTGGGGGCATGGTGGAGGCTGCCCCTGCACTTCTGGGGAGTGGGGTTGGTGGGAGACATGGGTGGGGGCCTGGTGGAGGGTGCCCCTGCACTGCTGGGGGGTGGGGGTGGTGGGAGACATGAGTGGGGGCCTGGTGGAGGGTGCCCCTGCACTGCCGGGGGGTGGGGGTGGTGGGAGACATGGGTGGGGGCCTGGTGGAGGCTGCCCCTGCACTACTGGGGGGTGGGGGTGGTGGGAGACATGGGTGGGGGCCTGGTGGAGGCTGCCCCTGGTGGCTGGGGGGTGGGGGTGGTGGGAGACATGGGTGGGGGCCTGGTGGAGGCTGCCCCTGCACTGCTGGGGGGTGGGGGTGGTGGGAGACATGGGTGGGGGCCTGGTGGAGGGTTGTAGGGATTTGGTAGTATCCTGCATATTAATGGAACCTTTGGTCAGTGTATTGATTGACAATGGAGTGTTAAGGGTTAGAATGTTTATGTGTGACTGGGGTTCTATGTGGTCAGTTGGGAGATGTAAGCCTACCTGGGAGGATGCAGGTGTATGTTGCCCTGAACCCAGATGTACCTGACATTATATGACCATCATAATGTACTGGAACTAAATAAAGAAGTTACTGGAACTTCACCTGAGGTCATGGTCATCTGTGGGAAACAAGGAGTTCTACAAGGGTGCCCCTGCACTGCTGGGGGGTGGGGGTGGTGGGAGACATGAGTGGGGGCCTGGTGGAGGGTGCCCCTGCACTGCTGGGGGGTGGGGGTGGTGGGAGACATGGGTGGGGGCCTGGTGGAGGCTGCCCCTGCACTGCTGGGGGGTGGGGGTGGTGGGAGACATGAGTGGGGGCCTGGTGGAGGGTGCCCCTGGATGCTGGGGGGTGGGGGTGATAGGGGACATGGGTGGGGGCCTGGTGGAGGGTGCCCCTGCACTGCTGGGGGGTGGGGGTGATAGGGGACATGGGTGGGGGCCTGGTGGAGGGTGCCCCTGGATGCTGGGGGGTGGGGGTGATAGGGGACATGAGTGGGGGCCTGGTGGAGGGTGCCCCTGGATTCTGGGGGGTGGGGGTGGTGAGAGACATGAGTGGGGGCCTGGTGGAGGGTGCCCCTGGATGCTGGGGGTGAGGGTGTTAGGGGACATGGGTGGGGGCCTGGTGGAGGGTGCCCCTGCACTGCTGGGGGGTGGGGGTGGTGGGAGACATGAGTGGGGGCCTGGTGGAGGGTGCCCCTGCACTGCTGGGGGGTGGGGGTGGTGGGAGACATGAGTGGGGGCCTGGTGGAGGGTGCCCCTGCACTGCTGGGGGGTGGGGGTGATAGGGGACATGGGTGGGGGCCTGGTGGAGGCTGCCCCTGCACTGCTGGGGGGTGGGGGTGGTGGGAGACATGAGTGGGGGCCTGGTGGAGGGTGCCCCTGGATGCTGGGGGGTGGGGGTGGTGGGAGACATGAGTGGGGGCCTGGCGGAGGGTGCCCCTGGATGCTGGGGGGTGGGGGTGCTGGGTGACATGAGTAGGTGTGCAGGGTACTCCCCTGTGGTGTGTGCTGCCTGCAGGGGCCGTGGAGGGTGTACAGGGAATACCTCGGAGCACACAGCCAAATCGCGTGTAGAATTTCCCGCGTACCCCTGTCATACACGTGCCCAGCCAAATCGCGTGTGGAACTTCCCGCGCACCCCTGAAATCCACGTACCCGGCCAAATCGCGTGTGGAACTTCCCGCGCACCCCTGAAATCCACGTACACGGCCAAATCGCATGTGGAACTTCCCGCGCACCCCTGAAATCCACGTACCCTGACAAATCGCGTGTGGAACTTCCCGCGCACCCCTGAAATCCACGTACCCGGCCAAATCGCGTGTGGAACTTCCCGCGCACCCCTGAAATCCACGTACCCTGACAAATCGCGTGTGGAACTTCCCGCGCACCCCTGAAATCCACGTACCCGGCCAAATCGCGAGTGTGATGATTGTGGATTATCATTAGGCATGTAAGTATTAACATTTGCAATGCCATCATGGATACTTTCCTTATAATACCCAATTCTCTGCCATTTCTATTCCTCATGTGTCAGTGAAATCTATGATGTCTTAAATGAAAGCCCATAATATCACATTTAAAATCACATGGCAAATGCCAAATTTAGACAGAGAGCAAACCACACTGCCTGCTATGGAACTGAATGCTAAAGCGACAAGACTGCGACTGAAGACTGTTGATGTTCTAGGTATAAATCAGAAATTTCAGGAAACAGGAAAAAAAGATCTCGAGAAAATAAATTACGAATGGCTATTCGAACCACACTATCAACCGCAAAAAAAATGGAAAAATCAACAATTGTCTCATATTCATACTTACGATACGTTGATTGCAATGAAAAAAAGGGAGCTACAAAAACTATGTAGACAACTAAATAAGCTAAGAACTAAAGAATCGCACCTTGCAACCAACACTGCCAAACAAAAATACCAGAACTGGTTAAAAGCTCATAAAAGTTCCATGTTGCAGCAAGATTCGGAGCAAATGTTAGCTTGCCTTAATAATCCGAACACTCGAGAACTATGGAGTTTGCTAAACCCTACGCAAAGTGTTCAACATCGAAGGATACGAAATGTGACCGAAGACCGCTGGTTAGAACATTTTGCCGGTCTATACAAGAAGAAAGATGATCCCGAAATCCCAACCCAACAGAAAATCAACAAATGGGAAATTACCATTACCAGACAACCAATTTTACACATAATTACGAAATTGAATAATTCAAGAGCCCCAGGACCCAATGGCCTCACAAATGCTCTATTTAAAGCTTCTCCAGAGATATGGGCGGACATGTTATTACAAATCATTACATTGATTAATCAACTGAACCAAATACCTTCAACTTGGAAACTAGCGGTCCTGATCCCAATCTTCAAACAAGGAGACAAAGAGAGCCCAACAAACTATAGGCTCATTGCATTATTAGATCCTTTGGGCAACATTTTTGCAACCATACTATTGAGGTCACTAACGGCATGGGCGACCGATAATAAACGGATTGCGACCTGACAAACTGGTTTTGTTTGCGGAGTAGGGACAAACATCAACCTATTTCTGCTGAATCTTGTAAAACATGAAGCAAAGTGTTCAAAGCAACAGGTCTGGATAGCTCTAGTGGATTTACACCTTGCTTTGGATTGTGTGAACTGACAATTGCTATGGAACAAATTGGAAAAGTGGAACTGCCCCCCTCATATTCTCCAACCAATAAAGCTACTCTACTCCTCAACAAAAATACGAGTAAGGCTAACCAAAGATGGTCAAATGAGCGCATATATCGAGACCTGGAATGGACTGAAACAGGGGTGCCCACTTGCAGCCACCCTTTTCAATCTCTTTACTTCAGATCTTCCATATGAAATGAAGTCAGACAGAATATACCCTCCGAAAATAAACTCAGTAAAAATATTAATAATGATGTATGCTGATGACATCGTTTTACTTGATAAAACACCGAAAGGCTTACAAGAGAGCCTTCGAATGTTGGCAGACTACATGGAAAGAAATTAGTTGAAAATAAATATAGCAAAAACAAAAGTCATGGCAATTATGAAACCGAAACAAAATGAAAAAACACAGATGATACTCATCAACAACTCCATTATCAACATTGTATCATCGTACAAGTATTTGGGTATTGTGATCAGTCAAACAATGGTCGAAAAAGAATAGGATATACATCTAAAAAAAAAAAGTCAATGTTTTTTGTGAGGCAAGGATATGTACTCCATGAAAAATATGGCAAATTTTCTTATCGACCAATCATTACATTCTATAGGAGTAAGGTCATTCCTATCCTTACATACGGAAGCGAAACATTAATTAATTTGTCAGCAAAGATATGGCCAATTCTGGAAGCCACCGTTTGGTGGAAAATAATGAGGTTGCCCACATCCTTCCCTACAAGTCGTATCCAAGCCGAAATTGCAATTCAATCGCTTGTATCTGTGGTACGCTGGAAAAAATTCAACCTTTTCCGAAAAATAACATGGGAACAAACAGTACCAGCGCTAGAAATCTTCCTACCGAATACTGATCCGATAAATGCAAGGGCCCTGTTAAAATGGAAACAACAAAGTCTAATATCTCTAAGAAACCAAGATATAACAGAAGAAATGCTACAAATGAGACCCCAACATGCCAAGAAACGATTAATGTATCAAGATTGGATAAATACGAACTAATCCATAAGCCGATACAAAGATAACATGGCAAGTAAAAAAGAATTCAGAGCTATCAACAAATTGCCACCGTACCTGTTTATATTCCCTGATAAAGAAATAAGAATGTTTTTCATGAAATTTCGGTTGAACATATTACCCACTAGGGAAAGACTTGTAAGAACTAAACAGCAAGATAACAAAGAAATCTTTTGTCGGATATGCAAAAATCAAGACGAAAATGAAAGTCTGTATCACCTGACGATGTTATGCCCTGACCTTGTTAAAGAAAGAAGTGTATGTCGATCTTACTTTGAGTCTACACAAAAAATAATGAGCTTTGAGCAAAGATGGACGTCGATACTGTCAGGGATTGAGAAACAAATGATATACATAATTTTTCATTTTTGGAATAAGATTATGGAAAAAATCGAAAACGAGAACTGATTGAAATGAATTACTAAAATGCAATAAGCTTGATAAGATAAAATGAAACGTTTACTGTAAACTGAAACATTTTAATTTAAAAAAAAACTTTTAAAATTGTACTTTTCATATTTTTGAAAAGTCCTGTTTCAAAGAGAAAAGTCTTCCAAGTTTTATTCATAAAATAGTCTTGGGAAACAAATGTTCAGTATTGTTCCCCATATATGGGCATAGCTTCCAAGATACCTCCCTAAATCTAGTGTTTGTCTTGGAGTTTTTGTTTCAAGCTTCTTGTAGAAGTGACAGGGAGGTGTGATTTTCTTTTTCACACATCCATGTCCTAGAAGGTCCATTGTAAGATGGCTCAGTCCAGACCCAAGTCTGATTACAATGTGAAGTTTCTTTGTCCTGGTCAGTCAAAGTTGTCCAACCTAGCAATTATCAGCCAGGTGTCCTGGAAGTTTATGGTGGTTCCCTTTTGGGGGAAGCCTTGGCTCTGACCAACTGGAATAACCTGTTTTGGGAACTTGCAAAATCCAGCCAATGCAGTTTAACAGTTTTATTTTCTTGTTTCTGTCCTGAATCAAAACAAGCCTGCTGAATAAAACAGTCCATATATGTTTCCCCAGCAACAATCCCCTTTACATTGCTAGGCACGGACACACCTTCATTCAACATTGTACTTTTTAAAACAGTTTTTTTTTCCTCTGGTTTGTAATCCCATTCTGATACATGTGGTGAAAGCTGGCATATTTCTTTCAAATTCGATTTTGCTCTTCCATCTGGATGCCCACATGGTTTTGTAGCTGTAGTCAGCTTGTTTTACCCAACAGTCTGTACAAGGCAAAAGTCTTCATGAAATTGACATGTGCACAGAAAGCTATGATTTTCTTTTCAAGCAGTCATTTTTGACATTTTGTAGCAAAATGTAAGCGTTTCCTGTGTAGCTGAAGGAAAGCTTTTGTTGATTTTCTCAGGTTTGGCTAGCACAGCCTGTCTTTCAGGAATAAGGCTCTTTTCTGATGGAGCACAATATGAAAATGGCTGGGCATGGCAGGGTCTTTTTCATAAAGGTAGTGTGATGAAGAACAGGGACAAATAGCATCCATCAGAGCGGCATCATTTTAAATGGGAATTTTGGGTTTGCAGCCATAACAGCACTGCTTTTTCACTCCATTTCTTTAAGACAAACAAGAACACACCCTAGTAGCCGCACACTCTTTCCATTCTCATCTAAACACCATAATTATAACACCCACTGTTCTCCTCAAAACATCATAATCTCCCTACTTATTCATTAATTCTCCGCATAACTCTCTTACTCACTAACCCTTCCCACCTCTACACACACATTTACACTTATAACCTTCCTACCCACAACTATCATTCCACTACACAGCCCTCTATTCATCTCTACCATCACATTCAAACATGCATTCACAATACATCCATATATATTCCACAAATTTCAAACACAACATTTCTTTTTTTTCCAACAGACTGAACCCAATGCCTACTAAAAAGCAACTCAGTAGACAACAGAGAATACATAGAGCAGCTAAGAATAAAGCAAGTCATATAGTCATCCACCTCTAAAACAGACCTCCCTATAGAAAACATTCAAACAAAACTGCAAATAAAGTCACACAACAAAACTAAACCAGCAACCACTAAAAAAGGAAAGCCCTTTATCCAAAAAACTAAAAGTAAAAAAAATCTACAAACAAAATCAAACCTACTAATGAACCTAACACTACATGTACCAATGTTAAAATAGCCGCAGTAAAACATTAAAAAACAAGTATTTTACAAAAGAATTTCCACTGTACAGTACTTCACATTCTTATAAAAAGTAATGCTCTACACTTAAAAAGTACTAATCCTCGAAGCTCTAATTGACACCGCATTTCTACTAAAAAGAAAGTTATTTAGATTAAATTCAAACAAAATGAAACCACAAACTAAATTAATCAGTAAATTACAAAAAGTACTTCTAAACATGTCCAATGACAACATAGATACCTTTCCAAACTTCTACAAAGGTAAATGGATTCACAGAAGCTGCACAGAACCATATTTCAATAAGGAGGCTTAAAAACATGAACAGAAAAGCCCAGTTGCCATAGGCAGTAATGTCTGAGGATTTGAAATGGTAGGAAACACCATTATGGCACAAGAAACCCTTATAGAAAAAGCTTGCCCAACAAACTTTAACCCGAATTGTTTCTTTCGCCCCAAACAATCTGTCCAGTGTACACAGGGACATGCAGCTCAATATTTAATGTATGCAAACAATCCGTTAACTCATTATAACAATTCCAAAATCACTATGCTAAACTAAAAGACAAATGTAGAATAACAACTTTACACACTTTGCAAACCATGGACTCCTGTCCAGTGCACAGCCACACTAAACTGCAAAGAGATTCATTAGCCTGCATTTCAGGAACTGCTTGCAAAGGCACCTTCCACCACATCAAAATGTTAGCAACACACCATTCAACTATGTGGAATCTTGTGCATAGACTGTGCAATGCAAAAAGTCCTGCTGTACAACTGAAAAATATATAACATTTTCCTACATGCCAAATAACTCCTTTAAGAAATGTTTATAAAAAGAGCACAATCATAGTAGATATGCCCTACAAAATAGATGTCAATTAGGAATCCCAATGGGTCCAATCAGCTTTATACATAACAACAGAAAATACATACAAATTAACTGACCCCTCAATAGTTTCCACATACTGCAATACAAAGCTTGACAGTAACGAAATGACATCACCCACTTCCATTGGCTCTCCAAAAACTGTAACTTGTATGAGAGCATTATAATCCAACCAGTCCTCCCATTTCAAATTATAATACACCTTTAACCCAAAACAGCCACATTGCCACTTTCTGAGTTACTAAAAGGCATTTGTGGCAAAGTACTATATCTGCCATTAGATCTTAAAGAAAATGAAAAAGCTGTATAAGAACAACGGCGAATAGATTACTCTTTCACTATACTAGTTAATGGCGTACCAATAAAAGACACAAAAACATGGCAACTAGTCAACTTAAACAAGGTTAGACAAACCCTAAAATATCTAAAAGAAAATAATGAATACTATAAAGAAATAACCATAGAGGAAAATTTAAGAGAAGACACCCAAATAAGTCAGATTTCACAACCAACTGGCCAATTGAATGTGTAGATCCTATTACTGCAGTCAACATTTTGGAACAGTATATAATTCACCCACTAAAGCCCAAAGACACCATAGAAGATGCATTAAAAACATCGCAATTGCGTCAAGCCAAATTCTCTCCTATGAGCATATGTCAGAAAAGTGCAGATGCACGTTTCTTTCCTCTACTCTTTCCTACAGGAAAAGGAGGAAAATGTGATGAAAGATCCACACAAATAACAGCATCAGAATATCACTCTTTACAAATGTATTCTGATGACCCCAGATTCAGACAAAATGTAGAATACATTTTCCACCTGCTGTTAGAAAGTGAACTAGCAACTCTAGTTATGGAGATGCACACACATTAAAAACAGGCTCTTGTTTTTTGAACATGTCCCCTACCCAACTGCTTGAAAAGATAAAAGACAAAGATGAAGTTTTGCAGTCAAGTATCACAAATCTCTTGGCAAACATGCATGGCACAAAATAATACTGTTTCTGATGTCACGCTGATGTTCATTGTATGCTAAGGAACGTAGGCCCACCCACATGGTTTGTTACTGTAAATTGTGAAGAATATGCATGGGATGACTTGCACGATTTATTACGCATATCAAACCAAAATATAGAAGGAATATACATAAAATCTCCTGCAGAACTCTGTTATCTTGACCCTGTAAATGTATCAAGGAACTTTCACCATTGCTTTATTGCCATGCTGCACTTCATCTGCAATAAAACAACCCCTCCACTCAAAGTGGAACACTTCTTTTGGAGATAAGAATATAAATACAGAGGGGCACCACACATCCATATGCTTTTGTGGCTAAAAAGATGCTCCCAAATTTGGACTTGACAGTGATTCCACTGTTTTACAGTTTATTAAAAAATACATAACCTGCAACATCCCTTCAGAAACCACACATAGTGACTGATGTACAAAAATCTTACACTTTCAAAAACATAAGTGTGGCAAATACTGCCGATGTACATATACAAACAAAGGTAAATAGTATACCAGATGTCACTTTGGCTTCAATAGACTAGTTTCGGCAAAAGGAAGAGTAAATAGCTTGATGTCTTCTGGTAGACATAGTGTAAAAGGCAAATCATCTAAACACCCATACAACATCAAAAGTGACGAAGCATTAAAGTACATCAATGATTACAATGCAATCATTGCTTTTTTGTCGAATGCATATATGGGCATACATATATTCCAGACAATTCCACTGCTTTTGCAAGATATGTCACAACCTATCTCACAAAAGCTGAGAAAACAGAGCTAATAGATCCCTGGAATGACATATCATCTGACAAAACACTGTTACAAAAATGGCACAGATCGGTATAAAAATGCTCTCCCATTGAGAATGCAGGGGCTATGAAGCAAGAGTCTGTTTAACAGGTACAGCCACATATGGCACTTCTGAAAACATTGTCTGGCTAAACCTTGGTCCGTCTTCAACCAGAAACTGAAATACTACCAAGGGATACAAACAATAGACACAAATGATCCCAACAGCCAGGAAAAAACTATGTAATAGATGCATACTACCCAAACAGAAGTACTGCTTTGAAAAACATATGCATGTACCACATAGCCCAACACTACTCCTAAAAATATAATGTCACACCAGATGACACAACTGGCAAATATTTAGTCTCAACTTGTGAAGGAAGCCTAGTCAAACTTACCAAACTCAGTCTAATTAATCATATACAATTATAATTTAAATCTCTGCAACATTGGGAACATATTGCAACTTTTTAAACTATGCAGAAAAAAGAATTATTGGGTAACCATAACTCATTTGAAGCTGCATTCAATTGTTAAATGAAAACAGTATAACAATGACAATTTCAAGCAATACAAACAAATGTTGGACAATGAACACCAACACGACAAAGAAGTTGAAGCTCATCTAGATAAAGACACTCCTGAGGGCAGTCAACCTTTCCTTACAGGAAGCCAAGAACAACTTGGACAACCACTAATTCTAAATGAAGTAGAAATAGCCATGATTAAAGTACAATATGCCATGTATCACATATAAACAATCATAAGAAGACTTGTCAGTGCTGAAATCACACCTAAATGATGAACAATTCACCATGTATCTAGAAGTCACTGAAGAAATTAAACATGGTTTTAAACATGAAACTAAAACCTGTAGCTTTAACAATTTTAAACCTCTACTCCTATATGTAAGTGGTGAAGCTGCTTATGGAAAAACATTCTTAATCAAAATAATCAGCAAATGTCTACAAAACTTAAAAACAACAACCTTTTTTTTTTTTTTTATTATTAATTGATTCAGCTGTTAAAAACAACTTTTTCAATATACAAACAATATTTAGTACAATCATCAAACCAGAAAAGAAAAAGAAAAAAAAGAAAAAATGATAACAATAAAATTAGACAATTAGGTTAAAACCATTAGGATAAATCTTACATAAATGTATACAATATATAGGAAACCCCGTACATTATGATCAGTAGGAATAAAACAGAGAGCAGAATACAGGAAAATTAGCGATAAAGCAACAAGATAAACCATAACGGCCATCTAAGAATGATTGGCGGACTCCAGATTTAACGCTAGGACAAAATTCGTTAATGCAATCTGTAAGGGGTATCGATCAGCACAGAGCAAAAATGACCACCGCAACTCCTGAGCTACCGCTGCCATGGACGACATCAGGTGCTTGAAATACTTTGATCTCAAGACAGCTAACTGTGGGCAATGACAGACTAAGTGCTCAAGAGATTCAATAGTATTACTTTGCATGCAAAAACGACAGGCAATTAACGTGGCAGATCTTAATTTCCTACGTACCTGAACTTGATAAGTTGGCCATAAATCAAAGCGGGCCCTCAAATACCCTGCTCTTAATTTGGATGAAGGAAATTTTAGTAAATATGGTTCAGGGTGTTTCATCAATTTTGGCCAAAAACGATATTTACAAGGTTGACAGTAGGTTTTACATTTGTCAATGGTGTTCAACCAGTCAAGATTATAGAGTAATTTTTTAGACCTTGCCGGGTTGTCTATGAGATTAAAGATGGATATATTTGCTGATGCTAGGGCTTCTAGACAAAAGTTTGTCCATGAGTTTGTAAAGTTCTTCTCTGCTGTCAGCATGTATTCAGCAATTACCTTTAATAGGTAGGTGTTTTGGTTTGCCATAAGGCATTTGCGGAATAACATGCAACATCGCCAGGTGTAGATTGCGTACAGAGAGGTTAAGCCCAGTTCATACAGCAACCACGTACGGGGCACGCACTGTGGGAGAGATAATACGGACCTCCAGTACTTTCCTTCAAATCTTCCAAGGAATTGCATATTGCAATTCAATAGGGTTTCTACCCCGTATAATATCGCAGGTATGGCTTTCGTAGACCAGAAAGTTAGGGCAGGTTGAATGGTGAATTTACCGAATTTAAACAAGATGGCTTTAGATTGCGAGATTGCAGTGTTTAATTTGGCATCCATTCGTTCTATTTGACTGTTAGGTTTGACTTCACCACTGAATTCAATTCCCAAGTAAGTGTAATTTTTTACTATTGTAATAGGGGAGTTGTTGATCGACCATGTCAGGTTATATTTGTGTAGCCGCTTTGCTTTATATACAACAATCTGGGTTTTGGTTAAATTAACTACTAGCTCATTTGTAGTAAGATATCTGTTAAATGCATCGATTAAGGTCTGCAGACCCACTGGGGTCTTAGAAATGAGTACAATATCATCTGCATAGTTTAGATTAGTGATTTTATGTCCTTTCAAAGACGGCGCATCGGAACAGGTCTGTTGCAGAATTGGAGTTAAGTCGTGAATAAAATAATTAAAGATTGCAGCGGCTAGCAGACAACCTTGTTTTAACCCACGGTCTGTTTTGATTGGGGCAGATAAAAGCCCATCTAGGGTGAGTCTCACTCGGATCGTGGTTGCTGTGTGAAACGCGTGGATGATATCATGCAGAGACGGTGGACATTTGTCCCTTGCAAGTTTTGCCATCAACAGGGTTCGTGAAACCGAGTCGAAGGCTGCATGCAGGTCAATGAAAGCGAAATAGATGGCTTGATTCTGCTCCTGACAATGGGCTTTGAGTGCATTTAAGATCAACAAGTTCGCACAAGTGCCCAACCCGGCCACGAATCCTGTTTGATGAGAGTCGCGTTTAGCACAGGAGTCAGTCCAATGGTTAAATTCAGATAACACCAATTTAGCAAAGAGTTTCCCCGGTGCATCTAAGAGAGCTATTGGCCGGTAGTTGCATGGATTAGAGCGGCGCCTTTCTTGTAAATTGGTACAATGACGGAGCACAACCAGGAACTACTAGGAAGGTAGGGCATGGTAAATCAACACTTCACTAAAAATGGCATGAAGGTTTTTGGCCCATAGCTCGGGGTTTTCCTTCAAAATGATATTATGGAGGCCGTCTGGCCCAGCAGCTCTAGATGAGTTTAGATTTACAATCAAATCTTTGAGTATGGATTGGGAGCAGCTTATGTTCCACTGCGATTTTGGATTGAGTCTTATAGACATGTTGTCGATAGTCTGGGTCATGGTATAGGCCAGTGAAATGTGCTATCCATGCCCCCTCCGATACTGCACCAGTTTGAGCATATGCTTGTGTTAAATTGAGATTTGTGTTAAGAAGGCGCCATGTTTCGGCCGAATTCTTCAAAAGGATCGATCTAAACATTGTTTCGCTGTCATTTTGGTATAGATGAGCGAGCCAAGCCCGGAGCCAGTTCTGATACCTACACCTGATAGTTCTAACTATGATGTGACTATTAGGGAGATTTGCTCTCAAAATGAGTCTTTTTTCTTTACGAAATTCGGCCTTGCGTTCTTTGAGTGCTTGGTCAAACTGGTGTTTGTGTTTCCATGTATTTGGATTGACCACTATGGTGTTACGAAAAGGTTTTAAGAATTCAGTGTATTCAATCAACTGCTGTGGATGATCGATACCACAAATTGCATTCGAAAATTGCATTAGGGACTGCTTAGACCATTTCAAACAACAACCTTTGTTGTAACAGCTCATGCAGGTCTAGCTGCCTAAAACATAGGAGGTGTTACATTACACCATCTACTGCTCCTTCCAGTAGGACACCAAAACAAAGTAGAATACAACAAATTATCAGCAGAAGCTGCTACTGAAATATGCAGAATTCAGAAACAAATTAAAGTACTCCTAATAGATGAAGTAAACATGGTTTCCAACCTCATGATGGCTTTAATTGACCTCAGAATGCAAGAAGTCCTAAAAACGGACTACAAATACTGTTTGGAGGAAAACACGTTATTGTTTTTGGAGACCTCCTGCAGCTAACACCAGTAAAAGGTGAACCTATTTTCAAAACATTATTTATTTATTTTATTTATTGTTCGCTGGTTAGGCACTTATACAGGAAGTAAATACTTTTTCAAAAACGCCCACAGGGCAACAGGGAGGGGACAAGGGATGAGAAGAAATTAAAAATAGATAAATTTGAGGTTAACAAGAAACCTACTATGCCTTGTGAGTGTTCAGAATGTGCAAGTGAAGAAGGGAGGGGGAATGGGATAGGTGCTGGGGTGCTCATGGGTGAGCAAGAGGTGAAGTGCAATGTAAGGTAAGTGTGAGCCTCCAAGGGTAGGGGGTGAGCCGAGGCAGTGCTGAGGAAAGACACAGTTGGGGCTATTCAGTGTGGGAGGTCAGGCCCTGAGGATTAATAATGGCCCTGATCACCAAACAAGCAACCGTGAGATTAGCAGAGATGAGAGGGAGGGGAGGAGGATGTAAAGAGGAAGGACTTGAGGATCTTCCAGAATTTAAGAAAGTCCTGCTCAAGAGATTGATGGAGGGGTGGCTGTTCCTAAGAAGTGAGCCAGCTGAGGAAAGCGATCGACCTCCTGTGCTCTGTTTAGCAAAACGCTTTACACAAAAGGAGTTGGTGCCAGAGAAGTGCAGAGATTTAGAGGGGGAATATTTAGGAAGAGAGAGTTGCAGATAGTGTAGTCCCCTGCCCCAGACAGCCTTGTGGATGATTCAGATGGATTTGAATGTAATCTGTGAAGCAACCAGGAACCATTGAAGACTTTTTAGGGCAGAAGAGATGCGGTCCCTGGACTTGAAGCAAATGATAAGTCTCACTGCCCTATTCTGGATTAGCTGGAGGGGTTGCAGAGTGAAAGAAGGTAGTTTCAGGAGGAGGCTATTGCACCAACAATGCTGCAACACACTCGGAAAAAAGGAAATGTAACTCTCTGGTAACATTTTCAGTACAGAGCACTAACTCAAAACATGTATCTGCCTTCAGATCTCACCTATGCTAACATTTTAAAAAGCATTAGAACTGGTCTGCTTACTAAAGATGCAAAATCCATCTGAGCTAGTAGACCAATCATGATCGATATGGGTGAAATACATCTGCTTCTGATGTAATGTAACAATTAACTCAACAAAATCTAAAATGCATGTCTTTAATGCCAACCCTAGCAATCTGTAGTCAATTCAACAAAACAATGTTAAAAAAAGAACATCCAGCCCATACTGTGTATTGGCTCCACAGACAAACTGGAAGTGCACAGCATGACATTCCCTATGTGTCAACAAGCAGCATCATGATTAAACACAGCTGGATTGGAGAAAATGTTAACATTGTGTATAAACTGCAGAATAATTCTAAAATGTAACCTTGACTTAGAACAATGTTTAGTCAATGGAGCAATTAGTACAGTTGTTGGCTTCCAAACATATCCATATGAGAACAACATGCAGTTTGTCAACATCCACTTTGACAAACTTGCAGAAGTTAAGAATATAGGCTGCACAATAGCACAATTCCTTCATTTAAAAGACATGTATATGTGCACAGAGAACAATTCTCTCTGACTCTTGCATATGCTGTCACTATTCACAAATAGCAAGCTATAACCCTAGATCACACATTTATTGACATTGGCAGCACAGTGTTTAAAGAAGGTATGAGTTACGTAGCACTTTCATGTCTACATACACTCCAAGGTCTATTCCTAGTCACCTTGATGCAAACAAAGTCAACATTGACATTCCTTGCATCTTAAATTACAACAGGCTACATGCACTGTACACCTCCCATCTAGATTTGTACCCTGTACCTAAAAAAGCCAAACCTTTAAAAAGAAAAGTAATAAAAACAGAATCTAGAGATCTTCCAACAATACCACTAAAGAAGCAGAAAACAACTGCTACTCCATCAAGCAATACAGCCACAAACTGTCTAGTGTAAACAAGACTGCACATCCACCAGAAGACAGAAAGACAAATATTTTTTTTATTTTTTTTTTATTTTTTTTATTTTGGTTGGCTGAAGAAGTTCAACCTTTCAAAATATTATTCATTACAACATACATGATTAAATACTTTTTACATAATTTATATCAATTAATAATCTTTTTCATTAAAAATATACATATGGATAGACATAACAAGTTTAACCAATATTAAAATTAAATTGTTCTCGATTTTCACAAAAAATGATTTAACAAATATTAACGAAGCATAGATTAAAGAAAAAGAACAACCTGTATCTTAAGAAAATTCATAAAATTGTTAATTAAACATAAGAAAAGGATTTCAAGGCAAGACTGTTTTTATGAACTGCGTAAGAGCAATATGAATGGCAGTTCGATTACTCATCATTAATAAGCTCCATATTTCATTTGAAGAGCGATCGCAGTTTAATTGCAACAAATTGCGAAAGTAGTGTTCGCGTAAGCCATTCAAAGCCGGGCAATCAACCACTATATGAGCTAATGACTCTAGTTGTTTACAGTCTTTGCAGAAGCGACAGAAACTTTCATTTTTTGAAATTAGACCACGTCTTGCCAAAATTTGATTTGTCGGGTGAAGATTCAGGCGCATTCTTAACATTTCTGCACGTACATAATGCAATGGAGACTTTAGAAGATAATTGGCCATTTGTTTGAACTTCTTATGTGGAAAGAGATTTAAATCAAAATCCACATAATTTGAACAAAGTTCTTGTGTTACAATCCAGTCATGCCAGTATATTCTTTTTTTTGCTTGATCAGGGTTAGTAAGTAGCAAATCAATGGAGATGTCAGCATTTACTAATACTTTCAAAATGTCTTTTACCCATTTTTTGGGAAACACATCGTTGGATGAGCAGATGTACATTGCAATTGGGCCCAAAAATTCATGGTGTTAATTCCCAACAGACATTTACGGTAAAAGTTACAAAACTTCCAAAGAACTAGTGCAGTCAAAGAGATGAGGCCCAGTTCGTACCTTAACATACACATAGGAGTACACGTAGGTAGACAAAAAACTGCTTTCCAAAAATTCCCTTCATGTCTGTCCCAATAAATTCTTGATTGTGGAAGCAGTGTTTCAGCTCCATAAAATAGAATAGGGACAACCTTTTGATTGAAAAAAGTGACAACATGAGCTGAGGTAAATTTACCATACTTATGCAAGATTATTTTTGCTTGAGATATAAGAGTCATGGATTTTGCTTTCAGGGTATCATTATAAATATGATTTTTCACAGTGCCAGAAAATGGTAACCCTAGATATTTATAAAAGGGTACAATCTTTAAAGGGGCTTTCTGCAAATACCACTGGAAATTCACCAATTTTGTATGTCTCTTTTTTTGACATACTACTATCTGTGTCTTGTCCACATTAATGATCAGGTTGTTAATACAGGTATAAGTGTCTAGTTTGTTCAATAATTCTTGTAGTCCTTTAGGAGTTTGAGAAATAAGGAAAAGATCATCGGCGTAAAGGAGCCATATGATCTTTTGAGACCCTAGTTTTGGTGAATCGGATATTACTTGTTCAAAAGAGACATCTATATCTAGAATGAATAGATTAAACAAAGTGGACACCAGAATGCACCCTTGTTTCAAGCCTCTCAAAGTCTCGATGTGCGCAGATAGTAATCCATCGAGAGATAGTCTTACTTGAATAGATGTTTTTGTATGTAGTTTTTTAATTATAGTTAATAATGATGGAGGACAACCATACTTCTGCAGTTTCTGAAAGAGCAATGTTCTGTCGACCGAATCAAATGCTAGACGAGAATCTATAAAGGCCATATACAATGGTTGATTAACTTCTGCATATTTAGACTTTAGCATGTTCAGGGTGATCAAGTTCACTGATGTCCCTAAGCCAGCAACAAAGCCGGTTTGAAACGGATCTCTTTTGAGCTCATTTATGGTCCATTTGTTCAATTTTTGTAGAATGATACGGCTATAAAGTTTCCCAGGAGCATCTAGTAAGGCAATGGGTCTGTAGTTCTCTGGGAGACTCCGATCACCTTTTTTATGGATTGGAACAATCAACAAGTGTTTCCAAGATGCAGGAATCTCTTGAGTTTCATTAATATGTTCATAAATTTGGTGTAGAATTGATGACCATATTACTGGATGTTGTTTAAAAGTTTTATTGGACAGCCCGTCAGGACCGGGAGCTCTAGACTGACTTATTTTATTGATGAAGTACAATATGTCAGATTTAGAGATGGTGATATGAAACCGTTTATGGGGAAAGGTGCTAAGAGTTGATTCGGAATTGGGCGGACCAGCGTAAACTTTAGAGAAGTGGCTAATCCAACTTGCTTCCGGCACACTCTGCAGTTGCGACATAGATTGCACAGGGGATATGGCATTAGTTAAAGCTATCCAAATTTGAGCCGTGTTATGGTCGCGGATGCTTTGCAGCATTAGTTCTCCATCTCGTTGGAATAGTCTACTGTGATGGTGTCTTCGCCAATTTCTGTATGAGGTTTTAACTTGAGTGAGAACTGTGAACCTGATGCTTAATGGGAGCTTCAAGGCCTCTCTTTTTTGAAATCGAAATTCAGTTTTTTTGATTTTCGCTTCTACATCAAAAACATGTGAGCCTCTAAAGGTCTGTTTTTTACGCACCCTATTATCTGCAAAATGGTGTATAAGATCATAATAGGGGACAACAGTGGAGAATGTTTTTTCAGGTGAGTGACAGAAGGCAGCACGCAAGGAATTATTTAAATCATTTAGTTTGTTTTCATTCCAGATTATACGATTTAACTGATTAGAAACAGTTATTTGACCCAAATTTGCCACTGTGTTGCATTTGGTAGAAGGCACATTGGTCAACCAGTTAATAGTGAGCAAACGATGGTCACTATTTGGATTGGTTTCTAAGTTAAAGGAATGGATTTTCGAATACAACTCGTCATCCACATAGATATAATCAATTGTGGCTTTTGCAGCACCTTGTTGCCTCGTATGAGCTGAATCACTGATGTCAAATTTACTCCCATTCATCATACAAAAGCCTCTGGAATGCATAAGTTGTTCCCACAATCTGCGTCTCAAATCTCCTAAAACATAATTAGAAGAAAAACAGTGTAGATTGAGATCACCAGCAATAATTGTGTACTGTATTTTAGGGATAAATACAATGAAGTCCAGCATCGTGGAAACATCAACCAAAAACCTCCGATTATCAATGCTCTTGGGACTCCAGTATAAGTTGACTAAAGCGTACAAGGTTGACTCTATTGAGATAACAGTTAGTTGGGCAAAAGAATTTGGGGAGTAGGAGAAAATTATACTAGCATTAGAACTTAATTTCGAGGCCGTCAAAAGACCAGCCATTGGACGCCCCTTTCCGCCTTGTAGTGCTGGTAAAAAGTGTATGGCATGATTGTCCCAAGAGGGAACGCTTGTAAGCCACGTTTCTTGTAATAGAGTCACATCGTAATTATTTAGAGTGTCTAGTGTGTTGTTTAGCAAATGACTAAAACCTCGGGTGTTCCAAGAAGCGAGGGAAATAGTACGTTCATTCTTAACCTAGTACGAAAGTTAACTTATGGAGTCACAATTACAGCAGCATTTAGAGGTCACATCATCTTTTGAGTATCCTTCTGTAGAGTCTGTACCCTTGTTGAGTTCGCTTATGGCTGAGTTGATCCATGTTTCCGCCCTGAGGGATCCGTCAGAGGAGTTGGTTGGACCCAATAGAAGTATGAAACCCAAAGCTAGGAGTTGATCCTTCGCTTCTCATATAAGATTTCTGACAACTCTGGACGTCAGCCAAAGACACGCCGTGCTTACTGAATTATCATAAAAGAACTCTACCTGCGCTATATCTGAAGTTCCGATGTCCTGCAACAGTGGAATATCGGAAAAAACCTGTAGGATACCATGACGGTTTAGCACATATTGTGGATATGGTGCTGGATGACAACCGAGCACTAAGGCAATGTTTTTCTCCTTACCCACTTTTGTCTTCAGAATTGATTTAACAGGTGGATTACTGAAGGAAGTTGTTGTTGTAGAGCAAGGTAGATTGCTTGCAAGAGGGCGTAAAGATTTCAGCATCATGAATAGACAAGGAAGTGGACGAGACTGCCACTTTCTTGGTGTTGTCACACTTGAATGAGACCGAAGGTTTAGATCCAGGTCGCTGAATGGATGGAGTATCGAGGCTGAGTGGTGCAAGTGAGGGCCCTTTTAGTATCGGTAACGAGGCAAATCTGCTCATATACGCATCAACTTCCTTCCTAATTTCTGAACGACAATTCGCTAGCACCTCTTGTTCGTGTTCAGTCGATGTACAAGATTGAGACGATCTTGGTTCTTTTAATGTGGAGCGCTCAGCGGTCAAAACCTCAGTTCTTTGCACTGGGGTTTGTTTGTCGCTGGGTTCAGCAGCCAGTGAGGGATGATGCACTTCCAAACTCACTTGTTGTTTTTCATAATTTTGGACTGCGTGGACCAAATTGTCCAATGGTGCATATGAAACTGGAGGTACAGAATTTTCAATTATGGAGTCTAGTTTTAGTTTGCGCATTTGTCTTATTTGCGTATACTTTTTTGTAATAGCACATGCCGTTTGCTGACTGTGCTTGTTAGGGAGAGTTAGCATGTTAAAAAATTGCTTCGAACTTGTTGGTGCACCGACTTCAGTTTTCTTTACATTTTTGGATTTTTTTTTTACCACCTCTGAATTTTTCTTTTTTAGTTGGAAATTTTTCCCAGAGGATAGAGCTTTAGATGGTAATTGAGGCGTAGTTTTAGAAAAAATTGTATATGGTTCTGGAATTGGAGCACTCATAGTCTCCCCACCTGCACCTTTTTCAGGAACAGGCACAATCTCTCTGATGACCTGGCCAATATACGGGAGAGAGCACAATATACCTGAATCGTCTATGGTGATGGGAGACAATTGCATTTCTGTTTGGGAGTGCAGATTGGATATTTCTAATGCATTCAGTGGTACTTTTACAAAAAGGACTATTAGGAGCCATGGTAGAAGTCATGGTGGCAACAGACACCAGTTTGAGCGGATTTACACAATTATCAACTGGTACTGTTGGCAGCACAATAGGCTCATTAGTCATCGGTCGTTGATGCGCCCAAGGTATTTCTTGCTTGGCCTGCCAAGCCAAGACAGATAACAACTGAGCACCCTGAACATCCAATTTAGTATTCAATGTGTTAAACAATGTGGTGATAGTTTGTAAAGTTAAGTTCATTGCTCCCAAAGTTAGTTCAACTACTTTAGACACATTTTGTAATGGTTGGGGCTTTTCAGTTGAAGGGCATTTGCGAGGAGTGGGAAATAAAAAAGAGGAAGTTACATTAGATTTCGTATAACCTCCATTTGAAAACATTTTAGGTGAGAAGGAAAAATTACCAAGTGTTTCTTGTACCGTGAAATCAGAACCAGGGGAAGGCAGGTCAATCACAGCTACATCCCCCTGGGATTTTACTGAAGTGGGACTGGATTTAGTATCAGAGATTTGAGCCATAGATTCCCCTCTTAAAACTGTGCTGTCAGACAAGGAGACATGTAAGGTGGTGCTACACCCCGCCTGATTATGACTAATTATATTTGGGGGAGGCTGGAAAGTGTCTTTAGAATTTTTCAAGGTAGATCTTTGAATTACACAGTCCGGATAAAAAAAACGTATATCTTGGGTGCTTGCAGTTTGTTTCAGTTAGTTAGTTACAGGAAGAACAGTACGCTTTTTTATAATGGGAAGCTTTGGAGGTTGTACTCTGTCTGAACGCGGTGTCGAGACACATGGAACAGTCTTGGCTTGTGTTTCGCTGGAATTGAACAATACACTTTGTAAGGGAGGCATTCCAGTGCGAAGTGTATAAAGATTTAGTTTCATTTGGGGCAAAGGTTAGGCAAGAGCCCGTAATCAAAACGTCCCTAAAAACTAGACTCTATAAATATCTAACACTCACGGTTTAGGAGCTCTCACAAGCTCTCTTTGTAGATGGAAGCGAGAGTGATATTGATGAGGATTGACCGCTAGCTCGCGACGCTGCGGCGAAGCGGCAAAGCGGGACTTCACGGGGCTTCCACGGGTGCGCGCGCACGGTGCGCGCGCGTTCCTGTTCTTATAGATCCGCCTTCCAATCAAGAGTTAAGGCTCCTGGTTGTTGCAGTCCAAATAGCAGTGAATCAGCTTGCAAGTGAATAAGCAGCAGAAAAGACAAATATTTCTTCTAAAAAAACAAGTGTAGACCCATCAAATGAAACAGAGACACACTTCTCTGGTCCATTTAAATTTTGCAACACAACTGGAGTAAATTGTTATGCATAATTAGCAATCAATCTTCTCTTCTAATTGCCACCAATTGTTCAAAACATTTACTTGAAGAGCAGAGACCAGTTATGTTTACAATTGCTCGTCCTTTATAGAAATGCCACAAATCCTGACAACTCTTAAAATATCCCATGTATAAAGCAAGAATTGGACTATTGTATAGGAATGGTGAAATTCATCATAACAACACAGGAAGATCCACAATAATTTCTAATATACTTACTACAAGTAGTAGAAACCAAAAACATACCTATAAAAGAAATCTTCCAGAATTCATACACCTAGAAACATACTTGCAGTCTCTGCAACCATGTTCCACAAGAGAACATCCCTAATGATCGATTTGTGTATGTATCCATACCAGATTGTGAATCCGTTCCATTTCACCAGCTTCTGCAAAATTCAAATCATGGAATTGTATGCACTTTTTGCAATTCAAACAATCGTTCCACCATACAAATAAACTCAGCCAATTTCTGATACTAATGTGTTTAAGGTACAATGCAGATGGTACCAAAAACAACTGTAATCTTACTAGCTTCACACACGGCCAAGTATCTCTTGGCAAGAAAACCTTCACAACAGTAGGCATAATATAACAAACTGGTGCCACAGCCACTGCAGGCCACTATACTGCATTTGTCAAAAGAAGAAGTGGTTGGTTTGAATGCAACAACACATCTGTTACTCTAAAATATGTTACCAGCAAATCTAACAAATGCCTACTTAATATTCTTTAAATCCTAATTTAGTCACTGAACTGTAACACAATCAATGAACAGTTACAATATGCCAACTGGTCATCGATAATACTGCAATACTACTTTTAAAAGGCAAAATAGTTACAATACGCCAACAGGTATCTAACTACTTTAAAAATACCCTTTGTTGCCCTCACAATTCGTCTTATTACAAAACCTCTTCTAACGTCCAACAGGTATCTAACTACTTTAAACTTTCCCTTAATTACAAAACACTTGAAACACACATACTGTCACACTTACACTCACAAAATGTAATATATATTTTGTAATCCTCTGTGGATTATTGTTCCCTATTACGCAATGATTATTTAATTCAGTACAAAAACTGTGTATCACACACTAACGTTTTACCAAATGCAGTACAAAAAATGTACTGATTATTATGGTCTAAAAGGTACAGGAATATGTGAAATTGTATGGAATTAAACATTTTACACTATCCTGCTTAAAGAACCAGAGCTCCACCTTCATTACCGTCTGCAACTAAGTAACCCTACCAAATGTAATCCTATTTGTTATCTTTACAAAGAAACAAATACACATTCGATAAGCACTCCCCTCATTTCTACTGCAAATGCTATTTATACTTCAATTGTATTATTCAACCATATTACAAATACTGTATGCTCCCCCTACAGTACCTATAATTACATAACACACATTACTATACTGGTTATGGCCAGTGGACAGATTCTTGGGGGCATGGCCGAGAATATTGCCATGGCCACTACCACCACAACATAATTAAACCATATAACAAGTACATACAATACATCTTCAAATAACAAAACTCGCCAAGAACCCCCTCCAAATTCAATTGATGTTGGTGGACAATGAAATTGACTGCAGACTCAGTGGCATCTGTAAATCACCTAGAGAAACAGCTCCATATCATCTTTATTCCCTACCCTTCCCATGCCCTATTTTAGCCACCAAATAACCCCAAATGTGTTTCCCAAGCTGTCCATTCACAGGGCTGTCCACGGACTACTGTGGTGTATGCAGAGTGGGCAGCACCCTTGCCTACTTTTTTCACCTAAAAAAACAGCCGCATCTCATCTCTATTCCACTCCTCCACCCTTTCCAGGATCTCATTGGCCACCAAATAACCCAAAATGTGTTTTCCAGACTTTTTCCCCACCGCGCTGTGCACGGACAGTGGCGGCTGTCCGCGGATCCAACATGAAGGATGTTTCCAAAAATATGAGGCACCTCACGCTTTTCACCATCCAATCAGCAGTCATGTCCGATGTCTGCGGACCTCACTATGGCCCCTGGACCAATCAAGGGCCTGTCCATGGAGCAAACAGGGAAGTGGGTCCATGGAGCGAACCCAGATATCACTGATTTTTTTTACCTACCTTTTGGGTGTTTTAAAAAAACTACTGGACGGATTTAAACCAACGCTTTGCTCCTGCCGGAAATTTGGTGAAAATGAGTCCAGCGGTTTGGGCTGTAGACATAAGCAAATTATTTTTCCATTGCATGTATGAGAAAACCCACACATTTTGGGACCCCCTATAACTTTGCCCCCGCTTGACAAAACCTCACTGAACTTTGCAGAATCAAATAGAGGCGTCCACATCCTTCTTTTTCAAAGATTGGTGAAGAATCGTTCAGGGGGGGCAAAGTTATAAGCCGCCCAAAAAGTCTTCTTCCTATGGTTTGAGCAATTTAACCATAACCATAGGGCCGCTACTGCAGGCCCTTTAATTTCTGGAAATATGTCGTAGATCAATATCTTAATTTCTTTCATCAGCCACGTAAAGGTAGATGTCATGAGCAATTAATAGAAGGGGTAGCATCTGCATTTTGAATGTTATCATTGGCAGATTTTGCCAAATCATGATTTGGGATTTTAGTTTGACACACAATGTGAACATGTTTTCAATAAATTGCTCCATGGAAAGATACAGATTGCGTGAGAGGAAAATTAAGAGAGGGAACAAAAGAGTGAACATTTTATGTGTTTCATGTATTTCATTTCACTGAAAGATGATGGCGTAAAAGTTTTAATGATAATTGTCATAAACCCTACCATCTGCTTGCTTATTTGTTTGATAAATATGGGATATGGCTTACTTAGCAATGCAACCCATCAACCCCTTCCATGTTATTAATTTCTTAAATGTTCTTTTATGTCTATGCTAATATTAAGCATGAGGCATACATTCTGCACTGATGAAATGCATCATTATCTTTTATTCAATTTATATTTCTATGCCGATTTTGCATTTGGCAGCGGGAGTTCTTATGTCAATATATTTTCACTGTGTTTTTCTGGTTCTTGTCGTTTTTCCTGAACCATACTAAGGATGCCACTGCAGCCTACAAATGCAACAATTTAATTAGTTTCCTGGTGACAATACCAAATAAATACAGTGTTTTAGCATCAAACCCAGCTGCTTATGCAGTCCTATGTCAATCGAAAATGTGTTATGTCACAGTTCTTGAACAATGACACGCAGAGCACCTCAGCTGTAACCTTGTGATGTTAATATATGCTTATTTATTTATAGGGACTAACACATCTGGATGACAACATATAAGTACATACTTTGTTTTGAAAGTATTTGATATCGAATTTATACCACCTAAGGTCGGAGATTTAGTTATTCTCAAAATCATTTTGGGCGCTAGCGCATCTCATCATTTGTCCCAAAAATGGAGCAGCCCAATCCACAAAGGACATTTCAATTCAGGTGCCCTTTTTCACCCCTTTGCGTATTTGCTACAAGGGCCTGTCTCTGTGAATGCACTTCCAGCAACAACGTTTTGCTAGGATTCATTTATACAATGGTGTCAGGAGCCGGCTCCTGACATGTATGTATGCGAGGGGGCAGAAAAGCACAGCTTGTCTCTACTACTTTCCAGCCTCTCCTGAAATGTGCAGTTCACCTTTGAGAATAAGATGACCAGCACATTTCTAAAAGGTTGCACAAATGAATTGCGCCCATTCGCTGCACTCCTTTCATTTGCGCCACATTTTCTTAATCTGTCCTTTAGAGGGGTAAGCGATGGTAGACACCTGATTTTTTATTATTTTTTATTTAAAAATGTTTATAGTACACAAAGTACTTTTACATTATAGTTCAACGAAACCAAATATCATTTGTTGTTATTTCTTCTACATTACTATTATTAACAACGTGAGATGCACAGAGGTAAAGAAATATGATTAAAATCACACATCATACTGGCTTAACAGCCACACCAAGCTATTATGCAAGTCTCCGAGTTACAGGGTCAGCAACATTTCCCCTAGAAACAGTTCCTCTCTCCTCACCTTATCTTCCAATAGCCCACTGCCACTAAAATCTGCCTCATGACACCTAACAGAGCATTTTTCAGCGGGATTGCACTTTTATAAAAGGCTTCTGTGAATCAGGCCCATTGTATATCACTACCAGTTAGGCAGTAGTAATTCGGATGAAATATTGCCAAACCTGGGTACTGTTACAGGAACATAATCTCATAGAACTGCTGCTTGGTCATGAGCGGTGCCATGGTAGTAACAGTCCCAAATTTGGGAGTACATGCGATTTGTTTGGAATTACCACAAGCAGTAATTCTGTTGCAGTAATTAAAACCATTTTTAGTGGTAAAGCAGGATAATTTACCTTGAGTTTTATTTTGGAGGTATGTCATCCTTGTAGTATGGAAGTGCGGTAATGAGTTGGTATGGTGAGAGTGATGGAATTATTGCCACTTTACCACCATTTTTACCCACATCACCATACTCATAATTAGGCCCATGGCACCTTGTTTTTAAGGATGGTTTAACCTATTAAAATATATCTCTATTGCCTGCTGGCAAAATCTATCCCTAGATGTCGTAAGGCAAACAAAGGATACATACATGTATAACGATTGATTGATTGGGCATTTATAACACGCTTAATACCCAGAGATTTCTAAGCGCGGACCCGGGGATCAAACCTATCCTATCCTCCCGAGATGTATAAAGATATTTAATAGTGAATGAAAATATGTATTTTACAACTACATTATGTAATATTGGCTGGAAACCTTGCTTACACATTTAAATGTGATAGATTTACTATCTCAGTATAAGCATCAGATGCTAAGTGATGTAGCAATTACATATACACACTTCAGTCGCAAATGATTTAAGTAAAGTGCCCTGTAATGTGATAGTGTTGTCCCAGATCCTTAAATATGTACTCTGGGTTATAGTTACTATACATACTAGGAAAGATTCTCAACGATCTGCATTGTAGCGAATCCGGAGCTTGCTGTGACCTTTTTTGAGTTATTATTCAACTTTATAAATAATTCTGATAGCCTAAAACTGTGGGAAATCTGGAGATGCCTGCAGCACCTTTGAGATGCATTTGAGCACATTTTCGTAAATCACCTTTGCACGTGCACATCTCTCAAAGATGCACCAGGCATCTCCAGACTTCCCCATGTGCAGGCTTTATGAATCAGCTATACGGGAGCAGGTGTACATCACAGATGCTGCCAGGCATCTCCTCATTTGCTCGATTGCAAATATTCATGAATCCGGACCCGAGAGTGGAGAAAATTAGCATAGTTTGAATTCCAAGGGTACTCAGATGGCAACCCGCATTCAAATAGAACAACTGTCTTATGTACTAATAAGAATAACTGTCCTTTCACATGTGAATCGAAATATGTGTAAACAATGTGGAACATATCTTTAATCTGCAGGTAAAATTCCATCAATTACAGAGTTGTTTATTTTTGATTAAATTCTCTTCCATTGCATAGACTAATGTCCGAATTTCACATGCATGACAAAAGGGTAGCAGTACAAGCCTGATTTGCAAAGGGGTTGCTGTTGGTACTCTTGTTCAGAGAGAAAATTGCCATAGCATTTCGGTGCTGAACAGCCCATGTGGGCGGGACAAAGACTGATATGCAAATGGATATTTCCCATCTGTGAAAGGTACAGTGAGCAAAAAGTGTGTGCTGCAAACTCTCATCTCAGAACAGGGTATCATGCCATGTTCTTCCTGGAGAGGAGCGCCTGCTACCTTTTTTGACATATTTGCAAGGATCTTGGGGTTGGTCACCCTGAGTTACCTGGGGGCAACCAGACGTGGACTCCCTGCTCACTGTGGCTTCACCTCACTGATGAGGCCCAACAAGGCTGAAACACGTGTATGGGGTTGCTGTAGAGGAATTGCCATAGCATTTCGGTGCTGGACTGCCCATGTGGGCGGGACATAGACGGAAATGCAAATGGATATTTCCCATCTGTGAAAGGTACAGTGAGCAAAAAGCGTGTGCTGCAAACTCTCATCTCAGAACAGGTTATCATGCCATGTTCTTCCTGGAGAGGAGCGCCTGCTACCTTTTTTGGAACTGATTTGCAAAGGGCTGGTCCCTGTGGCGCTGCCCCGTGTGGGACGCGCACGCGGCGGCGTGACGTTGCACGTCGCCGCGTGCGGTTTAAATAAACAGGGCGTTCCCGGACGCAACAGAGCGACCGGGGAGCCCGAACTAGATAGACGTGTGTCGTGTGTGGTCTGTCTAATGTGGGGGCTCACGGGCACGCATGGGGGCCAGGACACACCCCTAACAGTGGCGACGAGTGCAGACGGATGCCCGGGCCCGGCGGTGAAAGGCATTCCGAATTTTTTTTCCATGATGCGGAACGTTCGTGAGCGTTTCGTTTCACGCCGTGGCTGCGAACCGTACAAGCGGCTGGTGGCCATTTTGTTCATGAGGCCGTGGAACTTCACCAGGCTCCGGTTTGGAGGGTGAAAGCGATCCAGGTCTAATTTTTGGATATTCTGATTGCAGGCAGTATAACCTGCATGCCCATGCCTGGGTTGTGTATTTTACTCCAGTTTTGGGATTCCTACGTCGAGTGAAAGCTAGGGGAAGGACTAAAATGGCTGGGCCTGATTAGTCCACTCCACTGTCATAGCTTAATTTTTGGGACATCCACACCACTGTGGCCTGCAGCAAGGTGGAGACACGGCTCTTCTTTGTTCCCTTCATCATCAGGACGCTGTGGCTTCTTCTTTGTCTCCTTCATCATCACGAGGTTGGCTGCAGTGGATGCTCTTCTTCTCTTCTGGTGGCTCGTGGTTGAAAGCTATCCCAGGTGAGCTTGGGGACTAGTCATCATCACCTCTCCCCCAGTTTGGACTGCCATTGTGCCTGGAGAGGGGGAGGAGGTCTGTTCGTGTGGTGCTGGTGGGTAATTGAGTTGCGGACCTCAGGACACAAGGTGGGGGTGCCTGTGCGCTCAAGCCCATGAGTGACAGTGATGATCTGGAGGGTGGGGCCGCCGCAGCTGCTGAAGATCCTCAGGATGGTGACCAGGTGGCACAGCCTCAGCAGGCCCTAAAGCCTCCAGTGCTTCTAGTACAGCAACCAGCGGCACAGCCTCAGCAGGCCCCACGGCAGCCCCCGCAAGGAGGGGGTCAGGCGCCTGCACCCCAGGCTTTACCCGTGGCACAGCTAGGTGCTCCACAAGGACTTCCCATCATGGCTCAGGCGAGAGCCCAGGCTGCCCAACCTGCCCTGCAGCCCACCCCTGAATTTGATGCATCAGGCCCACCTTCCAGCATGGGGCCTCGGTGGAGGATGTGGGTTGCCCGCCTGGACATGTATTTCAGAGCTGCTCAGGTGACGGATGATGACAGCAGGGTGGCCACCATGTTGTATTCGGCGGGCCCTGCGGTCCAGGAGATCTTTGAGTCGCTCACCCCGGTGGACCAGTCTTACGATGCGGCCAAGGCAGTTCTGCTTGCTCATTTTCTGCCCCTTGCCAATGTGGACTACGAAAGATTTGTCATGCTGTCGGCCAAGCAAAAGGACGATGAGACTCTGGATACATTTTATGGTCGCCTGCGCCGCCTCTCCCAAGGATGTGCATGGGGGGATGCGGAGGACATGATGCACATGATGCTGATTCAGGCATGCTCTTCCGGCAAACTCAGGAGGCAGGTCCTGAGAGAGCCGGGCCTCACTCTACCATGCATATTGGAACTAGGCCGGTGCCATGAGGTGGCAGAGGCTCGCGCCAACAAGATGGAAGCGGGGTCACGCTCGATGAAGTCGGAGGAGGTGTGTGCTGTCTGGCGGGGTGGCATAGGAACGAGAAGACCTGGTGGAGGACCCCGGAACAGGGCAGGAAGATCAGGGGAGTCGTGCCAGAAGTGTGGTATGACCTCCCCCACCCGACAGAGTGCCCAGCAGCGGGAAAGGCTTGTGGCCGGTGTGGCCTGCCTGACCACTTCTCAAGAGTG
The DNA here is from genome assembly GCF_040938575.1 of Ambystoma mexicanum. Classification (NCBI taxonomy): domain Eukaryota; kingdom Metazoa; phylum Chordata; class Amphibia; order Caudata; family Ambystomatidae; genus Ambystoma; species Ambystoma mexicanum. Next base: position 232,682,066 of record NC_090930.1, on the reverse strand, counting down.
TGCAGAGCGGCTCTGCCAGTGATGGTACCGAGAGGTCCGTCCCGGACGTGGACTCCCGCCAGAGCCGACCACCAAATGTGGCCCAGGTGGACCAAGGTGAGGAGGAGGCCAAGGTGGATGAGGCAGAGGAAGAGGAGGAAGAGAACATTTTCTTTGTTTCGAGCGTGGGGGTCCTGAAGGGGAAGAGCAGGAGGCAGCCAAGGTGTGTGGTGGAGGTGAACCACTCGCCGGTTCCGGTGCTGGTGGACACGGGGGCCTCAGTCAATGTCATGGCAAGGGGACACTATGATGCCATGGACCCGCCACCAGACTTGGCCATACCGAGAGCCCGCATATTTGCATTTGGAGGACTGGAGCCTATACCGCTGGACGGTGCATTTGTCGCAAAGGTGGAGCATGAGGGCTCGACGATCAAGGCTCGGTTCTATGTCACCCCTGTGAGTAACAACACTCTCCTGAGTTGTGCCGCTGCAGAGGCCCTTGCAATTGTCACCTTCGCGTACTCGGTGTACTTGGAGGACATCAATGACCTGCTCGATAAGTACGCTGCCCACTTCAACGGCATTGGAATGATGACTGGTGACCCGGTCAGGCTGCATATCGATGAGTCTGTACAACCCATTGCCCAAAACACCGGAGGGTGCCGTTTCATCTGAGGGAGCAGGTCGACAAAGAGCTAGACAACCTGGTGAGTCTGGATATTATTGAGAAAGTCGAGGGCCCAACACCGTGAGTATCCCCTATTGTTGTGGCGAGGAAGCCGAAACAACCTGACTCTGTTCGTATCTGTGTGGACATGAGGCTGCCCAACAAGGCCATCAAGAGGGAGCGGCATCTCACCGCTACTATCGATGACATTATCGCCGAGGTACAGGGGGCCCGATTTTTCTCCAAGCTAGACCTACGAGCAGGATACCATCAGGTTGTCCTCCACCCTGAGTCCCGGTACATAACCACGTTCACCACCCACCGGGGGCTGTACAGGTATAAGAGGTTGAGCTTTGGGGTGTCATCGGCTGCTGAAGTATTTCAGAACATCATACGGGGCGCCCTCGCCGATCTGGAGGGTGTCCTCAATATTAGCGATGACATTCTGGTATTTGCCAAGACAGAGGTGGACCATCTGAGGAGGCTGGCAAAGACCTTTGAGAGGCTGCAGTCGCTGGGCCTCACCCTTCACAGGGATAAATGTGAGTTTCTGCGACCCTCCATTGAGTTCTTCGGGTTCGTGTTCAAGGAGGGGGGGGGTGTCACCAGATCCAAGGAAGGTCCAGGACATTAAGAAGGCGCAGCCCCCGGAGTCGGTGTCGGACGTGAGAAGCTTCCTTGGCATGGTGACCTACTGCGGGTGCTTCATTCAAAATCTCGCCTCGAGGTCCGAGCCGCTCAGGGCGTTGACAAAGAAGGAGACAGTGTGGCATTGGGGCCCACTGGAGCAGTCGGCTTTCGAGGACATTAAGAGTGCCCTAACAGCGGAGGACACCATGGCGTTTTTCGACCCGGCGCTGCCGTCGGAGATCATTGTGGATGCGAGTCCATTTGGCCTGGGGGCGGTTCTGACTCAGGTGGACCGGGATGGGAGCGTTCGCCCAGTGGCGTATGCCAGCAAGGCGCTCTCGGACACGGAGCAAAGATACTCCCAAATTGAGCGGGAGGCCCTGGCGGTCCTCTGGGGTTGCAGACATTTTCGACTCTATGTCCTGGGGTGTCCAGTGACTGTGGTGACTGACCACAAGCCCCTGGAGGTGGAGTTCGTGGAGTCAGTGGCCTTCGAGCATGTGGTCGTAGCGGTGGAAAAGGTATTTGCGGCCCATGGGTTCCCCTTGACTCTGTGTTCGGACAATGGGTCGCCATTCCAAAGTGAGCGGTTCTCTGAGTTCATGGAGAGCTGCGGAGTCAAGCACAGGAAGATATCCCCGTTGTTGCCGCGCGCTAATGGAGACGCCGAAGGGCTGATGCGGACACTTAATAAGACCTTCAGGATTGCTCAGGGACAAGGGCAGCCCCTCCAACGCTCCCTTTATCAATTCCTGCAGGTGTACCGAACCACTCCACATGCCTCCACCGGGGTCGCCCCTGCGGAGGCTCTGTTCAGGCGATGCCCCCGGGGTCTCCTGCCCGAGGTCCGGGAGAAGGAGCCCGTGGTGATTGACAACCAGCAGGTTGAGGCCGATAGGCGGGCCAGGATTGACCTGGAGAACCTGCGAAGGGGTCTTCGCCCCCAGCGGCTGGAACCGGGGGACGAGGTGCTCATTCGAAAAAGACACCCCCATGGAAAGCTCTCGCTCCCCTACGAACTGGAGCCATTGGACGTGGTGGCTGTGAAAGGGTCCATGGTGACGGCCGCGTATGGAAGATCTACTGTCACCCGAAATGTCAGCTTCTTCAAGAAGCTGGGCGATCCCCAGACTGAACCACCCCTGGACCCTGACGTGGCGGAGGTGCCTGAGGACGTTGGAGTCCCCGTGGGCACCCAGAACTCTCCAGTCCGGGGAGCTGTGGCTGATGGACTTCCCATGCCGGAGATAAGCGGGAGGTACCCCCAGAGGGCTGGTCGAGGGAAACCCGCTTATCTCAGCGAATACGTGTTGGGACATGTGGAGAATCAACCGGAGTAAGGGGACCCGGGTGGCTGACATTAAAGGGGTATGGGCTCTGCATACTGGTGTTATTTGTGTGTGTGGTTTGCAGTGTTTAAGAAAAAGCAATTGTGTACCCTCCCGAAAAAGGAGGAGTGTGGCGCTGCCCCGTGTGGGATGCGCAGGCGGCGGCGTGACGTTGCACGTCGCCGCGTGTGGTTTAAATAAACGGGGCGTTCCCGGACGCAACAGAGCGACCGGGGAGCCCGAACTAGATAGACGTGTGTCGTGTGTGGTATGTCTAGTGTGGGGGCTCATGGGCACGCATGGGGGCCAGGACACACCCCCAACAGTCCCCTTCTCCAATGGTGCCAATGAGATAAGGCACAATGTTATGGAAACTCGCACAGAGCACTGCCAGTGGTGAAGATTGATTCAAAACAGTGTACCTTTAATATTTTTGGTAACACAATTGTGGCATGCCATGAAGAAATGAAATAGTGATGTTGCAAACCACACTCACAACATAGTACAATTTTATCACAGTACCATGACTACTACTTAAACACACATGCATAAAGTTAATAGAATTATGAAGGCACAATATAGTGGACAGACATTATAGGATAATGAGACCGTATTTCTCACTGACCGACCCTCTCAGGTCCAACTGGGGTCCTTCCTCTCTTCTATCTCTCTACCGGCGGTGTTCCCCAGGGGTCTAACCTCTCTACCAATACCTGGCACCTCTTGCCCACTGCATCGCTGCTCTCTGCTCCAACTTGTTATACAGATGACACGCAGCTCTCTTTCACACTCCCCTTGGTTGTCTCTACTCCTTCTCTCATTTCTGACTGTCTGTCTGCAACTCAGAAGTGATGTGCGGCCAATGATCTCTGTCTTAATGCCAGTAATACGGTGATACTCCTCATCAGAACAACAGCTCCCGCTTTTTCTCTCTCTCTCTCTGGCCGCTCACTCTGGGACCTCTTCATGCTCTTACCTGTGAGGCTAAGAAACTTGAGGTCATCTTCGACTCCACCCTCTCCTTCTCTCCTCACATCTCTGTTGTCTCTAAGAAGTCAAACTATCAGCTGCACCTCCTCAGAGGTATTCTTCCTTTCCTCGCTTAACCCCAAAAGCTCACTGTCTCCAAAGCTCTGGTACTTGCAAGGCTGGTCTACTGCAACAGCCTCTTTCTAAATCTATCTGTCTATACTCTCCGTCCTCCACACCTTATGCAGAACAGGACTGCAAGACTTGTCCTTGGCCTCAAGCCTAGGGATCGTACGTCTCCAGCTCTGAAGTCTCTTCAGTGACTCCCAGTGGCGGCAAGGATCAAGTTCAAGACCCTCTGCATTGTCCAAAAGGCATTCTGGGGCCAGGGTCCGAACTAATTCCAACTCTCTCTTACTAAGTATATCCCATCTCGAGCTCTCTGCTCATCCACCTTCAACTCTGAGGGTCAACTGCTTTTCCTAGCAGAGAGTTGGGGGCAGATCTTTTTCTTCAGCTTGGGCCTCCCTGCCTCTCTCAAACGTAAGCAGAACCATCTTTGGTTCTGGAAGCAACTCAAGACCTTCCTCTTTACTTCCGTTTTAGTCACCTGGCCACCCTCTGAACTTGGGACCAGGTCCCTGCCTGTCCAGTTGCTCCTCGCTCTGCCTCTTGGCTCCCCAAGCACTTATGGTCTGTATCTGTAACCCTACAGTCCCCACTCTCTGAGCACTTATGAGCCAGCTGTTGACTGCACTTTTTTATTACCTGCACTGAGCCACCCGCTGGCTGCATTTTTGATTACCTGCACTTCTCTCTCCCCACCCCTTTGCACTTCTCCCCTTCCCTGCGCTTGCGCGATCTAAATGACACAAGGCCTAGTAAGATCATTGTTTTGTCCTCCCTCTGTTTCCCCCACCTTGTCTTGTCGCACCTAGACACACTTTTGTAGAGGTGCATTATAATTGCCATATCATATCAGATCAATGGCCTAATTTTACTAGCAAAGAGGATTTCATCTCATATAATTGCTAACATTTGTGGATTGGGGGTACACATAGCAGTTGAATAGGGGATACAATCTTTGATTCACTCTTTTTCTGGGAGCTGCATTTATCTCTAGTCATTAACCAGGAGGATTGTGTAAAAGGTTCATGGAGGAGATTACAATACAGTTGCATTATATCATCAATGAATTGCCCCCAGCTGAAGAGGCCAGCCATGACCCTAGCATTCCATGACTTGCAGCCTAGCAGCCCAGAAACCAGGCACTTCTAACAATATTTGGACTGCCTATTCCTCCACTCCTTTAATATTCATCAAGTTCCCCATCCTCTCATCTACAGCTTGCCAATCCATTCTGACTGCTGCCTCCCTCTTGACACCCCTCATGGAAAGCTTCATATTACCACTTGTTAGGAGAGATTTCTCTTTTGGCAATTTTCCCTCCATAGTTTCTATGGACTGTATGACTTTCTGAAAGAAAGTAAAGCCTTCAACTTCACTTCCCCTGCTGGGTATGGGGCAACTTGTAAAGTCTGTCAGACTATCAATTCTGGGAAAGTATTGTTCCCTTTTTATCTTTTACTTTTTGTAACTTTTTAGTAGTGCACACAGTATCTTACAATGCAGGGCAATGGGGGTAAATTTGTATCATCGAACATTTGACACTTGAGATGTTTGGTTTCTTTTGTGTGCGTGTGTGTGTGTTTTTGTTTTTTTGGTCCTACTCTACTTCTGTGGTAACAGAGCATCTGAGTGTGGGACATGAATGAAATCAATAGTCATCCATGATTGGACCACTACTGGCTGTTTGAATGGTGCAAATCCTTACAGTGGTGGGCTTGCTTCAATGCTGTATTTTGGATAAGAAGAAGCCTACTGCAGCCATTTTTCTAGATCATCTTTGGAGATAAGAATCCTCTGTAGAAGATCAGCTGACTGAAGATCAAAGATGACCCTTGAAGAGGCCTGGCATCCCTTCCTGTATCAGAACCACTGAATCCCTGTTGGACTACGTAATCTGTGAAGGCCCTGTGCTGTGCTTGAACCCCTGGACTGGCAGGACTAACTAGTCTCAATGTATTTTCGAGACTCCAACCATCCTGAGCCTTCAGAAGTGTCCCTAAACCACCTGGTGGACTGCCCAGCTTTCCAATGGGCTACCTCACTAGAACCATTGCTGTTCCATGTTTGCACCTGGAACTTTGCCATTCACCATCTTGTCATATAAACCACCTTCCTGCCGAGTGTTAGAATCCCAGCCTCAATAGAGCCGTCCTGGAAAAACTTCTAAAACTGCGCTGGAAGTAAGACTGCCATTGTGTGTGTGTGAGTGGTGGCCATTGTTGGACCTCACCTTCCTCCATCCTGTGAAGTGTCCTGAAAAGGGCTGCTTTGATGAATGTGGCATTTCTCCATTGCCAAGAGTTGCATGCTTCTCCTGAACCTGACCAGAAGTATCCTTGCACCCGCAGCTCTTGGGCACCTTTCACCTGAACAAACGGCAGGAAATCCAACCTCCAGAGAACCCCAGTCAACCCATCAAGTCACCTGGGAAAACCAGAGTGAGGGGGTAAGTAAACACAAAGCATTTATCTCCCCTTGTCCTCCATAGGATAACTTTAAGAACAAGTCTCTTTGTATCCATCCATCTTTTGGTTGTTGAACCTGGTTAGTTCAAACTGAAAGATAAGAACACATTTTACTTACATAGTGACTTTGTTACATCTCTTCTTTTATGTCCAACACAAGTAACGTACCTGCTACAGATGCATTCTAGGGGGAAGCATTGTGGCTCCTGTGACCATTGGGAACAAGGCCCCATTCTTCTTCTGGATTGGACTGCTGAAGTGGACAGAATGTGCTTATCCACTCTATAAGTAGAACATCCAAAGCCAAGAAGGGGACTTTCCATATCTGGCTCCTAAATTCTGGAATCAACTTGCCAGAAATCTAAGATTATTGAGCTCACTGTCGGCCTTTAAGAAAGACCTAAAACACATCTGTTCGGCTAGTCTCCTGTTCTCATTAGTCATCCATCGTTAACTAGGCCTCACGCTTTTACTCACCTATCTTTGTAAGATAGCCATTTTCTGTAAATTGTTTGTCTACCCGTCTGTGCCTTCATGTTCAAGAGTCCACAGTGCGCAATATACATGCTGTAAAGTAAAAAAAGTAAAAAAGTAAATAAGTTAGGGAATATAACTTTTGACTTGATTTTATCTTGCCTGCATCACTTTACTTATCTTCTGTGTTGATTAAAGTAATTGAATGCATTTTAAGAAACTATGGTGACTGTGTTTATGTTTATTCTTAAGTATTGTGCAATATTATCACCTACTGGTTTCATGATTTTGTGTGTGTGTCAAGGCCTTGAATGTGTATATATATATATATATATATATATATATATATATATATATATATATATATATATATATATATATATATATATATATTCAGTGAAAAAACTTTGTTAAAGGGACGAGGGACGTTATGGTTCCAAGTAAAACTGAAAAACTCTTGAAATTCTCCAGTTATGGTAAGCTAAGCAACCATAACTCGCACCACCACCATGCACTGCTAAGCCTAACACACAGGACATCAAAGATGACATCACAAATGTCATTGATGATATCACTTATGACATCACATGTGTATGTACTTTTCATGAAATATGTGTACACGGGATTCTTATTATAATGTTGCGAAAACAGTGTCAAGGATCATTGCAATAAATATCATACCCTAATTAGTGCATTGCATGATGCATTGATATAAATAGCATTCTATTGTGGGGTTCTATCTAGTATACTAAGCTACTCATGCAGAAACATTACATTGTGTGCAGCGTACAAGATGAAGGTATAATATTCGTAATGTTAATATGTTGAATAATGAAATGATAATTGTTTTCTTAATAGATTTTTGTGTACTGTGAAATATGTAATAAGTAACTAATAAAACACATGTATTACATAAGTGCATTACTATAGACAAAACACAACGACACAAGCGCACATACCAATATGGGTATATACAGGGAAAGTGAAGTTAGCAAAAAAGCACAAGTAGTAGCAGAAACAATTCATAATTTAACTGATTATATTCATGCAAATAAGTGATTGCTCTGTTTCAAAGCTGCTATTTACCCTATGTATATGTATCACTTGATGTGATTGGACCCTAAAGAAAGTAGTGAGAGTACAATGTATACAAATATGACCATATACAGGGTAAGTACAGCTATATAAAAACAACAGAACTGTCAGAAAGTGCTCATAAGTTATTATCTTTATGCACAAAAAGGATTGCTGTCTTTTAAGCTTGTGTCTTCCCGTGTGTATATGTTTCATATGATGTGACTGGACTCTAAGGGAATTACTGTAAGAATAACATTTTTAGTTTCTGACTGTTACTGAAGAAAACCATGTGGCCTAGATATGTCAGCAAAAGAAAAAAGAGTGAGCCAGACATGTGATGTCATCAGAGATGTCATCAATGACATTTGAGATGTCATCTTTGATGTCGTGGGCGTTAGTCTTAGCAGTGCCCGGTGATGACGCGAGTTATGGTTGCTTAGCTTACCATAACTGGCGAATTTCAAGGGTTTTTCGGTTTTACTTGGAACCATAACGTCCCTTTAACAACGTTTTTTCATTGAATTTCATAGGTTTTTATCAGTGCAACGTCACCATAACATCCTTTTCAATAGATGAAGACCACTAGCATCTTAGGTCGTCAAAGTGGGAACCCCTGCGGCGTCCCGGTGTAGGAAGGAAAATCTTTTACCAAGATGGCCACCATGGAAAGGGAAGGCAGGGTGTATAAAGAGAACACAAAAGGGCATGAGCGGGGGTGGGGGAGAACAGGGGAGACACGTGGGCATGAGCGAGGGGTGGGGGAACAGGGCACACCGGGCATGAGCAGGGGGTGTTGGGTACGGAGGTAGACAGGGGGGGGGAAGGAAGGAAACACGGGGCATGAGCGGGGGTGGGAGGAACACGAGAGACACGGGGCATGAGCAGGGGGTGGGGGGACAGGGGAGACATGGGGCATGAGCGGCGGGTGGGGGGAAAAGGAGGGGGACATGGGGCATGAGCGGGGGGTGGAACAGGGGAGACACGGGGCATGAGCGGGGGGTGGGGTGGAACAGGGAAAACACGGGGCATGAGAGGGGGGTGGGGGGAACACGAGGGAGACACAGGGCATGAGCGGGGGGTGGGGGCAACAGGGGAGACACGGGACATGAGCGGGGGGTGGGGACAACCGGGGAGACACAGGGCATGAGCAGGGGTGGGGGGGAAAGGAGGGATACATGGGGCATGAGCAGGGGTGGGGGGGAACAGGGGAGACATGGAGCATGAGCGGAGGGTGGGCGGGGAAAGGAGAGAGACACGGAGCATGAGCGGGAGGTGGGGTGGAACAGGGGAGACACAGGGCATGAGCAGGGGGTGGGGGAACAGGCAAAACACGGGGCATGAGCAGGGGGAATGGAGGTAGACACGGGGCATGAGCGGGGGTGGGGGGAACAGGGGAGACACGGGGCATGAGCGGGGCGGTGGGGGCAACAGGGGAGACACAGGGCATGAGCGGGGGGTGGGGGCAACAGGGGAGACAAGGGGCATGAGCAGGGGGTGGGAGGGAAAAGGAGAGAGACACAGGGCATGAGCGGGGGGTGGGGTGGAACAGGGGAGACAAGGGGCATGAGCAGGGGGTGGGAGGGAAAAGGAGAGAGACACGGGGCATGAGTGGGGGGTGGGGTGGAACAGGCGAGACACAGGGCATGAGCGGGGGTGGGTTGAACAGGGGAGACAAGGGGCATGAGCGAGGGGTGGGGAGAACAGGGGCGACACGGAGCATGAGCAGGGGGTGGGAGGGAAAAGGAGAGAGACACAGGGCATGAGCAGGGTGTGGGGGAACAGGCAAAACATGGGGCATGAGCAGGGGTTGGGGGGAATGGGAGGGAGACACGGGGCATGAACGGGGGTGGGGGAGAACAGTGCAGACACGGGGCATGAGTGGGGGGTGGAGGGAAAAGGTTGGAGACACGGGGCATGAGCGGGGGTGGGGGGAAAGGAGGGAGACACGGGCATGAGCGGGGGTGGGGGGAAAGAAGGGAGACATGGGGCATGAGCGGGGGGTGAGTGGGAAAGGAGGGAGACATGGGGCATGAGCGGGGGGTGGGGGGAAAAGAAGGGAGACACGGAGCATGAGCGGGGGGTTGGGGGGTAACAGGGGAGACAGGGCATGAATGGGTGGTGGTGGGGAAATAGGGCACACACGGGTCATGAGCGGGGGATGGGGGGAACAGGGCGCACAGGGGGCATGAGCGGGGGGTGGGGGGAAAGGAGGGAGACACGGGGCATGAGCGGGGGGTGGGGGGGTAACACGAGGGAAACACGGGGAATGAGCGGCGGGTGGCGGTACAGGAGGGAGACATGGGGCATGAGCGTAGGGTGGTGGAACACGAGGGAGACACGGGACATGAGCGGAGGGTGGGGGGCAACAGGAGACACATGGGGCATGATTGGGGGGTGGGGGGTACACAAGGGAGACATGGGGCATGAGCAGGGTGGGGGGACAGGGGAGACACGGGGCATGAGCAGCGGGTGGGGGGTAACACGAGGGAGACACGGGGCTTGAGGGGGGGTGGGAGGGAAAAGGAGAGAGACACGGGGCATGAGCGGGGGGTGGGGTGGAATAGGCGAGACACAGGGCATGAGCGGGGGTGGGTTGAACAGGGGAGACAAGGGGCATGAGCGAGGGGTGGGGAGAACAGGGGCGACACGGAGCATGAGCAGGGGGGTGGGAGGGAAAAGGAGAGAGACACGGGGCATGGACAGGGTGTGGGGGAACAGGCAAAACACGGGGCATGAGCAGGGGTTGGGGGGAATGGGAGGGAGACACGGGGCATGAATGGGGGTGGGGGAGAACAGTGCAGACACAGGGCATGAGTGGGGGGTGGGGGGAAAAGGATGGAGACACGGGGCATGAGCGGGGGTGGGGGGAAAGGAGGGAGACACGGGCATGAGCGGGGGTGGGGGGAAAGAAGGGAGACATGGGGCATGAGCGGGGGGTGGGGGGAAAAGAAGGGAGACACGGAGCATGAGCGGGGGGGTGGGGGGTAACAGGGGAGACTGGGCATGAATGGGTGGTGGGGGGGAAATAGGGCACACACGGGGCATGAGCGGGGGATGGGGGGAACAGGGCGCACCGGGGGCATGAGCGGGGGGTGGGGGGAACAGGGCACACGGGGCATGAGCGGGGGTGGGGGGAACAGGGCACACGGGGCATGAGCGGGGGTGGGGGGAACAGGAGAAGGACACGGGGCATGAGTGGGGGGTGGGGGGAAAGGAGGGAGACACGGGGCATGAGCGGGGGGTGGGGGGTAACACGAGGGAAACACGGGGCATGAGCGGCGGGTGGCGGTACAGGAGGGAGACATGGGGCATGAGCGTAGGGTGGGGGAACACGAGGGAGACACGGGACATGAGCAGAGGGTGGGGGGCAACAGGAGACACTTGGGGAATGAGTGAGGGGTGGGGGGTACACAAGGGAGACATGGGGCATGAGCAGGGTGGGGGACAGGGGAGACACGGGGCATGAGCAGCGGGTGGGGGTAACACGAGGGAGACACGGGGCATGAGCGGGGGGGTGGGGTGGAACAGGGGAGACGCGGGGCATGAGCGGGCGGTGGTGGGTAACACAAGGGAGACACGGGGCATGAGCCGGGGGCGGGGGGTAACACAGGGGAGACACGGGGCATGAGCGGGGGGTGGGGGGTAACACAAGGCAGACACGGGGCATGAGCTGGGGGTGGGGGGAACAGGGGAGACACAGGGCATGAGCGGGGGTGGCGGGGGAACAGGGGAGACATGGGGTATGAGAGGGGGGTGGGGTGTAACACAAGGGAGACATGGGGCATGAGAGGGGGTGGGATGTAACACAAGGGGGACACGGGGCATGAGCGGGCGGTGGGGGTTAACATAAGGGAGACACGGGGCATGAGCCGGGGGCGGGGGGGTAACACAGGGGAGACACGGGGCATGAGCGGGGGGTGGGGGGTAACACAAGGCAGACATGGGGCATGAGCTGGGGGTGGGGGGAACAGGGGAGACACAGGGCATGAGCGGGGGTGGGGGGGAAACAGGGCATACATGGGGCATGAGCGGGGGTTGGGGGAACAGGGCACTCAATAAGGCAAACGATTTCAATCACAATTACTATACGAAGAAAATATCAATCCCCCTAACAATAGTTCGACAAGTCTAGGTTCAACGGCATCACTTATTTGCAGACAGAGGTGTATGCTTTAACCTAGATGGCACTCTAGTATTCGTTAGGACGGGAGAGAAAAATAAGGCAGGTTATGAAGTCAACTCGGTACCAATACTTTACGGACAAATGCAAGGCAAGTAAGGCAGGGTCTACTGCAGATCACAAAGTTCAGAGGCCAGGCCCACTCGGAGAGAGGCAAGGCGATATGTCCCAAAAAGTGTCTCATTGGAAATGCGCTTCGAGTCTTTATCGCAAATTGTTATGGAAAGATTGGACCAGTTCAGAACAACAGTTAAAGAAAGCTTGAAGGCGACCCAATGGAAAGGCGAAGATTAAGACACCTCACTCTATCTGGCAGAAAGGGAAGCCAGGCGGACACGGTACCTTGTTTGTGGAGAGACAGGTGGTGGATGCGCGTCGGGTCTTTGCCAAGAGTAAGATAAGTAAACTGGTGGTATGTTAGAGATTAACGAGAAAAAGTATCAATCTCCAACAATGGGAAGAATCCCATAGAGTTACATTTGGGGTCGAATATAACAAGTAGTTTCCACTGCCACCAGCCAAAACTCGCCGAGGGGGGACAGGACAGTGTCCCCTCGAATAACAGACCCAGGAGTAATCGAATTACCCCTACTAGTACTTCCACAATAGGATGGTTTGTACTAGTTCTGTCAGTAAATTTAGGTCTAGTAAAGCCAATGGTGACTTTACATGCCCGGGGAAACAGTAGTCAGTCCCCGGGTATGGAGTCTATGATGGAGGTCCGCTAGGACGCCCCAGTGCTACGGCACGGAGGGTGCGGTGTAACACACATAGCAAAACATATGAGACCCTATGGAGTAAAAGACCCCATAGCCCATAGAACACATTGACATTCAAAGGAATTACACACATTCATGTCCAAGAGTGAGAGAAAAAGAGTCTCACTCTTGGCAGGATGGAAAAAAACAAACTCCAGAAATCCAGCAAAGCTGCTGGGGGGCTCACTAGGTTAGGAAATTCAGCCTAAACAGAGAATTCTCCCTAACAGGGGGAAAGGTGCGAGACACGGGACATGAGTGGGGGGTGGGGTTGAACAGGCGAGACACGGGGCATGAGCAGGGGGTGGGGGGAACGGGAGGGAGTCACGGGCATGAGTCTGGAGTGGGGGAAACAGGGCAGACACGGGGCATGAGTGGGGGGTGGGGGGAAAAGAATGGAGACACGGGGCATGAGCGGGGGTGGGGGGGGAAAGGAGGGAGACATGGGGCATGAGCAGGGGGTGGGGGAAAACTAGGGAGACATGGGGCATGAGCGGGCGGTGGGGGGGAAAGGAGGGAGACATGGGGCATGAGCGGGAGGTGGGGATAACACAAGGGAGACACGGGGCATGAGCGGGGGGGTGGGGGGTAACACAAGGGAGACACGGGCATGAGCGGGGGGTGGGGGGTAACACAAGGGAGACAGGGGGCATGAGCGGGGAGTGGGGTAACAGGGGAGGCAGGGCATGAGCGGGGGGTGAGGGGGAAACAGGGCATACATGGGGCATGTGCGGGGGGTTGGGGGAACAGGGCACACACGGGGCATGAACGGGGGTGGGGGGCTCAGGGCACACACGGGGCATGAGTAGGGGTGGAGGGAACAGGGCACACATGTGACATGAGCGGGGGGTGGGGAGGTGGGGTGAACAGGAGAGAGACATGGGGCATGAGCGGGGGGTGGGGGGAAAGGAGGGAGACCCGGGGCATATATATTCAGTGAAAAAACTTTGTTAAAGGGACAAGGGACGAGGGACGTTATGGTTCCAAGTAAAACTGAAAAACTCTTGAAATTCTCCAGTTATGGTAAGCTAAGCAACCATAACTCGCACCACCACCATGCACTGCTAAGCCTAACACACAGGACATCAAAGATGACATCACAAATGTCATTGATGATATCACTTATGACATCACATGTGTATGTACTTTTCATGAAATATGTGTACACGGGATTCTTATTATAATGTTGCGAAAACAGTGTCAAGGATCATTGCAATAAATATCATACCCTAATTAGTGCATTGCATGATGCATTGATATAAATAGCATTCTATTGTGGGGTTCTATCTAGTATACTAAGCTACTCATGCAGAAACATTACATTGTGTGCAGCGTACAAGATGAAGGTATAATATTCGTAATGTTAATATGTTGAATAATGAAATGATAATTGTTTTCTTAATAGATTTTTGTGTACTGTGAAATATGTAATAAGTAACTAATAAAACACATGTATTACATAAGTGCATTACTATAGACAAAACACAACGACACAAGCGCACATACCAATATGGGTATATACAGGGAAAGTGAAGTTAGCAAAAAAGCACAAGTAGTAGCAGAAACAATTCATAATTTAACTGATTATTTTCATGCAAATAAGTGATTGCTCTGTTTCAAAGCTGCTATTTACCCTATGTATATGTATCACTTGATGTGATTGGACCCTAAAGAAAGTAGTGAGAGTACAATGTATACAAATATGACCATATACAGGGTAAGTACAGCTATATAAAAACAACAGAACTGTCAGAAAGTGCTCATAAGTTATTATCTTTATGCACAAAAAGGATTGCTGTCTTTTAAGCTTGTGTCTTCCCGTGTGTATATGTTTCATATGATGTGACTGGACTCTAAGGGAATTACTGTAAGAATAACATTTTTAGTTTCTGACTGTTACTGAAGAAAACCATGTGGCCTAGATATGTCAGCAAAAGAAAAAAGAGTGAGCCAGACATGTGATGTCATCAGAGATGTCATCAATGACATTTGAGATGTCATCTTTGATGTCGTGGGCGTTAGTCTTAGCAGTGCCCGGTGATGACGCGAGTTATGGTTGCTTAGCTTACCATAACTGGCGAATTTCAAGGGTTTTTCGGTTTTACTTGGAACCATAACGTCCCTTTAACAACGTTTTTTCATTGAATTTCATAGGTTTTTATCAGTGCAACGTCACCATAACATCCTTTTCAATAGATGAAGACCACTAGCATCTTAGGTCGTCAAAGTGGGAACCCCTGCGGCGTCCCGGTGTAGGAAGGAAAATCTTTTACCAAGATGGCCACCATGGAAAGGGAAGGCAGGGTGTATAAAGAGAACACAAAAGGGCATGAGCGGGGGTGGGGGAGAACAGGGGAGACACGTGGGCATGAGCGAGGGGTGGGGGAACAGGGCACACGGGGCATGAGCAGGGGGTGTCGGGTACGGAGGTAGACACGGGGCATGAGCGGGGGGGGAAGGAAGGAAACACGGGGCATGAGCGGGGGTGGGAGGAACACGAGAGACACGGGGCATGAGCAGGGGGTGGGGGGACAGGGGAGACATGGGGCATGAGCGGCGGGTGGGGGGAAAAGGAGGGGGACATGGGGCATGAGCGGGGGGTGGAACAGGGGAGACACGGGGCATGAGCGGGGGGTGGGGTGGAACAGGGAAAACATGGGGCATGAGAGGGGGGTGGGGGGAACACGAGGGAGACACAGGGCATGAGCAGGGGGTGGGGGCAACAGGGGAGACACGGGACATGAGCGGGGGGTGTGGACAACCGGGGAGACACAGGGCATGAGCAGGGGTGGGGGGGAAAGGAGGGATACATGGGGCATGAGCAGGGGTGGGGGGATCAGGGGAGACAAGGGGCATGAGCGAGGGGTGGGGAGAACAGGGAAAACATGGGACATGAGCAGGGTGTGGGGGGGAACAGGGGAGACATGGAGCATGACCGGAGGGTGGGGGGGAAAAGGAGAGAGACACGGAGCATGAGCGGGAGGTGGGGTGGAACAGGGGAGACACAGGGCATGAGCAGGGGGTGGGGGAACAGGCAAAACACGGGGCATGAGCAGGGGGAATGGAGGTAGACACGGGGCATGAGCGGGGGTGGGGGGAACAGGGGAGACACGGGGCATGAGCGGGGCGGTGGGGGCAACAGGGGAGACACAGGGCATGAGCGGGGGGTGGGGGCTACAGGGGAGACAAGGGGCATGAGCAGGGGGTGGGAGGGAAAAGGAGAGAGACACAGGGCATGAGCGGGGGGTGGGGTGGAACAGGGGAGACAAGGGGCATGAGCAGGGGGTGGGAGGGAAAAGGAGAGAGACACGGGGCATGAGCGGGGGGTGGGGTGGAACAGGCGAGACACAGGGCATGAGCGGGGGTGGGTTGAACAGGGGAGACAAGGGGCATGAGCGAGGGGTGGGGAGAACAGGGGCGACACGGAGCATGAGCAGGGGGGTGGGAGGGAAAAGGAGAGAGACACAGGGCATGAGCAGGGTGTGGGGGAACAGGCAAAACATGGGGCATGAGCAGGGGTTGGGGGGAATGGGAGGGAGACACGGGGCATGAACGGGGGTGGGGGAGAACAGTGCAGACACGGGGCATGAGTGGGGGGTGGAGGGAAAAGGATGGAGACACGGGGCATGAGCAGGGGTGGGGGAAAGGAGGGAGACACGGGCATGAGCGGGGGTGGGGGGAAAGAAGGGAGACATGGGGCATGAGCGGGTGGTGAGTGGGAAAGGAGGGAGACATGGGGCATGAGCGGGGGGGAAAAGAAGGGAAACACGGAGCATGAGCGGGGGGTTGGGGGGTAACAGGGGAGACAGGGCATGAATGGGTGGTGGTGGGGAAATAGGGCACACACGGGGCATGAGCGGGGGATGGGGGGAACAGGGCGCACAGGGGGCATGAGCGGGGGGTGGGGGGAAAGGAGGGAGACACGGGGCATGAACGGGGGGTGGGGGGTAACACGAGGGAAACACGGGGCATGAGCGGCGGGTGGCGGTACAGGAGGGAGACATGGGGCATGAGCGTAGGGTGGTGGAACACGAGGGAGACACGGGACATGAGCGGAGGGTGGGGGGCAACAGGAGACACATGGGGCATGATTGGGGGGTGGGGGGTACACAAGGGAGACATGGGGCATGAGCAGGGTGGGGGGACAGGGGAGACACGGGGCATGAGCAGCGGGTGGGGGGTAACATGAGGGAGACACGGGGCTTGAGGGGGGGTGGGAGGGAAAAGGAGAGAGACACGGGGCATGAGCGGGGGGTGGGGTGGAATAGGCGAGACACAGGGCATGAGCGGGGGTGGGTTGAACAGGGGAGACAAGGGGCATGAGCGAGGGGTGGGGAGAACAGGGGCGACACGGAGCATGAGCAGGGGGGTGGGAGGGAAAAGGAGAGAGACACGGGGCATGGACAGGGTGTGGGGGAACAGGCAAAACACGGGGCATGAGCAGGGGTTGGGGGGAATGGGAGGGAGACACGGGGCATGAATGGGGGTGGGGGAGAACAGTGCAGACACAGGGCATGAGTGGGGGGTGGGGGGGAAAGGATGGAGACACGGGGCATGAGCGGGGGTGGGGGGAAAGGAGGGAGACACGGGCATGAGCGGGGGTGGGGGGAAAGAAGGGAGACATGGGGCATGAGCGGGGGGTGAGTGGGAAAGGAGGGAGACATGGGGCATGAGCGGGGGTGGGGGGAAAAGAAGGGAGACACGGAGCATGAGCGGGGGGGTGGGGGGTAACAGGGGAGACTGGGCATGAATGGGTGGTGGGGGGGAAATAGGACACACACGGGGCATGAGCGGGGGATGGGGGGAACAGGGCGCACGGGGGGCATGAGCGGGGGGTGGGGGGAACAGGGCACACAGGGCATGAGCGGGGGTGGGGGGAACAGGGCACACGGGGCATGAGCGGGGGTGGGGGGAACAGGAGAAGGACACGGGGCATGAGTGGGGGGTGGGGGGAAAGGAGGGAGACACGGGGCATGAGCGGGGGGTGGGGGGTAACATGAGGGAAACACGGGGCATGAGCGGCGGGTGGCGGTACAGGAGGGAGACATGGGGCATGAGCGTAGGGTGGGGGAACACGAGGGAGACACGGGACATGAGCAGAGGGTGGGGGGCAACAGGAGACACTTGGGGAATGAGTGGGGGGTGGGGGGTACACAAGGGAGACATGGGGCATGAGCAGGGTGGGGGACAGGGGAGACACGGGGCATGAGCAGCGGGTGGGGGGTAACACGAGGGAGACACGGGGCATGAGCGGGGGGGTGGGGTGGAACAGGGGAGACGCGGGGCATGAGCGGGGGGTGGGGGGTAACACAAGGCAGACACGGGGCATGAGCTGGGGGTGGGGGGAACAGGGGAGACACAGGGCATGAGCGGGGGTGGCGGGGGAACAGGGGAGACATGGGGTATGAGAGGGGGGTGGGGTGTAACACAAGGGAGACATGGGGCATGAGAGGGGGTGGGATGTAACACAAGGGGGACACGGGGCATGAGCGGGCGGTGGGGGTTAACACAAGGGAGACACGGGGCATGAGCCGGGGGCGGGGGGGTAACACAGGGGAGACACGGGGCATGAGCGGGGGGTGGGGGGTAACACAAGGCACACATGGGGCATGAGCTGGGGGTGGGGGGAACAGGGGAGACACAGGGCATGAGCGGGGGTGGGGGGGAAACAGGGCATACATGGGGCATGAGCGGGGGTTGGGGGAACAGGGCACTCAATAAGGCAAACGATTTCAATCACAATTACTATACGAAGAAAATATCAATCCCCCTAACAATAGTTCGACAAGTCTAGGTTCAACGGCATCACTTATTTGCAGACAGAGGTGTATGCTTTAACCTAGATGGCACTCTAGTATTCGTTAGGACGGGAGAGAAAAATAAGGCAGGTTATGAAGTCAACTCGGTACCAATACTTTACGGACAAATGCAAGGCAAGTAAGGCAGGGTCTACTGCAGATCACAAAGTTCAGAGGCCAGGCCCACTCGGAGAGAGGCAAGGCGATATGTCCCAAAAAGTTTCTCATTGGAAATGCGCTTCGAGTCTTTATCGCAAATTGTTATGGAAAGATTGGACCAGTTCAGAACAACAGTTAAAGAAAGCTTGAAGGCGACCCAATGGAAAGGCGAAGATTAAGACACCTCACTCTATCTGGCAGAAAGGGAAGCCAGGCGGACACGGTACCTTGTTTGTGGAGAGACAGGTGGTGGATGCGCGTCGGGTCTTTGCCAAGAGTAAGATAAGTAAACTGGTGGTATATTAGAGATTAACGAGAAAAAGTATCAATCTCCAACAATGGGAAGAATCCCATAGAGTTACATTCGGGGTCGAATATAACAAGTAGTTTCCACTGCCACCAGCCAAAACTCGCCGAGGGGGGACAGGACAGTGTCCCCTCGAATAACAGACCCAGGAGTAATCGAATTACCCCTACTAGTACTTCCACAATAGGATGGTTTGTACTAGTTCTGTCAGTAAATTTAGGTCTAGTAAAGCCAATGGTGACTTTACATGCCCGGGGAAACAGTAGTCAGTCCCCGGGTATGGAGTCTATGATGGAGGTCCGCTAGGACGCCCCAGTGCTACGGCACGGAGGGTGCGGTGTAACACACATAGCAAAACATATGAGACCCTATGGAGTAAAAGACCCCATAGCCCATAGAACACATTGACATTCAAAGGAATTACACACATTCATGTCCAAGAGTGAGAGAAAAAGAGTCTCACTCTTGGCAGGATGGAAAAAAACAAACTCCAGAAATCCAGCAAAGCTGCTGGGGGGCTCACTAGGTTAGGAAATTCAGCCTAAACAGAGAATTCTCCCTAACAGGGGGAAAGGTGCGAGACACGGGACATGAGTGGGGGGTGGGGTTGAACAGGCGAGACACGGGGCATGAGCAGGGGGTGGGGGGAACGGGAGGGAGTCACGGGCATGAGTCTGGAGTGGGGGAAACAGGGCAGACACGGGGCATGAGTGGGGGATGGGGGGAAAAGAATGGAGACACGGGGCATGAGCGGGGGTGGGGGGGGAAAGGAGGGAGACATGGGGCATGAGCAGGGGGTGGGGGAAAAGGAGGGAGACATGGGGCATGAGCGGGCGGTGGGGGGGAAAGGAGGGAGACATGGGGCATGAGCGGGAGGTGGGGATAACACAAGGGAGACACGGGGCATGAGCGGGGGGGTGGGGGGTAACACAAGGGAGACACGGGCATGAGCGGGGGGTGGGGGGTAACACAAGGGAGACAGGGGGCATGAGCGGGGAGTGGGGTAACAGGGGAGGCAGGGCATGAGCGGGGGGTGAGGGGGAAACAGGGCATACATGGGGCATGTGCGGGGGGTTGGGGGAACAGGGCACACACGGGGCATGAACGGGGGTGGGGGGCTCAGGGCACACACGGGGCATGAGTAGGGGTGGAGGGAACAGGGCACACATGTGACATGAGCGGGGGGTGGGGAGGTGGGGTGAACAGGAGAGAGACACGGGGCATGAGCGGGGGGTGGGGGGAAAGGAGGGAGACCCGGGGCATGAGCAGGGGGTGGGGTAGAACAGGGGAGACAAGGGGCATGAGCTGAGAGGTGGGGAGAACAGGGAAAACACGGGGCATGAGCAGGAGGTGGGGGGAAAAGGGGAGACACGGAGCATGAGCGGAGGGTGGGGGGAACAGGGGAGACTGGGCATGAGCAGGGGGTGGGGGGAACAGGCAAAACAAGGGGCATGAGCAGGGGGTGGGGGGAATGGGAGGGAGACACAGGGCATGAGTGGGGGTGGGGGGGAACAGCGCAGACACAGGGCATGAGAGGGGGTGGGAGTGAAAAGGATGGAGACACAGGGCATGAGTGGGGGCTGGGGGGGAACGGAGGGAGACGCGGGGGTGAGGCGAACAGGGGAGACATGGGGCATGAGCGGGGGGGGGGTGGGGGCAACAGGGGAGACACAGGGCATGAGCGGGGGGTGGTGGTAACAGGTGAGACACGGGGCATTAGTGGGGGTGGGGGGAAAGGAGGGAGACAAGGGGCATGAGCAGGGGGTGGGGGAACAGGGGAGACACGGGGCATATGAGCGGGGAGTGAGGGAACAGGGGAGAAATGGGGCATGGGTGGGGGGTAACACAGGAGACACGGGGCATGAGCGAGGGGTGGGGCGTAACACAAGGGAGACACAGGGCATGAGCAGGGGGTGGGGGGTAACACAAGGGAGAAACGGGCATGAGCGGGGGTGGGGGGTAACACAAAGGAGACACGGGGCATGAGCGGGGGTGGGAGGTAAAAGAGGAGACACAGGGCATGAGCAGAGGGTGGGGGGTAACGCAAGGGAGACATGGGGCATGAGTGGGGGTGGGGAGTAACACAAGGGAGACATGGGGCATGAGCGTGGGGGGTGGGGGTAACACAAGGGGGACACGGGGCATGAGGGCGGGGGTGAGGGGGAACAGGGCACACACGGGGCATGAGTGGGGGGTGGGGGGGAACAGGGCACACACGGGGCATGAGCGGGGGTGGGGGGTACAGGGCACACGGGGCATGAGTGGGGGTGGGGGGAACAGGGCACACGGGGCATGAGCGGGGGTGGGGTGGAACAGGCGAGACACAGGTCATGAGTAGAGTGTGGGGGAACAGGCAAGGCACGGGGCATGAGCAGGGGGTGGGGGGAATGGGAGGGAGACAAGGGGCATGAGTGGGGGAGAACAGTGCAGACACAGGGCATGAGTGGGGATGGGGGAAAAGGATGGAGACACGGGGCATGAGCGGGGGTGGGGGGGAGAGGAGGGAGACACGGGCATGAGCGGGGGGTGGGGGGGAAAGAAGGGAGATATGGGGCATGAGCAGGGGGTAGGGGGGAAAAGGAGGGAGACACGGAGCATGAGCGGGGGTGGGGGGTAACAGGGGAGACAGGGCATGAATGGGGGATGGGGGGAAATAGGGCTCACACAGGGCATGAGCGGGGGATGGGGAAACAGGGCACACACGGGGCATGAGCGGGGGGTGGGGGGAACAGGGCACACCGGGCATGAGTGGGGGTGGGGGGAACAGGGCACACGGGACATGAGCGGGGGTGGGGGCAACAGGAGAAGGACACGGGGCATAAGTGGGGGGTGGGGGGGAAAGGAGGGAGACACGGGGCATGAGCGGGGGGTGGGGGGTAACACGAGGGAAACACGGGGCATGAGCTGGGGGTGGCGGTACAGGAGGGAGACATGGGGCATGAGCGGAGGGTGGGGGAACACGAGGGAGACACAGGACATGAGCGGAGGGTGGGGGGCAACAGGAGACACACGGGGCATGAGTGGGGGGTGGAGGGGTACACGAGGGAGACATGGGGCATGAGCAGGGTGGGGGGGACAGGGGAGACACGGGCATGAGCAGCGAGTGGGGGGTAACACGAGGGAGACACGGGGCATGAGCGGGGGGTGGGGTGGAACAGGGGAGACGCGGGGCATGAGCGGGCGGTGGGGGTAACACAAGGGAGACACGGGGCATGATCCGGGGGTGGGGGGTAACACAGGGGAGACACGGGGCATGAGCTGGGGGTGGGGGTAACACAAGGCAGACACGGGGCATGAGCTGGGGGTGGGGAAAGGAGGGAGACACGGGGCATGAGCGGAAGGTGGGGGAACAGGGGAGACATGGGCCATGACCGGGGGGTGGGGGTAACACAAGGGAGACACGGGGCATGAGCGGGGGGTGGGGGGTAACATAAGGGAGAAACGGGGCATGAGCGGGGGTGGGGGGTAACACAAGGGAGAAACGGGCATGAGCGGGGGTGGGGGTTAACACAAAGGAGACACAGGGCATGAGCGGGGGAGGGGGGTAACAGGGGAGACACAGGGCATGAGCGGAGGATTGGGGGTAACGCAAGGGAGACATGGGGCATGAGTGGGGGTGGGGGGTAACACAAGGGAGACACGGGGCA
This sequence comes from Ambystoma mexicanum, assembly GCF_040938575.1. Taxonomy (NCBI): domain Eukaryota; kingdom Metazoa; phylum Chordata; class Amphibia; order Caudata; family Ambystomatidae; genus Ambystoma; species Ambystoma mexicanum. The sequence goes on along the minus strand of NC_090930.1, from coordinate 232,659,497 downwards.
TGAGCGCGGGGGGTAGGGGTAACACAAGGGAGACACGGGGCATGAGTGCGGGGGTGAGGGGGAACAGGGCACACATGGGGCATGAGTGGGGGGTGGGGGGAACAGGGCACACATGGGGCATGAGCGGGGGGTGGCGGGAACAGGGCACACGGGGTATGAGTGGGGGTGGGGGGAACAGGGCACACGGGGCATGAGCGGGGGTGGGGTGGAACAGGCGAGACACAGGTCATGAGCAGGGTGTGGGGGAACAGGCAAAGCACGGGGCCTGAGCAGGGGGTGGGAGGGAGACACAGGGCATGAGTGGGGGTGGGGGAGAACAGTGCAGACACAGGGCATGAGTGGGGGGAGGGAGGAAAAGGATGGAGACACGGGGCATGAGCGGGGGTGGGGGGAAAGGAGGGAGACACGGGCATGAGCGGTTGGTGGGGGGGAAAGAAGGGAGACATGGGGCATGAGCGGGGGGTGAGTGGGAAAGGAGGGAGACAAGGGGCATGAGCGGGGGGTGGGGGGGAAAAGGAGGGAGAAACGGAGCATGAATGGGGGTGGGGGGAAATAGGGCACACACGGGGCATGAGCGGGGATGGGGGGGAACAGGGCGCAAACGGGGCATGAGCGGGGATGGGGGGAACAGGGCACACGGGGAATGAGCGGGGGTGGGGGGAACAGGGCACACAGGGCATGAGCGGAGGTGGGGGGAACAGGAGAAGGACACGGGGCATGAGCGGGGGGTTGGGGGAAAGGACGGAGACACGGGGCATGAGTGGGGGGTGGGGAGTAACACGAGGGAAACACGGGGCATGAGCGGGGGGTGGCGGTACAGGAGGGAGACATGGGGCATGAGCGGAGGGTGGGGGAACACGAGGGAGACATGGGACATGAGCGGAGGGTGGGGGGCAACAGGAGACACATGGGGCATGAGTGGGGGGTGGGGGGTACACGAGGGAGACATGGGGCATGAGCAGGGTGGGGGGGACAGGGGAGACACGGGGCATGAGCAGCGGGTGGGGGGGTAACACGAGGGAGACACGGGGCATGAGCGGGGGGTGGGGTGGAACAGGGGAGACGCGGGGCATGAGCAGGCGGTGGGGGGTAACACAAGGGAGACACGGGCTTGAGCCGAGGGTGGGGGGTAACACAGGGGAGACACAGGGCATGAGCTGGGGGTGGGGGGAACAGGGGAGACACAGGGCATGAGCGGGGGGTGGGTGGGAACAGGGGAGACATGGGGCATGAGCGGGGGGTGGGGTGTAACACAAGGGAGACACGGGGCATGAGAGGGGGTGGGATGTAACACAAGGGGGACACGGGGCATGAGCGGGGGGTGGGGGGTAACACAAGAGAGACACGGGGCATGAGCGCGGGGGGTGGGGGTAACAGGGAACACACGGGCATGAGCGGGGGGTGGGGGCATGAGCAGGGGGTGGGGGGAACAGGGCGCACACGGGCATGAGCGGGGGGTGGGGGCATGAGCAGGGGGTGGGGGAACAGGCAAAACACAGGGCATGAGCTGGGGGTGGTGGGGAACGGGAAGGAGACACGGGGCATGAGTGGGGGGTGGGGGGGAACAGGGCAGACACGGGGCATGAGTGGGGGGTGGGGGGCAAAAGGATGGAGACACAGGGGTGAGCGGGGGTGGGGGGGAAAGGAGGGAGACATGGGGCATGAGCGGGGGGTGGGGTGGAAAGGAGGGAGACATGGGGCATGAGCAGGAGGTGGGGGGTAACACAAGGGAGACACGGGGCACGACCGGGGGGGTGGGGGGTAACACAAGGGAGACACGGGGCATGAGCGGGGGGTGGGGGGTAACACAATGAGACAGGGGGCATGAGCGGGGAGTGGGGGGTAACAGGGGAGGCAGGGCATGAGTGGGGGTGGGGGGGAAACAGGGCATACATGGGGCATGAGCAGGGGTTGGGGGAACAGGGCACACACGGGGCATGAACGGGGGTGGGGGGCTCAGGGCACACACGGGGCATGAGTGGGGGTGTGGGGAACAGGGCACACACGGGACATGAGCGGGGGTGGGGGTGTGGGGGAACAAGAGAGAGACACGGGGCATGAGCGGGGGGTGGGGGGAAAGGAGGGAGACCTGGGGCATGAGCAGGGGGTGGGGTGGAACAGGGGAGACAAGGGGCATGAGCGAGGGGTGTGGAGAACAGGGAAAACACGGGGCATGAGCAGGGGGTGGGGGGGAAAAGGGGAGACACGGAGCATGAGCAGAGGGTGGGGGGGAACAGGGGAGACTGGGCATGAGCAGGGGGTGGTGGGAACAGGCAAAACAAGGGGCATGAGCAGGGGGTGGGGGGAACGGGAGGGAGACATGGGGCATGAGTGGGGGTGGGGGGAACAGCGCAGACACAGGGCATGAGAGGGGGGTGGGAGGGAAAAGGATGGAGACACGGGGCATGAGTGGGGGCTTTGGGGGAAAGGAGGGAGACACGGGGGTGAGGGGAACAGGGGAGACATGGGGCATGAGCAGGGGGGTGGGGGCAACAGAGGAGACACAGGGCATGAGCGGGGGGGTGGGGGCAACAGGTGAGACACAGGGCATTAGTGGGTGTGGGGGGAAAGGAGGGAGACACGGGGCATGAGCAGGGCGTGGGGAAAGGAGGGAGACACGGGGCATGAGCAGAAGGTGGGGGAACAGGGGAGACATGGGGCATATGAGCGGCTGTGGGGGCACAAGGGAGACACGGGGCATGAGCGTGGGGGTCAGGGGGAACAGGGCACACACGGGGCATGAGAAGGGTGTGGGGGGAACAGGGCACACACGGGGCATGAGCGGGGGGTGGGGGGGTAACAGGGCACACATGAGCCATGAGCGGGGGATGGGGGGAACAGAGCACACACAGGGCATGAGCGGGGGGTGGGGGCGAAAGAAGGGGGACACGGGGCAGGAGCGGGGGGTGGGGGGACCAGGGGAGACATGGGGCATGAGCGAGGGGTTGGGGGTAAAGGAGGGGGACACGGGGCATGAGCGGGGGGTAGGGGGAAGGAGGGGGACACGGGGCATGAGCGGGGGTGAGGGGAACATGAGGGAGACACAGGGCATGAGTGGGGGGTGGAGGGGGAACAGGGGAGACATGTGGCATGAGCGGGGGTTAGGGGGAACAGGGCAGGCATGGGGCTTGAGCGGGGGGTTGTGGGGGAACAATAGGGAGACACAGGCCATGAGCGGGGGGTGGGGGGGACAGGGAAGACACGGAGCATGAGCGGGGGGTGGGGGAAAGGGGAGAGAGACACGGGGCATGAGCGGGGGTGGGGGAAAGAGGGAGACACGGGGCATGAGCGGGGGGTGGGGGAGCAGGGGAGACACGGGGCATATGAGCGGGGGTGGGGGAACAGGGTAGAAATGGGGCATGAGTGGGGGGTGGGGGGGTAACATAGAACACACGGGGCATGAGCGGGGTTGGGGGGGTAACACAAGGGAGACACGGGGCATGAGCGGGGGGTGGGGGGTAACACAAGGGAAACACGGGGCATGAGCGGGGGGTGGGGGGTAACACAAGGGAGACAGGGGGCATGAGCGGGGAGTGGGGGGTCACAGGGGAGGCAGGGCATGAGCGGGGGGTGGGGGGAAACAGGGCATACATGGGGCATAAGCGGGGGTTGGGGGAACAGAGCACACACGTGGCATGAACGGGGATGGGGGGCTCAGGGCACACACGGGGCATGAGTGGGGGTGGGGGGAACAGGGCACACACGGGACATGAGTGTGGGTGGGGGGTGGGGGGAACAGGAGAGAAACACGGGGCATGAGCGGGGGGTGGGGGGAAAGGATGGAGACCTGGGGCATGAGCAGGGGGGGGTGGAACAGGGGAGACAAGGGGCATGAGTGAGGGGTGGGGAGAACAGGGAAAACACGGGGCATGAGCAGGGGGTTGGGGGGAAAGGGGAGACATGGAGCATGAGCGGAGGGTGGGGGGGAACAGGGGAGACTGGGCATGAGCAGGGGGTGAGGGGAACAGGCAAAACAAGCGGCATGAGCAGGGGGTGGGGGAACAGGAGGGAGACACGGGGCATGAGTGGGGGTGGGGGGGAACAGCACAGACACAGGGCATGAGAGGGGGGTGGGAGGGAAAAGGATGGAGACACGGGGCATGAGTGGGGGCTTGGGGGGAAAGGAGGGAGACGCGGGGGTGAGGGAACAGGGGAGACATGGGGCATGAGCGGGGGTGGGGGCAACAGGGGAGACAGAGGGCATGAGCGGGGGGTGGGGGCAACAGGTGATACACGGGGCATTAGTGGGGGTGGGGGAAAGGAGGGAGACACAGGGCATGAGCAGGGCGTGGGGAAAGGAGGGAGACACGGGGCATGAATGGAAGGTGGGGGAACAGGGGAGACACGGGGCATATGAGCGGGGGGTGGGGGAACAGGGGAGAAACGGGGCATGAGTGGGGGTGGGGGGTAACCCAGGAGACATGGGGCATGAGTGGGGGGTGGGGGGTAACACAAGGGAGACACGGGGCATGAGCGAGGGGTGGGGGGTAACACAAGGGAGAAAGGGGCATGAACGGGGGTGGGTGGTAACACAAAGGAGACACGGGGGCATGAGCGGGGGTGGGGGTAACAGGGGAGACACAGGGCATGAGCGGAGGGTGGGGGGTAACGCAAGGGAGACAAGGGGCATGAGTGGGGGTGGGGGGTAACACAAGGGAGACACGGGGCATGAGCACGGGGGGTGGGGGTAACACAAGTGAGACACAGGGTGAGGGGGAACAGGGCACACACGGGGCATGAGTGGGGTGTGGGGGGAACAGGGCACACACGGGGCATGAGCGGGGGGTGAGGGGTAACAGGGCACACACGAGGCATGAGCGGGGGAGTGGGGGAACAGAGCACACACAGGGCATGAGCGGGGGGTGGGGGGACCAGGGGAGACATGGGGCATGAGCGGGGGGTCGGGGGGAAAGGAGGGGGACATGGGGTATTAGCGGGGGTAGGGGGAAGGATGGAGACACGGGCAGGAGCGGGGGGTGGGGGGACCAGGGGAGACATGGGGCATGAGGGGGGGTCGGGGGGAAAGGAGGGAGACACGGGGCAGGAGCGGGGGGTGGGGGGAAGGAGGGGGACACGGGGCATGAGCGGGGGTGAGGGGAACATGAGGGAGACACAGGGCATGCGCAGGGAGTGGAGGGGGAACAGGGGAGGCATGTGGCATGAGCGGGGGGTCGGGGGGGAAAGGAGGGGGACACGCGGCATGAGGAGGGGTAGGGGGAAGGAGGGGGACACGGGGCATGAGTGGGGGTGAGGGGAACATCAGGGAGAAACAGGGCATGAGCGGGGAGTGGAGGGGGAACAGGGGAGACATGTGGCATGAGCGGGGGGGTTGGGGGATCAGGGCAGACATGGGGCTTGAGCGGGGGGTTGTGGGGGGAACACGAGGGAGACACGGGCCATGGGTGGGGGGACAGGGAAGACACGGAGCATGAGCGGGGGTTGGGGGGAAGGGGAGAGAGACACGGGGCATGAGCGGGGGTGAGGGGAAAGGAGGGAGACACGGGCCATGAGCGGGGGGGGTGGGTGGAAGTGGAGAGACACACGGGGCATGAGTGGGGGGTGGGGGAACAGGGGAGACACTGGGCATATGAGCGGGGAGTGGGGGAACAGGGGAGAAACGGGGCATGAGTGGGGGGTCGGGGGGTAACATAGGAAACACGGTCCATGAGCGGGGTTTGGGGGGAACATGAGGGAGACACAGGGCATGAGCGGGGGGTGGAGGGGGAACAGGGGAGACATGTGGCATGAGCGGGGGGTTAGGGGGAACAGGGCAGGCATGGGGCTTGAGCGGGGGGTGGGGGGAAGGGGAGAGAGACACGGGGCATGAGCGGGGGTGAGGGGAAAGGAGGGAGACACGGGGCATGAGCGGGGGGTGGGGAAGAAGGGAGACACGGGGCATGAGTGGGGGGTGGCGGAACAGGGGAGACACGGGGCATAGGAGCGGGGGGTGGGGGAACAGGGGAGAAACGGGGCATGAGTGGGGGGCGGGGGGGTAACATAGGAGACACGGTCCATGAGCGGGGTTGGGGGGTAACACAAGGGAGACACGGGGCATGAGCGGGGGGTGGGGGGTAACACAAGGGAGAAACGGGCATGAGCGGGGGTGGGGGTAACACAAAGGAGACACGGGGCATGAGCGGGGGTGGAGGGTAACAGGGGAGACACAGGGCATGAGCGGAGGGTGGGGGGTAATGCAAGGGAGACATGGGGCATGAGTGGGGGGGTAACACAAGGGAGACATGGGGCATGAGTGCGGGGGTGGGGGTAACACAAGGGAGACACGGGGCATGAGTGCGGGGAGTGAGGGGGAACAGGGCACACACGGGCATGAGTGTTGGGTGGGGGGGAACAGGGCACACACGGGGCATGAGCGGGGGTGGGGGGGTAACAGGGCACACATGAGGCATGAGCGGGGGGTTGGGGGAACAGAGCACACACGGGGCATGAGCGGGGGTGGGGGAAAAGGAGGGAGACATGGGGCAGGAGAGGGGGGTGGGGGGAAGGAGGGGGACACGGGGCATGAGCGGGGGTGAGGGGAACATGAGGGAGACACAGGGCATGAGCGGGGAGTGGAGGGGGAATAGGGGAGGCATGTGGCATGAGCGGGGGGTCGGGGGGGGAAAGGAGGGGGACACGCGGCATGAGGAGGGGTAGGGGGAAGGAGGGGGACACGGGGCATGAGTGGGGGTGAGGGGAACATCAGGGAGAAACAGGGCATGAGCGGGGAGTGGAGGGGGAACAGGGGAGACATGTGGCATGAGCGGGGGGGTTGGGGGAACAGGGCAGACATGGGGCTAGAGCGGGGGGTTGTGGGGGGAACACGAGGGAGACACAGGCCATGAGCGGCGGGTGGGGGGGACAGGGAAGACACGGAGCATGAGCAGGGGGTGGGGGGAAGGGGAGAGAGACACGGGGCATGAGCGGGGGTGAGGGGAAAGGAGGGAGACACGGGCCATGAGCAGGGGTGTGGGGGGAAGTGGAGAGACACACGGGGCATGAGCGGGGGGTGGGGGGAAGGGGAGAGAGACATGGGGCATGAGCGGGGGGTGGGGGGAAAGGAAGGGAGACACGGGGCATGAGGGGGTTGGGGGGAACAGGAGAGACCTTGGGCATGAACCGGGGGTGGGGGGGAAGGAGGGAGACACGGGACATGAGCAGGGGGAACAGGAAGGAGAAACGGAGCATGGGCGGGGGGTGGGGGGAAAAGGAGGGAGACAAGGGGCATGAGCGGGGGGTGGGGGGAACGGGAGGAACACATGGAGCATCAGTGGGGGGTGGGGGGGAACAGGGGAGACACGGGCCATGAGTGGGGGGTGGGGGGAAGGGGAAAGAGACACAAGGGCCTGCGCCTCACTGCCTTGAAAGAAACATTACTGCCTACAGGGACACTCGTGGGCGATTCAGAGTCGACTCAGCCCACGTCTACACTGTGCAGGCAGTAGATCCCGCTCCTATTGACAAAGCCTCTCATGCGATAAACAAAGAGGGCGGGCGTCTCTGAAAATAGACGCACTGCACGCTTCAAGGCAGCCAATAGAAAAGCACGTCAGATGTCCGCGGACATCAGGCAAGCCGCTTGCCCAATCCCCGTCACTAATTTTTTCTGACCTACTTTTTGGTCATTTAAAAAAAACTACTGGACGGATTTTCACCAAATTTGCAAAAGCTCGCTTTTGGGACCAAGCCGCTACTCCTGGTCCAAATTTGGTGAAAATCCGTCCAGCGGTTTGAGCTGTAGGCGCGAGCAAAGTTTTTTTCCCATTCAGTCTATGGGAACCCCCCTATATCTTTGCCCCCCCTGGACCAAACCTCACCAAACTTTGGAAATAAAATCAGAGTGGGCCATATACTTGTTTTGCAAAGTTTGGTGAGGATTCGTCCAGGTGGAGTGAAGTTATAAGCCGCCCAAAAAGTGTTCTTCCTATGGAAACACCAACTTAACCATAACTACATGGCCACTACCGTGGCCATGTAATATATACACACACACATATATATATATATATATATATATATATATATATATATATATATATATATATATATATATATATATATATATATGTATTTTTATACATTCATGTCTAAATTGAATTATTGTGTGATTAACGGTGTGGACTCGTTGTGGACCCCTACTCCCACTCTCACACTCTCCTGGCAATAGCCTTGACTACTCTCCACATTTACCTTCCCCTGTTCACTATAAATCAGGTCACCTCCTAAGATCTGTCCACCAGGCCAGATTCTGGAAACTCATCTTAGCAGTGCCCTCATTGGGAGATTTGCATATGGCAACTTCACAGAAAGATGGGCATAGTTATCCCAGAAAAAGCACATCTCTCCTTGGAGTACCTTACCATATTTTATTTCCACTTGTAGAAGAGCTTGCTTAGATCCACCTCATGTTTCAGGGAAGAAGAGCACTGAAGTCCTGTCTAGGCATTGCAAGCCATGTCTTGTGAGAATAGCTCAGCAGCAACGTGCTCACCTTGAAAGCAAGACGACGCAGAGCAACACAGGTTCGATCCCTGGGTCCCTGCTCACAAACCTCTGGGTATTAAGCACGTTATAAATAACCTATCAAATCATGTCATTACCTCAGAGGATAAACAGGTCATTGTAGTGGAAAAGCCAAGGTCCCTGATGCTATGTACTCAGAGATCCAATGATGTCTAAATTAATGGTGGGTCCCTATTTTGACTAGAGTGTTTGAGGCAGTCTGCAAAATGGGAACATTCCTGGAATCATGGAAGCACAGACTGATAGTGATGATAATTAAGACCCTCAGTGTTATAAACCCATTTCCCTTCTGGATGCATCATATAACATCTTTGCACATGTTTTGCTGTCCAAAATTGAAGAATGAGCACATGATAACTCAATGTTGACCTCCGCTCAAGCCAACTGCAGAAGTGGGTACATCATGATAGATCACTGCTTTGTGCTAAATACAATAATAGAGTACTATTACAAATGAGGGGAATACTCTGTGGAGTAAATTGGATTCCTTTGGAATGACAAAAGGCCTCTTGAATTTGGTACAATTAAGTTATGATACTACCTCAGCAGTGGTTCGACTTAATGAGATATGGACGATGTACACAGGACGTATCTACTAACTGGGGGGTGAAACAGGGCTGTCTACTGACCCCCCAGATGTTTATTCTGTTTCTAGCAGATTTCGATACAAATCTAGCTGGGAGAAAAGTGTTCCCTCCCCAACTGAAATCTGTTCCATACACCATGCTTTTGTATGCAATGACACCAGTTAAAAAGTTAATGAATATTCATATGTGAGGATAATAGCTACATTCAACAGATAGTGGTGTGCACATATAAAGAACATAGCAGTAAAAATCTCCTGCAAAGCTGAAAGACTCCTAAGATTTAACTACATGTATGATACCCTAATTCTTGATAAATGCCCCGAGGTATGGGAAGCAAAGCTCCATACCATGAAATTGCATGGCAGTGACATTTGGGGCCACACTTAAAGTTCTGATGTTTAAGACCGCTAGTAGGTCTTCCACCAGGAACACTAAATGGCACACTAAAGTTATGAGTATTACTCAAGAGGAACATTTTATATACTTTATGTGTCACCAAATTTGAAAATATACAGACAGATCAATTTTGGAGTGCACTTTATGGAGCAACATCAGTGGTTTTCACTGGAGCAGGTTTTTATGTATGGAGTGAGGCTGTGAAGCTTTTTCTGGGTCACTAGAGGTCATATTTTACAGACCATGCTGATTGAACTGATCATGTTTTATATTTTTATTTCAAACTTTGATAATTATGGAAACTGTGAAGATTGTGGTAATTATAATATTTATTTCTTTGCTAACCAAATGCACAATTTAAAAATAAAACACAGTGACATGACCTCTGGATACCATCTGTCCGCTTTCTAAACAACTAAGGGGGTAATTCATAGAATTAAGCGCACAAGTGGCGGACGCGGCTGGCGCACAGTGTGCGCGTGCGAATCCCTGCGCCAGCCGCGTGCGCTAAAATCCATTTCCGCGCACAGCGTATTCATGGAATCCAGCAACCAAAAATAGCCGTGGCGCACAGTGGCGCAGCTACCCTGCAGCAGTGCCAGTTACGCCCCCAAGAACGCCTCTCGCGCAGGGAAAAGCCATCAATATACCCAATCCAGCGCAAAGGGCTGCGCTAACCCTGTACCAGCACGGCAAGCGGGCTACGTGTATCACTGGGGTGCGCGGGAAGTACCTCACGCGATTGGTCCCGTGCGAGCAGGGTATGCGTATTTCAGGGGTGCGCGGGAAGTTCCACACGCGATTTCCGCAGGGTACGCGTATTTCAGGGGTGCGCGGGAAGTTCCACACGCGATTTCCACAGGGTACGCGTATCTCAGGGGTGCGCGGGAAGTGCCACACGCGATTTCAGCAGGGTACGTGTATTTCAGGGGTGCGCGGGAAATTCCACACGCGATTGGGCCCGTGCGAGCAGGGTACGCGTATCTCAGGGGTGCGCGGGAAGTGCCACACGCGATTGCAGCAGGGTATGTGTATTTTGGGGTGCAGGGGAAGTTTCACACGCGACATCAGCAGGGCACGTGTATTTCAGGGGTGCGCGGGAAGTTCCACACGCGATTTCCGCAGGGTACGCGTATCTCAGGGGTGCGCGGGAAGTGCCACACGCGATTTCAGCAGGGTACGTGTATTTCAGGGGTGCGCGGGAAATTCCACACGCGATTCGGCCCGTGCGAGCAGGGTACACGTATCTCAGGGGTGCGCGGGAAGTGCCACACGCGATTGCAGCAGGGTGCATGTATTTTGGGGTGCGGGGGAAGTTTCACACGCGACATCAGCAGGGCACGTGTATTTCAGGGGTGCGCGTGAAGTTCCACACACGATTTCCGCAGGGTACGCGTATCTCAGAGGTGCGTTGGAAGTGCCACATGCGATTTCAGCAGGGTACGTGTATTTCAGGGGTGCGCGGGAAATTCCACACGCGATTGGGCCCGTGCGAGCAGGGTACGCGTATCTCAGGGGTGCGCGGGAAGTGCCACACGCGATTGCAGCAGGGTACGTGTATTTTGGGGTGCGGGGGAAGTTTCACACGCGACATCAGCAGGGCATGTGTATTTCAGGGGTGCGCGGGAAGTTCCACACGCAATCTCATCAGGGTACGTGTATTTCGTGGTGCGGGGGAAGTTACACACGCGACATCAGCAGGGTACGTGTATTCCAGGGGTGCGCGGGAAGTTCCACACGCGACTGGGCCCGTGCGAGCAGGGTACGCGCATTTCAGGGGTGCGCGGGAAGTTACACACACAATTCCATCAGGGTACGTGTATTACAGGGGTGCGCGGGGAGCACCACACGTGAATTGCACGTGTGGGTCCTCCCAGGTGTTCCCTCTACACCCTCCACGGCCCCTGCAGGTGGCTCACACCACAGGGGACTGCCCTGCACATGTCCTGCAGGCACACCATCCACCATGGCCATGACCCCCAGCCAACCCACATGTCAACTTGCACTAATGCCCACCCACGCATGTCCCCCTGCACCCCCAGCCACCAGGAGCACCCTCCACCAGGCCCCGACCCATGTCTCCCACCACCCCCACCCCCCAGCAGTGCAGGGGCAGCCTCCACCAGGCCAAAACCCATGTCTCCCAGCACCCCCACCCCCCAGCCACCAGGGGCAGCCTCCACCAGGCCCCGACCCATGTCTCCCACCACCCCCACCCCCCAGCAGTGCAGGGGCAGCCTCCACCAGGCCCCCACCCATGTCTCACACCACCCCCACCCCCCAGCCACCAGGGGCACCCACCACCAGGCCCCCACCAATGTCTCCCAGCACCCTCACCCCCCAGCCACCAGGGGCAGCCTCCGCCAGGCCCCCACCCATGTCTCCCAGCACCCCCACTCCCCAGCCACCAGGGGCAGCCTTCACCAGGCCCCCACCCATGTCTCCCAGCACCCCCACCCCCCAGCAGTGCAGGGGCAGCCTCCACCAGGCCCCCACCCATGTCTCCCACCACCCCCACACCCCCAGCAGTGCAGGGGCAGCCTCCACCAGGCCCCACCCATGTCTCCCAGCACCCCCAACCCACAGCCACCAGGGGCAGCCTCCACCAGGCCCCGACCCATGTCTCCCACCACCCCCACCCCCCAGCAGTGCAGGGGCAGCCTCCACCAGGCCCCCACCCATGTCTCACACCACCCCCACCCCCCAGCTACCAGGGGCACCCACCACCAGGCCCCCACCCATGTCTCCCAGCACCCCCACCCCCCAGCCACCAGGGGCAGCCTCCACCAGGCCCCCACCCATGTCTCCCAGCACCCCCACCCCCCAGCCACCAGGAGCAGCCTCCACCAGGCCCCCACCCATGTCTCACACCACCCCCACCCCCCAGCAGTGCAGGGGCAGCCTCCACCAGGCCCCGACCCCTGTCTCCCACCACCCCCACCCCCCAGCAGTGCAGGGGCAGCCTCCACCAGGCCCCCACCCATGTCTCCCACCCCCCCACCCCCCAGCCACGAGGGGCAGCCTCCACCAGGCCCCCACCCATGTCTCCCAGCACCCCCACCCCCCCAGCCACCAGGGGCAGCCTCCACCAGGCCCCGACCCATGTCTCCCACCACCCCAACCCCCCAGCAGTGCAGGGGCAGCCTCCACCAGGCCCCCACCCATGTCTCACACCACCCCCACCCCCCAGCCACCAGGGGCACCCACCACCAGGCCCCAACCCATATCTCCCAGCACCCCCACCCCCCAGCCACCAGGTGCAGCCTCCACCAGGCCCCCACCCATGTCTCCCAGCACCCCCACCCCCCAGCCACCAGGGGCAGCCTCCACCTGGCCCCCACCCATGTCTCACACCACCCCCACCCCCCAGCAGTGCAGGGGCAGCCTCCACCAGGCCCCGACCCATGTCTCCCACCACCCCCACCCCCCAGCAGTGCAGGGGCAGCCTCCACTAGGCCCCCACCCATGTCTCCCACCCCCCCACCCCCCAGCCACCAGGGGCAGCCTCCACCAGGCCATAGATTGCACCCATGTGGCCCTACGTCCACCTAGGGCCATTGAGCACATCTACCGAAACCGCAAGCACTGGCATTCCATCAATGTACAGGTGGTATGTGATGCAAAGGGAATCATCACCTCTGTCTATGCAAACTACCCTGGCTCCACCCATGACAGTTTCATATACAGAATGTCCGCCCTGAGCCGGGCCCTGGAAGCTGGGCAGCATGGCGACACATGGCTCCTAGGTCAGTACAAATGCCCTTGCACATGCATGCAAGTCACACACAGACAAATATCCAAACCCTAATAATCTCAACTATTATCACCTCCCCAGGGGACAGTGCCTACCCTCTGAGCAACCACATGATGACGCCAATCCGGAACCCCACCACACCACCCCAGGTAAGATACAACGCCGCCCATATTGCAATCAGGGGCATAGTGGAGCGCACATTCGGAGTGCTCAAGTCACGTTTCCGCTCCCTTGACCGCTCTGGTGGGCAACTACTCTATGCACCACCAGTAGTGTGCAGGATCATTGTGGCAGCATGTGTCCTGCACAATGTTGCAACACGGCAGGGCGTCCCGGTGGACATGGTGGTGCCCCCACATCCCCAACTACAGGCACAGGCGCTGCCCATGGGAGGGGACAGGGCACGTGGCGAGGAAGCCCGGACCCAGCTTGTGGTCACATTTTTCACCTAAACTCCCACCCCTGCGGAGTGCACACAGGCCTGGCACATACCAGATGACAATCGATGATGACAAAGAGACAGTCAACTGTCACAACCCTACCACCCTGAGATAGTTGCCATGGAAGTGCCACATCGTCTGCATCCCTAGCTACTTAAACACAAGCTATCCTGTGTGACCAAAAGGCACACATATGACATATGACATGATATGGGCCATACACAAGTATTCCAAGGCGCAATGAGGCAGGGAGGGGGGAACAAGGGAACACAGAGAACGGTACTATTAGGCCAGGTGTCATTGAGATCGTGCAAGTGCAGGGGTAGGGGGAAGGGAAAAGTGCAAGGGGAAGGGTGGGGTGGAGTCCAGTACAGGGGAAGTAGCCCAAAAAAATAATACATAGGTCGCCTGGTGGCAACTGCAAAGGTAAGTGCAGACAAGTGCTGGGAAGGGAGGGCTGTAGGGATAGAGAGACAGTACTGCAGTGCAGGGGTTGCCAGGGAGGCAGTGCAAGTGGAGAGTGGCTGGGCCAGGGACCGAGGTCGGTGAGAGTGGCCCAGTTGCAGCTCCTGTGCAGTTCCAGTGAAGAATTCTGCAAGGGAGAGGCAGAGAGTAAGCAGAAGCAAAGAGGAAGGTCTTGAGGTGCTACCAGAACTGGAGATGGTTCCCCTCAAGTTCAAGTCAGGCAGGAAGTCTGTTCCAGGGGGAGGGCCCTGCTGCGGAGAGAAATCTACCCCCAGCTAGTTGCTCTGAGAAGCGGATGACCCGGACATGCAAGGTGTGCATCACACACACCTGCAAAACAGGCCATGCCCATCACTGTCATGTCACTCAAACCTTCCCAAACATCAACATGACATGGCAAGCAATACCCATACACCAACGCAGTAACGATAAGGTACACATTGCCATGTCCTAAATGTACAGTGGCATCGGACAATAATGCCTGACCCGGAATCTGATGAAATGACAGACCAACAAAATCTCCCACCCAAAATAAGTCATTTTTTGTCGTAGACGTAACATAACAATGAATGCCTGTCTACATGCACATTATGCATTGCAAAATCAACACTGCAGCTCATGTGTGCAGTGTCCTACTCCTGCATCACACTGCTCAGCGCACAGCACAGTGAACAGCCATTGTGTGTGATGCACACCCTGAGCATCACATCTAAGTGACAGACCACATCAAACATCAAATTAGGCATGTACTGGATCCATAATCGGTCACAGAACATGTGCTGCCGGGACACAGTGGGCACCAGAAGGCAAACAGTGTACACGTGGATATGCAAGGGTGGGAGAACATGTAGTGCATCAGAGTGCAAGTGTGTGGTTCTTCAAGGACATGCACTCCACATATGCATGTGCACTCAAGTGACCATCAGTGTTCCCTACACATCACATGTGAACATCCACCATGTGTACACCCCAGCATGTCAAACCACAACTATCCCCTCGCACCTGAAAGGAAAACACAACACATGAACAGGCATTGATCAGCAGAACACAACATGTACATAGGATACCACCATTACTATGTCAGAGTTCCCATCACTCTGCAGGGCAAGGCAACTATCAACAACAACCCCCCCCCTCCCTCACAAATGACCATGACCCACTGAACAACTGCACCTGGGTCATGGAGCCACCAGACCTCAATTCCACCTGGCCACAGGATCACCTTTACCCTTCGTCACCATCTCCCACCTTGTGTGTAAAAAGATGCCTGAACTCTCAGAATCCACACTCATTTCCAAAATCACAAAATCCAAGGCATGAAAACGAACCCGAACACCATCCAGTAGATGACTTGACGTAGCAGTACCTCACAAAGGCCAAGTACTACCACAATGATGCAACAACCAAGGTAGCACAGCAAAACAATGTCACGACAGGATGTGAGACATGTGTGGTACATGACATAGGATGATGCACCATGAATGGATGTGTACTGTCACAGGTCCCCTGTACAGGCGCGGGAGTGTCACGAAACAACCACCCCCACCATGTCCCAGGTGCCTGCAAGGTCAAACTCACACAGGCCCCTGAGACCCTGGTGGGGAATGAGGTTCGGGGATATGCAGTCGGGACAGGTGTTGACACACTGGATGACTGGAATGAGTGGCAGGAAAGGGGAGGAGGAATAACACATGAAACTAGGGAATGCACGAAAATGTACAACCTGCATGAACACATACACAATCCAAACAAACTTGGACATCATTGTCATGGCCTTCTGTAGTCCAGGCTCAGGAGTGGTACGAACCAACCACCCCCTCTAGGGTTTTGGCGCCTGCAAGTTCGGGGCTTACACAGGCATCCGCAACCCCAGTGGGGAAAGAGGGTCAGGGAATGTTGCTTGGATAGGTACGGGAAGCAGGAACACCGGGTAGAGGGTACAGGTTTCAAAATTGCATAGGATCACGGGTGATTAGGGAGGAAAAACATACCAAATTGAACCACACATACATCCATGCATCAGTAGACTCCCCAGCAAGCCTATGCAGAGCAGTTCGAGAGAAAAACAACAAGACACTTAGCTCTGGTTTTGAGTGCTGGCCTCCAGCCTGTGCACTCTCAGGTCCGGTTACAGGAGCACTGCAATGCTGCAAAGAGAGCCACAGTCAACAACCTGTACGTGCCAATTACACAAAAACACAACACCAAACATGCCCCATAGCAACAAACTACTCTACAAACAGACAATATGTGCTCGATGCTTCGTACCCATATATACCATCACCCCTGTGACGGGTCATACACAGTCAATGCAGTAAGTCAGCCGCTGGTGGGTGCGTGGCAAATGGAACACCAATGTGTCACAATTCACACAACATGCAATGTTCCCTGGGTAAGCAGACAGACCCATATAGCAAGCCATGACTACACAGCAAGTTGCGTACCACCATGACCGAAACAAAGTTGGCAGTGCATTTATCATGAAGTACGTGGAAAAGACATGCACTGCACCCGAGTATGTCCCTTGCTGTATGTCCCTGTGAGCTGCCCCTTTCCATGTCTCGGAAGGCTACATGGTTGATACAAGTGCCTCAATGGACCTTGTTGTACCGGAGGGTATGTGCCACTGCCCCTGCATGTGTCCCAGACAACCCTACTATCAACAGCCATCAGTCCACAAACACATCTGAGCTGCATTGTGTGCTTCAACACCAATATTCATCTTAGCTCACCCTCAGTGCTGTGACTAAGCCTGCATGTGCAACTCGCCTGGTGCAAGCTTTGCTGTGTCATGGCCCCCCTGTGATGCTCACCTTGCCTGGAGTTCCTTGGGACATGTCATCAGTTCTAGGATGTGGGTCTGCAATCACTGTGCCTCTGCTTGTGCACACATGTGCATGTCGGCACCAACAAACGGGTCCAGAATTCCGTCGTCCAATGGGCCATGCCTGCTGGCAAAGGTGCTCTGGAGGCTCATCCCCCTGCAGAAAGGGCATGAAACACATGATTAATGCTTCAGAGTCATCTGTGTGTGTCTCATCAGGCATCTCATTACTTGACCATGTCAGAGAGTCACATCACAAATCACACCATCAGTCCGTCTTTCACCTCCAAAGTGTGGAACACTATCTACAGCATGAATTGCAAAAAGCATGTGTACAGGAAAGATATGAAACATACTACACAATACATAGCAATCAATGTACACATTGATCATGACACACCCCATCTAGCAAAAGCTGAACAGTGGACAATGACACCTAAATCATCCCCACTAGGGGTGTCAACACAAGTCACACAGCACCAGACATGCCACAGATATGACAGTCCAAAGCCCTTGTGTAATGTTCTGTAACACCGAACCATCCTTGCGAGCCCATGGATAAGGGAGGCAGGAGTGGCATATATGAGTCAAGGACCCCAAGCAGCAAACACATACACAAGACAACCATGAAGGGCCCAGCTGGAACAGACAGTGGATGCCTTCAAAAGCCACAAAGCACCGCACCGTCACATGAAAGCACAATAGACTAGCAATTTTAAACGAACTCAACTATTAACTAAGTACACTAACTATGGAAAACCTACATTACCTATTTAAACTAACTATCAAACAGAAACTTAACTAACTAAACTAAAAGAAAAATCAAAAATGGCCACATACGACCTGGGGGGGAGGGGAGGCACCCAGGAGGGGGGAGGTACAGGGTGCTGCTCAACATCCACATGCGATGATGCTGAGCCAAAAAAAAAACTTCCATGGGCTCAACGCCTGCACAGCACGACCTTTGTGGGAGATAGATGGTCGTCTGAGTCTGGCTCATCCTGTAAAGGAGGACGTGGCACAGTAGCCTGGCCACACCTAGCCGCAGCTTGCCCCTCGTCGGCAGCAAGTCTGCCGGACGGATGAGCCTGGTTCTGTGTGGCGATGTGACATAGGTCTGCATGCAGAACCTCACGTGATACACGTGCTTCCTCTTGCAAGGTAGCACGTGTAACACGGAGTTCCTCCTGCAAGGCCTGGCTGGACAACCGCTGCACCTCCCGGCAAGCCTGTAGCTCAGCCGAGATGGTACGCTCAAGCTGTGCAAACCTCTACTCTGCCTGCTGCCTCTGGGACATCATAAGGACACCCAGAGTGGATCTGAGGGAAGCATACTCCTCCCTCAGGGCATCCATGTGCGCCTCTGCATGAGCAGCAATTGCTTGACGCAGAGACGACATTTCAGCCTGGCGTGCCCTGTCTGAGGCCGCCATGCCCAGCCTGAGCGAGCGGGCCGTGGACCGTGCCACCTGCTGCTGGAGAAGCACCTGCCTAGCAGGGGGGAGCACAGATCGGGCCACAAGCTCCATGCTCTCAGCGATGTTCTCCATTGCTGCCCCCTGCCATTCGGAATTGGCAGTCATGTCTTTCTCCCACTCAGTATACAGCGGTTGCGCGCGGCGACCGCGTTGCCGGGCTTGACCCCTGCAGGACCGGGGGTCCTCGCTGTGTTGGCACCGCCTGCGGCTGCCCGACGACATGCCCCCGTCGACGTGATGTCCCAGGCACATCAGTGACTGGTGTGGAGGGTGACCCTGCGTCCCGATCCACCACGGGCGGAGGAACCCTGATCCCTCAGTGCAGGTGTCGCAGACAGAGGAGTGTCCACATCAGAATCACTCACCCCTGACACATGGACTTGATGCTCATCCAACTCAACATGGACGTCAGAGTCTTCATCAAGGCTGGACTCATAGGCAGCCAGAGACAAGATGGACTGCAGCACTTGGGGGTTTTCGTGGCCTACCACCCCACGACCCCCACTAGTGCCGGGTTGATGTGGTATTACCAACCCTGTGTCTGGCATGACAACACCATCCTCCGCCTCCATTGCATCATCACCTGAAAAATAGAGAGAAAAAGGTCACTACACATGTCAGAAGCACACGACACACACACCCCGAAAGCAAAGGCATCCGGCAGACATGTGACACACAACATATGACCTGGCATGCATGCTGGGTCTACTTTGAATAGCTTCTGTGATCAGACCTGTTGAAAGGTGGCAGTTTCCATGGAAGTGGGTCTATGCAGTGCAGAAAATGTGTACGCCACTCACTACCTACATATACAAGCACTCCATGGTGTGTGCCAGGAAATGTGAAGGCAGTGCAATGTCAAATTCAGATATCACGTGCATTGTGCATTCAATGTGTACCATGTCTAGAAGCCAAGCACCCCTCCACCCCAGTACCAAAGCAGGGATGCCTAGCATGGTATCAAAAGGCTGACCATACACCTGTGTACTGACAGGCAGTGTTGACTGGCATCAACAGCTTAATGTGATTCAAATTACAACACTGCAAATGATGCTGGGACAGTGGGCAGGACACATGATGGAAAATCCGGAGGCCGCCCACGTGTGAAGAAGACACAACAAGAGTTGGACAGAGTCATTGGCCATTGAACAGGCTGAGGCCTGTGAGCCACACAGATTGTCAGAGCCTAAACATGTGTGCAACGCAGGACTGAGCCACAGTTGACATGGGGAGGCCGATGAGATGGCAGGCAATGTATGTAACCAAGGACTCATATTACAGTGATCATCCAGTCAAGGACACATAGGGGCATGCGTGCAATGCACATGGAGCATGAATGGGCACTCATGTCCCTGCGGGACATCTGACCCATGCACAGTACAATTGGGATACCCTGCATCGAGTACTAAGGCTGTACCACACGGCATATGTCTGGCAGTTTCTACGCTGGAAGTTAGCATCTACACAGGACACATGAACAAGAAACTACACATTGGCAAGATTGAAGCAGACCAGTGCAAAGGTGGAACTGGGATGCAGAGTGGCGGAGGAGGGGCAAGGGAGAATGCCCACATGGAGTCCCGCATGCAGGCAGAGGAGACATGCATGACGGTAGCATTGCATTACTTACACATCAGAACCATGTACATGTCACATGTATCAGCAATCATGCACAACACATCCCACAAGTGAAACACACACGTCCTCAACAAACACGCATCAACACTCACTGGACTGGGCATCAAAGTCCAGCATCTCTCCCACTTCTTCGACCAATTCAGGTGGTATGAACTCCGCAACGAGAGCCTCATGCGGAGTGAGTTCTTCCTCCTCTGGTGCAGGCCCACCGCCAGTCACCAGATTCAAGTTGTAATTTGAGGCACGCTTAGCCTTAGTGCTGCGCTTGATGTCATTCCAGCGCTTTTTGCACTCCTGCGCCGTGCGCACCTCATGGCCGAATGAACTTACATGTTCCGCAACATGCTTCCAGTGGGTGTCACGTTGGCCAGCCGTAGTCTGACTATTGCCACCCACTAGCATGTCACGGCTGTGGCCCCGCAAGTAGTCCACGAGGAAGTCCAGTTCCTGCTTACAGAAAGGCTTCTTCCTCGACGTGCAGGAGGTCGTGGCTGTGTGTGGGGTCCCAGCCTGTGCTGCAGGTGCAACCTTCCTCCTCTTGGACTGTGGCGCAGACCCTGGCTGGCTAATGCCGCCCTGACCAGTATGGCCAGTGGGTTCGGTGGATTGAGCCGAGGGAGTGGCAGGTGGAGGGATGACCAAAGGCCTGACTTGTGTCAGTGGCATCTGGGTGCCCACTAATGGACCCTGCGCAGCAAAATCAGCTGTGGCAGGGTCATTGACCGCAACAGTCCTGGTTGGCAGACTCACAACCGGGTGCTGTTGGGTGCATCTGCCCCTGCACTTGCCAACACCCGGCTGTTCGGGGCAGCAGATGACATGACTGCCCCAGGGACACGTGTCTTGGTCTGAGCAGCCCGGCGTGCCCCTATGGTTTCCCCCCTGGCCTGTTGGAGATCTACCAAGGGCTCTTCAAGTGCCAACGCAGCCTGCGCTGGCAGACCCTGAGCCTGGGTGGCGGTGTCCACAGCTGCACCTGCAGCTACCAAAACCCTTGGGCCCGTGGCAGTCGATGGAACGGACTGCCGGGTCATACGGGTGCCAGTGCCAGATGCAGGA
This sequence comes from Ambystoma mexicanum, assembly GCF_040938575.1. NCBI lineage: Eukaryota > Metazoa > Chordata > Amphibia > Caudata > Ambystomatidae > Ambystoma > Ambystoma mexicanum. The sequence goes on along the minus strand of NC_090930.1, from coordinate 232,638,336 downwards.
GCTGCATCCCCCGGAACCACAGGGGGTGGTGGCATGGCTGCACCGACACATGGCACAACATTGTGCTCAAGTGGCGCACCCCTGCCTCTTCCCCCTCTGTGGCCGCCCTGGACACCCTGGAGTCCCCCTACTCCCTGGTCACCACGGCCACGTCCCCGACCACGCCCGCCACGAGGAGTACGCCCAGCTGCGGCGCCCCTCACCTTTGGTGGCCTCCCAACCATGGCACAGATGTAGTAGTGCTGGCACAGATGGAGTGGTGCCAATGTGAGGTGTACAGCACAATTGACCTGGGCAATTGGGGTGAAGGGGGTGGGAAGCAAGATGTTAACAGCCCCCCTGCACCTGCAAGGCTGTATGTGACCCCGGTGATGTGGTGACGGGTCACGCAACGCTCAGGCACCCCAAAACTGCAGTAAAACCGTGCACGCAACCCTGCAGCCTACGTGCGTGGATTCAACCTCCCGCAGTACGCGGTGGCACCCAGTAACACGAATAACACGTACGCGTGGGACACGCAGGCTACTATGACATCTAAAATGGGTGCGATACACAGGGGCACCCGCAGTTGGAAAAAGAGCGTGTGCGACTCACCGTCTGACTAGCGCGATGCAGAAAAACACGCATAGCCAATACCCCCGCCAAAAGAAGAGATACGTCCTTGATAGCTGTGAAGTTGTGATGGCGCGCAAAACAACAGGAAGCAGCAGCACACGTCGGTCTCCACGAAAGGCACGTATAGCGAACTGCTGGGCCCGCTCACCTTTAACCCGTGCTGAGGGAAACGCACGCGCGTGTCACGTCACTTACGCGCATGGGCCCTTTGCTCGTATTACACGCGGACGTGCAGTTTTCCACGCGCGCTTACGCGCATGGGCCCTTTCCTCGTATCACACGCGGACGTGCATTTTTTCACGCGCGCTGAAATGCCCATGCACGTCTGTACGCGTCACATCACAGGGGCGCTTGCGCTTGAGGGGCCTTCTGTCCAATGAAAATGCGTATGCGTGCAGACACGATTACGCGCTAAGGGCCTTTCCTCGAATTACACGCTGACGTGCAGATTTTTCACGTGCCAAATCACTCCGTATCAAGCTGGCCACGTGTAAGCACACGGAAGACCACGCTCCTGCCCAGAAGGCCGAACTACTGCCCCCCAGAGCCCCGAGCACGCTCCCACCTGCCATCTGCTGCTGCCTGATTGCCTGCTGCCCACGTGCCCTGCCATTTGCTGCCTGCACATCAGCCAGGGGTGCTGTTGCTGTGACAACCCCTGCTGGAACCAAAGATTCCCGACTGGGATTCCATCGCTCCACAGCCCAGCCCCAGGACCCAGTTGCCCACCCACTCCTGCCTCTGGGGTTGTCATGTCGGGGCAAACACCATCTGAGACCACTGACAACCCCCGGCCAGAGAGGCAGAGGGGCACCAGCTTCAGTGCCACCGAAGTTGGTGTCCTGGTGGAGCAAGTCCTGGGGCAGTATGATGCCCTCTTCGGAAGTTCCCGCGCCGACAAGGAAGGACGGACTCGGATCTGGACTGACATCGTGACTGCCATCAACGCTGAGGGGGTGGCAGTCCGCGACTTACAACATGTCAAGAAGCGCTGGGAGGACTTCAGGTCCAGGACCCTGAACAAGGCCCGGCGCCTCTTGAAGGCAGCGGATGCCAAGGGGCGCCGGGGCCACTTGTCGGAAGAACAGATGAGGGTCCTGGAACGCATTCCCCAGCGCTCCACGTCCAGGTCCTTGAGAGGCAGACCCGTCTGGAGTCGAGCGGTGAGTGTACATGCATCCTGATTGTGAGCAGTGCGTGTGGTGATTATTCAGTAGTGTGCAGGTTGCACATCTGTTTGTATGGGGTGGAGTATGGGTGGGGGTGTACAGGGCCGTGGGGCTAACACATGCGAGGGCTGGAATGTGTGAGACATGGATGGTGCTTGTGTGTGTAGGCTTGCATGGCAAATGCAGTTGTGTGTGCACACATGTTTGGATGAATGTGTATGTAAGTAGACATGTCCGTGATGTCAGGCATGTATGTTGTTTTCGGCTGCATGTATCAGCACTGTGTACATGTGCATGTGTGTGTATTTGACAAGGGTGCAACAGTGATGCAACATGGATGCCTGTGACAGCGGTATGTGGAAGCCTGATTGGCAGATGTGACATGGATGCCCGTCTGAACACTGCGACACTTGGCAGAGGTGTACACATGCATGCAAGTGTGGTGGTGTGTGTACATGTGTGGTGCACTTCCTGTGTTGCATTTGATGTCTGGCTCACCTTTGGCTGCTCATGGTGTTGTATGTGTATGGATGGTGCTGGCAGTTGCGATATGGCTGTGGTATGGCTCATGTGTGCGAGTTGAAATGACATGTGTGTTGGGGATTGTGATAACATGTCTGAGGTTTGCCAATGCCACTCATGTACAACTGTCATGTGTGTATGTGTCCATTGTACAGTGCCCTGATGCCTGTGTTTTGTTTCTCCCTGTCTGCAGCGTCAACTGATGAAGAGGGCGGAGAAGGTGCTGTGGAGCACAGCAGCGGGGATCCCACCGCCAGCCGGAGACGCAAGGCCCGGCTACCCTCCCATGTTGTGCTCTCGTCGGGGAGTGAGGAGTCCGGTGCCGCGTCCCAGGCCGCAGCTGCCGGGGGGAGGTCCAAGAGGAGGAGGTTGGAGTTGGACTCCTCGGTAGCAGAAGGGGCAGCTGGGACCCCACAGGGCCCAACAGGGGAAGATGGCACAGAGTCATCCAGGTTGGTGGGGGGTTTGGTGGAGGAGGAGGCCGTGCAAGCACCAGAGACGGGGTCTGGAGGTGGGGATTCCACTGGTGCTAGTGGTGCAGTGCAGGACCAGGGACAGGAGGCAGCACAGGCCGCCGCAGAGGTGCCTGTGTGCAATCCTGTCCCTGATCCTGTCCCTGCATCATCTTGCACCAGCAGGGATGCCTACGTCCAGACCCGTTTTCAGGCAGGGGATGAGCTCACGTCAACTGGCCTTCCTCTGCCTGCGGACGTGGCTATCCGGGTCTGGGTTGAGCCTGTCCTGGCTGGTGTAGCGTTGCGTCAACGGGCCATGCGAAGTGACCTGCAGTCTTTTCATGAGGAGACTGCACGTCATCTTGAATGGCTCGTTGACGACGTCAGCCTGCTGGGACAGGTCACCCAGGCTGGATTCCTCCGTCTGATGGGGCTTGCTACGACCCCCTCCTCAACTGGACCCCCTACGCGCCAGTCGTCATCCGTGCCATCTTCCCACCCATCAGTCACCTGGGTGCCCTGTGGAGCTACCTCTGACGGTGCGGCCAGGCTGGTGGAGGAGGCATCCCTGCCACAGTCGGGAGTCGGACGTCCAGCAGGGGTGGCCACATCTACGACTGCACCCCAGCCGGCGGAGGATGTGCAGGCAGCAGGAGGCAGTGCACGGGCAGAGGCACAGCAGCAGCAGCAACGTGGTGGGAGCCATGAAGGCTCGGGGCCTTCAACATCGGAGGGGCAGGCATCGGCCGGAGGGCAGGAGGACCCAGGACAGAGAGTGTCTTCCGTGTGGCAGCGGTTGGGCCACGACATAGATGCGGAGCGGCAGCGGGCGGAAGAGGCACGGCTCACAATGGTCAGGGCGGAGAACTCCATGCGGAGGGCCCTGAGGCGGGCCGAGTGCCTCGAGGCAATCCGCAGGGGTTTGGAGGTGGACACGTCGACGGCCCTGCGGACCCTCGGGGCCATGGAGGAGGACTGCCTCCGGGACATTGAGGAGGAGTTCGATGATGCCCTGGCCCGGGACATCCACAAGTGAGCCGTGAAACTAGCCCGCTGCCCTTGTACATAGTTATGTAGGTAGTGTTAGGTTTCATTTTAGTTTTGTTTTTATTTGGACCTTTCGGACATTGGCCACATTTTTGTATATAGTTTATTTTATTAGTTAGTGTAGTTAGATAGGTTTCCTTTCTTTTGTTGGGATAATGGACCCTGGCTTGTTCCCATGTACATAGTTCACTGTTGGATTGTAATTTTTTTTTAACATTTTAACCATGGAGCAATGACTTTCTTTTTTATTTCCCATTGGATTTTGTTTGTGGACATTGACTTTGGACGACATTACTTTGGAATTTTATTTTTGGTTTTGCTTTTTTTAACAGACATGCTTCTTTTCATTTTTGTACATTCACATTTCTGTTTCTTCATTTTTTATTCTATTTATGTTTCCTTTAATACATATTTTTTTTGGTGAACTTCAATGTGTGGTATCTCATTGGTTTCATGCATTTCATGATATGTGTTTTGAGATTCACTGACACCCACTGGGTGTATGTGAGGGAAATGTGTTTGTTTCGGAACTTGCAATTGATGTTCTGTGATGTAATTGCAAATTATGAGTGGGTGGATGCAATACTCGGGTGGGTGTTTTGCATTTGGAGGCTGACCATAGGGACCAGGGATGAGTTGGACATGGGTGGGGGCCTGCTGGCAGGTGCCCCACAGTGCTGGGGGGTGGGGGTGGTGGGGAACATGAGTTGGACATGGGTGGGGGCCTGCTGGCAGGTGCCCCACAGTGCTGGGGGGTGGGGGTGGTGGGAGACATGGGTGGGGGCCTGGTGGAGGCTGCCCCTGCACTGCTGGGGGGTGGGGGTGGTGGGAGACATGGGTGGGGGCCTGGTGGAGGCTGCCCCTGGTGACTGGGGGGGTGGGGGTGATGGGAGACATGGGTGGGGGCCTGGTGGAGGCTGCCCCTGATGACTGGGGGGGTGGGGGAGGTGGGAGACATGGGTGGGGGCCTGGTGGAGGCTGCCCCTGCACTGCTGGGGGGTGGGGGTGGTGGGAGACATGGGTGGGGGCCTGGTGGAGGCTGCCCCTGCACTGCTGGGGGGTGGGGGTGGTGGGAGACATGGGTGGGGGCCTGGTGGAAGCTGCCCCTGGTGACTGGGGGGGTGGGGGTGCTGGGAGACATGGGTGGGGGCCTGGTGGAGGCTGCCCCTGGTGACTGGGGGGGTGGGGGTGCTGGGAGACATGGGTGGGGGCCTGGTGGAGGCTGCCCCTGGTGACTGGGGGGGTGGGGGTGGTGGGAGACATGGGTGGGGGCCTGGTGGAGGCTGCCCCTGATGACTGGGGGGGTGGGGGAGGTGGGAGACATGGTTGGGGGCCTGGTGGAGGCTGCCCCTGCACTGCTGGGGGGTGGGGGTGGTGGGAGACATGGGTGGGGGCCTGGTGGAGGCTGCCCCTGGTGACTGGGGGGGTGGGGGTGCTGGGAGACATGGGTGGGGGCCTGGTGGAAGCTGCCCCTGGTGACTGGGGGGGTGGGGGTGCTGGGAGACATGGGTGGGGGCCTGGTGGAGGCTGCCCCTGGTGACTGGGGGGGTGGGGGTGCTGGGAGACATGGGTGGGGGCCTGGTGGAGGCTGCCCCTGGTGACTGGGGGGGTGGGGGTGGTGGGAGACATGGGTGGGGGCCTGGTGGAGGCTGCCCCTGATGGCTGGGAGGTGGGGGTGCTGGGAGACATAGGTGGGGGCCTGGTGGTGGCTGCCCCTGCACTGCTGGGGGTGGGGGTGGTGGGGAACATGCGTTGGACATGGGTGGGGGCCTGCTGGCAGGTGCCCCACAGTGCTGGGGGGTGGGGGTGGTGGGGAACATGAGTTGGACATGGGTGGGGGCCTGCTGGCAAGTGCCCCACAGTGCTGGGGGGTGGGGGTGGTGGGAGACATGAGTTGGACATGGGTGGGGGCCTGGTGGAGGCTGCCCCTGTACTGCTGGGGGGTGTGGGTGCTGGGAGACATGGGTGGGGCCTGGTAGAGGGTGCCCCTGGTGGCTGGGGTAGTGGGGGTGGTGGGAGACATGGGTGGGGGCCTGGTGGCAGGTGCCCCACAGTGCTGGGGGGTGGGGGGGGTGGGGAACATGAGTTGGACATGGGTGGGGGCCTGCTGGCAGGTGCCCCACAGTGCTGGGGGGTGGGGGTGGTGGGAGACATGGGTGGGGGCCTGGTGGAGGCTGCCCCTGCACTGCTGGTGGGTGGGGGTGTGGGAGACATGGGTGGGGGCCTGGTGGTGGGCGCCCCTGCACTGCTGGGGGGTGGGGGTGGTGGGAGACATGGGTGGGGGCCTGGTGGAGGCTGCCCCTGGTGACTGGGGGGGTGGGGGTGGTGTGAGACATGGGTGGGGGCCTGGTGGAGGCTGCCCCTGGTGGCTGGGGGGTGGGGGTGGTGTGAGACATGGGTGGTGGCCTGGTGGAGGCTGCCCCTGCACTGCTGGGGGGTGGTGGGAGACATGGGTGGGGGCCTGGTGGAGGCTGCCCCTGCACTGCTGGGGGGTGGGGGTGGTGGGAGACATGGGTGGGGGCCTGATGGAGGCTGCCCCTGGTGACTGGGGGGGTGGGGGTGCTGGGAGACATGGGTGGGGGCCTGGTGGTGGCTGCCCCTGCACTGCTGGGGGGTGGGGGTGGTGGGGAACATGCGTTGGACATGGGTGTGGCCTGCTGGCAGGTGCCCCACAGTGCTGTGGGGTGGGGGTGGTGGGAGACATGGGTGGGGGCCTGGTGGTGGGTGCCCCTGCACTGCTGGGGGGTGGGGGTGGTGGGAGACATGGGTGGGGGCCTGGTGGAGGCTCCCCCTGGTGACTGGGGGGGTGGGGGTGGTGTGAGACATGGGTGGGGGCCTGGTGGAGGCTGCCCCTTGTGGCTGGGGGGTGGGGGTGGTGTGAGACATGGGTGGGGGCCTGGTGGAGGCTGCCCCTGCACTGCTGGGGGGTGGGGGTGGTGGGAGACATGGGTGGGGGCCTGGTGGAGGCTGCCCCTGGTGACTGGGGGGGTGGGGGTGGTGGGAGACATGGGTGGGGGCCTGGTGGAGGCTGCCCCTGGTGACTGGGGAGGTGGGGGTGCTGGGAGACATGGGTGGGGGCCTGGTGGAGGCTACCCCTGGTGACTGGGGGGGTGGGGGTGGTGGGAGACATGGGTGGGGGCCTGGTGGAGGCTGCCCCTGGTGACTGGGGCGGTGGGGGTGGTGGGAGACATGGGTGGGGGCCTGGTGGAGGCTGCCCCTGGTGGCTGGGGGGTGGGGGTGCTGGGAGACATGGGTGGGGGCCTGGTGGTGGCTGCCCCTGCACTGCTGGGGGGTGGGGGTGGTGGGTAACATGCGTTGGACATGGGTGGGGGGCCTGCTGGCAGGTGCCCCACAGTGCTGGGGGGTGGGGGTGGTGGGAGACATGAGTTGGACATGGGTGGGGGCCTGGTGGAGGCTGCCCCTGCACTGCTGGGGGGTGGGGGTGCTGGGAGACATGGGTGGGGGCCTGGTAGTGGGTGCCCCTTGTGGCTGGGGGGTGGGAGTGGTGGGAGACATGGGTGGGGGCCTGGTGGCAGGTGCCCCACAGTGCTGGGGGGTGGGGGTGGTGGGGAACATGAGTTGGACATGGGTGGGGGCCTGCTGGCAGGTGCCCCACAGTGCTGGGGGGTGGGGGTGGTGGGAGACATGGGTGGGGGCCTGGTGGAGGCTGCCCCTGCACTGCTGGGGGGTGGGGGTGGTGGGAGACATGGGTGGGGGCCTGGTGGTGGGTGCCCCTGCACTGCTGGGGGGTGGGGGTGGTGGGAGACATGGGTGGGGGCCTGGTGGTGGGTGCCCCTGCACTGCTGGGGGGTGGGGGTGGTGGGAGACATGGGTGGGGGCCTGCTGGCAGGTGCCCCACAGTGCTGGGGGGTGGGGGTGGTGGGGAACATGAGTTGGACATGGGTGGGGGCCTGCTGGCAGGTGCCGCACAGTGCTGGGGGGTGGGGGGGGGTGGTAGACATGGGTGGGGGCCTGGTGGAGGCTGCCCCTGCACTGCTGGGGGGTGGGGGTGGTGGGAGACATGGGTGGGGGCCTGGTGGTGGGTGCCCCTGCACTGCTGGGGGGTGGGGGTGGTGGGAGACATGGTTGGGGGCCTGGTGGAGGCTGCCCCTGGTGACTGGGGGGATGGGGGTGGTGGGAGACATGGGTGGGGGCCTGGTGGAGGCTGCCCCTGGTGGCTGGGGGGTGGGGGTGGTGTGAGACATGGGTGGGGGCCTGGTGGAGGCTGCCCCTGCACTGCTGGGGGGTGGGGGTGGTGGGAGACATGGGTGGGGGCCTGGTGGAGGCTGCCCCTGGTGACTGGGGGGGTGGGGGTGGTGGGAGACATGGGTGGGGGCCTGGTGGAGGCTGCACCTGGTGACTGGGGGGATGGGGGTGCTGGGAGACATGGGTGGGGGCCTGGTGGAGGCTGCCCCTGGTGACTGGTGGGGTGGGGGTGGTGGGAGACATGGGTGGGGGCCTGGTGGAGGCTGCCCCTGGTGACTGGGGGGGTGGGGGTGGTGGGAGACATGGGTGGGGGCCTGGTGGAGGCTGCCCCTGGTGGCTGGGGGGTGGGGGTGCTGGGAGACATGGGTGGGGGCCTGGTGGTGGCTGCCCCTGCACTGCTGAGGGGTGGGGGTGGTGGGGAACATGCGTTGGACATGGGTGGGGGCCTGCTGGCAGGTGCCCCACAGTGCTGGGGGGTGGGGGTGGTGGGGAACATGAGTTGGACATGGGTGGGGGCCTGCTGGCAGGTGCCCCACAGTGCTGGGGGGTGGGGGTGGTGGGAGACATGAGTTGGACATGGGTGGGGGCCTGGTGGAGGCTGCCCCTGCACTGCTGGGGGGTGGGGGTGCTGGGAGACATGGGTGGGGGCCTGGTAGTGGGTGCCCCTGGTGGCTGTTGGGTGGGGGTGGTGGGAGACATAGGTGGGGGCCTGGTGGTGGGTGCCCCTGCACTGCTGGGGGGTGGGGGTGCTGGGAGACATGGGTGGGGCCTGGTGGAGGGTGCCCCTGGTGACTGGGGGTGCAGGGGGACATGCGTTGGTGGGCAGTAGTGCAAGTTGACATGTGGGTTGGCTGGGGGTCATGGCCATGGTGGATGGTGTGCCTCCAGGACATGTGCAGGGTAGTCCCCTGTGGTGTGAGCCACCTGCACGGTCCGTGGAGGGTGTAGAGGGAACACCTGGGAGGACCCACACGTGCAATTCACATGTGGTGCTCCCCGCGCACCCCTGTAATACACGTACCCTGATGGAATCGCGTGTGGAACTTCCCGCGCACCCCTGGAATACACGTACCCTGCTGAAATCGCATGTGGCACTTCCTGTGCACCCCTGAGATACGCGTACCCTGCTCGCACAGGCCCAATCGCGTGTGGAAATTCCCGCGCACCCCTGAGATACGCCTACCCTGCGGAAATCGCGTGTGGCACTTCCCGCGCACCCCTGAGATACGCGTACCCCCAATCGCGTGGGGAAATTCCCGCGCACCCCTGAAATACACGTACCCTGCTGAAATCGCGTGTGGCACTTCCTGCGCACCCCTGAGATACGCGTACCCCCAATCGCGTGTGGAAATTCCTGCGCACCCCTGAAATACACGTACCCTGCTGAAATCGCGTGTGGCACTTCCTGCGCACCCCTGAGATACGCGTACCCTGCTCGCACGGGCCCAATCGCGTGTGGAAATTCCCGCGCACCACTGGGATACGCGTACCCTATGGAAATCGTGTGTGGAACTTCCCGCGCACCCCTGAAATACGCGTACCCTACGGAAATCGTGTGTGGAACTTCCCGCGCACCCCTGAAATACGCGTACCCCGCTCGCACGGGGCCAATCGCGTGACGTACTTCCCGCGCACCCCAGTGATACACGTAGCCCACATGCCGTGCTGGTACAGGGTTAGCGCAGCCCTTTGCGCTCGATTGGGTATATTGATGGCTTTTCCCTGCGCGAGAGGCGTTCTTGGGGGCGTAACTGGCGCTGCTGCAGGGTCGCTGCGCCACTGTGCGCCACGGCTGGTTTTGGTGGCTAGAATCCATGAATACGCTGTGCGCGGAAATGGATTTTAGCGCACGCGGCTGGCGCAGGGATTCGCACGCGCACATTGTGCGCCAGCCGCGTGCGCCACTTGTGCGCTGAATTCTATGAATTACCCCCTAAGTGTTTTCCACAATTATATTGTTATTTCTCCCATCTTCTAATATTATAATTTTTTAGATAGGTGTGTGTGTGTGTGTACAAAAATAAATTAGATAGCAGACAGGTTTGGAAGTGACAGTTGATTATAGCAGATGGGAAAAAATGACAGTAAGTTCATTTTATAGCTTATACAGGTTAAGTGGCAGTTACTCTGTTTATTTGCATTTATAAGAGTTGCACATGTACTGTGCAGAAAATATGCATACCTGTAGTTTGTATTCATGCATGTGGATATGCATGCAGCTGCAAGTAGAAATCTTGGAGACTTGTAGAGTAGTTTTTGTAGTAGGTGCTTCCCAATGATATGAGACTTGTACTCAGAGTGATCAACAGTACATTTGAAGGCTGTCCAGTTAAAGCATCGAATGAAAAAGGATCGAATGCAAAAGGATCGACACAATTGGGCTGAAAACAAAAGGATCACATTTTTTTGTTTTAATTAAATTTTCTTTTTTTTGGTTTTCGTATAGGTAAAAAAATGTTTTTTACCATAAAAACAGGGTTTTAGGGGGGGGCTCCCAAAAAAAAACATGTAAAAAAAAAACATTTGATCCTTTTGTGTTCGGTACTTTAGAGTCGATCCTTTGACCATTCGACCCTTTTTTTCGATCCTTTAGCCTATAACTCATTTGAAGTGCTGAACTCTGATGATGGAGTTAGATGTAGAGGTCTTGGATGTGATTGGTGGATGGTTGTGTGACTGGTTAGCTGTATCCAATGAGGGAATGGCACAGGAAGTGAAGTGGAAATGGTAGACGGGCTGTCCAAGTTACGATATGTCCGCGGACATGGCGGTAGTCCGTGGACACCGCTTATTACGTACAGGGATTTTGGGGTGGAGAGGCATGCAAATGAGAATGAGCAGAGCAAGGGATTGGTCAGTAAAGTTTACTGGGTGTATTGTGTAAGGAGAGAGTTTGTCAAAGTATTTTTCCTGAGAGAAGAACAGTTATCTATGGCTGTGTGTTTCAGAAAATCAATTATCTCGATTTTGGGAGACTCATGGATACATTGGTTGGAGGTGCATGCAGAACTCTGTGGAGTAGCTGCAGATCTTGGATTCCCTCATGTGGAAGTTCACTGGCATGGAGTGCGTGGAATGAAGTGGTTGGACTTGTTACATCTCTGTGCTAGTTTGGAGACAGAGCGTCATCCAGACATAATTATAATTCATTGTGGAGGGAACAGTTTAGGACATGTGTCAGGAATTTTTTTGCAATTTGCGATGAAAGAAGGATTTGGGAAGGTCCAGGACATGTTTCCCATTTCCCAAGTAATTTTTTCTCGTATTGCGCAGAGACAAATGTAGCTGCGTTCTTCTTCATTGACATTTGTGATGTCATCTTTGATGTCCTCGGGGTTAGTCTTAGCAATGCATGGTGGTGGCGCAAGTTATGGTTGCTTAGCTTACGATAACTGATGAAGTTCAGGGTTTTTTTTGGTTTTACTTGGAACCATAACGTCCCTTTAACAAAGTTTTATTACTGAATTCCATAGGTTTTTAGTAGCGCAACTTAACCATAACGTTCCTTTAACAACGTTTTTTTTTACTGAATATTAAATATACACAATAGAATCAACGATGCAAATGGCATACAAACTGCAAACCTAGCTAAAATGTGCATTGAGAGTTCAAAGAATTTGGGGCATGGTGAAAGTTTCATTCTCCTGTTGGGAAATGTCAATCTGCAGTGTATACCTTTGGTAGCTTTAGAGCATGCCATGGATGATGAGGATGGAAGCTGGGACATAACCCATTTGAGAGCTATGCTGCCAAAATTGGCAAATAAATATGCCCTGGAAGTGCCTCAAGTTTTAGCCTATTTAGGACTTAACGTCTGCAAGGGAAGGCTACTGCCATATAGCCCAGCAGCTGCAATGCACATATCAGAGAATACAACCTACCATATTGTTTTTAATTTAGTCAGTGCAAGAGATTGGCATATAATTAGAAAATTCACTGTACATGAAAGATATGAGAGTGATCATAGACCAATTTTACCGAAACATGTATGTGAGAAACATGATCATTTCAGTCAATTGGCAGTCACGTGGGAATTCCTGGTCTTGGAGAGTATCCTACCACAGCCATAGGAACATATTTTACCAATTCTAGGAGAGTCTTTATAAATTCTGCTCCATTGGATATTGAAATCCTCAATGCATGTGCTAAATTCGTGAAATCGATATATCCCCTGATTAGCAAACCTTGTAGCAATGTAAAACAAAGCTGCATTGAAAGAAGCAAAGAGGTTTGATGAGGACTGCCATATAGCAAAACAATGATAACATGCTTAACAATCGAGTTGGAGTTGACAAAGAGAACATGCGTTTGAATCAACACTTATATAAAAGACCTACAGCTAAAAAAAATAAACTCTTTGTTGAGCTCCAATGGCCCGCACTTGTCAATGTGGTTTGATCATTTTAAAATATTGTTCAACGAATGTAGGCCTATATATAATATCAAGATGTTCACAGATTAGCTTGGAAACCCCAGAGAAGTAAGATGTAGTGAGGGCCCAATCTTCTTGCCAGGAATGCTGCACAATATACCTTGATATTTCGGGGCAGATAGGTACCCATCCTTTGTGCCAGTAGTACTCACTCATCAGTAATCTAAACTAAGTTAATCCTACCAAGATGCTGTGCCTAGATGTATTGGGTAGTGGCACTGGCCCTCATTACGACCCTGGCGGAAAGTAACTGACCTGACCGCCATAGCGTAAATAGCGTTTCCGCCATTGCACGATGGAGTAAAGTGCGGCTAATTCTGACCCATCGGGCACGAGCATTACGCCATGGCGGAAGTGCAAAGTCCGCGATGGCGGAAATGTCCCCAAAACGCCCCTCACCGCCGTCGTACGGCGCCCTAGGTGCAATTCCGCCACCCATCATAGCGGTCACCGTAATGAGCGGTAATCGCAAAATACGGTGACCGTAAATATACGGAAACGGAAGTAAAAACATGGGGCTGGAACGGGAAACAGCACGCCGTACACCTATAAAATCAGAATCCCAACACAACCATCAAAAATCCGACCCTGAGACACATCCCAACCCGTTAGCCACCCTAGTTAAAACAATCAAAATTGGAAAAGTTGCTAAAAAAGCGTGCGACCGCAAGCGGCAGGTCCACTTCTCCCATGAGGAACTCACCGTGCTCACAGAGACCCTCCAGGAGAATGCTGCCGCCGTCTTCTCGACGCAAATGACCAGGACGGCACTTGCGAACAAGAAGGCCATATGGGCCCTGGTGGCACAGCGGGTAAGTGCGGTGGGGACCGCACCCCGCAACCCACAGCAATGCAGAAAGCGATGGGACGACTTGCGGATACGCGTACGGAGCATACTATCAGCCAACCGTAACATTGCCACAGCAACCGGGGAAGGATCGGAATCACCCATCAAGTTGACCCCCTGGGAAGAAATCTGTGCCTCCACCATTGGAATGGAGAGTATAGAGGGAGTCGGAGGGATGGAGAAAGGAGTGCAGACAACCGAAGAATCAGGTAGGTGGGCCAAATAAAACAATGCTAAATCCACAATGTCCAATCATGTGAAGTACCATGTGTCCACATAGTGCAACAGAAACACATGTCCAGGAGAACGTCCACATACATTGGCCTGATAGCGCACTCTAAAAGTCACATAAAATACATAAATAATTAAAAATCCTAAAAACACCCTCTACACGTGCAGCATGCACACCCTAACTGCAGGCTGCAAAACAACTGCATCCTCAATCCACACAAAAATGAAACCACCTCCAAGGCCCTGACCCAAATCACCCTCAGGTACCACCCCGATGCATGTGATACATTGCCATTCCAATTTCCACAGACCCATGAATAACGCTCGCCCTCCTTTACTCCACCACAGGGTCCGATTCAAACGACGAGCTTCAGGACACCCCTACCAGCAGACCTGCAAAGAGGGCCAAGACCAACGGCCAAAGACCCTCCACCTCAGCTGCACGGACCAAGACACGGCAGCAGCACAAATCAAGTGGCAGCACACAGGAGGGTACTTCAACAGGCACCCCAGCAGCCAGCATGCCCACAACAGCAGCACCACAGGTCCCCCCAATGGATGCCACAGAAGGCACTGCTTCTGGTGGCAGCAGCACCATAGGTGACACTGCATTAATGGCAGCATGCTCCGACACAGAAAACGGTGCTGTCGATGTAGGACCCATCCATGACCTGTCTCAATCCCCCTGTTTGTTTTATCCCGTACACCATGAGGATACCACGCAGGGGCACCCACAAGACGAAGACTGGCCATCCCCCACAAGCCCTGTGGCAAGGCAACATGAGGTGATCAGCCCCTCTGTGACACCACCGCAAATGGGCATGGCCCAGCAGAGGCAACAGTCCCTCGACCAGGTGATCGTGCAACAGCAGCAACTGGCCACGCTCCTCAAGGAGCATGCTGATGAATGTGGGGGTTCTAAGGCAGCCATAGAAACATCTACTGAGACACTTAGGGCACAAATGGAGCGAAGTACAGAGACACTAAGGGTACAAATGGAGAGAAGTACAGAGACACTAAGGGTACAAATGGAGCGAAGTACAGAGACACTAAGGGTACAAATGGAGAGAAGCACCGAGAGCCTGAGGGGGGAACTGCATGCGATGTCCAAAGACGTATGTGGTGAACTTGCCGCTGTGCGCCGTGTGCTCACTGAGCTCCCACAAACCCTTAGGGACATGCATGGACGTGAGCAGGCAGAGACATCATCCGTTGCAAGTTCCGTCCAGGGCAGCCCCCAACGTAGATCTGGGAGGAACCTGCGCTCCACAGGCAGGGGTGCCCCTGATACCCGGAGAGGGGGCTTGCAATAGCGTCTGCCCACTGACAATGAGCATCTTTGGACACTGGTGTTCGGGGGGGAGGTAGGAGGGTGGAGGGGGGGTGTTGGGCTTTCTTGGGTGGCGGGTCGATGGGGTGTGTAATATAATTTCAGATATGCAATGAACATTTCATAATCATCCAATGAGATGTGTGGACATTGATCTTTGTGTACGAGGCCTTTATAGGCGTAAAGTCCACATTGTGCATGTTCCAGACACACACAGTGCCACAAGTCCCGTGTCCATGTATCAGCCACCAGGCGTGAGTGCTAGAAGCATGAATCTATGATATTCTGACGAATTTCACGGGCCTCCTGTGCCTCGCGGACTCCTTGAGGTGCTGCCACATCCCCACCCTCATCATGACCATCTTCAGGTGCTTGCAGTTCTGCGTCAGGGGGCATGGGCACATTTCTACGTACGCACATGTTGTGTAGCATGACACATGCCATGACCATCTTTGCAACCTTCTCATGGCGGTACAGGAGTGCCCCGCCAGACCTGCTGAGGCAGCGGAAACGAGCCTTCAGTAGGCCGAATGCCTGTTCTATGACTACACGGGTACGTGAGTGGGCATGGTTGTAGTCCTCCTCATGCTGGTTCTGTGGGTCCCGGAGTGGTGTAAGGAGCCATCTCTTCAGTGGATACCCGGCATCACCTGTATGTGGACAATAAAGGATGTTTGTGGAATGACATTGCTACGTACGCACCCCCCCCCCTTCCTGCCAGGTCATTGCCGCATCACATACCCCACATTATCATGCATGAAATGAGACTCACCGAGTAGCCAGGATCTGTTCCCAGCGTGTCGCTCCATGTAGCGTGGTATTGTAGAGTTCCTCAAGACCATAGAATCATGGGTTGATCCAGGAAATCGGGCACAACAATGTGTAAAGATCCTGTTGGAGTCACACACCATTTGTACATTAAGAGAATGATATTGTTTCCGGTTGCGGTACTGGACCTCCATGGCATGTGGGACAACCAATTCCACATGGGTGCAGTCGATGGCACCAATGCAACCCGGTATGCCGGCAAGTGCATGGAATCCCACTTTTGTGTTTGTAATCTCCTGCTCCGAGCGTGGTAAAGAGATGTAGTCGTCTGCGTGCTTCAGGAGGGCATCGAGCACTTGCAATAGTGTCCGTGACAACAGTGGCTGTGAAATGCCATGCAACTGTCCGACTGTGTGCTGGTAGGTGCCTGTGGCCAGGAAGTGGAGTACAAACACCACCTTCAGTAGGGGTGGGATGGCGGTTGGGCTATCTATCATGCTGACAATGTCAGCGTGTGTCATGTTCACAATGGCGATTATGGTGTCCCGGTCCAAACGGTAGAGGGTGTGGATCTGCTCAGCAGTAAGGTTGAACGGATGAGCTCGGAGGCGTGGGATTGCGGGCTGCCTGCGTGGTGGTAGTGGCTGTGCTGGTGGGCCTTGCTGGCCCTGCCTTCCCCTCCTCCTCCTCCTGCGTCTCCTCTGTGCGGCCGGTTGTTGTAGTAGTTGGTGTTCGTCTTCTTCTTGAAGTTGGAGTACTTGCAGTGCTATCAGGTCCCCCAGGGCCAACATCGCTAGTCCTGCCGGTAGCATTTTGGAGTGGGTGTGGTTGTGGGAGGGGGTTGGGTGTGCAATTTATGTGTTTTCAGGCTGTATAGCCTCCACCTGTGGTGATTCATTCCACCTGTGCCAGCTGCAATCCACTTTGGGCGAGCACGTCCCGCACACAACGCTGCAATGTGACGCATGGCATCTTGCTATTACAATCATGTATTTAATCCCGATGGCAGTGTAATATTGGTTTATATGTTCATTCTGCTATGGTCCCATTGTTTCACATACAATCTTTGCAGTCGCGAACAAACTTGTGAAGGGTCAGTGGAATGTAGTACTCGATTAACGGTGGACCCTCATGCAGCACTGTACCGAGGTTCACCGACGGGCGGGGCGTCCCATTTGTGAGTGAAGCCAGTTGCCATTTTCACGCACTGCCGCACTACATGGATGATTTTGTGATTTCGAGCGGTCACAGATGCCTTTTCGACGTGATGTTGCAAATGAGGAATTCGAAGGACAGCGCTTTCGGTTTTCAGCTAGCGGCGAGGAGACGCCCACAGGTCTGACTCCAAATATAACGTTCTATTGTTTAATGTCCTTGGGACAGGGGCCATGGCGAGAATGCAATGATTGATATGAATAGTATGGGATGCGCAATAGCGTAGTGGACGATAAGGCAGGACGTTCCCAAATACATGTTACTTCACATCACTAGAATTCCGGGCTGGAGCACAGTGGATTTTGCAGACTGCATTACGCACAGACTCAATGGAAATTTCAAATGTTATGTGAGTAAATAATCAGGCGTTTTTATACCGGGATGAGGGAATGATGTATGGATGCATGGACAGATGATTTAATTGAGAGTTTGCCATGTACATGGCTTTTTGGAATCTATCCCCTTCCCCTGCGCTATGTGATGCAGAGCTGCCATAGTGGGACCATCGTCTATCTGCCCTTGTTGAACCCTCCCTGTCTCGACGTGCCTTCAAACACTTGTGTCTATGCACGTTACTAATCCCATCTAATGGATTCTGTTTTAACAGACGCATGCACACAAACACTAGTTTGTAATAGTGTTTTCACCTCGATTTATATGGTTATGATTCGCAAGTGATTTTTGGGTGGAAATAATCCTTTTGAGTGGGCTAGCATGCATATGCCTGTAGATTTAGTGTGATCATTGAAGTGAGTAATACAAATGAAGTTCTGATACCCATACTATTCTTTTTCATTTCATTTGGGTGACAGGTATCTCCTCCCCTTTTGCCGCTGCCATCTGTATGCCACTCCTGCAGATGGCTTTTACTCCCGACACCTGCTGCTTCGAGTTAATCAGTGGAGCACCATTACGATCTTATGGGACGATCGCCAATGGGCCACATGCCCTTACGCAGTACTAGTGGCTAGGAGCAACATATCAACCTTTCAGCTGGACTAGTGCCTACCTAATGGGACGGCCCTGCGGTTCTAGGCGCTTCCATGTTGCCTTTTTGTACGTGGATGTAGCCCCTGTGTACCATGAAGGAACAGGGCGTCACACAAGAAGAAGCTGGTCATTTATTGCGGATGCAGCCCACAGTAATGAAAAATATTTTGGAGTTTATGACCTAATAGCTGTATGGGCTTGGTGAGTTTGATGTGCATTAATATTTTATTCAGATATTAACCGTGTAGTGTTATTCTTTGCAAGTAATGTAGCATATTCCTATTTGTGGAGCGATGTATTGTGAGAAGATCTGCATTGGGTTCCGGCTTCTGAGTATAGTTGCGTGGTACTGTACTGGCCGCGTTTGCCTACGAAGCCCAGTAAGGTCAGGGATAGGGGCAGCCATTTTGACTGTTTTAATGATGTCATGCTCAGGGGCGGGGGATTAGCTTTTGTGTAACAGATGCCGGTCAGCCAGGTGGATTGGTGGATTGATGTGATTATCAGAAAATGGCTGGTCACAGGTGCCTGTGTTTGGGTGCGTTTCTTGGAGGGAGACTGAGGTCATGTCCATTGGAATAGCTTCTGTATTCGTGCCATCTGTGCCCTGCAGCTCCCATTGGCCCCTCTTGGGATGAGCCTGGCTGCTCAGTCACTCTGCCAACTTGTGTGGTACATGCTTATGCTGATGGTTGGTTTGTTTACTGGCAAGAGTACAGGGCTGGTGCAGTCTCCCTCAGGATACTGCTTTGAATGTTGCCTTACACTGGTGTCAAGCGATGGGGGACTGTTGTTGTTTTGTCTCATATTTCAGTTCATATTGCTGTACTTGAACCTTCACATGCCTGTGCTGCATCGGTACGGCAATGGTGACATGCCAAATATGGATGGCCACTCACAAGGCACTTGGAGCCCCTACATTCATTTGTTCGTTGGCATGCATGGGTGACTTGTACATTTCACTGGTTGCATTGTGTGACTTCATTGCACCTACAAGGAGTTGTGCAATGTGGGCAGGGAGTGGTGTACAGGCACTCAGTAAGGCCATTTACGGTTGGTTCACGATGCCGTAATTCTCACCATGGCGGAATGGTACTTTCCGCCATGCTTGATGGCGTTAAGTAAATGTCCGCTAGGGTCAGAATTCGCGTACCGTTGCGCCATGGTGGTAATTACGGTTTTGCATGGCGCGCGTGCGCGTACTTGGTGCAGTTAGCGTTGGCGTTCACTACGGTGTCGCTAATGGCATCGTACTTTGCGGTGACGGGTCATAATCGCACCGAGCGGTATTCGATGGCGGTATTACATTTCCGCCATCGTTTTTCGATTTCCGCCAGGGTCGTAATGAGGGCCACTGTGTTTTATACTTGAATCTGGGTGACTCTGTCTTACTGTTTTTTTTTTTGTATAATCTATGTCTTATTCTCTCTTGGTTCCCTTCATTTTTTTTAAATGGATAAGAGAATTCTAGTAGTTGCTGTGCTTATATTTTATTGTGGCCATTTGGTGACTTGTAATATTTGTTTAATGTATGGAATGGCTATTCCAATAATTACAATACGTGGTTGCATGTTGTTATCTTTAATACCTGTTCCCCCCGTAATCGAATCTAACAGTTAATATAGGTGTATGTGTGTGTATACATAGTCTGCAGAGACATGGTATGAAGGCTAAGAACGTGCTTCTAAAGGAATGCTTGAGTCGCAGCAGTGTACAGAATAACATATTTGCTAAAGATGGATAGTAGATGGCTGGTGGGCTTTTCTAAATTGCTGTTGAAGTGCTTATTAGGGAGATGAAAGATGGGGCCTTGAGTGGAGGTTAAGTGGAGGTTAAAGATCATGTTTTATGGAGGCTTTGGACAGTGGTGCTGGAAGTAGGGGTGCTGAACTTCTGAACTTTGTTCAGAAAGCGCCTGTGAAGTGTTTTCTTTTTGCAGTAGTTGCTGAGTTTTCACAGACTGCCAGGTGCTATAAAGTAGACAGGACACATTCTCGACAAACTGCTTAACATTCAGAGTTACGTATAGTGGTGTGGCATGGATGCAGATTCGTGTTTAGTAGCTTGGATATAGTTCCAGTCTTCCTAGAAACCAGAAGAATCTGGAAGAAGAATAAGCCAAAACAAAAAAGAGGTCGCAATCATGAAGAACCTATGGTTTACGTATTGTGAGAAACCTTTGATTGTTGAGAAATAAGGTATTATGAATGTGATTTTTGTTTTTAACAGTGTTAAATGATAAGACGGTACTCTGTCGGTTGACAGGCCAAGGATTGCCCCTGGGGTATCTGGTCATTGCATCGAACGCCATTGCATCTAATGTTATTCCATCAAAATGGTTCCATTTAATAAATGTCCATCCAATGCATATTTTTCGGGGGTAAAGGGTTAATTTTTGTTCAGTTGCATTTTAAAGCGTAGAAAATGGGTGTTTGGGTGGGGGGTGCCACCACCCCACCCCCCAAAAAAGAGAAGAAAAATGCATTAGATGGATATTTTTTAGATGGGAACATTTCGATGGACTGGCATTAGATGCAATGGCATTCAATGCAAAGACCATAAACCTTGCCGGGCCATGCGGTCCCAGAAAATGTGTTACTCCGCTTACATGCCTTAAAGCTGCACCCTTTCTGAGCTGGACTGGACTCTTTTGTATGGCACCATCCTGTCTGCCGTCAGCAAATCATTTTCTGGGACATTACCAGCATATCTCAAAAGGGATGCTAAATTGTTAATGGTACTGTGCCTGAATTTCTCAGCAGGACTTACATATTTTGTTGGCACAAGCATGCAATTCTCAGAATAACTGTTGCACAGTATTTTTAATGAGACCACGGGCTGAATGTTCCTTTCTGAATTCCCACTTGCCCTCCTTGTATGGCAGGCATGGTAAAGACGTGTCGCCCATTTGATAAGGCTGCATGACCGTGGAAGACGTCAAGATAGAGGGTCTTTGCACAAGCACTTTTATTGCCATCTCCCAGTCCTGTATCTGACAAATGCCTTCCATTGCTCCACCTTTACCACCTTTTCAGAAGACGCTGCCTGTGTCTACTTATTTATATGTATGATGGACCTTATAGTGGTCGGTAGGGATAGGGCCTAGCCAGTACAAAGTCAGATATGCCACACATATGAGTATAACTACCATAGTGCTTCAATTCTTTAAGGTGCACTGGTCTGATGAGAAATGTAGCTCACATTTCATATAGTGCCTCCTGTATGAATTAATGTTTAACACAAAGGTCCCCGAGTGCAACCCTGCGGAATAGCTCACTGTGTGAATGTTCATCCGCAGAGGCATGCATGTAACCTGTAAATTACTGCTTGAATTCTCAGCCCGATTGTCGTTCAGACCGGGTCCTACTTCTCAATAGACCTGGCATTACTTTAACAGGAAAAAACAATAACTCTGAGCAGGTTTGGTATACTTTACATGGAAAGGAACCCATGCTGAACATCACTACTGGTGCACTGTGTGTGGGATATAGTTTAGTTTTTTATAGTGCTTAATGCTGCCTCATTACGCCTTCACAATACTGTATGAGCAATTTTCCAGTCTGCTATACTGTAACGAACCAGTACTGGCACTGCTACCGTGATTTGATATCTTTATTATGGTTGGGAGTCTATTAATCGAACAGCAATATGACATTATATGCATAGCTGTTATACATGTTTTGGATGGAAACAGTTTTTCCTTTGACAGATAAGAGCACTCCTTCAGCTGAAAAAAACAAATGTGGCAGGGCTCGTATTTCACTGGGCTGGCTCCTCCACAATGGCTGAGAGTGGGGCTAAGATCCAGTGCGTTGTCACCCCATTGCCCATTATGGACGAGCTGTCACTCACCCAAGCACAGAGAATTATTGCTCAGCCAAGTCATCTAAGTGGTGGGGAGGGTTTATGGAATATTGGTTGCACAGGTAAGGAAAGGTAGGTGCACTGAATGAGAGCTAGAGAAATGTAGTGGAATAGGAAGGGGAATAGGAGGGAAATGTGTCTGCAAGAAAAAAAACACGGCATGATAACCTGTTCTAAGCACTCTCGCGTGAAGGCCTGCATTCTTTCTCGCTGTTTGGCTGTTTGCTGCTTTGCCACAGCGCAGTGCAGCCCTGCACCGCAAGTGTACTGAATACATGCAGCGAAAGGTAAGGACCCACAATCAGGGACCCACAATCAGGTCCATGCTCATTAACTCTGGAATTCAAATCCAACTTAGAGTGTAACTGAGCCTTTATCACTGCACCTGCTCCCCACTATTGTCCCATTTGCTGTAGGAAAAGCAGAACATTACTCCCCTGCGTACTATAGCTCGCCTATAGCCCGATACAAAAAAACCACGAAGCGTTTGCTTTCACTTTGGGACAGTTTGGGACAGTTTCCATTGAGCAGATGAACCGCTGGTACCCTCTTCTGTCTGGTAATTTCTGGACCCCTACAGTCAACATCAAACTGTAGGATAACCAATCCGGGACTGCGGGCCACGAGCCTTTGACTCAGGACCACGCTGATTGAGACTAGCCAGTTTGCATCTTTTTTTGAAATCCACAATCCTAATATAGGAATATAGAAACTAGCCCTGAGGACAGGGGGCCATGAGCCTTTGACTCAGGAGCAGTAGAGACATTGTAGGGGCAGCTAAACGAACTGCTAATTTTTTGTAAACTACCACCGGAAGCAGGAAACAGCGATTCCCGACAAATACATTGCCCACTGCAGACTACTCTTGACTGAGCAACGCCATTGTTGACTGCCTCCAACTGTAAACCACAATGCTCTGAACTTGAATAGCACACACGATGGCAGAAGATGCTATACCTGACCCACTAAATGATACTCAAAAGGGCCCTCACACAAGACAACGCTCAAAAGCGATGTCTACATCTAATCTACAAACAAAATCAAGAACGAAAATTCTGAATCCAACCAAAAATGAGCGAGATATAGAGGCATTTTCGGAAACAGAAACACAGTTAACTCCCCTCCCAAATTCTCCCAAAGTTTATGACCTAACATTCTCAGATTCTGTCAATGCCGAAGTCACTCAACCCCCGATAATAGAAAAAACAAACCAGATGGAAAAGCACATTTTCAAAGCTCCCAAAAGAAATGGAGCCTCCATCGATCTCCCCTTGCTTGAAGAAAGGAATAGGCTGACGCTTATAGACATTACTCAAACTTCATCTACCCCTCACCATCAAGACAGAATAAGCCAAAAGAAGATTTCTATCTCTATACATGAAGAAGATTCCCCCAATGACGATCCAGTAATTCAAGGAAAACAACGCAATGACATTGAAGAGCAGTTTGATAAGACGATCAAAACACAGCAACATGAAAGTCATTTGCAAAAATCCTTTTCACACCACATCGGAACAGACTTAGCTGACTCCCCGTCAACACCAACCACAATGCACCATTCACTGGGGACCCTATTTCAGGGGAACAATGCACACCGATGATCTCACAAAAAGACAAGCTAGCGCTAGCCAAGAGACGATGGCAATCGAACTACAAAAGCAACAGGATATCGCAAACTCATTGTCAGCTCAACGTAACCCAAAAATAGCACAACTATCACTGGATATGATTGAGATCGAAACACTTCTTACAAATCAAGAAAAACAAAAAGAAGTCTTCAGACACTCGTATCATGACAGGTCCATGTCCACACTGCAGCCAATTTTGTTAGACGACCGCCTCAGACATGTTGACCCAAATGCAGACGGTATAAAACCAAAACATACAACACAAACATCGCCTCATACCAAAAGGATTTCTTCACATGATACACATGATGCGAACACATTCAAGCATGGGAGTGTGAATACAACATCTAACCCTGAACAGTTTCCTTCAATACCAACCACTATGCAGGACCTTCAGAGTATGCTCATCGCAGTCACATCACAAACAATGATACCTTTTCTAAAAATGCAAGCAGCATGTGTAGAGGCGAGTAAAGAGCAAGCCACAATACTGGCCCTCATTAAAACAGATTTGTATCAACAAAATCGAAGATCGCCTATACCATGAGGCTGAAACAAGTAAGATGGCAATCACCTCTCTCAGACGATATAAAAGATTGAAGATAACTTAAGAGAAACCACCCAAATAATTCAGGATTCATCAACAACTGGCCAATTTGAACATGTAGATCCTCTTACTGGAGCCAATATTTTAGACCAGTATACAATTCACCCACTACTCCAAGGACACCATAGATGATGCATTAGAAACGTATCAAATGCATCAAGCCAAAGGATCTCCAATTAGCATATGGGAGAAAAATATAGAAGCACATTCCTTTCCTTTACTCTTTCCTACAGGAAAAGGAGGAAGATATGATGAAACATCCACACAAATAACAGCATCAGAATATTGTGCTTTATGAATGTATTCTGAAGTCCCCAGATTCAAACAAAATGTAGAATACCTATACCACCTCCTGTTCAAAAGTGAACTAGCAACTCTAGGTTACAGAGTTGCAAACACATTAAAAAGATGAAAGACAAAGATGAAGTTTTGCAGTCAAGTATCACTGGTTCCAACGTCACGCTTATGTAAGTTGTATACTGAGGAACCTTGCCCCACCCACATGGTTTGTTACTTTAAGTTCTGCAGAACATGCATGGGATGCTTGCACAACTTCTTACTCTTAGCAAACCAAAATAAAGGAGGAATAGACATGAAAACACCAGGAGAACTCTGTTCTCTTGACCCTGTAAATGTATCAAGATATTTTCACCACCACTTTAATGCCATGCTCCACTTCATCTTTAATAAAAGTATCCCTCCCCTCAGAGAAGCGGAACACTTCTTTTGGAGAAAAGCATATCAATCCAGAGGAGCACCACACATCCACATGCTTTTGTGGATAAAATATGCTCCTAAATTTTGTCATGACAGTGATGCCACTGATTTGCAGTTTATTCACAAATACATATCTGCAACTTCCCTTCAGAAACCATACATACTGAGCTTTGTACACAAGTTTTACACTTTCAAAGACCCAAATGTGGCAAATGCTGCAGACGCAGATATATCATCATCATTAGGTTTATTCGGATTTATATAAGAACAATCCATAAAACCATAACAAGATATATACAATTTAGAACACAATAAAACATACCATGTCATGGCACAGAGATGATGGACAACAGAGCAGAGAGGAGATCAAATTACAAATTCAATTCATCAGTCAGTATGTAAAAACAGATTATCAGGGTAATATGGCAACCAGTCGTTTCCTTTGACCGAGTGCTATTTTTAAATATTAAAGCAGCGACCAGCCAACTTGTGGTGAGTTTGCCCATAGCAAATAAGTTAAGGCTGGCCTATATTGCACAACACCCGTTTCCCATAGAAGTGGTAGGAGAAGCCTTGTTCTCACCTTTGCATATGCAGAGCAAAAAATAATCAATTGTGCCAAATCCTCATATGGAGTTTTTATAAATTGGGCAAGATCTATCTGCGCTCCCAACCCTGGGCCCATGCTGGCACCACAGCCTTTAGCAGGATGCAGTTGAACCTTGCCCTCAATACAAGTACATGTTCTTCGGGAGACTATCAACATAGCAAATAATGCTGAACTCCCCAAACCTCGGTATGTTGGCTTCATGATTTCGCTACTTTCCCTATACAAATGCACTGTCTCATTGCAATGAGCAGTCCAACATTTAATTTCTCCCTTGGAAAGCACGCTAGTGGGGGGATATAGATGGATGCAGTTTATCTGCCTATGCTGTTCCCTGATACTAGCAACCACAGGATCCTACCACCTGTGTCCTTGGCTTTCAGGAAGGAAATCAGTTCCTGGGTGAGTATTGGGCTGCTATTGCCCAACAATCTGAGCCAGTGTAAGACTGGCTGCAGTGAGATAGTGTCACTAATTGGAGTACAGCCCTGCTCCACCCATACTCCAAAGTTGGGTGCAGAAGTTGGAAGCCCAAATACGTTTTTCAGAAATTGATTCTCCAGGGTTTGCACTGCACCAATATTTGAGTACCCCCACAACTCCATTCCGAATTTAGCAACAGATGCTGCTTTTCCCTTGTATAACTGGAGCATGGGGGCTATTAGGTTCACTTAAAAAATTATGCATGGCACTAACCTCCCCTTCCAGAGCCTGCTTGAAATGCATTGCCTGTTTGTTTATGTGTGCCAACGCACCCATATTTTCGGAGAATCTAATGCCTAGATAGTCAAAGTGAGCAACGGTGGGGATGACTGCATTCCTACAGTACATGGGCCTTAGGTCGATCTTTCGATTCCCCTTCCAACAAGACATCACTGCCACCTTGGCTGCATTTACCACCAGATCCAGATCCTCCATAACAGAGCTATAGTCTGTAATAAGTACCTGCAAGGCTGTGGGAGTATGGGCCATTAATACAGAATTGTCTGCATATACCAGTGCCGGTATGGGCCGACCACCCAGCTTTGGGTTTATAGAGACATTTATATATAGGCAGAATAGGAGAGGGGCCAGGACACATCTCTGACACACCCCCAACTTTACTTTGAAAGTGCTTGTGCAGCGCCCATTGGTCCCACTTCTCACACAGGCCTGTGTGCTACCATGTAACCTTTCCATAAGGTTCACCAGTGCACCTGGGCAGCTCATGGACCTGAGAATATCCCAAAGCTTGGTACGATTGACCTTGTCAAATGCTATATGCTTAGGTCCATGAATGCCAAATACACTGGCATCCCCCTCAGATAGAGTGAGTTAGCCAGTAATAAGTAAAGATGTAGTGACTGTTCTGCTGTGCCCAGCTGTGGCCTGAAGCCCAACTGGATCTGGGAAAGAACTCCATTACTCACTACCCAGTCCTCCAGTCAGGCCAATATAGCGTGACCCAATATGTTGGAAATTGAGTCCAGGAGTGTGATCGGTTTGTATGAAGCTGGTAAACCCCAGGGTCCCTTCTTGTAAATAGGCTGAATACTGCCATGGACCATGATAGTGGGATAGCTCCTACCGCAAGTATAGCGTTAATCCCCTGAATAAGCACTGGTGCTCAGAGATTGGGCTCCATTATGATATAAAAACAAAGGTAAATACTGCACCAAATGCCGCTTTTGTTTCCCTAGACCAGTTTCAGCAAACGGGCAAGTAAACAGCTTGATGTCTTCTGTTGAACACAGTGTGAAAGGCAAATCGCCTAAAAACACATACAACATTGAAAGAAACAAAGCTTTAAAGTACATCAAAGATTACAATGCAATCATTGCTCTCTTGTGGAATGCAAACATAGATATACATACATTGCAGGCAATTCCACTGCTGGTGCAAGATATGTCACAGCCCATCTCACCAAAGCTGAGAAAATAGAGCTAAAGGACCTCTGGGATGATCTATCATCTGACAAAACAATGTCACAAAAGTGATTTGGCATAAAAATGCTGTCCCATAGAGACTGTGGATGCTACAAAGCTGCAAACCATTTAACAGGTACAGCCTCATATGGCAAATCAGAACACATAGTCGGCCACTACCTTTTGTCCAGCACAACCTCATTGGGTATGGGTAAATGGGCACACACGATTCCACCAATGCCATCCAAGACGTTACAATCTAAAACTGTCAGTTCTGCACAACACTTCATAGGTACCGTTAGAAATTCAGCTTGCTAGTGTGCTGTCACTGGAAAGCACGTCCAGTAGAAAGTTCAGTAAAAGATTGCAAGATTTGTGCATCCACATTCATCCACTTGCACACCCATCACCACAAAAAGGAGGTACGGAAACATTTCCTGCACTACATGTATGACTGGGTTATAAGTGCCTCTGCGCACGTTATCTGCCACTGAGTGGCCATAACGTTCTTTAAAAGCATACAGTTTTTATTTCCCATCCCGTACCATCAAGTGGCACTTCTGTGATATGTGCTTGCAACCTTCTCATTTAGCCATATCATACAGGGTAATATCCAACCAGGAACTCTCTGTTTTCCTTCCGACAATGCTATGAAATGTTTTCCCCACTAACCCAACTCCTATGTAAATCATAAAAAAATGCCACCAGTAGCAGCATTGAATGTATGGTACCAAGCAAAAGCAACATTCCAAAAGATCACTGTCTGCACAGCTGTACTTCTGGATATGCTGCACTATTGCAACATGTTTTTTATAATTCTGCCCCCTTCTACTCTCCGCCCTCTGGAACGCATCCAGAAGAGGAGTGCGCGACTTGGGATGGTATCTCTCTGGTACTGAATTGTCGCCAATAGCCCCCAGTGGCTGTGAGGAATAAAATGAGAAGACTCTGCATTATGCAGAAGGCCTTCTGGCTCCTGGGACCTCAATACCTTCAACTATAACTCCCTATATATTTACGTGCGTAAGCTCTTCACTCATCCTCCTCCAACTCCCTCAGGGTCAGGCGCTTCTGCAAAAAACAGTTGGTGATAGTTGTGCTTTTCCACCTGTGGCCTCCTTCTGCAACAGCCTCTCTGGCTCCCCGACACTTGAGGGGAACCATCGCCGGTTCTAGAAGCACCTCAAAGCCTTTCTCTTAGCGTCTGCTGTTTCTGATTCTCTCCCCGGCTAACTGCCTGACGTAAACTGATTCTGCACTACTTACCTGGCAACTCTGTGATGTCGGCCCATGTCAATTCCCCCCGCCAGGCAAACCCTTGATCTGGCTTTCTAGCAAAGCCCTCATTTGAAGACTGTTTTCTGTATGCCTAACAGTGCATCCACCACCTGTTGTGCACTTATCCGTGCACTCGGCACAATAGGCCCTTATTTTTACTTATTGTCATTTGTTCTTCTTCCTATGTACTGTACCTTCCCCTCCCTCTGCACATGCACTTGGGTGATGTAAGTCACACCTGGTCTAGTAGGGTAATTTTTTCTGTCTCCACTCTGTTTCCCCTCCCTTGCCTCATTGCCATTTGGTAGACGTGTGTGTAGGTGCATTACGAATGCCATAGCAAACAATTTCACATCATATGATATCATACGCACAATGCATGAACCATAGTAGGATGCCTGCCACTTACACTTTTAAATGTAAAACAGGGTAAGGGTTTGGGTATGTAGTACTGTCTCAAAAAACAAAAGGTTGTTTTTTTAATTTATTTTATGTCCTGTTTTTATGTACGTGCTTGCATACAATTTTTTTTGTTTATCTCTTTCGATGACCTTCTGGTTGCTTCTCCTCCTCACATTTGTATGGACTGAAAATCAACGCTTCTCTTACAGTTCTACAGGACTGTCTTCAATGCTGTGTGCACAGAGCAAACAAAACAGGATTGCCAATGAAGGTAAAAAACATGCCATTTCCATGCAATCACTGCAAATCTTGCTTTTTAATGCTGTCATAGTTGGTGCATGACATCCCAGCACTGCACATAAAGTCACACATGCTTCTGTGTATGAAACACCTCCCGACCTCTGTTTGTTGGCCAATTACATCGGCATCGTTCCATGCACCTCTTGGTGGTATGAGGAAGAAAAACACCTTGGCAGTTGGAAAAATCTGCATCACTGCTGTCATCAACCTCTTGAGGTGATGGAGCAAATGTGAGCATGACATGTACCCCAAATGTAGCGCTCCATAATGCACGACCACAACATCCACATTGCCGACAGAGGCCACACATGTACAAAGGAGAACCATGGCACCGAAACCCCACTCATAAACTGTGCTTCAAAAAAAAGCCTCCACTCCTTCCAACTGAACGTTATTATCAAAGCCTCTTTCCACGGCATAACTGTGCAGATCTTGCACAAAGGTATCACCCACGATGAGCACTCTGCACCTGTCCATCTCTGTCAACCTCACTGCATCGAAGTTTGGGGAAATATATCACCATCCCTTCCTGTGACCCACACCCTCAAGAACTAATTGGATAATCACCAGAGTTCCATTTGCAAAGCCCCCATGCTCAAAAGGGCAGATTGTAGCATGTGCACCTTCCCAGCTACAGCGAGAGCCACACCCCATTAAAGCACAGGCACTCCTTATTCCCTTTCCACTATTGTATATGCAACAGTCCTGCATTAGGTGTATGCAATAGTCACACGTGCATGTAGCATTCACATCCATGACCTCTGCATCAAACACTATAATGTCTACACTGCACCGCAGACTACCTTTACACACTCACAGTCTTGTGTCATGTAAAAGCACCTCCAGGTAACAGATCTCCAAACCGATGCACGCTGTCAGCATCCACATTCACCCAGAGCGGCACCCAGCACCACGAACTACAGGTAGCCATAGTTTTTTTCCTCCCAGCACTCCACCAACTCCAATGATAAAATACTGTGAGTACAGTAGTTAGTAATCTGTGCAATGCACACTACTCAAGCACGTACACTATGCAGTTGAACCCTATGCACTGGTACACACACACTTTCTCACCACAGCACTTAGTGGACACACTGCAGAACTGGTCACTACATAAGCTCCTGCCATGCACTAGCAAATGTACCCTGTGTGAACAATGAGCACACCCATGCAATCAACAATGCATGTACAACTCAGAAACCACACATGAAATGCAACAATCTGAGGAGTAGTTGCAAGCAACCCACACAGTTGTTTGTGTAAGGCTTCCAGCCATGCATCCAAGATGGTAGGCCCTCACCACACACAGTACTCCCTAGTGCACCCCACGTTGTACTCCTCATGTCATGTGTATTGCATTCCCCATCTGCAATTGCCCCTCCCACCTTTCACCCTGGCCACATCTTTGCATGCATGGATCCATGATGTTCGGTTGCCTGTGCTGAACAGTATGTGCGTGCCTCTGTACATTGTCCATATTGCAACTTTCTGATGCTGCTGACTTCCTTACATGGGGCAATGTGGTCAAACACTTTCTCAAGCAAGGGTCTTATAAGGGCCTACCCATTGCAAATGCACCGCTAGCCACTTTCAATCACAAATCATTATAAGAATGCCAACCAAACAATACAATCTTCACAAGATTGGGCCTGCTCCCAACACTCTAGTACGTGCATAGAACCAATGGTGCATAGTGCACTGCAACAATTACTAATCTGCGCAATGCACAAAGAGCCAGTTGCACTGTGACCTCTTCCATATGTGCACTATTCTGTTAGTGCACCCAGCGTACACCCTGCATGACTGGTCACGGCAGCATTTCCACCCATACACCGATAACTGTAGGTTGTTCTACCAATCACCACACCCATGCAACCAACATTGTGTTCACTGCAGCCGAACCACACACAAAAAGCAATAATGTGGCACCTACTTTCAACCAGTGGATATACCTTTTCCACCAGTGGACATAGTTTTCTGTGCTAGGGCTGCAGCCATGCATCGCTGGGGCTACGGACTTACCTCACACAGCACACCATAGTACACGCTATGTTTAAATCCTCATGTCTCGTTGAATGCACTCCCCTTCTGCAAATGTGCCTGCCACCACTCATTACAGAAAGACATCGCCGCTGCAGCAAATGTGCCATCTCATGCCATAATGAAGGCTGCCTGCAATGACCACACAAGATTGTTGCCTATTGAGGTATCCGTGCATTGGTGGAGCATGCATGGATAGCGCTGGCACACCACAGTCTTCTTCTAATGAGATATATCACATGAAGCACTTATCACTTCAGCACCCTTTGCATCCTTTCCTCACACCTCCAGATGCCGTACACTATGTTTTGCAGCCCCTTTCGCTGCATTGTCCTCCGATACAAAATGTCGCCGGCATGGAACACTTCTGACACCCCCTTCTGTCACCGCACACTGCTTTGCAATCAACATTTTGACCATGCGGCGAACAGGGAAATGGGATGCCGGAGCGGAGCCAGATATGACTAATTTTACTGCGCACACTACTACGTACAAGAGGCCCACCCATGCACACAATGACTTAGATCCTTGCCACACACACCACAACACTATCCTCCGATACACCATGTGAGCGTTTCCAAAAACCTTTGACGCACAGCACACTTCCCGCCAGCAAACCACCGGCTGTGTCCAATGTTCGCTGACAGCACGGCATACCGCAGACCAATAAAACGTTGGTCCGTGAAGCGAACAGGGAAATGGTTCCGTGGAGCGGACCCAGATATCACACATTTTTTGGGACGTACATTTCAGTTCTTTGCAACAAAAGTACTGGTCGGATGTCCACCAAACACACAAAAGGACGCTTTCTAACCCAAGCCAGAATCCTGCCACTAATTTGCTGAAAGTCCATCCAGCCGTTCGGCTTGTAGCCATGCGCAAAGTTTTTGCCCATTCAGTCTATGGAAAAAAATGTGGGACCCCCTCCTATAACTTTGCCTCCCCTGCACGAAACCAAATCCAACTTGGTGAAAAAATGTAAAGCCACCCATATACTTTTTTTGTAATGTTTGGTGACGATTCCTCCAGTGTGGGAGCAAAGTTATAAGCTGGCGAAAAAGTGTTCTTCCTATGGGTTTAGCCACTTAACCTTAACTACACGGCCTCTACCGTGGGCCGTGTAATATATATTTATACATATATATATATATAAACATTATATAAAGATTTTAAGGCGCAAGAGGCAAAACAATGTCTCTGTTGAATATTAAAAAAATTACTGGATGGATGTACCCCAAATTATTCAAAGATATGCAGTCAATGCTTTGTGTCCAAATTGTTTGTTGTTTGGTCCAAATCAGCCCAGCACTTTTTCTCTATGGGAAAATGAACGGGACTAGGTTGAAAACTGTGTTTTTATGTTTTCTTAATTACTTTTTAATTTATCAACAAATTGTTCCCAACATGTCCAGTTTGTGGGGGCTTGTGTCAAACATTTTGTTTGGAAAATGTCATCCAAAGCCATCTTTCAAGTCAAAGGTTATTAGCTTCTCTAAGCCTCTGCCAACCTCAAAGCACCAAGGCCGATATATCGGTTCTAAGGAGCAGGACACACACCCTTTTCTGCAAAATATTTTAAAAACTACTGGATGGATTTAGCAAAACCAGTCAAGGAAATGAAGTCATGACTTTTTGCCCAGGTTTTTTCTAATTTAGTCCAAATCTGCCCAGCGGGTTTCGCGCTATGGCTGCTCAAAGATTGCACTGGATAATTTCATCCATATCCATCCAGTAGGTTATTAGCAATTGAATTTTGAGGAAAGATTGCACCTTTCATTTCTGAAATCACAGGAGTTATGACATCCCTCTATACACTAAATAAAATTGACAACACTGACGAGAAACGATTTCCTTCGAGTGATTCATGCTCAACTTATTTTTTATTTGCTGCAAATTCATCCAGTGGTTTGTGCTGTGTGCTTGAGCAAAAAATGTGCCATTTTCCCTTCTAAACTGTAATACAGATTTGCACGAAACGTTCCTGTCCTGGGGAGCCTGAACCCTAATATACGAATGTCAAACACTGTGCTTATCTGTCCTATGAATCTGTCATATGGCTCAAAGATTATTAACCATATAATCTATGCTTTTCCTATGGATGATGGGTTTCACCTTAGCTATAGGGCAGCTATCAATGCTCTGTAATATGTATTCACTGAAAAAAGTGTGAGTTAAGAAACAGTTAAAGTGAGATGATTAATCTGAACAAAACCATTAAAATTCAGTGTGTGTGGGAAGTGAGGATTATTTTAACAAGGTGTACCCCAATTGATGCCCCCCATCATGTCATTTTTGTATATCATTGTGAATCTCTTCTAAAATATCATGTATGTGCTAATGGGCTTTGCAACGATGGGGATGCTGCGTTAAGATGGGCCTACTGTTCACTTCTTCCCTTCCTTTTTCCCCTCCCTTCCCTTTCAGATTCCTCTAATTATTCCCACCATCCTCCCCATATGTCCCCATTCCCTTCATTCACGTCCTTCTTCAGATTCATTCATCCCTTCCTTCTTCCTTCTACCACCGTTCCTTCTTTCATTCCTTTCCTGTTGTTTTCTTCAATTTATTTCTCTTGGCACTGTGCACCTGGCCACCCTCTGTCCCCTGGGCCCAGGTACCTGCTCACCCTGGCCACTCCCTGCACTGAGGACTGTATCTGTACCCTTACAGCCCCCTCCATTTTCCTTCTTTTTCTGCACTTATCAGACTTACCCAGTCTGCTGCCTTAAACACAGCACGTGCCATTTGCTGGCTTCACTACCACTGTTTATTGCCCCCATTTTCTATATATTTTTATTTATTATTATTTATCTGCTCTCCTCTGCTCCGCACTTTCCACTCTCCCCCTTCCGTGCACTTTTTCCCTTTTCCCATTCCCATGTACGTGTGTGTTCTCAATGTCACTGGGCCTAGTAAGATCGTTGTTGTTGTTGTGTTGTGTTCTCCCCTGTTCCCCTCCCTTGCCTAGTCACGCTCTGAAACACTTGTGTACGAGTGTGATACAAATAAAATATCATATCATTCTTCCTTTCTTCTATTTCTCCTCCTACTGAATTTCTCCCCTCTTTGTTTTTGTTCTGTGTGTGTTCAATTTCTGCTTTTCATTTGTTATTGTAATTATTTCTTATTCTGTCATCGACCTGGCCTGTGCATTGTCGCCCTTCCCCCAGCCCAATTTGTTTCTCTCAATTTACCAGTCCATTTATTGCATTCTGCTCTTGCTGTTCTTCCTCATGTTGTTTGCATTATTGTGCACTCTTTTGCCTGTTTTCCTTTTCTATACTTTCTTGTTTCTTTCCAGAAACCATTTTTTCTTTGTTGTCTCATGATGTTCTTCATTCCTCCTACTTTTAATTACTGCCCCCTACTGTGTTTATTCCCCTTTCTCTGCTGCATTTTAGTTTTCTCCTTACCCTTGTTTCTTGTACTTATTTTTCTGCCTTCTCCTGGTCTGTCCACTAGTTCCACTAACTTCTACTGACTGGACCTGGAAGGCCAATCGCTTCACAGGATATTTGTGATACCTTTGCCAATGGGACTGAAAAAAATAATTCAAAGTAGAGGATTTCATGTGAACGTATTGCTCTCATTTTACACTTCCTTTCCATAATTCTTCTCTTTATATTCATCATCACATTGTTTGCTCTCTTTTGAATTTTTTCCTTTATTTAACTCTGAAGTTGCCTTCTGGCAAGGTTTTAAAAACCCTAGTTGTCTTGTACTTTTAATTAATAATTGAATGATTCATAGAATCCATCTCAGAAAAAGTGGTCTGCCAACCTTTCAGCACACTCTATGCCACAGTGTGCATCTGTGCCCAGGTGCCTCAGTAGCTGGGCTGCAGTCCCTATTCTCACATGGCACAGGTGTCCTGTCTGGCAGCTGCTCATGACAGCCAAGTCACACAATACCGAGGTTGCATTTAAGTCTACACCTTTGCTCCAAAGTCAATAGAAGTTGATAAACAACCAACCTGGTTACAGAATAATCTGAACATATAAGCCACACTTAGGTTGGAAGGGAGTTCATATAATTATCAAAACCCCATGATATTTGTAGCATACCAGTGCCATCCCTGTGAGCTCAGACAGCTATGTAGTGGCTATGTGGATTTCAGTCATATTCCTGTCTGAATTTCAGTGAATGGGGCAAGGGGCAACATGTATGCCTCCATTGATTCTCTGCGAGGTAATGTAACACCTTCCTTGCCAGGAAAGGAATCCCCCAGCTGGAGACACTGTGTAAGCATGACTTCAAAGAGCCAAGTCCATGACAAGGGTATGCCTCTCACACCAGTGGAGTGCACAATAGCAAGCCTTTGAAGCTGCAGTCTGGGAAAGGGGTGGAGTTAGGGCAGTCAGGAAGGCACCAGTGGATCTGAAGAAGGGTTCCTCCATCTTACTTTTCTGTGTGATTTTCCCTCTCCTTTCAGTGTAAGAAGGAACTATGACATCGGATGGCAAGGGGCACTTGGCACAAGACCAGGGATTTGACTCATTAAAAAAGGGCTGCTTTTTCTCTAATCTTGTGTGATATTTTGCCTATAAAAGATGGAACTCTCACTTCACCTTCAGTGAACTTTTGCCCCATCCAGAACTTAAGGAAGAATGTGGACCTCTTTTGTCGATTTGAGTTGAAGAAACTACCAGAAGTACATTCCATGAATAAGGTAAGTGCCAAGGACGAGTATGCTCGTCCTTTTTCCATAGACTTGCATAATAACCTTGCAGTTAAGGGGTTAATCACACCCAGCATGCTTGCACACAACTTATTTAACCCAAAGGTACATTACACTAAAACGTTACCCCGAATTGAACATATATACTTTGTAAAATTGATGAATTTGCTATTTTGTAGCAAGGTTAACAACATTTATTGAGGTATATTCTTTTAAACAAGCCACACAATTCCTGAGGAAACTTTCTTTTTTTAACCTCCCATCATCAGATAGTAGCTTCTCAAACTCACACATCAAGAAATATCCATAATTCACCAGCTTCTCTCATGACAACACACCTCGAAAAGTGGCTCGCGATACATTATTTGTGTAACATCTGTTTGGTTTGTCAGTTTAAACTGTTGCCTGTTCCAAAGATGTATATTTTACAGCTTCACAGACGCCGTCCCTCAGCTGTTAATGTCTAGCATGTAGAGGCTGCATTTAGCTTCTGAAGATGCTTTATGGCATAGATATACTCTTTTTTTTTTTGTTTTTTTTGTTTTGCTAAACCCATTATAACGTGATTAGCCTCCAGCGAACCAGCGCATTGCTGCAGCCTGCTCGCATTACGTGCAGCTCTGTGCATTCGAGTTTGGCGCTGTCACATTTTATCAGATGATGGCTACGGTTTAGCGTCGGGGGATTAAACTGATATGTTACTAATAGCGGCATTTCTGTCACAAACATTTGTGAAAATGTGTGTACGCTTTGTTGTCTGAAGAAGCGCACATTCCCCAAGTCACTATCACACAGAACAATTAGCCCACTGTACACAGACTGCTTTTTAGCTAGTAGGATTTTATGGGATTTGGGTTTACAAATAAATTGTAGAAGCACGTTTCTTATTAGACACTAAGGCCATTACATTAAATCATTGTAGTTTAATAGATTGCATTCTTTCCGAGTTGCGAGCTCGCGAGATTAGGAAACACGCCAACCCTTGGCGAGATTCTACGAAGCCCAGGAGCGAAGACACACTGATTAGTAGATGACAGGCATTTTTTTTTCAAATCTCATGAACAATGATGTTATTTCTTTTCGGTTGTCCCCATCGGATTAGGGCAGTGAAAGAATGAAACATAGATCACAGAGAGAAAGATTTAACAAATGCCTTTTTTGCCTGGCTACGCTTCTCTTCATCTGCGTGCCTCTACATAACATGTATGTGCATAAAATATTATGCATGTAACATCTATTTGTGCTTAGCTCTGGCTGAAGAGTGGTTTAACTCGCAGCGCAGTTTAATGCATCTGAAAAACAAGCAACAGATATCAGACAGAGCTCTAAAGTGAGAAGAAGTAGCAGGTGTGCAGACTTTGGAGCGCCGCCATTTTTAATGTCAGCTAGGCACGTGCGCCATTTCATTGGTGTTTTCAGTGGATCTGCAATGAAGAAGGACCTGTCTGAAGGGTTGGAAAGACGTATGATGCAGTAGCAGTGTCCTGGATGCCAGAAATGCCAGAGATGTGTCTAGACGGGAGCTAAAAGCACCACTCATCTTAAATGTTGTGTATAATAAGTTGTGATGTGTCAATTAAAGTAGACCTTGCATCAGCTATTATTGGTATCAAGGCCTGATAGCCGGCGAAAATTTTAAATGAAGACCTCAGTAAAATCATAAATAACTTAAAGTCCAGACAAACCAGTTATACTTTCTATGACATGTATTTATGTATTGTGTGCATTGATTCGGAAGAATGAAGCAGTGTGATGTGTAGGGAATTTTAGTTTTCAGTGTTTATGTTTTGCCAAATTGCAGTGGTATTTTTCCTGGCTTTTCTCAAAATGTGAACATCTGTGAATATTAGTGTTTATACATGTTTTGCAGAAAATAATGGCGAGCAACAGTGTTTTTCGAGTTTGCATGAAAAACATGAAATTATTAACATATACTCTTTTTGGAGTATTAATATGGAATATGCAACGATCGCGCATTCGAAGTGGGCTTTACAAGTGGCTGTTGGGCTGTCGTTGGGATGCTGACTGCTGATTGAGGACTTTGAAGGAAAATCCTGCGTGGACCGAGCTGTCTGCAAGAGGAATCACAGGCGTGCCGTAACGTGGTTACCGTTACTATCCTCTTGAACAATATCCAAGGCTCTTTTTGTCCCCGCCTCCCGCCCGTGGCCCGCTCCGCCCCTCCAAGCCTCACTTCCAATATCTAGGGAGCACGCACGCATTTGCGCGCGTGCATTCGAAGTGGGCTTTACAAGTGGCTGTTGGGCTGTCGTTGGGCTGCTGACTGCTGATTGAGGACTTTGAAGGAAAATCCTGCGTGGACCGAGCCGTCTGCAAGAGGAATCACAGGCGTGCCGTAACGTGGTTACCGTTGCTATCCTCTTGAACAAGTAATTAAGGAACCGGACTCTATCTGTTCTTTGTTTACTATTTCAAAGAACCGCGGCTTTGCCGCGGCTCACTGTGGTTTCACATAGTAATATTACTTACTCGAGTCCTCCCCCTCTCTTTTCCTCTCTCCTTACAGTATCCAAGGCTCTTTTTGTCCCCGCCTCCCGCCCGTGGCCCGCTCCGCCCAGCCAAGCCTCACTTCCAATATAGAAGTGGCTGTTGGGCTGTTTGGATGTGCGGAGGTGTGGGAGTGTGAGTACTTGCAAGTAAAATATCATTCTTTATTTCATATCTAGTGGGTGTA
This sequence comes from Ambystoma mexicanum, assembly GCF_040938575.1. NCBI lineage: Eukaryota > Metazoa > Chordata > Amphibia > Caudata > Ambystomatidae > Ambystoma > Ambystoma mexicanum. Next base: position 232,599,789 of record NC_090930.1, on the reverse strand, counting down.
ATTATTTCATTGCAAAGTCTAGATTGCAACAAACACAGAATTAGGGAAAAGTTGCAAGTTCTATTGCTTTTTCTGCTGATTACTTTCTATGTAGTCTTGTGTGGTTACACTTCTTACGTAGGAGTGCACGAGAATTCACGTAAAGCTTAACTAATTGTGTGGCACGACTTGGAGAAATAGTCAACCACGGTAAAAAACCTACGTAGTGGGAAACGGTGTCTGAATAATTCATCAGCCGCCATAAATGAGGGAAATGTCTCAGAGGATGAGCACTATGAAGAATCCGTGAATCAAATAAAAAAAAAAAGGACGCAATATAGGAAATACCAATGCGGATATGACACAACCTGGGTATGTGAAATCACAAGTTGGGATTGATTTGGGTGTTCCTGTACCTCATAGAGGTACAGCGATGACAGATGAACCATTAGTAATACCGGTTACATCAAAGACTATCTGTCCTGAGGCGTTTGATGTCACCATCCATCCAAAGAATCTGATTTGTAACATACCCATTAATGACAACTCGCTTTTGGGTGCGGTTGCCGACGTGTCTACTCTGCCGGCATCAGACACATCGTTGGTAGCTTCGGCAGTACTGGCAGAATTACACAGCCGCAGGAGACTGTCTAATGGGCCGTCTGCACCTGCAGCGAGCTCTCATGGCTTTAGGGATCAGGTTCATTTTCATGCTGCAATTGCAGTAAACTTGAAAGAGCTAAAAGAGAATCTAAAAAAGGATGAGAAGATACTAAAAAAAATACAACACACAAGGCTAGCTCACCTGCTTATGAGTCTGGAAACAACCATGAGGACATCAGTTATGCCCATTCTCTGGTTTTGGGTGGGGACACCAACCAGCAAAAGGGAAAAAATGATCCATCACGTCGTCCAAACTCATCGCTCCCTTTTTTTCCACTTGAGGATACTCTAGTGGATCTAAATAATCAAGAGCTTCAGAAGTTTCCGGTTTTAACGAGAATTCTGAACCTTCTCGATAAAGGACACAAGTACACTCATGGAGCAATACACGCGTTGAGTACATCGAATGCAGAAATTATGAACACACTATGTAGAATAGAAGGGTTCATGATATCCCAAGAAAAGTGTAACAACTTTTGGGCATCTCAATTGTTGATTGTAAAACAGCTGGGGTACAAGGAAGCGGAGAAGATCCATCCTACTCAGCATGACCAATCCTCTCAAACAGATGTGATTATAGATTCAACTGTGAACTATGAAAAATTGCAGAAACCATTAGGTGTCATACAAAACTTACTTGCTGCTCCCGAGTACCTTGAGATTGCAAAACTCCAACATGACCGCATACTTGTCCTTGAAAACATCATAGTAGCAGCAAATCTAGTACCCTCAGAGTTTTTTTTTTTTTTTTTTTTTTAAATATATTTATTGATTTTTCAAAAAAAACTTATACAAACAGCATCATCCACATAGCAATCAGTTATATATCCACAATAACTTCCCATTCCCTCCTCCCCCCATGCGAACCCGGACCGGGGTTGCGCGGTCTGCCATTGGTGTTAGGGTGAGCCCGGGCTATCCGGGTCCTCACCTGAGGTACTGACTTCTTTAGGACGGAACAGGGCTGTCGTGAGGGCTATCCATTGCAAGAGGTCTTCCGAGTCACCTGTCTTCTGCTGTCGCTGTGCCAGCTCCCAGGCCCCGGTTTCAGCCATAGACCACCTACGGAGGTCTTCCCACCATGTCACAAGTCTAGGGGCCCTGGGGCACTTCCAGGCCATTGCGATGCGCCTTTTTGCGAGGATGTACATCAAGTCCTTGAGCCTATTGAGGGGTTTGTTTTTTTTTCCTCGCGGGTATGAGCCCAATAGACATGCCTTAGGGGATTGCACGTCTAGCGTTATGACCTCCTCCGCCAACCTGGTCTGAATTTGCGACCAGAAGGTTTGTATATCCGGGCAGGCCCAAAACATGTGGGTCAGTGAAGCCGCGGGTTCTTGGCACTTGGGGCACGGAACTACACCGGCACCATTGAATCTCGAGATGGATGATGTAAAATTGGATAAGCTGGAATCGGGCATTCCTGGATACTTTTTTATGGTAATGTGTTATTGTTTCCCACTCCGTGTCTCCGAATAGCGTGTTTAGCTCGGCTTCCCATTTACCCCTGCATGTGAGTTCGTTATGTGTGGTGTTGTCAATTAAGATCTCATAAAGCCTAGAGGTTTCATGTCCCCCCTCTGCAACGCCCACCAAATTCTCAATGGACTCGTGTCCGGCGCATTGGGATTCCGCTTCCGGCCATCGCTTCCTAAGCCTGTCCATCACCGCCCCATGCAAAAGGAACTGACCCAGTGGAACCCCAGTCAACTCGTGCAGTTCGGAAAATGTGTGAGTGCCCTGGTCGTCTATCAGATCGCCCAGGGTGGCAACACCGGAGGGTTCCCACATATTCCGGATCGCCTTCCGGTCCTCCGGTCTAGTGGACATGATGGCGGCTATAGGGATTTGTGGGGAGTAGGGGTCGGTCAACCCGACCGATTTGCAGGCCCGACTCCAGATCTGAGTGCCTAGGCGGATGAGGTATGCATCCAGCGTTTTAGGTATTGGTCTGATCCAGAGGAGGTCCCTAAGCAACCAAGGTGCGTCTGGGGGCTGCAATAGGCGTGTGTCCGTCGTGGCATCATCGGCCATCCACTGGATCACGTGCTTAAGCTGGGCCGCTATGTAGTAGAGCTCAAAGTTAGGGGTCTTCAGGCCTCCCCTCTCGTACGGTCTTTGAGTTACGTCTAGGGCAACTCTGTGCCTCCCCTCCCGCCATAGGAGTTTCCTACATAGTTTGCTCAGGTCTTTGAAGAAACGTTGGGGGATGTTGTAGGGGACGTTAGTGAAGAAATGTAGAAGACGCGGGAGAGCAACCATTTTGAGGAGTCCCGCCCTGCCAGCCATTGAGAGGGACAATTTACACCATAGGTCAATTGATTGAGCCAGTCCCTCCCTAGCCCTGCCCATGTTTAATGCGTGTTCGGCCTCGGGGTCCCGGTGGATCGCGACGCCCAGATATTTGAACGTGGTGGGTTCCCACTTCAGGGCCAGAGGGGGGAGGTGTTCTTTCTCGGTTCCACAAAGTGCAGCCAGGGGGAATAGGCAAGACTTGCCGTGGTTAATCTGGATCCCGGTGCATCTGTGGAACCCATCTAGGGTTTCGAGAATGTAGGGGAGAAGAAATTCGGGATCCCTTAGGTAGAGGAGCATGTCATCCGCATACATGGAGACAAGGTGGTTCACTCCATTTACCACTATCCCCCCATCTCCATACTCCTGCCTGAGGTATGCCGCCACTGGTTCAATCGCCAGGATGTAGAGGAAAGGGGATAGGGGGCACCCTTGCCGGGTGCCCCTGGCCAGACTCCATTTTTCCGAATAGGTGTTGTTGGTTCGCACTCTGGCTGTGGGATTAGTGTAAATGAGTTTGACCCAATTCAAGAAAGCCGTTCCGACCCCCATCTTGTCAAGGGTGGCATAGAGCCATGTCCATCGGACCGAATCAAAGGCCTTAGAGGCGTCTAGGGACACAACTGCATATTTACCGGGCATGCCGTTTGTGCTGTGTATCACATGATGCAGCCTTCGCCGGTTCTCAGACATGGAGCGGCCCTGCATGTAGCCTGTCTGATCTTGGTGTATAAGGTACGGGACGGCTGTACGCAGCCTTCTGGCCAGTAGTGCGGTAAGGATCTTATTGTCTACATTCAGCATGGATAAGGGGCGATGTGAGCCGCAGTCAGAGCTTTCCTTGCCGGGCTTAAGTAAGGGAATGATGGTAGCTTCGGTCATGGAGTCGGGGAGGTGACCTGTTTCATACGCCTCGTTATATACTTTGGACAGTAGGGGGGCCAGTATGTCCTCATAGGTCTTATAAAATTCGCCCGGGAGACCGTCCGGTCCCGGTGTTTTACCGGAGGGCAGTGCCCTAATGGTGGCTGCGACCTCTTCTGGGGTGACGGGGCCTCCGAGGGAATCTGCCAAATGGTCCTCCAGGCGAGGGAGCCTGATGGCATCCAGGGCATCTTCGATCGCGTGGTCTGGGGGCTGGGCTGGATCAGAGTAAAGGGTTTGGTAATATTGCTTAAACTCTGCGTTAATACCCACTTGCGTGTGAAGGGTCAAGCCGTCTGTATTACAGATGGAGCATATGGGGTGTCTGGGGGTTTCTCGTTTATAAAGCCATGCAAGGAGTTTCCCGGGTTTGTCGCCCAGGGCGTGGTTCCTTTCCGTGAATTTGGCATAGCTGAGCCTCCCCAGCGTCTCCCAGTGTGTTAGGCATGTTTGTTTAAGTTCAATCATTTTCTGCAGGTGGGCGGGATCAGGGGACGGGGTGGCTTCGAGGTCCTGGAGTTCGGTCTCAGCGTGCTCTAGCAGGGTCGTGACGGATTTCAAGGCCCCTCCGGCCGCGGCTATCATTTCCCCTCTAGTTACCACCTTGTAGGCTTCCCATGCTGTGCCCAAGTATCTGACGCTATCAATGTTGGTTTGCCAGTAGTGTATGGAGCCCTCCCTGATTTGTTCATTGAAGGCTTTATCTAATAGCGCTTCGCTTCTTAATTTCCACGTCGGGATGGGGGGCCGGGGGGCTGTGGTCACCCAAGAGGTCATCAGTGGGGAGTGGTCTGAAAGCACCCTGGCCAGATACTGCGTATCTTCAAACCCGGCCACGTGCTCTTCGCTAATGAACAGGCAGTCTATCCTGGTGTGGACCTTATGTGGGGGAGAGTAGAAGGAGTAGCCTCTGATTTCGGGGTTTTGCGCTCTCCACAGGTCTTTCAGGGCATATTGCTGTGTGAGGGCGTTCAGTATCTTGGCGGGTGGGGAGGGGTCGCCATGCTTGCCATCCGATCTATCTATGCGAGGGTTTAAGGTACAGTTGTTGTCGCCTCCCCATATCGTTATACATTCGTTACTCGGGGACAGCCGGGCGTACAACGAACGAAAGAAAACAGTGGCATCATGATTCGGGGCATAAGTGCAAATCAGGCGAACGTCACGCCCCTCTATGGTGCCCTGAATTAGGGCCATCCTACCTTCATTGTCCGTCTTGGTGTGGATCAGCTTGACTGGGACAGAGGGGGCAATCCATATCAAGACTCCTCTGGAGTAGGTGGAGTAGGAGGAACCCACTAGGGTACCTCGCCAGACCTTAGCTAGCGCTGCAAGCTTAGGGCCACATAAGTGGGTCTCCTGAAGGAGAGCGATTCCGACTCTGTGGCGCTTCATGTAGGCGTAAACGCGGCGCTGTTTGATGTAGCTGTTTAGTCCCCTGACGTTCCAGGACATGACTCTGATCCTCTCAGCCATAGTCTAGGTGTGGTCGTGTTGCTGTGGGAAGCCTGAGGTTGAGGTGTTCGGTGAACTTGGTCGTCCTGGTAGCAATTCCGCTGCGCTTGGTCCCGGTCCGGTTTATGTCCGATTCAAACTGTGATCCCAACTTGGGGTTCAAACCCTCATGAAAACCAACGTCTAACTTAACTACAAACACAACACGTCTAGCGAGGTTGCCCTTGCTCTGACATCCCCGTTTCTGCCCCATCAGACCGAGGTCTTCCGGTGCCCTACGGGCGGGTGAGCTCACCCAAATTATCCTGGGGATAGGAGAGGGGCTACCTCCGAGGGTGTTATCAGGAGGTGCGCCACGACCAGCGCGGCTCCGGTACCATCAGTGTCGCCACTCTTACTGGCATATTAATGTACAATCGGCTACTGCAGCCAGTAAGTGGTGAGAAGAAGTCCCTTTGTTACAGGCGGCTAGGGCCCGCGCTGCCTCCATTCAATGTCTGGGATCTGTTCGCTGTCCATCCATTCGCAGGCCTCTGCGGGAGTGTCAAATAAACGTGCCTTATTGTTGTGCAGGACCTTGAGTCTGGCCGGGTAGAGGAGTAGGTAGCGCAGGCCTGCCTCCTTGAGTCTCTAGTACCCTCAGAGTTAATGAGAAATGATGGTGGAACCCCACTGATAACAGCAGAAGAACTGCCGGAACGATCTGATAGTCCCACGGTATTGACAGACTTGATTGACCTTGACATAGTGAATCAAGTACCAATGGGGGATAAGTCTATTAGTGAACTTGAAAAAGGTGACTTACAACAATCCACATTCTTTATGTCCAGGAAAGCAAAAAAAGCCTTTGCAAGAGCTCAGAAAAGAAAGGGTGTGGCTACCACCCCACTAGTGCCGATAGGAAAACAAACAAAAAAAACTCCAAAAAAACAAAAATATAAAATCATGCAGCCCTAGTTCCTCTATTATATGTCTTGGTCAAAGGCAACTAGATGATAGGGGCATCGAGATAAAAGAATTGGGCAAAGAAAGTCTGCTACATTTGGAAGAGAAGAAATCACTGGCTGTCGAAGCCGATACCATATCACCCCCTTGATTCAGGCACCCGAAACGTCATATGATGTAAGATCTGGCTCAAAGGTGTCTGACATGGGTGGGTTGCAGGATAACTCCCCTCTGTTAATTCAAACACAATTACAAAGATTCTTTGAGAAAATGGACAAGAAACTCACCATCATGTCTGTCCAGGTTTCCAATGAATCAAAGGGCATAGCAGAGAAGGAGGCTTTAAACACAAAGAATAAAGAGAGGTGTGCTCAAGACAAAAATGACGACGGCAACTTTTTGCCAACTTTGGAGAAAGATGTTCAATTCATGAAAGGGGCCCAAGAGGCACCCCTCTCATTACCACCAGAAAACGAGAAAAACAATGAGATAGAAAAGCTGGCAAATACAGTTCACCCAAAAGATATTCCCTTGGAAATGAAATCTGTGATAGGTTGGTGGGCTTATAAAGCAGTGCTTGACAATCCTAGCTTAAATCGTGGTGCAGTAATGAAGATTTTTTGCCAAATCCCGGCCCTTCGTAATTTGGTATCAAATGATATCGACTGGATAAAATTACCATCTTCATGCAATTATCGAATGATCTGTAAGTTTTAATCACCCATAATTGCCTCCCTGATTCGGACCCACTATGGGGACTTGGAGTTTCTGGGATACAAGTTATTTGATTTCCATTCAATGGATGATGCAATCAAGTTCATCGAATTTCAAGAAATAGAAATCCAGCAAAATATAAAAAGTGAATATAATGACAATCAAATCACAAAGTTGCAGGCAAAGGTAAACTCACAAGCAGAGTCTGTGGAACAAATCATAAAAAGTTTAGCATGGCTAGAACCTCTGATGAAATCAATCTTCAAAGAGACCCCGGGAGATGATAAATCATAAAACAACTCTTTTCTAGTAAAATCATGGACTTGTTGTGGATTCAAAAACTTAAAGTCGTGGTTTCGTATGTTAGATTGTGAGAATCGCCCAGCAATCATTATCCTACAAGAAAACATGGCTACTATGGATATTCCTATGGAGGGTTTTGCAAGTTTTTTTAGTCATGCTCAAAAGGGCCAACTAGGACGACCAAAGGGCGGCCTTGCCATTTATGTCTCCTTGGTATATAACGTGGAAATAAGGCAGCTATATTCCTCCGGGGACATGCTAGCAATTATCTTAATGTCAAGGAGTAGCCAGAATGCTCCATTGTTGATAATAGGCTTATACTGGAACTCGAATGGAGCATATATTGATGGTATTATTGAAAGACTGAATGTTATATTGTTAGAGGTGGTGGATGAAATGCCCAACATCGAAATTATTGTGGGTGGGGATTTTAATTCCACTCTCATACAAAAACATCTGGAAGATGAAGGTCAATACGATCAGTATGTAAATTCGTCGTGTGAGAGGGTCCAGCTGTGGGCAGACTTTTTTGAAGAATGGGATATGCAAGTTATTCCTTTTGCAAGTTACGGGTCAAAAGTGACTTGGAGTAGGGGAGTATATAATTCCTCCATTGATTACATTGTTACCTCAAAAACCCTAGCCAGGACGGCTTCGCCCTGTACAATAGAAAAATCTGCCCTGAGTGACCACTCTATCTTGGCATGTATTGTGAGTTGTAAACTTTGCACTTATCCTATGTATAAACCACTGGTGTTACCTGAATCCGACAGACAGATGCAATCAATAAGGTGGAATTTGAAAACATGTAGGTTATTGAACAGTTTAGTTAGTCGTGATATATTAAAATATAACCCTAAGCAGTTGTCAATGATAGAGTGTAGATCATTAGACCTCATGAACGAGAATATGATTCATTATCACCTCAATCAGATAGTTAGTGGAAAGAAGCAATAAACATTTACAGACCTAGTTGGCGGTTTTAACTTGGAGATAGGGAAAAGAAAAAAAGAGAAAAATGCTGAAATTAGAACACTGGCAAGGGACTACACCTATCCCTTTGACCAAGTAATGCATAGGAAAAAATCAATTCTGCTCAAATATAAACATGACATCAGAATTATTAAATTCAATGCCTATTTGGAAAAAAATCAAAAAATGATCATCCTTATGATAGGTAGGAAAACACGTGAAATCTGGGCTATACTAAGAGATCCTATGGAAAGAAGTCAGGCAGAGAAATGCTCCACAGTGAGTGGCGACCTACGGACTGAATTTTACAGTAACAAATATGTATTACCTGATAAGTTCAGGTCACTTAAGTACGTGGTAAAGGTAGCAGTATTACCCGACAGTTGTCCATGGGATGTGGAAACAATTGAGTCAGCGATTATGAGCCTAAAGTTTTCAAAAGCAGCGGGCCCGGATGGAATTCCTCCATGTTTGTTGAAGGATGACCCAAAATTTTGGGCAGCTCATCTAATGGGCAGCTTCGATACCATCTTTAAAACAAAAAAACTACCAGTTTCCTGGACATCTGCTCTAATTATTCCCTTACACAAAAAAGGAGGAACAGCTGATCCAAAAATGTTTAGACCAATTGCCTTGATAGATATTCCTGCAAACATTTTCGCTGGTTTAATCCTTAGAGAATTGAATGCATCCATATTGTCTTTACGTATCCTCTCATGCTTTCAAACAGGCTTTAGAAAGCGTATGGGAACACAATTGAATGCAACTGTTCTTGCGCACCTATTAAAGAGCTCAAGAGGAGATCTAAATGGTCCAATATACATGGCATTTGTGGACCTGTCCTCAGCGTTTGACTGTGTGATTAGAGAAATACTGTGGGCAAAGATGCACAAATGGCAGATCCCATTGCATATAATAACAATGATAGCCATCCTCCATACTAACACCAGTTATAGCGTAAGAATTGATGGTATGGGTCGGCTGACTGAGCCAATAAATACATTCATTGGGGTGAAACAAGGGTGTAACCTTGCGGCTACTCTTTTTAATTTGTATTTAGCAGATATAGGGCCTCATTACGACCCAGGCGTTAAGGGTTAACGCCGTCGTTAACCCTTAACGCCTATTCTGATTTTAACGGCTGCTTTTAGCAGCCGTTAAAATCCATGGCGCTAAACTGCCATGATGCTAATTACGCCACCGTCATTTACGGTGGCGTAATTAGCGCCTTCCACACTCCCATTATGCCCTATGGGGCAAAAATGGGATTGGGAAGGGAAAATGGGAAATGGGGATTTACCGCCCCACTCACCTTGGAATGGGGTGGTAAAACCGCCATGGTGTAAACATAGTTTACACCATGGTGGTAAAGTTGGCGCTATTAGCGCCTGGGTTGTAATGACCCCCATAGACAAGTTGTGGGAACACTCGAATAGCTTTGCTGCAAAACTGGGAGATTAATGCATAAATTGGTTGGCATTTGCCGACGATATCATCCTATTGGATCGTATGCCATTTGGACTACAAAAAAAATACATCTGTTCTATGGCTACTGTGAAAAACACAACTTGGCAGTTAACCCTGGAAAATCAAATATAATGATTTTCTCTAACAAAAGAAAAACAATTTCATTTAAATGGTTAATTAATGGAAACATGATTCCTCGATCACTAGGGTTGATTTATTTGGGATACAATCTAACAAATTCTGATTCGGTGAAAAAATGGCAAAACGCAATATCAATCAAAGCATTGCCACTTATAGCACAAATGAAGATCATTCATCGCAAGCTCTGTAGATTTTCTCTTATCCCACTAATAGAGTTTTACCTGCTTAAAGTAGAAGCAATCATACTATATGGATTAGATTTATGTACCCTAGCGATTGGGCATATTTTAAACTCCTTACAGGGAATGATTTGGAAAAAGGTATTACATCTGCCCCTCTCGATGCCAAATTCCATAATAATTCATGAACTGGGGCTTACATCTTTGGCGTCAAAAATGACATGGCGTAGGTTAACAAACTTTGCTAAAATTCTCCAACCGATGGAAAACTCGCTATATGAAGACTTGGCAGTTATGATTAAGAGGGGCAAATCAGATTCATTACAGAAGTCTTATAAGGAGATACAACAAGTACTATATTTGATTGCGCAAAGTACAACAGACCTGGCTACTTTGCCTCAAATAGTAAAAAAAAAACGATATATTTATGATTGGGCGAACACATCTGATTTAATTGGACAATATAAAATGTATGAAGAATACTCAAAATTTAGGCATAACCAAAAACCAACACTATTATATATTAGGCAGGTACCCAGTAATCTGATAAGAGCAACGTATATGCGATTCAAATTTAATCTACTGTTAACTAAAGACTGCATGACATTTTGGAAATCCAACAAAACTGAGCGGCATAACATGAATTGTAGATTTTGTATGATCGGTGTAAATGAATCCCTGAAACATCTGTTATTAGACTGTGCTTCTTTTGAGGAAGACAGACAAAAATACCTGGGCAAATTCCTATTTGGTACCACGGGATTCATCTTAGAAACGCTGTGGGTAGAATGCATGTGGGGAAACATGATTTCACTTATACTCGCACTGGTTAAAGTTCTACAAATTATTGAAAACAAACTCGATCTGGTTGTGAATTGTAGTAAAGACTAGACAAAGATGTGAAATTTGTAAACTTACTATCTAAGTGAAACCGAGTGTATTGACATTTTTTCCTGATACTGCCTGGACTTGAAGCGTTTGGATTTTGACTTTTAATTGTTGTCTCATTAAGTTGGTTGAAATATTTTATATTTTAAGAATAACTATGTAACACATTGAAGAAATATGTGTCTTCTATATATTTTGAAATCTGAATTTTATGTTTGAAGATAAATTATATGTTGTAAAGATGTATCATCAAAAACAACAATAAAAAAATAAAAAAATAAATAAATAAAAAATATGCAAGGATCTCAATGGACAGGCTGGTGAGGTAAATTAAAAAGGGTAGCCAATGCACTTCTGCTGAAAAAGCCGGCAACAGATGTCAGTGAGATGCTGCCCCTGCATAGGCTGTGGGCAGTTTTGTGTACAGAATTATGCCCTGCCCTTTATCAATATCTAAGGCCGGGTGCATGATGTTTACAAAGGACATGCAGCGGGTCCTAATTTGCATATGTATTGACATCAGTCGAAATCACAGAAACAGGACTGAGGCTTTGACTCTGGGTGGTATCATGGAAAGCAACATTACAAGAAATTGACATGAGTAAATCAAAAAGAAAACAAAATGTGTGATGTTCAGTATATGTCATGTAATTTTCATTCATAGCACCCACCGCTGACATTTTTATGGTCTCCAAGCACTCTATTAATGGTCACTGTTATTATTTATGGAGCAATTGAATGAGTTTCTAGAATACAATGTGAACAGAATCAGTTATAAGGACTTCTACTTTTCGCGGATGATTGAAATGAAATAATTTACCTAAGATCACTCACTTGAGGTAAGTGCTGATGCAGGTACACGAACCTAGTCCAAAAATAGAATTATGACGACATATATCTTCAAGGCTCTAGCTAGTACAAAAAATTGTTTTTCTCTTTCATGGATATTATATGCACAATTCATAATAAACCACTGCAACAAAGACATACATCCTTGTAGAAATATGTTCAGCAAAAAGATGGTAAGTGCAGCATTGTTTTCCCAATCTTGAACAGAAGCTTGAATGTATCATAATGAAACATAATTTGAGATTAAAAAATGACTTTTGAGTACTGTAAATGTACTTTCAAGACGTACGTGCAACATAATTGCCCTCATTACGAGTTCAGCGGTAGCCATGCCGCTATGCGCCGAAATCGTGTCCGGTCCGGGTCCTCAGAATGAGGAATAACTGGGCCGTTCCGAGTTCAGAAGGCCCGGTAATTCCTCCCTCCAAGGACCCAGACCCGGTACTTCCCCATTCCCATTTCAGCCCCCATAGGGCTGAATGGGAATGGGAGAGGGAGCAAACAACGGGCCATTACGAGTTGGCCCATTGTTTGCTCCCTCTTTCCCTCGCGGGACCCGGTAAGCACACCTGGTTTGACTAGGCGTTGCTTCCTGGGTCCCGCGAGGGGATCTCGTAATGAGCCGGTACCGCCAGGGTCGTAATGAGGCCCAATATGTTGAAGAGGTCTCTTGATTTAGTCATAGTTTCACACAACCACTCAAGTGGAAACTAGCTAGGGTTTATATGGCCTTGAAAGTGTATGAAAACTGGGCACCAATGTACTGTGTTGCCTACTCCTTAGACACCCACCACCCATATCACCTTTTGCATTCCTAATCACCATGTGTACAGGAACAGAAGCAAAGAGCATGCAAGTATGAATTCATATATTGCAAGTACAATGTTACATTGATTTGATTTTTTAGAGGAAGTGTCACAAATTTCAAGGACATATTTATTTTTGGGGCCAAGTGACTGTTAGTTGCAATATTGGTGAGATTTTGCAATGCCTGCGTGTCTCTTTTTATAACACTACATATATTTCAATAGCCACAAAGACAGCCTGGGGGCACAAACACATATGCTGTAAAATGTATGCTGCATCCTAGTTTAGTTAAAACAAAAAGTATTTGTCACTAATCAAGCTACTTTGAGGAAATGTGGCAAATTTTGAGATATGTTTATATTCGAGGGTGCATGAGTTCAAGGTCACCTAACAAGGCTACAAATTGGCTATTGTTGCTCAATACTTTCTTTTACAAAAAGCAATGTCACATATATTGTTTGGTGTCTATGCACATCCCATTCGAGCCCTACATTCGCGGGTGGGGGCAAAAGAGGGCATTGCAGTGAAAAATTCATATTAAACCATTTTTGATAAATACAAATATTTTTCCGTTGTGAAGGGCTATTTTAAGGAATTTTGGGCAATTTTGAGACGGAATAAGTATCCACGGAAATTGGTCATATTTGTCTACAATTTCTCAAAGTAGCCCCTATCCACTGGCAACATTTGTTATTTTATTTTACTTTTTAAAAAGAAAATGAGGTAACACCGAAATGAGCAGATAAGGACTGGGGACAGGAGATAAAGCAATGGGAAAAAGCATACAGTAATGTGGGGATTGGGTGCAGTAGGGCCCTTATATTGTATGCCAAGTCCCCTCTCCAGCAATCTCTTTGCATCTCCCAAACTTTCTCCCATCCTTGCTCGGCTTAAATCAAAGAGGCACTTTTTCTGCCAGTGTTATTTTTCCTGGGTCTATCAGATTCAATTGAAAACTGGAAAGCCTAGTAAAGGGACAGTACATGTGACCAGATGTTGATCCAGTTTGAAAATTCTCACCCTTAAAATTTGTTTGCTTCACCAGACAATGTATTAATCCTGGCTGGGCCTCTTCCTTATCAAATCTGAACAGGGCAGCTGAGTTCTTGCAATCCTATATTTATCCCACTCCTGCCTGTTTAATATATGCAAATACCTTTTGTGGGTTGATTTCATTTGGATCAGAAGTGGCTCTTTAGTCACATCTGGTGTGAGCCTAGTACTTTGCTTATGGTCCATTCTATTCCTTATTCTGGACTGGTGAATTGTTAAAGACACTTGCCTGTCACTTCATAATATGCATCTGTTATATAACTGTTGTTGTTGAATTACTTATGTATTACTGTTTAGGTAATGTTTATGCTTTAAAGTGAATGTGATTGTTTACTGTCAAGTGGTGGGGGCATCGCATGGCTGTGAGAATGTTGTGGAGGTTGTTGTGTTTGGAAGGAGAAGCCTTTTGGTGAGAGGACTGTAATGGAGTAGGAGGCACCTGGGGCATCATCACCCATGAACACGTATAACCACTGGTCTATGATGTAATAGTGGCAACAAGCTGACCAACATGGCTGCAAGACTCTGCACTTTCTGACCTCGACAGCGGAGGAGGGTCCACAACGTGCCACAGTGTGGAGTTCCAGATGCTGCAAGTCCATTCCCTCAGACATGAGGGGAGGGGCAGGATCACCCGACATCCCCGCTGTAGGAGCCCTTGGCAGTGGTGTGTTGAGCCAGCAAGTTTGAGTGCCACCTTGGACGTGAAGATGACAAGTTGGAGCCATCTTGAAGGATAAGTTGAGGGGTGGATGTCACACAGGGAGGTTTGGAAGGATCAGCTGCGCAGTGTCAGTAAACCGCACAAACACATTGAAAGGATCATCTGTGTGGTGGCCAATGCAATGCAGTAACCACATACATGGAAAAAGGGACCCAAAATCATCCTATTGCTGACACAGATTGGATGCCACAAAGGCTGCTACAAAAAGGTGAAAACTGAAAGTTAGCGGGCTCGAATCTGACACTTGGGGTTAGCAGGCTCGAATCTGCTATCAATTAACAAAGCAGGGCTGTGATTGCGAGGAGCATGCCAAGAGATAGGTAAGACGGCCATTGTCTTACCATAGCCTACACTCATAAGGGTATCATAAGGGCCTGAGTGATCAACTGTCACTAGGGATATTGACAATACATTTGGGACCAAAACCTTTCTGTTGCCTAACTCTGTGTGGATTACAGAGGAATACTATGTATGCTGGGGACTGAGGATACAGTCAGCAGCATCCACTTATTACTAGCACATCATTCGGAAGTTCAGCAACAAGATTTCAAATCTACCACCCCAGTTCCTTCCCAATTTTGGGAAAGTCACAGTTTAACGGGAAACATCTAAGGAAGACACCATGCATGGACCATACTTAAGTCATCACAGGTTTGAGAAAGCTAGTCAACAAATGTAACCTTGGTCTTTCATGAAACAAACATATTAGGGATCAATGTATGCTAGAGGTTTTGAGAATACAATTAGGGAGGGAAATACGGATAAAAGGAAAACCCAGCCTAGACGAAGTACTAGATTTAGCAGAGAAGATGGAACACGTGATGGCTTGTTTCAAGTAGTTGGACATGTAAGGGGGTCTTATCCTAAAAAAGGCGTCCACTTTGAATAACCATCAGGAGCCCAAGAAGACAATGGGAAAACACATTGGTGCACAAAAAGGAGAGAGAGTGCAACAAGGGAGAGTTCTGGAAAAGGAAGCCCTTTAGGGGTGAAATGGTGTTTGACATGCAGCAACACTTTTCATTTTGTCAGTTCAGGGATGTCTACAGGAATTAAGGTGGAATGACGCAAACGTGAGAAAAGGGGGCTCTTTGCCCGCTGAAGTGAACACTGTCAGAGAAATGAGTGCCATTCCAGAGGGGGAAGAGGCAGTGAGCTTGTCAATGAAAGTAGGGAAAGATATATGTTGGTCAGTTATCTAATTGTGCTCCAGGCTGACAAGAGGCAACACCCCATTGCAGTCATCTGTGTCAACAGCTTTGGTGTAATCATGTTGGTTGACAATGGTTCTGATTATAATATTATTGAGAATAGTGTATGGAAAGAAAACTGCAAAGGGGTCAATTTGAGTGTGCCCAACATAAGCACATATGCCTATGGTGGTGCAAACACAGAGATTCTAGGCATGCTTGAAGCATTGATAGAGTGTAAAGGAAAGAAGATTGTGACCAAAGTGCATGTTTCAAAGCTGGTAGGTCACTAGTGGCGCTGGTATGAGCAAAGGGAAATGGGAATTAAGATTGATCCCAGTTTCCCTGGAATGATTGCAGCAGTGTCCAATGGGGACAACGTGAGTCCTGTAGAGCTCTTTGAGGAAAGGTTTAAAGAGAAGTTGGGGTGTCTGAAGGGGTACCACCACTGCATACGCCTATAGGAAGGAGCTGCATCTATGGGAGCGCAAGTGAGGAATGTTCTTTTTGCTTGAGGGAGGAGGTAAAGACAGAGATTCCTAAACTGGAGCTGAAGGGGGTCATTGAGGTGGTGGAGGGGTCAGAATGGGTTTCACTACCCACGGTAGTGCAAAACAGAATGGCCAATTGGGACTATGTGTTGACGAAGGGAGCTAAATCATGTATTGCTGGCTGATCAATTTCCACTGTCAAAAATTCAGCAGTTGGTTGTGTTTGTCTCCGGAGCTATGGTATTCAGTACCCTGGATTTGGCCTTGGCATACCACCAGGTATGACTGCACCCTAATTCAAGGGATTATACAATGTTTCTTACCCAGGATAATAGGTTCCAAAGAATATCCTTGGGGCTAGTGTCTACTGCACTGTTTTTCCAGAGGTTGATGCACAGCCTGCTGCAGGAAGATACATGGGTTGTGTACTTTCAGGATTACATCTTAATTACAGGCAAGGACAATGCTGAGCATGATCAGATGTTGGGCAAGTCTTAGAGATAATGGACTAGGCCTATCTGTACATGGTGTTTCATAGGTAAATATTTCCCAGGATGATTCTTGCTTACAATAGGGTTCAGTTGATGTCCATGATGGAATAATTGCTGGAAGGCATAGGTCTAGCCCATCATAGATCACTTCCAATGCACAGTCTTCATATGTTTGCATGGTATGGCTCTTTTCTGTCTTGCCTCTCTTTTTTCTTACTGTGTCCCCTCTCATTCTTTACACACTCAGTCCCTTTTTCCTCTGACAGTTCCAAAGCCAGCGTGCAATCTCGTTTCCACTCCTTCTCCCTACTAACTCCCACATTTTGGAATTCCTTACCTCTTTCTCCTACTTTGTCTATTTTCTTTTCTACTCTTAAACCTCAACTACTCTCTTCTCAATTGTAATTTTACATGTCCCTTTACTTAACAATCCCTTTACAATTCCTGCACATTTCCTTTTAATATTTTTTTTCATTTGTTGAACTGCCATTTACATTGTTTAGCACTTTGGTGAAAGTATTTTATACATCAATAAATACAAATACAAATCTGGGGGAGAAGTTAATTCCCTTTCATCTGTGTGACCTCTGGATACCTACAGATAGCTGTATAGTGTAAGGGTTGAAGATTGTCTGATTGTATTGTTTAATTTGATTATTTGTTGATGTGTTAATCTTTTATAACGTTAACACATTTTATTCTGCCGATGCATTTAGCAAAATCGATATTTATTTATTTCCAAAAAATTTGAAAATTATCAGTTTACTGGCACTTACTACTCTGCATTTTTTTTAAAACAGTGTCAAGCAAACCAAAAATAGGTCTCTTTTCTCATCAATACTGCAAACATGAATTTCCATAATTTGTTATCAGCAAAATAAGTGGCAAACTCTGCTTGAGAGATTTTACTTAGTTTGCTGAAAATATATCTTGTGATAAACTATTTTATGAGATATTTTATTAGCAAATCAATTGGAAAGTTTGCAGGATTTGGGCTTTACCAGCAAAAAATGTGGACGTTACTCGAGTGTCCCATTTTGCTAGAAATATATTTGCATAAACCTTCTTTGCAGATTTTGTTAGCAAACTAAGTGTGAGCTATCTTCACCATACAGCCCCTCATTGAATTTTGTGCCACAGTCAGGTGTATTTTGAAAACCACCAAACCCATTTTTGTGGAGCTAATTTTAAGGAAAATGTAGTGAGTAATATTTAATTGACAGAATAACCTGCACAAGTTCATGAAAATGATGAAATCAAAACTTACACATTTTGCATACCCCTAGACAACATATTAGGTATCATTCTACAGTCCAGTAGTTGTAAACAATAATAACCATGGAGCAGGTTTATGCATGTTTTAACAAATGCTTAACTACTGTGTGGGATTTTGTAACTTTGGCCAGGCAGAACCAGGACATGGATTGGAAGTTATCTTTCTTCCTGCCCCATCCACTACATATGCCAACAAGTAATGTATTAACACAAGCACCTGATTGTAACAATGGATTCAATGAGCCTGGTAAGGCACCTGCAAGAAGCTGACAGATAACACAGGAATATATTTAAACGGTTGGCACCATGAGTATATTGTGGCAGTCATTTACACTCATAAAATGCTGCCCGGATGTGCATGCATTCTTTAACTTCATAATGCAAACCACGCAATTTGAATAGAGGGAACTGAAGTGCATGTAATTATTGACTGTTGTTAAGAAAGATTTCTCTTTACTGCACCTTTCCTTACATCTTTATGGAACCCCCACATTTTTGGCTTTTATTTTTTAATTTGATCTGTACTTTTTAAAGTGCAGTGAAGCGTTAAGCTTCACCTGGTATCCTGCCCAGCTGTGAGACCCATGAACAAACCTGAGACCTGACTGAAGGATTCCTGGCAATCAAATTCTGCTGCTTTCCGGAGCCCTGTCTTGTTTGTGATCTTTAGCAGTCCTGCAAAGGAACTGCAACCCTTGCATTGGAGGGGCCATCCTTTCCTGACGTCTACTCAGTGCCCTGCCAAAGGAAGCTTTCGGAAGGGCCTTGGAACCCTCCTGTGGCTGACCAGCTTCAATTTTGGTCTACCGTGCTGCTGGCGTGATTGTTCTAGATTTCAGCCTGAAACTTGGGGAATCCTCAGCTTGCCCTACAAGACTAACCTCTGCGAAATTCCAGTATCCTGGGATCTAGAGGACCCAAGATAGGAGGGAAGGTCCGACTGCACATGCTGTATCCGTTTGCGTCGCTGTGCTGCGTTGACCACTTTACGAAATCCCTTACCTCACCCGAGTCCAGTCCTGAGAGAGGCCCTGCATTGAGTCTTGCTGCATTCTTCAATCGAGAGACCTTGCAACAGTGAAAGACACCAACCGCAGATCTTCTCAAACCTGCAACCCCTGGAAATGAAGGACTGCGACTTTCAGTGGGAAAAGCAACCTCAGACCATATTCCTTCGTCCTGCCAAGTCTGGGGAAGAATCAGAGTACGGGTGTAAGTTACAGAGCTTCTAACCTACCCTTATACTCCCATTATAAGTCAATGGGCTTATATTAAACCTTAATCTTAACAGTATTGGCTCTGCCATTGCTTGCTTGTGCAAGATTTCTGAGACTTCCGAATGGTGGGGCATAAGGCTAACTTGAAACCTAAAACTAAAAATCCTCTGAAGATGTTAGCCTAGACCGCCTGTCACCGCTACCTAAACTGGTTTGGCTGCAGCTTCCCAGAGTTGTTCCTCTCACAATATGGGTTGGCCTTCCATACATCTGTCCATGAGGCCAGAGTATAGAAAATCTGTTCTAAGAACTCTTCACTCTGTCCTCTATGTGCAATGTGCACTTTCAAGAACATGAGACCCATTGGATTCTACATAGTACTGCTATTTGATTTGTTCTGTAGTCATGAGTTGCAAATGGAGGGACTAGTTCTGAGTGACCACTAACTTTTTCTGTCTTCGTATTGGTGTTGACAGGCAGATGAATCTGTCATTCATAGCCATGGTCCCTCCCCCGCCCCAATATCACGTAGGTGAGAAACATTATGCACTAATTCGATCATACCGGCCTTATTCCAGACAGATACAGGAAGAAATGGACCTGATGCAACTAAAAATGCACAGAGTAAGCAAACTCACGGTTAACTGAAATAGGAGCATTCAATAGTCATGAAGAAAATGTGCACTCACAGTGAAGAAAAGCAGACACAATTTATACACAAAAATATTGCCTGCAACCATAAAGCCCTGAAGGGCATAAGATTAGCAATGTATTCAGTGAAATGCAACACAAATGCTAACATAGAAACGTAACAGTAACAGGTAGCCATCTTTTCTAAAATGGAAGATGCAGTACACATCAGAATGAATAAAAATGTTGAGACATTAATGAGTATACAGGCGATTCAGCAAATAACATGACATAATAATTCCCAAGAACATTAGATAATAATTCCCAAGGTGCAAGACACTTTTTTCTTAGATCAATCAATAAACAACTAGCCTTTCAATGTTAGACGCTGACTAATTATAAGTTAAAACTTCATAAGGAACAAATCAACCAAGTCCCTAGTGGTTAGTAAAGCAATAACACTCGTGTTCATGTTGGCTAGTATTGCAATAAATGCAGGGAGAAATAATTCAGAACATGGTCCTCACACACGTGACCCATTATTCAAGAACAGTGTCTATTCATGAGGGCAAGACACAGACCAGCACCTGCCTTGACTCCACACATATTCTGAGAACGAAGGCGCCTAGCAAGGTCAACTACAAAGAAGTTATCCTGGCTTACAGCCTAGGGATAACGGATATTATGTTATTTAATTGGAAGAAAGCAGTTCCTGGGTTCCTCTCCCTCTACTCCCTTTTTTGGCTCATGAGTTGATAGCCTGTCAATTGCTTAAGGTTGGTTAGTAAGGCACCAGCCAATAGAAACGCTCAATGCTGTGCCACCCAGTATATGTTGGATTAACCAATCAACTACTTTAAAGATGACATGTATTCTCTATTATCAATTTAGTGGTGGTCCCAGGTGGAGCCATCAGATATACAATAACCTATTAAAAGACTAACCCATATACAATGTATATATATATTCTATTCCCTAACCAATTCCTCAACCCCATAGGTGTGGGTAAAGATTGTGATGTGATGTCGATAATTATGTATTTTTCATTTTTAATCCACTGTTGTGCCTAAGAAGGACTGAGAGTTCCAAGAATGTTTTGCTTGTATGTTGTCCCTGCTTTATGTGGTTTGTTTATAAAAATAGGTTTTGTCATTTTCTTTGACTATTTCCGTTATTGAGTCAGCGATTTCCTAGCTTGAACATTTCCTATTAAACTGGGGATTTCCAGAGCATTATTACATACGCATGCCTTATATAAGTTAATTGGCTGACGTTTTAAGGTGGTCATTGGAATGCTGGATACTTTAAGGCCTGTGGAGCGGATTGTGGAGATGCGTGGCACACAACTTGGGAGTGTGCAACACTTGTTACTGGTTTTTCTGTTTACAGCCAGTACATCAGAAAACCGAGAACATAGATCACATACTGTGACCATCGAGCGTGCAGTAATATCTGGTGGGTTTTGTCACTTTTTGGAATAGCAAAGACACCACCTGATAAAAAAAAGTATGAATATTAGTACACTTGCTGACATTCTTGTGACTCATTTTTTCTTTGAACTTATTACACTTTTTGCAGTGACTGTACATTATATTATGTACACATTTTATATGCAGTGCTTATGACATTTGTCAATGAAAATAAAATCACGTGTTTAAGTGATCACAATAAAGAGATCTTTTTTGAAGAAATTCATGTTTTAAAAGATTAAATATGCTTCAGAGCAGTTGTTTTGTTCATGAAGAGCATTTTGTTACTGCTTGCATAACATGTGAGAAAAAAGAAACCACCCCATTGGCATCAAAACGAATTTTGAAGCCAGACACTGTTTAATTTTTTCATGTCGAACTTTTGCACCAGCCACTTACAATCTGGCATTTCCTGTAATGGTCTCAGGGGCCAGAAATGAGGAAATGAAAGATAACAAAAGTCTCCCTCAGCAGGAATCTTCGGAAACTCATCACGAAGCCGCATGGCTCTAAAAGAACCAGATGAAAACAGGATAGAAAAAAAGTGTTGATTGTAAAGCAGCTGTGCTCTGACCCAGTCCTCAATAATATACACTCTGATTCATAGGCACTAGATGAAGTGTTTCAGTTTCCTGCTGGTAATGGCTTTGCTTTTTAAGGAAATGCTGGATGTTCTGAAGGAAGAACATTCTCATCATTTAGTTTCCGTCACTTTTTTCCCCATTGCCAGGGTATAACTCAACAAATGCATGTCTTTCCACTTAACAATATATAGATAAATGCATGTTGGAAAGGTCAGAGCATCAGCAACCCAGCAAAATGAACTATTAGGCATGACCTTGTTATTCTAGATTATATTATGGAGGGTGTTATTTTGTAAGATAAAGTCCCCGTCAACATTGTAAATCTAAGAAATGGGTGTGAAATGCATTACCTATTCAAAAATTATTGTGCACCAGTTAGTCATTTACCGCTAGCTCAAGCAAGCACTGACTTGCTCTGACAATGTATGTGTATTAGAGTACCCAGGTTCACTCAATTAGAGAGACGAACTGTACCAAACCCTTAAAGAGCTAAAATGATGGATCAACTGACACACTATGATTTCTTCCACCAATGGATGCATGAGGATATCACCTGGAGAAGGAAGTGTGTATTATATGGTTAGCCATATGAATATGCAAGTGGAGGCTTACTGAAATTACACAGTGAAATTACACCTTTACCTGGAATGTACATTGTTATAATAATAATAATAATAATAATAATAATAATAATAATAATTATTATTATTATTATTATTATTATTATTATTATTATTATTATTATTATTAATATGGATTACTATGATTATGTTTGTATTTAATAAGTGTGGACCTAGCTTTGGGAAGCAACAGAGTGCTATACAATCATGCAGGAAGAACATAGTGAGGGAAGACAAGAAAATGCAGGGAGTTAACAGGGCAGGGTAGGCAATTGGCAGCAAGGATCTACAAGCAACCCGGGAAGGAAAAGTGAAGTGCAGATCACTGAGTCTCAGATAGGGTGGGGATTGGAGGGTGTGTGCACCTAGGTTCTACAGGGGAGCCCTTCCTTGAAGAGTAAGCTCTTGAGCTCTTTCTAGAAGCAATGTGGTGAGTCTGATGTTGACAGGGAGGAGGTTTCGAGGCCTCTGGGCGTAGGCTGAGAAAGCCTGCCTTCTCGTTTTTTCTTTCCTGCACTGATGGAGTTCAAATGCTGCACATATCCATACTTGGGGTGGATCACAGGCCTCCAGAGATTTTGTGTTTATCAGTGAGGTAGCTTTGGGACAGGGTGACAGCCGTAGAGTTGATGCAACAGAATTTGAAAATGATACAGGCTTGCAGCGGAAGACAGGGATGTTTACGCATTTGGCTGTAAATCCACTGAATTACCACCAAACTCAATTACCATTGCCACCACTTGGTCCTGCAGATTTACCCTGGTATGACAAGTGGCAGTAGGGCAGTTTTCGTTCCCATTGGGCGCCGGGTATTTCACCAGAATTACTGTCAGGCCTAAATCTGCTTTGGTAATTCCTCTGATTTCTGCTGATTTTTGATGTTGAAGTGTTAGATTCAGCTCCAGCGTTTTGCTGGAGGTAAATCCTCCTCTTACTGTCAGACTCATAGCAACACATAACATACTTACTGCTGCATTACCGCAGTACTTGTAATGAGGCCCTGTATCTTTAAAAGTTTAATTATTTTGAAGTCACCTGTAATGTCATGTGGCAGGTCATATATCGATTTTCCACAGGTTTGACCCAGAATATTTGTTCATATTGATTCAGCATGAATTTCAAAATGAACACATACATGAATACATACAGTATATCTTGACACTGCTGTACAACAGTTTCATTCAGTCATTGTGTTGCAGTAGTAATGATTGTGGGGTTCATTGAGGCATGTGACTTTGAAAGAGATGGATGAGCTAGATGTATGCTTAATTAAGGGGAGGGCACAGCTGAAATTATCTATTTCCATCCCTGAAAAATAATTTATCATATTCTTACTATTATTAGTGTGATCACCTATTCATCTTGAGTGGAATTGTAGTCCTCAGAGGGGATAACTTGTCGTGTGACAATTCAAAGTTAACTTGTTTAAACCTTTGCTAATACTATTTGAAACTGACCAAATGTTTCAATAGAATGCTTAATATATCAACGCACTTGTGTTTCAAGATGTTACCGATCTCATTCAAAACAATAATTGTACAGCCTCTTGCAAGGATCCATCAGGATCCATCAGAGTTACCAGGATTCCCATGTCAGGTAGAGAGGGTTGTGGTGTAGAGGATGATGCCATTAGTGATGACGTCGAGAAGAGAGTTTTAGTGGATTAAGAATACATGTCATATGTGCAGGATGCCATTGGAATGAGGGAATATTTGAGGAGCCACTGCAAGTTTAATGCATAGTGGTGTGGAGGGAAGACTGTTTGAAGGAGTGGATGCCATTGAAAGCATGGGAATACGTTACAACTCTGCTAGTTCTACCTCAACTATACAGTCGATATTGAAAGTGTTGAGCTCAGTCATAACCCGTCAGCCATTTCTCTACAGTCTTTTGCAAGATATGCACAGTCTTCCTAGGAGTTGCAAAGTGTGGTTCTTGCTTTACATTAATTGTACATCCTCTGCATTAAGGTGAATTGTGGGTTGGGAATGTATGCAGGTGTCAGCTCCTTTGTCAGGTCTCTTGTGGGAGCCAAATATCCCTCTTCTTCATTGAAATTACTTTCCCATACAGGAGGACCATCATCATGCAACTCGTGCACCTCTTTCACCTTTACTCCATCATTGGGCCTGTTGGCATATTATTTTGGTCCCTCATTTTTCTCCCACTCCGTAGTGTTATCATGTGGCTAAGTGTGAAATGCCTTCCTTAAGACATTTTCCATTAAGAAGTCTAACACTAGTAGAGGCAGCTGAGGGGAGACCAATTGGGCTATTTTACATAAACCTTTCTTTGTAGGTTAATGAATGGGTGCTAGAAGCTGAATATCACTGAAAGGAAAGGACCTTCCCCGGAAGAGTTAAAAGGCGACCAAAGCAAGTGACAACTTCAAATATTAGGGTCATTTATAAAGTGTTGTTGTTAGATAATCAGAAACACATAGGGCCTCATTACAACCCAGGCGTTAAGGGTTTAACGGCGCCGTCGGCGCCGTTAACCCTTAACGCCTGATTACCATTTTAACGCCTGCTTTTAGCAGGCGTTAAAATGCAAGGCGCTAACCCGCCTTGGTGCTAATTACGGCACCGTAATTTACGGTGCCGTAATTAGCGCCTTCCCCACTCCCATTATGCCCTATGGGGCAAAAATGGGAATGGGGAAGGGTAAATGGGGAATGGGGATTTACCGCCCCACTCACCTTGGAATGGGGCGGTAAATCCGCCATCCACCATGGTGTAAACAGAGTTTACACCATGGTGGTAAAGTAGGGAACTTACCGCCTGGGTTGTAATGAGGGCCATAGGGTTCATACACATCTAAATATCTTTCAATAGCTTGGTGCTGTTGCATTGTTCACATGTTTCTCTGGTTGGGAACACATGCATCAGTACTGTGCAACCAAATTTTATGAACGTCAGTGCTTGGCGCTGCCTTGTACACTTGGTGTAGAACTTCTTGGCCTCCATTGAGACCTTGCACCATGAATAGATTATGTCTTGGCAAAGGCAGTGTTCATATTTGACGCTGCTAAAATGATCATACTTTCAAGCCCTCTCTAATTTTTAGGAACCTTCAGGTCGATTGCTTTATCAGTAGATTCTCAATTGTACATTTATTCTTTGCAGCACCGACATTCTATCAGGGGTTCACTTAAAGGCATGTGGACATATTCCTTGTGGGAGTAAGTACTCTATATGGTCCTAATACAGTACTGTAGCTGTACTCAAAGCTGAAAAGTACCACTGGTGTGAGGGTACTACTGGTGTGAGGGTAAGGGAGGACTTTTCTGAAGGTGTTTTTAGGCATTCATTTCTTAAGACACCCATCTCCATTGATAGATCTGGCAGGAATATGGGATGATGACCTCAGCAGATGTGTTTCAAGATCTTATTGCATGTTAGACATTCCAGTCTATATGTAATGCAATACAATTGCAACGTACCCTTCTAGGTTTCTTTGGGGAGGATTGCATGGGCAACCACTGGACATGCTACTTCAGGTGGCAGGGATTATGACAAATAATATCAAAAGATTGGTGTAGTTACTGTAGAGAGGTTTGTAATAAAACAACTAAGGGCATACCCAGTGTTTGCATTATTACGCTGATCCGTTTTAGTCACGCTACGACCTTGAAACCCTTGGATTCTGAAGCCAGAAGCTTTATGAACTGCTAAGGCAAATTCTCCAAGCAATTTATATAGGAGGAAACCCGGTAGACACAGTTGGCAGAGTCTGTTCAGTCTAGATCCGGGTGGATCAGTAACAATTTATAAATAGGAGACAGAACTTAGGGAACAGGTACTGGTCACACTAAGTCAGACCTAAGAATTGGACCTAACGCATATAAAACAAATTCCAAACACATTTTAATAATAATCAAGCAGCAGGTTAAGACATGATTAAATTCAGCGGTCCACACAAATCACAATACCTAACAAAAGAAACATAGGAATACGTAGTAGGCAGACAAATGCTAGCTAGAACAATTTCAGGAAATTACACAAACTTAATACACTTCAAAATACTTGTTCATGTATCAGAATCCATTTGGATTATTATGCCATTATTCCACAACTCTGTTTTTAATCCAGAGGGATGTCTCAACATGTTTCTGTTCATAAACGCAAGTCACGAACATTCATCAGGAGAAAACGATTTCAACGAAAAAACCTAGTTCTTAGAGAGTCACAGACTTGATCTGAGTCAATTTCATAGCACCTGTAGAATTAAAATACATAAAAACACAGTATAAGCTGATGAGTATCTGGTAGGCTGTGTGCAGTTCAAAAATAGATGAAATGGAGGACCGAAAGACAAATAAATTACCTTAAGGTGTGCGTGGGGGCTCGCAACTTCAAAAATGATCAGTTGGATGTAGGAGGGAGAATCAGTCCGACAGAATAATAAATATGGGAAAAGCCACTCAGTCACCTTAACTAGAAAAGCAATATCTTAGCTCACAATACAAGAAATGAACACAAAGAGGACACTCAGTGGAAGATAAACACTCTAGTATGTCAAAAAAGAACACAGATCTGCTGAGGCCATATGGAGACAGGTCCTCAGGGTCAGAAAGGTTCAAAAAAGGGTATCCACAGTACTCCACAGGTGAGTTGCTATACAGGACTGGAATCCTCCTTCCGGCAAAACATCAAGGTTCCTAAATACAAGCGAGCAATGCTAGAGGGTCAGTGGCAAAATACCACAAGCACAGCCATGGCAATTATGTAGACAGATGAAGAGAAGAGGACAAACCTCGAGGGAGTGTGACTATTAACACCAAAGTGTGTACCATAGGGCAATCGCTAACCCAATATTATAGGTAGGTGTCAGGGTACATTAAAAAAAGGTGAGCACGAACGAGATCAGGCAGCTAGTGACAGTGCTAAGAAATCTGAGGCAAAAAAGTACTGTCACACGTGTTCCGGTACTCCCGAATTTACCAACGTTAGCTAGCAAATAGTCAACGCCATGCAGGTGGCCCAGAATAACAGAAATAGACTAAAACTGTAGTTACAGATGAGTCCAAAAAGCCAGAATGTCAGGCACACCAATTCTAATGAGGTGAGAAACATCTACTATAAAATATTAAATATTATACCCAGAACATACCTTTGTATCGACCTTATATGGCACAGAGAAGGGCTATACAGCCATCTGAAATGTGGGCGGCATAGTCCTCGCGTTCCCGATTACAATATGTACAGAAGTGGAAATCGGAGTTGGAATCTACAAGTAAGAAAAGGACTGGGTCAGTCAGTGCATACCAGTATGACACACAACTAAATCCACACAATGGGAAAGGCAAACCTGAGTGCTGCGGATCGATCATGGAAAAAAATGGTGTGTCAAGCGAGGGAGCGCGGCATCTGTAAGTGGAAAGCCATACAAGAAAAAGCAACAGACGAGTTGGCATGGAGACGGCTTAGTCCGTTTACCATGTCTTGTCATCTGTAGGTAGGGTGAAGAGGTGGGCAGCTCCTGGCGGCCATGATGGAATGATCATACGCTCGCGTTATGGAAGGAGAGATTCCCAAGAAAATAGTCTACGGATCCTGTTAACACCTCAAAGGCATCAAGAATGAAGGTGGGAAGCCACTAAACCTAGTGTTGGTAAAAAAGGAGAGTACGAGGATGGCAACAAGGTGTGTCTCGTGCTTGGAAAACTATGAAGCACAAAAAAGTTGTAAACAGTGTACAGGGTATAAGTACAACAGGTAAGTACTGCAAGTAGGTGCATCACTAGTAGGACCCTCAAATAGGAAGAGAATTAAACCAACCACTCATGTTGAAAGGAAGTCCTTGAAAGGACCCGTAACCCACACAGGTGGGTCACCAGTCCTATCTAAACGGACATGGCAGTCCAGAGTGTTGCAAAGAGAGAGAAAAAATTTTGCAGTCAAGTCCATGTCGGCACTCATATAAAGACACAGGGAGGACCCTGGGGAAGAGAAGGGTAGCCAATAAGAAACCTATTGTGGAATAGACACAACCCTCCTAGTGGGTGCCAACTATGTGAAGGGTACAAGAGCACAAGGAGGGGCACAGAGTATAAGGCCCCCTATAGGTTATGGCTGAATTTTATGCCATTCAACAGATTCATTCAAGCCTGTGACATCACTACCCAGCAAACAAATCAATTTTTGTTCACATTTAAACAGCTTTTTTTCAAGTGTAGAGGAGTTATACCCTTTCAGAGCAACAAGCACAGCCCATGTGAAGTCCTTGAAACCATGTTTAGCAGTACAGAAATGTTTCACCAAAGGTGCATTCTCAGTTTTGTTTTTTAAACAGCTCCGATGTTCCATTATACAGATTTTTACTTTCCGGATGGTCTTACCCACATAAAGTAAACCACATTTGCAAGTAATCAAATAGACCACAAACTCAGTATTACAATTGGATAAACTTTTCTGGATCCATGGTTTGGATCCCCCTACATCAACTTCTTTACTCCTAATGGTGAGTTTACAGACACTAGAGGAGCCACAAGGGTAGTGACCCGTGGCTTCGGGCAGCCCCCAAAAGGTGGTCAGTTTGGAGTTGGGGGGAAGTGAAGACTTTCAATCTGCTGTTGCTCACTCTATTCCCTACTGTTGTGCTTTTTTTTATAAGCAAAGATAGGTGTAGGGAGAGGAATGGAAGATGTGTTAAAGATTTTCCAATGTTTTTTGCTCGTAATTTTCAGGCTCTGGTCCATGAAAGTGTTCACACAGACTTTCCGTTCTTCTTTTTCTTTAGCTGGTTTGGGTTCCAAAAGTGCATCTCTAATATTATTAAAAGCCCGTTTGGCGGCTTTCTTCACTGGCAGTTTTGGATAACCTCTTTGTCTCAATTTACTTGTTAGCTCAGCAGCCTCTTTTTCATATGTATCTTTGTCGGAGCTATTACGTTTTAAATGGAGAAATTGGCCAAAGGGCAAATTATCGTGTAAATGCTTCACATGGTGGCTGGAATAATCAAGTAATGAGTTTGTGTCAGTTGGTTTATGGTAGGGTTTGACCTTCAGAACACCATTATGGGAGTAGATAGTGAGATCCAGAAAATTAGTCGATGCTTCGCTCGCTGTCATAGTAAATTGAAGATGAGGGTTAAGGCTGTTCAGCCATGTGAAAAAATTGTCAGCCGATGTCCGTGTACCTTCCCAAACTACTAGAATGTCATCTATATAGCGGTTCCACTTTATGATGTTTTTTTTGAATGGGTTGATGGTGCTCTATATGTGGGTTTTTTCAAAAGTTTCTACGTATAGGTTGGTCACGCTAGGGGCCATGGTGGTACCCTCAATCTGTTGGACAAAGTTCCCATTGAATTCAAAGTAGTTGCGTTTGAGGGCCCCCTCTATTCACCACAAAATGAATGAAGTTGGAACGAGATCTTGATCTTGACGTGTAAGTAGTATCTCTTCAATTGTGTCCAGCAAGGCCTGCTGTGGTATATTCGTTTACAGGGAGATGCTGTCAAATCCTAAAAGTAACGAGTTGTTAGGGTCGAATTCAAGGTTCTCAAAGATATTAATGACATCTCTGGAATCTTTAAGATACGATTGCATTTTCTGTACATAAATTTGCAAATAGTGATCTGCAAACGTGGACAATGGTTCAAGAATAGAATTGATTCCAGCTACTATAGGTCTTCCGGGAGGGTTAACAAGGGTCTTGTGCACTTTAGGCAGATATAGAAGGTAGGGATACTGGGGATTCTATTGTTCAAGAAGTCTGCTTCCTGTTTCGAAATCTAATCTCTATCTTTGGCTTTGGAGATTTTTTCTGAAATAAGCCGTTGTAGTTCTTTAGTCGGATCTTCTTGGAGTAGTCGATAGTAATGGGTGTTACTGAGTTGCTCCGAACACTCATTAATGTAGTCAGTACGGTTCATGATAACGATTCCTCCATCTTTATCAGATTTTTTATTGATGATAGTGGGGTTATCAGAAAGTGAATTCAGTGCTAGTTGTTCCTTTTTAGTAAGGTTTTGGAAAGGTCGATGTTGGTTGGCTTCGATAGCAGCAATATCATCAATGACATTTTTCTCAAAAATAAGGGATTCAGGAGAATAGCTGTGTGCGGGCGGACAAAAGGTGGAAGGGTTCCGTAAGCCTGTACAGTTGGTGGATACATAGTCCTATGATTCTGTCTCAAGTGCAAAGAATTCCCTCAAGTGGATTTTACGCATTAGTTTGTTGAACTCAATGCGGAAATCAAATGGGTCATATTGCTTGGTAATTACATATCCCAGTCCTTTATTAAGAACTTTTTCTTCTGCTTCTGTCAGGGTATAGTTGGATAGATTAATCAGAAGCGATTCCCGCTCCTGGTCTGTTTCGCCCCTTCGTCCCAGTTGTTTCAATTCTGGACCTGGTATAAAAAACAACCTTGATTGCCTCTCCTTCCTCTATTGCCTTGGCGTCTCATGGGTTGTCCTTTGCCTCTTTTATTGCCCGGTTTGGTACCAGCTGCTGTTCCTTCAATGGGGTCGTCTGGGTCACTGCTGTTATTGCTAGTCCTGTATGATGTGTTACGGAACCTCACTCTTCTGTTGTTCCTTGTTGGTCCATTGGATTGAAGAGTTTTGTTGACATAGTTGTCTTTGATGTATGGAAAGGCTTTCTCATGCGAAAAAACGTGCCAGATCTTTTTTCAAGCGTTGAATACATTCATTGGTTTTGTTAGTCTTGAATTCTTTCATCTCTTTTGCTATTTCTTCAATTCTTTTTTTATAATTATCCAATGAGACCAATTTTGTTATGTTCTCTTCAATTTTTAATAGTTCTATTTCAATTTTAGTTGTTGTTTCTTTGGCAGTGTCGATAATCAATGTAAGCCAGTCACGACCACAGCGGTTAGCAAAGTAACTCCACTGTACTCTGATTTTTCATTATCTAGGAACAATCTGGGTTTGTCCAGGACTGTGAGGCCCTGAGGTAGTGTCTTGTTCTTCAAGTATTCTAGCATAATAGCCCCATGTAGTTCCGTTCGTATGAGTCTTTTTTTAAGTTGTGCAAGTTTGTTCCAGTCATCCGTGTCGGGAGTGGTAGAGACCCCTATATCATCTTTACTAAGAATGGAGATAGCATTCATAAGGGCCGCTGCATAGTCATCACTGAAGGCCAGCGTTTTTTCTTCAGACATGGTGGAGTGATAGATTAAGCGTTAAATTGAGAGTGAGCAAAAAGATACCCCACTAAAAAATAGTTTCCTGTGACGCTTAGCCACCGTGAACCAATTTATATAGGAGGAAACTCGGTAGACAAATGTCCAACACACAGTTTGCAGAGTCTGTTCAGTCTAGATCAGGGTGGATCAGTAACAATTTATAAATAGGAGACAGAACTAAGGGAACAGGTACTGGTCACACTAAGTCAGACCTAAGAATTGGACCTAACACATATAAAAAAAAATCCAAACACATTGTATCAGAATCCAGAGGGATGTTTTTCATCCAGAGGGATGTCTCGACATGTTTCTGTTCATAAACGCAAGTCACAAACATTCATCAGGAGAAAACGATTTCAACGAAGAAACCTAGTTCTTACAGAGTCACAGACTTCTCCAAGGACATGCCCACTGTTTGCATCGTTATGCTGGTTCATGCTGGTTAAACTAGTTTGATGCTGGAAATGCATTGGAGGGACAGGACCTCCATGCCCTTGTCCTGTAGTCCTTTTATCATGTGTGTTCTGTGTTATTTTCTATACAGGAGTCCATGCGGGACTCCTGGCAGTGCAGTTCTTCCTCTTTTTGGTTTCGTCAACAGAAGCTTGGGATACACTTAAGGCACCCATGGGTGAGGGTACAACCCTGTTCCCCTAGTGTATGTGTTTGGGCACCTGTGTGTGGCCCACATAGCAGAGTATGGGCTGGTGGCAGCTCCATGCTGAATTTGACAGGCGCTCTGAGTATCCTCCATTTTGGGATACCTAGGCCCTGCCATTAGAATCAGTTGATTCCTGATAGGAAACAAGATGGCCCCTGTGGCTTCTTGCTTTCTATTGCCTGTTACCTTGTTTTCCCGAAGTCCTGGAAGCCCTGACTTTGTCCCTTCCCCTAACTGGCTGTTGGGTGGAAGTTCCATATATGGTATTGTGGGGAAGTCCAGGCCAGACTGGCTGAGCGGTTTATAGTGATATTTTCGAATTCAATAATTTCGAATGCATTAATTTCCAATCAATAATGTGGAGAAAAAAATGTTGAATTTATTTATTTATTTAATGGGGGGTTCTTCCCCCAAACCCCTGTTTTTTTAATAACTCTTTCTCTACTAGCCAAACCCCCCAAAATACATATAAACTAAAAAAAAATATTTGACATAATTTTTTTTTCGAAATTAATGCACTCGAAATTATTCATTCGACATTTTAACTGCACGCCGGCTGGATCCTTCCCAATTACTATATGTTGTGGGTACGCCCTTGGGGTAGGACGTGAGTGAATGGAATGCGTGACAAATACGCATTTCATGTTATGGGTGTCTAGTTGGTGAGGCTGCTCTGTGGAGTATTTCATTTTAAAGCCACTCCTAGCATTATATTTTATCTTGACTGCTGCTAAAAGTGTTTTTAACTGTGTACTTACTGACGCTGCTGTGTGTTTTACTGTAAGTTTAAACTCCTCGTGGAGTTCCTTCCTGTGATGCTGCTTTAACGCACAGTCCTCTTTCTTTACTGCTGAGGGGGCAGGCTTAGCCTCCCCTCCCTCTACGCTTTGGCATCTATTTGCCATGCATACCGTCAGCGCAGAGAACATGATGTCAATTTTACTACAGCGGGCATGCCGTCAATTTTACTACATTGATGGCTGATCTACACCTCTTACAAGGGGTTCACACTCTTACTCATAGAGGCGGCAGCATATTAGATCTGATTTTTACTCCTCTCTCATATGCTGACATTGCCACTCCTGTCCCTCTTATATGGTCAGATCACCTCCTGGTACCTTTCTCCATTCCTCTTGAAGCACGTTCTCCTGCTGCATCAAACCATGCTATTTGTAAACACAGTTGGAAAGGTGTTCCCAAGTCTAAACTGATTAGCCTAATACAATCCCACAGCAGCTCCATTACTACACTACAAGATCCCTCTGCTACACCTGCTGATGCACTGGTGCCGTTTAAACTGTGCAAACAACGTAGCCCGCCTCAAGAACCCTGGTTTTCACAAAAATGTAAGGAAAGCAAACTCTGTTGCAAGTAGACTGAAAGAAAGTGGTGCCTATGCTACTCTCCCAATTCCAAAACTCTTTATCGGAGCACTCTTGCTGCTTACCACACAGAAGTGTTAAATGCTAAAAGAGCTTATTTTGCTCAGATGATGGCGGGGGCTATCAATAAACCTAAATCTTTATTTGATTTAGTCCAATCTCTTTCCATGCCTAAGATAGAGCAAGATGAAGTTCCACCCTCTCTAGAGCTCTGTGACTCCATCTCTACCTTCTTCGTGTCTAAAATAGCTATCATTTGGGACAACATTAAAACTGAGGCTGCAGTAATTACTGTTGGTATGGCTCCTGTGAAACCCCCCACTACTAGAGGGTCCTGGTCATCTTTTCCCATCTTGTCTAATGCAGAAGTTCTGTCTGCCATCCAAAAACTTAAATCTGCATCCCCGACAGACGCTATACCACTTGCTCTTTTGGAGGAGACGTCTGCAGACCTGATCAATCATATTACCTCAGCTGTTAACACTTATGTTTCCACTGGAACAATTCCGTGCTCACTCAAGCATGCTCTGGTGATTGCTCTGCTCAAAAATCCTTCTTTGGACCCTGACGTGATGGCTATCTATCTCACTGTTACCATTTCTAATGAAGGTTTTAGAGGCACTGGTATCACCCCTGTTATCTACGCTCCTGGAATTCTCCCAGTTTCTCCACCCATTTCAATCTTGGTTATGGCCTGGCAGAGGCACTGAATCTGTTGTAAATTCAGTGATGGATGACCTGCTGTGCCTTGTCAACCAGGGCGGTGTCAGAGCAGTCTTGCTATTAGACCTGTCAACTGCTTTCGACACCGTCGACCACTCTCTTCTTATCTCCAGGCTCTCCGAGGCCAGAATCTCTGGGCAAGTCCGCAACTGGTTCAGAGCTTTCCTCACTGATCGTTCACAATCTGTCTCCCTTCCCCCTTTTCGCTCGACCCCTGCCCTCCTTTTCTGTGGAGTTCCTCAGGGTTCAGCACTATCTCCTATCGTATTCAATATTTACATAAGATATCTGTCAGGAATAAGGGCAGGCGCGGATGGCATGGACCTAGCAAAAGGCTGTAATTGGGTAAACACAGTAAAAACTACAATTCCCAGCAGTACTAGGGAATCGTGTAGTCAATTGCCGTGCGCACGTGTGGCCAGCTGATCTTGATTGGCAACGGTTTATGAAGAGGCCCACGGTGCACGGCAGGTGTGGCTTATTTTGTTTCCGGAGGTTGCTGTGTACGAGGGAGAAAGGAGCCGCCGGCCACTTATGGACGCTGCACGGACTAGGAGGCTGTGGGCGTGATTCTGCAGCAGCAGTGAAGGAGGTTTTCTGCGGCTGCTACACTGCTGCTACGGGTGACATTTTCTACGTCCGGGAAGGCTCAGGAGCTTCCCAGACCAAAGATAAGTGCGGGCAGGGGCTCGGAGTGTTCATGAAATGGCACAACACGTTACTTACGGGCATGGTTCTTAGATCGGAATGAACACTGTTTTATGTGCAAGGATGCCCGTCTGTTGAGTTAAGAACTGATTTATTTAGGGTTGATGAGATGAAGATGCATTTCCTATGGTTGTGAAAGATTTTCAACGTTTGGGCTCTCCACGTGCTGAGTACAGGGGAGGGGCAGGTTGGGATGAGCTTTTACAAGACGCCCATATGTGTGTTTCACTGTCTATTCTCAGATTATGTTCAATGCTTGTCAGCAACGCTTATGCCAGCCCAGGGGGCCATGAGTCTTGTCTTTCATAGTGGGATCAATTCCCAGTGTACGTTCCATTTTGCTTGCCACGCTTGGTATGCATATGTTTTTTCCTAGGAGCGAATGAGAGGGGGTACATGTATCAAGATGTACTAACTAATCATGTTATGCAAATCATCAAGTGTGCAGGTTATGTGTGTATCAAGGTGACTATGTTATAGTGAACCATCTCCGGTTCCGGAAGCACCTCAAAACCTTCCCCTTTGCTTCTGCCTTCGCTCCCCTTCTCCCCTGCTGATCTGCTCTCTTGGCACTGTGCACCTGGCCACCCTCTCTCCCCTGGGCCCAGGTACCTGCTCACCCTGCCACCTTCCTTCACTGCCTCCTGGCCACCCCTTACACTGGGGACTGTATCTGTACCCATACAGCCCCCCCATGTTTCTTCTTTTCTGCACTTATTCAGACTTACCCAGTCTGCTGCCTTAAACACAGCACTTGCCACTTGCTGGCTGCACTACCACAGTTTATTATTTATTTTTATTTATCTGCACTCCTCAGCTTCTGCACTTTCCACTCTCCCCCTTCCATGCACTTTTTCCCTTTTCCCTTTCCGATGCACTTGCGCGTTCTCAATGTCACTGGGCCTAGTAAGATCGTTTTTATGTTGTGCTGTGTTCTCCCTTGTTCCCCTCCCTTGCCTACTCGCGCTCTGAAACACTTGTGTACGAGCGCGATACAAATAAAATATCATATCATATCATAACACACACACAGTGGTGAGTGTTCCCAGGTGTTATTAGGTATAGTCAGTGTAGGGATTTTCCCTGTTGCTTCCCCATTCCTATCCAAACTAGGTTCTCCCTTATCCTCCATCCGGTGTTCCTAACATCCCCTACCATGTCCACAACCTCACCCTAACCCTCTTCCCTCATTAGCTGCCACTTGGTGTCCTGTCTATTCTATATCAGATACCTGTGCCAACCAAGGTGGGAGGGTCGACTTCATTCGGCTTCTGTGGTTCGTTGGAGAGTGTCGACATCTGTTCCCCATTATTGTGTGTACTGACAATATCTCCTGCTCCTTATTGAATCTCATAGGTTCTGCTTCTATGCATATGCAGACGATACCCAGAATCTGGTCCGTCTGGACCTGACAAAATCCGAAACAGCTTTAGGCTAAAAATTTGGAACTTGGAACTTGAATGACACTGAACTGGCTTAAGTTAAACGGCAGTAAAACTGAGGTCTTGGTTTAGGTACTTGGATTCCACAACTGTTTTGGACAGCCGACTTCTGACCTACTTCATTGGGCCCCCTCCCTGCTCCTGTCCTGTCAGTCAAGAACCGGTCTGTAAATCCAGCAATTTCGAACTCTGGATCCTTCGGAAGGTCCTCCCTTTTATTCCTACATCCAGTCAGGTGCTGCTAGTCGCTGCCCTGGTCATCAGTGTTCTGGACAACTGCAACTCATCATACCTGGTGCAACCCGGCTATCTTACTGGATGTCTGCAGCTGCTTCAGAATGATGCTGCTAGATCTATCATCTGTCCGCCTTCTCAAGCCCATATGACTCCTCTGCTGAGACAACTACACTGGCTCCCCATTGCCCATCGGATTTTCTTCAAGTCCATGTGCATAGTGCATCAAGCCTTTAATGGTATGGTAGCAGAATATCTACAAGCAAAGTTCACTCCTTACTTTATTACTTGCACTCTCCACTCACAACCACCCGGCGGGTGGCAGTACTGCGTTTTAAGCTAGCCCGTAAGGGAGGTCGTGCCTTCTCGGTTGCTACCACAAAGGCATGGAACAACCTACCCCTTCCCTTGCGTGACACCACCAATCACTTCGCCTTCCGTTGAAAATTGAAAACCTTGCTCTTCGAACTGCTACTCTGTATTATTCCTTGCCTCTTCAACACCATGATGCCCCTTGGCGAACGCGCGATATATAAACATACTTAACATAACATAGTTTCTGGTGTTTGACACAATGACTGAGACAGCCCTGCCCGAAACTAGTATGAATGCAGTGTGGAGTGCTGAATGGCTGGCTCCTTGTCCGAATCCACATTCCATGTTGTGAGTGTCTGGATGGAGAACAATGGCCTGAATGTACTGTGAGCCTGATTGGCTGCCTGACCATATGAATGCCCTTCTGGATGATTGGTTGCCTGAGTGTGACCCAGCAGAGTGAATGCGATACCAAAAAATATATCTGGCGACCTCTTACTGATGAAAATCATTCAGAAGTTGAGGTCGAAACTTGATGCTTACTACCGAAGTTGAGCCGGAACAAAAAGGTTAACTGCTGTTTCACTTTGACGCAATCTGAAAGCTGCTGTGCCTTCAAGAAACTGATCCAAGAGAGGACCTGGCTAGGAGATCTCTTCACAAGCTACGAGGGACCATCGTACACCAGCACCCTGGAAATCACACCCTCGAAAGGCTGCCGACCGGAGAAGGGGACTGCCGCTGAATCAAAAGTGAAGCACCCGGACATCCAAGTCCATCGTTGTTCATCAGGGTTCGCAGGAAAGCCTGTCAAAGTGTGTTTTGCCGAACGCGGGTACAACTTGACGTTATGATGCTCAATACCCAGAGCTGCTACGCTCCATCTTTGCTTAAGTATTTGATTCAAGGACTCCCTTGCTCAGCATCTTCCACCGCTTGGTCCAACTGGAGAAAGTCAAGTTCAACGATGACTGAGGCGAATCCGCCGGTGGGTTTCCCACCACGCAAAGTCCTCAAAGATGCCACCGAAGATCTGACAACCAGCCGTGGTCCCATCCCGATCGCCGATGCCAGGTCCCGATGAGCCAAACGCCCTTGCTGGGCCAAAGTTCTTCATTGACTCTTTGCGGTAATGAATATCGTCATCGAGGTGCACCTCATGCCTCATCTTCACAGGACGTTCACAAGTCTTCATCAACGAGCACCACGAAGATCAAAGCTTTATCAAATTCTGCGGCAAAGCCCATTGTTTTCATTGCTTGGTGTTGTTGCAGTGCTGTGCAGTGGAGATTGGGACCACTCAGGATACTATCCCAATGCCCCAAACAGTAGAATAAGAACCAGGTATCGTGCAGGATAAACTATGTGGTTGTCTTTAATGTTAATGTTAAAGGATATTTGTACTGTGCACTATCACCACCGAGTGGTCCCCTGGAGCTCTGCCAACTCTGTAAAAAAGAAGAGGGGGTTGGCAGCCTCAACCTGGAATTCCGTTGGCTGGGCTTGGGGTGTTTTCTGGTTAGTATTCATCGTGGGCTGTTGTGCGAGTCTATTTGTGGTTTGTTTTGTTGTTGCAGTGTAGTGAAGTTTGTGCGGATTGTTGTGTTTGGTTAGGGTATGAGAGGTATATGCAGAGGGGTGAAATTGTTAGTGGATTGGTTAATTGGGCTAATTCTAACAATCACAATTCTATCTAAGTGTGGCACATGCTGACATTTTAACCTATCTAGATGCAACGCCAGCTAGTTTTTACGATTAAGTCTAGATGCGACGCTGGCTAATGTTCAAGATTACCTCCAGGTATGGCATCTGCTAACATCCACATTCCATCTAAGTGTGGCACGTGTTAATGACCACAATTCCATCTAAGTGTGGCTTTATACCATTATTCATTGTTCATATGCATTTTGTGCTGACCCAGTCTTCTGTCATTGGGAACTGCGGTCCAGTTTAGGAGTGAGGGGAGAGCCACACTCTGGCAGCCCCATAAGCTCTCTGGCATTCCTCAGACAGGACTGGATTTAATTGGAACCCATTGAATTGAATTGACCAGGTCTATTTTGATGTCATTGGAGGTGACTGCAATTACTGGGGCAGTGATACATGGTGGGCCTCGGAACAGTTGCCAGAGCCATCAGCATCCCTTGACTGGATTCATTTAGATTTACTGTAAAAAGATTCTAATGGTTTAATCCTGGTTTTACTTTCTATCATTTCTTAATTATAACTTCTTATGGCTACGAAGGTGCCTTTATTTCAATGTTTAAGCCAAGAAGTTTGTCGTCGATTGCATTTATCACCAACACTGCAGAGTCATTTGTATTTCATCATATGACTGGGAAGACGTCCTAACACCATAGATTATACTCTTGTCAGTAATGGTTGTCGGGTTAACATAATAAAGCCTAATGATAGCAGCAGCAACATTAAGCAGTTAATTACACTGCTAAAAACTTTACACAATGTAGTATCCTTTGCATGATATATTTTTCGCATTTTCTTATTTTATTTGTTTTATCATATCCTATATGTTGCTGTAACTGTTAAACATTGCAAGCTCGCAATGCACTTTAGCAAATAGGCGGGAGAATATTGATGTCGAACTTTGATTAGTAGACTAATGATTTTATCATGTTGGCCAAGAGGAAAGCTACTTCAAGGCACTTGCCTTGTTATTCATCCAAAAAAATGAACAGCGTGGTGCAACATGTTCAGGAGGCTAATGACTTGATCAGTTAAATTGAAAGCTTGCAATATTCCCTTAACGACCCTGAGGTGAAGAAGGCTAATAACGAGTCAGCATTAACAAACCCTCAGACACTAGTTTTGTTAGAAAACACAGTTTGGATATTATTAAGGGAAAAGATGAGGTAGACCATGATACCTACACTGATTTAAAAAATAAATAACAATCTACTAAATGTAGGAAGAAAAACAGCCCTGATGAATTGTTACAAAATGTTAACTAACATTCCTAGAATAATTAACCAGCACCGTGGTAGGAATTTTAACATTCCAGTGGATTTGCATATTAGTAAGAATACATGTTGTCCCGCCCATGCGATGCTGAACATGCAAAGGTGGCATTAAAAATAAACCCCTTGGGGCGTGGCTTGGAGCACCGCGGATGAGGCAGCTCCTTTAATGGCCTCTGCTCGAAGCTCACTATTCTGTAAATATTGATGAAACATGGTGGTTTGTTGAACCCAGATTGTGACAACCCAGATGATAGCAATTGTTGGCAATTGTTGGCCCCGGCCGAATTGCAGTGGATTTCGGATCCCCTCCCCTGGCATCATTAAAATGGCAGACCTGCTTTGTGGCACAGAGAGCGGAGGGGACGCGACACACGGCCCAGCCGACCTGGCTTTGTGGAAGCTCAGATGGAATTTTCCTACCTACAAAAAATAGGCTGCCTTTCATCTGCTGCCACGGCCACGCTGGGCCAGGGATGTACTTTCATCCCCTCCCCCCACCGGGAAGAGTACGCTGTGCCCCGTGGCCAGAGACAGGGATCCTCTGCTTGCTGGAGGGGACTTACCCGGGCCCACTCACCCGACATCCATTGGGTGCCCTCTCCGGGCCTCCAACTGTGAGGAGCTTTCCCGGGGGGTGCCCTGACTCTCTGAAATGCCTGTAAATGCAGCGCTGAGAACCCACGCAGCCCCAGGGCAGGCAGGAGTCTTCCCTGGTCCTATGCATCCGGCGGATCCACACTGATTTTGTGGCCAGGGTGAGTCAGAGCCCGGGGACAGGGTCCCCCTGCACTGGAGATGCTGATCTTTGCCCTCCACAATGGCAGAGAACAGGGCGCGTTCATGGCCCCTGGGTAAACATTATTTAAAAGAACAGAGCCCATCACCAGTCTCCTGTTTTTGTGGTGGCCCTGCTCTGAAAGCCTTGCTTGACCTAGAGCCAGATGATTGTCAGCCCCCACAAGCATACATGAAATAAAAGGTAACCTCGCTGCCCTACATTTTAGAGCTTCCTCCCTGGGGTCTGGGTTTTTGTGCCCCTCCCCTTCTCCCCTACCAAACTG
The DNA here is from genome assembly GCF_040938575.1 of Ambystoma mexicanum. NCBI lineage: Eukaryota > Metazoa > Chordata > Amphibia > Caudata > Ambystomatidae > Ambystoma > Ambystoma mexicanum. Next base: position 232,558,805 of record NC_090930.1, on the reverse strand, counting down.
GCGAGCCACTACATCCTGGCGTGCCCCTGCCCTCCATCCACTGTGCCCACAGGCTGAGCTGTCTGCTGGGTCTGCCCTATGGGGCCGTCCACATAGCCTAATGTGACTCCAGAGGGGCTCCTTCACTGATTAAGGCTGAACTAACCATATGGTGCAATCACTGGGCTCCCTCAGCTATTGGTGCCTGGCAATTTGAGTGGAGAACTAGCGCCTTGGGGACCCCCTGCCTCATCTGGCTCATAATACCTAAGTTAGTATCCTGCCTTTCTTCAACATCACTGCCACACTTGCGGGACAGCCACGTCAACTCTTCTGGCCAGGCACAGTGACCTGTGTGGAATATTACTACCACTCTGGGGTGGAGGGCGCCCTCCGGGTACTGAGACCCAATTCAACAGCGGAATACAAGTGCTATCACCCCCATGTGCCTGACACTCCTCGAGGAAGAGCCTGCTGGTGCCTTGGCTCCTGGCAACAATTTCAAACACCTTAAATCTCCAAAGAGCGCAAACATCACCACCATGCTGCTCCAACCCGACAAAGGGAAAAAGAAAGACACCTCGAAGTCTCTGCCACAAGCCCACGTGGATAATGCGAGTCAGCTGGCCACTAAGGGATACATCCTGGCTTTTATGTGGGATATTAAAGCGAAATTCCGGTCCTGCATGACAGAGCTCACCACTAAAGTGGAACAGACTAAGCAAAGGGTTGTGGAGGTGGAACAAACATTAGGAGAGGTGGAAGACCTGACTCAAGAACATTCAGCCATGCTTCTGGAATTGCAGCACACAATACAAGCCCTACTTGACAAAAATGAGATCTTGGAGCACAAGCATTAAGATTTGGAGAACATAGCGTGGCGCAATAACCTCCGGATCCAGAGCCTCCCCTCCTCGGTCCCAGACCAAAAGCTGGCAGAATATGTGGGTGACCTCTTTCAGTCTCTCCTGCCGCATTTGGATAAGTCCCAATTTATACTGGACCAGACTCACAGAATTCGGCCTTGGCGAGGCATGGACTCTGACCTCCCACTGATGTTATCACCCGGGTTCACTTTTACAAGACCAAGCAGGCTGTCATGGCAGTGGGGTGCTCTCCCGACGACCTGACCTTCCGGGGCTCCCCTCTCCAAATTTACCAGGATCTGGCTATTGCGACTATCCAGAAGCAGCGAGCCCTGCGGCCTTTGACACTATTGCTTCGAGATCAACAGGTTTGTTACTGTTGGTTGTTCCCCACCGCTCTTCAGTTCTCCTATAAGGGGTCTGCCACACAATCAGCCACATAGAAGATACAGACTCAATCGTGTGGCCCGTCTCGCCTGAAAAGGGAAGTGGAACCCCCCCTTGACTCTCCGGTAAGCGGCCCAGAAGAACTCCGAAATCAAAACGCTCTAACTGGACCAAGGTCCAGAAAGTGAAGTCTGGCCGTTGACCCTCCCGGGAATTTGTGAGCCATGACCAGATGAATGACTACTGCTCGGCTTACCACCCTCTATATAGCACACCTGCATATGGTGAACATTTGAAGAACTGTAACCACAAAAGTGATGGGTGGAAGGTTTTGAATGAATCTGTACCACTGGCGTTGCTCTGGGCAACCTTCCACACCACCGATTTTTAGCCCATCTGTGCCATTGCAAAAGGGGTCCAGCCATATGCAAATCAGTCTGGTACTACCACCAATGGTAGCAGCCCAGCCCGAACTGCTAGGCCAGGTCCCCTCTGCGCGGAAACACAAGCAACCCCAGACATGTTTTGGCCTTATTGGGCCTCCTCAGTGAGATGCAGCTTGGTTCCCTATGGCGCAGCAAGTAAGGGACCAACGTCTGGGCATACCGACATGTGCAGAGACACAGAAGAAACTCTCACCTGCAGCGGGCTTCCTGCGGCTCATGCCCAACTCCGAGGTGGATGTCACCTAGAAACCCTTGGAGTACATTACGAACAATGTTAGCTCTGTTGGCTAAGGGAACCTTTAGGGGCTGTTAGGGAACTGTTAAAATCTCGGTTGCACTGTGGAACCAGTGCCAAGTATAGCGTGAATGACAGGAATGCTACTGACTCGTTCTTGACCCCCCCACCCCACCCTGCTGACAGGCCGCAGCCACAGCATAGGACCCTCCACCACATGAGAAACTGAACTTTATCTCACTAAATGTAAAGGGCCTGAATTCTTTTCCAAAAGGAAATCGATCCTTCAGCGCCTTTTGCATTTGGAAGGGTCAGTAGTCTTTCTGCAAGAGACCCACTTGCTGCCAACCGACTTTGTGCGTCTCCGCCACAGACAATTCCCCATCAATACATGGCTGCCAATGGGGTTGAAAAGGGTGGATAGCAATCCTTTTGGCCATAGGAACCCATTTTAGAGCCCTTGAAACATTATGCTGTCCTGAAGGTCGATACTTGGCAGTCAAAGGCTTCATACACGGCCTACTTTATTCACTTGTCTCGGTCTACGCAACCCATTGATGGACAGGAATCTTTCTATGTGGCTGTAGGGGATAAACTATTTCCGTTCATCAAAGGCCGAATAATCATTGGGGGAGACTTTAATGGGGTCCCAGACCCCCTATGGGACAAATCGCATTTGCCGTCCCACAGGGACTTCAGAATTGCATCTGGCTGCTGCATTTCTTTTGCACACTGGAGATAGTGGAAGCCTGGAGGGTCCTACACCAGGGTGTAAAAGACTTTTCCTTCTTCTCCCATGTACACCGGATGTCCTCATGGATAGACCTTCTGTTAATCTCCCCACAGACCCTCACGTTTGTGGATGATGTAACAATAGAATCATTGATTCTCTCAGACAACGGCCCAATCAGATTAACCCTGCGGTCGCATAACCCTGACCCGCTTCCTCTATGCAGCTGGAACCTTTACGACCTGCTCCTAAAGGATATGCCCTTGAGGGACTCCATAGCTAAAGCTATCCAGAGTTACTTTCAGGAAAACCCAACTAAAGACACCTCTTCAGCGAACACCTGGGACGGTATAAAAGCAGTGGTGAGGGGAGAACTGATTGCCCATGGCCATAAGCGGAAGCGGCTTGCCCGCATGAAACTGGAAGCAGAGATCCAAAATGCTGAGGCCTACCAAAAACAAGGCTGGAGACCCAAAATCCATCGGGCACTGCGAATAGCCCGGAAAAAACTCATTACTCATCTGGCCAAAACTAAGCAAAGCTATTATGCCAAAAACTAGTGAACAAGTTAGCAAAGGCGAGAAGGAAGAATACGATCATGGGCCTGCGCGACTCACAAGGCCACATTCACTATGAAGATCACACAAAACTCCAGCTAGCCGCTACCCACATCTCAGGAACTATGACAGCACTGCCATGCAGCAATGTGTGCGTGTGACACAAGCAGCCTACCTTCGAGATGCAGCTCTTCTGCATCTTCTGGAGGTGGACAGAGAGGAACTGGATGCTCCCATCACAGGTGAGGAGGTAGAGGAGGCCATTTAATCCTTGAAACCAAGGGCACCTGGCCCAGACAGCTTTACAACGTGGTCCTACAAACTGTTCTGTCCGCAATTAACTGCCCCGCTGACAGCCCTCTTTAATTCCTTTGGTGCCTCGGGCTCGGTTACCACCTCCATGCAGGAATCAATAACGGTGCTACTACTTAAACCCCGGTAAAGATCCAAGGGATAACTGTTCATATAGACCTATCTCTTTGCTGAATATCAACGCCAATATTTACTCAAAAATATTAGCAAACCGCCAGGTGAGCATTCTCCCTAACCTAGTTGACTCAGACTAGACAGGATTCATATGAAAGAGATCAGCTGGGGACAATATCCGGAGGGCCCTCAATTTGATAGATATAGCATCCCAAGACTCCGATAAATTAGCCCTTCTAGCTTTGTATGCGTCTAAGGCCTATGACAAGGTAGACTGGTCCTTCCTACAACTCGCACTGGAAGCCTTCTGCTTTGGCCCCTTCTTCCGTAACATGGTTCTAGCCAATTACCACACCCCCAAAACATTGCTCCGGGTTAACTTGAACCTTTCAGACCCCATTCCCTTGTCCTGTGGCACCAGACAAGGTTGTCCCCTATCCCCCCTCCTATTCGCTCTGGTAATGGAGCCATTCACCCAGCATTTTCAATAGGAGCCTCGCAACATAAAGTCTTGCTTCACGCAGACAATGTGTTACTATCCTTAACAGACATTCCCCCCTCTCTATCATCTTCCCTCCAGGAACTGCACAGATTCAGGGAGGTTGCAAGGTTTGCCATTAACTTTGGGAAGTCAGCATCTTTGGGGATTGGACTAAACTCTGACGAGGTGGAAAGCCTCAAACCCCTGTGCCCAGTTCAATGGAACTGCAAATCAATACCTTACCTCGGCGTTCACCTCCCAGCTCGTCCAAGGGATGTCTTCTCACTAAACTTCCCTCCTCTCTTTAAAGAGCTAGAACAAGACCTCGAACGATGGTCCTCGCAAGAAATATCCTCATTGTGCGCATCACATTCTGTAAAATGAACCTTCTCCCACGGTTCCTATATGTTTGTGCCTCCCTAGCCATTACTCTCCCTGTGCCTCCTCCAGCGACTACAGAGGGAAATGTTTAGATTCATGTGGAAGGGTAAGAAATCCCAGAGAGCTATGATGGGCAATTCCCTCTTGGGTGGTCGGGGGGGTCCCTAACCTCTGAAAATACCATAAAGCATCTCAAACGGTTCACTTCAAAACATGGTGCTCATTGGATAACCCCCCAAAATGGGTCGAATTAGAGCAATCTCAACTCCCACTCCCTCTTCGCTCCCTCCCACATGTCCCACCCCCGTCTGGACGGTCATGGACTAGGATCCTGACTGCCACTAAATATACCCTGAGCATTTGGGATGGGGCTCTAAGGACTAAAGGGATTCCACAGGGCCCAGGTCCACAGTGCCTTGTTTTTTATAACCCTGCCTTTTCACCAGGGCTTCATCCTTCAAATTTTAAGAATTGGGTGGTGGGAGGGTTGACATCCTTAGGGCAGCTGTTCAATAAAAGCCTACCTTGCACCTTTGAGGAATGTAAACAATCCTTCCAACTAGCTGAAACAGACAGATTTACCTATGCCCAGCTCCAGCATTGGTGCTCGCACCCCTCGGTTTGAAAAGAAGCTACACGTCACCCCAGCCCTCTTGAACTGACCCTACAGGATCTACCAATGAGAGGCGGGATCTCCAAGCTTTATAAACTCCTACAGGATGACCTACTCTCCGCCGACCCCCATACATGTCACAGTGGGAAAGTGACCTAGGTCACCCATTAGATGACCAGACCTAGGTGGACATATGGACCAGAGCCCACTCATCCTCCTTCTGCATTACCAGCCTTGAATGTGCTTACAAACTGCTACTTCATTGGTACTACTCCCCAACACACCTACACAAATTCAACTGATTGGAAATCTTATAGAGGTTAGCCATGATTTAGGAATCGTGTTCGACTGGCAGATATTGTCAAATTTTGTCTTCAGGATTGAAGCCCAGAAAGACGGGGCATGCTTCATCACGCAGGCCGGAATGCCATCCGGCCATGCAGTTCTGGATGGATTGAGTCGCGAGATTGCCCAATCCACATCTTTGATCGTCCAAAGACAAACACTACTCTTCAAATACGGACAAATGCTAACCCTTACATCTTTAAAATTGTTGGGTATTTTATATTTGAGAAGAATTCTATCCACCTTTCAGAGGAAATCGATGCCACCTATTTTCTCTTTAGGAGACACTTCTTTCCTAAGCAATGCCCAAATTGTTCTCCTATTATTACGACAGAGATTATACACAATTCTTTGGTTTACCATGATAAGGGAATTATTTATAGCAGTACAACTTCTGTTCCTGTGAAGATTGCACATCTTTTTTTTTTTTTTTTTTTTTTTTTTTTGATTCAACTGTTTTCACAGTTTTTACAAATGGTGTGAACATGAAAAGGCTTCTCTTTTCCGCTTCACCGCCTGGTCGGGTAGAGATTTTAGTTTTCCCGGTAGCTCTCAGGTTGCCTCTTCTTTCTTCAGTTTTATATTCTGGAGGAACTGACCGACTGCAGATACTGCTTTTACGTTTGCCCCTGACATCAGGATGGTCCACCAGTATTCTTCCTCTCCGCACCTGCTGTTTTTGGATAAGTGTCCCATGTGTGTCATTCTTTTTGCGGCCAGTTCCGGGCATGACAGCAAAAGGTGCCTCAGGGTTTCTACTGTTTCTGGTTTGTTGCAGAATCTCCAGAGGTTGTTAGGAGCAGAACCCCTGATGAATAAGATTTCTTTCGTATGTAAGAGATTCAGCCTAGCCCTTAGAAATGTATTTCTAATTTGCTTACTAGGCCCTTGTAGTAGATAGCTCATGGGTTCATTCTGTTTTTGTTGGTTCAGTGGAAGATCTGCAGTCAGTTTGTATTTAGCCGCTTCTTCCAGCGTTTTAATCCAATCCATTTGTTTGAATTTTTTTATTGTTCTGGTGGGGTTATTTTCCAATTCTTCCCATGAGCTTCCGATTTCATCGAGGATTTCCGTGTTTCTTTGCTCCCAAGAGGCTAGAATGTTATTCTCTCCTTTGTTGAGTTCTTCCTTTATTACCTTAAAGATCTTCTCGGAGGATAGCCTAATTTTCCGGCTCAGCATTAGAGTGTTTAGCTTGACTCTTCCTTTTAAAGAGATGACATTGATTTCTCTACGGATAGAAGCCATCGGGGTAGAATTTGGGAGTGTTAGAATTTTCCTCCAAAATAAGCCTTCCAGCTTCAGCCATATTCGCTCCGGAATCATGAGCATCGCCTCTGCACCATAAGTGATGGCGGGTACTGCTTTCGCTGTGTAGAAGTTCAGCACTGGTTTTAATGAGAATTTTCCATATTTTTTGTCCATCAATCGAGCTTGTGTCATCATGATTTTAGTCTTGGCGATCAAGGATTCCTGCATGGGAGTTTCAAAGCGGTTTGTGTTGATCGTGACTCCCAGATATCGGAATGATTTTACTTTCTCCAATCTCTCTCCCGCCAGAGACCATTTTGATTTTTCATTTTGTATTGTGGTTTTTTCAAGAATCATTATTTTTGTTTTTGATGAATTTAGGATCAGGTCGTTAACCTCAAGATATTCTGAGAGCGAGGTAAGTTTACGTTGTAGTCCTATGGCAGTTTGATCCAATAATAAGATATCGTCGGCGTAGAGTAGTCTTCCAACCTTTTCATCTCCAATTTTGGGGGGGAATGTTCTGACATTGAGGTCCCAGTTTTGGTAGTCGCCAATAAACGCATTGTACAATGCGGGGGCAAGTGGGCACCCTTGCTTAACGCCTCTGTAAGTGCTGATCTCCTCTGAAAGTTGGCCGTTTCCGTTGAGTCTAACCCTCATAGATGTTCCGGAATACAGCTCGGTGATTGGGTTCAGGATTGAGGTCGGACAGTTCCGTGTCCTCAGTTTTTTCCAAAGTAGCTCTCTGTTAACCGTATCAAATGCATGAGAGAGGTCTATAAAAGCCAGGTATATCTTCGGTCGTCCCTCTAACACCTTGGCTTTCAGAACACTCAGTAGCATTATGTTTGCCAATGTTCCGATATTTTTTACAAATCCTGTCTGAAAGTCGTCGTGTAATTCAGAGGAGGCTACCCATGTCTTGAATTTGTCTAGAAGAAAAGTTCCGAATAGTTTCCCAATGGTGTCCAATAAGGCGATTGGCCGATAGTTTGCTGGGTTGGCTTTATCGCCTTTCTTGAAAATTGGGACCACATTTGCTAGCTTCCAGGATTTCGGGATGGATTGGGTGTCAGCGCATTGTTGGAATATTCGCGATATTAGTGCGCCCCATACTTCACTGTTATTTTTGAGATCCACATTGGAGATTCCGTCGGGTCCCGGTGCCCGGGAGTTATTCAGTTTCCTTATTTTTTCGCAGATTTCCTTTTCGTCCTTTTCAATATCCCATTGGTTTTTTTGAAGCTGTATGGTTTCTTGGGTGTTACCCTCTGGTAAGGCAAACATATCCGAGAAAAAGGATCTCCAATGCATCTCTCCAATTGAATTGGCTAAAGCGTTATTTGAGTTGTCTCCTTTCGGGTCGATCAGTGCCCAGAAGTTTTTAGATTGTTTCCCACTTAGGATCTTTAACATGTTCTCAGAATCTTCTTGATACAGAATTGCACGGTGTGATTTAAGCCAATTTTTGTAAGATTTTTTCGCGAATACTGCTGCCTCCTCTGTTTGTTTTGTGGGGCGAGATTTCGCTTTGCGTAAGATTCTTCTCAATTCTCTTCTTTTCTCCACCAATTGCTTGTTATACGTGTGGTATGGCTTTTTGACTAGGGCTTGAGCGTTCCTTTGTTGGTGGAAGGGGATCAACAGGGGGTAATAATCAGGTGTATTTGCTTCCCCTGGAGCAACGGTAGTTCTTTCGTAAGTCTTTGTGATGTTTCTTATTGCTTCAGCAGTGAGTCTTAATCTAGTCCCTGCGCCGTTAGTAAGAATTGACAAGGTCATTTTCTGTCTGTTTGCCTCCGATTTCCGTTCTGGGGCTGACCATATAGCCATCAGGAGATTATGGTCACTGTTTTTGGTTCTTATGACTTCGAATACAGATGTCTTTGAGAGCAGGTTTCTGGATACGTATATGTGATCCAGGAAGGCCTTACGAGAGCCTTGTTCCCAAGTTGGAATACAGTTTGCTGTGTGAGAGGTCAAGTAATGGAGATTGTGAAGATCAAGTTCGTCCATAAGGAGTTCCCATCCTTTACCTCTCCGATCAGAGTCTCGAGTTATCGAAGAGTCTTTGGGTACCAATGCGAAGTATGGATCCCAGTTTGGTGTAGTTTGGCCAATGTTGGGTAGTGTCAAGTTTAAATCTCCGCATATAATGATGTGGTCTGGTGCCATCATATTCAGGCAGGACTCTATTATTTGTCCGATGGTTTCAAGGAGTACTGCTTCCTTCACGACTTTTGGATTCCAGTATGTGTTTATCACTAGATACAATGTTGGTTTGTTCTCGTTCACCCCCTCTCCAGACTTCAGTTCTGATATCATGGAAGCTAGGATTGACGCATTCGATAGTATTGTATGTTTAAGTTGTAGGCCGCTGCAGATTCTGACTGCTGTCAGGAGGCCTGAGGTGGGCCTTCCAAGTGTTCCTTGCCCCCTTGTGACTGTCATTTTTTAATATAATGGTTTTGTAGCTTGGAGAGAAGTCGATTTCGAAGCCGTCTAATGTTGGCTTTTTTAGGAGCCACGTCTCCTGTAGACAAAGGAGGTCGAATGACCCCAGTTGCACGTCTGATTTGAGTGTCAAGTGGGAGAATCCTCTTGTGTTCCATGTCCCCATTTTTAATTTGCTTGCGGTCTGATGAGGGTTGTCAGAATCTTCGTTGACTCCTTTCGTGGTCGATCGTGGCTATCTTCTTATTTCTGTTGAGAGGCTTTCCTGCGTCCCGGACCATCTTTTTATTTCCGGGTCTTGCCGATGGGGACGTGAATGGTTGTATAGTTCGCTAGTTCTATTTCTGGTGTGTGCTCTGTCCCTTGGTGACTTCCAGTCCTGCCGGGATCCCTTCTGGTCACGATCTCAAACCCTGTTACTCTGTTTTTCGATGTGTTTGTTCATGGACCCACTCAGCGCACTATTATGCCATTGATGGGTTTTGATTGGTGTGAGCTGCATTTCCCATCTGTCTCTGTAGTTGACAGATTTTCTCATCTCCCAATTAGGGGCCCTTCCGTCTCTGTAGTTGACAGATTTTCTCATCTCCCAATTAGGGGCCCTTCCGTGCTGTTTTCCAAGTGGGCTCCTATCTTCTTAGTTACAGGTTCTGGTTTCCTCGACGTTTTTATAAGGTCTGTAGTGTGAGACTCGGTGTCGTACGTGATCGTCATGGTTGGCCTCAAAAGTCTTCCTTTCGCTCCTGACTTGAGCTTTATTGCCTGGGTGAAAGTTGGGCGAAGCGTGATGTGAAGCTCGGTCTCTTGGGGAAGTGTCTATCTTGTATGGGGGTACACGGCCTCTGATGTATGTGTGATCTCTGTCCTTTATTCCGATCGAAGTGTGGCTAGGGATCACTCTGTCTCCATGTAATTCTTCCAAGTAGTAGCCTAGTTCTTTGAGGGCTTTGGCCTCCGCCTTGAGTTTAAGTCTCGTGCTAGCTGAAGATATGTGGATGTAGACACTGTCTATGCTGTGAGGACCCGAGAATTCAATTACGTCTAGACAGTCAGATGTTACTGATCTGAGCGCCGGGATTTGATGGAATAGGTCCAGTATTACGGTTCTATTTAGAACCTGATTATGCTTTGATTTGTGGCTGGGCTGAAGGAAGAAGGAGCGCGTGTCAGTTGTTCTGTTGTTTCTCGTTAAACAGGTGCGTTTCCATTCTCTTTCACGGATTTTTGGGGGGGTCCACCAGGCTCTTTCCCTTGTTTGGCTACGATCTATAGAGTCTCTTTTTTGTTTCAAGTGCACTCGAGTTTTCCACCTGTTGGGAGAATGCTTGTTTTTCCTATTAGTGGCTTCCTCCCCTTTTATGGGGCTCGAATAGTGTCTGTGTTTGGTTCCGGCCGAGGACGTAAATTTCACCTCTTCTGTCCTGTATGGTGCCGAGGATTTGGGTTCCAACTGTCTGATTTTCTTTGGAGGTGTGTCATTGTCGTGGCTTCGCTCAAAAGACACTGTTTTCCTTTTAGCTCCCCGGTTATTTTCTGGTTTTGGTTCTTTGGCCCGCCATTGAGACGCGAGTTCCAGGGCGTCTTTCATTAGGTCGCTTTCGGTGCAGGAGGGCGATCTATTGATGTTTTGATTGGCAATAGTTTGCTGGGGGGTTTTTGGAGTCGACAACTTGGGGCAAATTTTGATATATTTTCTATCAGGCGACAAAGAAGATTTTTTCGAGCTCTGGGGTTGGGCCAAAGCCGATTTAAATTGCGCCGGTGATCCGCTTTTTACTTTCTTTGTTGGGACCCGAAGCGTGGGTGGGTCAGCCAAAGAGACTCCGAGATCTTGGTCTTTCTCGTTAATGATGCAACCGTTGGTTTTCTTTTTAGTCTTGCTCGATGAGAGTTTTGCGAATTTAAGAGTGTTTTGATTTCCACTGGTGTGGGTTCCATGTGCTTTCTTTGTTTGCTCAAGGTTAAGACTTAGGAGAGGTGTTTTTAAACTCCATTTACCCGTGGTCGTGGGTACTGCTGGGGTGTTGGCGTGAGCCTTCAAGCCCGAATTGTTGGTCTTATCATCAGAGCCTGCTTTGAAATGGAATATTTTCTCCGAAGAGAAATCCGTCTGGGACTGTACTGCTTTCGTTTCTCGATGTTGTAGGTCCACTGTTTGAGTGCTGATGTGTTTTAGAGTCGTCCTATTTTCAGTTTTTGAAGTGATGAAACCTTCTAGAAACGTAAGTTTTGTTTGAGCCAGTGCCGCCTATGATGCTTGGTCCTTTACCGAATCGTTCAATGATTCGTATAGTTTTGTGAATGGAGCTAAGGCTATGGTGATAGCAGACATTATCATCATTAAGTCTGGTTTTTTGTTTGGTGTTTCAGCAGACATTATCATCATTAAGTCTGGTTTTTTGTTTGGTGTTTCTTTTGTTGAATTTCCCACAGTTTCGCTTTGTTTCCTGTTCCTTAGCGGAGGAGTTGACGTGCGCGGGTTAGGAGTTTGGGTTTCCGATTGTCGACTGGTCGTAGGCGTTTTAAGCATTATCAAGTGCTCCGAATGGGCGGTGACTTGTGTTTGCTTGCAAGGCAACGGTTGCGTTGTAGGTCCCATCGAGTTGGAATTTGTTGGATCCAGATTTCTTGTTGGCAAACTAAGACTGTCTGATTTGGTCACTGTGGATGTTGATTCTGGTAGCCCCTCGTGTAAGGAATATTCTTTAGGCTGATTTGCCTTGTTGAGGTTGTATGATGGAGTTGAGGGCTGCGCCGGAATGTCTGAGGCTGTGAGATCCATGGTCTTCGCCGGCGGTTTCCCAAAATGCCATCTTTTGTTGGTGTGAAACTGGGGACTCGAGGTGTTGGGGTTTCGGGGGTATACGTTGAAAGTAAATTTCGTTGGACTAGCAGGAGAGTTGAGTTGAGCTAATTCTACTTGGGAACCCTCCAGAAGGTCTGCGTCTGAAATCTCGCCTTTCGCGTTCTGGTTTCTTTTTCCTTGTATGCTAAAGAATTTGTCCTGAGTGCCCACTAGGGGCTTCAGAGCCTCTTTGCTCCGCTTTGTGGGCGCTGGCAGCTGGTGATTCTTTGGTGTCTTGTGCGTGAGGGGGTTTATTATGGTCGTTTTGCCTGCGGAGGTTTCTTCATCCTTCTCTTGCGCTTGTTTGTGCTCTCTAGAGATCAGGACTTTCTGCGACCTTCTGTCGTTAGTGAATGAGGGGTCCTTGTCAAAGAGCTCCGGTGGAACTGACTTTAAGTTGATTGGCAGGAGTGCTGGGTCTTGGTTTAGCGTAGGATCATTTTCTGGATCCTCTATTGATGAGCACGAGCAATAGTCCGACCAGACTGTTTCCAAATTTCCCAAACTGGAGGGAGGGGTAGCTAAGTCCTCTCTTGCTACTATTGGATGAATCTCCAGTTCACTTTTAATTTTGTTGTCCCCGTTGTTGGGGGCGTCTTTGTTAATCGCGGTTTTGGAGTCGTAGCCCTTGTTGAACTCGGGTGTAATGGCGCACTCCAAGTTCTTGGATGGGTCTTTTGGCGCCGCTGGATCTGGCACAGCCCCCCTTCCCTCCCATCCCGGGCTCTGGAGTCCCTTGCCAGCCTCTGTTGCGCCGACCCCGCAGAGTGAATGCGATACCAAAAAATATATCTGGCGACCTCTTACTGATGAAAATCATTCAGAAGTTGAGGTCGAAACTTGATGCTTACTACCGAAGTTGAGCCGGAACAAAAAGGTTAACTGCTGTTTCACTTTGACGCAATCTGAAAGCTGCTGTGCCTTCAAGAAACTGATCCAAGAGAGGACCTGGCTAGGAGATCTCTTCACAAGCTACGAGGGACCATCGTACACCAGCACCCTGGAAATCACACCCTCGAAAGGCTGCCGACCGGAGAAGGGGACTGCCGCTGAATCAAAAGTGAAGCACCCGGACATCCAAGTCCATCGTTGTTCATCAGGGTTCGCAGGAAAGCCCGTCAAAGTGTGTTTTGCCGAACGCAGGTACAACTTGACGTTATGCTGCTCAATACCCAGAGCTGCTACGCTCCACCTTTGCTTAAGTATTTGATTCAAGGACTCCCTTGCTCAGCATCTTCCACCGCTTGGTCCAACTGGAGAAAGTCAAGTTCAACGATGACTGAGGCGAATCCGCCGGTGGGTTTCCCACCACGCAAAGTCCTCAAAGATGCCACCGAAGATCTGACAACCAGCCGTGGTCCCATCCCGATCGCCGATGCCAGGTCCCGATGAGCCAAACGCCCTTGCTGGGCCAAAGTTCTTCATTGACTCTTTGCGGTAATGAATATCGTCATCGAGGTGCACCTCATGCCTCATCTTCACAGGACGTTCACAAGTCTTCATCAACGAGCACCACGAAGATCAAAGCTTTATCAAATTCTGCGGCAAAGCCCATTGTTTTCATTGCTTGGTGTTGTTGAAGTGCTGTGCAGTGGAGATTGGGACCACTCAGGATACTATCCCAATGCCCCAAACAGTAGAATAAGAACCAGGTATCGTGCAGGATAAACTATGTGGTTGTCTTTAATGTTAATGTTAAAGGATATTTGTACTGTGCACTATCACCACCGAGTGGTCCCCTGGAGCTCTGCCAACTCTGTAAAAAAGAAGAGGGGGTTGGCAGCCTCAACCTGGAATTCCGTTGGCTGGGCTTGGGGTGTTTTCTGGTTAGTATTCATCGTGGGCTGTTGTGCGAGTCTATTTGTGGTTTGTTTTGTTGTTGCAGTGTAGTGAAGTTTGTGCGGATTGTTGTGTTTGGTTAGGGTATGAGAGGTATATGCAGAGGGGTGAAATTGTTAGTGGATTGGTTAATTGGGCTAATTCTAACAATCACAATTCTATCTAAGTGTGGCACATGCTGACATTTTAACCTATCTAGATGCAACGCCAGCTAGTTTTTACGATTAAGTCTAGATGCGACGCCGGCTAATGTTCAAGATTACGTCCAGGTATGGCATCTGCTAACATCCACATTCCATCTAAGTGTGGCACGTGTTAATGACCACAATTCCATCTAAGTGTGGCATTATACCATTATTCATTGTTCATATGCATTTTGTGCTGACCCAGTCTTCTGTCATTGGGAACTGCGGTCCAGTTTAGGAGTGAGGGGAGAGCCACACTCTGGCAGCCCCATAAGCTCTCTGGCATTCCTCAGACAGGACTGGATTTAATTGGAACCCATTGAATTGAATTGACCAGGTCTATTTTGATGTCATTGGAGGTGACTGCAATTACTGGGGCAGTGATACATGGTGGGCCTCGGAACAGTTGCCAGAGCCATCAGCATCCCTTGACTGGATTCATTTAGATTTACTGTAAAAAGATTCTAATGGTTTAATCCTGGTTTTACTTTCTATCATTTCTTAATTATAACTTCTTATGGCTACGAAGGTGCCTTTATTTCAATGTTTAAGCCAAGAAGTTTGTCGTCTATTGCATTTATCACCAACACTGCAGAGTCATTTGTATTTCATCATATGACTGGGAAGACGTCCTGACACTATAGATTATACTCTTGTCAGTAATGGTTGTCGGGTTAACATAATAAAGCCTAATGATAGCAGCAGCAACATTAAGCAGTTAATTACACTGCTAAAAACTTTACACAATGTAGTATCCTTTGCATGATATATTTTTCGCATTTTCTTATTTTATTTGTTTTATCATATCCTATATGTTGCTGTAACTGTTAAACATTGCAAGCTCGCAATGCACTTTAGCAAATAGGCGGGAGAATATTGATGTCGAACTTTGATTAGTAGACTAATGATTTTATCATGTTGGCCAAGAGGAAAGCTACTTCAAGGCACTTGCCTTGTTATTCATCCAAAAAAATGAACAGCGTGGTGCAACATGTTCAGGAGGCTAATGACTTGATCAGTTAAATTGAAAGCTTGCAATATTCCCTTAACGACCCTGAGGTGAAGAAGGCTAATAACGAGTCAGCATTAACAAACCCTCAGACACTAGTTTTGTTAGAAAACACAGTTTGGATATTATTAAGGGAAAAGATGAGGTAGACCATGATACCTACACTGATTTAAAAAATAAATAACAATCTACTAAATGTAGGAAGAAAAACAGCCCTGATGAATTGTTACAAAATGTTAACTAACATTCCTAGAATAATTAACCAGCACCGTGGTAGGAATTTTAACATTCCAGTGGATTTGCATATTAGTAAGAATACATGTTGTCCCGCCCATGCGATGCTGAACATGCAAAGGTGGCATTAAAAATAAACCCCTTGGGGCGTGGCTTGGAGCACCGCGGATGAGGCAGCTCCTTTAATGGCCTCTGCTCGAAGCTCACTATTCTGTAAATATTGATGAAACATGGTGGTTTGTTGAACCCAGATTGTGACAACCCAGATGATAGCAATTGTTGGCAATTGTTGGCCCCGGCCGAATTGCAGTGGATTTCGGATCCCCTCCCCTGGCATCATTAAAATGGCAGACCTGCTTTGTGGCACAGAGAGCGGAGGGGACGCGACACACGGCCCAGCCAACCTGGCTTTGTGGAAGCTCAGATGGAATTTTCCTACCTCCAAAAAATAGGCTGCTTTCATCTGCTGCCACGGCCACGCTGGGCCAGGGCTGTACTTTCACCCCCTCCCCCCACCGGGAAGAGTACGCTGTGCCCCGTGGCCAGAGACAGGGATCCTCTGCTTGCTGGAAGGGATTTACCCGGGCCCACTCACCCGACATCCATTGGGTGCCCTCTCCGGGCCTCCAACTGTGAGGAGCTTTCCCGGGGGGTGCCCTGACTCTCTGAAATGCCTGTAAATGCAGTGCTGAGACCCCACGCAGCCCCAGGGCAGGCAGGAGTCTTCCCTGGTCCTATGCATCTGGCGGATCCGCACTGATTTTGTGGCCAGGGTGAGTCAGAGCCCGGGGACAGGGTCCCCATGCACTGGAGATGCTGATCTCTGCCCTCCACAATGGCAGAGAACAGAGCGCGTTCATGGTCCCAGGGTAAACATTATTTAAAAGAACAGAGCCCATCACCAGTCTCCTGTTTGTGTGGTGGCCCTGCTCTGAAAGCCTTGCTTGACCTAGAGCCAAATGATTGTCAGCCCCCACAAGCATACATGAAATAAAAGGTAACCTCGCTGCCCTACATTTTAGAGCTTCCTCCCTGGGGTCTGGGTTTGCTGCCCCTCCTCCTCTCCCCTACCAAACCAGCGAGCCACTACATCCTGGCGTGCCCCTGCCCTCCATCCACTGTGCCCACAGGCAGAGCTGTCTGCTGGGTCTGCCCTATGGGGCCGTCCACATAGCCTAATGTGACCCCAGAGGGGCTCCTTCACTGATTACGGCTGAACTAACCATATGGTGCAATCACTGGGCTCCCTCACCTATTGGTGCCTGGCAATTTGAGTGGAGAACTAGCGCCTTGGGGACTCCCTGACTCATCTGGCTCATAATACCTAAGTGAATATCCTGCCTTTCTTCAACATCACTGCATCACTTGTGGGACAGCCACGTCAACTCTTCTGGCCAGGCACAGTGACCTGTGTGGAATATTACTACCACTCTGGGGTGGAGGGGGCCCTCCGGGTACTGAGACCCGATTCAACAGCGGAATACAAGTGCTATCACCCCCATATGCCTGACACTCCTTGAGGAAGAGTCTGCTGGTGCCTTGGCTCCTGGCAACAATTTCAAACACCTTAAACCTCCAAAGAGCGCAGACATCACCACCATGCTGCTCCAACCCGACAAAGGGAAAAAGAAAGACACCTCGAAGTCTCTGCCACAAGCCCACGTGGATAATGCGAGTCAGCTGGCCATTAAAGGATAGAAGATTTTATGTGGGATATTAAAGCGAAATTCCGGTCCTGCATGACAGAGCTCACCACTAAAGTGGAACAGACTAAGCAAAGGGTTGTGGAGGTGGAACAAAGATTAGGAGAGGTGGAAGACCTGACTCAAGAACATGCAGCCATGCTTCTGGAATTGCAGCACACAATGCAAGCCCTACTTGACAAAAATGAGATCTTGGAGCACAAGCATTAAGATTTGGAGAACAGAGCGTGGCGCAATAACCTCCGGATCCAGAGCCTCCCCTCCTCGGTCCCAGACCAAAAGCTGGCAGAATATGTGGGTGACCTCTTTCAGTCTCTCCTGCCGCATTTGGATAAGTCCCAATTTATACTGGGCCAGACTCACAGAATTCGGCCTTGGCGAGGCATGGACTCTGACCTCCCACTGATGTTATCACCCGGGTTCACTTTTACAAGACCAAGCAGGCTGTCATGGCAGTGGGGTGCTCTCCCGACGACCTGACCTTCCAGGGCTCCCCTCTCCAAATTTACCAGGATCTGGCTATTGCGACTATCCAGAAGCAGCAAGCCCTGCGGCCTTAGACACTATTGCTCCGAGATCAACAGGTTTGTTACCGTTGGTTGTTCCCCACCGCTCTTCAGTTCTCCTATAAGGGGTCTGCCACACAATCAGCCACATAGAAGATACAGACTCAATCGTGTGGCCCGTCTCGCCTGAAAAGGGAAGTGGAACCCCCCCTTGACTCTCCGGTAAGCGGCCCAGAAGAACTCCGAAATCAAAACGCTCTAACTGGACCAAGGTCCAGAAAGTGAAGTCTGGCCGTTGACCCTCTCGGGAATTTGTGAGCCATGACTAGATGAATGACTACTGCTCGGCTTACCACCCTCTATATAGCACACCTGCATATGGTGAACTTTTGAAGAACTGTAACCACAAAAGTGATGGGTGGAAGGTTTTGAATGAATCTGTACCACTGGCGTTGCTCTGGGCAACCTTCCACACCACGATTTTTAGCCCATCTGTGCCATTGCAAAAGGGGTCCAGCCATATGCAAATCAGTCTGGTACTACCACCAATGGTAGCAGCCCAGCCCGAACTGCTAGGCCAGGTCCCCTCTGCGCGGAAACACAAGCAACCCCAGACATGTTTTGGCCTTGTTGGGCCTCCTCAGTGAGATGCAGCTTGGTTCCCTATGGCGCAGCAAGCAAGGGACCAACGTCTGGGCATACCGACATGCGCAGAGACACAGAAGAAACTCTCACCTGCAGCGGGCTTCCTGTGGCTCATGCCCAACTCCGAGGTGGATGTCACCTAGAAACCCTTGGAGTACATTACGAACAATGTTAGCTCTGTTGGCTAAGGGAACCGTTAGGGGCTGTTAGGGAACTGTTAAAATCTCGGTTGCACTGTGGAACCAGTGCCAAGTATAACGTGAATGACAGGAATGCTACTTACTCGTTCTTGACTCCCCCACCCCACCCTGCTGACAGGCCGCAGCCACAGCATAGGATCCTCCACCACATGAGAAACTGAACTTTATCTCACTAAATGTAAAGGGCCTGAATTCTTTTCCAAAAGGAAATTGATCCTTCAGCGCCTTTTGCATTTGGAAGGGTCAGTAGTCTTTCTGCAAGAGACCCACTTGCTGCCAACCGACTTTGTGCGTCTCCGCCACAGACAATTCCCCATCAATACATGGCTGCCAATGGGGTTGAAAAGGGGGGATAGCAATCCATTTGGCCATAGGAACCCATTTTAGAGCCCTTGAAACATTATGCTGAGCTGAAGGTCAAGTGGCACAGCGAGTAGAGTGCTCGCTTTGACATCCGTGCAGAGCCTGCTATCGCAGGTTCGAATCCTGGCGGGGCCAAACTCAGCCTTTCATCCTTCCGAGGTCGATAAATGAGCACCACACACCGTGGGTAATAATAAGCAGCGCTCAGATACCTGAGGGTTCGTAGCGCTATATAAGTGCCAAATTATTATTATTATTATACTTGGCAGTCAAAGGCTTCATACACGGCCTACTTTATTCACTTGTCTCGGTTTACGCAACCCATTGATGGACAGGAATCTTTCTATGTGGCTGTAGGGGATAAACTATTTCCGTTCATCAAAGGCCGAATAATCATTGGGGGAGACTTCAACGGGGTCCCAGACCTCCTATGGGACAAATCGCATTTGCCGTCCCCCATGGACTTCAGAATTGCATCTGGCTGCTGCATTTCTTTCGCACACTGGAGATAGTGGAAGCCTGGAGGGTCCTACACCAGGGTGTAAAAGACTTCTCCTTCTTCTCCCATGTACACCGGATGTCCTCATGGATAGACCTTCTGTTAATCTCCCCACAGACCCTCATGTTTGTGGATGATGTAACAATAGAATCATTGATTCTCTCAGACAACGGCCCAATCAGATTAACCCTGCGGTCGCATAACCCTGACCCGCTTCCTCTATGCAGCTGGAACCTTTACGACCTGCTCCTCAACGATATGCCCTTGAGGGACTCCATAGCTAAAGCTATCCAGAGTTAGTTTCAGGAAAACCCAACTAAAGACACCTCTTCAGCGAACACCTGGGACGGTATAAAAGCAGTGGTGAGGGGAGAACTGATTGCCCATTGCCATAAGCGGAAGCGGCTTGCCCGCATGAAACTGGAAGCAGAGATCCAAAATGCTGAGGCCTACCAAAAACAGAGGCTGGAGACCCAAAATCCATCGGGCACTGCGAATAGCCCGGAAAAAACTCATTACTCATCTGGCCAAAACTAAGCAAAGCTATTATGCCAAAAACTAGTGAACAAGTTAGCAAAGGCGAAAAGGAAGAATACGATCATGGGCCTGCGCGACTCACAAGGCCACATTCACTATGAAGATCACACAAAACTCCAGCTAGCCGCTACCCACATCTCAGAAACTATGACAGCACTGCCATGCAGCAATGTGTGTGTGTGACACAAGCAGCCTACCTTCGAGACGCAGCTCTTCTGCATCTTCTGGAGGTGGACAGAGAGGAACTGGATGCTCCCATCACAGGTGAGGAGGTAGAGGAGGCCATTTAATCCTTGAAACCAAGGGCACCGGGCCCAGACAGCTTTACAACGTGGTCCTACAAACTGTTCTGTCCGCAATTAACTGCCCCGCTGACAGCCCTCTTTAATTCCTTTGGTGCCTCGGGCTCGGTTACCACCTCCATGCAGGAATCAATAATGGTGCTACTACTTAAACCCCGGTAAAGATCCAAGGGATAACTGTTCATATAGACCTATCTCTTTGCTGAATATCAACGCCAATATTTACTCAAAAATATTAGCAAACCGCCAGGTGAGCATTCTCCCTAACCTAGTTGACTCAGACTAGACAGGATTCATATGAAAGAGATCAGCTGGGGACAATATCCGGAGGGCCCTCAATTTGATAGATATAGCATCCCAAGACTCTGATAAATTAGCCCTTCTAGCTTTGTATGCGTCTAAGGCCTATGACAAGGTAGAATGGTCCTTCCTACAACTCGCACTGGAAGCCTTCTGCTTTGGCCCCTTCTTCCGTAACATGGTTCTAGCCAATTACCACACCCCCAAAACATTGCTCCGGGTTAACTTGAACCTTTCAGACCCCATTCCCTTGTCCTGTGGCACCAGACAAGGTTGTCCCCTATCCCCCCTCCTATTCGCTCTGGTAATGGAGCCATTCACCCAGCATTTTCAATAGGTGCCTCGCAACATAAAGTCTTGCTTCACGCAGACAATGTGCTACTATCCTTAACAGACATTCCCCCCTCTCTATCATCTTCCCTCCAGGAACTGCACAGATTCAGGGAGGTTGCAAGGTTTGCCATTAACTTTGGGAAGTCAGCATCTTTGGGGATTGGACTAAACTCTGACGAGGTGGAAAGCCTCAAACCCCTGTGCCCAGTTCAATGGAACTGCAAATCAATCCCTTACCTCGGCGTTCACCTCCCAGCTCGTCCAAGGGATGTCTTCTCACTAAACTTCCCTCCTCTCTTTAAAGAGCTAGAACAAGACCTCGAACGATGGTCCTCGCAAGAAATATCCCTCATTGTGCGCATTACATTCTGTAAAATGAACCTTCTCCCACGGTTCCTATTTGTTTGTGCCTCCCTAGCCATTACTCTCCCTGTGCCTCCTCCAGCGACTACAGAGGGAAATGTTTAGATTCATGTGGAAGGGTAAGAAATCCCAGAGAGCTATGATGGACAATTCCCTCTTGGGTGGTCGGGGGGGTCCCTAACCTCTGAAAATACCATAAAGCATCTCAAACGGTTCACTTCAAAACATGGTGCTCATTAGATAACCCCCCAAAATGGGTCGAATTAGAGCAATCTCAACTCCCACTCCCTCTTCGCTCCCTCCCACATGTCCCACCCCCGTCTGGACGGTCATGGACTAGAATCCTGACTGCCACTAAATATACCCTGAGCATTTGGGATGGGGCTCTAAGGGCTAAAGGGATTCCACAGGGCCCAGGTCCACAGTGCCTTGTTTTTTATAACCCTGCCTTTTCACCAGGGCTTCATCCTTCAAATTTTAAGAATTGGGCGGCGGGAGGGTTGACATCCTTAGGGCAGCTGTTCACTAAAAGCCTACCTTGCACCTTTGAGGAATGTAAACAATCCTTCCAACTAGCTGAAACAGACAGATTTACCTATGCCCAGCTCCAGCATTGGTGCTTGCACCCCTCGGTTTGAAAAGAAGCTACACGTCACCTCAGTTCTCTTGAACTGACCCTACAGGATCTACCAATGAGAGGCGGGATCTCCAAGCTTTATAAACTCCTACAGGATGACCTACTCTCCGCCGACCCCCATACATGTAACAGTCACCCATTAGATGACCAGACATAGGTGGACATATGGACCAGAGCCCACTCATCCTCCTTCTGCATTACCAGCCGTGAATGTGCTTACAAACTGCTACTTCATTGGTACTACTCCCCAACGCACCTACACAAATTCAACTGATTGGAAATCTTATAGAGGTTAGCCATGATTTAGGAATCGTGTTCGACTGGCAGATATTGTCAAATTTTGTCTTCAGGATTGAAGCCCAGAAAGACGGGGCATGCTTCATCACGCAGGCTGGAATGCCATCCGGCCATGCAGTTCTGGATGGATTGAGTCGCAAGATTGCCCAATCCACATCTTTGATCGTCCAAAGACAAACACTACTCTTCAAATATGGACAAATGCTAACCCTTACATCTTTAAAATTGTTGGGTATTTTACATTTGAGAAGAATTCTATCCACCTTTCAGAGGAAATCGATGCCACCTGTTTTCTCTTTAGGAGACACTTCTTTCCTAAGCAATGCCCAAATTGTTCTCCTATTATTACGACAGAGATTATACACAATTCTTTGGTTTTCCATGATAAGGGAATTATTTATAGCAGTACAACTTCTGTTCCTGTGAAGATTGCACATCTGTTTTTTTTTCCTTTGGAGGTAGTTTGTGGTTGATAAATTGAATGTTTTAAGCTCACGCAACATTTTGTTTTTCGCTACTGGGAGAGAATGATATACCCAAGTGGTTCTATTTTTTGATTCAACTTTGGTCAATTTTTATCAACATTCTGTTTCTTAGTTGATTTTGCATTTCCTCAAGTTGTTCAAGATTCACACCTGTCAGAGAGTAAAAAAGTATGCTATTTAGAGATAATGTTAATCAATTTGTTACATAGGTGAGAATTGCACCAAATTGATATGTTAGGTTGATAAATTGTTGCAAGTTGCAAACTGGGTACCGTCTGTAATAACAGGCCTGCTCGGTCTATCAACATGGAGATGATTATATGGTCACCCATACCAGGGTCAATAGTACTGACTGGCTTGCACAATGGAAGTTAATTAAGTGAGACTGCGAAAAAGTCAATGCATGAAGTTTTTTTTCCACTGTGCCAGGTATAATGTAATGCTTTTGGGTCAAAAACCAAGAAGTGTATGTCCCAGAGTGCTAAGTATTCGGCCCATTTAATTCCTCTCTTGTGGGTTATAGTGTCACTAGCAGCGGTTATGGAATTACCTTGTGAGCTAGCTAGATGGTTACAGCTCACATTAAAATCACATCCTATAAGAAGCATGTATTCTGATTTGTATGTTATGGTATTTTCAAGAATCGGCTCTAATTGAAGGAACATTTGGTCAATGGATTTCCTCACCGGATTCCTATATAAAGATATCATTAAGTATGAATCCTGCAATCCCTCTGACGTGACCAGTTCTATAACCACTATATCTGCTAATGCTATTACCACTTTTGACGAGACATCAATAGAGTTGTAAATCAATATGCAAAGCCCCTCATAAGGTCTACCTACCAACCCACTTTTAGCATTTTCCGAGAATGACGTATATGCATTTGTATTAAATTCCTGCAGCATCATTGTTTCCTGACATAGGATAATCGATAGTTGATTGGTAGGAGAAGAAGAGTTTAAGCAAGGATTCAAGTTGGAATATCCACACAAGTTCCATGACGCTACTGATATATTAGAGCTGCTACGTTGGAGTAGCAATAGTGGTAGCTGTTTACAGGTTATTTGCCATGGTGGAGAGCCACGACTAGTCTTTGATAACTGATGATAAGGATGTGAGTTGCTCTAAAGCAGTTACATTATCAGAATGTGTTAGTTGGTTAACAACAGCTGGTGTGGTCACCACTACGGATTCTTTGTTTCTAATCACAAGAAATTTAATAGCAGTTTCTTTAGATGGAAATATGTGTGGAGTCAGACCAAGTTGGATGAAGTCTGACTTATGATTCCATATCATTTTTGTAATGATGGCCGTATGGAACTGACAAATCATACGTGTGTTATTATGCTGGTTAAGAGTTACCCAGGCAATGTCTTCAGTGTTAGTTTTCTTGACGCAGGAATTTCCCTAAAAGTTTGGAGCATAAATGATCTATTAATTTTGTATTGACCAGTTATTGAGGCATCACTCAACCAGCTAACAACAGTATTGTTGTCAACCGTGAGTGCGTCAACTGGACTGCTGTCCCCATCAGGGGATTTGACTACTCTGTCCTTCCCTGGGTCAGGTGGTGTAACATTTTCCACTGCCATTTCGATAGAAGGCATGGTGGCTATCTGACTGCTGATAACAAGAGGGGTCCTGGGAGACTTTCTGCCAGACATGAGTCCTGGTTACAAGAGCCTTACCCAGAGTCTTTAGCTCACTATCTTTCACAGAGGAGAAATATCCTAAACATATCAGTCTATGTCCTGCGCTGAGGCAGTCCAGCACCGAAATGCTAGGCAATTCTCCTCTGAACAAGAGTACCAACAGCAACCCAGAGACGTGTTTCGGTCTATCTGACTGCTCACTGCCAGCTGTGGGACTGGGTGAGAGATCTGTTTGCTTATATCAGCAGAATTTCCTTTAGAGGGAATGGTCAGTTTCACAAGAGCAGGGTTTAGTATTCCCACCTTAGGAGTTGCTACTCTGGTAGTTGCCTTCAAGCTTTTAGTAAGCGGATAGAACATTGTTAAGTGAGTTTGTTTAGTCTTGAGATTACCATCTACCAAGGGTAAGGAAGTGCTATCAATAGCATATTCAAAAGCCAGTTTTAACCCCAGATTTCGACAGATGCAGCCGGTTCCGATAAGCCTTTTTTTAATTTTTTCGTTTTATTGGATTTCTTGTTGCTGTTATTTTTGTCATCTGTTTTGGCTGGTTTGAGTGGTATTTCTTTTAATTCGAGGGCCACTTTACTTTCCTCATCCAATTGATTCAGATCAAGGACTCTGTCTTCATGTGACAGGTTGCAGATATCTTTTATATGAGAGTTATTTGTTTTATTTTAGAGGAGCAAGATTTTTTTGTTTTTTTACCATCCTGCTGGCCTTGCAGATGTCTCATGGTTCTTCTCTTCAGGGCTCTGGTAAACATCCTTTTTTGTCTGTGAGACGAAAAGTATCTGGATGAGGTGCCTTCCAATATGTTTGTAGCATCCTTCTGTCCATCAGCTTTGTCCTCCATTACTCTTACTTCCTGGAAGATCAGCTTCTGTTGTTCGGGGCATAAAGCCATTTGACTAATATTAATTAGAATCTCTAATAAATCAATTTTAGCAGTGTTAAGGCTCAATGTATTTCTCAGCTGAGTGATTTCATCATCATTTTCATCCAGCCGGGGAGGAGAGGAATTAGATAAAACCTGTGCATAAGATCTTACCAAAGATCTTTGTAAATTCTGGACATTGGTCGTTTGGATATACCTCTCACATGTAGAGGTGTTGGAAGTGTGAGAGCTCTGTGTTTTCAGAATGACTTTGAAAGATTTTACAGTATTGGCGGCATTGAATGCAATACATGTTTCATGGGCACACACAATTCCTTCTAATATGTTTAATATTGCTAATATGTCAGCTAGACTGGCTTTTAATTCTTTAATCTCATAGTGGGTTCAATAATGGCCCTTATCTAAGAGGTTTAAAATATGTGTCAATACTGGGAATAACATTTCAGAGCCCTGTAGGTCTTGTGAAGATAGCACATTAGATGTAGAAGGAATATAGGAAGCTTTTTGTGCATAAGGGTGAAGATGGAGTGGTTGGATAGGGCAAGAGCAAATCTGTGAATCATTGTAAATGCAGGGCTTGAAGTTGGGTCATTAACCGTGTTCAACAAATAGGCAATACCTTGGGTTTCAGGTGGTTGTGGTACCACCTGCTGGTCACCTAGGGAGGAAAGCCCAGCATCAATATTTTTATATTTGTGGAAATGTATGTTATTAATGCCCCCCGCTCTAGCGCCTATTGGAGAAGATGGGCCAAGAGAAAGGTGTACTCTTGTATCTAATTCAGCCATTACTGCCCGGTGCCATCATAGAAGTATCAGATAGTGGTTTGAAAGGAATCTCCAATTCACATACCAGAGAGCCAGTCTGTGGAAGTTGTTCTTGAATACTAAGAAAGCTCTGCTAAATAGAAAAATCTAAATCATGTGCAACTTTAAGAGGAAAAGAGTACCTGTCTCATGCGCCATCTTGGGGGGGGGGGGGTATGCACCTTGCATGTATATAAGCCAGCACAATATCTTGAGTATTCCTTTCAAGCTTTCTATTCACCTCAAAACCAACCTGTGGGTCACCCATTCCTAAACCAGATCGCACTGGATGAGCCAGAGTCATGCTAAGAGTCTTTACATCAAAAGTGGAGGCGGCAGCAGAAATGGTTGTTCTGCTGGGTATCATATCCCCTTTGTTCAGTTGCACTTTACGAGTCTTACCATTTCTTAGGGTGTCCACTATGCTATGAGTGTATCCTATTCAGATAGCCCAGAGGTATATGCACGGTTATCGGGCTGGATATACCTTCCACTTTATGCGACACCACAGTATCCCCAACAAAACTGTTTGCAGAAAGACTCAATCACAGAGCTGAAGAATAACAATGTTAATGCTACAAGTTTTGGGAAACAGTTAATTCGGGAATGTGAACATACCCAAAAGATACTAGTACTATGGTGGGCAGTCTGTATTACAATGTGGTTAACCAATGTCCTCTCTGAACTACGTACCAAGGAAAAAAAAGAGGTCTTCAATCAGTTACAGCCTCAGACCGCGGAGTCTCTACGTGAGTAAAAACTCATTATCTCAAACCGACTCAGATTACAAGAAAATCCATTTCATCAATTATTAGTTAGGCGATTCTAATCATATGCATACATTTTCATATGTAAAACACACGCTAGCATGTGCTTTGTACCAAGCACCCCCCACACCGCTGCACAAGCTTTGGAAAAGGATATGGAAATTGTTGATCAGATTATAAATTATGGGATGGAGGGTTCTGGTTTTCTAACTACTGGGAGAACGGGATTGAGCTGCTCTAGGGTTGGGTTTGAAAATACCAAGTTGTGTTTTTCTGTGTGTGTGTTTTTAACTGTTTGTCTGTGAGTCTATGGTGTGTCCATGTCCCTTAACAGAGTGGGAATTATTTAATATAGCAATGGTAAATACTGTAAAAGGTTGCATAGAGGTGGTCTCTTTAAATGTGAATGGGGCAGATTGCGCAAACAAAAGAAGGCAGAATTTGGACCGTTTGAATGAGCTGGGGGCAAATGTAGCCCTATTACAGGAGACAAGTTTAGTTGAAACAGAACATGAGAAGATGAAACATGGCTGGGTAGCGAGGATCATTTGTTCCCCCTTTACGACTTGTTCAAGATGGGTCTGCACATTAGTGCGGAAAAACCTACCAGTATCTGAAATGTCATGTAAAAGGTACCAAAATGGAAGAATTGTAGGTGTCACAATGAGAATACTAATTGTAATGCATAGTTTCTGCAACCTGTATGCTCCAAACGGGGGCAATGGCACTGTCTTTGTAAATCTGGAACAGTTTTTGCAGAATTTAGATCAGACAAACATTATAATGGGGGGGATTTTAATGTTACTTTGAACGCATTATTGGATAAGAGTGAAGGGACGTTTTCCTGAAAAGAAGGAAAAACGCAAGAAGTTTGAAAATCTAGTGGAAGAGTCCATGTTGCGAGATCTATGAAGACTATAGCAGCCACAAGAAAGGAGATACCCATTTCATTCTGGTCGTCATAAAACATATTCCCTTTTGATCTGATCCTAACGTCTGGTTTGTGTACACAGAAGTATAAAAAAAGGTAATATTGATGCAATTTTGATTTCTGAACCACGCACCAGTTTCTATTCAGATGTCATTGCCATTCCCTATGCCTAAAACAAACCTGTGGAAAATAAATGTGACTGTGCTTGAAGATGACTAACTAATTTAAGTTAAACAACAGAATCTGACAGTTCAGAAATAATGGCAAACATCTGATCATTGCATGAATGAGGGTACGTTAGACAGAATAGTGAAGAGGGGAGGCCGAAATCTACTCCTGTCCTCCCTTCCCCCAGACACATGAACAGGACGAAGGGCAGAAAGAACAATGAGCGCACTCACCATTTTACACCAGTCCGGAGTGCCCATGGGTGACGATACCCATGGGTGATGATATGATGCTGAAAGATACCCACTTCACCAACCTTGCAAGCTAAAAGCAACACAAAACTTACCCAGAGTGGATGGAGAGCGTTTGGGTGCTAGCAGAAACACTTTAATAGACAGTCTTGACTGAAAGCGCTAAGAAGACGCTCAGTGTCTTTAGGGCCCATCCTGACATAGCCACGTTAGACATGAAAAACATGTGCAGTCCGCACTGAACCACTCAAACATGTGATTACATGAAGCATACAGATGTGCAGTTCTGTAGTGAGAGGACAGAAACACATACATACTGTCATTTATTTTGTTATTTTGTCACTAGTTTCAATGCAGCAATACCGCCATGCAGAAACTACAAGATGCAAGAGTTCCTGTTCAAAAGGTTTGCAGATTCTTATATGACTTAACCCTATGGAAACGCAAAGGTATTTGGACCACCTAATAGTGCTATAACTCATTAATTCATGCATTCTAAAATGGCACAGTGGAAGCCATGACTGGTTTAGGAAAATTACAGCAAAGTAGACTTGTCTCAGTGAAGTCCAACAGCGTTGTGATTCGTGCAGACAACAGGAAGGTATCTCACAAATCCAAGCTCTCAGCCAAGCTTGTGCAACAGATAAAATTCCTTTCTCTGCAACGACAGTGAACTCAAGAGCATTATTAATTCTTATAAAAAATAGCTAACTCATAGCAGGTAAAGACCAAAGCAAGACAATTTTGCAAAGCCCAGACATGATTTGCAACACAGTGTAACAGGAACACCTGTATGTTACATTCATAGGCAAGCGCACTCCACGCAGTGGTGAGTAACACATAATTATCATGCAGAAAGAAAGCAGTTACCTTTTGGGAAGATACATTCGAGCTGAGAGCAAAGTAAGTCTCATGTCTGGGACATCAGCGTAGGACCAATGAAAACAGTTTATATAAGGGAGCTATGTGTGGCCAATCACTTAGCACCCAATGAAAGTGTGAGACAGGTTCTGGGAACTGACCCAAACTCTGATGTCAGCAGAGCACTGTGCTGTCTGTTTGGGCATTGTTCCTTTTTGTCAAAGGGAAGGTGTTGGGCCTTCCATGAGTTCTGGATGCAGGGACTCCCAGTAGCCCTACCCTACCTGGGGGTTACTCCTACCCAACAATAGAATTATATATTGCCATGCTAACCTCCCATTCAGGGCTTCTTTGATACCATTGTTCCCGCTCCCAGGTGCCTCTCCCGGGGGTTAGATCTACTGTCTACCTTCCCTGGTGCCTCACGGTATGGATGGACAGCTGTTGCTTTTGGGAGAATATGCTGCTGCACGGAATTTGGGCTGTGGTGGGTGTTCTGGAATGGTTCATATATTATCAGAATGAAAGAGATTGGGGGTCGGGACTGGTGGACCCTGGCCTGGTGGGGTGGGGGTGAGAGGGCACTGGAAGTTTAGTGTAGGTGGATGGGCACTTGTGCTAAGGCCTGTTTTGGTCTCATGGTCTGCGGAGAGCACATTCTTTGGAAAAGATACTAAACATTTGCAACAGTAAATGGCTGGACATCCATAAGAACAAGGCTTGCGTGGAGAGAGTCTGGGGTGGCGATGGCTTGGGCCCTCTGTGAGAGATGCTGGGGATGGTAGAGCTTTGACTTTACAGAGGGATGATTTGTGGTCTTAGTAAAAAGATGATGTCTTGACTAATACAAAATGGTGTCTTACTGCCTGAACATACGCTATGTTATTCACGTAATTGTTCATGTTGTCCCGTGCGGATGAGTGCCGTGGGGATGGGGTTGTCTCCCCTCTCTCACCTTGATTGCTGCGAGGGGGTGGGTTAGGATCATCACCTTCCCAACAGTTGCATGAAGGATCGGAGTCCGGCAGAGAGGTCCTAACGCGTAAACGCCCCATAAGATCTATTGAAAGAACTATCGCTGTTTTTGTTGATTGTGACATATCAGGTCCTCTGAGGCAATAGACTTTTAGTGAAAGAGACTTGGCCACAGAAGGCCCTGATATATATATATATATATTGGAAAGAAACTGCAAGCCTGCTCTGAGGAGGTCCAGGAGTGTGCTGTGCTCAAAGGTCCTGCCTTGTCCTGTGCTAAAACATGGGGCAGGGAGACCCCAGTCCTACCATCCTGACTTATCATTTAGTGAAAACTTCCTTCTTTTCTTGTGAATATTATCCCACACTGCTTTGTAATTTAGTTGTAAGGATTGGCAATAGTTTTCTTTTCTTTAGTATAGGCCCTTTGTAATTGACAAGACACCACTAGGACTGCCTTATTATTATTTGATGGTCGTAGCTTGCTCCCAACTTAGATTTATGTTTAGATTAGGTGTTTTTCTCACCCATTATACAGTTTAATAAACACCCTTGAACTGTGTTCACTTGTGTCTGTCTTTACTCTTGCCACCACCAGTTCCTTACATTTGTGACCACTGAACGGTTAAAAAATATACATGGCTAATATATACAAGTGTCAGGGGCCCTCCAGCCCTCTGCCAAACTTGTGATATATCGCTTAAAGTGCAAGGCGCATTTCTAGCTCATCTTCCGGGGGTCTGCAGCAATTCCTCCTGCATTAATATCAACGCTGGCCTTTTATTTGTGCATCAGCCTGTTAATTCTGTATATCTGCCTCCTACACAACAGACACTGCCATCTTTCCGGATGCCATGCCAATTCATATTTGAGGAAAGGCCCTAAAAACCCCACGTGATCCACCGCATTCACATGGCCATTTCGTCACGTGCCTGTTATGAAAATCTCTGAAGCCGCCAATAACGGTAAAACTAACAATTATAAATATATAACTCTATTAACACACAATTACACCAAAAAGGTCACATTAAGCCTTCCTATTAAATCTACACACCCACATACTGCATATTACACTGTTTAATCCACACCTGAAAGGTACATTATTAAATTATCATGCATAATATTTTGAGGTTAGTGGACAGGGACCTTCATCTACTAATAAATACATCTATTGAATAAGAGCTAACAAAGGTTGTCTTTCTTTGATCCTTGAGGACATTATGTGCTACACTAGAGAAATTATGCTGTTGATTAAGGACAGGAATTGTATTTGCATCCAAGTCAGGGACGTCATGTGCAAGTCAGTAGGGGATACACCTGCAACCCATGGCGTCACAGGTGGTACCCCTGCAGTCTCTCTTGCGACACCAACATTTTTAAAAAAAAGTAAAAATATATATATGTGTATTGTTGTTTTTGAAACTGAACCTCCTGGGCACTGACAGTGTCATAGCAGGCCCAGACGCCCTTCCTCTGCAGTGCAGTGTGAGGCGAGGCCATGAGGCTCAGGCAGTGCTGCCATCCGCCTGCTTTGGACATGGCTGCATGCATGCACAGCTTAGGCAGAATTTAGGCAAGCCCTACCTGAGCCGCACAAGGTCAGCCACCTGCACCAAGTGTATAGTGGACCCAGACCCATTGATGGACCGCAGCCTGTTGCAGGCATCGCTGGCATGCTCTGGAAGGACTTTCCCTAATTACAGCTCAGCAGCAGGCTAAGTTGAATTGGGTGTCTGCGATCAGCACTCTGGAAATGGGATTGGGAGTGGGAGTGGGTTAGATGATGCTATGAAACATGTGCTTCGGGCTTTTATAGGAGCTGTCTACGTCTTCTCTTGGCTTATTGAGCTGACACCCCATTGAGCTGAATTAGTTCTCTGCTGCCTCCTTTGTAGCCATGTTTGCTACTAGAAGTAAAGTTTGTAAATCTAATGGAGTCCTTCTTCAGTCTTTGACTACATGTATGTTGCCCCAATCCTTCCCTAAGAAAAGACAACTAACAGAAGTTTTGGATTCAAGTGCCCGAAGGAAGAAAAGACTAGAGAATATGAGATCTGGATTCCCTGTTGACAACCCTGACTGCTGTCATCCCACTGTAATAGACACTGGAATATTACTAGCCAAGCTGTTTTCTGATACCAAAGACAGGTAGTGTTTGCCTCAGAAGGTTCCTACTGGTAACTGTACTACAAGTCTTGATGATCAACCTACATACAAAAATTACCAGATTTCTCAAACTGACAAAAGCCAGACTATTTAAACATCCCAATGTACACTCTGCTGTAACCCCCTGTGGGAATACATCATTCTGCAGTAGGTGGAAGAATGGTACTGTTGGGAGCATTAGGGATAACTTTCCCCAAACAACTGCTGAGCTGGATAACATCGAAAAGCCTGTATATACAAACTCTATGAACAGATAAATCGGTGTTCCATTCTGCAAGTTCTGGCCCATAATACTTCCACTAAAGTTGGAAATCATACTAAACTAGCTCTGCTACACAGGCGGATTGGGGGAGGAGAATCTGGTCATGCCCCTGTGCAAAATCCTCAACAAAATATCATCAACACTTGTATTGTCTCTGCAGAAATGCACGCATTGGTAATGCCCTCAATTGCTGATGACCTGAAGAATATTGTCATGGACTGGAGACATTTTATTACTACCAATGTGGAGACCTCAGCGGGTGAACCTAGAGAGGCCCTGAGGTATAAGGTTCTGGCATGGTCACGCCAAAAGACTCTGCCAGGTATCGTGAGACTAACAGACTTGAAATTCATTCGTAGTGTTAAGATCAATCATTGGTGCACCAAGGCCGTCATGGAGTGCATATTGGTGGGTTGCGGTAGTAGTAACCTGCCATCTTAGTTGGCCTTCTGTAATGATCTGTCAAGAGTTTCATCGGACTTGAAGATAGTTGTTGATTTCTCTGCTTAGTTGTTTTATTAATGATGGATTCTGTATTTTACTCTCTTTTTGTGTATTGTTTGCTTAATTGTTGTATGTTGCATCCTAAGGCCTATGGGCGTGTTGGCGCATTACAAAAATTAATTAATCCATGCATTAATTCATTCATTCATTCATTCCACTGTCATAGAGTCAACTCGTGTCCTGAAGAACAGGTCTGAGGTAAGAATGCAGTTGTCTTCAAAGCAACCTTCATTTCCTGCTTCAAAAATAAGTGTCTCAGAAACTAGCCACAAGCATTACAACATTGGATTTAGTACACGTTCTGCTTGTTCATACACTGACAGGTGCGCTTTACTGCACTTCAGAATTCCTCAGATGTGGTTTTAATTTTTACATGTGGTGTTTTTTTCAGAGGATATAATCCTCAAAATCGCCTCATCATTACTTTCATCTATCATCCAGTTGGGAGTGGAAACAGTATTCGGTGAGCCGTGTACTGTCCGACATGCACAGCTCACTGCAATCAGCATCTCGGGTTTCAAAAGCTAAAAGAAATGCAAATGCTGGCAACATCGGGCCGCCGTGGAAAACTCGATTCAGCCTTAAAGGGTTCAGCCATGCGTGGGGGGCACAATCGGTGCAGGCGAGCTTTGTGACATGTGTACACAAACAACTAGGTATGAACAGGTCATGGATTCGTTTTCACAGTTCAATGTGTTGGGCAAAACAGTAAAGCTAAGTGTCGATTTCTGAAATGTAAAATGTGTTTTTAATGACTATGCTCTTCGTTTTGTCTATGGGATCAGAAATGTTAATGATCATCCTGAAGTAGAGCCATGCAAAAATATATGGGAACTAGCATGTTGGCACCCCTACACCTCCATTTGAAATTCATCAGATTTGCCACTGTTAGGGCCAATGTCGCATCCCTTAGTGGTGGCAGCCTACTATTCTACTCCTTTAGGACCAGACCTGTAGGACCAGACCTGTATGGAAGCACACTAGAAGGATATGCAACACCCCGCCCTTTGAGGAGTACCTTTACTATTATACTCCTTTAGGACCAGACCTGTAGGACCAGACCTGTATGGAAGCACACTAGAAGGATATGCAACACCCCGCCCTTTGAGGAGTACCTTGAATGTGTGGTGGGGCATGGTAATTATAGTTAACATTCAGTTTGTCTGCCAGGCACTAGAACAGGAATGAGGGTCAGTTTAAACATG
Organism: Ambystoma mexicanum; assembly: GCF_040938575.1. Lineage (NCBI taxonomy): Eukaryota > Metazoa > Chordata > Amphibia > Caudata > Ambystomatidae > Ambystoma > Ambystoma mexicanum. The sequence goes on along the minus strand of NC_090930.1, from coordinate 232,524,920 downwards.
CAAATGTAAAATAAACATGGCCATCTGCTTTTCACTCGCACAGGACTTAATACCTTTTTTTTCTCAGCAACAACCAGGTAGATTAGAAAGTGCCAGTGCTGTTGTGTCCAAGAAGCTGGGTGTGATCAAGCCCTGGGCCACCCATAGGGGTAAAAAATAAATCCTTCCTGGAAAACCAGGAGAATGATCGGAGCCAAAAAACGGAATTAAGCTAGTCCGTTCTAATCCTATGGAGAGATTGTTGCAGTGCGGGAGGCCCAAGGACTACTGGCTGGTTAGATGACAGTACACAATGTGAAAGAGCAATTCCCCTATGTGTATTCTTTCTAGGTCAGTCCCCTCAAGCCCTTTCCATGACGACTCAATGTGGCTGGTCCAAACCAGTCTTTCTTGTAGAGCCATGCCAAATGAGTTCCCCCACTGAGTACAAAATGTGGGAGGGCTCTATTTTTTTCTCAAGGTCTGTCTGTTCTATACCATACATGGATCTGAGTGCAGTAGTGCCCTCAGTTAGGGAGATCGCCTTCAAGACAGGATGTCCACACTCTATAAATGAGACCCCAGAGTGACTTGAAATAAAAGTAATTAAGGCAAGTCCCTGTTATGCTCATGCCAGTAAGAATACAACCCTCTAGGGAAAAATGCCAAGAGATTGCTTGCAAGGGTAACAATGTTTAATTGTATAACAAGTAAAGGGGTCTGTAAAGGACTCTTCTGCTCGAGAACAATGTGCCTGAATCATCCTCATTATTAAGTTATGAGAGTCCACAGTGTCACTAAGGATCTTATCCATAGGATCAAAACCTGCACAGCTGATTGGTGCAACATTATACATTGTCCTGCTTCATAGGGGATGCAGGGCTATGATTGGTTCCCATCTCTGCTGTGGGTCTGGTTCCACGTGGGTCAGCTGGTCCCATCTCTATAGGGAGTGAAGGTTAGGTTCTTCACATGTTGCTAATCCAAGGCTACAATTGTAAGCTAGTGCTACTACTACATCATTATGGCATTCACCTGGAAGGCTCAGGGGCTAGCACCAGGGGGAAGGGCAGAAATACAATCATGCTGACCCACACATTCTGTGCTCTATGTATATCACACCCCTCAAACCCAAGGCTTCCACCCTCATTTTGATCTATAATTTATCCCTCCTGGTACATCATACTACCAATAGTGATTTTATGGGAAGATGTGAAATGGTCATGCATGTTCAGATATTTTATGACCATTGGTTTTATCGCTAGTGGGCTGGGGTCACTCACTATCATGGAACGCGGAGGGTCTTGGACTTAGCCAGTGGTGGGTGTTAGAGGCCCAATGTTGGCCTGGCTGTGATGAATGGGCACCACAAGGAGCTTGGTGCTGCCTCATGGCCTTGCAGGGACTATTCCTTTCTCTGATACTAAGCAATTGCAACCGGTAAGGAACAAGGGAAGTGTCTGGAGGAATTAGAAGCACAAGCTCATCTCGTCTCAACATTTTGGGCCTGTTCAGACTTTTCCATTAAGCCTACATTTTAACACACAGCCATGTAGGGGTGAGAGCATCTACCATAACTACAAAATGGCGTCTCGAAATGGAGTCTCTTTATGCACGCCCCAAACCTATATCTATCGTTTTTGCAATATTGTTTTTGTGCTGGGTTTTTTAAAACAGTCCTTTCCCCCCTAGCACATTGCGTGGCTTCTTATGAGATTCTCCTCATTCTAAAGCACCTAGGGTGGTTGGACAGACTCATTTCCATTTCAACATTCCCCCTTTTGTTACTGCTACTGTAACAAATTCTCCCCCATACTCTCGTTTTCCCTTCTTACCGCAGATTCATACAGGGTGTTCCTTTTATTGACATCCATGCCCTATACACATGCCGCAAAACTTCTCCTGCTCTTGCATACTCTTCCAGTGTACATGTCATGTAAATGCAGCCCCATCCCCTGCCAAATCTATCCATAATTCTTTATAATTTTCGGGGCCTGGAGGAGGGACAATGGTTGTGTGGTATAGTCGGTCGACTTCATCTCTGTATGGAATACAGACCATGTGAGGAATGGGGTGGTGAGTTTGTATTTATACCACCCTTGTGTTATGAGGTAACTTTGTAACGCCAATCAAAACCATCATCATTGCACTATTGAGTAGTAATTAGCTATTTTTAACATGCCTAATACCCAGAGGTTTCTAAGCGCCGTCCTGGGGATCGAACCTGAGTTGCTCTGCATCGTCTTGCTTTCAAGGGGAGTGCGTTGCCCCTGAGCTATCCTCCCGGACACTATTAGGCACTGCTTTGGCACAACACTGGAGACCCAATTGGGACGTGCAAAAGATGACCAAGAGAAAAAAGATGATGGACACCAGCATCTACACTAATGTTGCGAGCCACGATGGGGCCCTACTTAAAGCAAGTGCAAACAAGTCTTCTTCCTGCACACCCTCCTTTTTCATCTTGGCCCCTAGATCATGTACTGCAGCAATGATGTGCGACAAAATCCCATTCTCAGCATATTCGGAAGGTATGAATGTGTAACATGAACTCCATATCTTTTTGCACACACCACCTTCTATCGCCATCAGCATATTGAGAATGTAGATGTTCTGCATCGTCATTGGCATTAGGGGATGCAACTCGAACCTTATGACATTGAACCCCTGCTCAGTGTCGTTCGTCAACTGTACCAGTTTATGCCTCTATCAGCAATGCATGTTTAACTCTCTCTTTCACATGCACTTAGTTTGTCAGTATTAAGCTAAGTGGGATTAGGTATATTGGTTGTGTCAGTTTTTAGGGTGGTGGTGTTGAATTCATTAGGGCCCTGCGAAAGTCCTAGCGGTGTATCCAATATCAGAGCCCTTTCACCTGTACTGCAAGATTGCTGGAAAACACAACTTCATTCGGCCCATGGAACCTGGGATTGTTCCATTTTCACACAAAACTTCTGACATACACCAGCTCCCCCGGCAATAGTGGTTCCGCAGGAGCTTTCTTAGTCGGTGGAACTGTAGTATTTTGGGTGTCATCTGGGTGAGGTGGTGCGAATTGTCTCATGAGACACATTTGATTGCACATGTTAGATTTGTTAAATATGCCTTGAATTCTTCCCCCAGAATTGTTGCAGCCCTAAGGGCATCTGGTGCCTGCCTCAAAGAGAAGATGGACATGTGCATGAGTCTCCCAGTCACTGTCTCATGGGTTGAGAGGGTCTTTGCTGGGCTGAGTGTGCAAATTGAACAGGGACAGGGGCAGACAGTGGACCCAGTTCTTTTTCAGGTTGTTACATAATTTGGTGAGCCTACTCTTCAGGAGGCCATTTATTCATTCCACAACACCATTCACTTGGAGTTGATAAATAAAACACATTCAGTGTTTAATCACGAATAGGACTGTGATTTCCTTAAAGTGTTCATTGAAAAATTGAGTGCTGGTGTTTGATCTCAGAACGTCACATACTCCCCATCGGGGGAATACCTCACATACAAGAAATGTTGCAATGAGATATCAAGCTCTGTTGCATCTGTCACCCATGTCTGCATAGTCAATATGGGGCACTCAGAATGGCCTAATGGGTCGGGGCAGAATGTCTCACAATGTACAGAGTGTAATCCTTGTACCGAACTGATGGTCTTGTAGTGAATGCTGCAATTACATACTCATCAAGTGTGGGCACCAGGAATTATGCTGCTGCCTTTGCTGCCATGTCAGTGGCTGCATTTCCTAACAAGATTTGGTCAGAGTTATTTCTGTGGGCTTCACATTTTATTACCACCACTATAGAGGTGCGGCATGTTTCACTGGTGATCAGTCCGCTCGCCTGACACCCCCCCTTCTCCAGTGTGAAACACCTGCATGCACTGTTGTGGTGATGCAGGCAGCGTCTGAATACATGGTGGCATAACCTCCCTTTTATGCCCGAAGTGCTTCAATAAGTGCTATGACTTCTGCCGCTCGTGCTGAGTAATGGATGGGCAATCTTTTTATTAATATTGTCTCATATTCAGCCACTTCTGCTCCAACATGTCTCTGCCCTGTGTCCTGGTCAATTGTCACTGACCCATCAACAAAAGGTCGCTCTCCCTCCCCTAAAGGGCTGCCTTTGGTATGCCAATATCATCATCCTTGCCCTCATAAGTGGCAAAGTAATGCTGCTGCAAGTCTTCGTCTGTGCACGGTTCCGTCATGAATGTTGCAGGGTTCCCTGTTTTATGCCTTACAAAATGGATATGTGGGCTTGAGTGAATAATCTTGTATGCTGATGCTCACTGGGTGGTGAGAGTGGACTTGGATCATTCTATGATAGAAAATACTGAGTGTTCCACATACAAAGTCAACCAGCACCCCATCACAATGGTGGTACGTTTCTCACAAATTGGCCCTGCATCACTGAGTCTAGTGTACTACTGTAGTAGGCCAGTGGCTTGTGGCTCATTGTACTCTTTTGTGTTAGTACTGCTTTCATAAGTGTACCATTTGAGTGTGAGAATATGTCAAATTCCTGTGTGTAGTCTGGGGTGGCAAGAACAGGAGCTGTCAAAATCACTTCCTTTAGATCACTGAAGCTCTAAATCATGTGTGCAGTCCACTCTATTTTACTGTTTTATTTTTGTGCTTCCTTGAGACCCTGTAAGAGTGGCCATGTTAATGATGTGTAGTGCAGAAGCTATGCCCTGTAATAGTTACCTAACCCCAAGAATGTCTGCATGTCCTTTACTGTAACTGGCCTGGGTGTGGCTTGCACTGTCTCTGCTCTGTCAGGGATGATTCATTTGCAGTCCACAGAAATGAACTGTCCTAAAAAGAGTACTTCATTATGGCAATACTGGAGCTACGATCCTTTGGTGTAGTAAGGCTTGTATTGTGTCTCCGATTCCTTCTGACGCCTCCGTGGATAATGGGTTTTGCTTCAACTGGGGTAACACTGCTCTGTTTTTGTGTGTAATTCTTACTGAGGTCACTTTTTTCAGCATCCCTACATCGTGTGGGTTGGTTGTCCATAATTGTGTGGGGACTTGCTGTAATTCTGCTTGGCTGAACGGGGATGGTGTGACAAAAGCCATGAGGGGCTCTGTACCCTTCGGTACTGTACCTAGATCTCACAGAGGATGCATATTTCGAGTAGTATTTCCCCATCATTGTTCTTGTCCTCAAAGAGTTCAGCATCTGTCAACTCCTTGAGGGGTACAGTGGGGTGGATGTATAAAACTGTGCAGCATTGTTACCTAGGGCCACATTTCTTTTGGCTGACACTAGCAGCCCCTCTAAATTCAGGGATAGTATAGTGCCTACGACCAGCTCTGGGGACAGCAGGGGCTGAAAAATGAAATCAGTCAGTACTCTCCAGCAAGTTATGGTAATCTGGGTAACGGCTTGTGTGAGCACTGTAATACTGTAAATTAACCTGTCTGTACCACCACATCACATGCCATGGCATGTATCAAGAACATTGCCCTCATTGAGCACATGTCAGGTGTTGTGCAGATGATACCGCTGTCTGTGAATGAGATCATCATGTTCAGCTTGCTTAGCAGATCCCTACCAAGCAAGTTGACAGGAGAGCTCTCAGAGTATAAGAGGGGGGGCCCTTATGAACCCCCACCTTTACATCTACATCTTTTGTGTATGGAACCGTTAAAACAGCCCCAAAGAATCCATGCATGTCAGGAGTTTCGCCTGATAATGGGAAGCACCTCACTGATGCATGACTTCTCGGCTCCTGAGTGCACCATAAAGATGAATTGATTGTTTCCGATCTCTGCCCCCACTCAATGGATCCTCTTCTGGGTTGAGGTTCATTGACAGGTCTGGACATGTAAATGCTCACTGTGGGCTGGCCTGGCCAGGTTATGTGTCGGTCCCAGGGAATGTGAAAAGTTTTCCCCCTACAACTGTAGCGCCTTGAAATGGGACCACTGTTCCATTAGGTGCGCCGCCAAAGGCGTTCTTGTCCCCCGCTTGCTGCATGTTGGGGCAGGGCTGATAATTCTGTACTGTCTGTTGCAGGTGCCGCTGTGGAGGTGGACTGGGTATCTGTGGGGGTAGCTGTGTGTAGGCTTTATGGAACTCATATGGTATCGAGGACATCCTGGGTGGTGGACTCTGAGGGGTCCCTGGTGGTGGGGGGCCAACATCTTGTTGGCTGTAGTTATATCCCCCACCCTGTCTGTTCCTGCACTCTCTCGAAAAATGTACCCAGTTTCTGCATGTCCAACACTGCTCCATACCTCCTCTTCTTGGCCCCATACCCCCAAACCCACCTCCTCTCAGCCCTCGAAACCCACCTCTGCCTCGTTGTTGTCCTCCTTGCCACTGTGGACGTATGGGATTGCGGGTTTCCACCCCACTGTCCTTGCCCCCCTTCAGCCCACACTGCAGCTATTCTGGCATTCATAGCATAAGGGGCCTACCCTCCCTCTTCTGCCTGTGTCAGTTTTGACCCTGACGCCACTACAGCTACTTTAGCTAATTTGTTTTGGGCTAGTTTTGCTTCCTCTGCCTGTCGCCTGTGAAATGTTTCTTGATCGCACTCCTTTATTCTCCTACAATGGTGAACTATAATGCTTTGAATCTCGAGTCACACTTTTGCTTCGATCCGTGCTATTTTTGAACACTTTCAGCACTTCCTTGGGTAGGTCATGTTTCACTATAAAATAGAAAAAGGGGATTGACTGGTCCCAGGCATTGCCCATGTCCACCCTCTACATCTCTTGGACCCTGAGGATAAACTGCCTGGTGTCCTCATTATTCCCCATGGAACATTGCATGATTGACTGGAGATCTGGAGTTTCTGGGAATGCTTGACGCAGCACATCCCAGACCCTGGCTCTAATCTTGGGTACCCAGCCTTCACCCACACATCTGCCTTCACCACACGCCTTCTCCTTACCCCATAAAGTATACTAACAAAAAAAACTAAAATAAAAACTAAAGCAACAACCACTACTATTCCCGAGCTCTCTACTTATACAGAGCTCATTTGTATTTTCCTCTTTTCCCATATTGTTCCTATAATTGGTTCCCGTCTCTGCTGTCAGTCTGGTTCCACGTGGATTATCTGTGCTCATCTCTAACAGGGGGTGAAGGTCAGGGTCTCTTCATACGGTGCTGTTCCAAGGCTGCAATTGTAAGCCCGGGAGGATAGCTTAACTGCCACGTGCGCGTCTTGGAAGCAAGACGACACGAAGCAACACAGGTTCGATCCCCGGGTCCGCGCTTAGAAACCTCTGGGTGTTTAAGCGCGTTATAAATACACAACTAAGACAAAAAAAAAATTATGCAAAAAAAACCCGAACAATTCCTGTAACAGCGCCTCGATGCCCGCGGGCTGTGTGAGCGCTTTAAAAATGCAATATCGTAATATTGTTTTTGTGCCTGGTTTCTTAACACGTTCCATTACCCCCTAGCACATTGCATGGCTTCTTATGGGATTCATGCCTAGGGGGGGTGGGGTAAACTAATTTCCATCCCAACAGTAGCTAGATTGACTGAAAAATGGTAATGCTCCTTCATTTGAGTAATGATAAGGAACTAGAAACAACTGACTCACCACAATGTGACGTATTCATTAGTCTATCTTCATAGAGCAGATCATTATCTCATATAGGTAAAAAACAAAAGTTTATTTACCATCTGATACAATTTAAAAACACATGGCACAACCCCAAGCCTGGCCAAAATACATGTCACCCGCCATGAGCCATATAACAAGAGGCAGATAGGTGTAATTGAAAAAGAGTAAACGGACAAAGAACAAATTAAAATATGCAAGACCAGTTGCTGATAAGATTCACTCATGATCTTCACCTGTTCCTAGAAATATAATATTATTATAAGTCAAATGCATATTATCTCAAGAAAAGCTGGTTCTGGTAGATGTCTGTAGACTACTTCTAGTCGATAATCCAAGTCCGATGTTGAAACAGAGATGGGTTGATTTTCATCACATGGAAGATTCCAAATATTTCTCATCTGTCATGTTAGAGCTTTTGGTGGACTTGAACATATCTTCTGTTATTTGCCATGACAAAATAAAAAGATGATCAGGATGAACCTAGCTGCAAGTATATAGAAAATTGGTGTAATTCCGGAGCCTACTTTCCCAAATAACTCCAATATTCTTTCTAATGGATTGGAGGAAAAAACTAATTTCATCAGCCAGTCCATAATGGATCCCAGGATGCAGACTTCAATTGACTGAGAATATCTTTCCATTAGTCATTGCATCTCCTTTGGCCAGTCTGGCGTTTTCTCCAACATGTCTCTGGCCATTTGCAGCACTCTATTTGAGGCTTCCACAAAGATTTCTGCAGTGCTGGTGATGTGAATCTTCATGTTCAGATGATGTGCCAGCTTTAATGATAACTGTGGGAACTGCAGAGTTGTTAACTTCACTTCAGGAAATTTTAATAGCACAAGTTCAGTCTGCACTGACAGATTATGGATAATATTTATTTATTTATTTATTTATTTATTGCATTTGTTACACACCCAAACCCAGAGGTATCACGGTGTAGAATGCATATTAGTTACATTTGTTAAATAACTATGTTTCAATCAGTGTGAGAGCTTGTTGCTAATGTGCATGGGCAGGGTGTTCTAGATCGTGGGTGCTGCTACTGGGAAGCAGACAACCCCAGCCCTAGAGCTCTTGAATCTAGGAACACACAGGTGTGTACTGGACCTGGACCCAAGGGATCTATTTTTGGGTGATACGGTTATTCAGGTAGGAAGGGGCATCCTTAGTAATACATTTAAGTGCAGTGGTCAGTGTTTTGAATAGGATTCTGGCTTGGATAGGGAGCCAGTGTACTTCTCTCCAAACGTTAGAGATGTGGTTGTTTCTTTTTAATCTGAAGGCTGCCCGTAAGGCTTTGTTCTGTAGGAACTGACATTTAGCCAGGTTAGTACTTATTGTTCCTAGTAGGAGGATGCTGTAATAGTTTAATTGTGAGAGTATAAGTACACAAGCTAGTGTGAGGCAGCTCTGTAGTGAAAGTAATTGGCAGCTAAGAGAAATAAGTTTGGCAGTGTAGGCAGTTGAGGAGGATAGTGCGCTGATTTGTTTGGTCATAGTGAGGTTGGAATCTAAATAGACAGCCAACGTTTAGACCTATTTGAGTTCAGTGATAGGGGTTCCATCGATAGTGATAGCTGAGTAGTCAGCATGACGAGGTTTTAGTTGGGCTGCAATGAGGATCTCTGTTTTTTTATCGTTGAGAGACAGGCTATTGGTGGACATCCAATTTTGTAGAATGGCATAAACTTATTGATGGAGATGGAGTCTTGTTTGTAGTTTCCCGTGATAGGGATAAGGATCAGTGTATCGTCAACAAAGTTAGTGTAGATAACTCACATGGCATTGAATGCTGCAAAGAAAAGCTTGCTGTAAGCATTGTAGAAGGTAGAAGATAGGCAGGAGCCTTGACGGACCCATAGGTGTACCGTAATATGGTCTGCAGCCTCGTCTCCAATAACAATTCTAGAGGTATGTTCAGAAAAGAATGACTTAACCAAGAGGTGGCATTATAGCCAATTTTTATGTCACTTAGAATGATACATTTGGTAATAGGCTTAAGGGGGTGGGAAGGTGATGAGTAAGGTCATATCAAATTCGGGGTGGTTGGTATTATTCGAGGTATATAGATGATGAGGAAGTTGATAGTGATTTTGGGGTCATTTGCAAGATTTACCATAAGGAGTTTGTAACTTAGCTCCGAATATAGAGGGCAAGCTCTAAACTGTAATGTGAATTTTGCTATAAGAGCAGCTTCACCTACTATGGAATCCTGGCAGTCAGCCCTGAGGATAGTAAAGGCACTGGGAATGGCTAAGGTGAGTAGGGGTCCTGAGCATGGTGTAGCCACGTGTCCGTGACAACTAAAAAGTCTAGGTGTTGGTCAAGGAGAAAGTCATGTATATCGATGGCATGCGCTCCTAATGAGCGTGCATTTATAAGTGCACCTTTGATGCAAAGGTTAGGGTCTGCAGGAGGCATGTGGAGCTCATTAAGTAGGGTGGAGGGGCCATTGAGGGACATCTCATTAGGCAGTGTCAAGTCCTGGTCTAGTTGTGATGTAGCCAGGGGTGTACATGGTAGTGGATCAGCGGTACAGTGGTGGGTGTGGTTTAAGTGAGTTTGTGAAGATAATCTCAAGTGTCTAGTGGTCCCTAGGATGGGACAGGAGGTGGATTGTGCAGTGACTTGATGTCTAGAGCAGAGGCGCTCACAGCGTTTTATTGATAGGAATAGGGTGGTGGTTCCTATTAGACTTTTGTGGGTGGTGGCTGGAGTGCCACGAAACATTCTAGGAGTGGGTTTGACGGCTATTGAGTCTCTGGGTTTGGAAGCTGGAGTGAAATACCCAAGATAGGCATGAGCCAAGCAAAGCAGGATATGAGTAGTCTGAACATTGGAATAGCCTATCCACAAAAAGGTATTACGTGGATATGAGCAAAGGTATTACATTTCAACACTCAGGCACAATGCAGTGGTTTGAACATTGAATGAATCAGGATTTAAAATAAAATGCTGCTTATTATGAATGTTCAGCAGGCAGGCACAGTGTAGTGGTTAGCATGTTAAAAGCATCAGGAATTAAAATATAAATGCTGCTAAGATATCAGGGCTAGACATTCAGGCACAATGCAGTGGTTAGCACATTAAAAGCATCAGAAATTAAGACATGAATGTTGCTGAATATGAATGTTCAGCAGTCAGGTACAATGGAGCAGTTTACGCGTTAGAACATTACTGACCTAATTAGTGGCGTTATGCAAGAGTTTACCGGTCTTTGTCCCATCACGTAGAAATGTGAAGCTACGGAAAGCCACTTGTTGTGTTGTGCTAGGGCTTCTGACAGGTGATTATTTGGGCAGAGGTGCGAGAGTTGGTAGGAGGCCTATGACAAGTATGGGGTGTAAGATGCTAAAAGACGCTAAAAGTTACCCTATGTGGTTTGGAGACAAAGATGACAAACAATACCCTTCCGTGTACCTCTTTGCTCCCACATGCTTGGGACAGGGGCCTATGGTGGTCAGCGTTTAACTGCCAGCTCTGTGATTGGCCTGCTAAAAGAAGGAGGCGGGCCAATCAAAGCAGCATCAGGCTACAGTGTAGTAGCGCTCCAGTGCTGGAGGGCGCAGCAGCCATTTTTGAGGGGGTTTCTGTCTAACTCACCAAAAAGAACAGCAGTGCGGCTCAGGATAAGGTCTTTGTTATCATACTGCTTGGGCTCCAGATAGTAACGCAATGGTGTTACAAATAAAATGGGGCTTGGAAATGCAATTACTTTCAATTGGCATGAGATTTTTTTCGGTTTGCATTAGACCATGAGGGCTGACCTTATGCTATAAGGCTGCGGACAACCCTGGCTCCAACCATGTGTTTGTAAGCGATATTCAATCAACACTACAGCTAAATCAATGCCTAGCCTGGGATGCTGAGGAAAACCCTTATTGATGTATTTTTATGTCCAGTTCAGTACTCTGGATGACAACCCTTGTATAACACCCCCCTCTTAGAATCCCCCTGACCCCACTGAGCCAAAAAGTAGGTTTGTTTTGCAAATTAAAAGGTTTATTTGAAAAATTAACAAGATATATATATCACACTTTTATAAGAAATTAATAATTGATATCACACTTATGAATATAATGTTGATCAACAATGGGTAACCTAACACTAGCACACTTCTTTACAGTCAATGAGGAGTGGGTATAGGATGGATAAGGTAGCAAAAATACTTTTATGGTTTCAAGGGAAAAGCAATGAGGAATAACACGTGGCTGAAATTGTGCAAAATGTCAAATCGCGGCAAATTTACTCTCGTGCGTCGAGCATAATTACGGAGGCACTATAAGGAGTAGGAAGTTGGTTCGTTGGAAAACCTGGAATCTTAGCTTTAAGGTGAAAGTTAAATCTCATTCCTAGCAGAAACGGTTCTGGAGATACGGACGATTTTGTGAAAGTAGTTTTTCGGATTTGAAATTTTAAAGCTCAGAATGACAGATGACAGTTTTCAGTTTTAAAGATGACAGAATGACACGATTCTAGGAGGCAGTTCTAATAGGCTAAAATAGTTTGGATTAGATTATTTTAAACTAAGAGATTGGTTTTGGCACAATGAGTACTCACACTATATTTTTGAAATAAGCCGTCAAGTTCTGGTCAGGTTGGACGGGACTTCCGGTGGGTGGTTCTGAACAGCGGTCTGGTCTCTGGTTCTGCTCTCAGCACTGCACAGTTCTGGTCTCTCTGGATCTCTGGTCTCTCTGGATCTCTGGTCTCTCTGGATCTCTGGTCTCTGGAGGTTGATGGATTTGAAGTCTGGAGTCTCCCGGAAAAGCGTCCCGCAAGAAAGTGGAAAGTGAATCCCCTACCTGGGTTTCAGTGGCCCTTTTTATGTGTTTTGAAAATGGGTGTGTGCCTGGGCCTAGCTAAGCCTGCCCCTCTCACTTATCATTGGCCAAGCTTTCCTCTCTCTTGATTGGGGGGAAGAAATGGAGTGTCAGAGTGATGCTGTGGGTTTTATGGTCAGAGGAACCTCCCCTTGTCAAATTGCACACAAATCTATTTCTGATCCAAATACATATTTATCTGTGTACCATTTTTCTCATATTATAGGTCCAGTTAACATATTTTCTGTAGCACCAAACCATCCGATCCCTGTCTTTGTACGATGTCATGTCCACTGATGACAGAATTCTCCCCTATTCATCCAGATAACGACCTCTAAACCTTTACAGATTTTACAAAAATGTGCACCAGGGATATGGGTTACAGATGTTAAAGTGTCAGATTTTTAACATGCAGATATTTGGAGTGACAACCTTTTCTCTGCTACTATCCCCATGAACATCCCACAGGGTCCTAACACCTCTTAAAATGTGCACAGAAAAATCCCAAGAATAATGATATTATTTATATAATTTTGACCAGTCCGCACTATGAGTTATCTATCTTTTTAAAATTATGCCCTGGTCAAAAAGGGGTGTGGCTTCCCACATCACATGGTGGAATAACTGGTTTATCCACTTCCCCAAAGCTCAGTTTGCTAGCAGAGGCACTGCCCCTCCCAGTTTCTCCGAAGAGGAAGCCACTTTACGCCCCCCCCCCCAATATAACATTTGCCTGAGTCCAGGACAAGGCTTTGTTCAACCTCCTTTAATTCAATCAGAGAGGTGTGATCTCCTTTTGGTGTGGGCAACAGGATGCAGCCAGGCCTGGCAAGAGGGGTTGAGCAGGTTTCTCCTGTCGGGGGTAGATGTCAGGCAGAATTCAGCTAAATGTCACTTTAGTTCCCAGTTTTCTACATTCAAATCCAACTTACATGCAGCTATTTTTTATATATACATTAAATAATTACTTCCTTCAAGTCATTTCAGAATCTAGTTTTACATTGTATCCACCTCTTATCAAGTCTTTCCTTGGCCTGGTTTCGGTTCATTTGTTCAGTTTTACACAAAAGTCTGGTGGTTTTAAAACGCCGGCTTTCTGATAGTGGTGAGCACCGGTACTGCATCCATTTTTGTTATTAAGAAAATGAATTCCCCACAGTTCTGGGTTGCTTTTGGCAATCAGCATTGCCATTCCCAATGGTTTCAGGCTACTTTGTGTGTAGCCCAATGGTGGTTTTAGACGGTGCCCTCCTGTGCTCACAACATAGGCAAAAATGGGTGGCAGCCTATTCTTCATGTTTTCCCTGTGCACTCTCTGGGGAGTTCTGGCCATCATGATGTTTTCCATGCCAGTACTGCACAGTTTTATGGTAGGGCTTGGATGCATGGGTAAAAACATCCCACAAGCCCCCCCTCTTGCAATGGCCATTCTGATCTTTCACTGATGGAACTCGCAAGATCTGGGATGTTCGCCTCATCTTCTTCCAATTCCGTAGATCGCACAGTGCAGCATCTTTTCCTCCCTCCAGTCGATCAATCAGTTCTCCTTGCTGGTCCTGATGGGAGGATTGGGCGGTACCCCGGGCCCCTCGGATCTTCGCTCCCGGTCCCCAAGTCGCCTTCCGTGGTCAGTCTCCATGGTTTCATCTCTCCTAGCATGATAAAGCAAAGCGGCAATACACATTCCTAGACATTTTTCCACCACTATTAATGGTGTGGCGAACATATACATTTTATAAATCAGAAGATATGAACATATACATTTTCTTTTTTAAATTAGGAGACAAGAACATATATATATATATACAAGAATCACAGAATTTTATATGCTATATGTGGAATATTTTAGGGTTGGAACTGAATTACTCTGGAGTGGCCCCATCTGGGATTCCAGTGGATTCCTCCAGTTGTTGCAGAGTGTGCCTGGGATGGCAACACTTCAGCTGATAAATATGGACCCACTTATCTTCCCCTTCCGCCAAATTACCTTTGGGGATGCGGATTTGGTAGGCAACAGGGGAGATCTTGTCTATAATTTCAAAGGGTCCCTTCCATGTAGGCAAAAACTTTCGCTATTTGGCCTGGTTCCTTTGGAAATTGTATAGATAGACCCGGTCTCCCATATCATATTCCTTCCTGGTGGTTTTCAAATCATAGTGCATTTTCATACTCTCAGCTGATCTTTCTAGATTTCGCTGAGCATAGGCAAAAGCGTGTTGGAGGTGTTTCCTTAAATTCTCCACATACTCATGAGTTGTGGAGGCATTTATCAGTGTCTGCTCTTGGGTCCTGTAGAGCAAATGCTGAGGAAGCACCATCTTGCGTCCGGTCATCAACTCAAATGGTGACAATTTAGTTGCAGATGAAGGGGTAGATCTAATGGCCATTAGGACCAGAGGTAGTCGGATATCCCAACTTGGCCCAGAATCTGCCACAAACCTTTTTAATATGCTCACAATTGTCCGGTTGTAGCGTTCTACTGCTCCAGAAGAAGCTGGCCTGTAAGCGATATGTAGCTTCCTTTTGACCCCCACTATCTCCCACATCTTTGTCATTACTTTACTGGTGAAGTGGCTACCTCTGTCTGACTCAATCCTTTGAGGTAGACCAAAACGGGAAAAGATGTGGTTAATCATCAGGGCAGCTGCTGTTTCTGCCTTGCAGTTTGGGACTGGGAGACATTCCACCCACTTGGTAAACAAGCATGTAACGGTCAACATGTACTTGTTTCCTCTAGATGAGCAAATTACAGGGCCTACAAAGTCGATTTGCAAATCTGACCATGGCAGTGTCATCTCCCTCTTTTGGAGAGGTGCCCGGTGTGTGAGGGATGTTGGCTGAAATTGTGCACACACAAGACTCCCCTTCAAGTATTGGTCGAGGTCCTGCCCCATGTGTGGCCAGTATGCAACCTCTCTTAAGATTTCCAGTGTTGTGTGAAACCCCCTCAAACCGGCGGTGGCCACATCATGGGCTTGACTTAACATCAGGCTTCAGAATGAGGTAGGGACCACCCACTGATCATGGCCAGCTTGGGATTTCCTTACCAACAAACCGTCTTGGATTCGGAACATCTTTGGACATTTCATCAACACTCTTAGGTCCTCTTTCCCAATGTAATCGGTCTCCGTCAGGGGAAAGTTCTCAGGGTCCTCAATGTGTTGGTAAAACTTACCAATTATTGGATCCCCCTTCTGATCTGTGATCAAATCAGCATCAGGGGTCTCCTTACTCCATTGTGCAGTTGAAAGATCATTGTGAGCATTTGTCTGGGACCTAGTGATAGCAGTGACCTGGATTTCCCCCAACAGGGAGTCTATTTCTATTAGATCCCCTTGGATGGCCCCGGTTTTGGCCAGCTGATCAGCTAAGTCATTTCCAGTTTTGTCTGGTCCCTCTACTTTGGAATGACCCTTGATCTTTTTCCAGTAGATGGTCATCCCATTCGATGTGACCAGATCATCAATATTTTGGATTAGCTTCCCGTGTTTCAGGGGTTTGTTATTAGCACACAACATGCCTCTGGTTTTCCAATTGACCAGGTGCTCCACGAACCCGTTCCATACATAATCCGAATCTGTGATTATGACAAGTTCGTGGAGTTGATGTTGGACAGCAGTGAGGATGGCCTGATGCACAGCCATCAACTCTGCCACCTGACTACTTCGGGGACCAATTTTGTATTCAGCGGAGGGTTCTGAAAACTCCTTCACCCATGCATTCCCTACGCCGGCCACCAGTTCTTTCTCCCCGTTGTTGTCAACATGGTACGAGCATCCATCCACATAGACAGTGGGCATTCCCTCACACTTGTCTTCTTCAAAGACTTTGTGTGGGGAATTAAAGTATGCTTCCATGTTGTCCTTGATTTTTAGACTTTCGTCCTCGAGACAGTTTTCTCTGGCACAATCATGCAAGTCAGCCAGACCTTGCGCGAGGGGACTCTTCTTGTTTTGGCCATATCTGAACTCCACAGGAAAGCCTTGCATTGACAGAATCCAGGAAGTAATTCGGGAATTACTCACATTTCCGGCCCGGATTCTGTCACTTTGGAGATATTGCAGAGGCTGGTGTGGAGTCGTCTCCACTATGATGTGTTCCCCCTGGATAAACGGGCGGTAATTCTTCAATGCCCACACCGTTGCCATGTGTGCCTTCTCACAATCGTTGAATTTTTCCTCCACAGAGGATAAAGTATTGCTCGCATAGGAGATTACTTTATTGAACTTGTCATGCTTTTGGTATAATACTGCCGTCAAGCAGGTATTCGAGAACCCTGTCTCCAGGAAGAACTCCTGGTTTCTGACAGGGTAAGCTAGGCAAGGCGCTTGTGAGAGGCTTCTCCTGAGTTGTTTTACTGCCTCGGATTGTTCTGGACCCCATTCCCACTTGACCCCCCCTTCAAGAGATGAATCAGGGGTCTAGTAATCTCTGCGTAGCCTTCAATGAACTTTCTGCTGTAATTAGTCAGTCCATGGAGGCTCCTTAGTTCCCACAGAGTTGTGGGGTCTTTCAGTTTCTGAAGTGCTTCCACTTTCTTTTCTTGGGGACAGAGACCCTGAGGAGTAATCTCATGCCCTAAGAAATTAACACAGGTTCTACACCACTGTGCTTTCTGAAAGGAAAGTTTTGCTCCGGCGGCCCCCAACTGCATCAGAACATAACGGATCTCCGCTATATGTTCTTCCACAGATGAACTTTTGATGAGGACATCATCTACATAAGCCAGGTTACCCCTCGCACCCAGGTCGGGCATGGCCTTATGTAGGAAAATGTTGAATTCATTGCCGGAGTTGAGGTATCTGAAGGGAGTCCGGGTCCATGTGTACTGCTGGCCCCCAAAGGTAAAAGCCAGTTTGTATTGGTCCTGCCTACTGACAGGCACAGTCCAGTATCCATTGGTCAGGTCTATTGCTGTGAATACCTGTGACCCCTGAATCTGGGCCAGCCCTTGGTCAATGTAGGGCAGAGGCCATCGGGAAGTATGGACCCGTTTGTTGAGCTCCCTAAGGTCGGCACAGAGTATCCACTGGCCGTTTGGCTTCAATATTCCCAGCACCGGATTATTGAAGGTGCTGTGTACTGGACGGATTATTCCCCGGGACTCGAGGTTCTTAATTATTTCAGTAAGAGACTCCATGGATGCGAGAGGCAAACGATATTGCTTCACAAACACTGGAGTCATGCCATGGTCCGTGAGAATTGTTGTTGTGTGGATGTCGGTGCGACCACAGTCATATGAGTCTAACGCAAAGAGATCTTGGAAATCCAAGAACACTTGTTTCAACTTTTGCTTCTGTTCCAGAGTCACACAGGCAGCAGCTAGGTTGACTCTCTCTTCCACCATCTGCCTGAAGCCTGGAAAGACTTCTGGTTTTGCTATCTCAGCAGCCTCCTCCAGCTGGGTGGAGAAGTCCCTGGTCAGAGTGCTGATTTGGACCAGAGGCTTCAGGTGGGAAAGGCAGCCCTCGTGGACCTGGAAAATCACCTCATCCCCTCTGAAGTCACAAGTCACATCTTCCTTACCATAAGGGCAAGAAGTATACACCAGGAAGTTCCCCCCATGCCGGGTTAAAATCCTGTCTGGTGTTGTATTGTCCTCACTGTCACTGTCAAAACAGTCCTTGGAGATCGGTCCTAACAGTTAATTTCCTAAATCAATGGAGAAATGTCAGTCATCAACCGCCATTCCAATAATGGTGCCTGCGGCTAGAGTAATACTCTTTAAGTCGCTGTAATCCACCTCTATAGGAATGGTGTCATGTTCTATGTTGACTAATGGTGTTGGGTTTACCCCTAACCCTTGCTGTTGGAGAGAAGCATTTAGATGAATGTAAGCATCAGGGTTTTTCAATTTTTTTCCTCTTTTAACTTTCACTTCCAGGGAGAATTGTCGGGTCCTTTCTGGGATGGTGACTTCCTCTTTAATCTGAATTTCAACTGCATAAGGTAGCAATTGAGCTGACCTAAATGCTTTTTCTGAATCATCAAAGCCCATGGGATTATCCGCTAATCGGGACCAAGCTTTGAAGTTTATTAGGTTCAGACTAATGGCGAAGCGATTCAGAATGTCACTGCCTAAGTAAAAGGCGGCAGTGACGTCTCGCACGACCCAACAATTATGGACTATGCTCTTGTTGCCAATGGAGATTTTGAGCATACACCTGCTTGGCAGGAGATGTTTGGAATTGGTTGTTTCCAGATCCATTTCCCATTTGTTTATCAGTTTGAATGTGGGAATGGCTGGATCTTTTGGGTGTTGGCGGAACATGGCTTCGCTGATGAAGCTCTTACCGTTGTTCACACACCCTCGAGCGAGAACAGAGTCCTTCCCATCATTTAACTGAACAGGGATGAACAACTGCTCTCCAATTTGCTGAATATCAGCCAGGCTCTTAGCTGATTTCACATCTTTCTGGACTATAGGAGTGGGAGTGTCTGATTGTGGATTGGTAAAGAATTTCAGAGTATTTCCTTCCAGTGTGGAATACCACCTTAAACTGGAAGGAAGGTTGATTTTCAGAAATAGAGAGGACCCCCCATCACCAGTCTGTTGTCCTACTGCTATTACTGTCACGTCTGGAATTTGGTTGTTCTGGAAGTGAAATTCTACTTGGTCAGATTTTTGTTCAACCATGTGGCAGGTGCCATTTAAACTAACATGGTTGACACTCTGTTTTAATTTTATTGGTCGGCTAGTCTGGGTCCAAAGGACCTTGTTTACATAATCTATTAGGGGTGACAACCTTCTCAGGAGGTCGTTCCCTAGTAAACAAGGGGTGTCCTCTGGAGTCACTACTATGACCGGGTGTTGCACCTTGTGTCGCCCAATTTTAATGTCCAACTCTGCCGTCCCCTCGACGGGAATTTCCTTCCCGTCAAAGTTCTGCAGTTGTCCAGGAAGAGAGGTGAGAGGAATACGGTAATTCTCCCCCCTTCCTGCATTTAGTTCATCAAAGGCCCTTTTGGACAGAAGGGTAGCTTGGGATCCAGTGTCCACCAGTGCCAAAATTGTACCCTGCCCCTGTACTTGTACCGGGGCATAATATCTTCCCTCCTTCTCCTCAAGGGGGCACAGATAATGCACATTTTTGGACAACTGGTGGGCTAACTTTCTGGTTTTTGACATGGCGAGAGAAGAGATTTGGGCAGAATTCTGTGAAGAGCCTGGGGAATCTGAAAGAAAAAGTTGGCAACTAGAAATGGTTTCGGGTACTGGGCCGCCCCCCCCTTTTTGGAGGCAGTCATCAGGATGAGTTTGACCCATGGGATTTTGGTATTGTCGGTTCTGGGATGAGATGATGGGCGGCGGTAGCTCAGTCTCCACATCTCCCCAGTCTGAATTGGCATCCCTTGGGACCCATTTTTCCTTGGGAGGAGTTCCCCCATCTCTGAAGGAGAAGATCCTTTTCCCAGGATCTTCTGAGGATCCCTCTCCCTCAAATTGGAAGACCTGTACCTCCTCCACAAAGTGGGTCTGTTTGGGTCCTTTGTTTTTCCTACCCCCCCTCTGCTCCTTGGGAGGCAGGCTTTCAGAGGCAGGAGATTTAGTTTCTGGTTCCTGGTTTTCCAGGGGCTGTTTACAAGTTGGGAAGGAAGCTTCCTCCAAGGCTTTACACCCCTCTTCCCCTTGTGTCTCCTCCCTGGGAACCGGTGGGTTATCGGGGTGCTGCCCCTGTCATTGTTCTGGAGCACCAGGTCCAGAGTTTGGGGCATTTTGTGGTGGAATGCTCATCTGAGGGTTCTGTTGAGCCCTCAGTATGTGACCCAGATCCCGTGCCATATTTTGGACCTGGCGTTCAAGTTGTGAAACCCGCTCAGGCTCATAAAGGGCTCTATTTTCTCCCCTGGGCTGATCCCGGGAAGGGTAGCTATCCCTTCTCTGGTAATACCCCGGATTGGGAAGATTTGGGTACCCCTCCATCCTTGGCCTCCCCTCTCCCGGATTAGGTTGTCTGGGCTCAAGGAATTGGGGAAAGAAGGATGGATGATTTTGGGGCTGGAAATTGGGTGGATACCTGGGGAAAAAGTTCTGGCCAGGATTTGGTGAATGTCTGCCCTCCTGGGGGAAGTTAGGAGGGAAGTTCCCCGGGTCAGGTGCTTGGCTGGATCCCCCCCCCTTGGGCTGGAGGAGTCCACACATAACCCAGGATTGGTTGGTTTCCCTTGTAGCGGGGACTTACATAATCAGGGGAGCGGGGGACCCCATTTGTGGGACTACCTCCTCGACTCCCTGTCTGTGACTGGCCCGAGGGCCTTCTGGGCTGTGAATTATTTGGTGCAGGCAGGTTTTTTGGCCCCCCCCATCTCCAAATCTAAAACGGGGGCAACCTTTACCTCCGCCACCTTGGCAGCAGCAGGGGTGCTGTTGGTTTTGGTGTTTTTCTGCGCATTACTTTTATTTTCTATGGGCTTCTGCACCTCATAGATCCGGGTAGCCTGTTCAATGACCCAGTCTAATGACCTCTTCTCGTGAAAATCTCTCACTAGCTGGGTCATGATGTATTTGGGCAAGGCATGGAAAAAAGTATTGACAAATTCGCTGTTGTCCGTGCGTACCCTTCTGGTGGTCTGCGCAAAGGCACGCTTCAATTCTTGTATGAATTCTTGTGGGGCCTGATCCTCCCCACATTGCAAATTGTAGGCTGCCTTGCGAGCCTCTTGAGGATTTCTATGAACAGAAATATGTTTCAAGATGGCCGCCCTATATGCGGACCATCTTGAATGGTTTTGGTCCTCCAGCCCTGTAAAGAAACTGGAGTATTCTGGGGAGAATGTCCATTTGACGTACTGGATGCAGCTACTGCTGTCCTTCAAATAGAAAGTTTCCATCATTTGCTCATAGAGCTCCAAGTGTTCCCAAACAGAATACTTGGCGTTCTTATGATAAGGCGTGATGACACTCCTTATTGCCTTTATTTGTTTCAATGGGTCCTTAAGCAAGGCCCTTTTTGCCTTATTGGCCTTTTTGGTTCGGGTCACTCTGGTCCATTCATCCTCTGACTCCGAAGCACTGCTCCCAGAGGTGCCCGTCTGATCTTCCAGGTTTTCCCGGATTCTGCGAGCCTGGGAATGGCTGGCAGAATGTGGGGACCTGGTCTCCTGTGTCCTGTAAAGCTCAGAGGAGTCTTCAGATCCCTCCTTGTTGCCAGGATTTGATGGGTACCCCCCCACTGACCTAACTGGGCAGAGGTTTTCAGGATGCCCTTAATGGGCCTACTCTCCTGGGGTTCTCCACTAAATTGCACTGTGCTTGGGTGCCCATACCCGGATGCCCGCCCCTCCATTCCTGGGTGGTACTGGCCTATGAGCCCCACAGTTTTGGCTGGATAGTAATCTGCCATTCCTGTGGCCCTGTGCTCATGCACGCCAGGGGACATGGGGTTGGCAGAGTCCAGGGACTGGGAGAGATGAAGGCCTCTGGTACCAGGGCTCCTGAGGTTATGCTCAGGCGTTTCCCTTTCCCAGTGAACCTCATCTCTATCCGCCCCTGCTCCCTGTTGCAATGCAAGAGCCTGCGCTTTCAGTTCCTCAGTTAAGGCCTTACTAGACTCTATCAGTCTCTCCTGCATCGCTACCTGTTGCTGGAGCCTATCATTGTGCTGGCAGAGAGCCTCGTTCTCTCTCTGTGCCTCCTGATTGGTCCTGGAGTACTGGGCCAGTCTCTGCTGCAAGAGGGTTACCTCCTGAGTCCCATCCCTACTGGCCTGCTCCTTTCTTGCCAGAGCCTCCTCCACCCTCCTGGTGTGATCTAGCAAGCCCTGATGCTCTTTTTGGAGGTCACCCAGGGCCAAGTGATTTTCTTCAATTTTTCTTTTTAAATGGCAGACTTCCTGGCCTAAGGTATCCCTTTCCTGACCAAGAGCCTGCATCTGTGCCGCCAGGTCATCCCTTTGCCTTTGAAGGGCACCAGCTTTCTGGCACTCCTGATCAAACTCTGCCTGGGTATCCAGGTCTTTCAGGATCAGTTCATTGCTCTCTGCCTTCTCCCTATCTAGGTGGCTTTGCAGGGTGACTACCTGCTCAGCACATGCCCTATTGAAGTCTAACTGTTGCTCCAGCTTTGTCTGGCTCTGCAGTAGGGAGTCCAAACCTTCTTGGTATCCTGGTCAGCCTTTTCCTGTTGCAGCACATCCATATCCTCCTTTATTTTAGTGATGTACTGTCTGCTGTCCTTTTCTGACTCCTGGCTCCTGAGCAGCCTCTGCTCAGAAGAGTCCAGATCAGATTTGGCCTTCTCTAACGCCATCTGTTGCCTATTTGCCAGATCTTGGCCGTCAGCACATTTGTCCTGCATGGCTCCCATATATAGATACAAATATGCCGCTATCCTAACAATCTTGTTGTGTTCATCTTTAGCTTTAGGAGCCATATATAATTCACTCAGAGCCACATGTAATGGACCCTGATCTCTCCATGTATCAGACCCTGTTTCAGTGACCTGTTGCGCGATTGCCTGCAACCAGACCGTTTGGTCCTGATGAGTCCACTCACCTCTCACAAATAGCTTATGTAAGAAGTGCTCTCTGGCTATTTTGATGTCTACCAGTGTAGTCATTCTGGAATTTGAGTTTCTTCCTGACTTATAGAAGTTTGTATTTTATTTTGCAAAACAGACCTTCTCCTTAGAGCGTTCCTTTGAGGAGTGCTTTACAGCGTACCTCAGCGTGGTGATCCGACCGGATGTATGTATCCCGTCAGTTAGCACACTGTATTAAGCTGCACAAGTTCTAAATCTAACCCAGAATATCCCAGCTACGAGATATGAAGCGATATTCAATCAACACTACAGCTAAGTCAATGCCTGGTCTGGGATGCTGAGGAAAACCCTTATTGATGTATTTTTATGTCCAGTTCAGTACTCTGGATGACAACCCTTGTATAACACCCCCCTCTTAGAATCCCCCTGACCCCACTGAGCCAAGAAGTAGGTTTGTTTTGCAAATAAAAGGTTTATTTGAAAAATTAACAAGATATATATATATCACACTTTTATAAGAAATTAATAATTGATATCACACTTATGAATATAATGTTGATCAACAATGGGTAACCTAACACTAGCACACTTCTTTACAGTCAATGAGGAGTGGGTATAGGATGGATAAGGTAGCAAAAATACGTTTATGGTTTCAAGGGAAAAGCAATGAGGAAAATGCAGTACAGAAATACTTGATATGATTTTAGCAAAAGATAAAATAATCACTTTTTCTCTAGCAATTCACCCCCCCCTATGCAATGTAAGAAATGGAAGGAGGAGCACACAGTTCTCAGGAATGCAATCAAATACAATACGAAATTCATTTCCCCCCCAGCAAGCTTAGAGGAACAGGTAGAAGTTTGAAACACAGGCCCAAAACGCTTTGAATGTGATGACAATGAATTGAGAAATGTGCTAAAATGCTTTTAATTCCCTCTACAGGTTCAGGGTGGGTGATATCTAGTTTATATTAGTTCAGGCTCACCTTAGCAATGTCATATGTGTAACCAGCAGGTTAAAACGAATTTTAGCAAAGGAAAGCAAGAAGCTGCTGATTTTTACACGTGGCTGAAATTGTGCAAAATGTCAAATCGTGGCAAATTTACTCGCACGCGTCAAGCATAATTACGGAGGCACTATAAATCTCGTTCCTAGCACAAACGGTTCCGGAGATACGGACGATTTTGTGAAAGTAGTTTTTCGGATTTGAAATTTTAAAGCTCAGAATGACAGATGACAGTTTTCAGTTTTAAAGATGACAGAATGACACGATTCTAGGAGGCAGTTCTAATAGGCTTAAATAGTTTGGATTAGATTATTTTAAACTAAGAGATTGGTTTTGGCACAATGAGTACTCACACTATATTTTTGAAATAAGCCGTCAATGTCTGGTCAGGTTGGACGGGACTTCCGGCGGGTGGTTCTGAACAGCGGTCTGGTCTCTGGTTCTGCTCTCAGCACTGCACAGTTCTGGTCTCTCTGGATATCTGGTCTCTCTGGATCTCTGGTCTCTCTGGATCTCTGGTCTCTCTGGATCTCTGGTCTCTGGAGGTTGATGAATTTGAAGTCTGGAGTCTCCCGGCAAAGCGTCCCGCAAGAAAGTGTAAAGTGAATCCCCTACCTGGGTTTCAGTGGCCCTTTTTATGTGTTTTGAAAATGGGTGTGTGCCTGGGCCTAGCTAAGCCTGCCCCTCTCACTTATCATTGGCCAAGCTTTCCTCTCTCCCTTGATTGGGGGGAAGAAATGGAGTGTCAGAGTGATGCTGTGGGTTTTATGGTCAGAGGAACCTCCCAATGTCAAATTGCACACAAATCTATTTCTGATCCAAATACATATTTATCTATATACCATTTTTCTCATATTATAGGTCCAGTTAACATACTTTCTGTAGCACCAAACCATCCGATCCCTGTCTTTGAACGATGTTGTGTCCATTGATGACAGAATTCTCCCCTTTTCATCCAGATAACAACCTCTAAACCTTTCCAGATTTTACACAAATGTACACCAGGGATATGGGTTACAGATGTTAAAGTGTCCGATTTTTAACATGCAGACATTTGGAGTGACAACCTTTTCTCTGCTACTATCCCCACGAACATCCCACAGGGTCCTAACACCTCTTAAAATGTGCACGGAAAAATCCCAAGAATAATGATATTATTTATATAATTTTGACCAGTCCGCACTATGAGTTATCTATCTTTTTAAAATATGCCCTGGTCAAAAAGGGGTGTGGCTTCCCACATCACATGGTCGAATAACTGGTTTATCCAGTTCCCCCAAGCTCAGTTTGCTAGCAGAGGCACTGCCCCTCCCAGTTTCTCCCAAGAGGAAGCCACTTTACGGCCCCCCCAACATCAATTTGCCTGAGTCCAGGACAAGGCTTTGTTCAACCTCCCTTATTTCAATCAGAGAGGTGTGATCTCCTTTTGGTGGGAGCAACAGGATGCAACCAGGCCTGGGAAGTGAGGCTGAGCAGGTTTCTCCTGTCGGGGGTAGTTGTCCGGCAGAATTCAGCTAAATGTCATTTTAGTTCTCAGTTTTCTACATTCAAATCCAACTTACATGCAGCTATTTTTTACATATACATTAAATAATTACTTCCTTCAAGTCATTTCAGAATCTAGTTTTACATTGTATCCACCTCTTAGCAAGTCTTTCCTTGGCCTGGTTTCGGTTCATTTGTTCAGTTTTACACAAAAGCCTGGTGGTTTTAAAACGCCGGCTTTCCGATAGTGGGGAGCACCGGTACTGCATCCATTTTTGTCATTAAGAAAATTAATTCCCCACAGTTCTGGGTTGCTTTTGGCAATCAGCATTGCCATTCCCAATGGTTTCAGGCTACTGTGTGTGTAGCCCAATGTTGGTTTTAGGCAGTGCCCTCTTGTGCTCACAACATAGGCAAAAATGGGTGGCAGCCTATTCTTCATGTTTTCCCTGTGCACTCTCTGGGGAGTTCTGGCCATCATGATGTTTTCCATGCCAGTACTGCACAGTTTTATGGTAGGGCTTGTATGCATGGGTAAAAACATCCCACATGCTCTGCTTGCGGCGAACAAGGAGCTGCTTCCGTGGCTACCTGGATCCTTAGGGTGTGAGTGGAACATAATGTTGTAACATTCTACCACCTCTGAGACAGTGACCTGCTGGCAACTCCCACATGCACACCACAGCACAATGTGTTAAACTGCATGATATATGATCCATTAAATAGTAGTAGCACTTTGCTGCTAAAAGTTTCCATTTGAATTGCACTCAAGAAACATATTGTAGAGTTTGAATTCTGCTCAAATGTTCTGATCTTAGAAATGTTTTAGCATCTTACATGGAGTGTTCCCACATAATCTTTCCAGGGAATACTAATTAATGCTATAGTCCCCTTCCGCCACACAAGCATGGGTGTAGGGTACCTCATAGATGGTTTGTACCCACTGATCTTTCACTTGATGCTGGTGCCCCAGGACTGCAATTTTTCACACAACAGAGTTGGCCTAACTAGCACTGGGATTTCAGGATCCCATGAACTGTCCATGACATGAGGTATTTTTCCCACACCAATATTTCATAGAAAGTATTTTTGTAGATGCTCAGCAGATGATATATGGATGCTGAAATGGCCTGTCTCTGAGCTTGCCTTAAGAGGTTAATTTCCATCAGTTGTACTGGCCATGTAATGGCCGTCCAATCTTGAACTCTGTTAGAGAGTATGTGTTGGAAGGCTGTGATATTCAGAAGGTTGACAACTGCTTGTTGTTCAACTTGTAGGGTTCTCAAGTCCTCCTGTATGATGTTCACCACATATACTACCACACCTCTCAGCTTGTAGATTCCCTGCTACAATGCAATGATATTATCATCAGCGGCAAGACAGCTCTTCTCTATGGAATATTCTGCCAGTCTTTGAACTTTCAGCACAGCTTCTTTCCAGGTGTGGGATACTTCACTTTTCATCTCTCTTTTGGTCCCAGTCCTTTCTAGGTGATCTATACTGCTTAGGATTGCCGACCTATTACCTGACTTTCCCCATGTGTCTATCTCACTAATGATCTTATTTAAAGGGACTTGCTTCACAATGTTTGCCTATTGAACATGGCATCTGACATGTTTTGCCTATTGAAATGGCATAGGTTTGGGAAATGTTTTTTGAAGCTATGTTGTAGATGGATCAACACCTATGACTTATGCCTTTTATAACACTCATTGGTGTAAATATGTTTGCCTACTTGAATGCCTGAGGCGTGTGTAATATGTTCATATTTATGTGCCTGCATCGCTTTGTTGAACTGCTTAGTTGTCCACCAAAATATACCCTCTTTGGTCTTCCAATATGGATACACGGGTATATGGCATAACATACAGATTACATTGAGGTCACACATTAAACATGGATTTCTACATGCTAAATCTAGAGTGTCAGTTCCACATTCTTGCCAATATTCGTTCACCCATGTTATATTATGAGGGACTGATTCTTGCCATGTTTTCTCTGTCATTGTGGCATAGCATGCTTTATCATACACCACTGCATGTGTGGACCACACAAACTGACCATTTGAAGGTGGTGGAGGGAACATATAGTTGTTCAGCTCCACAAATTCTCCCTTCACCTGGGATTTTGGTTGAAAGGGAATTGTGCCTTAAACCCTGGTGGTGAGTTCAGAAATGGAACAGAACAGTGCCCCCAATTGGTTATATCTAGCCACTGCACTAACCTTCTTTTGTATAAAGTTGCCAAAATATTTCACAAACCTCACATGATCTGCCATGCCATCTATGTTTTCTAGATCTTCTTCAGGGTTTAACTCTTGAGTGAAGGCTTCTATCTTGGCCCCCAACACGTTCCTATTGGTGCAGAGACAAGCATCATAGGGGACACTTTCATTGATAGTGTATGTACCTAGAGTTGCATACTAGATCCACTGTAGTTTTTATACTGGTGTGTCCAGAATTATAAAACTATAGTGGATATATGTTTATTTGTGTTGAGACTCCACCTGTAACGCTCACCTGATTCCCGTAGAGGCGCCGGTCTTGACTGGGCGTATACCGTATCTTCAAAGGTGATGTGTACCACACGGCTGGCTCTTTGGGCTGGACCTCTGTGCACTGTATGTCTGACTCAGAGGGTAAGATGTCTTAGGTAAGTGAACGCCGTGCTCTCCATCTGCCTCGGGGCAGGGTGCTGTAACCAGTTTCTTCACTGGACAAAGGGAGCAGGCCTCTTGACTTCAGAGGACTGCTGTCCGTCCTTTACTGCATGAACGGTAAGTTTCGAGTACTTCTAATGTCTTTAAAGTCTTTAGTAATGATGTCTCTTGTTTTGCAGGGTTCCGGCGATGGTGGATGACGGGCTGAAGTGAGTTGAAGATGGAGCCCGTGTGATGAATAGAAGCGCCTGGAAGCACGTAAGTAAGCGCTTGTTGCCTGCTGCACGATGCGCTCTAACTGCCTTTTTATTTTGCAGGTACAAGTTCGGAGCGGCTGCAGGGTGCCGGAATACCCACTAGGTTAGATGTGGAAAGGAGTAATGGCACGTGAGTATTAAAGTTCCCCAATGTCTTTAAACGCACCTTGTTTTGTCTTTCAGATGCGGGATGCAGCGCCGAAGGCCTCCGGAGCGTGCGAAGAGTGGGTAAGCTTTTGTCTTTCAGATGCCGGAATGCAGTGTGAAGACCTCCGGAGCCCACGAAGAGTAGGTAAGCCTTTGTCTTGCAGATGTCGGAATGCAGCGCGAGGCGTTGGTGACAGCCGATGGACCAGGTTAGTGAAGAGCTGTCACTGAAGACCGTAATGCTAACCTGTTCTTTCTTGTCTTTATAGGTGTTGCTGAAGACTGGATTCAGGATGGTAAGCCTTTTTTCCTTAGGCCCAGGATCAGATGCAGAAGACACGATGAGCGTTCTGCTGCAGAGGATGCAGAATAACGCAAAGCAAGATTCATCCATCGGGTGTGGTTTAAATAGCCTCCTGTAGTGCTTAGGTGTCTCCTTCCACAGCCACGCCTAGGTAAGAAAAGAGTTCCTGCTTTCCAGAAGAGTTCCAGTGTTCTGAACCTAGGGAGTGGCTCCTGCCCCACCCAACAGGAAAAGTAGTTCCAAACAGAAGAGGATCAGAGGCTCAACTGGCAGGCAAGTAAGCAGCATGGTCTGCTGCAGGTAAGTCCACCCAAGCATTATGAGCCCGGCGCTGGGACTGGGCATATTTATGAGCCTGGTGCCACTGGCGCCAGGACTGGGTCCAAAAGGTCCCAATTGGGACTGGTTGGCACTCGGAACCTGGGTTATGGATCTGCTTCCAAGGGAGTTGGGAAAACCCTGACCTTTTGGAAGCAGAGATCATGACAGTACCCCCCTCAAGGCCCCTCCCAAACCGGGCTTCTCCGGGGGTTTTGGCTTGTCAGGAAATGTTCGGTGAAAT
This sequence comes from Ambystoma mexicanum, assembly GCF_040938575.1. NCBI lineage: Eukaryota > Metazoa > Chordata > Amphibia > Caudata > Ambystomatidae > Ambystoma > Ambystoma mexicanum. Next base: position 232,495,635 of record NC_090930.1, on the reverse strand, counting down.
CTTTTGATTAGGCGAGGAGCGTGGACATATTCAGCAGGTTCCCAGGATCTCTCTTGGGGGCCGTAGCCTTTCCAGTCAATTAGGTAAAATAGTTTAGATTTGGAGATCTTGGAGTCCAGAATGCTTTTGACTTCAAACTCGAGTTCTCCATCAACTAGGATAGGTTTTGGAGATTTAGTTAGTCGGGTTTGAGGTTGCACGGGTTTTAATAGAGAGACGTGGAAGACCGGATGTATCTTCATGTGCGGGGGCAAGTCCAACTTGACCGCTACTGGGTTTACTATGGTAGTGATGGAATAGGGACCAAGGTATCTTGGGTTGAATGTGCGTGGCCCTTTTAGAGGTAGATATTTGGTGGATAACCAGACTTGATCCCCTACTTGATATTGAGGGGCTTCCTTCCGATGTTGATCTGCTCCTTTCTTGTATTGTTCTTTAGCCCTTTGAAGGTGAGAAACAGCTTCCTTAAAGGCTTGGGTGATTGTAGAATGCAGGTAGTCTACTGCTGGTGTTTCAAGATCTTGGAGAGGATCCAACTCCGAGGTTCGAGGGTGACTGCCGTACAAAAGAAAAAACGGGGTTTTCCCAGTTCCCGAATGGACAGAGTTATTGTAGGCATATTCGGCTATCCAAAGGATGTCTTTCCAAGTTTTTTCAGTTTGTTGCATCATGCAGCGTAAATACTGTTCCAGAGTTTGATTGGTCCTCTCGGTTTGTCCGTCGGTCTGAGGGTGGTGACTGGTCGATAGTCTCACATCAATTTGAGCCGACCGACAGCAACTTCGCCAAAAATGAGAAATAAATTGACTACCTCGATCCGAAATTAGAACCGAAGGAAAACCGTGCAGTCGGACGATGTTTTCGAGAAACTCTCGGGCCAGAGTTGCTGCTTTTGGCAAGCCTTTGAGCGGAATGAAATGCGCCATCTTGGAGAATAAGTCCACGATTATTAGAATCGTATTGTATCCGGAGCATGGAGGTAGATCGGTGATGAAGTCCATAGAAAGCGTATGCCAAGGGCGAGGTGGGATGTCAATAGGGCGTAAGAGGCCTGCTGGTCTTTCCTTTTGACTCTTGTTTTGGGCGCATACTCCACAGGACATTATAAAGTCTCTGATATCTTTTTTCCAAGACGGCCACCAGAAGTAGCGCTTGATCTTTTCTGAGGTCTTGGCTATACCGGGATGTCCTTCCATTAAAGAATCGTGATAACAAGAGATTACTTTTTTCTGTAAATCTGTGCTGGGTAGGTATAATCGTTCTTGGAAATACAATAAGTTGTCCTTTACTGCAAAGTCCTTTCCCTGCAGATGCCAATTCTGTATGTCTGCTGGAGTTACAAGTTGCCTGGCTTTATCCTTAACTTCCTCTATGGATTGTGTGGCGATTACACCCAGAATTCTTTGTTCGGGAATGATTGGTACAGGTTTAGGGTTGATCAAGTGTTCTTCCACTCCCATCCGAGAAAGGGCATCAGCTTTACCGTTTTTTGTACCAGGTCGATAGGTAATTATGAAGTCAAACTCGGCAAAGAATAATGCCCAACGGAGTTGTCTAGAGGATTGGGCTTTTGCGGTTTTCAAATATTGCAGGTTTCGGTGATCCGTAATCACAGTCACGGTGTGTCGGGCCCCCAGCAGATAATGCCGCCAAGCCTTAAAGGCAGACTTGATAGCCAGAAGTTCCTTGTCATTAATCGTGTAATTGATTTCAGGAGGCGAGAATTTGCGGGACCAAAATGCCACGGGATGCAACTGATTGGTTATCGGGTCCTTTTGTGATAGAACTGCCCCCATGGCAAGGCTTGAAGCATCAGTTTCCACGATGTAGGGGAGTTCGGGGCGAGGGTGTTTTAAGATTGGTGCAGAGATAAATTTAGTCTTTAAATCCTGGAAAGCTTGTTCCGCCTCGGTAGACCATTCAAAACGTTTGTTTTTCTTTAACAAGGCAGTGATGGGCTGGACTATTCGAGAGAATTCGGGGATAAACCTGCGGTAAAAGTTAGCGAAGCCTAATCTGCTTTGCACACCTTTTACGGAGGATGGTGATGGCCATTTGAGAACTGCATCGACCTTCTTTGAATCCATACGCACTCCGCCAGGTGATAATATGAATCCCAAGAATTCAACTTCAGTCACGTTGAAAACACATTTTTCCAACTTAGCGAAAAGTTTGTGTTGACGCAATCTTTCGAGGACCATTTTCACGTGTTTCCGATGTTCAGATTCTGATGAAGAATAAACGAGGATGTCGTCAATGTAAACAACAACACACACATCTATGAGCTCTCTGAGGACATCGTTCATAAAATATTGAAAGGCGGCCGGGGCATTGCAAAGTCCGAAGGGCATGACCTGATATTCAAATAGCCCATACTTGGTGCGGAAGGCCGTCTTCCATTCATCGCCCTCTTTTACTCGTACCAAGTGGTAAGCTCCTCTAAGATCCAGCTTTGTATATATGCATGCTTTTCTGACTTGGTCCAGGAGTTCAGGGATCAAAGGTAACGGATATCTATTCTTAACGGTGATCTGGTTCAGGGAGCGATAATCTATACAAGTTCTAAGGTCTCCTTCCTTTTTTGGAATGAAGAACAAAGCTGAAGAAGCAGGGGACTTGGAAGGACGAATAAACCCATTTGCCAGGTATTGATCCAGGTATTGTCGAAGGTGAAGGTTCTCAGGCTCGGTGAGGGCATAAATTCTACTACAAGGAGGAGTAGATCCAGGTATCAGGTCTATCTGGCAGTCATAAGACCTATGAGGAGGTAGAGAGTTAGCCTGATCCTTCCGGAAAACATCTTGGTATTCTAGGTATTCGGGAGGTAACTGGGGAGTCTCTGAAGAAATTGCTGCCAGTGCAACACCAGGTGGAGGGTGACAAGTAGAGACACAGTCTGGAAACTGGACCGTTCTTGCTCGCCAATCGATCAGAGGATTGTGTTTCTCTAACCAAGGTATTCCTAGAATAATCTGAAACTGAGGGGCCTTGATCACATCGAACACGATCTTCTCATGGTGTCCATCTTGACTTACTAGCGTCACTTCTTGAGTGGTATGCGTTACTGGCCCGGAGGCTATCTCCGTACCATCCACCGTAGTAATGACGTCCTTTACAGCCTTGGGACAAAGAGTTAGATTCATCCTCAAAACCATTTCATGATCCACATAATTGCCGATGGCACCGCTGTCGACGTAAGCTTCAATTGCATGTAATCGATCCGGATTATCAGGGCTAATGAGGACCATAGGTATCACGAAATGCGAGGTCACGGAACTGGTTTTCAAGCTCGGCAAGAGGACCTTTATTCTTGTCGGGCGAGGTCGTTTCCCTGCTCAGAGTTTGTAACTTTGGTAACTGCAGCTCCTACTGCCTTCTTGGCAGGTTTCACCGGACAGTCTCGAAGAAAGTGCCCTGAGTTTCCGCAATAGAGGCATAATTGCAACTGTTTTCTCCTTTCCCGCTCCTTTTGTGTTAGAGGACCTTTCAGACCCCCTATTTGCATGGGTTCCCCGGAGTCTACTCCTTTGGAAGGAGTTGGCGGTTTGGAAAATACTCGAGCATCAAACTTGGAACGATCGGCCTTCCTGTTCTGCAGTCTGTGATCTATTTGAACGACTAAGTCTATATAGTCCGAACAATCTTGTGGGGGATTCACTACTTGGGCTAACACATCTTTGAGCTCTCCACGTAGACCTCTATAAAACAGCGTAATCCTTTTGTCCTCAGGCCATTGAGTTTCCACTATCAGTCTGTTGAAAGACGCAATATAAGCCAAAAGGTCTTGATTACCTTGTCGCAACGAAAGAAGCTCATTGTCCAAGGCCTGCCCCTGTGAATGTCTTGCGAACAGTTTTTCCAAACTGAGCTGAAAAGCTTGAAAATCATGGAGGACCGGATCATCTTGATTTACTAAAGGGATCGACCAGTCTGCCGCATTGCCACTAAGGTACGAAAGCACGAAAGCTACTTTAGCTTGATCAGTTGGAAAGGCTGCTGGCCGGCATAAGAAATGCAACCGGCACTGATTGATAAATACTGCAAACCTCTTTGGGTCACCAGAAAATCGTTCGGGCGGAGCCAGAGGTACATTCCCAGGTAGGTTGATCTGCACTGGATTCATAGAGGATGTAGAAGGAAGATTTCCCCCAGATGCGGGTAACGGGGTCTGTTTGGCTTGTGACTGTAGCAATTGTCTAGCGAGATCATCTGTTCGCTCCTTGGAAATAATCAGTTCCCTTCTTAGAGCGTTCGTTTCCTGACGGGCTGCATGCACTTCTGCCCTTAGTTCCCCAAGTAACTGGGCTAGTTGGTCGGTATCCGAGGTTTCCATAGCGCCTGGACGGGAGTTTTGTGGTGGGCTTTGCGTTCTGTAACGCTCACCTGATTCCCGTAGAGGCGCCGGTCTTGACTGGGCGTATACCGTATCTTCAAAGGTGATGTGTACCACACGGCTGGCTCTTTGGGCTGGACCTCTGTGCACTGTATGTCTGACTCAGAGGGTAAGATGTCTTAGGTAAGTGAACGCCGTGCTCTCCATCTGCCTCGGGGCAGGGTGCTGTAACCAGTTTCTTCACTGGACAAAGGGAGCATGCCTCTTGACTTCAGAGGACTGCTGTCCGTCCTTTACTGCACGAACGGTAAGTTTCGAGTACTTCTAATGTCTTTAAAGTCTTTAGTAATGATGTCTCTTGTTTTGCAGGGTTCCGGCGATGGTGGATGACGGGCTGAAGTGAGTTGAAGATGGAGCCCGTGTGATGAATAGAAGCGCTTGGAAGCACGTAAGTAAGCGCTTGTTGCCTGCTTCACGATGCGCTCTAACTGCCTTTTTATTTTGCAGGTACAAGTTCGGAGCGGCTGCAGGGTGCCGGAATACCCACTGGGTTAGATGTGGAAAGGAGTAATGGCACGTGAGTATTAAAGTTCCCCAATGTCTTTAAACGCACCTTGTTTTGTCTTTCAGATGCGGGATGCAGCGCCGAAGGCCTCCGGAGCGTGCGAAGAGTGGGTAAGCTTTTGTCTTTCAGATGCCGGAATGCAGTGTGAAGACCTCCGGAGCGCACGAAGAGTAGGTAAGCCTTTGTCTTGCAGATGTCGGAATGCAGCGCGAGGCGTTGGTGACAGCCGATGGACCAGGTTAGTGAAGAGCTGTCACTGAAGACCGTAATGCTAACCTGTTCTTTCTTGTCTTTATAGGTGTTGCTGAAGACTGGATTCAGGATGGTAAGCCTTTTTTCCTTAGGCCCAGGATCAGATGCAGAAGACACGATGAGCGTTCTGCTGCAGAGGATGCAGAATAACGCAAAGCAAGATTCATCCATCGGGTGTGGTTTAAATAGCCTCCTGTAGTGCTTAGGTGTCTCCTTCCACAGCCACACCTAGGTAAGAAAAGAGTTCCTGCTTTCCAGAAGAGTTCCAGTGTTCTGAACCTAGGGAGTGGCTCCTGCCCCACCCAACAGGAAAAGTAGTTCCAAACAGAAGAGGATCAGAGGCTCAACTGGCAAGCAAGTAAGCAGCATGGTCTGCTGCAGGTAAGTCCACCCAAGCATTATGAGCCCGGCGCTGGGACTGGGCATATTTATGAGCCTGGTGCCACTGGCGCCAGGACTGGGTCCAAAAGGTCCCAATTGGGACTGGTTGGCACTCGGAACCTGGGTTATGGATCTGCTTCCAAGGGAGTTGGGAAAACCCTGACCTTTTGGAAGCAGAGATCATGACACCACCCTCATCAGCAGCCTTGACCTCACACTTGTTATTGTATGTGGTAAGACTAAACATGACATGTTAAACTATCTGCTGGTCATTGGGCTCTCCAGTGGGATTAGCAATGTCTTGTGGTCAAAGAGACAAAACAGGTGTGAATGCTTATCCAGTGCTCCCATTAACATTTTACAGTTCTTGGTGCACTGTGGACGATCACACATGTTTCTATTCAGGATGGGCCTCTTCGTGGCTATATGTCTAACATTGTTTCTGACCCATCAGTTCATAGTAAAATAGCAATGTTCTAAGAGATAGAGGAGGTTTCTGGATTAATTGTTAACATGATGTGTTCATCTACTCTTGCCTGCTTGTCGGGTTGTTCAAGATAGAGGGTCTCCTCCCTCAAGAACAGGGGTGTAACCATCTGGATCTGGCTTAAGGGGGGTCTACAATGATATTTGCGCCATGACTGCCTCCCATACCGGTACCGACTCCGGTTTGCTACAATGGGGAATTACTGGTCCATTCTGACCTTGGAGGGTCCGGTAAGTCCCCATTTACCAAACCATTCCCCATTCCCATTTGAGCCCCTATAGAGCTCAATGGGAATGCGGAGGGCGCAAATAAAGGGCCGGCGTATGCCAAGCCTGTTATTTGCGCCCAGCTCCCTTAACAGGTCCCGTCCTTAACACCTGGTCAGACCAGACGTTAAGGAAGGGACCCACTAAGGGACCTCGTAGTAGGGTGGTAAGGGATTACCGGCACCGGTCTCCTTACCGGTGCCTGGTATCCCTTACCGCCCTACTTGGAATGAGGGCCATAGTCTCCAGACTTCAAGCTACTCTGTGACTTGTCTTTATCTTGGTGCTATGACAAGACTTCTTCACCATGGAGCGAGTCAGGAGATTCATGAGCATTAGCTGGTCCGGCCTGTAGCGAGAAATATACAAGTCTATCATATACAAGGAAGCACCAACAAGCAACTCATAAGGGATTTTACCCTCATGCTGAGAAAAGTGAGGTAAGTTATTTATGCTACACTACACTAAAGGTTCAGGATTTGCCCAATATCCTCAAGAAGAGGGGATGCATTTAGCCAAGGCTTGATTTATTATGCCATTAACTCTCTCAACAACTCCATTTGACTGAGGTCAAAAACGGGTTTGAGAAGTGCAGAGTACAACACCAGCTTGAAAGGGCCTCTCTTAAGGCTTTGCCAGAAAAATAATAATAATAATAATTATAATAAATAATAAAAAGGCTGGCCCATTGTCAGACTGGAGCAATTTTGACGTTGTCATGGCTACTAAGGACAGCAATCCCTTTATGATCTCCTTACAATGTGCTTTCTTCTGGAGGAATAAACAAGCCGATCTTGTGCACGAGTCCACCATGACCAACATATATGTGTACTTGTAGGCAGATGTCAGTGGACTTATATGATCCAGATACATGTATTCAAATGGCACTGTTGCCCTTACTAGTGTTTTCTCTAGTGGTTTTCAGGAGTTATAAACAGTTGTTTGCAAACATATGCAGACCTTCTCTATGTACTGAGATACTTCTTTACTAAGCCTTGGCCACCAAAATCTGTCTTGCAAGAGTTGTGTGGTAGCCGACACCCCAAAGTGAGTTGTGTGCTGCAAAGATTAATTTAAACCTATCCTGATCATGTGGTAGTACCCTATCAATAGCCCCCCCCTTTGAACTAGGGATAGTATCCATCACTGTCTTCTCTTCTAATGTAAAGGTATAAGTAGAGGGGACACTTTTGTGCATTAAGGCTATTCACTTTCAAGCATGCTTTCATAGCCTCATCTATATATCTAGCAGCATGTTATTGCTGACACTACCATTCATATAGTCTGCTATCTTGCAGAATGATTGGCAAGCACATTGCCTGCAATGTGCACAGATTTATTTCTCTATGTGTGTGTATGTGTAACCCAAAGGAGATGTCTACCCTCCTTGATGTCTCATACATCTTGACAAAGTTGTATTGACAATATAGGTTTGCCTTTGGAAACTCTGAATAAATGTGCTTGCCACTACTGTGTGTTAAAATTGTAACCTTCCTCCTCTGCCCATCCTCAGACATCTCCAACACTTCTGCAGGGTGTACCTCAGGTCGGTACCCCTCCCCAGAAGTCCTTCAAATGTTGCAACCTGCTCCACATTGCTACTCTCAACTCTCGTTCACCTGTCAAACACTCCTCTGACATCTGCTCTCTCCTGGAAGAGCTTTCTTTGGATGTACTCAGTCTCACTGAGACTTGGTTCACCTACAGCTCTTTCCCGTGTTTCGACACTCTGCATCTCAATGGATACAAGATCCTCTCTGAAACCAGAACCAACCATCCCGGTGGAGGTGTAGTCTTGATTTTCCCAGGGTGTATCCCTTCTTCTATCATTCCAAAGCAACACTACCCCTCCTTTGAATGTCTGGTCCGCAGGCTCTCTATCCCTCCTGGCCTCTCTCTCACTGTGGCCACCAGCTACAGGTCGCCTGGCAAAACTGCCCTCTTCCTCTCTGAGTGGGATGACCTCTCCTCCTCACTCCTTTTCTCTACCTCTCAACTTCCTCTCCTCTGAGACTTGAACATCCACCTGGATGCTACTACCCCTTCTTGAGGACTCGTTTGCAACCTCTGCGATTCTCTCTCTCTCTCTCTCTCTCTCTCTCTCTCTCTCTCTCTTTCTCCCTCTCTCTCTCTCTCTCTCTCTCTATCTGTATTCTTCCCCCTGGACCGACTCACTCTGTCTGTGTCTGCAACCCTACAGTCCCTTCTCTCTGCAATTATGAGCCAACCGCTGGCACTTGTGAGTTAACTGCACTTCCCCTTTCCCCTCCCCCTTCACTCCTCAACACATGTGTGCGATCTGAATGACACAAGGGATGGTAACATTGTTATTTTGTCCACCCTTTGTTTCCCCCTCCTTGTCTTGTCGCGCCTAGAAACACTTGTTTATAGGCGCGTCATGAATGCAATATCATATCATAACCTTTTACCAGATCGACTGAGTCAGACACAAATAAAGGGTATAGGTAGAAGATTTGCACGAAGACAATTTCATTTAATGTTTTTTCTCACATATTTTATCCCAAATGTATGTAGTTGGTGGGTTATGGTAATAATACAGGTGGGGAGATGTGGGGTCGGGTTTGCGGGGGGTCTCCCCCACATACGTTTGTGGAAAAATGTCATGAAACAAAAACAAAATTGATGAAAACATCTTCTAGAAAAAGATGATTGAATCACATCAGTCCCAATTAAAGTTGATTTATGTGGACCAACTTTTCACAGTGCAAGTCTGGGCTGATGTACCACCTAAATGCTTTGTTTAGTTATCCTGGTGTTCAAACTCATTCTTATGGTTGAACAGCACTCTCATCACAGAATATTGCATTTGCAAACATCCAAAGTGGAATGTCTGGGTCTGCTGCATCTGCTTCTAATTTTAAAGACCATACAAGGTCATACTTTCATAACAGTTCTGGTTGTTAATGATATATTATATATGGTTCTGTCCTCATGAAAGCCCATTGTATCCATTTTGAGTGTAGTACCTTAACATTCACAATATTAGAGTGTGCCGCTGCTTCTAACTGCACTAACGGTGTGTTTGTCTGCATAATTCTGTTAGCAGCTAGTGTGCATTCCTTCTGCACTATTATTTGAACTGCAGCCAGACTATTCTCTTCTGGAGCAAACTTCTGTTCTGCAATTGTATAGGCATGTGAATGGTATGCTATAGGTTTTGTCTCACCATGTTTACACACTACATACATAAAAGCATTTGGTCAAGGAAAACATGTCACTTCTAAGTCCCATTCTGTTTTTCTGTCCTGAAGAGAACTACTGGTCATTTGCTGGTAAGCATGGTGCAAATTGTATGTGTGCTCCTCCTTACAGTCTGATTTATGTACGTTGGGCTACAACAGGTCATATAGTGGTTTCACTAATGCCGCATAATCTGCAACATATGAACATCCAAAATTAAAAAGGTCAAGTACGGCCTGTAACTGCCTAAGTGTATGTGGCCTCTGCAAGTGAGCACATTCCTCTAAGAATTGAGGTGCAAGTCCCCTTCGCTATTGGATAATGAACACCCCAGAAATATGATTTCTGTATGGGATGTTTTAGATTTCCTAAACTTGAAAATGTAGCCTTTAGCTGCTAGTTTCCTTATAATCAAATCCACCTTCTGTAAGTGTTCCTTAAAATCATCATCTGTACAATATATGTCATTTAGTTATGTGCAAAAAGTTGGAATGCCTGATTATCATGTAGGTGCAGCGAGCAAGCTAAACAGCACCCTTCATTGTGCCTTTTCATGAAACCCAGGTACCAAACTTATTCTGAAGTGGTCCTGGGCGTCAGTGTAGAACTTTACGGGCGGTGTGAAAGTTCATTGCAGTATGTTCGTAAAAGAGCCTGAATAAAGCCATTTTAAAAAATGACTGCTGATAACACCCCCTATCCTCCCAATTATTCTTTGGCATGCGATTACCAAACCCACATCATACTTCCAATAGGCTAGAAAAGCATGCATATGAATGCAGGTGCTAAGAAAATAAATGCTTCACATTATTAAGTTCAAGTCCTTCGTTAACTGTGAAGCCCAGGCACTGTTTCATTTGTATCCTGTCCTGTCTGGCCATCGCTCTGTGTGTCATGCAGGTTGAGTCACCATAGGTCAAAAATGTGAGGGGGGGGTGACAGACGATGGAGTATGGTGCAATTCCGCAGCAATCCGGGTGTCACTCCTCCACAATAACTAAACTGTAGTGAGCAGACTGCCACCAAAGGATCTGCCGTCTATGTATGACCATTTCACAGTATCGCTAATGTTGGTGAGTTGCGCCAAAATACACATGGTAAGTACTGCTTTCCCCAATTGGTAGTTGCCAGGGTGCTTCACCGACCAGACCGTTAGCTTCAGAATAGGTGTTGATTACCGAAATGGTCAGGAACCATTTCTATGACATTTTTGGTAATTCACAGCTTGTTGAGAATCTGGCCCTGAATGACTTCTAACAGGGATTGTAATCTATTTGAGAATATCCCTGGACTATTTTTGAACCCCTGTGAAAGTCTTGTGAAACAAAGCTTTTTTTCCCCTGATAGCTATTGCTGTGTGCTTAAAGTTCTCTGGATCAGTGGTCAAAGTGAGTGGGAGCGGCTGGGAGCGGTGCTCCTCTAATTTCTTTTAAAGTGTTCCTGTTCCTATACTTTCATTTTAAAAAAGAAACTATTCCCAAATTGTTTAGTTTTAAAATAAAAGTGTAGGAAGAAGTTGAAACTTGCACTTCAGTGCTTTGAACTGAACAGTCACTTAAATAGCAGGTGTGCATGTTTGGGGGTTTGTATTGCATGTGGGAGGGGGCGTAGTGATGGTGTTTTAGGAGAGTGGGAGCAGGCCAGCAGGGAACATAGTTGCACTTCTTATTTTCATACACTTGGACACTGCTCTGGATCCAATGGTTGTACAAAAAATACATTTCCAAGCTCCAACATAGTTTTATATTTGCAAGTTACTCAGAAGGCCTGAACTATGCATTTTCTGAACAGCCTCTCTGTTGATATGAGCCATCTGGCTTGGACAATGCAATGCAATGAGTGCTGTGCTGTGTATGCCTTCCTATTGTACTAGACCTCCTGGTCCAATAACTGACCCACCATTACCTTCAAATGTGGAATAGCCTGTGCTTTAATTTGATGTCTCTTCTCTCTGCGACCGCTGCGTGTACTGGATGTCTGCCTGCCTCATTCCCCACAATGCTGCTTTCCTGCTCTGGAGGCCTGCCGAATCACTTCAAGTATCCTGTTGCAAGATGGCTGACCTCCCCATCAGTACAGGAGTGCCTTCTGATGTTGCCTTAACTGGTATCTAAAGAGTCTAAAATTGCATTGTGAAAGTATCCAAAATTGCATTGTGAAAGTATCTTAAATTGCATGGTGAAACCTACACATGTTCCCCACTATTCAGGACTCTCAAACTTAGGTGTGTTTTATCCTGTTTCAAAATTGCATTGTGAAATCATCTAAAGTTGCATTGTGAAATCTAGGACATTTCCCCACTATTCAGGACTCTGAAACTTAGGTGTGTTTTTCTCCTGTTTTAAATTACATTGTGAAAGTAGTGCAGTTCTTTGGCTTTGCACTCATCTAGTGAAACTCTCTACCACTACCTTAGTGCCTACCACCTTGTACTATTATCTACTTGTCTCGTCTCCCTCTTCCTCGTCTGCTACACTGCTGTGTGTCCTTCCGTAGTATTCTCCCCCCCACTCCCCTCCCCTTCTCTCCTCTCCCCCCTACTCTATGGTGCTCCTTGTCTCTATCAACTATCTTGCTCTCCCAACCAAATGTGGTAGGAAGAAGTTAAAAAAGGACATCCTGTTCTCCAACCCAGGGCTCCGACACCTGTACCAGTGCCTCCTCCAGGCAAACTTTCACTGATATCCTCTTTTCATTCTCTCGTCAGACCTATGGACTCTATATATGGTCTCTGTGCTCTTTTCATTCTCTTCCTCTCCCATTAATGGTGGCACCTGGTGGGCTCCTTCAACTCATCGAAAGGTCATCATTAATGTTTACTTGAATGGTACCGACTTGGTCCAAGGCCCTCAAGCCAACCTTGTCCTCTTTGATAGACCTTCCCTGTGCCTCATCAATTTCCTTTCTTCTCCTGCTGTCACGCCTCCATGGCTTCCTTGCCTCCCCCTGATGTCTCCTCCTTGGCTACCTTGCCCTCACCTCCATCCTCTTCCACTCCCCTCTGGCTGCTTCTGCACCTCCGCAGGGTGTACCTCTGATTTGTACCCCTCCCCGGAAGTCTTTCAAGGGCGGAAATCTTCTCCATATTCCCACTCTAAACTCTTGCTTAGCTGTCAAACACTCCTCTGACATCTGCCGCCTCCTGGAGGAACTTGACCTCAATGTCCTCGGCCTCACCAAGACATGGTTCATGGCCAGCTCTGTCACAAGCTTTGACACCATCTTCCCTGATGGCTACAAGATACTCTCTGTGCCCAGATCCAACCTTTCTGTAGGGGGTGTAGCCCTGATCTACCCTGAGTGGATTCCTGCCTCTGTCATTCCTACTTAGGCCTACTCCTCTTTCAAATGCCTTGTCTGCAGGCTCTATCTCTCTCCTGGCCGTTCCCTTACTGTGGCTACCATCTATCATCCACTTGGCCAGATCTCCTCCTTCCTCTCTGAGTCGGAGGACCTCTCCTCTTCCCTCTTTGTCTCAACCACTCAACTCCTCCTTCTTGAAGAATTCAACATCCACCTGGATGCTTCCTGACCGTCCACTGGACTCGTTTGTGACATTTGCGATTCTCTCTCTCTCCCGACTCACTCTGCAGGGCACACCCTGGATGTTCTGATACCTTCAGACCTTCCCCTTTCGATCCCTCTCACCACTTCTCTCTCCTGGAGTGATCACTTTCTCCTTTCCTCCCACCTCACCCTCTCTACCCCTCAGGCCAAGCCAACTCCAGCACTGCCACCTACCTTCTCAGTTATCCGACCCATAAAGTGTGTGTCAGTTGAGGCTTTTGCTGCTACTTTCTCTCCTCCTGCCCCTCTGGCTGACTCACACCCTGGCAATGCCCTCTCTAACCTTCATCTCTCTATTTCTAACACTCTGGATGTCTGTACCCCTGTTGCTTGAAGCCCAAATCCAAGTGCAACGTGGTACAATTCTGACATTGCCGCCCTTAAACGCAAGTGTAGGGCAGCGGAGAGTAGTGGAGACCATCGGGCACACCCCCTCACAAACTGGCCTGCCTCCTGCTCCAAAGACAGTACAGACTCTCTGTCCTCTCTAAGAAGAGAGTCTACATCCAAGCCCACATCTGTGTGGCATCTAACATCTCGGCCAAGCTACAAGGGTCTGGATAATCCTGCTGCAGTCTCTATCTCTCCTGTTCCCTCCCAGGCAATCTGCATGGCCTTGGCCTCTCATTTCACTACTGAAACTTACTTACTCTACCTCCTCTTCCTCCTCCTCTACGACTCCTGGCCCATATGATGCCGTCTCTCCTCCTCCTTTCTCCTCTCCCCTGTTCACCCCGACAATATTTCTAGACAAGTCCAATCGATGAAATTCTCATCAAAGCAGATTCTTCCCTGCTCATCCTGAACAATCAAGGACCACATCAACACCCTTGCTCCAGCCTTGGCCATTTTCTGCATTCACTCCTTTGCCACTGGAACTTTCTCCTCCCCCTTAAGCACTCTCTTGTGCGCCCCCTTCTAAAGAAGCACTCGGCTGACCATTCCTGCCAGGCTAACTATTGTCCAATCTCCATCACCCCTTTCCTGGGCAAACCTCTGGAAAAGTTGGCCATCTCCCAGGTTAATCTTCACAATGAATCTGTTGGCTGTCTCCATGACCATCAGTCTGGCTTCAGAGCTGCCAGAAACATGGATACTGCTCTCCTGAACATCTGTGAAGACCTGCTCTCTAACCTTGACTCCACTTGATCTCTCCTCTGCCTTTGACATGGTCAACAATACCATCCTACTCAATTGTCTCTGTGATAAACTGTGTATCACCGCTCAGGCCCTGGCGTGGCTGACCTCCTTCCTCGCTGATCGACCCTCCCAGGTCCAACTTGGGTCCTTCCTCTCCTATATTTCTATCTCTACCTGTGGTGTTCCCCATGGGTCTAGCCTCACTCCCTGGCTGTTGAACCAATACCTGGAACTTCTGGCCCACCGCATTGCGGCTCTCTGCCCCAACTTTCAGTGCCATGCGGATGACGCTCAACTCATTTTCAGGCTCCCTTCTGACACGTCTTCTCTTTCTCTCATCTCTGACTGTCTGTCCGCCATCAAGGAGTGGACCGAGATTCTCCTCATTGGCACACCTTTTCCTTCCTTTCCTATCACTCTCTGGCTGGCCTCTTGTCGCCCTCTTAGTGCTCCCACCTTTGAGGCTAGAAATCTCAGGGTCATCTTCGACTCCACACTTCCCTTCCCTCCTCACATCTCTGAATCTCTAAAAGTCACACTACCAGCTGCAGCTCCTCAGAGGTATTCTTCCGTTCCTCTCCTTTCCCCAGAAGCTCACTGTCTCCAGAGCTCTGGTTGTCTCTAGGCTGGACTACTGCAACAGCCTCTTTATAAATCTGCCTGCCTCTAATCTCTGCCCTCTGCAAAACAGGACTGCTAGACCCAGAGATCGTATCTCTCCTGGACTGAAATCTCTTCACTGGCTCCCAGTGGCAGCGAGAATTAAGATCAAAACCCTCTGCATTGTCCAAAAGTCCTTCTGGTGCCTGAGACCTCAATACCTTCAACTCTCTCTTCCTAAATATCTTCCCTCTCGAACTCCTCGCTCATCCCCCTCCAACTCTGTCAGGGTCAGTCGTTTCCCCAAGCAGCAAGTTGGTGGTAGATCTCTTTCTTCTGCTGGGGCATCCCTCTGCAACAGCCTCCCTGCCTCTCTGAAACCTGAGGAGAACCATCTCTGGTTCTGAAAACACCTCAAGACCTTCCTCTTTGCTTCTGATTTCTCTCCTTTTCTCCCCTGCTGATCTTCTGGCTGAATCTGAAATGCACTGGTTTCCTGGCTACCCTTATAATTGGGGACTGTTTCTGTAGCCCTACAGCCCCTACTAGCACTTGACCCCTGATGTCTGCTCTTACCCTTGCACTTGCCACCAGCTGGCCCGCACTTTTATTATTGTCCTATTTATTTTACTGTTATCCTATGTACTGCAGTGCCCTCCCTTCCCTCTGCACGTTTCCCTTTCCCCTCGCCCCTGCGCTTGCGTGATCTCAATGTAACCTGGCCTAATAGGATCGCTGTCTGTCTGCCTCTGTTTCCCCTGCCTTGCCTTGTCGCGCCTTGAAACACTTTTGTACAGGCACGTTATAAATGCCATATCATATCATATGGTGTAGCCTGCATCAGTGAGGAGTAGATTGGGTCTCTAGGCCCACCAGGCACGGGTCCCACGTCTGAGCTTACCCATCCCACTCAGGGCGACTTACGCAAAACAAAATAGGTGATGGCTGTAAGGTTTGGAATGAGTCCTAACCTCTGGCATTGTTCTGGGCAACCTTCCAAACCATCATTCTTTGCCTGGCAGGCCATTATAAAAGAGGAAAGACCAGATGCAAATCGGGCTTGGTCCCACCCCAAATTGTGCAGTACAGCACAAAGTGCTTGATCACATCCCTTCTGCACGAGACCACAATCATTCCCAAACATGTTTTGGCCTTGTTGGGCCTCATCAGTGAGGAGTACCTTGTGTCTCTAGGCCAGCAGACACAGGACCTATGTCTCGGCATACCCGTCCTACTCGGGGTGACTTACGCAACACAAAAGAGGTGATGGCTGGCAGGTTTGGAATTAATCCTAACCTCTGGCATTGCTCTGGCCAACACTCCGGACCATTGATCGCCTGCCAAGCTATTGCAAAAGTGGAAAGACCATATGCAAATCAGGCTTGGTCCCATCCCAGATTTCTTGTTCCCTGCATCCCCCTACCTGCTTTTCCCTCACTACTTACTTTTTTGGTACAAACCTTTGTGTGTGCTGCCGACTCTCCTCTATCCCTGTGGCATCTGTTTCCTTCCAGTAACGTGGGTCGGAACTGGCGCTGCATGGTTTGTTTTCTTTTTTCTTTTTCTTTTTTTTAAACTTGCAACTGACACCCCTGCAACCCCTGCGCCCCTTATTCTGTGTAATGAGAGTCAGCATTTGTGTGCAGCGCAAAGGGGCAGTATTGGATTAGTCAGCATTTTTTAGACAACATTTTAGTGTGATTTCAACTCAACTACTCTAAGATGCTGTTAAGTTCACTTGTATTAAGTCAAGTTTCTCTTCAAACATACTGCTCTCAAACAAGTGGTGTGTTACGCCACTCAGCTAATCATCCTGCAACAAATGCCCACCAGATGTGATCACCACCACTCCAACATTTCTTTCCAGCACCCCCACATTGTTTCTGTTCCCCCAAAACAATTGAACTTCTTGCATTGTATTAGAAATGTACTTGTTCCAACAAGCTGGCTCTGCACAAACTGCCCCCCCCAATCAATTTGCCACTAGTAAAATAAAGTAAAATCATCAAGTTCTCAAACAGCAACAGACACCAGTACACAACACTCGTCACCCTGAAAGATTCCCAGCAACTGTTTAGGTGCTCTCATATATAGGGCCAGGTGAGTCTAGCTGCCCCAACTTGTTTACCCAAATCTATTAAAAGCAATATTTAGGCTCAGGCAGAGTAAACAATGGCACAAAGTTTCCTTGATCTGAAAAAATGGGTGTGTCAGATTGTTCACTGAGCTGTGTCTTTTACAAAAAAATACTAGCAAAGGACCCTGCAAGAATCTCCATACAGTTGATCTGTAACTGGGATTCATGAAGAAACCATTTTACTCCAGTTGAATCCAAAACAAATCAAGCCCCAACCTGTGCAGAATGCCTCCAACTTTATAGGAAGTAAATCAGAAATTGAGCTTCAATTTCATGCATGAATGCAATTTAGCCACCATTGTAATTCTATTCTTATTTCAGGACCAAACAATACAAAAACAATTTAAATCTGATTGAAGATGCCACTTTTTCATCTGCGTAATGCTTAGTAATATAGTGTGGCTGGAACCATTGCCCAATTGGAAGCTGATAATAGATCAACCATTCTACCAACTGCCTCTGGTTCACCCTCTGAACTGATAAAACCCAACCTATTCCTTTTAGATTAAAACAATCCTGTTCAACAGGAATTGAAGAGATGCTGTCACACATTTGTTCAAGATTGCTATGAATTGAATGATATCCAGTGTTACTTTCGTTGGAGGCGGCTGCCAGTGAGCGACGGAGGCAGTGCGGCTTGACAAATCTAACAGAATCCGCAGTGCTCGCCGATACTCGCCGAAACGCTGGGTCCTTTACTCTATCCGACGTGGAGAGGAGCGACACGACGAGCAACGAGCGAGCGAGCAGCGCCAGCACTTGGAGTTGCCTGGAGCCACACCGAAGCCACTGGCGTTGCCTCCTGCAAACCCGCACATTTGATTGAGCAAATGCAGGGGGAGTAACGCAGGCGAGTGACATTCGAGTGACATTCGAGTACGAAGAGACCACGCGCACTCCGGGTGAGTCCAAGGCTGGTTCCCTTGGTGGGCCGTGTTTACTTCAGTGCGGAGCTTGGGCTTCGATAACCTTGGTATCCACGGCCGTATTAGAGCTGCGGTAAAACTGCCCAGCAGATCTAGACGTTGAGCCGTTGTAGTGAATAGTGCAAGGCGAGTGTGACAGCCCATTTGGGTTGAATTCATTTGCACTAGTGCTGCACTTATTATATTTTTATATAATCTTGTTTAAGTTACTTTCCTCCCCTCCCTCTGGCCTTTTATTTTATACTGGTAATGCCAGGAAAGGCCTCTAATCGCTGCAAAGCAGCAGGTACTATGCATTGCTTTCAACCAAACAGATGGATGCAATTGGCACTGAGCTGCAGAAAGCTGGCAAGGATGGGAACACAGGATTGAAATTACCTGAGGAGTTAACTGAAAAAAAAGCCCATTGGATGCGTTCTTCCCCGTGAAAACCTTTGCACAGATAACTTCTGCTCAGACAACTTCTTTACCAGCATCAGATGTGATACCACCTCTGGTTGAGGCGGACAGTAGCTATCTACCATTGGACTTGGACAACGACTCCTTACTGCAGTTATGTTATGCTTTGCAAGATCGTAAATCCCCTGTTATAAAGAGGAGGATTGAAGAGCTTGCAGACATAGTATCAACAAAGCCGCTGCCCACTTTGCCGGCCCTTCTACCCCCCAAGGAGATTCAAGCAAATTTTCTGTCAAGGGAGGCGACTACATCGGGATCCATGCCCCCTACGAGTGTGGCAGTGGGTGTTTCAGTGGAGGGGGACATACAGGAGTCCCACCTACCTCCACGGCCCAACAAAGGGGAGGCAGCCAGGCTATCCACCAGTCCTCACATGTTTTATGGCACCAATTTGCCTTCGAGTACACTTACTAAAGAGGAGTATAGTACTCACAAGATTTCTGCAAACCACAATAACAGTATTTTAAATTTAGCAGTAAAAATACTTTTAAAATTATGTGGTACTATTCATGAAGACTTAAAAACGCAGGGGGTTGCAATTGAAAGTATATGTGAACCACTATCAACTCAAAATCAATTTAAAGAAAGGGCAACTACTGAACCGCGGGAGATTACTAATCAGAAACTTTCTGCAGTGGAACCGTGTGTAGTAAACCTGGACGTAACTTTAACTCCGTCTCTGGCAGATTTAATAAGGGGTTTACCTGACATGGGGCCTGGTATTAAATACCAGGGGATGCAGACAAAACGGAAAACCCCAATGATAAACAAGAAGATCATTGTTGAGCTGCCGGATACCCAGGATGTGAATCGACCTGTATTAAAGTCTACAATAAAGCTCGGTAATGCCAATATGTCAAAAAAGCAACGTGAAAGAGCTGCAAGGTGTAAAAGACGATCAGCGCAATCAGTGGGTACTCTCACTAGCTGGCTGATAGAGGAAGGTGCGGCTTGTGCTGCGCCTCCCCAGGAGGAGGATATAGCCATAGACCAGGTCCAGGTAGACTTTAATCTAGTCGCTGGATCTGATGTTCCTCCTCATGTTACTCAGAATTTACCGATCATTACTAATACGGTTCCTAGTAATATTGCTATATCTGCTGCCAATCCCCCTGTGGTGCCTTCATCTCCCACTATCTCAGTGATATTACCCCAGAGAATTTTAACTATTGCTCCTAAAGCAGCTGCAGAGGGGCGGTTGTTGAATCGAGCCACCCTGTTGTCACTGTTCAATAAGGTTCCTTCTCTTAGGATACTCAACAGCGGTGACTTCGATTTTGTGGAGCCACTGAGACCATTGACCACTAAGACGACTAAAGTTCACTGTAGCCTGCCCGAAACCGCAGCTTTAATTGGATCACATTCAGTATCCTTGGGTTATCTCGGATATGTTCTAGACATACAGCCAAAGATGGAGGTGCCGGAAGAAGGTTGTACTAAATGTAATTGTAAAAAGCCTCAAAAAATAGACACTAAAGCTGAACCGAAGTCAATAGTTAAATGTAATGATAAGCAAGGCTGGGAATGGCTAAAGAACATGATTGCTATTAAAAGCTGTTCAGATTGAAATTGGTCAGTGGTGAGTTGGAATACTAGGGGGTTTAGTCACTGGCTGACGGGGGGCAGTGCTCAGGAAGTGTTGTTCTCTCATGAAATTTTTGTGTTACAGGAGACTTGGATCACATTTGAGGTAGAATTTGATTGGTTTGTGACTTTTCAAGCAAAGGCCACTAAGGGGGAAAGTGGACGTCCCAAGGGCGGCCTGTTAATATGAGTAAAGTCGGCATATAGCCCCAGACTTGTAAGTGACCCTAAACCCGGTAGCAACGTGCTAGCCGTGGCAATGACTTTAAAGGAGAAAGAAGGAAAACAACAAGACTTGTTAATCATTGATATTTATGACCCACCGGGTACATCGAAGACTGAGTCTATACTCGAGCAATTGGATACCATTTTAGTGAACTGGGTCGCTGTTTATGAAAGCAACCCGATTATATTATATGGGGATCTGAATGCGAAATGTGTGGACTTAGAAGGTTGCAGTGAATATGACAACATATCTGATTTCAGCCAAATGCCACTAACTACCTCTAACATCAAAGCTTGGGTTGATTATTTAAATGAAAGGAGGTGTATTATCCTAAATGGTCGCACAAGTGGTGACACACCTGGTCAATACACCTGGAATATGGGTCAAAAGAGGGCAGTTTTGGACTATCTGGTGGTATCTGAAGGAATCTTGGGTAATGTTATGGGCATTCATATTGCCCCTAACATTTATAGTGACCATGCCCCAGTCATTTTGAGCCTGAGTGGGGATAGGGAGAAAGGCCTAGGGAATGTTTGTAGTGATGAGATTACAACAAATCAAGGGAAGCGGATTTGTTGGTCCCAGATTATTATTGAAAGAATGAGGACCTTGATCGTCCCTGAGGGTTGCTGTATACAGAGTGTTCTAAGGGGGAAATCCCCCAAGGAAATAAAGGTAAGGATCCAATCCCTTACACGCGGCTGTAATTCCGTCTTCATGGAGAGGGTCGGTGCTCATTCCAGTATATAAAAAGGGTGATCGAAGAAATGCTGGTAACTACCAACTTCTCTCCATGCTTGACGTAACTAGTAAAATATTTATGGCACTTGTCCTTAAAGAACTTGAGGTGTGGGTTACTAGAAATAACATCTTGAATTATGCACAGACGGGGTTCACGCCTGGCTCTGGGACAGCCCATAATATCAGGGTTTTGGATCTTCTGATCAACAATACCCTGAGTAATAAAAATGCTACTCTGTACATCATTTTTGTTGATTTTTGTAGTACATTTGGAACTTGAAGTGCCCTGGCGGGATTCTGCATATATTGGTGAGTTTACACAGTAAAAACACCGCTAGGGTTAGACTTAACAACGAGGGAGAGGTCACTGATCCTATCTGTATCAACATGGGAGGAATCTTAGGTATTAGTCCCTATGTTTGAAGGCTGAAACTGAGGCTGGATTATTTGGATTATTTGGTTGATACCTGGTACTTAATTGTCTGTGCCCATCTGCGCAAGACAGTTAGTGTTCAGAATGGAACATGATGATATATATGGAGTGGGCTACACATTCTAACTATTTTTTTCTTGTATCCAATTTCTGCATTGCATTGTAGTATTATACTTGTACTGTATTGTATCTGTTCATATGAATAATTTGATTTTTAAAATGTTTATATAACTTTTATATAATTTTTACTCATTTGTATTTAATGTGTAATATGTTTGTTTGTACTAAGTTTTATGTACTTGCATTTTGTGTAAAGTTCAAATTTGAACTAAATCACAATTAAATAAATTAAATTAAATAAATTGAATGTTTCAAGTATTAGGTAATGTAGTTCTAGGTGAAATTGCACCACTATGTTTTCCTACTTATGAGCCCTTAAAACAGAATAATAAGGGATGACAGTCATTTTTTGATGATGGCAATGGAAGAGACATATTTTAAAACATCCTTTACCATCTCGTATCCAACTAAAATCTCATTGGATTCATCCAAGGACTGTAATTGAAGACATTTTGCAGGTTTAAGGTTGATCGTCATAAAAATTCATCAATTACATTCTTGAATATAGAAGACACTGATATCCCCACAACATTCACAACTGTCTGTTCCTTATCAATTAATGGTCTATCAGTTCTTTGGTGGCCCTTTCTTTATATGGTATATCTAACTTGTTCAACTGCCATAACCTCATTTATACCCTTTGACATGTCCTTACGCAATCTTGAAATTAAGATGTACAATTTTACACCAATGATAAGATTTATGTCATGTTGTCTCCATAGAGGTGTTAAGGGTACATGTTTCTGGTGTTAGGATCTCGAGTTCTTCATTGGAAATGCTGAACAAACTTCTCAACATAAAAGAGGGATCTCCATTCTTCTAAACCAGAAAGAGATACGTCTTTGGGATTAAAAATGAACTCTCCCTTGTGGCCAACTGCCCAAGTACTAGTGCCGCATTGTACTGTATATAGTTTTAAAGGGATGCAATTGGGTATATTAAAACTAATGGAATAAAAAGGAAAGGCATTAAGACTATTAGTCAGCCTAATGTTGGTATCACCAAAAATGAACCCAACTTTTCAAAACTCATGTAATGTTTATGTTTCTAGAGTTAAACAAAATATGCATGCTTTCCAACACAATCGCATTACTGCGACTTGGATCAAATATATGTTGAACAAAAGTGATTTTCCTGGGCAATCCCACGTAGAAGTTAACATGCTGTTTGGTGTAAGAGAGATACAGGAGAGAAAAAGGTAAAGAGAATGAGAAAGCAGAATGAGAACAAAGAATGTCACAGACACAAATCTTACTGTCATGAATCTATTTACACAAACTAAAAACTTTACATAGATGAAAAATAATCCAATGACGTTCTCACCTCGCTGTGGCTGTCACTCCATTAGTACATCAAAGATTATGTGTGTGTTCTGTCGTATTATTTTTATTTTGGTGATTAAGAGAAACTTACACAAGTGAGACATCTTCTTTATGGAGAAGAATAAAAAGCATGCAGAAAAATAAAACATTTCCTGTTTGACAGCTTCTCTGACAGCAAATTCTCTATAGTTTTAAAATCTTCACCTCTGCTCAAATACAACACAATTATGCTGGACTACCATCGTTCTGGCAGTTTAATCTTTAATAATAAGCCAGAGCTGAGTCTGGGTTATGGTGCTTGGTAATTCTCTTAATTACTATAGCCATATTTGATATATGATTTCATACACATGTCAATTCTGCAAGGCCAGGGTAGCCATGGACATGCTGCATTGATTCTCCCGAGACTGGCTGTCCTTTTCTCAGGTAGCAGAACAATAGCCAGTGGGAGATGTCTCTCTTTTATCCTTTGGGAGGTCAAGTAACACCACTCTACAGCTTGAAAGCTCTCTGCAAGAGGAGCCTGGGAAGGACGTTTCAGAGGGCACACCTTAATCTAAAGGCCTAGCCTTTCACCAGGGTGCTGCATACCAGAGGGCATTTGATGTTATGGGCTTGAGAAGAGAGGTGGGTTAGTGTAGCAGGAAGGATGCTCAGCATAGTTGGAGAAGGATTCCCCCATCTTGCTTTTCTCTGTACACCTCCATTAGAACAAATTACTTTGTGTATGATGCAACCAGACAAAGACACATTGTCATGAGGACAGGGGTTAGATCCCTTGGAGCATGCTTTCTTTTCTCCAATCTCATCTGTAATATGTCCTATTAAAAAGGGAGTGTTCCACCTCTGCCTCGTTTCACTTTCTTA
Organism: Ambystoma mexicanum; assembly: GCF_040938575.1. Lineage (NCBI taxonomy): Eukaryota > Metazoa > Chordata > Amphibia > Caudata > Ambystomatidae > Ambystoma > Ambystoma mexicanum. The sequence goes on along the minus strand of NC_090930.1, from coordinate 232,472,028 downwards.
CCATTTAGAACTTACAACATCATTAATTTGGACCCTGTTGGGAGAGTTTCCCTTTCCAAAGCCCTCTTGAAAAGGGGCCCCTAGGGGACCCTGACATCTATGGAAACAAGGCGAGTCACCACACACGATAGAGACGCCAGACACAAGGTTGTATTCCCAAAGCCAGGGTTTTATTGCAAAGCAAAAGTCTCAGTTGGCCAACTTGGTCTCACGCCCCACGACGTGTATCTCTAGACCTCGAGGGATGCAAGAGAGTGAATTCCGTACATCAGTTACATATATACAAAATGCATATCAAACAATCAGCTATGACATGTTTAACACCCCCCTTTATTGGGTTTCTTTGAACTTGGTGTGATGATGGACATCTCCGACCACTATGACACCTTCAAATATCTATTCTAGTAACAATTTGCAATTTGTGAGTGCGAAGGCATCTTTCGGTTATTGAATAGAACACAGCGCTTCTGTTCTTGGAAGCGAACTACATACAGGGGGAGTTGCATTCCGGGCCTTGCTATCTATCAGGTGCTATTCGCATCCTGGGAGCCGACATGCTCTAGCAGGCTCAGCAAAGGGGGGCCGTAAGAAAAGCATAGTTCAAGCCTTTAGCGGTATTATTCTAACATATTCTACCATATAACGAGACTGGCTGGCAGCTGTGAAATGATTAAATGCCCTGCAGCTCTGCTTCAAGGCTACATTCGGGAGGGAGCCGGGCATTCTTCCTGGCGCTGCCTACGTTTGCGTTTCAGCGAACTCTTGTTATCCTCACGGCCCTGCGGCCTTGTCCTTTTCACATACAGACAACAATGTTTCACAGTCGAGCAGTGTAAGCGGAAAATATACTGCAAAGCAATAGGAACAGAAAGCAATGAGCAATGGTTAGAAAACAAAATGGCGATTCTTGTTACATCAAAATGGTCGTTCATTGGCAAACCCGAAAACCTATATTTTGTCATATCGTGCATGAGACGGTTGGGCCACGGCCACCAAAATGCGTTTGCGGTTTCAAAGTAGCGGTATCCGTATTTCTAGACTGACACTCTGCCAGAGATGGAATTAGGTGTTCCAAGGCAGAGACAAGCTCTTCTCCCTACCCATATCCCCTTGACACATTGTCGGTGAACTGATGCTAGTTCAAGAACTGCATTCTCTGCCAGCTACACCGGTACCCAGATCCTCACTGGAGGTGAAGTTCTGTGAGAAATGAAAACAGTGATTCACCTTGACAATGAACCCCTGGATTGGGCCTCACAGCATCCTAAGGGCAAAAACAGCTGGGATCCTTGTTCCACAGAATTGATGGGATGGAAATGCATTTAAACAGGTAGGATCTGTCAGTGCTGCATTTGGCAATCACTCGATCTTTGAACGATTGAGCTTGCATCATAAAACTGGCTCAATGCTGCATTGCCCCAGAAGAGACCCATCATCTGGTCAGGTTAAGGACTAGAGCACTGTGCAGAAAATGTTGAAACATCAATCAAACCATGCATTGAACTACCAGGACAATAAATTGTAGTTCAATTCAAACTAACCAGTGGTACTCATCATTTCAAACCGGATATGGTCATCAAATCATTTCTAGTGGTTTCTCAGTGCTTTGGCTTCTCTGCCACCTACAAAATGTATTTGATGTTCTCAATATGTTGGCCACCTTCTGCTTAGCCCACAAAATGCAGATGAGGTTCTCAGTGTTTTGCACTTCTTCAAAGCCTTATAAATGCATGTGGAGTTCTCAGAGCTTTGTGTTTCGCCTATGCCAATTAAATTAATGTGGGGTTTTCAGTGATTTGGTCTTCCTCTACTCCTAGTAAATGCTCTGCCTTCTCTACTGTCCACAAACTTCATGCATTATGTCAGTGTTTTAGCCATCTCTTACGGCTTGTAAATACACATGGGGTTCTCAGTGCTTTGGCCTTCCCTTATGCCTAGTGCAAGTGGGGTTGCCAGTTCTGTTGCCGTCTTCTTTCTGTACAAAATACAAATGAGGTTCTCAGTGCTCTGTCCTTCTCCTATGCCTAATAAATACATGTTGGGTTTTCAGTTGTTTGTCCTTTGCTTACACCTATTCAATGCATCTGAGATTCTCAGTAATGTGTCCTCCCCCAATTCCTAGTAAATGCAAGTGTGGTTCCCAATAATTTGCTTTCCCATTAAAAATGCATATGAGTATCTGAGTGTTTTGGACCTCTTCTACATATAGTAAATTCACATGTGGATAACAGTGAGTTGTCATTATATGTCTATTAAATACACGTGGGGTTCTCAGGGCTTTTACCTTCCCAAACACATAATAAAATCACATGGGCTACTCATTGATTTGCCATCACCTCCAACTAAACAATGAACATTCGGTTCTCAGCACTTTGTCCTTCCTCTAAGCCTAGTAAACGCATATGGGGTTGTCAGTGCTATGCCTTCTCTTCCACCTACTAATTTTGGTTTTGCAGTGCTTTAGTCTTCTCCTTCTCTGTCTACAAAATACACATGGGTTCCTTAGTGTTATGTACTTCTCCTATGCCCAGTACATGCACATTGGGTTTTCAGTGTGTTGGCCTTCTCCTACACCTATTAAGGGCATGTGGGATTATCAGTGCTTTGACCATCCCCTGCGCCTAGTAAATGCAAGTTAGATTTTCAGTGATTTGGAATTCTACTCTGCTTACACAATGCAGGTGGGGATCTCGGTGTCTTGGCCTCGACCTATGTCTCATATATGCACAGTGTAATCACAGTGATTTGACCTTCTATGTGTATTAGAAACATGCTTTGACTTTCCCCAACACCTTCTAAATGCACGTGGGATATTCAGTGATTTGCTATCTCCTTCGCCTACACAATGTGCATGCAGATATCAATGCCTGGCCTCCCCCTACACCTAGTAAATGCATGTAGATCTTATCAGTGCAATGACTTTACTGCCACCTACAAAATAAATGTTGGTTTTGTAGTGCTTTGGCTTTCTCCTTACATTACAAAAATCACAGGCGGTTTTTTCTGCTCTGACCTTCTCTAGTAAATACACTTTTGGTTCTCAGTGCTGTCTCATTCCACTATGCCTAGCAAATGGCACTGGTGGTCTCTTTAACATTTCTTCTCCTCTGCCTACAAAATGCATGTGCGGTTCTTAGTGCATTGGCTTTCTCTTCCACAAACAAAATGCACATAGGGCTTCAGTGATTCAGTCACTCCTATCCCAAGTAAAGGCAAAGGTCATTCTCAGTGCACTGGGTTCCACATATGCCTAGAAAATGCATGAGGGTTTCCAGTGCTGTTTATTCTCTCCTGAGTGCAAAATAAATGGACATGTGTCTGTCTCTCGGTGTTTTGACCTTCTCCTCTACCTACAAAATGCACACATGGTTCTCAGTGCTTTGTTTTTTCACACGCTTCGTATAGGCATGTGGATTATTAGTGCTTTGGTCTTCCAATATGCATAACATATGGATGGTTTGTTCTCATAGATTTGACCTTTTCCTCTGCTTACAAAATGCAAGTGGGGTTGTCAGTGCTTTGACCTTCTCTACTTGCAAAATGCATGCATGTGTCAGTGCTTTGGCCTTCTCTCACTCATAGTAAATGCATATGTGGTTCTCTCTGCATTGGCCATCTCCTCCTCCTAGTAAAAGCACATGGGGTTCCCAATGCTTTGCCCACTGAAATTCAAGGGGTTTGCACTGCCCCTCCAACCACAATTCAAACCCCTCACCATCCTACCCACACATCATGAGCTCATAAGTCACCCTAAACAATACTAGCCTAACTCTGAATATGCTGTATAATGATTTAATTCTGCTCTAACCTAACAATTTTACAAATCACTTCTGTAACATATCTGAGCACCTCCTGCCCGTTCAGTTGCTATTCAATGACTGTCCTGAGTTTCTACTTCTCTGTCTTTATTTAGATGTGAGGTTAAACCCATTAGATCCTCGTATCTCAAATCTAAGGACAAACCCACAAACCTTGATCTAGGCAAAAGCATGGAAGTTCTATGTGTTTGAGTTTTTTTCCAAATCACCCCACTCATGCTGAACACTGAGATCCATACATATATATGCCATCGGTCTGGACACAATAAGGACTGTCCAGAACAGAAATGATAAGCAAACACCACACATGTTTCTTCCTTATTTGGCGTCATCAGTGAGGTGTGGTTTTGGTGCTTGCAGTGCTATGTCTCTCTAGGCACAGAGAGCAAGATTTCCATTTCTGACTTAACCTTACTACCCTAAGGTGAAATCGGAAGCATTCAAATATTTTCCAAAATTGTGAGAGCCCCTCTGCTGAGGATGAAACATAGATCAATATTATTTAGGGAAAGATGCCCACCCAATGCCTTAGCAGAGGACAAATATGTGTATGCATGTCCATCTGGCCATGACCATAAGGACATTACAGTGCATGTATGCTAGGCAATGCTTTTCTGAACAGGATCATCACCGAAAACCCCAAACACATGTTTTTGCCTAGGCTATTCATCCTTTTATGGGTGTGTGGCTCTGGTGGTGTGTGTTTTATGTAGGCACTTAGAGCAAATGTTCCATGTCTAGATAACATTGCAACATTATCAACATTGTCAGAGCCCATCTACTGAGAGGAAACAAGGCAAATAACCTGTTATGTTGAATGTTTCTGACCAAGCAATGTTTGCAATCAAGTATTTGCTTCCCATGCCTTATGTAGATGGTCCCACCCATAAAAAAGAGAATGACACACCAAGCATTCAAATATTTGTCAACATTGTGAGTGTCCACCTACTGATAAATACAAAGTACAAATAACTTGTTCTATACAAAGTTTACATTCAGAGGGATCTAAGTTCACGTTAGCTCATCATGCCTTACCAGAGGAGATATATCCCTTTCCCTAAAAGTCTGGTCCAAATGTCCCTGAACCATGTTCTTTGTATGTATGTGATCTCTTTGGATTGAATCCCTGTGGAGCATGCCCAGGGTACCAGTAATCACCACAGCTACAGCAAGTACATGGTAAAGCCAAATGGGGACATCAACATGTCCCGTTGATTCAATTTGAAAATCACTAAGTTTCAGCAGAGTTTGGTTTATATAATGACAGTGTTCTGGATTGTTACCACCATGGCATAATTAGGAGTTTGCTGGTCCGGAAACAAGGGTATTGGTAAGTTCACTGGCATCCTTGTGCCTGGATCAGCAAACTCTGAGTCAGACTGGTGGAGCCGCTGTGCCCGACAGGTCTTACACTACCGGGCGCAGCGCAGAGGTGATGGTAGGCAGACCGGACACGGAAGCACCGGCACCATTAGCAACGGTACCAGTGCTTCTGTGTCCCCACTCCCATAGAGTCCTATTGGACTCTATGGGAATGGGGACTTACATTTTACCAGCGCCTGACTTCCCGGGCTGCCAGATTTGTAATCTCCCGGTGGCACCGGGAAGTAAAGCGCTTGTAAAGTATTATGGCCTGGCGGCAACTCGCCGGTAGCACTGGCAGGGTTACTACTGGACCTGTAATGAGGCTCAATATTGTGTAGCCAAGAATGCCAGGTTTCTTGCTTTTTAGCTGAAAAACAACTGTGAGCTGTGATTCGATCTTGCTTGACACTGTTTCTAACCAACAGAACACTCCTTTTGCACTCACTGATCCTTCAAATCTCTGTTCCTCCCACTCAGACAAGTTTGTCACTGCATTTGAAGAAAATAAGCCCTCCTGTTGCACTTCTTAAAATTGAAATAATTACTCAAACGATAGAATTCAAAGTCCTGTTAGTTTTATTTTGAAATTTAAATTTAGCAAAGGTTGACACATATAAATCCAGAAGTAAAGAAAATATTTTTAAACAAAAAGTGAATTATTTTGAAGGTGTCAAAAATTAAAGCATATTTGTCAACGTGGAATCTTTAGTTATTTTCACTAAGATTTGATCCTTGTAGGTTGAAAAGTCCTTAGTTGGATTCACTAGGTCTTGTTTGTGAGTTGAAATGGATCCTTGTTAATAAGAAGTCCTTATTAATTTGAAGTCCTTAGTTCAATTCACTAGGTCTTATAGGTTAAGGAAGTCCTTGTGGGTTGAACAGTCCTTTTGAGTTAAGGAAGAAAAGTTTTTTCTGTTGATAATGTATGGTTCCGTATACAAATGCAATGAATTCTTCAATTTGAAATATTCCCTTGAGATCTGGTAGTGTAGAAAACACGTTTCTCAACTTGGAGGTATGTGAAGTATCAGTTCCTCAACACGTGTTTCCCCGCCGCACGGTCGCGGCGGTTCTTCATGAGGAGTATAGAATAAAATAGCAAGAGGTGTCTGAGAGGAAGAGGAAGAGGGAAGTTAGGATTAACATGAGCATTGAGTTTTGTGCTATGGAGCTTATAGGTATAAGTAAGTAAATGCATCAAAAATAGTACTTACAGGTTTCAGTCGAGTCAATGTAGTAAATGGTGTTGATTAGCTTCGGTCTAAATAACATGGGTAAATTCCGTCTGGTCTGGTCTGTGAGAGTAAGAGGCACTTAGGTATGTGTGCTCTCGTTAGGAAGTGAACAAATTTAAATGCTTCAAATGTGGTTCATTGCTAAGTTAGTCAGAAGCGCAACAATGATATACATGACAGTAGACAAGTAAGGGTGTCTTTATTGATATTTAAAAGGTAGATAACATGGGTCAAACCTGGTCATGACTGGCAGTCAATATAGGTTTATATTTGGTAAGAGAGCCAGTGTGTTGGAGACTTGGCTCAATAGCAAAAGAAAAACAAAATTAGATACAAGAATGTGGTTGGAGGTCCTACTGAGCATAAGGTTGAATCAAAACATGTTGTGGCGAACGTGGCTGTTAAGTAGAATTCTTTTTAAATAAAACTAAATGCATTGGAAAATGCATGAAAAGGGTTTGAGGTCTCTAAGAGCATAGAGTATAGAGAAAGTATAATAATGCTTTGATTTTCACTTACCGCTTGGATTGAAATGTTCCTTCTCGTTTGTCACTGCATCTTGCCAACTGAATCATGTTGGTGCTTTGGCTTGAACAAAGAAACATCACTGCATCAGCATAACTGAAAACGCCATCCGAACAACATACTTGGAGCTCTGCATTGAATCGAATCGCCTGCACATGCCATCATCAGCTCATCGCCCGTCAAGCTGAGACTGTTGAGCCGAACCTGGTGAGCTCCATGATCTGCATCGCTCATGTAACTCTTCGAATCACTACCAGATCTGGCAATGACAAATATTCTCCCTCCTCTTTCCCCTCATGCGATGACACAGCAGCACAATGCCCACTGTGCTGCAAAGTACCATGCACGCTAGATATTGACATTGGTGCAAGTGGTGAATGGCATGTTTCCAGCTAAATGAGATGTTATGATGATATGATATGGCATTTGTAACGCGCCTATACACAAGTGTTTCAAGGCGCGACGAGGCAGGGGGGGAACAAGGGGAGAACAGACAACGATCCTACTAGGCCAGGTGTCATTCAGATTACGCAAGTGCAAGGGTAGGGGGACTGGGAAAAGTGCAAGGGGAAGGGGAGAGGGGAAGTGCAGTACATGGTTAGTAGAATACAAGATAAGTAATAGGGCCAGCTGGTGGCAAGTGCAAGGAGAGTGCAGTACATGGTTAGCAGAATACAAGATAAATAATAGGGCCAGCTGGTGGCAAGTGCAAGGTAAGTGCCGGGAGAAGGGGCTGTAGGATACAGAGACAGTCCCATAGTGCAGGTAGGCAGTGCAGGGAAGAGTAGCAGGGCCATGGACCGAGATCGGTGAGTGGCCAGTTGCAGATTCAGTGCAGGTTCAGTGATTTTAGCAGGGGAGAGAGGGAGAGAAAGCGGAGGCAAAGAGGAAGGTTTTGAGGTGCTTCCGGAACCGGAGGTGGTTCTCCTCAAGTTTCAGGGAGGCAGGAAGGCTGTTCCAGAGGGAGGCCCCTGCTGCGGGGAGAGATCTACCCTCAGCTTGTTGCTTGGAGAAGTGGCTGACCCTGAGGTAGTTGGAGATGGATGAGCGAAGAGCTCGAGAAGGAAGATATTTAGGAAGAGAGAGTTGAAGGTATTTTGGCCCAAGGCCCCAGACGGCCTTGTGGACAATGCAGAGGGTTTTGAACTTAATCCTCGTGGCCACTGGGAGGCAGTGTAGCGATTTCAGTCCTGGCGAGATGCGGTCTCTGGGCTTGAGGCCAAGGACAAGTCTCGCAGTCCTGTTCTGGATGAGTTGCAAAGGGCGGAGAGTAGAGGCAGGAAGATTTAGATAGAGGCTGTTACAGTAGTCCAGCTTCGAGAGAACCAGGGCTCTGGAGACAGTGAGCTTCTGGGGAAGGAGAGGAAAGGAAGGATACCTCTGAGGAGGTGTAGTTGGTAGTGTAGTTGGTAGTGTGACTTCTTAGAGATGTCAGATATGTGAGGAGAGAAAGAGAGTGTGCAGTCGAAGATGACCCCGAGGTTTTTTGCCTTGCAGGTAGGAGCAGGAAGAGGGTTCACTTTTGCCTCACACTTGCTCCAATTCACTATTAGAAGAGCAATTGTTGATTGCCGTGATGATTAGCAAATCACTTGCTCACGTTTTGTGAATACCCCTTTTCATCTTCCCTTCTGTAGCACATGTATGTGCTATTTGTATGGCATGCCTTGGTTGCATGCCTAATTCTGCTGAATTACATGTCCAGCCCTCTTGGTGCCAGTCTTTATGCTCAGTCAAGTGAAGAAAGCCCAAGCACACTTTTCTATGCGTCCTTCAAATGCATGAGAACAAGATTTTGTGGAACGTATCAATATAACAGATATTACAGCTTAGACCCTAACAGACTGATTTACAAACATGTTTTCAATGGGATTTTTCCATGTTAAAATATTTTTGTAAATCAGATGAAACCCTAATCCTGGCACTGTAGCGCCGTTTTCTACTTTTCTACTCAGGTTAAAGGAATTTCTCTAGTACAATGAAGGAATAACATTTCTTGATTTTATGGACACATGTTTTTTTTTTTTTGTTGAATATTGTGATTTGCAATACTGATCCAGAAACTGATCCATTCAATTATGTTATAATGACTGTTTCTTAATTATCTAGTGTTACACAGTTATCTAGTGTCATTTTAATTATTGATACAATGATTTGAATTATTGCTTACTTACGCATTCTATTCACCCTGCTCTTTTGTCAACATCTTTTGTTGTCTGTAGCTTCTCTTTGATCAGATCATTACTACATGTAATGTGTAATGGTCTGATTCATAGTAAAAGGGCACATGTTGGTGAGCTACTATTCTACTATCATCAGGCTCCTGCTTGTACAACCAGAACACTCTGCAAAAGCATAATTGACAGTGTGGTTAATTTCTTCCTCGTTGTGTTCACCTTCACGTCAGGCTTTATGCTATGGTGCTTCCCTATGCCAGCACCCCCTGCTGTTTGCTCCACCCAACCGCATGCTTGACTAGGCCTGTATCCATCTGCATTAAGCTGCAAGAAAGGCGGTTGTGCAACTGAAACCATGCTGAGCATCACTCGGAGGAAAGCTTCAGGCACTCATCAAACATGTTCATCAGAGCAAGGGAAACTCTGCATGGTATTATCAAACATGTCCTTAGTCCAAACACAAGTATTATTTGAATGCATTTCTATACCAGGCAACATAGAGCGCATTATGAACACTAGTTATATATTGCCCAGTGCAAAATGTATTTAACGTGCAGTGAAAGAATGCAATGTTTCCTCCGAGCTAATACTGTACACAATAGCACTTAACAATGTTTCTGTGCGCCATATCTCTCCTCAGCATCTCCCATTCTCTCTACATCGCGTCTCCGTGCGTTAAAAGCAATCCCACTTCCTCCTGTATCGCTTGTACCCCTGTAGGTTATAGTTTATTATGGCATTCTCAGTAGAGTCTGCTACGTGCACAAACATATACAACACAAACACAGGCAGCCTTTCACTTATGCATTATAAAAAACACAGAGAACACCGAATGCAACTGGGGATATGTGTCTGAGACTCCGAATCCTTCCCAAAAAAATATCGTACACTAAGATTAAAGATAGATCTCTCCAAAGCTAAATGCAGATTGACTTAAAAAACCATACGAATGGCGTTCATCTGCTTGCAGGGAGCCAAAGGCAGCCAAAGGAGTTGACCTACTTCAAGAGATACCTCAGCCAAAAGCTTGCATCATGTTGGTTTAAAATGCAGTGTTGGTCTCTGTAAGCGATGACCTTGTCTTGCTGTGATCAGCAAAAGCATGCACGGTGGCGCTCAACGACTGTGTCATTAGAAACGGCTGTCCCCACAATGAACCTCAGCTATCCTGCGGTTCTCGCCTCTGCGCATACACGCTATGTCTGTTTTGCTACTGTAATTATGGGCAGGTTATTACTTTATCCCATGAGGCATCAAATGATGGCAAGTCCCTTTAGATTCATTCATATTAACCACATACTCAACGAAAGTGCACGCACTGTAGACACTGGAATGTGTCTCGGCACAGGTTTCTGCATAACTGGCTCCCTTTCGTGCGTGCATAAATAGTTTCTTTGCTTCTGGCAATGTGTTTACATTTGACAGTCTGAAACAAAGAGGAGAAACATGGCATGCTATTGTTACAACTTTGAATAATGCATGCCTGCTTTTGAAACATCGGTAAATGGCTGTAAAAGTATAGATGTTGGAAAGCTTTGCAAACAATGATTTTATATTCAATTGAGTAACAGGCAACGACATTCATTTTTCATATTTTGCTCTCCATTCTCCTAGCCAAACACATTCATAATTTAAAAGCAATACCCCATGTTTCAGCATGGTGAATCCTGATGGAACACACAATGCTATAAAGGGCTAACACCCGTTTCACAGGATAAAATCATTTCTTTAAGAAAGAATAACTGTTGGAAAACTCCAAGTGACAGTAATGCTAAAATGCACATTAAGCACCTCTATTCAGAACTTGGAAATGCTTTGAAATAAATATCAGACAGGAAAATACATTTCTAATTGCTATAAAACAATATGTAGTCTATGCTTATTTCGCAGATGGAAATGGTTCTATGTGATACTAATTCTGCAGTCCTAAAAATTGCGCTATTTTACATTTAAATGATAAGTTCTCCTACAGTCACCTCACAATTCTGGTCAATAAACTGGCAGCTGTATAAAAATTCATATTTATTTAAAATAATTATAGCCAAACCCCAAAAAATGTGATCTCCAGCTGTTTTCTAGGAAATAAAGCACAATGTTATTTACCCACACACAATTAGTCAGCAAAATGAAATTGTCCTTGCCAACACAAATCTTACTAATTCATACACAAGCATACAATACTAGGAATTCTAGATACACTTTTGTTTGTCAATAGATGTCTCTCAAAATCCTTAGCTGCACAAAAGCATTTCAATATGGAACACGACATTACATTTTCAAATGCATGACATTTTTGCATTTTAGCTTCCCCACTGACACGCACATTTACAGTGTCTCACTTTAATGTGGTGCAGGGTCTTCTGAAATGTGTATTGGGCTTTATTTGCAAGTGTGTATGCAGCTTTAAATCTACAGATGGTGCCCAGCTTTGAATGAACATGTGCGTGTAGAGCGGTCTATGAGCATGTGTGTATACGGCCAATTTATTTCTGTTCATGTGTCTTCAGATTTAAGATTTTCGATTGAAGATACAATATTTTCCAGTAAATGGTACAATATTAAAGCACCCTTGCCTGTTCACATAACACATTGGTCTACCTGTGCATTTCAGGATAAGTGATTGTAGAGGTTTTACACTTTCAAATGATTTTCTGTGAATATAATTAAATCTCTGAGCTACTTTTTGTTGTGCAAATATCTAATTAATGACTAGGCTCCCACCGGAAGCAATTTCAAATGATCTCCCATCAGGCGATAACATATCATGACAACATTATGTCCTGCGTCATTCTCTATGCTGATAGGAGCTGAAGGATTCTATTTTAAATCGTACCTCATTTTACAAAAATAAGCCACATTTAACTTGCAGAAAATACTGGGCCTCATTACAAGTTTGGAGGTAGCCATGGTGCTATTAGCCATCGCCATCGCTGCCTCCAAACTCCGGTCTGGGTCTGGGATCCTTGAATGAGGAATTACCAGGTCATTCCAACCTTGGAGGACCCGGTAATTCCTCATTCAATAAACACATCCCCATTCCCATTCGAGCCCCCATAGGGCTCAATGGGAATGGGGATGGAGCTAATAATGGGTCTGTTAATAATGGGCCCTTTATTAGGTCCCTGGTCACCTTGCAGGACCCGCAAAGGACGTCTGGTCTGACCAGACATTCTGAGCGGGTCCCACAAGGGAGCCTCGTAATAAGGAGTGCACCGGCACCATTACCGGCAACGTTAAACCCATTTTGCCCACCTCGTAATGAGGCCCACTGTCAGCTTTAAACTGTGTTTCTGAATACAAAAATGCATTCGGGTTTATGGAAATGAAATCTCAGTTACAATCAGTTTCAAGTGGAGAACACAATGCCATGTTATCTTATACTGCCCCTTTGTCCTTGTTAAAACTAGTATTCCCTTGATTCTCACAACTCTTTTTGTTCCCAGGATTTACAATGCACATCTCTATTGGGTAATCTGGAATTATATCAGAGCTTCTTTACTTACATTTTAAATGTGAGTGCTTATTTTGGAGAATCAGGGGACGGGCCACTATATTGGAAACCTGCATAGGTTTCCAATATGGAGGTAATGTCTGCAATCTCTAAGGAGAACCAACACTCCAATTCGTAATCATCTCTTTCCAATCACCCAGCAATCTCATGATTCTCTTCTATTGTCGATCTCTGTGTCATATATTTTATAGAATAAAACTCCACCCCTAATCTTGTGAATGGCAAGTTCACCCTAGTTTTATGACTGAAAAGAGAGGGCAAACTTACTCCTAATCTTAAGGAGAGCCATTTAAAAAATAATAATAATAATAACTTTTTAAGTGAATAAGCTAGTTTAATTAAATAGAGAGCAAACACATCTACATATCAGGATGAATGATTCAGGTTGCAATATACCTCTCTGGGATGTATATTCACTTAGATAATAATTAGCATTTTTTAAATCGTATTTATCTACAAATAAAAGCATATTGTAAGTTCCTAGCGTCTTCAAATATAGAGTTATATATTTTCGCTTGATTACATTCTTTAATTACAATGCTACACAATGTTTTTTGTTCAACTTGTTAATAAACATTCAAAACCCTTACAACTCAACGTACACGTGGTTGATCTATTTCTAAAATATTGTTTTTCTTAATTTTCTTTACAAAATGAAATATATACATATGCATCAGCATTTAAAAATGCATTGATTTCAATATATATGAAGGTGACAAGTGCAAACGGTGCATGCTTCAACAAAAATAACTAGTTAGCTGCAGATAATCTAACAAACTCGGATTTCATTTATGGCTGAGTACATATAATCAAAGATTTCAGGTGGTACATGGACACAGAAAGCTCAAATATGGTCATAAAGAGAACGTGGCTTTGGGATGAATAGTCTCTTGAGCAGAAGCTGGTACACTCTTTTAAACAGGCTTCATGCAGATGAATCTTACAGTAGAAAAGCACATTCTTAACTTGTGTTCTATTATTTTACCTAAATACCTTAGATTTGGGCTACTCACTCTATGCCGAATCAATGTTAAAGATGTAGACATTTTAAGCTCAATATAACACCTAATTTCACCTGAGTTAAACGAAACGCTTGGCAAGATACAGCTGTGGAAAACAAATTGTTGTATGGTATAACCTACAAGTGCACCTTCTGCAAACAACATTAGGAATATGGCACTTTGGTGAAATTCAGGAATTTATTTTTATAGAGCTCTGAGTACATGTTCTGGGGCCTGTTGAATTGTTTTGTAAAACTATCGGGCAAGACCTACTTATCATTATTAAAAGGTAGATACACAAATCATAAAAGTGTTCTCTGGAGTTTATTAGGGATTAAATGAAATTAAGGACCCTGGGAAATGAGCCCTCCTACTACTGCTGGACCTCTCAGCGGTGTTCGACATAGTTGACCACACAATGCTCGGTCTAAACTTGACCTCAGCAGCCAATTTCTCACCAGAGGCTACCAGCTGGGTTTCCTTCTTTCTGCAAGACAGAACAATCAGACTATTTGCTGCAACTCTGCACCTCTGCGCTGATTTCCTGCGGTGTCCCACAACATTATTATGTCTCACCTACACTCTATAACATATTTACAAAACCACTTTTTGACTTCCTAGGCTAAATAGTGTCTGCTACACTAACTACCCCAATGATACCCAGATCCCCCTACCACTCTCCGGCGACTATCACCAAGATTCAGAGAAGCTAAACTTTATCTATCAGACCATTCAAACATGGATGGCTACTAACTTCCTCTGTCATAACGATGCCAAAACCGAGTTACTCATTGTCGGCTTTGCCACTTTGATCAAAAACCTTGGCCAGCGACGGGATTTGCAGCCCAGTATCCCAATCAATAAAAAACCTTGGGAGTCTATGTATATGCCTCCCTCTTTTTCTCATAGCAAGCCAACGCCATCTCCTCCTCGGTGGCACATGCCATCAAAGGCATTACTGCCCAAGGCCCTTCCTATTGGCTGACAGCTGCCTTATCTTTGCCCGTGCTGTCATAGGCGCTAGATTTGACTACTGTAATGCCCTGTTTGCAGGGACCACCAAGTTAACATTTGCAAACTGCAAGTGATCCAAAACAATGCTCTCTGCTCAGCACTAAACATTCCTAAATGAGATGAAATCACCAGTGCTAGAAGAAATGACCAGTAACTTCCGATACTAGACATAATTATATTCATATCCTTGTCAATCACCCAATGCTGCCTGTCCAAGACTGCCCCCTTGTCTCGTTCAGAAATTCATGAAAGTCCAGTCTACCAGGCCGACCATAATAGCTTAGGCAAACTGCATCATCTTGCCCAAATATAGACTGTCTAGAGCGGGTGGTTTGAGCTTGCGATTTATAACAGCTAAACTATCGAACACTTTACCCCCAACTCTGAGAGTGGAACAATCATACTGAATTTTTCATAAACAATGGAAAACCTGGCTCTTTATGTAATGCACTTCGACAATTGGCCAGCAGACAGGTAAACTATTCCCTCCATTGAAACATTGTCTAGTAAAGCTCTCATACATGAATGGTATTTTTCTACCTGCAAGCTACGCCTTACTGCCCATTGGTTTAGTGCGCAATACAAATGTAAAAATAAAGTAATTAATTAATTAATGTCCCTCTTCCTAGCTTCCTAGCCACAGCTATCTATATGATACCAGATGTACCAGTCTCTTCACCAGGGTGCACAGGGCCCTATGACGTGATTGCCCTGCATCCTACGACATGATTGCCATGCAATATGGGGCTTGAAGTTAAGGGGGCTTTAGCTGAATTTCAGGGGTTTTGTGTGTTAAGTTCTCACCTTAACCTCCATGCAACTAAAGTTATTTCCTTAAATGTCAAGGTTTTTTAACAATGTATTACTCGCCCTAACGTACCTGTAACTAAAGTTTTTTTCCTTAAACGTCAAGGTTTTTTTTACAATGTATTACACACCTTAACATCCCTCCAACTAAAGCTGTATCCTTGAATTTCAAGGGTTTTGTTATTACATACAAAATTGATATTAACAATACAAACAATTGGGATAATGAAAATGATATATTATGTAGAAAGTAAAATACATATAAATTAAGCAACTACATTCCCCCAAATAAACCTGTTCTTAAAAAACTTTGCTTGCATATTTACTCAACTTTATAAAGTGCTCACATTTATATGTAATGTTGATGAATAGACTAAACGCAACATACAAGACTACTGCCCACTTATATATGTAGACTTTTTTTAACTGTTTTATAGCCGCGGATACCAAGGATACATACATGGCTAAATGTGGCAACAACAGCAGGTTTGCCTGCAGATTCCACAGGGGATAACAGCGGCTATACAAAATACATAAGGATATGTTGCTTTTTTTAACACACACTGTATTGACTTAATCAATTAAAGGTCTTTGATATGCAGTATGTGTTTTTATTGTCTATTTTTATAACTGAAAGGTTTTAGGGGCTAAGGAAAAAAGTAGAAACTGAGAAGAGAAAAACGCTAGGATTCATACATATAACAAAAGGTTACAAAACATATTTCTTTTAGCATTTTATATTTTGTACATTTTGTTGTGCTTTTTTTTTCTTCTAATGAATGGGGCAGAAAAATGGACACTCAAGAAATGGCTATATGATCTGAACAAGGTGTGCCCGAGGTGTCTAGGGTGCCACTTCCCACCACGATCAAGCTGTGACAGGTTTTGCACATCACAAGATAGCTAGAAAGATTGGGTGCAGCAAGGATGGACTGAGGTTGCGTGTTAGTTGCTGGAAATAGTATTGGAAGTCTGATGATAAATACTGCTGTGGTGATCTTGTTCAATGTGATGTGACCATATGTTTCACATTAGCCTTCCTTTATGAATTATCCACTTCATCCCAAAGAACATGAACACAATTTTTATTTAACATGGAAGTTCCCAAGCTTTTTGTTGGCTTGTGTGAGGGTACCCTCTGCAAAACCTTACCACAGACATTGCACTTGACCTCCTCTGTCTTCATTCTGCTCTGTAGGTCCCTCATATGGGAAATATTGCCATCTATCAGTGATGGGTAAAATTAAACTCACCCATACCACCTCATCAACACTGCTGGTCATACTAATTTTGAAATGCAGGACCGTGGAGGAGAAATAAAAACTGTACAAATACACAACCCAAAAAGGATTATGCCACTTAATATCAAAAAACCTTATAAAAAAGACAAGCAAACAATACAAAACAAACAAATGACAAACAACAAATCACATGACAAAGGACAAAAGTATACGAATAGGAAAGGTAAAAAAGGAATGGATACATCAAGATACTGCTTTTAAAAGTTCATGAAGGCTTACCAAGTCGTTCACCCACCAAGAGACAAAAGGCAATGACAGAAAACAGGAAAGAGGTGCTCATGAGAGGCTATAACCGTGGTTACATGAAATAGCCAACTATGTGTTTCCGTATGGGCAGGTATGTCCAAGTGCAATGACGTGTTCAAGCCTAAATTATTGAGCAATCACTTGAGTAAACAGGGAAACGCGCCTGCATGTGGCCAAAGCCATGTCGAGGGAAGGCCCAATACATTTGAAAGCTACGTTTATGCAGCTACAGAGCTTCACACACAATTGGATCAGGGGCTGCTTTCCCTCGCTTGGCTGTGTTAACAAACGGCCCAACCACATTTTGGGATTTATTGATGCGGCTATGCCCATGCCGTGTCACGATATCTGGCCATGTAAAATCACCCAATAGGATATAGAGCTTCCTGAACATGACTACGCATCTTCATGTCTTTTGCAACACCCAATGATAATGTGCACTGCGGTTACGCACATGCACATGATCCCTTACCATGATGACAAATGAACCAATCACTCGCTGCAGTTTTTTGTATTTGTATTTTGTATTTGTATTTGTTATGGCTTATATAGCGCTTTAGACCAACGTGCTGCACACATAACAACAAGTTACAATTAACATAATAATAATAATTAGATGTAGGCAAGGGGAGAGAAGTGGAACAGAACTATGTGAAAGAGGGAGGGAGGGAGGTGGGAGGAGGAGGAAAGGAAGGGGTCTGGATGGGAAGGGGGAAATGGAGGGAGAGGCATGAGGAGGGACGAGGGAAGGGTGTGAGAAGAGGAGGAAGAAAAGGGGCGAGGGGATTCATGGGGGGGAATGGAGAAGGAGAGACTTAAGTGACGTGCGGAAAGAGGAAAAGGTAGGAATAGAGCGGATTGCGAGTGGTAAGGAGTTCCAGTGGAGGGGGGCCAGGAGTTGGAAGGATCTGAACCGGGAGGAGGAACAAGGGAAGGGAGGAACAGTGAGGGGAAAGTGGTCGACGGAACAAAGGGAACGAGAGGGAGCATAGAAAGAGAGAAGGGAAGAGAGATAAGGGGGAGCAAGATTGTGGAGAGATTTAAAGACTAGGCACAGAAAATGAAATTTAAGTTGAGAGTGAAATGGGAGCCAGCTAATGGAGGATAGGGAAGCAGAGATGGAGTCACGTGGGGAGAGGAGACAGAGGGTACGGATGGCAGAGTGATAGATAGATTTGAGGGTGGAAAGATGTGAGGCAGGTAGATCAAAATAAGGAGGAGCAGTAGAAAGGCGAGAGAAGATAAGGGAGGAGATTAAAAGTTTAGTAGCATGGAATGAAAGGGAGGAGAGAACTTTGCGAATGTTGTAGAGGTGGTAGCGACAAGCTCGAGAGGTAAGGGAGATGTGATGGGAGAAAGTGAGAGAAGAGTCGAAGTGAAAGCCTAAGTTGTGGGCGTCGGGGAAGAAAGTAAGATTAGAGGGACACGGTTTTTTGACAAGGTTATACCTATGCAGTGTGACAAAATCGGCATTTGTAAAATTGACCAATAGGACCTCAAGCTTCATTGACGCATTTGCACCTCGTGCTGCAGCCAATCAGAATTCACACTGCATTTACATGCCTGCACATGACTTGTCTGGGTTTGATGAACCAACCATTCACATGGTGCAATGTATTCACGCTGCTACACCCATGCTGTATGACTACAATAACTTTTGGCAGCTTAACCCTTTAATTGTTCCTTCTTTTTGCCCACTTTTAACCTAATCTTGTTTTCCATTGTCTTGTCATTTGTTCAGTTTTGTCTATTTTTTGTTTTACTGATTTGTTTCTTTTTTAAAATGTTTTCGTTTTTGTGGTATTGTCTTTTTAGTGTTGTCATTTTTATTATTTCACATTTTCCTTCTCAGTTGGACATTTAAACACATGTAACCATGACAACAGCAGCAGCATTAATGATGATATCATCTGGGTAACCAATATATCATCACCCAGTAAGAAAGCCACATGAATAAAAACCCCTGCAGACTGCTTTAAAAATTAGGCAGAGGATTACACTGCACATTGTGCATGAAGAATCTAAGATATGTTCCATCAAATGTGCTGACACAAAGCCTTGGAACTTCTGTGCCATCAACGGTTAACCATAGGAGGTGCCACAACTAAGGATTGGGACAAGTTAATAGCTGAACACCAGATAGTCATCCTAAGTTTTTTTTACCGCCAATTTCCGGGACCCCTTTTTTCAAAAAAAGAAAAACACATATGTTCTAGGTCCTCCCCCTGCTTCCCTTCCGTGAAAAAGGGCCCTTTTAAGAGTCTACCTCTAAGTTCCAAAAATAGATGAAATTAAACACAGACTGCATAAATATATTACACTATCTATTGTAATTTATTTTATGCAGTTTTAGTCAGGTCTCAGCTCGAGTGCGCCACCAGCTTCCGGCTAGTTCCGCGGCAGCTCTGGGTGTCGTCGGGCCTTAGCCGCAATTTTTCCAATGGTGCCACAGCTCAGTTTTGTTCAATGGTGCGGCTCATACAGGCGTAACAGCTGCTTGTAATTCAAGGTGTAGCCTCCTGGTGCCTCAAGAATTGCTCTCATTGTTTCCCGGGCAAATCCTCAGTCTTTTTAATATATTTTTGCAGCATATCCTGGACACATGACTCAGAGCTCACTGAGAGTGTGTCCTCTCTACATGGCCGTTAGCCATGCCCTCCTCATCACTTCATTGCTATACTACACTTCATTTGTAATAAAACTGTTCCTCGTCTCGGAGAAGTGCAACACTTCTTTTGGAGAAAAGAATATAAGCCAGAGGATTGCCACACATCCACATGCTTTTTATGGATTAACGATGCTCCTAAATTTGGTCAGGACAGTGATGCCACTGTTTTGCAGTTCATCCAATAATATGTCACTTGTGAAATCCCTTCACGAACGACACATGGTGACCTTCAGCACAAAGTTTACAATTTCAAAGACACAAATGTGGAAAGTATTGTTGTTGCAAAGATAAAAACAAAGGGAAATACTACACCAAATGCCGCTTTGGTTTCCTTAGACCAGTTTCAACAACAGGACAAGTAAACAACTTCATGTCTTCAGTTAGACATAGTCTCAAATGTAAATCACCTAAGAACACAGATTACATAAAAATAACAGAAGGATCAAAATACATCAATGATTAAAATGCAATTGTTGCCCTCCTATGGAATGTAGATGTGCAGTACATTGCAGACGATTCCACTGCAGTTGCACGATATGTCACAGCCTACTTAAGGAAAGCAGAAAAAACAGAGCTCCAAGACCTCTGCGATGACATATCATCTGACAAAAAACTATCACAGAAATTGTACAGCTTAGGCATAAAAATGCTCTCTCATAGAGAATGTGGCTGCTATGAAACTGCAGACTGTTTAGCCGGTACTGCCTTGTATAGAAAATCTGAAAATATAGTATGGCTAAGCCTTAGTCCTGCTAAACATAGAAAAAGAGTTCTGAAATCATATGAAGACATTGAAAGAATAGCCAAAAATGATCCCAACAGCCAACACATTTTGAAAAACAATGTACTAGACACATACTACTCAAACAGGAGTACCAGTTTGGAAACCATGTGCCTCATTCCGAGTATGGCGGTAAGGGATAGCGGCCACCGGTAACGAGACCGGTGGTGGTAATCCCTTACCGCCATACTCCGAGTTCCCTCTGCGCCCTTGCCCTTAATGCCTGCTTTGAGCAGGTGTTAAAGTCGAGGGCGCAAAGGGGCCTCCAAGCCATTAACGGTGACCATAATGAACGGTCACCGTTATTTGCATCTTCCCCATTCCCATTGAGCCCTATGGGGGCTCATTCGGGAATGGGGAAGAGCCTTGGTGAATGGGGAATTACCGCCCCGCCAACCTTGGAATGGGGCGGTGATTCCGCCATCCACCAAGGCGCTGCCGGTCCGGGTACGGCTTCAACCAAGGCGTTAATAGCGCCATTGGTTAGCGCCGTACTCGGAATGAGGCCCCATGTGTCTATACCACATAGCCCAAAACTTCACATACAAAAATAATACTAAACGAGATGAGAAGAAAGGTAGATACAGAGTGGAAAATTGTGAAGGCAGCTTAGTAAAACTTACCAAACGAAGCTTAATTAATCATATCAAATTGTCATTAAAAACTCTTCAACATAAAGAACTGTATTACTTGTCCCTGCTACAACTTTTTAAACTGTGGAGAAAAGAAGATTTACTAGATACCTATGCCTCCTATGAAGACGCTTTCAAATCAAATGAAAGCACTATAACAGATGTAAACTTTACACAGTACAAAACAATGTTGCACAATGAACAGCAACAAGAAGACAAACACCAGGCACAACTAGATGTGAACATTCCTGACAGTAGTCAACCTTCTGTAACAGGAAGCCAAGAACCACTTGGATAGCCACTAATAGGCAGAGTTAGCCATGACAGAAGTAGAAAACTCCATGTGTCAGTATGAGCAATCTACAGAAGACTTTGCTCTACTAAAATCACAACTAAACAATGAGCAGCATAGCATTTCCCAAGAAATAACAAAACAAATTGAACATGGTGTGCAGCATGAAACTAAAAATTGTACCTGCCAAGAGTACAAACCTATACTGCTATACGTGAGTGGTCAAGCTGGTTCAGGCAAAATGTTCTTAATCAAAATCATCAGCAAGTTCCTCCAACAATTGACAAACAACAAACTGTCAGCTGTTGTAACTGCCCCCAAAGGTTTAGCTGCCTACAACATAGGCGGTGTCACATTACACCGATTACAACTCCTTCCAGTAGAACACAAAAACAAATTAGATTATTACAAACTTTCTGCAGAAGCTGCAATGGAACTAAGCAGAGTTTTCAAACAAATGAAAATGCTGCTAATAGCTAAAGTAAGCCTGGTTTCCAAACTAATGTTAGCCTTCATTCACCTCAGATTAAAAGAGGTCCCGAAAACAGACTATGAAGAACTCTTTGGAGGAAAACACATTATAGTTTTCGGAGATCTTCTTCAATTAACACTAGTTAAAGGAGAACCTATTTTTAAAACATTAGGGTACAAACTATGCCGTAAAGCTTTTGGCAGCATAAGAAATGTGAACCTTTGGCAACATTTCCAATACAGAGAATTAACTAAAAACATGTGTCAGTCTGCAGACCTCACATACGCCAACATTTTAAAAAGTATTAGAGTTGGTGTACTATCTCAAGAAGCACAATCTAGATTGAAAACCAGGCACGTCCATGCACTCTAAGGACATAACTCACGTGCTTCTGATGTCATGGAGCAATTAGCACACAAAAATGTAAACTTTATGTCCTTGATGCCAGCTCTTGCAACCTGTTCAAAATTTAATGAAACAATGTTAAAAAAAGAAATGCAACCAATACTTCAAATTTTCTCCACAGACAAACTGGACGAACATGGTATGACACTACCCATGTGTCAACAAGCCACACCAAAGCTAAATACGTTAGAATACTCTATCTCTAACACAGCTGGTTTGGAGAAAATATTTAAATTATCTTTAAACTGTAGAGTAATGCTTAATAGATGTAACCTTAACATGGACCAAGGACTAGTTAATTGAGCACTTGGTAGAGTTGTTGACTTTCAAACATACCCACTTGACAATAACATTCAGTTTGTCAATATTGTATTTGACAAACTATTAGAAGTTAAAAGGATAGGATCCTCAACATCCCGCTTCCTTCTTTTCAAAGACATGTATGTACACAGAGAACAATTTTCTCTAACTCTAGCATACACAGTCACCATTCACAAATCATAAGGTCTTACCCTAGATAAAGCATTGATATATATATGGTAGCACAGTATTTCAAATCAAATTTGATGCAAGTAAAGTAAATGCTGATATTCCTTGCATTCTAGAATACAATAGAATGCATTCACTCTACACTCCCATCTAAAAACCTATCCTGTTCCGCAAAATTCAACACTTTGTAAAAGAAAACTACTTCACTCTCAATTTATGCAGGATCTCACAGCAATTTCTCCAAAGAATTTAAAAGAAACTACTACTTCATTAAGAACGACAACCAAAGAAGAATGCACTGCACCAACAAAGTGAAGTACCTCTTCAAAGAAACAACACGCACTCCGAACAAATGACTTGGACACAGAACTGACAGGTCCATTCAAATTTTCAAATACAACTGGTCTAAATTGCTACACAAATGTAGCAATCAATTTTCTATTCCAATTGCCACCAATTATTGACAACATTTACTTATACAGGACAGACCAATTGTGTTTGCAAATGTTAGTCCTTCATAGAAATGCATCCAACCTTCCTGACAACACTTACAGTGTTTCTGGAATAAGGCAGGAATTGGACTACTGTGCTGGTATGGTCAAATTCACTATAAACACACAAGAAGATCCACACAAATTTCTAATGTACTTACTACAAGTACTAGAAAACAAAACCATACCTATAAATGAAATCTTCCAGATTTCATACATGTGGAAACATACATGCACTCTTTGCAGCCATGTCGCACAAGAAGAAGTTCCTTATGAACACTTTGTATATGTATCCATACCTAACTGTGAATCCATTCCATTTCAGCAAATTGTACAAAATGCACACCATGGCAGATCATGTACTATCTGCAGTTCAGATAATCGCTCCACCTTACAAATTCAGACCCATTGTAAATAAGTAATAGTACTGCTTTTACGTTACAATGCAGATGGTACCAAAAACAACTGTAAGCTGACTGGATTCACTCATGGTCAAGTATAACTTGGTAAGAAAACCTTCACAACAATAGGTATAATCTACCACGCAGGAGCCACAACCAATTCAGGTCACTACAATGCATATGTAAAAAAGAATTGTGGATGGTTCGAATTTAATGATACTACCGTTACTCTAAAACAGAGATTATCAGCAAATCGTGTAAATGCTTACTTAATATTCTTAAAACCAAAAACTAATCTGTGTATGAACATAAACTGTTACGCTAACCTTATCTCTGTGGGAGCGTCTGGACCCTCTTCACCACTGCTGGACGTGTCTGGAACCTTGGTTGGTTCTGGATGCTGTGAGTGCGTGGTTGCTCCTGAGAGAATGTATTAATGGATGGTTGGTTCTCCGTCCTGCTGTATCTTGAGCAGGGGGGACGTGTCCTTAAGTGGCTGAATCCAGTTACATCACTGAATCAGCGTTTTAAAGCCCAGTCCTGCTCTGGCTTTGGTTGTTTGATTGCTCTATATGAGTTAGAGTACGCCGGTTGTGCTGATATCTGAGCACCTCTTGCGGTCTTTGCACTTGTGTTTTCCTCGTTGGTTTCGTATTGCACAAATGTCTCTAGCCCTGTGCACTTCCTTGCTTTGTTGTTTATGCACAAATGTCTCTAGTCCTATGCACTTCCTCGCTTTATCCTCTCCTCTTATTTCTGGTGTTTCCACCTCTAGGCGCTTTACTACTTCTTATGTCTTTAGCGCTCCTATATTCTTTCTGGTTTTCCTCTGTGGGCGCGCGCTGGTTAATACTTACTGTGTTGTCCTTCTTTGCATGCGTGCGCACTGATTAATGCTTGCTGTTTGTTTCTTTTTCTTGCAGATGCAGAGTCACGTTGCAGTTGCGGAAGATCAATGGAACGCAGTGATAAATGGAGCCAAAGATTGGGATCCGCGATGACAGGAGCTGAGGATCCAGCTGGAGCCGCGTTGCAGATGGAGTCTGAGATTGGGACCAAGCGATGACAGGTGCTGAGGAATCAGCTGGAGCTGCGTCGCTGATGAAACAGGAGCCGCGTTGGAGCCGGCATGCTGTGAAGCTGGAGCGGGACAGGACACGTATCGGTGAGCATTACGCTGCTTGGGCAGTGTAACACGAAGTGAGGCTGCATGCTTGGGTCTGGCCTTTTATAGCTTGCCCCACCCAGCCACGCCCAATGACAGGCCTGCAACAAGAAAATACTTCTAGTGGGGCTGATCCCCCTCCATATTGAAAGAACTGATAGGAAGTTCTTGCAATGAGTTCTAATGGGCATGTGTCAAGTACCAGGTGTGCCAGGCTGCACTCCAGCTGGGCGCTTTCTTAGTAGTGTTCAGCATGAGTAGAGTAGGTGATAGGGAATGATTGGGGTGTCCTAACCCAGCAGTTGTGCCATAAACAAAAACTTCAAAACTATGCACAGTTAGAATAGGCCAACAGGTATCTAACCGTCCCAAGATTATTCAACAAGCAAACAGATAAATTAATACCACAAACATGTAACAAGAAATAAACAGTAAGAATACTCCAATAGGTATCTAACTGCCCCACGATTGTGCAATAAGCAAACAGATAAATGAATACCACTAAAATATAACAAGAAAGAAATAGTAAGAATATGCCATCTAGCTGCCCCACAAATCTACAAGCCAACAGATAGATGAATACCACTAAAATGGAAAAAGAAATAAGCAAATAGAATACACCAACTGCTATCTAATTGCAAAAATACTACCATCACTTCCAAATCAGAAACCATACACCTATTCAATTTTAATCCAGCATTCACACAAATTGCACAGTACACTGGTTTGAACTATAGTACTTCTAAAGTACTAACTATGAGGGTCGACAAAATACAGAAATGTCTACTATCCAATGCAATACTCATTATAAACTACCTACACTAACATTTGTGATGTCATCTTTGATTTCCTGTATGTTAGTCTTAGCAATGCACAGTGGTGGCGCAAGTTATGGTTGCTTAGTTTACCATAACCATCGAATTTCAGAGGTTTTTCGGTTTTACTTTGAACCATAACTTCCCTTTAAAAAGTTTTTTTACTGAATTTCATAGGTTTTTAATAGCGCAACTTAACCATAACCTCCCTTTATCACATTTTATTTTACTGAATATACATATTCATAGTGTGAATTTGATAGATGTTTACTAGGATTCCCTTTCTTTATATACATGTAACATAGAACATACTGAACCTCCTTTTAGTGATTTTGATGTCCGCATACTGTGCATATGTCCGGGGACAGATGCGGACAACATCAACACTACACAAAAACTCAGGGGTATCTTAAATTGTTCTATCATGCCATATAAACACTTAACAAATTCAAAAAGCAGCAGATAAACACTTTATATGTAATAATAAATAAGAAGTTTAACCTATATATGTAACACATCAACCGTCCATGTAAATTGCATATGTACTAAAATGGAAGGTACAAAACCAAAAGATATGCTTCCAAAATAATTAACTCACAGAAACTGCACAACAAGAAGCAAAAGCAGACCTACACAACTGTAACAACAACACTTACCAGAAACTACTAAGTAAACCTCATTTTTCTTATATATTTCTAAACTTTCTGTATTAGATACACTAAAAAGTAATATTTTTTCTTTTACACAGAAATGCCCAGTACTTTGGAATGGCTTCAAGAAAATGTTCCACGTGACGAAGTGACTGAAGACAGTGATACTAATGGTAGACACTTCTCTATATAAGCAAATTAATAATCATTACTTTATGTGTACTTAACATATGTATATTTTTTAACAGACCATACAAACATTGAACATAATATACCAAAAGAGACATTAGAAAATACTCTGCAGCGCATGGAACAAAAAATGGATATGCTTATGGAAAATTTCAATCTTTTAAAACAATTTGTGGAGGACCACATAAAAGAAAAAATTAAATATCATTGTCCCACATGTACCTGTGCCCCCTCTCCATGTCCCAGTCAACTATCCCCAAACTCTCACCACCAAGAAAAATGTTATGATGAGACTTAGATCCCTTCATCCCCTCCCATTCAACCTCTCCAAACCTCTAATTCCCCTGTATTTGGGTCAGTTTCTGCTTCCCCGTCTCTTTCATACATTTTATATCTGTATAGAATAAAAACATAATATTATGTGTGTTTTCATTGAGTCCTTTATGTCTTTATTTTTTAAAATGGCAGTTGGGGTGTCCGCAGACAGGGCGGGTGTCCGGGATGTCCGCAATTAACCAAAATGGGGGTGTCCTAAGGACACTATACGTGTTCGTACTGTCCGAAAGAAATATGGAACTGTTCTTAGAACACACTTGGTGTCTGGAATGTCCACAAATAACCAAAATAGAGGTGTCCTAAGGACACTATACCTGTTCGTACTGTCCGCAAGCAATATGGAATTGTTCTTAGAACACACTCAGTGTCCGGAATGTCCGCAATTAACCAAAATGGCAGTGTTCTAAGGACACTATACCTGTCCGTACATTCTGCAAGCAAGATGGAACTGTTCTTAGAACACATTTGGTGTCTGGACTGTCCGCAATTAACCAAAATGGTGGTGTCCTAAGGACACTACATCTGTCCGTACTGTCAGCAATCAAGATAGAACTGTTCTTAGAACACACTCAGTGTTTCAGAATGTCTGTAATTAACCAAAATGGCGGTGTCCTAAGGACACTATACCCGTCCGTACTGTTCGCAAGCAAGATGGAACTGTTCTTATAACACATTTGGTGTTTGGAATGTCTGCAATTAACAAAAATTGAGGTGTCCTAAGGACACTATACCTGTCCGTACTGTCTGTAGAACATATACCCCCATGCACACCACACCCATAAGTCCTATGAACATTGTGCCTGTCCGTAACGGTCCATTTCAAGTGTGTCGCATAATTAGTTTGAGGACCCAAACACAGTCCGTAGAACACCTGCACCCATGCGCGCGTTCATTCCTACACATTTGGTGTCCTGCATACCCCCGTCCCATTCGCGGACGTGTTCGCGCCGTCTTCATGTGACTGCACCCACGCTGAGCATGTGTCCTGATATGCGGACACTGTCCAGGTCCGCAAACATTTGAAAAATCCTTTTTTGGGACAATCCAAAGTATTTAACAGTAAAAATTCACCATTGCACATGTCGCCAGACAATGACCTGGCTTTCTGCATAATTTTTGTAACTTTTTGAGCCTTTTTGGGGTGTTCAATCTGTCTGCGGACAGCGCGATGTCCGCTAAGCGCGCACCAGCATCCCTATAAAAGGCCACACCCTAGAATTGCTCCTCATTGTGCTTCAGGCTACCTGACAGAGCATTGCTTCAGACCTGCATTGACTGCCTGCATTGCTGGTGACTTCTGCCTGCTGTCTTCCAGATGGCAACCACGGCTGTTTCAGCTGCATCAGCAGCCCCACAACCTCCACCACCACCACCTCCACAAGGGCCTGCAGAGGGGAACAGGCATGAGGATGTAGAGGAGGAAGATGAAGAGGATGAGGTAGTGGAAGTCCCTACTACCAACACTCGCCATGAGTGTTGGGTGTGGCAGTTGTTTACCATTCATGGTGATGTTCCAAAAGCACGTGCAACCAGTGCAAAATGGTCCTGAGTTATGGGAGGCCTGGTTCGTACAGCTTTGGTACGACATCCATGAAGTGACACCTAAGGTTGGTCCACGGTGGGGCCGTTCGCAAGGTTCTGCCTTGTGATAAATGTAGTAGGTTGAGTTCCTCTACAACATCCTCCATTTCTGCTCCTGTCACCACAAGAGACACTCCGTTGGGACAGCGCATCCTTCCAGCTGCCTCACAGGCCATCCGTGATGCTGTTGACTATGCAGGGGGGATAATCTTCAAAGTGCTTTCAAGACTGTGGTCAAGGAGCACAAGAAGAACTGCCCACTACCTGGATAAGGCCTACCCTACATCTTCCTCTCTCCACCTGCCCTTTCTTATCCCTGTGGTTGGTTTCCCTTCCTAACCCTTCCTTCTCCTCCTTTCCTAGTGCGTTGAGTGTAAAAAAACAAAGAAAATAAAACAAAACCCCCCAAAAAAGGCTCTTTGCAGAGCCGCCTGTCACAGTTTAAAAATAGAAGTGGCAAATAAATGTAGCAGGGCCCTCTGCATTTTTTAGGAGACCGCGGACATTTACATTTGTTGGGGGGTGCTACCCTATCATAACCATTGCACTTTATTCTGGGAGGAAGTGGTGGCTATGAAAATAGCCTTTTGGTGGTGTTTGTTTGTGTTTGAAAAACTTCAAATGGTCAACACTCACTGCAAAATGGATGGCTGTAATTCCAAAAAAGGTTGCAATGCATTTTGTATATTTCCCAGAAAAATCTGATTGCCAGCATACGTAAGATGGACTCCATCTCTGTGAAAAATGTATGTTCTACGAAACATAATATTTTCATTGTGAAAAGAGGACATGCCAACATCTCTTAGAAAGGCACAAACAGCCTTATTTTTCATTGTGCCTTGATTTCTCCATTTGTGTACCAAATGAAGAAGAACACAGCCACATTTGTCTCTGCGCAATACGTGAATAAATTACTTGGGAATTTGGAAACATGTCAATGACCTTCCCAAGTCCTTCTTTCATTGCAAATTGCAAAGAACTTCCAGACACATGTCCTAGACTGTTCCCTCCACAATGAATTATAATTATTTCTGGATGATGCTGTGTCTCCAAAGTAGCACAGAGAAGTACCAAGTCCAGCCACTACATTCCACACACTCCATGCCAGTGAACTTCCACATGAGGGAATCCAAGATCTGCAGCTACTACACAGTGTTCTGCATGCACCTCCAGCCAATGTATCCATGAGTCTCCCAAAATCCAGATAATCTGTTTTCTAAAACACACAGCCATAGCTATCTGTTCTTCTCTCAGGAAAAATACTTCCTAACAAATTCTGTCCTTACACAACACACCCAGTAAACTTTATTGACCAATCCCTGCTCTATTCTTTCTTATTTGCATGCCTCTCCACCCCAAAATCCCTGTATGTAATGTGTGGTGTCCGCAGACTACCACCATGTCTGCGGACATATCGAAAATCTGAGTGTGGTGAATTTAAATTTAAATAGTGTGCCTCGTTTCCCCTTTGAGGTTGGCTCTGAAAAGAGACGTTTTTTGGGTTTTTTTGCAGATGCTTGACAGACACCTGTTATTTTGTATTTTTTTCTTTTTGTTTCTTACTTTACTCCTAAAATCTTCACATAACCTTCTCCAAAGCAACCCTTACATTCCAAAACAGCATGGCATTTCCCGTAAATGATAAAGAAATGCCATCTTCTTTAAAATAAACAGCATTACTGGAATCAATATTGTCATTATTACAGAAGAACATACCAGCTCTGCACATGAAAGCACACATGCCTCGGTTGATTGCATACCTAGCAATGTTTTGCTGAGGACAAAAACAGAACTATTGCTCCATATTGCCCTAGGTACTAATCCAGAAAAAAAATACTTTGGCATTATGAAGAATGTTCATTACGGAACCAAGTGTTCCATACCTGCCAACAAAGTAGGGGCACTGACATAGCCCAAATGCAAACCACCATAGTTCAAAAGTACCACATGGGGGCTGTTCATCCTGCCCATATCTTCACAAACTTGTACAATTCCCTGTACATTGCAATCAGGCACAGTGCTCCACACCACCTCCACTCCTTTAACATCAAAATTGTTTGCCACATGTCTACATTGAGCATACTGCTGTAAACAATGCACAAACATATCTCCAACCACCAGCACCCTGACTTTCTCCACCACTGCCATCTTCACTACACACAGCCTCTTTCAACACAAATCCTCAAACTCAACACCTGATTGGCTAATCCCTATAGTCCCCTTTCCATGCTGTATTTGCTGGAAAACCCCGGATGTGGCACGCCCTGTGCCCGGACATCCGCGATGTCCATGGACCGCATAACTCTTAGATAGCCCTTCTACCCTTTCCACTTCACTCTATGTGCGATTCCCTCATTGGATACAGCTAAGCAGTCACACACCCATCCACCAATCACATCCAAGACCTCTACATCTAACTCGATCATCAGAGTTCAGCACTTCAAATGTACTGTTGATCACTCTTAATACAAATCGCATATCATTGGAAAGCACCTGCTACAAAAACGACTGTACAAGTCTCCAAGATTTCTACTTGCAGCTGCATGCATATCCACATGCATGAATACAAACTATAGGTATGCATATTCGATGCAGAGTACATGTACAACTCTTATAAATACATATAAACAGAGTAACTGCTACTTAACCTGTATAACCTATAAAATGAACTTAGTATTATTTTTCCCAATTCTATAATGAACTGTCACTTCCAAACCTGTCTGCTATCTAAATTCTTTCTTTACACACACAACTTTCTAAAAAATTATAATATTACAATATGGGAGAAATAACAGTATAATTGTATAAAAAACACTTAGAGGGTAATTCATA
The DNA here is from genome assembly GCF_040938575.1 of Ambystoma mexicanum. NCBI lineage: Eukaryota > Metazoa > Chordata > Amphibia > Caudata > Ambystomatidae > Ambystoma > Ambystoma mexicanum. The sequence continues at coordinate 232,440,829 of NC_090930.1, read as the reverse complement.
GAATTTCGCAGAAAAGTGTCGCAAGCGGCTGGCGCAGAGTGTCCGCGTGCGATTGTCTGCGCCAGGCACGTGCGCTAAAACCGATTTCCGCGCACAGCGTATTCATGGATTTTAGGCTCCCAAACCAGCCGTGGCGCAGAGTATCGCAGCGACCCTGCAGCAGCGCCAGTAACGCCCCCAAGAACGCCCTGGCGCAAGGAAAAGCCATCAAAATCGCTAAATCATCGCAAAGGGCTGTGCTAACCCTGGACCAGTTTACAGGGCTGCCAAACAAGGAACGCAAAGCGGGTAACGTGCATATCAGGGGTACGCGTGAAGTTATACACGCGATTAGCCAGGCTGCCAGGGTACGTGTATTTCAGGGGTGCGCGGGAAGTTCAAGACGCGATAGTCCAGGGAACGTGTATTACAGGGGTACGCGGGAAGTTCAACACGCGATTGTCCAGGGAACGTGTATTACAGGGGTACGCGGGAAGTTCAACACGCGATTGTCCAGGGAACGTGTATTACAGGGGTACACGGGAAGTCTTACATGCGATTAGCCAGGGCACGTGTAATACAGGGGTATGTGGGAATTATCACACGCGATTTGGCTGGGTACGTGTATTACAGGGGTACACAGGAAGTTCTACACACGAATCGGCTGGGTACGTGTATTACAGGGGTGCGCGGGAATGATCACACGCGATTTGGCTTGGTACATGTATTACAGGGGTGCGTGGTAATGATCAGACGCGATTTGGCTTGGTACGTGTATTACAGGGGTGCGTGGGAAGTTCTACACGCGATTGGCCAGGGTACGTGTATTACAGGGGTACGTGGGAATTATCACACGCGATTTGGCTGGGTACGTGTATTACAGGGGTACACGGGAAGTTCTACACGCGAATCGGCTGGTTACGTGTATTACAGGGGTGCGCGAGAATGATCACACACGATTTGGCTTGGTACGTGTATTACAGGGGTGCGTGGTAATGATCAGACGCGATTTGGCTTGGTACGTGTATTACAGGGGTGCGTGGGAAGTTCTACACGCGATTGGCCAGGGGACGTGTATTACAGGGGTACGTGGGAATTATCACACGCGATTTGGCTGGGTACGTGTCTTACAGGGGTACACGTGAAGTTCTACACGCGATTCGGCTGGGTACGTGTATTACAGGGGTGCGTGGGAATTCTCACATGCGATTTGGCCAGGTACGTGTATTACAGGGGTGTGCGGGAATTATCACACGCAATTAGGCTGGGTGGGTCCTCACAGGTGTTCCCTGTACACCCTCCATGGCCCCAGCAGGCAGCCCACAAAACAGGGGACTACCCTGCACACCTGCTCATGTCCCCCTGCACCCCCAGCCCCCAGCAGTGCAGGGGCACCCTCCACCAGGCCCCCACTCATGTCTCCCACCACCCCCACCCCCCTGCCACCATGGGCAGCCCCCACCAGGCCCCCACTCATGTCTCCCACCACCCCCACCCCCCTGCAGTGCAGGGTCACCCTCCACCAGGCCCCCACTCATGTCTCCCACCACCCCCACCCCCCTGCCACCATGGGCAGCCCCCACCAGGCCCCCACTCATGTCTCCCACCACCCCCACCCCCCAGCAGTGCAGGGTCAACCTCCACCAGGCCCCCACGCATGTCCCCCTGCACCCCCACCCCCCAGCAGTGCAGGGTCACCCTCCACCAGGCCCCCACTCATGTCTCCCACCATCCCCACCCCCCGGCCACCATGGGCAGCCCCCACCAGGCCCCCACTCATGTCTCCCACCACCCCCACCCCCCAGCAGTGCAGGGGCACCCTCCACCAGGCCCCCACTCATGTCTCCCACCACCCCCACCCCCCTGCCACCATGGGCAGCCCCCACCAGACCCCCACTCACGTCTCCCACCACCCCCACCCCCTGCCACCATGGGCAGCCCCCACCAGGCCCCCACTCATGTCTAGCACCACCCCCACCCCCCTGCCACCATGGGCAGCCCCCACCAGGCCCCCACTCATGTCTCCCACCACCCCCACCCCCCTGCCACCATGGGCAGCCCCCACCAGGCCCCCACTCATGTCTCCCACCACCCCCACCCCCCTGCCACCATGGGCAGCCCCCACCAGGCCCCCACTCATGTCCCCCTGCACCCCCACCCCCCTGCCACCATGGGCAGCCCCCACCAGGCCCCCACTCATGTCTCCCACCACCCCCACCCCCCAGCAGTGCAGGGTCACCCTCCACCAGGCCCCCACTCATGTCTCCCACCACCCCCACCCCCCAGCAGTGCAGGGGCACCCTCCACCAGGCCCCCACTCATGTCTCCCACCACCCCCACCCCCCAGCAGTGCAGGGTCAACCTCCACCAGGCCCCCACTCATGTCCCCCTGCACCCCCACCCCCCAGCAGTGCAGGGTCACCCTCCACCAGGCCCCCACTCATGTCTCCGACCACCCCCACCCCCCTGCCACCATGGGCAGCCCCCACCAGGCCCCCACTCATGTCTCCCACCACCCCCACCCCCCAGCAGTGCAGGGTCAACCTCCACCAGGCCCCCACGCATGTCCCCCTGCACCCCCACCCCCCAGCAATGCAGGGTCACCCTAAACCAGGCCCCCACTCATGTCTCCACCACCCCCACCCCCCTGCCACCATGGGCAGCCCCCACCAGGCCCCCACTCATGTCTCCCACCACTCCCACCCCCCAGCAGTGCAGGGTCAACCTCCACCAGGCCCCCACGCATGTCCCCCTGCACCCTCACCCCCCAGCAGTGCAGGGTCACCCTCCACCAGGCCCCCACTCATGTCTCCAACCACCCCCACCCCCCTGCCACCATGGGCAGCCCCCACCAGGCCCCCACTCATGTCTCCCACCACCCCCACCCCCCAGCAGTGCAGGGGCACCCTCCACCAGGCCCCCACTCATGTCTCCCACCACCCCCACCCCCCAGCAGTGCAGGGTCAACCTCCACCAGGCCCCCACTCATGTCCCCCTGCACCCCCACCCCCCAGCAGTGCAGGGTCACCCTCCACCAGGCCCCCACTCATGTCCCCCTGCACCCCCACCCCCCAGAAGTGCAGGGTCAACCACCACCAGGCCCCCACTCATGTCCCCCTGCACCCCCACCCCCCAGCAGTGCAGGATCACCCTCCACCAGGCCCCCACTCATGTCTCCCACCACCCCCACCCCCCAGCAGTGCAGGGTCAACCTCCACCAGGCCCCCACTCATGTCCCCCTGCACCCCCACCCCCCAGCAGTGCAGGGTCACCCTCCACCAGGCCCCCACTCATGTCTCCCACCACCCCCACCCCCCTGCCACCATGTGCAGCCCCCATCAGGTCCTCACAATCCCCAATCATGTGCGTAATGGTCAGCCTCCACAGCCAAAAAGCCCTACCAAGTAACCCATTCACCCACATGGAAATGAAAACACATGTTACACCCCCAATGTTCATGAAGCAAATGAACCCATGTCCGTCACACACAGATTTTCAAATTGAATGGGAAAACACACAACATGACATGCATGAAACCAATGAGATGAAACCACACAGTGAACAATGGAAAAAAAATGTATTGGACAAAAATACGAATGGTAAAGAAAGAAAAATAACTACAATGTAAATGTGAAAAAATAAGCTGCATGTCCGCATAAAAACACAAAAGTAGAAAATCAAATCCATAAAATTTTGTCCAAAGTGAAATGTAAAAACTCTCCATGCAACAAAGAACTATGTACAAAAATAACAAGGGTCCATCATCACAACTGAACTAAGGAAACCTCCTAAAAAACCTACCTAAATATCAACTATATACAAAAAGTGGAGCAGTGTCCGTCGACTCCAAATCATAAGAAAAAACAAAGGAAACCTAAAACTAAAGAACTATATACAAAGGCGGCGGGCAAGTCCAGCGGCTCACTCCGTGGTGTTCCGGGCCAGGGCATCATCGAACTCCTGTTCGATGTCCCGGAGGTGGTCCAGTTCCATGGCCCCGAGGGTCCGCAGGGACGACGCCGTGTCCTCCTCCAACCCCCTGCGGATTGCCTCGAGGCACTCGGCCCGCCTCAGGGCCCTCCGCATGGAGTTCTCCGCCCTGACCATTGTGAGCCATGCCTCTTCCGCCCGCCGCCGCTCCGCACCTATGGCGTGGCCCAACCGCTGCCACACGGAAGACACTCTCTGTCCTGGGTCCTCCTGCCCTCCGGCCGATGCCTGCCCCTCCGATGTCGAAGGCCCCGAGCCTTCATGGCTCCCACCATGTTGCTGCTGCTGCTCTGCCTCTGCCCGTGCACTGCCTCCTGCTGCCTGCACATCCTCCGCCGGCTGGGGTGCAGTTGTTGATGTGGCCACCCCTGCTGGACGTCCGACTCCCGACTGTGGCAGGGATGCCTCCTCCACCAGCCTGGCCGCACTGTCAGAGGCAGCTCCACAGGGCACCCAGGTGACTGATGGGTGGGAAGATGGCACAGAGGACGACTGGCGCGTAGGGGTCCAGTTGAGGAGGGGGTCGGAACAAGCCCCATCAGACGGAGGAATCCGGTCTGGGTGACCTGTCCCAGCAGGCTGACGTGGTCAACGAGCCATTCGAGATGACGTGCAGTCTCTCCATGAAAAGACTGCAGGTCACCTCGCATGGCCCGTTGACGCAACGCCACACCAGCCAGGACAGGCTCAACCCGGACCTGGATAGCCACGTCCGCAGGCAGAGGAAGGCCAGTTGACGTCAGCTCATCCCCTGCCTGGAAACGGGTCTGGACGTAGGCATCCCTGCTGGTGCAAGATGATGCAGGGACAGGATAGGGGACAGGATTGCACACAGGCACCTCTGCGGCCACCTGTGCTGCCTCCTGTCCCTGGTCCTGGACTGCACCACTAGCACCAGTGGGATCCCCACCTCCAGACCCCGTCTCTGGTGCTTGCACGGCCTCCTCCTCCACCAGACCCCCCACCAACCTGGATGACTCCGTGCCATCTTCCCCTGCTGGGCCCTGTGGGGTCCCAGCTGCCCCTTCTGCTGCCGAGGAGTCCAACTCCAACCTCCGCCTCTTGGACCTCCCCCCGGCAGCTGCGGCCTGGGACGCGGCACCGGACTCCTCACTCCCCGACGAGATGACAACACGGGAGGGGAGCCGGGCCTTGCGTCTCCGGCTGGCGGTCGGATCCCCGCCGCTGTGCTCCACAGCACCTTCTCCTCCCTCTTCATCAGTTGACGCTGCAGACAGGGAGAAACAAAACACAGGCATCAGGGCACTGTACAATGGACACATACACACATGACAGTTGCACATGAGTGGCATTGGCAAACCTCAGACATGTCATCACAATCCCCAACACACATGTCATTGCAACTCGCACACATGAGCCATACCACAGCCATATCGCAACTGCCACCACCATCCATACACATACAACAGCATGAGCAGCCAAAGGTGACCCAGACATCACATGCAACACAGGAAGTGCACCACACATGTACACACACCACCACACTTGCATGCATGTCTACACCTCTGCCAAGTGTCGCACTGTTCAGACGGGCATCCATGTCACATCTGCCAATCAGGCTTACACATACCGCAGTCACATGCATCCATGTTGCATCACTGTTGCACCCTTGTCAAATACACACACATGCACATGTACACAGTGCTCATACATGCAGCCCAATACAACATACATGCGTGACATCACGGACATGTCTACTTACATACACATACATACAAACATGTGTGCACGCACAACTGCATTTGCCATGCAAGCCTACACACACAAGCACCATCCATGTCTCACACATTACAGCCCTCGCATGTGTCAGCCCCACGGCCATGTACACCCCCACCCATACTCGACCCCATACAAACAGATGTGCAAACTGCACAATACCGAATAATCACCACACGCACTGCTCACAATCAGGATGCATGTACACTCACCGCTCGACTCCAGACGGGTCTGCTTCTCCAGGACCTGGACGTGGAGCGCTGGGGATATGCGTTCCAGGACCCCCATCTGTTCTTCCGACAAGTGGCCCCGGCGCCCCTTGGCATCCGCTGCCTTCAAGAGGCGCCGGGCCTTGTTCAGGGTCCTGGACCTGAAGTCCTCCCAGCGCTTCCTGACATGTTGTAAGTCCCGGACTGCCACCCCCTCCGCGTTGATGGCAGTCACGATGTCAGTCCAGATCCGAGTCCGTCCTTCCTTGTCGGCGCGGGAACTTCTGAAGAGGGCATCATACTGCCCCAGGACTTGCTCCACCAGGACACCAACTTCGGTGGCACTGAAGCTGGTGCCCCTCTGCCTCTCTGGCCGGGGGTTATCAGTGGTCACAGATGGTGTTTGCCCCGACATGACAACCCCAGAGGCAGGAGTGGGTGGGCAACTGGGTCCTGGGGCTGGGCTGTGGAGCGATGGAATTCCAGTCGGGAGTCTTCGGTACCAGCAGGGGTGGTCACAGCAACAGCACCCCTGGCTGATGTTCAGGCATCAAATGGCAGTGCACGTGGGCAGCAGGCAGTCAGGCAGCAGCAGATGGTAGGTGGGAGCGTGGTCGGGGCTTTGGGGGGCAGTAGTTCGGCCTTCTGGGCAGGAGCATGGTCTTCCGTGTGCTTACGCGTGGCCAGCTTGGTACGGAGTGATTTGGCACGTGAAAATCCTGCACGTCAGCGTGAAAATCGAGGAAAGGCCCTTAGCGCGTAAGCGCGTCAGCACGCATACGCGATTCTATTGGACCAAAGGCCCTCAGCGCGTAAGCGCGTCTGTGACGTGACCCGCACGGGTGTTTCCCACACAGCACCTGATGACAGAGCACACGTGGAAAGACTGCACGTCAGAGTCTCATCGCGTGTGATTCGTGGAAATGGCCCTACACGCAGAAGTGACAAAGCGTGTAATTGGAGGAAATGTCCCTACACGCAGAAGTGACAAAGCGTGTAATTGGTGGAAATGGCCCTAGCGCGTACACGCCGCGTAAGTGACGCTGGACGTGTGGGCCTGTATAAAAGGTACGCGTAGAACACCACTTCCTTGTACGTGCTTTTCGTGGAGAGCGAGTGGGTGAATTCTGTACTTCTTTTCGTTTCACACGTGATTTACGTCACGGCGTTTCAAGTTCGTATTCCCTGTTACCTCTGACAGCTTTTTCTCTTCTTTCGCTTTTACTGGTTTACCTGGGCCTGTTCCCTCAAACAGTGTTCCCTTCTACTATTGTCCTGTCTCCTCAGACAGCGTACAAATCTTCTTTTGGCGGGGGTGTTGCCAACCAAACGTGCTCCTTTTACACGCTCGTTTACCAGGCAGACGGTGAGTCACGCACGTATCTAACATCTGTGCTTGCCCCGTGTGTAGCCTACCCCTTCAGAGGTCATTCTAGGCTGCGTGTGACACGCATACGTTCATTCTTGTGTTTCTGGGTGCCACAGCGTAGTGCAGGTTTTTCTTTCTGCACACGTGGTCTAGGAGGGGTTGCGTGCACGTCATCTCCCTTTTTTGGGCCTCCTGTGCGTTGCGTGACCCGTCATCTTTCCCCAGGGGTTACATTCAGCCTTGCTAGAGCACTAGGGTACAATTACCATCTGGTACCCAACCCCTTTGACCCCCAATTGCCCAGGACAATAGTCTACATCCACTCCCATACGCACATTAACATCAGTGCCATGGCTGGGAGGTGAGGATTCCGTAAGGGTGGCAAAGGTGGAAGAGCCACAAGTGGTGGCCGTGGTGGATCCGGTAGGGGACGTGGTCGTAACTTGCAGGGTGAGCCTGTCCCCCCATGTGTGGAGGACCAGTCACGGGCACCCATAATCCCCCCCCTCCCCCCCTCCCATTGAGGCTGATGTGGCTGACACCATCCATGCTCAGCCCTTGTTGGACCAGCCCATTGTGGCACCAGACCTGGCTGACTCCATGGCTGACTTCCAGGTCAGCAGGGCTACGACACGTGCGCTGGTGCACGTTGATGCCATCATGCCACGTGGATCTGGGGCAGCAAGGTCATCTGCTGCACCAAGGAGACAGGGCGGAGAGGCTGCAGGGGCAGCTGCGGCTCCATCCACCCCAGCCCTCACACACCCAGCCAGGACAGTGTCGGTCCTAGTCCATGCTGCTGACATTCCCCCTGACACCATCACACTAGAGCCAATGCCTGCACCAACTCCCATGCTGAGTGTGCAATCCCACACTCCTGATACAGAGTCCACCAGGGCTCCTGCCCCTAGTGTCCAGAGCGGCGCAGGACACTCAGGATCACCACCACCTTCCAAGCGGAAGAGGAAGAGTGCTCGTCCGGCACAGGCTGATGCCCCAGACACGGCTACACAGTCCGGCCCGTCCAGGAAGCCCAGCTTCACGGATGACGAACTGAATGCACTTGTCGAGTATGTGTCCGGACATGACAACGAGATGGTCATTGTTGCAGGATCCAAGACCACACCTGCACAACGCCAGGCACACTGGCAGACCGTTGCAGACATCGTAAGTGCCCTTGGAATTGTGAGGCGCACAGCCAATGATTGCTATAAGCGCTGGAATGACCTAAAGCGCAGGGCAAAGAGTAAGCTGGCCTCAAGTCATGCCGCAACTCTAGTGACTGGAGGTGGGTCTCCAGTAGTAGACATGGAACTCACTCCACATGAGTCAGTCGCTGGGACCTACGTCAAGGAGGAACAGATCCAAGGCGTGGGAGATCTGGCTGATTACGAGGCATTGTCCGGTGAGTGCACATGCATGTGTGTGTCATCCATGTGCATGGTGTGTGTGTGAGGGCTTCTGTTTGTGTGCCAGGTGAGAGTGTGTGCGCCTGAGTCGTATGGGTCAGCCATGTGCTTCATGCAATACTTCCTGCGCAGCTGCATTTGGCCATAGCAGTATCCCTTCTGCCAACAGTAGACATCTAGCCCAACTGCACGCCAGTTGCCCTTGAAGTGTCACCTTGCCACAACATATTTGCTTATTTTTCACTGTTCATTCAGTCAGTTTGTTTGCATTCCACCACTTTCACTAGGCATGTCGCTGTCCACTAGTCACATGTCTGACATGGGTATGGTAAAGTGGAGTGACTTTGTTACCTGGATATCATTTGTACACACATGTCCCTGTGCAATTGGACCATTTCAGACTGGCAGCTCCAGGTGAAAAATCTGACCTGTTAGAATTAGAAAAGCAATTACATGCGGGAACTGGACTGAATGAATAGGTGCTGCCCTCCTCTCCATCTTCACTCAATAGCAATGGTACATGCCATCTGTGTGATGGCATGTGTGTTTCACCTGGCAATCAAAGGCCAATGTGTGATGCCACTGCCAGGCAGCATGCAGAAAATGTGTTCATCTTCCATCTTGGTGTCATCAGTGTGTGCCATTTGCCTGCACTTCATACGCAGTGAGGGTGCATGCATGGGAGGGTTTTAGTCATGTGGGACATGTGTCAATCAAGTACTGTTTCTCTTGCTTCTCAGCCCTCATTGTGTGCCATGGTGCTAATGCCTGTTTCCATTTCTTTGTTTTCATGTCTTTGCAGGGGAAGACGCACCTGATACTGCTGGGGTTGTGGAGATGGTGCAGACCCAGGAGGGGTCCGAGGGCCGACCAACCACCAGTGAGGGACGTGGTGTGGTGGTGGGGGAGAACCCACAAGTGCTGCAGGTCGTGCTCTCAAGGGGCGTCTCTGGCTGCACCTCCCCCGAGCTGTACTCAGGTGTTGATTCGGATGAGACCTACGTGCCGTCGCAGGTGAGTGTTCCAGGGAGGGATTCTGTCCTGTCTCACCCACCTGCACCAGGGTCAGAACCCTCCATGGGGATGTCAGTGTTGGCAGCTACGCCTTCGGTGGTTACGGATGCAGGGTCACACTCCGCGACATCTGATCCTGTTCCTGGGCCAGCAGATCAGAGGGGGAATGCAGTCCTGCAGCCTCAGGCAGTGCCGGCACAGCAAGGCGCAGTTCGCCTTGCCCCAGACAGGTGTGGTGCCCGCCGACGTGGTGGCCGTACGCCACCTGGCAATACCGCATGGGAGCAATCCATTTACGGTATGGCAACCCAACAGGCTGCATCATCCGAGATGATGGCTCAGGCCATGGATAGGGTGGCCACTTCCATTGTCCCCCCAGAAAGGCTGATGGAGCGACTAGAGCAGGCAACCGACTCCATCTGCCAGTCACACAGGGAGGACATGTTGGGGTCCAACAGGGACAGGCGGGCTGCACTGGCGACTCTGCAGGAGGCCATCTCCATTGAGTCCCAGGGCCACAGGGAAGCCCTGAGGCAGGAGCTCCTTCACCTCAGGACGACTCTTGTTGAGCTTGAGGCTTCAACACACCAAAGGACAGAACAGCAGCTGGAGCGTCTCACCCGTACGCTCTCAGCTGAGATGCAGGCAACGAGGGCGGAGGTCCGGGCATCCCGTGAGTTGTTGCATGGGGACCTCCGCACACTCATCCTCCAGAACCAGACCTACCACACCCGCATGCTTGCAGCCATGGAGGAGCAGACTAGGGCCTTGCGTGGGCTGCCTCCCATAGTGCAACCACCTCCGGATGCAGCTGCACAGGGTGATAATAGCGACAGCAGTGATACTCTCACAATAGGGTAGCCGTGTGGGCCATGAGCCCATGGAGGTGTTTTATCTTCCCAGGATCCACGCAGGTGGGTTCTGGTGTGCATCCTGTCCTCGGACCTCCTGGGTGGCCTCCCCAACCCCCCCGGGCCCATCAATGGCCATTTTTGATTGTTTCTTATTTTTATTTTTATTTTGATTTCTTTTATTCCCAATTTTTTTGGGACGATCTGTTGGCTTCCGTGGTTCCTGTGGGCATACGCTGCATTGTGGCTGGGCACATGCAGGCTTGTAATGTATTTGGTTCAGATGCTTGGGTTTGAGTCACACACACCCCTCCTGCTTCCCGTTTCCATGGGCTTGCAAAGGGTGTGCCCAAGTGACAGTGAATTACACAGTGACGTTGGACTCCCATGAGCTGTGTGGCCAGTCTGTAGTCAATACTGTGTATACATTCCTAGTGCATATTGCTGTTGTGTTGTACACTGCATGTTGCATTGATGTGTAACTCTTCTTCTGTGTCTACCTCCCAATTTGCAGGTCCCTTCCTCATGTCCACACAAGGACCTCTAGTCTGGAGATGGGGTCCATGTTGGCAGCAGTGCACCTACAACTCTACATGGCAACAACACTGCACAGTTGGTAGTGGTGGGAGTGCAGGCATTTCCAGGTGGTGAGACTACTAATATGTAACATTTGTGATGTCATGTTAATGGTAGTACGTGCTCAAGTATGTTGTTGGTCCGGCATTGCTGTGAGCATTTCAGGTGTTGCAGGTTTCTAATAGGGACACTGTACATAGTGAGACTGATGTCATGTTGTGGGGATTACTTTGTTTACCTGCAATTAGCAAGACATGGCACGGTGTGTCGTGTGGCGGTGCTAGGGTTGGGTTGGCTGACATGGCACTGTCCTCTTGTTGCATTTTGCAAGTGGGTATTCATTTTAGCTGCTTCAATGTGTAACTTCACAAAACTGCATTGGTGGTGTCTGTGTGGGTAGGGATGCACACATTGTGACACTTCCAGGTGAACAATCTCAGGCTGACATGGTATTCCCGGTTAATTCTCCAGACATTCAGGATCAGTGTCAGGTTGAGTCATCATTGATTGTCAGATGGAATGTGCCAGGGCAGTGTGCACTCCACAGGGGTGTGATTTCTATGTGAAGTAATTAGCCACTAGCTGTGTACTGGCTGCCTCCCCCCGTGCCCTTTCACCTCCCATGCGCAGCGGCTGTGCATGTGGTTGGGGATGTGGGGCCACCACCATGTCCACGGCCAGGCCCCGGCGTGTTGCAACGTTGTGCAGGACACATGCTGCCACTATGATCCTGCACACTACTGGGGGAGCGTATAACAGCTGCCTGCCAGAACGGTCAAGGGAGCGAAAGCGTGACTTTAGCACTCCGAATGTGCGCTCCACTATGCCCCTGGTTGTAATGTGGGCTGTGTTATATCTAACCTGGGGTGGCGTGGTGGGGTTCCGAATTGGCGTCATCATGTGTGGGCTGAGAGGGTAGGCACTGTCCCCTGTGGAGGTGGTGATTGGTATCATTGGTGGGGTTGTGACCTTGCTCAGTATCCAACATGCATGCATGTGCAGTGGCATACATACTCACCAAGCAGCCATGTATCGCCATGCCGCCCAGCTTCTAGGTCCCGGCTTAGGGTGGACATTCGGTAAATGAAGCTGTCGTGGGTGGAGCCGGGATAGTTGGCATATACTGAGGTGATGATTCCCTTGGCATTACATGCTACCTGCACGTTGATGGAATGCCAGTGCTTGCGGTTCCTATAGATGTGCTCAGATGCCCTGGGGGGACGTAGAGCCACATGGGTGCAGTCGATGGCACCTAGCACTTTGGGGAATCGTGCCACAGCGTAAAAATCCAGGGCGGCAGCATGCCTTTCTGCAGGTGTTCTGGGCAGGTATATGTGCCTGCGGACTGATGGGCGTGCAGTGATGATGTTCAAGACCTGGTGTAGGCAGCGTGACTGGGTGGCCTGTGACACCCCACCCACTATGGCACTTGTCCGCTGAAATGATCCAGTGGCTAAGAAGTGCAGTACATTGAGGACCTTCTCCAGGGGGCTGAGTGCTTGGGAGCACAGGGTGGGTGATGTGAGGTCATCCTCCCACTCACTCACCAGGTCCAGTATAATGTGTGGTGGAAACCTGTACCTCCCATACACCTGGTCATCAGGCATCCCGAAAAGGCTGGTTCTGGGTGTGAATATTCTGGCCCTGACTATCCTCCTCCTCCTCCTTTGGTAGCCCACTGCCACTGCTGCTAGGAACGGTATGTACATCCTGGCGTCTGAGCTTGTTATTGTTAAAGTCCGCAAATTTATGCTTTGCGCGTGTTCTAGGCGAGCGTGTGACCCGCGCACCCCTGGAATCCAGTTCCCAGTCCAATAGCGTGTGGAAATTCACACGCACCACGGGATACAGCGTGTGACCCGCGCACCCCTGGAATCCAGTTCCCAGTCCAATAGCGTGTGGAAATTCACACGCACCACGGGATACAGGTTCGCTGACGTACTTGCGTGTGTAAGTGCCCGCGCACCCATTAAATACACGTACATAGGCCAATCGCGTGTACGCGCACTTTTGTCCAATTACACGCGATGACACTCTGACGTGCAGTATTTCCACGTGTGCCCCGTCATCACGTGCTGAGTGGGGAACACCCGTGCAGGTCACGTCACACACGCGCTTACGCGCTGAGGGACTCTGGTCCAATAGAATCGCGTATGATTGCTGATGCGCTTACGCGCTAAGGGCCTTTCCTTTGATTTCACGCTGACGTGCAGGATTTTCACGTGCCAAATCAATCCGTATCAAGCTGGCCACGCGAAAACACACGGAAGACCACGCTCCTGCCCAGAAGGCCGAGTTACTGCCCCCCAGTGCCCCGAGCAGCCTCCCACGTGCCATCTGCTGCTGCCTGACTGCCTGCCTGCTGCCACCGTGCCCTGCCATTTGGTGCCTGCACATCAGCCATCTGCAGGGGTCCAGTTGCTGTGTCCACCCCTGCTGGAACTGAAGACTCCCGACTGGGAGTAGTCCCGACTACATCGCTCCACAGCCCAGCCCCAGGACCCAGTTGCCCACCCACACCTGCCTCTGGGGTTGCCATGTCGGGCACTTCCACATCTGGCACCAGTGGCAACCCCAGGCCAGAGGGGCAGAGGGGCACCAGCTTCACTGTCACCGAAGTTGGTGTCCTGGTGGAGCATGTCCTGGGGCAGTATGATGCCCTCTTTGGATCGTCCCGCGCCAGCAAGGAAGGACGGCAGAGGATCTGGGCCGACTGTGTGGTTGCCATCAACGCGAAGGGGGTGGCAACCCGCGACGTCCTGAAGATCAAGAAGCGCTGGGAGGACTTGAGGTCCAGGACCCTTGTGAAGGCCCGGCGCCTCGTGGAGGGGGGCCGGGGCCGCATGAGTTCCATCCAGATGAGGGTCCTGGAACGTGTACGCCCAGCGCTCCACGCCCAGATCCTTGAGAGGGAGGCCCGTCTGGAGTTGAGCGGTAAGTGTCCAAGCATTACTGTGTGAGACAGGGCATGTTGCGGTGTGCTGGTTCTATGATACTTGCCTGTATGTGTGCCATAGGCCATGTATGCATGTATGTGTGCAGGGACATCATGGTAATGCATGTGCGACCAGTGATGTGTGATCCACATGGTTGTTGCATGTGTTGAAATGCCGCATGGGGAGGCCTATGCAGATTTTGAACATGAGAGCATGCCAGTCTCTGTACCTGGACATGGGTGGGGGTGAGGGATGGGTGCTGATGCCAGGTACATATATGGTAGCCATGTCTGTGTGCCTGACCTGCGTGTCTGTGACTTGTGCATGCCATGGATGCATGACACATGTGTGTGACAATGCACAGATTCAGTGAAGCAGCCAAATTACCCTTGTATCCGCTGTGTTTGGTGTGTTTGGGGCCAGATGGATGTGACTGAGGTGAAGTGTGTGCATGTGATAGGCATGAGCCATGATGCATGTGAGTTACATATCATTGAATGTTTCAAGAGTCCATTGGACATGCATGGAAATGTCCATGGCATGCACCATGCCTGTTACTGTGTGTATTTTGCCTGGACTGACCCATGTGTTATGGAGGGACATGATGGAAGTGTACTTTGACAGTGGTGCTCATCTGCTATTGCTTCCTGTCTAGGGGACCATTGTACAGTGCCCTGATGCTTGTGTTCTTTGTCTCCCTCTACGCAGCGGCTAGTGAGGAAGAGGGCGGAGACGGCGCTGTGGAGCAAGGCGGCGGGGATGCCCCCACGGCTGCAGCGGAAGGGGTGGGTGAGCCCCCACAGGGGCCTGCTACGGTGGGAGACGGTGAGGAGCCATCCAGGTTGGTGGTTTGCACAGAGGAGGAGGAGGCCGCCACTGGGGCACACATGGGGCCTGGTGGGGGCATCCCTGCTGGTGCAAGTGGTGCAGTCCAGGGCCAGGGGCAGGAGGCAGCACAGGTCACCGTGGAGGGGCCTGTGCATGTCGCTGTCCCTGACCCTGTGAGTGCACCACCATGCACCAGCAGGGATGCCCCGTCCCAGGCCTGTCCGCAGGTAGAGGGGATGTCCATGTCACCTGACTCCCCTCCACCTGCGGACGTGGGAACCCCTGGCCGTGCGGAGAAGGTCCTGATTGGGGTCGCGATGCGCACGGCTGTGATTCGTGATGCCGTGCGTGCTTCCCGGGAGGAGCACGCACGTCATCACAAAGTGCACCATGCCGACGTGGCCCAATTGGGATCGGCCATGTTCGGGGGTTTCCTGCATGTGTTGGCCAATGTGGCGGCCCTCTCCTCCTCTGTGCAGGCTATCCACCAGTCGTTCCCCTTGCCTTCTTCCAGCCCAGATGCCACCAGGGCCCCCTGTGGACCTGCCCCGACCAATGCAGCCAGCTCGGTGGGGATCCCATCCCTGCCACAGTTGGGAGTCGGAGGTCCAGCAGGGGTGGACAACACAGCAACTGGACCCCAGCAGATGGAAGATGTGACAGCATCATCAGGCAGGGCACGTGCACGACGGCGTCGGTGGTTTCCATCAGCCTGGATGCCGTCGTGCTGGCAGAGGCAGTGGCGTCGGAGGCAGCAGTGGGCTCGACGTGGGAGGCATCATGGCTCGGGGCCATCAAGATCAGAGGGGCAGGCATCGGCCGGAGGGCAGGGCAACCCTGGGATGGTGGTGTCTTCCGTGTGGGAGCAGTTGGTCCAGCGGATAGGTGCGGAGCGGCAGCGGGCGGAAGAGGAGCGGCTCGCCATGGTCAGGGCGGAGTTCTCCATGCGTCGGGCGTTGAGGCGGGCTGAGTGCCTCGAGGAAGCTCGCTGGGAGTTTGAGTTGAACATGGGGTTATCCCTGCGAGACCTCGGGGCCAGGACAGAGTCCCGCCTCCAGGACATCGACATGGAGCTCGATGATGCCCTGGCCAGCAACATCAACAAGTGAGCCGCAGGACTTGCCCGCTGCCTTTGTATATAGTTATATAGTTAGTTAGTGTTATGTTTCCTTTATTTGTTTTTATTATTTTGGACCGCTCGGACAATGGCCACTTTTTTGTATGTATTTTTTTCATTAGGTAGTAGTAGGTTTCCTTTATGGTGTTGGGCTCATGGACACTGATACATTCCTGTATTTAGTTTGTTTTTTGAAGGAAAATTTTCTTTTTTTCATTATTGTGTTCACCATGTGGTAATGGTTTTTCATTCTTTTGCTTCTACTTGATATTGCTTTGGTCAACATTTGTTTTTTTTTTTCCTTTTTCGTTTTTTGATTTTTACTTTTGTTCTCCAACATGGACCATTTATTTTGTTATCCACATAGTTGTATGTTTGATTTGTTTAGTTATTTTTAATCTTTAATACATTTTTTATTTTTACTTCCACTTGTCTTATTTTGTCTTTGGTTTCATACATGTCATGATATGGGTTTTGACATTCACTTGCAGCCATTGTGTATGTGTGTGTGACGGACATGTGTTCATTTACATACTTGCCATTGGGGTTGTGTCATGTAATTGCATTCACTATGTGGGTGGATGCAATCCTTGCCTGGGTGTTTGTGCTGGGTATGCTGCCCATTACTGCCATGATTGTGTATCATCAGGACCTGGGGGCAGGGGGACATGGGTGGGGGCCTGGTGGAGGGTGACCCTGCACTGCTGGGGTGTGGGGGTGGTGGGAGACATGAGTGGGGGCGTGGTGGAGGGTGACCCTGCACTGCTGGGGGGTGTGGGTGCAGGGGGACATGAGTGGGGGCCTGGTGGAGGGTGACCCTGCACTGCTGGGGGGTGGGGGTGGTGGGAGACATGAGTGGGGGCCTGGTGGAGGGTGACCCTGCACTGCTGGGGGGTGGGGGTGGTGGGAGACATGAGTGGGGGCCTGGTGGAGGGTGCCCCTGCACTGCTGGGGGGTGGGTTGGTGGGAGACATGAGTGGGGGCCTGGTGGAGGGTGACCCTGCACTGCTGGGGGGTGGGGTGGTGGGAGACATGAGTGGGGGCCTGGTGGAGGGTGCCCCTGCACTGCTGGGGTGTGGGGGTGGTGGGAGACATGAGTGGGGGCCTGGTGGAGGGTGCCCCTGGTGGCTGGGGTGTGGGGGTGGTGGGAGACATGAGTGGGGGCCTGGTGGAGGGTGCCCCTGGTGGCTGGGGGGTGGGGGTGGTGGGAGACATGGGTGGGGGCCTGGTGGAGGGTGACCCTGCACTGCTGGGGTGTGGGAGTGGTGGGAGACATGAGTGGGGGCCTGGTGGAGGGTGACCCTGCACTGCTGGGGGGTGGGGGTGGTGGGAGACATGAGTGGGGGCCTGGTGGAGGGTGCCCCTGGTGGCTGGGGGGTGGGGGTGGTGGGAGACATGAGTGGGGGCCTGGTGGAGGGTGCCCCTGGTGGCTGGGGTGTGGGGGTGGTGGGAGACATGAGTGGGGGCCTGGTGGAGGGTGCCCCTGGTGGCTGGGGGGTGGGGGTGGTGGGAGACATGGGTGGGGGCCTGGTGGAGGGTGACCCTGCACTGCTGGGGTGTGGGGGTGGTGGGAGACATGAGTGGGGGCCTGGTGGAGGGTGACCCTGCACTGCTGGGGGGTGGGGGTGGTGGGAGACATGAGTGGGGGCCTGGTGGAGGGTGCCCCTGGTGGCTGGGGGGTGGGGGTGGTGGGAGACATGAGTGGGGGCCTGGTGGAGGGTGCCCCTGGTGGATGGGGTGTGGGGGTGGTGGGAGACATGAGTGGGGGCCTGGTGGAGGGTGCCCCTGGTGGCTGGGGGGTTGGGGGTGGTGGGAGACATGGGTGGGGGCCTGGTGGAGGGTGACCCTGCACTGCTGGGGTGTGGGGGTGGTGGGAGACATGAGTGGGGGCCTTGTGGAGGGTGACCCTGCACTGCTGGGGTGTGGGGGTGGTGGGAGACATGAGTGGGGGCCTGGTGGAGGGTGACCCTGCACTGCTGGGGGGTGGGGGTGGTGGGAGACATGAGTGGGGGCCTGGTGGAGGGTGCCCCTGCACTGCTGGGGTGTGGGGGTGGTGGGAGACATGAGTGGGGGCCTGGTGGAGGGTGCCCCTGGTGGCTGGGGTGTGGGGGTGGTGGGAGACATGAGTGGGGGCCTGGTGGAGGGTGCCCCTGGTGGCTGGGGGGTGGGGGTGGTGGGTGACATGAGTGGGGGCCTGGTGGAGGCTGCCCCTGCACTGCTGGGGTTTGGGGGTGGTGGGAGACATGAGTTGGACATGTGTGGGGGCCTGCTGGCAGGTGCCCCACAGTGCTGGGGGGTGGGGGTGGTGGGTGACATGAGTGGGGGCCTGGTGGAGGCTGCCCCTGCACTGCTGGGGTGTGGGGGTGGTGGGAGACATGAGTTGGACATGGGTGGGGGCCTGCTGGCAGGTGCCCCACAGTGCTGGGGGGTGGGGGTGCAAGGGAACATAAGTTGGTGTTCATTAGTTCAAGGAGACATGTGCCTTTGCTGGGGGGCATGCCCATGTTGGGTGGGCTGCCTGCGGGACATGACCAGGGATGCAGGGTAGTCCCCTGTGGTGTGGGCTGCCTGCAGGGGCCGTGGAGGGTGTACAGGGTACACCTGGGAGGACCCACACTGTCAAATCACATGTGGAACTTCCCACGCACCCCTGAAATACACGCGCCCAGGCTATTCGCGTGTGGAACTTCCCGCGCACCCCTGAAATACACGCACCCAGGCTATTCGCGTGTGGAACTCCCCGCGCACCCCTGAAATACACGCGCCCAGGCTATTCGCGTGTGGAAGTTCCCGCGCACCCCTGAAATACACGCGCCCAGGCTATTCGCGTGTGGAACTTCCCGCGCACCCCTGAAATACACGCGCCCAGGCTATTTGCGTGTGGAACTCCCCGCGCACCCCTGAAATACACGCGCCCAGGCTATTCGCGTGTGGAACTTCCCGCGCACCCCTGAAATACACGCGCCCAGGCTATTCGCGTGTGGAACTCCCCGCGCACCCCTGTAATACACGCGCCCAGGCTATTCGCGTGTGGAACTTCCCGCGCACCCCTCAAATACACGCGCCCAGGCTATTCGCGTGTGGAACTTCCCGCGCATCCCTCAAATACATGCGCCCAGGCTATTCGCGTGTGGAACTTCCCGACCACCCCTGGAATACACGTAGCCCGCTCCCCCAGGCCCGATCGCGTGAGGAACTTCACGCGAACCCCTGAAATACACGTAGCCCGCTCCCCCAGGCCCGATCGCGTGAATAACTTCACGCGAACCCCTGTGATGCACGTACCCTGCTGAAATCGTGTGTTAGACTTCCCGCGCACCCCGGTATACACGCACACGTATTTTTTGTTAGCGGGTGTCCGTGTTTGTGGGTACCCCTTGGCACGTCATTTTTCCTGGAGGGCCACAGTATGGGACATTCATCATGGCAGTATATAGGTGCTATTTGTTGGCGCACCTTTTGGCGCACATTTCTTACAGCCGCAGAGACGCTACCGCCTGCTTTCTTGTGGCGGTCGTGTTTGTGCCTGTGCGCTGGTTTGAGCGTGCGCTTTTTTGCCCTATTCTATTCCATGAATACGTGTTGTAGGCGAGCGTGTGGGCGTTCCGCGCACTTGTGCCCTGTACTTCCCCCGTGACGCCCACGTTTTGGCAAGTTGTTCCCCATTCCGAGTGTTACGCCCGTGTTCCGCCTACTTTTGTTGCGTGCGCCGCGCTATGTGCGAATTTCGCTGTGGCCTGTGCGATTTTCGCTGTGACCTGGCGCACGCTGTTAGATGGCCTGTGCGCCAACGTGCGCCGCGCACTTTTTTATCGCACATGCGCTGGTTTTCTCGCGCACGGCCTTCCATGAATCGACGTGCGCTGCTTTTCGTGCGATTTTCGCAATTGCACTGCGATTTTCGCTATTCCACTGCAATTCGCACGTTTTTGCCCACTTGCGCCGCGCTAATTATTCCATGAATCGGCCTGTTAGTAGTGTATTATAAAATTACACACAGCCAGGATAACTTCATGTTTCTCTATAAACTCACAAAGATAGACCCTATCATTGAAAAGCTCCCAGCTGAAAAAACGCCACTGTCTGTACATCACATCCTTCTGCTTTATTACCCACACCTACACAAATGCATACATTATATGCTTTTCTACACAATTTCTACCATTTACCTTATAGAAATTGCAAAATAATATATCACGATTTCTTCTATCTCCTAACATCCAATAACACAGCCTTAAGATGCCAATTGAGCTTTATACGCTTAATATTATATTTGTTTGTAAAGCATGTTCAACTAACAGATTCTAACTAAAATATACAGGATGCACATAGGCAATGGAAAATGCATATGCAAAATATGCACAGTTATCAAACGAGAATACTACTACAAAAACATTGTTCTTTTACAATTGCAATGAAGACCACTCTCCTGAAAACCAGCAGCATCTGAAGTACAAACAACTACCCAGAAGAAACCTCATTCAAAACAAAAAAAGTAAGTAGAACACTACCATGATATTCTTACTGTTACTCAAACACACTGTGGGGTTGATTCATGGAATTTGTGTGCCAAACAAATAGGGATTTGAGCACCATTCTGGCCACAAATCCCCATTTGTTAAACAGGGATTTGCAGGCAGAATGGCCCCTAGAAAGTTAGTAGCAGAACAAAGACCAGTTTTAATTATATAACATTAGATTTAGTATTAGTGCTTCTCCTCAACACTAGCTTACTTTCTACTGTCATCTGAACCCCAGTATAGTAACACACAAATACAAGAATAGCCTTCCCAACTAGTTGCAGCTGCCCAATGTACAATCACACACATCTTACCATCATACTCGGACACTCATGCACACAGCCACATACATTGCAGAAGAGCCTAACCCATACCTTCTTTTTTTAACAGACCCCAAAGAATGCCGACCAAAAATGAAGTCCGTAGAAAGGAACGCAGAAGTAGAGCAAATGAAAATAAAAGTGTCCAAAATAAGCATCCATCTCTAGCAGAATTTGTACAAAAAGTTCAAACAAAAGATCTAATAAAAAAACAAGCTTCCAGTACAAAAACTTTGCCTCCTCTTTCAAAATGTAAAAGGAAACAGAAAGTGATTAACGAGAATTCAACTACCACCACTGCTTACACTGCTCCTATAAATCGTGATGTAGTGGCAAGTAACCACATCAAAAAAAGTATTTACAAAAAATGTTTCGCCACAAAGCCCTTCAGAATTATATAAAAACAGGAGAGACATCATGCACAACCCTTAAAACCTACCGTAGAAAAATAATCTTGGAAGCTCTCATAGACAGTGCAATCCTTCTCAAAAGGATGATATTTATTTTAGTGTTAAACAGAATGAAACCACTAACAAAACTAACTACTAAATTACAAAAAAGACTTCTCAATGAACAGAATGTCCACAAAAATAATTTCTTAAATATCTGTGGAGGTGAATGGAGTCACACCACGAGCCAGAACCATATTTCAATGAAGAAGCATCCAAACAAACGCAAACAAATGCAATTGACATCCATAGCAGTGGACCAGGGTATGAACTTAATACCAATATGGGACAAGAAACACTGCTCACAAAAATATCCCCAGAATACTCAGTATCACATGTCCATCAGACTGAACCAAAACGTCCAGTATACAAATGGCCATGCACTTCAATGTGTTATTAAAATCTTTACGCCAGTTCCTCAATCAATATGTAAAAGGCAAAGACAAATTCAAAATGAAACTTCTACAAAATATGGATACCTGTCCAGTGCGCAAACACACAGGACTACTAGGACATTCATTAGCCTGCTTTTCAGGACCTAATTGCAAAAGCACCTTCCATCATATCAAAATGATATCAACACATCATTCAACTATAAGAAATCTAGTCCATAAACTGTACTATGCTAAAAGTCCAGCTTTAGCATTAGACATTTTAAATAACAATCTTCTACATGGTACAGCCAAAGACCTACACAAAGAAATAGAGCATATCCAGAAAAAAAATGTTTTGGAAGTGAAAGCCACTTAAAAAATTCAATAGCTTTACAAGAGACTACGAACAATTCTACAAATGGCAACCTTCGACTACACACATACAAAAAAGAAATTATAAAATTTAAAAGTACATCCGCTGAAGTACCAAACTATGTGTGTGTGTTGTCGCAGAACTTTTTTATAAAAGTAGTACAAAAACTGTAGACATAACTTACAAAATAGAAGACAATGAAGATTCCAAATGGTTTGAATTAGCTCTCTACCTTATAGCAGAAAAAACAAATATGAAATAAATGACCCCTTAATACTTTGCAGTTACAGCACTGCAAAACCTGACAACAACCAAACTCCTTCTCGTGCTATCACAAATAACTTTATTTATTATTATTATTCCCACTACCAAAACCCTTGCAACAACTCAATTCATATGAGAGCATCATAATTCAAACAGTGCATCAATTTCAAACAATAATATGCCTTCAACCAAAAACAGCAAAATTACCTCCCTCAGAATTAGTGAAAGGCATTTGTGGCAAAGTAGTTTATTTACCATTAGGTTGATAGGAGTGCAACGTCCAATAGAGCAATCTTTAATTGTATGTTGTAAATGGTGTACCTACAAAAGACAAGACAAAAAAAAATTGGCAACAACTCGTAGACTTACATAAAGTTAGACAAGCCTTGCAATATCTAAAAGACAACAATGAATACTATAAATAAATGAATATTGAAGAAAACCTGAGGGAAACAACTGAAATAATTCAAAAGTCATCAGAAACGGGTCAATTTGAACTTCTAGATCCTGCCACAGTATCCAATATTTTAGACCATTATACAATTCATCCATACACTCTAAGGACACCATGTATGATGCACTAGAAACGTACCAAATGCGACAAACCAAAGGATCACCAATCAGCATATGGGAAAAAAGTATAAAAGCATGTGCTTTTCCTCTACTCTTTCCTACTAGGAAAGGAGGAAGGTACGATGATAGACCCACTCAGATAACAGCATCAGAATACCGCTCATTACGAATGTATTCTGAAGATCCCAGATTTAGACAAAATGTGGAATACATATTCCACCTACTCTTTGAAAGTGAACCAGCAACTCTATGCTACAGAGTTGCACACACATTGAAATCAGGTACCCACTTTCAATCAAGCATTAAAAAATCTGTTAGCAAACATGCATTGCACTAAAGAGTACTGGTTCCGATGTCACAGAGATGTATGTTGTATGATAAGAAACCTTGGGCCACCCACTTGGTTTGTTACATTAAGTTTAAGTTGTGCAGAATATGCATGGGAAGATTTACATGATTTCCTATGCATACCAAACAAAAACAAACAAAGATAGACATACTAACACCTGGAGAACCTTGCTCTCTAGATCCTTTTAATGTTTCAAGATATTTCCATCATTTCTTCATTGCTATGCTACACTTTATTTTTAATAAAACTGTTGCTCCCCTCTGAGAAGTGCAACACTTCTTTTTGGAGAAATGAATACCAAGCAAGAGGAGCAACCACATATCCACATGCTTTTATGGATTAAAGATGCTCCTAAATTTGGTGAAGACAGTGATGCCACTGTTTTACAGTTTATTGAAAAATATGTAACTTGTGAAATTCCATCAGAAGCAACAAATTGTGATCTTCATGCACAAATTGTACAATTCCAAAGACACAAATGTGGGAAATACTGTTGTTGCAAACACAAAAACAAAGGGAAATACTACACCAAATGCCGTTTTGGTTTCCCTAGACCAGTTAAAGCAACAGGCCAAGTAAACAACTTCATGTTTTCAGTTAGACATAGTGTTAAAGCTAAATCACCGAAGAACACATATTACATAAACAGAACAGAAGAAGCAAAATATATCAATGATTACAATGCAATCATTGCCCTCTTGTGACAATTCCACTGCAGTTGCATGATACTGTACAGCATACTTAACCAAAGCAGAAAAGACAGAGCTTCAAGACCTCTGGGATGACCTATCACCGGACAAAACACTGTCTCAGAAATTGTACAGTTTAGGAATAAAAATGCTATCTCATAGAGAATGTGGCTGCTATGAAGCTGCCGTTTGTTTAAGCAGTACTGCCTAGTATGGAAGATCTGAAAATATAGTATGGCCCTGCTAAATTTAGAAAAGAGTTCTCAAATCATATGACGACATAGACACAATAGCCAAAAATGATCCCAACAGCCAAGCCATTTTGAAAAACAATTTACTAGACACATACTACCCAAACAGGAGTACCACTTTAGAAACCATGTCTCTATACCACATAGCCCAAAACTTCACATACAAAAATAATATAAAACCATATGAAAATAAAGGTAGATACAGAGTGACAAATTGTGAAGGCAGCTTAGTGAAACTTACCAAACAAAGCTTAATTAATAATATGAAATTGTCATTTAAAGCTCCTCAACATAAAGAACTATATTATATGTCCCTGCTACAACTTTTTAAACCATGGATAAAAGAAGAATAGTTACTAGATATCTGACTCCTATGAAGACGCTTTCAAAGCAAAAGAAAGCACTATAACTGATGTAAACTTTACACAGCACAAAACAATGTTAAGCGATGAACAGCAACACGAAGAAAAACTCCATGCTCAACTAGATAAAGACACTCCCGACAGTAGTCAACCTTCTATAACAGGAAGCCAAGAACGACTGGGACAGCCACTAATAGCAAATGAGGCAGAATTAGCTATGCCAGAAGTAGAAAACACAATGTTTCACTATGAAGAAGATACAGAAGACTTAACTGTACTGCAATCAAAACTGAACAATGAGCAGCGTACCATTTTTCAAGAAGTAACAAAAGAAATTGCACATGGTGTACAACATGAAAATAAAGAATGTACCTGCCAAAATTACAAACGTAAAACTACTATAAGTCAGTGGTAAAGCTGGTTCAGGCAAAACATTCAAAATCAAAATCATCAGCAAGTTACTTCAATTGACAAACAACAAACTGTCAGCTGTTGTAACTTCCCCCACAGGTTTAGCTGCCTACAACAAAGCCGGTGTCACTTTACACCAATGACTACTCCTTTCAGTAGAACACCAAAACAAATTAGAATATTACAAACTTTCTACAGAAGCTGCAATGGAACTACGCAGAGTGTTAAAACAAATGAAAATGCTACTAATAGATGAAGTGAGCATGGTCTCCAACCTAATGTTGGCCTTGATTCACCTCAGATTACAAGAAGTACTCAAAACAAACTACGAAGTGCTCTTTGAAGGAAAACACATTATTGTTTTCAGAGATCTTCTTCAATTGACACCAGTGAAAGGTAAACCTATTTTTAAAACCTTAGGAAACAAACTCTGCCGTAAAACTGTTGGCAGCATAGGAAATGTCAACCTTTGGCAACATTTCCAATACAGAGAATTAAGAGAAAAAATGAACCAGTCTGCAGACCTCACGTACGCCAACATTTTCAACATTTTCAAAAGTATTATGGTCGGTGTACTATCTCAAGAAGCACAAGCAATATTAACCCTTTAAGTGCCAAAGATGAGGTATCTCGTCCTTGACAGTGCACATGCAGTGCCAAGGAAGAGATAGCTCGTCCTTTTTGGCACCTTGTTTTGAGAGATCCCAAAGCAGGGATCGCTCAAAACTGTAATCCAACCCCCGGGCTATGTGAGGAGGAGGTCCCCCCTCACTGCCAGGGGGCTGGATTACCTTCAGTTTCACGTCGGCGTGCGTAAAGCACGTCGGCGTGAAACTGAAAGTAAATCCACCGCAGCAGCCATTTTCGGCTGCTGCGGTGGATAAAGAAGGTGAGTGCCCTTCTTTGTCAGCCTCGATCTCCGGCTGTATTTCAAGCCGGAGATCGAGGCAGGTATCGTTGGAAAGGGGAGAAATACCAATTGTGTGGCATTGCTGCCCGCGGATCGGGCGCAGGGCGCCTCGATCCGCGGGCAGCAACGTCACGGATCAAATGAAGATCCGTTTGTGACGCGGGGGGGCTGCTTACTAGCTAAGCGGCCCCCTTCCCCTGTGGCCCCAAAGCATGGGGCCACAGCGCCAGGGACCCCTGGGGGCAGATGATCACTGCCCCCAGGGGTGAAATAAAAAAATAAGAAAAAAAAAAATCGAGGGATGGAGGGAGGTGGGAGGGGTTTTGGGGCCCTGGGGCCCACTGGACCACCAGGGATGGAACAAAAGTGGTGTCCCTGGAAAGGGGACTTTCTCCCCTTTCCAAGGACACCACATATGAGGCATTGCTGCCCGCGGATTGGGCGCAGGGCGCGCGATCCACGGGCAGCAATGCCAGTGGATCAATGAAGATCCATTTGTGACGCAGGGGGAGGTAAGCGGCCCACCCTCCCCCAGTGTCCCCAAGGCATGGGGCCACAGCACCAGAGACCCCAGGGGGCAGATAATCACTGCCCCCAGGGGTGAAAATAAAAAAAAATAAAAACAACAAAAAATCGAGGGAGGTGGGAGGTGAGAGGGGGTTTGGGGCCCTGGGGCCCACTGGACCA
The DNA here is from genome assembly GCF_040938575.1 of Ambystoma mexicanum. Classification (NCBI taxonomy): domain Eukaryota; kingdom Metazoa; phylum Chordata; class Amphibia; order Caudata; family Ambystomatidae; genus Ambystoma; species Ambystoma mexicanum. Next base: position 232,414,282 of record NC_090930.1, on the reverse strand, counting down.
CCAGGGATGGATCAAAAAGTGGTGTCCCTGGAAAGGGGACTTTCTCCCCTTTCCAAGGACACCAGATATGAGGCATTGCTGCCCGCAGATCGGGCGCAGGGCGTGCGGTCCGCGGGCAGCAATGCCAGTGGATCAATGCAGATCCATTTGTGAAGCAGGGGGAGGGGGGGCTGCTTACTAGGTAAGCGGCCCCCCTCCCCCAGCGGCCCCAAGGCATGGGGCCACAGCGCCAGAGACCCCTGGGGGCAGATAATCACTGCCCCCAGAGGTGAAAAAAAAAAAAAAACACAACAAAAAATCGAGGGGAGGTGGGAGGGGGTTTGGGGCCCTGGGGCCCACTGGACCACCAGGGATGGATCAAAAAGTGGTGTCCCTGGAAAGGGGACTTTCTCCCCTTTCCAAGGACACCACATATGAGGCATTGCTGCCTGCGGATCAGGCGCAGGGCGCGCAATCCGCGGGCAGCAATGCCAGCGGATCAACGCAGATCCGTTTGTGACGCATGGGGAGGGGGGGCTGCTTACTAGGTAAGCGGCCCCCCTCCCCCTGTGGCCCCAAGGCATGGGGCCAGAGCACCAGAGACCCCTGGGGGCAGATAATCACTGCCCACAGGGGTGAAAATAAAAATAAATAAAAGCAAAAAAAAATCGAGGGGAGGTGGGGGGGATTTGGGGCCCTGCGGCCCACTGGACCACCAGGGATTGATCAAAAAGTGGTGTCCCTGGAAAGGGGACTTTCTCCCCTTTCCAAGGACACCACATATGAGGCATTGCTGGTCACGGATCGGGCGCAGGGCGCGCGATCCTAGGAAGGGGCATCTGACCCCAGGGAGGGATCCAAGAGGTGGGGCCCCCTTATCTGCCACCAGGAACGGGGCCCCCCAGGGTGGGTTGCATGAGGTGGGGCCCTCCATTTGGGGTGGGGGGGTTGAGGGCCACCCTCCATTGCGGTACATCATTCGCTGCCAATTTATGGTGGCCCTCAGCCCCCCCTAAAAAGAAGCCTATGAATTTGTATTTTGTTTTTTGTTTACCCTACTTTGCTTGGTGCAGATGGCCACATTAGTGTGGCTATCTGCCCCCAGGGTGCCCAAACCCTACAGCCCCATCTATTGGGGGTCCTGCCCCACCTTTTGGGGTGGCCCTCTCCCCCCTCACCCCGAATGGAGGGGGGGTGTACCTCACGCAGCCGTTAGGAAGAGGCCCAGGGAGGCCTGCATGAGGTGTGTCCCCCAGTCAGGGAATCGGGGGGGAGGCGTTGACCCCCTCCCCCCCACCCGCAATGGAGTGGGTGCCAAGTCATGCAGCCCTCCCTGGGACCAGATATCTGCTCCTAGGAACGGACGCCTGAGCCCAGGGAGGAGTGCAGGACAGCCCCCCTCCTTATCTGCCCACGGGGAGGGCTACATTTTGCTGGTGTGACCGTAGGTAACACATGTTCTTTGTTTTGTTTACAGCTTTTTCTACCCGAGCAGCTGCAACGTTATGTGAGTACTGTTTTTTATTATTCTATGGTTAGGGCCCACTGTCAGTGGGGTGGGTGAGACTGGGGCTGGATTGTTGTTGGTGTGGGTGGGAATGGCCCGTCTGGGCAGATCACCTCCAACTGTCCTGGAGTTGCGGCTGGGCTGCATTACAGCTTTTCCCTTCGGGGAGGTATTGGCACACTGCCGAGACTCCTTGGTGGGGAGAAGCTGTAACGCAGGGCAGCCAGGGCTCCAGCAAAGTCGGCGGTAATATACCTCGCATGTGTGGGTGCACCTACCGGGGGCGCAAAAGGAAAAGGGTAACCTGCTGGTAACCCCAAGCCTTTCGCCACTGCCCATTTTGTTCATGTGGGCAACCTACAGATTTGAGACTAGGGTGTCGAAGCCAGCAAGGAAAACAGGGAACCCCATGCATTTCCCAAAAGAGGACACCCGTGGGAATGCACAGAGGTCTGACTTGCGCGAAGCGGCCCAGAATTTATTACCCAGAACCCCAGACAAAGTGAACATTGTGTTTTTTCCCCACCAAATATCACACTTTGTCGGGGATTGTGGCTAATAAAAACTGGGGCAATTTGCGCAAGGCAGACCTCTGTGGATTCCCACGGGTGTCCTCTTTTGGGAAATGCATGGGGTTCCCCGTTTCCCTTGCTGGCTTCGACACCCTAGGCCCAAATCTGTAGGTTGCCCACATGAACAAAATGGGCAGTGGCGAATGGCTTGGGGTTCCTAGTGGGTTACCCTTTTCCTTTTGCACCCCCGGTAGGTGCACCCACACATGTGAGGTACCGTTTTCATCGGGACACGTGTGGGGACGAGGGAAGGTAGGCCACGTGTTATTGGCGGTGTGTTTCGGTGGGTGGCCAGAGCGAAATGTCTGAGAATTGTCTTCATTTCCGGCCAATTTCAGAGACATTTCCCTGTGGACACTCACCGAAACACATCGCCAACAGCAGATGTCATACCTTCTCGTGTTCCCACAGGTGTCCCGACAAAAAAGGTACCTCGCATGTGTGGGTGCACCTACCGGGGGTGCAAAAAAGGAAAAGGGTAACCCGCTGGTAACCCCAAGCCTTTCGCCACTGCCCATTTTGTTCATGTGGGCAACCTACAGATTTGGGCCTAGGGTGTCGAAGCCAGCAAGGAAAACAGGGAACCCCATGCATTTCCCAAAAGAGGACACCCGTGGGAATGCACAGAGGTCTGACTTGCGCGAAGCGGCCCAGAATTTATTACCCAGAACCCCAGACAAAGTGAACATTATCACACTTGTCGGGGATTGTGGCTAATATAAACTGGGACAATTTGCGCAAGGCAGACCTCTGTGGATTCCCACGGGTGTCCTCTTTTGGGAAATTCATGGGGTTCCCCGTTTCCCTTGCTGGCTTCGACACCCTAGGCCCAAATCTGTAGTGCGCAAATCATACCTCTGCGGATTCCCACGGGTGTCCTCTTTTCGGAAATGCATGGGGTTCCCTGTTTTCCTTGGTGGCTTGGACACCCGAGGCCCATATCTGTAGTTGTGCCGGTCGGCAGAATGGCTGAGATTCCCCTCTGCAAAGAGACTGGGGGTTGCTTGCGTTTTCGGCTTGCCCCTTGCCAGCCAGGTAGGTGCACCCACGCATTTGAGGTACCGTTTTCATCGGGACACGTCTGGGAACGCGGGACGGTAGGCCATGTGTTGTTGGGGGCATGTTTCGATGGGTGCGCTGAGCGAAATGTCTGGAAAATGCGTTTTTTCCCCACATTTCGGACTTTGCGGGGGTGTCTGGGTAATAAATTCTGGGGCGATGTGCGCAAATCATACCTCTGCGGATTCCCACGGGTGTCGTCTTTTCGGAAATGCATGGGGTTCCCTGTTTTCCTCTGTGGCTTGGACACCCTAGGCCCATATCTGTACGTTGTGCCGGTCGGCAGAATGTCTGAGATTTCCCTCTGAAAACAGACTTGGGGTTACTTGTGTTTTAGGCTTTCCCCTTGGCGGCCAGGTAGGTGCTCCCACACATGTGAGGTACTGTTTTCATCGGGACACCTGTGGGAACGCGGACGGTAGGCCATGTGTTGTTGGGGGCGTGTTTCGATGGGTGCGTCGAGCGAAATGTGCGGAAAAAGCGTTTTTTTCCCGACTTTTCAGACTTTGCGGGGCTGTCTGGGTAATACATTCTGGGGCGATGTGCGCAAATCATACCTCTGCGGATTCCTACGGGTGTCCTCTTTTCGGAAATGCATGGGGTTCCCTGTTTTCCTCGGTGGCTTGGACACCCAAGGCCCATATCTGTACGTTGTGCCGGTCGGCAGAATGTCTGAGATTTCCCTCTGAAAACAGACTTGGGGTTACTTGTGTTTTAGGCTTTCCCCTTGGCAGCCAGGTAGGTGCACCCACACATGTGAGGTACCAATTTCATCGGGACACCGGTGGGAACGCGTGACGGTAGGCCATCTGTTGTTGGGGGCGTGTTTCGATGGGTGCGTCAAGCGAAATGTGCGGAAAATGCGTTTTTTTCCCCGAATTTCGGACTTTGCGGGGCTGTCTGGGTAATAAATTCTGGGGCGATGTGCGCAAATCATACCTCTGCGGATTCCCACGGGTGTCCTCTTTTCGGAAAGGCATGGGGTTCCCTGTTTTCCTTGGTGGCTTGGACACCCGAGGCCCATATCTGTACGTTGTGCCGGTCGGCAGAATGTCTGAGATTTCCCTCTGAAAACAGACTTGGGGTTACTTGTGTTTTAGGCTTTCCCCTTGGCGGCCAGGTGGGTGCACCCACACATGTGAAGTACCGTTTTCATCGGAACACCTGTGGGAACACGTGACGGTAGGCCATGTGTTGTTGGGGGCGTGTTTCGATGGGTGCGTCAAGCGAAATGTGCGGAAAATGCGTTTTTTTCCCCAAATTTCAGACTTTGCAGGGGTGTCTGGGTAATAAAATCTGGGCCGATGTGGCAAATCATACCTCTGCGGATTCCCACGGGTGTCCTCTTTTCAGAAATGCATGGGGTTCCCTGTTTTCCTCGGTGGCTTGGACACCCGAGGCCCATATCTGTACGTTGTGCCGGTCGGCAGAATGTCTGAGATTTCCCTCTGAAAACAGACTTGGGGTTACTTGTGTTTTAGGCTTTCCCCTTGGCGGCCAGGTAGGTGCACCCACACATGTGAGGTACTGTTTTCATTGGGACACCTGTGGGAATGCGTGACGGTAGGCCATGTGTTGTTGGGGGCGTGTTTCGATGGGTGCGTCAAGCGAAATGTGCGGAAAATGCGATTTTTTCCCAAATTTCGGACTTTGCGGGGGTGTCTGGGTAAAAAATTCTGGGGCGATGTGCGCAAATCATACCTCTGCGGATTCCCACGGGTGACCTCTTTTCGAAAATGCATGGGGTTCCTCGTTTTCCTTGGTGGCTTGGACACCAGAGGCCCATATCTGTACGTTGTGCCGGTCGGCAGAATGTCTGAGATTTCCCTCTGAAAACATACTTGGGGTTACTTGTGTTTTAGGCTTTCCCCTTGGTCGCCAGGTAGGTGCACCCACACATGTGAGGTAGCATTTTCATCGGGACACCTGTGGCAACGCGTGACGGTAGGCCATGTGTTGTTGGGGGCGTGTTTCGATGGGTGCGTCGAGCGAAATGTGCGGAAAATGCATTTTTTCCCCCAAATTTCGGACTTTGCGGGGGTGTCTGGGTAATAAATTCTGGGGCGATGTGCGCAAATCATACCTCTGCGGATTCCCACGGGTGTCCTCTTTTCGAAAATGCATGGGGTTCCCCGTTTTCCTTGGTGGCTTGGACACCCGAGGCCCATATCTGTACGTTGTGCCGGTCGGCAGAATGTCTGAGATTTCCCTCTGAAAACAGACTTGGGGTTACTTGTGTGTTAGGCTTTCCCGTTGGCGGCCAGGTAAGTGCACCCACACATGTGAGGTACCGTTTTCATCAGAACACCTGTGGGAACACGTGACGGTAGGCCATGTGTTGTTGGGGGCGTGTTTTGATGGGTGCGTCGAGCGAAATGTGCGGAAAAAGCGTTTTTTTCCCGACTTTTCAGTCTTTGAGGGGCTGTCTGGGTAATAAATTCTGGGGCAATGTGCGCAAATCATACCTCTGCGGTTCCTACGGGTGTCCTCTTTTAGGAAATGCATGGGGTTCCCTGTTTTCCTCGGTGGCTTGGACACCCGAGGCCCATATCTGTACGTTGTGCCGGTCGGCAGAATGTCTGAGATTTCACTCTGAAAACAGACTTGGGGTTACTTGTGCATTAGGCTTTCCCCTTGGCGGCCAGGTAGGTGCACCCACACATGTGAGGTACCGTTTTCATCGTGACACCGGTGGGAACGCGTGACGGTAGGCCATGTGTTGTTGGGGGCGTGTTTCGATGGGTGCGTCAAGCAAAATGTGCGGAAAATGCTTTTTTTTCCCCAAATTTTGGACTTTGCGGGGCTGTCTGGGTAATAAATTCTGGGGCGATGCGCGCAAATCATACCTCTGCGGATTCCCACGGGTGTCCTCTTTTCGGAAAGGCATGGGGTTCCCTGTTTTCCTTGGTGGCTTGGACACCCGAGGCCCATATCTATACGTTGTGCCGGTCGGCAGAATGTCTGAGATTTCCCTCTGAAAACAGACTTGGGGTTACTTGTGTTTTAGGCTTTCCCCTTGGCGGCCAGGTAGGTTCACCCACACATGTGAGGTACTGTTTTCATTGGGACACCTGTGGGAACGTGTGACGGTAGGCCATGTGTTGTTGGGGGCGTGTTTCGATGGGTGCGTCAAGCGAAATGTGCGGAAAATGCGATTTTTTCCCAAATTTCAGACTTTGCGTTGGTGTCTGGGTAAAAAATTCTGGGGCGATGTGCGCAAATCATACCTCTGCGGATTCCCACGGGTGTCCTATTTTCGAAAATGCATGGGGTTCCTCGTTTTCCTTGGTGGCTTGGACACCCGAGGCCCATATCTGTACGTTGTGCCGGTCGGCAGAATGTCTGAGATTTCCCTCTGAAAAAAGACTTGGGGTTACTTGTGTTTTAGGCTTTCCCCTTGGCGGCCAGGTAGGTGCACCCACACATGTGAGGTACCATTTTCATCGGGACACCTGTGGAAATGCGTGACGGTAGGCCATGTGTTGTTGGGGGAGTGTTTCGATGGGTGCGTTGAGCGAAATGTGCGGAAAATGCATTTTTTTCCCCAAATTTCGGACTTTGCGGGGCTGTCTGGGTAATAAAATCTGGGGCGATGTGCGCAAATCATACCTCTGCGGATTCCCACGGGTGTCCTCTTTTCGGAAATGCATGGGGTTCCCTGTTTTCCTCGGTGGCTTGGACACCCGAGGCCCATATCTGTACGTTGTGCCGGTCGGCAGAATGTCTGAGATTTCCCTCTGAAAACAGACTTGGGGTTACTTGTGTTTTATGCTTTCCCTTGGCGGCCAGGTAGGTGCACCCACATATGTGAGGTACTGTTTTCATCGGGACACCTGTGGGAATGCGGGACGGTAGGCCATGTGTTGTTGGGGGCGTGTTTCGATGGGTGCGTCGAGTGAAATGTGCAGAAAAAGCGTTTTTTTCTCAACTTTTCGTACTTTGCGGGGCTGTCTGGGTAATAAATTCTGGGGCAATGTGCGCAAATCATACCTCTGCGGATTCCCTCGGGTGTCCTCTTTTTGGAAATGCATGGGGTTCCCTGTTTTCCTCGGTAGCTTGGACACCCGAGGCCCATATCTGTACGTTGTGCCGGTCGGCAGAATGTCTGAGATTTCCCTCTGAAAACAGACTTGGGGTTACTTGTGTTTTAGGCTTTCCCCTTGGCGGCCAGGTAGGTGCACCCACACATGTGAGGTAACGTTTTCATCGGGACACCTGTGGGAACGCGTGACGGTAGGCCATGTGTTGTTGGGGGCGTGTTTCGATGGGTGCGTCAAGCGAAATGTGCGGAAAATGCATTTTTTTCCCCAAATTTCGGACTTTGCGGGGCTGTCTGGGTAATAAATTCTGGGGCGATGTGCGCAAATAATACCTCTGCGGATTCCCACGGGGGTCCTCTTTTCGGAAATGCATGGGGTTCCCTGGTTTCCTTGGTGGCTTGGACACTCGAGGCCCATATCTGTACGTTGTGCCGGTCGGCAGAATGTCTGAGATTTCCCTCTGAAAACAGATTTGGGATTACTTGTATTTTAGGCTTTCCCCTTGGCGGCCAGGTAGGTGCACCCACACATGTGAGGTACCGTTTTCATTGGGACACCTGTGGGAACGTGTGACAGTAGGCCATGTGTTGTTGGGGGCGTGTTTCGATGGGTGCGTCAAGCGAAATGTGCGGAAAATGCATTTTTTTCCCCAAATTTCGGACTTTGCAGGGGTGTCTGGGTAATAAAATCTGGGCCGATGTGCACAAATCATACCTCTGGGGATTCCCACGGGTGTCCTCTTTTCGGAAATGCATGGGGTTCCCTGTTTTCCTTGGTGGCTTGGACACCCGAGGCCCATATCTGTACGTTGTGCCGGTCGGCAGAATGTCTGAGATTTCCCTCTGAAAACAGACTTGGGGTTATTTGTGTTTTAGGCTTTCCCCTTGGCGGCCAGGTAGGTGCACCCACACATGTGAGGTACCGTTTTCATCAGGACACCTGTGGTAACGCGTGACGGTAGGCAATGTGTTGTTGGGGGCGTGTTTCGCTGGGTGCGTCAAGCAAAATGTGCGGAAAATGCGTTTTTTTCCCCAAATTTCGGAATTTGCAAGGGTGTCTGGGTAAAAAATTCTGGGGCGATGTGCGCAAATCATACCTCTGCGGATTCCCACGGGTGTCTTCTTTTTGGAAATGCATGGGGTTCCCTGTTTTCCTTGGTGGCTTGGACACCCGAGGCCCATATCTGTTAGTTGTGCCGGTCGGCAGAATGTCTGAGATTTCCCTCTGAAAACAGACTTGGGGTTACTTGTGTTTTAGGCTTTCCCCTTGGCGGCCATGTAGGTGCACCCACACATGTGAGGTACCATTTTCATCGGGACACCTGTGGAAACGCGTGACGGTAGGCCATGTGTTGTTGGGGGAGTGTTTCGATGGGTGCGTTGAGCGAAATGTGCGGAAAATGCATTTTTTTCCCCAAATTTCGGACTTTGCGGGGCTGTCTGGGTAATAAAATCTGGGGCGATGTGCGCAAATCATACCTCTGCGGATTCCCACGGGTGTCCTCTTTTCGGAAATGCATGGGGTTCCCTGTTTTCCTCGGTGGCTTGGACACCCGAGGCCCATATCTGTACGTTGTGCCGGTCGGCAGAATGTCTGAGATTTCCCTCTGAAAACAGACTTAGGGTTACTTGTGTTTTATGCTTTCCCCTTGGCGGCCAGGTAGGTGCACCCACATATGTGAGGTACTGTTTTCATCGGGACACCTGTGGGAATGCGGGACGGTAGGCCATGTGTTGTTGGGGGCGTGTTTCGATGGGTGCGTCGAGCGAAATGTGCGGAAAATGCATTTTTTTCCCCAAATTTCGGACTTTGCGGGGCTGTCTGGGTAATAAATTCTGGGGCGATGTGCGCAAATAATACCTCTGCGGATTCCCACGGGGGTCCTCTTTTCGGAAATGCATGGGGTTCCCTGGTTTCCTTGGTGGCTTGGACACTCGAGGCCCATATCTGTACGTTGTGCCGGTCGGCAGAATGTCTGAGATTTCCCTCTGAAAACAGACTTGGGATTACTTGTATTTTAGGCTTTCCCCTTGGCGGCCAGGTAGGTGCACCCACACATGTGAGGTACCGTTTTCATTGGGACACCTGTGGGAACGTGTGACAGTAGGCCATGTGTTGTTGGGGGCGTGTTTCGATGGGTGCGTCAAGCGAAATGTGCGGAAAATGCATTTTTTTCCCCAAATTTCGGACTTTGCAGGGGTGTCTGGGTAATAAAATCTGGGCCGATGTGCACAAATCATACCTTTGGGGATTCCCACGGGTGTCCTCTTTTCGGAAATGCATGGGGTTCCCTGTTTTCCTCGGTGGCTTGGACACCCGAGGCCCATATCTGTACTTTGTGCCGGTCGGCAGAATGTCTGAGATTTCCCTCTGAAAACAGACTTGGGGTTATTTGTGTTTTAGGCTTTCCCCTTGGCGGCCAGGTAGGTGCACCCACACATGTGAGGTACCGTTTTCATCAGGACACCTGTGGTAACGCGTGACGGTAGGCCATGTGTTGTTGGGGGCGTGTTTCGCTGGGTGCGTCAAGCAAAATGTGCGGAAAATGCGTTTTTTTCCCCAAATTTCGGAATTTGCAAGGGTGTCTGGGTAAAAAATTCTGGGGCGATGTGCGCAAATCATACCTCTGCGGATTCCCACGGGTGTCTTCTTTTTGGAAATGCATGGGGTTCCCTGTTTTCCTTGGTGGCTTGGACACCCGAGGCCCATATCTGTTAGTTGTGCCGGTCGGCAGAATGTCTGAGATTTCCCTCTGAAAACAGACTTGGGGTTACTTGTGTTTTAGGCTTTCCCCTTGGCGGCCATGTAGGTGCACCCACACATGTGAGGTACCATTTTCATCGGGACACCTGTGGAAAGGCGTGACGGTAGGCCATGTGTTGTTGGGGGCGTGTTTCGATGGGTGCGTCGAGCGAAATGGCCGGAAAATGCATTTTTTTCCCCAAATTTCGGACTTTGCGGGGGTGTCTGGGTAATAAATTTTGGGGCGATGTGCGCAAATCATACCTCTGCAGATTCCCACGTGTGTCCTCTTTTCGAAAATGCATGGGGTTCCCCGTTTTCCTTGGTGGCTTGGACACCCGAGGCCCATATCTGTACGTTGTGCCGGTCGGCAGAATGTCTGAGATTTCCCTCTGAAAACAGACTTGGGGGCACTTGTGTTTTAGGCTTTCCCCTTGGCGGCCAGGTAGGTGCACCCACACATGTGAGGTACCGTTTTCATCAGAACACCTGTGGGAACACGTGACGGTAGGCCATGTATTGTTGGGGGCGTGTTTCGATGGGTGCGTCAAGCGAAATGTGCGGAAAAAGCGTTTTTTTCCCGACTTTTCAGACTTTGAGGGGCTGTCTGGGTAATAAATTCTGGGGCAATGTGCGCAAATCATACCTCTGCGGATTCCTACGGGTGTCCTCTTTTAGGAAATGCATGGGGTTCCCTGTTTTCCTCGGTGGCTTGGACACCCGAGGCCCATATCTGTACGTTGTGCCGGTCGGCAGAATGTCTGAGATTTCCCTCTGAAAACAGACTTGGGGTTACTTGTGTTTTAGGCTTTCCCCTTGGCGGCCAGGTAGGTGCACCCCCATATGTGAGGTACTGTTTTCATCGGGACACCTGTGGGAATGCGGGACAGTAGGCCATGTGTTGTTGGGGGCGTGTTTCGATGGGTGCGTCGAGCGAAATGTGCGGAAAAAGCATTTTTTTCTCGACTTTTCGTACTTTGCAGGGCTGTCTGGGTAATAAATTCTGGGGCGATGTGCGCAAATCATACCTCTGCGGATTCCCACGGGTGTCCTCTTTTTGGAAATGCATGGGGTTCCCTGTTTTCCTCGGTAGCTTGGACACCCGAGGCCCATATCTGTACGTTGTGCCGGTCGGCAGAATGTCTGAGATTTCCCTCTGAAAACAGACTTGGGATTACTTGTGTTTTAGGCTTTCCCCTTAGCGGCCAGGTAGGTGCACCCACACATGTGAGGTACCGTTTTCATCGGGACACCTGTGGGAACGTGTGACGGTAGGCCATGTGTTGTTGGGGGCGTGTTTCGATGGGTGTGTCAAGCGAAATGTGCGGAAAATGCATTTTTTCCCCCAAATTTCGGACTTTGCAGGGGTGTCTGGGTAAAAAATTCTGGGGCGATGTGCGCAAATCATACCTCTGCGGATTCCCACGGGTGTCTTCTTTTTGGAAATGCATGGGGTTCCCTGTTTTCCTTGGTGGCTTGGACACCCGAGGCCCATATCTGTACGTTGTGCCGGTCGGCAGAATGTCTGAGATTTCGCTCTGAAAACAGACTTGGGGTTACTTGTGTTTTAGGCTTTCCCCTTGGCGGCCAGGTAGGTGCACCCACACATGTGAGGTACTGTTTTCATTGGGACACCTGTGGGAACGCGTGACGGTAGGCCATGTGTTGTTGGGGGCGTGTTTCGAATGGTGCGTCGAGATAAATGTGCGGAAAAAGTGTTTTTTTCCCCAAATTTCGGACTTTGCGGGGGTGTCTGGGTAAAAAATTCTGGGACGATGTGCGCAAATCATACCTCTGCAGATTCTCACGGGTGTCCTCTTTTCGAAAATGCATGGGGTTCCCCGTTTTCCTCAGTGGCTTGGACACCCGAGGCCCATATCTGTACGTTGTGCCGGTCGGCAGAATGTCTGAGATTTCCCTCTGAAAACAGACTTGGGGTTACTTGTGTTTTAGGCTTTCCCCTTGGCGGCCAGGTAGGTGCACCCACACATGTGAGGTACTGTTTTCATCGGGACACCTGTGGGAAAGCGTGACGGTAGGCCATGTTTTGTCGGGGGCGTGATTCGATGGGTGCGTCAAGCGAAATGTGCGGAAAATACGATTTTTTCCCAAATTTCGGACTTTGCGGGGGTGTCTGGGTAAAAAATTCTGGGGCGATGTGCGCAAATCATACCTCTGCGGATTCCCACGGGTGACCTCTTTTCGAAAATGCATGGGGTTCCTCGTTTTCCTTGGTGGCTTGGACACCCGAGGCCCATATCTGTACGTTGTGCCGGTCGGCAGAATGTCTGAGATTTCCATCTGAAAACATACTTGGGGTTACTTGTGTTTTAGGCTTTCCCCTTGGTCGCCAGGTAGGTGCACCCACACATGTGAGGTACCATTTTCATCGGGATACCTGTAGCAACGCGTGACGGTAGGCCATGTGTTGTTGGGGGCGTGTTTCGATGGGTGCATCGAGCGAAATGTGCGGAAAATGCATTTTTTTCCTCAAAATTCGGACTTTGCGGGGGTGTCTGGGTAATAAATTCTGGGGCGATGTGCGCAAATCATACCTCTGCGGATTCCCACGGGTGTCCTCTTTTCGGAAAGGCATGGGGTTCCCTGTTTTCCTTAGTGGCTTGGACACCCGAGGCCCATATCTGTACGTTGTGCCGGTCAGCAGAATGTCTGAGATTTCCCTCTGAAAACAGACTTGGGGTTACTTGTATTTTATGCTTTCCCCTTGGCAGCCAGGTAGGTGCACCCACATATGTTTTTGGGCACCTGTGGGTGACCGCAGAGCAGGGTATGGGCTGGTGGCAGCTCCGTGCTGAGTTTGACAGGTGCTCCGGGTGTCCTCCATTTTGGGATACCCCGGCCCTGCCATTGGGATCTGTTGATTCCTGATAGGAAACAAGATGGCCCCTGTGGCCTCTTGCTTTCTATGGCCTGTTATCTTGTTTTCCCAAAGTCCTGGGAAGCCCTGTCTCTGTCCCTTCCCCCTGACTGGCTGTTGGGTGGAAGTTCCATGTATGGTATTGTTGTGAAGGCCCAGCTAGACTGGCTGGAGCCTTCCCAGTGACTGTATGTTGTGGGTACCTCCTGTGGGTGGGACCTGGGTGAATGGAGTGTGTGACCAATATACACTCCTTGTTGTGGTTGTCTGGTTTCTGGCATGAGAGACAAAGACTGAGACAGCCCTGCCCGAAACTGGCCTGAATGCAGTGTGTAGTGTTGAATGGCTGGGTACTTGTCCCAATCCACATTCCCTGTTGTGAGTGTCTGGAAGCGAGGAGTGTGGCCTGAATGCACTGTGCCTGATTGGCTGACTGACTGCATGAATGCCCTGCAGTATGATTGGCTGCTGAGTGTGTGACAGCAGCGTGGATGAGAGAGAGGATAGTATATCTGGGGACCTCTCACCACTGGAAAAGTGTTCAGAAGGGACCTTTGGTTGAGAAGCGACCATTGTGCTTCTAAAGCAGCCAGGGAGCTGAGTCTCCACTCTACGAGTAACTGGAACTGCTGATCCTCGACGTCCAGCTGGAAGAAGAAGACTTGCTGTGGCATTTGCTTCGACCGATCCGAAGGCTGTCGAATTCGTCGAGGGCTGACCCGAGAGAGGACCTGGTAAGGCGCCCTCTTCCCGTGCTCCGAGGGACCATCGAGCACCGCTCCATCTTTGCCGAAGCGCCCTGGAAGACAGACCCTCGAAAGGCTGTCGACCCGAGACGGGACCGTCGAGGAGATCGAAGTGAAGCACCCGGACATCGACGCCGTCGAAGTCCATTGCCGTCGACCAGGGTTCGCAGGTTTGTGTAACCGCTGGAGGCCCGTCGAAGTTGTGTTGCCCAGCCGTGGGAACCACTTGACGCCGTGCCGCCGACGACTGGAGCCGTCCGCTCCTTTGCCTAAGAACATTCAATCGAAGGACTCTCTCGACCACATCGTCGACCGCTTATCCTGCCGGAGAAAGTCGAGGACGACCAACGCGCCAAGGAGAAACCTGTCGGTGGGTTTCCCGCCACCCGACGACCTCAAAGACGCGGACGACTCGACGCCCTTGCTGGGCCTCCGTCTCTACAATCTTTGCGGTCCACAACTATTGTCACCGAGGTGCCCCGCACACCTCCGCCTTGTAGGACGCCGACGCTCCGACGCCGACGAGCACCGCTTGGACGAAGCTGCCGCCTCATCGACATCGTTCTACCTCGTTTGTCGACGGACGTTCGACGCCCCGTGCCTCCCGCTTGAAAGGGAAGGCATTCAAGAAGGGCCGTCGATTCCCCGTCGCCGAACAGCGAGTTCCTCAACGTTTGTCGACGTCTCTTCAAGGAGCTCGATTCCACCAGGTACATTGGGGGAGTAAAAACATTATAGGAGAGAATAAGACTTACAGAGCAGTATATGGACTGGGCGTGTGTTATATCTTGTTTTACAGGTTGCCCAGGTGGGGGGATCTCCACACAGAACGGTGTCTAGTGGTAGGGGCCAGTATTCTGCCTACTGCTCAACCATCTTGTTTTCTCTCCTCTCTCTATTGCTGGTTTCACTCTATTGGTCTGTGTGACATTGTACAGTATTGTTAATGCACTGTAATGAGATCTAGGGTGGTACCACTTTAGGATTGTAAATATTTGCCATTGTAGATTTTGCCGGAGTACAAAGTGAGTTACTATGATAAATGTACATAACCTTAACTATTGATTATATAAAGACTGTGTTCTAACCAATACAGAGTGTGGATATTCCTTTGTGGGGGCTTGGGGAATACACTGTACTTAAGAACCAGCCTGCATCACCTCCTGAGAAGCTAGGCCTTGATTGCTCGACCATTGCTACCGAATAGAGAATCTTGGCTGGGGTCTCCTGTGCCTCTCCTCCACCATATAGGGAGCGGAAGTACAGACACCCCCCACCGGTCGTTGAGGCCCTTCTCTCACACTTGGACACCCAAGGCCCATATCTGTACGTTGTGCCGGTCGGCAGAATGTCTGAGATTTCCCTCTGAAAAAAGACTTGGGGTTACTTGTGTTTTAGGCTTTCCCCTTGGCGGCCAGGTAGGTGCACCCACACATGTGAGGTACCGTTTTCATCAGGACACCTGTGGTAACGCGTGACGGTAGGCCATGTGTTGTTGGGGGCGTGTTTCGATGGGTGCGTCAAGCAAAATGTGCGGAAAATGCTTTTTTTTCCCCAAATTTTGGACTTTGCGGGGCTGTCTGGGTAATAAATTCTGGGGCGATGCGCGCAAATCATACCTCTGCGGATTCCCACGGGTGTCCTCTTTTCGGAAAGGCATGGGGTTCCCTGTTTTCCTTGGTGGCTTGGACACCCGAGGCCCATATCTATACGTTGTGCCGGTCGGCAGAATGTCTGAGATTTCCCTCTGAAAACAGACTTGGGGTTACTTGTGTTTTAGGCTTTCCCCTTGGCGGCCAGGTAGGTTCACCCACACATGTGAGGTACTGTTTTCATTGGGACACCTGTGGGAACGTGTGACGGTAGGCCATGTGTTGTTGGGGGCGTGTTTCGATGGGTGCGTCAAGCGAAATGTGCGGAAAATGCGATTTTTTCCCAAATTTCAGACTTTGCGTTGGTGTCTGGGTAAAAAATTCTGGGGCGATGTGCGCAAATCATACCTCTGCGGATTCCCACGGGTGTCCTATTTTCGAAAATGCATGGGGTTCCTCGTTTTCCTTGGTGGCTTGGACACCCGAGGCCCATATCTGTACGTTGTGCCGGTCGGCAGAATGTCTGAGATTTCCCTCTGAAAAAAGACTTGGGGTTACTTGTGTTTTAGGCTTTCCCCTTGGCGGCCAGGTAGGTGCACCCACACATGTGAGGTACCATTTTCATCGGGACACCTGTGGAAATGCGTGACGGTAGGCCATGTGTTGTTGGGGGAGTGTTTCGATGGGTGCGTTGAGCGAAATGTGCGGAAAATGCATTTTTTTCCCCAAATTTCGGACTTTGCGGGGCTGTCTGGGTAATAAAATCTGGGGCGATGTGCGCAAATCATACCTCTGCGGATTCCCACGGGTGTCCTCTTTTCGGAAATGCATGGGGTTCCCTGTTTTCCTCGGTGGCTTGGACACCCGAGGCCCATATCTGTACGTTGTGCCGGTCGGCAGAATGTCTGAGATTTCCCTCTGAAAACAGACTTGGGGTTACTTGTGTTTTATGCTTTCCCTTGGCGGCCAGGTAGGTGCACCCACATATGTGAGGTACTGTTTTCATCGGGACACCTGTGGGAATGCGGGACGGTAGGCCATGTGTTGTTGGGGGCGTGTTTCGATGGGTGCGTCGAGCGAAATGTGCAGAAAAAGCGTTTTTTTCTCAACTTTTCGTACTTTGCGGGGCTGTCTGGGTAATAAATTCTGGGGCAATGTGCGCAAATCATACCTCTGCGGATTCCCTCGGGTGTCCTCTTTTTGGAAATGCATGGGGTTCCCTGTTTTCCTCGGTAGCTTGGACACCCGAGGCCCATATCTGTACGTTGTGCCGGTCGGCAGAATGTCTGAGATTTCCCTCTGAAAACAGACTTGGGGTTACTTGTGTTTTAGGCTTTCCCCTTGGCGGCCAGGTAGGTGCACCCACACATGTGAGGTAACGTTTTCATCGGGACACCTGTGGGAACGCGTGACGGTAGGCCATGTGTTGTTGGGGGCGTGTTTCGATGGGTGCGTCAAGCGAAATGTGCGGAAAATGCATTTTTTTCCCCAAATTTCGGACTTTGCGGGGCTGTCTGGGTAATAAATTCTGGGGCGATGTGCGCAAATAATACCTCTGCGGATTCCCACGGGGGTCCTCTTTTCGGAAATGCATGGGGTTCCCTGGTTTCCTTGGTGGCTTGGACACTCGAGGCCCATATCTGTACGTTGTGCCGGTCGGCAGAATGTCTGAGATTTCCCTCTGAAAACAGACTTGGGATTACTTGTATTTTAGGCTTTCCCCTTGGCGGCCAGGTAGGTGCACCCACACATGTGAGGTACCGTTTTCATTGGGACACCTGTGGGAACGTGTGACAGTAGGCCATGTGTTATTGGGGGCGTGTTTCGATGGGTGCGTCAAGCGAAATGTGCGGAAAATGCATTTTTTTCCCCAAATTTCGGACTTTGCAGGGGTGTGTGGGTAATAAAATCTGGGCCGATGTGCACAAATCATACCTCTGGGGATTCCCACGGGTGTCCTCTTTTCGGAAATGCATGGGGTTCCCTGTTTTCCTTGGTGGCTTGGACACCCGAGGCCCATATCTGTACGTTGTGCCGGTCGGCAGAATGTCTGAGATTTCCCTCTGAAAACAGACTTGGGGTTATTTGTGTTTTAGGCTTTCCCCTTGGCGGCCAGGTAGGTGCACCCACACATGTGAGGTACCGTTTTCATCAGGACACCTGTGGTAACGCGTGACGGTAGGCAATGTGTTGTTGGGGGCGTGTTTCGCTGGGTGCGTCAAGCAAAATGTGCGGAAAATGCGTTTTTTTCCCCAAATTTCGGAATTTGCAAGGGTGTCTGGGTAAAAAATTCTGGGGCGATGTGCGCAAATCATACCTCTGCGGATTCCCACGGGTGTCTTCTTTTTGGAAATGCATGGGGTTCCCTGTTTTCCTTGGTGGCTTGGACACCCGAGGCCCATATCTGTTAGTTGTGCCGGTCGGCAGAATGTCTGAGATTTCCCTCTGAAAACAGACTTGGGGTTACTTGTGTTTTAGGCTTTCCCCTTGGCGGCCATGTAGGTGCACCCACACATGTGAGGTACCATTTTCATCGGGACACCTGTGGAAACGCGTGACGGTAGGCCATGTGTTGTTGGGGGAGTGTTTCGATGGGTGCGTTGAGCGAAATGTGCGGAAAATGCATTTTTTTCCCCAAATTTCGGACTTTGCGGGGCTGTCTGGGTAATAAAATCTGGGGCGATGTGCGCAAATCATACCTCTGCGGATTCCCACGGGTGTCCTCTTTTCGGAAATGCATGGGGTTCCCTGTTTTCCTCGGTGGCTTGGACACCCGAGGCCCATATCTGTACGTTGTGCCGGTCGGCAGAATGTCTGAGATTTCCCTCTGAAAACAGACTTGGGGTTACTTGTGTTTTATGCTTTCCCCTTGGCGGCCAGGTAGGTGCACCCACATATGTGAGGTACTGTTTTCATCGGGACACCTGTGGGAATGCGGGACGGTAGGCCATGTGTTGTTGGGGGCGTGTTTCGATGGGTGCGTCGAGCGAAATGTGCGGAAAATGCATTTTTTTCCCCAAATTTCGGACTTTGCGGGGCTGTCTGGGTAATAAATTCTGGGGCGATGTGCGCAAATAATACCTCTGCGGATTCCCACGGGGGTCCTCTTTTCGGAAATGCATGGGGTTCCCTGGTTTCCTTGGTGGCTTGGACACTCGAGGCCCATATCTGTACGTTGTGCCGGTCGGCAGAATGTCTGAGATTTCCCTCTGAAAACAGACTTGGGATTACTTGTATTTTAGGCTTTCCCCTTGGCGGCCAGGTAGGTGCACCCACACATGTGAGGTACCGTTTTCATTGGGACACCTGTGGGAACGTGTGACAGTAGGCCATGTGTTGTTGGGGGCGTGTTTCGATGGGTGCGTCAAGCGAAATGTGCGGAAAATGCATTTTTTTCCCCAAATTTCGGACTTTGCAGGGGTGTCTGGGTAATAAAATCTGGGCCGATGTGCACAAATCATACCTTTGGGGATTCCCACGGGTGTCCTCTTTTCGGAAATGCATGGGGTTCCCTGTTTTCCTCGGTGGCTTGGACACCCGAGGCCCATATCTGTACTTTGTGCCGGTCGGCAGAATGTCTGAGATTTCCCTCTGAAAACAGACTTGGGGTTATTTGTGTTTTAGGCTTTCCCCTTGGCGGCCAGGTAGGTGCACCCACACATGTGAGGTACCGTTTTCATCAGGACACCTGTGGTAACGCGTGACGGTAGGCCATGTGTTGTTGGGGGCGTGTTTCGCTGGGTGCGTCAAGCAAAATGTGCGGAAAATGCGTTTTTTTCCCCAAATTTCGGAATTTGCAAGGGTGTCTGGGTAAAAAATTCTGGGGCGATGTGCGCAAATCATACCTCTGCGGATTCCCACGGGTGTCTTCTTTTTGGAAATGCATGGAGTTCCCTGTTTTCCTTGGTGGCTTGGACACCCGAGGCCCATATCTGTTAGTTGTGCCGGTCGGCAGAATGTCTGAGATTTCCCTCTGAAAACAGACTTGGGGTTACTTGTGTTTTAGGCTTTCCCCTTGGCGGCCATGTAGGTGCACCCACACATGTGAGGTACCATTTTCATCGGGACACCTGTGGAAAGGCGTGACGGTAGGCCATGTGTTGTTGGGGGCGTGTTTCGATGGGTGCGTCGAGCGAAATGGCCGGAAAATGCATTTTTTTCCCCAAATTTCGGACTTTGCGGGGGTGTCTGGGTAATAAATTTTGGGGCGATGTGCGCAAATCATACCTCTGCAGATTCCCACGTGTGTCCTCTTTTCGAAAATGCATGGGGTTCCCCGTTTTCCTTGGTGGCTTGGACACCCGAGGCCCATATCTGTACGTTGTGCCGGTCGGCAGAATGTCTGAGATTTCCCTCTGAAAACAGACTTGGGGGCACTTGTGTTTTAGGCTTTCCCCTTGGCGGCCAGGTAGGTGCACCCACACATGTGAGGTACCGTTTTCATCAGAACACCTGTGGGAACACGTGACGGTAGGCCATGTATTGTTGGGGGCGTGTTTCGATGGGTGCGTCAAGCGAAATGTGCGGAAAAAGCGTTTTTTTCCCGACTTTTCAGACTTTGAGGGGCTGTCTGGGTAATAAATTCTGGGGCAATGTGCGCAAATCATACCTCTGCGGATTCCTACGGGTGTCCTCTTTTAGGAAATGCATGGGGTTCCCTGTTTTCCTCGGTGGCTTGGACACCCGAGGCCCATATCTGTACGTTGTGCCGGTCGGCAGAATGTCTGAGATTTCCCTCTGAAAACAGACTTGGGGTTACTTGTGTTTTAGGCTTTCCCCTTGGCGGCCAGGTAGGTGCACCCCCATATGTGAGGTACTGTTTTCATCGGGACACCTGTGGGAATGCGGGACAGTAGGCCATGTGTTGTTGGGGGCGTGTTTCGATGGGTGCGTCGAGCGAAATGTGCGGAAAAAGCATTTTTTTCTCGACTTTTCGTACTTTGCAGGGCTGTCTGGGTAATATATTCTGGGGCGATGTGCGCAAATCATACCTCTGCGGATTCCCACGGGTGTCCTCTTTTTGGAAATGCATGGGGTTCCCTGTTTTCCTCGGTAGCTTGGACACCCGAGGCCCATATCTGTACGTTGTGCCGGTCGGCAGAATGTCTGAGATTTCCCTCTGAAAACAGACTTGGGATTACTTGTGTTTTAGGCTTTCCCCTTAGCGGCCAGGTAGGTGCACCCACACATGTGAGGTACCGTTTTCATCGGGACACCTGTGGGAACGTGTGACGGTAGGCCATGTGTTGTTGGGGGCGTGTTTCGATGGGTGTGTCAAGCGAAATGTGCGGAAAATGCATTTTTTCCCCCAAATTTCGGACTTTGCAGGGGTGTCTGGGTAAAAAATTCTGGGGCGATGTGCGCAAATCATACCTCTGCGGATTCCCACGGGTGTCTTCTTTTTGGAAATGCATGGGGTTCCCTGTTTTCCTTGGTGGCTTGGACACCCGAGGCCCATATCTGTACGTTGTGCCGGTCGGCAGAATGTCTGAGATTTCGCTCTGAAAACAGACTTGGGGTTACTTGTGTTTTAGGCTTTCCCCTTGGCGGCCAGGTAGGTGCACCCACACATGTGAGGTACTGTTTTCATTGGGACACCTGTGGGAACGCGTGACGGTAGGCCATGTGTTGTTGGGGGCGTGTTTCGAATGGTGCGTCGAGATAAATGTGCGGAAAAAGTGTTTTTTTCCCCAAATTTCGGACTTTGCGGGGGTGTCTGGGTAAAAAATTCTGGGACGATGTGCGCAAATCATACCTCTGCAGATTCTCACGGGTGTCCTCTTTTCGAAAATGCATGGGGTTCCCCGTTTTCCTCAGTGGCTTGGACACCCGAGGCCCATATCTGTACGTTGTGCCGGTCGGCAGAATGTCTGAGATTTCCCTCTGAAAACAGACTTGGGGTTACTTGTGTTTTAGGCTTTCCCCTTGGCGGCCAGGTAGGTGCACCCACACATGTGAGGTACTGTTTTCATCGGGACACCTGTGGGAAAGCGTGACGGTAGGCCATGTTTTGTCGGGGGCGTGATTCGATGGGTGCGTCAAGCGAAATGTGCGGAAAATACGATTTTTTCCCAAATTTCGGACTTTGCGGGGGTGTCTGGGTAAAAAATTCTGGGGCGATGTGCGCAAATCATACCTCTGCGGATTCCCACGGGTGACCTCTTTTCGAAAATGCATGGGGTTCCTCGTTTTCCTTGGTGGCTTGGACACCCGAGGCCCATATCTGTACGTTGTGCCGGTCGGCAGAATGTCTGAGATTTCCATCTGAAAACATACTTGGGGTTACTTGTGTTTTAGGCTTTCCCCTTGGTCGCCAGGTAGGTGCACCCACACATGTGAGGTACCATTTTCATCGGGATACCTGTAGCAACGCGTGACGGTAGGCCATGTGTTGTTGGGGGCGTGTTTCGATGGGTGCATCGAGCGAAATGTGCGGAAAATGCATTTTTTTCCTCAAAATTCGGACTTTGCGGGGGTGTCTGGGTAATAAATTCTGGGGCGATGTGCGCAAATCATACCTCTGCGGATTCCCACGGGTGTCCTCTTTTCGGAAAGGCATGGGGTTCCCTGTTTTCCTTAGTGGCTTGGACACCCGAGGCCCATATCTGTACGTTGTGCCGGTCAGCAGAATGTCTGAGATTTCCCTCTGAAAACAGACTTGGGGTTACTTGTATTTTATGCTTTCCCCTTGGCAGCCAGGTAGGTGCACCCACATATGTTTTTGGGCACCTGTGGGTGACCGCAGAGCAGGGTATGGGCTGGTGGCAGCTCCGTGCTGAGTTTGACAGGTGCTCCGGGTGTCCTCCATTTTGGGATACCCCGGCCCTGCCATTGGGATCTGTTGATTCCTGATAGGAAACAAGATGGCCCCTGTGGCCTCTTGCTTTCTATGGCCTGTTATCTTGTTTTCCCAAAGTCCTGGGAAGCCCTGTCTCTGTCCCTTCCCCCTGACTGGCTGTTGGGTGGAAGTTCCATGTATGGTATTGTTGTGAAGGCCCAGCTAGACTGGCTGGAGCCTTCCCAGTGACTGTATGTTGTGGGTACCTCCTGTGGGTGGGACCTGGGTGAATGGAGTGTGTGACCAATATACACTCCTTGTTGTGGTTGTCTGGTTTCTGGCATGAGAGACAAAGACTGAGACAGCCCTGCCCGAAACTGGCCTGAATGCAGTGTGTAGTGTTGAATGGCTGGGTACTTGTCCCAATCCACATTCCCTGTTGTGAATGTCTGGAAGCGAGGAGTGTGGCCTGAATGCACTGTGCCTGATTGGCTGACTGACTGCATGAATGCCCTGCAGTATGATTGGCTGCTGAGTGTGTGACAGCAGCGTGGATGAGAGAGAGGATAGTATATCTGGGGACCTCTCACCACTGGAAAAGTGTTCAGAAGGGACCTTTGGTTGAGAAGCGACCATTGTGCTTCTAAAGCAGCCAGGGAGCTGAGTCTCCACTCTACGAGTAACTGGAACTGCTGATCCTCGACGTCCAGCTGGAAGAAGACTTGCTGTGGCATTTGCTTCGACCGATCCGAAGGCTGTCGAATTCGTCGAGGGCTGACCCGAGAGAGGACCTGGTAAGGCGCCCTCTTCCCGTGCTCCGAGGGACCATCGAGCACCGCTCCATCTTTGCCGAAGCGCCCTGGAAGACAGACCCTCGAAAGGCTGTCGACCCGAGACGGGACCGTCGAGGAGATCGAAGTGAAGCACCCGGACATCGACGCCGTCGAAGTCCATTGCCGTCGACCAGGGTTCGCAGGTTTGTGTAACCGCTGGAGGCCCGTCGAAGTTGTGTTGCCCAGCCGTGGGAACCACTTGACGCCGTGCCGCCGACGACTGGAGCCGTCCGCTCCTTTGCCTAAGAACATTCAATCGAAGGACTCTCTCGACCACATCGTCGACCGCTTATCCTGCCGGAGAAAGTCGAGGACGACCAACGCGCCGAGGAGAAACCTGTCGGTGGGTTTCCCGCCACCCGACGACCTCAAAGACGCGGACGACTCGACGCCCTTGCTGGGCCTCCGTCTCTACAATCTTTGCGGTCCACAACTATTGTCACCGAGGTGCCCCGCACACCTCCGCCTTGTAGGACGCCGACGCTCCGACGCCGACGAGCACCGCTTGGACGAAGCTGCCGCCTCATCGACATCGTTCTACCTCGTTTGTCGACGGACGTTCGACGCCCCGTGCCTCCCGCTTGAAAGGGAAGGCATTCAAGAAGGGCCGTCGATTCCCCGTCGCCGAACAGCGAGTTCCTCAACGTTTGTCGACGTCTCTTCAAGGAGCTCGATTCCACCAGGTACATTGGGGGAGTAAAAACATTATAGGAGAGAATAAGACTTACAGAGCAGTATATGGACTGGGCGTGTGTTATATCTTGTTTTACAGGTTGCCCAGGTGGGGGGATCTCCACACAGAACGGTGTCTAGTGGTAGGGGCCAGTATTCTGCCTACTGCTCAACCATCTTGTTTTCTCTCCTCTCTCTATTGCTGGTTTCACTCTATTGGTCTGTGTGACATTGTACAGTATTGTTAATGCACTGTAATGAGATCTAGGGTGGTACCACTTTAGGATTGTAAATATTTGCCATTGTAGATTTTGCCGGAGTACAAAGTGAGTTACTATGATAAATGTACATAACCTTAACTATTGATTATATAAAGACTGTGTTCTAACCAATACAGAGTGTGGATATTCCTTTGTGGGGGCTTGGGGAATACACTGTACTTAAGAACCAGCCTGCATCACCTCCTGAGAAGCTAGGCCTTGATTGCTCGACCATTGCTACCGAATAGAGAATCTTGGCTGGGGTCTCCTGTGCCTCTCCTCCACCATATAGGGAGCGGAAGTACAGACACCCCCCACCGGTCGTTGAGGCCCTTCTCTCACACTTGGACACCCAAGGCCCATATCTGTACGTTGTGCCGGTCGGCAGAATGTCTGAGATTTCCCTCTGAAAACAGACTTGGGGTTACTTGTGTTTTAGGCTTTCCCCTTGGCGGCCAGGTAGGTGCACCCACATATGTGAGGTACTGTTTTCATCGGGACACCTGTGGGAATGCGGGACGGTAGGCCATGTGTTGTTGGGGGCGTGTTTCGATGGGTGCGTCGAGCGAAATGTGCGGAAAAAGCGTTTTTTTCTCGACTTTTCGTACTTTGCGGGGCTGTCTGGGTAATAAATTCTGGGGCGATGTGCGCAAATCATACCTCTGCGGATTCCCACGGGTGTCCTCTTTTCGGAAATGCATGGGCTTCCCTGTTTTCCTCGGTAGCTTGGACACCCGAGGCCCATATCTGTACATTGTGCCGGTCGGCAGAATGTCTGAGATTTCCCTCTGAAAACAGACTTGGGGTTACTTGTGTTTTAGGCTTTCCCCTTGGCGGCCAGGTAGGTGCACCCACACATGTGAGGTAACGTTTTCATCGGGACACCTGTGGGAACGCGTGACAGTAGGCCATGTGTTGTTGGGGGCGTGTTTCGATGGGTGCGTCAAGCGAAATGTGTGGAAAATGCGTTTTTTTCCCCAAATTTCGGACTTTGCAGGGCTGTCTGGGTAATAAATTCTGGGGCGATGTGCGCAAATAATACCTCTGCGGATTCCCACGGGTGTCCTCTTTTCGGAAATGCATGGGGTTCCCTGTTTTCCTTGGTGGCTTGGACACCCGAGGCCCATATCTGTACGTTGTGCCGGTGTGATGCCGGAAATGCATCTGAGGGACAGGGCCTCTGAATCCTTGTCCTTTTTCTGTTTTTACCGTGTGTTCTGTCATGTTTTCTGCCCAGGAGTCCATGAGGGACTCCTGGCAGTGCAGCTCTCTTTTGGTTTGGTGAACAGACCCATGGGATACCCTTATGGCACCCATGGGTAGGGGTACAACCCTGTGCCCCTAGTGTATGTTTTTGGGCACCTGTGGGTGGCCCACAGAGCAGGGTATGGGCTGGTGGCAGCTCCATGCTGAATTTGACAGGTGCTCTGGGTGTCCTCCATTTTGGGATACCCAGGCCCTGCCATTGGAATCAGTTGATTCCTGATAGGAAACAAGATGGCCCCTGTGGCCTCTTGCTTTCTATTGCCTGTTATCTTGTTTTTCCCAAAGTCCTGGGAAGCCCTGACTCTGTCCCTTCCCCCTGACTGGCTGTTGGGTGGAAGTTCCATATATGGTGTTGTTGTAAAGGCCCAGCTAGACTGACTGGAGCCTTCCCAGTGACTGTATGTTATGGGTACCTCCTGTGGGTGGGACCTGGGTGAATGGAGTGTGTGACCAATATACACTCCTTGTTGTGGTTGTCTGGTTTCTGGCATGAGAGACAAAGACTGAGACAGCCCTGCCCGAAACTGGCCTGAATGCAGTGTGTAGTGTTGAATGGCTGGGTACTTGTCCCAATCCACATTCCTTGTTGTGAGTGTCTGAAAGGGAGGAGTGTGGCCTGAATGCACTGTGTGCCGGATTGGCTGACTGACTGCATGAATGCCCTTCTGTGTGATTGGCTGCTGTGTGTGTGCCAGCAGTGTGGATGAGAGACAGAATAGTATATCTGGGGACCTCTCACCACTGGAAATTGTTCAGAAGCATTCAGAAGCTGAGTCTCCACTCAAGAGTAACTGGATTTGCTGATCCTCGACGTCCAGCTGGAAGAAGAAGACTTGCTGTGGCATTTGCTTCGACGGAACTGAAGGTTGTCGAAATCGTCGAGGACTGACCCGAGAGAGGACCTGGTAAGGCGCCCTCTTCCCGTGCTCCGAGGGACCATCGAGCACCGCTGAATCTTCGCCGAAGCGCCCTGGAAGTCAGACCCTCGAAAGGCTGCCGACCCGAGACGGGACCGCCGAGGAGATCGAAGTGAAGCACCCGGACATCGACGCTGTCGAAGTCCATTGCCGTCGACCAGGGTTCGCAGGTCTGTGTAACCGCTGGAGGCCCGTCGAAGTTGTGTTGCCCAGCCGTGGGAACCACTTGACGCCGTGCCGCCGACGACCGGAGCCGTCCGCTCCTTGCCTAAGAACATTTGACTCGAAGGACTCCCTCGTCCGCACCGTCGACCGCTTTTGCCCTGCCGGAGAAAGTCGAGGACGACCAACGCGCCGAGGAGAATCCGCCGGTGGGTTTCCCGCCACCTCACGATCCCAAAGACTCGAGCGACTCGACGCCCTTGCTGGGCTCCCGTCTCTACAATCTTTGCGGTCCAGAACTATTGTCATCGAGGTGCCCCGCACACCTCCGCCTTGCAGGACGCCGACGCCCCGACGCCGACGAGCACCGCTCGGACGAAGCTGCCGCCTCTTCGACATCGTTCTACCTCGTTTGTCGACGGACGTTCGACGCCCCGTGCCTCCCGCTTGAAAGGGAAGGCATTCAAGAAGGGCCGTCGATTCCCCGTCGCCGAACCCCGAGGTCTTCGACGTTTCTCGACGCCTCTCGACGATCCGTGACTCCTGCTTTAAAGGGGGTCATTCAAGAAGGATCTGTCGACGCCTCTTCGAAGAACTCGACTCCACCAGGTACATTGGGGGGGTAAAAACATTATAGGAGAGAAATAGACTATTGAACAATATACGGACTGGGCTGGTGTTATATCTCTTTATTTTACAGGTTGCCCAGGTGGGGGGATCTCCACACAGAACTGTGTCCAGTGGTAGGGGCCAGTATTCTGCCTATTGTTTCAACCCTCTGTTATCTCTCCTCTCTCTATTGCTGGTTTCCTTCTTATTGATCTGTGTGCCATTTTTACAGTATTGTGAATGCACTTTAATGAGGTCTAATATTAGTGGTACCACTTTAGAATTGTAGATATTTATCATTATTGGTTTTCCTGAGCACAAAGTGCATTGTTGTGATAAGTGTACATAACCCTTGAATATTAATTATATAAAGACTGTGTTTTCAGTAATACAGTGTGTGGACATTCCTTTGAGGGGGGCTTGGGGATACACTGTACTTAAGAACCAGCCTGCATCACCTCCTGAGAAGCTAGGCCTTGATTGCTCGTCCATCGCTACCGTAATCGAGAATCTTGGCTGGGGTCTTCTGTGCCTCTCCTCTACCATATAGAGAGCGGAAGTACAGACCCCCCCACCGGTCTTGACAAGCTGGTGGCAGCGGTGGGATGCTTATGGTTTTAAGACTCAGTGTATAACCGTGCCACTTACAAAATATCCGCACTTTATTAGATTAAGGTTTGGGTGTGTACCAAATAACTGCATTACAGGCAATGGAGCCCATTGCAAATGGTAAATTGACTCGGATGAGCTTAGAGGCTCTCCAGAGTGCTTGTGAAGCCAGGGAGTTGGACTTTGTGGATAAGTCTAGGGCTGAGCTGATAGCTGCCCTGGTGGACTACCAGACTGATGGTGAAACCCTTGATGAAGGGGGGGATGCAACCAGTGAGGACTCTGCCCCTGGGGTTGTCGCTGAATCTGTTTCTGGGAATGCCACCATTCCTGCTGCCTCTGTTCCAAACCCCAGCAATTCCATGGAACTTGAGTTATTAAGGATGAAATTGGCCTTTGAATATCGCAAGTTGGAAATAGAAGCTGAGCTTAAGAAAGAGGAGCTGGCACAGCAAGTGGAACTCAAGAATAGGGATCTTGCGCTCAAAGACAAGGACACTGAATGTCAGAGAATCCAGCTAGAGAGAGCTAGAGTGGAGACTTCAGCTAGACCAATTGAGAGTGGCAGGTCCCCAGCCACCAAGTTTATGAAAGATTTGGTTGGTGTGTTTGTGGAGGGTTCAGATATCCTCCAATGGATTGAAGCGTTTGAAATGGCTTGTGCAATTCATGATGTAGATAAAAGAGATTGGGCTAAGTGTTTGTTAAGCAGAGTGCCTCAAACTGGATATGACTGTATTCTGAAGCTGAGTGTGGAAGAAAGGGGTCAGTATGAGTGTATGAAGTCTGCTTTGATTGCCAAGTTTGGCAAGACACCTGCCCAATACCTTAAAAGGTTCAGGGAATTTAAGAAAAGAGAGAATGTGTCTTGGGTTGACTGGGTGAGTACTGCGCACATGAACATGATGGGGTGGATTGATGGATACAAGGTGAAAACTTTTGTTGAGTTGTCCCACCTCTTGTTTTTTGAGCATTTTTCTGAAGCCTGTTCACCAGAGCTGCGTCAGTATGTGGCTGACCAGAACATTTTGGACCCCTTTAAGCTGGCTAGGTTGGCTGACAAGTGGGTCTCCCACCGGGTGTCCCCTAAGGACTCCAGTGGGAAGGACAAGGACAAAGAAAAGGGGGCCTCTCAGAAAGCTGAGGAGTCCCAAAAGCAGTCACAGTCGGGTAAACCAAAACCTTCCTCTCCTAAGACCCAAAAATCTAGTGGGGATAAGTCCTCTGTGGGTGGGAATAAGAGTAGTGGTCCACCTGCTGCAAAGCAGGCTCCCAGTGGTTCCAGTACCGTACCCCGCACTCCTGGCACTTGTTGGGATTGTGGGGCTCTGGATCACAAAAGGGGTGACCCCAAGTGTAAAGGTAAGGCACTTGGAGTACAGGCTGTCAGCCTGACCTACCCTTACCCCGTGTCTGAGGTGGAGGCCACTGTCCTCCCCTCCTCTACAGGAATCACATTTGGTGCTCCAGTAGAGATTTCCTTAGTGTCCCTTGGGGCCTGGGACCAGTACGCAGAAGTACTGGCGACTATCCCACAGAACACCCGTAGATTTTTGAGAAGTGTCCTCTTGAATGGCCAGCCTTCTACTGGTTTGAGAGACACTGGGGCAAGCATGACAGTGGTGGACAGGACCCTGCTCAAGCCAGAGGACTATGAAGGTGCTCCTCTGCAAACCACCAGGTTAGCTGGTGGGCCTCCCAAATTATCGCCTGTAGCCCTAGTCACACTCATGATTGGAGACAAGACAGCAAAGCTTCCTGTCCTGGTTCAGGACAATGTCCCTGCTAACATTCTGTTAGGAAATGATCTAGTAGAGTTGGGGTTGATCTCGGATGGTCTTCCCATGACTGCTGCTGCAGTCACTAGGTCACAGGTGACACCGGGTCTGGCTGTGAGTCAGGTATCCGAGCCAAAGGCGAGGCCTAAGGCAAGAAGAAGGAAGACCAAGAAGGCCACCTCTGTGGAGGGAACACCTTCTCTTCCTGCTGTTCCGACAGCACCCAATGGGATCCATGCTCCGGACGGGCTGGGTCCAGCGGAAAACCCAAACTCAACTCCTGTGGGAGAAGAGACAGAAGACTCTCCTGTGGGAGAGGTTCTCAACCCGGAGGATCATCCCGACCTTCAATGCTTGTTAGCTGAAGGGGGACCCTCCCGGGCAGACTTCTGTAAGGGACAGAGAGAGTGCCACTCTCTCGAGGGCCTGAGGAAACAGGCCCTGTCCCAGGCACAAGGTGAAGTGCCTAGGACATTCAAGATTTATTGGGAGGGTGAGCTCCTTGTTAGTGAGCCCACTAAGCCCGAACCTGGTGCCCGCAAGAGGTTGGTGGTACCCCAGGTTTACAGGCCCTTCCTACTGCAGTTGGCGCATGAGGTGCCCTTGGCTGGTCATCTTGGGACCAAGAAGACTAAGCAGAGGCTCTCTGCCCATTTCTACTGGCCACGGATGGGAGTAGAGGTGGAGTCCCACTGCAGGACCTGCCCAACTTGTCAGTTGTCTGGCAAGACTGGAGGCAGGGTCATTGCCCCACTGCAGCCATTACCAGTGGTTGGCACACCATTTGAGAGGGTGGGCATCGACATCGTCGGTCCCCTTGACCCTCCCACTTCAGGTGGACATCGGTTCATCCTGGTCTTGGTAGATCATGCCACCAGGTACCCTGAGGCAATACCCCTTCGGACTGTTACTGCCAAGGTGGTTGCCAGGGCTCTCCTGGGCATTTTCACCCGTGTTGGATTCCCCAAGGAGGTTGTCTCTGACCGAGGATCCAACTTCATGTCTAGTTACATGAAAACCATGTGGAAAGAGTGCGGGGTAACCTACAAGTTCTCCACCTCTTACCACCCCCAGACCAATGGTCTGGTTGAGAGATTTAACAAAACTCTCAAGGGCATGCTAGGTGCTTTGGAAGAGCCCCTAAGGAGGAAATGGGATCTCCTCCTGCCATGCCTGCTGTTTGCTTACAGAGAGGTACCTCAAGAGGGTGTTGGTTTCAGCCCCTTTGAGTTACTCTTTGGACATCCCGTGAGGGGGCCCCTCGCCTTGATCCGAGAAGGCTTGGAAGCCACCCCTCCAGGTCCCGCCAAGCAAGTGGGGGACTATGTGTTAGGCCTCAGGCGGAGGATGACACAAATGATGGGTCAGGCAACAGCAAATCTCAAGGCCAGCCAGGAATTGAATAAGTACTGGCATGACCTGAAAGCTTCGCAAGTGGATTGGACTCCGGGACAGGAAATCCTTGTGATGGAGCCTACCAAGCCTAGAGCTTTGGCAGACAAGTGGACTGGACCCTTCAGGATCATCTCCAAGATGGGCGAAGTCAATTATCTGGTGGACATGGGAGCCTCTGGGGTAGCCCCCCAGGTATTCCATGTCAACAGGCTCAAGCCTTTCCACAGGCGAGCAGAGGTCTCATGTCTCTTGCTAGCTTCAGGGCAAGAAGAGGATGAGAGTGAGCCCCTTCCTGATTTGCTGCCTAGCAACCCTCAGGATGGCTCAGTGGAGGGAGTACAACTCTCTCCCGATTTGACAACAGAGCAGCAGAGGGCCTGCCGGGCTTTGCTCCAGCAGTATGCCCCTCTGTTTTCACTGACACCGGGCCTTACACCGTGGTGTAAGCACGAAATTGACACTGGTGACAGTGTGCCTGTCAAAAGCAGGAGCTATCGTATGTCAGATACCGTCAAAAACCACATCCAGGCTGAGGTCGCCAAGATGTTGGATCTGGGTGTTATTGAACCCTCCACCAGTCCCTGGTCCAGTCCAGTGGTCCTTGTCCCCAAGGCAAGTTCCCCGGCGGGTACCAAGGATTGGAGGTTCTGTGTGGACTACCGAGGAGTCAATGCCGTCACCAAAACTGACGCGCACCCATTGCCCAGGGCTGATGAGCTCGTGGACACTATAGGTGCTGCCAAATTTGTGAGCACCTTTGACCTTACCTCAGGCTATTGGCAAATAGCTCTGACGGACCATGCCAAGGAAAAGACGGCATTCTCCACACCTGAGGGACTCTACCAGTTTAGGGTCATGCCCTTTGGGTTGAAGAATGCCCCTGCCACCTTCCAGAGATTGGTCAACCATGCGCTCAGTGGGCTGGAAGCCTTTTGTGTGGCTTACTTAGACGACATTGCCGTCTACAGTTCCACCTGGGAAGAGCATTTGACACATCTGGATAAGGTGTTGCAGGCCTTGAAAAGGGCTAACCTCACTATCAAGGCCACCAAGTGCCAGATAGCTCAGGGGAAAGTTACCTATCTTGGTCATGAGGTAGGAGGGGGTCAAATCCAACCTCTCTCCAGTAAAGTACAGGACGTACAGAACTGGGAGACTCCCACTACTCAAACCCAGGTGAGAGCCTTTTTGGGCCTCACTGGGTACTATCGCAATTTCATGGCAGACTATGGAACCATAGCTGCACCCCTGACAGCTCTAACTTCACCCAAACAGCCTAGGAAGGTTAATTGGACTGAAGACTGTCAGAGGGCCTTTGATGGCTTGAAAGAAAGTCTGTGTAGGGCACCTGTGTTGAGTGCGCCTGACTACAGCCGACCCTTTATCGTCCAGACGGATGCCTGCGACACCGGAATTGGAGCTGTCTTGTCCCAGTTAGATGACAAAGGGAGAGAACATCCTATCATATTCATCAGTAGACAACTCAAGGGTAGAGAACTTAGGTGGGCTACTGTTGAAAAGGAATGTTTTAGTATAGTTTGGAGCCTTAGGCGTTTTAGGCCCTACCTTACGGGGTCCACCTTCAAGGTCCAAACAGATCATAAGCCCCTGAAGTGGCTTATGCAGATGAAGGGTGAGAATCCGAAATTGCTCAGGTGGTCGATTAGCCTACAAGGGCTAGACTTCACCATAGAGCACAGACCAGGGAAGAGTCACGATAATGCAGATGGCCTTTCCAGAAGGTATGTTGACCGTCTGGATGAGGGTGTCTATCCCGTGGGAGATTAGGCACCCTCCACCTCAGTCTGGGGGGGGCGACTGTGATGCCGGAAATGCATCTGAGGGACAGGGCCTCTGAATCCTTGTCCTTTTTCTGTTTTTACCGTGTGTTCTGTCATGTTTTCTGCCCAGGAGTCCATGAGGGACTCCTGGCAGTGCAGCTCTCTTTTGGTTTGGTGAACAGACCCATGGGATACCCTTATGGCACCCATGGGTAGGGGTACAACCCTGTGCCCCTAGTGTATGTTTTTGGGCACCTGTGGGTGGCCCACAGAGCAGGGTATGGGCTGGTGGCAGCTCCATGCTGAATTTGACAGGTGCTCTGGGTGTCCTCCATTTTGGGATACCCAGGCCCTGCCATTGGAATCAGTTGATTCCTGATAGGAAACAAGATGGCCCCTGTGGCCTCTTGCTTTCTATTGCCTGTTATCTTGTTTTTCCCAAAGTCCTGGGAAGCCCTGACTCTGTCCCTTCCCCCTGACTGGCTGTTGGGTGGAAGTTCCATATATGGTGTTGTTGTAAAGGCCCAGCTAGACTGACTGGAGCCTTCCCAGTGACTGTATGTTATGGGTACCTCCTGTGGGTGGGACCTGGGTGAATGGAGTGTGTGACCAATATACACTCCTTGTTGTGGTTGTCTGGT
The DNA here is from genome assembly GCF_040938575.1 of Ambystoma mexicanum. Taxonomy (NCBI): domain Eukaryota; kingdom Metazoa; phylum Chordata; class Amphibia; order Caudata; family Ambystomatidae; genus Ambystoma; species Ambystoma mexicanum. The sequence goes on along the minus strand of NC_090930.1, from coordinate 232,381,466 downwards.
TTCTGGCATGAGAGACAAAGACTGAGACAGCCCTGCCCGAAACTGGCCTGAATGCAGTGTGTAGTGTTGAATGGCTGGGTACTTGTCCCAATCCACATTCCTTGTTGTGAGTGTCTGAAAGGGAGGAGTGTGGCCTGAATGCACTGTGTGCCGGATTGGCTGACTGACTGCATGAATGCCCTTCTGTGTGATTGGCTGCTGTGTGTGTGCCAGCAGTGTGGATGAGAGACAGAATAGTATATCTGGGGACCTCTCACCACTGGAAATTGTTCAGAAGCATTCAGAAGCTGAGTCTCCACTCAAGAGTAACTGGATTTGCTGATCCTCGACGTCCAGCTGGAAGAAGAAGACTTGCTGTGGCATTTGCTTCGACGGAACTGAAGGTTGTCGAAATCGTCGAGGACTGACCCGAGAGAGGACCTGGTAAGGCGCCCTCTTCCCGTGCTCCGAGGGACCATCGAGCACCGCTGAATCTTCGCCGAAGCGCCCTGGAAGTCAGACCCTCGAAAGGCTGCCGACCCGAGACGGGACCGCCGAGGAGATCGAAGTGAAGCACCCGGACATCGACGCTGTCGAAGTCCATTGCCGTCGACCAGGGTTCGCAGGTCTGTGTAACCGCTGGAGGCCCGTCGAAGTTGTGTTGCCCAGCCGTGGGAACCACTTGACGCCGTGCCGCCGACGACCGGAGCCGTCCGCTCCTTGCCTAAGAACATTTGACTCGAAGGACTCCCTCGTCCGCACCGTCGACCGCTTTTGCCCTGCCGGAGAAAGTCGAGGACGACCAACGCGCCGAGGAGAATCCGCCGGTGGGTTTCCCGCCACCTCACGATCCCAAAGACTCGAGCGACTCGACGCCCTTGCTGGGCTCCCGTCTCTACAATCTTTGCGGTCCAGAACTATTGTCATCGAGGTGCCCCGCACACCTCCGCCTTGCAGGACGCCGACGCCCCGACGCCGACGAGCACCGCTCGGACGAAGCTGCCGCCTCTTCGACATCGTTCTACCTCGTTTGTCGACGGACGTTCGACGCCCCGTGCCTCCCGCTTGAAAGGGAAGGCATTCAAGAAGGGCCGTCGATTCCCCGTCGCCGAACCCCGAGGTCTTCGACGTTTCTCGACGCCTCTCGACGATCCGTGACTCCTGCTTTAAAGGGGGTCATTCAAGAAGGATCTGTCGACGCCTCTTCGAAGAACTCGACTCCACCAGGTACATTGGGGGGGTAAAAACATTATAGGAGAGAAATAGACTATTGAACAATATACGGACTGGGCTGGTGTTATATCTCTTTATTTTACAGGTTGCCCAGGTGGGGGGATCTCCACACAGAACTGTGTCCAGTGGTAGGGGCCAGTATTCTGCCTATTGTTTCAACCCTCTGTTATCTCTCCTCTCTCTATTGCTGGTTTCCTTCTTATTGATCTGTGTGCCATTTTTACAGTATTGTGAATGCACTTTAATGAGGTCTAATATTAGTGGTACCACTTTAGAATTGTAGATATTTATCATTATTGGTTTTCCTGAGCACAAAGTGCATTGTTGTGATAAGTGTACATAGCCCTTGAATATTAATTATATAAAGACTGTGTTTTCAGTAATACAGTGTGTGGACATTCCTTTGAGGGGGGCTTGGGGATACACTGTACTTAAGAACCAGCCTGCATCACCTCCTGAGAAGCTAGGCCTTGATTGCTCGTCCATCGCTACCGTAATCGAGAATCTTGGCTGGGGTCTTCTGTGCCTCTCCTCTACCATATAGAGAGCGGAAGTACAGACCCCCCCACCGGTCTTGACAGCCGGTCGGCAGAATGTCTGAGATTTCCCTCTGAAAACAGACTTGGGATTACTTGTGTTTTAGGCTTTCCCCTTGGCGGCCAGGTAGGTGCACCCACACATGTGAGGTACCGCTTTCATCGGGACACCTGTGGGAACGCTTGACGGTAGGCCATGTGTTGTTGGGGGCGTGTTTCAATGGGTGTGTCAAGCAAAATGTGCGGAAAATGCATTTTTTCCCCAAATTTCGGACTTTGCAGGGGTGTCTGGGTAATAAAATCTGGGCCGATGTGCACAAATCATACCTCTAGGGATTCCCACGGGTGTCCTCTTTTCGGAAATGCATGGGGTTCCCTGTTTTCCTCGGTGGCTTGGACACCCAAGGCCCATATCTGTACGTTGTGCCGGTCGGCAGAATGTCTGAGATTTCCCTCTGAAAACAGACTTTGGGTTACTTGTGTTTTAGGCTTTCCCCTTGGCGGCCAGGTAGGTGCACCCACACATGTGAGGTACTGTTTTCATCAGGACACCTGTGTGAACGCGTGACGGTAGGCCATGTGTTGTTGGGGGCGTGTTTCGATGGGTGCGTCAAGCGAAATGTGCGGAAAATGCTTTTTTTTCCCCAAATTTCGGACTTTGCAGGGGTGTCTGGGTAATAAAATCTGGGCCGATGTGCGCAAATCATACCTCTGGGGATTCCCAGGGGTGTTCTCTTTTCGGAAATGCATGGGGTTCCCTGTTTTCCTCGGTGGCTTGGACACCCGAGGCCCATATCTGTACGTTGTGCCGGTCGGCAGAATGTCTGAGATTTCCCTCTGAAAACAGACTTGGGGTTACTTGTGTTTTAGGTTTTCCCCTTGGTGGCCAGGTAGGTGCACCCACACATGTGAGGTAGCGTTTTCATCGGGACACCTGTGGGAACGCGTGACGGTAGGCCATGTGTTGTTGGGGGCGTGTTTCGATGGGTGCGTCAAGCGAAATGTGCGGAAAATGCGTTTTTTCCCCAAATTTCGGACTTTGCAGGGGTGTCTGGGTAAAAAATTCTGGGGCGATGTGCGCAAATCATACCTCTGCGGATTCCCACGGGTGTCCTCTTTTCCGAAATGCATGGGGTTCCCTGTTTTCCTTGGTGGCTTGGACACCCGAGGCCCATATGTGTACGTTGCGCCGGTCGGCAGAATGTCTGAGATTTCGCTCTGAAAACAGACTTGGGGTTACTTGTGTTTTAGGCTTTCCCCTTGGCGGCCAGGTAGGTGCACCCACACATGTGAGGTACCGTTTTCATCGGGACACCTGTGGGAACGCGTGACGGTAGGCCATGTGTTGTTGGGGGCGTGTTTTGATGGGTGCGTCGAGCAAAATGTGCAGAAAAAGTGTTTTTTTCCCGACATTTCGGACTTTGCGGGGCTGTCTGGATAAAAAATTCTGGGGCGATGTGCACAAATCATACCTCTGCGGATTCCCACGGGTGTCCTCTTTTTCAGAAATGCATGGGGTTCCCTGTTTTCCTTGGTGACTTGGACACCCGAGGCCCATATCTGTACGTTGTGCCGGTCGGCAGAATGTCTGAGATTTGGCTCTGAAAACAGACTTGGGGTTACTTGTGTTTTAGGCTTTCCCCTTGGCGGCCAGGTAGGTGCACCCACACATGTGAGATACCGTTTTCATTGGGACACCTGTGGGAACGCGTGACGGTAGGCCATGTGTTGTTGGGGGCGTGTTTCGAATGGTGCGTCGAGATAAATGTGCGGAAAAAGCGTTTTTTTCCCCACATTTCGGACTTTGCGGGGCTGTCTGGGTAATAAATTCTGGGGCGATGTGCGCAAATCATACCTCTGCGGATTCCCACCGGTGTCCTCTTTTCGTAAATGCATGGGGTTCCCTGTTTTCCTCGGTGGCTTGGACACCCGAAGCCCATATCTGTACGTTGTGGCGGTCGGCAGAATGTCTGAGATTTCCCTCTGAAAACAGACTTGGGGTTACTTGTGTTTTAGGCTTTCCCCTTGGCCGCCAGGTAGGTGCACCCACACATGTGAGGTACCGTTTTCATCGGGACACCTGTGGGAACGCGTGACGATAGGCCATGTGTTGTTGGGGGCGTGTTTCGATGGGTGCGTCATGCGAAATGTGCGGAAAATGCGATTTTTTCCCCAAATTTCAGACTTTGCAGGGGTGTCTGGGTAAAGAATTCTGGGGCAATGTGCGCAAATCATACCTCTGCGGATTCCCACACGTGTCCTCTTTTCGGAAATGCATGGGGTTCCCTGTTTTCCTTGGTGGCTTGGACACCCGAGGCCCATATCTGTATGTTGTGCCGGTCGGCAGAATGTCTGAGATTTCCCTCTGAAAACAGACTTGGGGTTACTTGTATTTTAGGCTTTCCCCTTGACGGCCAGGTCGGTGCACCCACACATGTGAGGTACCGTTTTCATCGGGACACATATGGGAACGCGTGACGGTAGGCCATGTGTTGTTGGGGGCGTGTTTTGATGGGTGCGTCAACGAAATGTGCGGAAAATGCGTTTTTTCCCCAAATTTCGAACTTTGCAGGGGTGTCTGGGTAATAAAATCTGGGCCGATGTGCGCAAATCATACCTCTGGGGATTCCCACGGGTGTCCTCTTTTCGGAAATGCATGGGGTTCCCTGTTTTCCTCGGTGGCTTGGACACCCGAGGCCCACATCTGTACGTTGTGCCGGTCGGCAGAATGTCTGAGATTTCCCTCTGAAAACAGACTTGGGGCTACTTGTGTTTTAGGCTTTCCCCTTGGCGGCCAGGTAGGTGCACCCACACCTGTGAGGTACCGTTTTCATCGGGACACCTGTGGGAACGCGTGACGGTAGGCCATGTTTTGTTGGGGGCGTGTTTCGATGGGTGCGTCAAGCAAAATGTGCGGAAAATTTGTTTTTTTCCCCAAATTTCGGACTTTGCAGGGGTGTCTGGGTAAAAAATTCTGGGGCGATGTGCTCAAATCATACCTCTGCGGATTCCCACGGGTGTCTTCTTTTTGGAAATGCATGGGGTTCCCTGTTTTCCTTGGTGGCTTGGACACCCGAGGCCCATATCTGTACGTTGTTCCGGTCGGCAGAATGTCTGAGATTTCCCTCTGAAAACAGACTTGGGGTTACTTGTGTTTTAGGCTTTCCCCTTGGCGGCCATGTAGGTGCACCCACACATGTGAGGTACCATTTTCATCGGGACACCTGTGGAAACGTGTGACGGTAGGCGTCGAGCGAAATGTGCGGAAAATGCATTTTTTTCCCCAAATTTCAGACTTTGCGGGGGTGTCTGGGTAAAAAATTCTGGGGCGATGTGCGCAAATCATACCTCTGCGGATTCCCACGGGTGTCCTCTTTTCGGAAATGCATGGGGTTCCCTGTTTTCCTTGGTGGCTTGGACACTCGAGGCCCATATCTGTACGTTTTGCCGGTCGGCAGAATGTCTGAGATTTGGCTCTGAAAACAGACTTGGGGTTACTTGTGTTTTAGGCTTTCCCCTTGGCGGCCAGGTAGGTGCACCCACACATGTGAGGTACCGTTTTCATCGGGACACCTGTGGGAACGCGTGATGGTAGTCCATGTGTTGTTGGGGCGTGTTTCGATGGGTGCGTCAAGCGAAATGTGCGGAAAATGCGATTTTTTCCCCAAATTTCGGACTTTGCAGGGGTGTCTGGGTAAAGAATTCTGGGGCGATGTGCGCAAATCATACCTCTGCGGATTCCCACGGGTGTCCTCTTTTCGGAAATGCATGGGGTTCCCTGTTTTCCTTGGTGGCTTGGACACCTGAGGCCCATATCTGTACGTTGTGCCGGTCGGCAGAATGTCTGAGATTTCCCTCAGAAAACAGACTTGGGGTTACTTGTGTTTTAGGCTTTCCCCTTGGCGGCCAGGTAGGTGCACCCACACATGTGAGGTACCGTTTTCATCGGGACACCTGTGGGAATGCGTGACGGTAGGCCATGTGTTGTTGGGGGCGTGTTTTGATGGGTGCGTCAAGCAAAATGTGCGGAAAATGCGTTTTTTCCCCAAATTTCGGACTTTGCAGGGGTGTCTGGGTAATAAAATCTGGGCCGATGTGCGCAAATCATACCTCTGGGGATTCCCACGGGTGTCCTCTTTTCGGAAATGCATGGGGTTCCCTGTTTTCCTCGGTGGCTTGGACACCTGAGGCCCATATCTGTACGTTGTGCCGGTCGGCAGAATGTCTGAGATTTCCCTCTGAAAACAGACTTGGGGCTACTTGTGTTTTAGGCTTTCCCCTTGGCGGCCAGGTAGGTGCACCCACACTTGTGAGGTACCGTTTTCATTGGGACACCTGTGGGAACGTGTGACGGTAGGCCATGTGTTGTTGGGGGCGTGTTTCGATGGGATCGTCAAGCGAAATGTGCTGAAAATGTGTTTTTTTCCCCAAATTTCGGACTTTGCGGGGGTGTCTGGGTAAAAAATTCTGGGGCGATGTGCGCAAATCATACCTCTGCGGATTCCCACGGGTGTCCTCTTTTCGAAAATGCATGGGGTTGCCTGTTTTCCTCGGTGGCTTGGACACCCGAGGCCCATATCTGTACGTTGTGCCGGTCGGCAAAATGTCTGAGATTTCCCTCTGAAAACAGACTTGGGGTTATTTGTGTTTTAGGCTTTCCCCTTGGCGGCCAGGTAGGTGCACCCACACATGTGAGGTACCGTTTTCATCGGGACACCTGTGGGAACGCGTGATGGTAGTCCATGTGTTGTTGGGGCGTGTTTCGATGGGTGCGTCAAGCGAAATGTGCGGAAAATGCGATTTTTTCCCCAAATTTCGGACTTTGCAGGGGTGTCTGGGTAAAGAATTCTGGGGCGATGTGCGCAAATCATACCTCTGCGGATTCCCACGGGTGTCCTCTTTTCGGAAATGCATGGGGTTCCCTGTTTTCCTTGGTGGCTTGGACACCTGAGGCCCATATCTGTACGTTGTGCCGGTCGGCAGAATGTCTGAGATTTCCCTCAGGAAACAGACTTGGGGTTACTTGTGTTTTAGGCTTTCCCCTTGGCGGCCAGGTAGGTGCACCCACACATGTGAGGTACCGTTTTCATCGGGACACCTGTGGGAACGCGTGACGGTAGGCCATGTGTTGTTGGGGGCGTGTTTTGATGGGTGCGTCAAGCAAAATGTGCGGAAAATGCGTTTTTTCCCCAAATTTCGGACTTTGCAGGGGTGTCTGGGTAATAAAATCTGGGCCGATGTGCGCAAATCATACCTCTGGGGATTCCCACGGGTGTCCTCTTTTCGGAAATGCATGGGGTTCCCTGTTTTCCTCGGTGGCTTGGACACCTGAGGCCCATATCTGTACGTTGTGCCGGTCGGCAGAATGTCTGAGATTTCCCTCTGAAAACAGACTTGGGGCTACTTGTGTTTTAGGCTTTCCCCTTGGCGGCCAGGTAGGTGCACCCACACATGTGAGGTACCGTTTTCATCGGGACACCTGTGGGAACGCGTGACGGTAGGCCATGTGTTGTTGGGGGCATGTTTCGATGGGATCGTCAAGCGAAATGTGCTGAAAATGTGTTTTTTTCCCCAAATTTCGGACTTTGCGGGGGTGTCTGGGTAAAAAATTCTGGGGCGATGTGCGCAAATCATACCTCTGCGGATTCCCACGGGTGTCCTCTTTTCGAAAATGCATGGGGTTGCCTGTTTTCCTCGGTGGCTTGGACACCCGAGGCCCATATCTGTACGTTGTGCCGGTCGGCAAAATGTCTGAGATTTCCCTCTGAAAACAGACTTGGGGTTATTTGTGTTTTAGGCTTTCCCCTTGGCGGCCAGGTAGGTGCACCCACACATGTGAGGTACCGTTTTCATCGGGACACCTGTGGGAACGCGTGACGGTAGACCATGTGTTGTTGGGGGCGTGTTTTGATGGGTGCGTCAAGCAAAAGGTACGGAAAATGCATTTTTTTCCCCAAATTTCGGACTTTGCAGGGGTGTCTGGGTAATAAAATCTGGGCCGATGTGCGCAAATCATACCTCTGGGGATTCCCACGGGTGTCCTCTTTTCGGAAATGCATGGGGTTACCTGTTTTCCTCGGTGGCTTGGACACCTGAGGCCCATATCTGTACGTTGTGCCGGTCAGCAGAATGTCTGAGATTTCCCTCTGAAAACAGACTTGGGGCTACTTGTGTTTTAGGCTTTCCCCTTGGCGGCCAGGTAGGTGCACCCACACTTGTGAGGTACCGTTTTCATCGGGACACCTGTGGGAACGCGTGACGGTAGGCCATGTGTTGTTGGGGGCGTGTTTCGATGGGATCGTCAAGCGAAATGTGCGGAAAATGTGTTTTTTTCCCCAAATTTCGGAATTTGCGGGGGTGTCTGGGTAAAAAATTCTGGGGCGATGTGCGCAAATCATACCTCTGCGGATTACCACGGGTGTCCTCTTTTCGAAAATGCATGGGGTTCCCCGTTTTCCTCGGTGGCTTGGACACCCGAGGCCCATATCTGTACGTTGTGCCGGTCGGCAAAATGTCTGAGATTTCCCTCTGAAAACAGACTTGGGGTTATTTGTGTTTTAGGCTTTCCCCTTGGCGGCCAGGTAGGTGCACCCACACATGTGAGGTTTCGTTTTCATTGGGACACCTGTGGGAACGCGTGACGGTAGGCCATGTGTTGTTGGGGGCGTGTTTCGATGGGTGCGTCGAGCGAAATGTGCGGAAAATGCTTTTTGTTCCCCAAATTTCGGACTTTGCGGGGGTGTCTGGGTAAAAAATTCTGGGGCGATGTGCGCAAATCATACCTCTGTGGATTCCCACAGGTGTCCTCTTTTCGGAAATGCATGGGGTTCCCTGTTTTCCTTGGTGGCTTGGACACCCGAGGCCCATATCTGTACGTTGTGCCGGTCGGCAGAATGTCTGAGATTTCGCTCTGAAAACAGACTTGGGGTTACTTGTATTTTAGGCTTTCCCCTTGGCGGCCAGGTAGGTGCACCCACACATGTGAGGTACCGTTTTCATCGGGACACCTGTGGGAACGCGTGACAGTAGGCCATGTGTTGTTGGGGGCATGTTTTGATGGGTGCGTCGAGAGAAATGTGCAGAAAAAGTGTTTTTTTCCCGACATTTCGGACTTTGCGGGGCTGTCTGGGTAAAAAATTCTGGGGCGATGTGCGCAAATCATACCTCGGCGGATTCCCACGGGTGTCCTCTTTTTCGGAAATGCATGGGGTTCCCTGTTTTCCTTGGTGACTTGGACACCCGAGGCCCATATCTGTACGTTGTGCCGGTCGGCAGAATGTCTGAGATTTGGCTCTGAAAACAGACTTGGGGTTACTTGTGTTTTAGGCTTTCCCCTTGGCGGCCAGGTAGGTGCACCCACACATGGGAGGTACCGTTTTCATTGGGACACCTGTGGGAACGCGTGACGGTAGGACATGTGTTGTTGGGGCGTGTTTCGATGGGTGCGTCAAGCGAAATGTGCGGAAAATGCGATTTTTCCCCCAAATTTCGGACTTTGCAGGGGTGTCTGGGTAAAGATTTCTGGGGCGATGTGCGCAAATCATACCTCTGCGGATTCCCACGGGTGTCCTCTTTTCGGAAATGCATGGGGTTCCCTGTTTTCCTTGGTGGCTTGGACACCCGAGGCCCATAGCTGTACGTTGTGCCGGTCGGCAGAATGTCTGAGATTTCCCTCTGAAAACAGACTTGGGGTTACTTGTGTTTTAGGCTTTCCCCTTGGCGGCCAGGTAGGTGCACCCACACATGTGAGGTACCGCTTTCATCGGGACAACTGTGGGAACGCTTGTCGGTAGGCCATGTGTTGTTGGGGGCGTGTTGCGATGGGTGCGTCGAGCGAAATGTGCAGAAAAAGTGTTTTTTTCCCCACATTTCGGAATTTGTGGGGCTGTCTGGGTAAAACATTCTGGGGCGATGTGCGCAAATCATACCTCTGCGGATTCCCACGGGTGTCCTCTTTTCGGAAATGCATGGGGTTCCCTGTTTTCCTTGGTGACTTGAACACCCGAGGCCCATATCTGTACGTTGTGCCGGTCGGCAGAATGTCTGAGATTTCGCTCTGAAAACAGACTTGGGGTTACTTGTGTTTTAGGCTTTCCCCTTGGCGGCCAGGTAGGTGCACCCACACATGTGAGGTAGCGTTTTCATCGGGACACCTGTGGGAACGCGTGACGGTAGGCCATGTGTCGTTGGGGGCGTGTTTTGATGGGTGCGTCGAGCGAAATGTGCAGAAAAAGTGTTTTTTTCCCGACATTTCGGACTTTGCGGGGCTGTCTGGATAAAAAATTCTGGGGCAATGTGCGCAAATCATACCTCTGCGGATTCCCACGGGTGTCCTCTTTTTCGGAAATGCATGGGGTTCCCTGTTTTCCTTGGTGACTTGGACACCCGAGGCCCATATCTGTACGTTGTGCCGGTCGGCAGAATGTCTGAGATTTGGCTCTGAAAACAGACTTGGGGTTACTTGTGTTTTAGGCTTTCCCCTTGGCGGCCAGGTAGGTGCACCCACACATGTGAGGTACCGTTTTCATTGGGACACCTGTGGGAACGCGTGACGGTAGGCCATGTGTTGTTGGGGGCGTGTTTCGAATGGTGCGTCGAGATAAATGTGCGGAAAAAGCGTTTTTTTCCCCACATTTCGGACTTTGCGGGGCTGTCTGGGTAATAAATTCCTGGGCGATGTGCGCAAATCATACCTCTGCGGATTCCCACGGGTGTCCTCTTTTCGTAAATGCATGGGGTTCCCTGTTTTCCTCGGTGGCTTGGACACCCGAGGCCCATATCTGTACGTTGTGCCGGTCGGCAGAATGTCTGAGATTTCCCTCTGAAAACAGACTTGGGGTTACTTGTGTTTTAGGCTTTCCCCTTGGCTGCCAGGTAGGTGCACCCACACATGTGAGGTACCGTTTTCATCGGGACACCTGTGGGAACGCGTGACGGTAGGCTATGTGTTGTTGGGGGCGTGTTTCGATGGGTGCGTCAAGCGAAATGTGCGGAAAATGCATTTTTTTCCCCACATTTCGGACTTTGCAAGGGTGTCTGGGTAAAGAATTCTGGGGCCATGTGCGCAAATCATACCTCTGCGGATTCACACACGTGTCCTCTTTTCGGAAATGCATGGGGTTCCCTGTTTTCCTTGGTGGCTTGGACACCCAAGGCCCATATCTGTACGTTGTGCCGGTCGGCAGAATGTCTGAGATTTCCCTCTGAAAACAGACTTGGGGTTACTTGTATTTTAGGCTTTCCCCTTGACGGCCAGGTAGGTGCACCCACACATGTGAGGTACCGTTTTCATCGGGACACATATGGGAACGCGTGACGGTAGGCCATGTGTTGTTGGGGGCGTGTTTTGATGGGTGCGTCAACGAAATGTGCGGAAAATGCATTTTTTTCCCCAAATTTCGAACTTTGCAGGGGTGTCTGGGTAATAAAATCTGGGCCGATGTGCGCAAATCATACCTCTGGGGATTCCCACGGGTGTCCTCTTTTCGGAAATGCATGGGGTTACCTGTTTTCCTTGGTGGCTTGGACACCTGAGGCCCATATCTGTACGTTGTGCCGGTCGGCAGAATGTCTGAGATTTCCCTCTGAAAACAGACTTGGGGCTACTTGTGTTTTAGGCTTTCCCCTTGGCGGCCAGGTAGGTGCACCCACACTTGTGAGGTACCGTTTTCATCGGGACACCTGTGGGAACGCGTGACGGTAGGCCATGTGTTGTTGGGGGCGTGTTTCGATGGGATCGTCAAGCGAAATGTGCGGAAAATGTGTTTTTTTCCCCAAATTTCGGAATTTGCGGGGGTGTCTGGGTAAAAAATTCTGGGGCGATGTGCGCAAATCATACCTCTGCGGATTACCACGGGTGTCCTCTTTTCGAAAATGCATGGGGTTCCCCGTTTTCCTCGGTGGCTTGGACACCCGAGGCCCATATCTGTACGTTGTGCCGGTCGGCAAAATGTCTGAGATTTCCCTCTGAAAACAGACTTGGGGTTATTTGTGTTTTAGGCTTTCCCCTTGGCGGCCAGGTAGGTGCACCCACACATGTGAGGTTTCGTTTTCATTGGGACACCTGTGGGAACGCGTGACGGTAGGCCATGTGTTGTTGGGGGCGTGTTTCGATGGGTGCGTCGAGCGAAATGTGCGGAAAATGCTTTTTGTTCCCCAAATTTCGGACTTTGCGGGGGTGTCTGGGTAAAAAATTCTGGGGCGATGTGCGCAAATCATACCTCTGTGGATTCCCACAGGTGTCCTCTTTTCGGAAATGCATGGGGTTCCCTGTTTTCCTTGGTGGCTTGGACACCCGAGGCCCATATCTGTACGTTGTGCCGGTCGGCAGAATGTCTGAGATTTCGCTCTGAAAACAGACTTGGGGTTACTTGTATTTTAGGCTTTCCCCTTGGCGGCCAGGTAGGTGCACCCACACATGTGAGGTACCGTTTTCATCGGGACACCTGTGGGAACGCGTGACAGTAGGCCATGTGTTGTTGGGGGCGTGTTTTGATGGGTGCGTCGAGAGAAATGTGCAGAAAAAGTGTTTTTTTCCCGACATTTCGGACTTTGCGGGGCTGTCTGGGTAAAAAATTCTGGGGCGATGTGCGCAAATCATACCTCTGCGGATTCCCACGGGTGTCCTCTTTTTCGGAAATGCATGGGGTTCCCTGTTTTCCTTGGTGACTTGGACACCCGAGGCCCATATCTGTACGTTGTGCCGGTCGGCAGAATGTCTGAGATTTGGCTCTGAAAACAGACTTGGGGTTACTTGTGTTTTAGGCTTTCCCCTTGGCGGCCAGGTAGGTGCACCCACACATGGGAGGTACCGTTTTCATTGGGACACCTGTGGGAACGCGTGACGGTAGGACATGTGCTGTTGGGGGCGTGTTTCGAATGGTGCGTCTAGATAAATGTGCGGAAAAAGCGTTTTTTTCCCCACATTTCCGACTTTGCGGGGCTGTCTGGGTAATAAATTCTGGGGCGTTGTGCGCAAATCATACCTCTGCGGATTCCCACGGGTGTCCTCTTTTCGTAAATGCATGGGGTTCCCTGTTTTCCTCAGTGGCTTGGACACCCGAGGCCCATATCTGTACGTTGTGGCGGTCGGCAGAATGTCTGAGATTTCCCTCTGAAAACAGACTTGCGGTTACTTGTGTTTTAGGCTTTCCCCTTGGCCGCCAGGTAGGTGCACCCACACATGTGAGGTACCGTTTTCATCGGGACACCTGTGGGAACGCGTGACGGTAGGCCATGTGTTGTTGGGGCGTGTTTCGATGGGTGCGTCAAGCGAAATGTGCGGAAAATGCGATTTTTCCCCCAAATTTCGGACTTTGCAGGGGTGTCTGGGTAAAGATTTCTGGGGCGATGTGCGCAAATCATACCTCTGCGGATTCCCACGGGTGTCCTCTTTTCGGAAATGCATGGGGTTCCCTGTTTTCCTTGGTGGCTTGGACACCCGAGGCCCATAGCTGTACGTTGTGCCGGTCGGCAGAATGTCTGAGATTTCCCTCTGAAAACAGACTTGGGGTTACTTGTGTTTTAGGCTTTCCCCTTGGCGGCCAGGTAGGTGCACCCACACATGTGAGGTACCGCTTTCATCGGGACAACTGTGGGAACGCTTGTCGGTAGGCCATGTGTTGTTGGGGGCGTGTTGCGATGGGTGCGTCGAGCGAAATGTGCAGAAAAAGTGTTTTTTTCCCCACATTTCGGAATTTGTGGGGCTGTCTGGGTAAAAAATTCTGGGGCGATGTGCGCAAATCATACCTCTGCGGATTCCCACGGGTGTCCTCTTTTCGGAAATGCATGGGGTTCCCTGTTTTCCATGGTGACTTGAACACCCGAGGCCCATATCTGTACGTTGTGCCGGTCGGCAGAATGTCTGAGATTTCGCTCTGAAAACAGACTTGGGGTTACTTGTGTTTTAGGTTTTCCCCTTGGCGGCCAGGTAGGTGCACCCACACATGTGAGGTACCGTTTTCATCGGGACACCTGTGGGAACGCGTGATGGTAGTCCATGTGTTGTTGGGGCGTGTTTCGATGGGTGCGTCAAGCGAAATGTGCGGAAAATGCGATTTTTTCCCCAAATTTCGGACTTTGCAGGGGTGTCTGGGTAAAGAATTCTGGGGCGATGTGCGCAAATCATACCTCTGCGGATTCCCACGGGTGTCCTCTTTTCGGAAATGCATGGGGTTCCCTGTTTTCCTTGGTGGCTTGGACACCTGAGGCCCATATCTGTACGTTGTGCCGGTCGGCAGAATGTCTGAGATTTCCCTCAGGAAACAGACTTGGGGTTACTTGTGTTTTAGGCTTTCCCCTTGGCGGCCAGGTAGGTGCACCCACACATGTGAGGTACCGTTTTCATCGGGACACCTGTGGGAACGCGTGACGGTAGGCCATGTGTTGTTGGGGGCGTGTTTTGATGGGTGCGTCAAGCAAAATGTGCGGAAAATGCGTTTTTTCCCCAAATTTCGGACTTTGCAGGGGTGTCTGGGTAATAAAATCTGGGCCGATGTGCGCAAATCATACCTCTGGGGATTCCCACGGGTGTCCTCTTTTCGGAAATGCATGGGGTTCCCTGTTTTCCTCGGTGGCTTGGACACCTGAGGCCCATATCTGTACGTTGTGCCGGTCGGCAGAATGTCTGAGATTTCCCTCTGAAAACAGACTTGGGGCTACTTGTGTTTTAGGCTTTCCCCTTGGCGGCCAGGTAGGTGCACCCACACATGTGAGGTACCGTTTTCATCGGGACACCTGTGGGAACGCGTGACGGTAGGCCATGTGTTGTTGGGGGCATGTTTCGATGGGATCGTCAAGCGAAATGTGCTGAAAATGTGTTTTTTTCCCCAAATTTCGGACTTTGCGGGGGTGTCTGGGTAAAAAATTCTGGGGCGATGTGCGCAAATCATACCTCTGCGGATTCCCACGGGTGTCCTCTTTTCGAAAATGCATGGGGTTGCCTGTTTTCCTCGGTGGCTTGGACACCCGAGGCCCATATCTGTACGTTGTGCCGGTCGGCAAAATGTCTGAGATTTCCCTCTGAAAACAGACTTGGGGTTATTTGTGTTTTAGGCTTTCCCCTTGGCGGCCAGGTAGGTGCACCCACACATGTGAGGTACCGTTTTCATCGGGACACCTGTGGGAACGCGTGACGGTAGACCATGTGTTGTTGGGGGCGTGTTTTGATGGGTGCGTCAAGCAAAAGGTACGGAAAATGCATTTTTTTCCCCAAATTTCGGACTTTGCAGGGGTGTCTGGGTAATAAAATCTGGGCCGATGTGCGCAAATCATACCTCTGGGGATTCCCACGGGTGTCCTCTTTTCGGAAATGCATGGGGTTACCTGTTTTCCTCGGTGGCTTGGACACCTGAGGCCCATATCTGTACGTTTTGCCGGTCAGCAGAATGTCTGAGATTTCCCTCTGAAAACAGACTTGGGGCTACTTGTGTTTTAGGCTTTCCCCTTGGCGGCCAGGTAGGTGCACCCACACTTGTGAGGTACCGTTTTCATCGGGACACCTGTGGGAACGCGTGACGGTAGGCCATGTGTTGTTGGGGGCGTGTTTCGATGGGATCGTCAAGCGAAATGTGCGGAAAATGTGTTTTTTTCCCCAAATTTCGGAATTTGCGGGGGTGTCTGGGTAAAAAATTCTGGGGCGATGTGCGCAAATCATACCTCTGCGGATTACCACGGGTGTCCTCTTTTCGAAAATGCATGGGGTTCCCCGTTTTCCTCGGTGGCTTGGACACCCGAGGCCCATATCTGTACGTTGTGCCGGTCGGCAAAATGTCTGAGATTTCCCTCTGAAAACAGACTTGGGGTTATTTGTGTTTTAGGCTTTCCCCTTGGCGGCCAGGTAGGTGCACCCACACATGTGAGGTTTCGTTTTCATTGGGACACCTGTGGGAACGCGTGACGGTAGGCCATGTGTTGTTGGGGGCGTGTTTCGATGGGTGCGTCGAGCGAAATGTGCGGAAAATGCTTTTTGTTCCCCAAATTTCGGACTTTGCGGGGGTGTCTGGGTAAAAAATTCTGGGGCGATGTGCGCAAATCATACCTCTGCGGATTCCCACGGGTGTCCTCTTTTCGAAAATGCATGGGGTTGCCTGTTTTCCTCGGTGGCTTGGACACCCGAGGCCCATATCTGTACGTTGTGCCGGTCGGCAAAATGTCTGAGATTTCCCTCTGAAAACAGACTTGGGGTTATTTGTGTTTTAGGCTTTCCCCTTGGCGGCCAGGTAGGTGCACCCACACATGTGAGGTACCGTTTTCATCGGGACACCTGTGGGAACGCGTGACGGTAGACCATGTGTTGTTGGGGGCGTGTTTTGATGGGTGCGTCAAGCAAAAGGTACGGAAAATGCATTTTTTTCCCCAAATTTCGGACTTTGCAGGGGTGTCTGGGTAATAAAATCTGGGCCGATGTGCGCAAATCATACCTCTGGGGATTCCCACGGGTGTCCTCTTTTCGGAAATGCATGGGGTTACCTGTTTTCCTCGGTGGCTTGGACACCTGAGGCCCATATCTGTACGTTTTGCCGGTCAGCAGAATGTCTGAGATTTCCCTCTGAAAACAGACTTGGGGCTACTTGTGTTTTAGGCTTTCCCCTTGGCGGCCAGGTAGGTGCACCCACACTTGTGAGGTACCGTTTTCATCGGGACACCTGTGGGAACGCGTGACGGTAGGCCATGTGTTGTTGGGGGCGTGTTTCGATGGGATCGTCAAGCGAAATGTGCGGAAAATGTGTTTTTTTCCCCAAATTTCGGAATTTGCGGGGGTGTCTGGGTAAAAAATTCTGGGGCGATGTGCGCAAATCATACCTCTGCGGATTACCACGGGTGTCCTCTTTTCGAAAATGCATGGGGTTCCCCGTTTTCCTCGGTGGCTTGGACACCCGAGGCCCATATCTGTACGTTGTGCCGGTCGGCAAAATGTCTGAGATTTCCCTCTGAAAACAGACTTGGGGTTATTTGTGTTTTAGGCTTTCCCCTTGGCGGCCAGGTAGGTGCACCCACACATGTGAGGTTTCGTTTTCATTGGGACACCTGTGGGAACGCGTGACGGTAGGCCATGTGTTGTTGGGGGCGTGTTTCGATGGGTGCGTCGAGCGAAATGTGCGGAAAATGCTTTTTGTTCCCCAAATTTCGGACTTTGCGGGGGTGTCTGGGTAAAAAATTCTGGGGCGATGTGCGCAAATCATACCTCTGTGGATTCCCACAGGTGTCCTCTTTTCGGAAATGCATGGGGTTCCCTGTTTTCCTTGGTGGCTTGGACACCCGAGGCCCATATCTGTACGTTGTGCCGGTCGGCAGAATGTCTGAGATTTCGCTCTGAAAACAGACTTGGGGTTACTTGTATTTTAGGCTTTCCCCTTGGCGGCCAGGTAGGTGCACCCACACATGTGAGGTACCGTTTTCATCGGGACACCTGTGGGAACGCGTGACAGTAGGCCATGTGTTGTTGGGGGCATGTTTTGATGGGTGCGTCGAGAGAAATGTGCAGAAAAAGTGTTTTTTTCCCGACATTTCGGACTTTGCGGGGCTGTCTGGGTAAAAAATTCTGGGGCGATGTGCGCAAATCATACCTCTGCGGATTCCCACGGGTGTCCTCTTTTTCGGAAATGCATGGGGTTCCCTGTTTTCCTTGGTGACTTGGACACCCGAGGCCCATATCTGTACGTTGTGCCGGTCGGCAGAATGTCTGAGATTTGGCTCTGAAAACAGACTTGGGGTTACTTGTGTTTTAGGCTTTCCCCTTGGCGGCCAGGTAGGTGCACCCACACATGGGAGGTACCGTTTTCATTGGGACACCTGTGGGAACGCGTGACGGTAGGACATGTGTTGTTGGGGCGTGTTTCGATGGGTGCGTCAAGCGAAATGTGCGGAAAATGCGATTTTTCCCCCAAATTTCGGACTTTGCAGGGGTGTCTGGGTAAAGATTTCTGGGGCGATGTGCGCAAATCATACCTCTGCGGATTCCCACGGGTGTCCTCTTTTCGGAAATGCATGGGGTTCCCTGTTTTCCTTGGTGGCTTGGACACCCGAGGCCCATAGCTGTACGTTGTGCCGGTCGGCAGAATGTCTGAGATTTCCCTCTGAAAACAGACTTGGGGTTACTTGTGTTTTAGGCTTTCCCCTTGGCGGCCAGGTAGGTGCACCCACACATGTGAGGTACCGCTTTCATCGGGACAACTGTGGGAACGCTTGTCGGTAGGCCATGTGTTGTTGGGGGCGTGTTGCGATGGGTGGGTCGAGCGAAATGTGCAGAAAAAGTGTTTTTTTCCCCACATTTCGGAATTTGTGGGGCTGTCTGGGTAAAAAATTCTGGGGCGATGTGCGCAAATCATACCTCTGCGGATTCCCACGGGTGTCCTCTTTTCGGAAATGCATGGGGTTCCCTGTTTTCCTTGGTGACTTGAACACCCGAGGCCCATATCTGTACGTTGTGCCGGTCGGCAGAATGTCTGAGATTTCGCTCTGAAAACAGACTTGGGGTTACTTGTGTTTTAGGCTTTCCCCTTGGCGGCCAGGTAGGTGCACCCACACATGTGAGGTAGCGTTTTCATCGGGACACCTGTGGGAACGCGTGACGGTAGGCCATGTGTCGTTGGGGGCGTGTTTTGATGGGTGCGTCGAGCGAAATGTGCAGAAAAAGTGTTTTTTTCCCGACATTTCGGACTTTGCGGGGCTGTCTGGATAAAAAATTCTGGGGCAATGTGCGCAAATCATACCTCTGCGGATTCCCACGGGTGTCCTCTTTTTCGGAAATGCATGGGGTTCCCTGTTTTCCTTGGTGACTTGGACACCCGAGGCCCATATCTGTACGTTGTGCCGGTCGGCAGAATGTCTGAGATTTGGCTCTGAAAACAGACTTGGGGTTACTTGTGTTTTAGGCTTTCCCCTTGGCGGCCAGGTAGGTGCACCCACACATGTGAGGTACCGTTTTCATTGGGACACCTGTGGGAACGCGTGACGGTAGGCCATGTGTTGTTGGGGGCGTGTTTCGAATGGTGCGTCGAGATAAATGTGCGGAAAAAGCGTTTTTTTCCCCACATTTCGGACTTTGCGGGGCTGTCTGGGTAATAAATTCCTGGGCGATGTGCGCAAATCATACCTCTGCGGATTCCCACGGGTGTCCTCTTTTCGTAAATGCATGGGGTTCCCTGTTTTCCTCGGTGGCTTGGACACCCGAGGCCCATATCTGTACGTTGTGCCGGTCGGCAGAATGTCTGAGATTTCCCTCTGAAAACAGACTTGGGGTTACTTGTGTTTTAGGCTTTCCCCTTGGCTGCCAGGTAGGTGCACCCACACATGTGAGGTACCGTTTTCATCGGGACACCTGTGGGAACGCGTGACGGTAGGCTATGTGTTGTTGGGGGCGTGTTTCGATGGGTGCGTCAAGCGAAATGTGCGGAAAATGCATTTTTTTCCCCACATTTCGGACTTTGCAAGGGTGTCTGGGTAAAGAATTCTGGGGCCATGTGCGCAAATCATACCTCTGCGGATTCACACACGTGTCCTCTTTTCGGAAATGCATGGGGTTCCCTGTTTTCCTTGGTGGCTTGGACACCCAAGGCCCATATCTGTACGTTGTGCCGGTCGGCAGAATGTCTGAGATTTCCCTCTGAAAACAGACTTGGGGTTACTTGTATTTTAGGCTTTCCCCTTGACGGCCAGGTAGGTGCACCCACACATGTGAGGTACCGTTTTCATCGGGACACATATGGGAACGCGTGACGGTAGGCCATGTGTTGTTGGGGGCGTGTTTTGATGGGTGCGTCAACGAAATGTGCGGAAAATGCATTTTTTTCCCCAAATTTCGAACTTTGCAGGGGTGTCTGGGTAATAAAATCTGGGCCGATGTGCGCAAATCATACCTCTGGGGATTCCCACGGGTGTCCTCTTTTCGGAAATGCATGGGGTTACCTGTTTTCCTTGGTGGCTTGGACACCTGAGGCCCATATCTGTACGTTGTGCCGGTCGGCAGAATGTCTGAGATTTCCCTCTGAAAACAGACTTGGGGCTACTTGTGTTTTAGGCTTTCCCCTTGGCGGCCAGGTAGGTGCACCCACACTTGTGAGGTACCGTTTTCATCGGGACACCTGTGGGAACGCGTGACGGTAGGCCATGTGTTGTTGGGGGCGTGTTTCGATGGGATCGTCAAGCGAAATGTGCGGAAAATGTGTTTTTTTCCCCAAATTTCGGAATTTGCGGGGGTGTCTGGGTAAAAAATTCTGGGGCGATGTGCGCAAATCATACCTCTGCGGATTACCACGGGTGTCCTCTTTTCGAAAATGCATGGGGTTCCCCGTTTTCCTCGGTGGCTTGGACACCCGAGGCCCATATCTGTACGTTGTGCCGGTCGGCAAAATGTCTGAGATTTCCCTCTGAAAACAGACTTGGGGTTATTTGTGTTTTAGGCTTTCCCCTTGGCGGCCAGGTAGGTGCACCCACACATGTGAGGTTTCGTTTTCATTGGGACACCTGTGGGAACGCGTGACGGTAGGCCATGTGTTGTTGGGGGCGTGTTTCGATGGGTGCGTCGAGCGAAATGTGCGGAAAATGCTTTTTGTTCCCCAAATTTCGGACTTTGCGGGGGTGTCTGGGTAAAAAATTCTGGGGCGATGTGCGCAAATCATACCTCTGTGGATTCCCACAGGTGTC
This sequence comes from Ambystoma mexicanum, assembly GCF_040938575.1. Taxonomy (NCBI): domain Eukaryota; kingdom Metazoa; phylum Chordata; class Amphibia; order Caudata; family Ambystomatidae; genus Ambystoma; species Ambystoma mexicanum. The sequence goes on along the minus strand of NC_090930.1, from coordinate 232,361,073 downwards.
CTCTTTTCGGAAATGCATGGGGTTCCCTGTTTTCCTTGGTGGCTTGGACACCCGAGGCCCATATCTGTACGTTGTGCCGGTCGGCAGAATGTCTGAGATTTCGCTCTGAAAACAGACTTGGGGTTACTTGTATTTTAGGCTTTCCCCTTGGCGGCCAGGTAGGTGCACCCACACATGTGAGGTACCGTTTTCATCGGGACACCTGTGGGAACGCGTGACAGTAGGCCATGTGTTGTTGGGGGCGTGTTTTGATGGGTGCGTCGAGAGAAATGTGCAGAAAAAGTGTTTTTTTCCCGACATTTCGGACTTTGCGGGGCTGTCTGGGTAAAAAATTCTGGGGCGATGTGCGCAAATCATACCTCTGCGGATTCCCACGGGTGTCCTCTTTTTCGGAAATGCATGGGGTTCCCTGTTTTCCTTGGTGACTTGGACACCCGAGGCCCATATCTGTACGTTGTGCCGGTCGGCAGAATGTCTGAGATTTGGCTCTGAAAACAGACTTGGGGTTACTTGTGTTTTAGGCTTTCCCCTTGGCGGCCAGGTAGGTGCACCCACACATGGGAGGTACCGTTTTCATTGGGACACCTGTGGGAACGCGTGACGGTAGGACATGTGCTGTTGGGGGCGTGTTTCGAATGGTGCGTCTAGATAAATGTGCGGAAAAAGCGTTTTTTTCCCCACATTTCCGACTTTGCGGGGCTGTCTGGGTAATAAATTCTGGGGCGTTGTGCGCAAATCATACCTCTGCGGATTCCCACGGGTGTCCTCTTTTCGTAAATGCATGGGGTTCCCTGTTTTCCTCAGTGGCTTGGACACCCGAGGCCCATATCTGTACGTTGTGGCGGTCGGCAGAATGTCTGAGATTTCCCTCTGAAAACAGACTTGCGGTTACTTGTGTTTTAGGCTTTCCCCTTGGCCGCCAGGTAGGTGCACCCACACATGTGAGGTACCGTTTTCATCGGGACACCTGTGGGAACGCGTGACGGTAGGCCATGTGTTGTTGGGGCGTGTTTCGATGGGTGCGTCAAGCGAAATGTGCGGAAAATGCGATTTTTCCCCCAAATTTCGGACTTTGCAGGGGTGTCTGGGTAAAGATTTCTGGGGCGATGTGCGCAAATCATACCTCTGCGGATTCCCACGGGTGTCCTCTTTTCGGAAATGCATGGGGTTCCCTGTTTTCCTTGGTGGCTTGGACACCCGAGGCCCATAGCTGTACGTTGTGCCGGTCGGCAGAATGTCTGAGATTTCCCTCTGAAAACAGACTTGGGGTTACTTGTGTTTTAGGCTTTCCCCTTGGCGGCCAGGTAGGTGCACCCACACATGTGAGGTACCGCTTTCATCGGGACAACTGTGGGAACGCTTGTCGGTAGGCCATGTGTTGTTGGGGGCGTGTTGCGATGGGTGCGTCGAGCGAAATGTGCAGAAAAAGTGTTTTTTTCCCGACATTTCGGACTTTGCGGGGCTGTCTGGATAAAAAATTCTGGGGCAATGTGCGCAAATCATACCTCTGCGGATTCCCACGGGTGTCCTCTTTTTCGGAAATGCATGGGGTTCCCTGTTTTCCTTGGTGACTTGGACACCCGAGGCCCATATCTGTACGTTGTGCCGGTCGGCAGAATGTCTGAGATTTGGCTCTGAAAACAGACTTGGGGTTACTTGTGTTTTAGGCTTTCCCCTTGGCGGCCAGGTAGGTGCACCCACACATGTGAGGTACCGTTTTCATTGGGACACCTGTGGGAACGCGTGACGGTAGGCCATGTGTTGTTGGGGGCGTGTTTCGAATGGTGCGTCGAGATAAATGTGCGGAAAAAGCGTTTTTTTCCCCACATTTCGGACTTTGCGGGGCTGTCTGGGTAATAAATTCCTGGGCGATGTGCGCAAATCATACCTCTGCGGATTCCCACGGGTGTCCTCTTTTCGTAAATGCATGGGGTTCCCTGTTTTCCTCGGTGGCTTGGACACCCGAGGCCCATATCTGTACGTTGTGCCGGTCGGCAGAATGTCTGAGATTTCCCTCTGAAAACAGACTTGGGGTTACTTGTGTTTTAGGCTTTCCCCTTGGCTGCCAGGTAGGTGCACCCACACATGTGAGGTACCGTTTTCATCGGGACACCTGTGGGAACGCGTGACGGTAGGCTATGTGTTGTTGGGGGCGTGTTTCGATGGGTGCGTCAAGCGAAATGTGCGGAAAATGCATTTTTTTCCCCACATTTCGGACTTTGCAAGGGTGTCTGGGTAAAGAATTCTGGGGCCATGTGCGCAAATCATACCTCTGCGGATTCACACACGTGTCCTCTTTTCGGAAATGCATGGGGTTCCCTGTTTTCCTTGGTGGCTTGGACACCCAAGGCCCATATCTGTACGTTGTGCCGGTCGGCAGAATGTCTGAGATTTCCCTCTGAAAACAGACTTGGGGTTACTTGTATTTTAGGCTTTCCCCTTGACGGCCAGGTAGGTGCACCCACACATGTGAGGTACCGTTTTCATCGGGACACATATGGGAACGCGTGACGGTAGGCCATGTGTTGTTGGGGGCGTGTTTTGATGGGTGCGTCAACGAAATGTGCGGAAAATGCATTTTTTTCCCCAAATTTCGAACTTTGCAGGGGTGTCTGGGTAATAAAATCTGGGCCGATGTGCGCAAATCATACCTCTGGGGATTCCCACGGGTGTCCTCTTTTCGGAAATGCATGGGGTTCCCTGTTTTCCTCGGTGGCTTGGACACCCGATGCCCACATCTGTACGTTGTGCCGGTCGGCAGAATGTCTGAGATTTCCCTCTGAAAACATACTTGGGGCTACTTGTGTTTTAGGCTTTCCCCTTGGCGGCCAGGTAGGTGCACCCACACTTGTGAGGTACCGTTTTCATCGGGACACCTGTGGGAACGCGTGACGGTAGGCCATGTTTTGTTGGGGGCGTGTTTCGATGGGTGCGTCAAGCAAAATGTGCGGAAAATGCGTTGTTTTCCCCAAATTTCGGACTTTGCAGGGGTGTCTGGGTAAAAAATTCCGGGGCGATGTGCGCAAATCATACCTCTGCGGATTCCCACGGGTGTCTTCTTTTTGGAAATGCATGGGGTTCCCTGTTTTCCTTGGTGGCTTGGACACCCGAGGCCCATATCTGTACATTGTGCCGGTCGGCAGAATGTCTGAGATTTCCCTCTGAAAACAGACTTGGGGTTACTTGTGTTTTAGGCTTTCCCCTTGGCAGCCATGTAGGTGCACCCACACATGTGAGGTACCATTTTCATCGGGACACCTGTGGAAACGTGTGACGGTAGGCGTCGAGCGAAATGTGCGGAAAATGCGTTTTTTTCCCCAAATTTCAGACTTTGCGGGGGTGTCTGGGTAAAAAATTCTGGGGCGATGTGCGCAAATCATACCTCTGCGGATTCCCACGGGTGTCCTCTTTTCGGAAATGCATGGGGTTCCCTGTTTTCCTTGGTGGCTTGTGTCAAGACCGGTGGGGGGGTCTGTACTTCCGCTCTCTATATGGTAGAGGAGAGGCACAGAAGACCCCAGCCAAGATTCTCGATTACGGTAGCGATGGACGAGCAATCAAGGCCTAGCTTCTCAGGAGGTGATGCAGGCTGGTTCTTAAGTACAGTGTATCCCCAAGCCCCCACAAAGGAATGTCCACACACTGTATTACTGAAAACACAGTCTTTATATAATTAATATTCAAGGGTTATGTACACTTATCACAATAACGCACTTTGTGCTCAGGAAAATCAGCAATGGTAAATATCTACAATTCTAAAGTGGTACCACTAATATTAGACCTCATTAAAGTGCATTCACAATACTGTTAAAATGGCACACAGATCAATAAGAAGGAAACCAGCACTAGAGAGAGGAGAGATAACAGAGGGTTGAAACAATAGGCAGAATACTGGCCCCTACCACTGGACACAGTTCTGTGTGGAGATCCCCCCACCTGGGCAACCTGTAAAATAAAGGGATATGACACAAGCCCAGTCCATATATTGTTCAACAGTCTTATTCTCTCCTACAATGTTTTTACCCCCCCAATGTACCTGGTGGAGTCGAGTTCTTCGAAGAGGCGTCGACAGATCCTTCTTGAATGACCCCCTTTTAAGCAGGAGTCACGGATCGTCGAGAGGCGTAGAGAAACGTCGAAGACCTCGGGGTTCGGCGACGGGGAATCGACGGCCCTTCTTGAATGCCTTCCCTTTCAAGCGGGAGGCACGGGGCGTCGAACGTCCGTCGACAAACGAGGTAGAACGATGTCGAAGAGGCGGCAGCTTCGTCCGAGCGGTGCTCGTCGGCGTCGGGGCGTCGGCGTCCTGCAAGGCGGAGGTGTGCGGGGCACCTCGATGACAATAGTTCTGGACCGCAAAGATTGTAGAGACGGGAGCCCAGCAAGGGCGTCGAGTCGCTCGAGTCTTTGGGATCGTGAGGTGGCGGGAAACCCACCGGCGGATTCACCTCGGCGCGTTGGTCGTCCTCGACTTTCTCCGGCAGGGCAAAAGCGGTCGACGGTGCGGACGAGGGAGTCCTTCGAGTCAAATGTTCTTAGGCAAGGAGCGGACGGCTCCGGTCGTCGGCGGCACGGCGTCAAGTGGTTCCCACGGCTGGGCAACACAACTTCGACGGGCCTCCAGCGGTTACACAGACCTGCGAACCCTGGTCGACGGCAATGGACTTCGACAGCGTCGAGGTCCGGGTGCTTCACTTCGATCTCCTCGGCGGTCCCGTCTCGGGTCGGCAGCCTTTCGAGGGTCTGACTTCCAGGGCGCTTCGGCGAAGATTCAGCGGTGCTCGATGGTCCCTCGGAGCACGGGAAGAGGGCGCCTTACCAGGTCCTCTCTCGGGTCAGTCCTCGACGATTTCGACAACCTTCAGTTCCGTCGAAGCAAATGCCACAGCAAGTCTTCTTCTTCCAGCTGGACGTCGAGGATCAGCAAATCCAGTTACTCTTGAGTGGAGACTCAGCTTCTGAATGCTTCTGAACAATTTCCAGTGGTGAGAGGTCCCCAGATATACTATTCTGTCTCTCATCCACACTGCTGGCACACACACAGCAGCCAATCACACAGAAGGGCATTCATGCAGTCAGTCAGCCAATCAGGCACACAGTGCATTCAGGCCACACTCCTCCCTTTCAGACACTCACAACAAGGAATGTGGATTGGGACAAGTACCCAGCCATTCAACACTACACACTGCATTCAGGCCAGTTTCGGGCAGGGCTGTCTCAGTCTTTGTCTCTCATGCCAGAAACCAGACAACCACAACAAGGAGTGTATATTGGTCACACACTCCATTCACCCAGGTCCCACCCACAGGAGGTACCCATAACATACAGTCACTGGGAAGGCTCCAGTCAGTCTAGCTGGGCCTTTACAACAACACCATATATGGAACTTCCACCCAACAGCCAGTCAGGGGGAAGGGACAGAGTCAGGGCTTCCCAGGACTTTGGGAAAAACAAGATAACAGGCAATAGAAAGCAAGAGGCCACAGGGGCCATCTTGTTTCCTATCAGGAATCAACTGATTCCAATGGCAGGGCCTGGGTATCCCAAAATGGAGGACACCCAGAGCACCTGTCAAATTCAGCATGGAGCTGCCACCAGCCCATACCCTGCTCTGTGGGCCACCCACAGGTGCCCAAAAACATACACTAGGGGCACAGGGTTGTACCCCTACCCATGGGTGCCATAAGGGTATCCCATGGGTCTGTTCACCAAACCAAAAGAGAGCTGCACTGCCAGGAGTCCCTCATGGACTCCTGGGCAGAAAACATGACAGAACACACGGTAAAAACAGAAAAAGGACAAGGATTCAGAGGCCCTGTCCCTCAGATGCATTTCCGGCATCACAGTCGCCCCCCCCAGACTGAGGTGGAGGGTGCCTAATCTCCCACGGGATAGACACCCTCATCCAGACGGTCAACATACCTTCTGGAAAGGCCATCTGCATTATCGTGACTCTTCCCTGGTCTGTGCTCTATGGTGAAGTCTAGCCCTTGTAGGCTAATCGACCACCTGAGCAATTTCGGATTCTCACCCTTCATCTGCATAAGCCACTTCAGGGGCTTATGATCTGTTTGGACCTTGAAGGTGGACCCCGTAAGGTAGGGCCTAAAACGCCTAAGGCTCCAAACTATACTAAAACATTCCTTTTCAACAGTAGCCCACCTAAGTTCTCTACCCTTGAGTTGTCTACTGATGAATATGATAGGATGTTCTCTCCCTTTGTCATCTAACTGGGACAAGACAGCTCCAATTCCGGTGTCGCAGGCATCCGTCTGGACGATAAAGGGTCGGCTGTAGTCAGGCGCACTCAACACAGGTGCCCTACACAGACTTTCTTTCAAGCCATCAAAGGCCCTCTGACAGTCTTCAGTCCAATTAACCTTCCTAGGCTGTTTGGGTGAAGTTAGAGCTGTCAGGGGTGCAGCTATGGTTCCATAGTCTGCCATGAAATTGCGATAGTACCCAGTGAGGCCCAAAAAGGCTCTCACCTGGGTTTGAGTAGTGGGAGTCTCCCAGTTCTGTACGTCCTGTACTTTACTGGAGAGAGGTTGGATTTGACCCCCTCCTACCTCATGACCAAGATAGGTAACTTTCCCCTGAGCTATCTGGCACTTGGTGGCCTTGATAGTGAGGTTAGCCCTTTTCAAGGCCTGCAACACCTTATCCAGATGTGTCAAATGCTCTTCCCAGGTGGAACTGTAGACGGCAATGTCGTCTAAGTAAGCCACACAAAAGGCTTCCAGCCCACTGAGCGCATGGTTGACCAATCTCTGGAAGGTGGCAGGGGCATTCTTCAACCCAAAGGGCATGACCCTAAACTGGTAGAGTCCCTCAGGTGTGGAGAATGCCGTCTTTTCCTTGGCATGGTCCGTCAGAGCTATTTGCCAATAGCCTGAGGTAAGGTCAAAGGTGCTCACAAATTTGGCAGCACCTATAGTGTCCACGAGCTCATCAGCCCTGGGCAATGGGTGCGCGTCAGTTTTGGTGACGGCATTGACTCCTCGGTAGTCCACACAGAACCTCCAATCCTTGGTACCCGCCGGGGAACTTGCCTTGGGGACAAGGACCACTGGACTGGACCAGGGACTGGTGGAGGGTTCAATAACACCCAGATCCAACATCTTGGCGACCTCAGCCTGGATGTGGTTTTTGACGGTATCTGACATACGATAGCTCCTGCTTTTGACAGGCACACTGTCACCAGTGTCAATTTCGTGCTTACACCACGGTGTAAGGCCCGGTGTCAGTGAAAACAGAGGGGCATACTGCTGGAGCAAAGCCCGGCAGGCCCTCTGCTGCTCTGTTGTCAAATCGGGAGAGAGTTGTACTCCCTCCACTGAGCCATCCTGAGGGTTGCTATGCAGCAAATCAGGAAGGGGCTCACTCTCATCCTCTTCTTGCCCTGAAGCTAGCAAGAGACATGAGACCTCTGCTCGCCTGTGGAAAGGCTTGAGCCTGTTGACATGGAATACCTGGGGGGCTACCCCAGAGGCTCCCATGTCCACCAGATAATTGACTTCGCCCATCTTGGAGATGATCCTGAAGGGTCCAGTCCACTTGTCTGCCAAAGCTCTAGGCTTGGTAGGCTCCATCACAAGGATTTCCTGTCCCGGAGTCCAATCCACTTGCGAAGCTTCCAGGTCATGCCAGTACTTATTCAATTCCTGGCTGGCCTTGAGATTTGCGGTTGCCTGACCCATCATTTGTGTCATCCTCCGCCTGAGGCCTAACACATAGTCCCCCACTTGCTTGGCGGGACCTGGAGGGGTGGCTTCCAAGCCTTCTCGGATCAAGGCGAGGGGCCCCCTCACGGGATGTCCAAAGAGTAACTCAAAGGGGCTGAAACCAACACCCTCTTGAGGTACCTCTCTGTAAGCAAACAGCAGGCATGGCAGGAGGAGATCCCATTTCCTCCTTAGGGGCTCTTCCAAAGCACCTAGCATGCCCTTGAGAGTTTTGTTAAATCTCTCAACCAGACCATTGGTCTGGGGGTGGTAAGAGGTGGAGAACTTGTAGGTTACCCCGCACTCTTTCCACATGGTTTTCATGTAACTAGACATGAAGTTGGATCCTCGGTCAGAGACAACCTCCTTGGGGAATCCAACACGGGTGAAAATGCCCAGGAGAGCCCTGGCAACCACCTTGGCAGTAACAGTCCGAAGGGGTATTGCCTCAGGGTACCTGGTGGCATGATCTACCAAGACCAGGATGAACCGATGTCCACCTGAAGTGGGAGGGTCAAGGGGACCGACGATGTCGATGCCCACCCTCTCAAATGGTGTGCCAACCACTGGTAATGGCTGCAGTGGGGCAATGACCCTGCCTCCAGTCTTGCCAGACAACTGACAAGTTGGGCAGGTCCTGCAGTGGGACTCCACCTCTACTCCCATCCGTGGCCAGTAGAAATGGGCAGAGAGCCTCTGCTTAGTCTTCTTGGTCCCAAGATGACCAGCCAAGGGCACCTCATGCGCCAACTGCAGTAGGAAGGGCCTGTAAACCTGGGGTACCACCAACCTCTTGCGGGCACCAGGTTCGGGCTTAGTGGGCTCACTAACAAGGAGCTCACCCTCCCAATAAATCTTGAATGTCCTAGGCACTTCACCTTGTGCCTGGGACAGGGCCTGTTTCCTCAGGCCCTCGAGAGAGTGGCACTCTCTCTGTCCCTTACAGAAGTCTGCCCGGGAGGGTCCCCCTTCAGCTAACAAGCATTGAAGGTCGGGATGATCCTCCGGGTTGAGAACCTCTCCCACAGGAGAGTCTTCTGTCTCTTCTCCCACAGGAGTTGAGTTTGGGTTTTCCGCTGGACCCAGCCCGTCCGGAGCATGGATCCCATTGGGTGCTGTCGGAACAGCAGGAAGAGAAGGTGTTCCCTCCACAGAGGTGGCCTTCTTGGTCTTCCTTCTTCTTGCCTTAGGCCTCGCCTTTGGCTCGGATACCTGACTCACAGCCAGACCCGGTGTCACCTGTGACCTAGTGACTGCAGCAGCAGTCATGGGAAGACCATCCGAGATCAACCCCAACTCTACTAGATCATTTCCTAACAGAATGTTAGCAGGGACATTGTCCTGAACCAGGACAGGAAGCTTTGCTGTCTTGTCTCCAATCATGAGTGTGACTAGGGCTACAGGCGATAATTTGGGAGGCCCACCAGCTAACCTGGTGGTTTGCAGAGGAGCACCTTCATAGTCCTCTGGCTTGAGCAGGGTCCTGTCCACCACTGTCATGCTTGCCCCAGTGTCTCTCAAACCAGTAGAAGGCTGGCCATTCAAGAGGACACTTCTCAAAAATCTACGGGTGTTCTGTGGGATAGTCGCCAGTACTTCTGCGTACTGGTCCCAGGCCCCAAGGGACACTAAGGAAATCTCTACTGGAGCACCAAATGTGATTCCTGTAGAGGAGGGGAGGACAGTGGCCTCCACCTCAGACACGGGGTAAGGGTAGGTCAGGCTGACAGCCTGTACTCCAAGTGCCTTACCTTTACACTTGGGGTCACCCCTTTTGTGATCCAGAGCCCCACAATCCCAACAAGTGCCAGGAGTGCGGGGTACGGTACTGGAACCACTGGGAGCCTGCTTTGCAGCAGGTGGACCACTACTCTTATTCCCACCCACAGAGGACTTATCCCCACTAGATTTTTGGGTCTTAGGAGAGGAAGGTTTTGGTTTACCCGACTGTGACTGCTTTTGGGACTCCTCAGCTTTCTGAGAGGCCCCCTTTTCTTTGTCCTTGTCCTTCCCACTGGAGTCCTTAGGGGACACCCGGTGGGAGACCCACTTGTCAGCCAACCTAGCCAGCTTAAAGGGGTCCAAAATGTTCTGGTCAGCCACATACTGACGCAGCTCTGGTGAACAGGCTTCAGAAAAATGCTCAAAAAACAAGAGGTGGGACAACTCAACAAAAGTTTTCACCTTGTATCCATCAATCCACCCCATCATGTTCATGTGCGCAGTACTCACCCAGTCAACCCAAGACACATTCTCTCTTTTCTTAAATTCCCTGAACCTTTTAAGGTATTGGGCAGGTGTCTTGCCAAACTTGGCAATCAAAGCAGACTTCATACACTCATACTGACCCCTTTCTTCCACACTCAGCTTCAGAATACAGTCATATCCAGTTTGAGGCACTCTGCTTAACAAACACTTAGCCCAATCTCTTTTATCTACATCATGAATTGCACAAGCCATTTCAAACGCTTCAATCCATTGGAGGATATCTGAACCCTCCACAAACACACCAACCAAATCTTTCATAAACTTGGTGGCTGGGGACCTGCCACTCTCAATTGGTCTAGCTGAAGTCTCCACTCTAGCTCTCTCTAGCTGGATTCTCTGACATTCAGTGTCCTTGTCTTTGAGCGCAAGATCCCTATTCTTGAGTTCCACTTGCTGTGCCAGCTCCTCTTTCTTAAGCTCAGCTTCTATTTCCAACTTGCGATATTCAAAGGCCAATTTCATCCTTAATAACTCAAGTTCCATGGAATTGCTGGGGTTTGGAACAGAGGCAGCAGGAATGGTGGCATTCCCAGAAACAGATTCAGCGACAACCCCAGGGGCAGAGTCCTCACTGGTTGCATCCCCCCCTTCATCAAGGGTTTCACCATCAGTCTGGTAGTCCACCAGGGCAGCTATCAGCTCAGCCCTAGACTTATCCACAAAGTCCAACTCCCTGGCTTCACAAGCACTCTGGAGAGCCTCTAAGCTCATCCGAGTCAATTTACCATTTGCAATGGGCTCCATTGCCTGTAATGCAGTTATTTGGTACACACCCAAACCTTAATCTAATAAAGTGCGGATATTTTGTAAGTGGCACGGTTATACACTGAGTCTTAAAACCATAAGCATCCCACCGCTGCCACCAGCTTGTCAAGACCGGTGGGGGGGTCTGTACTTCCGCTCTCTATATGGTAGAGGAGAGGCACAGAAGACCCCAGCCAAGATTCTCGATTACGGTAGCGATGGACGAGCAATCAAGGCCTAGCTTCTCAGGAGGTGATGCAGGCTGGTTCTTAAGTACAGTGTATCCCCAAGCCCCCACAAAGGAATGTCCACACACTGTATTACTGAAAACACAGTCTTTATATAATTAATATTCAAGGGTTATGTACACTTATCACAATAACGCACTTTGTGCTCAGGAAAATCAGCAATGGTAAATATCTACAATTCTAAAGTGGTACCACTAATATTAGACCTCATTAAAGTGCATTCACAATACTGTTAAAATGGCACACAGATCAATAAGAAGGAAACCAGCACTAGAGAGAGGAGAGATAACAGAGGGTTGAAACAATAGGCAGAATACTGGCCCCTACCACTGGACACAGTTCTGTGTGGAGATCCCCCCACCTGGGCAACCTGTAAAATAAAGGGATATGACACAAGCCCAGTCCATATATTGTTCAACAGTCTTATTCTCTCCTACAATGTTTTTACCCCCCCAATGTACCTGGTGGAGTCGAGTTCTTCGAAGAGGCGTCGACAGATCCTTCTTGAATGACCCCCTTTTAAGCAGGAGTCACGGATCGTCGAGAGGCGTAGAGAAACGTCGAAGACCTCGGGGTTCGGCGACGGGGAATCGACGGCCCTTCTTGAATGCCTTCCCTTTCAAGCGGGAGGCACGGGGCGTCGAACGTCCGTCGACAAACGAGGTAGAACGATGTCGAAGAGGCGGCAGCTTCGTCCGAGCGGTGCTCGTCGGCGTCGGGGCGTCGGCGTCCTGCAAGGCGGAGGTGTGCGGGGCACCTCGATGACAATAGTTCTGGACCGCAAAGATTGTAGAGACGGGAGCCCAGCAAGGGCGTCGAGTCGCTCGAGTCTTTGGGATCGTGAGGTGGCGGGAAACCCACCGGCGGATTCTCCTCGGCGCGTTGGTCGTCCTCGACTTTCTCCGGCAGGGCAAAAGCGGTCGACGGTGCGGACGAGGGAGTCCTTCGAGTCAAATGTTCTTAGGCAAGGAGCGGACGGCTCCGGTCGTCGGCGGCACGGCGTCAAGTGGTTCCCACGGCTGGGCAACACAACTTCGACGGGCCTCCAGCGGTTACACAGACCTGCGAACCCTGGTCGACGGCAATGGACTTCGACAGCGTCGAGGTCCGGGTGCTTCACTTCGATCTCCTCGGCGGTCCCGTCTCGGGTCGGCAGCCTTTCGAGGGTCTGACTTCCAGGGCGCTTCGGCGAAGATTCAGCGGTGCTCGATGGTCCCTCGGAGCACGGGAAGAGGGCGCCTTACCAGGTCCTCTCTCGGGTCAGTCCTCGACGATTTCGACAACCTTCAGTTCCGTCGAAGCAAATGCCACAGCAAGTCTTCTTCTTCCAGCTGGACGTCGAGGATCAGCAAATCCAGTTACTCTTGAGTGGAGACTCAGCTTCTGAATGCTTCTGAACAATTTCCAGTGGTGAGAGGTCCCCAGATATACTATTCTGTCTCTCATCCACACTGCTGGCACACACACAGCAGCCAATCACACAGAAGGGCATTCATGCAGTCAGTCAGCCAATCAGGCACACAGTGCATTCAGGCCACACTCCTCCCTTTCAGACACTCACAACAAGGAATGTGGATTGGGACAAGTACCCAGCCATTCAACACTACACACTGCATTCAGGCCAGTTTCGGGCAGGGCTGTCTCAGTCTTTGTCTCTCATGCCAGAAACCAGACAACCACAACAAGGAGTGTATATTGGTCACACACTCCATTCACCCAGGTCCCACCCACAGGAGGTACCCATAACATACAGTCACTGGGAAGGCTCCAGTCAGTCTAGCTGGGCCTTTACAACAACACCATATATGGAACTTCCACCCAACAGCCAGTCAGGGGGAAGGGACAGAGTCAGGGCTTCCCAGGACTTTGGGAAAAACAAGATAACAGGCAATAGAAAGCAAGAGGCCACAGGGGCCATCTTGTTTCCTATCAGGAATCAACTGATTCCAATGGCAGGGCCTGGGTATCCCAAAATGGAGGACACCCAGAGCACCTGTCAAATTCAGCATGGAGCTGCCACCAGCCCATACCCTGCTCTGTGGGCCACCCACAGGTGCCCAAAAACATACACTAGGGGCACAGGGTTGTACCCCTACCCATGGGTGCCATAAGGGTATCCCATGGGTCTGTTCACCAAACCAAAAGAGAGCTGCACTGCCAGGAGTCCCTCATGGACTCCTGGGCAGAAAACATGACAGAACACACGGTAAAAACAGAAAAAGGACAAGGATTCAGAGGCCCTGTCCCTCAGATGCATTTCCGGCATCACAGCTTGGACACTCGAGGCCCATATCTGTATGTTGTGCCGGTCGGCAGAATGTCTGAGATTTGGCTCTGAAAACAGACTTGGGGTTACTTGTGTTTTAGGCTTTCCCCTTGGCGGCCAGGTAGGTGCACCCACACATGTGAGGTACCGTTTTCATCGGGACACCTGTGGGAACGTGTGACGGTAGGCCATGTGTTGTTGGGGGCGTGTTTTGATGGGTGCGTCAAGCGAAATGTGCGGAAAATGCGATTTTTTCCCCAAATTTCGGACTTTGCAGGGGTGTCTGGGTAAAGTATTCTGGGGCGATGTGCGCAAATCATACCTCTGCGGATTCCCACGGGTGTCCTCTTTTCGGAAATGCATGGGGTTCCCTGTTTTCCTTGGTGGCTTGGACACCCGAGGCCCATATCTGTACGTTGTGCCGGTCGGCAGAATGTCTGAGATTTCCCTCTGAAAACAGACTTGGGGTTACTTGTGTTTTAGGCTTTCCCCTTGGCGGCCAGGTAGGTGCACCCACACATGTGAGGTACCGTTTTCATCGGGACACCTGTGGGAACGCGTGACGGTAGGCCATGTGTTGTTGGGGGCGTGTTTCGATGGGATCGTCAAGCGAAATGTGCGGAAAATGTGTTTTTTTCCCCAAATTTCGGAATTTGCGGGGGTGTCTGGGTAAAAAATTCTGGGGCGATGTGCGCAAATCATACCTCTGCGGATTACCACGGGTGTCCTCTTTTCGGAAATGCATGGGGTTCCCTGTTTTCCTTGGTGGCTTGGACACCCGAGGCCCATATCTGTACGTTGTGCCGGTCGGCAGAATGTCTGAGATTTCCCTCTGAAAACAGACTTGGGGTTACTTGTGTTTTAGGCTTTCCCCTTGGCGGCCAGGTAGGTGCACCCACACATGTGGGGTACCGTTTTCATCGGGACACCTGTGGGAACGCATGACGGTAGGCCATGTGTTGTTGGGGGCGTGTTTTGATGTGTGCGTCAAGCAAAATGTGCGGAAAATGCGTTTTTTCCCCAAATTTTGGACTTTGCGGGGTGTCTGGGTAATAAAATCTGGGCCGATGTGCGCAAATCATACCTCTGGGGATTCCCACGGGTGTCCTCTTTTCGAAAATGCATGGGGTTCCCCGTTTTCCTCGGTGGCTTGGACACCCGAGGCCCATATCTGTACGTTGTGCCGGTCGGCAAAATGTCTGAGATTTCCCTCTGAAAACAGACTTGGGGTTATTTGTGTTTTAGGCTTTCCCCTTGGCGGCCAGGTAGGTGCACCCACACATGTGAGGTTTCGTTTTCATTGGGACACCTGTGGGAACGCGTGACGGTAGGCCATGTGTTGTTGGGGGCGTGTTTCGATGGGTGCGTTGAGCGAAATGTGCGGAAAATGCTTTTTGTTCCCCAAATTTCGGACTTTGCGGGGGTGTCTGGGTAAAAAATTCTGGGGCGATGTGCGCAAATCATACCTCTGTGGATTCCCACAGGTGTCCTCTTTTCGGAAATGCATGGGGTTCCCTGTTTTCCTTGGTGGCTTGGACACCCGAGGCCCATATCTGTACGTTGTGCCGGTCGGCAGAATGTCTGAGATTTCGCTCTGAAAACAGACTTGGGGTTACTTGTATTTTAGGCTTTCCCCTTGGCGGCCAGGTAGGTGCACCCACACATGTGAGGTACCGTTTTCATAGGGACACCTGTGGGAACGCGTGACAGTAGGCCATGTGTTGTTGGGGGCGTGTTTTGATGGGTGCGTCGAGAGAAATGTGCAGAAAAAGTGTTTTTTTCCCGACATTTCGGACTTTGCGGGGCTGTCTGGGTAAAAAATTCTGGGGCGATGTGCGCAAATCATACCTCTGCGGATTCCCACGGGTGTCCTCTTTTTCGGAAATGCATGGGGTTCCCTGTTTTCCTTGGTGACTTGGACACCCGAGGCCCATATCTGTACGTTGTGCCGGTCGGCAGAATGTCTGAGATTTGGCTCTGAAAACAGACTTGGGGTTACTTGTGTTTTAGGCTTTCCCCTTGGCGGCCAGGTAGGTGCACTCACACATGGGAGGTACCGTTTTCATTGGGACACCTGTGGGAACGCGTGACGGTAGGACATGTGTTGTTGGGGGCGTGTTTCGAATGGTGCGTCGAGATAAATGTGCGGAAAAAGCGTTTTCTTCCCCACATTTCCGACTTTGCGGGGCTGTCTGGGTAATAAATTCTGGGGCGTTGTGCGCAAATCATACCTCTGCGGATTCCCACGGGTGTCCTCTTTTCGTAAATGCATGGGGTTCCCTGTTTTCCTCAGTGGCTTGGACACCCGAGGCCCATATCTGTACGTTGTGGCGGTCGGCAGAATGTCTGAGATTTCCCTCTGAAAACAGACTTGGGGTTACTTGTGTTTTAGGCTTTCCCCTTGGCCGCCAGGTAGGTGCACCCACACATGTGAGGTACCGTTTTCATCGGGACACCTGTGGGAACGCGTGACGGTAGGCCATGTGTTGTTGGGGGCGTGTTTCGATGGGTGCGTCAAGCGAAATGTGCGGAAAATGCGATTTTTTCCCCAAATTTCGGACTTTGCAGGGGTGTCTGGGTAAAGATTTCTGGGGCGATGTGCGCAAATCATACCTCTGTGGATTCCCACGGGTGTCCTCTTTTCGGAAATGCATGGGGTTCCCTGTTTTCCTTGGTGGCTTGGACACCCGAGGCCCATAGCTGTACGTTGTGCCGGTCGGCAGAATGTCTGAGATTTCCCTCTGAAAACAGACTTGGGGTTACTTGTGTTTTAGGCTTTCCCCTTGGCGGCCAGGTAGGTGCACCCACACATGTGAGGTATCGCTTTCATCGGGACAACTGTGGGAACGCTTGTCGGTAGGCCATGTGTTGTTGGGGGCGTGTTGCGATGGGTGCGTCGAGCGAAATGTGCGGAAAAAGTGTTTTTTTCCCGACATTTCGGAATTTGTGGGGCTGTCTGGGTAAAAAATTCTGGGGCAATGTGCGCAAATCATACCTCTGCGGATTCCCACGGGTGTCCTCTTTTCAGAAATGCATGGGGTTCCCTGTTTTCCTTGGTGACTTGAACACCCGAGGCCCATATCTGTACGTTGTGCCGGTCGGCAGAATGTCTGAGATTTCGCTCTGAAAACAGACTTGGGGTTACTTGTGTTTTAGGCTTTCCCCTTGGCGGCCAGGTAGGTGCACCCACACATGTGAGGTAGCGTTTTCATCGGGACACCTGTGGGAACGCGTGAAGGTAGGCCATGTGTTGTTGGGGGCGTGTTTTGATGGGTGTGTCGAGCGAAATGTGCAGAAAAAGTGTTTTTTTCCCGACATTTCGGACTTTGCAGGACTGTCTGGATAAAAAATTCTGGGGCAATGTGCGCAAATCATACCTCTGCGGATTCCCACGGGTGTCCTCTTTTTCGGAAATGCATGGGGTTCCCTGTTTTCCTTGGTGACTTGGACACCCGAGGCCCATATCTGTACGTTGTGCAGGTCGGCAGAATGTCTGAGATTTGGCTCTGAAAACAGACTTGGGGTTACTTGTGTTTTAGGCTTTCCCCTTGGCGGCCAGGTAGGTGCACCCACACATGTGAGGTACCGTTTTCATTGGGACACCTGTGGGAACGCGTGACGGTGGGCCATGTGTTGTTGGGGGCGTGTTTCGAATGGTGCGTCGAGATAAATGTGCGGAAAAAGCGTTTTTTTCCCCACATTTCGGACTTTGCGGGGCTGTCTGGGTAATAAATTCTGGGGCGATGTGCGCAAATCATACCTCTGCGGATTCCCACGGGTGTCCTCTTTTCGTAAATGCATGGGGTTCCCTGTTTTCCTCGGTGGCTTGGACACCCGAGGCCCATATCTGTACGTTGTGCCGGTCGGCAGAATGTCTGAGATTTCCCTCTGAAAACAGACTTGGGGTTACTTGTGTTTTAGGCTTTCCCCTTGGCCGCCAGGTAGGTGCACCCACACATGTGAGGTACCGTTTTCATCGGGACACCTGTGGGAACACGTGACGGTAGGCTATGTGTTGTTGGGGGCGTGTTTCGATGGGTGCGTCAAGCGAAATGTGCGGAAAATGCGTTTTTTTCCCCACATTTCGGACTTTGCAGGGTTGTCTGGGTAAAGAATTCTGGGGCCATGTGCGCAAATCATACCTCTGCGGATTCACACACGTGTCCTCTTTTCGGAAATGCATGGGGTTCCCTGTTTTCCTTGGTGGCTTGGACACCCAAGGCCCATATCTGTAAGTTGTGCCGGTCGGCAGAATGTCTGAGATTTCCCTCTGAAAACAGACTTGGGGTTACTTGTATTTTAGGCTTTCCCCTTGACGGCCAGGTAGGTGCACCCACACATGTGAGGTACCGTTTTCATCGGGACACATATGGGAACGCGTGACGGTAGGCCATGTGTTGTTGGGGGCGTGTTTTGATGGGTGCGTCAACGAAATGTGCGGAAAATGCATTTTTTTCCCCAAATTTCGAACTTTGCAGGGGTGTCTGGGTAATAAAATCTGGGCCGATGTGCGCAAATCATACCTCTGGGGATTCCCACGGGTGTCCTCTTTTCGGAAATGCATGGGGTTCCCTGTTTTCCTCGGTGGCTTGGACACCCGATGCCCACATCTGTACGTTGTGCCGGTCGGCAGAATGTCTGAGATTTCCCTCTGAAAACATACTTGGGGCTACTTGTGTTTTAGGCTTTCCCCTTGGCGGCCAGGTAGGTACACCCACACTTGTGAGGTACCGTTTTCATCGGGACACCTGTGGGAACGCGTGACGGTAGGCCATGTTTTGTTGGGGGCATGTTTCGATGGGTGCGTCAAGCAAAATGTGCGGAAAATGCTTTGTTTTCCCCAAATTTCGGACTTTGCAGGGGTGTCTGGGTAAAAAATTCTGGGGCGATGTGCGCAAATCATACCTCTGCGGATTCCCACGGGTGTCTTCTTTTTGGAAATGCATGGGGTTCCCTGTTTTCCTTGGTGGCTTGGACACCCGAGGCCCATATCTGTACGTTGTGCCGGTCGGCAGAATGTCTGAGATTTCCCTCTGAAAACAGACTTGGGGTTACTTGTGTTTTAGGCTTTCCCCTTGGCGGCCATGTAGGTGCACCCACACATGTGAGGTACCATTTTCATCGGGACACCTTGTTAGGCAGAAACCTGTGCAGTTCCCTTGGGGACCACTGCAAAAGATTTAAGACTACAGGTATAGCAGTAAACCCACTTGGTAGCAGTCTGCACCACCCAGATTTACCTGGTAGCTGTGGCTGAGCAGTCAGACTTCCCTCAAGAAGAGTTAGGCAGTATGCAAAGTATACAGAATATGTACCCAGGCACAATAGCACAAGCAAACACTGACCAGAGCTTGGTTTCAAAAGTATATAGTTATTTATTTATCAAACACACATAAGTTGAAATCACTCTAGCAAGATATAGTAAAAAAAAACAATTCAAACACAGTTATAATGAAAGCAGTTTCAACCCTTACTCCTATCTAGACAACTCTAGGTTAACACCACATAATTAAAACAGAGGTGAGCGCTTAACGTTAGATGACACTCTAGTAGGTTCAAGAAAGGGATAAAAAGAAACAGAAATGGGTTAAACACACCACTCTAAGGTCCAGAACACTTGCAATAGGCTCAAAGAAGCACAAAGTCACAGGTGAGCAAAAGTCACTAGGCAGGGCCCACTCTTAGAGTAGCCGGAGCGAAAATGTGCCCAAGATCACACTGTTATTAGGGATTCAAAGTCTTGCAAAGAGTTTAGAGTGGCTTAGAAAGTTTAGCCAGGGTGTTCCAGGCACTCCCAGGTTCGAAAGCCGGGGGCTAAATCTACCCCGTACAGTCGGTGGCAAGGGAAGCCAGGCGGAACACGGTACCTTAAGCGGAAAGGATCCTCCAGCGGTGGCAGTTGTTCCAGGCAGTGGCAGCAAGGCTCAACGTCGGTCAGGGGAGAAGAAGTTCTCGCTGAAGAGCAGAAGAAGAAGGTCGTTGCACTGCCCGGGAAGAAACCAGCCGCGGAGTCCTCCGGTTGAAGGGTTGTACCGACTTTCGTGGTTGGGGTAAAAGTGGTGGGGTTCCGGTTGCCGGGGTGCTTGGCACTGGCAAGGCGGCCACGAGATACCTCGAGAAGCGGAAAGAAGGTGAAAACTGGTTGTCCCCACCAGTCAAGGGAAGGAGCCACTCCGTTAAGAGTTCTCCTCGGTCGTTGGAAAAAGTGGTGAGACAGTTCAGCAGGGCTCCACCGGGTGGTGTCGTCGAAGCAGGTCGGCTCAGCTCTTCCCTCGTCGGATTCTTGGTCCTGTGGCGACTTCTGAAGTTCCAGTCCCCAAAGCCCTGCTTTTATGCAGCAAACCCCCATTCACCCAGCCTAGCTGTCACTCAAACATGCTAAGTGGTGAGCCGGCCGGCTCACCACTTGGGCCAATCAGGACGGAGTGCGACTTGAGTTACCAAGGTAACTCAGTCCAGGGTGCCTAAATCCCCCTCCACCCCTCCTAAGTACCCCAGACAGAGTGGCACCACTTTGGAGGGCTTCTGTGGAGAAGCCCGCCAAAAGTGGAACAAAGGGCTCCACTTTGGGTCAGAGTTACAGAGGCGAACGCCAACGCCATTTTAGAATCAAGTTTTGGCAAAAAGTCCCAACCGGAGTTATAATAATAAATATATAAACCTGCGGTATGTTTAAGGCTACCGTAAATAAATAATTAAATGTGTTAGCCTAAAACAATGGGAAATCCCATAGGGAAATATTCGCGGTCGAATATAAAAAGTAGTTTCCACTGCCACCAGCCAAAACTCGATCAGGGGGGACGGAGACGTGCCCCCTCGACTAACAGACCCTGGGGCAATCGAATTGCCCCAGCCAGTACGTCCACAATATGATGGTTTGTACTGGTTCTGTTCAGGATTCAAGACTAGCAAAGTCTTTGGTGACTTTACATGCCCTGGGAGACAGTAGTCAGTCCCAGGGTATGGAGTCTATGTTGGGGAGTCCCTAGGACACCCCTGGGTCACGGCACAGAGGGTGCTGTGTAACCCACATCACAAAAATACATGAGGCCCTATGGAGTAAAAGACCCCATAGCCCATTCAACACAAGGTTTAACCAAGAAAACACAATTCAACATGTCCAAGAGTGAGGGTAAAAGAGTCTCACTCTTGGCAGGAGAAAAAAAGAAACCCCAGAAATCCAGCAAAGCTGCTGGGGGACTCACTAGGTAGGGAAATTCAGCCTAAACAGAGAATTCTCCCTAACACTCGCCCCCCCCAGACTAAGGGACAGGAGGATTTAATCCACTCCTGGATGAACCTCATACCTCTAGTCGATGATATACATCCTAGAGAGTCCATCAGCATTTTGATGGTGACACCCTGACCTGTGCTCAATGGTGAAATCAAACCCTTGCAGGCAGATTGACCATCTCAATAGTTTTGGATTTTCCCCTTTCATTTGCATTAACCATCTCAAGGGTTGGTGGTCAGTCTGAATAACAAAAGTAGAACCATACAAGTATGGCCTAAACTTCTTCAGTGCCCACACAATAGCAAAGCATTCTCTTTCGATTGTTGCCCACCTTGTCTCAGGATCCTTCAGTTTTCTACTGATGAAGCAAATGGGGTGCTCCCTACCCTTCTCATCCAGTTGGCTTAGAACTGCACCTATACCTACATTGGAAGCATCAGTTTGTACAATGAAAGTTTGGTGGTAGTCAGGAGCTCTCAATACTGGAGCTTGGCAAAGAGCTCTCTTCAGTTTTTCAAAGGCCTGATTGCACTCCTCATTCCATTTTATCTTTTTAGGGAATTTAGGAGAGGAGATTACATTCAGTGGAGAAGCTATGGTCCCATAGTTCTCAATGAAATTCCTGTAATACCCAGTGAGGCCTAGGAAGGCTCTCACTTGGGTTTGAGTAGTTGGTGTTGTCCAACTTTGCACAGCTTCAATCTTGCTGAGCAAAGGCCTTATTTCTCCACCTCCTACCTCATGCCCAAGGTAGACCACTTTACTTTGACCAATCTGGCACTTACTGGCTTTGATTGTCAAATGGGCCTGTTCCAGAGCCTGCAACACATGTCCTAGGTGGTTCACATGTTCTTCCCAGGAGTGGCTGAAGACTGCAATGTCATCCAAGTATGCCATGCAGAAATCTTCCATCCCAGCCAGAACTTGGTTCACCATCCTTTGGAATGTGGCAGGTGCATTTTTTAATCCAAAAGGCATGACCTTAAACTGGTACAAGCCAACTGGGGTTGAAAATGCAGTCTTCTCCTTGGCATGGTCTGTCAGGGCTATTTGCCAATAGCCTGACGTAAGGTCAAATGTGCTGAGGTACTTGGCTGCACCAAGTTTATCCACCAACTCATCTGTCCTGGGCAAAGGGTGGGCATCAGTCTTGGTGACTGCATTTAGAGCTCTATAGTCCACACAGAATCTCAAGTCTTTGGATCCTGCCTTTGGTACTAACACAACTGGGCTAGACCATGGACTAGTAGAGGGTTCTATTACCCCGAGATCAAGCATCTTCTTGACCTCTCCTTTGATGTGGGTTCTGATATGTTCTGACATTCTGTACCCTCTGCTTTTGACTGGCAGACAGTCACCAGTGAGTATCTCATGCTGGCCCCAAGGGGTCAAGCCTGGTGACAGTGAGAACAGGGAGGCAAACTGATTTAACATAGATTTGCACTCCTCTTGTTGCTCAGGTGTCAGGTCTGAAGAGAGATTAACTCCTTCGACTTTTTCATCTAAAGGCACCCCTCTGAGGAGATCAGGGAGAGATTCACTCTCTTCCTCCTCTGCAGCTGAAGCTAGGAGCAAGGCTCCTACGTCAGGTCTGGAGATGTATGCTTTTAGTCTGTTGGTGTGGAAGACTCTAGGAGCTTCCCTGGGTCTGCCCAGATCCACCAGATAGTTGACCTCTCCAAGCTTTCCCACAATCTTGAAGGGTCCCATCCACTTGTCTTGCAAGGCCCTCTGCCTTGTTGGGAGCATAACTAGAACGAGCTGGTCTTGAGTAAACTCAACCATGTTAGCCTTCTGGTCATGCCAATGTTTGCCCAGAGCTTGACCAGCTTTCAAGTTGTCACTTGCTTCTGCCATCATGTGTGACATTCTCCTCCGGAGACCTATCACATAGTCAGTCACTCTGACTGGCTTGAGGGGAGGAGCACCTTCCAACCCCTCCTTAATCAGGGCCAATGGACCTCTGACCGGATGGCCATAGAGAAGCTCAAAGGGAGAATAACCTACTCCCTCCTGAGGGACTTCTCTATAAGCAAAGAGCAGGCATGGCAGTAGAAGGTCCCATTTTTTTTTAAGGGGTTCCTCTAAAGCACCTATCATGCTCTTCATGGTTCTGTTAAACCTTTCAACCAACCCGTTTGTCTGAGGGTGGTATGCTGTTGAGAACTTGTAAGTAACTCCACAGGTTTTCCACATGGCTTTCATGTAGTGGGACATAAAGTTTGATCCCCTGTCAGAGATTACTTCCTTAGGAAACCCAACCCTGGTGAAGATACCAAGGAGGGCCTTAGCCACAGCCGGAGCTGTAACAGTCCTCATAGGAATTGCCTCAGGGTACCTAGTAGCATGGTCTACTACAACAAGTATAAACCTGTTGCCTGAGGAGGTTGGAGGATCAAGGGGACCAACAATGTCAATCCCTACCCTCTCAAATGGGACTCCCACAACTGGGAGAGGCACTAAAGGTGCCACATTCTTGGAACCAACCTTACCAGAAGTCTGGCAGGTATGGCAGCTCTTACAATATCTATCTACTTCAGCCCCCATCTTTGGCCAATAAAAGTAGAGTGAGAGCCTTTCCTTGGTCTTCTTGAAACTCAAGTGACCAGCCAAAGGTATCTCATGGGCTAGTTGTAAGAACTGTTGTCTGTTCTCTTGTGGGACTACAAGGCGTTTGTAGTCTCCAGGTTCAGACTCAGTGGGTTCACTGTAGAAGAGGCCATCTTCCCAGTGCAACCTATACTTCCCAGGCTCTTGCCCATCAGCTTGAGAAGCTGCCTGGTGGCGGAGACCTTCCAGAGTTGGACATTCTCTTTGCCCCTTACGGAAAGCAGCCCTGCTAGGCCCACCTTCTGCCAGTAAAGACTGCAGCTCAGGATGGTCCTCAGGGTCCAAATCTCCAATAAGGTTTGGGCCTCCCTCTAGCTCTTCCTCAGAGTCTAGCTCAACCACACAGGGTTGTACCTCCCTCTCAGCCTCAGCTGGAGGTGGAGTTACAGGTGTAACTTTGGACAACCTAGGGGAAGTCCTTGTTGGAAGCACTGGAGTGCTTGCTGCTGGCTTTTTCCTAGGAGTCTTGGGTTGCCCCTTTGCTCCTGATCTGGTTGTTACTGCAGTAAGTTGTTCCAGTGGGAGAGGAGTGATTTCTGTCATCATCTCCTGAGATAACTGTTAGGCAGAAACCTGTGCAGTTCCCTTGGGGAACACTGCAAAAGATTTAAGACTACAGGTAGAGCAGTAAACCCCTTTGGTAGCAGTCTGTACCACCCAGATTTAAATCTTTTGCAGTGTTCCCCAAGGGAACTGCACAGGTTTCTGCCTAACACTGGTGTACAGCGGTGGGATTTGTATTGAGTATACATTTTATTGTGCTTTAGATACCTTAGTGCAACTAACCACAAAGCTTAGCACTGAAAAAGTAAAACCTCTAACATGTCAGTTATAGAAAGCTATAGTCAAGAGTCCCTTGCAGCCAAAACTGCTGATTGTTTAAGAGTGCTCTGTAAACATAAGGATCTCCTGACTAAGGGCAAGAAAATGGAGCTGATTGAAAGATTGTTAGCTAACCAAAGTCTGGGTGATGGTTCAGAGGAGCCTACCACTCCAGCAACTGTAGATGACAGTATTGAAGTTAACATGGAGCAAAATGTTGATGATTCTGAGGAAGAGTCAGAAGAGGAGGGTGAGGCTGTTGTAACTGTCCCCCCTAGGCCTCTGCCTGCTCTACCTGCTGTACCTACTGGACCTTTACCAGGTCCCACATTTAGTCCTCAGTACTTTGAACTGGAGAAAATGAAGCTAGAATTGGAGTATAAGAAACTTAATGCTCAAACTGACAAAGAACTAAGGCTAAGGGAAATGGAGCTCAAGTATGACTTAGAAATGAAGAAATTATCTGTTGAGAATGTTTCTCTCTCTGGCTCCTCTAGAAGTTCCAGTCCTAAAAGACCCCGGATGCCTAAAGAATTGGTTGGTATGTATGAGCCTAAGTTGGATGTGTTGGATTGGTTGTCTCTGTTTGAATATAATCATGGGCTCCAGAACATCACAGGAAATGACTTACTCACCTGGTTGTTCTCTAGGCTTCCCCCTGTTGCAACTGATGTGGTAATGGAGATGGGGGAGGAGGATAGGAAGGACTATGAATGTGTGAAACTAGCTTTAATAGCTAGGTTTGGGAAGACCCCTTCCCAGTATCTTAAGAGGTTTAGGAGCCTCAAAAAGCATGATGGTACCCCTTGGGCTACCTGGGTGAATGAATGTTTGAAAAACTTAGAGGGATGGATTAAGGGTTACAAGGTGAACACTTATGAAGGTATGAAGAATTTGTTTATGTTGGAGACTATTTATGATGCCTGCTCTCCTGAGCTCAGACAACACTTGGCTGATTCCAGGGAATTAGATTCCCGGAAACTAGCTAAGGCTGCTGACTTGTGGGTTGCCAACAGGGCCACTCACAAGGATTCTGGGGTAACTCAGAAGAAGGATGGGGAAAAACAGTCTAAGAAGGACTCCAAAGAGAATTCTAATACTACAAATTCCAAAGAGGGCCCCAAACAAAACTATAAGGGTAAGCCACAAGGGAAACCAAATCAGGCTAGTGTACCTTCTGGTCCCAGACCAGAAGGAGGTCAGAACAAGCCTCCATTCCAGCGAGCCTTTGGCTCATGCTTTGTTTGTAAGGCTACTGACCATGTGAAAGGAGATCCCAGATGTAAGGGTAAACCTTCAGGGGTCCAGCTTGCCTCCTTAGCCTTCGCTCCAGAAGAGGAAGTACATATGGCAAGTGGAAACTTTCTATTACTAGCTGATGAACCCACTGGAGTCTCAGCTAGTGTTTCTTTAGTCTCTCTGGGGTTGTGGGAGCAACAGAATTTAGATGTCTATAACTCTATCCCAGATAATACTAAAGAGTATTATAAGGACAGTGTCCAGGTGAATGGTCAGGAGACTCCTGCCATTAGGGACACTGGAGCCAGCATAACTGTGGTGGATGAATCATTTTTCAAGGCAGAGGATGTTGCTAAGGCACCCAAATGCCTCACCAAGTTAGCTGGTGGGCCTGTGCAGATGTGTCCCCAGTTACCAGTTCTCATCCAATGTAATGATATGGCTGTAAAAATACCTGTCAGTGTACAATGTGAAGTGCCAGGTAGGGTTCTGTTGGGTAATGACCTCAAAGCTCTTGGAGTTGTATCTCATACCCCCAGACCTCCTAGCAAAAGGTTTCAGGAACTCACAAAACCTGCAAGGGAGAAAACCCTGAGAGGGTTATCTCAGGAGATGATGACAGAAATCACTCCTCTACCACTGGAGCAACTTACTGCAGTAACTACCAGATCAGGAGCAAAGGGGCAACCCAAGACTCCTAGGAAAAAGCCAGCAGCAAGCACTCCAGTGCTTCCAACAAGGACTTCCCCTAGGTTGTCCAAAGTTACACCTGTAACTCCCCCTCCAGCTGAGGCTGAGAGGGAGGTACAACCCTGTGTGGTTGAGCTAGACTCTGAGGAAGAGCTAGAAGGAGGCCCCAACCTTATTGGAGAATTGGACCCTGAGGACCATCCTGAGCTGCAGTCTTTACTGGCAGAAGGTGGGCCTAGCAGGGCAGCTTTTCGTAAGGGGCAAAGAGAATGTCCAACTCTGGAAGGTCTCCGCCACCAGGCAGCTTCTCAAGCTGATGGGCAAGAGCCTGGGAAGTATAGGTTGCACTGGGAAGATGGCCTCTTCTACAGTGAACCCACTGAGTCTGAACCTGGAGACTACAAACGCCTTGTAGTCCCACAAGAAAACAGACAACAGTTCTTACAACTAGCCCATGAGATACCTTTGGCTGGCCACTTGAGTTTCAAGAAGACCAAGGAAAGGCTCTCACTCTACTTTTATTGGCCAAAGATGGGGGCTGAAGTAGATAGATATTGTAAGAGCTGCCATACCTGCCAGACTTCTGGTAAGGTTGGTTCCAAGAATGTGGCACCTTTAGTGCCTCTCCCAGTTGTGGGAGTCCCATTTGAGAGGGTAGGGATTGACATTGTTGGTCCCCTTGATCCTCCAACCTCCTCAGGCAACAGGTTTATCCTTGTTGTAGTAGACCATGCTACTAGATACCCTGAGGCCATTCCTATGAGGACTGTTACAGCTCCGGCTGTGGCTAAGGCCCTCCTTGGTATTTTTACCAGGGTTGGGTTTCCTAAGGAGGTAATCTCTGACAGGGGGTCAAACTTTATGTCCCACTACATGAAGGCCATGTGGAAAACCTGTGGAGTTACCTACAAGTTCTCAACCGCCTACCACCCTCAGACAAACGGGTTGGTTGAAAGGTTTAACAGAACCATGAAGAGCATGATAGGTGCTTTAGAAGAACCCCTTAAGAAAAAGTGGGACCTTCTACTGCCATGCCTTCTCTTTGCTTATAGAGAAGTCCCTCAGGAGGGAGTAGGTTATTCTCCCTTTGAGCTTCTCTATGGCCATCCAGTCAGAGGTCCATTGGCCCTGATTAAGGAGGGGTTGGAAGGTGCTCCTCCCCTCAAGCCAGTCAGAGTGACTGACTATGTGATAGGTCTCCGGAGGAGAATGTCACACATGATGGCAGAAGCAAGTGACAACTTGAAAGCTGGTCAAGCCCTGGTCAAACATTGGCACGACCAAAAGGCTAACATGGTTGAGTTTACTCAAGACCAGCTAGTTCTAGTTATGCTCCCAACAAGGCAGAGGGCCTTGCAAGACAAATGGATGGGACCCTTCAAGGTTGTGGGAAAACTTGGAGAGGTCAACTATCTGGTGGATCTGGGCAGACCCAGGGAAGCTCCTAGAGTCTTCCACACCAACCGACTAAAAGCATACATCTCCAGACCTGATGTAGGAGCCTTGCTTCTAGCTTCAGCTGCAGAGGAGGAAGAGAGTGAATCTCTCCCTGATCTCCTCAGAGGTATACCTTTAGATGAAAAAGTTGAAGGAGTCCATCTCTCTTCAGACCTGACACCTGAGCAACAAGAGGAGTGCAAATCTATGTTAAATCAGTTTGCCTCCCTGTTCTCACTGTCACCAGGCTTGACCCCTTGGGGCCAGCACGAGATACTCACTGGTGACTGTCTGCCAGTCAAAAGCAGAGGATACAGAATGTCAGAACATATCAGAGCCCACATCAAAGGAGAGGTCAAGAAGATGCTTGATCTCGGGGTAATAGAGCCCTCTACTAGTCCATGGTCTAGCCCAGTTGTGTTAGTACCAAAGGCAGGATCCAAAGACTTGAGATTCTGTGTGGACTATAGAGCTCTAAATGCAGTCACCAAGACTGATGCCCACCCTTTGCCCAGGACAGATGAGTTGGTGGATAAACTTGGTGCAGCCAAGTACCTCAGCACATTTGACCTGACGTCAGGCTATTGGCAAATAGCCCTGACAGACCATGCCAAGGAGAAAACTGCATTTTCGACCCCAGTTGGCTTGTACCAGTTTAAGGTCATGCCTTTTGGACTAAAAAATGCACCTGCCACATTCCAAAGGATGGTGAACCAGGTTCTGGCTGGGATGGAAGATTTCTGCATGGCATACTTGGATGACATTGCAGTCTTCAGCCACTCCTGGGAAGAACATGTGAACCACCTAGGACATGTGTTGCAGGCTCTGAAACAGGCCCATTTGACAATCAAAGCCAGTAAGTGCCAGATTGGTCAAAGTAAAGTGGTCTACCTTGGACATGAGGTAGGAGGTGGAGAAATAAGGCCTTTGCCCAGCAAGATTGAAGCTGTGCAAAATTGGACAACACCAACTACTCAAACCCAAGTGAGAGCTTTTCTAGGCCTCACTGGGTATTACAGGAATTTCATTGAGAACTATGGGACCATAGCTTCTCCACTGAATGTAATCTCCTCTCCCAAATTCCCTAAGAAGGTAAAATGGAATGAGGAGTGCAATCAGGCCTTTGAAAAACTGAAGAGAGCTCTTTGCCAGGCTCCCGTATTGAGAGCTCCTGACTACCACCAACCTTTCATTGTACAAACTGATGCTTCCAATGTAGGTATAGGTGCAGTTCTAAGCCAACTGGATGAGAAGGGTAGGGAGCACCCCATTTGCTTCATCAGTAGGAAACTGAAGGATCCTGAGACAAGGTGGGCAACTATCGAAAGAGAATGCTTTGCTATTGTGTGGGCACTGAAGAAGTTTAGGCCATACTTGTATGGTTCTACTTTTGTTATTCAGACTGACCACCAACCCTTGAGATGGTTAATGCAAATGAAGGGGGAAAATCCAAAACTATTGAGATGGTCAATCTGCCTGCAAGGGTTTGATTTCACCATTGAGCACAGGTCAGGGTGTCACCATCAAAATGCTGATGGACTCTCTAGGATGTATATCATCGACTAGAGGTATGAGGTTCATCCAGGAGTGGATTAAATCCTCCTGTCCCTTAGTCTGGGGGGGGCGAGTGTTAGGGAGAATTCTCTGTTTAGGCTGAATTTCCCTACCTAGTGAGTCCCCCAGCAGCTTTGCTGGATTTCTGGGGTTTAATTTTTTCTCCTGCCAAGAGTGAGACTCTTTTACCCTCACTCTTGGACATGTTGAAGTGTGTTTTCTTGGTTAAACCTTGTGTTGAATGGGCTATGGGGTCTTTTACTCCATAGGGCCTCATGTATTTTTGTGATGTGGGTCACACAGCACCCTCTGTGCCGTGACCCAGGGGTGTCCTAGGGACTCCCCAACATAGACTCCATACCCTGGGACTGACTACTGTCTCCCAGGGCATGTAAAGTCACCAAAGACTTTGCTAGTCTTGAATCCTGAACAGAACCAGTACAAACCATCATATTGTGGACGTACTGGCTGGGGCAATTCGATTGCCCCAGGGTCTGTTAGTCGAGGGGGCACGTCTCCGTCCCCCCTGATCGAGTTTTGGCTGGTGGCAGTGGAAACTACTTTTTATATTCGACCGCGAATATTTTCCTATGGGATTTCCCATTGTTTTAGGCTAACACATTTAATTATTTATTTACGGTAGCCTTAAACATACCGCCGGTTTATATATTTATTTTTATAACTCCGGTTGGGACTTTTTGCCAAAACTTGATTCTAAAATGGCGTTGGTGTTCGCCTCTGTAACTCTGACCCAAAGTGGAGCCCTTTGTTCCACTTTTGGCGGGCTTCTCCACAGAAGCCCTCCAAAGTGGTGCCACTCTGTCTGGGGTACTTAGGAGGGGTGGAGGGGGATTTAGGCACCCTGGACTGAGTTACCTTGGTAACTCAAGTCGCACTCCGTCCTGATTGGCCCAAGTGGTGAGCCGCCCGGCTCACCACTTAGCATGTTTGAGTGACAGCTAGGCTGGGTGAATGGGGGCTTGTTGCATAAAAGCAGGGCTTTGGGGACTGGGACTTCAGAAGTCGCCACAGGACCAAGAATCCGACGAGGGAAGAGCTGAGCCGACCTGCTTCGACGACACCACCCGGTGGAGCCCTGCTGAACCGTCTCACCACTTTTTCCCGACGACCGAGGAGAACTCTTAACGGAGTGGCTCCTTCCCTTGACTGGTGGGGACAACCAGTTTTCGCCTTCTTTCCGTTCTTTTGAGGTATCTCGTGGCCGCCTTGCCTGTGCCAAGCACCCCGGCATCCGGAATACCACACTTTACCCCCATACCGCGAAAGTCGGTACCAACCCTTTAACCGGAGGACTCCGCGGCTGGTTTCTTCCCGGGCAGTGCTACGACCTTTCTCTTCTGCTCTTCAGCGAGATATTCTTCTCCCCTGACCGACGTCGAGCCTTGCTGTCACTGCCTGGAACAACTGCCCCCGCTGGAGGATCCTTTCCGCTTAAGGTACTGTGTTCCGCCTGGCTTCCCTTGCCACCGACTGTACGGGGTAGATTTAGTCCCCGGCTTTCGAACCTGGGAGTGCCTGGGACACTTTGGCTAAACTTTCTGAGCCACTCTAAACTCTTTTTGACTCTTTGCAAGACTTTGAATCTCTAACTAACAGTGTGATCTTGGGCACATTTTCGCTCCGGCTACTCTAAGAGTGGGCCCGGCCTAGTGACTTTTGCTCACCTGTGACTTTATTCTTCTTTAAGCCTATTGCAAGTGTTCTGGACCTTAGAGTGGTGTGTCTAACCTATTTCTGCTTTTTCTCTCCCTTTCTTGGAAACTACTAGAGTGTCATCTAACGTTAAGCACTCACCTCTGTTTTAATTAAGTGGTGTTAACCTAGAGTTGTCTAGATAGGGGAAAGGATTGAATTTACTTTCATTATAACTGTGTTGAAGTGTTTTTACCATATTCGTTGCTAGAGTGTTTTTTTTTTCTTATGTGTGTTTTTAAATAAATAACTATATTCTTTTGAAACCAAGCTCTGGTCAGTGTTTGCTTGTGCTATTGTGTTTTGGTACATATTGTGTATACTTTGCATACTGCCTAACTCTTCTTGAGAGAAGTCTGACTGCTCAGCCACAGCTACCAGGTAAATCTGGGTGGTACAGACTGCTACCAAAGGGGTTTACTGCTCTACCTGTAGTCTTAAATCTTTTGCAGTGTTCCCCAAGGGAACTGCACAGGTTTCTGCCTAACAATAACCCTCTCAGGGTTTTCTCTCTTGCAGGTTTTGTGAGCTCCTGTAACCTTTTGCTAGGGGGTCTGGGGGTATGAGATACAACTCCAAGAGCTTTGAGGTCATTACCCAACAGAACCCTACCTGGCACTTCACATTGTACACTGACAGGTATTTTTACAGCCATATCATTACATTGGATGAGAACTGGTAACTGGGGACACATCTGCACAGGCCCACCAGCTAACTTGGTGAGGCATTTGGGTGCCTTAGCAACATCCTCTGCCTTGAAAAATGATTCATCCACCACAGTTATGCTGGCCCCAGTGTCCCTAATGGCAGGAGTCTCCTGGCCATTCACTTGGACACTGTCCTTATAATACTCTTTAGTATTATCTGGGATAGAGTTATATACATCTAAATTCTGTTGTTCCCACAACCCCAGAGAGACTAAAGAAACACTAGCTGAGACTCCAGTGGGTTCATCAGCCAGTAATAGAAAGTTTCCACTTGCCATATGTA
Source organism: Ambystoma mexicanum (assembly GCF_040938575.1). Classification (NCBI taxonomy): domain Eukaryota; kingdom Metazoa; phylum Chordata; class Amphibia; order Caudata; family Ambystomatidae; genus Ambystoma; species Ambystoma mexicanum. Next base: position 232,329,534 of record NC_090930.1, on the reverse strand, counting down.
CTTCCTCTTCTGGAGCGAAGGCTAAGGAGGCAAGTTGGACCCCTGAAGGTTTACCCTTACATCTGGGATCTCCTTTCACATGGTCAGTAGCCTTACAAACAAAGCATGAGCCAAAGGCTCGCTGGAATGGAGGCTTGTTCTGACCTCCTTCTGGTCTGGGACCAGAAGGTACACTAGCCTGATTCGGTTTCCCTTGTGGCTTACCCTTATAGTTTTGTTTGGGGCCCTCTTTGGAATTTGTAGTATTTGAATTCTCTTTGGAGTCCTTTTTAGGCTGTCTCTCCCCATCCTTTTTCTGAGTTACCCCAGAATCCTTGTGAGTGGCCCTGTTGGCAACCCACAAGTCAGCAGCCTTAGCTAGATCCGGGAATCTAATTCCTTGGAATCAGCCAAGTGTTGTCTGAGCTCAGGAGAGCAGGCATCATAAATAGTCTCCCACATAAACAAATTCTTCATACCTTCATAAGTGTTCACCTTGTAACCCTTAATCCATCCCTCTAAGTTTTTCAACCCTTCACTCACCCAGGTAGCCCAAGGGGTACCATCATGCTTTTTGAGGCTCCTAAATCTCTTAAGATACTGGGAAGGGGTCTTCCCAAACCTAGCTATCAAAGCTAGTTTCACACATTCATAGTCCTTCTTATCCTCCTCCCCCATCTCCATTACCACATCAGTTGCAACAGGGGGAAGCCTAGAGAACAACCAGGTGAGTAAGTCATTTCCTGTGATGTTCTGGAGCCCATGATTATATTCAAACAGAGACAACCAATCCAACACATCCAACTTAGGCTCATACATACCAACCAATTCTTTAGGCATCCGGGGTCTTTTAGGACTGGAACTTCTAGAGGAGCCAGAGAGAGAAGCATTCTCAACAGATAATTTCTTCATTTCTAGCTCATACTTGAGCTCCATTTCCCTTAGCCTTAGTTCCTTGTCAGTTTGAGCATTCAGTTTCTTATACTCCAATTCTAGTTTCATTTTCTCCAGTTCAAAGTACTGAGGACTAAATGTGGGACCTGGTAAAGGCCCAGTAGGTACAGCAGGTAGAGCAGGCAGAGGCCTAGGGGGGACAGTCACAACAGCCTCACCCTCCTCTTCTGACTCTTCCTCAGAATCATCAACATTTTGCTCCATGTTAATTTCAATACTGTCATCTACAGTTGCTGGAGTGGTAGGTTCCTCTGAACCCTCACCCAGACTTTGGTTAGCTAACAATCTTTCAATCAGCTCCATTTTCTTGCCCTTAGTCAGGAGGTCCTTATGTTTACAGAGCACTCTTAAACAATCAGCAGTTTTGGCTGCAAGGGACTCTTGACTATAGCTTTCTATAACTGACATGTTAGAGGTTTACTTTTATAGTGCTAAGCTTTGTGGTTAGTTGCACTAAGGTATCTAAAGCACACTAAAATGTATACTTAATACAAATCCCACCGCTGTACACCAGTGTTAGGCAGAAACCTGTGCAGTTCCCTTGGGGACCACTGCAAAAGATTTAAGACTACAGGTATAGCAGTAAACCCACTTGGTAGCAGTCTGCACCACCCATATTTACCTGGTAGCTGTGGCTGAGCAGTCAGACTTCCCTCAAGAAGAGTTAGGCAGTATGCAAAGTATACACAATATGTACCCAGGCACAATAGCACAAGCAAACACTGACCAGAGCTTGGTTTCAAAAGTATATAGTTATTTATTTATCAAACACACATAAGTTGAAATCACTCTAGCAAGATATAGTAAAAAAAAACACTTCAAACACAGTTATAATGAAAGCAGTTTCAACCCTTACTCCTATCTAGACAACTCTAGGTTAACACCACATAATTAAAACAGAGGTGAGCGCTTAACGTTAGATGACACTCTAGTAGGTTCAAGAAAGGGATAAAAAGAAACAGAAATGGGTTAAACACACCACTCTAAGGTCCAGAACACTTGCAATAGGCTCAAAGAAGCACAAAGTCACAGGTGAGCAAAAGTCACTAAGCAGGGCCCACTCTTAGAGTAGCCGGAGCGAAAATGTGCCCAAGATCACACTATTATTAGGGATTCAAAGTCTTGCAAAGAGTTAGAAAGAGTTTAGAGTGGCTTAGAAAGTTTAGCCAGGGTGTTCCAGGCACTCCCAGGTTCGAAAGCCGGGGGCTAAATCTACCCCGTACAGTCGGTGGCAAGGGAAGCCAGGCGGAACACGGTACCTTAAGCGGAAAGGATCCTCCAGCGGTGGCAGTTGTTCCAGGCAGTGGCAGCAAGGCTCAACGTCGGTCAGGGGAGAAGAAGTTCTCGCTGAAGAGCAGAAGAAGAAGGTCGTTGCACTGCCCGGGAAGAAACCAGCCGCGGAGTCCTCCGGTTAAAGGGTTGTACCGACTTTCGTGGTTGGGGTAAAAGTGGTGGGGTTCCGGTTGCCGGGGTGCTTGGCACTGGCAAGGCGGCCACGAGATACCTCGAGAAGCGGAAAGAAGGTGAAAACTGGTTGTCCCCACCAGTCAAGGGAAGGAGCCACTCCGTTAAGAGTTCTCCTCGGTCGTTGGAAAAAGTGGTGAGACGGTTCAGCAGGGCTCCACCGGGTGGTGTCGTCGAAGCAGGTCGGCTCAGCTCTTCCCTCGTCGGATTCTTGGTCCTGTGGCGACTTCTGAAGTTCCAGTCCCCAAAGCCCTGCTTTTATGCAGCAAACCCCCATTCACCCAGCCTAGCTGTCACTCAAACATGCTAAGTGGTGAGCCGGCCGGCTCACCACTTGGGCCAATCAGGACGGAGTGCGACTTGAGTTACCAAGGTAACTCAGTCCAGGGTGCCTAAATCCCCCTCCACCCCTCCTAAGTACCCCAGACAGAGTGGCACCACTTTGGAGGGCTTCTGTGGAGAAGCCCGCCAAAAGTGGAACAAAGGGCTCCACTTTGGGTCAGAGTTACAGAGGCGAACGCCAACGCCATTTTAGAATCAAGTTTTGGCAAAAAGTCCCAACCGGAGTTATAATAATAAATATATAAACCGGCGGTATGTTTAAGGCTACCGTAAATAAATAATTAAATGTATTAGCCTAAAACAATGGGAAATCCCATAGGGAAATATTTGCGGTCGAATATAAAAAGTAGTTTCCACTGCCACAAGCCAAAACTCGATCAGGGGGGACGGAGACGTGCCCCCTCAACTAACAGACCCTGGGGCAATCGAATTGCCCCAGCCAGTACGTCCACAATATGATGGTTTGTACTGGTTCTGTTCAGGATTCAAGACTAGCAAAGTCTTTGGTGACTTTACATGCCCTGGGAGACAGTAGTCAGTCCCAGGGTATGGAGTCTATGTTGGGGAGTCCCTAGGACACCCCTGGGTCACGGCACAGAGGGTGCTGTGTAACCCACATCACAAAAATACATGAGGCCCTATGGAGTAAAAGACCCCATAGCCCATTCAACACAAGGTTTAACCAAGAAAACACACTTCAACATGTCCAAGAGTGAGGGTAAAAGAGTCTCACTCTTGGCAGGAGAAAAAAAGAAACCCCAGAAATCCAGCAAAGCTGCTGGGGGACTCACTAGGTAGGGAAATTCAGCCTAAACAGAGAATTCTCCCTAACCCACCTGTGGAAACGTGTGACGGTAGGCGTCGAGCGAAATGTGCGGAAAATGCGTTTTTTTCCCCAAATTTCAGACTTTGCGGGGGTGTCTGGGTAAAAAATTCTGGGGCGATGTGCGCAAATCATACCTCTGCGGATTCCCACGGGTGTCCTCTTTTCGGAAATGCATGGGGTTCCCTGTTTTCCTTGGTGGCTTGGACACTCGAGGCCCATATCTGTACATTGTGCCGGTCGGCAGAATGTCTGAGATTTGGCTCTGAAAACAGACTTGGGGTTACTTGTGTTTTAGGCTTTCCCCTTGGCGGCCAGGTAGGTGCACCCACACATGTGAGGTACCGTTTTCATCGGGACACCTGTGGGAACGCGTGACGGTAGGCCATGTGTTGTTGGGGGCGTGTTTTGATGGGTGCGTCAAGCGAAATGTGCGGAAAATGCGATTTTTTCCCCAAATTTCGGACTTTGCAGGGGTGTCTGGGTAAAGTATTCTGGGGCGATGTGCGCAAATCATACCTCTGCGGATTCCCACGGGTGTCCTCTTTTCGGAAATGCATGGGGTTCCCTGTTTTCCTTGGTGGCTTGGACACCTGAGGCCCATATCTGTACGTTGTGCCGGTCGGCAGAATGTCTGAGATTTCCCTCTGAAAACAGACTTGGGGCTACTTGTGTTTTAGGCTTTCCCCTTGGCGGCCAGGTAGGTGCACCCACACTTGTGAGGTACCGTTTTCATCGGGACACCTGTGGGAACGCGTGACAGTAGGCCATGTGTTGTTGGGGGCGTGTTTCGATGGGATCGTGAAGCGAAATGTGCGGAAAATGTGGTTTTTTCCCCAAATTTCGGACTTTGCGGAGGTGTCTGGGTAAAGAATTCTGGGGCCATGTGCGCAAATCATACCTCTGCGGATTCACACACGTGTCCTCTTTTTGGAAATGCATGGGGTTCCCTGTTTTCCTTGGTGGCTTGGACACCCAAGGCCCATATCTGTACGTTGTGCCGGTCGGCAGAATGTCTGAGATTTCCCTCTGAAAACAGACTTGGGGTTACTTGTATTTTAGGCTTACCCCTTGACGGCCAGGTAGGTGCACCCACACATGTGAGGTACCATTTTCATCGGGACACATATGGGAACGCGTGACGGTAGGCCATGTGTTGTTGGGGGCGTGTTTTGATGGGTGCGTCAACGAAATGTGCGGAAAATGCATTTTTTTCCCCAAATTTCGAACTTTGCAGGGGTGTCTGGGTAATAAAATCTGGGCCGATGTGCGCAAATCATACCTCTGGGGATTCCCACGGGTGTCCTCTTTTCGGAAATGCATGGGGTTCCCTGTTTTCCTCTGTGGCTTGGACACCCGATGCCCACATCTGTACGTTGTGCCGGTCGGCAGAATGTCTGAGATTTCCCTCTGAAAACATACTTGGGGCTACTTGTGTTTTAGGCTTTCCCCTTGGCGGCCAGGTAGGTGCACCCACACTTGTGAGGTACCGTTTTCATCGGGACACCTGTGGGAACGCGTGACGGTAGGCCATGTGTTGTTGGGGGCGTGTTTCGATGGGATCGTCAAGCGAAATGTGCGGAAAATGTCTTTTTTTCCCCTAATTTCGGACATTGCGGGGGTGTCTGGGTAAAAAATTCTGGGGCGATGTGCGCAAATCATACCTCTGCGGATTCCCACGGGTGTCCTCTTTTCGAAAATGCATGGGGTTCCCCGTTTTCCTCGGTGGCTTGGACACCCGAGGCCCATATCTGTACGTTGTGCCGGTCGGCAAAATGTCTGAGATTTCCCTCTGAAAACAGACTTGGGGTTATTTGTGTTTTAGGCTTTTCCCTTGGCGGCCAGGTAGGTGCACCCACACATGTGAGGTTTCGTTTTCATTGGGACACCTGTGGGAACGCGTGACGGTAGGCCAAGTGTTGTTGGGGGCGTGTTTCGATGGGTGCGTCGAGCGAAATGTGCGGAAAATGCTTTTTTTTCCCCAAATTTCAGACTTTGCGGGGGTGTCTGGGTAAAAAATTCTGGGGCGATGTGCGCCAATCATACCTCTGTGGATTCCCACAGGTGTCCTCTTTTCGGAAATGCATGGGGTTCCCTGTTTTCCTTGGTGGCTTGGACACCCGAGGCCCATATCTGTACGTTGTGCCGGTCGGCAGAATGTCTGAGATTTCGCTCTGAAAACAGACTTGGGGTTACTTGTGTTTTAGGCTTTCCCCTTGGCAACCAGGTGGGTGCACCCACACATATGAGGTACCGTTTTCATCGGGACACCTGTGGGAACATGTGACGGTAGGCCATGTGTTGTTGGGGGCGTGTTTTGATGGGTGCGTCGAGCGAAATGTGCGGAAAATGCGATTTTTTCCCCAAATTTCGGACTTTGCAGGGGTGTCTGGGTAAAGAATTGTGGGGCGATGTGCGCAAATCATACCTCTGCGGATTCCCACGGGTGTCCTCTTTTCGGAAATGCATAGGGTTCCCTGTTTTCCTTGGTGGCTTGGACACCCGAGGCCCATATCTGTACGTTGTGCCGGTCGGCAGAATGTCTGAGATTTGGCTCTGAAAACAGACTTGGGGCTACTTGTGTTTTAGGCTTTCCCCTTGGTGGCCAGGTAGGTGCACCCACACATGTGAGGTACCGTTTTCATTGGGACACCTGTGGGAACGCGTGACAGTAGGCCATGTGTTGTTGGGGGCGTGTTTCGATGGGTGTGTCAAGCGAAATGTGCGGAAAATGCGATTTTTTCCCCAAATTTCGGACTTTGCAGGGGTGTCTGGGTAAAGAATTGTGGGGCGATGTGCGCAAATCATACCTCTGCGGATTCCCACGGGTGTCCTCTTTTCGGAAATGCATAGGGTTCCCTGTTTTCCTTGGTGGCTTGGACACCCGAGGCCCATATCTGTACGTTGTGCCGGTCGGCAGAATGTCTGAGATTTCCCTCTGAAAACAGACTTGGGGCTACTTGTGTTTTAGGCTTTCCCCTTGGCGGCCAGGTAGGTGCACCCACACATGTGAGGTTTCGTTTTCATTGGGACACCGGTGGGAACGCGTGACGGTAGGCCATGTGTTGTTGGGGGCGTGTTTCGATGGGTGCGTCGAGCGAAATGTGCGGAAAATGCTTTTTTTTCCCCAAATTTCGGACTTTGCGGGGGTGTCTGGGTAAAAAATTCTGGGGCGATGTGCGCAAATCATACCTCTGCGGATTCCCACGGGTGTCCTCTTTTCGGAAATGCATGGGGTTCCCTGTTTTCCTTGGTGGCTTGGACACTCGAGGCCCATATCTGTACGTTGTGCCGGTCGGCAGAATGTCTGAGATTTGGCTCTGAAAACAGACTTGGGGTTACTTGTGTTTTAGGCTTTCCCCTTGCCGGCCAGGTAGGTGCACCCACACATGTGAGGTACGTTTTCATCGGGACACCTGTGGGAACGCGTGACGGTAGGCCATGTGTTGTTGGGGGCGTGTTTTGATGGGTGCGTCAAGCGAAATGTGCGGAAAATGCTTTTTTTCCCCCAAATTTTGGACTTTGCGGGGGTGTCTGGGTAAAAAATTCTGGGGCGATGTGCGCCAATCATACCTCTGTGGATTCCCACAGGTGTCCTCTTTTCGGAAATGCATGGGGTTCCCTGTTTTCCTTGGTGGCTTGGACACCCGAGGCCCATATCTGTACGTTGTGCCGGTCGGCAGAATGTCTGAGATTTCGCTCTGAAAACAGACTTGGGGTTACTTGTGTTTTAAGCTTTCCCCTTGGCGGCCAGGTAGGTGCACCCACACATATGAGGTACCGTTTTCATCGGGACACCTGTGGGAACGCGTGACGGTAGGCCATGTGTTGTTGGGGGCGTGTTTTGATGGGTGCGTCGAGCGAAATGTGCAGAAAAAGTGTTTTTTCCCGACATTTCGGACTTTGCGGGGCTGTCTGGGTAAAACATTCTGGGGCGATGTGCGCAAATCATACCTCTGCGGATTCCCACGGGTATCCTCTTTTCGGAAATGCATGGGGTTCCCTGTTTTCCTTGGTGGCTTGGACACCCGAGGCCCATATCTGTACGTTGTGCCGGTTGGCAGAATGTCTGAGATTTCCCTCTGAAAACAGACTTGGGGTTACTTGTGTTTTAGGCTTTCCCCTTGGCGGCCAGGTAGGTGCACCCACACATGAGAGGTACCGTTTTCATCGGGACACCTGTGGGAACGCGTGACGGTAGGCCATGTGTTGTTGGGGGCGTGTTTTGATGGGTGCGTCAAGCGAAATGTGCGGAAAATGTTTTTTTTTCCCCAAATTTCGGACTTTGCAGGGGTGTCTGGGTAATAAAATCTGGGCCGATGTGCACAAATCATACCTCTGGGGATTCCCACGGGTGTCCTCTTTTCAGAAATGCATGGGGTTCCCTGTTTTCCTTGGTGGCTTGGACACCTGAGGCCCATATCTGTACGTTGTGCCGGTCGGCAGAATGTCTGAGATTTCCCTCTGAAAACAGACTTGGGGCTACTTGTGTTTTAGGCTTTCCCCTTGGCGGCCAGGTAGGTGCAACCACACTTGTGAGGTACCGTTTTCATCGGGACACCTGTGGGAACGCGTGACGGTAGGCCATGTGTTGTTGGGGGCGTGTTTCGATGGGATCGTCAAGCGAAATGTGCGGAAAATGTCTTTTTTTCCCCTAATTTCGGACATTGCGGGGGTGTCTGGGTAAAAAATTCTGGGGCGATGTGCGCAAATCATACCTCTGCGGATTCCCACGGGTGTCCTCTTTTCGAAAATGCATGGGGTTCCCCGTTTTCCTCGGTGGCTTGGACACCCGAGGCCCATATCTGTACGTTGTGCCGGTCGGCAAAATGTCTGAGATTTCCCTCTGAAAACAGACTTGGGGTTATTTGTGTTTTAGGCTTTTCCCTTGGCGGCCAGGTAGGTGCACCCACACATGTGAGGTTTCGTTTTCATTGGGACACCTGTGGGAACGCGTGACGGTAGGCCAAGTGTTGTTGGGGGCGTGTTTCGATGGGTGCGTCGAGCGAAATGTGCGGAAAATGCTTTTTTTCCCCCAAATTTCAGACTTTGCGGGGGTGTCTGGGTAAAAAATTCTGGGGCGATGTGCGCCAATCATACCTCTGTGGATTCCCACAGGTGTCCTCTTTTCGGAAATGCATGGGGTTCCCTGTTTTCCTTGGTGGCTTGGACACCCGAGGCCCATATCTGTACGTTGTGCCGGTCGGCAGAATGTCTGAGATTTCGCTCTGAAAACAGACTTGGGGTTACTTGTGTTTTAGGCTTTCCCCTTGGCAACCAGGTAGGTGCACCCACACATATGAGGTACCGTTTTCATCGGGACACCTGTGGGAACACGTGACGGTAGGCCATGTGTTGTTGGGGGCGTGTTTTGATGGGTGCGTCGAGCGAAATGTGCAGAAAAAGTGTTTTTTTCCCGACATTTCGGACTTTGCGGGGCTGTTTGGGTAAAAAATTCTGGGGCGATGTGCGCAAATCATACCTCTGCGGATTCCCACGGGTGTCCTCTTTTTCGGAAATGCATGGGGTTCCCTGTTTTCCTTGGTGACTTGGACACCCGAGGCCCATATCTGTACGTTGTGCCGGTCGGCAGAATGTCTGAGATTTGGCTCTGAAAACAGACTTGGGGTTACTTGTGTTTTAGGCTTTCCCCTTGGTGGCCAGGTAGGTGCACCCACACATGTGAGGTACCGTTTTCATTGGGACACCTGTGGGAACGCGTGACGGTAGGCCATGTGTTGTTGGGGGCGTGTTTCGATGGGTGTGTCAAGCGAAATGTGCGGAAAATGCGATTTTTTCCCCAAATTTCTGACTTTGCAGGGGTGTCTGGGTAAAGAATTGTGGGGCGATGTGCGCAAATCATACCTCTGCGGATTCCCACGGGTGTCCTCTTTTCGGAAATGCATAGGGTTCCCTGTTTTCCTTGGTGGCTTGGACACCTGAGGCCCATATCTGTACGTTGTGCCGGTCGGCAGAATGTCTGAGATTTCGCTCTGAAAACAGACTTGGGGTTACTTGTGTTTTAGGCTTTCCCCTTGGCGGCCAGGTAGGTGCACCCACACATGTGAGGTACCGTTTTCATTGGGACACCTGTGGGAACGCGTGACGGTAGGCCATGTGTTGTTGGGGGCGTGTTTCGATGGGTGCATCGAGCGAAATGTGCGGAAAATGCGTTTTTTTCCCCAAATTTCGGACTTTGCGGGTGTGTCTGGGTAAAAAATTCTGGGGCGATGTGCGCAAATCATACCTCTGCGGATTCCCACGGGTGTCCTCTTTTCGGAAATGCATGGGGTTCCCTGTTTTCCTTGGTGGCTTGGACACTCGAGGCCCATATCTGTACGTTGTGCCGGTCGGCAGAATGTCTGAGATTTGGCTCTGAAAACAGACTTGGGTTACTTGTGTTTTAGGCTTTCCCCTTGGCGGCCAGGTAGGTGCACCCACACATGTGAGGTACCGTTTTCATCGGGACACCTGTGGGAACGCGTGACGGTAGGCCATGTGTTGTTGGGGGCATGTTTTGATGGGTGCGTCGAGCGAAATGTGCAGAAAAAGTGTTTTTTTCCCGACATTTCGGAATTTGTGGGGCTGTCTGGGTAAAACATTCTGGGGCGATGTGCGCAAATCATACCTCTGCGGATTCCCACGGGTGTCCTCTTTTCGGAAATGCATGGGGTTCCCTGTTTTCCTTGGTGACTTGGACACCCGAGGCCCATATCTGTACGTTGTGCCAGTCGGCAGAATGTCTGAGATTTTGCTCTGAAAACAGACTTGGGGTTACTTGTGTTTTAGGCTTTCCCCTTGGCGGCCAGGTAGGTGCACCCACACATGTGAGGTACCGTTTCCATTGGGACACCTGTGGGAACGCGTGACGGTAGGCCATGTGTTGTTGGGGGCGTGTTTCGATGGGTGCATCGAGATAAATGTGCGGAAAAAGCGTTTTTTTCCCAGCATTTCGGACTTTGCGGGGCTGTCTGGGTAATAAATTCTGGGGCGATGTGCGCAAATCATACCTTTGTGGATTCCCATGGGTGTCCTCTTTTCGGAAATGCATGGGGTTCCCTGTTTTCCTTGGTGGCTTGGACACCCGAGGCCCATATCTGTACGTTGTGCCGGTCGGCAGAATGTCTGAGATTTCCCTCTGAAAACAGACTTGGGGTTACTTGTGTTTTAGGCTTTCCCCTTGGCGGCCAGGTAGGTGCACCCACACATGTGAGGTACCATTTTCATTGGGACACCTGTGGAAACGCGTGACGGTAGGCCATGTGTTGTTGGGGCGTGTTTCGAGGGTGCTTCAAGCGAAATGTGCGGAAAATGCGATTTTTTCCCAAAATTTCGGACTTTGCAGGGATGTCTGGGTAAAAAATTCTGGGGCGATGTGCGCAAATCATACCTCTGCGGATTCCCACGGGTGCCCTCTTTTCGGAAATGCATGGGGTTCCCTTTTTTCCTTGGTGGCTTGGACACCCGAGGCCCATATCTGTATGTTGTGCCGGTCGGCAGAATGTCTGAGATTTCCCTCTGAAAACAGACTTGTGGTTACTTGTGTTTTAGGCTTTCCCCTTGGCGGCCAGGTAGGTGCACCCACACATGTGAGGTACCGTTTTCATCGGGACACCTGTGGGAACGCGTGACGGTAGGCCATGTGTTGTTGGGGGCGTGTTTCGATGGGATCGTCAAGCGAAATGTGCGGAAAATGTGTTTTTTTCCCCAAATTTCGGACTTTGCGGGGGTGTCTGGGTAAAAAATTCTGGGGCGATGTGCGCAAATCATACCTCTGCGGATTCCCACGGGTGTCCTCCTTTCGAAAATGCATGGGGTTCCCCGTTTTCCTCGGTGGCTTGGACACCCGAGGCCCATATCTGTACGTTGTGCCGGTCGGCAAAATGTCTGAGATTTCCCTCTGAAAACAGACTTGGGGTTATTTGTGTTTTAGGCTTTTCCCTTGGCGGCCAGGTAGGTGCACCCACACATGTGAGGTTTCGTTTTCATCGGGACACCTGTGGGAACGCGTGACGATAGGCCATGTGTTGTTGGGGGCGTGTTTCGATGGGTGCGTCGAGCGAAATGTGCGGAAAATGCTTTTTTTTCCCCAAATTTCGGACTTTGCGGGGGTGTCTGGGTAAAAAATTCTAGGGCGATGTGCGCAAATCATACCTCTGCGGATTCCCACGGGTGTCCTCTTTTCGGAAATGCATGGGGTTCCCTGTTTTCCTCGGCGGCTTGGACACCCGAGGCCCATATCTGTACGTTGTGCCGGCAGAATGTATGAGATTTCGCTCTGAAAACAGACTTGGGGTTACTTGTGTTTTAGGCTTTCCCCTTGGCGGCCAGGTAGGTGCACCCACACATGTGGGGTACCGTTTTCATCGGGACACCTGTGGGAACGCGGGACGGTAGGCCATGTGTTGTGTTTGTGTGGTTTTCATAACGTTTTGACCCATTTGCTGGTGCCCTTTGTCTCACAAACCTTTCTTTTCTCAAATGTGACCTACATTTAGTCGCTGCTTTAGCCACCATACACTTTTGTAACCTGCACAATTCACCTTCCCTTGAAAAGGTTTGCCTGTGCTCTTTCAAAAAATGTATGGCTGCCATTCCTCACCACATTGGTTTTCCCAATTTACACATGCTAAGTGCGTCTGGTCAGGCCGTGAGCGTAAAACTCCTGTGTACCATGGCTCAGTGTTTGGCTTGTGGTATTGCTTGTTTTGTAAAAACACTACAAAAATGGTATGCTCTCCTAACTGCAAGAGTCGGGGGAATGTAGCGGAGCATTGCTTTTCTCAAAATTCATAGAAGCCATTGTCGTACCAAGCCAACCATGTCCAACACATACCTTTTTTTCAGTCATTTTCCCGCTTTTCCCCCATTCGATGGCAGTTTCCCCTAACTAGTTGTTGCCTGACCTATGCAAATCACTCCTTCCTAAACTTGGAATTCTGTCTACTTTTCAGAAATATATGCCTTTCTGTCCTCCAATTTGGCTTTCCTGCCCTTTTCTTCCATTCTGTCCGTGCATGTCCAATTGGCAAAAATGGCAAAAATCGTCTACCTCTCACAAAACGGTTGATAACCACATCAAAATATTTTTTTTCCATTTCCACTCAACCTGTTCCTGAAAGCCACGACATTGGGGAACTCAGCACAGCAAACATTTGTTCGAATCTCTTCCAAGGAAAAAAACCACAGGCTTCTTTGTTCATCTTTTTTTTTTCATTTTTTGAAAAAACCCAAAATGTTCACACTTTTTCCTTATTTTCTCTCACCCCCCTACAGCATCCTGGGATCCCTGGGTGGCGTTACGACCGCCTACATGTGGGAAAAAAAGGAGCCAAATTTGGCCGAGATATCTCTTGTAACAAAAAAGTTACAAGCCATTGAATGGCCACATACCAAAATCACCAAAAAAGGCCCTGCCACTGGGGAGAAATACCCATGGCACTTAAAGGGTTAAAAACAAGGCACATCCAAGCCCTCTATGGCCATAATTCATGTGCTACAGATGTCATGGAACAATTAGCACAGAAAAATGTCACTTGTATGTCCTTGATGCCAACTCTTGCAAGCTGTTCAAAGTTCAATGAAACAATGTTGAAAAAAGAAATGCAACCAATAATTGAGATTTGTTGCACATACAAACTGGACGCATATGGTATGACAATACCCATGTGTCAACAAGCCACAACAAGACTAAATACCTGAGAAAACTCTATCTCCAACACAGCTGGTTTGGAGAAAATATTAAAATTATCTTTAAACTGTAGGGTAATGCTTAAAAGTAACCTTGATGTGGAGCAAGGACTAGTTAACGGAGCACTTGGTATAGTTGTTGGCTTTCAAACATATCCACGTGACAACAACATTCAGTTTGTCAATATTCTTTTTGACAAACTGTCAGAAGTAGAACAGATAGGTTGCTCAACAGCTCGATTGCTTCTTTTCAAAGACGTACGTACGCAGAGAGCAATTTTCTCTAATGCTAGCATACAAAGTCACCATTCACAAATCAAAATGTCTTACTCAAGATAAAGCATTGATAGATATTGGTAACACAGTCTATAAAGAAGGAATGAGCTGCGTAGCACTATCATGCTTACGTACACTTGGCGGTCTATTTCAAATCAACTTTGATGCAAGTAAAGTAAACGCTGATATTCCTTGCATTTAAGAATACAATAGACTATGTTCACTGTACACCCCCATCTAAAATATATCCTGTTCTACAAAAAACAAAATGTTGTAAAAAAAAAACTACTTCTAACAGAAATGCAACAGGATCTCCCTGCAAATCCTCCAAAGAAAGTAAAACAGGCTAATACTTCATCAATTACTACAACCAAAGAAGAATCTACTACTCAAAGTAACTCGGGTACTTCTTCAAAGAAGCAACACACACTCGTCGAAAATGTGTCTTGGACACAGAATTACCTGGTACATTCAAATTTTCAAATATAACTGGTGTAAATTGCTATGTAAATGTAGCAATAAACATTCTATTCCAATTGCCACCAATTGTTGACAACATTTACCTACACAATACAACCAATTGTCTTTGCAAATGTTAGTCTGTCATAGAAATGCAAGCAACAATCCTTACAACACATACAGTGTTCATGGAATAAGACAATAATTGGACTACTGTGCTGGAATGGTGAAATTCACTATAAACTCACACGAAGATCCACAAAAATGTCTAATGTACTTACTACAAGTACTGAAAAACAAAAACATACCTATGAATGAAATCTTCCAGATTTCATACATGTGGAAATATAACAACAATATACAAAAATGTGGCACATCAACAAATCCCTAATGAACGCTTTGTGTTTGTATCCATACCTAACTGTGAATCCGTTCCATTTCAGCAACTTTTACAAAATGCAAACCATGGCAGATTATGTACTACCTGCAATTCAAAAAATCTCTCCACCTTACAAATACAAACACATAATAAATACGTAATACTAATGGTTCTACGTTACAATGCAGGTGGTACCAAAAACAACTGCAAGCTGACTGGATTCACACATGGTCAAATATCACTTGGTAAGAAAACCTTCACAACAATAGGCATAATCTACCAAACCGGATCCACAACCAATGCAGTTCACTACACTGCATATATAAAAAAAAATTGTGGATGGTTCGAATGTAATGATAATACCATTACTCTAAAGCAGAGATTACCAGCAAATCTTATAAACGCTTATTTACTAATCTTAGAACCAAAATTTAATAACTAATCTGTGCATAAACATTAATAAAACTTCAATTAGAAAACTATAAAAACCAAACAAATAAATCAATACCACTAAATTATAACAAGAATTAAACAGTTAGAATATGCCAACAGGTATCTAACTGCCCCAAAAATCTGCAACAACCCAACGTATAGATGAGCAACTTCAGAATATAAATAAAAAACTATAACCAGTTAGAAATTCACCAACAGGTATCTAACAATCTGCAACAAGCCAACAGATAGAACATTGATATGATATGATATGATATTTTATTTGTATCGCGCTCGTATACAAGTGTTTCAGAGCGCGACTAGGCAAGGGAGGGAACAAGGAAGAACAAAGCACAACATAAAAACGATCTTACTAAGCCCAGTGACATTGAGAATGCACAAGTGCATGGGAAAGGAAAAAGGAAAAAGTGCATGGAAGGGGGAGAGTGGAAAGTGCAGAGCCGAGGAGTGCAGATAAATTAAATAAATAAAAATAAATAGAAAACTGAGGCAAACTGTGGTAGTGCAGCCAGCAAGTGGCAAGTGCTGTGTTTAAGGTAACAGACTGGGTAAGTTGAATAAGTGCAGAAAAAGAAGAAAAATGGGGGGGGCTGTATGGGTACAGATACAGTCCCCAGTGCAAGGGGTGGCCAGGAGGCAGTGCAGGAAGGTGGCAGGGTGAGCAGGTACCTGGGCCCAGGGGACAGAGTGTGGCCAGGTGCACAGTGCCAAGAGAGCAGATCAGCAGGGGAGAAGGGGAGCAAAGGCAGAAGCAAAGAGGAAGGTTTTAAGGTGCTTCCGGAACCTGAGATGGTTCTCCTCAAGTTTTAGAGTGGCAGGGAGGCTGTTCGACAGGGAACCCAGCCAAAGATAGAGATCTATCCCCAGCTTGTTTCTTTAATAAACGATTGACCTGGAGGCAGTTAGAGGTAGAGGAGCAAAGAGCTTGAGAGGGGAGATATTTGCAGAGGGATAGCTGAAGGTATTTTGGTCCTGCAGAAACAACAAGTAAACACTGAAAACAAAGAAAGAAATGTACTGTACCATGAAAAAAAGGTTTTTTAATCCAACATGGATTTTTTTCCCACAAACCCAATGATTTAATAAACAAGCACAGAAATTGAGCAAATTGCACAGTACACTGGTTTGTAAACTACTAAATATGAGGGTCGAAATAAAGCAGAAATGTCTATTATGCAATGCAGTAAGACTTTATAAACTACCTACACTAATATGATATTTTCTTTTACCACAAAAATTTTAAAAGAATATCTGCTCCAGTTAAGTCATGAAAAAAAATATCCAATCACAAAAAATCAAACAGTAAGTATATTATAATACAACTCACAAATACACAATCATTGAAGCAAACATCTAACTATACAGCACAACATAAAATGTTTACTTCCATGGATATGTTATACTGCTGTGCTTGTTACCAAACTCTATAATCTTAATTACATGACGTAGCTAAAACTTCACATACAAACTATACAAATCAAACAGTACACAAACTGTAGATTTGTGGATATTTGATAGATGTTTGATTCTATGGGTGTGATATGCTGCATTGGTTGTGATCAGGGCCTAGAGTCTTAGGTGCATGGCCTACAGCCTTCGGCTATGTACCCAAGACTCTAGGCCCTGGCCACAACCACCGCAGTATATCACACCCATAGATCACACTCATAGAATCAAACATTTTAACTATGCTATATGGGCATTTTTTTTTATGTCCGCAGACATGACAAACACATCAGGGGCACCTGCCATCTAAACAAATACAGTATTTGACCCATCTTACTCCCCCACCCTCCCCAGGCACTCTCACACACCAACACACCCCTCAACTGATTATCCTTATGCACAGAAAACTGATTATCTTTATGCACAGAAAGGATTGCTCTGCTTGGAACCTACTACTTCCCTATGTATAACTATCACATGATGTGACTGCACCTTAAAGAAAGTAATGTGAATACACATATGAGCATATCCAGCGAAAGCACAGTAATAAAAAAACAGCAGAGCAATAAGAAAGTGTTGATAACCTTACTGATTCTCTTAATACACAGAAAGCATTGCTGTTTTTCAAGTTTGTATTTTCCTTATGTATATGTTTCATATGCTGTGAGTGGACCCTAAGTGAATTATTGTAAGAACATGTTTGAAGTATAAGTCTACACATATAGTACTTTTTAAATTTGTTGTTCCTAACTATTACTGGCCAAGATATAGAACTAAAGGAAAAAAGAGCGAATCAGACACGAGATGTCATCAATGACATTTGTGATGTCATCTTTGATGTCCTAGGTGTTAGTCTTAGCAATGCACGGTGGTGGTGCAAGTTATGGTTGCTTAGTTTACCATAACTAGCAAATTTTTGGGGTTTTTCGGTTTTACTTTGAACCATAACATCCCTTTAACAAAGTTTTTTTACTGACTTTCAAAGGTTTTTAGTAGCGCAATTTAACCATAACGTCCCTTTGACAAAGTTTTTTTTACTGGATTTCATAGGTTTTTAGTAGCGCAACTTAACCATAACGTCCCTTTAACAAAGTTTTTTTACTGAATACACATATTTATATTGTGAATTTGAAAGATGTTTACTAGGATTCCCTTACTTTATATACATGTAACATAGAACATACTGAACCCCCAGCTAGTGATTTTACACTGCAGAAGTTCAAAAAGCAGCACACAACCACATTATATATAATATAGGTTCCACTTCTTATATATTATTATAATAATATATAAGAAGTGGAACCTATATATCTAACACATCAAGCATCCATTTAAATACCATATGTACTAAAATTGAATATACCGAAACAAAAAAGATATGCTTCCAACATAATTACCTCACAGAAACTGCACAACTAGGAACAACAGCAGACCTACAGAACAATAAGAACACAATTTACCAGAAGCTAGTAACTAAACTTCATTGTTCTTATATATTTCTAAACTTTCTGTATTAGGTACAGTAAACTTTTTTTTTTTTTGCACAGAAATGTCCAGTACATTAGAATGGCTTGAGGAACATTTCCCCCGTGAGGCAATGCCTGAAGATAGTGATACTAATGGTAGACACTTCTCTATATAAGCAAATTAATAATCATTACTTTGTGTGCACTTAACATATATATTTATTTTTAACAGACCATACAAACATTGAAAATAATACATCAAAAAAGACATTAGAAAATACTCTGCAACGCAAGGAACAAAAAATGGGCATGCTCATGGAAATTTTCAATCTTTTGAAACATTTTTTGGAGGACCTCATAAAAGAAAAAATAAAGAGGCCGATTTATAGAATTAATGTGCGCTGAAATTTTCGGCGAAAGCGTGCGAATCACAGTGCAAGTGCGAAAATCACAGCGAAACCCGTGCACAGCAATTCATGGAAGTCCCTGCATGTGTAAATCCCTGGATGTGCGCTAAAATTCTGTGTGGCGCACGCTGGCGCACACGTCTCCAAACAGCAGGCGCTCAGCGCACAGCGAAAGTGCACATAGCGCAGCGCACACAACAAAAGTAGGCGGAACAGGGAGCGTAACATGTGGAATGGGGAACAGCGCGTGAAAATGTGGGCGTCACGGGGGAAGTACAGGAGGGAAATGCGCAGAACGCCCACACGCGCGTCTACAACATGTATTCATGGAATTGAATGGGGCTAATGCGTGCGCCAAAAAAGACGTGCTAATCCGGAAACATGTACGCTCGCAGGTAGCAGGCGTATGTGGACCCACGCAGCATAAAAGTGCGCGCAAACAGCAAACAAGCCCAGACGCCAAGATGAATATACTGTTCCTAGCAGCAGTGGTCGTGGGATACCGCAGGAGGATGAGGAGGATAGTCAGGCGCACAATTTTTACACCCAGAACCAGCATTTTTGGGATGCCTGATGACCAGGTGTAATGGAGGTACAGGTTTCCACCTCACATAATACTCGACCTGGTGAGTGAGTGGGAGGATGACCTCACATCACCCCCCTGTGCTCCCAAGCACTCAGCCCCCTGGAGAAGGTCCTCAATGTACTGTATGTTCTTGGCCACTGGATCATTTCAGCGAACAAGTGCTATAGTGGGGGGGGTGTCACAGGCCACGCAGTCACGCTGCCTACACCAGGTGTTGGCCATCATGACTGCACGCCCATCAGTCCGCAGGCACATATACCTGCCCAGAACACCTGCAGAAAGGTAGGCTGCTGTCCAGGATTTCTATGGGGTGTCACAATTCCCCAAAGTGCTAGGTGCCATTGATTGCACCCATGTGGCTCTACGTCCCCCCAGGGCATCTGAGCAAATCTATAGAAACCGCAAGCACTGGCATTCCATCAACGTGCAGGTAGTATGTGATGCCAAGGGAATCATCACCTCAGTATATGCCAACTATCCAGGGTCCATCCACAACAGTTTCATCTACAGAATGTCAACCCTAAACCGGGACCTAGAAGCTGGGCGGCATGGCGATACATGGCTGCTTGGGGAGTATAAATGCCTCTGCACATGCATGCATGTCAGATACTGAGTAATGTCACAATCCCACTAATGATACGGATCACCACCACCTCCCCAGGGTACAGTTCCATACCCTCTGAGCATCCACTTGATGACGCTAATTCGGAACCCCACCCCGCCACCCGAGGTAAGATACAACACAGCCCATATTGCAACCCGGGGCATAGTGGAGCGCACATTCGGAGTGCTCAAGTCACACTTTCGCTCCCTTGACCGCTCTGGTGGGCAGCTGTTATATGCTCCCCCAGTAGTGTGCAGGATCATAGTGGCAGCATGTGTCCTGCACAAAGTTGCAACACGCCGGGGCCTGCCGGTGGACATGGTGGTGCCCCCACATCCCCAACCAAATGCACGCCTGCTGCGCATGGGAGGAGAGCGAACGTGTGAGCTGCTCCAGCTGCTGTTCTGCCCTTAAATTACTGGAAGCCTCAAGTGCAACCAGAGTCTGCCTGAGCTTATGCAGTTCTACCCTCAGGGCTTCCCTGTGGCCCTGGGACTCTATCGATATGGATTTGCGCAGAGTCTCCAGTGCCGCCCGTCTGTCCGTGTTGGACGCCAACATGTCTTCCCTGTGTGATTGGCAAATGGAGTCTGTTGCCTGCTGTTGTTGATCCATCTGCCTTTCACGGGGGACAATGGAAGTGGCCACCCTCTCCATTGCCTGAGCCATCATTTCTACTGATGCTGCCTGTTGGGTTGCCATACTGTACATGGAGTTTTCCCATACAGTATTGCCTGGTGGTGCACAGCCATGCATCGACGGGAACCACACCTGTTTGGGGCAAGGCGATCTGCACGTTGCTGTGCTGGCACTGCCTGAGGCTGCAGGACCGCATTCACCCTCTGATCTGCTGGCCCAGGAACAGGATCAGATGCTGTGGAGTGTGACCCTGCAACCGTAACCGCCAAAGGTGGACCTGCCAACACTGACATCCCCATAGAGGGTTCTACCCCTGGTCCAGGTGGGTTGAACAGAACAGAATCCCTGCCAGAAACACTTACCTGCGACTGCACATAAGTCTCATCATCATCCAACTCAGCTCCTGAATAGATGTCTGGGGAGGTGCACACTGAGGCACCCATGGACAGCATGTTCTGCAGTAACATTGGGTTTTCACCCACCACCACATCATGTCCCTCACTGGTGCCCGGTCGTGCCTGAGATTCCTCCTGGGTCTGCACCATATCCTCAACCTCAACAGCACCAAGTGCGTCATCACCTGCAAAAACATGAAAGACAGCAAATGGAAACAGGCATAGCACACACATAGGCCGTGACAAGCCAGAGATCCAGTACATGAATTACACATGTCCCACGTGACTATAACCCTGCCATGCATGCACTGTCAATGAGTTGGAAGTGGAGTCAAAAAGGCAGACACTGGGGAGAGCAAGATGGATATGCAACACATTTGCAGCATGTTGGGTAGGACCGGCATCACACATCAGGCTGTGAGTGGCATGTCCAATACACATACATGACACATGCCACCACACAGATGTCATGTAGCATAGCCACGGTAAATTACAAAACTACAGAAACATGTTAGTGAATGTGTACTGTCACACATCCATGTCACATCGACATGATGCAAAGATTGATGCTGGATAGTGTTGCAAAATATGCATGTGCCACACACTGAAACACATCCAGTGTCTAATAACACAATCATTGTGGGCTGATCAATGGTTGGTCACTTTAACATTACAGGAAACACCTGTCATCTTCCACATGAAAACAGGCCGTAATAAAAAATGTCTGCAGCCCAATACTCCATCGGCCTGAATGGTGTAATCATTTACATAACCAAGTAAAAGTAGTGGCCCAGTGTGGGCTGTAAACAATGACCGAAGCATATCACATATGTTGCAATAGGGCAGAATAATGTGTACTAAAAATGGGAGAGTGGAATCAGCCTGAATGAACACTTACAAAATCTGACCAATGTAGTTGCAAGATGAAAGTTCAAGGTAAAGTGCACTAATCTGGGCGTAATTGACAACTGTGGGCAGAAGGGATACAGTCATACCCAAATCCAAGGCACGTGAATGTATGGGAGGAAGAAAATGGGTGACCCATAACACTCAGGAGTACACACTCTCACTTGGCACTCAATCAGAACCCGTCACCCAAACAACATACACATGGATTACACACACACGCAAGGGAACTCACCGGACAATGCCTCATAATCAGGTAGTTCTCCCACACCTTGGATCTCTTTCTCTGTGACGAAGGTCCCAGCAACAGGCTCATGTTCAGTGAGTTTGTTGTCCTCTTGTAGAGACCCACCGCCAGTCACCAGAGTAGCGGCATGATTTGAGGCCAGCTTGTTCTTTGCTCTGCGTTTCAGGTCATTCCACCGCTGGTAGCAATCATCAGCTGTGCACCTCATAAATCCAAGGGCACTTATGCGGTCCGCGATGGTCTGCTAGTGTGCCCTACGTTTACCAGGTGTGGTCTTGCACCCTGCAGTCACCAACATTTCGTGGCTCTGTGCCGACACATAGGTCACAGGTGCATCAAGTTCCGGGTCATTAAAGCTAGGCTTCCTTGACGTGCCGGAGTGTGTAGCCGTGTCTGGGGTCTCAGCCTCTTGTGCCAGAGCACCCTTCTTCCTCTTTTTCAAAGTTGGAGCGGAGCCTGAGTGGCTTATGCCGCTCTGGTCAGTAGGGGCAGAAGCACCGGTGGACTAGGTATTAGGAGTGTGTGAATGCACAATGACCATAGGCCTTGGTGCAGGCATTGGCAGAAGTGTGATGTTGGCAGGGGGAACGTCAGTTTGATGGACCTGGACCGACATTGTCCTGGCTGGGAGACTCAGAGCTGGGGTGGATGGAGCTGCAGCTGCCCCTGCAGCCTTCCCACCCTGCCTACTTGGGGCAGCAGATGACATAGCTTCCCCAGATCCACGTGGCTTGGTGACACCAACTTGCACTGCCACATGTGGCCTAGACTTGCTGACCTGGAAGTCAGCCTGGGAGTCATCCTGTGCCAGGTCAGGTGCCACAATGGGCTGGTCCAACAAGGGCTGAGCTGGGATGGTGTCAGCCACGTTCCCTTCAACCATGGGGGGGCATGGGTGTCCCTGATTAGTTCTCCCACATGGGGGTCTAAATGCAAATCCCGACCACGTCCCCTACCGTGCCCACCCGGCCCACCTTTTGAAGGTCGGCCACCTTTGCCTCCCTTACCGCTTGGTCAACTCCCAACCATGGCACTGATGTTGGTGTGCGTATGGGAGTAGCAGTAAACTATTGTCCCGGGCAATTGGGGGTGAAAGGGGTAGGGTACTAGATGGAATTCATACCCTACTGCTCTAACAAGGCTGTCTGTGACCCCTGGGGGAAGATGATGGGTCACACAATGCACAGGCAACCCAAAATCAAAAAATAACGTGCACGCAACCCCTCGTAGACCACGTGCATAAAAAAATGAACCCGCACTACACTGTTGCACACATAAATAAGCATACGCATAATACACGGAGCCTACAATGACCTCTGATGGGGTACACGACACACAGGGCAAGCACAGTTGGTAAATATGTGCGCGATTCACTGTCTGCCTGGAAAAAGAATGTGAAAAAGATGTGCGTGTGTGCGTTGGCAACACCCCCGCCAAAAGAAGAATTGCACGCTGTCTGAGGAGACAGGACAAAAGAAGAAGTGGACGCTGTTTGAGGAAACAAGCCCAAAAAGAATAAAGAACGCTGTCAGAGGTAACAGGGAGTACGAACTTGAAATGCTGTGAAGTAATTGCGTGTGAACCAACAAGAAGTACAGAATTCACCCACTCACTCTGCACAAAAAGCACATACAAGGGAATGGGGTCCTACACGTACCTTTTAAAGCGGCCCACACGTAAAGCGTCACTTACGCGTGTACGTGCTAAGGCCCTTTCCTCCAAATTCCACGAGCTGACACTCGGACGTACAGTCTTTGGACGCATAGGATGAACATGCCCCCTTGTTGATGGAAACGCCCACGCGCGTCACGTCACTTACGCGCATAGGCCCTTTCCTTGGATTACACGCGTCCGCACGCGGACGTTCAGTTTTTTCACTCGCGCTGAACCACTACGCCCACGTCACGAGGGAAACGCTCGCGTGAGTCACATCACAGAAGCGCTTACGCGCTAAGGGCCATTGGTCCAATGAAACTGCGTACATGTGCTGACGCACTTACGCACGTAGGGCCTTGCCTCGAATTACACGCTGATGTGCAAGATTTTCACATGCCAAATCACTCCGTATCAAGCTGGCCACGCAACAACACATGGAAGACCACGCTACTGCCCAGAAGGCCGAATTACTGCCCCCCAGAGCCCCGAGCACGCTCCCACCTGCCATCTGCTGCTACCTGCTTGCCTGCTGCCCACGAGCCCTGCTATTAGGTGCCTGCACGTCAGCCAGTGTTCCAGTTGCTGTGTCCACCCCTGCTGGAACAGAAGACTCCTGACTGGGATACCATCGCTCCACAGCCCAGCCCCAGGACCCAGTTGCCCACCAACGCCTGCCTCGGGGGTCACCATGTCACGGCAAACACCATCTGAGACCACTGGCGACCCCCAGCCAGAGAGGCAGAGGGCCACCAGCTTCAGTGTGAAGGAAGTTGGTGTCCTGGTGGAGCATGTCCTGGGGCATTTTGATGCCCTTTCCGGAACATCACGCACCAAAAAGGAAGGACGGGAGAGGATCTGGGACGACGTAGTGTTTGCCATCAACGCGGAGGGGGTGGCAACCCGCAACATCAAGCACGTCAAGAAGTGCTGGGAGGACTTGAGGTCCAGGACCCTCTACAAGGACCAGCGCCTTGCGGAGGGGGGCCGGGTCAGCATGATGACATCCAGATGAGGGTCTTGGAACGCATAGGCCCAGCGCTCCACGTCCAGATCCTGCAGAGGAAGACCGGTCTGGAGTTGAGCAGTAAGTGGCCAAGCATTGGTGTGTGAGACAGGGCATGTTGCAGTGTGCTGGTAGTCTGATACTTGCCTGTATGTGTGACATAGTGTGCAGGGACATCATGGTCATGCATGTGAGACCAGTAATGTGTGAACCACATGGTTGGTGCATGTGTTACAATGCCACATGGGTAGATGTATGGCAAATGCACACATGAAAGCATGCCAGTGTCTGTTCTTGCACATGGTGGGGGTGTGAGGGATGGGTGCTGCTGTCATGTACATGTATGGTGCACATGTGTGTGTGTCTGAGAAGTGTGTGTGTGACTTAGGTACACCATGTATTCATGACACATGTATGTAATGATGTGTACATTCACTCATGCAGTGCGGTCACCGTTGTATGTACTGTGTCTATCCAGTGTGTCTGTGGTGTGCAAGATATGATGCATGACCCTCCGGTGATGTGTGTGCATGGGATCAGTGTGAGCCATGATGCATGTGAGTTTGAAGGCAAGATTTTGGTTAATAGGGGCCCTTGTACATGGATGTTGGTGTTGATTGCAGGCGCCGTGCCTGTTCATGCATGTGTGTTGCGTGCATTAACCCATGTGTTGTGGAGGGACAGGATGGAAGTGACGTTAGACACTGCAACTCATGTGTTATTGCTTCCTGTCTAGGGGAATGTTGTACTGTACCCTGATGCTTGTGTTCTATGTCTCCCTCTATGCAGCGTCAAGTGAAGAAGAGGGCAGAGACGGCGCTGTGGAGCCAAGCGGCGGGGATGCCTCCACCGGGCAGCGATGCAAGGCCCAGCCACCCTCCCAGGACTTGCCATCATCCGGGAGCAAGGGGGCTGGTGCCGCGTCTGCCACTACAGCTGTGGTGGAAGGGCCGGGTGAGCCCCCACAGGGGCTTGCAATGGCGGAAGACGGTACGGAGACATCCAGGTTGTTGGTCTCCACAGAGGAGGAGGAGCCTGCTACTGAGCCGCACATGGGGCCTGGAGGGGGTAGTACCACTGGTGCAAGTGGTGCAGTCCAGGGCCAGGGTCAGGAGGCAGCACAGGTCACCACGGAGGGGCCTGTGCATGTCCCTGTCCTAGTCCCTGTGACTGCACCACCATGCACCAGCAGGCATGCCCCGTCCCAGGCCCGTCCGCAGGTAGGGGAGAGTGCCATGTCATCAGACTCTCCACTAACTGCAGAGGAGGGGTCCCATGACCGTATGGGCTCCGTCCTGATTGGTGTCGCGTTGTGCATGCGTGACATTCGTGATGACGTGCGTTCATCCTGGGCGGAGAACGCACGCCATCACGAACAGCAGCGTTGCGACGTGGCACTGTTGGGAGGGGCCCTGGTTGGTGGGTTCATACATGTGTTGCGCACTCTGGTGGACCTCGCCTCCTCAGTGGAGACTATGCGCCAGTCGTTCTCCCTGACGTCTTCCGGCCCAGATTCCACCAGGCCCCCTTGTGGACCTGGCCCGACCAACACAGCCAGCTTGGTGGAGCTCACATCCCTGCCACAGTCGGGAGTCGGCGGTCCAGCAGGGGTAGACACCACAACTGGAGACCAGCTGATGGAGGATGTGCAGGCACCATCAGACAGGGAACATGGACAGCAGCAGCAGCAGGAGCAGGCTGTAGTGGGAGCAATGATGGCTCGGGGCCATCAACATTGGAGGGGCAGGCATCGGCCAGAGGGCAGGAGGACTCAGGAATGGGAGCGTCTTCCGCGTGGCAGTGGTTGGGCCAGCAGATAGATGCGGAGCGGCGGCGGGCGGAAGAGGCGCCGCTCACCATGGTCAGGGCAGAGTTCTCCTTGCGTCGGGCGTTGAGGCGGGCAGAGTGCCTTGAGGCAACTCGCAGGGAGTTGGAACAGGCCATGAGTGCCTCCCTGCGAGACCTCGTGCCAGGGCAGAGGCCCACCTCCGGGACATCAACATGGAGTTCGATGATGCCCTGGCCCGGGACAGCACAGAGTTAGACGCAGGACTTGCCCGCCACCATTGTATATAGTTAGATAGTGTTAGGTTTCCTTTCTGTTTTTGTTTATTTTGGGGCGATTGGACAATGCACCACATTTTTGTATATAGTTCTTTATTTGGTAGTCTTTTTTGTAGGTTTCCTTTCATTTGTTGGCCTCATGGACCCTGGATTGGTGATTTGTAAGTAGTAGAACAGTGGATTTATTATTATTTTTTTCATTTCACCATGGAGCAATGGATTTCACTTTTTTTTTTCCCTTGTATTTGCTTTCTTGGACTGAGACTTTGGACACATTTTCATTTGGATTTCTTTGAATTCTGATTTCATATTTTTGATTATTTTCTGGACATGCTGTGTTTTATTTCTTCTTCACATTATTGTGTGTTTTATTTTCATTATATTCATTTTGGGTTCAATACATTTTTCTTTCATACTTCGATGTGTGGTATTCTCTCATTGATTTCATTCATGTCATGAAGTGGGTTTTCACATTCACTTGCACCCATTGTGTGTGTCTGATGGACATGTGTTCATTTACATACTTGTCATTCGGTTTGTATCATGTAATCGGCATTTCTATGTGGGTGGATGCAATACTTGGTTGGGTCTTTGGGCTGGGGTGGTGTGGGGTGTGATGTGGCTGGCCATTAGGCCCATGATTGAGGATTGTCATGACGTGGGGGCAGCGGGACATGTGTGGGGGCCTGCTGGCAGGTGCCCCTGACTGCTTGGGGTGGGGGTGTTAGGGGACATGAGTGGGGGCCTGCTGGCAGGTGCCCTGAATGCTGGGGGGTGGGGGTGCTGGGGGACATGTGTGGGACATAAGTGGGGGCCTGCTGGCAGGTGCCCCTGACTGCTGGGAGACATGAGTTGGGACCTGCTGGCAGGTGCCCCTGACTGCTGGGGGGTGGGGGTGCTGGGGGACATGAGTGGGGGACTGCTGGCAGGTGCCCCTCACTGCTTGGGGGTGGGGGTGCTGGGGACATGAGTTGGGGCCTGCTGGCAGGTGCCCCTGACTGTTGGGGGGTGGGGGTGCTGGGGGACATGAGTGGGGGCCTGCTGGCAGGTGCCCCTGACTGCTAGGGGTTGGGGCCTCTGGGGGACATGTGTGGGACATGAGTGGGGGCCTGCTGGCAGGTGCCCCTGACTGCTTGTGGGTGGGGGTGCTGGGGGACATGAGTGGGGGCCTGCTGGCAGGTGTCCCTGACTGCTGGGGGGTGGGGGTGCTGGGGGACATGTGTGGGACATGAGTGGGGGCCTGCTGGCAGGTGCCCCTGACTGCTTGGGGGTGGGGGTGCTGGGGACATGAGTGGGATGATTGGGGGCCTGCTGGCAGATGCCCCTGACTGCTGGGGGGTGGGGGTGCTGGTGACATGTGTGGGACATGAGTGGGGGCCTGCTGGCAGGTGCCCCTGACTGCTTGGGGGTGGGGCTGCTGGGGGACATGAGTGGGGGCCAGCTGGCAGGTGCCCCTGACTGCTGGGGGGTGGGGGTGCTGGGGGACATGAGTTGGTGATCAGTAGTGCAAGTTGACATGTGGCTTGGCTGGGGAGGATGACCATGGTGGATGGGCTGCCTGCGGGACATGACCAGGGGTGCAGGGTAGTCCCCTGTGGTGTGGGCTGCCTTCAGGGGCCGTGGAGGGTGTAGAGGGAACACCTGGGACGACCCACACTGCCAATTCACGTGTAGGACTCCCCGCGCACCCCCGAAAATCACGTTACCCTGCTCTGACAGCAAAATCGCATGTGAAACTTCCCGCGCACTCCAGGAATACACATACCCCACTCGCACAGGGCCTAGCGCGTGTGAAACTTCCTGCGAACCCCCGAAATACACGTTCCCCTCTCCAATTGCATGTGAAACTTCCCACGCTCCCCAGTTATACACGTACCTCACTCGCACAGGGCCAATCGCATGTGGAACTTCCCGTCCACCTCCGATTAACATATACCCCGCTCCGGTCACGTGTGAAACCTCCCACGCACCCCAAGAATACACGTACCCCACTCGCACAGGGCCAATCGCGTGTGTAACTTCCCGCGAACCCCAGTAATCCACGTACCCCACTCGCACAGGGCCAATCGCGTGTGAAACTTCCCATGCACCCCAGGAATACACGTACCCCACTCGCACAGGGCCAATCGCGTGTGTAACTTCCCACGCACCCCAGTTATACACATACCCCACTCGCACAGGGCCTATCACGTGTGAAACCTCCTACGTACCCCCGAATTACACATACCCCGCTCCGATCGCGTGTGAAACTTCCCGCGAACCCCAGTAATACATGTTCCCCACTTGCCGTGTGCTGTGTGGTGGCCCTGTTTACTGGTACAGGGTTAACGCAGCGCTTTGCACTGGATTGGGGATTTTGATGGCTTTTCCTTGCGCCAGGGGCGTTCTTGGGGGCGTAACTGGCACTGCTGCAGGGTCCCTGCGGCACTGTGTGCCACCGCTGGTTTTGGTAGCTAAAATCCATGAATACGCTGTGAACCAGCCGCGTGCGCCACTTGTGCGCTGAATTCTATGAATTACCCAGTAAATATTGTCCCACATGTGCCTGTTCCCCCTCTCCATATCCCAGTCAACTATCCCCAAACCCTCCCCACCAAGAAAAACATTATGATGAGACTTCCATTCCTTCATCTCCTCCTCCTATCCATCCTCTCGAAATCACCAATTCCCCTGTGTTTGTGTCAGTTTCTGCTTCCCCCTCTCTTTCATAAAGGTTACATCTGTATATAATCAAAAAAATATTATGTGTGTTCTAATTCAGTCTTTTGTGTCTTATTTATTTTAAAAAGGCAGATAAGATGTCAGCGGGCAGCACGGGTGTCCGGAATGTCCATTATTAACCAAAATGGAGGAGTCCTGAGGACACTAAACCTGTCCGTACTGTCTGCAGGCAAGATGAAACTATTCTAAGAACTCACACGGTGTCCGGAATTTCCATAATTAACCAAAATGGAGGTGTCCTAAGGAAACTACACCTGTCCGTAATGTCCCAGGCAAGGTGAAACTGTTCGTAGAACACGCGTGGTGTATGCCCACTGCATGTAAATCACATTCTTCTGCTTTATAACCACACCTTCACAAATGCAAACATTCCATGCTGTTCTATACAGTTTCTGCCATTCACCTTATAAAAATTGCAAAATAAATATAATATTATTTCTTCTTTCTCCTAACATTCTATAACACAGCTTTAAAAAAACAAGTGAATTTCATACACATAGGGGGTAATTCATAGAATTCAGCGCACAAGTGGCGCACGCGGCAGGCGCACAGTGTGCGCGTGCGAATCCCTGCGCCAGCCGCGTGCGCCAAAACCCATTTCCACGCACAGCGTATTCATGGATTCCAGCCACCAAAACCAGCCGTGGCGCACAGTGGCGCAGCGACCTTGCAGCAGCGCCAGTTACGCCCCCAAGAACGCCTTCCGCGCAGGGAAAAGCCATCAAAATCCCCAATCCAGCGCAAAGGGCTGCGCTAACCCAGTACCAGCACGGCAAGCGGGCTACGTGTATTTCAGGGGTTCGCGTGAACTTTCTCATGCGATCGGGCCTGGGGGAGCGGGCTACATGTATTTCAGGGGTTCGCGTGAACTTTCTCGTCACGCGATCGGGCCTGGGGGAGCGGGCTACGTGTATTTCAGGGGTTCGCGTGAACTTTCTCACGCGATCGAGCCTGGGGGAGCGGGCTACGTGTATTTCAGGGGTTCGCCCAGCACCCCCACCCCCCCAGTCACCAGGGGCAGCCTCCACCAGGCCCCCACCCATGTCTCCCAGCACCCCCACCCCCCCAGTCAACAGGGGCAGCCTCCACCAGGCCCCCACCCATGTCCCCCACCACCCCCACCCCCCAGCAGTGCAGGGGCACCCACCACCAGGCCCCCACCCATGTCTCCCAGCACCCCCACCCCCCCAGTCACCAGGGGCAGCCTCCACCAGGCCCACCCATGTCTCCCAGCAACCCCACCCCCCCCCCAGTCACCAGGGGCAGCCTCCACCAGGCCCCCACCCATGTCTCCCAGCACCCCCACCCCCCAAGTCACCAGGGGCAGCCTCCACCAGGCCCCCACCCATGTCTCCCACCACCCCCACCCCCCAGCACTGTGGGGGACCTGCCAGCAGGCCCCCACCCATGTCCAACTCATGTCTCCCACCACCCCCACCCCCCAGCACTGTGGGGCACCTGCCAGCAGGCCCCCACCCATGTCTCCCAGCACCCCCACCCCCCCAGTCACCAGAGGCAGCCTCCACCAGGCCCCCACCCATGTCTCCCAGCACCCCCACCCCCCCAGTCACCAGGGGCAGCCTCCACCAGGCCCCCACCCATGTCCCCCACCACCCCCACCACCCAGCAGTGCAGGGGCACCCACCACCAGGCCCCCACCCATGTCTCCCAGCACCCCCACCCCCCCAGTCACCAGGGGCAGCCTCCACCAGGCCCCCACCCATGTCTCCCAGCACCCCCACCCCCCAGTCACCAGGGGCAGCCTCCACCAGGCCCCCACCCATGTCTCCCACCACCCCCACCCCCCAGCACTGTGGGGCACCTGCCAGCAGGCCCCCACCCATGTCCAACTCATGTCTCCCACCACCCCCATCCCCCAGCACTGTGGGGCACCTGCCAGCAGGCCCCCACCCATGTCTCCCAGCACCCCCACACCCCCAGTCACCAGGGGCAGCCTCCACCAGGCCCCCACCCATGTCTCCCAGCACCCCCACCCCGTCAGTCAACCGGGGGCAGCCTCCACCAGGCCCCCACCCATGTCCCCCACCACCCCCACCCCCCAGCAGTGCAGGGGCACCCACCACCAGGCCCCCACCCATGTCTCCCAGCACCCCCACCCCCCCAGTCACCAGGGGCAGCCTCCACCAGGCCCCCACCCATGTCTCCCAGCACCCCCACCCCCCCCCAGTCACCAGGGGCAGCCTCCACCAGGCCCCCACCCATGTCTCCCAGCACCCCCACCCCCCCAGTCACCAGGGGCAGCCTCCACCAGGCCCCCACCCATGTCTCCCAGCACCCCCACCCCCCCAGTCACCAGGGGCAGCCTCCACCAGGCCCCCACCCATGTCTCCCAGCACCCCCACCCCCCCAGTCACCAGGGGCAGCCTCCACCAGGCCCCCACCCATGTCTCCCACCACCCCCACCCCCAGCACTGTGGGGCACCTGCCAGCAGGCCCCCACCCATGTCTCCCAGCACCCCCACCCCCCAGTCACCAGGGGCAGCCTCCAACAGGCCCCCACCCATGTCTCCCAGCACCCCCACCCCCCCAGTCACCAGGGGCAGCCTCCACCAGGCCCCCACCCATGTCCCCCACCACCCCCACCCCCCAGCAGTGCAGGGGCACCCACCACCAGGCCCCAACCCATGTCTCCCAGCACCCCCACCCCCCCCAGTCACCAGGGGCAGCTTCCACCAGGCCCCCACCCATGTCTCTCAGCACCCCCACCAGCCCAGTCACCAGGGGCAGCCTCCACCAGGCCCCCACCCATGTCTCCCACCACCCCCACCCCCAGCACTGTGGGGCACCTGCCAGCAGGCCCCCACCCATGTCCAACTCATGTCCCCCACCACCCCCACCCCCCAGGCCCCCACCCATGTCCAAATCATGTCCCCCACCACCCCCACCCCCAGCACTGTGGGGCACCTGCCAGCAGGCCCCCACCCATGTCCAACTCATGTCCCCCACCACCGCCACCCCCCAGCACTGTGGGGCACCTGCCAGCAGGCCCCCACCCATGTCCAACTCATGTCCCCCACCACCCCCACTGCCCCAGCACTGTGGGGCACCTGCCAGAAGGCCCCCACCCATGTCCAACTCATGTCCCCCACCACCCCCACCCCCCAGGACTGTGGGGCACCTGCCAGCAGGCCCCCACCCATGTCCAACTCATGTCCCCCACCACCCCCACCCCCCAGCACAGTGGGGCACCTGCCAGCAGGCCCCCACCCATGTCCAACTCATGTCCCCCACTACCCCCACCCCCCAGCACTGTGGGGCACCTGCCAGCAGGCCCCTACCCATGTCCAACTCATGTCCCCCACCACCCCCACCCCCCAGCACTGTGGGGCACCTGCCAGCAGGCCCCCACCCATGTCCAACTCATGTCCCCCACCACCCCCACCCCCAGCACTGTGGGGCACCTGCCAGCAGGCCCCCACCCATGTCCAACTCATGTCCCCCACCATCCCCACCCCCCAGCACAGTGGGGCACCTGCCAGCAGGCCCCCACCCATGTCCAACTCATGTCCCCCACCACCCCCACCCCCCAGCACTGTGGGGCACCTGCCAGCAGGCCCCCACCCATGTCCAACTCATGTCCCCCACCACCCCCACCCCCCAGCACTGTGGGGCACCTGCCAGCAGGCCCCCACCCATGTCCAACTCATGTCCCCCACCACCCCCACCCCCCAGCATTGCGGGGCACCCTCCACCAGGCCCTCGCCCATGTCCCATCCATGCCCCCACCACCCTCACCCCCCAGCACTGTGGGGCAACTGCCAGCAGGCCCCCACCCATGTCCCATCCATGCCCCCCTGCACCTGGGTCCCAACAATCCCCAATCATGTCCGTAATGGCCATCCTCCCCTGCCAAAAGGCCCAACCAACTATCACATCCACCCACATATCAAAGGCAATTACATGTTACACACCCAATGTAAATAATGCAAATGAACACAAGTCTGTCACACACAATGGCTGCAAGTGAATGTTAAAACACCCAACATGACATGCATGAAAGTAATGAGATGATACGACACATTGAAGGATGAAAATAAAAATGTATTGAAAATCAACAAGAATGGAAATGAAATTAGAAAAACCACAAAGCAAAACAACAAAAAGAAGATAAATGTCCATGAAAAAAATCCAAAAAATCCAAAAATCCATAGAAGAACTATATAAAAGACAATCCCGGGTCCATGAGCCCAACCAAATGAAACCTAACTATGTCAACTAACTAAAAACTGAACTATATACAAAAAAGTGGCGCATTGTCCAATCGCAACCAAATAAAAAAAAAAATTATTTAAAGGAAACCTACCACTAACTATATAACTATATACAATGGCAGCGGGCAAGTCCTGCGGCTCACTCTGTGATGTTGCCGGCCAGGGCATCATCGAACTCCATGTCGATGTCCTGGAGGCGGGACTCTGTCCTGGCCCCGAGGTCTCGCAGGGATAACCCCATGTTCACCTCAAACTCCCTGCGAGCTTCCTCGAGGCACTCAGCCCGCCTCAACGCCCGACGCATGGAGAACTCCACCCTGACCATGGTGAGCCGCTCCTCTTCCGCCCGCTGCCGCTCCGCACCTATCCGCTGGACCAACTGCTCCCACACGGAAGACACTACCATCCCAGGGTTCTCCTGCCCTCCGGCCGATGCCTGCCCCTCTGATCTTGATGGCCCCGAGCCATGATGCCTCCCACGTCGAGCCTGCTGCTGCCTCCGACGCCACTGCCTCTGCCAGCACGACGGCATCCAGGATGATGGAAACCACCAACGCCGTCGTGCACGTGCCCTGCCCGATATGGCCGTCACATCCTCCATCTGCTGGGGTCCAGTTGCTGTGTTGTCAACCCCTGCTGGACCTCTGACTCCCGACTGTGGCAGGGATTGGATCCCCACCAAGCTGGCTGCATTGGTCAGGGCAGGTCCACAGGGGGCCCTGGTGGCATCTGGGCCGGAAGACGGCAAGGAGAACGACTGGCGTATAGTCTCCACAGAGGAGGAGAGGGCCGCCAGATTGGCCGACACATGCAGGAAACCCCCGAACATGGCCGATCCCAATTGGGCCACGTCGGCACGGTGCTCTTCGTGATGACGTGCGTGCTCCTCCTGGGAAGCACGCACGGCATCACGAATCACAGCCGTGCGCATCGCAACCCCAATCAGGACCTTCTGCACACGGCCAGGGGTCCCCTCGTCCGCAGGTGGAGGGGAGTCAGATGAAATGGACATCCCCTCTACCTGCGGACGGGCCTGGGACGGGGCATCCCTGCTGGTGCAAGGTGGTGCACCCACAGGTTCAGGGACAGCGACATGCACAGGCCCCTCCACGGTGACCTGTGCTGTCTCCTGCCCCTGCCCCTGGACTGCACCACTTGCACCAGCAGGGATGCCCCCACCAGGCCCCATGTGCGCCTCAGTGGCAGCCTCCTCCTCCTCTGTGGAAACCACCAACCTGGATGGCTCCTCGATGTCTACCGCCGTAGCAGGCCCCTGTGGGGGCTCACCCACCCCTTCCGCTGCAGCCGTGGGGGCATCCCCGCCGCCTTGCTCCACAGCGCCGTCTCCGCCCTCTCCTTCACTAGCCGCTGCGTAGAGGGAGACATAGAACACAAGCATCAGGGTACTGTACAATGGTCCCCTAGACAGGAAGCAATAGCAGATGAGTGCCACTGTCAAAGTACACTTCCATCATGTCACACCACAACACATGTGTCAGTCCAGGCAAAACACACACAGTGACAGTCATGTTGCGTGCCATGGACATTTCAATGCATGTCCAATGGACTCTCGAATCATACAATGTAATGGGACTCACATGCATCATGGGTCATGCCTATCACATGCACACACTTCACCTCAGTCACATCCATCTGGCCCCGTACACCCCAATCACAGTGCATACAAGGATGACTAGGCTGCATCAGTGAATCTGTACATTGTCACAGACATGTGTCATGCATCCATGGCACTCACAAGTCACAGAGACGCAGGTCAGGCACACAGACATGGATACCACATATGTATCTGGGATCAGCACCCATCCCTCGCCCCCACCCATGTCCAGGAACAGAGACTGCCATGCTCTCATGTGTGCAATCTGCACAGGGCTCCCCATGTCGCATTCAAACACATGCAACAACCGTGCGGTTCACACATTACAGGTCGCACATGCATTCCCATGATGTCCCTGCACACATACATGCGTACATGGCCTATGTCACACATGCAGGCAAGTATCAGACAACCAGCACACTGCAACATGCCCTGTCTCACACAGCAATGCTTGGCCACTTACCGCTCAACTCCAGACGGGTCTCCCTCTCAAGGACCTGGGCGTGGAGCGCTGGGTGTGCGCGTTCCAGGACCCTCAACTGGATGGAACTCATGCGGCCCCGGCCCCCCTCCACGAGGCGCCGGGCCTTCATGAGGGTCCTGGACCTCAAGTCCTCCCAGCGCTTCTTGACCTTCTGGATGGTGCGGGTTGCCACCCCCTCTGCGTTGATGGCAACCACACAGTCGGCCCAGATCCTATCCCGTCCTTCCCTGTTGGCGCGGGACGATCCGAAGAGGGCATCATACTGCCCCAGGACTTGCTCCACCAGGACACCAACTTCGGTGGCAGTGAAGCTGGTGCCCCTCTGCCCCTCTGGCCGGGGGTTGCCACTGGGGTCAGATGTGGATGTGCCCGACATGGCAACCCCAGGGGCAGGAGTGGGTGGGCAACTGGGTCCTGGGGCTGGGCTGTGGAGCGATGTTATTCGAGTCGGGAGTCTTCTGTACCAGCAGGGGTGGACACAGCAACTGGACCCCTGCAGGTGGCTGATGTGCAGGCACCAAATGGCAGGGCACGGTGGCAGCAGGCAGGCAGGCAGGCAGCAGCAGATGGCACGTGGGAGGCTGCTCGGGGCACTGGGGGGCAGTGATTCGGCCTTCTGGGCAGGAGCGTGGTCTTCCGTGTGTTTTCGCGTGGCCAGCTTGATACGGAGTGATTTGGCACGTGAAAAATCTGCACGTCAGCGTGTAATTCGAGGAAAGGCCCTTAGCGTGTAAGCGCGTCTGCACGCATACGCATTTTCATTGGACAGAAGGCCCCTCAAGCGAAAGCGCCCCTGTGACGTGACGCGTACAGACGTGCATGCGCATTTCAGCGCGCGTGAAAAACTGCACGTCCGCGTGTAATACGAGGAAAGGGCCTATGCGCGTAAGTGACGTGACGCGCGCAGGTGTTTCCCTCATTGCACGTGATGAGAGAACACACGTGGATTTCCACCAATCGCGTGTGAAAGTTCCCGGCACCCCGGAACACACGTACCCAGGCTTATCGCGTGTGGAACTTCCCGGGCACCCCGAAACACACGTACCCAGGCCACTTGCGTGTACGCACACTCCCCTCCGATCACACGCGATGACACTCGGACCTTATCCGAACACGGGAAACACGTGCCCGGCAAAAGACGTGCACAGGCGTCAACGCGTCTGCCACACGAAGGCAGGCGGAAGCGTCCCCGCGCACAGCATAAAAGTACCCGCAAACAACAAACGCGTATATACAGCTACGATGAATGCCCCATTTGTCGCTGCACTGATCGTGGGACACCGCAGGAGGAGGAGAATAGCCAGGGCATGCATTTTCGCAACACGGACAAGCCTTTTTGGGATGCCTGACGACCAGGTCTATGGCAGGTATAGGTTTCCACCCCATATCATCCTAGACCTGGTCAGGGAGTGGGAAGATGACCTCACATCCCCCACCCTTTGCTCCCAAGCATTGAGCCCCTTGGAGAAGGTGCTCAATGTCCTGCATTTTTTGGCCACTGGGTCATTTCAGCGGACCACTGCCATAGTGGGGGGGGTCTCACAGGCCACGCAGTCACGCTGCCTACACCAGGTACTGGCAATCATGACAGCGCGCCCCTCAGTCCGCAGGCACATATACATGCCCAGAACACCCGCAGAAAGGCAGGCCGTTGTCCTGGATTTTTTCAGGGTGGCACACTTCCCCAAAGTGCTCGGTGCCATAGATTGCACCCATGTGGCCCTACGTCCACCTAGGGCCATTGAGCACATCTACCGAAACCGCAAGCACTGGCATTCCATCAATGTACAGGTGGTATGTGATGCAAAGGGAATCATCACCTCTGTCTATGCAAACTACCCTGGCTCCACCCATGACAGTTTCATATACAGAATGTCCGCCCTGAGCCGGGCCCTGGAAGCTGGGCAGCATGGCGACACATGGCTCCTAGGTCAGTACAAATGCCCTTGCACATGCATGCAAGTCACACACAGACAAATATCCAAACCCTAATTATCTCAACTATTATCATCTCCCCAGGGGACAGTGCCTACCCTCTGAGCAACCACATGATGACGCCAATCCGGAACCCCACCACACCACCCCAGGTAAGATACAACGCCACCCATATTGCAACCAGGGGCATAGTGGAGCGCACATTCGGAGTGCTCAAGTCACGTTTCCGCTCCCTTGACCGCTCTGGTGGGCAACTACTCTATGCACCACCAGTAGTGTGCAGGATCATTGTGGCAGCATGTGTCCTGCACAATGTTGCAACACGGCAGGGCGTCCCGGTGGACATGGTGGTGCCCCCACATCCCCAACCACAGGCGCTGCCCATGGGAGGGGACAGGGCACGTGGCGAGGAAGCCCGGACCCAGCTTGTGGCCACATTTTTCACCTAAACTCCCACCCCTGCGGAGTGCACACAGGCCTGGCACATACCAGGTGACAATCGATGATGACAAAGAGACAGTCAACTGTCACAACCTTACCACCCTGAGATAGTTGCCATGGAAGTGTCACATCGTCTGCATCCCTAGCTACTTAAACACAAGCTATCCTGTGTGACCAAAAGGCACACATATGACATATGACATGTTATGGGCCATACACAAGTATTCCAAGGCGCAATGAGGCAGGGAGGGGGGAACAAGGGAACACAGAGAACGGAACTACTAGGCCAGGTGTCATTGGGATCGTGCAAGTGCAGGGGTAGGGGGAATGGGAAAAGTGCAAGGGGAAGGGTGGGGGGGGAGTCCAGTACAGGGGAAGTAGCCCGAAAAAATAATACATGGGTCACCTGGTGGCAACTACAAAGGTGAGTGCAGACAAGTGCTGGGAAGGGATGGCTGTAGGGATAGAGAGACAGTACTGCAGTGCAGGGGCTGCCAGGGAGGCAGTGCAAGTGGAGAGTGGCTGGGCCAGGGACCAAGGTTGGTGAGAGTGGCCCAGTTGCAGCTCCTGTGCAGTTCCAGTGGAGAATTCTGCAAGGGAGAGGCAGACAGTAAGCAGAAGCAAAGAGGAAGGACTTGAGGTGCTTCCAGAACTGGAGATGATTCCCCTCAAGTTCAAGTCAGGCCGGAAGTCTGTTCCAGGGGGAGGGCCCTGCTGCGGAGAGAAATCTACCCCCAGCTAGTTGCTCTGAGAAGCGGATGACACGGACATGCAAGGTGTGCATCACACACACCTGCAAACCAGGCCATGGCCATCACTGTCATATCACACAAACCCTCCCAAACATCAACATGTCATGGCACGCAATACCCATACACCAATGCAGTAACGATAAGGTACACATTGCCATGTCCTAAATGCACAGTGGCATCGGACACTGCTGCCTGACCCGGAATCAGATGAAATGACAGACCAACAACCTCCCACCCAAAATAAGTAATTTCCAAATGCATTACAACAGTCGTAGACGTAACATCACAATGAATGCCTGTCTACATGCACATCATGCATTGCAAAATCAACACTGCAGCTCATGTGTGCAGTGTCCTACTCCTGCATCACACTGCTCAGCGCACAGCACAGTGAACAGCCATTGTGTGTGATGCACACCCTGAGCATCACATCTAAGTGACAGACCACGTCAAACATCAAATCAGGCATGTACTGGATCCATGATCGGTCACAGAACATGTGCTGCCGGGACACAGTGGGCACCAAAAGGCAAACAGTGTACACGTGTATATGCAAGGGTGGGAGTACATGTAGTGCATCAGAGTTCAAGTGTGTGGTTCTGCAAGGACATGCACTCCACATATGCATGTGCACTCAAGTGACCATCAGTGTTCCCTACACATCACATGTGAACATCCACGATGTGTACACCCCAGCATGTCAAACCACAACTATCCCCTCGCACCTGAAAGGAAAACACAACACATGAACAGGCATTGAACAGCAGAACACAACATGTACATGGGATACCACCATTACTATGTCAGAGTTCCCATCACACTGCAGGGCAAGGCAACAATCAACAACAACCCCCCCCCTCACAAATGACCATGACCCACTGAACAACTGCACCTGGGTCATGGAGCCCCCAAACCTCAATTCCACCTGGCCACAGGATCACCTTAACCCTTCGTCACCATCTCCCACCTTGTGTGTAAAAAGATGCCTGAACCCTCAGAATACACACTCATTTCCGAAACACAAAATCCAAGGCATAAAAACGAACCCAAACACCCTCAAGTAGATGACTTGACGTAGCAGTACCTCACAAAGGCCAAGTACTACCACAATGATGCAACAACCAAGGTAGCACAGCAAAACAATGTCACGACAGGATGTGAGACATGTGTGGTACATGACATAGGATGATGCATCATGAATGGATGTGTACTGTCAGAGGTCCCCTGTACAGGCGCGGGAGTGCCACGAAACAACCACCCCCACCATGTCCCGGGTGCCTGCAAGGTCAAACTCACACAGGCCCCTGAGACCCTGGTGGGGAAGGAGGTTCAGGGATATGCAGTCGGGACAGGTGTTGACACACTGGATGACTGGAATGAGCGGCAGGAGAGGGGAGGTGGAATGACACATGAAACTAGGGAATGCACGGAAATGTACAACCTGCATGAACACATACACAATCCAAACAGACTTGGACATCATTGTCATGGCCTTCTGTAGTCCTGGCTCAGGAGTGGTACGAACCAACTACCCCCTCTAGGGTTTTGGCGCCTGCAAGTTCGGGGCTTACACAGGCATCCGCAACCCCAGTGGGGAAAGAGGGTCAGGGAACGTTGCTTGGATAGGCACGGGAAGCAGGAACATCGGGTAGAGGGTACAGGTTTCAAAATTGCATATGATCACGGGTGATTAGGGAGAAAATAACATACCAAATTGAACCACACATACATCCATGCATCAGTACACTCCCCAGCAAGCCTATGCAGAGCAGTTTGTAAGAAAAACAACAAGACACTTAGCTCTGGTTTTGAGTGCTGGCCTCCTGCCTGCGCACTCTCAGGTCCGGTTACAGGAGCACTGCAATGCTGCAAAGAGAGACACAGTCAACAACCTGTACGTGCCAATTGCACAAAAACACAACACCAAACATGCCCCATAGCAACAGACTACTCTACAAACAGACAATCTGTGGTTGATGCTTCGTACCCATATATAACATCACCCATGTGACGGGTCATACACAGTCAATGCAGTAAGGCAGCCGCTGCTGGGTGCGTGGCAAATGGAACACCAATGTGTCACAATTCACACAACATGCAATGTTCCCAGACAGACCCATATTGCAAGCCATGACTACAGAGCAAGTTGTGTACCACCATGACCGAAACAAAGTTGGCAGTGCATTTATCATGAAGTACGTGGAAAAGACATGCACTGCACCCGAGTATGTCCCTTGCTGCATGTCCCTGTGAGCTGCCCCTTTCCATGTCTCGGAAGGCTACATGGTTGATATAAGTGGCTCAATGGACCTTGGTGTACCAGAGGGTATGTGCCACTGCCCCTGCATGTGTCCCAGACAACCCTACTATCAGCAGCCATCAGTCCACAAACACATCTGTGCTGCATTGTGTGCTTCAACACCAATATTCGTCTAAGCTCACCCTCAGTGCTGTGACTAAGCCTGCATGTGCAACTCGCCTGGTGCAAGCTTTGCTGTGTCGTGGCCCCCCCTGTGATGCTCACCTTGCCTGGAGTTCCTTGGAACATGTCAGCAGTACTAGGATGTGGGTCTGCAATCACTGTGCCTCTGCTTCTGCAGACATGTGCATGTGGGCACCAACAAACGGGTCCAGAATTCCGTCGTCCAATGGGACATGTCTGCTGGCAAAGGTGCTCTGGAGGCTCATCCACCTGCAGAAAGGGCATGTAACACATGATTAATGCTTCAAAGTCATCTGTGTGTGTCTCATCAGGCATCTCATTACTTGACCATGTCAGAGAGTCACATCACAAATCACACCATCAGTCCGTCTTTCACCTAGAAAGTGTGGAACACTATCTACAGCATGAATTGCAACAAGCACATGTACAGGAAAGAAATGAAACATACTACACAATGCATAGCAATCAATGTCCTCATTAATCATGATACACCCCATCTAGCAAAAGCTGAACAGTGGACAATGACACCTAAATCATCCCCACTAGGGGTGTCAACCCAAGTCACACAGCACCAGACATGCCACAGATATGACAATCCAATGCCCTTGTGTAAAATGCTGTAACACCGAACCATCCTTGCGAGCCCATGGATAAGGGAGGCAGGAGTGGCATATGTGAGTCAAGGAACCCAAGCAGCAAACACATACACAAGACAACCATGAAGGGCCCAGCTGAAACAGACAGTGGATGCCTTCAAAAGCCACAAAGCACCACACCGTCACATGAAAGCACAATGGACTAGCAATTTTAAACTAAATCAACTATTAACTAATTACACTAACTATGGAAAACCTAAATTACCTATTTAAACTAACTATCAAACAGAAACTTAACTAACTAAACTAGAGGAAAAATCAAAAATGGCCACATACGACCAGTGGGGGAGGGGAGGCACCCAGGAGGGGGGAGGAACAGGGTGCTGCTCAACATCCACATGCGATGATGCTGAGCCAAAAAAAAAACCTCCATGGGCTCAACGCCTGCACAGCACGACCTATGTGGGAGATAGATGGTCGTCCGAGTCTGGCTCATCCTGGAAAGGAGGACGTGGCACAGTAGCCTGGCCACGCCTAGCCGCAGCTTGCCCCTCGTCGGCAGCAAGTCTGCCGGACGGGTGAGCCTGGTTCTGTGTGGCGATGTGACGTAGGTCTGCATGCAGAACCTCCCGTGATACACGTGCTTCCTCTTGCAAGGTAGCACGTGTAACACGGAGTTCCTCCTGCAAGGCCTGGCTGGACAACCGCTGCACCTCCCGGCAAGCCTGTAGCTCAGCCGAGATGGTACACTCAAGCTGTGCAAACCTCTCCTCTGCCCGCTGCCTCTGGGACATCATAAGGACACCCAGAGTGGATCTGAGGGAAGCATACTCCTCCCTCAAGGCATCCATGTGCGCCTCTGCGTGAGCAGCAATTGCTTGACGCAGAGACAACATTTCAGCCTGGCGTGCCCTGTCTGAGGCCGCCATGCCCAGCCTGAGCGAGCGGGCCGTGGACCGTGCCGCCTGCTGCTGGAGAAGCACCTGCCTAGCAGGGGGGAGCACAGATCGGGCCACACGCTCCATGCTCTCAGCGATGTTCTCCATTGCTGCCCCCTGCCGTTCGGAATTGGCAGTCATGTCTTGCTCCCACTCAGTATACAGCGGTTGCGCGTGGCGACCGCGTTGCCGGGCTTGACCCCTGCGGGACCCAAGGACCGGGGGTCCTCGCTGTGTTGGCACCGCCTGCGGCTGCACGACTACATGCCCCCGTCGACATGATGTCCCAGGCACATCAGTGACTGGTGTGGAGGGTGACCCTGCGTCCCGATCCACCATGGGCAGAGGAACCAAGACTGTCTGATCCCTCAGTGCAGGTGTCGCAGACAGAGGAGTGTCCACATCAGAATCACTCACCCCTGACACATGGACTTGATGGTCATCCAACTCAACATGGACGTCAGAGTCGTCATCAAGGCTGGACTCATAGGCAGCCAGAGACAAGATGGACTGCAGCACTTGGGGGGTTTCGTGGCCTACCACCCCACGACCCCCACTAGTGCCGGGTTGATGTGGCGTTACCAACCCTGTGTCTGGCATGACAACACCATCCTCTGCCTCCATTGCGTCATCACCTGAAAAATAGAGAGGAAAAGGTCAATACACATGTCAGAAGCACACGACACACACACACACCGACAGCAAAGGCATCAGGCAGACATGTGACACACAACATATGACCTGGCATGCATTCTGGGTCTACTTTGAATAGCTTCTGTGATCAGACCTGTTGAAAGGTGGCAGTTTCCATGGAAGTGGGTCTATGCAGTGCAGAAAATGTGTACGCCACTCACTACCTACATTACAAGCACTACATGGTGTGTGCCAGGAAATGTGAAGGCAGTGCAATGTCAAAATCAGACATCACGTGCATTGTGCATTCAATGTGTACCATGTCCAGAAGCCAAGCACCCCTCCACCCCAGTACCAAAGCAGGGATGCCTATCATGGTATCAAAAGGCTGACCATACACCTGTGTATTGACAGGCAGTGTTGACTGGCATCAACAGCTTCATGTGATTCAAATGACAACACTGCAAATGATGCTGGGACAGTGGGCAGGACACATGATGGAAACTCCAGAGGCCGCCCACGTGTGAAGAAGACACAACAAGAGTTGGACAGAGTCATTGGCCATTGAACAGGCTGAGGCCTGTGAGCCACACAGATTGTCAGAGCCTAAACATGTGTGCAACGCAGGACTGAGGCACAGTTGACATGGCAGGCAATGTATGTAACCAAGGACTGATATTACAGTGATCATCCAGTCAAGGACACATAGGGGCATGCGTGCAATGCACATGGAGCATGAATGGGCACTGCGGGACATCTGACCCATGCACAGTACAAGTGAGATACCCTGCATCGAGTACTAAGGCTGTACGACATGGCATATGTCTGGCAGATTCTATGCTGGAAGTTAGCATCTACACAGGACACATGGACAAGAAACTACACATTGGCAAGATTGGAGCAGACCAGTGCAAAGGTGGAACTGGGGTGCAGAGTGGCGGAGGAGGGGCAAGGGAGCATGCCTACATGGAGTCCCGCATGCAGGCAGAGGAGACATGCATGACGGTAGCATTGCATTACTTAAACATCAGAACCATGTACACGTCACATGTAGCAGCAATCATGCACAACACATCCCACAAGTGAAACACACACGTCCTCAACAAACACGCATCAACACTCATTGGACTGGGCATCAAAGTCCAGCTTCTCTCCCACTCCTTCAACCAATTCTGGTGGTATGAACTCCGCAACGAGAGCCTCATGCGGAGTGAGTTCTTCCTCCTCTGGTGCAGGCCCACCACCAGTCACCAGAGTCAAGTTGTAATTTGAGGCACGCTTGGCCTTAGTGCTGTGCTTGATGTCATTCCAACGCTTTTTGCACTCCTGCGCCGTGCGCACCTCATGGCTGAATGAACTGACATGTTCCGCAACATGCTTCCAGTGGGTGTCACGTTGGGCAGCCGTGGTCTGACTATTGGCACCCACTAGCATGTCACGGCTGTGGCCCTGCACGTAGTCCACGAGGAAGTCCAGTTCCTGCTTACAGAAAGGCTTCTTCCTCGACGTGCAGGAGGTCGTGGCTGTGTGTGGGGCCCCAGCCTGTGCTGCAGGTGCAACCTTCCTCCTCTTGGACTGTGGCGCAGACCCTGGCTGGCTAATGCCGCCCTGACCAGCATGGCCAGTGGGTTCGGTGGATTGAGCCA
The DNA here is from genome assembly GCF_040938575.1 of Ambystoma mexicanum. NCBI lineage: Eukaryota > Metazoa > Chordata > Amphibia > Caudata > Ambystomatidae > Ambystoma > Ambystoma mexicanum. The sequence continues at coordinate 232,284,860 of NC_090930.1, read as the reverse complement.
AGGGCGTGGCAGGTGGAGGGATGACCAGAGGCCTGACTTGTGTCAGTGGCAGCTGGGTGCCCACTAATGGACCCTGCGCATCAGCATCAGCTGTGGCAGGGTGGTTGGCCGCAACGGTCCTGGTTGGCAGACTCACAACCGGGGTGCTGTTGGGTGCATCTGCCCCTGCACTTGCCAACACCCGGCTGTTCGGGGCAGCAGATGACATGACTGCCCCAGGGACACGTGTCTTGGTCTGAGCAGCCCAGCGTGCCCCTATGATTTCCCCCCTGGCCTGTTGGAGATCTACCAAGGGCTCTTCAAGTGCCAACGCAGCCTGCGCTGGCAGACCCTGAGCCTGGGTGGCGGTGTCCACAGCTGCACCTGCAGCTACCACCACCCTTGGGCCCGTGGCAGTCGATGGAACGGACTGCCGGGTAATATGGGTGCCAGTGCCAGATGCAGGAGCTGCATCCCCCGGAACCACAGGGGGTGGTGGCATGGCTGCACCGACACAGGGCACAACATTGTGCTCAAGTGGCGCACCCCTGCCTCTTCCCCCTCTGTGGCTGCCCTGGACACCCTGGAGTCCCCCTACTCCCTGGTCACCACGGCCACGTCCCCGACCACGCCCGCCACGAGGAGTACGCCCAGCTGAGGCGCCCCTCACCTTTGGTGGCCTCCCAACCATGGCACAGATGTAGTAGTGCTGGCACAGATGGAGTGGTGCCAATGGGAGGTGTACACCACAATTGACCTGGGCAATTGGGGTGAAGGGGGTGGGAAGCAAGATGTTAACAGCCCCCCTGCACCTGCAAGGCTGTATGTGACCCCGGTGATGTGGTGACGGGTCACGCAATGCTCAGGCACCCCAAAACTGCAGTAAAACCGTGCACGCAACCCTGCAGCCTATGTGCGTGGATTGAACCTCCCGCAGTACGCGGTGGCACCCAGTAACACGAATAACGCGTACGCGTGGGACACGCAGGCTACTATGACATCAAAAATGGGTGCGATACACAGGGGCACCCGCAGTGGGAAAAAGAGCGTGTGTGACTCACCGTCTGACTAGCGCGATGCAGAAAAACACGCGTAGCCAATACCCCCGCCAAAAGAAGAGATACGTCCTTGAGAGCTGTGAAGTTGTGATGGCGCGCAAAACAACAGGAAGCAGCAACACACGTCGGTCTCCACGAAAGGCACGTACAGCGAACTGCTGGGCCCGCTCACCTTTAACCCGTGCTGATGGAAACGCACGCGCGCGTCACGTCACTTACGCGCATAGGCCCTTTCCTCGTATTACACGCGGACGTGCAGTTTCCACGCGCGCGCTTACGTGCATTGCCCTTTCCTCGTATTACACGCGGACGTGCAGTTTCCACGCGCGCTTACGCGCCTGGCCCTTTCCTCGTATTACACGCAGACGTGCAGTTTCCACGCGCGCTTACGCGCATGGCCCTTTCGTCGTATTACACACTGACGTGCAGATTTTTCACGTGCCAAATCACTCCGTATCAAGCTGGCCACGCGTATGCACACGGAAGACCATGCTCCTGCCCAGAAGCCCGAACTACTGCCCCCCAGGGCTCCGAGCACGCTCCCACCTGCCATCTGCTGCTGCCTGACTGCCTGCTGCCCACGTGCACTGCCATTTGCTGCCTGCACATCAGCCAGGGGTGCTGTTGCTGTGACCACCCCTGCTGGAACCGAAGACTCCCGACTGGGATTCCATCGCTCCACAGCCCAGCCCCAGGACCCAGTTGCCCACCCACTCCTGCCTCTGGGGTTGTCATGTCGGGGCAAACACCATCTGTGACCACTGACAACCCCCGGCCAGAGAGGCAGAGGGGCACCAGCTTCAGTGCCACCGAAGTTGGTGTCCTGGTGGAGCAAGTCCTGGGCCAGTATGATGCCCTCTTCGGAGGTTCCCACGCCGACAAGGAAGGACAGACTCGGATCTGGACTGACATCGTGACTGCCATCAACGCGGAGGGGGTGGCAGTCCGCGACTTCCAACATGTCAGGAAGCGCTGGGAGGACTTCAGGTCCAGGACTCTGAACAAGGGCCAGCGCCTCTTGAAGGCAGCGGATGCCAAGGGGCGCCGGGGCCACTTGTCGGAAGAACAGATGAGGGTCCTGGAACGCATATCCCCAGCGCTCCACGTCCAGGTCCTAGAGAAGCAGACCCATCTGGAGTCGAGCGGTGAGTGTACATGCATCCTGATTGTGAGCAGTGCGTGTGGTGATTATTCGGTAGTGTGCAGGTTGCACATCTGTTTGTATGGGGTCGAGTATGGGTGGGGGTGTACAGGGCCGTGGGGCTGACACATGCGAGGGCTGTGATGTGTGAGACATGGATTTTTATTTATTTATTTATTTATTCGCATTTGTTAAGCGCACAGAATCAGCCCTGAGGCATCGTGGCGCTGGTTACAGAATAGCGCTGGTTACAGGGAAAGCGCGTCTTAGTTACAGCATACAGAGGCATACATGCAAACAGTTTGGGCAGTAGCAATAGTTAGCAGTGTGTGCCTGAATGGCAGTAGGTAGAGGAATTTTAGTTAAAGAGAGAGGTTTTGAGTTTTTTTCTAAACGCTGTGAGGGAGCCTTCTGCTCTTAGAGCGTGGGGGAGATTATTCCAAAGTTTTGGTGCTATGTAGGGGAAACCCAGCCCCCCGGCTGTAATCTTGTGGATGCGTGGTACAGTGAGTTGGTTAGTGTAGCAGAGTCTGGTAGGATGGTGCTTGTGTGTGTAGGCTTGCATGCCAAATGCAGTTGTGTGGGCACACATGTTTGGATGAATGTGTATGTGAGTAGACATGTCCGTGATGTCACGCATGTATGTTGTTTTCGGCTGCATGTATCAACACTGTGTACATGTGCATGTGTGTGTATTTGACAAGGGTGCAACAGTGATGCCACATGGATGCATGTGACAGCGGTATGTGGAAGCCTGATTGGCAGATGTGACATGGATGGCCGTCTGAACAGTGCGACACTTGGCAGGGGTGTACACATGCATGCAAGTGTGGTGGTGTGTGTACATGTGTGGTGCACTTCCTGTGTTGCATGTGATGTCTGGCCCCCCTTTGGTTGCTCATGCTGTTGTATGTGTATGGATGGTGGTGGCAGTTGCGATATGGCTGTGGTATGGCTCAGTGTGCGAGTTGTAATGACATGTGTGTTGGGGATTGTGAGGACCTGGTGGAGGCTGCCCATGGTGGCCTGGGGGTGGGGGTGATAGGGGACATGAGTGGGGGCCTGGTGGGGGCTGGCCATGGTGGCTGGAGGGTGGGGGTGGTGGGAGACATGGGTGGGTGCCTGGTGGAGGCTGCCCCTGCACTGCTGGGGGGTGTGGGTGGTGTGAGGCATGGGTGTGGGCCTGGTGGATGCTGCCCCTGGTGGCTGGGGGGTGGGGGTGATAGGGGACATGAGTGGGGCCTGGTGGGGGCTGGCCATGGTGGCTGGGGGGTGGGGGTGGTGGGAGACATGGGTGGGGGCCTGGTGGAGGCTGCCCCTGCACTGCTGGGGGGTGGGGGTGGTGTGAGGCATGGGTGTGGGCCTGGTGGATGCTGCCCCTGGTGACTGGGGGGTGGGGGTGGTGGGAGACATGAGTTGGACATGGGTGGGGGCCTGCTGGCAGGTGCCCCTGGTGACTGGGGGTTGGGGGTGGTGTGAGACATGGGTGGGGGCCTGGTGGAGGCTGCCCCTGGTGGCTGGGGGTGCAGGGGGACATGCGTTGGGGGGAGTAGTGCAAGTTGACATGTGGGTTGGCTGGTGGGCATGGGCATGGTGGGTGGGGTGCCTGCATGACATGTGCTGGGTAGGCCCCTGTGGTGTGAGCCACCTGCAGGGGCCGTGGAGGGTGTAGAGGGAACACCTGGGAGGACCCACACGTGCAATTCAAGTGTGCTGCTCCCCGTGCACCCCTGTAATACACATAACCTATTGATATCGCGCACACCTGTAATTCACGTACCCTGATGGAATTGCGTGTGTAACTTCCCGCGCACCCCCGAAATACACGTACCCCGCTCAATCGCGTGTGTCACTTCCCGCGCGCCCCTGAAATACGCGTAGCCCGCTCCACCAGGCCCGATCGCGTGAGAAAGTTCACGCGAACCCCTGAAATACACGTAGCCCGCTCCCCCAGGCCCTATTGTGTGAGAAAGTTCACGCGGACCCCTGAAATACACGTAGCCCGCTCCCCCAGGACCGATCGCGTGAAAAAGTTCACGCGAACCCCTGAAATACACGTAGCCCGCTCCCCCAGGCCCGATCGCGTGAGTTACCAGGCCCGATCGCGTGAGAAAGTTCACGCGAACCCCTGAAATACACGTGCCCCGCTCGCACAATTGCTATATGTTGCCACTTTTGTAATGCGCAGGGACGCTACCGCCTGCCTTCGTGTGGCGGACGTGTATCGGCTTGTGCGTGTCTTTCGCTGTGTGTGGCTTTGCCCTCTTCGGTTCCATGAATACGTGTGGTTCGGGTGCGTGTGGGCATTCCCTCTGCTTCCCTGCAGTACATCCCCAGTTACGCCCTTGTTTTCGCAAGTTGTTCCCCATTCCGCGCGTTACGCCCCGTGTTCCGCCCACTTTCTAGTGTATGCGCAGAGGTTGTGCGCTTTCACTGTGCGCGTCGCGCACGTCTTTCGGGATGTTGCAGTGACGTGTGCGCCATGCACGGGTTTGGCGCACATCCCGAGGAAGACACGCGCAGGGACTTCCATATTTTTTCCGCTTGCGCCTGCTTGCGCGTAGATTTTCGGCGCACTTTTGTTCCATGTATCGGCTCCTTAATATTCTACTCATTTGAAAGCATGTTGAAATAACATATTGTAAATAAATATAAAGGCTGCACATAGTGAAATTAAATGCATGCACACACTATGTTCAGATATCAAACAAGAATACTAATACAAAAACATAAAAATCAACGTCTAAATTAACATCTGTACTGTAAACACACAAAATTACTAACTTCTTTCTTTTACAATTGCAGTGAAGACCACTCTTCTGAAAAGCAGCAGCATCTGAACTACAAACAACATCTCCGAAGAAACCTGCTCATTCCACAAAAGAAGAGTAAGTACAATACTACCTTAATATTCTTACTGTTACTCAAGCACACTGTGTGGTTCTTTCATGTAATTTCTGCACCAAAAAAACAGAGATTTCTGAACTATTCTGCCCACAAACCCCCATTTATGAAACAGGGATTAGCAGGCAGTATGACACAAATCCCAATTTTTTGGAACACAAACAACATAACTCAACCCCTACAATGTTAGTATTACAAAACAAAGAACGGTTTTCATTTCATACCATTAAATTTACTATTAGTGCTTCTCCTCACCACTAGCTCACATTCTTCTGTCATCTGAACCACAGTATAGTAACACACAAATAGAAAAATAGCCTTCCCAACTAATTGTATCTGCCCAATGCACAATCACACACCACCTATCCATCCTCTCGAAATCACCAATTCCCCTGTGTTTGTGTCAGTTTCTGCTTCCCCCTCTTTCATAAATGTTACATCTGTATATAATCAAAAAAATATTATGTGTGTTTTAATTCAGTCATTTGTGTCTTATTTATTTTAAAAAGGCAGATAAGATGTCAGCGGGCAGCACGGTGTCCGGAATGTCCATAATTAACCAAAATGGAGGAGTCCTGAGGACACTAAACCTGTCCGTACTGTCTGCAGGCAAGATGAAACTATTCTAAGAACTCACACGGTGTCCGGAATTTCCATAATTAACCAAAATGGAGGTGTCCTAAGGAAACTACACCTGTCCGTAATGTCTGCAGGCAAGGTGAAACTGTTCGTAGAACACGCGTGGTGTCCAGAATGTCCGTAATTAACCAAATGGGGGTGTCCTAAGGACACTATACCTGTCCGTATTGTCCGCAGGCAATGTGAAACTGTTCTAAGAACAAACGTGGTGTCTGGAATGTCCGTAATTATCCAAAATGGGGGTGTCCTAAGGACACTACACCTGTCCATAATGTCCGCAGGCAAGGTGAAACTGTTCGTAGAACACGCACGGTGTTCTACGTGCATGTTCGTATGTCCTCACTCGTATGTCCGGGATGTCCGTAATTATCCAAAATGAAGGTGTCCTAAGGACACTAGACCTGTCCTTACTAACTCTAGAACATCTACACACATGCGCACCACAACCATAAGTCCTACGAACATCGCGCCTGTCCGTAACTGTCCATCTCACTTGTGTCGCATTTTTAATTACTTTCAGGACCCGAACATTGTTCGTAGAACACCCGCGTGCACGTGCACAGCCGTTCCTGTCCATTTGGTGTCCTGCGGACACCCGTCTACTTTTCAGACTTGTTCGCAACATCATCATGTGACCGCACCCATGCTGAGCGTGTGTCCTGAATTGTCGACTCTGTTCTGAACCGCAAACATTTTAAAAGTACTTTTCAGGCAATCCAATGTTTTATAGTAAAAATTGACATTCTACATAGTTTTTGGAACTGTTTGAGCCTTTTTTGGGTGTTCAATCTGTCCATGCTGTCTGTGGACCGCGCACCTGCACCCCTATAAAAGGCCACACCCCAGAGCACATCCGCATTGTTCTTCTGGCTATCTGACAGAGCATTGTCTACTTTGGCTGCTAATTTTGGAGAGTTTGCTGCTCTTAGTGCTTTCCATCAGACCTAATGGCATCAATGATTGCTGCGCCAGCTGGTGCTACATCTGTCTCAGCACCATCACTGCCCCCTCCACCCCTTCCACCCCCTCCACCACCACCACCTCCCCAAGGGACTGACGAGGGGAACAGGCATGAGGATGTAGAGGAGGAGGATGAAGATTATGACGAGGAATAGGTAGTGGAAGTCTCTACTACCAGCACTCGCTGTGAGTCTTGGGTGTGGAGGTTGTTTACCATTCAGGGTGGAGTGCAAAAAGCGAATGTGAATAGGGTTATCTGCAATCAGTGCCACATGGTGCTGAGTCGTGGGAGGTCTGGTTCATACAGCTTTGGTACGACATCTATGAAGCGTCACCTAAGGTCGTTCCATGGTGGGGGCATTCGCAAAGTTGGGAATTTGGAAACATGTCCATGACCTTCCCAAGTCCTTCTTACATTGCAAATGGCAAATTAATTCCAGACACATGTCCTAACTGTTCCCTCCACAATGCATTATAATTATGTCTCGATGATGCTCTGTCTCCAAAGTAGCACAGAGAGGTACCAAGTCCAGCCACTTCATTCCACGCACTCCATGCCAGTGCACTTCCACATGAGGGAATCCAAGATCTGCAGCTACTCCACAGCGTTCTCCATGCACCTCCAACCAATGTATCCATGAGTCTCCCAAAATCCAGATAATCTATATTCTGAAACACACAGCCATAACTAAACTCTCTCCTTACACAACACACCCAGTAAACTTTACTGCCCAATCCCTTGGTCTGCTCATTTTCATTTGCATGCCTCTATATTCCAAAACAGCATGCATTTCCCAAAAAAGATAAAGAAATGCCATCTTCTTTAAATAAAGAGCCTTACTGGAATCAATATTCTCATGATTACAGAAACACATACCAGCTCTAAGCATGAAAGCACACATGCCTCGGTTGATTGCACACCTAGCAATGTTTTGCTGAGGACAAAAAACAGAACTATTGTCCCATATTGGCCTAGGTAGTAATCCAGAAAAAAATACTTTGGCATTTGGAAGGATGTTCATTACTGCTTGAACCAAGTGTTCAAATCTGCCAACAAAGTAGGGGCACTGACATAGTCCAAATGGAAAGCACCGTAATGCAAAACTACTGCATGGGGACTGTTCATCCTGCCCATATCTTCACAAACTTCTACAATTCCCTGTACATTGCAATCAGGCACAGTGCTCCACACCACCTCTACTCCTTTAACATCAAAATTGTTTGCCACATGCCTGCATTGAGTATACTTCTGTAAACCATACACAAACATGTCTCCAAACACCAACACCCTGACTTTCTCCACCTCTTCCATCTTCACTACACACAGCCTCTTTCAACAGAAATCCACAACCTCAGCATCTGATTGGCTGATGCCTACAGTCCCCTTTCCATGCTACATTTGCTGGAAAACCCCGGATGTGGCACGCCTTGTCCGTGGATAGCCTCGGTGTCCGCGGACTGTGTAACCTTTAGACAGCCCTTCAACCCTTTTCACTTCACTCTCTCTGCCATTCCCTCATTGGATACAGCTAGGCAGTCACACAACCATTCACCAATCAAATCAAAGACCTCTACATCTAACGCCATCATCAGAGTTCAGCACTTCAAATGTACTGTTGATCACTCTGAGTACAAGTCTCATATCATTGGAAAGCACCTACTACAAAAACTACTCTACAGGTCTCCAACATTTCTACTTACAGCTGCATGCATATCCACATGCATGAATACAAACTACAGGTATGCATATTTTATTCAGAGTACATGTACAAACCTTGTGAATGCATATAAACAGACTAATGCCACTAAACCTGTATAACCTATAAAATGAACTTATTGCAATTTTTCTCATCTGCTATAATCAACTATCACTTCCAAACCTGTCTGCTATCTATGATTTCGAATAACAGAAATAACAGTATAAATGTGGAAAAACAATTAGTAGTGTATTATAAAATTACGCACAGCCAGGAAAAGGTCATGCATCTTCATAAACTCACGCACATAGACACTATCATTGAAAAGCTACCAGCTGCAATAATACCACTGCCTGTAAATCACATTCTTCTGCTTTATAACCCACACCTTCACAAATGCAAACATTCCATGCTTTTCTATACAGTTTCTGCCATTCACCTTATAAAAATTGCAAAATAAATATAATATTATTTCTTCTTTCTCCTAACATTCTATAACACAGCTTTAAAAAAACAAGTGAATTTCATACACTTAATATTCTACTCATTTGAAAGCATGTTGAAATAACATATTGTAAATAAATATAAAGGCTGCACATAGTCAAATTAAATGCATGCATACACTATGCTCAGATATCAAACAAGAATACTAATACAAAAACATAAAAATCAACGTCTAAATTAACATCTGTACTATAAACACACAAAATTACTAACTTCTTTCTTTTACAATTGCAGTGAAGACCACTCTTCTGAAAAGCAGCAGCATCTGAACTACAAACAACATCTCCGAAGAAACCTGCTCATTCCACAAAAAAAGAGTAAGTACAATACTACCTTAATATTCTTACTGTTACTCAAGCACACTGTGTGGTTCTTTCATGTAATTTCTGCACCAAAAAAACAGAGATTTCTGAACTATTCTGCCCACAAACCCCCATTTATTAAACAGGGATTAGCAGGCAGTATGACACAAATCCCAATTTTTTGGAACACAAACAACATAACTCAACCCCTACAATGTTAGTATTACAAAACAAAGAACGGTTTTAATTTTATACCATTAAATTTACTATTAGTGCTTCTCCTCACCACTAGCTCACATTCTACTGTCATCTGAACCGCAGTATAGTAACACACAAATAGAAAAATAGCCTTCCCAACTAATTGTATCTGCCCAATGCACAATCACACACCACCACATACATCTTTACCATCATACTCAGACACTCATGCACGCAGCACACATACATTGTGGAACACCCCTACAAATACCTTCTTTTATTTTTCAACATACCCCAACTAATGCCTACCAAAAAGCAAGTCCGTAGAAAGCAACGCAGAAATAGAGCAAATGAAAATAAAATTGTCCAAAATAAGCATCCATCTCTAGCAGAGTTTGTACAAAAAGTTCAAACAAAACAGCTAATAGAGTAATTTAGCGAAACAAAACAAGCTTCCAGTACATAAACTTTGCCTCCTCTATCAAAATGTAAAATGAAACAGAAAATGATTAACAAGAATTCAGCTACCACTACTGCTAAAACTGCTCCTATAAATTTTGATATAGTGGCAAGTAATAATAGCAAAAAAAGTAATTTAGCAAAAATGTTCCGCCACAGGGTCCTTCATAATCTTATAAAAACAGGAGACAAATCATGCACAACCCTTAAAACATACCATAGAAAATTAATCTTAGAAGATTTGATAGACAGTGCAATCCTTCTCAAAAGAAAGTTATTTATTTTAGTGTTAAACAGAATGAAACCACTAACAAAACTAAATACTAAATTACAAAAAAGACTTCTCAATAAACAGAATGTCAACAAAAATAACTTCTTAAATATCTGTGGAGGTGAATGGAGTCACACCACGAGCAAAGAACCATATTTATTTAAGTTCTTGAAGCAAACAAAAAACTTTTTATTTTTTTTTCCTTTTTAATTTACAAAAATGTATTTTGGTTCTTTTATAGCAATACAATCTCTCCTGAATATCCCCTGTGACGTAAACAGGGGTGAAACAAATATAGAGATTCAGAGTTAGAGCCATATGAGAATCCATATATGAAATAAAAATACAAACCCTTAAAAGAAACTTGACAAGTGTGAAGTACATTCATTTGGCACTCAAAAGTATTGAAAATACAACTGGAATGTCGCAATTGGATATGCATATATTTTGGAAAATAGTTTAACTCTATCTATGGCAATCTAGATAATGATGCAATACCACAGCTGACAACCAAAACAAACAAAATAAGCTACTAAATTGGAATTTGCCCTGGGAATAAAGTCCTGCAAAGGTTGCCGCTTGAGTGTTTAAAATATAGATATACTAACACCTGGAGAACTTTGCTCTCTAGATCCTGTAAATGTTTCAAGATATTTCCATCATCATTTCATTGCTATGCTACACTTTATTTGTAATAAAACTGTTCCTCCCCTCAGAGAAGTGCAACACTTCTTTTGGAGAAAAAAATACCAAGCCCAAGGAGCACCACATATCCACAAGCTTTTATGGATTAAAGATGCTCCTAAATTTGGTCTAGAAGTGATGCCATTGTTTTACAGTTTATCGAAAAATATGTCACTTGTGAAATTCCATCAGAAGCAACAAATAGTGATCTTCATGCACAAATTGTACAATTTCAAAGATACAAATGTGGCAAATATTGTCGTCGCAAATACAAAAACAAACGGAAATACTACACCAAATGCTGCTTTGTTTTCCCTAGACCAATTACAGAAACAGGTGAAGTGAACAACTTCATGTCTTCAGTTAGACATAGTGTTAAAAGTAAATCACCTAAGAACACATATTACATAAAAAGAACAGAAGAAGCAAAATATATCAATGATTACAATGCAATCATTGCCCTTTTATGGAATGCAAACATAGATGTGCAGGACATTGCAGACAATTCCACTGCAGTTGCACCATATGTTACAGCCTACTTAACAAAAGCAGAAAAAAACAGAGCTTAAAGACCTCTGGAATGACCTATCATCAGACAAAACATTGTCACAGAAATTGTACAGCTTAGGCATAAAAATGCTCGCTCATAGAGAATGTGGCAGCTATGAAGCTGCAGATCGTTTAACCGGTACTGCTTTGTATGGAACAATTGAAAATATAGTATGGCTAAGTCTTGGTCCTGCTAAATCTAGAAAAAGAGTTCTCAAATCATACAATGACATAGAAACAATAGCCAAAAATGATCCCAACAAGACATTTTGAAAAACAATTTACTAGACACATACTACCCAAACATTACCAAACCAAGCTTAATTAATCATGTCAAATTGTCATTGAAAACTCCTCAACATAAAAAACTATATTACATGTCCCTGCTACAACTTTTTTTTTAAACCATGGAAAAAAGAAGAAGAGATACTAGATAACTATGACTCCTATGAAGACGCTTTCAAAGTGTCAGGCTGAGATACTGGTGTCTGCGGAAGCTGCTGAACCCCCGACAATCCACCCAAAATGTGGCACTCTGAGCTGATAATATATAACCGCTCAGTTTACCTCACTTCCAGGGGAAAGGGGGAAGGGACAAATAAACAAACACCAGGCTGGAAGCTATCAACTCGCTGGTTCTTCACCTGTAGTTAAAACATAAACATGTAATACACCTCATTACTCAATGGGTTACTATACTAACCTTAAAACTCTATATCCTTTACCAAAATAGTCAAAAAACCATACCTGGTACTTCTCTTCAGTATGCCCAGAGAAGTGATAAGCAGACAAGACTTCCTTACTTGTTGACCAGAATCTTAAAGACCATTCAGCCTTCTCAGCAGGTCCATGAATGCAATATTTAACGTTGTAGTTCGTCTTCTCAATCTCAAGATTCTTGAACAAGGTCTAAAGTTCTTCAAATATGTTTAAGGAAGTTCTTTTAAGTTCTTGTATTTATTTTTAAATTTTCTTTTAGTGTCTTTTACTCTGGAACAAATTTTAAACTTGCAATGAAATCTTCACGTGGAAAATTCAGCACACGCGCTAAATCCAAACCGCGGGTATAACGCATACACGCTGAAAATCCAAAATGCGGGAAAAAACACACACGCTTTCCTCCACGTCGCGAGAAATACGCACACGCGCTGAAAATCCAAACCGCGGGAAAAAACACACGCACACACGCTGAAAGTCCAAGACGCGAGTAAACTCACTTGCGCTAAGTCCAACCCATGAAAAAATACGCATACGCGCAAAAACCAAATCGCGGGAAAAAAAGCACAAACGCTTTTATTTTATCACGTGACACTTCTGAGAGCTCGCGCGAAAGCTCCACATAGATTTGTTCTTGCGCACGTGCAGATATGAAACGCGTAAAATAACACACACGCGAACTCACGTACAAAAAGACCCTCGCGTATATGAACAGTAAACACAAGTCCAAAGTTCACGCTCGCGCTTCACACTCACGCGAAGAGTCACACGCGCAGGCTCAAGGTAACGGGAAAAAAATCATGCGCTAGTTTGAAATGACACGTAGGGAAGAAAACAAACGTACGCGCTTCAGCTTTTAGATACAGAATTGCGATTTCAATCCCTTTAAATTAATATAACCTTTTTACAAAGTTCATCAAAAAATGGAAAGTCACTTATCTTGTGATTGAGACTTGAAAACTTCTTTTCTCAGAAAATTGGAAATTTCTCACTCCTGTCCTGTGTCTCCACCAAACTCCATACACGACTCCTGTTATACTTTCAAAGATTCCGCTCGACTGCTTGAAACTTGTCACCCTTGAACAAGTTAAGCATTAGCTGCAAAGCACACGACCTCTCAGCTGGGCAAAGACGATGAAAGGCAGTTTAGAATGTTCACTGTCCTCCCTATAAACAATCTCCAGCCAATTACAATTTAGACTGAGAACCTCCATCTTGGCTTGGGGCATTTTCCATAGACTGCAATGAAGGTTAAGGGCAAAATTGGCTGTTTAAAAATATAACCCATAATAACTTCCCAAAACCTTTCTATACTAAATATGTGTCTCCCCTGACCCAATGTAAATGAGTGTATGATACTGTATGTAAAAGAATATGTCACTCCAACCTGACAGTACCTGACACAAAGCAAAAGAAAGCACAATAACTGATGTAAACATTAGACAGTACAAAACATTGTTGCACAATGAACAGCAACACAAAGAAGAATTCCAGGCCCAACTAGATAAGGACACTACCGACAGTAGTCAACCTTCTGTAACAGGAAGCCAAGAACCACTGGGACAGCCACTAATGGCCAATGAGGCAGAATTAGCTATGACAGAAGTAGAAAACACCATGTGTTACTATGAAGAAGAGACATAAGACTTAACTGTATTACAATCAAAATTGAACAAAGAGCAGCATACCATTTTTCAAGAAGTAACAACAGAAATTGCACATGGTGTACAACATGAAAATAAAGAATGTACCTGCCAAAATTACAAACCTATACTACTATACATCAGAGGTGAAGCTGGTTCAGGCAAAACATTCTTAATCAAAATCATCAACAAGTTCCTTCAACAATTGACAAACAACACACTATCAGCTGTTGTAACTGCCCCCACAGGTTTAGCTGCCTACAACATAGCCGGTGTCACTTTACACCAATGACTACTCGTTTCAGTAGAACAGCAAAACAAATTAGAATATTACAAACTTTGTACAGAAGCTGCAATGGAACTACGCAGAGTGTTAAAACAAATGAAAATGCTACTAATAGATGAAGTGAGCATGGTCTCCAACCTAATATTGGCTTTGATTCACCTTAGATTACAAGAAGTACTTAAAACAAACTACGAAGAGCTCTTTGGAGGAAATCACATTATTGTTTTCGGATATCTTATTCAATTGACACCAGTGAAAGGTCAACCTATTTTTAAAATTTAGGACACAAACTCTGCCGTACAACTGTTGGCAGCATAGGAAATGTCAACCTTTGGCAACATTTCCAATACAGAGAATTAACAGAAAACATGCGCCAGTCTGCAGACCTCACCTACGCCAACATTTTAAAAAGTATTAGAGTTGGTGTACTATCTCAAGAAGCACAAGCAATTTTAAAAACCTGGCACATCCATTCACTTTATGGCCATAACTCATGTGCTACTAATGTCATGGAACAATTAGCACAAAAAAATGTCAATTGTATGTCCTTAATGCCAACTCTTACAAGCTGTTCCAAATTCAATGAAACAATGTTGAAAAAAGAAATGCAGCCACTAATTGAAATTTGCTCCACAGACAAACTGGACGTACATGGTATGACACTACCGATGTGTCAACAAGCCACAACAAGACTAAATACCTTAGAAAATTATCTCCAACAGAGCAGGTTTAGAGAAAATATTAAAATTAACTTTAAACTGTATATTTTGCCTCTAAGTCTGCGGCTTTGTTTCTGCAGGAAATTACGGCTTCTTTTTTAGTGCGGGCTGCACATTTTAGGACTGCTATAGTTAATGGGAGTGCTAGTACTTCAATAGTTTTATCCAATAGGGCTGCATGTTGCACTGGAGTGCTGTCTGCACAGAGGAACCCCCTCCTTTTTACAAGCCTGCATGTACAGTTGACGTACATAGACAGAGTCAGTGTAGAGTAATGCTTAAACGTAATCTTGACGTGGAACAAGGACTAGTTAATGGAGCACTGGGTACAGTTGTTGGCTTTCAAACATACCGACGTGAGAACAAAATTCTCTTTGACAAACTTTCAGAAGTAAAAAGGATAAGGGTGCTCAACAGCTCAATTCCTTCTTTTCAAAGACATGTATGTACGCAGAGAACAATTTTCTCTAACTCTAGCATACTGCGCAGTCACCATTCACAAATCACAAGGTCTTACCCTAGATAAAGCATTGATAGATTGGGTACAGAGTCTTTCAAGAAGGTATGAGCTACATAGCACTATCACGCTTACGTACACTTGACGGTCTATTTCTAATCAAGTTTGATGCAAGTAAAGTAAACGCTGATATTCCTTGCATTTTAGAATACAATAGTCTACGTTCACTATACACCCCCCATCTAAAAACATATCCTGTTCCACAAAAAGGAAAACCTTGTAAAAGAAAACTACTTCAAACAGAAATGCAACAGGATCTCACTGCAAATCCTCCAAAGAGAGTAAAAGAAGCTAATACTTCATCAATTACTGCAACCAAAGAATAATCTATTACTCAAAGTAACTCAGCTACTTCTTCAAAGAAGCAACACACACTCCGATAAAATGACTTGGACACAGAACTACCTGGTCCATTCAAATTTTCAAATATAACTGGTGGAAATTGCTACACAAATGTAGCAATCAATATTCTATTTCAATTGCCACCAATTGTTGACAACATTTACTTACACAGTACATACCAATTGTGTTTGCAAATGTTAGTCCTTCATAGATGCAACCAACAATCCAGGCAACACATATATTGTACATGGAATAAGATAAAAATTGGACTACTGTGCTGGAATGGTGAAATTCACTATAAACTCACAAGAAGATCCACAAGAATTTCTAATGTACTTACTACTGGAAAACAAAAACATACCTAAACATGAAATCTTCCAAATTTCATACATGTGCAACAATATGCAACACAAAGAAATACCTAATGAACGTTTTGTGTATGTATCCATACCTAACTGTGAATCCGTTCCATTTCAGCAACTTGTACAAAATGCAAAGCATGGCAGATTATGTACTACCTGAAATTCAGATAATCGCTCCACCTTATCACACCCATAGATCACACTAATAGAATCAAACATTCTAACTATGCCACATGGACATTTTGTATGTCTGCGGACACCATGTGTTTTCTAAGAACAGTTTTATTTTCATTGCGTACCGCACAGACAGGTATAGTGTCCTTAGGACACCTCCATTTTGTTTAATTACGGACATCCGGACACTGCGCGATGCAACTTCACATACAAACTACACAAATCAAACAGTACATAAACTATAGATTTGCAAATATTTCATAGATATTCCATTCTATGGAAGTGATATATGGGTGTGATATGCTGCAGTGGCTGTGGCCAGGGCCTAGAGTCTTGGGTGCATGGCCTATGGCCTACGGCTTTCGGCCATGCACCCAAGACTCTAGGCCCTGGCCACAACCACCGCAGCATATCACACCCATAGATCACACCCATAGAATCAAACATTTTAACTATGCCATATGGGCATTTTTTATGTCCGCGGACACCGCACATGTTCTAAGAACAGTTTTAGTTTGCTTGCGTACAGCACGGACAGGTATAGTGTCTTTAGGACACCTCCATTTTCTTTAATTACGGACATCCCGGACACTGCGCGTATTCTTAGAACAGTTTCAACTTCCCTGTGGACAGTACAGACAGGAATAGTGTCCTTAAAACACCCCAATTTTGGATAATTACAGACATCCCGGACACCGCGCGTGTCTTTAGAACAGTTTCAACTTGGAACCATAACGTCCCTTTAACAAAGTTTTTTTACTGAATTTCATAGGTTTTTAGTAGCGCAACTTAACCATAATGTCCCTTTAACAAAGATTTTTTTCTGAAATTCATAGGTTTTTGGTAGCGCAACTTAACCATAACGTCCCTTTAACAAAGTTTTTTTACTGAATTTCATAGGTTTTTAGTAGCACAACTTAACCATAATATCCCTGACTTTATATACATGTAATATAGAACATACTGAACCACCAGCAGTGATTTTGATGTCTGCGGACTGTGCATATGTCCGTGGATGGACGCGGACAATAGCAACACTACCCAAAAACTCAGGGGGTATCCTAAATTGTTATATCGTGCCATATGAACAGTACACAAGTTCAAAAACCAGCACATAAACACATTATATGTAGTAATAAATAAGAAGTGGAACCTATATATCTAATGCATCAACCTTCCATTTAAATACCATATCTACTAAAATGGAATATACCAAAAGAAGAAAGATAGGCTTCCAACATAATTACCTCACAGAAACTGCACAACTAGGCGCAACAGCAGATCTACAGACCAGTAAGAACACAACTAATCAAAAGCTAGTAAGTGTACTTCATTTTTTTTTATATATATCTAAAATTTCTGTATTAGACACAATAAAAGTAATATATTTTTTTTTTCACAGAAATGTCCAGTAATTTTTAGTGGCTTGAGGAGAATTTCCCATGTGAGGAAATGTCTGAAGTTAGTGATACTAATGGTAGACACTTCTGTACATAACCAAATTACTAAGCCTTACTTCATGTACACTTAACACATATATACATTCACTACAAAAAAAACGTTGTTGAGGGAACGTTATGGTTAAGTTGCCCTACGAAAAACCTGTGCACTTCACTAAAATAAAAATATTCGCCCTCCCCATTATGGTTCAAATTAAAACCGAAAAACCCCTGGAATTCGCCAGTTATGGCAGACTGAGCCCCCATACTTGCCATCACCACTGTGCACTGCTAACAGTCACACGCAGAACATGAAAGATGTATCTCAAATGTAACTGATGACATCACTGACCACATCACATGTTTAGCCCCTTTGTTTTCATTCCCTGTTCTATATATATATGTCCATTCAGTAAAAAAACGTTGTTAAAGGGATGTCATACTTCACAGTGAAACCAAAAAACACTGCACATTCCCCCATTATGGTAAGCTCAGCAACCATAACTCGCAGCATCTACGTGCATTGCTAAGACTAACACCCAGGACATCAAAGAGCCTTTCAAATGATATTGGCTTATTGTGTGCATGAATAAAGATGCATGTACTCATCATGGCTGCGTGTCATTTTATAACACACTACAAAGCCTTCTCACACAATTATACTGTTATTTCTCACATCTTTTAACATGAAATGACACTTTGTTAGACAGCTGTGTGTGTTGTGTCTGATTACTATTATAATAATTTCTAAAGGAAGTTCAAATGATAGATTGTGTTAAATATCCAGATTGTGTAGATAGGAAACTGTATTTACATCCTATGTACTATAAAGCATTAAATGCTATTATAGTTAAAATGTGGATAAATAGGTGCCAGTGGTTACACAAATGACATAATGAATGAAGAGAATAATAGTTTGCACATTACAGTTAGTAATATAGGTAAATAAAATTGTGGAGAACAGACAGCTTTGTAAGTGACATAGTAGGTGGGAGGAATGACACTAAGCTTTTTTTACAGGTTATACATAGCTTTCAACTCACCCACTTTTTGCGGGTATCACCCGCCTTGAAAGCAGCTGAATCACCCATCAAGTCCCTCATATACCCATTCACTTCTATGCCTCTCACCTGCCAAAAAGAAAATCATGTGTTTTCACCGGCCTTGATGACACAAAAGATTGTGAGCTATGGGTTATACGGGGTAAGTGGCAGTTACTCCATTTAAATGCATTTATACAAGAGCTGTACATGTACTACACCTGTACTTTGTGTTCATTCATATGGATGTGGATGAATCTGGAAGCAAAAATCTAGGAGAATTTTGCAGTAGTTGCTGATGTGCGTGCTTTGCAATCACAGTCCAATTGTACTCAGAGTGATCAACAGTACACCTAAAGTGCTGAACTGTGATGATGGAGTTAAATGTAGAGCTCTTGGATGTTATTGGTAGATGGTTGCGTGACTGCTTAACAGTAGCCAATGAGGGAATGGTGCAGAGAGTGAAGCGAAAAGGTTTGAAGGGCTGCCCCAGTGTTTTTTACACGCTCCGCGGACACCGCGGTTGTTCGCGTACAGGGCGTGCCACATTCGGGGCTTCTGAGCATGAAATGGGAGTGTATTTTGGGCATTACCCAGTCAGGTGTTGAGGTTCTGCTTCGTATTGAGAGAGGCTGTGTGTAGTGAAGATGGCATCGGTGGAGACAGTCAGGGTGTTGGAGATATGTTTGTGACTGGTTTGGAGCAATATGCTAAATCTAGGAATGTGGCTAACAATTTTGACATAAAAGGAGTGGAGGTGGTATGGTGTACTGTGCCTGGTTTTAATTTGCAGGCAATGCTAGAAGTTTGTCAGGATATGGCTAGGTATAACAGTCCACATGTAGTTGTTGTGCACTATGGTGCTTGGCATTTGGGCTATGTCAGTGCCACTAATTTGTTGAACGATCTGGAAGACTTGGTTCAGGCAGCCATGAAGGTACTTCCAAATGCCAAGGTTATTTTTTTCTGCTTTGGTACCTAGAGCAGTATGGGACAATAGTTTTGTTTTTTTGTCCTCAACAAACTGTTGCTAGGTGTTTAATTAACCAAGGCATGTTTGTTTTTATGATTAGAGCTGAAATGTTCTTTTGCAATAATGACAACATTGATTCTGGTAATGTTGTTTACTTTAAAGAAGATGGCATGTCTTTATCTTTTATGGGAAATTCCATGCTGTTTTGGAACAAAAGGATTGCTTTGGAGAAGCTAATGTGAAGATATTTGGTGGAAATAAGGACAAAAATGTACAAAATAAAAGGTTTTTCTGAACTATCTTTAAAAAAACAACAAAAAAGGCTCTTTTCAGAGCCAACCTCAAAGGGGAAAAGGGACACACAATTTAAATTTTCATCCCACATTGTCACACTGCGGCTGCCTGCGGACGGTGCATATTACATACAGGGATTTTGAGGCTGAGAGGCATGCAAATGAGACTTAGCAGGGCAAGGGATTGCTTAGTAAGGTTTACTGGGTGTGATATGTAAGGAGAGACTTAGTCAGAAAGTATTTTTCCTGAGAGGAGAGCAGATAGCTATGGCTGTGTCTTTCAGAAGGCAGATTGTCTGGATTTTGGGAGACTTGTGGATACATTGGTTGGAGGTGCATGCAGATCGCTGTGCAGTGGCTGCACATCTTGGATGCCCTCATGTGGAAGTGCCCTGGCATGGAGTGTGTGGAATGAAGTGGCTGCATTTGGTACCTCTTTGTGCTACTTTGGTGACACAGCGTCATACAGACATTATTATTATTATTCATTGTGAACTGAACAGTTTAGGACATGTTTCTCGAATCTCTTTGCAATTTCCAATGAAAGAAGGACTTGGGAAAGTCATGGACATCTTTCCAAAGTCCGAGTATTATTTTCTCCTATTGGGCAGAGGCAAATATGGCTGCGTTCTTCTTCATTTCATCCACAAATGGAGAACGCGAGGCGCAATGTTAAAAGGCTGTTTCTTACTTATGCTGGCAATCAGATTTTTCTGCAAAATATACAAAATGCATTGCAACCCGTTTTGGAATTATAGCAATCCTTTTTCCAGTAGGTGTTGACCATTTGAAGTTTTCAAAACACAAAAAAACACCACCAAAAGGCTCTTTTCAGAGCCACCACTTCCTTCTGGAGAAGAGTGCAGTGGTTTTGATAGGGCAGCCTCCCAAACGTTTTAAATGTCCGCGGACTGTCCACGGACTTCTGAAAATGCACAGGGCCCTGCAGTATTTCATTGGCACTTCTATTTTTGAACTGTGAATGGTGGCTCTGAAAAGATCCTTTTTTGTGGTTTTTGTTGTTTTGTGTTTTTGTTTTGAATTTTCAGACATGACACATAAGGAAAGGAAGGGAAGGGAAGGTAAGGAAGGGGCACCAACCACGGGGATAAGAAAGGGCAGGTGGAGAGAGGAGGATGTAGCATGGGCCTTACTCAGGTAGTTGGTAGTCCTTCTCATGCTCCTGGACCGCAGCCTCCAAAGCACTTCGACAGGTCTCCCCCCTGCAGAGTACTGCGTCGCAGTACATACATAATAATGTGACCCTCGAAAGGTAAGGATCTACAGAATCATGTATGGCCTGCGAGCAACTGGATGGATGCACTGCCCCACATGAGTGTCTCTTGTGGTGGCAGTAGCAGAAACAGAGGATGCTGCAGAGGAACTCAACCTACTACGTTTATCGCAAGGTACAACCTTACGAATAGCCCCACCATGGAATTACTTTAGGTGTTGCTTATTTGGGGAAGTACCGTTGCTGTACACATCTTGTTTGCCACGACTCAGCACCAACTGGCACTGAGTGCAGCGCACCTTGTTTGTGCAAGCTTACGGTACTCCATCAAGAGTGGTAAACGACCTCCACACCCAAGACTCATGGTGAGTGCTAGTAGTAGTGACTTCCACTACCTCATACTCGTCATCCTATTTGTCCTCTTCTGTATCTTCATGCCTGTTCTGCTCTGCTTCCCCTTGGAGAGGTGGTGGTGGTGGAGGGGTTGAGGGTGGTGCCGAGACAGAAGTAGCACCAGCAGCAGCCATGGATGCCATCGGGACAGCTGTCAGGAATTTTCCAAAAGGAATTAATGCAGTAGCAAAAGCAGGTCCACCAAGGATCACTGTCCAGCAATGTTCTGTCTTGCTTGGAAATCCAAAACCAGAATGAGGATCAGATAAGGAGTGTGGCCTTTTATAGGGGTGATGTGGAGCACTTCACAGACATCCGCGCTGTCTGCAAACACTTTGAACACCAAAAACAGAGTGCATGTTCTAAGGACACCTCATTGTGAACAGTTGCGGATATGCAGACTGATTTAGTGTCCTGCGGACACCTCCAGGCATAGCGTCCATAGGACACCCCCATTTTGGTTAATTGAGGACATCCCGGACACCCGTGCCGTCCGGTGACACCCTAACTGCCTTTTTTTAGACAAGACAAAGATTGAAATTTGTCATTGATATATCAATTTTCTGCTCTACACACTGCAGATTGCAGATGATTTTCCAAGGTGTCTGTTTCTGTATTGTTCTTATTGTTTGTACGGTCTGTTAAAAATAAAAATATATGTTAAGTACACTTAAAATAATGGTTATTAGTTGGTTTATTTAGAGAAGTGTAGTGTCTGCCATTACTATCACTGTTTTCACTCATTTCGTCCCGAGGAAAAATAATTTCTAGCCATTCCAAAGTACTTGACATTTCTGTGTAAAAAAAAAGAAAAAATTACTTTTAAGTGTACCGTATTACAGAAAATTTATAAATATATGAAATTAGTGTAGTGTACTTACCAGTTTCTTTTTAAGTTTTGCTGTTAGTGCTGCGTAGGTGTTCTGTTTATTTTTGCTGTGCAGTTTCTGTGAGGTAATTCTGCTGGAGGGATATGTTATTTTCTTTTGGTATGTTCCAATCATGTAGGATCACTGTCCAGCAATGTTCTGTCTTGCTTGGAAATCCAAAACCAGAATGAGGATCAGATAAGGAGTGTGGCCTTTTATAGGGGTGATGTGGAGCACTTCACAGACATCCGCGCTGTCTGCAAACACTTTGAACACCAAAAAAGGGTTCCAAAAATTCCAAAAAGCATGTAGATCGCTAGGGACATTGGGCCTCATTACGATTTTGGCTGTAGCTGTGCCGGAAAAACTTACAGGCTGCCGCTGGACCGGTAATACCATTCGGCCTCCGTGATTGCCAGAATCACCGGGGCATTACAAACCCGGTGACCCGGTAAATCTGCAGGAGCAATTATGTAAATGCTCATTCCTATGGAGTCCAATAGGACTTTGTGGGGATGGCGACCATGGAAACACTGGTTCCGTCTATGACAGAGCCAGTGTTTCCATGTCCGCCTGCAGGCGGGTGATGTTAATACCGCCAGGTCAGACCTGGCGGGAGTGACACCTCCTGCCTGCAGGACTCAGAATCAGCTGGTCCGGAAACAACGGTGGTGGCGGATTTACTGCCACCGTTGTTCCGGACTGGCTGACTCATAATGGGACATTTGCAAAGGTGAATTCTTTCAGGAAAATACCTTGGATTGCTCAAAGAAGCACTTTTTTAATGTCTGGGGGCCTGGACTGTGTTAGCGAACAAGGACCCAAGCTTAGCGTGGGTGCGGTCACATGATGACATTGTGGACACGTTTGCAAATGGGACGGGTGTCCATAGGACACCAAATGCACGGGGGCGGGTGTAAGCATGAATGCCTTTGTTCTATGGATATTTTTTGTGTTCCTGAACTAATTAAAAGTGTGACACACGTGCGGCGGACAGTTACGGACAGGCACGATGTTTGTAGGATCCAAAGGTGAAATACGCATGCTTGCGGGTGTTCTACGGACAGAGTTCAGGTCCCCAACCAAATTAAATGTTTGTCACAACTTTGCACACAGGCAGATGAGCTATGTGTTCTATGGACATATTCATTGTGGTTGCGGACAATGCAAACAGAGTGCATGTTCTAAGGACACCTCATTGTGAACAGTTGCGGATATGCAGACTGATTTAGTGTCCTGCGGACACCTCCATTTTGATTGCGGATAGTATGAACAGGTACAGTGTCCTCGGGACCCCCACATTTTGGTTAATTGCAGAAAGGTGGAAAACGTATGTGTCCTAAGGACATATCCATTTTGATTGTGAACATTCCGAACAGGCATAGCGTCCATAGGACACCCCCATTTTGGTTAATTGAGGACATCCCGGACACCCGTGCCGTCCGGTGACACCCTAACTGCCTTTTTTTAGACAAGACAAAGATTGAAATTTGTCATTGATATATCAATTTTCTGCTCTACACACTGCAGATTGCAGATGATTTTCCAAGGTGTCTGTTTCTGTATTGTTCTTATTGTTTGTACGGTCTGTTAAAAATAAAAATATATGTTAAGTACACTTAAAATAATGGTTATTAGTTGGTTTATTTAGAGAAGTGTAGTGTCTGCCATTACTATCACTGTTTTCACTCATTTCGTCCCGAGGAAAAATTATTTCTAGCCATTCCAAAGTACTTGACATTTCTGTGTAAAAAAAAAGAAAAAATTACTTTTAAGTGTACCGTATTACAGAAAATTTATAAATATATGAAATTAGTGTAGTGTACTTACCAGTTTCTTTTTAAGTTTTGCTGTTAGTGCTGCGTAGGTGTTCTGTTTATTTTTGCTGTGCAGTTTCTGTGAGGTAATTCTGCTGGAGGGATATGTTATTTTCTTTTGGTATGTTCCATTGTGTGGCATATGCCATGTAATTGGACTGTTGGTGTCTTACATATATAGTTTGCATTTCTTATTTATTATTGCGTGTAATTTATTTATGTGCTGCTTTTTGAACATGTTCAGTGTTTTGATTGCATTATACAACAATATAAGATACCCCTTGAGTTCTTGGAAAATGTTGATGTTGACCGAGTCCATCCGCCGGAAGTTTTAATCCACTCAATCCCAGATTTGTGTACCATCCTTTACAAAAGAACGTAAAGTTTGGGTTGGGCACAACCAATGAGAGTATAGTGCATACATAGTTCTGTGCTGGAGGTGATTGGGCAGAAGGCCAGGATTTTTTTTGACTCTTGATACATGTCTGGGGATGCTGTGGTCTCATGCAGAAGGGGTGTGACCAAGCAGGTCAGGCTGGACTGCCCCTTTTGGGGTGGGCCCAAGGCTGATTTGCATATGGTCATTCCCCTTTTGTAAATATGCAAAGAACGGTGGTCAGGAGGTTTGCCCAGAGCAATGCCAGAGGATACGATTAATTTAAACCTTCCAGCCATCACCTCCTTTGTTTTGTTATAGTCACCTCTGAGAGGGTCGAGAATGCCCAGATGTGGGTCCTGTGCCTGCTGGGCCTGGAGACCCAAACTACTCCTCACTGATGAGGCTTAATGAGGCCAAAACATGTGTGGGGATGCTTGTGGTCTTCTGCAGAAGGGATGTGAACAAGCATAATTTGCTAATAGTCTTTCCCCTTTTGTAATGGCTTGACATTTGAAGAATGATGGGCTGGAGAGTTGCTTAGAGCAATGCCAGAGGTTGAGATGATTTCCAAACCTTCCTGCCATCATCTCTTTTGTTTTGCTACATTCAAATTGGTGCATAGATTTGTAATCTCATTGGTGATCTTATTATGGAATGATGAGTAGTTAAGAGCTGTGCTGTTGATTGCTACGTTCTTTTTAATGTTGCTGTAATGATTTCTCTTGTAGGTATATATTTGGCACTGTTTTATGCTTGCTATAATATTTTCTTTGGTTAGCCTCTTGATAATAGGTGAGAGATTACATTACTTACCTGCAAATCAGATTCTTGTATGTTGGAACAATCATGTTGATATCAAAGGTATTACTGAAAGGGAAGATTATCTCAATGTATTCTGGAATGGTAACTATATCAGAAGTGCATTTTGGTCTGTTGGTTTATGATAGACAGTGGTGGGTTAAATTCCCCGATTTGACTTCGATTAACAGCTCTAAAAAAGATGGTGTCTTTGCAGAAGTTGTGTGTAAAATTCCAAAACCAGTTTTGAGTATCGAAGCATTTCCAAAAGATTTGTTTTGTTTCTTCTCCATTAAATATAACAAACACATTGTTATGCATCTGAACCATATTTGGACATTAACAGTGAATTGCTTCTGAGCTGAATAGATACATAGATGTATTATGAAATTCAGCTAAAAATAGGTTTGCCAAACTGGGCCAAATATGGTTCCTATTGCCACACCTGATATATGTTTGAAGAATTCAAGGACATCATTTGGGGGTCACCAGTGTTCTCTCTTGCTACCCCTGTGGTTTCCCTTGCTGAAAGAAATTCCCCTAAATAAGAAAGAACAGGAATAGCAAATAATGTGCCTTTCTGGAATTCTATACAATAATTGCTTGACTCATTAAAGATTTATTTCCTGCACACTTCAGGGGGTGAGTCACTGATTTCGCCAGGATACTGCCCAACGCAATTTGCATTATCACAACTTCTTCGGGCACAAGTTGCACCAAATCCCAAGTTGCGGCGGGAATAAAATGTTCATTCCCATTGGGTCCTATGGGGTTGAGGTGCTCTATTAGCACCAGTGGTAATTACGCCAGTGGTAATAGTGCCGGAAACGGCTGAAAACGGGTAGTAAGTGCAGATTTTTACCTCCAGCAAAAAGCGGACACTTTCTGACCAACTCGAGATTTGACCAACCCTTAAATGTGCAGTAATAGTGTTACCACCACATTTAAGGGATGAGTCCAAACTCGTGATGAGGCCCTTAGTCTGTTCTTAAACACCTCAAGATCACAATGCAGACAAATAGCTCCAAAAAGCATTCCGACTAGAATAAGCATTCAATTCGGCCTATGTATTTTGCTTTTGCAAATTACAGTTATAGCATTTTCTCTAGCTCTTATATTTTATTTGGGGATTTTGGGGTGGAAGATAACATGTAGATGGGTTGTGTAAACCAGTTATGTCACAATTTTCTAATGCATCTAAATCAAACAAAGACTGTTTTAAAAACGTTTTTCTTATTAGTTGCTTTAGTAAAATTTTGGTTTCAAAAGGGTCACAATGGGACACAGGTACAAAGGAAAGGCCCCTTTGAATGACAATCTGTTTGTTGTTATCAAATTGATAACTAGAATGGTTCACAAATTAAATGTCTGTGGACATAGTTGCCATACCATGTGTTTTCGATGTAGAGAGAGGAGAGATAAAAACGGGTGGGGATGTTATTTTGTAAATTATGTTATGTTACCTGCATTTATAAAGTGCATGTTTGCAAAAAGCCATTTTGGCGCAGGAATATGAATAACTAAAATAAATTATTTGTTTGTGACTCACCTCAGCACAGAAATCAAGGCCAATGGTCCTTACTATGACCCGGGCGGTAAGTGAATAACGATGCCGGTAAAGGATTACCGGCATCACTTACCGCTCTGGCCGATTATGACCTGATAAAACGCTATTAGCGGCACCGTAATTAACGGTGCCGCTAAAAGCGCCAAGTGTGCGGGCACGCGACCACCCATGCCGATATACTGGCATGGCGCAAACAGGGGAATATTACGAGTCACGCGGACATGCAATTAACGCCCTAGTGAAGGCCGTGAAGTACCTTACCACCATAGTGCAAATACCGGCATCGCGGACCACCCGTAAACGGCCATGTGCAGTGTTCCCAACTGCCAAAGGTGTACACAATCAGCACAGGTTGATGCAATACAGACTGGGCCAGCAGAAAAGGAGCACACCCCACCCCTTCCCACACCCAGTCACACTCCAAAATGATTCCAATACTACTAGCAATGCAGGGGCTGGAGGACTTGATTGCAGTGGAAGTGCTACAACAACAACAACAGCCAGCACAGAGGAGATGCAGGAGAAGGAGGGCAAGGCAGGGCCAGCATGCCCCACCAGTGCAGCCAGTGGCACCACACAGGCAGCCCCCATGCATCAGAGCCAGTCCATTCAACCTAACCCCTGAGCAGATCCACACCCTGTACCGTCTGGACCAGGACACCATCACCGCCATTGTGGACATGATACATGACAACATTGTCAGCTTGATTGAAACACGCACCTCCATCCCACCCCTACTGAAGGTAGTGTCTGTGCTCCACTTCCTGGCCACTGGCACCTACCAGCACACAGTGGGGCACATGCATGACATTTCACAACCATTATTCTCACGTACACTGAACCAAGTGCTTGATGCCCTCCTCAAGCACACAGACAACCACATTTCCTTACCACGGTCTGCCCAGGAGATCTCAAACACCAAAGTATGTTTCCATTCACTGGCCGGCATCCCTGGTTGCATTGGCGCCATCGACTGCACCCATGTGGAATTGGTGGTCCCACATGCCTTGGAGGTAGCGTACCGCAACCGTAAGCTATACCATCAATCAACGTGCAAATGGTATGTGACTGAGCAAGATCATCACACCCCGGATCAACCCATGATTCAATGGTCCTGCGGAACTCCACGATACCACGCTACATGGAGCGACATGCAGGGCAGAGATCTTGGCTTCTCGGTGAGTCGCATGTTAGACCCATGGAAATGTGATGTGGGTAGGTGATTGGGGTATAGGTGCATACTTCACCTGGCTGAGATGGGGGAGGGAGAGATGAATACTTCACCTGGCTGAGATGGGGGAGGGAGAGATGCATACTTCACCTGGCTGAGATTGGGGGGATGCATACTTCACCTGGCTGAGATGGGGGGAGTGATGCATACTTCACCTGGCTGAGATGGGGGGGGGATAGAGATGCATACTTCACCTGGCTGAGATGGGGGGAGATGCATACTTCACCTGGCTGCGAGTGCCAGAGGGAATAGACCATGCTCATACCCCAAAGCAGCCCAGACTGGACCTGACATCTGACCACATAATGCAAGATGTAAGCAGCCCTACCATGTAAATTAAGCAGTGTCACAACCATTCCACAGCCATCTGCATGTGCACTGTCCCAAATCTGATCGCACCCCCCTCAACACAATGCAGCTACAAGCAATGACTATAGCCAATACACAGCACCAAACACCATCAACTGAAAGGACAGTCCCCCATTACTGCATACAAAGGAGTCACATGAGGGTCAAATACATCAATACACCACAACACTGACACAGAGGCCCAACTGAATTGCATGACACCATTTGTTGTGCATAATGAGACCATCATGAGGCTGACATCAATGGTGCCAGGATGAAAGCATACAAATTACTGGACATCTGCCAGATCACAGAAACAACCGCCGTGGACTAACACAGTGCAGGAGCACTCACAAGGAACTGGACCCCCCTGCGCCCACTAGTTGGCACGCACACCAGTCCATTAGAGGAATACACACATAGCAGTCACATCGTGTGACTCCATTCATACATGGAAATGGGGTTGAAATGAACAAATACATGCATGCTATGGTGTCACTTAATGAGGTCCCATATGATGTGATGACTTACACATATACATTGTTGCCCACATGCAGGTGATGCAGGCTATCCCTTGAAGAGGTGGCTCCTTACCCCAGTCCGGAACCCACAGAACAGGCACGAGGAGGACTATAATCGTGGACATAGACGTACCTGTGTGGTGATTGAGCAGACATTTGGCCTATTGAAGGCTCGGTTTTGCTGCCTCAGCAGGTCTGGTGGGGCACTCCTGTACCGCCATGAGAAGGTGGCAAAGATCGTCATGGCATGTGTCATGCTACACAATATGTGCATCAGACGGAATGTGCCCCTGCCTCCTAATGCTGAACTGCAACCCCCTGAAGATAAGGATGAGGAGGGTGGGGATGGGGCAGCACCTCAGGGAGGCAGCGATGCACAGGAGGGACGTGACATGCATCGGACTCTGATCAACCAATGTTTCTAGCACTCATGGACGGGGAGTGTGACATGGAGATGGCACTCGGGGCACTGGGTGTGTCAGGGACATGGACACTGTAGACTGTTCAGCAATAAAGCACACGTACCCAATAAGCAATGTCCACACATGTGAATTATGAGTTACCAAAATGTGTATTGAAGATTAATGACAAAGTGAACAAGCCCTCCACCCCACACACCTTCTCCCCCTTCCCCCCCAACTCCCCCACACACCCACTCCCCCCTCCCCCCTCAACACCCCCACACACCCTCTCCCCCCTCCCCCCTCAGCTCCCCCCCATGGTGTGCAGTAGACTGCACCAGTGGACGCATGGTGTGCCTACTGGCCTCCCCCTCTTCCAGCACCAGGTGCCCCCCTGTCCAATCTCTGCAGGTTCCTGCCAGACCTCCGCATGGGGCTGGTCCTGGTTGAACTAGCAGTTGATGATGTACCCGGTTGTTCAGATAACTGTGTTGGACGCATGGCCTGCATCGCTGCCACCGTCTCACTGAGGACGTGCCGCACCGCTGCCAATTCGGCACAAATGTCCTTGGAGGATGACTCAATGGCTGATTTCAAAGACGCAGCACATTCCCGGATGTCATCCCTTACACCTCCACATTCAGTTATGTGCTGCGTCAACAGGCCAGTGAGCTCCTGCTGGCTCCCCTGAATGTCCTGGATCCCCTCTTGGGTGGTTTGGGCTGCGGTGGATCTTTGAGGGGTTTCAAAAGCACTATGTTCCTCTGGCACAGTTGGTGTGGTGCTGGGAGTTGCAGGCCATGAATGATCCAGAGATGCCCGTGCATGCTGGTGTCGCGCATGCTGCATGGTGACAATTGTGGGGAATGCAGGGGGCCTGTGGTGGGAGTTGCAACATGCAGCTGATCCTCTTCCTCATCATCTGAGACTGCTGCTGTGGCAGCTGTCTCGCCCACTGTGCTGCTTGCAGCTGATGCAGTCCCTTCTGCCGCTGCCACTTGGGTGCTGGTGGCGTTGTGGGCGCTGCAGTGGGGGCCGTAGAGTACATTGGTGCTGTGGCCCGTGGTGTTGTCTTGGCCTTCCGATGTGGTGCCGGTTGGCCTATGCCCCTTGAAGTGGAGGGGCGGTGTTGTCCCTCCTCGGCCCTGGTCTTCTTACGTGGTGTTTCGTCTTCCTCCCTGCTGTCCTCATCACCACTGTTTGATTGCGTGCCTGTGGGGGACCAATTGAGGGAGAGGGTTAATGATGGGTCTACAGGCATCGGGCATACATTGGGGTGGCTGCATCCATGTGGAATGGCAGATGATTGACATTGGGGGAGTGACATATGGGTTGCTGGCCTTTTGGGTGGGTGATGCATAGAGGCGTGTGGCCTTACACATATTGGGTGCATTCAGCATGTGGACAAGGTGATGCTCTGCACTGCCTGTAGGCAGTCTTCTAGTCATGTGTCTGGTGGACCCTGCTCTACATCATTGCACTGTCAGTTCAGGTGGAGATCATCGTGGTGGTATTAGCATTGTATCATTTGGGACACCTACCTGTATCGGCCGTTGACAGTGCTCCTCGCTCCATGTCCCCGACTCCGTGAATAGACTCTGCCCCTATGGTGGTGGCACATATCTCCTCCCACGGTTAATTTGATGGGGGACTCCGCACCTCCACCTGTCGCCATCCCCATGTTGCGGTTTGCAGAGAGTATGCTGCGTACGCGTAAACGCAGGTCATCCCAGTGCTTACGGCATTCTTTTGGTGTGCGGGGTGTGGTGCCAAAGGCACTGACTTTCTGGCTGACCTTTGCCCCAATCTGCTTTTTTCGCTGCAGTGTTGGACGGGTCATCTCGTTTGCAAAGACCTCATCTGCATGCTCCTGCAGTGTCTCAGCTAGCATTGTCAGCTCCTCTCTGGAGAAGCGCTCCTTGCGCTGGCGATCTCCCATTTTCTTCAGAACTTTTGGCATGGTTAAATGCAAAAGGGTGGTGGAGGTGTGTAAGAGTTCCGGGGGTCAGATGACTCTGGTTGTGGTGGATGGCAATGGATTGTGTTTTTAAAGATGGCCACCGTGCTCTTTCCCGTTCATGTGCGATGACGCTACTTCCGGTTCTGCTTATTAGCGGTAACCGCTATTATCGGTAACCGATATTTGTGGTTACCGCTAATGCCGAGGGCTTGGATGCCGGGGGAGCTATTTCCACTTCAGTCGATGCCAGTAAGGGTTTTTTTTCAGGGTTTTACGGCATGTCAGTGAGGTCATTACCGGCATGGCGCAAAGCATGTGCCTGCAAACTCGTAATGGGCTGCTTTTAGCGGTCTATTGCCAGCACGGACACAGTAATTGCGCCATGCTGGTCATGACCGGTACTTACCACTCGGTTCGTAATGAGGCCCCATGTTGGACAAGATATGAATAAGCAAGCCCTTCATACATTTCTATTTTGCTGCAAATACAGGGGATTATTCTTTTTTATAATAAGGGCATCTACTTCCTAGCTTTGAATGTGACAGAATGTAAATGTGTAACAATACTTCGCTGCAGTCATTGTGGTATAAGATTGTTTGTTTGTTTGTTTGTTTATTTGTTTGGTAATGCGCACCAAGCCCTTAGGTAGACGGGCGCAACAGAAACAAGAAATCTTAAAACTTAGTTACAGTACAAGGTAGCAATACATAGAGCAGTGATTGCAGTAGGAGCAAAAATACAGGTACAAGATACATTAAATACAAAGCAATGGTCTTGGTAAGTCAAGGAGGCATTATCGTGAGTAACAATATATGCACACATACATATACAGATATGTATATACAACCTTACATGTCTACGTTAACGTTTGTATCCATGGTGCATGCAAATATGACAGAACAGACAACCATGCGTGTATGGTTAAACAATCTACAGTGTACTTTGAGGGAACAAAGGGTCGTGTAGGGGCTGGAGAGGTAGAAGTGTAGTTCGGCAGTTAGGTGTTGTTAGTGTGTAGCCAATTGAATATCTTATGTCTGAACATAGGGTAGGGTTTTTCTAGTCTGAGGTCAACTGGTAATTTGTTCCAACATTGTGCCGCTTTAACAGGAAAACTGGAACCTCCTGCTGTCAAGCGTTTGATCCTAGGAATCTCTAACATAAATGAGTTTGCAGATCTCGTAGGGCGGGTAGCTGTTCTCCTGGTAATTTTATCCATAAGGTATGGGGGTGCTAGGTTATTCAGGCATTTGGAGGTGAGGGATGCTGTTTTGAGGATAATTCTGTCCGTTATTTTCAGCCAGTTAACCTCCTTCCTGAATTCGGTAATATGCTCTCTGTAAGGAATGTTCAATGCTGCCCTCAGGGCGTTATTCTGCAGTCTTTGGATTTTGTCTGTAATGTATTTGTTGGCTCCTGAGTAAAGGGCATTACAGTTATCTAATCTTGACATGATAAGAGCGTTGGCTAGTGTGGTGCAGCTCGCTCTCAAGAGGTATGGTCTGGAAGCTCTGATGAGTTTGCAAGTGTACGTTGTGGATGAGGCAAGGGAATTGACTTGCTTTTTAAGAGTGAGAGAGGAGTCTAAGTAGAATCCTAAAGTTTTAACTACAGACATCACCTTGATAGGGTTGTTATCAAAGTTGAAGGATGTGTAGTTTGGGCTGAGTTTTTGGATATTAGCTTCAGAACCTAAGATTAGTAATTCCGTTTTTTTCGTCATTCAGGCAGAGGCCATGGGATGCCATCCATGCCTGAATGAGGGTGTATATTTTGTTCACCAAGGCTGAGTCAGTCTTGAAAGTGCCCAAAAGGGGTATGAGGATCTGTGTGTCATCTGCATAATTAGTGTAGGTGACACCCAGTCTATCCAACTTGTCAAACAGAGGCTTGGTGAAGATATTATGCATAGTAGGGGAGACGCAGGAACCTTGTGGGACCCCGCAGGTTATTTTAATGGGGTCGGCAGAGGCTGAAGTAAAGAAGACTCTCATGGTCCGGTTAGCTAAGAAGGATTGGACCCAAACTATAGCATCTTTGGTGAAGTTGGCGGTAGATTGGGTAGATAGGTGGTTGCATAACACTGCATGGTCTACCAAGTCGAACGCTGCCGACAAGTCCAGTAGGTGTAGCAAAGCTATTTTTCCATTATCCTTTAGTTCTTCAATGTGTGTCTTAAGGTCTAACAGCGTTGTTTCAGTGCT
The DNA here is from genome assembly GCF_040938575.1 of Ambystoma mexicanum. NCBI lineage: Eukaryota > Metazoa > Chordata > Amphibia > Caudata > Ambystomatidae > Ambystoma > Ambystoma mexicanum. The sequence goes on along the minus strand of NC_090930.1, from coordinate 232,251,288 downwards.
ATGGAGAGGGCGGAAGCCCGATTGTCGTGAGCCAAGTAGGTGGTTGGCTTCTAGATAGTCCTGAATTTGTATGTAAGCAGCTCTATCTAACATTTTAAGTAGAAATGGCACAGTGGTGATGGGTCTGTAATTGGTAGGGATAGAGGGGTCCAGAGTTTGTTTTTTAAGTAATGGTAGAACCCAGGATTCTTTAAGATTGGCCGGTACTGTATTAGTTTTAAATCAGGAGTTTATCAACTTGGAGATAAAAGGGGATAGGTCTCTAGCTGCGTCCTTTATTATCTGTGCTGGGAACGTGTCGCCTTTACGGTTAGAAGGTTTGAGGGAGAGTATTCTTTTTTCTGTTTCAATTATGGAGATAGTCTTGAATCTAAAGGGTGTGGTTGTCCTAGTCAGTGAAGGTTGACTAGTTTGTTGGTCCGTGAGTGGTAGTGAGGCCTTTTTTTTTGCAATTATGCATTGTAAGGACAGGATTTTATTCGATAGAGCATTTGGTATGTTAGTACACCATAGTTTATCCTTTGGGGCATTGTCTACCGGTTCAATTGGGGATTCTAGTTCGCGGAGGATGGAGAATAATTCTTTAGTGTTGGATTTAGCTTTCTCAATCCTGTCATTGAAGGTGTTCTTTTTGGCTTTGGTTATTTCTTTTTTGTACATTCTCGCAAATTCCGTTAGGTTATTTTTGTTATTTTAAGGATTTGAGTTGGGGGGTGTGTGATGCCGGAAATGCATCTGAGGGACAGGGCCTCTGAATCCTTGTCCTTTTTCTGTTTTTACCGTGTGTTCTGTCATGTTTTCTGCCCAGGAGTCCATGAGGGACTCCTGGCAGTGCAGCTCTCTTTTGGTTTGGTGAACAGACCCATGGGATACCCTTATGGCACCCATGGGTAGGGGTACAACCCTGTGCCCCTAGTGTATGTTTTTGGGCACCTGTGGGTGGCCCACAGAGCAGGGTATGGGCTGGTGGCAGCTCCATGCTGAATTTGACAGGTGCTCTGGGTGTCCTCCATTTTGGGATACCCAGGCCCTGCCATTGGAATCAGTTGATTCCTGATAGGAAACAAGATGGCCCCTGTGGCCTCTTGCTTTCTATTGCCTGTTATCTTGTTTTTCCCAAAGTCCTGGGAAGCCCTGACTCTGTCCCTTCCCCCTGACTGGCTGTTGGGTGGAAGTTCCATATATGGTGTTGTTGTAAAGGCCCAGCTAGACTGACTGGAGCCTTCCCAGTGACTGTATGTTATGGGTACCTCCTGTGGGTGGGACCTGGGTGAATGGAGTGTGTGACCAATATACACTCCTTGTTGTGGTTGTCTGGTTTCTGGCATGAGAGACAAAGACTGAGACAGCCCTGCCCGAAACTGGCCTGAATGCAGTGTGTAGTGTTGAATGGCTGGGTACTTGTCCCAATCCACATTCCTTGTTGTGAGTGTCTGAAAGGGAGGAGTGTGGCCTGAATGCACTGTGTGCCTGATTGGCTGACTGACTGCATGAATGCCCTTCTGTGTGATTGGCTGCTGTGTGTGTGCCAGCAGTGTGGATGAGAGACAGAATAGTATATCTGGGGACCTCTCACCACTGGAAATTGTTCAGAAGCATTCAGAAGCTGAGTCTCCACTCAAGAGTAACTGGATTTGCTGATCCTCGACGTCCAGCTGGAAGAAGAAGACTTGCTGTGGCATTTGCTTCGACGGAACTGAAGGTTGTCGAAATCGTCGAGGACTGACCCGAGAGAGGACCTGGTAAGGCGCCCTCTTCCCGTGCTCCGAGGGACCATCGAGCACCGCTGAATCTTCGCCGAAGCGCCCTGGAAGTCAGACCCTCGAAAGGCTGCCGACCCGAGACGGGACCGCCGAGGAGATCGAAGTGAAGCACCCGGACCTCGACGCTGTCGAAGTCCATTGCCGTCGACCAGGGTTCGCAGGTCTGTGTAACCGCTGGAGGCCCGTCGAAGTTGTGTTGCCCAGCCGTGGGAACCACTTGACGCCGTGCCGCCGACGACCGGAGCCGTCCGCTCCTTGCCTAAGAACATTTGACTCGAAGGACTCCCTCGTCCGCACCGTCGACCGCTTTTGCCCTGCCGGAGAAAGTCGAGGACGACCAACGCGCCGAGGAGAATCCGCCGGTGGGTTTCCCGCCACCTCACGATCCCAAAGACTCGAGCGACTCGACGCCCTTGCTGGGCTCCCGTCTCTACAATCTTTGCGGTCCAGAACTATTGTCATCGAGGTGCCCCGCACACCTCCGCCTTGCAGGACGCCGACGCCCCGACGCCGACGAGCACCGCTCGGACGAAGCTGCCGCCTCTTCGACATCGTTCTACCTCGTTTGTCGACGGACGTTCGACGCCCCGTGCCTCCCGCTTGAAAGGGAAGGCATTCAAGAAGGGCCGTCGATTCCCCGTCGCCGAACCCCGAGGTCTTCGACGTTTCTCTACGCCTCTCGACGATCCGTGACTCCTGCTTAAAAGGGGGTCATTCAAGAAGGATCTGTCGACGCCTCTTCGAAGAACTCGACTCCACCAGGTACATTGGGGGGGTAAAAACATTGTAGGAGAGAATAAGACTGTTGAACAATATATGGACTGGGCTTGTGTCATATCCCTTTATTTTACAGGTTGCCCAGGTGGGGGGATCTCCACACAGAACTGTGTCCAGTGGTAGGGGCCAGTATTCTGCCTATTGTTTCAACCCTCTGTTATCTCTCCTCTCTCTATTGCTGGTTTCCTTCTTATTGATCTGTGTGCCATTTTAACAGTATTGTGAATGCACTTTAATGAGGTCTAATATTAGTGGTACCACTTTAGAATTGTAGATATTTACCATTGCTGATTTTCCTGAGCACAAAGTGCGTTATTGTGATAAGTGTACATAACCCTTGAATATTAATTATATAAAGACTGTGTTTTCAGTAATACAGTGTGTGGACATTCCTTTGTGGGGGCTTGGGGATACCCTGTACTTAAGAACCAGCCTGCATCACCTCCTGAGAAGCTAGGCCTTGATTGCTCGTCCATCGCTACCGTAATCGAGAATCTTGGCTGGGGTCTTCTGTGCCTCTCCTCTACCATATAGAGAGCGGAAGTACAGACCCCCCCACCGGTCTTGACAAGCTGGTGGCAGCGGTGGGATGCTTATGGTTTTAAGACTCAGTGTATAACCGTGCCACTTACAAAATATCCGCACTTTATTAGATTAAGGTTTGGGTGTGTACCAAATAACTGCATTACAGGCAATGGAGCCCATTGCAAATGGTAAATTGACTCGGATGAGCTTAGAGGCTCTCCAGAGTGCTTGTGAAGCCAGGGAGTTGGACTTTGTGGATAAGTCTAGGGCTGAGCTGATAGCTGCCCTGGTGGACTACCAGACTGATGGTGAAACCCTTGATGAAGGGGGGGATGCAACCAGTGAGGACTCTGCCCCTGGGGTTGTCGCTGAATCTGTTTCTGGGAATGCCACCATTCCTGCTGCCTCTGTTCCAAACCCCAGCAATTCCATGGAACTTGAGTTATTAAGGATGAAATTGGCCTTTGAATATCGCAAGTTGGAAATAGAAGCTGAGCTTAAGAAAGAGGAGCTGGCACAGCAAGTGGAACTCAAGAATAGGGATCTTGCGCTCAAAGACAAGGACACTGAATGTCAGAGAATCCAGCTAGAGAGAGCTAGAGTGGAGACTTCAGCTAGACCAATTGAGAGTGGCAGGTCCCCAGCCACCAAGTTTATGAAAGATTTGGTTGGTGTGTTTGTGGAGGGTTCAGATATCCTCCAATGGATTGAAGCGTTTGAAATGGCTTGTGCAATTCATGATGTAGATAAAAGAGATTGGGCTAAGTGTTTGTTAAGCAGAGTGCCTCAAACTGGATATGACTGTATTCTGAAGCTGAGTGTGGAAGAAAGGGGTCAGTATGAGTGTATGAAGTCTGCTTTGATTGCCAAGTTTGGCAAGACACCTGCCCAATACCTTAAAAGGTTCAGGGAATTTAAGAAAAGAGAGAATGTGTCTTGGGTTGACTGGGTGAGTACTGCGCACATGAACATGATGGGGTGGATTGATGGATACAAGGTGAAAACTTTTGTTGAGTTGTCCCACCTCTTGTTTTTTGAGCATTTTTCTGAAGCCTGTTCACCAGAGCTGCGTCAGTATGTGGCTGACCAGAACATTTTGGACCCCTTTAAGCTGGCTAGGTTGGCTGACAAGTGGGTCTCCCACCGGGTGTCCCCTAAGGACTCCAGTGGGAAGGACAAGGACAAAGAAAAGGGGGCCTCTCAGAAAGCTGAGGAGTCCCAAAAGCAGTCACAGTCGGGTAAACCAAAACCTTCCTCTCCTAAGACCCAAAAATCTAGTGGGGATAAGTCCTCTGTGGGTGGGAATAAGAGTAGTGGTCCACCTGCTGCAAAGCAGGCTCCCAGTGGTTCCAGTACCGTACCCCGCACTCCTGGCACTTGTTGGGATTGTGGGGCTCTGGATCACAAAAGGGGTGACCCCAAGTGTAAAGGTAAGGCACTTGGAGTACAGGCTGTCAGCCTGACCTACCCTTACCCCGTGTCTGAGGTGGAGGCCACTGTCCTCCCCTCCTCTACAGGAATCACATTTGGTGCTCCAGTAGAGATTTCCTTAGTGTCCCTTGGGGCCTGGGACCAGTACGCAGAAGTACTGGCGACTATCCCACAGAACACCCGTAGATTTTTGAGAAGTGTCCTCTTGAATGGCCAGCCTTCTACTGGTTTGAGAGACACTGGGGCAAGCATGACAGTGGTGGACAGGACCCTGCTCAAGCCAGAGGACTATGAAGGTGCTCCTCTGCAAACCACCAGGTTAGCTGGTGGGCCTCCCAAATTATCGCCTGTAGCCCTAGTCACACTCATGATTGGAGACAAGACAGCAAAGCTTCCTGTCCTGGTTCAGGACAATGTCCCTGCTAACATTCTGTTAGGAAATGATCTAGTAGAGTTGGGGTTGATCTCGGATGGTCTTCCCATGACTGCTGCTGCCGTCACTAGGTCACAGGTGACACCGGGTCTGGCTGTGAGTCAGGTATCCGAGCCAAAGGCGAGGCCTAAGGCAAGAAGAAGGAAGACCAAGAAGGCCACCTCTGTGGAGGGAACACCTTCTCTTCCTGCTGTTCCGACAGCACCCAATGGGATCCATGCTCCGGACGGGCTGGGTCCAGCGGAAAACCCAAACTCAACTCCTGTGGGAGAAGAGACAGAAGACTCTCCTGTGGGAGAGGTTCTCAACCCGGAGGATCATCCCGACCTTCAATGCTTGTTAGCTGAAGGGGGACCCTCCCGGGCAGACTTCTGTAAGGGACAGAGAGAGTGCCACTCTCTCGAGGGCCTGAGGAAACAGGCCCTGTCCCAGGCACAAGGTGAAGTGCCTAGGACATTCAAGATTTATTGGGAGGGTGAGCTCCTTGTTAGTGAGCCCACTAAGCCCGAACCTGGTGCCCGCAAGAGGTTGGTGGTACCCCAGGTTTACAGGCCCTTCCTACTGCAGTTGGCGCATGAGGTGCCCTTGGCTGGTCATCTTGGGACCAAGAAGACTAAGCAGAGGCTCTCTGCCCATTTCTACTGGCCACGGATGGGAGTAGAGGTGGAGTCCCACTGCAGGACCTGCCCAACTTGTCAGTTGTCTGGCAAGACTGGAGGCAGGGTCATTGCCCCACTGCAGCCATTACCAGTGGTTGGCACACCATTTGAGAGGGTGGGCATCGACATCGTCGGTCCCCTTGACCCTCCCACTTCAGGTGGACATCGGTTCATCCTGGTCTTGGTAGATCATGCCACCAGGTACCCTGAGGCAATACCCCTTCGGACTGTTACTGCCAAGGTGGTTGCCAGGGCTCTCCTGGGCATTTTCACCCGTGTTGGATTCCCCAAGGAGGTTGTCTCTGACCGAGGATCCAACTTCATGTCTAGTTACATGAAAACCATGTGGAAAGAGTGCGGGGTAACCTACAAGTTCTCCACCTCTTACCACCCCCAGACCAATGGTCTGGTTGAGAGATTTAACAAAACTCTCAAGGGCATGCTAGGTGCTTTGAAAGAGCCCCTAAGGAGGAAATGGGATCTCCTCCTGCCATGCCTGCTGTTTGCTTACAGAGAGGTACCTCAAGAGGGTGTTGGTTTCAGCCCCTTTGAGTTACTCTTTGGACATCCCGTGAGGGGGCCCCTCGCCTTGATCCGAGAAGGCTTGGAAGCCACCCCTCCAGGTCCCGCCAAGCAAGTGGGGGACTATGTGTTAGGCCTCAGGCGGAGGATGACACAAATGATGGGTCAGGCAACAGCAAATCTCAAGGCCAGCCAGGAATTGAATAAGTACTGGCATGACCTGAAAGCTTCGCAAGTGGATTGGACTCCGGGACAGGAAATCCTTGTGATGGAGCCTACCAAGCCTAGAGCTTTGGCAGACAAGTGGACTGGACCCTTCAGGATCATCTCCAAGATGGGCGAAGTCAATTATCTGGTGGACATGGGAGCCTCTGGGGTAGCCCCCCAGGTATTCCATGTCAACAGGCTCAAGCCTTTCCACAGGCGAGCAGAGGTCTCATGTCTCTTGCTAGCTTCAGGGCAAGAAGAGGATGAGAGTGAGCCCCTTCCTGATTTGCTGCATAGCAACCCTCAGGATGGCTCAGTGGAGGGAGTACAACTCTCTCCCGATTTGACAACAGAGCAGCAGAGGGCCTGCCGGGCTTTGCTCCAGCAGTATGCCCCTCTGTTTTCACTGACACCGGGCCTTACACCGTGGTGTAAGCACGAAATTGACACTGGTGACAGTGTGCCTGTCAAAAGCAGGAGCTATCGTATGTCAGATACCGTCAAAAACCACATCCAGGCTGAGGTCGCCAAGATGTTGGATCTGGGTGTTATTGAACCCTCCACCAGTCCCTGGTCCAGTCCAGTGGTCCTTGTCCCCAAGGCAAGTTCCCCGGCGGGTACCAAGGATTGGAGGTTCTGTGTGGACTACCGAGGAGTCAATGCCGTCACCAAAACTGACGCGCACCCATTGCCCAGGGCTGATGAGCTCGTGGACACTATAGGTGCTGCCAAATTTGTGAGCACCTTTGACCTTACCTCAGGCTATTGGCAAATAGCTCTGACGGACCATGCCAAGGAAAAGACGGCATTCTCCACACCTGAGGGACTCTACCAGTTTAGGGTCATGCCCTTTGGGTTGAAGAATGCCCCTGCCACCTTCCAGAGATTGGTCAACCATGCGCTCAGTGGGCTGGAAGCCTTTTGTGTGGCTTACTTAGACGACATTGCCGTCTACAGTTCCACCTGGGAAGAGCATTTGACACATCTGGATAAGGTGTTGCAGGCCTTGAAAAGGGCTAACCTCACTATCAAGGCCACCAAGTGCCAGATAGCTCAGGGGAAAGTTACCTATCTTGGTCATGAGGTAGGAGGGGGTCAAATCCAACCTCTCTCCAGTAAAGTACAGGACGTACAGAACTGGGAGACTCCCACTACTCAAACCCAGGTGAGAGCCTTTTTGGGCCTCACTGGGTACTATCGCAATTTCATGGCAGACTATGGAACCATAGCTGCACCCCTGACAGCTCTAACTTCACCCAAACAGCCTAGGAAGGTTAATTGGACTGAAGACTGTCAGAGGGCCTTTGATGGCTTGAAAGAAAGTCTGTGTAGGGCACCTGTGTTGAGTGCGCCTGACTACAGCCGACCCTTTATCGTCCAGACGGATGCCTGCGACACCGGAATTGGAGCTGTCTTGTCCCAGTTAGATGACAAAGGGAGAGAACATCCTATCATATTCATCAGTAGACAACTCAAGGGTAGAGAACTTAGGTGGGCTACTGTTGAAAAGGAATGTTTTAGTATAGTTTGGAGCCTTAGGCGTTTTAGGCCCTACCTTACGGGGTCCACCTTCAAGGTCCAAACAGATCATAAGCCCCTGAAGTGGCTTATGCAGATGAAGGGTGAGAATCCGAAATTGCTCAGGTGGTCGATTAGCCTACAAGGGCTAGACTTCACCATAGAGCACAGACCAGGGAAGAGTCACGATAATGCAGATGGCCTTTCCAGAAGGTATGTTGACCGTCTGGATGAGGGTGTCTATCCCGTGGGAGATTAGGCACCCTCCACCTCAGTCTGGGGGGGGCGACTGTGATGCCGGAAATGCATCTGAGGGACAGGGCCTCTGAATCCTTGTCCTTTTTCTGTTTTTACCGTGTGTTCTGTCATGTTTTCTGCCCAGGAGTCCATGAGGGACTCCTGGCAGTGCAGCTCTCTTTTGGTTTGGTGAACAGACCCATGGGATACCCTTATGGCACCCATGGGTAGGGGTACAACCCTGTGCCCCTAGTGTATGTTTTTGGGCACCTGTGGGTGGCCCACAGAGCAGGGTATGGGCTGGTGGCAGCTCCATGCTGAATTTGACAGGTGCTCTGGGTGTCCTCCATTTTGGGATACCCAGGCCCTGCCATTGGAATCAGTTGATTCCTGATAGGAAACAAGATGGCCCCTGTGGCCTCTTGCTTTCTATTGCCTGTTATCTTGTTTTTCCCAAAGTCCTGGGAAGCCCTGACTCTGTCCCTTCCCCCTGACTGGCTGTTGGGTGGAAGTTCCATATATGGTGTTGTTGTAAAGGCCCAGCTAGACTGACTGGAGCCTTCCCAGTGACTGTATGTTATGGGTACCTCCTGTGGGTGGGACCTGGGTGAATGGAGTGTGTGACCAATATACACTCCTTGTTGTGGTTGTCTGGTTTCTGGCATGAGAGACAAAGACTGAGACAGCCCTGCCCGAAACTGGCCTGAATGCAGTGTGTAGTGTTGAATGGCTGGGTACTTGTCCCAATCCACATTCCTTGTTGTGAGTGTCTGAAAGGGAGGAGTGTGGCCTGAATGCACTGTGTGCCTGATTGGCTGACTGACTGCATGAATGCCCTTCTGTGTGATTGGCTGCTGTGTGTGTGCCAGCAGTGTGGATGAGAGACAGAATAGTATATCTGGGGACCTCTCACCACTGGAAATTGTTCAGAAGCATTCAGAAGCTGAGTCTCCACTCAAGAGTAACTGGATTTGCTGATCCTCGACGTCCAGCTGGAAGAAGAAGACTTGCTGTGGCATTTGCTTCGACGGAACTGAAGGTTGTCGAAATCGTCGAGGACTGACCCGAGAGAGGACCTGGTAAGGCGCCCTCTTCCCGTGCTCCGAGGGACCATCGAGCACCGCTGAATCTTCGCCGAAGCGCCCTGGAAGTCAGACCCTCGAAAGGCTGCCGACCCGAGACGGGACCGCCGAGGAGATCGAAGTGAAGCACCCGGACCTCGACGCTGTCGAAGTCCATTGCCGTCGACCAGGGTTCGCAGGTCTGTGTAACCGCTGGAGGCCCGTCGAAGTTGTGTTGCCCAGCCGTGGGAACCACTTGACGCCGTGCCGCCGACGACCGGAGCCGTCCGCTCCTTGCCTAAGAACATTTGACTCGAAGGACTCCCTCGTCCGCACCGTCGACCGCTTTTGCCCTGCCGGAGAAAGTCGAGGACGACCAACGCGCCGAGGAGAATCCGCCGGTGGGTTTCCCGCCACCTCACGATCCCAAAGACTCGAGCGACTCGACGCCCTTGCTGGGCTCCCGTCTCTACAATCTTTGCGGTCCAGAACTATTGTCATCGAGGTGCCCCGCACACCTCCGCCTTGCAGGACGCCGACGCCCCGACGCCGACGAGCACCGCTCGGACGAAGCTGCCGCCTCTTCGACATCGTTCTACCTCGTTTGTCGACGGACGTTCGACGCCCCGTGCCTCCCGCTTGAAAGGGAAGGCATTCAAGAAGGGCCGTCGATTCCCCGTCGCCGAACCCCGAGGTCTTCGACGTTTCTCTACGCCTCTCGACGATCCGTGACTCCTGCTTAAAAGGGGGTCATTCAAGAAGGATCTGTCGACGCCTCTTCGAAGAACTCGACTCCACCAGGTACATTGGGGGGGTAAAAACATTGTAGGAGAGAATAAGACTGTTGAACAATATATGGACTGGGCTTGTGTCATATCCCTTTATTTTACAGGTTGCCCAGGTGGGGGGATCTCCACACAGAACTGTGTCCAGTGGTAGGGGCCAGTATTCTGCCTATTGTTTCAACCCTCTGTTATCTCTCCTCTCTCTATTGCTGGTTTCCTTCTTATTGATCTGTGTGCCATTTTAACAGTATTGTGAATGCACTTTAATGAGGTCTAATATTAGTGGTACCACTTTAGAATTGTAGATATTTACCATTGCTGATTTTCCTGAGCACAAAGTGCGTTATTGTGATAAGTGTACATAACCCTTGAATATTAATTATATAAAGACTGTGTTTTCAGTAATACAGTGTGTGGACATTCCTTTGTGGGGGCTTGGGGATACCCTGTACTTAAGAACCAGCCTGCATCACCTCCTGAGAAGCTAGGCCTTGATTGCTCGTCCATCGCTACCGTAATCGAGAATCTTGGCTGGGGTCTTCTGTGCCTCTCCTCTACCATATAGAGAGCGGAAGTACAGACCCCCCCACCGGTCTTGACAGGGTGAACCAGGCATTCAGGTGCGCTACTTGCCTAGCTTTGCGCAGTTTGACAGGAGCAATCATGTCCAGTGCCTTAGTCATAGCATTGTTAAAGGTATTTACCAATGCGTCAGGGTTGTTATTTTTCATTCCAGAGATGGAAGGGAGGAGAAGAGGGATACGTTTTTCAGCAGTGATGTCCTTCTTACTTCTGATAGGGAGAGGGGGTTCCATATTATTAGGCTTGGGGCTGAGGAGGGCTAATGCGGCAGAGAAATGTATTAAGTGATGATCTGTCCAGGATTGTGGGACGATATCGGTAATGTTGATGTTGCAGTTTAGTTCGGATACCCAGTCAAGGGTCCTTCCTTTGATATGCGTTGGTGAGAGGAATTTTTTGCGTAAGACTGTGGTCATAAGAAGGCAGCAATAGATTCAGCATGTTTGTTGTCAGTATCATTAAAGCCTAAATTGAAATCTCCCAGCAGTAGTGTTTGGGAGTGATCTTTGGTGTTGTCAGCTAGAAGACTGGTTAGGTCGTCTTTGAAGGTGCCTAGAGGCCCAGTGGGTCTATATATCAAATGGATAGCTAGAGTACGGTTGTTGAAGAGGGGCAATTTGGCGGTTGGTACTTCACAGGATGTAAAGGGAGCTGAGGTGGCAAGTCTAATAGGGTGGGTTGTTTTGAAGATGATGGCTAGTGCACCACCTCTGGCATTCGGCCGGTCCACTCTAATGACTTCGTAGTTGTCAGCAACTGCTAACATGAGAGTTGGTCCTGCGGCCTCATGTAGCCAAGTCTCAGTTATGGCCAGTAAATCGAGATTGTCATTATTTAAGATGTCTGCAATTTCAGTAGCATGGGCTACCACTGATCTAGAGTTTATGAGGGACCCTGTTAGCATTAGGGTACTGTCAGGGTTGGCATTTAGCGAGGTTGTGTGAGAGAGGGTATCACGGGAAGTGTGATTTTTAGGGGGAGTTTTGTCTGTGGTATTAGTAGTTTGCGTTAGTGTGGAGAAGGGGTTCTTAGACTGGGTAGTCGTTCGATTATTGATGTTGTTAGGGAAGTTTCTATAAGGTTCATAGATAGGAGACAATCTAGACCTAATTCTCAGATTTCTATCCTTAGAAGGGTTTGTTATGATGGCAGTTGCCATAATGGTTATGATGGCACAGGTAAGTAGTGTCGTCTGGTCTAGTTTAGTCAAGTAGGCAGAGGTCATTGTCAAACTATGCTGAGGACATACTAACATCTAAGTGTTGATTCAGTGTAGATGAGGGGGACAGGACTTCTGTGCTATACCTAGACTATGTTGTAGTTAGAACACATCTAGGCTAGTCAATGCAAAACACTCATAAGCTAAATGCAATTATAGGCGCAGGGCACATCTAGGCTAGTCAGTGCAGAACACGCATAGGCTAAATGTAATTGTAGGCGCAGGGCACATCTAGGCTAGTCAGCGCAGAACACGCATAGGCTAAATGCAATTATAGGTGCAGGGCACATCTAGGCTAGTCAGTGCAGAACACACATAGGCTAAATGCAATTGTGGGCGCAGGGCACATCTAGGCTGGTCAATGTAGCCTAGTAACAATAATCGATTAAGATGCATGTAATTATTTGAAGCAATGAAGGTAAGTCTAAATATGGCGGGCACAGTGAAGGCTATGAGTACATATGACTGGTGAAGCAGTGATGGTTCAGCTAAGTGCTATATCCCCCTATAAGGGCTGATCATACAACAATAGTAGGGGCTGTTGTTACTTTCATCAGTCTAAGGTCAATAGTTAATAGTTAGGCAGTAATTCAGTGGATGCAGCACGTAGGATACATTTGTCTATTCATCATCTCGCAAAAGTGGGGGGTCATGTAAAAGCACTATGCAGATGTTAAATGAGATAGATATGTCGGCATGGAATCTGCATCAGCGTCAAGCTCTTAGTAATCTTTTGGTTTGATTAGAATGCGCCACTTGGCTTGCCATAAGGGCAGAGCTCAGAAAACACAGATGCAAACATTGGCAAGTTATGGATTATCTCTGCACAAAATACGTTTTGACAACTCTTACATGGAACATTACAACCACAAAATCTACATTGGAGGGTGACTGCTAGTGCAGAGGTTTAAGATTTCCTTAATGACAAGCTCATAAGCACCCGTGAAGATGTCCTTAATTACGCCTGGCCATAAGAGCATGGCAGGAATTCTGGGATCCTTGAAGATCTTGAGGACTGGAGGAAGATGGCGAAATATAGCAGCTCGAACTGTTGAGGAACAATATGTACCTTCCAAGCCAGAGGATGTGATGATGTGTAGGTGCTGATTAGGCACATTTTACCTGGTCCTTGAGCTGGTCGCAGGTGGAAATGAGTGACTCGCAGATGCATTTTGGAAGTGAAGGCCCTGGGATTGCCAGCATGCTACATGGCAAGTGCCCTGGGAGTAACCTCAGATCTCTGGATCGGATTATGCAGCAATTGCTTATTACATCTCTTTAGCCACCATACCTGCAACCTTCTAGCAGGTTAGCTAGAAGACAGGTTGAGAGGTATTGTCTATAGGTTCCACTTCACAGGGTAAAGAGCTGCTAGGTCAGATAGCAGTGGTGTTTGGATAACTAAAACACTGCCAGTTCACATATACATTTTACTCAGCACAAGCATTGACGTACACAATATATTCTGGCCAGGGGCGAACTTTGAACTAAAATAGGCCCTGGAATACATTTTCAAAGTGGCTAAATATTACACATTTTCACCACGTCCAGCCCTTTTCCTATGGGACAATTTGGAAATATCATACAAAAGAGGCCCAGGGTGCAGAGGCCTACCAGGAAATCTCCAGAGTTCCCCATAGGCAAGCCCACCGCTGATTCTGGCTGGTTGAAAGGTCAGAGAAGGTATGTCTCAAGACTGAAATAATAAGTAACATATGATGCCACACAGGTTTCACAATCTGTTAGAAATCTTCCCGCAGGTAAAGAAGATGGTGAGGTGGAAATAGCAATTGTGTGTCCTATGGAATATGCGCGATAAGTGAATCTGTAACCGAAAAAGCAGCCACTACAACTGCTATAAGTCTGAAACTGTTTTCTGTTTTAATAGCAGGATTACTAGTATGCCGATGTAAATGTAGGAGAAGTGGGAATCATTTTAATGTTTATGCCTCCAGACCACCGAACATTATGGACAGTACAATGTTCCATTATCTGTTGGCGTCAACAATATGTGACTCTGCTCGTGAATCAGAGAGCAGAGAAAGAAAATTAAGTCTTGATGAAAATTGAATTTTAGAAGGTATTGAGGGATTTAAAAAAGTTCTGTCCGTGTAGACCCATTTCCCTTGAAGCCCTTTTCACACGTGACAGGATGGGGAACAAGATATGTGGTGACTTTTTTAGTGTTGCATTTTAGTGCAAAAAGGGGGAATGTAGGTGAAAACGTGTTCTCTTATGTTCAAAGATAGTGTCTAAAGTTCTATTTGAATTGCTGACTGATGTTATTAATTTTCTAACAGTTGTTCTTTTCTCTAACAGCAGACTCATTTCATTGCACTTTATATTATGCTAGCTTATGTATATATTGTGCAATTTGACATCCATGGACTGGAGCTGTACAGATTTCGGTGGCAAGGACGTTTGTGAGCACCTGACCGAAGGAACTAGCAGAAACTAGAATGTGAAAAGGACTGTGTGAGGGAATACGAGGATGTTTCATGAGATCGGTTCCACGGTCACCTACATCAATAATGGACTATTGCAGGACGATTTGGTTGTAATAGTTGGTGTGGAAGTCCTCTTCATAACATGTAGGCTTATGACTATGAATACTAGTAGTATTAACTATCACGTCATGTTGATCAATCAGAGCTAAGGTCTGGAGGATGGGTCAGATTGTTGCCGCCAGTTTCAGTCCTATCAAGATGTCTGCCTGTTTTTTTCTCTTGCAAGACAAATACAGATGGCTCACTCCTTTCTACAAAACTAAACAAAGGAAAGTGAGGCTGGTGTCTCACCTGGGTTGATGCTCTGAACAATATATTGGTTTATTTCCATTTAAGAACTCTGTTGCTCGCTGCCTCTGTGCATTTCCTGCAAGTCAGCGTTCAGTGTTTTCAGTAGAGGTACTACTATACTACTATACGGGAATGTCTAGCAACATGGATGTCTTCGAATATCTTAATGTTGGCATCATCTCTTCAGACCAGATTCTATTTCGTACTCACAACTCGACTCCATTTAAGAATTCTATGAACACAAAATACAAAACTATTGGACTTGACACTGAGTTATGATTCCTTGCAAAACAATACATGCGAAACTCAAACATAGCCTATCCGAAGTTCTATGTGAATGGCATCAAATTCCCTTTTGGCATGCCTGGCATGCCATTTAAGGTCAGAATGACGTAGAGATTGGTTTGTGGTTGGAGTGAAGAATTGGCTCAAATTCTGCTTCATCTACTCTTTAGCCCTCCTAACAAATCTCTATTTGTATGTCATTTGTGTGTGGATGGAATAAGTATCGTAGATCACATAGATGGCTTAGGCTAGATGAGTCAAAAACTCCCTAAAATGACTTACAAAGTTTTAATTCTCTAAATTGTATTTCAGGGTTTTTGTCCAAAGAGGGGTGAATCACAATCAGCCCCTACTCCAACATGTCCTTCAAATTATTGATAATGTGATAAAGTAAATGGCAAAAATCAGGTATACCATAACTTGGAGCCAAGATATCAAATTATATATTTGTCCATCTAAAGAAATCTCTATTACCCATCTACCCTCTTTCTTTACAATGTTTAATATCAGCCATACCCAACTCCCACTTCTCAGGAAAATTGCAACCTCGATTTGTTGTACTTTCTCCAGAGCCACCAACTCAATTATGCATCCTCTTTTAAGAATTGACACATTATCAATTGTAAATGAGTCGCCTAAAATAAGGCTGTGTTTCTTTTAATGCATTACTAAAACCTTTCATAACCTTCAGAGTAAGTGTATTCCTAATTTGTAACATCACTGTAATGGAACAGTCTATGATACATAGAGCAGCATCATTGCAAAGAAACATCAATCCCCAGTGTGCATACACACATTGGTCCTGCAAGGTTCAATCTACTTACTATTCAGCACACAGAGATGTGTGATCTCCGTGCTAACCCCTAAATAGTAGTAATCCAATTGTAATCATAGACCTTAACAATAGGCCCTTCAAAAGTTGAAAGAACTGTTCTTTTTAATGGGTAGTATTTTAAATGGGTAGCCAAAACATGTTTCGACCTTTAACAGCAGGTCTTCTTCAGGGATACAGAATTCCATGATACATTGATACCTTACCAAATGCACATGGATTTACAATTCCAAAAGAATACTGTATTCATATGTGAATTTTCTGCAAATTATATTTCAGCTACTCAATAAGGGCTTACAGGGGTTGAGGGAGGACTGCCATTAGACATTAACTTCCAATTGCTAAATTGCTTCTGCAAAAACCACCGCCAAGAACTGTGCTAATCCAGATGTCCTTAAACACAAATATTCTACTGCTACTATTTAAGAAATAACACCCCATAGTTGGCAGCATTACTACCTGCTAAGGCCGAGGGCGTGGACCAAATGAATGATCTGAACAAATCAGGTAGCTTCATGTGGGCCCCAGAGCCATTACCAAGTGGTCATACTATCTAGGGTGGCTATAGCTTTTTCCTAAGTTGTGAAACAGTGCTGTGGACATTTCACATGTAAAAAAACTACAAAGAAAATGCCATGCAAACCAGAGAATGGAACCATTCTAAGTCCCTTCTCCGTTTCCATGTTAGCCATGTGTTTCAGTTTGAGGTGGGTCGTGAGCAGGGAGGGGGTGAGCTGGCAAGTCCAGAGGGAAAGACAACTGCATGATGTAAGGGAAACTGTTGAAATGGCTGCATGGAAGAGGTGGGTAGGTGGGAGTAATTTGGAAGTATTCCAGGGGGCTGAGTTGAAAGTGTGGTGGGGGCTGGGTCTAATGTGGCTGGATCTTGGGAGGGAAGATGGCAGCTTTCAGCATATCAGGTGTCTCGGTGTGGGCAATGCCATGATGTAAAGCCCTCATGCCGACCTCCCTGATTAGCTTGGAGGGCAGGTCATATCAATTACCAGTTGCCAACATGCAACATCCTTACTCAATGAGGAAACTCCCGGAGTGAGAGTTCACTATGAGGAAAATACGCAGTGAGAGTTCTAGTGACTGGCAGATCTTAAATTCACATCACTGACTAAGAGAGAGATAGAGATTGTATCTGCTCTCAGACTTGAACTATAGCTGATCTCCCGGTCATCCCACTCAATCAAATCAAATGTTCTCAATCTTGGCCTCTTGTCCAAACAATGATGTCCTTATATGATATGATATGGCATCAATAACGCGCCTATACACAAGTATTTCAAGGAGGAACGAGGCAAGAGAGGTGGAACAGAAGGAAGACAAAGACAATGATCCTACTAAGCCAGGTGACATTGAGATCGCGCAAGTGCAGGGGAGGGGGAAGGGTAAGTGTGGGGGCAAAGGGGAGGGGGCAGTACAATACATAGGATCAACAGTAAAGAATAAATAAAATAAATAAAACAAAAGGTAAAAGTGTGGCTAGCTAGTGGCAAGTACAGGAGTAATTGCAGACATCAAGTGTGAAGAGCTGGGGGACTGTAGGGCTACAGAAACAGCCCCCAAGTTCAGGGGTTGCACGGGAGGCAGTGCAGGTGTGCAGCTGATGGGGGAGGGGACCTGGGGCCGAGATAGGTAGCCAGGTGATCAGTGCAATTTCAGTCAGGAGTTCAGCAGGGGAGAGGAGGAGAGAAAGCTGAAGCAGAGAGGAAGGTCTTAAGGTGCTTCCGGAACCAGAGATGGTGCTCCTCAAGTTTCAGGGAGGTAGGGAGGCTGTTGCAGAGGGAGGCCCCATCCGAAGAAAGAGATCTACCACCAATTTGTTGCTTGGAGAAGCGACTGAGCCTGAGGGAGTTGGAGGCCAAAGAGCGAAGAACTCGAGAAGGAAGATATTTAGGAAGAGAGAGTTGGAGGTATTGAGGCCCTGGGCCCCGGAACGCCTTGTGGATTTTAAACTTAATTCTCCCAGAGATTTCAGTCCTGGAGAGTTACGATCCCTGGGCTTGAGGCCAAGGACAAGTCTTGCAGTCCTGTTCTGGATCAGTTGCAGAGAGCGGAGAGTAGAAGCAGGCAGATTTAGAAAGAGGCTGTTGCAGTAGTCCAGCCTAGAGAGAACCAGAGCTCTGAAGACAGTGAGCTTCTGGGGGAAGGAGAGGAAAGGAAAAATACCTCTGAGGAGGTGCAGCTGGCAGTGTGACTTCTTAGAGACATCCGAGATGTGAGGAGAGAAGGAGAGGGTGGAGTTGAAGATGACCCTGAGGTTTTCAGCCTCACTGGTGGGAGAAAGAAGAGGGCCAAGAAAGGCCAGCCAGTGAGCAACAGGAAAGGAGGCAGCAGGTGCGCCGATGAGGAGAATCTAAGTCTTACTGGCATTAAGGCAGAGATCATTGGTGGCACACCACTCCTGGATAGCGGACAGACAGTCAGAGATGAGAGAAGGAGAAGAGGTGGCTGAAGGGATTCTGAAAATGATCTGAGTGTCATCCGCATAGCACTGAAAGTTGGGCCAGAGAGCAGCAATGCCGTGGGCAAGAAGTGCTAGTTATTGGTTGAAGAGCCAGGGAGAGAGGTTAGACCCCTGGGGAACAACACAGGTAGAGATACAGGTAGAGGAGAGGAAGGACCCAAATTGCACCTGGGAGGGTCGATCGGAGAGGAAAGAGGTCTGCCAAGCCTTGGCCTGATCTGTGATACCCACGTTATCACAGAGATGGTTGAGCAGGATGGCATGGTTGAGCGTGTCAAAGTCAGAAGAGAAATCAAGTAAGATGAGGACACAGGGGGAATTGGAGTCAAGGATGGAGAGCAGGTCTTCACAGATGTTCAGGAGAGCAGTTGCTGTGCTTCTGGCAGCTCTGAAGCCAGACTGATGGTCGTGGAGACAGCCAACTAATTCAGTGTGAAGATTAAGCTGGAAGATGGTCAGCTTTTCCAGACGTTTGCCCAGGAAAGGCGTAATGGAGATTGGGTGGTATTTAGCAGGGCAGGTGGGGTCAGCATAGGGTTTCTTATGAAGAGGGTGCACAAGGGTGAGCTTCAAATCCAGTGGTGAAGGAGTGGTTGCAGAAGCAGGAGCCAGGGTGTCAATGTTGTCCTTGATGGTTTTAGAGGAACAGCGGAGAACCTGTTTTGAAGAGACTTTCATAGATCAGACTTGTCTATAAACCTTGTCTGGGGAGAACAGGGGAAAGGCATAGAAGGAGGGAGGAGAGGTGGCCACAGAAGGCCCAGAGGAAGAGAGGGGAGTAGAGAGAGGAGGAGAGGAAGAGAGAGAGAGGACAGGATGTCCTCAGTTTTAGTGATGAAATGAGAAGCCAGGGGCGTGCAGAGGGCCTGGGAGGGGACAGGAAAGGTAGAGACTGCAGCAGGGTTGGCCAGCTCCTTGCAGATTTTAAAGAGTTTAGCTGAGTTGTTGGATGCCGCAGCGATGCAGGCTTGGATGAGGCCTCTCTTCTTGATGGGGACAGAGAGCCAGTATTGCCTTTGGAGCAGGCAGCAGGGCAGTTTGTCATTGGATGTGCAGGAAGCACACCATTTCCTCTCAGCCACCCTGCACTTGCGTTTAATGGTGACGAGGTCTGAGTCGTACCAGGAGTTGCACTTAGCTTTCGGCTTCAAGCGGATCCTCATGACAGGGGCAAGAACATCAAGATTATCAGATAAAGCAGAGTGGAGCATAGATAGGGCTGTGTCAGGGTGTGAGTCAGCCTAAGGGGCCGGGGGGGCTGAGAAAGTGCTGGCAAAAGCCTTCATGGGTCGGATAACCGAGATGGTAGGAAGCAGTGCTGGAGTTGGCTTGGCCTGAGGGGTGGAGCGAGTGAGCTGGGATGAAAGGAGAAAGTGATTACTCCAGGATAGATGATACCAGGTTATTTAGCAAAGCCTTGTTAGAAATAGCATCCAAGGACGTTCTGTCTGGCATGTGTGTAATGTAATGTAAACTGGTGCCAAAATAGAGGCTAAATTAGTCAGTGAGAATATCAGTCTTTCAGTGCAAACACTTGCACCAGAGGTAATAGCATCTGAAGACTACAAAAGTTGAAGATGTCTCAAGTATCCATCCTGTCCCCTATCATCTTCAGCCATTACATTGAAGAACCTTGTTAGGATGTGAAAGATGACTCTGACACCTCAGGTAGGGAAGTGAACTTCATTACCAAGTTCCAGATGACAAGGCGATACAGCTGGATAAGTTCAAAGTAATTAAATAGGAAGGTACAGGAAGACATCCACTACATTGTGCAGCCGTTGCGTCAAAATTTACGGCCGAATGCAACAAAAAAAAAACATAAAACCCAAAGAAATCACAGGCTGCATATGACATCTGGTAAAAAAGACAGATTGACATTTCCCACAGGTTAATGAGCTGGCCAATATTAAAACAACTTTTGTTCAGCAAAGTATCTCATATATGAATAACGCCAGGTGCCATGGACAGCAGAGCGTCTAATTACAAATCCTTCAGATCAGGAACAAAATCATATCATCTGCAGCACTGGTCTCCTTGCTGTGTCCTAATCAGTGCCCACAATGACATGGCAGTGAGGCACAATGTCACAGTGCCTTGACACAGCTGCCGCTCATGTCCCACCAGGCATCTCCAGAATTTAGTTGAACTACTCTTTTTCAGCCCGCAAATGCTGCCGCTCATCACAGCAGTCCATGCACCGCACTCCGGTGCTGCAACACAGACTATCTGACCACAAGGGACAGGCACTTGCTCACTATGACTGTAAACGAGTTCAGCAACGTCGTCACACTGACAAGACGCATACTGATCCTTTCCTCTAATATTTCCAAAGGACCATTTGCTGGAAACACTAACCGCTGCAGACAACAGACAATGACTCTCACCAGAGCTCCCCACTCACAAGGATGTCACTGCTCTGGTAAGAGTCATTGAATGCTGCTTCTCACCACTCTTGTTGGCAGCAGTTAGAAAGCTTATTGCCTCATGCAGGAAATGCCAGACCCCATCAGGTCAATGTTGCTCACACAGACTCTAGGTTCCCTTATGACACATACTCCCAGGCCATGACAGCCACGGTGTTTGTCTCTCCCTGGTCTTTTAGGACAACCTTTAACTCCCTGGCTATAACAGCCACCAGATTGCTCACTCTCAGGCTGTAGCAGCAGCCTATTGAATTTCTCTCCCTGGCTTATAATCAGCCGCCACTTATGGTTCTACAACAGAACGTCCCAGAACGTCCCTCTTGCGGCCCCTTGCAGCCAAGCACCCACCCACAACTGCCCCTTTCCTGCCGTTTTACAGCTGCTGGACTCTGCAACAGGTATCAGTTCACCTTTGGGGGTTGGAATGCTGGTGGATGTCTCTTCTAGTGGTCTCCCTCCTTCCCTCCCTCCCTCCTTCCTTCCTTCCTTCCTTCCTTCCTTCCTTCCTTCCTTCCTTCCTTCCTTCCTTCCTTCCTTCCTTCCTTCCTTCCTTCCTTCCTTCCTTCCTTCCTTCCTTCCTTCCTTCCTTCCTTCCTTCCTTCCTTCCTTCCTTCCTTCCTTCCTTCCTTCCTTCCTTCCTTCTTTCCTTCCTTCCTTCCTTCCTTCCTTCCTTCCTCCCTCGCTCCCTAAGCAGGTTCAGCCTGCAACATGTAGACATGCATTCATACAAATGTATGGAGTTTGGCTTGGATGTAGTTGTGAACTTGAGACGTCCATGTGAAAGTTTATCCATTATTTAGTAGGCTTGTGCAAGCAAGCTTCACTCCATGTTCTATTAGCTAGACATAGACATACATAGATTCCTAAGATACCACATGAGAAAAAGGTCTTGGAACCAGGGCATACTGATGAGCCCGCAGACATCATATTCCTGAGGTTTTACTGATAGAAGCACCCGCGAAATAAAGGGCATTACCAAATCCTTGCTTCTATTAAAGAATCTTGAGGAGTATGAGGTCTTACCAAATCTTTGTTATTATTATAGAGTCTCGAGGAAAGGGCGGCCCCGGGGGGAACGGGAAGCGTTTCACCCCGGGTTGTATTTTGGCACTGCACACGGCCAGCGAGTGGCCGTGAGGGGTAGAGTACCTCTAGGGGGTACTTAAGCTGTCAGGGAAGGTTCGAGAGACAGGCGACGGTTGGACTTTGAGGATGACTCAGTCCTGTTGCCTGCTCCAGAGCCTTCCCTGATTTGGGCCTGTGAGGGGGTTTGGATTTGTGAGATGAGGAGTAGGGCAGAGTAGCTGTAGTTGTTTGTGGGTAGGCAGTTAGTTTAAAAAAAAAAAAAAAAAAAAAGTTTGGCGAATTTTAGTGGAGGTACCGTACATAAGGTACCTCCATTTCTTACCTGCTTAGCAGACAGGCGCCGTTGGCTGTCCGCTTTAGGGAGCCGCTCTGTGGCCCAGTTGTTTGTTTCATTTCAAGCCTCGTTAGGTTTCTTCAGTGGAGCGGAACGTCTCTTTCTGCGACCAGGGGGAGGAGGTGGGTTCGGGTGGTGTGCTACGGGGCCAGGCACTCAGAGTTTACAATCTTCTGTGGCTGGGGAGGGGTGAAAGGTGCCAGCGAGCGTATTGATTGAGAAGCGTCACGCTTCATTGGCATCAGGTTCGTTTGTGCTGTTAGCCTGCAGCAATGTTGATTAGCCCGTGTCTGGGGCCCGGGTGTTTTTGTGGCTATCTGCTTCTCACATAGGAAAGGAAAAGGACAGAGGGGGCAGGGCAGTGGGCTTAAAGGGGCCGTGACATATTTGTGAGCCTTCCAGTGCAGTGTGGCTTACACGCCGCTACGGGGCAGGGAGGTAAGGACGTTTTTCTAGGCCCCATTATTAGTTGGGCTGCTGGGTTTTTGGTGTTTTCTTGGCCGGTGGCAATTGAGGAGCCAGGACAGGGGCTGTTAAGGGCTAGGGCAGTATTTACGGGGTAAAAAAATAAAAAATAAATTAAAAAATAAATAAATAAATACATTTTTTAAAAAAAGAACATTTTGAGAATTTATTTTGGTACCACATATTACCCAGGGGGAGTTATTAGGAGTTCATTTTTGAAGATATTAGTTTGTCTATTTGGGTAGAGGTCCACGGGTAGTTTGTGGCTCGGGAGCTTAGGCTAGCTAGTTGTACAGTAGAGGGGCATAGTTCAGTGCACAGCAGGTTACTTGTGGCACGATGGTGAGTCAGGGAGCTAATAAGAAGGGTTTAGTGGATGCTAGGACTCAGAGGGAGGCCCTGGAAATAATTAGTAGGGCATCTAGGGCCCAGTTGGAAGGGGCGGTGGGAGAGGTCACGGGAGAGGGGGAGGTAAGTGGTGGTAGGCCACAGCATAGAGCAGCGGCAGATGGGGCTCTCGCGGCAGTGGTGGCTTGCACCCCCGTGCTTGGGAGAGGGAAGGTTTAGGAATCCAGGGGCAGGAAGACGAGGAGGGAGAGAGACAGGAGGGTGTCCGGGGGAGAAATGATTTCGGGTGGGGAGCCAGTGAGGGAGGGAGTCAATGATAGCCGATGGGAAGCTAGGAGTGCTCAAAAAGAGATGGGTCAAGGGAACCACGGTGGGGGCGGTGATGGGGAACAGAAGGGGGTGGCAGGGCAAAGGGGAAAAGGGGGTAAATACCTGCAGAAGAGTGCAGGTGGGAGAAGGAGGGAGAGGTCCCCATCAATTGAGGAGGTTAGAGTGGGGTGCGGAAAGGCCCCCCCCGGGTAGGAGGAGTGAGGGCAGAGTGCGCTGCGCAGCCCCTGCTGTTCAGGTGGAGGTAGAGGGTTTTAGAACGGTCCCTCCTCGGTCAGCGCAAGGAGAGCCTAGAGGGTGCAGAACGGCCCCCAGCGAGGAGGATTCCAGGGTGGAGGACGGCACGCCTCGCCCGAGAGAAGAGGACCAGGCAGGGGTTTCTGTGGCCCTGCCGAGAAAACGTCAAAGGAGTGGCGGGGCGGACGCCCTGGGCTCGCAGGAAGAAGATCAACTCAATTTGGGCATGAGCTCGCATCCACAATGGTATTTATGGGGTGATGAAGTTGCATTGATATTTTTTGTCCCCGCAGTAGGAGCCCTCTAAGAAAAGAGATGAGGAGCATCGGTGTGGACGCCAGACCACAGACGAGCTGTGTGGAAAGAGGTGAGCGGGAAAGGGAATGGTCATCTGCATGGCAGAGAGG
Source organism: Ambystoma mexicanum (assembly GCF_040938575.1). Taxonomy (NCBI): domain Eukaryota; kingdom Metazoa; phylum Chordata; class Amphibia; order Caudata; family Ambystomatidae; genus Ambystoma; species Ambystoma mexicanum. Next base: position 232,227,548 of record NC_090930.1, on the reverse strand, counting down.
GGACACGAGAAGGGGGACGGGAAATGAAGGGTCTGGTCTGCAAAGGGTAAGGAAAGATGTTGGAGTACAGGCCATTGGAGCCTTGGAGGATGAGAAGGGCATTTGCTTAGTGGAGGTTCTAACGGACAAGGTGGTGGAGCCATTGGTGCTCGAGGTGCAAGTTGAAAAAGAAAAGGAGGTTGAAGTGAAAGGCAAGGAGAAAAAACTGCCGTACATAGGTATCACAAAACCTTTGGGGGCGCACTTGATGGCAGCGACCAGGGAGAAGATTCAGGCGGGGGAATTTGTAGATGTTTTTAAGTTGCTCCATAGGGAAGTGAGAGCAAAGGAGTGGTCTAAAGAAGAAGAGAGGGAACTGGCTTCGCGCCCAAGGATCCCGGTGACTATTGAGAATTGGACTGCGGCATTTATCATTTATGCCAGTGTATATTGTGAAAAATTCCTGGAGCGATGCGTGGCTCTGCTTAAATATACTGATGTAATTAGGAAGGCTTTCACGAGTTTTGGGGGTTTTGCCTGGGTAGGCTATGATGAGGAATTCAGAGCAAGAATGGCGGAGGACAGTCAGGCTGTCTGGGGGGAGATAGACATGGATCTTTGGCTGCAATGGATGGCTCCAACGAGGCCCTCCCCGACATTGCACACAGCAAGTGGGCTGCCTGTGCCTTACCGGCCCTTTCTTGGTAACCCCGCCCATGAGGGGGCAAGGGGAGGAGGCAGAGGACAGTCCCCAGCAGCATGTTGGGCGTTCAATAAAGAAGGCTGCACGAGGTGGATGTGCAAATTTAAACACGAGTGCAGCAGGTGTGCGGGTCGGCATCCGGTTACAGATTGTTTTCAGGAAGGGGACAGTGGGTCAGGGGGCGAGGAGCGGGGCAAGGAGGTGGGGGGAAGGACCACATGCCAGGTAAATTGGGGTGTTCTGGTAGGTCGTGCTCAGTTTATCGGAAAAGGAGGGGGGCACAAGGTTTGATGAGAGGTTTTGGGGGCGATCCAAAGGGGGTAGGAGACGGGTGAGGAGGAAGACACTTAGGTAGGGCAGGTGAGGGCTGCAGAGGGGATGCAACTGTGGAAATTGTGAAGGGGTCGTGGCCGTCGTTTGGAGGGTATGGACGACAGTGGCGAAGCCCTCACGCTTGCCGCACGACAAGGTGAGTAAGCTTTAGGCTGCATGGACAGAGGTGCGGGAGCGCCTCTAGTGCAGCAGGGGGAAGTGATGAGATGGGTCTGCATGGACAGGGGTGCACTAGAGCTCCTGGTGCAGCTGGGGGAAATAAAATGGAGCAACGAAGCAAGGTGCTGGAAGAGGAATTTATATGGAATGGGCTGCATGGACGGGGGCGCAGGTTGGCCCCTGGTGCAGCGGTGGAGAGGAGTAAGGCAGAAAAGGGGCCTGCATGGACGGGGGTGCACTAGGGCCCTTGGTGCAGGTGGGAAACAGGTGGTAACGGACGCAAGGAGCTTGAAGATTAGTTATATGGAAAGGACTGCATGGACGGGATGAAGGTTTGGCCCCTGGTGCAGTGGCGAAGAGGAGTAATAAAGAAAAGGGCCTGCATGGACGGGTGTGCACGTGGGTCCCCGGTGCAGGGTGGGCAACGCAGGGCCAGATTAGTAAGGTGAGGGAGGTGGGGGGCAAGGGTGAGCAGGAGGGTAATAGGTTAGAGGAGAAAGGGGGTCTAAGTGGGATTTGGTGTATTGTTTAAAGGTTAGGTGAAAGGTGCGAAATATAGGGGGACAGGTAGGAGAGGACCGGGGGTGTTGCCGGAAAGGGATAAGGAGATGGCCAGGAAGGATAGGTTACTGAGGAAGGGGTTACTAGTGGTGTGGGAAAGGTTAGAAGGTTGGAACTCATTTCATTTAGGAGGGGTGCAGCATCTGAAGGTAGCAGGCTGGGCTATTCAGAGGAGTAGGTGAAAAGTTTGGGACGCTGGAAGTAAGGGAGATACAAAGGGTATGTCAGGGACCGGGGCAAATGGGATGTCTTTAAAAAAAATTTCAGTAGGTAGCAGGAGGTTGCGTTTTTTAGGATGTTGTTGATTTGTAAGTGATTTTGTCATTTCTTTTTCAGATGCTGCTAGGAGGTCGGGTCAGATGTCAAAAATCTGGTTTGTGGGACATTCTATGGTTAAGTGGGCGGGGAAAGAAGATGAGAAAAGGGTTGCTGGCAGGCAACCGGGTTGCAGCTATAAAGATGTTGTGGTTAGATGGTTCGGGCTTGGGGGGCTGCGCTGGGATTAGTTGCTTCTTATGGTGGCTGGGTTGAGGGAAAGCTATGGCCCTCCAGATGGGGTGATTATTTCATGCTAAGGAAAAGGATCTGATAAGGGATACGGGTGTAGCTCTTCTTAGGAAAATAAAAAGGGATTTTGTTATGGGTCCGAGAAGTGTGGCCTCAAGCATCCGTAGTGGGGACTAAGTGGTTGCCGCCGAGAGTTTGGAGGGGAGCGAAAAATGAGGGAGCGATAGAGCGGGCAAGGAAAGGGATAAACAGAGAGATGGTAGAATTGTGTGCATCGTTGGTGGTACAGGTTTTGAACCATAACAAGATAGTTTAGGAAGGATTCAGGAGATTTAGAGAGGATGGTGTACACTTGTCGGTTTTTGGGTATAATCATTATCTGGCGGCGTTGAGCTCTTGGCTGGGAGATTGGTTAAGGAGTTGGAGGTAAGGAGAACTGGTGGGGGGGTGGGGCAGAAAGAACACCTCAGTGGAGGGTTTTTCTGGTGCTGGGGGTATGGCCCCTTTAGATGTGGGGGGAGGGAAGCACAATGGGGGAATGGCGTGGGAAAGGATGGGTGGTGCTGTTTGCACAAGCGGGCCACCCCAGGGGAACAGGTATTGAGCCTGGAGAGGCATGGCCCCGGGGAGAAAGTGGGACGCCTGGAGAAGGGGTAAAGTGACCTTTTCCACTTTTAAATGAGTCTGGGTTTTTGTGCAGTAAGCCAAAATATAGTGTTGTGCACATGTCCCTGCCTTAGAAGCATGAAGCAATTCGTCCAATAGTGGATGACGTAATGAGCAATTAATACCTTATATATATTCTATTTCACTGGGCAGGAGTTGGGGCCGAAAATGCCCAGAACAAAACCGGAACTCTAAGCTTTAGGAGTCATGTGTGCAGTGTTATATTTCCTTGTGTATGCTGATGTGATTGCCTAACTTTCATGAGAGATATTAGGAACTTTATAGTGTGCCTTGGTTCTTCTATTAATGTCCATTTTGATGCTTTGCATATTTGAAGTCAAGAGTATAGAAAGACTGGATAGCCTTTAGAAATGAAGTGAAATGATTCCTTACAGAACAATTTGGGAAGAAGGCAATCAGTAAATGATGTTTCCTTGTGAACGGAGTTGCTATTGGAGATTTAAATTATCTTCTGGTTAAGTAGTTGTTTACACATGTAATGTGATGATGTGTTATGTCCTGTCACTGGATTCTATTCTGAGTTGGGAACTCATGAAAACTAATGAGATGTATTGAGGGATGTTGCAATCAAAATAAAGTGCCTAGTTGGTTCCTTGCACCCTCGTGGGTGTGTATTAATGAAGACTGCTTATCCACACCAGTGCGTGGTCTATTCAATGCCTCTCTCTGACTTCCACTCTACTCTACATAATAGGGTTCACCAAATTGTGGACTGAAAATACCTGCATTGTTGAGTATACTGCAAGATTCATGTTTTATTTGTAATGCTATGATAAGAGCTACCTGATGCCCACACATTCAATTTTGTTCTGAAACCAAATGATCAACACAGAACGCAAATTTTGTTCTGAAACCAAATGATCAACACAGAACGCAGAGGGAGACATTCACATCTATCCTGTTTCGAAAGCTGGATCATCAACAAAGGGCTACATAAAGTTGTATGTGGCAGTATAGTACTACATTTAAAGCAAACAAACAACAAACAAGTGTCCATTTGCAAAGTCTGAATTGAGTATGGATAGCAAAACATCTAGCCATGAAAAGGAAATATCATGTTTCACTCTCTGAAATGTATATCGGCCATCAATGTCAAAAAGTATTACCCGCCATTATAGAAACAGCATCTGGTTTTTCATGTTCCACTCCTAAAATCTTAACTAGAAATATCAATAGACTGTAAAGAGCAATCTATACCGTTACTTGATATTCCAAAATATTCTCAGAAATATATTTTTCAGGACAGTAAGTATAAAGTGTAGTGGCAGTGTCAAGGTGACTGGTTAGGCATTGGTCCACAATACAGATGTCGGGGTCAGTTGATTAGGTAACTTGAACTTTCTAAATAATCCCTGCAGGAAGCTTACGACTGTCCATGAAGGTTTGAACTGCCCCATGTGATTCCCATAAATTAAACGGTTTAAACTCTGTCTCAGTTCTTGAGGCTGGGTTTAAGTCTCATCATTTCAACGAGTAGGCTTGGGACATGGGATAGGGGCTGAATAGGAGTGATACTTTAAAAATCCCAGTTTAATTCCTGCTTCCTTGGTGTGTTCTTTTAGTCTCTAGAGATACGAATGGACAGGGAGGGCTTTGGAGTGATTTTGGAACATTTAGGAGAGATGTTTTTGTTATGTGTTGTGTTTGTCAGGTTTGTTGTTCCTAATTTGAACACGTGTTGTCTGTTTGTCTCAGTTTTTACGTCCACTCCTATCTCAAACCTTCCCTTTCACCCGTATTCCCTGAAAACCACAGAACAATTGCGTGTTCCATGTGTGTCACCCAAACAATGTTTATTATTGTAAAATGCTTACTTCCTGTGTTTGTAGAAACATTTTTCTAAACACAAGGAATTCTCCTGTGCTGTCTACTTGTTGGTCACATTTCCTACTGCTTGTGTGCTTCAGGAATCCACTTCCATTGTGTTTGTTTTGTTCAAATTCTCTATTTTGCCTTTCTCCATTATTTTGTTTGGCTTTTGGCATTGTAGGCATCTACATGTGCACTAGCAATCATTTGTGTTTGTTGAGGGGGAGATGAGAAGCTGGACTACTCACCAACCTCTTTGACAACTTTTGGGTAATGGAGTGTGTTATTATAATGTTAAATCAATATATAAAATAATATGTACGGCAGTCACTTTTGCAGTTATGCTTAGCTTTTTTCTGAATATGTGTGGGAACACGGACGGACGATTATAGCTAGCCAGCCTGGGGGAGGATTCGGTCCCACATACACTTACAATGTGCCACTGTAGAAAAGCTCATAATGATGCCCTCTGTACTAACGTCAGAGATTCAGAATGAATTTGCATTGTCCGATAACCTTTCCTGCAGTGGTGCAGTCCTCCAATGGTTTTCTGTTCTCTCACCTGTGTCTCACTATTCTAGTTTCACCAAGACCTTTAACCAAAACCTCTATGCATCATTAGGCATGAATAGCATGTCCCCTTGCAAAGGTCATGCCCTTGCGTTTTCCTCATCTTCTTGCACACACTATTCAAAGTTTTTTTTTTTTTTTTTGATTTTTTTTTTTTAGCATTTATCTAGCACTACGACCCCTCGGGTATCTGAGCGCTGCTTATTATTACCCACGGGGTGTGGTGCACATTCATCAACCTCGGAAGGATGAAAGGCTGTGTTTAACACTGCCAGGATTCGAATCTGCGTCAGCAGGCTCTGCACAGATGTCAAAGCGAGCGCTCTACTCGCTGTGTTATAGGTCCGGCTTTTCACCTTGACTTCAACCGTGGATCAATGAAAGTTACCAGGTGTTACTACCTATTGCCCTTCATTGCAGAAATGAATGTATACTGTTGGAAGGTAGCGAGCAGTTTTATGACTACATTTCCTGCTTCCGCACGCCAGACATGCCAAGCACATTCACTATGGATAATTGGCTAGTTCTAATGCCATATATGTTAATGTTAAAGTTAATGTTAAAGGATATTTGTACCACACACTATCACCACCGGAGTGGTCCCCTGGTGTTCTGGCATATCTGAAAGAGTAGGAGGGTCGGTTAGGGCGTGTTAGTACGACAAAGTTCGGAGAAGAGCAAGGGAGCTGTGATGTGCTGTTGGCAGCTTCAGTTCGGTTAACACCGTTCGCTGAGTCTTTTTGGTGTGGTATCTGGTCTGAGTCCGTCATGTGCTGTTGTGGTGTATTTGTTGTTGCGGTGTGGTGAAGTGTGTGCGGGTTGCTCCGGTTTTAAGAGGTGTGGTTCTGTTTAGTTAGAGTGTGGAAGGTGTGTGAGTAGTGTTGAGGTTTTTAGAAGTGTTGGGGTTATTAGTATCACGCTGAGGTATCAAATACCTCAGTGGGAGTTCCATGCTGAGGAGCCCAGCATGAAGGCTAACCTGCTGGGTGACATAGTAAAAATGTGTCAGTTACTATCAAACATTTTCACAGTCTAGGTGTTAGGAAGGCACCCTCCATTTGTCGGCTCTGGTTATTGCTGTAGTTGGGCATTACATGACACCCTTTCTGCAAATGCTTCAGCATATGGAGGATTGAATTCCACAGAGTCAGCAATGTGGTTTGCAGCTGGTCGTAAGGGAGATGTTCTTGACTACAGCTTTCCTGACATGAACAAGCACAGTAGAAGCAGCCAAAATGGGTTCACATCTGCAAGGCAGCTACTAGCATCTCATGGGCACAGCATGGTATGTGGTTGGACTTGCCAATTGCTTGGGCAGCTTAGACCTATTTTCAGCTGCTGCAAATCCTACATGTGAACCACAGTTTGTGCGCCTAAATTCCACAACCACCTTTACTTTCTCCAAGATATTAACTCTTCTGTGGGACTTCCTGTCAGGCCTTTCCTTACAAAAGCAGACTTGCTGGTGAATGGCATTCTGCAATTGCTTTGCTGGGCTTTTCTTATGACAGGTATGGGGACAGGTGACCTAGTGTCTAGTGATGCCTGTGACCTGAGAACTGATCCACATGTCCTATGTGAGGAGTATTTCATACTTTCAGCATGGTCCAGTTCAATTCAAACTGTTTCCATAGCATGGTCATATAGAAAAGGTACTAAAGTGTGTGTAAAGTTGTGCCGGCACAGCAAGGGCAAAGATGCACAGGAGCCCTCAAAATCCACAATTTCTTTACTGAAGAGAGAAAACCATTCCTTCTTTTTTGGATATTTCCTATCATGATCAAAAGACTGAGCAACAGTGGTTGCGGCACTGAGAGGGGAAATAAGCAATGAGAGGGCGGACAAGCTATACTGTGGTATCTGCAGGCAAAAATGGTGTTGCAGTAGGGCTTGATATAATCTGCGAGTCAGTTCAATTCTCTGGTGTAATGGTGCAGGATGTTCGTACAGAGGAAGCTTGCACACAGATCTCTTCCTCTCTCACAATGCACCTTGTTTTGAGAGTGGTGTTGCTCTGAATGCACTTTAGGGCATGTGACCCTCTATCAATTATCAACTCTCATCCAAGAGAAACTACTTCCACACCTTTTGCACTGATTACCCCACACACCGGAATGGTACTCCCATCCTTTCACTACACATGACACATGACTTTTAAAGAGTGCAGGGTCGCTCTATACCAATGACTACCCCACACACCGGAAGCAGTAGTCCCATACTCTCACCATACACGTGGCTCATTTAATTAACACAGTCTTGCTCGACTCCTACTGCACACAGAGGTTTAGTGCAGTCTCAAACACTCTACCAATGCATGCCACTACTCAAACTAATATCTTGACATATTCTCATATTTTACTAAAGGTTCATAGCTCTTTCCATATCAATAGAAATGTTCTTAACCATTAATTCTCAACATTTTTGTAAAAACTAACAGCACAATGACATATTTACATCTTGAGATAGAACTAAAGGTCTATAGCTGCTCCTGTAGTTCTACTGCAAATCCTCAAAAGCTGCAGTTTTGTATTTGAGCCTATAAACATCAGCTGCCACCATTCTTTGGTTTCCCTCAGTGGGTATTCATTTATCATTTGTCCAAGATGTTTAGTTCTTAGAGGTCTAAAGAAGGGCCAGAATAAGACGAGGTGTTTAAGCGTTTCATCGCAGACTTTACAAAATCTGCACACGATATTGGACTTATCCTTTCCAGCCCAGTTCTTTGTTCGATCATTAGTTCTAAACAAGTTTAGGCGGAATCTCATATATATGGCCCTCTTCCTGTTGTATGGGAATAAGACCACATAATTTTGCAATTTGTTGCGCGCTCTTACTTTGCTGGGGGCGTCCTTCATTGTTTTGGACATCCTTCGGTCTTCACTGGTTTGGATCCAGTCTAAATCCCAGATCTTTTTCTTTACCAGATCTGGGTTGTCATTAAGTGTTTTGATGTTGGTCTCATACATGGTCAGGAGCTCCTCACATTTCCTAGACCACAGGGCTAATAGGCAGTCTGGGTTGGCGTTTCCAGGTTTGCTTAGTATTTTAAATTGAGGAGAGTCGTCTGGCAACGTGATTTTCCTAAATAAGGCCAGGCATTCCACGTGATTCGTGCTTCAATAGATGTCAAGCCTAACTCATAGCGTAGGCAGGCTGTCGAGATGCTGTTTGGTAGGTGTAAGATTTTCACCCAAAAAATGTGTTCTAGGGACTGTCATTTATGTTTGTGTTAATTTGCATGCCGAGGTATCTAGTAGTTTCCACCATGGTGAGTTTTTCCTTTCCGAGGTGCCATCTAAATGTGCTGTTTTTCTGGTGGCGGCCTGTTTGCAGGTTTTGCAGCGTCAATATTTCGCTTTTTGTGTTATTAATGTGCAAACCATTGGCTTCCACGTAACGTTCCACTTCATTCATTTTACGCTGGAGGCCGATTGGAGTGGTATCTAACAAGATTAAATCCTCAGCATACAGCATCCAGCTTAGAGCAGAGCCATGTATTTTTGGGGAAAAGGATCGGGGCTCATTGATGGCGATGCCAATGTCAGAGAGAAACAAGTTAAATATAATCGCTGCCAGCGGGCAGCCCTGTTTAACTCCACAGAAGGTGTTAATTTCCTCTGTAAGAGATCCACATTGATCGAGGCGCACTCTGATGGTACTAGCAGTGTGGATTTCTTTGATGGCGGCTAATAGGCTTTCAGGACAGCCCCGATTTGACATCTTCGTCCACAGTAGTTCTCGGTCGATGGAATCGAAAGCATGGGAGAAGTCTATCAGGGCTATCAACAATCCATCGTGACAGTTTCTGTTGGAGCATAGTTGCGTACACTTTGCCTAGCACGTCCAGGAGCGCTATTGGTCGATAAATTTTGGGCTCAAGGTGATCTCCTTTTTTAAAGATAGGGACTATTATTGCAGTCTTCCAAGAATTTGGAGTTTTACAGCTTCTACAAATTTGGGTAAAGAGCTCTTCACAAAATTCTGCCCATAGTTCTGGATTTTACTTTATAGTAAAGTTGGTCAGGCCGTCCGGTCCAGGGGCCCTTGATGCGCTGGCGCTCTTAATTATCTGGAGCAAATCAGTTTTAGTGAAAGTCAGGTCCCATTTTTTTAAGTTTGATGTCGTGGGGGACAACCACTTCCCTTTTTTGCTGTACAGATTTTTGAAATGTGAGGACCACCCTGCTTCTGATACCATGTTTGTCATCAGCGCAGATTGAGAAGCACCCTCGCTGTTTAATAAACTCCAAAACTCAGACGAGTTTTTCTTTCTCATCTTTTGCAACATCAGTTCTGCATCGTTTTGGAACATTAGGGCCTTGTGAGATCTTATCCAGTTTTTATATTTCTGTTTTGCAGCACGTTTTTCTTGCAAGAAATTTGTGGAATCACTGCATTTTATGTGTCTAATAGTGGCGCGAAGTTCCCTTCTTCTCCTCAAGACCTCGACATCAAATTTATGTTTGTTTACAAACCCAGGGTTTCTCGATCCCTTTTTTTTTTCCACAAACAATTGTAGGAGATGAGCATATTTCACTCCAAGGTCAGTTTTGATGAATGTTTCTGAGATTTTAGAGACTTCATCAGGGTGGAGTGATAGCCTCACTCTGTTTGGCTCAACCAGGATCCGATGGCTCCAACATTTAGCAGATGGTTGTTTTGCAACTCGCAAGGTTAAAATTATCATCTCGTGATCCCTTGGAATCATTTGCTTTACCACAAAAGACAAAGTGGACTGATGAATCTTTTCTGAGACGAAGAAGTAATCCAAGATAGAGTTCTGTGCGAGTCTTCTCCATATTGGTTTAGCCGGTATATCGCCGGCAATATTTACATTTAACATTACCAGAGCTCTAGCCTCCATTTCCGCCATCCATTTAGTGACCACATTATTCGATGCATGGAGGACTTCATTATTTTTCCGTCTTATGGCCATACATTTGATGTTCAAGTCTCCACATATAATTATGTTGTTTGACTCATTTTTGAGCAGTAGATCGTCGATTGTTGATGAAACTTGATCTATGAAGGAAAATGTCCCAGCCTGAGTGTGGTTCCAGTATATGTTGAATAGATGAAATTGAGTCACATTACCAGTTCTAGGCCCTACTGAGGCTATAGTTGACACTTGTATGAAGGGAGACACGTTTGTGGTGTTTATAATACGCCACCTAGAGTTTTTTTTTTACAAGTGTCAGCAGGCCTGCCATGGGTCTTCCTCTGTTTTTTTTAAAAGCCGGATTGAAAGCAACTTCATAGGCGTCCACAATAGGACAAGTAGTTAGCCAAGTTTCCTGGAAGCAGACCACGTCAAGCACGTCCAGCCAGGGTTCTTCCAATAGGTGGGAGAAGCCCCTAGTGTTCCAGGATCCAATCCTGAACTCTAGTTTCTCCTCTACAACCTGGCATTACCGTCTTGAGGGTCTACATAAAGCTTCCGCCAGCCAAGACCATTCCTTTTGCACTCCTCTGGTATCCTTTGGACTTGACAAATCATCACAGCTTGTTTCCATAGCACAAGCGCCTTTGATGGTAATTTCGATGTTGTCATCTTTAGTGAATTTCCCTAAGTCCTTCCCAGACGCACTACAGAGTGATTGCGTCTTCTCGTTGCCAAGGCAAGGATGCGGCTCACACTCTCTGATTGTTTCTGAGGTTTGGTGAGAGGCGATTTCAGTTGCTCCGTTAGAAAAAGTCGATTCCCGAGGAGCATTAACAGATTTAGGTTTTTGAATTTCTGACCTATAATCTGTTTTGCCATTCTCTAACACTTCTGAGGCATCATATCCCATGGACATAAGTGCAGATGCAGAGTCCATTACAATGTTCTTAACGATTCTGGATCTAAAATGAAGAATGATTTTATCGTTTTGATCCTCATTTTTAAATTCCACAGTCTTGATGTCGTCGGAGCCAATTGTTCTAAGAGAAGGCACATGTTGGAATAGGCATAGAACGTTTGTGCGGTTTAAGATGAGATTATTGCCGTTTTCTATGCGTTCTAGCCGGACTTTATGAGGTGATACATTTTTTTCACTGCATCTTATTTCAGTCCTGTTCAGTTGGTGCCGTTTCTTTCGATCTGAGGCAAGACCTGCATCCTGAGTCTCTTTTCGGGCCATTTCTGATCTAATTTTGTTCTCTTTGCAAAGATCATGCCCATTACAAGTTTTTCCTTTCAGGTCGCCGTGAGTCCGTGAACCCTCTTTCAACTCTGAAGTCCTCTCAGTCGTTGATTTAGACATTGGACACGATTGCACAAGGGCTTTGCGTCTGTCCTCCAAAGTTTTAAAGTAGGGCTCAGGGGGACAGCCTGCGACTCGTCCCGTGCAGTGGTCTTTTTGAGTAAAGTACATATTCTTGAGGCACCGATCGGTAATTGAGTGGGAACCAGATTGTTTCCACCGTTTGTTATTTTCTGCGGTTCTGGGGCAGATGCCAACGTGTCCTCTCCCATCTCAGAGACCAATTCCTCGGATTCTAAGACCTGCAGTTCAGGGGCAGATACCAAAGCAACCTCTCCCGTCTCGGAAACCATTTCCTCGGATTCTAAATCCTCATACACAGAAAGATTAATAAGGTTGATGGAAGGTTCATCGGCAGGTTCAGAAGGCGGTTCTGGTCCCTTACTCTTTACAATTGCATTGGCAATAGGAAGATCTTTTTTCTTTACATAGCTTCTGTCTTCTGTAAGGGTGTTATTAACAGTGACATTGACAATTTTTAAATTCCGGAGAAATTTCCTTGAGTTATTTCCAAGTCTTTGATTTTTTGTTTTTAGATTTTTCATTTTTTTTACTTGTCCTGATTTGGGTACATTTTAACCCAATTTCTGGGGTGCCGTTCCTTTAAATATATCAAATATTTGACTTTTCAGCTCAGCTGTTTGTGGCATTAAGATTTCCGCAGACACACAAGGGGCACCCGTGACCGGTGTAATTGCCGATGTTGATGGTGTCTGCGGATCCAACATCGCGGGATTGTTTACGCTCTTGCTGCTTTCCAAGATGCTGACAAAATTTGATTGTTCGGATGAGTCGTCCATCGTTTTTCTCAGACCAAGGGCCGGAGCCTTCTGCATAGTGTTTGCAGAGTCAGATGTTGGGCCCTGGTTACACAAGATAACAGGCACTAATTGAGACAGAGGACCCATAGAACTGGTCATGGTATTTGAGTCTGGGCAATTAGAGCCTATTGATGTAATTTTTAGTACTTCTGTCGATTCACCAAGGGTCTTTGTAGTTTCCGAGGCTTCCGTGAAGATTTGAGGCCTCAGGACTCCAGTGTCTTTATGTAAGTTACTGACAGATGTATAGACAGGGGACTCAGTGGACAATTGCACATTGTCGTTTTTTTGGGAACCTTGAGGCTCCAACCTGTCTCGCTTGTTGACATCTTGGGTCGTCACCTGTCGATGTTTTAGCAAACTTAGTGCTTCTTTGGCGATCTCAGCCAATCATTTTTTATCCAATTTGTTGTTTTCTTTCTGTTCTATTAATGTTGCCAACGCAGAGTTCATTTTTGTTTTTGAGGCCCCATTTCCTTTCTTTCAGTATTCAAATCTTTTTCAATATTAATTAATTTTGAGTTCATTAGCGCCACTAAAGTTGTCAGGTCCTTCACGTTGTCATTCAGTTGCTCATAGAGCTTTAGGAAGGGGGCTATCGAAATTCCTGTTGATGACATTAAGACCGATTGTAGGTCTTTAATAGTGTTCGCATCCAGCCTGACGTTTGAGCGACGGTCTTCTTTATGTAATTGAGCTTTGAATCTTCTGATTTTTGGAAAGTCACGTTCTATAATTAAGGAGACAGTAGAACGGGTCTCAGACGAGGAAGAACTGGAAGCATAAAAGTCACTCGCCACTCCGTTGTGTGCGCTCTTGTGATTAGCACTTCTGAAATTGTTTGAGCGCATTTGCAGTGTGTCCTGCCTTTGAGGAGCCCGAGCTTGAGAACAGGCTAAACGGGGTGAGGCTGGGCACTCAGCTTTTTCTTCATTAAACGCGGAATTTTTCGGAGTATACAACGGATTGTGGTATCAGATGGCCCGACTTGCACCTGATTGTGCCTCGTGGATGGACGCTGTAGTCGTCCACTGTTTTTCCCGACCAGCAGATGGACTAACTCTTCTAGGCGAGAAATTGCGGGCCTTATGTATTTGTGAGATGCCTTGTAAGATTTTATTTACCACTTCAAGTGAGTCTCTCCTGTTATTAGTGAGTACAGGGGAGGCACACCCTTCATTTGGTGCATTCAATGCATGTTTGTGCATGTCAGGGGGATGGAATACCTCGTCTTCCATTTCACTGATCCTCTTAATAATTTCAAGCTCAGGGGCAGTTTGGGCACAGATGTCCGAGGCAATTTTGGGTGTCAAGCCGTGTGTAGGACACGTTCTTGACTCAGCAGTCTCTGTCCAATTTAGATCCAGTCCACCATTATTTTCGTGATTTCTCATGGTATGAGCACGCCAAGCTAACACCATTAGCTTGGGCATATTGGCTGTGGGTGAATTTCTGACATGATGCGCTGTTTGAAGTAGTGAGTTTGATGAGCTCGGGCTCATACAAGATATAGACATAACGTCACATTCCATGTCACAAACATCAGACATGGGAGCGAGCGTATGAGCTTCCACTCCGTAGTTTACCTCTTGCTCAGGGCTCGCTGTCAGATCGAGCACGGACTCCTTTGCGACAGAGGCAGCTGAACACACGCAGGAGGCGTCCCTGTCCGTGGGTCCGCTCCAAAGACCACCCACACCCAGAGAGACGCCAGCACTCGCCCGAGCTGACCCACACAGCCCAAGGTGAGTGGGGGGCTCAAGTCCTGAAATTTCTACTGTGGGGCAGCCAGCGTGTCTGTCAATCTCCTTCCCCTCCATCCCTCCCTCCTTCCCCAAGCGCGGCAACACCGCACACGATGAGAATTCTTCCGCGTCCTCTGTCAAAGTGCATAATGGAGAGTGAGAGAGAGTACTGGGGGGGATGCTTAGAGGCGATAAATGCTTTGGGGGAGAGTGGTGACACAGTGAAGTGTCCGCCTGCAGGATTTTAGGAGCCGACAATGAAGTTAAATGATGAAAAGCGTTGTTCTTCACCGTTCTTTTCTTAGAACACAGCCGAAACGGGTGTAAACCTGAATCTGCATGTTCTCACACATGTTCTCCCACAAGAGTTCCAGCAAGGTCATTTGCGGGTTTCATTACAGATTCATTATTAATTGTTAGTTTTGTTGATTTTGTACTTACACGAGGCATGACCACTACTTCAGTTGAAATTGGTGCAGCAACCGAATTCCAACGTCGCAGCTGAAGCATGGTGTGGGGGGAGCAGACGGTCGCTGCCAGATTTCCCACTGCGTTTAGACAGAATTTCTTCCATGGGCGAAAGCCTTCCCGCCTCTCACCCTCACCTGCACACCAGAACACCAAAACACACTGCGCACACTGCGCGCTCCGCGTGTGCTAGGAATTTTAAACTACTTCCTCCTGGAAGCAGTTACAGCAATGGAAAACAGACTCCAAGTAGCAGCAGCCGAGGAAAGAGCCTGGGCAGTCTCAGGCTCGCAAAAACACATAGCGCATGATTTCATATACTTCTCTCTGCATTTTAGTAAAAAAGATAATACAGCCCTCATGGGTTCTAGACATAAAAATTTCCCAAAGCACAGTTGAGGAAATATGTGAATCAAGCCCCAATGCCCGAACTGCACATTCACGAAAACTGTCCAAAGCTTTATATTCAGAAAGTAGGTGCTGAACTGATTCCGTTGCCTCACAACAAAAGTGGAATAGTCTGTCCATTTCATTGCATTGCATTGAATTTTAAGCGGAGATAGTCCCAAACAGTGATTCCCAATGAGTTGACAGATGCAATACGGAACCACCTGCCTATCTAATATGTATTCGAACAACCCATCTGCTTTAGAGTTCGAGGCCAAGGTGGTAATCAATTGAACATGGATGAAACTCTCCAGAGAGGTTTTCATGATTTTTTTAAAAATGAATAAGGCCCAACAGCAAGGGATCACCCAAGGAGTCCCTAATCCAACGAGCAGCGTAATAGTTCCCATGGTGTAAGACTTCATGAAAGGAGCTTTGGTGGTAAACACCTAAAACAGAAACCCCGTAAGTGTATTCCTCTGAGCATGGGCAAGCTTCCAATAGAGAGTCAAACAATCCATTGTTATACGGTCTTGGATGACAAGTAGCCCAAACTCCAAATAGGGCATTTCAGAGGAAACACATGATGGAAGTCTAAGTAGCCTCTTTAGGGTTTCAGTTTCAAGCTTAGAGACAACCCCCAGAGAACTCAAGGCCCACACTGCCACAGCATAACTGATGATAGGGAACACTTTCATAGTATACAGTTTGACAAGTGTAACCACTGAATTGCCTCCTCCCTTAATGGCAAAAGAAAACATTGCTCCTAGATTTTGACTGAGCGCATTTTGAGTTTTTTTTAGGTGAGGCGTGCTCCTTAGTTTACTGTCCAAAACAATTCCAAGAAAAACATACTGAGTTCAGATTTCAATTGAGGCTCCTCACAGCTTCCAATCGACGCATGCCACTCGTTTAGAGAGAGAGTCAAACACCATGATCTTGGTTTTGGAGATGTTCACTCTAAGAGAGTTCAGTGCTGAATAGGAATCTAGGTTGTGTAACGTGATTTGAAGTCACTGAGGGGTAAGATCTAGAATGACAATTTCATCGGAGTACACCATCCACAACACTACTTAACCGCCAAGTTTGGGTGGAATACATTTTTGGATCGGCCAGGGCATTTCCCATGCCAGATAAATAAAGGCAAAACAACAAAGTGGGCAGAATGCAACCTTGCTTGAGGCTCATATTAGTGTGAAAACACCCCAAAGTACACATCCAGTCGTACCTTGACACGAGTCTCCTTGTGCAACATTATTATCATTTTCAATAAGCCCACTGCAATCCCTCAAATGCCTAACTTCCCTCAAGGTTTTGCATGGTCCACCATGTTGAAAGCAGCACCGTAATCTACAAATTCTACATTGAATGGTCTCTTCCTAATCTGCCGGGACTGTTGCACGAGGGTTGTAAAAGCAAGGGCATTGACAGAGGTGGAACAACGTTTCTAAACCCAGTTTGGCTCCAAGGGATACTATTTTCGATTCAGTCAAGGAGGACCCTTGCAGAGGCCTTAGAGAGAACATCTACCATTGCCAGAAGGTGATAGTTTCTGGGGTCGGCATGAGAGTCTTTTTTTAAAACTGGAACCAGGATGCTAGCATGACAGGAACAAGGGAGGACATGGGTGGCGGCAATGCGCAAAAGAGGTGGTGGAGGACCTCAGACCACAAGGACGCATCAGACCTATCAATAAATTACAGAGTCCATCAAGGCCAGTGGCCCTCAAGGGCTTACTAATGCTATTTAGCCTAGAGACCTCCTCCTTGGTTTTCTCAAATTTCCCGACACCCATATGAGGAAGCTTGGGAGATCTCGGGCTAGGACCACCAAGGGTCTCAGAAGTGAAAGTTGTCCATACAGACTTGGAGACTCCATTAATATCCAAACGAGTCAGTTTGTGTCTGTAAATAATCTGCCAAAATGTCTTTGTGTCCTTTGTTAAAGTGGTTGACACCAAGTATCTCCACTTCTGGCCTTTTCTTGACAACCAATGAAATCTGAGCCCCCAGGTATAACTTTCCTTAATCAGCTGTCTACCAATTGCGTACTAGCCTTGGTCAGGGACAGAAAGATCCAAATGATGCAGGTCTCTGTGGATGGATCGTTTTTTGTACCTAATAAATTCATCCGAAGCATGGGTATGCTTTTTATTAATCCCAGTAGCCCTCCAATGGTTTCCCCGAATTTGATGGGAAATGCTATCACAGATCAAAGACATACTCTACTCATATTTTGCAAAAGTCAGAAAACCCTGACCATGGTCCACAACTAGAAGGGAAGTGGCACTTGTAGGAATCAAATTAACAAACACCAGCTTCAATATTGGAAGAAATTCACACAACATGGGTCAGTGAGTTGTTAACCGAGGCAGTCCCCATTGTGCAGTCTTTAAATTCAGACTTCTCAATATCAAGACTCAGAATAATAGGGGAGTGATCACTCTCCATGTGTGGAATGATATCCAGATCCATTATCAGGGAGGGGTTATGGGACACAAATGTGCAGTCAATTATACTGGAGCTGGTGGGAGTGCACTGAGTGTATTGAGGGGGCCAGTCAGAAGGCCAAGCGCCATTAAGCAAATCAAAAACACTAGAATAGAGGAGAGATGCCCAGTCAATGCCACAGGAACAGGACTGGTCAGAATTGAATGCATGTGCAAGTCCTGAGGGATGAATGTCCTCAGTTTCACCCTCCATAAGGGTTTTGCATGGGATTCGAGAATTAAAGTCTCCTCTCAGGACTATCGGGGTGGCAGAAGACTCAGAATCCAGCCACGCCTCGAAGATTTTTAGGACTGTGCATGCGGCCCAACATAGGGGGGGTCATATATGTTGACAAAAAGGATTTATTTGGAGCCAGTAGAGTTCCCAAGGGACAGTCAGCCCACCAGTATGTTGTTGAAATCCCAAAGAGTCTCAGCCAGAGTCAAAGGCTTTTAGCACCCAACACTAGGCCACACACCACCCTCCTCGTACAGATGACAATGACCCCTGGTGTTCCATTTCAAGAGGGAAAAGGTACTATTAGAGACCTCTCAAGGATGAACCAGCCCAGCTATCCATTTCCCAATGCTCAATGTCGTGTGTGAACCCACCACCTACCCTGCTCTGACCCATAGCAGCAGAATTGCAGCCCTTGTGCATGTCAGTCTGAGATAATGTTTGACCCACCGGGGCAGAAAGAGGGATTCCAATATCATGGGCCCTGGATACAAGCCTATACCCACCAAGCCCACCTCCCGACAGTCCAATGCAAGAAGTTTGTTGCAGCTCAGGACAAGATATTCATAATAGTTGGTCCCTTCCTGTGAACCAACATATGGGCCGCAAGCATTCTTAGCACGGTCCAAGTCCCTTCACTCAGAAATCCACACATGACGGTTTACATGTCATAATTTCTTCAGTTTAGACAACCTCATCAGACCCATGTACCCATATCATCACCATAGAATGCACAAGGGACACCAGAGGCTTGAAAATCACATTCCTTCGCTCACTCAATCTTGGATCGCACTGCTGATGTCACCATATAGCACTTGGACATGGAGCATGGCCAAAATCCAATTTAGCAACAGCTCCCAACTTACTATTGTCAAGTATTGTCTTGCATTGTCAAGTTTACAAGGGACAGGAGCACAGATTGATGTAGTTTTCTATGGTTAGGGCACATTCAGTTTTGAGGTACAAGGTTCTGGTGAACAACCTCGACTATTGACTGGATAACACAGATGACAAATGTTTCCTTTGGGTTGGGCGTTTTAGCTTAGGTCATAGATGACTGTATCCCCATAAGGTTTAGCAAAGGTAGCTGCTAAAGATAAGATAAGATGATACCCTTTGTGTTGTGAGTGTGGATTTTGAGGGATACAATATTGCGAATAGTGAGTGCTCCACACACAGTGTTCCTGAGCACCCCATCACTATTGTTGAGCGTTTTTCAATTGCAAAGCCAGCAGCTGCACAAGATTTTTTGCACACAAATTGCCTCAACATGACAGAATCGAGTGTGCCACTATAATAAGTCAGTGGCTTATGGCCCATGGTGCTCTTCTTGGTGAGTACTGCTGTCATGAGTGTACCATTTGAGTGTGGGAAAATATAGAATTCCTGTGTGTAATCTGGTGTGGCGAGAACTGATGCTGTTGAGATCACTTCTTTTAAGTCATTAAAACGTGTTATCAGCTCTGGTGTCCCCTCTATTTTGTTGTTTTCCTTCTGTGCTTCCTTTAGGTCCTGTGCTTCTAGCGTCTGTGGACTCTATGTTATTGTCTGTCATTGTATAGGTAAAGGTACTCTAAGAACATTCATACAAGTAATCCGTTTGAGAACAACGGAGAACAACTATGCCCCTAGGCCCTTCACCAAGCTCGGGTAAACTCTTCATTGTGTACATGCAGTGTTTGTGGCTAATGATTTCATGGTAGTTACATCACTGAAAGAGTACTCATTTTAGACCACCAGTGTTCCACCAAAAGATCATTCTTTGAATACATTAGCAACCCGTTAAAAAAGGTACTGTCAAAATTCAGTTGGTTATCTTCTAAAATGAGGGGTTTAGGTCTTTACCTTGTGGCCCTGCCAAGGTCACCTGGCGAGTTCAGGGTCAACCAAGGCCTCTAGGCACGAAGAGTGACCAAGGTAGGGTTAGCAAAGTTCCAAATAAGTGTTATTCTAAAGAGACAAAATAAAAGGCAAGCTCTCGGGTTTATAGTAATCTACTGCAAGTTGTCAGAAAGTCAGAAGAACATCACAGACTTTCCTGCCCCCTCTGTCATTAACACTCTTTGAGCTGACCGACGGTAGAATAAACGTGATTAACACAGCACCCTTTTCCAACATCTAAGTGCATTTGGCATATGATGCGTAAGACTCAACAATGACGTTTAAAATAGATTCACTTTAGCTCCAATATATTTCCACTAGGTAAACGTAAAATATTGGGGAGTATATAAACAATCCTGCCATACCAAAAACTAGGTAAATGAGCTCCTGTCATCATTCTGCGATAGAGCTATACACAGATATTTGGGGTTCGTCTAAAGAGACCACTATAGCAGTGTGTGATAATATCAATTTCAGCATTGTGTATGAAGTTGTGGAAGGTTAATTGTCTCATATAAGTTACAGAACAATAAATAATGAAGTATCAATCCATAAATTGTAAAAAAAAAATAATCTGAAATCTGACTTTTTAAACAATAAAAATAACTCATGTAGCAGCCAGTGGAAGGTAGTGTATATGAATGCTCGACCTCATTTATGATCTTTGCATTTTAATTATTTAGAGAAAAGCTGGCAAAACAAACTTTCTGTTCACCTTCTTCACCTCCTGTAGTACACCCTTAGGCCTGGCCTTAGTAACAGCATCATTCCCTGTAGGCCTCAAGTCAGTGTTATAGCTGGAAGGTGTGAATACAAACAGCAGTAGTACAAATAGCTGGGCAACAGCAGCGATCTCTTCAATTTTAGAGTTTATTTTGAATGAGGCAAGGGATGCTGCTACCATATCTTTTTGTGATAATCCCCTCCAGCATTTTCTGTACTTCCATCCCTGAAGAAAGATACATTATTCCAATATTATAATTACCATGACTGCCTCGAAGTGGCAACGCATGCCAATGAGCTTCCAAAACAAACAAATTCAGAAATCGTGTCTTTCTGTAGATACGCTCGTATTGCAGAATTCCTTATTCGACCTGCCAGATTAACAGACCTCTATGAGAAGGGTGCCCAAGGCCCATGGGTTCAATACCTCTATAAGAAAAAAATAGTGTGACTTCTTAGAGACATCCCAGATGTGAGGAGAGAAGGGGAGGGTGGAGTTGAAGATGACCCTGAGGTTTTTAGCCTCACAGATGGGAGAAGGAAGAGGGCCAAGAAAGGCCAGCCAGCGAGCAACAGGAAAGATGGAGCAGGTACGCCGATGAGGAGAATCTAAGTCTTACTGGCATTAAGGCAGAGATCATTGGTGGCACACCACTCCTGGATAGCGGACAGACAGTCAGAGATGAGAGAAGGAGAAGAGGTGGCGGAAGGGAGTCTGAAAATGATCTGAGTGTCATCCGCATGGCACTGAAAGTTGGGCCAGAGACCGGCAATGCCCTGGGCAAGAAGTGCTAGTTATTGGTTGAACAGCCATGGAGAGAGGTTACACCCCTGGGGAACAACACAGGTAGAGATACAGATAGAGGAGAGGAAGGACCCAAATTGCACCTGGGAGGGTCGATCGGAGAGGAAAGAGGTCAGCCAAGCCATGGCCTGATCTGTGATACCCACATTATTACAGAGATGGTTGAGCAGGATGGCATGGTTGAGCATGTCAAAGTCAGAAGAGAAATGAAGTAAGATGAGGACACAGGGGGTATTGGAGTCAAGGATTGAGAGCAGGTCTTCACAGATGTTCAGGAGAGCAGTTTCTGTGCTTCTGGCAGCTCTGAAGCCAGCCTGGTTCGTGGAGACAACCAACCAATTCAGTGTGAAGATTAAGTTGGAAGATGGTCAGCTTTTCCAGGAGTTTTCCCAGGAAAGGCGTAATGGAGATTGGGTGGTATTTAGCAGGGCAGGTGGGGTCAGCAGAGGGTTTCTTAAGAAGAGGGTGCACAAGGGTGAACTTCAAATCCAGTGGTGAAGGAGTGGTTGCAGAACTCAGCCAAAGCAGGAGCCAGAGTGTCAATGTGGTCCTTGATGGTTTTAGAGGAACAGCGGAGAACCTGTTTTGAAGAGACTTTCATAGATCAGACTTGTCTATAAACCTTGTCTGGGGAGAACAGGGGAAAGGCATAGAAGGAGGGAGGAGAGGTGGCCACAGAAGGGCCAGAGGAAGAGAGGGGAGTAGAGAGAGGAGGAGAGAAAGAGAGAGAGAGAGGACAGGATGTCCTCAGTTTTAGTGATGAAATGAGAAGCCAGGGTCGTGCAGAGGGCTTGGGAGGGGACAGGAGAGGTAGAGACTGCAGCAGAGTTGGCCAGCTCCTTGCAAATTTGAAAGAATTTAGCTGAGTTGTTGGATGCCGCAGCGATGCAGGCTTGGATGAGGCCTCTCTTCTTGATGCGGACAGAGAGCCATTATTGCCTTTGGAGCAGGCAGCAGGTCAGTTTGTCATTGGATGTGCAGGAAGCACACCATTTCCTCTCAGCCACCCTGAACTTGCGTTTAAGAGTGACAAGGTCTGAGTCGTACCAGGAGTTGCACTTAGCGTTCGGCTTCAAGCGGATCCTCATGAAGGGGCAAAAACATCAAGATTATCAGATAAAGCAGAGTGGAGCATAGATAGGGCTGTGTCAGGGTGTGAGTCAGCCTAAGGGGCCAGGGAGGGCTGAGAAAGTGCTGGCAAAAGCCGCAACTGATACACGCTTCATGGGTCGGATAACCCAGATGGTAGGTAGCAGTGCTGGAGTTGGCTTGACCTGAGGGGTGGAGCGAGTGAGCTGGGATGAAAGGAGAAAGTGATCACTCCAGGATAGATGATACCAGGTTATTTAGCAAAGCCTTGTTAGAAATAGCATCCAAGGAGGTTCTGTCTCGCGTGTGTGTTATGTAAACTGGTGCCAAAATAGAGGCTAAATTAGTCAGTGAGAATGTCAGTCTTTCAGTTCAAACACTTGCACCAGAGGTAATAGCATTTGAAAACTACAAAAGTTGAAAATGTCTCAAGTATCCATCCTGTCCCCTGTCATCTTCAGCCATTACATAGAAGAACCTTGTTAGGATGTGAAAGATGACTCTGACACCTCATGTAGGGAACTGAACTTCATTACCAAGATCCAGATGACAAGGCGATACAGCTGGATAAGTTCAAAGTAATTAAATAGGAAGGTACAGGAAGACATCCACTACATTGTGCAGCCCTTGCGTAAAAATGTACAGCCCGAATGCAAAAAAAAAAAACCATAAAACCCAAAGAAATCACAGGCTTCATATGACAATTAATACATAATATATATTCTATTTCACTTGGCAGGAGTTGGGGCTGAAAATGCCGAGAACAAAACCGGAACTCTAAGCTTTAGGAGTCATGTGTGCAGTTTTATATTTCCTTGTGTATGCTGATGTGATTGCCTAACTTTCATGAGAGATATTAGGAACTTTATAGTGTGCCTTGGTTCTTCTATTAATGTCCATTTTGATGCTTTGCATATTTGAAATCAAGAGTATAGAAAGACTTGATAGTCTTTAGAAATTAAGTGAAATGATTCCTTACAGAACAATTTGGGAAGAAGGCAATCAGTAAATGATGTTTCCTTGTGAACGGAGTTGATATTGGAGATTTCAATTATCTTCTGGTTAAGTAGTTGTTTACGCATGTAATGTGATGATGTGTTATGTCCAGTCACTGGATTCCATTCTGAGTTGGGAACTCATGAAAACTAATGAGATGTATTGAGGGATGTTGCAATCAAAATAAAGTGCCTAGTTGGTTCCTTGCACCCTTGTGGGTGTGTATTAATGAAGACTGCTTATCAACACCAGTGCGTGGTCTATTCAATGCCTCTCTCTGACTACCACTCTACTCTGCATAATAGGGTCCACTGCTTTCACTTGGAACTGTTTGATCTGCACTAACCAGAGTCTCCCGACCAAGGACCGGCACTGCGAGTCGCTCCTCGACTCTTGCCATCATCATCCCTGCCACTCGCTTCCTGTAGGAGGCGGGGCCACGCACGACACGTGCGCCGATCACGTGACCTTGGGAGCAGCCAAAAGACCAGGCTGTCTCCCGCTCTGTGCACTGTTTTCACTTGGAACTGTTTGATCTGCACTAACCAGAGTCTCCCGACCAAGGACCGGCACTGCGAGTCGCTCCTCGACTCTTGCCATCATCATCCCTGCCACTCGCTTCCTGGAGGAGGCGGGGCCACGCACGACATGTGTGCCGATCACGTGACCTCGGAAGCAGCCAAAAGACCAGGCTGCCTCCTGCTCTGTGCACTGCTTTCACTTGGAACTGTTTGATCTGCACTAACCAGAGTCTCCCGACCAATGACCGGCACTGCGAGTCGCTCCTCGACTCTTGCCGTCATCATCCCTGCCACTCGCTTCCTGGAGGAGGCGGGGCCACGCACGACACGTGCGCCGATCACGTGACCTCGGGAGCAGCCAAAAGACACAGGCTACCACCCTTGCGGCGTTAAGCCCGACAGGGGTAAAGGCCTGAAGGCTGTTGAGCGGCTGTTTGGCGCTGGTGGCGCGTAAACTACATCCGGGAAGACTACGGAGGATTTACCTCTTTGATTCCCTCTGAGAGTCCTACGGTGTCGTGCCCAAAGTCACTCTACGTTCCTCCATTGTAGATTGAAAATCAGCCGGCGAGGAGCTGCAGTTACGAACTCCTTTACGGAACTACTATTCTAAGTTTTTTCAGCGATCCAAGCTCATAAATCTTCAGCTCACATGTGGAGAGTGCGTTAATCCGCGACCGGCAGCGACCTATTCACAATGACTGCACAAACAGGAAATGAAGGACCACACACGCGCAGAAAAACCATCCAACAGCGCCGGATGCAAAACCCCTGGACTGCCTTAAAAGCCGACTCACTTCTTGAGACTGTAAAGGCAAGCGCTTCTAAACGTGTTCGACATTCTATCGATCCAGCTTCCCCTATTGACGCATTGTCTGACATATCATCAGTCTCAGCTTCAAAGCCCATCTTATCATCGGAAACGTGTGTTGCCGCCTCTCCCCCCCTTTCATCACCATCGCGCACCCCAACATCTATCCCTATAACATCCGAGCTAATAGCTGACAGGGACGATATGAATAACCTTTCCTTACCCAGCAGCAGTGACATTGCTCCTGATCAGGCCACACTACTTCCAGAACTGGTGAGCTGAATACATCCATCTGTGCAGAGGCTGCAGCTTCCGCTGAAGTCCTCAATGAGCGCAAATCAATTTTCACGCCGAATAACAATTCTATGCACTCCAAAACCCTGCCTCCATGTAACCCACTAATGCTGACTGATCTACCTCATGTACCTGCAAGCCTATCAGGTTTGTCTTTGGTAGCCACCTGTAAACAAACTGATGCTAACCTGCTAACCTCGGCAACAGCTGATGAATTTTTCTCTCCCTTTGATTTCACTGACTCAGAGTTAATGGAAGCCTCTCAAGATGGTGACGAAAACACGAGCATCAATAAGAGCGTGTAAACCACTGACCAACACTCACGTGAAATCCAGTGCCCAAATATCAAGCTGTGATTGGTTGCGACATTGTATCTAACACCATGACCCCACAAGATGTCAGCCGCAGTGGGCATGAAATTAACAATCTTCGCTTCTTAGAAGGCGATGCAAATGAAAAACAACCAAAGAAACACCAAAATGCCACCATTCCACCTCAGCTCCTTTGCACAGAGCCTCAAGATCGCCCATACATACCAAAGCTTCGTCACCCACTCCTTCTGACTAACTCTATCATGAATACTCAAAATATCTCTCGATATGATGCTGGTCTAGACATTCTGCCTTTCCACACAAGTGACAATTCACATAATTCACGAAATTCAAAACTGACCTTCCCTCGCTCTTGTGTAAATCTAGTTGAAGGTGAAAACCTTGGAGGTCTGTGAGGCCTCAGCGTGAAAGAGACTCGACTAAAACCACACGTGCCTATAATCAACAAAGATACTCTCTCTACATCCAGGAGAGCAAGCTCACGCCCCAAAGTCGCACAGCCACCATGTGACAGTCATGTCCTGCCAGCTGTCAACATCTCTGGTTTTAGCGACGTCCACTCTGATCCTGCCAACAACTCTCAGTCAAGCACTGCTGAACAATCCGGATCCAAATCTAAACCGAGTCTCTCGTCCGCTGCAGCGATGCAGATCTACAACAACGTTTTGGCTGCTTCTTCCACTGCTTTGCTACCCTTCCTAAAAGTGTATGAATCACTTCATGAAGCCTTCAAAGACCAGACTTCCGTAATCATTACTCTGAAAGAAAAGATGGATAAATTTGAAGCCGTGACCAATTTCTTACAATCTCAGTTATCTCGGGAGGCGGAACGGACCCTGCGATGGCAAGAGCGGCTAAGTGATCTTGCTGCACGGCACCATTGTCAAAATGACTCTCTATCAGACGGCCTTCTTGAAGCTGTAAAGTGGATGCGCCATTCAACACAAACAATGAACGCAAATTTGGCTCTCGTCAAGGATTCTCCAAAGCCAGTGGTCAATACCATCGTAAAGCCTCCATCACAACCTCTAATCCTTGCTCCTGACTCTATGGCCTCTCTTGCTTGTGCAAAAAATCCACACTTACCTGTTATTCCTTCTGAGCATGAGCATACTGAAAAAGGCACTGGCAGTACAATTGACAAAGTTAGAATAATTAATCTGGACACAACACCTCAAGTGTTCACATCAAAGGACCATCCAAAATGTCCACCTCAATTTGCCATTCCATTGAATCCTACTAGTTCCTTCGGCATTTTTGGTGGCCCTGCCAAATCAACAGTGATCACCTCTAAGCTGGTTCAAAAACCACCTGTGAAAAAAGTTTCAATTGACTGCACTTCGGCAGGCATAAAAGAGAAAAAAAACAAAAATTGTGAACAGAAAACGAAGCAAAGAAAATACATCAGAAATATTATACCTCCGACCAAACAAGGTTTCATTTCACGGTCTAAACTGCAAGCCCCTCTGCCCCAAAATGGCATTTCACTGGAAGAAACTTCAACGGCCAATGACCCAAACCTTGTGGCGCCTGCAAAAAAAAGACTACGTTTGGAGTCCGACCATGAAAGTCTTGTGAGTAACCCAACAGGATCGGAGATCGATCTTTGCGAGCTCTCAATATATTCAGATGGTTCTTTTACCGACCAGCAAACTGACCAACTTTATACAAATCCCAAAGTTGCTGGTGCGGCACTTTTGCCTAGTTCCAAATCAGAACCCTGGCAGAAGAACATCCTGGACTACAGAACAAAAGATGCTGAACAAGAACGTCAAACTTCAGGGTTCTTGAACCCCAAACATCCAAGATTCCAGTCACAAAAACAACCTCGGTTTATTTCACGAGTCCATGCTGCTTCAACATCTGACTCTGGAAACCCGAATTGTAAACTTCGTCTACAAAATGTCCACCATGAAGACCACGAACTTAGTCTGAATCGGCATAATGTGATGAAACTTTTTTCCTGTATTCCATCACTCCGCACCATTCGATCCGAAGACATTCGAATCGTGGAGTATGTCACGGAGAAATGTTGTGACCAAGTTCTTTTACATATAACCTCAGCCTCAGTCAAAAATACCCTGCTGAACGCCATAGAAGACCTGCTCGTCTTTGGGTTCGACATCTCAATCAAACCATTATCCCTCAGGCCCAATTCGTCACCACCAAGACCAAGGAGCAGCCCCCAAGGAAGCAATGAACAACAACGTGCGGATCTTCGTCAAGCAATATCAATTCCAAATAATTCAAGATCACTTTCCATTGAGGCTCAAAAAAGTGTCAAAAGACACGCTGCTACATCTCAGCGCTAGCCATCAGCTATCCCTGTTGAATGCAAACGGGAATTCTTATCATGGAATACCCGCGGATTCATCCATCTATTCAACTCTTGCGACCTGGATTTGGCCAATGTATTTGTTATCTGTCTCCAAGAGACATGGCTAACCGATCCTCCGATTAGAGACGGCTTTGTCTCTTTATTAAACCCGGCCATCAAAAACCCGATGGGACGCCCATCATCCGGGCTCCTGATGCTGATTGTAATCAATTCTTGGTGGAGTCTCTTGGACTCATTTAATCCAAATCAATTTGTACAAGGAACACTACTAAAAATTGCTGAAACAAGAACTTCTGCGAGAAATCACTTACTAGTCCTAAATGGATATTGGAATCTAAGTAAAATAAGCACAAAGACCTTCATAGATGTGGTTACAACAATCATCGATGAGACACTCTTAATTCACAAAAACTTGACAATAATGTGTGCTGGTGATTTGAACTGCTCCTGGTTCAGCTATGATCCCAGCGCTGGAAATTACAAACTTTTGCCAGTTCACAATCTTTCGATAAGGAGTCATCATTGGAGTCTCTCTCTCGGAAACCGCAATTGTATGATGGTTAATGGACATGTCCCAGGTGATCAACCACCACGACCAACTTGGTCAAATCAAAAGGCACATTCAATAATTGACTATTTCTGGGTCTCATGCAACTTACTAGAGGAGGATATAACCCTGACAATAACTGAGATGCCATCTAGTGATCACAATCTTCTGCGTCTATCTTGTATCGTAGAGTGGCAATCAGACTGTAGCCTATTTAAACCCTCTATCTCTGTCAACGCGGGAGGAAATCGCCTGCGGATTGATGGACCAACGATCGAGAAAATAGGCCAAACATTTCACCAGGACACAGCTCTGTCCGTGAACTACACTCCTCTATTATATGACTTTGTCACTTCTAAACCCCATCTTTTGAAATCGGGCACAAAGTACAAACATATATTCTCAGCAACACTGTCACAAAAAAAAAAGGCCATGAGACACGATATCCGCGCGATAAAAAAATCTTGTTCCACGACCAGCGACAACAACTCGATTCAAACAAAAATTTGTCAGCGGCGTCGAATATATCGTAATTGGCTAAAGTCGCAGAAAGTAATCATTGAACAAGAACAAGCTGAGGAACTAATGAAGGAACTGATCACTAAGAATTCCCGCGAAATCTGGGCAATCCTGAATACAGGCAATGTCCGGCACTCTTCCATGATGTCAAATGTAATTGATGCCGGAAAATGGGAGCAACACTTCTCAAACCTCTTCGGTAATCCATCCCTGGAACAATCAACCGTCCCTGACCTTGGTCTAACTTCATGGGATTTGAGTATCACCAAGGAGGACATTGAGTTAGCAATACGAGCCTTAAAAAGATCACATGCTACTGGTCCTGACTTAATATCCAACATTATGCTCAAGGAAAATGTCGAACAGTGGTCAACGTTTATTGAAATGCTGTTCTTGCGATTGTCTGCATCAATGTCGATTCCAGATTCCTGGCGTGAAGCGATTATTGTGCCAATATACA
Organism: Ambystoma mexicanum; assembly: GCF_040938575.1. Lineage (NCBI taxonomy): Eukaryota > Metazoa > Chordata > Amphibia > Caudata > Ambystomatidae > Ambystoma > Ambystoma mexicanum. Next base: position 232,198,532 of record NC_090930.1, on the reverse strand, counting down.
AAAAGGGCAATCAGGCTGATCCTGCCAACTATCGCCCGATTGCCCTGTCGGAAACAATAGGAAAAATCTTCGCTTCATTTCTATGCCAAAAACTTTCAAATTGGTCAGTGTCCAACCACATCTTCGACATCAGACAAACTGGCTTTACCAAAGGTGTGGGTGTGGAAGTAAATCTCCTATTACTGAACATACTAAAGCTGGAAACTCTAAAGTCCAAGACCCATCTCTACCTGGCTTTCATCGGTCTGAAAGGCGCCTTTGACAGCATTAATCGAGTCAAATTATGGCAAAAATTGAATAACTGGAATTGTCCTCGCAACATAATCGATCCCATAAAAGCCCTTCATTCTCGTACCACCATCCGCATCAGGCTGAATGATCATGGCGCTCTAACTACCCAAATAACCACAACTAAAGGAGTAAAACAAGGGTGTCCGCTAGCAGCCGACCTGTTTAAACTGTTTATTTGTGATCTACCAGAGTTCAGAAAAAATCTAAGTTGCTTTCCTCCCAAACTCAATCAAAACGAAATCGGCTGCATAATCTACGCCGACGATGTGGTGCTCTTAGACCGTACCCAAATTGGCCTTCAGCGGCAGTTAACGAACTTACAAGGCTATTTAAACATCAACGACCTGACCCTGAACACCGACAAGACAAAGGTCGTTATAATTGGCGAACGGGACTCCAAAAAACGGAAAGCTTTCTCGTGGAGAGTTGATGAGAAAGCCCTCGGGATCGTCAACTCTATTCGCTACCTGGGAATCACCTTCAACAAGTCCCTACATGAACACCATTGGAAACTTGACATAGAAAACAGAATGATACGATTCACCATCCAAGCGCAGCTGCTGAACAGAAATTACGGTAAATTCACTCTCACCCCAGTTCTAACCTTCTACGCCCTAAAGGTTGTTCCAGCAATTACCTTTGGATCAGAAGCCGCATGGAATATTGACATTTTATTTTGGCAGAAAATGGAAGGGCTTTTTTGGCGGCGAGTTCTTGGTCTACCGTCATACATTTTGATGGTTCAAATAAGATACAAACTATCATTGAACCCGCTTCACACTTGTGTTTTGTGGAAATCACTAATGGCTCTGCGCAAGATGTGCCTAACTCCAGTGACTCCAGCTTTCCAAATCTTTTGCACACAACCAAGCCAGACCTCATCAAAGCTACTAGATGAGTGGAAAGAGATGATGATCTCAATTCTAACTGCTGCCGATATGAACCTAAAAGTCTTAATTATGCGCCCCCAAGTATCAAAAAAGAAATTTGAACTCTGGTGCTGGATCCAGAACACTGATCGTCGCAATCATATGCCGATTACTTTATACTCCGGACCTGGTGCCCACAAACTAAACGTGCCAAACATGCATCTGGCAAACTGTCCCTCTTGTCATCACAGGGCCCAATTTTTGAGACTCTGCTTAAACGCGCTCAAAACAAAAGAAATGCTGTGGCGTCAACATATCAATGAAGGAAGAGATAATATGTGTCGCTTTTGTAATAGTGATACAGAAACAACTGAATATCTGTTAACAAAGTGTGAGCGGCTCACAGCACAGCGAACTCTGCATCTAAGCGAATTCATGCCTGCAGCAGAAGGAAATCGAGACTGGTGGACTTATGCCAGTGCTGGACACTGCATTAAATTGAGCTGTGCTGTAGTAAATTTCTTAGATGCACTACGACTTGATAAACTGTGATTATCTAGCGATTTATATATCTATTTAGGCGCATAACACGCTTTTTTTCTACGAACATGGTTTTTTAATCAAATTTTGACGAGCAACAATCTGTAACAAAAGCTCGAGAACTCAATGTTTACATTGAGTCCTTTAGGCTGAAGTTAATAAAAAAATTAAAAAAAATAAAAAATAGGGTCCACCAAATTGTGGACTGAAAATACCTGCATTGTTGAGTATACTGCAAGATTCATGTTTTATTTGTAATGCTATGATAAGAGCTACCTGATGCCCACACATTCAATTTTGTTCTGAAACCAAATGATCAACACAGAACGCAGAGGGAGACATTCACATCTATCCTGTTTCGAAAGCTGGATCATCAACAAAGGGCTACATAAAGTTGTATGTGGCAGTATAGTACTACATTTAAAGCAAACAAACAGCAAACAAGTGTCCATTTGCAAAGTCTGAATTGAGTATGGATAGCAAAACATCTAGCCATGAAAAGGAAATATCATGTTTCACTCTCTGAAATGTATATCGGCCATCAATGTCAAAAAGTATTACCCGACATTATAGAAACAGCATCTGGTTTTTCATGTTCCACTCCTAAAATCTTAACTAGAAATATCAATAGCCTGTAAAGAGCAATCTATACCGTTACTTGATATTCCATAATATTCTCAGAAATTTATTTTTCAGGACAGTAAGTATAAAGTGAAGTGGCAGTGTCAAGGTGACTGGTTAGGCATTGGTCCACAAAACAGATGTCGGGGTCAGTTGATTAGGTAACTTGAACTTTCTAAATAATCCCTGCAGGAAGCTTACGACTGTCCATGAAGGTTTGAACTGCCCCATGTGATTCCCATAAATTAAATGGTTTAAACTCTGCCTCAGTTCTTGAAGCTGGGTTTAAGTCTCAGCATTTCAACCAGTATGCTTGGGACATGGGATAGGGGCTGAATAGGAGTGATACTTTAAAAATCCCAGTTTAATTCCTTCTTCCTTGGTGTGTTCTTTTAGTCTCTAGAGATACGAATGGACAGGGAGGGCTTTGGAGTGATTTTGGAACATTTAGGAGAGATGTTTTTGTTATGTGTTGTGTTTGTCAGGTTTGTTGTTCCTAATTTGAACACGTGTTGTCTGTTTGTCTCAGTTTTTACGTCCACTCCTATCTCAAACCTTCCCTTTCACCCGTATTCCCTGAAAACCACAGAACAATTTCGTGTTCCATGTGTGTCACCCAAACAATGTTTATTATTGTAAAATGCTTACTTCCTGTGTTTGTAGAAACATTTTTGAAAACACAAGGAATTCTCCTCTGCTGTCTACTTGTTGGTCACATTTCCTACTGCTTGTGTGCTTCAAGAATCCACTTCCATTGTGTTTGTTTTGTTCAAATTCTCTATTTTGCCTTTCTCCATTATTTTGTTTGGCATTTGGCATTGTAGGCATCTACATGTTCCCTAGCAATCATTTGTGTTTGTTGAGGGGGAGATGAGAAGCTGGACTACTCACCAACCTCTTTGACAACTTTTGGGTAATGGAGTCTGTTATTATAATTTTAAATCAATATATAAAATAATATGTATGGCAGTCACTTGTGCAGTTATGCTTTGTTTTTTCTGAATATGTGTGGGAACACGGACGGACGATTATAGCTAGCCAGCCTGGGGGAGGATTCGGTCCCACATACACTTACAATGTCCCACTGTAGAAAAGCTCATAATGATGCCCTCTGTACTAACGTCAGAGATTCAGAATGAATTTGCATTGTCCGATAACCTTTCCTGCAGTGGTGCAGTCCTCCAATGGTTTTCTGTTCTCTCACCTGTGTCTCACTATTCTAGTTTCACCAAGACCTTTAATCAAAACCTCTATGCATCATTAGGCATGAATAGCATGTCCCCTTGCAAAGGTCATGCCCTTGCGTTTTCCTCATCTTCTTGCACACACTATTCAAAGTTTTTTTTTTTTTTTTATTTTTTTTTTTTAGCATTTATCTAGCACTACGACCCCTCGGGTATCTGAGCGCTGCTTATTATTACCCACGGGGTGTGGTGCACATTCATCAACCTCGGAAGGATGAAAGGCTGTGTTTAACACTGCCAGGATTCGAATCTGCGTCAGCAGGCTCTGCACAGATGTCAAAGCGAGCGCTCTACTCGCTGTGCTATAGGTCCGGCTTTTCACCTTGACTTCAACCGTGGATCAATGAAAGTTACCAGGTGTTACTACCTATTGCCCTTCATTGCAGAAATGAATGTATACTGTTGGAAGCTAGCGAGCAGTTTTATGACTACATTTCCTGCTTCCGCATCGCCAGACATGCCATGTCCATTCACTATGGATAATTGGCTAGTTCTAATGCCATATATGTTAATGTCAATGTTAATGTTAATGTTAAAGGATATTTGTACCACAAACTATCACCACCGGAGTGGTCCCCTGGTGCTCTGGCATATCTGAAAGAGTAGGAGGGTCGGTTAGGGCGTGATAGAAGGACAAAGTTTGGAGAAGAGCAAGGGAGCTGTGATGTGCTGTTGGCAGCTTCAGTTCGGTTAACACCGTTCGCTGAGTATTTTTGGTGTGGTAGTTGGGCATTACATGACACCCTTTCTGCAAATGCTTCAGCATATGGAGTGTTGAATTCCACAGAGTCATCAATGTGGTTTGCAGCTAGTTGTAAGGGAGATGTTCTTGACTACAGCTTTCCTGACATGAACAAGCACTGTAGAAGCAGCCAAATTGGGATCACATCTGCAAGGCAGCTACTAGCATCTCATGGGCACAGCATGGTATGTGGTTGGACTTCCAATTGCTTGGGCAGCTTAGACCTGTTTTCAGCTGCTGCAAATCCTACATGTGAACCACAGTTTGTGCGCCTAAATTCCACAACCACCTTTACTTTCTCCAAGATATTAACTCTTCTGTGGGACTTCCTGTCAGGCCTTTCCTTACAAAAGCAGACTTGCTGTTGAATGGCATTCTGCAATTGCTTTTCTGAGCTTTGCTTATGACAGGTATGGGGACAGGTGACCTAGTGTCTGGTGATGCCTGTGACCTGAGAACTGATCCACATGTCCTATGTGAGGAGTATTTCATACTTTCAGCATGGTCCAGTTCAATTCAAACTGTTTCCATAGCATGATCATATAGAAAAGGTACTAAAGTGTGTGTAAAGTTGTGCCGGCACAGCAAGGTCAAAGATGCACAGGAGCCCTCAAAATCCACCATGTCTTTATTGAAGAGAGAAAACCATTCCTTCTTTTTTGGATATTTCCTATCATGATCAAAAGCCTGAGCAACAGTGGTTGCGGCACTGAGAGGGGAAATAAGCAATGAGAGGGCGGATAAGCTATACTGTGGTATCTGCAGGCAAAAATGGTGTTGCGGTAGGGCTTGCTATAATCTGCGAGTCAGTTCAATTCTCTGGTGTAATGGTGCAGGATGTTCGTACAGAGGAAGCTTGCACACAGATCTCTTCCTCTCTCACAATGCACCTTGTTTTGAGAGTGGTGCTGCTCAGAATGCACCTTAGGGCATGTGACCCTCTATCAATTATCAACTCTCATCCAAGAGAAACTACTTCCACACCTTTTGCACTGATTACCCCACACACCGGAATGGTACTCCCATCCTTTCACTACACATGACACATGACTTTTAAAGAGTGCAGGGTCGCTCTATACCAATGACTACCCCACACACCGGAAGCAGTAGTCCCATACTCTCACCATACACGTGGCTCATTTAATTAACACAGTCTTGCTCGACTCCTACTGCACACAGAGGTTTAGTGCAGTCTCAAACACTCTACCAATGCATGCCACTACTCAAACTAATATCTTGACATATTCTCATATTTTCCTAAAGGTTCATAGCTCTTTCCATATCAATAGAAATGTTCTTAACCATTAATTCTCAACATTTTTGTAAAAACTAACAGCACAATGACATATTGACATCTTGAGATAGAACTAAAGGTCTATAGCTGCTCCTGTAGTTCTACTGCAAATCCTCAAAAGCTGCAGTTTTGTATTTGAGCCTATAAACATCAGCTGCCACCATTCTTTGGTTTCCCTCAGTGGGTATTCATTTATCATTTGTCCAAGATGTTTAGTTCTTAGAGGTCTAAAGAAGGGCCAGAATAAGATGAGGTGTTTAAGCGTTTCATCGCGGACTTTACAAAATCTGCACACGATATTGGACTTATCCTTTCCAGCCCAGTTCTTTGTTCGATCATTAGTTCTAAACAAGTTTAGGCGTAATCTCATATATATGGCCCTCTTCCTGTTGTATGGGAATAAAACCACATAATTTTGCAATTTGTTGCGCGCTCTTACTTTGCTGGGGGCGTCCTTCATTGTTTTGGACATCCTTCGGTCTTCACTGGTTTGGATCCAGTCTAAATCCCAGATCTTTTTCTTTACCAGATCTGGGCTGTCATTAAGCGTTTTGATGTTGGTCTCATACATGGTCAGGAGCTCTTCACATTTCCTAGACCACAGGGCTAATAGGCAGTCTGGGTTGGCGTTTCCAGGTTTGCTTAGTATTTTAAATTGAGGAGAGGCGTCTGGCAACGTGATTTTCCTAAATAAGGCCAGGCATTCCACGTGATTCGTGCTTCAATAGATGTCAAGCCTAACTCATAGCGTAGGCAGGCTGTCGAGATGCTGTTTGGTAGGTGTAAGATTTTCACCCAAAAAATGTGTTCTAGGGACTGTCATTTATGTTTGTGTTAATTTGCATGCCGAGGTATCTAGTAGTTTCCACCATGGTGAGTTTTTCCTTTCCGAGGTGCCATCTAAATGTGCTGTTTTTCTGGTGGCGGCCTGTTTGCAGGTTTTGCAGCGTCAATATTTCGCTTTTTGTGTTATTAATGTGCAAACCATTGTCTTCCACGTAACGTTCCACTTCATTCATTTTACGCTGGAGGCCGATTGGAGTGGTATCTAACAAGATTAAATCCTCAGCATACAGCATCCAGCTTAGAGCAGAGCCATGTATTTTTGGGGAAAAGGATCGGGGCTCATTGATGGCGATGCCAATGTCAGAGAGAAACAAGTTAAATATAATCGCTGCCACCGGGCAGCCCTGTTTAACTCCACAGAAGGTGTTAATTTCCTCTGTAAGAGATCCACATTGATCGAGGCGCACTCTGATGGTACTAGCAGTGTGGATTTCTTTGATGGCGGCTAATAGGCTTTCAGGACAGCCCCGATTTGACATCTTCGTCCACAGTAGTTCTCGGTCGATGGAATCGAAAGCATGGGAGAAGTCTATCAGGGCTATCAACAATCCATCGTGACAGTTTCTGTTGGAGCATAGTTGCGTACACTTTGCCTAGCACGTCCAGGAGCGCTATTGGTCGATACATTTTGGGCTCAAGGTGATTTCCTTTTTTAAAGATAGGGACTATTATTGCAGTCTTCCAAGAATTTGGAGTTTTACAGCTTCTACAAATTTGGGTAAAGAGCTCTTCTCAAAATTCTGCCCATAGTTCTGGATTTTACTTTATAGTAAAGTTGGTCAGGCCGTCCGGTCCAGGGGCCCTTGAGGCGCTGGCGCTCTTCATTATCTGGAGCAAATCAGTTTTAGTGAAAGTCAGGTCCCATTTTGTTAAGTTTGATGTCGTGGGGGGCAACCACTTCCCTTTTTTGCTGTACAGATTTTTGAAATGTGAGGACCACCCTGCTTCTGATACCATGTTTGTCATCAGCGCAGATTGAGAAGCACCCTCGCTGTTTAATAAACTCCAAAACTCAGACGAGTTTTTCTTTCTCATCTTTTGCAACATCAGTTCTGCATCGTTTTGGAACATTAGGGCCTTGTGAGATCTTATCCAGTTTTTATATTTCTGTTTTGCAGCACGTTTTTCTTGCAAGAAATTTGTGGAATCACTGCATTTTATGTGTCTAATAGTGGCGCGAAGTTCCCTTTTTCTCCTCAAGACCTCGACATCAAATTTATGTTTGTTTACAAACCCAGGGTTTCTCGATCCCTTTTTTTTCCACAAACAATTGTAGGAGATGAGCATATTTCACTCCAAGGTCAGTTTTGATGAATGTTTCTGAGATTTTCGAGACTTCATCAGGGTGGAGTGATAGCCTCACTCTGTTTGTCTCAACCAGGATCCGATGGCTCCAACATTTAGCAGATGGTTGTTTTGCAACTCGCAAGGTTAAAATTATCATCTTGTGATCCCTTGGAATCATTTGCTTTACCACAAAAGACAAAGTGGACTGATGAATCTTTTCTGAGACGAAGAAGTAATCCAAGATAGAGTTCTGTGCGAGTCTTCTCCATATTGGTTTAGCCGGTATATCGCCGGCAGTATTTACATTTAACATTACCAGAGCTCTAGCCTCCATTTCCGCCATCCATTTAGTGACCACATTATTCGATGCATGGAGGACTTCATTATTTTTCCGTCTTATGGCCATACATTTGATGTTCAAGTCTCCACATATGTTGTTTGACTCATTTTTGAGCAGTAGATCGTCGATTGTTGATGAAACTTGATCTATGAAGGAAAAAGTCCCAGCCTGAGTGTGGTTCCAGTATATGTTGAATAGATGAAATTGAGTCACATTACCAGTTCTAGGCCCTACTGAGGCTATAGTTGACACTTGTATGAAGGGAGACACGTTTGTGGTGTTTATAATACGGCACCTAGAGCTTTTTTTTTACAAGTGTCAGCAGGCCCGCCATGGGTCTTCCTCGTTTTTTTTTAAAAGCCGGATTGAAAGCAACTTCATAGGCGTCCACAATAGGACAAGTAGTTAGCCAAGTTTCCTGGAAGCAGACCACATCAAGCACGTCCAGCCAGGGTTCTTCCAATAGGTTGGAGAAGCCCCTAGTGTTCCAGGATCCGATCCTGAACTCTAGTTTCTCCTCTACAACCTGGCATTACCGTCTTGAGGGTCTACATAAAGCTTCCGCCAGCCAAGACCATTCCTTTTGCACTCCTCTGGTATCCTTTGGACTTGACAAATCATCACAGCTTGTTTCCATAGCACAAGCGCCTTTGATGGTAATTTCGATGTTGTCATCTTTAGTGAATTTCCCTAAGTCCTTCCCAGACGCACTACAGAGTGATTGCGTCTTCTCGTTGCCAAGGCAAGGATGCGGCTCACACTCTCTGATTGTTTCTGAGGTTTGGTGCTAGGCGATTTCAGTTGCTCCGTTAGAAAAAGTCAATTCCCGAGGAGCATTAACAGATTTAGGTTTTTGAATTTCTGACCTATAATCTGTTTTGCCATTCTCTAACACTTCTGAGACATCATATCCCATGGACATAAGTGCAGATGCAGAGTCCATTACAATGTTCTTAACGATTCTGGATCTAAAATGAAGAATGATTTTATCGTTTTGATCCTCATTTTTAAATTCCACAGTCTTGATGTCGTCGGAGCCAATTGTTCTAAGAGAAGGCACATGTTGGAATAGGCATAGAACGTTTGTGCGGTTTAAGATGAGATTATTGCCGTTTTCTATGCGTTCTAGCCGGACTTTATGAGGTGATACGTTTTTTTCACTGCATCTTCTTTCAGTCCTGTTCAGTTGGTGCCGTTTCCTTCGATCTGAGGCAAGACCTGCATCCCGAGTCTCTTTTCGGGCCATTTCTGATCTAATTTTGTTCTCTTTGCAAAGATCATGCCCATTACAAGTTTTTCCTTTCAGGTCGCCTTGAGTCCGTGAACCCTCTTTAAACTCTGAAGTCCTCTCAGTCGTTGATTTAGACATTGGACACGATTGCACAAGGGCTTTGCGTCTGTCCTCCAAAGTTTTAAAAGTAGGGCTCAGGGGGACAGCCTGCGACTCGTCCCGTGCAGTGGTCTTTTTGAGTAAAGCACATATTCTTGAGGAACCCATCGGTAATTGAGTGGGAACCAGATTGTTTCCACCGTTTGTTATTTTCTGCGGTTCTGGGGCAGATGCCAACGCGTCCTCTCCCATCTCAGAGACCAATTCCTCGGATTCTAAGACCTGCAGTTCAGGGGCAGATACCAAAGCAACCTCTCCCGTCTCGGAAACCATTTCCTCGGATTCTAAATCCTCATACACAGAAAGATTAATAAGGTCGATGGAAGGTTCATCGGCAGGTTCAGAAGGCGGTTCTGGTCCCTTACTCTTTACAATTGCATTGGCAATAGGAAGATCTTTTTTCTTTACAGAGCTTCTGTCTTCTGTAAGGGTGTTATTAACAGTGACATTGACAATTTTTAAATTCCGGAGAAATTTCCTTGAGTTATTTCCAAGTCTTTGATTTTTTGTTTTTATATTTTTCATTTTTTTTACTTGTCCTGATTTGGGTACATTTTAACCCAATTTCTGGGGTGCCATTCCTTTAAATATATCAAATATTTGACTTTTCAGGACAGCTGTTTGTGGCATTAAGATTTCCGCAGACACACAAGGGGCACCCGTGACAGGTGTAATTGCCGATGTTGATGGTGTCTGCGGATCCAACATCGCGGGATTGTTTACGCTCTTGCTGCTTTCCAAGATGCTGACAAAATTTGATTGTTCGGATGAGTCGTCCATCGTTTTTCTCAGACCAAGGGCCGGAGCCTTCTGCATAGTGTTTTCAGAGTCAGATGTTGGGCCCTAGTTACACAAGATAACAGGCACTAATTGAGACAGAGGACCCATAGAACTGGTCATGGTATTTGAGTCTGGGCAATTAGAGCCTATTGATGTAATTTTTAGTACTTCTGTTGATTCACCAAGGGTCTTTGTAGTTTCCGAGGCTTCCGTGAAGATTTGAGGCCTCAGGACTCCAGTGTCTTTATGTAAGTTACTGACAGATGTATAGACAGGGGACTCAGTGGACAATTGCACATTGTCGTTTTTTTGGGAACCTTGAGGCTCCAACCTGTCTCGCTTGTTGACATCTTGGGTCGTCACCTGTCGATGTTTTAGCACACTTAGTGCTTCTTTGGCGATCTCAGCCAATCATTTTTTATCCAATTTGTTGTTTTCTTTCTGTTCTATTAATGTTGCCAACGCAGAGTTCATTTTTGTTTTTGAGGCCCCATTTCCTTTCTTTCAGTATTCAAATCTTTTTCAATATAAATTAGGTTCGAGTTCATTAGCGCCACTAAAGTTGTCAGGTCCTTCACGTTGTCATTCAGTTGCTCATAGAGCTTTAGGAAGGGGGCTATCGAAATTCCTGTTGATGACATTAAGACCGATTGTAGGTCTTTAATAGTGTTCGCATCCAGCCTGACGTTTGAGCGACGGTCTTCTTTATGTAATTGAGCTTTGAATCTTCTGACTTTTGGAAAGTCACGTTCTATAATTAAGGAGACAGTAGAACGGGTCTCAGACGAGGAAGAACTGGAAGCATAAAAGTCACTCGCCACTCCGTTGTGTGCGCTCTTGTGATTAGCACTTCTGAAATTGTTTGAGCGCATTTGCAGTGTGTCCTGCCTTTGAGGAGCCCGAGCTTGAGAACAGGCTAAACGGGGTGAGGCTGGGCACTCAGCTTTTTCTTCATTAAACGCGGAATTTTTCGGAGTATACAACGGATTGTGGTATCAGATGGCCCGACTTGCACCTGATTGTGCCTCGTGGATGGACGCTGTAGGCGTCCACTGTTTTTCCCGACCAGCAGATGGACTAACTCTTCTAGGCGAGAAATTGCGGGCCTTATTTATTTGTGAGATGCCTTGTAAGATTTTATTTACCACTTCAAGTGAGTCTCTCCTGTTATTAGTGAGTACAGGGGAGGCACACCCTTCATTTGGTGCATTCAATGCATGTTTGTGCATGTCAGGGGGATGGAATACCTCGTCTTCCATTTCACTGATCCTCTTAATAATTTCAAGCTTAGGGGCAGTTTGGGCACAGATGTCCGAGGCAATTTTGTGTGTCAAGCCGTGCGTAGGACACGTTCTTGACTCAACAGTCTCTGTCCAATTTAGATCCAGTCCACCATTATTTTCGTGATTTCTCATGGTATGAGCACGCCAAGCTAACACCATTAGCTTGGGCATCTTGGCTGTGGGTGAATTTCTGACATGATGCGCTGTTTGAAGTAGTGAGTTTGATGAGCTCGGGCTCATACAAGATATAGACATAACGTCACATTCCATGTCACCAACATCAGACATGGGAGCGAGCGTATGAGCTTCCACTCCGTAGTTTACCTCTTGCTCAGGGCTCGCTGTCAGATCGAGCACGGACTCCTTTGCGACAGAGGCAGCTGAACACACGCAGGAGGCGTCCCCGTCCGTGGGTCCGCTCCAAAGACCACCCACACCCAGAGAGACGCCAGCACTCGCCCGAGCCGACCCACACAGCCCAAGGTGAGTGGGGGGCTCAAGTCCTGAAATTTCTACTGTGGGCCAGCCAGCGTGTCTGTCAATCTCCTTCCCCTCCATCCCTCCCTCCTTCCCCAAGCGCGGCAACACCGCACACGATGAGAATTCTTCCGCGTCCTCTGCCAAAGTGCATAATGGAGAGTGAGAGAGAGTACTGGGGGGGATGCTTGGAGGCGATAAATGCTTTGGGGGAGAGTGGTCACACAGTGAAGTGTCCGCCTGCAGGATTTTAGGAGCCGACAATGAAGTTAAATGATGAAAAGCGTTGTTCTTCACCGTTCTTTTCTTAGAACACAGCCGAAACGGGTGTAAACCTGAATCTGCATGTTCTCACACATGTTCTCCCACAAGAGTTCCAGCAAGGTCATTTGCGGGTTTCATTACAGATTCATTATTAATTGTTAGTTTTGTTGATTTTGTACTTACACGAGGCATGACCACTACTTCAGTTGAAACTGGTGCAGCAACCGAATTCCAATTTCGCAGCTGCAGCATGGTGTGGGGGGAGCAGACGGTCGCTGCCAGATTTCCCACTGCGTTTAGACAGAATTTCTTCCATGGGCGAAAGCCTTCCCGCCTCTCACCATCACCTGCACACCAGAACACCAAAACACACTGCGCACACTGCGCGCTCCGCGTGTGCTAGGAATTTTAAACTACTTCCTCCTGGAAGCAGTTACAGCAATGGAAAACAGACTCCAAGTAGCAGCAGCCGAGGAAAGAGACTGGGCAGTCTCAGGCTCGCAAAAACACATAGCGCATGATTTCATATACTTCTCTCCGCATTTTGGTAAAAAAGATAATACAGCCCTCATGGGTTCTAGACATAAAAATTTCCCAAAGCACAGTTGAGGAAATATGTGAATCAAGCCCCAATGCCCGAACTGCACATTCACGAAAACTGTCCAAAGCTTTATATTCAGAAAGTAGGTGCTGAACTGATTCCGTTGCCTCACAACAAAAGTGGAATAGTCTGTCCATTGCATTGCATTGCATTGAATTTTAAGCAGAGATAGTCCCAAACAGTGATTCCCAATGAATTGACAGATGCAATACGGAACCACCTGCCTATCTAATATGTATTCGAACAACCCATCTGTTATAGAGTTCGAGGCCAAGGTGGTAATCAATTGAACATGGATGAAACTCTCCAGAGAGGTTTTCATGATTTTTTTAAAAATGAATAAGGCCCAACAGCAAGGGATCACCCAAGGAGTCCCTAATCCAACAAGCAGCGTAATAGTTCCCATGGTGTAAGACTTCATGAAAGGAGCTTTGGTGGTAAACACCTAAAACAGAAACCCCGTAAGTGTATTCCTCTGAGCATGGGCAAGCTTCCAATAGAGAGTCAAACAATCCATTGTTATACGGTCTTGGATGACAAGTAGCCCAAACTCCAAATAGGGCATTTCAGAGGAAACACATGATGGAAGTCTAAGTAGCCTCTTTAGGGTTTCAGTTTCAAGCTTAGAGACAACCCCCAGAGAACTCAAGGCCCACACTGCCACAGGATAACTGATGATAGGGAACACTTTCATAGTATACAGTTTGACAAGTGTAACCACTGAATTGCCTCCTCCCTTAATGGCAAAAGAAAACATTGCTCCTAGATTTTGACTGAGCGCATTTTGAGTTTTTTTTAGGTGAGGCGTGCTCCTTAGTTTACTGTCCAAAACAATTCCAAGAAAAACATACTGAGTTCAGATTTCAATTGAGGCTCCTCACAGCTTCCAATCGACGCATGCCACTCGTTTAGAGAGAGAGTCAAACACCATGATCTTGGTTTTGGAGATGTTCACTCTAAGAGAGTTCAGTGCTGAATAGGAATCTATGTTGTGTAACGTGATTTGAAGTCACTGAGGGGTAAGATCTAGAATGACAATGTCATCGGCGTACACCATCCACAACACTACTTAACCGCCAAGTTTGGGTGGAATACATTTTTGGATCGGCCAGGGCATTTCCCATGCCAGATAAATAAAGGCAAAACAACAAAGTGGGCAGAATGCAACCTTGCTTGAGGCTCATATTGGTGTGAAAACACCCCAAAGTACACATCCAGTCGTACCTTGACACAAGTCTCCTTGTGCAACATTATTATCATTTTCAATAAGCCCACTGCAATCCCTCAAATGCCTAACTTCCCTCAAGGTTTTGCATGGTCCACCATGTTGAAAGCAGCACCGTAATCTACAAATTCTACATTGAATGGTCTCTTCCTAATCTGCCGGGACTGTTGCACGAGGGTTGTAAAAGCAAGGGCATTGACAGAGGTGGAACAACGTTTCTAAACCCAGTTTGGCTCCAAGGGATACTATTTTCGATTCAGTCAAGGAGGACCCTTGCAGAGGCCTTAGAGAGAACATCTACCATTGCCACAAGGTGATAGTTTCTGGGGTCGGCATGGGAGTCTTTTTTTAAAACTGGAACCAGGATGCTAGCATGACAGGAACAAGGGAGGACATGGGTGGCGGCAATGCGCAAAAGAGGTGGTGGAGGACCTCAGACCACAAGGACGCATCAGACCTATCAATAAATTACAGAGTCCATCAAGGCCAGTGGCCCTCGAGGGCTTACTAATGCTATTTAGCCTAGAGACCTCCTCCTTGGTTTTCTCAAATTTCCCGACACCCATATGAGGAAGCTTGGGAGATCTCGGGCTAGGACCACCAAGGGTCTCAGAAGTGAAAGTTGTCCATACAGACTTGGAGACTCCATTAATATCCAAACGAGTCAGTTTGTGTCTGTAAATAATCTGCCAAAATGTCTTTGTGTCCTTTGTTAAAGTGGTTGACACCAAGTATCTCCACTTCTGGCCTTTTCTTGACAACCAATGAAATCTGAGCCCCCAGGTATAACTTTCCTTAATCAGCTGTCTAAAAATTGCGTACTAGCCTTGGTCAGGGACAGAAAGATCCAAATGATGCAGGTCTCTGTGGATGGATCGTTTTTTGTACCTTCATCCGAAGCATGGGTATGCTTTTTATTAATCCCAGTAGCCCTCCAATGGTTTCCCCGAATTTGATGGGAAATGCTATCACAGATCAAAGACATACTCTACTCATATTTTGCAAAAGTCAGAATACCCTGACCATGGTCCACAACTAGAAGGGAAGTGGCACTTGTAGGAATCAAATTAACAAACACCAGCTTCAATATTGGAAGAAATTCACACAACATGGGTCAGTGAGTTGTTAACCGAGGCAGTCCCCATTGTGCAGTCTTTAAATTCAGACTTCTCAATATCAAGACTCAGAATAATAGGGGAGAGTTCACTCTCCATGTGTGGAATGATATCCAGATCCATTATCAGGGAGGGGTTATGGGACACAAATGCGCAGTCAATAATACTGGAGCTGGTGGGAGTGCACTGAGTGTATTGAGGGGGCCAGTCAGAAGGCCAAGCGCCATTAAGCAAATCAAAAACACTAGAATAGAGGAGAGATGCCCAGTCAATGCCACAGGAACAGGACTGGTCAGAATTGGATGCATGTGCAAGTCCTGAGGGCTGAATGTCCTCAGTTTCACCCTCCATAAGGGTTTTGCATGGGATTCGAGAATTAAAGTCTCCTCTCAGGACTATCGGGGTGGCAGAAGACTCAGAATCCAGCCACGCTTCGAAGATTTTTAGGACTGTGCATGCGGCCCAACATAGGGGGGGTCATATATGTTGACAAAAAGGATTTATTTGGAGCCAGTAGAGTTCCCAAGGGACAGTCAGCCCACCAGTATGTTGTTGAAAACCCAAAGAGTCTCAGCCAGAGTCAAAGGATTTTAGCACCCAACACTAGGCCACAGACCACCCTCCTCGTACAGATGACAATGACCCCTGGTGTTCCATTTCAAGAGGGAAAAGGTACTATTAGAGACCTCTCAAGGATGAACCAGCCCAGCTATCCATTTCCCAATGCTCAATGTCGTGTGAACCCACCACCTACCCTGCTCTGACCCATAGCAGCAGAATTGCAGCCCTTGTGCATGTCAGTCTGAGATAATGTTTGACCCACCGGGGCAGAAAGAGGGATTCCAATATCATGGGCCCTGGATACAAGCCTATACCCACCAAGCCCACCTCCCGACAGTCCAATGCAAGAAGTTTGTTGCAGCTCAGGACAAAATATTCATAATAGTTGGTCCCTTCCTGTGAACCAACATATGCGCCGCAAGCATTCTTAGCACGGTCCAAGTCCCTTCACTCAGAAATCCACACATGACGGTTTACATGTCATAATTTCTTCAGTTTAGACAACCTCATCAGACCCATGTACCCACATCATCACCATAGAATGCACAAGGGACACCAGAGGCTTGAAAATCACATTCCTTCGCTCACTCAATCTTGGATCGCACTGCTGATGTCACCATATAGCACTTGGACATGGAGCATGGACAAAATCCAATTTAGCAACAGCTCCCAACTTACTATTGTCAAGTATTGTCTTGCATTGTCAAGTTTACAAGGGACAGGAGCACAGATTGATGTAGTTTTCTATGGTTAGGGCACATTCAGTTTTGAGGTACAAGGTTCTGGTGAACAACCTCGACTATTGACTGGATAACACAGATGACAAAAGTTTCCTTTGGGTTGGGCGTTTTAGCTTAGGTCATAGATGACTGTATCCCCATAAGGTTTAGCAAAGGTAGTTGCTAAAGATAAGATAAGATGATACCCTTTGTGTTGTGAGTGTGGATTTTGAGGGATACAATATTGCGAATAGTGAGTGCTCCACACACAGTGTTCCTGAGCACCCCATCACTATTGTTGAGCGTTTTTCAATTGCAAAGCCAGCAGCTGCACAAGATTTTTGCACACAAATTGCCTCAACATGACAGAATCGAGTGTGCCACTGTAATAAGTCAGTGGCTTATGGCCCATGGTGTTCTTCTGGGTGAGTACTGCTGTCATGAGTGTACCATTTGAGTGTGGGAAAATATAGAATTCCTGTGTGTAATCTGGTGTGGCGAGAACTGATGCTGTTGAGATCACTTCTTTTAAGTCATTAAAACGTGTTATCAGCTCTGGTGTCCCCTCTATTTTGTTGTTTTCCTTCTGTGCTTCCTTTAGGTCCTGTGCTTCTAGCGTCTGTGGACTCTATGTTATTGTCTGTCATTGTATAGGTAAAGGTACTCTAAGAACATTCATACAAGTAATCCGTTTGAGAACAACGGAGAACAACTATGCCCCTAGGCCCTTCACCAAGCTCGGGTAAACTCTTCATTGTGTACATGCAGTGTTTTGGCTAATGATTTCATGGTAGTTACATCACTGAAAGAGTACTCATTTTAGACCACCAGTGTTCCACCAAAAGATCATTCTTTGAATACATTAGCAACCCGTTAAAAAAGGTACTGTCAAAATTCAGTTGGTTATTTTCTAAAATGAGGGGTTTAGGTCTTTACCTTGTGGCCCTGCCAAGGTCACCTGGCGAGTTCAGGGTCAACCAAGGCCTCTAGGCACGAAGAGTGACCAAGGTAGGGTTAGCAAAGTTCCAAATAAGTGTTATTCTAAAGAGACTAAACTATTCAAATAGGAATCAGCGCTGGATACAAAATAAAAGGCAAGCTCTCGGGTTTGTAGTAATCTACTGCAAGTTGTCAGAAAGTCAGAAGAACATCACAGACTTTCCTGCCCCCTCTGTCATTAACACTCTTTGAGCTGACCGACGGTAGAATAAACGTGATTAACACAGCACCCTTTTCCAACATCTAAGTGCATTTGGCATATGATGCGTAAGACTCAACAATGACGTTTAAAATAGATTCACTTTAGCTCCAATATATTTCCACTGGGTAAACGTAAAATATTGGGGAGTATATAAACAATCCTGCCATACCAAAAACTAGGTAAATGAGCTCCTGTCATCATTCTGCGATAGAGCTATGCACAGATATTTGGGGTTCGTCTAAAGAGACCACTATAGCAGTGTGTGATTATGTCAATTTCAGAATTGTGTATGAAGTTGTGGAAGGTTAATTGTCTCATATAAGTTACAGAACAATAAATAATTAAGTATCAATCCATAAATTGTAAAAAAAAAAATCTGAAATCTGACTTTTTAAACAATAAAAATAACTCATGTAGCAGCCAGTGGAAGGTAGTGTTTATGAATGCTCAACCTCATTTATGATCTTTGCATTTTAATTATTTAGAGAAAAGCTAGCAAAACAAACTTTCTCTTCACCTTCTTCACCTCCTGTAGTACACCCTTAGGCCTGGCCTTAGTAACAGCATCATTCCCTGTAGGCCTCAAGTCAGTATTATAGCTGGAAGGTGTGAAAACAAACAGCTGTAGTACAAATAGCTGGGCAACAGCAGCAATCTCTTCAATTTTAGAGTTTATTTTGAATGAGGCAAGGGATGTTGCTACCATATCTTTTTGTGATAATCCCCTCCAGCGTTTTCTGTACTTCCATCCCTGAAGAAAGAGACATTATTCCAATATTATAATTACCATGACTGCCTCGAAGTGGCAACGCATGCCAATGAGCTTCCAAAACAAACAAATTCAGAAATCGTGTCTTTCTGTAGATACGCTCGTATTGCAGAATTCCTTATTCGACCTGCCAGATTAACAGACCTCTATGAGAAGGGTGCCCAAGGCCCATGGGTTCAATACCTCTATAAGAAAAAAATAGTGTGACTTCTTAGAGACATTCCAGATGTGAGGAGAGAAGGAGAGGGTGGAGTTGAAGATGACCCTGAGGTTTTTAGCCTCACAGATGGGAGAAGGAAGAGGGCCAAGAAAGGCCAGCCAGCGAGCAACAGGAAAGATGGAGCAGTTACGCCGATGAGGAGAATCTAAGTCTTACTGGCATTAAGGCAGAGATCATTGGTGACACACCACTCCTGGATAGCGGACAGACAGTCAGAGATGAGAGAAGGAGAAGAGGTGGTGGAAGGGAGTCTGAAAATGATCTGAGTGTCATCCGCATGGCACTGAAAGTTGGGCCAGAGACCGGCAATGCCATGGGCAAGAAGTGCTAGTTATTGGTTGAACAGCCATGGAGAGAGGTTACACCCCTGGGGAACAACACAGGTAGAGATACAGATAGAGGAGAGGAAGGACCCAAATTGCACCTGGGAGGGTCGATCGGAGAGGAAAGAGGTCAGCCAAG
Organism: Ambystoma mexicanum; assembly: GCF_040938575.1. NCBI lineage: Eukaryota > Metazoa > Chordata > Amphibia > Caudata > Ambystomatidae > Ambystoma > Ambystoma mexicanum. The sequence goes on along the minus strand of NC_090930.1, from coordinate 232,179,391 downwards.
CCATGGCCTGATCTGTGATACCCACATTATCACAGAGATGGTTGAGCAGGATGGCATGGTTGAGCATGTCAAAGTCAGAAGAGAAATGAAGTAAGATGAGGACACAGGGGGTATTGGAGTCAAGGATTGAGAGCAGGTCTTCACAGATGTTCAGGAGAGCAGTTTCTGTGCTTCTGGCAGCTCTGAAGCCAGCCTGGTTCGTGGAGACAACCAACCAATTCAGTGTGAAGATTAAGCTGGAAGATGGTCAGCTTTTCCAGGAGTTTGCCCAGGAAAGGCGTAATGGAGATTGGGTGGTATTTAGCAGGGCAGGTGGGGTCAGCAGAGGGTTTCTTAAGAAGAGGGTGCACAAGGGTGAACTTCAAATCCAGTGGTGAAGGAGTGGTTGCAGAACTCAGCCAAAGCAGGAGCCAGGGTGTCAATGTGGTCCTTGATGGTTTTAGAGGAACAGCGGAGAACCTGTTTTGAAGAGACTTTCATAGATCAGACTTGTCTATAAACCTTGTCTGGGGAGAACAGGGGAAAGGCATAGAAGGAGGGAGGAGAGGTGGCCACAGAAGGGCCAGAGGAAGAGAGGGGAGTAGAGAGAGGAGGAGAGAAAGAGAGAGAGAGAGGACAGGATGTCCTCAGTTTTAGTGATGAAATGAGAAGCCAGGGTCGTGCAGAGGGCTTGGGAGGGGACAGGAGAGGTAGAGACTGCAGCAGAGTTGGCCAGCTCCTTGCAAATTTGAAAGAATTTAGCTGGGTTGTTGGATGCCGCAGCGATGCAGGCTTGGATGAGGCCTCTCTTCTTGATGCGGACAGAGAGCCAGTATTGCCTTTGGAGCAGGCAGCAGGCCAGTTTGTCATTGGATGTGCAGGAAGCAGACCATTTCCTCTCAGCCACCCTGAACTTGCGTTTAAGGGTGAAAAGGTCTGAGTCGTACCAGGAGTTGCACTTAGCGTTCGGCTTCAAGCGGATCCTCATGAAGGGGCAAAAACATCAAGATTATCAGATAAAGCAGAGTGGAGCATAGATAGGGCTGTGTCAGGGTGTGAGTCAGCCTAAGGGGCCAGGGAGGGCTGAGAAAGTGCTGGCAAAAGCCTCAACTGATACACGCTTCATGGGTCGGATAACCGAGATGGTAGGTAGCAGTGCTGGAGTTGGCTTGACCTGAGGGGTGGAGCGAGTGAGCTGGGATGAAAGGAGAAAGTGATCACTCCAGGATAGATGATACCAGGTTATTTAGCAAAGCCTTGTTAGAAATAGCATCCAAGGAGGTTCTGTCTCGCGTGTGTGTTATGTAAACTGGTGCCAAAATAGAGGCTAAATTTGTCAGTGAGAATGTCAGTCTTTCAGTGCAAACACTTGCACCAGAGGTAATAGCATTTGAAAACTACAAAAGTTGAAGATGTCTCAAGTATCCATCCTGTCCCCTGTCATCTTCAGCCATTACATAGAAGAACCTTGTTATGATGTGAAAGATGACTCTGACACCTCAGGTAGGGAACTGAACTTCATTACCAAGATCCAGATGACAAGGCGATACAGCTGGATAAGTTCAAAGTAATTAAATAGGAAGGTACAGGAAGACATCCACTACATTGTGCAGCCCTTGCGTAAAAATGTAAGGCCCGAATGCAAAAAAAAAAAACATACAACCCAAAGAAATCACAGGCTTCATATGACAATTAATACATAATATATATTCTATTTCACTTGGCAGGAGCTGGGGCTGAAAATGCCGAGAACAAAACCGGAACTCCAAGCTTTAGGAGTCAAGTGTGCAGTTTTATATTTCCTTGTGTATGCTGATGTGATTGCCTAACTTTCATGAGAGATATTAGGAACTTTATAGTGTGCCTTGGTTCTTCTATTAATGTCCATTTTGATGCTTTGCATATTTGAAATCAAGAGCATAGAAAGACTCGATAGCCTTTAGAAATTAAGTGAAATGATTCCTTACAGAACAATTTGGGAAGAAGGCAATCAGTAAATGATGTTTCCTTGTGAACGGAGTTGATATTGGAGATTTCAATTATCTTCTGGTTAAGTAGTTGTTTACGCATGTAATGTGATGATGTGTTATGTCCAGTCACTGGTTTCTATTCTGAGTTGGGAACTCATGAAAACTAATGAGATGTATTGAGGGATGTTGCAATCAAAATAAAGTGCCTAGTTGGTTCCTTACACCCTCGTGGGTGTGTATTAATGAAGATTGCTTATCAACACCAGTGCGTGGTCTATTCAATGCCTCTCTCTGACTTCCACTCTGCTCTGCATATTAGGGTCCACTGCTTTCACTTGGAACTGTTTGATCTGCACTAACCAGAGTCTCCCGACCAAGGACCGGCACTGCGAGTCACTCCTCGACTCTTGCCATCATCATCCCTGCCACTCGCTTCCTGTAGGAGGCGGGGCCACGCACGACACGTGCGCCGATCACGTGACCTCGGGAGCAGCCAAAAGACCAGGCTGCCTCCCGCTCTGTGCACTGCTTTCACTTGGAACTGTTTGATCTGCACTAACCAGAGTCTCCCGACCAAGGACCGGCACTGCGAGTCGCTCCTCGACTCTTGCCATCATCATCCCTGCCACTCGCTTCCTGGAGGAGGCGGGGCCACGCACGACAATTGTGCCGATCACGTGACCTCGGGAGCAGTCAAAACACCAGGCTGCCTCCTGCTCTGTGCACTGCTTTCACTTGGAACTGTTTGATCTGCACTAACCAGAGTCTCCCGACCAAGGACCGGCACTGCGAGTCGCTCCTCGACTCTTGCCGTCATCATCCCTGCCATTCGCTTCCTGGAGGAGGCGGGGCAACGCACGACACGTGCGCGATCACGTGACCTCGGGAGCAGCCAAAAGACACAGGCTACCACCCTTGCGGCGTTAAGCCCAACAGGAGTAAAGGCCTGAAGGCTGTTGAGCGGCTGTTTGGCGCTGGTGGCGCGTAAACTACATCCGGGAAGACTACGGAGGATTTACCTCTTTGATTCCCTCTGAGAGTCCTACGGTGTCGTGCCCAAAGTCACTCTACGTTCCTCCATTTTAGATTGAAAATCAGCCGGCGAGGAGCCGCAGTTACGAACTCCTTTACGGAACTACCATTCTAAGTTTTTTCAGCGATCCGAGCTCATAAATCTTCAGCTCACGTGTGGAGAGTGCGTTAATCCGCGACCGGCAGCGACCTATTCACAATGACTGCACAAACAGGAAATGAAGGATCACACAAGCGCAGAAAAACCATCCAACAGCGCCGGATGCAAAACCCCTGGACTGCCTTAAAAGCCGACTCACTTCTTGAGACTGTAAAGACAAGCGCTTCTACACGTGTTCGACATTCTATCGATCTAGCTTCCCCTATTGACGCATTGTCTGACATATCATCAGTCTCAGCTTCAAAGCCCATCTTATCATCGGAAACGTGTGTTGCCGCCTCCCCCCCCTTTCATCACCATCGCGCACCCCAACATATATCCCTATAACATCCGAGCTAATAGCTGACAGGGACGATATGAATAACCTTTCCTTACCCAGCAGCAGTGACATTGCTCCTGATCAGGCCACACTACTTCCAGAAGTAATCACTTGTCATCTCGCCAGAACTGGTGAGCTGAATACATCCACCTGTGCAGAGGCTGAAGCTTCCGGTGAAGTCCTCAATGAGCGCGAATCAATTTTCGCGCCGAATAACAATTCTATGCACTCCAAAAACCTGCCTCCATGTAACCCACTAATGCTTACTGATCTACCTCATGTACCTGCAAGCCTATCAGGTTTGTCTTTGGTAGCCACCTGTAAACGAACTGATCCTAACCTGCTAACCTCGGCAACAGCTGATGAATTTTTCTTTCCCTTTGATTTCACTGACGCAGAGTTAATGGAAGCCTCTCAAGATGGTGACAAAAACACGAGCATCAATAAGAGCGTGTACACCACTGACCAACACTCACGTGAAATCCAGTGCCCAAATATCAAAGCTGTGATTGGTTGCGACATTGAATCTAACACCATGACCCCACAAGATGTCAGCCGCAGTGGGCATGAAATAAACAATCTTCGCTTCTTAGAAGGTGATGCAAATGAAAAACAACCAAAGAAACACCAAAATGCCACCATTCCACCTCAGCCCCTTTGCACAGAGCCTCAAGATCGGCCATACATACCAAAGCTTCCTCACCCACTCCTTCTGACTAACTCTATCATGAATACTCAAAATATCTCTCGATATGATGCTGGTCTAGACATTCTGCCTTTCCACACAAGTGACAATTCACATAATTCACGAAATTCAAAACTCACCTTCCCTCGCTCTTGTGTAAATCTAGTCGAAGGTGAAAACCTTGGAGGTCTGCGAGGCCTCAGCGTGAAAGAGACTCGACTAAAACCACACGTGCCTATAATCAACAAAGATACTCTCTCTACATCCAGGAGAGCAAGCTCACGCACCAAAGTCGCACAGCCACCATGTGACAGGCATGTCCTGCCAGCTGTCAACATCTCTGGTTTTAGCGACGTCCACTCTGATCCTGCCAACAACTTTCAGTCAAGCACTGCTGAACAATCCGGATCCAAATCTAAACCGAGTCTCTCGTCCGCTGCAGCGATGCAGATCTACAACAACGTTTTGGCTGCTTCTTCCACTGCTTTGCAACCCTTCCTAAAAGTGTATGAATCACTTCATGAAGCCTTCAAAGACCAGACTTCCGTAATCATTACTCTGAAAGAAAAGATGGATAAATTTGAAGCCGTGACCAATTTATTACAATCTCAGTTATCTCGGGAGGCGGAACGGACCCTGCGATGGCAAGAGCGGCTAAGTGATCTTGCCGCACGGCACCATTGTCAAAATGACTCTCTATCAGACGGCCTTCTTGAAGCTGTAAAGTGGATGCGCCATTCAATACAAACAATGAACGCAAATTTGGCTCTCGTCAAGGATTCTCAAAAGCCAGTGGTCAATACCATCGTAAAGCCTCCATCACAACTTCTAATCCTTGCTCCTGACTCTATGGCCTCTCTTGCTTGTGCAAAAAATCCACACTTACCTGTTATTCCTTCTGTGCATGAGCATACTGAAAAAGGCACTGGCAGTACAATTGACGAAGTTAGAATAATTAATCTGGACACAACACCTCAAGTGGTTACTTCACAGACCACATCAAAGGACCATCCAAAATGTCCACCTCAATTTGCCATTCCATTGAATCCTACTAGTTCCTTCGGCATTTTTGGTGGCCCTGCCAAATCAATAGTGATCACCTCTAAGCCGGTTCAAAAACCACCTGTGAAAAAAGTTTCAATTGACCGCACTTCGGCAGGCATAAAAGAGAAAAAAAACAAAAATTGTGAACATAAAACGAAGCAAAGAAAATACATCAGAAATATTATACCTCTGACCAAACAAGGTTTAATTTCACGGTCTAAACTGCAAGCCCCTCTGCCCCAAAATGGCATTTCACTGGAAGAAACTTCAACGGCCAATCAGCCAAACCTTGTGGCGCCTGCAAAAAAAAGACAACGTTTGGAGTCCGACCATGAAAGTCTTGTGAGTAACCCAACAGGATCGGAGATCGATCTTTGCGAGCTCTCAATATTTTCAGATGGTTCTTTTACCGACCAGCAAACTGACCAACTTCATACAAATCCCAAAGTTGCTGGTGCGGCACTTTTGCCTAGTTCCAAATCAGAACCCTGGCAGAAGAAAATCCTGGACTACAGAACAAAAGTTGCTGAACAAGAACATCAAACTTCAGGGTTCTTGAATCCCAAACATCCAAGATTCCAGTCACAAAAACAACCTCGGTTTATTTCACGAGTCCATGCTGCTTCAACATCTGACTCTGGAAACCCGAATTGTAAACTTCGTCTACAAAATGTCCACCATGAAGACCACGAACTTAGTCTGAATCGGCATAATGTGATGCAACTTTTTTCCTGTATTCCATCACTCCGCACCATTCGATCCGAAGACATTCGAATCGTGGAGTATGTCACGGAGAAATGTTGTGACCAAGTTCTTTTACATATAACCTCAGCCTCAGTCAAAAATACCCTGCTGCACGCCACAGAAGACCTGCTCGTCTTTGGGTTCGACATCTCAATCAAACCATTATCCCTCAGGCCCAATTCGTCACCACCAAGACCAAGGAGCAGCCCCCAAGGAAGCAATGAACAACAACGTGCGGATCTTCGTCAAGCAATATCAATTCCAAATAATTCAAGATCACTTTCCATTGAGGCGCAAAAAAGTGTCAAAAGACACGCTGCTACATCTCAGCGCTAGCCATCAGCTATCCCTGTTGAATGCAAACGGGAATTCTTATCCTGGAATACCCGCGGATTCATCCATCTATTCAACTCTTGCGACCTGGATTTGGCCAATGTATTTGTCATCTGTCTCCAAGAGACATGGCTAACCGATCCTCCGATTAGAGACGGCTTTGTCTCTTTATTAAACCCGGCCATTAAAAACCCGATTGGACGCCCATCATCCGGGCTCCTGATGCTGATTAAAATCAATTCTTGGTGGAGTCTCTTGGACTCATTTAATCCGAATCAATTTGTACAAGGAGCACTACTAAAAATTGCTGAAACAAGAACTTCTGCGAGAAATCACTTACTAGTCCTAAATGGATATTGGAATCCAAGTAAAATAAGCACAAAGACCTTCATAGATGCGGTTACAACAATCATCGATGAGACACTCTTGATTCACAAAAACTTGACAATAATATGTGCTGGTGATTTGAACTGCTCCTGGTTCAGCTACGATCCCAGCGCTGGAAATTACAAACTTTTGCCAGTTGACAATCTTTCGATAAGGAGTCATCATTGGAGTCTCTCTCTCGGAAACCGCAATTGTATGATGGTTAATGGACATGTCCCAGGTGATCAACCACCACGACCAACTTGGTCAAATCAAAAGGCACATTCAATAATTGACTATTTCTGGGTCTCATGCAACTTACTAGAGGAGGATATAACCCTGACAATAACTGAGATGCCATCTAGTGATCACAATCTTCTGCGTCTATCTTGTATCGTAGAGTGGCAATCAGACTGTAGCCTATTTAAACCCTCTATCTCTTTCAACGCGGGAGGAAATCGCCTGCGGATTGATGGACCAACGATCGAGAAAATAGGCCAAACATTTCACCAGGACACAGTCTGTCCGTGAACTACACTCCTCTATTATATGACTTTGTCACTTCTAAACCCCATCTTTTGAAATCGGGCACAAAGTACAAACATATATTCTCAGCAACACTGTCACAAAAAAAAAGGCCATGAGACGCGATATCCGCGCGATAAAAAAATCTAGTTCCACGACCAGCGACAACAACTCGATTCAAACAAAAATTTGTCAGCGGCGTCGAATATATCGTAATTGGCTAAAGTCGCAGAAAGTAATCATCGAACAAGAACGAGCTGAGGAACTAATGAAGGCACTGATCACTAAGAATTCCCGTGAAATCTGGGCAATCCTGAATACAGGCAATGTCCGGCACTCTTCCATGATGTCAAATGTAATTGATGCCGGAAATTGGGAGCAACACTTCTCAAACCTCTTCGGTAATCCATCTCTGGAACAATCAACCGTCCCTGACCTTGGTCTAACTTCATGGGATTTGAGTATCACCAAGGAGGACATTGAGTTAGCAATACGAGCCTTAAAAAGATCACATGCTACTGGTCCTGACTTAATATCCAACATTATGCTCAAGGAAAATGTCGAACAGTGGTCAACGTTTATTGAAATGCTGTTCTTGCGATTGTCTGCATCAATGTCGATTCCAGATTCCTGGCGTGAAGCGATTATTGTGCCAATATACAAAAAGGGCAATCGGGCTGATCCTGCCAACTATCGCCCGATTGCCCTGTCGGACACAATAGGAAAAATCTTTGCTTCATTTCTATGCCAAAAACTTGCAAATTGGTCAGTGTCCAACCACATCTTCGACATCATACAAACTGGCTTTACCAAAGGTGTGGGTGTGGAAGTAAATCTCCTATTACTGAACATACTAAAGCTGGAAACTCTAAAGTCCAAGACCCATCTCTACCTGGCTTTCATCGGTCTGAAAGGCGCCTTTGACAGCATTAATCGAGTCAAATTATGGCAAAAATTGAATAACTGGAATTGTCCTCGCAACATAATCGATCCCATAAAAGCCCTTCATTCTCGTACCGCCATCCGCATCAGGCTGAATGATCATGGCGCTCTAACTACCCAAATTACTACAACAAAAGGAGTAAAACAAGGGTGTCCGCTAGCAGCCGACCTGTTTAAACTGTTTATTTGTGATCTACCAGAGTTCAGAAAAAATCTAAGATGCTTTCCTCCCAAACTCAATCAAAACGAAATCGGCTGCATAATCTACGCCGACGATGTGGTGCTCTTAGACTGTACCCAAATTGGCCTTCAGCGGCAGTTAACGAACTTACAAGACTATTTAAACATCAACGACCTGACCCTGAACACCGACAAGACAAAGGTCGTTATAATTGGCGAACAGGACTCCAAAAAACGGAAAGCTTTCTCGTGGACAGTTGATGAGAAAGCCCTCGGGATCGTCAACTCTATTCGCTACCTGGGAATCACCTTCAACAAGTCCCTACATGAACACCATTGGAAACTTGACATAGAAAACAGAATGATACGATTCACCATCCAAGCGCAGCTGCTGAACAGAAATTACGGTAAATTCACTCTCACCCCAGTTCTAACCTTCTACGCCCTAAAGGTTGTTCCAGCATTTACCTTTGGATCAGAAGCCGCATGGAATATTGACATTTTATTTTGGCAGAAAATGGAAGGGCTTTTTTGGCGGCGAGTTCTTGGTCTACCGTCATACATTTCGATGGTTCAAATAAGATACAAACTATCCTTGAACCCGCTTCACACTTGTGTTTTGTGGAAATCACTAATGGCTCTGCGCAAGATGTGCCTAACTCCAGTAACTCCAGCTTTCCAAATCTTTTGCACACAACCAAGCCAGACCTCATCAAAGCTACTAGATGAGTGAAAAGAGATGATGATCTCAATTCTAACTGCTGCCGATATGAACCTAAAAGACTTAATGATGCGCCCCCAAGTATCAAAAAAGAAATTTGAACTCTGGTGCTGGATCCAGAACACTGATCGTCGCAATCATATGCCGATTACTTTAGACTCCGGACCTGGTGCCCACAAACTAAACGTGCCAAGCATGTATCTGACAAACTGTCCCTCTCATCATCACAGGGCCCAATTTTTGAGACTCTGCTTAAACGTGCTCAAAACAAAAGAAATGCTGTGGCGTCAACATATCAATGAAGGAAGAGATAATATGTGTGGCTTTTGTAATAGTGATACAGAAACAACTGAATATCTGTTAACAAAGTGTGAGCGGCTCACAGCACAGCGAACTCTGCATCTAAGCGAATTCATGCCTGCAGCAGAAGGAAATCGAGACTTGTGGACTTATGCCAGTGCTGGACACTGCATTAAATTGAGCTGTGCTGTAGTAAATTTCTTAGATGCACTACGACTTGATAAACTGTGATTATCTAGCGATTTATATATCTATTTAGGCGCATAACACGCTTTTTTTCTACGAACATGGTTTTTTTATCAAATTTTGACGAGCAACAATCTGTAACAAAAGCTCGAGAACTCAATGTTTACATTGAGTCCTTTAGGCTGAAGTTAATAAAAAAATAAAAAAAAATAAAAAATAGGGTCCACCAAATTGTGGACTGAAAATACCTGCATTGTTGAGTATACTGCAAGATTCATGTTTTATTTGTAATGCTATGATAAGAGCTACCTGATGCCCACACATTCAATTTTGTTCTGAAACCAAATGATCAACACAGAACGCAGAGGGAGACATTCACATCTATCCTGTTTCGAAAGCTGGATCATCAACAAAGGGCTACATGAAGTTGTATGTGGCAGTATAGTACTACATTTAAAGCAAACAAACAGCAAACAAGTGTCCATTTGCAAAGTCTGAATTGAGTATGGATAGCAAAACCTCTAGCCATGAAAAGGAAATATCATGTTTCACTCTCTGAAATGTATATCGGCCATCAATGTCAAAAAGTATTACCCGACATTATAGAAACAGCATCTGGTTTTTCATGTTCCACTCCTAAAATCTTAACTAGAAATATCAATAGCCTGTAAAGAGCAATCTATACCGTTACTTGATATTCCATAATATTCTCAGAAATTTATTTTTCAGGACAGTAAGTATAAAGTGTAGTGGCAGTGTCAAGGTGACTGGTTAGGCATTGGTCCACAAAACAGATGTCGGGGTCAGTTGATTAGGTAACTTGAACTTTCTAAATAATCCCTGCAGGAAGCTTACGACTGTCCATGAAGGTTTGAACTGCCCCATGTGATTCCCATAAATTAAATGGTTTAAACTCTGCCTCAGTTCTTGAAGCTGGGTTTAAGTCTCAGCATTTCAACCAGTAGGCTTGGGACATGGGATAGGGGCTGAATAGGAGTGATACTTTAAAAATCCCAGTTTAATTCCTGCTTCCTTGGTGTGTTTTCCTTGGTGTGTTCTTTCAGTCTCTAGAGATACGAATGGACAGTTATGTCCATGGGATATGATGTCTCAGAAGTGTTAGAGAATGGCAAAACAGATTATAGGTCAGAAATTCAAAAACCTAAATCTGTTAGTGCTCCTCAGGAATCGACTTTTTCTAACGGAGCAACTGAAATCGCCTCGCACCAAACCTCAGAAACAATCAGAGAGTGTGAGCCGCATACGAATGGACAGGGAGGGCTTTGGAGTGATTTTGGAACATTTAGGAGAGATGTTTTTGTTATGTGTTGTGTTTGTCAGGTTTGTTGTTGCTAATTTGAACACGTGTTGTCTGTTTGTCTCAGTTTTTACATCCACTGCTATCTCAAACCTTCCCTTTCACCCGTATTCCCTGAAAACCGCAGAACAATTTCGTGTTCCATGTGTGTCACCCAAACAATGTTTATTATTGTAAAATGCTTACTTCCTGTGTTTGTAGAAACATTTTTGAAAACACAAGGAATTCTCCTGTGCTGTCTACTTGTTGGTCACATTTCCTACTGCTTGTGTGCTTCAAGAATCCACTCCCATTGTGTTCGTTTTGTTCAAATTCTCAGCTGCAGTGTCCATTACAATGTTCTTAACGATTCTGGATCTAAAATGAAGAATGATTTTATCGTTTTGATCCTCATTTTTAAATTCCACAGTCTTGATGTCGTCGGAGCCAATTGTTCTAAGAGAAGGCACATGTTGGAATAGGAATAGAACGTTTGTGCGGTTTAAAATGAGATTATCACCGTTTTCTATGAGTTCTAGCCGCACTTTATGAGGTGATACTTTTTTTCACTGCATCTTCTTTCAGTCCTGTTCAGTTGGTGCCGTGTCCTTCAATCTGAGGCAAGACCTGCATCCTGAGTCTCTTTTCGGGCCAGTTCTGATCTAATTTAGTTTTCTTTGCAAAGATCATGCCCATCACAACTTTTTCCTTTTAGGTCACCATGAGTCTGTGAACCCTCTTTCAACTCTGAAGTCCTCTCAATCGTTGATTTAGACATTGGACACGTTTGCACAAGGGCTTTGCGTCTGTTCTCCAAAGTTTTAAAAGTAGGGATCAGGGGGACAGCCTGCGACTCGTCCCGTGCAGTGGTCTTTTGGAGTAAAGTACATATTCTTGAGGATCGGATCGGTAATTGAGTGGGAACCAGATCGTTTCCACCGTTTGTTATTTTCTGCGGTTCTGGGGCAGATGCCAACGCGTCCTCTCCCATCTCAGAGACCAATTCCTCGGATTCTAAGACCTGCAGTTCAGGGGCAGATACCAAAGCAACCTCTCCCGTCTCGGAAACCATTTCCTCGGATTCTAAATCCTCATATACAGAAAGATTAATAAGGTCGATGGAAGGTTCATCGGCAAGTTCAGAAGGCGTTCTGGTCCCTTGCTCTTTACAATTGCATTGGCAATAGGAAGATCTTTTTTCTTTGCAGAGCTTCTGTCTTCTGTAAGGGTGTTATTAACAGTGACATTGACAGTTTTTAAATTCCGGAGAAATTTCCTTGAGTTATTTCCAAGTCTTTGATTTTTTGTTTTTAGATTTTTCATTTTTTTGACTTGGGTACATTTTAATCCAATTTCTGGGGTGCCGTTCCTTTAAATATATCAAATATTTGACTTTTCAGCTCAGCTGTTTGTGGCATTAAGATTTCAGCAGACACACAAGGGGCACCCGTGACCGGTGTAATTGCCGATGTTGATGGTGTCTGCGGATCCAACATGGCGGGATTGTGTACGCTCTTGCTGCTTTCCAAGATGCTGACAAAATTCGATTGTTCGGATGAGTCGTCCATCGTTTTTCTCAGACCAAGGGCCGGAGCCTTCTGCATAGTGTTTGCAGAGTCCAATGTTGGGCCCTGGTTACACAAGATAGCAGGCACTAATTGAGACAGAGGACCCATAGAACTGGTCATGGTATTTGGGTCCTGGCAATTAGAGCCTATTGATGTAATTTTTAGTACTTCTGTGGATTCACCAAGGGTCTTTGTAGTTTCCAAGGCTTCCGTGAAGATTTGAGGCCTCAGGACTCTAGTGTCTTTATGTAAGTTACTGACAGATGTATAGACAGGGGACTCAGTGGACAATTGCACATTGTCGTTTTTTTGGGAACCTTGAGGCTCCAACCTGTATCGCTTGTTGACATCTTGGGTCGTCACCTGTCGAAGTTTTAGCACACTTAGTGGTTCTTTGGCGATCTCAGCCAATCATTTTTTATCCAATTTGTTGTTTTTTTTCTGTTCCATTAATGTTGCCAACGCAGAGTTAATTTTTGTTTTTGAGGCCCCATTTCCTTTCTTTCAGTATTCAAATCTTTTTCAATATTAATTAGTTTTGAGTTCATTAGCGCCACTAAAGATGTCAGGTCCTTCACGTTGTCATTCAGTAGCTCATAGACTTTAGGAAGGGGGCAATCGAAATTACTGTTGATGACATTAAGACCGATTGTAGGTCTTTAATAGTGTTCGCATCCAGCCTGGCGTTTGAGCGACGGTCTTCTTTATGTAATTGAGCTTTGAATCTTCTGACTTTTGGAAAGTCACGTTCTATAATTGAGGAGACAGTAGAACGGGTCTCAGACGAGGAAGAACTGGAAGCATAAAAGTCACTCGCCACTCCGTTGTGTGCGCTCTTGTGATTAGCACTTCTGAAATTGTTTGAGCGCATTTGCAGTGTGTCCTGCCTTTGAGGAGCCCGAGCTTGAGAATAGGCTAAACGGGGTGAGGCTGGACACTCAGCTTTTTCTTCATTAAACGCGGCATTTTTCAGAGTATACAACGGATTGTGGTATGAGATGGCCCGACTTGCACCTGATTGTGCCTCGTGGATGGACGCTGTAGGCGTCCACTGTTTTTCCCGACCAGCAGTTGGACTAACTCTTCTAGGCGAGAAATTTCAGGCCTTATTTATTTGTGAGATGCCTTGTAAGATTTTATTTACCACTTCAAGTGAGTCTCTCCTGTTATTAGTGAGTACAGGGGAGGCACACCCTTAATTTGGTGCATTCAATGCATGTTTGTGCATGTCAGGGGGACAGAATACCTTGTCTTCCATTTCACTGTTACTCTTAATAATTTCGAGCTCAGGGGCAGTTTGGGCACAGATGTCCACGGCAATTTTGGGTGTCAAGCCGTGCGCAGGACACGTTCTTGACTCAGCAGTCTCTGTCCAATTTAGATCCAGTCCACCATTATTTTCGTGATTTCTCATGGTATGAGCACGCCAAGCTAACACCATTAGCTTGGGCATCTTGGCTGTGGGTGAATTTCTGACATGATGCGCTGTTTGAAGTAGTGAGTTTGATGAGCTCGGGCTCATACAAGATATAGACATAACGTCACATTCCATGTCACAAACATCAGGCATGGGAGCGAGCGTATGAGCTTCCACTCCATAGTTTACCTCTTGCTCAGGGCTCGCTGTCAGATCGAGCATGGACTCCTTTGCGACAGAGACAGCTGAACACACGCAGGAGGCGTCCCCGTCCGTGGGTCCGCTCCAAAGACCACCCACACCCAGAGAGACGCCAGCACTCGCACGAGCCAACCCACAAAGCCCAAGGTGAGCGGGGGGCTCAAGTCCTGAAATTTCTACTGTGGGGCAGCCAGCGTGTCTGCCAATCTCCTTCCCCTCCATCCCTCCCTCCTTCCCCAAGCGCGGCAACACCGCGCACGATGAGAGTTCTTTTGCGTCCTCTGCCAAAGTGCATAATGGAGAGTGAGAGAGAGTACTGGGGGGGATGCTGGGAGGTGATAAATGCTTTGGGAGAGAGTGGTCACACAGTGAAGTGTCCGCCTGCAGGATTTTAGGAGCCGACAATGAAGTTAAATGATGAAAAGCGTTGTTCTTCACCGTTCTTTTCTTAGAACACAGCCGAAATGGGTGTAAACCTGAATCTGCATGTTCTCCCACATGTTCTCCCACAAGAGTTCCAGCAAGGTCATTTGCGGGTTTCATTACAGATTCATTATTAATTGTTAGTTTTGTTGATTTTGTACTTACACGAGGCTTGACCATTACTTCAGTTGAAATTGGTGCAGCAACCGAATTCCAACGTCGCAGCTGCAGCCTGGTGTGGGGCGGGCAGACAGTCGCTGCCAGATTTTCCACTGCGTTTAGACAGAATTTCTTCCATGGGCGAAAGCCTTCCGGCCTCTCACCCTCACCTCCACACCAGAACACCAAAACACACTGCGCACACTGCGCACTCCGCGTGTGCTAGGGATTTTAAACTACTTCCTCCTGGAAGCAGTTACAGCAATGGAAAACAGACTCCAAGTAGCAGCAGCCGAGGAAAGAGCCTGGGCAGTCTCAGGCTCGCAAACACACACTGCGCATGATTTCATATACTTCTCTCCGCATTTTAGTAAAAAAGATAATACAGCCCTCATGGGTTCTAGACATAAAAATTTCCCAAAGCACAGTTGAGGAAATATGTGAATCAAGCCCCAATGCCCGAACTGCACATTCACGAAAACTGTCCAAAGCTTTATATTCAGAAAGTAGGTGTTGAACTGATTCCGTTGCCTCACAACAAAAGTAGAATAGTCTGTCCATTGCATTGCATTGCATTGAATTTTAAGCGGAGATAGTCCCAAACAGTGATTCCCAATGAATTGACAGATGCAACAGGGAACCACCTGCCTATCTAATATGTATTCGAACAACCCATCTGCTTTAGAGTTCGAGGCCAAGGTGGTAATCAATTGAACATGGATGAAACTCTCCAGAGAGGTTTTCATGATTTTTTAATAAATGAATAAGGCCCAACAGCAAGGGATCACCCAAGGAGTCCCTAATCCAACTAGTAGCGTAGCAGTTCTCATGGTGTAAGACTTCATGAAAGGAGCTTTGGTGGTAAACACCTAAAACAGAAACCCCATAAGTGTATTCCTCTGAGCATGGGCAAGCTTCCAATAGAGAGTCAAACAATCCATTGTTATACGGTCTTGGATGACAAGTAGCCCAAACTCCAAATAGAGCATTTCAGAGGAAACACATGATGGAAGTCTAAGTAGCCTCTTTAGGGTTCCAGTTTCAAGCTTAGAGACAACCCCCAGAGAACTCAAGGCCCACACTGCCACAGCATAACTGATGATAGGGAACACTTTCATAGTATACAGTTTGACAAGTGTAACCACTGAATTGCCTCCTCCCTTAATGGCAAAAGAACACAATGCTCCTAGAGCTGAGCGCATTTTGAGTTTTTTTTAGGTGAGGCGCGCTCCTTAGTTTACTGTCCAAAACAATTCCAAGAAAAACATACTGAGTTAAGATTTCAATTGAGGCTCCTCACAGCTTCCAATCGACGCATGCCACTCGTTTAGAGAGGGAGTAAAACACCATGATCTTGGTTTTGGAGATGTTCACTCTAAGAGAGTTCAGTGCTGAATAGGAATCTAGCTTGTCCAACGTGATTTGAAGTCACTGAGGGGTAAGATCTAGAATGACAATGTCATCGGCGTACCCCATCCACAACACTACTTAACCGCCAGGTTTGGGTGGAATACACTTTGGATCGGCCAGGGCATTTCCCATGTCAGATAAATAAAGGCAAAACAACAAAGTGGGCAGAATGCAACCTTGCTTGAGGCCCATATTGGTGTGAAAACACCCCAAAGTACCCATCCAGTCGTACCTTGACACGAGTCTCCTTGTGCAACATTATTATCATTTTCAATAAGCCCACTGCAATCCCTCAAATGCCTAACTTCCCTCCAGGTTATGCATGGTCCACCATGTTGAAAGCAGCACCGTAATCTACAAATGCTACATTGAATGGTCTCTTCCTAATCTGCCGGGACTGTTGCACGATGGTTGTAAAAGCAAGGGCATTCACAGAGGTGGAACAATGTTTCTAAACCCAGTTTGGTTCCAAGGGATACTATTTTCAGCTTCAGTCAAGGAGGACCCTTGCAGAGACCTTAGAGAGAACATCTAACATTGCCAGAAGGTGATAGTTTCTGGGGTCGGCATGGGAGCCTTTTTTTAAAACTGGAACCAGGATGCTATCATGACAGGAACAAGGGAGGACATGGATGGTGGCAATGCGCAAAAGAGGTGGTGGAGGACCTCAGACCACAAGGACGCATCAGACCTATCAATAAATTACAGAGTCCATCTAGGCCAGTGGCCCTCAAGGGCTTACTAATGCTATTTAGCCTAGAGACCTCCTCCTTGGTTTTCTCAAATTTCCCGACACCCATATGAGGAAGCTTGGGAGATCTCGGGCTAGGACCACCAAGGGCCTCAGAAGTGAAAGTTGTCCCTATAGACTTGGAGACTCCATTAATATCCAAACGAGTCAATTTGCATCTGTAAATAATCTGCCAAAATGTCTTTGTGTCCTTTGTTAAAGTGGTTGACACCAGGTATCTCCACTTCTGGCCTTTTCTTGACAACCAATGAAATCTGAGCCTCCTAGTATAACTTTCCTTGATCAGCTGTCTACCAATTGCGTATTGGCCTTGGTCAGGGACAGAAAGAGCCAAATGATGCAGGTCTCTGTGGATGGATGTTTTTTTTTACCTAATAAATTCATCCGAAGCATGGGTATGCTTTTTATTAATCCCAGTAGCCCTCCAATGGTTTCCCTGAATTTGATGGGAAATGCTATGACAGATAAAAGACATACTCTCCTCATATTTTGCAAAAGTCAGAAAACCCTGACCATGGTCCACAACTAGAAGAGAAGAGAAGTGGCACTTGTAGGAATCAAATGAACAAACACCAGCTTCAATATTGGAAGAAATTCACACAACGTGGGTCAGTGAGTTGTTAACCAAGGCAGGCCCCATTGTGCAGTCTTTAAATTCAGACTTCTCAATATCAAGACTCAGAATAATAGGGGAGTGATCACTCTCCATGTGTGGAATGATATCCAGATCCATTATCAGGGAGGGGTTGTGGGACACAAAAGCACAGTCAATAATACTGGAGCTGGTGGGAGTGCACTGAGTGTTTTGAGGGGGCCAGTCAGAAGGCCAAGCGCCATTAAGCAAATCAAAAACACTAGAATAGAGGAGAGATGCCCAGTCAATGCCACAGGAACAGGACTGGTCAGAATTGGATGCATGTGCAAGTCCTGAGGGCTGAAAGTCCTCAGTTTCACCCTCCATAAGGGTTTTGCATGGGATTCGAGAATTAAAGTCTCCTCTCAGGACTATCGGGGTGTCAGAAGACTCAGAATCCAGCCACGCCTCAAAGATTTTTAGGACTGTGCATGCGGCCCAACATAGGGGGGTCATATATGTTGACAAAAAGGATTTATTTGGAGCCAGTAGAGTTCCCAAGGGTCAGTCAGCCCACCAGTATGTTGTTGAAATCCCAAAGAGTCTCAGCCAGAGTCAAAGGCTTTTAGCACCCAACACTAGGCCACCCTTGGGTCTCCCCTGCCTCCCTTTAATTGCAGGCTTTTGTAAGATAACCCACCCATCTAATACTGAGGGTTCCTCCATCCAGGTCTCCTGCAATGCAATGGCACTGAATCTGTCAATATGTACAAACAGACCACCCTCCTCGTACAGATGACAATGACCCCTGGTGTTCCTTTTCAAGAGGGAAAAGGTACTATTAGAGACCTCTCAAGGATGAACCAGCCCAGCTATCCATTTCCCAATGCTCAATGTCGTTGGTGAACCCACCACCTACCCTGCTCTGACCCATAGCAGTAGAATTGCAGCCCTTGTGCATGTCAGTCTGAGTTAATGTTTGACCCACCGGGGCAGAAAGAGGGATTCCAATATCATGGGCCCTGTATACAAGCCTGTACCCACCAAGCCCACCCCCCGACAGTCCAATGCAAGAAGTTTGTTGCAGATCAGGACAAGATATTCATAATAGTTGGTCCCTTCCTGTGAACCAACATATGGGCCGCAAGCATTCTTAGCACGGACCAAGTCCCTTCACTCAGAAATCCACACATGACGGTTTACATGTCATAATTTCTTCAGGTTAGACAATCTCATCAGACCCATGTACCCATATCATCACCATAGAATGCACAAGGGACACCAGAGGCTTGAAAATCACATTCCTTTGCTCACTCAATCTTGGATCGCACTGCTGATGTCACCACATAGCACTTGGACATGGAGCATGGCCAAAATCCAATTTAGCAACAGCTCCCAGCTTACTATTGTCAAGTATTGTCTTGCATTGTCAAGTTTACAAGGGACAGGAGCACAGATTGATGTAGTTTTCAATGGTTAGGGCACATTCAGTTTTGAGGTACAAGGTTCTGGTGAACAACCTCGACTATTGGGCGTTTTAGCTCAGGTCATAGGTGAATGTATCCCCATAAGGTTTAGCAAAGGTAGCTGCTAAAGATAAGATAAGATGATACCCTCTGTGTTGTGAGTGTGGATTTTGAGGGATACAATATTGCGAATAGTGAGTGCTCCACACACAGTGTTCCTGAGCACCCCATCCCTATTGTTGAGCGTTTTTCAATTGCAAAGCCAGCAGCTGCAAGAGATTTTTTGCACGCAAATTGCCTCAACATGACAGAATCGAGTGTGCCACTGTAATAAGTCAGTGGCTTATGGCCCATGGTGCTCTTCTGGGTGAGTACTGCTGTCATGAGTGTACCATTTGAAAATATAGAATTCCTGTGTGTAATCTGGGGTGGCGAGAACTGATGCTGTTGAGATCACTTCTTTTAAGTCATTAAAACGTGTTATCAGCTCTGGTGTCCCCTCTATTTTGTTGCTTTCCTTCTGTGCTTCCTTTAGGTCCTGTGCTTCTAGCGTCTGTGGACTCTATGTTATTGTCTGTCATTGTATAGGTAAAGGTACTCTAAGAACATTCATACAAGTAATCTGTTTGAGAACAACGGAGAACAACTATGCCCCCAGGCCCTTCACCAAGCTTGGGTAAACTCTTCATTGTGTACATGCAGTGTTTGTGGCTAATGATTTCATGGTAGTTACATCACTGAAAGAGCACTCATTTTAGACCACCAGTGTTCCACCAAAAGCACATTCTTTGAATACATTAGCAACCCGTTAAAAAAAGGTACTGTCAAAGTTCAGTTGGTTATCTTCTAAAATGAGGGGTTTAGGTCTTTACCTTGTGGCCCTGCCAAGGTCACCTGGCGAGTTCAGGGTCAACCAAGGCCTCTAGGCACGAAGAGTGACCAAGGTAGGGTTAGCAAAGTTCCAAATAAGTGTTATTCTAAAGAGACTAAACTATTCAAATAGGAATCAGCGCTGGATACAAAATAAAAGGCAAGCTCTCGGGTTTATAGTAATCTACTGCAAGTTGTCAGAAAGTCAGAAGAACATCACAGACTTTCCTGCCCCCTCTGTCATTAACACTCTTTGAGCTGACCGACGGTAGTATAAACGTGATTAACACAGCACCTTTTTCCAACATCTAAGTGCATTTGGCATACGATGCGTAAGACTCAACAATGACGTTTAAAATAAATCCACTTTAGCTCCAATATATTTCCACTAGGTAAACGTAAAATATTGGGGAGTATATTAACAATCCTACCATACCAAAAACTAGGTAAATGAGCTCCTGTCATCATTCTGCGATAGAGCTATGCACAGATATTTGGGGTTCGTCTAAAGAGACCACTATAGCAGTGTGTGATAATATCAATTTCAGCATTGTGTATGAAGTTGTGGAAGGTTAATTGTCTCATATAAGTTACAGAAAAATAAATAATGAAGTATCAATCCATAAATTGTAAAAAAAAAAAAATAATCTGAAATCTGACTTTTTAAACAATAAAAATAACTCATGTAGCAGCCAGTGGAAGATAGTGTTTATGAATGCTCGACCTCATTTATGATCTTTGCCATTTTAATTATTTAGAGAAAAGCTAGCAAAAAAACTTTCCGTTCACCTTCTTCACCTCCTGTAGTACACCCTTAGGCCTGGCCTTAGTAACAGCATCATTCCCTGTAGGCCTCAAGTCAGTGTTATAGCTGGAAGTTGTGAAAACAAACAGCAGTAGTACAAATAGCTTGGCAACAGCAGCGATCTCTTCAATTTTAGAGTTTGTTTTGAATGAGGCAAGGGATGTTGCTACCATATCTTTTTGTGATAATCCCCTCCAGCGTTTTCTGTACTTCCATCCCTGAAGAAAGAGACATTATTCCAATATTATAATTACCATGACTGCCTCGAAGTGGCAACGCATGCCAATGAGCTTCCAAAACAAACAAATTCAGAAATCGTGTCTTTCTGTAGATACGCTCGTATTGCAGAATTCCTTATTCGACCTGCCAGATTAACAGACCTCTATGAGAAGGGTGCCCAGGGCCCATGGGTTCAATACCTCTATAAGAAAAAAATAGCAACATCGAGAGATTAATCTCAATTCACAACAAGAATTGCAGAGGTAGTTTGTCATTTTCGACTTCTTGTTTCCAGAAATACCATAATCAACATTAACTTTTTTGCCAAAACGTAGATGTGTTCTTCAGACCCTTGTCAAGGTATTTATATAATATGCGTTGTTTTGACAGAATGCCAGGTACTTCGACGGCCTGATTATAGGTGTAGCCCAGAGAAGTCAAGAACGGAATCTGTTTTGTGTCTGTGACTGTACATCTGCAGTGAGGCTTTTACTGGCTACTTTTGTATTTTGTGTCCCTTTACAACTGTGTGGCTTGAGCTGTGTTCGCCGGAGCCACGGCAAGTTGCAAGTAACGCTGTCCCTTTAACAACATTGGCAAGGACTGGCCATGCCCACCTACAACGTGCTATTTGATCAGCTACAGCTGACCCTTGTGGCGTGAAGCCCGGAGAAGTCAAGGGCGGAAGCTGTTTTGTGGCTGTGACTGTGCATCTGCAGTGAGGCTCCAACTGGCTACTTTTGTCTTTTCTGTCCCTTTACAACTGTGGGGCTTGCGCTGTGTTCAACAGAGCAACGGCAAGTTGAAAGTAACACCGTCCCTTTAACAACATTGGCAAGGACTGGCCACGCACACCTACAGCTGACCCTTGTGGCGTGAAGCCCGGAGAAGTCAAGAGCAGAAGCGGTTTTGAGGCTGTTTGGCACTGGGGTATGTGGCTTCAGAGGGCATCCATGTTCTTTGGGGTCCAGCTGAAGCCAAACTTTGAAAGAACATGGCGAGCTCTGCGAATAGTAAGTGAAGAATATTATATAAGGATTCGGGCTAAGACACTCTGTTTCCTATTGAATACATCTATAGGGTAAGGGGGAGTTGAAGTATTCATCTTGCAGTGGTTAGGGCGCGGCCGATTGTGACAATTGATTGTCATGAGTACTCCCAGCTGCAAGGTCCTTCAGTGCTAGTGGATTATTTTCTACTTGCTTTCATACTGATGCAGTGAACTGTATGATAATAGCAGGAGACTGTGGGCTTAATCGCCTTTGATCCTGCTATAGAGCTGAAGTATTCTCAATATTATCAATAGTTACTGCGACAGTAAATAAAGTATTGCTGGAAGGTTGGGATATTGGTATATAAAACATACCCTAAATTGAATTCCTTTATCTGGTGGAGAAATGCCTCCTGTGAAAAGGCCAATCCTGACCAAATATAACTTACGAAGATTGAAGGAACAAACTAATACAAAGAACACTGAGGACAAGGAGCCTGCAGTGGCAAAAGTAAAATCAAAAAAGAAGAAAAAAAATACAATTCCATCCGATCAAGGTGTCATCACCGAGTTTTTTCCTTTCAATCCACTACCAGAAACTAATTCGACAATTATTGAGGAAATTACAGCCCAGGCCCTAGTGGGATTGATTTACTTAGCTCAACGAACTTTGAGGATATTGATAATAATTCACTGCTGGAATTATATTTGAATATCCAGAGGGGGATGACTCCACAAATATCTACTACTGTGTGAAGTACTACAGTGATGCAGGGAGAAAGGTATACTAATACTCCCTCTTGAGCTATCCAAGTTTGCTGGAGACTCTGGTAGGCTGTCAGCTTCTCCAAATTTAGCAATGGCCTCAATGGAGGATGTTTCTGATCTGGAGGCAGAAAGTCTGGGTTGTCCCTACCCTGGGACAACTGAGATCGCTGAGATACAGCCATCAGTTGCATCCTTGCAGTTTGCCCTTAAAGTTTTATTGCAAATATCTGGGCGCATACTGGCTAATACCAATGTACTTTCCACAGTGAATGAACATAGGGAAAAAGAGTGTGAGGAGGCAGAAGTTAATTTGTCTGAAGCTATTCATATTGCCGAAGAGATTCAAGATCAGCAAGATTTAGAGATAAATCTGAACTTGGAACAAAGCCCTGAACCATACTTCTCACGGAAACAGCGTAGAATGGCAAGGAGAGCACAAATGATTAAGAGACCAAGCACCATGGCCTCACCAGTGGTAGAGTCAGAGATTACCGGTTTACGTACTAAGAAAGCCAAGAAAAGAGTGGCTAGAGCTATGAAAAAGAATGCCATAGGAGAAGGCAGCCTAACTAGCTGGCTGTTGCTGGAGCAAGGAAAGGCAAAAGAGTTGGTTGAAGATGTGGAAATGCTAGAGGTAGATCACCAGGTAGAAGAAGAAATGATTACATCAAGTCCAGAAAAGCTTCAAAGTCCACCACTTTGGCGGGATAAATCAGCTGCAACACCAACAACAGTGGGTGAAAATCAGAGTGCACTGTCAGGAAATCGTATTTGCCTGATTAAGAATCTGTACCAAAGTGGTGATCATAAATGGCTATCGCAATCTGAATTTTTGACCAGACTGTACTCAGTTCCACAATCGCGAGCACTAAAATCAGACGATTTCCAATTTGTGGAGCCATTGAAGGGACCCAATCCCAAAGTCTCTGCCTTGCATTGTAAGTTCTTGTCAACAGCGCAAATGATCAGAACATTTAAAGAAGATTTGAAGGCAGTGAATGTTGAGATTGATGTTGACAGGAATGAAGAAGATCCTAGCTGCCTATATGAGGACACTGTTAAAGTAAGTAGACTGTCCTAGTTTACCCAAAGGGAAGAAGGTGGAAGTTTCGGATGAACAGCAAGTCCTAAAATGGTTGGTGAATTCACTTCAAGAGGTGTTATTAAAACAATGAGAACTCAGCATTCTTAAATGGAACTATAGAGGTTTCGCTCATCTACTGTCAGCTGTGGGTTTACTTGAATTTATAGCACAATATAGTTGTATCTGCCTACAAGAAACATGGGCAATGGACCCTTTGATACTAGATGGTTATGTTATTCACCAATCCTATGCAAAGAGTGTTGAAAGAGGTAAGCCATTTGGGGGTCTTCTAATTGGGGTGGTGAATACATTAGTCTCAAGACGGATTAACTCTAACCAATACACTAATCTGATTGCAGTTGAAGTAGACTATGGGTGCGAGAGAAGCCTTGAAAGATTTCTGCTTATGAGTCTTTATAATCCCCCTTGAGCTGTGATAAGGGAACAAATACAAGATGCCCTATACAAGCTATTGGCATCTTGGTTAATAAAACCTGAAAACACAGCAGTAATAGTAGTTGGCGATTTCCAGAACTCTAAGTTAAAAGAGCAATGTACAATGCAACGCATTAAACATGTTTTCGAGGGGTGGGGATGGTTACTTTTTGACTATTGGGAGTTAGAAATGATCAATGGTAGAACATCAAGTGATCATCCAGGTAAGCACACATGGACCAATGGAGTCTACTGTAGCACTCTAGACTACGCATTTATGTGCCCCAAAATGCAGTCGCATGTTGAAGATATGGAAGTTGTTCCCAATAAATGGAGTGACCATGCCATCCTTTTGTGTACTCTTAATATCCTCAGTGGTGGTCTAGTGAATAGGTGTATTGGGAATCTAAATGTCGATAAATCGGGCATAAGAATTAGCTGGTCTGATAAGAATTTGAAACAGGCAACGGAAGCTTTATCCACTGACAGATTCCTAAATTTACCCAAGTTCAATTCTATGTTTATTAACTCAATAGAACATTGGATTTATATATTTCTGGAAAGCATGCAGCAGCTCTGATGGGTGTAATGGTGAGAACCGAGGGAAGTAAACTCCCCTTTGACAAGGATATTAGAGATGCCAAGAGGAATCCTAGAGCAGAGCTTTGCTATGCTAAGAAAATAAATTGTGAGGAGACTTAAGAATAGATATAGAACAAACATCAAGGCTAAACAAATGCTGAGAGAAATATAGCATGGCAATGGTTGGTGCAGACGATTTGTTTGAGAAAAACACAGAGTATTTGGACACTCTTAAGTGAGGCAAGGGTGACTGTGAAAGGTCAACTAGTGAACCCTATTGGTGGTGCTGAATTGGTACATTTTCTTGAAAATCGGAATGCCCCTCTAGGGACGGAGGATCCAATTCCATTGAGTAGGGTCCCATTAACATCACCCATTGATGCATCCTATGGTATAATATTGAGTAAGCTCACAGAGTTAAAATATTCAAGGCCAGTTTGCTAGCCATCTTATTCAAGAAGATTCTAACTGAAGGCAAATACCTTGTTCCTGGCAAACCTTGGTCCTGATACCTGTATTTAAAAAGAGACATCGTTTGGATCCTATCAATTATAGGCTTCTATCAATGTTGGATACAACAGGAAAACTATTTGCCTCTTTAATACTTAGAGAGCTGCAGACATGGGTTGACCAATCGAACATTCTGTGTAAATTTCAAAGTGGGTTTTGACAGGGTTATTCGTACTAGGGCGCGTGTAGAGGGGCAGCCCCCTTTGTATTCTATGTACATAGACTTCAAAGCTGCATTCGACTCAATTTCCAGAGGTCGATTATGGTTGAAATTGGAAGACATGGGCTGCCCAGTAGGGCTATTGTATTATCTTAGACTATTACATCAAAACACCTCAGTCAAACTCAAATTAGACCAGGAAGGGCGTAAAACAGAAAAGGTTTATCAGAACAGGGGGGTCAAGCAGGGATGTGTCACTGCTTCACTTATTTATAACTCGTATGTGTATGACATACCAGTTTCAATAGCTGCAGCTAAAAATTGTCCTCCCAAAATTGGTGAGGCCCATTGTCCTGTTCTAGCGCATGCCGACAATCTGGTTATTTTTGATTATACCATCAGTGGGCTATGATGATGTGCTACCGCCTTATGGGAATATGCAGATAGTAATGGCCTCACTATTCATTTGGAGAAGATTAAGGTTATGAGATATACTGGCAAAAGAACAGCACGAGTCAACCTTATGGTAGGCAACATTAAAATACTGTATGCTCCTCAATATCGTTACTTGGGAATTGAGTTTGAACCCAGGGTGACTATGTTACATGCAAACAAACACACACCATTAGAGCAGCGCAAGTGTCTGCCCTGTTTTACAGCTTTACAATTAAATAGGGAGGTTTTACATTATGGGGTAATCACCAACTATATCGTTTTTTCCCGAATGATGAAATATGGCTTAGAAGCCCTTTTACATTTAGATATGAAGTGGTTCCAGGTCATCGAAGGGAAATTTTGACGACATATCCTTGGTCTACCTCTCTGCATACCTAAGGCTTTGATAAGGCTAGAGTTAGGGTTGATTTCCCAAAAAGCCATAGTTTTCAAAAAGAGGGCAGGGTTTTACCTGAAGATGATTAGTGGTACAAAAAATCCACTACTAATTGCAGTCCATCAGGAAATATCTAAAAAGCATACTAACTGTTCACTGAATGGCTCTATGACAAAATTCCTAGCGGAAATAGGCTGGACCTGCAGAGGAGTGAGCTATTCAGAGGAAGTGCATAATGTGTTGGGGAAATGTACCAATTTATGGTATTGGTTGGAAAATTATGCCCACCTCAATAGATTAAAACGTTATGAATTTGTGCAGTGTAGACTATATTCTTTTAAGAAACCTCAGATTTATCTGAGCCTGTGTCCATCTAAAAGGCTCAGATGCTTCATTCTGCTATTTAGAATGGAGCAGCTTCCAACAATGAGTGTTACAGGGAGAAACGATAAGATCCCTATCGAACAACGATTCTGACATATGTGCAAAGAACAGGAAATACTGGAGACAGCAAAACATCTGCTGACCGAATGCCACATAATGGCCAGTATAATTAAGTATTACATTGGTATGTATGTGCACAATTGGGAAACCATTGGTGAAATGTTGTTTTGGCTTTATTGCACCAAATATTAATAGTATGCGTTTATTAACTGTCCGATATAACATCTGGTTAAAGACTGAAGTTAAGTTTGGCATAACAATATTCAGTGAAAGAAACGTTGTTAAAGGGACGTTATGTTTAAGTTGCACTACTAAAAACCTATGAAATTCAGTAAAAAAAAACATTGTTAAAGAGACGTTATGGTTCCAAGTTCCAACTTGCGCCACCACCGTGCACTGCTAAGACTAACACCCAGGACATCAAAAATGATGACATCACTAATGACATCACATGTGGATTTACTTGCCATGAAAAGTCTGTACAAGGAGTTCTCATTGTAATGTTGATATAAAAGTGGCAAGGATCATTGGAATAAATGTCATGAGGTACGTAGAGCATTAAGCAATGCAGTGTTACAAATAGCATTGAATTAAGAATTGCTTTAGTATACTAAGATATGTGTGTAGAAAAATAGGCATTGTGTGGAGCATACACGATGGAGGTGCAATATTAATAATCTTGCCACGTTAAATAGTAAAATGATAAATGCTTTCCTATTAGAGTTTTGCATACTGTGAAACATTTAATAAGTAGCTAATAAAACCCAGTTACTACATAATTGCAATATTGCAAACAAAACAGAAACAGACAACAACACATAGAAATAGGAGCATATACAGGGAAAGTGAAGTAAACAAAAAAACAGCAGTATTACTCGACAATCTTCATAACCTAACTGAGCACCTTCATGCACAGAAATGACTGCTCTGCTTCAAACCTACTACTTCCCTATGTATAACTATCACATATTGTGACTAATCCCTAAGGAAAGTAGTGTAAGTGCAATGTGTACAAATATGAGCATTTCCAGGAAAAGTACAGTAATAAAAAAATAGCAGACCTATAAAAAAAGTGTTGATAACCTTACTAATCATCTTCATATATAGAAAGCATTGCTGTCTTCCAAGGCTGTGTTTTCCCCTATGTATATGTTTCATATGCTGTGAGTAGACCCTAAGTGAATTACTGTAAGAACATATTTGAAGTATAAGTCTACAAATATAGTACTTTTTAATTTTTAGTTCCTGACTGTTACTGGCCTAGATATATCAGTAAAGCAAAAAAGAATGAGCCAGACATGTGATGTCATCAATGACATTTGTGATGTCATCTTTGATGTCCTAGGTTTTAGTCTTAGCAGTGCATGTGGTGGCGCGAGTTAGAGTTGCTTAGCTTACCATAACTGGCAAATCTCTGGGGTTTTTCAGTTCTACTTGGAACCATAACGTCCCTTTAACAAAGTTTTTCTTTACTGAATTTCATAGGTTTTTTGTAGCACAACCTAACCATAACGTCCCAATAACAAGGTTTTTGTTCACTGAATTTCATAGGTTTTTAGTAGCGCAACTTAACTATGACGTCCCTTTAACAAAGTTTTTTTCATTATATTTCATAGGTTTTTAGTAGCGCAACTTAACCATAATGTACCTTTAACAAAGTTTTTTCACTGAATTTCAGTGGAAACTGTATATGTAACACACCAACTTTCCAATTACATAACACATGCAACATAATGCAATATGCCAAAACAAAATAATGATGCCTCCAACAGAATTATCTCACACAAGCTGCACAGCAAAAATCATCAGCACACCTATGCAGCAGTAACACCAAAATTTAGCAAGAAATTAGTGAGTAGACTGCATTTATTTTATATATTTATAAACTTTCTGTATTAGGTACAGTAAAAATAATACATATATACTTCTTTTTACACAGACATTTCTAGTACTTTGGAATGGCTGGAAGAACATTGTCCTTGTGATGAAATAAGTGAAAACAGTGATACTAATGGTAGACAATACACCAATTATTACCCATTACTTTATGTGCACTTACCAAATTTCTTTTCTTAAACACACCATACAGACATTAAAAATAATACAGAAACAGACCTTAGAAAATCATCTCCAGCGAATGCAGCAAAAAATGGATCTATTAAAAGAATAGTGCACTCAGAAATATTATTGTCCCAAGTGTTCGGGCATGTGCTTCTAAGCATATGTTGAACGATCATACTAATATTTCGGTTGCCAGACATTTGGTCGAATTACAATATGGTCGAATCAATTTTTTTTTTTTTGGGGGGTCCCCCCCCAACCCCCGTTTTTGGGGTTAAAACAACTTTTTTTTACCTATTTTTACCTATACTAGAGCAAAAAAAATAATATACTTTTAAAAAAAAATTCGACCTTTTTTTTTTCGACCAAATTGATTAGACCAATTTGTCATTCGATCAAATATATTCGACCATTTGACTGGACACCTAATATTTCCTATGCACCTTACCATATATTTCCTCTTTTTTACACATGTGAAATAAGGCACCAGGGCACGGCCATCTTGTAATAATCTTATCCGTTGCTGCATCGCTCAAGGTGGACTGCCCTGGCGGCACTAATTTATATGCCCCGCCCCTGAGGCTGACATCACCAAACCTAGTGATATTCTCCACCTCCAAAACGTTACTATACAGCATAGTAAAACGCACCCAATCATCACCTACGTGACACCGTTACTTGACGCAGAACCCGGAATATCAACACACATCATCTCACAACACAGCGCATCCCAATTTCGAATCTAAAACCATACTTTTAAAGGAAATAGCAAAACTGTAAATTTTGTAAAGTACTTTTATTTCACAATAAACGCTCCGAGAACATCTAGCGATTGCCATATTCAAGCAAATAGGTAATTTCTTTTCTTCGTTCTCAATCCACAAATGTTTATCGTGAGTCACGCAGTGTTCCTTTTGGGTATAAGAAGCGCATTGGATACACTGTGAATCACAAGGCTTTGGTATCAACTTGGCGCTAGCCCACCATAAATGATGTAAAGTTGCTCCTTATAACTGGAACCGTATAAGGGCATATCAGCCTGTGGCGATCGTCCCAAAAAAGCATCACTGTGATCCACCCATTCACTTATATCTGCAGCTGACAGTTAAAAAAAACGTCAGTTGGTATCTGGAATCCATGACAATCGCAGAAAGCCAACATGTAGTTGTTTAAAAAAAAGATAACAAAAATGTATATCAGTTGCTGATCTTTATTACAGTTTATCATTTTAACCATTAATTTGCCTGTTACAACTATTAATAAACACGGATGTGAAACAACAGGAACTCAGACAAAACAACATGCAAAGTACTCTTCAATGTGCTTCAGAAGTTAGTGCTATGGAGTATGGTCAGCTCGAAAAGGGATGCGAGGGCTGACACTGTAATCAGGGAGCAAGATAAGGCCAAGAAGAACACAGACAGAATTGTAATTAAATATTAGCGTTGAATTACGCGTTTGTGGAACCTGGGGGAATCCACTAGTGGACTACACGCATCACGATGCTGGACTGCCCATGGCCCCAGGACAAAACCAACTACACAAACAAGTTGCAATTGCGTGTAGTTGCAATATGCCACACACAAAAACCGAATACAATGCAACCCACCAATATTGGTCAGTGAATGATAATTTGACTAGTTCGCCTATAAAATTGTCGAATTTAAAACTTACATAATATTCAGCATTTCCATTTTATCAGTGTAACGCAGACACTCCGTTCAGGTCAACAAATTTTCATAAAATTAAATTACATGTTCCTTTGTCCAATTTTTGAATGGTAATCCTGCCTTTGTTTCAAGGTCGAAAAACAATTGAACCTTATACTATGTACGATGCGTGGGTTTGCTCAACTAGTAAACACAAATTCAACGGCGCTGACCTTCACTCATAAAGCCACTTCAGACCACAGTGGCATTACAGATATTTTTGAAAAACCTATGAATTGTTTGCTACCATTCACCAATGCAGGCGACATTTCTACTGATTTATTTTGCCCTATGGAGAACTTTACACTCTCCCAGTGACTCCCACAGTCAGGCCACACCACCTGTCACCTCATGCCATCTTCTCTTCACACGGCAAATCACGTAAACATTTTTCAAAGGAGCAAGTCTTGAGCCCTGACAAAATGTGCTCGTATGAGAATGTCCAAGCAAACCCTGCTGTAACCCCCTCCGGCCATGCCGCAGACCCAGACCCCAATGACCGCAGTTATATATTAGAGGCCTATAATTTGCACACGTGTGTTTTATACTATCCCACTTTCGGTCACTAGCGAGATGAACAGTGTGGGTGTCTTGCCACCTTACAAATACAGACACATAGTAAATACGTAATAGTAATGCTTTCACGTTACAATGCAGATGGTACCAAAAACAACTGCAAGCTAACTGCATTTACACATAGTAACCTATCACTTGGTAAGAAAACCTTCACAACATTAGGTATAATCTACCATGCAGGAGCCACAACCAATGCAGGTCACTACACTGCATATATAAAAAAAAAAGTGTGGACGGGTCAAATATAATGATACCAACATTACTCTAAAACAGAGAATGAGAAGGTCTGTGACCTACCTCAATAAAGCACACCCTATATCTTCATCTTTCCACCTGCTGAGGACAAAAAACAAAACTATTGTCTCATATTGCCCTAAGTACTAAACCAGAATAAATGACCCTGGCATTTGGAAGTATTTTCATTACTGCCTGAACCAAATGTTCCAAATCTGCCCACAAAGTAGGGGCATTGACATAACCCAAATACAAAGCACCACAGTGCAAAGCAACTACATGTGGAATGTTTACCTTGCCCATATCTCCGCAAACTAGTACAATTTCCTGCAAATTAAAATCAGGCACAGTGCTCCACACCACCTCTACTTCTTTAACATCAAAATTGTTTGCCACATTCCTACATTCAGCATACTACTCCAAACCATATCTCCAACCACCAACACCCTGATTTTCTCCACGTCTACCATCTTCAGTACACAGAGCCTCTTTCAACACAAACCACAACCTCAACATTTGATTGGCTGATCCCTAGAGTGCCCTTTCCATGCTGCATTTGCTGACAACCCCCAGATGTGACACGCCCTGTCTGCGGACACATGCGGTGTCCGCGAAGTGCTTAACACTGGGGCAGCCCTTCTACCCTTTCCACGTCACTCTCTGCACCATTTCCTCATTGGCTACTGTTAAAAAGTCACACAATCATCCACCAATCACATCCAAGAACTCTGCATCTAACTCTATCATCACAGATCAGCACTTTAGATGTACTAATGATCACTCTCAGTACATTTCAGCTGTCACTGCAACAGACCTACAGCAACAACTACTATAAAACTCCCCAAGATTTCTACTTGCAGATTCATGTACATCCACATGCATGAACAAAGACTACAGATGTGAATATTTTCTACACAGTACATGTACAGCTCTTCTAGGAATACATATAAACAGACTAACTGCATTTTACCCTGTATACACTGTAAAATGAACTTACTGTCATTTCTCCCATCTGCTATGATGAAGTGTCAATTGCAAACCTGTATGCTCTCCAAATGTGTGTTTACTCACACAGCTATCTACATTTTTTTATTTCATATTGAAAGATCAGAGAAATAACAGTATAATTATGAAAAAGACCGTCCAGTGTGTTATAAAATGATATGCAGCCAGGATGAGTACATGCATCTTCATTCAAGCACACAGACAGACAATATCATTACAAAGGCTCCCAGCTCAAACAACACCACTGCCTCTATATGAAATCATACTGCTTTATTTCCCACACCTTCACAAATGCATACATTGCATGCTTTTCTGTACAATCTCTCCCATTTACCCTGTAAAAATGATAAAAAATGCATATGATTATTTCTTTGATCTCTTAACATTCAATAATATAATATAAAAAACAAGTGTGCTCTATATGTTTACTATTATACTCATTTGTAAAACATATTCAACTAACAGATTCTAAATAAAATATACAGGATGCACATAGGGAATGGAAAGTGCATATGTATACTATGCTCAGTTGTAAAAAAACACTACAACTACAAAAACAAAAAGAACAATGTCTACATTAACAAAAGTGCTATGAACACATATATTCACTAACTTCTTTCTTTTACAATTGCAGTGAAGACCACTCTTCTCAAAAGCAACAGTGTCTGAAATACGAATAACGATTTAGAAGAAACCAGCTCTTTCCATACAAAAAAGTAAGTGCAATACTAACATAATGTTCTAACTGTTATTCAAACACACTAGCATTTTAGTATTGTAGAACAAAGATGTGTATTAACCCTTTCCCATTAGATGTAGTATTAGTGTTTCCCCTTACCAGTGGCATACTTTATATTGTTATTTCAAACCCAGCATAGGGACACACAAATACAAGAATAACCTTCCCAACTGTTTGTAGCTGCCCATTGCACAATCGCACACCTCCACAATCATCCTAACCATCATACTCAGATACTCATGCACAAAGCGCACATACACTGCACAACACCCCAACACACACTTTATTTTTTTCTCCAGAAAACCCCAAAGGATGCCTACCAAAAAGCAACTCCATAGAAAGCAATGTAGAATTAGAGCAAATCAAAATAAAAGTGTTCAAAATAAGCATCCATCTCTAACAGATTTTGTACAAAACAATTCCCTTTGTTTAAGCGAAACAAAACAAGCTTCCAGTACAGAAACATTGCCTCCTCTATAAAAATGTAAAATGAAACAGAAAGTGATTAACAAAACTTCAGCTACCACTACTGCTAACACTGCACCTATAAATCTTGCCATACCAAAATAAATATTGTACACAAAATGTTCAGCCACAGAGTCTTTCAAATCCTTATAAAAACAGGAGAGAAATAATGGACAACCCTTAAAACCTACCATAGAAAAGTAATCCTAAAAGCTCTCATAGACAGTGCAATCCTTCTCAAAAGGAAGTTATTTATTTTATTTTTAAACAGAATGAAAGAATGAAACCACTAACAAAACTAACTACTAAATTACAAAAAAGACTTCTCAATAAATGGAATGTCAACAAAAATAGCTTCTTAAACATCTGTGGAGGTGAATGGAGTCACGCCACGAGCACAGAACCATATTTTAATGAAGAAGCATATATACAAAAGCAAACAAACCCAATAGCCATACATAGCAGTGGATGAGGGTATGAAAAACTTAATAACACCATTATGGAACAAGAAACTCTGCTCAAAAAAATATCCCCAGAAAACTCAGTATCACCTCTCCATTCTACTGAACCAAAACGCCCAGTCTACAAATGGCACAATCTTCTACATGGTACAGTCAAACAACTACTCGAAGAAATAGAGCATATCCTTAGAAAACATTTTGGAAGTGAAAGCCTCTTACAAAATGCATTAGCTTTACAACAAACTAGCAACTACTGGACAATTAGCAACCTTCTATTGAAAACATACAAAAAAGAAATACTAAAGTTTAAAAGTACCTCCGCTGAAGTACCAAACCATGTGTGTGTGTTGCCGCAGGACTTTTTATAAAAGTAGCACAAAAACTGTAGACATAACATACAAAATAGAAGACAATGAAGATTCCAAATGGTTCCAATCAGCTCTCTACCTTATAGCAGAAAACAAATACGAAATTACTGACCCCTTAATACTTTAAAATTACTGCACTGCAAAACTTGAAAACAACCAAACACCTTCACGTGCTATCACAAATAACTTCGAATTATTACCACTACCAAAACCCCTGCAACAACTACATTTAAATGAGAGCATCATAATTCAAACAGTGCACCCATTTCAAGCAATAATATGCCTTCAACCAAAAACAGCAAAATTACTTCCCTCTGAATTAGTGAAAGGCATTTGTGGCAAAGTAGTTTATTTACTATTAGATCTCAAAGAATATGTACACACTCATACACCACAATCCAAAATATGTACTTTCAAAGGTATCTTATAACGCAGTCCTATTACAAACTCTTCAATATTAACTGCATAGCCTAGCCAAAACTTCAATTACAAACTGTACAAATGAAACAGTACACAAACTTTTGGGTTGTGGATATTTGATGGGTGTTTTATTCTATGGGTGTGTTATACACCAATGGTTGTGGCCAGGGACTAGAGTCTTGGGTGCATGGCCTACAGCTCACGGCCTTCGACCTTGCACCCAAGACTCTAGGATCTGGCCACAACCACTGCAGCATAACACAACTATGCTACGAAACATTTTGACTGTGGTATGTGGGCTGCTTATAGGCGATATTAATTACAATCAATCCTCTACTAACAACCCAAAACCAACATCATACTAAAGTAAAATAGCTAATAGTGCATTTATTATGTCTCCGGATAGCCGAGAAGACTGCAGACATAGCAAACACATCAGAGGCACCTGCCACCTAAACAAATACAATATTCAACCCATCTCTTACTCCCCAACCCTCCCCAAGCACTTCCGCACACCAATACACTCCCCAAAATTGCATTTTTGCCTCTGTTAACCGCCACGCTGTCGGCAGATCCAAGATGGCGGGTGCATCGAAACAACGCGACACACCTCACGCCTCACTCCAGCCAATTGGCGGACATGTCACGTGTCTGCAGACATGATGCAAGCCGATTAGCCAATCGGTGTCCTGTCCACGGAGTGAATAGTGAAGTGTGTCTGCAAAGCGGACTTAGATATCACTAATTTTTTTGCCTTACACTTTGGCCATTTAAAAAAAAAACGACTAGACGGATTTACACCAAATTAACAAAAGCACACTTTCAGGACTAAGCCGCTGCTCCTGCTGCACATTTGGTGGAAATCCGTCCAGCGGTTTGAGCTGTAGGCGTGAGCACATTTTTTCCCCATTAATGTCTATGGGAAGAAAACAAAAAGATTGGGACCCCCCCTATAACTTTGCCCCCCCTGGACCAAACCTCACGAGAATTTGCAAAGAAATTCAGTGTGCCATATACTTTTCTTGCAAAGTTTGCTGAGGATTCGTCCAGGGGTAGCAAAGTTATCAGCCGCCCAAAAAGTGCTCTTTCTATGGGATTAGCAACTTACCGATAACTACACAGCCACTACCGTGGGCTGTGTAATAAGAAATATGAAAACTATTTAATAACAAGCGTATATGGCTTTGAGGCTGTTTACTCTTTGGGGAGAACAATTCTAAGGGTACTTCATATTATTGAATCAAACATAACATGTTGTACATCAGTAAAAAAGTGGAAAGGTAATATTTAGATATTGAATTGTATTAGATTGAAACTGTTAAGAGATTAATTGTTTATTTGTCAGATAGGCATATTGGGGACATTAGAGACATGATCATTTTTTTAATGTATTTTATTGTTACCGTATGGGAAATGAAATCTGTACGGTTTTTATGGTTTTATAAGGATTGTTTTCTTTTGGGTTCTATGGATATTATGTTTCATTTTTGTTTATACAGTATGTGTAAAGTTTATTATGTAAACTAAATCAAATTAAATACATACATTAAATTAAGATTATAGGTCTATAAGGTGCATTTTTTTAAATTAAATTGTACTGTTAGATTTAGAGATTTTATCTAGTTTATATTAAGATTCTGATAGGAGTTATATTTTACAAATGGTATATTTGATGATTCTATGGAAAATGATGTAATGATGATTTTATAATGGAGTATGTAAAGCCCAAATTGGCTATATGCATATAAATAAATAAATACATACATAAATAATAGGTCTATAAGGTGTGATGTGCGACTGTGTATTTGGTGAAAATGAAGTATTTAACTATTATTATTTTTTTTTAAATGAGGCTGTTTTTGAACAGTTCACCAGACATCCAGCCTTTCAAGATGGAGACCCAGCCACCAGTCAATGCTGCTTTTTGCATGTCTGGATTCCTGGCTCACTATTCTGTCACAAACTTGTTAAGTCGATGCAAGCTTCCACACTACCACCCTAATTGTGGGCAAGTGGTAGGTACACCCTCAACTGAACTGTGACTCTCTACAGGAAGCACTCAACACCATCCTCTCAGCCTACATCGACCACCACGCGCCTCTGAAACATCTCACCTGCAAACCAAAACCATCAGCACCCTGTTACATTTAAGAATTAAAACAACCTACAAGTAGGACAAATCCTCCCCCTAATAAGGACACCCACTCTGGATCCCGACAACCTAGGTAATTACGGTCCCATCACCCATCTTCCTTTCCTAGGTAAGATCATCGAGAAAGCAGTAGCTGCACAACTGAAGCAACACATCCACACCAACCATCTTCTCCATACCCACCAATCCGGGTTCAGACCCAGATACAGCACTGAGACAGCAAACATGCAGGTCATCAACAATGTCCTTAACATCTTTGGTGATGGCCACCACTGCCCCCTGGTTCTACTCAGATTCTCAGCCGCTTTTGACACAGTAGACCAAAAGGTGCTTACAGACACCTTACATCGGTGCATGGTGATCAGCAACCTTGTCCCATGCTATTCCAAGTCCTACCTCGCCAACCGCCAGCAATTTGTTCAGATGGACTCCACTAGATCGCCAATGCTACCCATCACCTGTGGAGTTTTGTAGGGTTCCATTCTCTCCCCAGAGATCTTCAATCTAGACATGGAGTCAGAGGGAGCCCTCCTGGCCACACTCAACGTCCACATCCACCAATATGCCAACAACACACAGATATACCTCTAGAACGACTGCATCAAGGACATCCATAGGCTCAAAACCAGCCATTTGCTGATTCATACTTGGATGGTCCAGTGCATACTTGATGCTCAACCCCTCCAAGACAGAATTGCTCCTCCTCACCAACAGCTCCAAACACCCAGATATTCAGACCTGGCTATCAACCATGAACTGCAAGGGACTTACACCTGACCTCACCTCCTGCACCTAGTTCCTTGGGATCCACATAGACAAACAGCTCTCCTTCACTACACACATAGCTAAGAAAACTCAGACAGCTAAGTATCAGCTCTCCCTCTGGTGAAAAGTCAAGCCCTTCCTCCCCTGATAGCTTTAGATCCACTGTTCAAGCACTGGTCCTATGCCACCTGGACGGCGCAATGCACTCCTCAAAGGCCTCGCATCTTCCGCTCTTGTGCCCCTGAGAAGTGTCCTACACGCGGCTGTATGACCCATCAAAGGTGTACGCAGATACGACCACATCACCCAGGCTGTCATCAACCTTCACTGGCTCTCACTGCATACCTTCAAGTCTTTCTGTATCTTCCATAAAGCAGTTGCCCTGAAGTCACCCAGCTAACTTTCAGAGAAAATCAGCTTTTCCTGCAGACAGCACACCACCAGAAGCCAGGACACATGCAGACTTGAAATATGATTCTGCAAAAAGGAAAGGACCAGAAAACAAGCCTTCTCTGCCTACTCGCCAATACTATGTAACCTCCTCCCTGTCAGCATTAGATTTGCCCCATGCTCCTACAATTCAATAAAGAACTCAAGGCCCACATCTTCAAGGAATCTCTCCATCTCAACACATAGGCCATCACATCCCCCCTCAGGCCATCTGACTCACTAGATGCCACCCGGCCCGCTCCTCTGTGCCACCTGTATAGCTGTACCCCTCCTTTGTGCCCTCTGAATCCCACCATGCACTATATATGTGTTCTGTTAATACCTCTGAAAAGCACTCGGTTAAACTACGGTATTGTTGTATAATGCTCCGTTATGTATCTGTATTGTTGTATACCTCGGTAAAGCGCTCAGTTGCTTCTCTAAGCCAGTTATGCGCTCAATAAATATCATAATAATAATAATAATAAAGGGCACCAAAATCCCAGGAGACACCCACATCCTCTTCAGTGTCTCCATCCTTGATTGGAAACAATCCTGAGTGTTGACAGGGTGACAGGTGACATAGCATTTTCCTTTCCCCTGTTAGAATGCAGGTGCAATGCCCTAAACGTGAAGGGAAGTACAAACTGCAGAAATTCTATTAGCATTAATATTTGGTAATTTTTAGTGTCAGTGTTGCTGTCATTTGTCACAGCATTTAAGGCCATTTTCGATTTGGATTTAGTTTTGCCACACTCTGGAAAACACTAGGCTATTGTGTACGTGGTGGAATGATGGCCAGCTAAATATATTGTTACTGGTTACCGTTAGCATAACAGCCTCTTGCCTCATTAGCCAGATTCCTGCCATTTTGAACCAGGCACCATCAGGGAAGTAGAGTTCTGCTATTCAGGCCAATAGGGTGCAGATCTGACCCTCTCTACTTCCATTTTATTAAACTTTATTCCTGCTTCCCCCAGAGAGCGTTCAGCATTGAAAGGTCCTTGGAGAAAGGGTGAGGGGCAGCACAAGCTTTAGTTATTGTTGCAGGTCCTATCTGTTCTAAGGAGCTTTAAGTGAAATGTAGAACATTTATTTTTGTTCTTCAAGATAGATAAGTACTATAGTTGTAAAAGACATATTATGGTGTGTACGAAGCCTTGAGTGGAGACGTTGCAAAAACGTCAAACTAGATGTTGGTTATACTGGCCATTACAGACTGTTAGGACAACTGGGTCTGCAGTACGAAGACTGGTGCCTATGTTATGTTTTTTTATGAAGCCACATGGTTCCAAAGAGATAGCAAGAAAGAAGTGTGCCAGGTATAGCAACATACATGTACCATATACAACACATCAATACACAATACATTTAAATTGGTGCCCCACAATTAATGTGCGTGTTCAAATACTTCTGACCAAATCACTCAATAATGGATACTCAATGAAAGCTTCTGAAATGCTCATGTAAGAAGTATATCTTTTAATTATGAAAAATAAGTAATAGCAAAACTATAATAGTCACTATTCAAAACACACTTAAAATGCACTAATGAAACATCTGAAATCATTGTCAGTGTCTCTTCCTCTAATCAAGACTAAGAATGTCCCCCTTCACCAAGATATCATAGTCACCTCAAAAAACAACTACCTGCATCACCATGTTGTGCTAGGCAACCTCACAAATCATGCTAGGCAACGTTCATAGAAGCGCCTGCCTCACCAAATCATGATAGGTAACATCATAGAAATACCTCCTTGTTCAATACATCAATACTTTCTCAGTGTGATATCAACGAAGGGAAAACCGCTTCCCATAATCACTATCTGTTGCAGTTGGAGAGATGAGAGCTGGAGAACACTGGATGCCTAAGCAGTTTACACAATCCAAGAAAAAAGGCCAAAAATGCTATACAATTTCAGAAATATCAAAAACCATCAACACAAATCACCATGGCCGTTTCATCAAAAAGCATACAAAATAGGAAAACATGCTTTAAAAAGAGTCTATGTCAATTAATATTAACCATGGTGAACATATCAGCCAATCAGATCTTGGGTTGAAAGCGGTCTTGCCCTAAATTGAAATGTAAACAAATGTTACCCATTCAGTTCATTCGAAATCAGTAGTTGTGCTCAAAGTTCAATAGACAGAGTCCTCTAGGGACTCAAATGTCTAAAAAAAAGCCAAAGAATTCTATTTAGGGGCTTCAAAATCCAGCAAAGTAAAAAGGAGGGACTTGACCCTTCCCTTCGGGATAATGGCTTCTGCTTCTCCTTCCTCTAACACTTCTTCTGCCTTCTCGTCTTCTTTTCAGCTCTGCCACAAAACA
This sequence comes from Ambystoma mexicanum, assembly GCF_040938575.1. Classification (NCBI taxonomy): domain Eukaryota; kingdom Metazoa; phylum Chordata; class Amphibia; order Caudata; family Ambystomatidae; genus Ambystoma; species Ambystoma mexicanum. The sequence continues at coordinate 232,139,223 of NC_090930.1, read as the reverse complement.
ACTGCCAGTACTTAAGCCTGCCTTATTTAAACTATCTGGGCTCCCACTGTCAACACTTTCAACTGCCAAAAGCTGTGTAAACAAATGGGAAGAGGGAGCCTTGCTCCATAACAGTGGTATCACCGAACAGCATCTAAGGTTTCTCAACAACTTAAAGTTTTTCGGGAAGGAGATTTGTATTTTTACTTGGTCCTGTAGTTCTTTTTGCATTGCTGTCTATTGTTTACTATTTATTGGAACACTTGGCACTCATCCGAGAAATGCCTGGAAAGCAGTGAATTGCTTTATTTACAATGGAAGACTGCAGAATTCTGACATCAAGGTTACTGGCACACATCCCATATTCTCTCATTAGAATACTGATGTAATTGAATTTAACTTTGCTAAGGCAAGTCATTTGGCTAGCATTTGATTAAATATGAAAGCATTTGCAATTAGGCTGGGTATATGGCTAAAATATATAGCTTTAAAGTTGGACTAGGCATGGCTATAACTGAGGTTACAGTCCAGTCCCCCCCGCAGGAGCCATGGTACAAGCCGTGCAGGCATCATAGGAATCATGGAAATACGAGTATAGAGACAAAACAGCATGTGCAACATTTCATAATACATATTCACTAAATATCATTTTTCAGGATCTTCTCTGGTTACTAAATACTAGAGCATAAACATGTTCTTCTTAAGAAGAGTCAGCTACAGCAGGTACTGGTCAGAAGCCAACTTTCAGTCAATGATGGTCACTGATGACTCAGAGATGGGTGGATGTTTGTCACATTAAAAATTGGCAACAGTTTTCATCTGTTAGTCAGGATACAGGATGAATTTGGCCAGTAAGTGGTTCGCTCAAGAAGATATTAGGCCAATTGCAGTGTTCTGTTTGATGCTTCTACAAAAGTCGCTGTGGTGCTGGTGATGTGTAGCTTCATATCCAGGAGGTATGCAAGTCTCAGTGATTGCTGTGGGAACTTCAGAGATGATTGCTTCACTTCAGGACAATTCAATAGCAATAGCTCTGTCCACACTGGTGGATGAAGAATGATGTTGCAACATGTTACCACTCTTCAGAAAGTGATCAAGCTGCCACACCCCACATGCACACCACAACATGAAGCATTAAACTGCACAATATAGGATCCATTAGGTATTGGTAGGGCTTTACTACTGAGGGTTTCCATTTGAATTGCATTCAGCATGCCCTTGGTTAAGTTTGAATTCTGCTCACATGGGCTGAGCTTGAGAATATCATGTCATTTTGTATCTGGGTTTTTGACACAATCCTTCATCGAATACAGATGTACTATAGAGTCCTAATTATTCACACAAGCATGGGTATATGGCACTATCATAGATGGTTTGTATCTGTTGCTCATCTAGTTGGTGCATGGTGCCCAAGGACTACAGTTCTTCACACAACAGAGGTGTAGTTGCTGGCATGGGAATGTTCAGGATCCCATGCAATGTCCATGACAATTTGTTTTTGTCCCACGCAGATACTCCATAGAATGTTTTCTAGAGTACAATAAGAAAAGTGTAGGTGGACTCAGAAATGGCCTGTCTTTGAACTTTCTTAATAGCGTCAATTCTGTCAATTGCTCAGGCCATGTGATAATAGACAAGTCTGGAACGCCTGTAGTCAGTGTGCCCGAGAAGTCTGTGACTTTCAGAAGTTCGACCATTTCTCGTTGTTCATTTTGAAAAGTTTCAAAGTCTTTTTGAATGATATGCACCATGTCCACTACCACATATCTCAGATTGTATATTCCCTGCTGCAATGCAATGAAGTTGCCATCAGCTGCAAAATGGCTCATCTCGATGGACAGGAGAGCTTTCTTCTAGGTAAGTTCAGCTTCTCTTGCCTCCCTTTTGGCCTTTTCTAAGTGACCTATCCCGTCTAATATTGCTGACCAATTACCTGACCTACCCATGTGTCTATGTCATTAACAACATCATGTAAAGGTACTTGCTTTATCATTAGTTAGAATGCTTTTGAAATAGCATATGTTTGTGAAATATTTTGTGAATTCCAAGTGGTGTAAGGCACTGCACTTAAACCATTGTTCCTTTTATGACATTCATTGTGCCAAGATTCCAGTCTACTGCAATACCTGAGGCATTTGTAATATGTTAATATTTGTTTTCCTTTATGTAAAGACTGGAGGGGGGTGTCTGTATGCCTGCTCTCTATATTGCAGAGGAGAGGCACAGAGGACCCCAGCCAAGATTCTCTATAAGGTAGTGCTGGTCGAGCAATCAAGGCCTAGCTTCTCAGGAGGTGATGCAGGCTGGTTCTTAAGTACAGTGTAGTCCCCAAGCCCCCACAAAGGAATGTCCACACACTGTATTAGTTGAAACACAGTCTTTATATAATTAATATTCAAGGTTATTTATCACAATAACTCACTTTGTGCTCAGAAAATCCACAATTGCAAATATATATGGCAAATATATACAGTTCTAATGTGGTACCACAATTATTATCAGATCTCATTAAAGTGCATCAACTATACTCTGGTCAAATGTCACACAGATCAAGGAATACAAGTAACCAACAATAGATATACGAGAAAAGCAGTTGGTTAGAACAATGGGCAGAATATTGACCCCTACCAACTAGGCACAATTCTGTGTGAAAGATATATCACAAGCCCAGTCCATATATTGTTCTATAAGTCTTATTGCCTTCTATAAGGTTTCTACCCCCCCAATGTACCTGGTAGAGCAGAGTTCTTTGATGAGGTGTCGATGGATCCTTCTTGAGTGATTCCCTTTAATGCAGGAGCCACGGATCATCAAAAGGCATCGAAGAAGGTGAACGTGGCGTTGACGGCATCAATGAAAAGTTTGATGGTGCCGAGACCATGGCGTCAATCCAGCCGGTGCTCGTCAGTGATATCGTGCGAGGATGAGGTGTGCGGGGCACCTCAGTGTTTGATAGTTCAGGACCGTAAAGAGTTTCTGAATGACTGTGGCCCGACAAGGGCATTGAGTCGTCGAAGTCTTTGTGGTCTTTGGGTGGCGGGAAACCCACCGGCGGATGCTCCTCTGCACATCTACGTCCTGGCCTTCTCTGGAGAGATAAGGCGGGTGGCGGTGCAGACAAGCGCGTCCGTGAATCAAAAGTGTTAGGCAAAGGAGTGTGGAGCTCTGGTCATCGGCGGCACGGTGTCAAGCAGTCCCCTCTTCTGGGCAACCCGGCTTCGATGGGCCTCCAGTGGTTACGGCGATACTCCGAACCCTGGTCGACGGCAATGGACTTCGACGGCATAGATGTCCAGGTGCTTTACTTCATTCTCCTCGGCGGTCCCCATCTCCGGTCAGCAGCCTTTCGAGTGTCTGAGTTCCAGGGGGCTTCGGCGAAGATTAGCGCTGCTCGATGGTCACTCGGAGCAAGGGAAGAGGGTGCCTAAACAGGTCCTCTCTGGAATCAGTCCTTGATGAACTCGACAGCTTTCGGATCGGGTTGAAACAAATGCAGCAGCAGTTCTTCTACTTCCAGCTGGGCGTCGAGAATAAGCAGTTCCAGTTACTCTTCAAGTGTCAACTGAGCTGCAGAACAATTTCCAGTGGTGAGAGGTCCCCAGATATTCTATTCTGTCTCTCATCCACACTGCTGGCTCACACTCAGCAGCCAATCATATAGAAGGGCATTCATGCAGCTAGTCAGTCAATCAGGCATGCAGTGCATTCAGGCCATACTCCTCCCTCTCAGACACTCACAACAAGGAATGTGTATTGGGACAAGTACCCTGCCATTCAACACTACACACTGCAATCATGCCAGCTTCGGGCAGGGCTGTGTCATACACCAGAAACCAGGCATCCACAACAAGAAGTCCATTCAACCCAGGTCCCACCCACAGGGCGTACCCACAACATACAGTCACTGGGAAGGCTCCATCCAGTCTGGCCTGGACTTCACAACAACACCATATATGGAAATTCCACCCAACAGCCAGTCAGGGGTAAGGGACAGAGTCAGGGCTTCCCAGGACCTTGGGAAAATAAGGTAACAGGCAAAAAAAACCAAGAGGCCCCAGGGGCTGTCTGGTTTCCTATCAGGAATGAACTGATTCCAATGGCAGGGCCTGGATATCCCAAAATGAGGATACTCAGAGCATCTGTCAAATTCATCATGGAGCTGCCACCGGCCCATACCCTGCTCTGTGGGCCACACACAGGTGCCCAAAAACATACACTAGGGTCACAGGGTTGCACCCCCACCCCTGGGTGCCATAAGGGTATCCCATGGGTCTGTACACCAAACCAAAAACAGGAAGAGATGCACTGCCAGGAGTCCCATATGGACTCCTGGTAAGAAAACAATGCTTTGTTATGTTGTTCAGTTGTGCACCAAAATGAACCTCTTTGATTTACGTGTCTGGATATGCGAATAAATGGTCTGAACTACACATTAATGCAAAATGAGTGTGATTGAGAAAAAACATAGAATGTGGAATCCTATGTGCTACATATAGAGTGCCTGTTCCATGTGCTTGCCATGATTCACGCCAATGACGTGTTAAGAAGAACTGTGTCTTGCCATGTTTTCTCTGTCATTGTGGCATAGAATGTTTTTATCATAGACCACAGAATGTGTAGACCACATATACTGGCCATCTGTAGGAGGTGGGGGAATATAAATCCATTTGGTTATACACTCTCCCTTGGGGATTTCGTACATGAGGGAATTGTGCCTTGATCTCTGGTGGTGAGTACAGAAGAGGAACAGGACAATGTTCTAACTGCACTAGTTTTCGCTTATGGAAACGAAAGGTGTCAAAATATTTCACAAAACATACATGATTTGACATGTCATCTAGCATTTCTAGAACATCTTCAGGATCTAACAGTGCTCCATCAGCAAAAGCTTCTATCTTCGATCTCAACAGGTCCCTATAGGTGTCAGTGATGTGAACCCTAGGGGTCACTAGCCTGGATTAATCTATCACTGATAGTGTAAGTACCTAGAGTTATATACTAGGCCCACTATAGGTTTATACTGATGTGTCCAGAATTGCCCTAACTCGAATGGGTATATGCTTATTTGTGTTAAGACTCCCCCGCCCCTCCCTTTTGTGTATTGGGGTTGGTGTATGTGCTAGGTATAAAGTTGAAATGTTCATTGCTCGGCTGGTCGTTGGAATCGCCATTTCAATTAAAACAATGTTCCAAAGTCAATAAGACAAAAAAGTGAGAAAATGTATCCATAGCAAAATGTAGAACAGGATCACTGTTCCAAAAAATAACTTTGCAGGTTTGTGTGCACTTTGGCTGGGCAAAAATGTAGACTTCACTTTATTTCTGGCTCATATGTTCCTAAAAAATAGACGCATTTTCATAGGATCTGGAGCTATTGTTAACTTCACATTTTCGTCTATTCTTGCCTGCTTGTCAGGTTCTTCAAGATAGAAAGTCTCCTCCCTCAGGAACAGGGGTGTAACCAACTGGATCTTGCTTAAAGTGGTCAACAGACACTATACGAGTACCTTTCTTAGGAGGCAGGGCTGGTAGGACTGCTGTTCTTGAGCCAATCATTTTCAGTACCTTCACAGGAAGTCTCTAGTGTGGTCCAAGTGCTTCTTTCCGATTAATGTTCTCATCAGATTTCATTACTTATGCTAAGCGGCACTGTAGGTACATGATTTACCCAGTTATCACCAGAAGAAAGGATGCATTTAGTGAAGGCTTGCTTTACTATCCCATTGGATTGCTCCACAACACCATTAGCCTGTGGGCAAAACAGGTTAAAGAACTGCATAGTACAGCACCAACTTGACAGGGCCTCTCTTAAGGCGTTCCCTGAAAATGTGGGCCCATTGTCAGCTTGGAGAAATGTTGTTGCTGTCATAGCTAAGGACAGCAAACCCTGTATGACCTCCTTAAAAGAGCTTTCTTCTGAAGAATTAGACAAGTGACCACCACGACTAAACATATGTGTACTTGCTGACAGGTGTCAGTGGACCTATGTGGTCCATATAAATGCATTCAAAAGGTACTGCTGTCCTTCTCAGTGTGCTGACTTGTAGTTTACATGAATTGTCCACTGTTGTCTGTAAACACAAGAAGCAATTTGCTATGCACTGTCATTCCTTTTTACTAATCCTGGCCACTATTATCTATCCTGCAAAAGTTGTGTAGTAACTGAAATCCCAAAGTGGGTTGAGGCTACACATGCACGTGCTGCAGAGAATTACCTTTAATCTACCTTGCATGTTCGCTAGTATGATGTAGGTATAACGCTGTATACTCATTTACAGCATAGTTATGAGGAGTGGGAAAACTTGCTGGTTAGGACTATTTGCATCCAGACATGCGTTTATGTCTTCATCTAATTATGTGGCTGAGACTGTTAATGCTGCTGCCACTTTATGTACAGTCTGCTGTCTTGCAGACTGATCAGCAAGTGTATTGCTTGCACTATGCACAGAATCTGTCTGTCTGCTATTGTGTGCACAACCCAGATGTCTAGCCTTTTTGATGTCCCATATTTTTGTCAAATTTGTTTTGATAATATTGGCTTGCCTTTATAATCTCTGATTGAGTTGGGTTGCCACCATTGAAGGCCAGAATTATAACCTCTTACTACACAGTCTGTAGCAGACACATTTAGAGCGGGCTTACATGGATCATTTAATTCTTCCTGGAAAATTCAGTGACTTTATTTGGCAAGCTTGACTGAACTCCACCCACTTGAAACAATGGGGTCGGTTTGGGCAACATTTTTGTCTGCTGGTATGTTCTGCAGGATTCTGTGCGAAATCATAATATTGAGGTGTGCATTTAGTTTGAGCTGCATGCAATGCTAGGCACACACTTGCATCCCTAATAATAAACACATGATTTGAGATTAATAGAATAGTCTACATTTCGGTCATATCATGCAATTGTTACATCTAGGCTAGGTGATAAAAGCGAGGTAGGGACATGTGGTCATGTCTCTATATCTAAGAGAAACATTCTGTGTTAAAATCAGATATCACAAACATTCCCGTTTGATTGTAAATTATCTTTATGTGACCAGAGTGTTATTCCTCATCAAAGCAAAAAAGAAATGTGATACCTTGTCAACACTATTAGCTATCATCAACATCTCCTCATGATTCAACTTCTTCCCCATCTCCTACCCTGAAATTGTACCCATTCTCCACTCCAATAACTCAGCCTGTACCCCTGTGTTTTCCTTTGTACATCAAACTATTAAATAACTCACAACTATTTCCTCTTCTCCTTCCTCTCAATCTCACTCTCACCTCGCTGGTATCTTTCCTGCCTGCTTTAATATATCCACTGACATCCCCATTATCATGAAACACACCACTGACTCTTTTACAGACCTGTTTATTTGCTTCAAAGTTCTCAAATGTCTTGTCATTAACTGTATCATTTTAGGTTATATGCTACCTGCTTGAACATATTCATCTCCTCATTTAGCTTTCATTATCACCTGTTTGCTAACAATATCAGAATTTCTTCTTCACCCCTCCTTAACCCATGGCATCTATCAATGCATCACCACCTACTAAAAGCCACCTACCACTGGATGGCACTGAAGGCTTATTGTAAACTCCTCTAGAACTGAAATTATATGTCTCCCTGCAACACCCACACAACTCTTTTATCGATCTAATTCCCACCAAGGATCCTCACTCCTATGCCCATGCAGGGACATCATTTCACCAAAATGCCAGGGGTAGCAGAAGTGACATCAAACGACCCTTGACCTCTGATGAATCACAGGAAGTGGTGTCATTTGACCCCATCCCTAAGTGACATGAAGGGAAGTGATGGAACATGACCTTTCACCCCTTGGAAAAACAGGAAGTGGCATCGCAGCATTGTTCCTAAGTACGCTATGAAAAAAATGGTTATGATATCACTATAACGTGATATACATTTGATACAAAAATGTATCACCATATGTATATTTAATGTAATTGTACATAGGCCCATAATACCACATTACTGTGAATGCTAGCAGATGTCCAAGGAAAAATGATAATGATGTGTTATTATATAGCACTTATGCTTAAGCGATGTATACAGAACAAATATACTTACAATATCACCCAACCTGTGTTGGTACTCATTTATCGACCTCTGAAGGATTAAAGGCTGAGTTGAGGTGTTTAAGAACAGACTAAATCAGTGACTCATCCCCTAAAGTGTGCCTAAAATAAACCTTTAATGAGTCCAGAAATGATTCCATAGAATTCCAGAAAGACAAATGATTTGTTAATCCTATTCTTTCTTGTTTAGGGTTACTGCTGAAAGTGTTACACTTGTGGAACCCCCACAGCCCAGGAGCTTACATGTAATAAAAATAAAAAAAAGAAAATGTCATAATTTTTTTGGAGGGGTAGCAGTGGAGACCTCGGGGGCACAACTGTGACCCCTGGAGACCCCTAAATGATGTTCCTGTCCCCATGGCTTGTAACTTTGGTGCCTTCTTTAACAGTAACATCAGACTGCAACAGTTCATTACGTTTAGTTCCACATCTGTGCTATTTTCCACCATCTCACCCACAATCCAGACAAAAAATGAATCTCTACTCTTGAGAAAGCGAAGTTGACTAATGTTCAGGCTACTACTTGGTCACCCTTGCTATTCCTTCACTCCCTCAGACAAGTCTTCAACTTTGCTAAAAAGCCCTTCTACAAATTACCTAATTTCTCCTCCACTTAATTACTCCATTACCATGTGTTATGGAAATTGTCCATTACCTAACCATCAGTGGGGTGGACAATGGGACCAAGAACCACCCAGAGTTATAGAATGTTGGACCCACAAGAGGTTATTGTGGATCCCAAGAGCACCTTAATTTTGTTCCCACCCTAAGTCAGGGGGGAATGTGTGGAGGGGGATGAAGCTCTAACCCTTCAACCAGGGCAGCAGAGCTGAAAGAACTTGAGGGGTAGAAAATATGAGAAGAACCAAGGAGGTGGGACAAGAATAGGTAAGAGTGAACACATAGGTTCTGGCATTCGAGGCAAATCTAGGACACAACTCAACAGAATCAAGAGGAGTTTCTGAGGCAGTGCAATCTCACCAGTGGCCAGGGAGCATATGTTAAGTGGGTTCAGAGACGAGGTGCCTTATTAAGCAAGAACCTAGTGCAGTAAATCAATCTGTGGATGAAGAAAACCACAGGCACCAAACTTACATTACATACCTTTTCCCTCTCAATATATCCCTCAACTTGTTACTGACATGTACATTTCTATATGATGATTGCTGCATTTTTTAAGTCTATAAACGTAAGGAAATGATAATAAAGAAGTCCTACTAATACACTACAAATGTACCTTGTACTGATAGCTGCTGCTGTACCAACCTTAAAGAAAGGGTCATTGACATCATGATCCACTCCCCTGAAAAAGGTAGTCAGTTCTACTCCTTAAATCTGCATTGTCCTTCGGTCTATATGGTGTTTTGGATGCCATATCCACCATTCACCAGCTACCACAATCAACAGCACCTGAACCATCTCCACGGATCCCTCTCTTTGAAACGTCTAGAACTGAAAGCACCCCTCTCTGTGTCCTGTTCACCAGCCGTGCTGGCAATTTGAATGTCTATATGATTGATGGATAAACATGGTGTGGCTCAGCTCACAGAGGATGTTAGGTGAGGGATTTCAATACATTTTCGGATTGAGAGAAAGGGCTGCACTTATGTGAATGAGGAGCTACAGGGAATAACATGCTATTGATTACATAACTTAAAGACTTCTTTCTAGTGGAATCTAATAGATCACCGCAAGAAAAACGCCTTTATTGTTTGGTAAATCTCTCTCTCTTGCATACTCTGTTGAGTATTGATCTTGATCTCCCATGATAAATCCAGGAACGTCATTTCACCAAAATGCCAGGGGTAGCAGAAGTGACATCACACGACCCTTGACCTCTGATTACATCACAGGAAGTGATGTAATTTGACCCCACCCCAGAGTAACATCACAGGAAGCAATGGAATACGACCTTTCACCCATTGACAAAACAGGAAGTGGTATCACATAGCATTGTTTCTAAGTGCACTTACGATAAATATGGTTACGATATCACTGTAAAAAAATGGATCACCATATGTATCATTAATATTAATATTAGTAAATTACTGTGAATGCACGCAGACGTCCAAGGACAAACCATAATGTTAAAGGACGTTTGTATCGTGCAATGTTTTATTATTTAGCACTTAAGCTTAAGCGCTTCATATAGAACTAATATACATACAATATTACCCAACCTGTGTTGGTACTCATGTATTACCCTCAGCAGGATGAAAGACTGAGTTGACCTTGCCAGTAGTCGATACCTGCAACCTACAGATCACACACACATTGCAGCAGTGAGCGCTCAACCCACTGAGATATCTTAACGGCTATAGCGATCAGAAAGCTAGCCACTCCAGAAACAAAGATCCACATGTTGCTGGCCACAGCCCAGGAGCTTCAATTTAATTTAAAAAAAGAAGAAAAACATTTTTTACATTTATTTTTTTAGGGGTAGCAAGCGAGATCACAGGAGTAGCAAGAGAGACATCAGGGGTCGCAGGTTCGACCCTTGGCAAACCCCAAATGACATCCCTGGATAACTCTTGGGATGAGATAAAAACGAATCTGGGTGAGCTGAAAGCAGCAGAGGGCAAGGAAGAGGAAGTGAAGGAGACAGAGACACCCACTGGCCACCAGAACCCTTTTAAGGCGAGGGTATATAGGACAAGAGGTCTCTCAATTCTAGATTGAACTAAAGGTATTTTCCTGGCCTCCAAATAACCATTGGCAAATGTGATTAAAGTCTTATTTTCCCTGAAATTAAACAACCTCAAAAAGGGCCCAGGTGTGGAGCGAAGGGTGGAGAGGTTTAGTGTAGTCTACTGCAGATTTCGTGCAGAGGAAGTTTTTCTCACTGTCTGTTTTGCTGTGGAGGCTGCCAATCAGGTGCACAGTCCCTCTTTTACTGCCAGCCCAGTGCAGAGTGTGGTGTGTGTCGGCGGGATGTCGGGGCGCCTGAAATGATCTACTCCCTCCAGTTGGTAAATGGTAGGACAAGCTCCACTGACTTATAGGGGTGACGTTGACTAATCACAAACTATCTTAAGTATGAACCTAATACTGTTGTATATGGATGTGATCAATCTACCACTCTTCTGTGTTATGATTGACCTACATGTGGTTGTGTTTACTAAAAGAGAGTATACTTATCAGTGTTGACTTAAGATTCTTCTATCTTTTGTTTTTTTTACAGAATTAAACTAATTGACTTTCAGAATACTGTTTGAGTGCAGTCTGTGTGTCCAGTATTTCCAAACCCCTGTGAAACTGCACAAGGACCCCCTTAAGTAACAGCTGCACCCCTGCGAAACTGCGTGGCATCCCCCATAACAGCTGAACCCTGGCAAAACTGCATGAGGTCCCCCAAAAGTAGCAGCTGCACCGCTGCAAAACTGGAGGGTGTCCCTTTACTTCCAGGGCACCCAAACTGCTGGCAGATATCCCTAACTCATAGCTGCCCCCTCAAGCCCTGACACCGCCCACCAGCCCCGCTCACCTCCGTCACTACCCCCCGGTAGCACCCTCAAGTCCTTTAACCCCCCGCTGGCCTCCCTCAACTCTGTCACTACTCCGTGCAGCCCCTCAAGTCCTGACAGCAGCTACCAGCCCCCCTTGCCTCTGCCACTTCCCATAGGTAACCCCTGAAAGTCCTGACACCACCCACCAGATCCCCTCACCTCTGCCATTACCCCAGGCAGCCCCCTGACAGTACACCCCATTCCCACATCCTTCTCGCCTCTGCCACTACCCCAGGCAGCCCCCTCAAGTCATGACACCTCCCACCAGCCCCACTCGATGCTGCAATTACCACAGGCAGCTCACTCAAGTCCTGAAACCACCCACCAGCACCCTCACCTCTGCCACTACCCTCAGGCAGCCCCTTCACCTCTGCCACTACCACAGGAAAGACCCTCACAGGTCCAGACATTTGTTTTTAGAGCTAAACTACACAGAGTCACAGGTCCACATCAGGGCCAGTGTTATATTCTGTTTATAATACACTGGCTTCAACTTTCAATATGCAACACTTCTGCCATGTCAACACACTAACCGCCCTTCTACCGCAACACCTTTCTGACTCCATGTTCCATTTGTCTCAGCTCTTCCCATACATTATTTCAGACCATACTTTTCAATACAACAACAAAACACAGGGCCTATAATACTGCTCTATCGTTTTGCATTTATTTTATATTGTATTATGGTTATAAAATAACCTTTGACAAAAATACAAATACATTCAACATTTCATTTAACATATCACTTTGCAGCAAAACTATATTCAAAATTCAGTAATATTTCCCAATAACAACACCATAATGGATACTTCGGAGATATTACAGAACTTTCCATAAAGATTTTAAATATGTAAGTATATTTATATGTAGTTGTCCTGGCAACCTTGCAAATATCTCTCTTGTATAACGTAGCACTGCCCTCTTAGACAAAGACAATTTCCTGGAGAAAAAGGTTTGCATTTGAGCTGATTTGCATACCCACAATGCCTTGCTGTTTTGGCGTTGTGGTATGTGTAACTTGGCTCAAATTGACTTTCCTATTTTCACATTTCAGGAGAACGTTTTTCTTTTTTTCAAACCTTTTTATACCCACCATAACTTTCTTGGTGTTGTATATATACAGTGAAATTTCACATATGCAGTGAAAAAACATTGGTAATGGGAAGTTATGATTAAGTTACGCTAGTAAAAACCTATCAAACTCAGTGAAACAAAAGTTGTTAAAGGGACATGATGGTACAGTTTCTGTAATAACCTCTGAAATTCAGTGCAAAAACTGTGTTCAAGGGACGTTATAGTTACTTTGGACTAATAACAATGTATCCATATTATGGTTGTAAGTAAAACCGAAAAACCCCAGAAATCAGCCAGTTATGGTAAGCTAAGCAACCATAACTCGCGTCACCATGCGTGCTGCTAAGACCAACACCGATGACATCAAAGATAACATCACAAATGTCATTGATGAGATCATTGATGACATTACCTGTCTGGCTCCCTTTTTTTTCTTTACTGACATATCTCGGCCAGGTGGTTTTCCTCACTGACAGTCAGGAACTAAAAATTCAAAAGGTACTATATTTGTAGACCTTACCTTTCTCATATGTTCTTACACTACTTTCCTAACGGTCCACTCAGATAATATGATACACATACATAGGTGAAGAAGCAGGCTCGAAACACAGCAATCATTTGTATGCATGAACCTAATCAGTTATGTTATGAACAGTTTCTGGTAGTACTACTGCTTTCTTGCTTACTTTACTTTCTCTGTACTCATTTACATGCGTTCTGGTCTCTTTATTTTTTGTCTGTAGTAGTACAATTATGTACTAAGCGGGTCTTCATTACCTACTTAATTCATGTTTCACAGTACGCAAAACGCTGATACAAAAGCATTTATCATTTTACTATCCAACATGGCAAGATTATTAATATTCCATGGCTGTGGTATGCTGCACACAGTGCCTATATTTCTATGTGAGTCAGTTCCTATTCTGTGAAGAATTCCATAATACAATGGTATTTATAGTAATGCATTACTTAATGAATTACGTACCTCATATTTATCTCAATGACCCCTGACACTGTTTTGTCAATGTTACAATAACACTCCTTTGTACATACTTTTCATGAAAGTAAATGCACATGCGATGTCATCAGTGATGTCATCAATGACATGTTTTGATGTCATATTTGATGTCATGGGTGTTGGTCTTAGCAGTGCGTGGTGGTGGTGTGAGTTATGGTTGCTTAGCTTACCATAAATGGCAAATTTCTGGGGTTTATCGGTTTTACTTATAACAATATTATGGATACATTTTTATAAGTAACTATAATGTCCATTTAACAAAGTTTTTGCACTGAATTTTAGTAGTTTTTTTTCCAGGATAAACTTAATTTTTATAGATGTACCATACAACATACTGAACGCCCTTGGCACCATGTTGATGGGTGTAGGGTCCGCGGACCTTGGATAACATCCACATTGACCAAAAACTTAGGGGGTATCTCATATTGTTGTAGCATACATCAAAGACACTGAACAGATTGGAAGAGCAGCTCGTAAGTAAATTACAAAGAAAAATATAGTAGGTCTACAAACTGTACACTTGAGAAACTAACAGTGCATTTCCACAGAATATACAACATAAAGGAACATACCAAAAACAAAAATAACCTATGCCTCCAGAAGAATTACCTCACAGCTGCTATATACAGAAACTGCAAACCGACTGTCAAAAGCTTATCGTGCAAACTTCTAACAGCACAATTGAACATCAAACTGGTAAGTGCACTACATTTATTCCTACAACAAATTAATTAGTTCAGTATGCTACACTAAAAAAATATTTCTCTTTTTTTACACAGAAATGGCTAGCACCCTGGACTGGTTTGAAGAACATTTTCCTCAAAATGAAATGACTGAAAGACAGTGATACTATTGGTACACAGTGCAGTTTCCAAAGTAAGCAAATTAATTCACATTGTTTCACATGTACCTGACACCATTTCTTTTCTTTAACAGTACATACAGAAAATGACAGCAATGCCCCAGAGACAGAAAATCACGTAGAACTGTAAGAACATATGAAACAACAAAGTGACACTGTGCAAAATCATCTAGTGCACTTGGAAGAAAACATTAATCAATTATTGAACATTTTTTTTTTAAACAGTTTGTACAAAGACATATCATGGAAAATATTAAATATTGCTGCCCCATCTGCAAATGTACTCCTTCTCCCTGTCCCAGCCAACCATCCCCACAAATTCCCCATCACCAAAAATGTTATGATGAGACCTCAATCCCTTCCACCCCTAACACCCTACCACTATAAAACCCCAATACCCCTGTATATGTCTCCATTTCTGCTTCCCCCTCTCTTTCGTAATTTGTATATTTTTGTGTGTAAATAAAGTTATATGTATACTATTGCTGTATGTGTTTGCATTTTAAAAAAAAAAGCTGTTTAGGAATCTGCGGACAGCGCGACTGTCCGGAATGTTCATAATTAATCAAAATGGGGGAGTCCTAAGGACAATTAACCTGTCTCGGCTGTCCGCAATCAATATGGAGGTGTCAGTAGAACACCAAGCCTGTTTGCATGTCCTTCAATTTATGACTCACCTTTAATTAGTTCGGGGACCTTTGCCCTATCCGGCGGACACCTGTATGCATGTGCATTCCACCCTCGGGGTCCTACAAACATAGTACCTGTCCGGAATGTCCAAATGAATCAAAATGGATGTGTCCTAAGGACACTTATCCTATACGGCCTGTCCGTAATCAAAATTAAGGTGTCCGTAGAACACTAAACCTGTTTGCATGTCTGCAAAGTTGTGACGCACCTTTAATTAGTTTGGGGACCCTTGCCTTGCCACACTCAGGGTCCTATGAACAGTGTGCCTGTCCGGAACTGTCTGCCGCACGTGTGTCACACTTTTAATTAGTTTGGGGACCCAAAACACGTTTGTAGAACACCTAAGCGCATGCATACAACCGATACCGCGCAATAGGTGTCCCACGGACAGCCGTCCCATTAGGGAAGTGTCTGCAGCGCCATCATGTGACCGCACCCATGCTGAGTGTAGGCCCTTGTTCGCAAGTAGTGTCCGGTCCCCCAGACACCAAAAAAGTGTTTTTCTTTAGCAATCCAAGGCGTTTTACTGAGAAACTACACCCGTGAACAAGTCCCAGACCATGCCCCTTGCGATATGGATACTTTTTGAAACTTTTTGAGCCCTTCTTGGTGTTTGAAGTGTTCGCGGACAGCACAACAGCATGCCCGAGCACCCTTATAAAAGGCCACACCCCAGAACTGCTCCATATTGTTTTTGGACTTCCAGGACAGACACTGTTACACATTGCTGGATTGCCCTTTCCTGCTGCAGTTTGCTGACGTCCTGGTGGAACCTTACACCTTTGAAGATGGCATCCATGGCTGCTCCTGCTGCTGGTGCTACTTCTGCCTCAGCACCACCCCCCACCACCTTCCCAATGGCCTGGATAGGGGAACAGGTGTGGAGATGTAGAGAGGGATGAAGAGCAAGAGGAGGATGAGGTAGTTGAAGTCCCCACTACTGCCAGCCAGCGTGAGTCTTGGGTGTGGAGGTTCTTTACCACTGTTGGAAGTGTACCCAAGACACGTGCAGACAAGGTGTGGTGCACTGAGTACGACATGGTGCTCAGTCGTGGCAAACCAGGTCTTTACTGCTACAGGACCACTTCTATGCCGTGAAACCTGAGGTCATCCCCTTTGAACAAAGTGGTAGTTCCTCTACAACATCCTCTGTATATGCTCCTGCCACCACAAGAGACACTGCTGTGGGGCAGCGTATCCCTGAACCAGCCTTGCAGGCCATAAGCGACACAGTAGACCCTTCCCTTTCAAATGTCACTGTATTGTGCATGTATTGCGACACAGTACTCTGCAGGGGGGAACAATTTCAGAGTGCTTTCGAGACTTCGGTCTGCGAGCATAAGAAAGAGTGCCCCCCACCCAGGTGAGAACCACCTAACATCTTCCTCTCTTCACTCGCCCTTTCTTATGCCTGTGGTTGGTACCCCTGCCCTACCCTTCCTTTCCTTCCTTTCCTTATGTGTTGTGCATACAAAGACCAAATAAAAAAATACAAAACAACAACAATCAAAAAAAAGGCTCTTTTATCAGAGCCACCTTTCAAAGTTTAAAAATAGAAGTACTAATAAACTGGGCAGGCCCCTGTGCAAACTATGAAGTCTGCAGACTTTCAAAAACTGTTGGGTGGTGGCGCTGCCTTCAAAGACATTGCACTCTTTTCTGGGTGAAAGTGGAGGCTCTGAAAAAAGGCTTTTCCTGGTTTTTGTTTTTGCGAAAGTGGCCAATTCGTACTGAAAAGATGCTTGCTATACTTCCAAAAAGGGCTGCAATGCTTTTTGGATATTTCGCAGAAAAAGCTGATTGCCAGCATCAGTAAGATGGAATCCATCTGTGGGAAAAATGTTAGTGCTACGAAACATAATATTTTCATTGTGGAAAGAGGACATGCCAGCATCTCTCAAAAAGGCACAAAGACCATTGTTGAAATTGAGCCTTGCTTTCTGCATTTGCGGACCAAATGAAGTAGAGCGCAGCCACATCTGTCTCCGCACAATATGAGAAAAGGTTACTTGGGAGTTTGGAAACATGTCCATAACTTTCCCAAGTCCCTTATTGCAAACTGCAATGAGACTCCAGTAACATGCCGTAAACTGTTTCCTCCACAATGAATAATAATACATTCTGGATGACAGTGTGTCACCAAAATGGCACAAAGAGGAACCAAATCCAGCCACTTGATTCTGCGCACTCCACACTAGTGCACATCCACATGAACGAATCCAAGATCTGCAGCCACTCCATATTTCTGTGCATGCACCTCCAACCAATGGATCCAGGAATCTCCCATAATTCAGACACTCTGCCTCCTTAACAACAAACAGGTCTTCTGTCACAATTTCTCCCACCCAGGAAACCTTATTGATCAATCCCCTGCCCTGCAGAGTCCCATTTCCATGCCTACCAGCCTCAAACCACCAGATGTGGCTAATCCCCAAAGTACACTCCCATTTCCATTCCAGGCATGCTGAGAAGCACAGCATACTGTCCACAGACCACCCCAGTATCAGCTTACCCCATAACACTGGGACAGTCCTTCTTCCCTTTCCACTTCACTCTCTGCACCACTCCCTCATTGGCTACTGTTAAGGGGTCACACAACCATCCACCAACCACATCCAAGAACTCTATATCTAACTCTGTCATCACAGATCAGCACATTAGATGTACTGTTCAATACTCTGAGTGCAAGTCTCCTGTCATTGGAAAGCACCTACAACAAAAACTACTATACAACTCTCTAAGATTTCTGCTTCCAGATTCACCCACATTTGCATACATCAACACAAACTACAGGTATGAATATGTTCTGTACAACTCTTTTATAAATGAATATGGACAGGGAACCTACCACATACCTTGCATAACCTATAAAAAAGCATACCATAATTTCTCTCATCTCCTATCATCAAGTCTCACGTTTTCATGTACCCATATAACTCATTGTAATGTGCAAACTGTTATTCTCTTCTTTCCATCTGTCATTTTCACAACCACTTACTCCTTTACACACCTGTTATGAAATTGCTAGAATTTACATAAAACAGGAAACCAGCTTGTATCTTACCAAAGCATTGCAAGTACATACATTGCATGCATTTGAACAGGGTGTCTGTACCTTACCTTCCATAATCAACTAAATAATCATACTCTCATTTCTCCCATCTCCTAACATCAACTTGCATTTACTTACAACGCTGTGCCCTTGCAAACTTTTCTTTTAAGGCCCACTTCCATCATTTTTTTAAACATCATATTTCCATTTAATTAGCACTCTATCTAATGTATTTGGACACGGACAAATGTCCAAATACATTATGTAAACATTACATATGTAAAATGCCCAGAATGCACACAGAGAAAGGAAACTGCATGTATGTTGGCAAACCATGGCAAGTGCATCCTTTGCACAACTATCATAACACACCCTTTTTGCAAAAAGAAACAAACGCATATGTGCATTGAAAACAGTGCCATTTGAAATATAGATACATAAATCAAAGAACTAAAAGCTTTCCTTCACTCATGTAGCTAGCAATCATCTATATACAGACTAAGTAATGGAATTCCACACACAGAAATGTTCTTCTTTGCAATCTATACATCCTTCTAAGCCTTTTTCTCACCCTGCTACAACTTTCACCAATCTATTTCCAAAGATAATAGTACAAAAGCAACACATACACTTTCAAAAGTGCACCTCATTGGACACACTTACAAATACTTCACTAACTACCTCAACAATGATTCTGATGCTGCAAAGTCCCCATTCATATACAAAACTCTGCAATTTTACACATACAGTACCTCTGTCTATCAAGAAATCCTTCTGCAAATGTAAATCATCTATTCTTCAAGAGCAATTACTGTGCAATTAACACACATATGTACTAACTTCCTTCGTTTGCAATTGCAGTGAGGACCACACTCCTCAAAGCCAGTGGTGTCTCAAGTACAAAACAGAACCCAGAATAAACCTACTTTTCGCAGCTAACAAAGTAAGTGCAATACTGGCATAGTGTTCTGTCTATTACTCAGACAGTACAGGTTCTTGTATTGTAGGACACACAATGGTATCAACCCAAAAGCATTTGATCCACTAGTACTGATTGCACCTCAGCAGGTACACACTTTGTATTGTCATCTGAACTCCAGTATAGTAACATGCAGATAAAAGTACAGCGTTCCCAACCGGAATTACAGCCCATTTCACAATCACACACCTTTTCATATATGCCTACTCTCATACTCAGATACTCATGCACAGTACACACATAGAGAGTGCACAACCTCCCAACCCACAGTTTCTTTTCTCCAACAGACAGCAAAGAATACCTACGAAAAAGCAACTCTATAGAAAGCAACACAGAAATAGAGCAGACCAAACTAAAAGCGTACAAAATAGACATCCACCTCTAGCAGACTTTGTACAAAAAGTTCAAACAAAACAGCTAATACAGTCACTAAGCCAAACTGAAGCAGCTTACAGGAAAGAACAGTGACTCCTCTTTCAACAATCACTAGTGCTAACACTGCACCGACCAATGATAATGTAGCCTCAAGGAAGCATTTCAAAAAATGTATTTTACAAAAGATGTTCCATAACAGAGTCCTTCAGAACCTTTTCAAATCAGGTGAGAAGTCACGCACAACCCTTAAAACGTACTGCAGAAAACAGATCCTGGAAGCTCTCGTAGACAGTGCAATGCTCCTCAAAAGGAAAATATTTATATTAATTTTAAACAGAATGAAACCACTAATAAAATTAATTAGTAAACCCCAACAAGTACTTCAAAACAAACACAATATCAGCAGAGATAACTTTGGAAACATCTGTACAGGTGAGTGGTGCCACACTAACAGCACAGAACCATATTGCAATGAAGAGGCACACAAACAAAAGCAACCAAACCAAATTGCCCTACATAGCAGTGGGTGAGGGTATGCAAAGGTAGACAATATCATTATGGAAGAAGAAACACTGATTTCAAAAATAACATGAGCAAACTTCGCATCACCTCTCCAAACCACCGAACCAATACGCCTTGTCTACATCAATGTGTAAAGTGCACAAACAAACTATCAAATCTTTGCAGCAGTTCCTCAATCGATATGTAAAAGCCAAAGACAAAGTAAAAATTAAAATACTGCAAACTATGGTTTCCTGTCCAATGCGCAAATACACAGGACTACGAGGACATTCATTAGCCTACATTTCTGGACCTGATTGCAAAAAAACACCTTTTACCATATCAAAATGTTAGCAATGCACCATTCATTAACCGTACTATGCAAAAAGTCGTGCTTTAGCACTGGACTATTTGACTAACATTCTCCTACATGGTACAGCCATACAACTCCTCAAAGAAATAGACCACCTCCAAAGCAATTATTTTGAAACTGAAGAGCACTATCAAAATCCAGTAACTTTTGAAAAGAGTAGCAACAACTTGCAAATGTCAACCTTCTATTGCACACATACAAAAAAGAAATAGCACAGTGTAAGCACACATCTGCTGAAGTACCAAACCAAGTATGTTTGTGTTGCCACAGAATGTATTATACAAAGAACATCAAAACTGGACAATAACAAAATGCCTTTACGAGCAATCAGTAATAACTTAGAAATACACCCTCTGCCAAAACCACTCTAACAGCTTAACTTAGATGAGAGCATTATAATCCAAACAGTACATCCATTTCAAACAATAATACGCCTTCAATCAAAAACAGCAAAGTTTCCTCCCTCTGAATTACTTAAAGGCATTTGTGACAAAGTAGTCTATTTGCCATTAGATCTCAAATAAAATGTAGATACTCTAGGGGTACGATGGTCAATAGAAATCGGCAGCAACTAGTAGACTTAAACCAAGTTAGAGAAGTATCTTAAATATCTTAAAGACAACAAAGAATACTACAAAGAAATAAACATTGAAGGAAACCTGAGAGAAACCACCTAACTAATTCAGGATTCCTCAGAAACTGAACAATTTGAATTTCTAGATCCTACTGCAGCCTCCCGTATTTTAGACCACTATACAATTCACCCACTGCACTCCAAGGACACCATAGATGATGCACTGGAAACATATCAAATTCGAGAAGTTAAAGCATCTCTAATCAGCATATTGGAAAAACTGTAGAAGCACAAGCCTTTCCTCTACTTTTTCATAATGGAAAAGGTAGAAGGTACGATGAAAGGTGCTCACAATAACTGCTTCAGAATACCGCTCTTTACAAATGTATTCTGAAGATCCCAGATTCAGACAAAATGTTGAATACATATTCCACCTCCGGTTTGAAAGTCAACTAGCAACTCTATGTTACGGTGTTGAGCACACATTGAAAACAGGTTCCAATTTTTAAAACAAGTCTGCTATGCAGCTACTCCAAAAGGTGCAAGAAAAAGATGAAGTATTACAGTCCAGTATTGCAAATCTCTTGAAAAACATGTGTGGAATGAAAGAGTACTGGTTCCGAGGTCACGCAGATGTACGGTGTATACTTCGCAACATTGGCCAGCCCACATGGTTTGTCACTTTAAGTTGTGCAGAGTATGCATGGGAAGACTTGCACAACATCCTGCACATAGATAACAAAAACAAAGCAGGTACAGACATAAAAACACCAGGAGAACTCTGCTCTCTGAACCCTGTAAATGTATCGAGGTACTTCCATCATTGCTTTATACCAATGCTGCACTTTATTTGTAATTAAACAGTTCATCCCCTCAAAGAAGGGGAACACTTTTTTAGGAGAAAAGAATATCAAGCCAGAGGAGCACCACACATCCACATGCTTTTGTGGATTAAAGAAGCTCCAAAATTTGGTCATGACAGTTATGCCACTTTTTTGGAATTCGTTCACAAATAGGTCACTTGCAAAATCCCTTCAGAAAGTTCACAGAGTGAGCTAATTACCGAAACTTTGCAATTTCAAAGACACAAGTGTGGCAAGTATTGTCGGCGCAAATATAAAAACAAAGGGAAATACTACACCAAATGGCGCTTTGGTTTCCCTAGACCAGTTTCAGCAACAGGACAAGTGAACAGATTAATGTCTTCAGTTAGATACAGTGTAAAAGGTAAATCACCTAAGAACACATGCCGCATAAAAAGTACAGAAGCATTGTGTGGGAGCGAGGGGCCAATGGGCCCCTCTCTACCATCACTTCTCAGTACAAAACTTGGACCAAGTGCCTCTAGTGGTGGGTACGCCCCTCGCCCTTATGCAATACTAACTTTTGGTTATATTCGCGTAGATGGGACCACCGAGCAGGACACAGGACATCCATTTTCTGTACCCTCTTTCAACTCCATCTTGGTAACTAGGCCTCACTGCGATAGTACAAAATGCATCTCTCCCTTTTTGCCCGCCGCTGTAGCTCGGAGCACATGGCCCCCACCCTCGTCCCCACTCCAACTGGAAAACTCTGCGGCTCCATTCTCACGCTGAGGCCGGAGCTGCTTGCAACAAATAATAAATGTAACACATCCCTTTTCCTCTGAGATCACTGTCCTGCATGTGAACCAACATGAGCCAAGCACAGGGCTCATCCATCTCCACAAAAGTGTCCTTGCCCTCTTACCCTCGCCAGTTGAAAAGTATTGCCATTCTAACCCTGTGTCCTTGCAAGGCATCCCTTTCATGTGCCAGACTGCCAACCATACTATGAAACCCACCCAACAGACCCCCAACTAACATTAGACCCCTGTGCAGTATATCGTGCCCAATGCTAACAAGTGCCACATACCTGAGATTCTTGTGAGACTAACCCTATAGTTCAATGACAGTATTATAGTGGTCAAGGCCCTTAAGCCTGTGACCTGTGTAACCCAAATGTGTAGATGGTATAAACCCTTGAGTGATTTCTATAACGACATGATACACTACTGAGAGTCTTTTGATCAACTGTTATTTAGTGCATGCATTGCACAGAATGTATTTTCTTAGCTTAGATAGTGACCACCGTGTTTCACAGCGACCTGACCTTCACCCATCCGGAGCACAAATGTCTGACGTCAATCCTCCCGCCAACCAAGCAACCAACCTGGAGGAAGAGATGATGCCCACACCTAAGTCACCACCACGGCTGACCAATCCTGGTCCAACGTAGCATCATATGTTAAAAATATAGATGTACTATATAAATGTGTTGTAACCTTGATGTGGTCAGAGCGCTCTCAGAGATCTAGGTAAACTTTTCCTTCAACTCTCGCAGCCTGTGCTTTTCTGCCTTATTCCCTGCCAGAGAGTGTCTGTTTTATTCATTTTTACACGTGTGAGTCAGTTACACAAACATTCAAGGTTGGGTCAATAATCTTTCTGATACCTTTTGTCCACATTCGTCAAATGGTAGCAAAGTTAGCCCCCTCATGAGAAATTCCCACCAAACTTTACAAAAACATATCTAGATTAAAAATAATTTTGCAAACTTGTGTGCAGATTTGTCAAATGGCACCACATTTATAAGCCTTTACAATATTTTGGGACCCCCCTCTTATTTTGCCTCCACTTTATAGAATCCCACCAAACTTTGCAAAGCCATTCCAGGTCTACAATAGTATCCCACAATTTCATGGAGTTTCATTGAGTGGTCCCAAAGTAAGTTATAAGCCATCAAAGAGCTGCTCCAGAACATCTGAAGTGTCCCCGAACTTCACAGGACTATTCACAGACATCCAGACCCTTCACAGACTTTTATGATAAAAAACACCAGTTTTTTTGGCTTCTTATGGCCATATCCCACCCCATCCATTTCACCCCTCACCTCGCCAGAGATGATTTGATAAGTTTCACGAGTGTAACGTTGTGTTATTTATATGTTTTTGAAGTCCACCAATCCAACAGGGTGGGCGTTTCCAAAAATCTGACACACTTCCCACTCTTCACCATCCAATCAGTGGACGCATCTGATGTCTGCGGACATCACGTCACCCTCTAAGCCAATTGATGCCTATCCGTGGACCGAACAGGGAAATGGGTCCACGGACCGAACCCAGATATCAATAATTCTTTTGGCCTCCATTTTGCTGTTTTAGAAAAAACTACTGGACGGATTTCCACCAAATTTACACTTTTGGGACCAAACCGCCACTCCTGCTGCAGATTTGGTGAAAATCCATCCAACGGTTTGGGATGTAGGCATGAGAAAAGTTTTTCTCCTTTCAGTCTATGGAAGAAAAAAAAATTGGGACTCCCTATAACTTTGCCCCCCCCTTAATGAAACCTCTCCAAATTTAGCAAAGAAATTCATAGTGGGCCATATACTTTGTTTGCAAGGTTTGGTGAGGATTCGTCTAGGGGTAGCAAAGTTATAAGCCGGCCAAAAAGTGTTCTTCCTATGAGATGAGCAACTTAACCATAACTACACGCCCGCTACGGCACGCTGTGTAATATACATATGCACATATATCTGTGCACAAAACAATACACTCAAAAGATTTAAAAAAAACAGTAGCCACAACATCTCAATCCATTTTCGATGATGATAAAAAACATGGAACCACCAAGAGCAGTGAGGTGGTTCATCAATCTAGACACAAGTGCCAGAATGAGGCCTCTGACATCAATTCTGAGGGACTCTCAAATCTCCTGAAATGCAGGTCTTGATTAAATCCCATGTTGAGGACAATTGACTACCGAATGCTCCAAAGTTTCAGTTAGCGTGGAGGAATTACAAAAGCAACAGAGGCAACATTCATTTGGCAGAAAGTTATGTCGACAAAGGATCTCCCTGGTATGGATCTGGTTCCACCACAATGAAATGAACAAACATTGAATTGAACATTGAGGGTAGATGGATACATAGGGAGTAATAACACCAGCTGATTTAGTGTCAAATGCAAATATTTCAAGGAATCATAAAAATGAAAAATATCAATTGTGTGAGCCCAATACTGCCTCTAGAGAATTGTCTTCACCTTCATTGGATTATCAGCAAGATCACTCTGTGTAAGCCCCAGGACACACAATAATTGCTTACAGAAAATGATGAATTCACAAATAAATGGATCACCTTGTTCCTTTAGTACATAATTAAGTTCCTTGTAAAGGGAAGGAGTAGGCGTTGAACATAGCTTTTTGTAATAGAAGGACAGCTATTTCGAAAGAGCTCTGCTTTTTAATGAGTATAAACCCAGTCATATTGGATTGTGGAAAGAGGTGTACCACAAGGCACCTGGAGTACCTTGCACAATAGTTTATCCTCCAGAAATGGCAGTAGGTTGAGAGTCCCAGGAGGCAAACACTCAATGCCATACATTAGTTTCAGAAACAATTTTCACTCGCAAAATTTCACACAGGGAGGGATAGAGAATGTTCCAAACCTGGTGTGCACTCAAAGGGATTAGTTAGAAAGTACACCCCCCCTGAGCTAGCCACCTGATGTTTTCTAGCATATCATACCATGGGCCATTACTATGTATGGCTATTGGGTTTTTGTGCATAAGCCTCTTCATTGAAGTGTGGTTCTGTGCTGCTTATGTGAATCCATTCAATAGTAATTTACTGATTAATTTTGTTAGTGGTTTCATTCTGGTTAAAATTAATATAAACACATTTTTTTCGAGCAGAATTGCGCTCTGAATGAGAGCTTCCAGGATTAGTCTTCTACTGTAATGTTTAAAGCTCGAGTGTGACTTTTCCGCTGTTTCCATAAAATTGTGAAGTACTCTACGGTGGAACATTTTTCTGTAAAATTAGTCTTTTTTTAAATTTAGTTTATTTAGTTATTTAGTTATTTAGTTGCAAAGCAAGTTTACAAATTAACTTCATTATTACAAAGCTTAAATAAAACAAAAAAAAGCAAAATATTTACCTTTCACATTACATATACATACTTTTTTAAGATCAGTCTGTGTAACCTTATTACAATGCATCCATATATACAATTTGGAATCTTAAAGAAAATCTATCTTCCCCAAATTTTTCAGTCGCATCCACAAGGTAAATTGTTCATTTGTAGCAAATATTTTTTATCCTTTCCAAGAACCATATTACCGATAAATTCTGAGATATTTCTTGTGCATTACACATTCTTAACCACATTTTATCCATTGTCAACAGCTTATAGTCTGCCGCAAATTTATCAAAATATTTGCTTCTCAGATTTACGAGTGATTGGCATTCACACAATAGATGGTTCATCATTTCTATCTTATCTGATAGCTCACAAAATCAACAGTATTTCTTCCAATTGTTTTCCCAATTCCATTTAACTAATGTTTCAAGAGTGTGCCATAGCTTAAATCTGAATCACATGATGTTTTCCCAATAATATAATTCAGGATGTCTCATCATATATTCCGGGAGGGTATTTAAGCTTTTCATTCCAAGTTTCTCTATTTTAAATTGTTTATACCTTTCACACTCCAATAACGTTCTTGTCCAGTTTGCCAGAAAAAATGTTTTTTTTTTTCGCTCGGGTGGATTTTCTGAAAACAAATCCCTATATATGTCAGCATTTACCATTATGTCTTCACAATCTTCCTTCCAGATATTTATCATATCTTTACCATCAACAACCATTGCCTGCATAATAATACCAAATACAGATTTTTCATTACCAGAATCTTTTCTATAGTGACAGTGCATTCCAATTTACCACCGATCGCAAAAAGGCAAGGCTAGTTCATGGCATACGATCGGCATTGGGAAACATTTCAGAAGGCTCAATATTTTCTTCCAATATTGACCCTCCAGGAGCACCCACTTTGGTTGGTCCCCATTTATTTTACTGGAAGCTCCATAAGTAATAGATGGAATAACTTTTTTTCTATAGAAAGTTACAACAGAGGTAGTAGTGCATTTTCCATATTTTGTTTGTATAAGCAAGGTTTGAGAGCACAATGTTTTCATCTTGTACTTCAACTCTTCCTTATAAGGTATATTGGCTACACTATCATTATTGTTTGATCCCAGATATTTATACATTCTTATCGTAGTTATTTTTTCCCTCTATCTACCATAGTTTGTTCACATTAAGTTCACGTTTCACTTTGTTTCCCAATATCAAGACAATCGACTTTTTGGTATGAATTTTTTGGAATGCTTATCTGTGGCCATATTAACATTGGTAGATATAGTGGTAGGGTCATTAGCAGTTTCATTCTTCTTTATACATTTGTATTCATTTTTAGTTTGTGGATGAGGGTCATTCGTTTTTTTAGTGCGAGCTGATTCCGTTTTGTTGACTGACTGTATTAGCAGTTTTGTTTGAATATTTGTTATACATTCTGCTAGAGGTGGATGAGGATTTGGCATGCTTTTATTTTGATCTGCTCTAGTTCTTCTTTGTTTTCTACGGAGTTACTTTTTAGTAGGCATTCTGTTCTGTCTGTTGGAGAAAAAATGACATTTTTGGTTTGAAAGTTGTGGAATATATTTGTGTGTATTGTGAATGAGTGTGTGAATATGAGGGCAGACATACATAGAGGTCTGTGTGATTGTGCAATGGGCTGCTAGTTGTGGTCGGGAAGGTTGTTGTAGTAGATGTTTGTGAAGGGCTTGGGATAGTGCTTAAGAGAGTGGTAGTTGGAATGCATAAGTAAGGACTTTATCATATTTTCAGGACAGTAGTGGGTGTTATGATCATGGTGTTCAGATGAGAATAAAAGAGTGTACCTGTTGAGGTGTAATGAATACGGATGACATAAATATTGCTGATTTAAAAGGGAGTTTGTAGGCTAAGATGTGGCTACACTGTACTGTATTAGTAACAGCAAGAATACTACTACACAAGTAGTCTTACTTTGTAGGATGTGAAGAGACATTTTCTTCAGATTGTTGTCTTTCAGGAGGTTGTTCATCACTGCAATTGTGAAAGAAGAAAATTACTGGGTAATACGGTAATGATGAAGACATTTTACTACGAGGAGACATTATTTGGGAATTTAGAAGGAGTTTTTGGGAAGAAGAGTGAATAGCATTGGGCCTCATTGCGAGTGTGGTGGTAACCCTGCATTTGCTGCAGACTGGTTGCCACCGGATTCCTCGTAATTTTCTGGCAGCTAGCTTCCCGGTGCCAGGGCATTACAGGGACTGTTGGCCTGCAATGTCTAATGCCGGCATATTTTTGTCCCTATTTCCGGGGAGTCGCATAGGACTCTACAGGAATGGGGACACAGGATCACTGGCAGCGGTGCTAATGGGGCTAGTGGTCCTGTGATAAGTATGCCTAACGGCTGTAGCAAGAAAGTGTGACATTTTTGTGCAATTCAAAATGGAAAATGCTGAGCGTTTAAAACGTTGTCCTTTTTGGGAGGCTGTACTTGAAAATTAAGACATGGTTTTGTGGATTTAAAGCAGCACTGTGCGTAACATTTTTCTAAAAACGAAATTGAGATGGAACATATTTGTAAAGCACTTTTAAGTGGCACTTGTGTGTAAGTTTGTTATGTTGTCAGTGCATGCATACTTGTGAATGGGATGCATTGTAATGTGTAGTATCTTCTTAAATGATGGTTCTTTTGTTTGTGTTGTGGGAGTTGTGGTTGCACTATTTGCATTGGAAAAGGTGCACTGCAAGTCCCAGAATGCAGCAAAAAATGGAGGAGCCAATAAGTATGTACAGATTAGAAAGGGGAATGTTAGCAAGCGTGCATGTGCGGGGAAAGCTCATTGAATTGCAAAATGTTGGAGAAATCGATTCCGTTTTCTTTCATTTATTTATTGAAAATTATGCAAAACCCGGTGGTAAATGTATACATGAATTCATCTGTTTTACTTGAAATGGTGCTGAAATAAATATTTGCAAACACATTGCATTTAGTCATTTTTCATTTTATTTCATTAGTTCAGTCGATGTACATGTCATACTTTGGTAGCATACATGCAGTTTTTGTTTTGAGTTTGAATTGTGGGAGTTTTAGTGCAACTTTGTTGGTGGGAGAAGTGGTGTTAAATGTGTTAAAAGTGACAGAATGAATGAAAAAAATACCACTTGGTCGATTATAATGGTTCATATTGGCAATTATGCATTTACTGGTAATATATTGAACTTTGACATAGGATCTGGCAATTTAACATGATGTGTGCAAATGTTTTAAATGTGGTTTTCTTTCACAAAAAAGACGCTGTCCTGCTGACATTGCAAATATGTGTTTTGAAACTGTTATGAAAATCCTCACCAAAAGAAAATTTAACAACCACACAGCATTGTAAGTAACTGCCAGTTGATGTCAGAAGGTGGGACAAACGGAAACATGATTATTGGGTAGGTTAATGCAGGGTAAGTGGCAGGCACCCTGTTGACATACATTTGTAAAAGAGTTGGAAATGTAATTTTAAAAACATATGCAGCCCTTTACTTTGTGTTGATTTATGCAGATGTGCTTTAATCTGCAAACAGAAATTGTCCAGATGTTTACAGTAGTTCTTGATGTGGGTTCTTGGCAGTAACAGGAGACATCTACTGTGAGTGTTCAACAGTACATCTGAAGTGTTCAACTGAGATGACAGATGTAGAGTTTTTGCATGTGTGCCAGTGTCTGCAGAACAGGGGTTGAGTCCCCAAACTAATTAAAAGGTGAACACATCCAAGCCAACATGTGCGGACAGTTGAGGTGTCCGTGGACACAATGGGATCAGGTGTGCATGCGTGCAAGTGTCCGTAGTATGGGGTGGAGTCCCCGAACTAATTAAAAGTGCAACAGGTGCGAGCAGACATGTGTGGACAGGTGCGGTTTCCGGGGGCACAGTGGGATGAAGAGCGCATTCATGCCAGTGTCCGTAGGACAGGGGTGGGGTCCCTGAACTAATCAAAAGTGTGACACATGCAAGCGGACCAGTGAGAGGTCCGGGGACACAATGGGATCAGGTGTGCATGCATGCAAGTGTCTGTAGGAGAGGGTGGAGTCCCCAAACTAATTAAAAGTGCAACAGATGCGAGCAGACATGTGTGGACATGTACGGTTTCCAGGAGCCCAATGGGATGAAGAGCAGATCCATGCCAGTGTCCGTAGGACAGGGGTGGAGTCCCTGAACTAATTAAAAGTGCGACGCATGCAAGCGGACATGTCCAGACAGGTGGGGTGCCCAGGGGCACAGTGAGAACAGGTGGGGTTCACCAGGGGGACAGTGAGAACAGGTGCGCATGCATGCCAGTGTCCGCAGGGCAGGAGCGGAGTCCCCAAACTAATTAAAAGTTCGACAGAAGAGAGCAGACATGTCCGGAAAAGCGCAATGTCTGGGGGCACTTCCATTTAGGTTAAGGACAGCCCAGACAGTCGCACAGTTCACAGACTCCAATTTGGCTTTAAAAGAAAATGCAGCAACAGTACACACACATACATATTTATTGAAAACAAAAACATACATCCAATAAGGAAAGAGATGGGGAATCGGAATGGGAATTGGAATGGGAATTCATTTGGGCCCACTTTCTTCATTTGCACTATGTACTGTTAAAAAGAAAACCATGTTTTAGTGACAGCTCAACAAATGACATCACTTTTTCTGCTTTACAAAATGTATTCTGTACCATTAGAGTTTTTTCCTTCTCTCGTTTTGTCCTGGGGGAAATGTTCCTCCAATCACTCCAGGGTGCTTTCCATTTCTGTTGAAAGAAAACAATACTGCTATCTTACACGTTATGTATACATAATAAATTGCAATGGTACAGAAAGAAATACAGTGCACTTACTATTGTTCTAAAGGTTTCTTCTGGAATAGCTGCCAGCTGCTTCTCGGTGTGTAAGGAAGGTTCCACGGAGGTGCTATTGTTAGGCTTACAGTTACCCTTTGTGCCTGGTTTATTCCATTATGTTGTACAACCTACGATAACATACTTCTGGTTTCTCAAGTACAGAATTTCTATACATATTTATTTTTGGATGTGATAAATATGTCTCTTATAGTTTCATGTAGATGTTATTGCCTGTTGTAGGACACAACACATTAAGGTAACCCTTGTGCTTTTGGCCAGGACAAATGCTGTCCGAAGTCCACAGATAGTCGCACAGTCCGTGGACTCTGTGGCTATCATGTTAGGGGCAGGGATTCAGTGTGATATAAGGGACATGTAGAAAAATTAAGAGTATCCTGGTAAAACCCATGACATTCAGTGAAAAAACTGTGTTAAAGGAACATTATGGTTAATTTGCAATAATAAAAACATACCAAAGTCAGCTGAAAACATTTGCTACAGGGATGTTATTGTTACAAGTAAATGATGGTAAGGTAAACAACCATAAAACACGCTACCACTGTGCACTGCAAAGACTAACACCCAAGACATCAAAGATGACACCACCATTTTCAAACCCTTACAATGTTATAATGGTAGCTAGGTATCAAGGGTGACTGGGGTAAGCAAAACTACTTAACATATGAAAGAATGTACTTATGCAAAGAACATTTTATATTACAGTGTGGTTCTTGATACAGGAAGGTACTCATACATACACATAAGAAATGGGTGCAGCATACACTGTAGCAGTACAATATTTTTATTCTGAAAAAAGTGCTTTGTAAAATAATTAAAGTTATGCTTGCAGACGTGTCAGTAATTTCAGCATGGAATACATAGGTAATAAGTCAAGACCTACAGCGTATGTGTGTTATTACAAAAAATACATAGAAAGACCCACAATTCTTACAAATTAGAGGCACATACTGGCAAACTACAGTACAGAAGACAAAAATAACATTAATACAAAATGTCAATAACATTATAGTTCATCAGCACAAACTCAAATGAATTGTATGTTTACGGCTTGCTTATTGGCCATATCTGTGCACTATGAGCTGGCTGACACCAAACCCTAACCCAAATACTTCTACAATATAGAAGAAGGTTAACGTTTCTGCATATATCACAACTTCTCCATTTAAATTTGTTTACAATTAGTGAAGAAATCCAGTTGGCTTTCATATATTAGTGAACAAAACCTAGTGGCCCAGATTTCTGAGGTCATCAGTGATGTGATCAATGAACATTGTGATGTCATCTTTGATGTTCTGGGTGTTAGTCTTAGCAGTGCACAGTGGTGGCGTGAGTTGTGGTTACTTACCTTCCCATAACTGGTGAATTTCTGGGGTTTTTCAGTTTTACTTGTAACAATAAATCCTTTAAAAAACATGTTCCACTGATTTTGTAATGTTTTTATCAGTGCAACATATACATAATGTTCATTTAGCAAAGTTTTTTCACTGAATTTGTAAGGTTTTTATTAGTGCAACTTGACCACAACGTCCCTTTAACAAACGGGCTGATTCATGGAATAAATGTGCGCCAAAAAGGGGAGCACAAGCGGGAAAATAGCAGCGCATGCCTGCCAAAGCCACGCACATTGATTCATGGAATTCAGTGTGCGTGTAAATCCTGGGATGTGTGCCAAAATCGTGGGTGGCGCACACCGGTGCACACGTCATTAACGGCGTGCGCTACGCGCACAGGAAAAGTGCACATAGCGCAGTGCACACAACAAAAGTGAGCGGAACACGGGGCGTAACACGCGGAATGGGGAACAACACGCGAAAATGTGGGTGTTACGGGGGAAGTACAGGAGGTAATTGCTCGCAACGCCCACACCCCCTCGCCAGCAACACGTATTCATGGAATCAAATGGGGGAAAGGCGTGAGCCAAAAAAGACGCGCTAATCCAGAAACATGTATGCCAGCAGGAAGCAGGCGTAAGCGGCCCCGTGCAGCATAAAAGTGCACGCAAACAACAAACAAGCTCAGACGCTACAATGAATATACCATTCCTCACAACAGTGGTCATCAGACACCGCAGGAGGAGGAGGATAGCCAGGCCCTGCATTTTCTTGCCCAGGACCAGCCTTTTTGGGATGGCTGATGACCAGGTGTATGGGAGGTACAGGTTTCCACCACACATAATCCTAGAACTGGTCAGGGAGTGGGAGGGTGACCTCACATCACCCACCCTGTGCTCCCAAGCACTGAGGCCCTTGGCAAATGTGCTCAATGTACTGCACTTCTTGGCTACTAGGTCATTTCAGTGGACAAGTGCCGTAGTTGGGGGTGTGTCACGCTGCCTACACCAGGTGTTGGCCATCATGACTAAACGGCCCTAGAGCGTGCAGGCACATATACATGCCCAGAACACCTGCAGAAAGGCAGGTCGTGGTCCAGGACGTTTACAGGGTGGCACACTTCCCCAAAGTGCAAGGTGCCATTGATTGCCATTGATTGCACCCATGTGGCTCTATGTCCTCCCAGGGCCACTGAGCACATATATCAAAACCGCAAGCACTGGTATTCAATCAACGTGCAGGTTGTATGTGATGACAAGGGAATAATCACTTCAGTATATGCCAACTATCCAGGGTCAAGCCATGATAGATTCATTTTCAGAATGTCACCCTAAACCGGGACCTGGAAGCTGGGCAGCATGGCGACACATGGCTAATTGGTGAGTATAAATGCCTCTGCACATGCATGCATATCAGAAACTGAGAAATGGGAAAACCCTACTAATGAGAACCATTATCACCTCCCCAGGGGACAGTGCCTACCCTTTGAGCACCTACATGATGACGCCAATTCGGAACCCCACCACACCACCCGAGGTAAGATACAACACAGCCCTTATTGCAACCCGGGGCATAGTGGACGCACATTCGAAGTGCTCAAGTCACGCTTTCGCTCCCTTGAACGCTCTGGTGGGCAGCTGCTAGACGCGCCCCCAGTAGTGTTCAGGATCATAGTGGCAGAATGTGTCCTGCACAACATTGCAACACGCCGCGGCATGCCGGTGGACATAGTGGTGCCCCCACATGCGCAACCACATGCATGCCCGCTTCGCATGGGAGGTGAAAGGGCACGTGGTGAGGCAGCCCGTACCCAGCTTGTGGCAAATTACTTCACCTAAGATCACACCCCTGGGGAGTGCACACAGCCCTGGCACATACCAGGTGACAATCAATGATGATGGCAAAAGGGACAGGCAACTGTCACAACCATACCAACCTGAGATTGTTCACCTCAAAGTGCTACATCCCTACCTACTCAAAGACACCCAATGCTGTGTCACAAACAGACACACATTCATGCAGCAGGAAAGATTAACCCCTTGCAAAATACCACATCAAAATAGTACCATGTCACCCAACCCCTCCCCATCTCAGCTACCCAACACACCATGGCATGGCATGCAATGTGAACGCAACTAAATGAATGCACAACACATGACACAAGTGTCACAAAGTGAAATGTTCCGAATGTAAACAGTCCACAGACAATATGCACTCAGTAATCAATAAGAAATACCACACATGAACAAATACTTACCAGCAACACAAAACATCAGTACAGGAAGAAAGCGTGGCAATATAAGACAGGAAAAAATCAAAGTAGTGCAAGTCTCACAACCTGACCAAGGCAGCACATCGACCCCTTCCAACTGCAGATTGTTGCATTCAGGCAAATGTGTCAGTGTACTGCATACAACATGAACTGCATCTGAAAAGGAGACGGCCTTGTGAAGACATGAAGAACCTACATGTAAATAAGGAGAAAGACATGGATGCACAAGCACATATGAATACACCATGCAGTGTAGAATCCAACAACAATCCCCACTAGGGATGTACACACAGTTTTGACTACAGACTCCCCACACAACTCATGGGAGCCCAATGTCACTGTGTAAGTTACTGTCACTTGGTCACACCATTTGCAAGCCCATGGAAAGGGGAAGCAGGAGGGGTGTGTGTGGCAGGAAACCAAGCATCTAACCCAAAGACAGGCCAAGCCTTCCTGTGCCCACCTGGAATACACAGTGGATGCCCACGGGAGCCACACAAAGCAACACACTGTAAAAAAAAAATAATAATAAAATAAAAAATGGCCATGTGCGTACCGGGGGGGGAGAGGCCACCCAGGAGGCACGAGGTACAGGGTGCATCCCAACACCCACATGTGTGGATGTTGGAGAAAAAAAATACCACCATGGGCTCATGGCCTGCACGGCTACGCTACAGTGGGAGAACTGCCGTCGCTCTCATCACCCTCTGCTGCTACATCAGGAGGTGGCCGTGATATGGGAGGCAGCCCACGCAAAGCCCTAGTATGGTCCTCCATGGTAGCAAGCATGTGGGTCTGGAAGGTTTGGTTCTGCAGGATGATGGTACGGAGATCCCCATGCAGCACCTCACGGGTTGCCTGCATTTCTGCCTGCATGGCCTCGTGTGATGCCCGGATCTCCTGAAGCTCAGCTGAGAGTGAACGTGAGAGCTGCTCCAGCTGCTGTTCTGACCTAAAATTCCGGGAAGCCTCAAGTTCACCCAGAGTATCTATGAGGAACCTGTGTTCTAACCTCAGGGCTTCCCTGTGGGCCTGTGACTCTACAGATATGGCTTCACGCAGAGCCTCCAGTCTAGCCTGTCAGTCCGTGTTGGACGCCAACATGTCCTCACTGTGTGAGTGGCAAATGGAGTCTGTTGCCTGCTGCTGGAGCTCCACCTGCCTCTCAGGGGGGAGCATGGAAGTGTCCACCCTATCCATTGCCTGAGCTACGATTTCACACAATGCTCCCTGTTGTGCTGCAATACTGTAGATGGAGTTCTCCCACACCGTATTGCCTGGTGGTGCACGGCCACCGTATTGACGGGCACCACACCTGTTTGGGGCAAGGCGATCTGCACCTTGCTGTGCTGGCACTGCCTGAGGTTGCAGGACTGCATTCCTCCTTTGATCTGCTGGCCCAGGAACACGAGCAAATATTGTGGAGTGTGACCCTGCATCCGTAACCGCCACAGGCAGACTTTCCAACACTGACATCCCCATAGAGGGGTCTACCCCCGGTGCAGGTGGGTTGGACAGAACAGCATCCCTGCCAGAAACACTCACCTGCGATGGCACATATGTCTCACTGTCCGATTCAGCACCTGATTCATAGAGGTCTCCGGAGGTGTACCTAGAGGCCCGTGGACAGTATGGTCTGCAGGAGGATTGGGTTTTCACCCACCACCACCCCACGTCCTCCACTGGTGCCCGGTTGTGGCTGAGATCCCTCCTGGGTGTGCACCATCCCCTCCTCCTCAACAGCATCAAGTGCCTCATCACCTGCAAAAACATAAAAGACAAGAAATGGAAACAGGCATGAGCACCATAGCACACACATAGGCCTGACGAGACAGAGATCCAGTACATAAATTGCACATGTCCCACATGAATATAACTCTGGCATGCATGCACTGTCAATGAGTTGGAAGGGAAGGCAAGAAGCACACACCGAGGACTCCAAGATGGAAAAGCAACACATGTGCAGCATGCTGGATCGCATTGGCAGCACACATTAGCCTGTGAGTGGCATGTCCAATACACATACATGACACATGCCATCACACAGATGTCACGTAGCATAGCCGTGGTACATTTGTCAGCTACAGCCATATGGTAGTGAATGAGTACTGTCACCCATCCATGTGAGATGAAGATGATGAGATGAAACATGCAAAACAATGTGAAAAAATATGCATGTGCCACACGCTGCAACACATCCAGTATTCAATTGCACAGTGATGGCAGGCAGATGGATACATCAATGGTTGGTCACTTCAACATGACAGAAGACAACAGTCATGTTCAACATTCATACAGGGCCGAAAAATGATTGTGTGCAAGCCATTACTCAATCAGCCTGAATGGTTAAATCATTCCCATAACAAGGCAATAAATATGGGCCATTGTGGGGTGTAATCTATGACAGAAGCATGCCACATATGTGGAAGTAGGGAAGAAAAATGCATCATAAAAATGGCAAGGATTGAAACAATCAGGCTGAATGAACAGGAAAACATTTTGAACAATGTTGTTGCAAGATGACAGTTGAAGGGCAACTGCAGTAATCTGGTGCAAATTGTTTAATGTGAACAGAAGGGATACTGTCATGCCCAAAACCAAGGCCGGGGAATGGTTTGGAGGAAGCACATGGGTGACCCATAACAGTCATAACTACACACCCTCACCTGCCACTCAATCAGAACACATCACCCAAGCAACATACTCATGGATTACACACACATGCATGGGCACTCACCGGACAATGCTTCAAGATCTGGTAGGTCTCCCACGCCTCAGATCTGTTCCTCTGAGACGAAGTTTCCAGCGACACACTCATGTTCAGTGAGTTGGTCGTCCTCTGGTGGAGACCTACCGCCAGTCACCAGAGTAGAGGCATGATTGGAAGCTAGCTTGTTCTTTGCTCTGCGTTTCAGGTCATTCCACCGCCTGTAGCAATCATCAGCTGTGCGTCTCACAAATCCAAGGACACTAATGTGGTTCGTGATGGTCTGCCAGTGGGCCCTACATTGAGCAGGCGTAGTCTTGCACCCTGCAGTCACCACATAGGCCACAAGTGCATTTAGTTTGACATCATTGAAGCTAGGCTTCCTTGACGTGCCGGAGTGTGTAGCCGCGTCTGGGGTCCCAGCCTGTAGTTCTTCTTGGAAGGTGGTGTGGATCTGAGTGGCTTACGCCGCTCTGATTGGTAGGGGCAGAAGCGCAGGTGGACTGGGTACTGTAAGTTTGCGAAGGCACAATGACCAAAGGTCTCGGTGCAGGCATTGGCTGCAGGGTGATGTTGGCAGGACCAATGTCGGTGTGATGGACTTGGACCGACACTGTCCCGGCTGGGAGACTCGGAGCTGGGGTGGATTGAGCTGCAGCTGCCCCTGCAGCCTCCTCTCCCTGGCTACTTGGGGCAGCAGATGACATTGCTGCCCCAGATCCATGTGGCCTGGTGACAGCAACTTTCACCGCCACACGTGGCTTAGACTTGGTGACCTGGAAGTCAGCCTGGGAGTCATCCTGTGCCGGTTCAGCTGACAATATGGGCCGGTTTAAGAAGGGCTGAGCTCGGATGGTGGCCCCGATTGATCCTCCACACACTGGCCTCTTGCACATCCTGGCCACGTCCCCTACCGCACCCACCTTTTGGAGGTCGGACACCTTTCCCTCCCTTACTGCTTGGTCGCCTCCCAACCATGGCACTGATGTTGTTGTGCGTATGGGAGTTGCAGTAAACAATTGTCCTGGGCAATTGGGGTGAAAGGGGTAGGGTACTAGATGGAATTCGTACCCTAGTTTTCTAGTAAGGCTGTCTGTGATCCCTGGGGGAAGATGACGGGTCACGCAATGTACAGGCACCCCAAAAACAAAAGTAAACATGCACACAACCCCTGGTAGACCACGTGCGTGGAAAAAAGAAGCTGCACTACGCTGTGGCACTCAGAAACACAAAAATAAGCGTATGCATGTTATACGCAGCCTACAATGACCTCTGAAGGGGTACGCAACACACGGGGGCAACCACAGTTGCTAAATACGTACATGACTCACCGTCTGCCTGGAAAAAGAACATGAATGAGACGCGCGTGTGCACGTTGGCAACACTACCGCCAAATGAAGAAATGAACGCAGTCTGAGGAAACAGGGAGTACGAACTGGAACCATTGTTAAGTAATCGCGTGTGAACTGACAAGAAGTACAAGAATCACCTGCTTGCACTCCACAAAAAGCACGTACAACAAAATGGCGTCCTACACGTACCTTTTAAGCCATCCCACACGTGCAACGTCACTTAGGTGCCTACGCGCTATGGGCCTTTCCTCCAATCACACACAGTGACACCTGGACATGCATTTTTTTCACATGTACAATAAACATGCGCCCGTGTTGTGGGAAACGCCTGTGCGTGTAACGTCACTGGCGCGCTTACGCACTAAGGGCTTTTCCTCGAATTACACACTAACGTGCTGTTTTTTCATGTGCCAAATCACTCCGTATCTAGCTGGCCACGCAACAACACACAGAAGACCATGCTCCTGCCCAGAAGGCCGAATTACTGCCCCCCAGAGCCCCGAGCACACTCCCACCTGCCATCTGCTGCTGCCTGCCTGCCTGCTGGCCACGTGCCCTGCTATTTGGTGCCTGCACGTCAGCCATCTGCAGGGGTCCAGTTGCTGTGACCACCCCTGCTGGAACAGAAGACTCCCGACTGGAGTACCATCTTGCTCCACAGCCCAGCCTCAGGACCCAGTTGCCCACCCACACCTGCCTCGGGGGTTGCCATGTCGGACACAACACCATCTGGCACCACTGGCAACCCCCAGCCAGAGAAGCAGAGGGCTACCAGCTTCACTACTGTAGAAGTTGGTATCCTGGTGGAGCAAGTTCTGGGGCATTATGATGCCCTCTTTGGAAGTTCACGCACCGACAATGAAGGACTGAAGAGGATCTGGACGGACATCGTGGCTGTCATCAACGTGGAGGAGGTGGCAACCCGCGATTTGCAACACGTCCGGAAGCACTGGGAGGACTTCAGGTCCAGGACCCTCAGCAAGGCCCGGCGTCTCCTGAAGGCAAATCATGCAAAGGGGCACCGGGTCCGCCTTACCAACATGCAGATGAGGGTCCTGGAACGTAAAGACCGAGCGCTCCACCTCCAGATCCTTGGGAGGCAGACCCGTCCGGACTTGAGCAGTAAGTGTGCATGCGTACTGATTGGATGCTCTGCATGTCGAGGTGTGGCAGGTGTGTGCAGGTTGCACATATGTCTTGGAATGCCCATATATGGATGTGTATGTACAGGGACATGAGCCTGCTGCATGAGAGTCCAGTCATGTGTGAGGCACATCAATGGTGTATGTGTACAAAAGCATTATGGCCAAATGCATGTTGGGGTGCACACATGTTTACATATCTGTGTATGTACCATGGCATTGATGCAGGTTCCACCTTCATGTATGTGCATGGTGTACATGTGTGTGTGAGGGTATTTGACATGTGTGCCACTGTGATACACCATGGATGCATGTGATACTGACATGTAGGAGGCTGATTGGCAGATGTGACATGGGTACCGAGGATTTCATTGCAATAGGTGGTGTAGATGTACAGATGCATGTATGTCTGGTGGCATGTGTGCATGTGTTTGTCAATCCCTGTGTTGCATGTGATGTCAGGCTAACCTTTGGATGGTCATGGTGTTGTATGTGTATGGATGGTGCTGGCTGCTGCAACATTCCTGTTCATTTGTGCGTGTGTGTCGCTAGAAATGATATATGTATTGGGGAGTGTGATGCCATGTGTGAAGTTTGAGACTGCCACTCATCTGCAACTGTCATGTGTGTATCAGACCATTGTACAGTGCCCTGATGCCTGTGTTCTGTCTCTCCCTGTCTGAAGCGTCAACTGATGAAGAGGGCGGAGACGGTGCTGTGGAGCACACAGGCAGGGATCCCACCGCCAGCCGGCCCAGCTCCCCTCCAAGGTTACCATCTCGTCAGGGAGTAAGGAGTCTGGTGGCGCCTCCGCAGCTGCCGGGGTAGGTCCAAGAGGTGGAGGTCGGAGGTGGACTCCTCGGCAGCAGAAGGGGCAGCTGAGACCCCACAGGGGCCTACGGAGGAAGATGGCACGGAGTCATCGAGGTTGGTGGGGGGTTTGGTTGAGGAGGAGGCCGTGGAAGTCACACACATGGGGCCTGGAGGGGGGGATTCCACTGGTGCCAGTGGTGCAGTCCAGGGGCAGGGACAGGAGGCAGCACAGGCCACCGCGGAGGTGCCTGTGTGTAATCCTGTTCCCGATCCTCTGACTGCATCATCTGGCAGGGATGCCTTCGTCCAGACCCGTTTTCAGGGAGGGCCTAGCCGCACAACAACTGGCCTTCCTCTCCCTGCAGACGTGGCAATCCGGGAACGGATTGAGCCTGTCCTGGTGGGGTGGCGTTGCGTGTTCATGACATTCGGAATGACGTGCGGGGTTCTCGTGAGGACAGCACACGTCATTTCAAATGTCTCAAAGACAGCGTCAACCTAATGGGCGGGGTCACCAGTGCTGGGTTCCTCCATGTGCTGGAGCTTCTGCCAACCCCCTCCTCAACTGAACTCCCTATGCGCTGGTCGTCCTCTGTGCCATCTTCCTGCCCAAGTGTCACCCGGGCACCCTGTGCAGCTGTCCCTGACCCAGCGGCCAGGCTGGTGGAGGACACATCCCTGCCACAGTCGGGAGTCGGAGGTCCAGCAGGGGTGGCCACCCCATAAACTGGACCCCAGCAGGTGGATGACATGCAGGCAACAACGGGCAGGGCACATGCACGGCAACAGCAGGCTCAAGTTGGGGGCGATGATGTCTCGGGGCCAACAACATCAGAGTGGCAGGCATCAGCCGGAGGGCAGGAGGACCCTGGATTGCAAGTGTCTTCATGTGGCAGTGGTTGGGCCAGGCCATAGATGCAGAGCGGGGGCGGGCGGAAGAGGCATGGCTCACAATGGTCAGGGCGGAGAACTCCA
Source organism: Ambystoma mexicanum (assembly GCF_040938575.1). Lineage (NCBI taxonomy): Eukaryota > Metazoa > Chordata > Amphibia > Caudata > Ambystomatidae > Ambystoma > Ambystoma mexicanum. The sequence goes on along the minus strand of NC_090930.1, from coordinate 232,097,751 downwards.
TGCGCAGGGCGCTGAGGCGGGCAGAGTACCTCGAGGCAATTTGCAGGGAGTTGGAGTTGAACATGGCATAGTCTCTGCGAAACCTCGGGGACATGGAAGAGGCAGGCCTCCAGGACATAGACCAGGAGTTCGCTGATGCCCTGGCCCGGGAAATCGGAAAGTGAGCCGTCGGACTAGCCTGCCCCCATTGTATATAGTTTGTAGTGTTAAATTTCATTTTCATTTTCCTTTATTTTGGGGTGATTGGACTATGCCCCACACTTTTGTATATAGTTCTTTTCTTAAGTAGTTTTTTGGATAGGTTTCATTTCTTTCGTTGGGCTCATGGACCCTGGATGAAATCGTTGTACATAGTTGAACAATGGATTTTTGAGAGTATTTCATTTTTTTAATCACCATAGATCAATGGATTTGACAATTTATGTTTCCTTTGGATTTCATTTGGTTGACCGAGAGATTGGACAAATTTTGTTTTTCATCAATTTGGATTGGTTCTTCAGATGTTTTTTTTATTCTATTTTGGACATACATTTCATTTCATTTCATTCATTTTGTTCATAATGCATTTTTATGTCTTACTTCCATGTGTGGTATTCGCTCATTGGGTTACTGCATGTGAAAAAGTGGATTTAGACAATCACTGGTGTGTGTGTGAGGGACTTGTATTGATGTGCATGGTTGACTTTCGGTTTGTGTCATGGAATAGGCATTTCAGTGTGGGGTGGATTGAGGACTTGATTGCCTCTCAAGACTGGGGTGGCGTGCTGTGGGATTTTGGTGGACATGAGGCCCATGATTGTGCATCTTTATGACGTGTTGGGGGGACATGAGTCGGGGCCTGCTGGCAGGTGACCGTCAGTGCTGGGTGGGTGGGGGTGCAGAGGGACATGAGTCGGGGCCTGCTGGCAGGTGCCCGTCAATGCTGGGTGGGTGGGGGTGCAGGGGCACATGAGTCGGGCCTGCTGGCAGGTGCCCATCAATGCTGGGGGGTGGAGGTTAAGAGGGACATGAGTCGGGGCCTGCTGGCAGGTGCCCATCAATGCTGGGTGGGTGGGGATGCAGGGGGAAATGACCCAGGGCCTGCTGGCAGGTGACCGTCAAGGCTACGTGGGTGGGGGTGCAGGGGGACATGAGTCGGGGCCTGCTGGCAGGTGCCCGTCAATGCTGGGTGGGTGGGGGTGCAGGGGGACATGAGCCGGGGCCTGCTGGCAGATGATCGTCAATGCTGGGAGGGTGGGGGTGCAGAGGGACATGAGTTGGTTATCACTAGTGCAATTTGACATGTGGGCTGGGATGCAGGGTAGTCCCCTGTGGTGTGGGCTGCCTGCAGGGGCTGGGGTGGGGGAAGAGGGCACACCTGAGAGGACCCACACTGCCAATTCACGTGTGAAAGTACCCGTGCACCCCTCAGAATACATGTACCCCGCTCTGCAAGCGAAATCACATGTGAAAGTTCCTGCACACCCCAGAAATACACATACCCCGCTCGCCCAAGGCCTATCGTGTGTGAGTTTCCCCGCGCACCCCACTGGATACACGTACCCCGGTCTGCAAGCGGAATCGCGTGTAGAAGTACCCGCGCAGCCCTCAGAATAGACGTACCCCGCTCAGACAGCGAAATCGCGTGTGAAACTTCCTGCGCACCCCAGAAATACAAGTACCCCGCTCGCCAATGGCCTATCGCGTGTGAAACTTCCCGCGCCCCCCAGGAATACTTGTTCCCCGCTCGCGCGATTGCATTGTAGCGGCCCTGTAAGCTGGTCCAGGGTTAGCGCAGCCTTTTGCGCTGCAATGGGGATTCCAATGGTTTTTCCTTGTGCGTAACTGCCACTGCGGGATGTTCTCTGTGCCAGCGCTCAAAATGCCTTGGCAATTCCTTGAATACGCGGTGCGCCAGAATGCTGTTTAACGCACACGGCTGGCGCTGCCTCTGCGCTGAAATCTATGAATTACCCCGAAAGTCTTTTAACTGAATATATATATATATATATATTATGGTTAAGTTGGTGTTTCCATAGGAAGAGCATTTTTTGGTTGGCTTATAACTTCGCTCCCTCTGGACGAATCCTCACCAAACCTTGCAAAAAAAGTACATGGCCCCCTTTTTTTGCATAGTTTTGTGAGGTTTGGTCCAGGGGGGGCAAAGTTATAGGGGGGTCCCAAAACGTGTGTTTTTTCCCATAGACATAATGGGAAAAAACTTTGCGCACGCCTTCAGCCCAAACCGCTGGACGGATTTACACCAAATTTGCGGCAGGAGCGGCGCTTGGTCCCGAAAGCGTGCTTTTGCAAATTTGGTGTAAATCCGTCCAGTAGTTTTTTGAGAAATTACTAAAACGTAAGGCAAAAAAAATTAGTGATATCTCCATTTGCTTCGCGGACGGACTTCCTTGTTCGCTCCGCGGACAGCGCCCCGATTGGCCAAGCGGCTTACGTGATGTCCGCAGACATGCGACGTGTTCGCTGATTGGACGGTGTGGTGCGTGAAGCGCGTCAGATTTCTGTGGCGCCCGCCATCTTGCATTCGCCGATGACCGCGGACAGCGCGGTGAAACTTGGATTCAAAATTGTATTTAGTGGAGTGTGTTGGTGTGTAAGAGTGTTTGGGGAGGGTGGGCGAGTATGAGATAGGTTCAATGTTCTGTTTTTTATGTGCTAGACACTTTTGTTGTGTTCGATTTGTCTGCGGCTGTTCTGAAATGTTCTATATAAACTAAATGGTGGGGTGTTCTGAGGATGGAGTATGTGTCAGTTTTGTTTGCAAGGAAGCCAAAATTGAGCTAAGAACACTTGCGGTGTCCTTAAATGTTCGTACATAAACAAAATGGGGGTGTCCTGAGGACGCTGTCCGTATTGTACTCTGGCAAGTTGAATGTGTTCTAAGAACACTTGCGTTGTCCTGAAATGCTCTGATTACTTACCGGTAATCTTCATTCCTCCTAGTCCTACTCTTCCTCGTCACAGTACTGACGACCCTCCTCAGCCTCCCTGCGGGGAAGGTCCCATGCTCCGGCTTGGTAATATGAAACTGAGTGATGTGGATGTGGGGGAGGAGTTATAGGAATTTAAAGAAATAGAAGAAGGTCCTGTGTCGGAGGCAGGGGCCTCATGAAGTAAGTCCTGGGACAAGGAAGAGTGGACGTGGAGGTAATGTTTGCAATTAAACAAAATGGGGGTGTTCTGAGAACGCTGTTCGTATTGTTCGTTGTCAGGTTGAAAGTGTTCTAAGAACCCTCCTTATTTCCATTGACATTTTAATTTTCTATGGGCCTTACCCGACTTTTTGTCCACTAAACAAATGATAAATCAGTCGGCTGTGCGCCAACATTATGTGATAATCCTATCACTTGCCCCATCGACTTGACTGACCTGCTTTCGCGACACTAAATCATATCTCCCGCCCCTAACCCTGACATTATCAAAGCATTCATATTCCCTGTCTCTCTCCGTGACGTTGCAGGGTGCATAGCCAAACGCGCCCAGTCGTCTCCAGTCCTACGTGACTTTACACAGAACCCGGAAAACAACACAGATCATCTCACAACACAGCGCACCACAATTCGGAATATGAAACTGTGATTTAAAAGCAAACAGCAAGATTGTACATTTCGTAAAGTACTTTTATTTGACATCAAATGTTTAGAGAATATTCAGCGATTTGCATTTGTCTTTGCTGTCGATCCGCAAAAGTTCATCTTGAGTCACGCGCTGTTCCTTTGCGGTACACAGGGTGTTGGTTTATGATAAAAGAAGCACTATGGTCGCACTGATAATCGGAAGGCTGTTCCAACAACGAGGCATTAGACCACCATAATGGTTGGTATGTTGCTTCTAGCCGCTAGTACCGCGTAAGGGCATATTGGTCCTTGGCGATTGTCCCATAAAATGGTGAGGGTCATGAAGTTGTTTATAAGTAGCTGCACCTGGCAGTTAAAAAATCAGTCGGCCGGGGTCTGAAAATCGTGGCATTGACAGTAGGGAAGGATGTACCTGTTTTAAAAACATAAATTAGTCTCACGAGCCGATCTTCATTAAAAATATTCATTTTATTTATTAGGGCGTGAAACTATTTGCTAGCGTGGATAGTGCAACGGAGTATGTTAACTTATTCTGACTAACCCACCCTCTCTCCTCTGCCTTTTTCAGAGCCGTCTGAGTGCCAGGGGACCACTTCGGCAGTGATAGTGCGCGGTACAAAACAATATGCCACATTGAACGAACAAGTACAAATTAACTGGGCTTTAACGCCACGCTATTGTTATTATATTCCTGTATAAAATAATCTAAAGGGTTACTTACATTATATTGGCATTTTCCATTGTCTACGCGTAATGCAGTCCCTAAATACGACTCCGTCTGTGCCAACGATCTTTCTCATAGTGATATAATATATAAAAGCGGTTTAGTTTCAGAAATTTCATCCTTATCGTCTCTTACGTTTTTGCACCCCTCCTTCAAAAGAAGTCTTTTGGCACATTCCCTGTCTGTCAAGGTCAAAAAACAATAGAACCTTATAGTGCGAGTTGTGGGCCACTCTGGCCCGCGAGCAAAAAATTGAAGCAGCTGACCTTCACTCTGAACGAGCATAAATTCTTACTTTGCAACATTCTGTGTAAAGCCATCCCTTAGAAATTGCTTTTTACACTCCATCTTTGTATATTGTCTGCGTGCTAATGAAAAAAGTTTGTTAAAGGGAGTTTATGGTTAACTTGCGCTACTAAAAACCTATGAAATTCAGTAAAAAAACTTTGTTAACGGGACGTTATGGTTAAGTTGCGCTACTAAAAACCTATGAAATTCAGTAAAAAAACTTTGTTAACGGGACATTATGGTTAAGTTGCGCAACTAAAAACCTATGAAATTCAGTGAAAAAACTTTGTTAAAGGGACGTTATGGTTCCAAGTAAAACCGAAAACCCCCTGAAATTCGGCAGTTATGGTAAACTAAGCAACCATAACTCGCGCCACCACCGTGCACTGCTAAGCCTAACACCCAGGACATCAAAGATGACATCACAAATGTCATTGATGACATCACTGATGACATCACATATGCATTTACCTTTCATGAAAAGTCTGTACAAGGGATTCTTAGTGTAATGTTAATAAAAAAAAGTGTCAAAGATTGCTGGAATAAATATCAAGTGCTAATCAGTGCATTAAGCTATGCATTGATATAAATAGCATTCTATTATTAACTTCAATCCAGTATACTAAGGTACTCATGTAGGCATTGTGTGCAGCATACATGATGGAGGTATAATATTCATAAGCTTGCCATGTTGAATAGTGAAATGATAACTGTTTTTATATTAGAGTTGTGCGTACAGTGAAACTTGTGATAAGTAGGAAATAAAACCCACTTAGTCCATAATTGCATTATTATAGACAAATCACAAAGAGACAACACCACATACAAATATGAATATATACAAGGGAATTGAAGTAAGAAAAAGAAACAGCAATAGTAGCAGAAAGTGTTCATAACCTAACTGATTACCTTTATGCAGAGAAATGATTGCTCTGTTTCAAAGCTGTTAGTTACCCTAACTATATATATCACATGATGTATCTGGACCCTAAAGAAAATAGTGTGAGTACAACATATATAAAAATATGAGCATGTACAGGGAAAGTACAGTAATAAAAAAACATCAAAAGTATCAGAAAGCGCTGATAAATCTACTGATAATTTTAATGCAAAAAAAGGGTTGCTGACTTTCAAGGTTGTGTCTTCCCCTATGTATATGTTTCATATGATATGACTAGACCATAAGGGAATTATTATAAGAACATACTTGAAGGATAAGTCTACGAATATAGTAATTTACAATTTTTAGTTCCTGACTGTTACTGAAGAAAATCATGTGGCCTAGATATGTCAGGAAAGGAAAAAAGGGGGAGTCAGACATGTGATGTCATTAGTGATGTCATCAATGACATTTGTGATGTCATCTTTGATGTCCTGGGTGGTGCGAGTTATGGTTGCTTAGCTTACCATAACTGGCGAATGTCAGGGGGTTTTCGGTTTTACTTGGAACCATAACGTCCAGTTAACAAAGTTTTTTCTGAATATATATCGTGATCAAGCGCTCAGTATAGCGCGAAACGCGTTGTTTGCAGGCTGCCCTGCCTAGGCGTCCTGCTGTTTTGTCCTGTATGTATGTGCTGCTTTGTACGTTTTTGTGCCTTGCATTTTGCATTTGGCCTTTTAATAATCTTTTTGGAATAATATTAAAAGACACCAGTAACTTTCAATGCTGTGTCTCTGGTGTTTTTTTTCGACCCCCCACAGAACCTGGCACTTGTTTTGCTGTGCCTGCGGCGAGTGCGTTTTCATCTCTTCCTCCTTTTTCCCAATATATATATATATATCATTTTATTTATAGAACCTTGATTGAACATTCCCTTTATTTTGGACTGTTATACTTTGTTTTCGGGATGCTACTAAATCACATTGACACCCCCCTTCAGTATAGCCTTCCCTCGACCCACGTTACCACAAGGGTGAAGGTGGTATACCTCTTAACTTTCTGTGTTTTCCCTTTACCTTTGGGATCACTGCTGTTTTGTATCAGTTTGAGGGCTGAGTGGGCATCTTAGCCACTACTCACCCTTGTAACAGGGCAGAAGTAATTTCAGCACATTTATGCTCTTGCAGTTTGAGTCAAAGGTTGATGATGGTTCAAATCAGTGATCCTGGTGGTCTGGTGCGTAGTTAGATGGAGTTGATGAGTCGAGTACAGTGATAAGAGGACATGGTGCAGCGTTGAGCTTGGTTGAAGTTGCCTGCATGTTGCTTCGCAGGTTTGGTTGAGTGCCAAATGCATCACAGGTATTTCTGGCTGCAAACTCATTTCCAGAGTTTGATGTGGTAGAACAGGGAGCATAAGCTGATCTGGTCTTCCAGATGCTGCATGATCCACCCCAGGGGGCTAGGACAGGATAAGCTCTTTCAGGTTCTGCTTTGACTGCCGAGGGAGGTTGCTTGGAGAATTGCAGGACCTGATGCACAGCAAGAGTCACCCCCAATATGCCCTGGCAATGGGTAGGGACCTGAACTATTGACTATTCCTCCACTTCAGTGGTTGAAGACTTTGAAAAGATTAACTCTCCTAAAAAAGGTCAAATTAATTCTTCAGAAGCTGTTTGTCCAAGTGTGAATTAGTGAAAGAGTAGGAGACTCCTTGGTTTAACGGAAGAAATCTCCATTGGACTAAAGCAAGCCTCCTTTAGAAGTACAATCCCTAGCCCTGGAACAAGTGAACATTGCCTTCTGAGATCATACCCAAAGTGTTTATGTTAAAGGAAGTGCAGGAGAAAGAAAGGAAGAGAGATTAAGGGTGAAAACAACTATATGAGCTCTACTGTCTATACTAAATCCACACCCTTTACTTCTCAGTAGCAGCAAATGATGTTTCGGTTTGCAGCACCCTGGTGTGAGGCTAGTCCTTCTGGGGTAAGTAACAGGGTATGGTGGGTTTGTGGGGGTAGAGATAGTGGTGATAGGGTGGGTAGGTGGGGTTAATATGGTGGGGGATAGAGAGAGTGGGCATAGGTAGGGTGTAGCGGGTGGGGGAATGAGTGAGGGTAGAGAAAGGGTGGGTAGGGTGGGTGGGGGTAGAGAGCATGGGTTAGAGAGAATGGGGTAGAGAGAATGGGGTAGAGAAAATGGGGGTAGGGTGTGTAGGTGGCTGTAAGGTGGATGGGGACAAAGAGAGTCTGGGTAGGGTCAGTGGGTGAGGGGGTAAGGTTGGTGAGTGTGAGGAGCTAGGGTTGGTGGGTAGGTGCAGAGAAAGTGAAGGTAGGGTTTGTAGGTGAAGGTAGAGAGGTTGTGGGTTGAGTGGGTGGTCGTAGAGAGGGTATGGTGGGATTAAAGGGATAGAGAGAGTGGGGATAGGGTGGGGAGGTGACGTTACAGAGGGAGGGAGTAATGTGGGTGGAGATAGAGAGAGTGGGGTTATGGAAGGTGTAACGGGTGGGCTATGTGGTATGGTTAAGGCCTTTGTAGAAATCCCCTTAAAGCAAAAACCACATGGAAATAAGGCAAAGAAATGGTGGCACTTTTCTTTCCAAGGCACATATATGTGGTGAGCACTAAACACAAGAATGCCATCAAAAGAAGTGCTCTGCATTGTTTTACCTCCATTTGAAATCATTTGAAAATAACCTGCATTCAGGACGGCACCACATTTGCTGTTCTGTTTTCTGAATACTAAAGCTGCACACGTGACATCCAAGATGGCTTTAAAATTTGCATGTTGTGCATTGCCCTGCCCATTTTGCATGCTGCCCTGCTCTTCCCCATGAAAGAAGCATGGAAAACAGGGAGGGGCTTGTGGGGTGCAATCAAAGGCCCTGATCCAACCAAACTGAAGGGTCCATGGGGAAACTGACCTGCCAGAATTTTTTAACAAAAGGTTCACACCAGAAATGGCTCTATTAAAGCAGACTGTGGGGTTTCTACAAGTATCAAGGAAAATCAGCATTTTAATTTACAAAGGTAGAAGAAATTCAAAGGTCCCTTTCACATGAAAAACAGGATTTTTAAATACTGACACAAAAACAGCTTTGCATGTGTGTTTGCAAGTTAAAGCAAGACATGCCTCCCTCTGGAATGGCCTTCCTGCCCCTCTCAAACTTGAGCTGGACCACCTGAAGTTCCAGAATCAGCTCAGCTCCTTCCTTTTCTCCTTTCCTTTCTCTCTCTCTCTCTCTGTACCCACAGTATCCTGCCTAAATGCACTTACCCAGAGTCATGCTGCCCTGGCTGCAATTACTCAGAGCAATGCTGTCTGGATTGCACATCCCCCCTTCCCTCTCCCTGGCACTTCCCCCTCTTCATTACCCCCTGCACTTTATGTTGTCGCACTTGCACGATCTGAACAGCAGATCTGAACAGCAGAAGGCCTAGTAATATTGTTTGTCTTGTTTGTCTAGTCTTGTTTGTCTTGTTTGTCTTGTCACACCTCTGTCCTCCCTCACTTGTCTTGTGACGCTTAGAATCACTAGTGTACAGACACATTATAAATGACATATCATATTTTATCATATCATGAGAAATATGCCCTCCTGTCAACATAAAGATGTCAGAGAAAGACATGCTGTGTGTTGACAAAAAGTAAGGTAAATTATGCTTCAAACGTAAAATACCGGAAAACATTAGAAAAGAAAGCCAGCGATGTTGCCATGAAAAGTTCATTTAGGCCCAAGGCAGACCCTGTCTGCTTGCTGTCAGACAAATTTCACAAAGAACAACCCCAACAGAAAACTTGGCTTGCATCCCAGTGGTTTACAACAACAATAAAGTGTGGCTTGCCTGAAATGTATGGAAACCAAGTGTCCTTTAGACTTGCTGGCTCTAAAGGCAGTTATATGCAAGCCAACTCTTTTGGCTGATGCAGGACCATAATGTAAGAAGAAGGTGTGAAAACAGGGCCTGCAGTTAAGGGAGGCTGAAACTCCAACTTCAAACTGCAAACTCCAAACACAAAGCTCTGGTTACAGACTGGCCCATATAGCTAAACAGTGTGGAGAAAGGGAAGCTCATATTTGCACATATGAAGATTCCCTTTGTTTAAAAGGGCTATTATCATTTAGGCATTTTTCTCAGCAACCATAAATCAGATTTTCTTTATTTGTGTGTAATGTTGGTGATATAAAAATAATCTACCTGCAACTTTGTGAATTGTAATGACCTAGCTGATCTGAAAATGTCCCGAATTTAAGAGTTAGCTAACAGGTGGAGGGTAACATTAGGAATAGGGGTAATACATTACATATCCCAAACTATTTTGTTTTTGTGAAAACAGCTGCTGAAACTTACCATCTGACCGCTGCAAGGAAACACAAGATGAGATTGCTGTGAGTGCATCTGGGTGGAGCTGTCTATTTCTTGGAAGACCTAAAAGCTGACTGGGTCCTATGGTGGAGTGCTGAAGCCACCCTTGAGTGGATTGAAAATACCCCAGCCCTACCTTTCCCAAGGGTCCTGAAATGCAGCTGGCATCCTGAATTTTTAACAGACATTTTCTATATAAGTTGAAGTGAACCGTTTGCAAAAAAAGATGGGTTAATCTGTTGGCCTTAAATCCTTTCCCTTTATAGCAGATGGGGGGGTTGTGTAGATCCTTAGCCTATTTAACACACATATTATTTTAATTAATCCCCTTTGGCAGAACACTATGGGGTTATTTTTGTTAAAATTAGAAATTAACCAAGCACACGTCCCAGTGTGCGCTAAGAAACTACATCCTATCATTTATTTGGGTAATCCTTTTTGTCCTGTTGACCTTGACATCTTTAAGGAAGAGGGGTGTCTTTGTTTTTAAAGCAGTCCAATCTTTTGTCCACATTTCCTCTAACACAGGTCTTTCAGTGGAGGGGGGTCTGAAATCCAAAATGATTCAATCATCTTAATTTTCTGTCAGTCTTCCCCAACCCAGACCAAAGCAGGGCGTGGGGGGATTGAAAAACAAACCGCTAGATCACCCTATGTTTATTTAAAGCAAAGGAGTGGGTGAAATAATATTTGCCATGTGCTGTTACCTGGCACATTACTGATTCTGCACTTTCTTTTGGTTTGAGATACAACACATCTGAAGCAGGAAGACTGGCCTAATGATTTGGCATAAGGACTGGTCTAAACATCTAACAGCCATGAAAGCAGAAGTTGCAGAGAACTACCACAGCACAACCAGCCGAGCTAGGTGTGGAAGGCCTGCCAGCCAGGCCTCAGAGATGGGCATCAACAGCCCTCCCTTTGAGAGGTACACAGTCCTGAAGCTGCTGGCTCACGTCCCAAGGCTGTCTCACAGAAGCAGCCAGCCAGTTACGAAATGTACTTGATTCTCTCTCTTCGGCAAAATGACCAGTTGTTACGAATACGTATGGCTAATGGGAGGAGTTTAATATGTAGCTTTGCATGTACATAAGTATGAGCCAGGCCTGGGAGGGGGCAGAGTCGATGTAGCCCTCCAGAGCCTATTGTGTGTGTTAACATTACAGCGCTTTCACATCCAAACTTCTAGCTTTGTGTATTATTTGTGTCTGACTGCCGAGTGCTGAGTGCCTGGAATCACTGAGATGGCGTGAGGGAGCTAGATGAGCACTAGTATCGGTGGGAGCAGGAGGAACGAATGTAACATATGGTGCCAAAACCTGGGAGCTCCTCTTATCTTCATCAAGTGCATGGCGATAGAGATTACAGCAAAACAATAGTTAAGTGAAAACAAAATTTTGCTGTACCTGTTGCATGTTTCAATAGTAGACTTTGTGGAATTTGGAGTCTTCAGGGACTCTAGGAAGAATACAAAGATAGGGCAGATCATTCTTAGGCACCTGTAACACAGTCAGGGCACTGGGACGTGGAGAGTGGGTGTAGGGTCGATGCTGTAGAGGTCACGGAGTGGGAGGTCTATCTGAAGGTCGAATTAAGCTGGAATAAAAGAGATTAAAGAATAGAGATTACAGAATACAGTTTCTGTGGCAACATGGAAGATGCTGGTCCACTGACACGGCAAGAGGCAGGTGGAGATTTGTCATGTAAATCGGGGGCAAGGGCTGTTCTGTAGAGGCTGAAGAGAATGTTGCAGAATTGGGATGTGGTCCCCCAGTCGGTACAAAGGAAGATGGAGGTGGGGGCTTCCCAGGAACATCAGTTACAAAGGGTACCGCAGGGTAGGGACACGCGAGATAGTGCTGAATCTCAAGCAAAGCACAAATATTATCACAAAGGGGATGGAGGTACAGAGTGATTAGAGATGCTCAGACTTTGAAGTAAGGCTTACACAAATGTTCATGAGGGGCATGCTATGGTGGCTGCTTCCAGACAAGATAAGGAGGGTGGTGGAAGGGAAAGTGGAGCAAAAGTTAAGATCCGCCCAGGGGTGGGTAGACATTCTGAATGCAGTCGATGACGCATGGCTAAGAATGAAAAAAGCTATGTCAGTGAAGGAGGGGGAGGAGAGAGGACACACAGAGGGGCAGGAATGTGAGGTGCCAGCACCAGTGCCTGTGGGGGTGGGGGTGGGAGCCAGCAACCCTGTGGGGGTGTCTCTATGTATTTCAGAGAAAGGGAAGGAAGTGGGGGAAGACAGGGGCTGGAACGACACGGGCTGACTGGGTACCGGAGGAGGGAACTGTGTGCAACAGAGGGACGGGAGGACATTTTGGAAAAAAGAGATGCACTGACTGATTTGGCAAATGGGGTCCTGATAAAATGGGGGGGGCATGTCCAGGCAAAGAAGCAATAGATAAACTGTTGTTCAGAGGGACAGGTGACTGTGGAGTGTGCACCTTAGACAAGGAAGGGAACAAGATGCTAGTGAAAGGTGTGGTGTCAAGTGAATACATGTCAGAGAATGTCAAATCACAACAGGAAGCTTTCAGGGCATGTGCACCAGAGAAGGACATTGACAGGCCCACATATGAAGTTGGTAGTCAGTGTCAGCATGACTTAATAGTGTTTGGGGGAGAAGAGCAACGCATGGTGAAGCACAATCAGTGGTGCTGGCTCTGGGAAGAAAGATGATAACTGCATCTGAGCGAGAGTGGCCCGTGGCACCTGACAATGACCTACAGCCACAGCTAAGGGCCTCCATAGAAGATAAGAGGTGTCATGCGATGGAGGGGCCACAGCCTGAAGTGGTGGAGATTATCCTACAGAAGAGCAAGAAGCAGGATCTAAGGAAATGTGAGCACCCCTTGGCCATTTGGAAAGGGCAAGATGAAGAAATGATGCAGTATATCAATGCAGAGAAAGGGCAAGACAATGCATTTCAGTGCCCAACAGATACGGCCTGGTGGCCCACGGCAAAAGAAGGATGAGCACATGTACATTTGTGTTACTCATTGGAAGAAAAAACAGAAAGAGGTGCCAAGGAAGGAGCAGTTCAAACAGATGAATGTGAAAGAAACAGAGGGAAGAATGGCTCTCATTTGTTATCCATGGACTGCTGAGAGAGTTTTCAGCGACCAGGTAGTCACCATGCAAGATGCTCCTTGGGAAAAATTTGACAAGCATTGACAAGTTGATGCTGACACTGATTGCCGGTGCACCTAGGGAGTGGGAGGTACTGGAGGGTTACTATATAGTGGAAAGTAAGAAAGAGATTTACTTTGACTTGGACAGTGCAAACAAACATGACAGACACATGAGTGGGGTGTTGCTGAATGTGAGAGTGGCAAGGATGCTCAGAGCTAGAAAGGGTGGGACATGTAGTGATGCCTGTTTTTTGGTGTTTTAGATGCACCCTAGATTCTGGCTGATGCTAATAGGTGTTTATGCAATACAGTACAGTGAATGGCTTTAAATGAGTAAAGACATAAATAAGTTGTCTTAGTTTGATAATTTTTTTTATTTTTCTTGCTTCCTTGTTGAGTAAGAATAGTTTTTATTGCAATGTGCTTATGTAGAAGTAGTTAAAGGGTTTTGGTTAGCGATTCATAGATAAAATAAGAAGAGATGAAAAATCAGTGGCACATGTTACCTGGCACATTTCTGATTTTGCACTTCCTTTTGGTTTGAGAAATATCACACCTGAAGCAGGAAGACTGGTGTAATGATTTGGCATGCGGACTGGCCTAAACATCTAACAGCCATTAAAGCAGATGTTGAGGAGAACCACCAGAGCACAACCAGCCGAGCTAGCTGTGGAATGCCTGCCAGCCAGGCCTCAGAGATGGGCAACAACAGTACACAGTCCTGAAGCTGCTGGCTCAAGTCCCAAGGCTGCCTTGCACAAGCAGCCAGCCAGTTATAAATGTACTTGATTCTCTCTCTTCTGCAAAATGACCTGTTGTTATGAATACGTACAGCTATAGGGAGGAGATTAATATGCAGCTTTGCATTGTACATAAGTATGAGCCAGGCCTGGGAGGGGCCCTCCAGAGCCTGGTGTGTGTTAACATTAGAGCGCATTTTACTCCCAAACCTCTGGCTTTGTGTATTATTTGTGTCTGAGTGCCAAGTACCGAGTGCCTGGAATGCCTAAGACGGTGTGAGGGAGCTAGATGAGCACTAGTATCTGGGGGAGCAGGACAGGGGAGGGGGACGAATGAATGTAACATATGCATTTGCCCACATGTGGAAAACTAAACGGCTAGCCATTTAAGTGTGCAGGAAAATCCGAATTGGACAGAACTACATTTGTAATTGTTTGTGTTCACTGACGAGTGCTAATTATTTCTTGAATTGAAATTGAGATAAGGTACTGTGATTTGTGTGTTTCCCCAATTATTTTGTGTGATTTATTTGTGTAACAAGATGCTGATTGTGAGCCACAAAGAAGGTGACTGGTATAGTATGTATGATTTTTCTTAACGTCTAATTCAAATAATCATAAATATGTTTCCTGTACACCGGCCTGGTTCTGGGCTCATTGGTAGCTCAGGTGGGGATAGCACAGGGGCAACGTGCTGGTCTTGGAAGCAAGACCATGCAGAATAACGGAGATTCGAATCTGGGATCCGTGCTTAGAAACTCAGCCCAGGTATTAGGCGTGTTAGAAAAAAACTATTACAATAAATAAACAAGGGGTATTAGATGAATTGGAGATAGGGTTGAATGAAAGAATCCATTAAGTGGTTTGTTGCGTAACAGCTTGAGTGGGGGGGGGAGTCCCCGTGTTGAGGGTTGCCTCTCAATAAACCATTACAAATCTCTTTGAGGAACATACAAGACATATTTTGTTCTGCTACGCACGGGATCATCCTTCTTCCTTCTCTCGTTCCCAGACTCAGTGCTTTTCTTCGGTAGCCAGGTACCTCCAATGGGCCAGGCCACTCTATCTATGACACTTAGAACTAGAATAGGCTGTTGCTGGTTATGGCAGCACAATCTGGTGTCAGATGAATTTTAACAACATTTTTGCACCAGGGCAAAATGTGCCCTAGTGCTAATACGGGAAGCGGCTGAACTCTGGTATCAGTGCGGCTTGATTCTAGCGTGCAGCGTTACTCTGTTCCTGCGTGTCATGTGAAGCGTATTGTGAGCCAAGGTCCTTTCCTCTAGTCTCAGCGAGGACCGGTGGAGGAGTGGAGACTGGCGAGGACCGCAGAGGACCGTGGAGACGGCAAGCGGTTAAGGCAAGCTGCTAAGGTGGCCAGGTACCTCCTCCTACAGGTGCTCTTCTGGCTACCCTCCCCCCCGGTTACCGTAAGTGCAGCACCACGGGTGAAGAAGGCGTAGTACCATCACTCGCTAGTTGGAGCGGGGGCGGCCCACCCAAGATGGATTATTGCGTGGAGATGGAGCGCAGTACACAATAGTTTACTGGGTCGTGACTATACAAATGACCCTTGCTCAGATAAGCCAGCACAAGCCTGCATGACCATTATTTACTTACTTACTATTGCCTTGCCGCAAAGTGTTCGTGTAACTTAAACTGTGCTGCCTCACCTGGGAGACTGTGGGCATTGCCTTTGATCCTGGTGCACGGCGTAAGGCACAACCTGTAATAGTGACAAGCAAATGAATTGTTAACCTGTAAAAGCAATACTGCAGCAAAAAATCGAATTAATACCAACTACTACTATTGTTTGGTCTCACCTTGGCCCTGGGACATACAATCTCCAATTGCTTGGTGAGACCTACTAGCAATTTAGTGACTTCAAAAGCAGCCCCCTCTAAATCTGACTCAGAGAGATTATCACACTGAGTGGTGCTGTTGCCGTAAGATCTATAATGCTCACAGTTAAGAATTGCTCTGCAACAAGATATAATCTTGGGAATCAGAGTGGCAGAACCCCTATAGCCAGCATCAATAGGGCAAAGGGAACTAAAACAGCACCTGTGGAAAAAGGTACAATCACAGACTTGTTTCCGCTCCCTCGCACCCTCAGCATACCAACCATACCTCTGCCAGAGGAGAGAGAGACTGGCAGTCATAGCATGAATAACACCAATGATGGTTTAGGGGAAAGTGCAATTGACAATAATTATTTACTGGAACTCTGCTTATATATGCAGAGATCCATGACCCTCTTATTAGGAAGCGGTGCCGGAAACCAGACTGGAGGCTATCAACATCCTGCTTTAGACTCACAATGAGAAATATACAATAGATTATCTGCCTCTCCCAATCTGGACGTACACCTGGAGTCATCTGAACCGGAGAGTTGTGGAGACCATGGGGAAAGCCACACGACTCTGGTTGAACTGCAATCTTCGGTTGCATCACCAAAGTTTGCACTAAATATTCTGTTAAAGATGTGTGGGCGGATATTGGAAGTCACCCTTACCTTACCGGCAGGTAATGCAGCTAATAACGCCAATAACAGCAATTTGGCACCAGTGCAGAAGGAAGGGAATATCACTCCTCTTGAATGCCCGGAGATAGCAGAGTCGCAAATAAACACCACAAACAATTTGGATGTTTATTTTTCACGAAAGCAGCAACGAATGGCCAGAAGAGCAATCACAAGGAAAAAACCACACACAGTGACCATAACATTACCAGATACAGCAGTGCCGGAGGAGGACATTTTCACTGAAGGGAGCACTCCAAAAAAGGGCCTGAGAAAAACGAACGGAAAGCCGTGCGTGCTCCCAAACGCATCTCAGGCAAAGAGGGTAAGCTGACTAGCTGGCTCATCCTTGATAAGAGTAATACCTCATACCCAGCTGAAGAGGTGGATCTGGAGCCATCGCTTTGCCTAAGCGAGCAGGATGCAAATCAGTTCCGATTATTACAAACACTGAACCAACTTTGCCACCTCAGTCAGATGTTGTACCTGTACCATCTCCTGAGGATAAAGTCAATATCATTCAGTCCCACTGCGGACGGACATGCATTATTAAGAACCTGTATCAAAATAGCAATCACGACTGGATCACTAGATCTGCTCTGATGACTAGACTTCACTCGATCCCACAGCTGAGAGTATTAAGATCGAAGACTTTGAAATTGTCGAACCTTTGAAAGTGACAAACTCTAATACGTCAGCAATACATTGTAAGTTCTTAGCTACATCAAACATGATACGCAACTTTAAAACCAGCCTGCGGGAAGTCGATATTGAAGTGGACGCCGATCCGAATGTGGCTGATCCCAAATGGCCAGTGCCACCGTCAAGCACCAACACTGAAGAAATGATGATACCGCAGCTACCTAAAGGAAACTCTGTGCAAATGGCTGATATACAGAATGTCCTTAACTGGCTTGCTGAGTCTCTCCCCACTGTGACACTAAGACAATGAGGTCATTCGTTGGTCTCATGTAATTGTCAGGGATTTAGCCATCTATTAAACGCGGATAGCTCTATCCCCCTGTTAGCAGGTCATACCTGTGTTTGCCTCCAGGAGACGTGGCTTACCTCTCGGGCCCTATTAAATGGATATACTATCCACCACGAACTAGCCAAAAAGGGACTGAGGGGAAGGCCATACGGGGGTCTACTCATTGGGACTCTACATCCATTAAAGTCTTCTTGCATCCATTCTAATATGGATAGTTTGTACTAGCGGTTGAGTTAGAACTCCCCGGTAAAGACACATTAGACAAAATGCTATTGATTAGCCTCTACAATCCTCCTGGATCCTCCCACAGAGATCTTATTCAGGAGGTCTGTCACGATCTGATGACTGATTGGATGATAGTTCCAGAAAATGAACTCATAATAATTGTTGCTGACTTTAATTGTCATTTAATGGGTGGCATGGGTAGAAGCAACAATCCTTTGTTGAAGAGTAGAGGCAAACTGTGGCATTCCGGAGCAAATCCAGAGGGATTATTATGGTTCAACTTCCTCAAATCATGGGATCTCGAAATGTCAAATGGTAGAACCAGTAGCGACTATCCGGGGCAGCCTACATGGAGTAATGTAAAATCTAGAAGTACACTTGATTATATCTTTGTTAGCCCTTCAATGGCCACTTGGGTCACAGATATGAGGGTCAATAAGAATGATTGGAGTGATCATACTATGCTTATATAAACATTCAATTTCTTGATACAGTATGCTCGGACCAGACCTACTGGTGAATTGAGGACGAATCATGCCTCTGCAAATGTTCGCTGGTCCGACAACAACATCAAGAAAGCAATGGAAGCTACTGTTGATATGACAAGCATGGGTGGTGATGACCTTCTTGCAATGTCCAGCAGCGAGATTGAAGAATGGATAGCATCCCTCTCATATAGGTACGCCACTATTAAAATAAATATACGAGCCACAGAAGTTAAGCCATCTAATGTCTTCGACATAGAAATCAGAGATGCCAAAACAATATTAAGAGCAGAGCTTAAGAAGCTTCATAAAGACTGCACCACATGGAATAGTTATTATAACTTAACCACGAAGTATAGGAACGCCTTTAGATCATGGCTTAGGCAGAAGCGTTATGCATCCAAACTACTCAAATGGCAAAAGACGGTGCAAGTATTAAGCACAGGGAATTCCCGGTCTATATGGGGACTGTTGGGTAAGGCAAGGGGTGACACTAGCAGTTCCCTTAGTAACCCTATTGGTGCAGGCCAGTGGGAGGAATTCCTGAGAAGCCGTAATAATCTTGCCCCTGGACAGACCCAGGAGATTGGAAACTGGAATAGGCCCTCTCCCCCATTCAAGGTGACAGTAGAGTCGCTAATGGCCTGGCAAATGTTATATTAAAAGTAATCCGAAGTATTGGGCGGAAGTACTGAAAGTATTGTTTGATAAGATTCTTAATGATGGGTCTATCTCGGAATCATGGCAGACAGCATTTCTGGTCCCGATTTATAAAAAGGGGGATCGTGCAGATCCATCTAATTATCGTCTACTGTCCATGTTGGATTGCATGGGAACATTATTTGCCACATATCTATGCATATCTATTGCATGAACTACAAGCATGAGTGGACAGAGAGAAGATATTGGATCGATTTCAATGTGGCTTCAGGGGTGGATATTCCACAGTGCATAACTTGGTGGTAATGGATAGACCCCGAAACAGGGCCAGATCAACTGGTAATCCACCACTATATGCATTATTTATTGACTTCAAGGCGTCCTTTGATCTAGTGCCGAGAGAACTTTTGTGGTCTAAACTTGAGATCTTGGGCTGCCCTAAAGGGATACTTTATTATCTCAGATTATTACACCACAACACCTTGGTCTCTCTAAATCTAGACTCCAAGGGGAACATGACTAGTAAAATTCAGCAAACTTGTGGTGTAAAACAAGGTTGTGTTACAGCACCACTATTATACCACCTGTTCGTCTACGACATACCGAAAGCAATAACAGCAGAACATAATTGCCCCCCTAAGATAGGTACAGCCCACTGTCCGGTCCTAGTTTATGCGGATGACTTAGTCATCATGGACCACACAATCAGTGGACTATGTAGCTCAGCAGAGGCCCTATGGACTTATGCTCAAAGAAACAGCCTCTCAATTAACCTGGGTAAGACCCAGATGATGGTTTTTACCAGCAAGAAGGTATCAAGAGTGAGTATTAAAATCCACGATTCAGCAGTTCAATATACCCCCTATTATAGATATCTGGGTATAGAGATTGAGCCCAAGGGACAATATAATATGTGTAAACAAGCTCGGATCACTCGAGCGGCTCAAATCACTGCATTGATACATCGCTTTTCTGCCGCATATTGTGGGTACACTATTTGGGCCGCACGCCAATTATATCTGCAGGTTCTAGCACCATGATCCCTTATGGACTAGAAGCCTTACAGCTAATGGACCTTGGATGGCTGAAGATACTCGAGGGGAAATATTGGAAGAAGATACTAGGTCTCCCGACATGTATACCCAAGTCCATCCTTAGATTGGAATTGGACCTCATCTCGTTGAAATCTCAGGTACTCAGAAAGAGGGCGGAACTGTATTTAAAAATGACGTTGAATGCATATAACTCCTTGCTTTCTGCTATGTACAGTGAAATCAATAAGTCCTCCACATTTCCACTTATGAAAAAACATATGGATAGCCATCTGGACAAGATTCGTTGGACCAATAGGTTGTATGGTGACACAGATAGTTCATTACGGGCACTAGCTAAGAAGTCCGAACTATGTGACTGGATTGATAATTTTGCTAATTTAGAACACCTGAAACGCTACAGATTTGTCCCATACATGCGTTATACCTTTAAGCAATCACTGCCATATTTGTCTCTCTGTCCTCCGCCATGTCTGAGGGGATTCATCCTTTTAATGAGGATTGACCAGCTTCCGGTATTGGCTATCACTGGGATTATGAACAATCTTCCTACATCAGAACGCTTCTGCCGGCTCTGTACGAATACATTTTAGACTGGATCTGGCAGACATGTCCTAACCAGTTGCCCTGCCATGCTAAAAACCTACTCAACATGCTATGGTGGCTTTGTCCATAGTGATGATCACATAAGTAGCAATGACTTCTGGCTGACAGCTGCTAACGCAACTGGCATGAAACTTCATATTGCAATGTATGACATATGGTTGATTGTAGAGAACCTGCTAGGTATAACCAAATAGGTGCTTCAGTATTCCGGTGGGGAAAAAAAAACTCATGTGTGAGAATGAGTATATGAACGATAAAGCAATATCTATGAATTGATAAGTGTTTAGCTAGCAATTCTTCTTTTAGAATTTTTAGAATGCGAAATTTCCACGGAACGAAATTTGGTCATAGATGAATAAAGATTAATGCTTGTGTACTGTTTATATATGTATGTAGATGTGCATTGTTCATTTTTAACATATGCTAAAGTCTTCTTTTTTCTCTCTTCTGTCTTCTTTCAATTCTCATGTTAATGTTTTTATATGTCTAATAAAGCCTTAATAGTATTTTCTTTTTGCAATGTGTATTGATTTATGAAATGTGAAAAGCCTATGTTAAGCTATACCACATTAATAAATAAACTTTAAACTATAATACGGAATGGTATTAGCAGAATGGCAAACTTTGCCCTGATGCAAAAATGCATCAAAAATGTATCTGGCTCCTGATCTGTTCTATCAGGAGCCAGGAATACATAATGAACCGTTTTCTCACCAGGACTTTAAATGACTAAAAATACCCTGGTAACACTTTAAACACAACTCTCCACTGTAGTAACTCCCAAAGTGTTGAGGGATGGAGGAGTCTGCAGACATACAGTTTTTTGGCTGATATCAAGTGGATAGTTTTGCGATTGTACTAGTAAGATGTGCAGCATGGAGGTCTGTGCAGGATGAGGTCATATCAGTCCGCTGCACTAATGGCCTGTTTCTTGGCCTGGGCGAGGCAGGCAGCTGCCCGTGGCGCAATAGCCCCGGGGGACGCAATTGCCCCGGTACCTGGAGCCTCTGGAGGGGATGAAATTCCACAGTTTGTGGGCGGCGCATTGCCGTGGGGAAAGATCTGAGGGTTAAGTGCTGGCGCTGGCACTGCCCCTTCCGACTGTAATGTCACGTAGTACAAAAGGACTATGTGACATTACAGAAGTCAGAGGTTCCCTCTGTCCACTTTCGTACCACTTGGGGTGGGGGCATAAGCACACCAATAAAAACACTTCAGGTCCCTCTGCAGCTAAAACCAGCCCCCCCATCACAATGCCAGTAGGAAACTGCTAATGGTGGGCCATTAGTCATTGAATGGTTTTGTGCTGGCATTGTGATGGGAGGGAGGGTGCAGTGGTCTGTGGGGAGTGGGTGTGCCTCGCAGGGACTCACCATGAGCCCAGACACAGTACAAACAATGACCAATTTGGGCCCATGGTGCGTCCCTACAAGCCCAGAAAATGGCCAAAATGATAGTTTAAAGCGGCACTATTTCTTTCATGCTGCTTCTTTTCCAAACTATATACCAATTCCACTTGAAACCGCTTCCACGGTACTGGCGATGAGTTACCTCACTATGCAGATAATAGTTTTGACCATTGTTGCTGAGTAAATATTCTTTAAGGCATGACTCAGTTTGGTTATTTATGTATTTATGCAATGTACGTCGAGTACATGGACACGGATAATTTATGTATTTATGCAATGTTTGTCGGATGCCTGTATCCGACAAACATTGCATAAATAAATAAATATACAGGTACCCGACAAACACTGCATGAATAAATAAATAATCCAGGTCCATATATCTGTATAACAAGTCAGCAGTCAGACTTTACTGTATCAAAGCATACACTTGATTACCATTCAAAATATTTAAGTCATAATTTATTGGGTTCAGGTATCTCCTTGTCATTGCCCTTTTAGCTTAGGTTGCCTCCAAAGCTCCTTCAGCATCTTGTTTGTATATACTGCATCCTGTGCTATGTTCATGGTCTCTTGGTGTGCCCAGTCCTCATTATCTGCAGCCTAAGTGGGACTGGGGCATACAATTGTCTTGGGCACCAATGAAAAAGTGGCCCACCATTGCAAATGGGAATTCATTCCTTGTGTGACGGACTATTTGACTTTGGGTAGGAGTCCCTTAACGGTGTAGTTTGTGAGTGGCCCGCAGGGTGCAGTGGGAGTGGTGCAGGAGATGGGGTGTGATGGGGGGCGCATTTCTAGTGTTTCGCCCTGGGCATCAAATGGACTAGAAACTGCTCTGGGGGCATGCTGGGAGTGAAGCACACAGGATGTCCAGATGGTTGTATTCAGGTGGTTGTGGATAGACTGAACTTCTCCAATTCTTTAAGTGGTGTGTTTTTTAAGACTTGTGTACATGGTAAGAAGACGTGCAGCAGGATTTTTCAATCAGGAAAGATTGTTAACAGGGCTTGAAGGCACGGGCAGTCGAGTTTAGATGCCAAGGCTCTTGGAAAAGCAGCGCGAGATATGTATGCATTTAATTTCTACGTGACCAACACGTCTTTTCTTATATTGAAGAGAAAGTGGAGGCAGAGGAATAAAATATACACGTGCCAGTTTTTCAGAAAAGGCGTAGTGTTTTTGAAACAAGTGGACGATGTGAGAAATGGAAGCATTTTACGGAATTTACACATGACGTGTAAGACAGGGAATACACAAAATAAAATTCAAAACTTAAAACCTTGACTCAAACAGTGATGAAGAAATCCTAATGTAGCCATCCCCTAAAAAATCATGACTTTCATTATTAGATGACAATAGAGCGAGATTTGTGTGCGAACAAACGCTGCCTTAATTTCCATTTATATTAAACCGGTATTTGTTTTTAAAGGCGCCACACGAATAAAGCGAAACCTGCCCAATCTCTGTTTGTTCAGCTTGCAACCTGCACAATGGCGAATGCAATCTTGGTAAGAGGCTTATTTTGCAATTGCGGAGGCGCTCCGTTGCATGGCAGGAATGCTGCGATCTTGCGGGTCCCTACCGTCCCTGGCATTTATGCTGAAGAGGAAATCAAGTACACGGAGGCCGGGCCTCTTTACATTCGCAAATTGCCATTCATGCCTACGTTTGTGCCTTCAAATCTGCTGCATTGTTTTCATGTGGCAGGCGGGCAGCATTTACCAATTTAGGGATTAAAGTAACTTTAAAAAAATATATATGTATATACATTCTGTCTTTTTTTCTGCTAGGTGGAGAGCTATTCCGGCACTGCTGCATTCGGTTTAGACATTGTTCATATGATAATTGTCCAAGGCTGGCGTCACACTTTAATAATCCCCAGGCAGAGGGTTTGCCTTTCAGCAAAGGTATTGCCCCCGCGTGTTTGACGTCAAAAGACTCAGCTGCAACTAACAGCATGAGAGTGGGTCACATGGGCACATGGGCTGTGCTTTCTCGAGCTGGCTACTTACAGTCCACCAAAGTGTGGATATTCATTTGTGATTTCTCATAGAACATACTCCTAATGATATCCATCATGAGGCCATCTACACAAACACACTTTTAAGGAAAAATGGCACATTTGCAGTGTGCCACATCTGTTTAAAACTGGCTTGCGGGACACACATATGATTTAGAGCCCTTTTCTGATGTTAACGAGAAAACAGAAAATTGTGGTTGTAATGTGTAAGGACAGTTTTCCATTGCTCACACAGTTCTAATCACTGCAGAAAACGGTGTAAAACATATGGGAGGGGGGTCATATTGTACGAACCGGTGCATTAACTGGAGGTGTGAAGGTGACGACGGAACCGGCGCAGGCCATGGGTAAGGGGGAGGTATAAGGTCAAGCGTGCCAAAGTGCTTGGAAAGCCCATGAAGGATGACAAAAGAAAGGGGCGGGCCAAACGCCATATAAGCAGCGGGCATCCTGCTGCAAAGAACTTTCAGCTTTCAGCAGAAGGATGCCCGCTGCAGCACAGGAGGATTTTTGTTTTCAGAGGATTGATTTTTTCTTTTGAGGATTCGATGATCGGGAGGAGTTTTTGAGTCAAGTCGGCAGGGACCAGCGGAGGAATATTGGGTGCCGCGGGTTGCTGTTGGCCATGTGGTGATCCAGAGGAGGGCAGCAGCAGGTAGTCGGGAGCTGCTGGGAGTCAGAGGTCTGCTATGGCGTGGAGCGGACGCGTGAGCAGGCGGAAGTGTGCAGTTCACGTCCCGTCCTGCATTGAAGATAAGGTACAATTCAAAAGATTCAGCTGCCAAGAGCGGCGCACCTGGGGGAAGGTGTGCAAAGGAGTGGCCGCAGTTGTAATTGTTAGTAACTGCATTTATCGTTCGGGCTCGCTGGGGGCACGTTTGGCAAAGGGCAGCCATACTTTTAAGTACTTTTTATTGCATTTAGTGGCTGAGTTCGCCTGGGTGAAACATTACAAATGAGAGGCCGCATTTTAGGGCAATCAAACCAGGGTGAATGTTTGAGTGTGAATGGCATCATTATAAGGACAATTGCCTACAATTAACGTCGGGCTCGCCTGGGGGAAAGAGGTACACATTTTCTTTCACATTTGAAGGAGGAGAGCCATAGAGGAAGGTGTCAGGACACTAGATTCAAGGGAAAGATTGCTTGCCTTATATTATTTCAAAGGCATTTTTCACTAGATAACCTGGAAGGTTGCTGCAGGGGCAATGCACGTGCCTAGGTGTGGTCAGTTAAGGCTAGATTGTGGTCACAGCTGAGAGCAGATACAATGGAGGCACAGGATCAAGGTGCAAAAAGGGGTTGCCTGCCCTAAAAAGGACCTGGAGGCCTTTCTTGCCATGGCTCGGATGGCGGCGGATAAGAATGGCCAAACTGGATGGAGATGGTGGCCTCTCATCTGGGGGTCGGGGCTGATGGGCACAGCCAAAGGGCTGAATCACTTCTGTTTTCTTCAATCCACATCAAATGAGGAGGCTTTGTGGGAAATCCAGGCATTGGAAGAGGGCAAAGAGGAAGAGGTGGAGCAGAGCGAAGAGGAATAGCCAGTATCTAAGAGGAAGAGGACCATGATGGAGAAAGCCAAGGCCAGCAAACAGCAGGCAGAAGCCGCCAGGAGGCGCAGAACGGTTGGCACTAAAGGAAAGGGGAGGGTGCAAGAGTCTGCTGCCTTAATGGTGCATGCACTTGCTGACGACCCGAGGAGGCGTGGCGGTGCACCCACTTCTCCGGTAGCCAACTCGGCGGTAGCAGCAGAGGGCCCTACATACCAATGGCATATAAGGAGAGGGTATGGCAAAAATTATTTTTGGAAATTCTGGATCTGGTACAAATGGAGCCTGAGGGTGTTAAATGAGAAAGAGAGAGAGAAGAAAGACAGGAAGAGACCAAAGGTGGAGGCTACTATTCACAATTGGCTGAGGGCATTTCGGATGCATAATTCAATCATGCTTGAGAAATTCCCACAGGATAGGGTGGCAATGATTGCAAATGAGCAGTACATTCACAATATGTATCTAAAATATGGCACTAATGCTTGGCTCAATTATGATAAGGGCGTTAGACTTAAGATGCAGGTTTGGCCAACTATGACCTCGGATGTGGGCGTGTACATAGACAAGATGGTACCTGCCAGGGAATCTGGTGATAAGGCGCAAGGGGAGAAGCTGCAATACTGGAGGAACAAAGGGTCTTACTCAGACAGAGGCAGGGGGTCCTTTCGTGGGAACTCCTGCTGGAACAATCATTCCAGCTTCCAGGGGGAGCAGCCTGGAGGTTCGCTGAAGGGACTGTACCTTCGGCAAGGCTTGTAGATTCAAGCACGCAAAGGGCAAAAGCTCATGGGAACGCAGCTCCTCATCAGGTGAAGGGAAGCAGCAAAGCCGTGCCAAACCTAAGGAGAAAACAAAATGTGATTAAAAGCCATTTTCTCACACCAGTTTGATTGCATGCATTGATTCCTTTTTTAAATGTGTACCACAACATTAGTGATGCTAAAATTCTCTGGGAAGGTTTTAGATGGGGGTTTATGATTCCTTTCATGGGGCGAAGGTTGGCAGGGAAGCCAGCGATTTGAAGTCAGCTTTGGTGATGCTGGAGGTATTGGCACGAAAGGTGAGAAAGGAAATCAAACTCGGGAGGGTTGCTGGCCCTTTCGCCTCCCCACCTTTGGAGAAATTAGTGGTATCACCTTTGGGGTTGGTGTCTAGGAAGGAGGAGGGGCAGTACTGGTTAATACAGCACCTTTCCTTCCCAGAAGGGGAATCCATGAATAATGGCATAGCTGAAGAGCAGTGCAGGGTGCATTATGCATCGTTTGATGAGGCTGTTGAGATGGTCAGATTCACAGGGAGAGGTGCTCTGATGGCTAAAACTGACATAGAGTCGACATTTAGGTTGTTGCCAATCCACAAGGAGAGTTATCATTTACTGGGCTTCAAAGTTCAAAATGATTACTTCTTTGACAAATGTTTGCCAATGGGTTGTGCTATTTTGTGTGCATACTTTCTGGAGGTTGCATTAAGGCAAAGGAACTCAGTGGGGGGGTCCTGCACTGGCCCGATGATTTCTTGTTTAAATGGTAAGAAAGGAACTGGGGAGTGCTGCTCGCTCATGAGATCATTTCAGGGACTGATGAAGGAAATGGGTGTCCCACTTGCCAGGGGGAAGACAGTGGGCCCGGTCACGACACTAACGTTTCTAGGGATTGAGATCGATTCAGTCACAGGCGAGTGCAGGCTGCCCAGAGATAAAGTGCTGAAATTGAAGGAAACGATCAAGGTCCTGAGGGGCAGGAGTAGGGCCACCTTGAGGGAGATTCACTCATTGGCAGGCAACCTCAATTTTGCAGGAAAGGTCATCCCAGCAGGTAAGGTGTTCGCTAGGTGGGGTTACAACACACAGCACAGCATGTCCATCTAGGAGCGGAGGTTAAGGAGAATCTCAGAATGTGGGATGGATTTCTGGATAACTTTAATGGGTGTTGTTATGGAGAGAGGAGTTGGACAACAGTGAGGGTCTTAAATTGTTCACTGATTCCCCAGGTTCACATGGATTTGGAGCCATCTTGGGGAGTGAGTGGTGTGGTCAGGTTTGGCCGGCAGCGTGGCATCATGAGGGGATTACTAAGGACATCACACTGCTAGAGTTATTCCCCATTGTAGTAACTTTTAAAATGTGGGGCCGACAGTTGGGGAACAAAAAGGTGTTGATCTGGCCAGACAACTTGGCAGTGGTACAGATCATCAATCAAGGGACGTCCAGTAATTCCAGGGTTCTGAAGCTGCTTAAATAGCTCAAAAGAAGCCTGCTGACTCTGAACACAGAGGTGAGGGCACAACATATTCCTTGGGTAAAAAACATGGCCGCTGACTCTCTCTCATTTACAGTGGGAGATGTTTTGGAGGAATTGTCCGGAAGCAAGCATGACGATAACCCCATTCAAGGTACAGTGGTGGGGCATGATTGGGGGGATCTGAGTTCCCTAATCTATACCTCTCTGGCACCTGGCACAGCGAGAAGATACAAAGTGTGCTGGGAGTGGTTCCTGGCCTTTCAGAATAAGGTGTTGTTAGCAGAAGGACAGAGGGGGTTGCCAGTGTGGGCCTTTGTGGGATGGTGTTGGTGTCTGGGAGAACCACATCTTGGATGGTCTATCAGTTAGTGGCAACAGTGCACTATTACAAGTTGGGGGGCAGGCCTGATCCCACTAAAGAGCATTACATTGGGATGACAATGAAAGGTTGGGCCAAGCAGGCTGAGAGGATGCCAGATGAAAGGCGGCCCAGTGATGTGGTAAAATTGCACAGTATGATCAAATGCCTAGGGGGGGTTTGTCGGAATGAGTCTGAGAGGGTCTTGTTCGTGGCTGCTTTCACGTTAGCTTTCTTTGGGGCATTCAGAGTGAGTGAGCTGGTACCAGAGAATAGGGACGGCAGGGGCTGTGGGTTTTTGAGGATGGATGAAGTACACTTAGCGATGGTCGGTTGAGCATTTTTCTGAGAAAACCCTTGACAGATCAGAGGGGGAAAGATAGGATGATTACACTCATCGGCACACGAGGCAACACGGTGTGCCTGGTGGGATGCGTTGCGGTGTATCTCCGGCAGAGACTGCCTACAGGTGAGGGGTTCCTGCTTCTCTTGCATAGTGATGGGTCGGCCTTCAGCCGTTTCCAATTCAAGAGGGTCATGGAGATGGCATTGGAGAAGATGAAGGTTACAGGGGTGGTGTTCGGGACTCATTCCTTTAGGATAGGGGCAGCCACTTCGGCAGCAGAGGTGGGCCTGGCGCAGATGCTATCGAGCAAATAGGGGGATGGAAATTGGGGTGTTTGAGGATGTACATCAGGCCTGAAAAAATGTAGTGCTAACAGCTTCCTTCTCATCTCCTTCCTAGTAGATGCAACACAGAGAAGGAGGTGGTTGGTTGGGAGGTAGGGCATTCCTTTGTGTCAAGGGCTGGGGCAAGCTGGATGGCCGAGCAGGAGGCACCAACCGCTGGTGAGTACCGGATTTGGTGGAATGGGGTGCCTGGGATGAGATGGGTACAGCTGCAGGGTCACATTCGCAAATTGCTGGGTAAGCAGCAAAAGCCTGATATCTTGATCATACATCTCGGGGGCAACAACTTAATGAGCTTGGGGAGAGGGAGCATGATGAGGGAGATGATGTTTTCCTTACAGGAGTTGTCAGCACAGTTGGGGGAAACTGCAATTGTGTGGTCGGGAATCATTCCGAGAGAAGAATGAAGGGGTGCTGAGAGTCACTCGGCAGTGGAGAAATCGTGGAGGAAATTGAATTGTGCAATGGCAAAATTCTGCAGGGGCAGAGGTTTTCCCCAGATCAGGCACAGCTTGATCAATTTGAAATCCACAGAATACTAATTGAAGGATGGAGTGCATTTGTCGACATCTGGGATGGATCTGTTTTTTTGGAATGTTTGCACAAAGCTCCTTGAACTATGAACGTGGGAAGGCGGAGCCGTGGTGGGCAGTAACCCAACTTCGGCGTGGCGGTGTATTGGTGACCAATAACAAGAGACAGACTCCAAATCAGCCATTGCAAAGCCGGAAGGGTCTTCGCTCTTCTCAGACCAGCGCCTCTTAGGAGCCTAAGTGGCAGGGCGTCTCGTGGTAGAAATAAGGGCTCAGCTCCCCCCGAACAAACAGCGCTCTCTCAGCCCAGGAACACCTGCAGGGGAAGGCAGGTCTCAGACACAAAGTGTTGGGGGAGTTGTGCCTAGTATGGACTTTGTTGGAGAAAGGGGGAAGCAAGTTTGGACACGGAGCAGTCGCCGCACCTTCGGAACTATTTTCACTATTGTTTGCTGTGTTTTATTATGTGTGAAAACAAATCTGCAGCCTTTTGATGCCAAAAGAAGACATGTCTCATTCTGCACCTTACTGATGGGGAAAGGAAGGGGCCAATGGAATGAACAAGGGTGATGTATGCTGGCATAATAATGGACAAATGCCCAGGTTATTAAAGCAGGCATAACAATTGTATGGCTTCCATATATTTGATCCCTTCTAATGTGGTGGAGGGGCACAAAATGGATTTTGCATCTCCTCCTCCAACTTGGAAGGGCACCCAGTTTTATGCCTGCATGAGATTTCCATGCAGGCGTTGAACCAATGGATTCCTACAGAATATGCCTCACAATTGCACCTGCTAAATTGAATAAATAATCCATAGGAATCCATTATAAAATACTGCCTGCAAAGCATAATTTGCAGATGGCATATATATGTTTGCAAAATATATATGCTGGCAAAACAGAGAGTAAAAGCAAAGAGTAAGGTGGATCACACTCTGTTTTACTCTTCATAATTACACCCCGCTTTGTAAATGCTGAAACTTGCATGGATGGGTGCGGGTAGTATAGTACTATTGGCAGACCACTGTATGCAATGTGCTCTTTAGTTATGATGAACCCCTCAGGCTCTCCTTTTCCAAGAACCCATCACTCTGAGTTGAGGACTGCATACATGTGCACTTGCGTGCACACAGCGCAGTCCGTGCAATAATGATCTGTTTAGCACATGGTCAGAAATGTTGTACGTGTAACAGTGACAGCATTTGCACAACAGATTGTGCATGCCTGATACCACTTGCTTGCTGGGTGTTGTATCCTGACTCGTGTCAGGATAAAGCAGCATGCAATATGACTTTGAAATGCGGCGCGGTAAATGAGACACAGGAGATTAATGATGTGCGACTGACCGTGTTTATTAGCAGCGCGGAAACTGGTGCTCCAGGCGGTAACCCCGCCTCTTCCCTCCAACGTGTGGGGCACAGCCCCCAGCAACATAAACAATAGAAATGGGACTTAGCTCCCTGACTACAACTTGGAATGGTAAGTAAAAGAGGACACAACATCTCCCCCCCACTGAAACAGTAAATGGAGTCTATCAGTTCATCTGTTCTATCCACCCGGTTAGTCTGCATATGGTTCTCTTTGCCGGGATCCGCACCGGCCTTGACATCAGGCTGGGAGAGGTATCACTGTCGCTGTCATCTGCGTCACAATCTTTTCCTCTATACTCGGAGCCTATGTCTGAGGACTCGTACGTTGCAGTCATGGTTGATTTCTCAGGTTCTTGGTTGCCCTCAAAGATTTTGAAGAATGAAGAGTTTCTCGTGATGGTTCCATGCGGGCTGGCTGCTGTTATCATGGACCCATTGGTGTGAGTTACTGTCATGGGGTCGGGTTTGAATGTTGGGGTGTCTTTGGCATTTTGAGTCTGTCGGACAAGCACCTGATCGCCTACTTGAATGTGGATTGGTTTTGCTTGTCTCTTGTGGTCCAAGTACGCTTTCATTTTCTACTTGCTCTCCTTCTCTTTGGCCCTGGCATCTTCAAGGCTGGACGCAGGCAGACAGACATGAGGGTTGTGTGGAAGTCTTGTTCGTATGATTCGGCCAAACATTAAGGTGGATGGGCATACACCTGTGGAGCTTTGCGGGGTGTTTCTGTATTCCCTGAGTAAGGTGCAGATGGCTTGCATGAATGACCCATTGGTGATGGAACAGACTTGGAGTGTTCGTTTGAGGTTGCTCATACATTTTTCAGCCATGCCGTTTGCTTGTGGCCACAGTGGCGTGATTTTTCTGTGCTGTAAACCCAGGTGTTCAACAAACATTGCAAAGTCATGACCACTGAACGGTGGTCCATTGTCCGACTTTACTGTCGAGGCGATCCCATAGTCTGAAAATGTCTTGTCCAGTGCCGGTATCACAGTTTGTGTGCTGGTGGAGTGGATAGGATGTACTTCTGGGAAACGGGACATATCGTCTACGACTACTAGTGCATATTTCCCATTGGCCAGTGGTCCAAACATGTCAACCGACACTTCATTCCATACTTGTAACGGTATTTCCGAGGGTTGTAGTGGTGCTGGGAACATTCGTGGAGCAGCGGCTTGACATGCAATGCATGTGTATAGAAGTCCTTCCACTTTGTCGTCCATTTTTGGGAACCAGACTTTTGTCCTGAGCTGTCTCTTGGTTGATACCACTCCGCGGTGTCCAGAGTGAGCTATGTCCAATATTTGATGTTGGAGGCTGGATGGAATAACAAGCCCGTTTTCTTTGAGCAGTAATCCCCCTGGGTATGTGGACAAGGTGTGTTGTATGAGTTTGAACATGCACAGTTGTTCTTCCTCCTTGTCAGATAGGATAGGCCTGTCGTGGCATCTCCTGTGCCACGTACCTGATTTTATGCACTCTTAGACGATTTGTATGAGTTTGTCGTTTTTCTTGGCTTCCACCAGCTGAGCTGCTGAGATGGACTTTGGGAGTGCATTATCAATGAGGTAGTTAATGTAATGATTTGCTGTTACTGACTGGCACTCGTCTTGAACCGGTAGTGGATATATGGACAGGAAATCAGCTGGGTTATTGTCTTTCCCTGGGCGGTGAATGATGGTGCATGAATATTCTTGAAGCCTCATTCCCCATCTGGCTATCCGAGGGGGCATTTTGGCTGTAGGTTTTCCGTAGATGGTGGTGAGTGCATGGTGGTCTGTGATGACAGTGAACAGGCGGCCGTATAAGAAGAGGTGATAGTGCTCACACGCCCATACTACTGCTAGGCTTTCATTTTTAGGCTGGGAGTACACGCATTTATGCAGGCAATAGGCTCCGGCTCGCATAGGTCACTATGCATTGACTATCCTAGTCTGGATTGTGCTAGGATGGTTCCAAGCCCCATGGGGCTGGCATCTACTGTGAGTTATGTGTCATATTTAGGGTCGTAATATGCCATGCATGATGCAGATGCAATTCGGCACTTGATTTCTTGGAATGCCTCCTTGCATTCAGTCATCCAGGGATAGTCTTGGTCTTTTCCTGTGAGAAGTCTTAAAGGGGTGTTCACCGATGTAAAGTCTTGGATATATTGGGTGCGGTAACTAGCTATCCCTAGAAAAGAACGTACTGCTGATGTGGAGGTCGGGTAAGTGCGTCTACCAGTGCTTGTACATTCTCAGGACCTGATTGCATGCCTTTGTTCGAAAATATGTGTCCAAAGAATTTTAGCGTAGTTTTGCTGATCTCACATTTCTTGGGATTGAGTGTCAGATGCACGTTCTCCAGTGCCATGCACACTTGTCTCAGAGTATCATCATGACTTTCTTGGGAGGTTCCAAATATAAGACTATCGTCACTACAATTTAAACAGTTGAGGATGGGTTTAATTATTTGGTGGATCTCATTCTGGAAGATTTGTCAACACATATGCGTATGCTTGATTTTCCGTCTCTTTTGGGTACTGGTACTATCGGTGATACCCACGGTGTTGGCCCAGATGCTGGCTCAATGATATCCTGTTGAAGAAGTGACTGCATTTCATCTTCAACATGTCACTGTATGTTGAGCGGGATGCCCCGTTGGTCTTGAGCCATCAGCGGTATCTGGGAGTTAATGTGTAGTTTAATTTGTCTGTCTATTAGTCAGCCCAAACCATTGAAGAGTGATGGGAACATCTTTTGGATCATGTCCTTTGAACTGGAAGTGTATGTGGACATGATTTGATACATGATATTGATTAAGCCCATTTGTATGGCTGTCCTGAAGCTTAATATGCTTCCCCTGGGACTTCTCCCTTGATAACGTAGATTTGTACTTTTTGACGCTGATCTTTATATTAACAAGCGTTAGGCAGAATCCTGTGCAGTTCCCTTGGGGAACACTGCAAAAAGATTAAGACCACAGGAGTAAGCAGTAAACCCAATTGGTAGCAGTCTGCACCACCCAGATTTACCTGGTAGCTGTGGCTGAGCAGTCAGACTTCCCTCAAGAAGAGTAGGGCAGTATATAGAGTATACACAATAGGGCTAAAAACACAGTAGAGCAAACAAACACTGACCAGAGCTTTGTATAAAAAGTATATAATTATTTATTTAAAACACACTTTAGGCAATATACTAGCACTCTAAATCAAAAGCAAGTTAAACACAGGGCCTGATCACGACTTTGGCGGTAATGCCAGCGGTATTACCGCCGGCGTATTAGCCCTACCGCTGAACTCCCCAGCACTAATAGCGCTGGATCACGAGTTTGGCGGTCATTTAATTCCCCATTCCCCATTGATCCCATTCGGGAATGCCCCATTCCCCATTGGGCTCGATGGGGAAAATTCATACTCTATTCCGCCGCCGGTAATAGCGTGAATTTTCAGGAGATTTCCCCCCAGCCAAGAGCTGGGGTGAAATCCACCGACGTCCTGATTTTGCGGACCATTAAATCTGGCGGTGATAGCACAACCGCCGGATTTAAGGGTTACCGCCAAAGTCGTGATGAGGCCCACAGTCAGGTAAAGTATACACACTTCGCTTAGACAAGTCAGGATTAAAACACCACGATTTGTTAAACAGATGTGAGCGCATAACCAGATGGTACTCCAATAGTTCAGTTAAAGGGAGAGAAAAAGACAGAGCATAGAAATAAAACATGTCCCATCACTTTTAGGAGGTCTCAGCAAGAGAATAAGAAGCAGTAGATACTGTAGAGCCAAAGTTCATAGGCCAGGCTCACTTTAAAGGGAGCAAAGCGAAATGTGCCCAGGATCACACGGTTTAAAATGCACTAAAAGTCTTTGCAGAATGTTCAAAAGAGGTTGGGGTGATTCAAGAAGGTAAAGTTAGAAGGTCTGTGTCCAACCCAGTTGGCAAGCCAAGGATTTAAGGGTCGCTTTGGGCAAACCGAAGAAAGGGAGGCCAGGCAGGACACAGTACCGTAAACAGAGCGGAAGCTCCAGCGGTGGCAGTTGTTCCTGGCAGTGGTTGCAGTTCATTGTTTCGACCAGGAGAAGAGAGGATCTTGTCGAGGAGGAAACATGGAGTCTGTCAGGGGTATTGACCCACGTTCATTCATTAAGCTGCAACAGTTGGTGCTGTGGCCTTAGAAAATCCAAGATGGCCGAAAAGCCCACGTTGCGCCAGAATCCAGGAGAACCGCGCAGTTTTGGCGCACACCAAAATGTTCCCCTGTTCTGCTACCCACCAGTGCGAGCGTGATGGGCCAGGAGTGCCATGGGGGGAAAAGGTGGTGCCCAAGGAAAAACAGCAGGGCCGGTTAGCTCAAAAGTGCTTTTAAACCACCTTTGTTTCTCTGAAATGCAAGCTAAAAATGCCTATTTTCAACATTGCAAGATATTCAAAAATCTCAATGAACACCAGCAGACATTTGGCAGAATGTAGTTTTGTGAAGAGCCCTAAACAATGTTTATAACAAATCTGGCTGAGCTGTGGATGTCAGCAGCCTAAGTTAAATTTGACTGAAAGACATAAAAATCTAAATGTTTAAAACAAATGAGTGACCTACCGTTGAGTGTCACATAGTTTGCAACTGTTAAATGTCATAGTTTTGAACTTAGAATCAGCGTTCTAGCTGCATGTGTAAAAATTGTAAGTCTGTTTTGAATGAAGAAAAACTGGGAACAAAAGTGACATTTGGCTGAAGCCTGGCTTGAAGAGAGTGAATTCTGCCCGGTAACTACCCCCTACAGGAGTTGAAACTTGCTCATCCACTCTTCCCAGGCCTGGCTGCATTCTGCTGCCCCCATCAAAAGGAGATGACACCTCCCTGATTTAATCAGGGCAGGAGCACCTAGGACTGGAGGGAAACAGAACAATGAGCCTTCCTTGGCTCAGGCAAATGTTAAATTATGGGGGGTCGTAAATGGCATCCTCTTGAGCGAAACTGGGAGGGGCAGTGCCTCTGTGAGCAACTTGAGTTGGAGGAAGTGGACAAACCAGAAATTCCACCATGTGCTTTGGGAAACCACACCCCTCTGGGCCGGAGCATAATTTTAAAAAGATGGATAATTCATAGTACGGACTTGTCAAAATTATATAATCAATATAATTGTTCTTGTGATGTTTCTGTGCACATTTTAAGAGGTGCTAGAACTCTGTGCCACGTTCTGAGGCAAAACCCCATGAATTATGGAGATTGCAGACAAGGGGTTAACGCTAGAAAAATGAAAATTCACTGGAATATGTATAGAGAGATGGTGTACATCTGTGTAAGTTTTGGTAAAAATCCAATATTGGTAAACCAACTAAAAACGAAAATAGTTGCCATTTTTGAACCCTGGCTCTTAGAAACATCAGAGTTGGAGCAGAGACCTACCCGAAGTAATATATGATATGTACATATAACGTCAACCACTTGTGTATTTGGGAAATATGTTTAGTTATGAACATGATTTTCTAAGGTAAAAGCAAAGGGGAGTGTTCTTTCTTTGGAGCCATAAACATGACACCTGATGACATAGGATGACTCACTGCTCCCTTCTCAAATCAGGTCAAAGAGAAATCCTTGACCTATCAAATCGTGAGTGGGTTGGGCATAGAAAGTTAGCACCCACACCCATTTTCAAAAGACATAAAAAGAGCCACTGGAAGCCAGACAGGGACATTCATTTTCCAACCTTCAACTGAATTCCTGCGCAGCACCCTGACAGAGAACTCCAGAACCCAGAACTCCAGAGATCCAGACTGACTCCAGAACCAGACTCCAAGGAACTCTAGAACCTAGAAGCTGAACTCCTATCAGCAGGCCTTCAGAACCTAGCAACCAAACCAAACTATTCAACCACCGGGCTGTGCGGTTTGCTGCTTGCTAAGAGTCCTGTGTATCCAGAACAGAACCAGTACCCAGAAAGCAGTGCGGTATGCAGAATCCATTGATCCAGACCAGCAGAACCAGAGACCCAGACCAGACCGCTGTGAACAGAACTGGTGCCTGATTGACCCGCCGAGCAGAGAGAACCACAGCTAAACTTGTTGACCAGATCCGTGACAAGGCCATTCCTTTCAAATTTATAGTGTGAGTACCCAGCTAGAACTGTGCAGAACCCATCTCTTAGCTTAAAATAATCTGATTTAAAAAATTTAACCTGTCCAAAACTGCATCATAGAATCGTGTGTCCCTTCTCCGATTTTAAACCTGTAAAAGTGTAATTTGCCATTTTGAATCATTATTTCACTTCTGAAAAACTACCTTCATAAAATTGTCTGTATCTCTTGAACCGTTTGTGCTATTTTAAAGCTAAAATTCTAGGCTTTCAAACAAACCCAGAACCGACTTTCTATCCATTATACTTTTTCCGTAATCGCGCTCGACGCACTCGGAAAAAGTGCTGCGATTTGCTATTTGGCTCAAATTTCTTCACTTGTCAAAACAGCAGCTTCTTGCTTTCCTTTGCTGAAATTCGTTTGCAACCTGACAATCATTCATAGAGCATTGCTAAAGTGATCCTGAACTAATTTAAAGTAGCTATCACCCACCCTGAATCTCTTATAGGGAATTAAAATCATTTTTAGCATATTTTCCCTTCTTTGCATACCACCTTTAAAGTACTTTGCCTGTGTTTAAAATCATCCCTGTTTCTCTAAGCTTGCTGGGGGGGAACGAGAACTGAATTGCATGTTGATTGTAATCCTGAAAACAGTGTGCTCTACTTCCATCTCCTTATATTGCATAAAGGGGGGGGGGTGAATTGCCACAAGGGGAAAAGTGAACATATTAGCTTTTGTTGAACCCATATCAGTTTATTCCTGTGCTGCATTCTTTTCCATCACTGCATTCCTTGAAACCATAAAAGTATTTTCTGCTACCCTATCCTTTCCATACCAACTCCTAAGTAATAAAATAAGTGTGCTAGTGTAAGATTATCCATTGTTGATCAACATCATATTCTTAAGTGTGATATCAAATATTAATTTATTATAAAAGTGTGATATATTTTGTTAAATTTAAAATTAATCTTTTAATTTGCAAAACAAACCTACCTCTTGGCTCAGTGGGGTCAGGGGGATTCTAAGAGAGGGGCGTTATACAAGGGTTCATCATCCAGATTATAACTTGTCATAAAAATATATAAATAAGGGCTTCCCTTGAGCAATCCCAGACAAGGCACTGACTTAGTGGGAATGCTTGATTGGAGTCATTAACAATTTGTTGCACTGCAAGGGGATGAAACCAGCTGCAGAGTTTGTCAATAAAAGGTGCGTTCCTTTTATTCAAGGTCAAAGTGGTGAAGCTTGGCTATCCGGCCACCGGGGTGCTTGGCATGGGCGATTTGACCAAGAGATGTCTTTGGAAGGCAAAAAGGGCGAACTGGTTAGTCCCACCAGCTCAGAGGAAGAAGACTCGTCCAGCAGAAGATCTTCTCTTGTCGTCTGGAAAGTGGTGAGGTAGTTGCAGCAGGGCTTCACCGGTGGTGTCATCGTTGCAGATGGATCGGCTTCTTCCCTCTTCGGATTCTTAGGTCCTGTGGCGACTTCTGAAGTTCCAGTGCCAAAGGCCCTGCTTTTATGCAGAAAAACCCCCATTCAACAGTCTAGCTATCACTCAAACATGCTACCACTGGCCCAATCAGAACAGAGTGCGACTTGAGTTGCTAAGGCAACGCAGTCCAGGGTACCAATTCCCCTCCCCACCCATCCTGTGGAACCCAGACAGAGTGGCACCATTTGGAGGGCTTCTGTGGAGAAGCCTGCCAAAAAATGGAACAAAGGGCTCGACCTTGGTCAAAGTTACAGAGACAGACACAAATGCCATTTTAGAAAAGAGGTCTGGCAAAAAGACCCAACCGTGAATTTAATATTAAATAATTAAACCAGCGGTATCTTTAACATTACACCAAAAAGTGGTGCGTTTAAAATCAATGGGAAAATCCCATAGAGAATATTCCGGTGGAATATTTTGTGTGGTAACCACTGCCACCAGCCAGAAACTTGACAAGGGGGGACTGGACAGTGCCCCCTTGAAAACCGACCCAGGGGCAATATAATTAACCCCTTCCAGTACTTCCACAATATGATGGTTTGTACTGGTTCTGTTCACAATTTAGGACTAGTAAAGTCAATGGTGACTTTACATGCCCTGGGAGACAGTAGTCAGTCCCAGGGTATGGAGACTATATTTGGGGGTCACTATGACACCCCTGTGTTACTGCAATGAGGGTGCTGTGTAACACACACATACAAAAGTAGATGAACCTGTTCGGGGAAATTGACTGTCATCTCAGTAGATGGGTTTCAGTAAAGGTTTAGTATCACAAGCGTTTTTTCAGTGTTTGCCGGTAGACTGTTTTGAGGTCTGACTTCTAGCATTTGAATAAACAGGTTTGGGTTTGTCTGTTCCAAACTCATGAGCTGAAGGTCCTCCTTTATCGCTATCAACGGACCCGACATTGGGCATCCCCTCAGACTTTTCATGGCTAGATTTAAGTATATTGTGTAGCCGTCTAAGAGTGGTGGCTCCCTTACCCATGTCTCTTGTAGACAAATAATATCAAATAGACCAGAGTTTAGATCATGATTAGAGAATAGATGTGCAAAACCCCTTGTGTTCCAGCTTACCAGCTTCCAGATTTTGTCATCTGGCGTGCATTGGCATTATTGGGGTTTGATCTTATCTGCCAGTAATCCTGCTACCCACTTCCAGTTTTCTTCAGTTCCCTCTTCAACCTTTGATCTTCTGTTTGAGGGTCTATCAGTATTTTTTTGGTTGGTCTTCCCCCCTTTTCCAATCTTTCTCTCCGGGATTTCATGAGGACCTCTCATACGTTTTGTCGTTATTATCTCTATTATAATTCCTTGAGGACCTTTCATGATCTTTGACATTGTTGGGCCTGTTTAGTTGCTGTTTTTCATACTTCTGTCTAGGGGGAGTTTTAACCTCAGTTCTCAGAACCACCGGTTCAGTTAGGTCGAAGCCCAGAGGCCTCAGACCTGCTGCCTCATCTTTGAGTAATTGTTTTATTAGGGGCATCGAGCAATAACTGATTACTCCTATCATATTTTCATATTTTCTTCCAAAAATTCTATGATCTCCAGGTCATTGGTTGTTAATAGTCTCAAACTGGGTACGTGATGAACAAGCGGATTACATTTTCCCTGTTCAAGATCAGGCTATCATTGTCCGGTATCATTCTTTCTAATATTAGCCCATCAAGTTGGTTTAGTATTTTCTTTTACCTTCGCTTGCCTCTAGTTCTTTCATCAATACGGTCTTCTGCCTTCTGAACTCGATCTCTAAAGCCATCATCATCTCTAGAATCCTTTCTTGCTTTATAGATTTTTAAACGTGAGGTTCTATGGTTATCTTAGTTGGGACCAGAATGCACATTCTTAGAAGTGGGCAATCTTTGCGGATCAACATTTGAATTAAATATTTTATGAGGCTGAGTTGCTGGGATTAGATCCCTTGCCTGTTTTTCCATCTAATCTTTCAATGTTTTTGGTGGGCCTGTACTGGCTTTAGCTTCCACTTCTAGATTGTTCTGGGTGTGGCCCTTGTTTGGACTCTAAGAACCAATTTTTTCTGTTATAGTGTCCTCTTATGTCACCCTTATGTATGTACTCCTTTCCCACATTAGCACAAGACCTCTCAGAACTACCATTGAAGCCGGGTCTCTTCTTGGCTGTTAGCACGTCATCATCTTGCCACCTCACACATGGCTTTCTGAGATCTATGTGCTTTTTTAGTGGGCTGGTAGTTATCCACTCAACTTGATTGGAAGTTTGGACCTCTTGAATTTTGTCACTTCTTGATCCTGATCCTGTGTACCATCTCCTTCATCATCCATCTGTTGTAATTCGGTATCCACACAGTTCTCATCTTCCACTTCAATACATTTGTGACAGTTTCTTTACAGAACCTATAAAATGTAAGCTAAATACAAACAAATCAAGTTAATTAGCAACAATACACAAAAAGCATAACAACATTTAACATTCCAGGATACAATATCCAATAAAATAAAAAAAAAAATATGAAAAGCAAGATTGACACTTGGAGTCTCCAGAAATGTTTGGTCAGACTATTCAATTTCTACTGACCAATGGCATTCCCACATGTTCAATCATATGATCTTTACATTCTTTAAACATTAAACTACACTAATCAGGAGGGTAGATGGCGAACCTTGCAAAATATGTATCCAAAACTGTTCAGTGTTCAAAGTATTAGAGTCATACACAAATCTGGTGAACAATTCCTCCCTAGGTTTCTGCAGAGCTGGACAAACAAACCATTAGATGTTTTAGGGTTTCCAATTGGCATCTACAAAAACGACAAATTGCAATCTCCCTTAGGCCTCGTATTTGTAACACATCTCCAGTTTGCAAAAGATTCAATCTGAACCTTTTGAAGGTGTC
Organism: Ambystoma mexicanum; assembly: GCF_040938575.1. Classification (NCBI taxonomy): domain Eukaryota; kingdom Metazoa; phylum Chordata; class Amphibia; order Caudata; family Ambystomatidae; genus Ambystoma; species Ambystoma mexicanum. The sequence continues at coordinate 232,056,883 of NC_090930.1, read as the reverse complement.
TCATAATGCCTTTCTGGACCGTGTATTAAATACTTCAGGAGGGTTCCCCTCTTTTTACACTCCACACTTATTGCCTTACACATGCTGTACTTGAAGTGAAAAGTTGTATATTTGCTTCATTTGGAGCACACGATGTTGGATTCTTTTTTGCATTAGCAGTCAGACCATAAACTATGGCATATTCCTCAAAATGTAAAAGTAACATTTGTAATCCCAATGCAGTTCTATCTAGTAGCAGGATGTCTTCAGCAAACACTACACAAAAACATCTTTCCTCATTTATTTTAGGTACAACAAAAGAAGCACCCTTCATAAAATACCCTTAATCTGCTGAATAAAGATGAAATAGGCATGTGATGAGTAAACACCCCAACCTCAATCCATGATATGTGCTTATATGTTCTGAGACTTCTCCCTTCAGATTCAGCCTCACTTTTACCACCGTACGCCAGTGAAGTTGGAGGAGAATATCCAAAATCTATGCTGGTATACCCCAAATCGAGAGCTTCATCCAAAATCTTGCTCTATCCACGTTGTTAAATGCAAGACTCAGGTCTATCCTCGCAACGTATAAGGTGTCCTTCCCTGCCATACATGCCTGGTAAATTAATGATTGGTTAAGCAGACCACTGGCATCAGTACCTGTTTCTTGCCTTAAACCCGTCTAGAATTTTGAAAGTATCTCAGTGTCTCTGCACCAGGCGTCAATTTCCTCTAGTACGCATCTCACACAAATGCTGCCTTCTATATCCATTAGGGTGATGGGCCTGTAACTGAATGGCTCCTGACGACTTCCCTTTTTGTAAATCGGGACGGTTATGGATGAAGACCACGAGGATGGGATAGTTGTATTATTAAGAACATTTTGGAAAAGAATATGTAGGTCCTGATTTAAAATCACTTACATAAACCGTTAGGGCCCGAGGCATGGGAGTTTGACCCTGCTTTTATGATTGCTTCCAGATTTTGCACTGAGATGTCCAAGTCCCAGCCACTAGTAATCCCTCTGTTAATTTCTGGTCCCACTTTATAGCTTTGAAAAGTAACTAGACAAAACATCTTCTGGGATCAGATTCATCATTACTTGCTCGGCCCTCCCCTTCCTTTGATTTACTATATTCCAAACATTTTTGCTGTTTTTAAGCAGCACTGATTTTAGCATTACCTCACCATCTCTTTGGAGAAGGAGACGCCTATGACTTTTAAGCCAGTTTTTATATGTCTGTTTTTCTTTTTAATTAATACCATCATCACTGTCTCTAATCTTAGTTTGTACCTCTCTTTTCCTAGATTGGACCCCCTTCACATATACGTGGGATTCATTGTAACGGAAGCCACTCACTATGTTTTGGGTGGAAGAAGATTCTATTTCCATAATAAATATGAGGCAAGTCTCAAATCCCAATTCCGTAAACTTCATCTGAAGTGCTGTTTCTGCCCAAAAATCCCTGATGAGATTATTCATAAGTTCCATACTATTCTGATTTGAGCCAAGCCTGTTCTTTTTACTATTTCTTATGATGTTTCTGCAACTTGTCGTTTCAGGGTGTAATATCTTTCGATTGAAATTTAGACTCAGTTTATCATGATCACTGACCAGACTACAAATGACCTCCCGATAAACTACCTCACAACATAAGCCCTACGAAGCCCCAACATAATCCAACCAAGAACAAAGCTTGTTTCTATGCCGTGTGGGTCACCATACGTATGCACATTTAAGGTGGACAAACCCCAACCTTCCCAAAACTCCTTCCAATGATTACCTTGTGCAATCTGAGTACATGCATGGGGACTTACAAAATTCCACTCCCTACCCAACTCCAAAGTAAGATGCAAACAATGAGAATTGAAGTCCCCCACCATTAAAACCTCAGACTACAGATGTTCCGCTTGAAATGTTCCCATTAGCTCATCAAGTGTTGCCATAAATCCATTATTTTATAATGGGAAGGAAGCCAGTACACATAAACCACAGCAATGGATTTAAACACTGAGTTCAAATCCACCTCCAATAGAACTCGCAAAATACTTCTCTGGCCCTTTGATATTAAGGTACCCTTAATGCAAATGCATAAACTGCTTAAGGCACGGTTTCCTGAAGATGTACTATTGCATAATCATTTAAATGGTCCAGCATATTCATATCCTGGGTTAATTTACCATAACCCCTGATATCCCATGTTATAAATGTAAGACTCTTACAGGGGACTTTGTCTTCTAAAACCCCTCTAGCACAAGCACAAACTCCAGTAATCCCCTGAGACCTGATGTCACCAACTCGGAGCTTGGTTGAGGGCCGCAATAACAGATGGCCAATTGATTTTTCCCAAGGAACCAGTGCCTCCACCCGCCCACCTCATTACTCCATAGGCTCCTTTACCATGCAAACCTGATGACTCGCATTTTTTTACCTTTCCAAAATCAACCAAAGTTACCACAAATCCAAAATTCATCAGACTATCGTTTTCGGACAGTACTAAATCAAACACCAATTTTGAATGGAAATGTACAATTGAAGAGATGGAATCAGCTCTATATGGAAATTCCACCTTCTCAACATCCATAGTAGAAATTTCAACTAAATTCAGAATTTGACCTACATTTTACTTCTATTCAAACATAGGTTCTTTCCCCTCCCAAACATATCTGTTGCTCCATCACCTAATCTTTTCCAGAGCAGATCATGTGAGTTGGATGTTTATATCTTCCTTCATCTATGTCCATAACATTGTTTTTTTGGGGAAAATTAGAATGCTCATCAAGTCCCCCTTTGTTCCATTTCCCCCCCAACCCACTGAGTGACTGTCGATAATTGGTTTCAAGGACATCATGCTGAACTAAGGAACGTATGTTGTTATAGGCCTCCCTAGAAGGTTTGTACATACAATTTAACATGTCACCCATGTTTTCACTTTTACGTGGTACTTGACCGCCCCACCCCTTAGAGTTTATATCACAACATGCTTCGAGGCCCCTGCCCCTTGATGTACTGTCTCCCCACTCTTTTACTGGTTGTGCTAAAGGCACACCCCCAACCTTCATTCCACTGTATTACACCTCCTGAAACCTGGGTCATACAATCAAATCGTTTAGGTGCAACTTTCACACCCCTAATCCCCTCATACATCAGATCAGCCGCAAGGTACCTACCTCTGAGGCTAACCCCCTACCAAGGGGCTGCCCCCTTCATGTGTCACAGTCCTGGTGATTATATTTGCCTCAAAATTCCGACTCTGCATTCCTGGCAATACTTCTCTAGGGTCCATGGCCCCTTCACCTATTTGGCCTGGTAGATCCACCCTTGGCCGAAAGACATTCTTTTCAGTATTCCTTGTCACCAAACTCAAAGGTAGATTTCTGCACTCCGATATAGTAGGGTTAGATGTAATTCTATATGGGCCATTGAGACTAGAACCATTTGTGTAGACATAGATACAGTTAAGCGTTCTTTGCATACATTCAAACATTCTTGTACACTTCCCTTCACAGTTTCCACAATATTTGTCTGCATAACCAAGTGTTCAAAAGTCATATTTTGCGATACTGCATCACCCCATCTGGATTTCTTTGTGTTGGTAACTGTATACGGGACTGGGACCTGATCCAAAATCCCTATGGGGTTCATCACACTATCTTTCAACAGTGGGGAAAGCTTACCTTCCTCCCTTGGGACCTGATCTCCACACTTTCCTCCACCTGTAGGGCCCATGTAGGAGAGTTTTAAAAAAAGGAACAAGTTCATTTTAGCCCCTTTCAGGTTTTTTGATTTTTTCATTATCAAACCCCCACCTTTTACGGGCCCCTCTTCATTTTTGAGGTGATAAACTGTGTGTTACCCTCCAAACCCTGATTATTTGACATATTCAGTGTGCATTGTTTAGAGCTCAACGCTTCACAGTTAACTAGCTTAGGTACCACAGCCGGTCTCTCTCCTCAACAGAGTCAAAAGTAATGAGAATAGGCGAATGGGCCACTTTTTCTTTATAGGGACACACACATGATTCTTAGTAAATTCTTGCATATTGCGCATCAAGGGATGCTGTAACACAAACATTTCCTCAACTTTAGCACTAATTTTCGCCAACAAAATGGAGAGAACCCTAACTTCATCCCATATGTTGTAATACAACATGGCAAATGAACTCAGTACCATATTTAGGGCAGGCATGGTTGGTGAAGTGAAACATATAAGCTCATCCGCCTCTCTTAAAGTGTGGTGGACATTACTGGTCCAATCTAAATTGGCATTTCTTTTGGTATTATATGAATTATCCTCTGCCCTCATTCTCCAAAAAATTAAGGAGGTCTGTGGGTGAACCTTAGATGGAGGGATCACAAGAAATAGAATCCACATGCTCAATTAAACTAATATCATTGAGATAATTCATATGGGTCATGCCCAGTCTTGCAGTTGTTTTAAACCCTATGGGTTTATTTACTACATCTGAGACTTTGAAAAAGTCTGTAATTGTCTTCCCAGCAATCTGGCACATGACTGGGTGGGGTGATTAACCATGGCCTTTGAAACCCAGCAGATGACTGTACTGTAATTCTTCCCGTGGCCTCTTCATTTATTAGTGACTCTTTATTCAACCATTCTTTATTCAATGATCCCTGCGTACAAAGACGCTTGTCAACAAGGTTATTCATCAGTTCAGCCACCGTGCTGAGTTCCTTACCCTGAGGCTGTACCCACATTAGTCATTTCACACCTTGAAACATTTGTCCATAGGCGCAGTATAAATGCCATATCATATCATATCATATCATATCATATCATCATATCATAGCATATGTTCTAAATCTGACAGTCTTTCTTGTATGTGCAACGATTTAGGCAGAGACCCCCCCGCCCCCCAATTTGGCTTTTCAGGCTTGTACGCGAAGCCATTAAGTCCAAAAAAAGCAATGTACCGGGGTCTGTTGGACAAGAAACAAATAGCCGGGAGACGCTCCACGAACATTTTTCAAAAGATACAACATATCTTTTTTTAAATAAATCATTATCTAAGCCCTTGTGGTAAGTGATTCTACATCAAATCATGCAATTACTCCTGGATGCTACTGGACAGACAAACTGCTTGCTGTACCACTTGCTTTACAAGCCATCATCCCTTCCCATAGATGTACAACTCACTGCTCTACTACTGATGGTCTGCTGTGTGAGAAACCTGAGGGTATTCTACAAGGTAGATCCCACAAACCCCTTATCCAGGTGGCCAGGGAAGGGCTGACGCTATTCTACCCCAACCCTAGGGATGGATGGAAGAGTGAGGAGGACAAAGTCCCTGAGGCTTGTATAGGCTGTTCCTAATCAACGTTCCTTCCACCCAATGAATATGCCCTACAAAAAGGAAAATCCCACAACCCCTCTGCCTGTACTAAACCTATTAGAAACCCAAACCCAGTTGCATTGGGAAACTACATCTCCCAGAATACCTATTTTCCTCTTGAATACCCGTGTACTCGTAGTCGTTCTTCTCCCTGTCCCTCCGATTATTATTTTCCAAACTCCCTGTCTGATTTTATAAAACACAGTTCCCACAATCCCCCCTATTCATTTCATGACCCAGATACAAAACTCAGAGACAGAGCTAAAAAGAAATACCTCTTGTTTTTTCCTGTGAGCCTAATGAGAGCAGTCAGAGTCAGGCACCACACCTTGACAACACACACCTGAACTCCATTTCTCTTCACCATAGGGATACAAGACGGATCATGAAAGCACACGGTGAGCAAGGCAAAACACACGAGGAAGCGGTATTTCCGAGATGGCGGTTTAATATGAGGACAAAGACGGTGGGACCAGAAAGGGCTGCAGGGAGGGAATTGCCCTTGGCCTTTTCAGAGGAAGGAAACCGTTACTTTCACAGGCCCTTAAGTATAAGAAACATAAGAATGTGAATTGAAGCTGAAGAAAGGTGCATGGTATGTCAAAGGTACCTGGGGGTTTCCTGCATCAACGGCCGAGGCGGGAAGGAGTGATTGTTGCTGTTGCTGTGGTACTGTCCTTGGCTCCAACAACAAAGCCATTCCAATAAAGGCAACACAGCCGGTGAGTCGGGGAGACTGATAGCAGACTGGTCTGCGTAAGAACCAACGTTGCAAGCAGCAACATTGTATGAAGAAATCTGCAAAGAACAAAGTTTAAGACGTATGTGATGAGTGATGCAAATATAATTGAATATTCAAGGAGTGACTGAACCTTTGAAAAAAGGTGGATACCATATACACAGTGGTCCGGCGCCACGTTGGTGCTCATTCGAAAGGTCTCTGTTTTCACTCATCAAACCCCTGCTTTGTGATGAGTGTAAAATTTTGAACTGGGAAATTGAAGTGGTCCTGCAACCACTCAAGCCAAACCCAGGGGATCTGATCCCAGAAGAGTGGGATCCAGGGTGAAGAGTGACTTGCCCGACTTGCTTATTTTTGAAAGAACCTATTTGTTTGTTTTTGGTACAGCAGGCCCTCTGAATAAAGAGACTTTGATAACACAAGAGACTTGGGCACAGAAGACACTGATGTTGGTAATGGAACTGTGTCCTCATGCCAGAGAAAACATGGGGAAGGGAGGTCAAAGGCCTAAACATCATGACATATCATTTTGTGAACACTTCGTTCTCATGAACATTATCCCACACTATTTGTAACATAGCAGTAAGGATTGGCAATAGTTATGTTTTAGTATAGGCCCTTTTATTTTGATGACACTCCACTAGGACTGCATAATTATTATTTGATGGTTGTAGCATGCTCTCATCTTAGATTTAGGTTTAGATAGGCTTTCATCACAACCGTTATAAAGTTCAATAAACACCCTTAAACTGTGGCCACTTGTGTCTGTCTTACTTTGATACCATGCCTTCCTTACAGCTGTCTGTTCCTGTTGACAGTCTGTCTGTATTTAAGAGGAAGGTGTCCAAAAGATTTTCCTCCCTGTTGGCTGTGCCCCCACTGCTATCAAATCTGTCAACAGTTGTCAGTAATGTACTGCTCGTCAGGGGTGTTGCTAGGTCCGGAAAAGATCAGCGGCTGTGATAATGTCAGGCCTGTTGGTTGTAGTCCATGAGCTTCTATCTGGTTCTACAACCAAAAGACTTGGGGCTATAGCCCCTTCAGCCTTCCCGCAGCAAAGTCTCTGCTGCTCATTAATTCCAGTGTCCTATAAGAGTTTGACATGCCCGGTGCAGTTGTCAAAATGTTGTCTAATTTGCGTTCTTTATGCTGCCTGCATGTCTTCTCCAATTAGTGACAGATATTGTGGAAACTGTGAAGGGGAGTTGCACACATGGAAAGACTGTCCTCTTTCCGATGCTTGCTGCAACACCACATCCTTGAGATGTGTAGATGGAAGGGGCAATCTTTACTTAGGAACATGGTTCCACAAAGCAGCAACTCAGTGTTACCTTTAAATGCAACTACCTGAGTATCAAGACACAAGATTAAAAGAGAGTCCCTCAACATCCTTTCCACATCCGCATCACCTGCCAATACAGTGACATTTGCAATGTTTGTCAGGATGAGCTCAAGCAGGAACTGCACAGGGAAAACTTCACTGAGGGACACATTGTGATGTCTAACCCACTTCTTGGCTACCTAAAAGGTTAATAATTCAGAGCAAACATTATATAGCAGATGCCACTGACACAGTGGTAAATATGCTCCATCTAAAACTGTTGTGTGTGTTGCAGAGTCTATGCTACCATTGCACAGCTCACATAGACTGTCCAGCATGTGCTATGGCATTCCATGTGGCAGCCACTCAGGTTTTCAGGGTGTGCAGTGGCAATTTGTTTCACACTTGCACTTGGCACAGTGCATTTTCTGCACTGTAAGCATGGATGAAATGGAAGTTGATATTCAGGGCTACATTCATCATTTCTTCCAAAGGTTCACAATTGCTGATGAAGCATGTGATCACGAGATGAAGCACATACACGAAACAAGGGATGCACATTCTTTTGACAATTGATAAATCAGCAGGTACATTTGATCCAATGTCTCTAGCAACAAATACCAAATGTTATGTTATCCTATCACCTCTTAATAGCACATTGGCCACACAAAGGCATCATGGCTCTTAGGTAGGGATATAACACAGAGACAGCGAAACAGCCGTACCGATATCTAAAAAAGAAATTATTTCATTTGACAACGGAACCTTAGATGGTTTTCATTAGAGCAAATGGAAAGAGGGAGATTATTCTAAAGAGTGGAGGCCGCAACAGAGAAGACGCACCCGCAAATTCTAGTATGCTGAAACATAGGCACCTGAATAGACAGGGTATTTTCTGAGCGTAGAGATCTAGCAGGGACATAGGTGCTAAAATGTGTCCTGGCAGAACACTGTACCATGCCGATAGAGTGCATGATGGACAATGGAGAGAGTTTTAAATTTAATTCTGGCAACCAATGGGGGAAAATGGGCACGGTAGAAGACATTAGAAGCCACTCTGGCAGCCGAATTCTGAAGGACCTGAAGTTTGTGAAGAAGAAATGCTGGTTGTGTAAGATAAAGAGAATTACAATAATCAAGATTGCCAAATGCCGCAGAAGCAACAATTGGTAAACAAAGATGAGAGCGAAGGAAAGGGAGAACACTCTGGAGTACCTTGAGTTTGAAGTGACCAATCTGGAAGACTGTGCTAATTTTGGCCTCCAAAGACAAGGCCGAGTTCTTAACACACAGGTTTTTCACAGAGGTCACTGGGGAAGGAAAGGGGCCAAGTGATGAAGGCCAGAACTCAGAGGGCCAGTGTGATGACGCAGTAGAAGACCCAACCACCAATACCTCGTTTTTTTAATTGTTGAGCTTCAGCCAATTAAGGCACATCAAGCTGCCAACTGACTCAAGACAACTTCAGAGCTTGGCGGCCGCATCGGGTTAAGATCAAGATGAACCCTAATCTGCTTTTCGTCTACCTAGGTGTAACACTGAAAACGGTGAGAGTTAATAAGCTTAGCAAGGGGTTGAACATAGACATTAAAGAGGATAGGAGACTGAACCGAACCCTGGGGGACAACACAAGTGACGGGAACTGAAGCCGACACAAAAGGAGAAAGAGAAAGAGAATGGGTGTGGTCCATAAAAAATGAATGAAACCAGGACAAAACTCACACAGTGACACCCACCCCAACAAGGATGTTGTGGTTGATGGTATGATATGGTGGTGACAGATCTAAAAGGATCAGAGTGCCCACACCACCACTGTCAGCCAGCCTGTCAAGATCATCAACCACTGAGACAAGTACTGACTTGGTGCCCCGGCCGGAACGGAAGCCAGATTGGATAGGATCAAAGAAAGAGTTACGCTCAAGAAAATAGGAAAGAATGGTACTGATAACACCTTAGTAGTTTCATGGAAAATGAAAGCAATGCAATTGGTCAATAGTTAGCAGGAAGAGCAGAGGAATCAACAGATCATGTTTAAGCAGGGGTGGGGTACAGCCCGAGGTCACTAATAGATTGACTGCAGATGTTAGAAATTGAGCCAGTCCGGCGACCATAGATTTAAGAACACAGATAGAAATAGGATCTAGAGGTAATGTGGATTTGAGATGGCTAGTAGCTAGAAGAATCTCAATGGAAGTTAAGACTGGAAAATCAGACCAGAATGAAGACAGCTACACACATTCTGGGATATGTTGAAGACCAGACTGATTGGCAGCAATATTGTGACAAATAATCACAATTCTGTGAATGAAGTAGGACAGTGACAAATTGCCTGTGAGGGGGAAATAGAACTGGGTGGGGGCAAACAGGAAGATACTGACTGCACCACTTTGAAGAGTTCTTTAGATTGATTAAGTGCCATCAGTATTCGGTCAGTATAAGAGTACGACTTAGCTGCTAGAATGGCCTTATGATAGAGAAGAGTGGCCACCTGATACAGCGATTGGAAAGTGGACAATACTTCAGGCACCATTTCTGTTCTGCCTCACGACGGCAAAATCAAAGATCCTCCAACTGAGCGGTAAGCCAAGGTTGAGAAGGAAGAACTTTAGGTTTTAGGAGTTTCAAAGGCACACATCAATTTGCAGCCTCCAGAAAGGACAAAGACAAAAAGTAAAAATTAACATAGGCATCCGAAGGAAGAAAATGACAGGTGGTGTGAAAGATTGTGGGTACTTCAGCAGAAGCAATGTTCCGTCACAGTCGACCAAAATGGAGGATAGCGGGAGAGACCAAAGCATCGCTCGGGGGGGGGCAGAGAAAATGGAACAATGCAGTGATCAGTCCACAACACCTGAAGGGAGGGATATACTTTGCCCAAAACAGTAGGGGTAAAAACCAGGTCTAACGTATTTCCCATCATGTGAGTATGCTCGGTCGTGGACATTCCAAATCAGCCATAGCTGAGTAAAGAGAGGTGAGAAGGAGAGTAGACAGATGTAGGGAATGAAGATTAAAATCACCTACATTAAACAAATTGGAAAACCGCATCTTCAAATCAGCAATGAGCTGAAGAAACGCAGGAGAAAAAGCTGGGTCAGAATGAGGGGGTGATAAACAAAAAGAACATACTAGGTCAGAGATCCTGAAAAAGATAACCTGGCCAGTAAGGCCTCCGTCCGTAGGTCATGGGGAAGTGGTAAAAGGGAGCAGATATAGAGATATACTTCTGGTTAAAAACCAGGGCCAGGACACCACAAAGGTGCACATAAGTCCTGCCTAGATGGATAATATTATACCAAGGGGGAAAAGCATGTACCAGTTCCAGGTCCGAAGAGTCATGCAGCCAGGTTTCGGTAACAAAGCAGAAATCAGAGGAATATTCACTTAAGAGATCAAGGCAGTCGCAAGAATGCACCAACAGTGAGAAAGCATAAAATAAAAAAACTGTTTACCTGATTAACGTCAGGTGAGCTGCATACGTCAAGAGAAGGAGGCTGGGAGTGAAGGAATCCAGCTGGGAATTAAGAGTTGGGTGGATGGTGGCACATTACAACAGTGTGCTATGCTCGTATTTTTTGATAATAGGATTAGGAGCGTCAGAGTCACTCCATGGCCCATCTGTAGCCTGGATGAGCCCAGATGGGCGGGACTTAAGTCCGGATGGAAGTGTATCTTTGAATATCACGTTGATTCGCTACCTGAGTGAAGTAGACATATTAGATGACAGAAAGAAACATTGAATCATAGGACCAACAGAGTAATGGTTAAGAAAACACTAATGGTCTCAGAAATCTAATTGTGATTTTAATATAACATAAACCCATATCATGTTTTATGTGAATGTAAAACACCTTTGTTAGATTAGAGTGTATTTTAGTTACATTAGAGTGTTTTTATGTTAAGATGATTGTTATTTTAATTGTTTAAACTGTTCCTTTTGACTGTATTGAATCATTGAGAATATTATTGTTTAAAAAAATAATTGTGAAAGTTGTATTACAAGTACATCAAATAAAACATTTTTTTTAAAATAAGTGTGACTTTGGAGGGCGAAGTGTTCCCCGCCGCTGCACCAGTGCGCTGTGCCTCTTGGTCTGGGCGTGATGAAAAGGACACATAGAAGCACTAACCGCCAATCAGTATCGAGCTGAGGCAGAGTTAAAAGAAATACTCCACGTCCAAGTGCGGGAGTCAGACATGTCAGGCAGCATGAGCCGAAATACTGTCATTGTTAATAATAATAATAATTTGGCATTTTATATAGCGCTACGATCCCTCAGGTATCTGAGCGCTGCTTATTATTACCCACAGTGTGTGGTGCTCATTTATCGACCTCGGTGGGATGAAAGGCTGAGTTTGGCCCTGCCGGGATTCGAACCTGGGTTAGCAAGCTCTGCACCGATGTCAAAGCGAGCGCTCTACTCGCTGTGCCACTTGACCGTTCTCACCGGCTTACGGATGAGGCCAGGCACCGTCTGCCGACAAGCTGGCTACAAGGAAAAGAAATTAACAAAATCCTACTTAAAATAAATACGAGGGTGCTACAGAAAAAAAAAAAATGTTACACATCCACGATAGTGGCTGTGTAGTTATGGTTAAGTTGCTAATACCATAGGAAGAGCACTTTTTGGGTGGCTTATAACTTTGCTCTCCCTGGACGAATCCTCAACAAACTTTGCAAAAAATGTATATGGCCCACTCTAATGCTTCCTGCAAAGTCTGGTGAGACTGTATGGGGAAAAAACTTTGCTCACGCCTACATCCCAAACCGCTGGACGGATTTTCACCAGATTTGTGGGAGGAGCAGCGTCTTGGCCCCGAAAGCGTGCTTTTGTATTTTGTAAATTTTGTGAAAATCCATCCAGTCGTTTTTTTTTAAAACGACCAAAAAGTAGGTCACAAAAAATGTGTGATATCTATGTCCGCTCCACAGACACACTTCCCTGTTCGCTCCGTGGACAGGACACGCATTGGCTAATCAGCTTGCGTCGTGTCTGCGGACAAGCGACATGTTCGCTGATTGGCTGGAATGAAGCGTGAGGTGCGTCGCATTGTTTTGATGTGCCCGCCATCTTGGATCCGTGGACATCCGCTGACAGAGCAGTGAAGAATGGTGAAGAAATATACATTTGGCAAGTGTGTTGGTGTGTAAGAGTGCTTGGGGAGGGTGGGGGAGTAAGAGATGGGTGAAATGTTGTATTTGTTTAGGTGGCAGGCACCCCTGATGTGTTTGTCATGTCTGCGGTCACCGCAGTTGTCGGTGGGCATAGAAAATGCAATGCAGTAGCCCATATAGCCAGTAAAAATGTTTGATTCTATGGATGTGATCTATGGGTGTGATATGCTCATGCACCCAAGACTCTAGGCCCTGGCCACAACCACAGCAGCATATCACACCCATAGATCACACCCATAGAATCAAATATCTATCAAATATTTGTAAATCTACAGTTTGTGTAATGTTTGATTTGTATCATTTGTATGTGAAGCTTTGGCTACATCATGTCATTAAGATTGTAGAGTTTGATAACAAGCACTGCAGTATAACATATCCCTGGAAGTAAACATGTTGTATTGTGGTGTATGGTTAGATGTTTGCTTCAATGGTTGTGTTATGGAGCAGTATTTATGAGTTGTATATATTATAATATACTTACTGTTTGATTTTTTGTGATTGGATATATTTTTTTCATGACTTGGGTAACTGGAGCAGATATTATTTTTCAATGTCTGTGATAAAAGAAAAGATCATGTTAGTGTAGGTACTTTATAAAGACTTATTACATTGCATAATAGACATTTCTGCTTTATTTCAACCCTCATATTTAGTAGTTTACAAACCAGTGTACTGTGCAATTGGCTCGGTTTCTGTGTTAGTTTCTTAAATCATTGGGTCTGTGGGAAAAGAAAAATCCATGTTGGATTAAAAAAGCCGTTTTTTGTTATGGTACAGTGCATTTGTTTCTTTGTTTTCAGTGTTTACTTGTTTCTGGCTAATGTTCTATCTGTTGGCTTGTTGCAGATTGTTAGATACATGTTGTCGAATTGTAACTGTTTATAGTTTTTTATTTATATTCTCAAGTTGCTAATCTATCTGTTGAGTTGTTGCAGATTCTTGGGGCAGTTAAATACATGTTGGCATATTCTAACTGTTTATTTCTTCTTATAAATTAGTGGTATTGATTTATCTGTTTGGTTATTGCAGAATTATGGGGCAGTTAGATACCTGTTGGCGTATTCTAACTGTTTATAGTTTTCTAATTGAAGTTTTGTTAATGTTTATGCACAGATTAGTTATTAGTGGTATTGATTTATTTGTTTGGTTGTTGCAAAATCTTGGGGCAGTTAGATACCTGTTGGCGTATTCTAACTGTTTATTTCTTCTTATAATTTAGTGGTATTGATTTATTTGTTTGGTTGTTGCAAAATCTTGGGGCAGTTAGATACCTGTTGGCATATTCTAACTGTTTATAGTTTTCTAATTGAAGTTTTGTTAATGTTTATGTACAGATTAGTTATTAAATTTTGGTTTTAAGAAAATTAAATAAGCGTTTATAGGATTTATAATCTCTGCTTTAGACTAATGGTACTATCATTACATTCGTACCATCCACAATTCTTTTTTATATATGCATTGTAGAGACCTGGATTGGTTGTGGCTCCTGCATGGTAGATTATACCTATTGTTGTGAAGGTTTTCTTACCAAGTGATATTTGACCATGTGTGAATCCAGTCAGCTTGCAGTTGTTTTTGGTATCATCTGCATTGTAACGTAGAAGTATTAAAATTACGTATTTACTATGTGTTTGTATTTGTAAGGTGGAGCGATTATCTGAATTGCAGGTAGTACATAATCTGCCATTGTTTGCATTTTGTACAAGTTGCTGAAATCGAACGGATTCACAGTTAGGTTTGGATACATACACAAAGCATTCATTAGGGATTTTTTCCTGTGCCATATTGTTGCACAGAGTGCATGTATGTTTCCCCATATATGAAATTTCCAGTACTTGTAGTAAGTACATTAGAAATTAGTGTGGATCTTCTTGTGAGTTTATAGTGAATTTCACAATTCCAGCAAAGTAGTCCAATTCTTGTCTTATTCCATGAACATTATATGTGTTGTCAGGATTGTTGCTTGCATGTCTATGAAGGACTTACGTTTGCAAACACAATTGGTGTGTATTGTGTAAGTAAATGTTGTCAACAATTGGTGGCAATTGAAATAGAATATTTATTGCTACATTTGCGTTGCAATTTACACCAGTTATATTTGAAAATTTGAATGGACCAGATAGTTCTGTGTCCAAGTCATTTCTTTGGAGTGTGTGTTGCTTCTTTGAAGAAGTACCTGACTTACTTTGAGTAGTCGATTCTTCTTTGGTTGTAGTAATTGATGATGTATTAGATTTTTTTACTCTCTTTGGAGGATTTGCAGTGAGATCCTGTTGCATTTCTGTTTGAAGTAGTTTTCTTTTACAACGTTTTGCTTTTTGTGGAACAGGATAGGTTTTTAGATGGGGTATATCGTGAACGTGTTCTATTGTATTCTAAAATGCAAGGAATATCCGCGTTTACTTTACTTCCATCAAAGTTGATTAGAAATAGACTGTGAAGTGTACGTAAGCGTGATAGTGCTACGTAGCTCATGCCTTCTTTAAAGACTGTGTTCCCAATATCTATCAATGTTTTACCTAGGGTAAGACTTTGTGATTTGTTAATGGTAACTGCGTATGCTAGAGTTAGAGAACATTGTTCTCTGCGTACATACATGTCTTTGAAAAGAAGGAATCGAGCTGTTGAGCATCCTAACCTTTTTACTTCTGATAGTTTGTCAAAGAGAATATTGACAAACTGAATGTTGTTGTCACGTGGGTATGTTTGAAAGCCAACAACTGTACCAAGTGCTCCATTAACTAGTCCTTGCTCCACGTCAAGGTTACGTTTAAGCATTACTCTACAGTTTAAAGATAATTTTAATATTTTCTCCAAACCAGCTGTGTTGGAGATAGAGTTTTCTAAGGTATTTAGTCTTGTTGTGGCTTGTTGACACATGGGTAGTGTCATACCATATACATACAGTTTTTCTGTGGAGCAAATTTCAATTATTGGTTGCATTTCTTTTTTCAACATTGTTTCATTGAATTTGGAACAGCTTGCAAGAGTTGGCATCAAGGACATACAATTTACATTTTCGTGTGCTAATTGTTCCATGACATCAGTAGCACATGAGTTATGGCCATGAAGTGCATGGATGTGCCGGGTTTTTAATATTGTGTGTGCTTCTTGAGATAGTACACTAACTCTAATACATTTTAAAATGTTTGCGTAGGTGAGGTCTGCAGACTGGCGCATGTTTTCTGATAATTCTCTGTATTAGAAATGTTGCCAAAGGTTGACATTTCCTATGCTTGCTGTTCTACTGGAAGGAGAGTAATCAGTTTGAAGTGACACTGCCTATTTGTAGGCAGTTAAACCTGTGGGGGCAGATACAACAGCTGACAGTTTGATGTTTGTCAATTGTTGAGGGAACTAGCTGATTATTTTGATTAATAATGTTTTGCGTGAACCAGCTTGACCACTAACGTATAGTAGTATAGGTTTGTAATTTTGGCAGGTACATTCTTTATTTTCATGTTGTACACCATGTGCAATTTCTTTTGTTACTGTTACTGTTCTTTTGTTCTTTTGCATTTAAGGGTTACCGCCAGAATCGTGATGAGGCCCAATGTCTGCAATGTACTGCACATCTATGTTTGCATTCCATAAGAGGGCAATGATTGCATTGTAATCATTGATATATTTTGCTTCTTCTGTTCTTTTTATGTAATATGTGTACTTAGGTGATTTACTTTTAACACTAAGTCTAACTGAAGACATGAAGTTGTTCACTTCACCTGTTTCTTTAACTGGTCAAGGGAAACCAAAGCGCCATTTGGTATAGTATTTCCATTTGTTTTTGTATTTGCAATAACAATATTTGCCACATTTGTGTCTTTAAAATTGTACAATTTGTGCATGAAGATCACTATTTGTTGCTTCTGATGGAATTTCACAAGTGACATCATTTTCGACAAACTGTAAAACAGTGGCATCACTGTCTTGACCAAATTTAGGAGCATCTTTAATCCATAAAAGCATGTGGATATGTGGTGGCCTCTGGCTAGGTATTTTTTTCTCCAAAAGAAGTGTTGCACTTCTCTGAGGGGAGGAACAGTTTTATTACAAATAAAGTGTAGCACAGCAATGAAGCGATGATGGAAAAATCTTGAAACATTAACAGGATCTAGAGAGCAATGTTCTCCAGGTGTTAGCATATCTATGTTTGTTTTGTTTTTGTTTTATATGCGTTGGAAATCATGTAAATCTTCCCATGCATATTCTGCACAACTTAATGTAACAAACCAAGTGGGTGGGCCAAGGTTTCTTATCATACAACGTACATCTCTGTGACGTCGGAACCTGTACTCTTTAGCACCATGAATGTTTACTAACAGATTTGTAATGCTTGATTGTAAAACCTCATCTTTTTCTTGCACTTTTTTTAGTAATTGCATAGCTGACATATTCTGAAAGTGGGAACCTGATTTCAATGTTTGTGCAACTCCATAGCATAGATTTGTTAGTTCACTTTCAAAGAGTAGGTGAAATATGTATTCCACATTTTGTCTAAATCTGGGATCTTCAGAATACATTAGTAAAAAGCGGTATTCTGTTGCTTTTATCTGAATGGGTCTATCACTGTACCTTCCTCCTTTCCCAGTAGGAAAGAGTAGAGGAAAAGCATGTGGTTCTATACTTTTTTCCCATATTCTGATTGGTGATCCTTTGGTTTGTCTCATTTGGTACGTGTCTAGTGCATCATCTATGGTGTCTTTAGAGTGAAATGGCTGAATTTTATAATGGTCTAAAATATTGGATACAGTAGCAGGATCTAGAAGTTCAAATTGACCAGTTTTTGGTGACTCTTGAATTATTTCTGTGCTTTCCCTCAAGTTTTCTTCAATATTCATTTCTTTGTAGTATTCATTATTGTCTTTTAGATTTTGCAAGGCTTGTCTAACTTTATGTAAGTCTACGAGATGTTGCCAAATTGTTTTGTCTTTTGTAGGTACACCATTTATTAAGACAATTAAGGATTGCTCTATTGGACTTTGCACTCCCAGAGTGTGCATATTTTCTTTCAGATCTAATCGTAAATAAAGTACTTTGCCACAAATGCCTTTCACTAATACAGAGGAAGGTAGTTTTGCTGTTTTTGTTTAAAGGGTATTATTGCTTGAAATGGGTGCACTGTTTGAATTATGATGCTCTCATATAAATTGAGTTGTTGCAGGGGTTTTGGTAGTGGGAATAGTTATTTGTGATAGCACGTGAAGGAGTTTGGTTGTTGTCAAGTTTTGTAGTGCAGTGAGTGCAAAGTGTTGAGAGGTCAGTTATTTCGTATTTGCTTTCTGTTATAAGGTAGAGAGCTAATTAAAACTATTTGGAATCTTCATTGTCTTCTATTTTGTATGTTACATCTACAGTTTGTGTGTTACTTTTATAAAAAAGTTCTGCAGTAACACCCACACACACATGGTTTGGTACTCCAGCGGTTGTACTTTTAAATTTTAGTATTTCTTTTTTATGCATGTAGTAGAAGTTTGCCATCTGTACAATTGTTGCTAGTCTGTTGTAAAGTTATTGCATTTTGTAAGTGGCTTTCATTTCCAAAATATTTTCTCTGGATATGCTCTATTTCTTCGAGTAGGTCTTTGGCTGTACCATGTAGAAGATTGTTCTTTAAATTGGCTAGTGCTAAAGCAGGACTTTTAGCATAGTACAGTTTATAGACTAGATTTCCTATAGTTGAATGATGTGTTGATATCATTTTGATATGATGGAAGGTGTTTTTGCAAATAGGTCCTGAAATGCAGGCTAATTCAATGTCCTTGTAGTCCTGTGTATTTGCACACTGGACAGGTATCTATATTTTGTAGTAGTTTCATTTTGATTTTGTCTTTGCATTTCCCATACTGACTGAGGAACTGGCAAAAAGATTTGAAAGATTTGTTGGCAATGATACACATTGACATGCACATACTGCGTTTTTTTGGGATATTTTTGTAAGCAGTATTTATTGTTGCATTATGGTATTATTAAGTTTTTCATACCCTCCTCCACTGCTTTGTATGGCAATTGTGTTTGTTTGCTTTTGTTTGTATGCTTCTTCATGGAAATATGATTCTGTGCTTGTGGTGTAACTCCATTCACCTCCACAGATATTTAAGAAGTTATTTTTGTTGACATTCTGTTTATTGAGAAGTCTTTTTTTGTAATTTAGTAGTTAGTTCTGTTAGTGGATTCATTCTGTTTAACATTAAAATAAATAACTTCCTTTTGAGAAGGATTGCAATGTCTATGAGAGCTTCTAAGATTAACTTTCTATGGTAGGTATTAAGGGTTGTGCATGATTTCTCTCCTGTTTTTTTCTTAAATACTTCTTTTTTTGGTATGGTTACTTGCCACTACATCAAGATTTATAGGAGCAGTGTTAGCAGTAGTGGTAGCTGAATTCTTGTTAAGCACTTTCTGTTTTGTTTTACATTTTGAAAGAGGAGGGAACGTTTTTGTACTGGAAGCTTGTTTTCTTTCGCTTAATGACTCTATTAGATTTTTTGTTTGAACTTTTTGTACAAATTCTGCTGGAGATGGATGCTTATTTGGACACTTTTATTTTCATTTGCTCTACATCTTTGTTGCTTTCTACAGACTTGCTTTTGATAGGCATTCTTTGGGGTCTGTTGAAAGAAAAGAAGAAGGTATGGGTTGGGCTGTTCTGCAATGTATGTGTGATGTGTGCATGGGTGTCTGAGTATGATTTTAAGGATGTGTGTGGTGGTGTGTCATTGTGCATTGGACAGTTACAACTAGTTGGGAAGGCTATTCTTGTATTTGTGTGTTAGTATCCTGGGGTTCAGATGACAGTAGAAAGTAAGCTAGTGGTGAGGAGAAGCACTAATAGTAAATCTAATGGTATGGAATTAAAACAGTTCTGTGTTCTGCAATAGTAACATTCCAGGGGCTGAGTTATGTCATTTGTGCGCCGAAAAACAGGGATTTGTGCGCCATTGTGCCTGCAAATCCCAATTTAAGAAATGGGGATTTGTGGGCAGAATGGTGCACAAATCTCTGTTTTTTGGCACACAAAGTCCATGAATCAACCCCACAGTGTGTTTCAATAAAAGTAAGAATATTATGGTAGTATTGTACTTACTTTTTTTGTTTGGAATGAGCAGGTTTCTTCTGAGTTGTTTTTTGTACTTCAGATGCTGCTGCTTTTGCGGAGAGTGGTCTTCACTGCAATTGTAAAAAAAAGAAGTTAGTAATTTGGTGTTTTTATTACACTGATTTTAATGTAGATGTTGATTTTTATGTTTTTGTAGTAGTATTCTTGTTTGATAACTAAATGAACATAGTGTGTGCATGCAGGTTCCTTTGACTATGTGCAGCTTTTATATTTTACGTTAGTTCAACATGCTTTGCAAATTAGTAGAATACTAAGTATATGAAACTCATTTGGTTTCTTAGGGCTGTGTTATTGCATGTTAGGAGATAGAAGAAATAATGATGTACTTGTTTTGCAATTTGTGTAAGGTAAATGGCAGAAAGTGTATCGAAAAGCATAGAATGTATGTGTTTGTGAAGGTGTGCGTAATACAGCAGAAGGATGTGATGAACAGGGAATGGTGTTATTTCAGCTGAGACCTTTTCAATGATTGTGTCTATCTGTGTGAGTGTATAAAGATGCATGAACTTATCCTGGCTGTGTGTAATTTTATAATGCACTACTAAGTGTTTTTCTACAATTATATTGTTATTTCTCCCATCTTTTAATATTATAATTTTTTAGATAGTTGTGTGTGTAAAAAAAGAATTTAGATAGCAGACAGGTTTGGAAGTGACAGTTGATTATAGCAGATGGGAAAAATAATAGTAAGTTCATTTTATAGGTCATACAGTTTAAGTGGCAGTTACTTTGTTTATATGCATTTATAAGAGTTGTACATGTATTCTGCATAAAATATGCATGCCTGTGGTTTGTATTCATGCATGTGGACATGCATGAAGCTGCAAGTAGAAATCTTGGAGACTTTTACAGTAGCGTTTGTAGTAGGTGCTTTCCAATGATATGAGACTTGTACTTAGAGTGATCAACAGCACATTTGAAGTGCTGAACTCTGATGATGGAGTTAGATGTAGAGGTCTTGGATCTGATTGGTAGATGGATGTGTGACTTCTTAGCTGTATCCAATGAGGGAATGGCACAGAGAGTGAAGTGGAAAGGGTAGAAGGGATGTCCAAGAGTTACGCGGTCCGCGGACACCAGGGCATGCCACATCCGGGGTTTTCTAGTAAATCCAGCATGGAAATAGGACTGTAGGGATTAGCCAATCAGGTGTTGAGGTTGTGGATTTGTGTTGAAAGAGGCTGTGTGTAGTGAAGATAGCAGAGGTGGAGAAAGTTGTGGTGTTGGTGCTTGGAGATATGTTTGTGCAGGGTTTACAGCAGTATGCACACTGCAGGCATGTGGCAAACAATTTTGATGTTAAAGGAGTGGAGGTGGTGTGAAGCACTGTGTCTGATTGCAATGTGCAGGGAATTGTACATATTTGTGATGATATGGGCAGAATGAAAAGTCCCCATGTGGTAGTTTTGCACTGTGGTGCTTTCCATTTGGGCTATGTCAGTGCCCCTACTTTGTTGGCAGATTTGGAACACTTGGTTCAAGCAATAATGAACATCCTTCCAAATACCAAACTTATTGTTTTTGGGTTAGTACATATGGCTATATGGGACAATAGTTCTGTTTTTTGTCCTCAGCAAAACATTGCTAGGTGTGCAATCAACCGAGGCATGTGTGCGTTCATGCTTAGGGCTGGTATGTTCTTCTGTAATAATGCTGTTTATTTTAAAGAAGATGGTATTTCTTTATCTTTTATGGGAAATGCCATGCTGTTCTGGAATGTAAGGGTTGCTTTGGAGAAGGTTATGTGAAGATTTTAGGAGTAAACTAAGAAAAAAAAGAAAACAAAATACAAAATAACAGGTGCCTGTCAAGCATCTGCAAAAAAACAAAAAACAGCTCTTTTCAGAGCCAACCTCAAAGGGCAAATGTGGCAGACTATTTAAATTTACATTCACCACGCTCAGATTTTCGATATGTCCACGGACATGGCGGTAGTCCGCGGATACCACGTATTACATATGGGCATTTTGGGGTGGAGAGACATGCAAATGAGAATGAGTAGAGCAAGGGAGTGGTCAATGACATTTACTGGGTGTGTTGTGTAAGGAGAGAGTTTGTTAGAAAGTATTTTTTCTCAGAGAAGAACAGATAGCTATGGCTGTGTGTTTCAGAAAACAGTTTATCTGGATTTTGGGAGACTCATGGTTGGAGGTGCATGCAGAACACTGTGGAGTAGCTGCAGATCTTGGATTCCCTTATGTGGAAGTGCATTGGCATGGAGTGCGTGAAATGAAGTGGCTGGACTTGGTACCTCTCTGTGCTACTTTGGAGACACAGCACAATACAGACATAATTATAATTCATTGTGGAGGGAACAGTTTAGGACATGTGTCTGGAATTTCTTTGCAATTTGCAATGAAAGAAGGACTTGGGTAGGTCATGGATATGTTTCCAAATTCTCAATTAATTTTTTCTTGTATTGTGCAGGGACAAATGTGGCTGCGTTCTTCTTCATTTGGTCCACAAATGGAGAAAGCGAGGCGCAATGTCAATAAGGCTTTTTGTACCTTTTTAAGAGATGTTGGCATGTCCTCCTTTCACAATGAAAATATTATGTTTCGTAGCACATACATTTTTCGCAGATATGGAGTCCATCTTACTAATGCTGGCAATCAGATTTTTCTGGGAAATGTACAAAATGCATTGCAACCTTTTTTGGAAATACAGCCATCCATTTTGCAGTAGGTGTTGACCATTTGAAGTTTTTCAATCACAAACAAACACCACCAAAAGGCTCTTTTCAGAGCCACCACTTCCTCCCAGAGAAAAGTGAAATGGTTTTGATAGGACAGCAACCCAAAATTTAATATGTCCGCAAACTGTCCGTAGACTTCTAAAAAATACACAGGGCCCTGCTCCATTTGTTTGCCACTTTTATTTTTAAACTGGGAAAGGCGGCTAAGAAAAGAGCCTTTTTTTGTTTTTTGTTGTTTTATATTTATTTTGGTTTTTTACACATGACACACAAGGAAAGGAGGGTAAGGAAGGGACACCAACCACGGGGATAAGAAAGGGTAGGTGGAGAGAGGAAGATGTAGGGTGAGCCTTATTTAGGTAGTGGGCAGACCTTCTTATGCTAGGTGACCACCGCCTCAAAACCAATCTGAAGAGTCTCCTCCCTGCAGAGTACTGCATCACAGTACATACACAATATTGTGATCCTCAAAAAGTAAGCGTCAACAGCATCATGGATGGCCTGTGAGGCAGCTGGAGGTATGCGCTATCCCACAGTAGTGCCTCTTGTGGTGACAAGAGTGGAAACGGAGGATGTTGTAGAGGAACTCAACCCACTACATTTATCACAAGGTAAAACCTTGCGAACGGCCCCACCGTGGAATGACGTTAGGTGTCGCTTCAAGGATGTCGTACCAAATCTTTATGAACCAGGCCTCCCACGACTCAGCACCATTTTGCATTGGTTGCAGGTGACCTTGTTTGCACGTGCTTTCGCTACGTCACAATGAATGGTAAACAACCGCCACACCCAAGAGTCACGGCGAGTGCTGGTAGTACGGACTTCCACTACCTCATCCTCTTCATCATCTTCATCCTCCTCCTTTACTTCCTCACGCCTGTCCCCCTCTGCAGGCCCTTGGGGAGGTGTTGGTGGTGGAGGGTGTGTGGGTGGTGCTGAGGCAGAAGCAGCACCAGCTGGAAGAACAGCAGCCATGGATGCCATCAGGTTTGATGATGCAACAGCAATGGTGAATTTGTACTGTAAAATACTTTGGATTGTCTAAAAAAGTACTTTTTAAATGTTCGGGGACCCGGACAGTGTCCACAAATGTGGACTCAAACTCAGCATGGGTGCTGTCACATGATGACATCCCGAACACGTCCGCAAATAGGACGGGTGTCCGCAGGACACCAAATGCATAGGAACGGTCCTGCGCATGCGCGCGGGTGTTCTACAGACAGTGTTCGGGTCCTCAAACTAATTAAAAGAGCGACACAAGTGAGACGGACCATTATGGACAGGTGCGATGTTCATAGGATTTATGGGTGTGGTGCGCATGTGCGTACATGTTCTACAGAGAGTACGGACAGGTATGGTGTCCTTAGGACACCTCCATTATGGTTAATTGCAGATATTCCGGACACCGAGTGTGTTCTAAGAACAGTTCCATCTTGCTTGCAAACAGTGCGTACAGGTATAGTGACTTTAGGACACCACCATTTTGATTAATTGTGGACATTCCGGACACCCAGTATGTTCTAAGAACAGTTCCATCTTGCTTGCAAACAGTACGGACATGTATAGTGTCCTTAGGACATCTCCATTTTCGTTAATTACGGACATTCTGGGCATCAAATGTGTTCTAAGAACAGTTACATCTTGCTTGTGGAAAGTACGGACAGGTATAGTGTCCTCAGGACACTCCCATTTTGGTTAATTGCGGACATTCGCTGACACCCTAACTGAATAAAAAAAATAAAAAATAAGACACAAAGGAATGAAGTAACAACACATATAATATTGTATTATTGTATACAAATATAACATTTATGAAAGAGAGGGGGGAAGCAGAAACTGACACAAATACATGGAAATTAGGGGTTTGGAGAGGATTGATGTGAGGGGATGAAGGGATGGAAGTCTAATCATAACATTTTTGTTGGTGGTGAGGGTTTGTTGATAGTTGACTGGGACATGGAGAGGGGGAACAGGTGCATGTGGTTCAATGATATTATTTTTTTTCTTTTATGTGGTCCTCTACAAAATGTTTCAAAAGATTGACATTTTCCATAAGCATATCCATTTTTTGTTCCATGCGCTGTAGAGTATTATCTAATGTCTCTTTTGCTGTATTATTTTCAATGTTTGTATGGTCTGTTAAAAAGAATATATATGTTAAGTACAAATAAAGTAACGATTATTCATTTTCTTATATAGAGAAGTGTCTACCATTAGTATCACTGTCTTCAGACATTTCCTTATGTGGGAAATTTTCTTCAAGCCATTCCAAAGTACTGGACATTTCTGTGTAATAAAAAAAATATCACTTTTAGTGTACCAAATACAGAAAGTTTAGAAATATATAAGAACAATGAAGTTTGCTTATTCGTTTCTGGTAAATTGTGTTCTTACTGTTGTGTAGGTCTGCTGTTGCTCCTAACTGTGCAGTTTCTGTTTGGTAATTATGTTGGAAGCATATCTTTTTTGTTTTGGTATATTCCATTTTAGTACACATGGTATTTAAATGGATGGTTGATGTGTTACATATATAGGTTGCACTTCTTAGTTATTGTTAGCATATCATGTGTTTATGTGCTGCTTTTTGAACTTGTTCAGTGTTTATATGGCATGATAGAACAATCTAAGATACCCCCTGAGTTTTTGGGTACTGTTGATGTTGTCCGTGTCCATCCACGGACATACGCACAGTCCGCAGACATCAAAAGAACTAGCAGGGGGTTCAGAATGTTATATGTATATAAAATAAGGGAATCCTAGTAAACATCTATCAAATGCACACTATGTATATGTATATTCAGTAAAAAAAAAACTTTGACAAAGAGACCTTATGGTTAAGTTGCATTACTAAAAACCTATGAAATTCTGTAAAAAACTTTGCTAAAGGGACATTATGGTTCCAAGTAAAGCAGGAAAACCCCTGAAATTCGCTAGTTATGGTAAGCTAAGCAACCATAACTCGCGCCACCACCGTGCATTGCTAAGACTAACCCCTAGGACATCAACGATGACATCACACATGTCATTGATGACATCACTGATGACATCACACGTGCATTTACTTTTCATTAAAACTCTGTACAAGGGATTCTTATTATAATGTTGACAAAGAAAGTGTCAAGGATCGTTGGACTAGATGTCTTGAGCTATATAGTGCATTAGGCAATGCATTGATATAAATAGCATTCTATTATGAAGTTCTTTACAGCATACTAAGCTACTGATGTATACATATAAGCATTGTGTGCAGCATACATGATGGAGGTGCAATATTGATAATCTTCCCAAGTT
Source organism: Ambystoma mexicanum (assembly GCF_040938575.1). Classification (NCBI taxonomy): domain Eukaryota; kingdom Metazoa; phylum Chordata; class Amphibia; order Caudata; family Ambystomatidae; genus Ambystoma; species Ambystoma mexicanum. The sequence continues at coordinate 232,031,205 of NC_090930.1, read as the reverse complement.
GAATAGTGAAATGATAAATGATAAATGCTTTCTCATTACAGTTTTGTGTACTGTGCAACATGTTATAAGTAACATAATTTCATTATTGCATACAAAACACAAAGACACTTAAAGGCTTACCTCTCCATTGGACATCTGTTGCCCGTGAACTAGCTTCCTGCTGCTGCTGCTACTGCTGCTGGTTCGGATACCAGCTGTCTGCCTTCAGTGACACCATCTCACGTCCTCACGCTCGCTTCCTGGAGGAGGCGGAGCGTCATCACGATCACCTGACAGGTCACGTGACTTTAGTTGCCGGCACAAAAAGGAGCACAGACCACCCTTGCGGCGTTAAGCCCGTCAGGGGTAAAGGCCGCTGACTGTTGTGTGACTGTTAGGTGGCTGAGAGGGGCAAACCCGTGGGGTGTGCCGAGCAGTGTTTAAAGACACATTTCATTCGACCAGGAGATTGAGTTTCCCTCTCTCCTGGTGCAAAGAGAGAGGAGCTGCACGACGATGGGACGCCTGAAAAGTGACACCTCAGATACAGGGGCGGATGAAAGGGTGAAAACCCGACAACAGGTAAGGCAGCGGGTTGCTTCTTATCCAGTCCCTGCTGGGGGCCAGTCACCAACTACGGAAGACCTCAATAAAGGCATGTTGCCTTGGAGACAAAGCCGATTGGCCTTCCCGAAAAAAAATAGTCCCGGAGAAAGACCAGCACCTGGAGACTGAAACAGCCAGGGAAGACCTTGCACTGACGGCCGTAACACCCGATGATGGAGATGATGACCAAATCACTAGCAAGGTCAGATTCGCCCAAGATCAGACCCCTCCTGGAGTGGCAAAGGGCCAGGCAGGGGTCACGCAGTTAGTTTTGCCAAACGAACAGGGTGACAAGAAAAGCCCCCAGAGGTCTCCAGAGACTGATGAGGCCCTGAACGAGTCCATCTATTCAGAAACGCTCAGTGGGGAAGACCTTGTTGAGGAATGGCCCGACACAATCGAAGAGAATCCGACCATTGAACAACCAGAGCGGGAGGCTCCACTAGAGAAGGTGCTGGGAGTGGGGGGGAAAGGGACATCTGACCCAATCACAGCAGAGGAAGGGGTCGAACAAAAAGACGCATCAGGAGCCTGTCCCAAAGCAGGGGAGGCAGTAACCCCCCGGGACAAAACACCAACCAGGAAGGCGGTGACCACAGTACCCTCGATTACTGAGAAAGAGATGCCCCAGAAAAAATTGACCACCCAGTGCACACTCTCTAGTTGGGGGGAACCCCCACGACCAAATGAGGGGCAGGTGCAGAGAATGTTCGACGCAAACATTTTGAATGTCTCTGAACAAAGTCCGGGTGATCACAGGGAACAGAGAAATGGCCCTCTGCCGACCCTCCTTCCCCAAAGTGGCTGCAACGGCACGACCCAGGATAAGCTTAGTAACTCAAATCTCGCTGCTAAATTAATCCTGGACATCTCAAACATTACTGATAAAATAGTAAGGGAGAAAAGGAGTCTTTCATTCATCAAGGATAAACTGGCAGCGCTTGATGACGAGGTGGACCTGACAGACCAACTGGATGCAAATACCTCACAAAGAGGGGGTAATTTACAGCAAAATACAGGTCCCAGACAAACGGATAACAGAAGTAAAGCTCCGCAGGGGCCGTTGAAAATGATACAGCCTATGACTATTGATGACATTTCTATGGATAAAATAAGCAATCTATTCTGCAAGGGAAAAGGGGACGACATGGCTCATATTCAGAATGTGATGATGGCATCCTTGAACATCACACTTGCCCCCTTCTTGAAGCTTTATGAGTCCATGAACGAAAACTTGCAGTTACTACACACCTTAGCATTAAAAACTGAGGAAGGAATGGGGGAAATTGTAAGCTTCACGAAGCAACTGGATATGAGACTGCAAAAAGAATCTGACTTGTCACATCAGTGGCAAAATCGCCTTTGTGACCTGGCGCGCCAGGAATCCAATGATAAGCAACTCTGGATGGAAGCCATACTTGAGGATCATAAGTGGATAAGGAAGCCAAACCAGCAGTCCTCTTTGAAAACAGATCCCAAACGAAACTCTGAAAGGGATCAGGACCCGGAAACGTCAAGGGGGAAAAACCCTGAAGTGATCAATGCAAAAGAAAAAACAAGCGGTCCCCTAATATTGGGGAAGGGATTAAAGACAACCAGACCCAATAATTCAGACTGCCTGTTGATAATAGACGACGAGGAAAAGAAATCAACGTAAGCGCTCTTCAAAGAACCTCCGTATCAAGCAGAAAAAAGGAGTGTCTGCCCAGAAGATCCTTCCAAAGAAAAGAAAGGAAAAAGTCAAAAGAAAGCAAAAAATCAAGCTGAAAAGCGCAAAGCAAATGGATCCAGAGCATTCTTGAGGAACATCAAATTGCCTATTGAGGAGAGGGAGGAGCCCTTACCTAAGAAGCCAAGGAGAGAACTCAGTCTGTCAGGACCATCAAAGGGGAAACCAGCGAGCAAACAGAATGAAAAAGATTGTGATATAAGTGTCTGCTTGAGTGACCTCATAGAAACAGCTGAAGAACTCAAAGAGGATGAGCTGTGGGACAACATCAGCTTATCTGAATGGCAAGAAATAGACAACCATTTGGACTATGCCCTGATGGAAAAAAAAACAAGAAAACCCGAAGACCAAAGGAAAGAGAAAACCAATGAAAAAATTACAAACTATGAAGTTGACAACCAAAGACTCAAAGGTCCCAACCGTCTGAAAGAGGAGCATCGAAATGAGAAAAGAAGCCCAGTGAAAAGGTACCAAGAAAACAGATCTCATAGGAGGAGTGACTCTCGAAAAAGCCACCAAAGGAAGAAAGGGGACAGGTACCATGGAAACAGAGGGAGATCTCCCCACGAATATTGTGACGAAAGATTTAATGATAGCAAAGAAAGGAAGAGAGACATCATAGCTAAAGAGCCTCGATTAACCATAACAGACTGGAAAAGGAGCCCTAATAACACAACAAAAAATCTGGAGTTATTAAAGCAGCTGGAAGTCAGGCGAAATGAAAGACTCCGAACAAGCCCACTCAATCAGCGGTATTCGAAAGAGAGAAAAACTCTGAGACATAGGAACCGAGAAAAGAAAACAAAAGTAAGCCAGCAAGGAGATGAACGGGACACTGTGGGTAAGCAAGGTCAATTTCATACATTGAGACTGGAACGGATGTGGAGTGATAGAAAATGGATAGTGCTGAACAGGGCAAGGGTGATGGCACTATTTAAAGATCTACCATCAACCTTGAGAATCCATAGTGACAATGTGGCAATAGTCGAGCGTATCGATGAAAAAAAGCCAGGCCGTAGTTCTACTACATCTGAGGACAAGAAAAGTAAAAGAAAATCTGTGGGGGTTAAGGTATAACCTTGAGTCCTGGGGATATAGACTCGATGACCCAGGAAGAAAAAGTGATCAACGAGAGGTAAAGTCCGTCAGACCTCCTACAGTGAGGGTGGAAAACATTATGAAAACCCTTGAAAGGAAAGCTGAGAACACAAGGCAAAATGTAGGGTTAAAACAAAAGTCAAGTGCCAGACAACACCAGGAGGCTACAAGGGATTGCTGCTCAGATCCAACGAGCAATATAAACATCTATCGAAAGGCCACAGAGGATCATTTAACAAAACTGAGATATACGATTGATAATTCAAACCAGAGGGGAAAAAGGGACTGCAATCAGTACTCAGAGACTGAAAGAAGGGGAAACAAGAAGCAAACCCGCTATCATACTAGAAAAAAAGAGACAATAGACTAATTGCAGTGGAAAAGGAATCAAACCACTATTGGCATCATGGAACACATGGAGTTTTGGTCATCTCTACTCAGGGGAGAGTAATTTCCTAGTGAAATATGAATTAATTTGCATACAAGAGAGCTGGATCAGAAGAACTCCGATGTGTGAAGGCTATCAAGTCTACATAAATTCGGCACAGAAAGGACCCTTAGGAAGACCGAGGGCAGGGCTGGTAACCCTAGTGAAGGAGGATTGTCAACTGCAAGTACTAGAACACCAAACCCCAAACCCGTTCCTACAGATACTTAAAGTGGCGAAAAACAGAGGTAGAAATGAAAGGAGACTCCTTCTAATAAATACATATTGGAACTCCTCAGAAATAGCCACAAGTAAATATCTAATGGAGATAATGAGGGCTATCGATGCAGCAATGTTAGAGGATGAGGGCCAATTGATTATTTTATGTTGGGACCTAAATATTAAACTGCTGGATAAAAAGGGACTGTTGAAATGAAGACAGACTCTGCCGCCTAATGAAAAACTCTGGCTTGCTGAAATGGACAACAGGGAGATGTCTATGTTGAACGGTAATACAGTAGGGGACATACCAGGATCAAACACCTGGTCAGCGAACTCGAGGGCGGCCTGCCTTGACTACTGTTTCGTCACCAGAAATACCTTACCCTGGATAAACTCCTTCAAAGTAGTCCATCAGATGGTCAGTGACCATGCTCTGCTTGAAATTGAGCTTCTCTGGAAGACGGAAGAGCCTAAGTACCGAAACTTTCCTGAATTGGAATTATCGGGCGGACGCACAAGGTTAAAAATCAAAGCGAGCGCTAATCCCCTAATAGTAGAGAAACTGAAACATAACGTCGAAGAAAACCAAGACACTGTGGACTATGGCTGCCTTTTGAAGGAATTTGAGATTAAGATCGGCCCTAACAAAAAACAAGAGGTGATAAGGAAACATGCACACAACAAAATCTTGGTGGTGAAACGAAGGGAACACCGTACAGAATTGAGGCGTCTCTGGAAAAGCTCCCTCATTAATAAAGAGCAACTCATAAGACTCTGTAAACAGGCCTATAAAAACTGCCTAAAATCCACCAGGATGTGGAGAGCACAATTAGATGCTGAAAAAATGATTGCAGCAATAACCACGTCTAACTCAAGGTCCTTATGGGAGATAATCAATAAAGGGGGAGAAGTCCAGGCTGCATTGACATCTAGTAATGTGTCAAAGGAGGATTGGGTGAAGTTCTATACAGATCTCTTTCAGGAGAAAGACCCGATTAAGACAGAGCAAAGATCAGGAAAGGTATGGTCAATTGACATTGATCGGGAAGATATCCTAGCAAGGATACAAAAGTTGAGTTCATCTCGAGCGGCGGGCCCGGACGGCATCTCTAACTGCATGCTCAAGGAAAACAAGGAAGAGTGGGCAGATTTCATCTTAATATTATTCCAGCAAATCTTAATAACAAGATCAATACCCCAATCCTGGAAGGAGGCCCTAATAGTGCCTATATATAAGAAAGGAGATCGTAACAACCCGAGGAACTACAGGCCTATCGCCCTACTCGATTGTATAGGGAAATTGTTCTGCTCCATTCTGCTGAGAGATCTGAAAAATTGGGCAATAAAGACAGGGATCCTCGACAAGAGGCAAACGGCATTTATGAGCGGCGTGGGAACTTCATTGAACCTATTCATCCTGAATATACTCAAGCTACGAGCATTAGAACAAAAGAAAAATATATGCCTGGGCTTTGTCGATCTGTAACAGGCCTTCGATGGGATCTGCAGAGAACTCCTATGGGCTAAATTAAGAAAGTGGAATTGCCCGCAGGATCTGCTTGAGGCAATTCAGGAACTATATACCAATACTTCAGTTCAGATAGTTGTCACAAAACAAGGAGACCTGACAGAAAAAATACCGACATCTAAGGGCATAAAGCAAGGGTGTGCACTGGCACCGTTCCTGTTAATTCTGTACTTAGCAGACATGAAAGAATCCCAGGACCAAATCCGTGCATTTCCTCCAGTATTTCAGGATGAAGCCCTCGCATGGATGGTATACGCAGATGAAGTCGTATTTGTGGATCAAACCCCCATAGGTCTACAAAGGCGAATTGTGGAATTTAAGTCCTACTTAAATCAAAATCACCTGAAGGTAAACGTAAAAAAATCCATGATCTTAATTATGCAGTCGGCGCATGGAGCAAGAGCCAGAAAACAGAAAAAGGGATTCATCTGGTCATTGGACAGCCACCCACTGGAAATAGTGGACTCAACAGTTTACCTGGGGTTACTAATCAATAAGAACATCAATGAGCAAGGGCAATTAGATTCCATCAAAGCAAAGTTGAAAAAACTAACTAATCAGGCTCGAGCTCTCCACCTACGCTACGGATCCTTCTCAATGCTGCCAGTAATCAAATTTTACAAACAAAAGGTAGTGGCAAGCTTAGCAGAATCCCTGCTAAATCTCCATTGGAAAATATGGGATGTGCTAGAGGCATCTTTCTGCAGAAGGGTACTCAGGCTCCCGAATTGCCTCCCTGTCTCGACAATAAGACACGAATTAAGATTACAATCGATGGAGTCAATGGTCCTGTGGAAGACCCTTTCTTTATATCGGAAGTGTATCCTCGATAAGCCGTCCATTCCATTCGAACTACTAGCCAAAAATGAGATAAAAAAGAAAGACTTCCATTTTGAGACTTGGAAACAGAACTGTCGAAAAATATTGGAATATTACCACATCAAAATTGCTATGCTAAAAGAAAACCCTGAAAAAGCGAAGAAAAACATGCGGGAAAATGACTGGATCTCCACGGAAAATCGGAAAATGCAGAACACAAACTGCCACAACTTTACGTGGGAACGAAGAGCACTGAACGAACCTCCCCCCTATTTACGCCGATTTCCCTCTTCAAAATATAGGGATCTATTGATGAGATGCAGATTAAACATCCTGCCAACAAGAGAGGTCCAATGTATAAGGAAACAAATCCTAGTGGAAGACGCAAGATGCCGTTTCTGTAATGATCCGGAGATGTTGGAAACAGTGGAACATTGGCTGTTTTTTGTCCACAATTAAGCGCCCAAAGGAGCCTATATTTAGGCGAATGGGTGGTTAATATCAATGCAACAATGGCTGAGGAATACTGGGAAAGAATCATGATGGTGCAAAAAATCGGCCCCACCCTAGAAGCCCTAAGATTCATAGAATCGATCCCAAAGGGACTAAAGGACAGAAATGTGGAATCTTAAAAGGACAGACTAACATTAAAACATTAAGCATAAGGATGGGGGGGGCTGGGGAAAATGACTTGGATCATCTTTCTTTTGTTAAAGGTTGAAAAGAAATTTAACCAATAAAAAAAAAAAAACACAAAGACACAACACACATATAAATAATAAATATGAGTGTATATATAGAGAAAGTGAAGTATGCAAAAAGGCAGCAGTAGAAGCAGAAAGTGTTCACAACCTAACTAATTATCTTTATGCACAGAAAGGTTGCTCTGCTTCAAACCTATTACTTTCCTATGTACAAATATCACATGATGTGACTGCACCCTAAAGAAAGTAATGCAAATACAAATATGAGCACATCCAGAGAAAGTACAGCAATAAAAAAACTGCAGAACAATAAGAAAGTGTTGATAACCTTACTGATTGTCTTCATACACAGAAAGCATTGCTATCTTTTGAGTGTGTATTTTTCCAATGTATATATTTCATATGCTGTGAGTGGATCCTAAGTGAATTATTGTAAGAACATATTTGAAATATGAGTCTACAAAAATAGTACTTTTTAATTTCTTTGTTCGTAACTATTAATGTCTAAGATATATCACTAAAGGAAAACACAGCGAGTCAGACATGGGATGTCCTCAGTGATGCCATCAATGACATTTGTGATGTCATTTTTGATGTCCTGGGTGTTAGTCTTAGCAATTCACGGTGGTGGCGTGAGTTAAGTTGCTTAGCTTACCATACCTAGCAAATGTGAGGGTTTGTCGGTTTTACTTGGAACCATAACGTACCTTTAACAACGTTTTTTTACTGAATTTCATAGGTTTTTAGTAGCGCAACTTAAATATAAAATCCCTTTAACAAAGTTTGTTTTACTGAATATATATCACACAGCCACAGTAGTGGCTGTGTAGTTATGGTTAAGTTGCTAATCCCATAGGAAGTGCACTTTTTGGGCTGTTTATAACTTCGCTCCACCTGGACGAATCCTCACCAAACTTTGCAAAAAATGTACATGGCCCACTCTGAATTTTTTTGCCAAGATTGGTGAGGTTTGATCCGGGGGGCAAAGTAATAGGGGGGTCCCAAAATGTCTTATTTTCCCATAGACTGAATGGGGAAAAACTTTGCTCACGCCTACAGCCCAAACCGCTGGACGGATTTTCACCACATTTGCGGCAGGAGCAGCGGCTTGGTCCCAAAAGCCTGCTCTTGTAAATGTGGTGAAAATCCATCCAGTAGTTTTTTTTAAAAATTTCCAAAAAGTAGATCACAAAAAAATAGTGATATCTATGTCTGCTCCGTGGACACATTTCCCTGTTCGCTCCGCGGACAGTGTCCTGATTGGCTAATCAGCTTGCGTCATGTCCGTGGACATGCAACGTGTTCGCTGATTGGATGGTGAAGAGCGTGGAGTGCTTCAGATTGTTTGGGTGCGCCCGCCAGCTTGGACAGCGCTGTGACAAACGGGGGAGAACGAAAATGTTGGCAAGTGTGTTGGTGTGTAAGACTGTTTGGGGAGGGTGGGGGGGTAAGAGATGGATCAAATGTATTTATTTAGGTGACAAGCACCCCTGTTGTGTTTGTTGTGCCCGCAGACAGCCGCGCTGACCTTGATGTCTGTATCGATCAAAATGGGGGTGGCCTAAGGACATGGTACCTGTCCGTGTTGTCCGCAGGCAAGTTGGAAAATTTCTAAGAACACATGCAGTCCGGGATGTCCGCAATTAAACAAAAATGGGGGTGTCCTAAGGACACTATACCTGTCCGTACTGTCCGCAAGCAAGTTGAAACTGTTCTAAGAACACACGCGGTGTCTGGTATGTCCACAATTAAACAAAAATGGAGGTGTCCTAAGGACACTATACCTGTCCGTACTGTCCGCAGGCAAGTTGAAATTGTTCTAAGAACACACACAGTGTCCGAGATGTCCGTAATTTAACAAAAACGGAGGTAACCTAAGGACACTATACCTGTCCGTACTGTCCGCAGGCAAGTTGAAACTGTTCTAAGAACACGCGCAGTGTCCGGGATTGCCGCAATTAAACAAAAATGGAGGTGTCCTAAGGACACTATACCTGTCTATACTGTTCGCAGGCAAGTTGAAACTGTTCTAAGAACACACACGGTGTCCGCGAACATAATAAATGCCCATATGGCATAGTTAAAATGTTTGATTCTATGGGTGTGATCTATGGGTGTAATATGATGCGGAGGTTGTGGCCAGGGCCTAGAGTCTTGGGTGCATGGCCAAAGCACCGCAGCATATCACACCCATAGAATTAAATATGTATGAAATATTTGCAAATGTACAGTTTATGCAGTGATTGATTTGTATAGTTTGTATGTGAAGTTTTGGCTGCATCATGCCATTAAGCTTGTAGAATTTGGTAACAAGAACTGCAGTATAACATATCCATGGAAGTAAACATTTTGCATACCTGTCCGTGTTGTGCGTTGGCAACTTGGAACTGTGCTAAGAACACATGCGGTGTCTGGGATGTCCGTAATTAAACAAAAATGGGGGTGCCCTAAGGACACTATACCTATCCATACTGTTCGCAGGCAAGTTGAAACTGTTCTAAGGACACACATGGTGTCCGGGATGTCCGTAATCAGGCAAAATGGGGGTGTTCTAAGGATACAATACCTTTCCGTGCTGTCTGCAGCCATAGTTAAAATATTTGATTCTATGGTTGTGATCTATGGGTGTGATATGCTGCGGTGGTTGTGGCCAGGGCCTAGAGTCCTGGGTGCATGCGGTGGTTGTGGTCAGGGCCTACAATCTTGGGTGCATGCAGTGGTTTTGGTCAGGGCCTAGAGTCTTGGGTGCATAGCCCAAGGCCATGCACCCAAGATTTAAGTTATAAGCACTGAAGTTATAAGACACCATGGGTGTGATATGCTGCGGTGGTACCAGCCAGGGCCTAGAGATTCATGCACCCAAGACCGAAGTTATAAGCACTGAAGTTATAAGCCATTATGGGTGTGATATGCTGCGGTGGTTGTGGCTAGGTCCTAGAGTCTTGGGTGCATGGGACATGCAACCAAGACCGAAGTTATATGCACTGTTTGCTTCAATGGTTGTGTTATGGAGCAGTATTTGTGAGTTGTACTTATTGTAATATACCTACTGTTTGGTTTGGTAAGTGGAGTACATATATTCTTTGTCAATTTCTGTGATAAAAGAAAAGATCATGGTAGTATTGGTAGTTTGTAAGGTCTTATAACATTGAATAATAGACATTATTTATTCATTTCGACCCTCATTATTAGTAGATTACAAACCAGTGTACTGTGCAATTTGTTTGTTTCTGTGTTTGTTTTTCAAATCATTGGATCTGTGGGGAAAAGAAATCCATGTCGGATTAAAAAAAAACTTTATTTGTTATGCTACAGTCTATTTGTTTTTTTTCCAGTGTTCACTTGTTGTTTCTGGCTAATGTTCTATCTCTTGGCTTGTTTCAGATTTTTGGAGCAGTTAGATACCTGTTGGCATATTCTAACTGTGTATTTCTTGTTATAATAGAGTGGTATTAATTTATCTGTTTGGTTGTTGTAGAATCTTGGGGCACTTATATACCTGTTGGCGTATTCTAACAGTTTATAGTTTTTTAATTGAAGATTTGTTAATGTTTAAGTACAGATTAGTTATTAAATTTTGGTTTTAAGAAGATTAAATAAGCGTTTGTAAGATGTGCTGGTAATCTCTGCTTTAGAATAATGGCGCTATCATTACATTTGAACCATCCACATTTCTTTTTAATATATGCAGTGTTGTGACCTGCATTGGTTGTGGCTCCTGCGTGGTAGATTATACCTATTGTTATGAAGGTTTTCTTACCAAGTGATACTTGACCATGTGTGAAACCAGTCAGCTTGCAGTTCTTTTAGGTACCATCTGCACTGTAACATAGAAGCATTAGTATTACGTATTTACTATGTGTTTGTATTAGTAAGGTGGAGTGATTATCTGAATTGCAGATAGTACTTAATCTAATATGGTTTGCATTTTGTACAAGTTGCTGAAGCGGAACGGATTCACAATTAGGTATGGATACATGCACGAAGCGCTCATTAGGGATTTGTTTCTGTGTCACATTGTTGCAGAGAGTGCATGTATGTTTCCACATGTATGAAATCTGGAAGATTGATTTATAGGTATTTTTTTGTTGTCCAGTACTTGTAGTAAGTACATTAGAAATTCTTGTGGATCTTCTTGTGAGTTTATAGTGAATTTCACCATTCCAGCACAGTAGTCCAATTCTTGTTTTATTCCATGAACTCTATACGTGTTGTCAGGATTGTTTGTTGCTTTTCTATGAAGTACTAACATTTGCAAACACAATGGTTCTGAACTGTGTAAGTAAATGTTGTCAACAATTGGTGGTAATTGAAATAGAATATTCATTGTTACATTTGCGTAGCAACTTACACCAGTTATATTTGAAAATGTGAATGGACCAGATAGGTCTGTGTCCAAGTCATTTTTTCGGAGTGTGTGCTGCTTCTTTGAAGACGTACCTGAGTTACTTTGAGTATTAGGTTCTTCTTTGGTTGTGGTAATTGATGAAGTATTAGCTTCTTTTCCTCTCTTTGGAGGATTTGCAGTGAGATCCTGTTGCATTTGTGGGTGTATAGTGGACGTAGTCTATTTTATTCTAAAATGCAAGGAATATCAGCGTTTACTTTCGTTGCATCAAAGTTGATTAGAAATAGACCGTCAAGTGTACATAAGCGTGACAGTGCTACGTAGCTCATGCCTTCTTTAAAGACTGTGTTATCAAAATCTATCAATGCTTTGTCTAGGGTAAGACCTTGTGTTTTATGAATGGTGACTGTGTATACTAGAATTAGAGAACATTGTTCTCTGCGTACATACATGTCTTTGAAGAGAAGGAATTGAGCTGTTGAGCGCCCTATCCTTTTTACTTCTGAAAGTTTGTCAAAGAAAATATTGACAAACTGAATGTTGTTGTCACGTGGGTATGTTTGAAAGCCAACATCTGTACCCAGTGATCCATTAACTAGTCCTTGCTCTTTGTCAAGGTTACTTATAAGCATTACTCTACAGTTTAAGGATAATTTAAATATTTTCTCCAAACCAGCTGTGTTGGAGATATAATTTTCTAAGGTATTTAGTCTTGTTGTGGCTTATTGACACATGGGTAGTGTCATACCATGTACGTCCAGTTTGTCTGTGGAGCAAATTTTAATTATTGGTTGCATTTCTTTTTTCAACATTGTTTCATTGAATTTGGAACAGCTTGCAAGAGTTGGCATTAAGGACATACATTTGACATTTTTATGCGCTAATTGTTCCATAACATCAGTAGCACATGAGTTGTGCCCATAAAGTGCATGGATGTGCCAGGTTTTTAATATTGCTTGTGCTTCTTGAGATAGTACACCAACTCTACTACTTTTTAAAATGTTGTCGTAGGTGAGGTCTGCAGACTGTCACACGTTTTCTGTTAATTTTCTGTATTGGAAATGTTGCCAAAGGTTGACATTTCCTATGCTGCCAACAGTTTTACGGCAGAGTTTGTGTCCTAAGGTTTTAAAAATAGGTTCACCTTTCACTGGTGTCAATTGAAGAAGATCTCTGAAAAACAATAATGTCTTTTCCTCCAAAAAGCTCTTCGTAGTTTGTTTTAAGTACTTCTTGTAATCTGAGGTGAATCAAAGCACACATCAGGTTGGAGACCATACTCACTTCATCTATTAGTAGCATTTTCATTTGTTTTAAGACTCTGCATAGTTCCATTGCAGCTTCTGTAGAAAGTTTGTAATAATCTAATTTGTTTTGGTGTTCTACTGGCAGGAGTACTAATGGGTGTAAAGTGACACCACCTATGTTATAGGCAGCTAAACCTGTGGGGGCAGTTACAATAGCTGACAGTTTGTTGTTTGTCAATTGTTGAAGGAACTTGCTGATGCTTTTGATTAAGAATGTTTTGCCTGAACCAGCTTCACCACTGACGTACAGTAGTATAGGTTTGTAATTTTGGCAGGTACATTCTTTATTTTCATGTTGTACACCCTGTGCAATTTCTTTTGTTACTTCTTGAAAAATGCTACGCTGCTCATTGTTTAGTTTTGACTGTAGTATAGTTAAGTCTTCTGTATCTTCATACTGACACATGGTGTTTTCTACTTCTGTCATAGCTAATTCTGTCTCATTTGCTATTAGTGGCTGTCCCAGTAGTTCTTGGATTCCTGTTACAGAAGGTTGACTACTGTCAGGAGTGTCCTTATCTAGTTGGGCCTGGAGTTCTTCTCCGTGTTGCTGTTCATCAGTGCAACATTGTTTTGTACTGTGTAAAGTTTACATCGGTGATAGTGCTTTCATTTGCTTTGAAAGAGTCTTCATAGGAGTCATAGTTATCTAGTATTTCTTCTTCTTTTCTCCATGGTTTAAAGAGTCATACCAGGGACATGTAATATAGTTCTTTATGTTGAGGCGTTTTTAATGACAATTTGATATGATTAATTACACTTGGTTTGGTAAGTTTTACTAAGCTGCCTTTACAATTTGTCACTCTGTATCTACCTTTTTTTTCATAGGGTTTGATATTTTTGTATGTGAAGTTTTGGGCTATGTGGTATAGACACATGGTTTCCAAAGTGGTACTTCTGTTTGGGTAGTATGTGGCTAGTAATTTGTTTTTCAAAATGTCTTGGCTGTTGGGATCATTTTTGGCTATTGTTTCTATGTTGTCATATGATTTGAGAACTCTTTTTCTAGATTTATCAGGACCAAGACTTAGCCATACTATATTTTCAGATTTTCCATACAAAGCAGTACCGGTTAAACGATCTGCAGCTTCATAGCAGCCATATTCTTCATGGGAGAACATTTTTATGGACAAGCTGTACGATTTCTGAGACTGTGTTTTGTCTGATGACAGGTCATTCCAGAGGTTTTGAAGCTGTGTTTTTGCTGCTTCGGTTGAGTAGGCTGTAACATATCATGCCACTGCAGTGGAATTGTCTGCAATGTACTGCACATCTATGTTTGCATTCCACAATAGGGCAATGATTGCATTGTAATCCTTGATATATTTTGCTTCTTCTGTTCTTTTTATGTAATATGTATTTTTAGGTGATTTACCTTTAACACTATGTCTAATTGAAGACATGAAGTTGTTCACTTCAACTGTTTCTGTAACTTGTCTAGGGAAACCACAGCGGCATTTGGTGTAGTATTTCCCTTTGTTTTTGAATTTGCAACGACAATATTGGTCACATTTGTGTTTTTGAAATTGTAGAATTTGTGCATGAAGATCACTATTTGTTGCTTCTGATGGAATTTCACAAGTGACATATTTTTTGATAAACTGTAACACAGTGGCATCACTGTCTGCATCAAATTTAGGAGCATCTTAAATCCATAAAAGCATGTGGATATGTGGTGCTCCTCCGGCTTGGTATTCCTTTCTCCAAAAGAAGTATTGCATTTCTCTGAGGGGAGGAACAGTTTTATTACAAATAAAGTGTAGCATAGCAATGAAGCGATCATGGAAATATCTTGAAACATTAACAGGATCTAGAGAGCAAAGTTCTCCAGGTGTTAGTATATCTGTTTGTTTTGTTTTTGTTTGATATGCGTAGGAAATCATGTATTTCTTCCCATGCATATTCCGCACAACTTAATGTAACAAACCAAGTGGGTGGGCAAGGTTTCTTTTCATACAACGTACATCTCTGTGACGTCAGAACCAGTACTCTTTAGTACCAAGCAGGTTTGCTAACAAATTTGTAATGCTTGATTGTAAAATCTCATTTTTTTCCTGCACTTTATGTAGTAATTACGTAGCTGACATATTTTGAAAGTGGGTTCCTGATTTTAATGTGTGTGCAACTCTGTAACATAGAGTTGCTAGTTCACTTTCAAAGTCTAGGTGGAATATGTATTCCACATTTTGTCTAAATCTGGGTTCTTAAGAATACATTCGTAACGAGCGGTATTCTGATGCTGGTATATGAATAGGTCTATCATCGTACCTTCCTCCTTTGCCAGTAGGAAAGAGTAGAGGAAAAGCATGTGCTTCCATACTTTTTTCTCATATGCTGATTGGTGATCCTTTGATTTGTCGCATTTGGTATGTTTCTAGTGCATCATCTATGGTGTCATTAGAGTATAATGGATGAATTGTGATTATGATGCTCTCATATAAATTGAGTTGTTGCAGTGGTTTTGGTATTGGGAATAATTCCAAATTATTTGTGATAGCATGTGAAAGAGTTTGATTGTTGTCAAGTTTTGTAGTGCAGTAACTGCAAAGTGTTAAGGGGTCAGTTATTTCGTATTTGTTTTCTGCTATAATGTAGAGAGCTAATTGAAACCATTTGGAATCGTCATTGTCTTCTATTTTGTATGATATGTCCATAGTTTTTGTGTTACTTTTATAAAAAGTTCTGCGGCAACATGCACACACATGGTTTGGTACTTCAGCGGATGTACTTTTCAATTTTAGTATTTCTTTTTTGTATGTGTGTAGTAGACGTTTGCCATGCGCAGAATTGTTGCTAGTCTGTTTTAAAGCTATTGCATTTTGTAAGTGGTTTTCACTTCGAAAATATTTCCTCTGGATATGGTCGATTTCTTCGAGTAGGTCTTTGGCTGTACCATGTAGAAGATTGTTATTTAAATTGGCTAGTGCTAAAGCAGACTGTTAGCATAGTACAGTTTACAGACTAGATTTCTTATAGTTGAATTATGTTGATATCATTTTGATATGATGGAAGTTGCAAATAGGTCCTGAAATACAGGCCAATGAATGTCCTTGCAGTCCTGTGTATTTGCGCACTGGACACGTATCCATATTTTGCAGCAGTTTTATTTTGATTTTGCCTTTGCCTTTCACATATTGATTGAGGAACTGGCGTAAAGATTTGAAAGATTTTATGGCAATGTTACACATTGACGTGCATGGCCATTTGTATACTGGACGTTCTGGTTCTGTCGAATGGAGAACAGATACTGAGTTTTCTGGGGATACTTTTTAAGCAGTATTTCTTGTTCCATTATGGTATTATTATGTTTTTCATAACCGTGTCCACTGGGATGGATGGCAATTGTGTTTGTTTGAATTTGTTTACATGCCTCTTCATTGAAAGATGGTTCTGTGCTTGTGGTGTGACTCTATTCACCTTGACAGATATTTAAGAAGTTATTTTTGTTGACATTCCGCTTATTGAGAAGCCTTTTTTGTAATGTATTACTTGTTAGTGGGTTCATTCTGTTTAACACTAAAATAAATAACTTTCTTTTGAGAAGGATTGCACTGTCTATCAAAGCTTCTAAAATTCATTTTCTACAGTGGTTTTTAAGGGTTGTGCATGATTTGTCTCCTGTTTTTATAAGATTCTGGAGGTCTCTGTGGCGGAACATTTTTGCTAATATACTTTTTTTGGTATGGTTAATTCCTACTATATCAAGATTTATAGGAGCAGTTTTAACAGTAGTGGTAGATGCATTTCTGTTAATCATTTTCAGTTTTCATTTACATTTTGACAGAGGAGGCAAAGTTTTTGTACTGGAAGATTGTTTTGTTTTGCTAAATGACTGTATTAGCTGTTTTGTTTGAACTTTTTCTACAAACTCTGCTAGAGATGAATGCTTATTCTGGAAATGTTGTATCTTCATTTGCTCCATTTCTGCGTTGCTTTATACAGACTTGCTTTCTGGTAGGCATTCTGTGGGGTCTGTTGAAACAAAAAAATAGAATGGGTTGGGCTGTTGGGCGATGTACGTGTGGTGTATGCTTGAGTGTCTGAGTATGATGGTAAAGATGTATCTGGTGGTGTGTGATTGTGCATTGGGCAGCTGCAATTAGTTGGGAAGGCTATTCTTCTATTTGTGTGTTACTATACTGTGGTTCAGATGACAGTGGAAAGTGAGCTACTGGTGAGGATAAGCACTAATAGTAAATCAAATGGTATAAAATTAAAACAATTCTTTGTTTTGTAATACTAATATTCTTGGGGCTGAGTTATGTTATATGTGCTCTGAAAAACGGGGATTTATGTTCCATTCTGCGTGCTAATCCCTGTTTAATAAATGGTGATTTGTGGGAAGAATGGTGCCCAAATCTTCATTATTTTGGTGCACAAATTACATGAATGACCCGCAGTGTGTTTGAGTAACACATTTTAACAACACGAGGATACATATAACAAATAACATTATAACAGTAATAGTGGAAGCAAGTTAAACATTGAGGATGGAAATGGATGGGGTTAAGGCTGAGAATGGGGGAGTGGCTAAGGGGAGGGAGATGATTAAGGAGATAAGGCAAGGGGGGAGGGGGCAAGAAGGTGGGAGGGGTTTAATGGTGGAGAATGGAGAAGGAGAGATTTTAGGTAAGTGCAGAATGAGGAAAAGGTAGAATTAGAGCGGAGTGAGAGCGGTAAGGAGTTCCAGTGCAGGGGGGCTAGAAGATGGAAGGAGCGGAAACGGGATGTGGCACAAAGGGAAGGAGGAAGAGTGAGAAGAAAGTGGTTAGGAAAGTGAAGTGGGAAGGAGTGTAGAAAGAGAGGAGAGAGGAGAGATAAGGGGGAGCAAGACTGTGGAGATATTTAAAGACTAGGCAGAGAAACTAAGGTAGTATTGTACTTGCTCTTTTTTTTTGGAATGAGCAGATTTCTTTGTAGTTGGTGTTTGTAGTTCAGATGTTGCTGTTTTCCAGAAGAGTGGTCTTTACTGCAATTGTAAAAGAAATAAGTTCATAATTTTGTTTGTTTACAGAAGTGATGTTATTTGAGAGATTCATTTCTATGTCTTTGTAATAGTATTCTTGTATTCTTGTTTGATTTCTGGGCATAGTGTATGCATGCAGTTTCATTTGACTATGTTTAGCAAACAAAAAAGAAATCCACATATAGAGCAATATTCATTTCATTGTCATTGATTTATAAAGAAAGTAATGAATTTATCGAGAAGGATTTGAATCTGTGCACAAAGAGTCAATAAGGAAAACAACAAAGTAAGGGTACACTCTGGTAGAATTAAAATTTTAGTATATTTGAATTTAGAAAATGAAAACATCTAAACAACAACCAAAGACATATGACACAAATTCAAAATCATACAATAGGTTTTTAGTTAAAGGTATATACAGACAAAAGATACATGTATATTTACATAACTAAATTCTTGAACCAAACAACTCGTAGGTGAAAGAAAATATTTAAATTGGAGTAATCATTACAGTCATCTGAGCAGTGATTAACTTATATCGGAATATAGGTTGAACAAATCCTGCTGAGCAAAAAAAGAGTCAGGATATTGTTATGTATAAATCCTGCGAGACTGTAGTCGTTTTCAAGTGGGTTTGATTAGCTACTTATTACATGTTTCACAGTACGCAAAACTCTAATAAGAAAGCAGTTATCATTTCCCTGTTCAACATGGCAAGATTATGAATATTGCACCTCCATCATGTATGCTGTACACAATGCCTATGTTTCTACATGAGTAGCTTAGTATACTGGATAGAACTTCATAATAGAATGTTATTTATATCAATGCATTGCTTAATGCACTAAGTAGCTCATGATATTTATTCCAATGACCCTTGACACTTTTTTGTTATAATAACAATCCCTTGTACACACTTTTCATGAAAAGTAAATGCACATGGGATGTCATCAGTTATATCATCAATGACATTTGTCCTGTGTGTATGTCTGTGGACGGACGCAGACAACAGCAACAGTACCCAAAAACTCAGGGGGTATCTTAAATTGTTATATCATGCCATATGAACACTACACAAGTTCAGAAACCAGCACACAAACACATTATATGTAGTAATAAATAAGAAGTGGAACCTATATATCTAACACATCAACCAACCATTTAAATACCATGTAATAAAATGGAATATACCAAAACAACAAAGATATGCTTCCGACATAATTACCTCACAGAAACTGCACAGCTAGGAGCAACTGCAGATCTACAGACCAGCAAGAATACAACTTACCAGAAGCTAGTAAGTAAACTTCATTGTTCTTATATATTTCTAAAATTTCTGTATTAGATAAAATAAAAGTAATATATAATTTTTTTCACAGAAATGTCCAGTGCTTTAGAGTGGCTTGAGGAGAATTTCCCAAGTGAGGAAATGTCTGAAGATAGTGATACTAATAGTAGACACTTCTCTATATAACCAAATTAATAAGCATTACTTTATGTGCACTTACCTTATATATATATACATATTTTTTTTTTTAACAGACCATAAAAACATTAAAAATAGTACACCAAACGATACATTCGAAAAGACTCTCCAGCGCATTGAAGAAAAAACGGACATGCTCATGGCAAATTTCAACCATTTGAAAAATGTTGTGAAGGAACACATAAATGAAAAAAATAAATACCATTGTCCCACATGTACCTGTCCTCCCTCTCCATATCCCAGTCAATTATCCCCAAACCCTCTCCACAAAGAAAAATGTGTTCCTCCTATCCATCCTCTTGAAACTCTCAATTCCCCTGTGTTTGTGTCAGTTTCTGCTTCCCCTTCTCTTTCATAAATTGTACATCTATATATAATAAAAAAAATGTATTATGTGTGTATGAATTCAGTCCTTATTTTTTTTTTTTAAAAGACAGTTGGGCTGTCCGCGGACAGCGCGGGTGTCCGGGATGTCCATAAATAAACAAAATGGCGGTGTCCTAAGGACACTCTGCCTGTCCGTAATGTCCGCAGTCAAGTTAAAACTGTTCAAAGAACACACGTGGTATCCGGGATGACCATAAATAAACAAAATGGCGGTGTCCTAAGGACACTCTGCCTGTCCATAATGTCCGCAGTCAAGTTGAAACTGTTCTAAGAACACTCGCAGTGTCCGGGAAGTCCGTAAATAAACAAAATGGGGGTGTCCAACGGACACTATACCTGTCCGTACTGTCCACAGTCAAGTTGAAACTGTTCTAAGAACACACACGGTGTCCGGGATGTCCGCAATTAAACAAAAAATGGGGGTCTCCTAAGGACACTATTCCTGTCCGTACTATTCGCAGGCAAGTTGAAACTGTTCTAAGAACACACGCAGTGTCCGGGATGTCCGAAGGCCATGCACCCAAGACCGAAGTTATAAGCACTGAAGTTATAAGCCAGCATGGGTGTGTAATGCTGCAGTGGTTCTGGGTGTGGTATGCTGCAGTGGTTGTGGCCAGCTCCTAGATTCTTGGGTGCATGGACAGACAAAAGACTGAAGTTATATGTACTGAAGTTATAAGCCACCATGGATGTTTTTTCCTTTAGTGATATATCTTAGACAGTAATAGCTAGGAACAAAAAAATCAAAAAGTACTATATTTGTATATTTGTAGACGTATACTTTAAGGGGGTAATTCATAGAATTCAGCGCACAAGTGGTGCACGTGGCTGGCGCACAGTGTGCGCGTGCGAATCCCTGCGCCAGCCGCGTGCGCTAAAACCCATTTCCGCGCACAGCGTATTCATGGATTCCAGCCACCAAAACCAGCCGTGGCGCACAGTAGCGCAGCGACACTGCAGCAGCGCCAGTTACGCCCCCAAGAACGCCTCTCGCGCAGGGAAAAGCCATCAATATACCCAATCCAGCACAACGGGCTGCGCTAACCCTGTACCAGCACGGCAAGCGGGCTACGTGTATCACTGGGGTGCGCGGGAAGTACCTCACGCGATTGGCCCCATGCGAGCAGGGTACGCGTATTTCAGGGGTGCGCGGGAAGTTCCACACGCGATTTCTGCAGGGTACGTGTATCTCAGGGGTGCGCGGGAAGTGCCACACGCGATTTCACCAGGGTACGTGTATTTCAAGGGTGCACAGGAATTTCAACACGCGATTGGGCACGTGTGAGCAGGGTACGCGTATCTTAGGGGTGTGCGGGAAGTGCCACACGCGATTTCAGCAGGGTACGTGTATTTCAGGGGTGCGCGGGAATTTCCACACGCGATTGGGGGTACGCGTATCTCAGGGGTGCACCGGAAGTGCCACATGCGATTTCAGCAGAGTACGTGTATTTCAGGGGTGCGCGGGAAATTCCACACGCGATTTCATCATGGTACGTGTATTTTGGGGTGCGGGGGAAGTTTCACATGCGACATCAGCAGGGCAGGTGTATTTCAGGGGTGCGCTGGAAGTTCCACACGCGATCTCATCAGGGTACGTGTATTTCGTGGTGCGGGGGAAGTTTCACACGCGACATCAGCAGGGTACGTGTATTCCAGGGGTGCGCGGGAAGTTCCACACGCGATTCCATCAGGGTACGTGTATTCCAGGGGTGCGCGGGAAGTTCCACACGCGATTGGGCCCATGCGAGCAAGGTACGCGCATTTCAGGGGTGCGCGGGAAGTTCCACACGCTTTTCCATCAGGGTACGTGAATTGCACGTGTGGGTCCTCCCAGGTGTTCCCTCTACACCCTCCACGGCCCCTGCAGGTGGCTCACACCACAGGGGCCTACCCTGCACATGTCCTGCAGGCACACCATCCACCATGGCCATGACCCCCAGCCAACCCACATGTCAACTTGCACTACTGCACACCAACGCATGTCCCCCTGCACCCCCAGTCACCAGGGGCACCCTCCACCAGGCCCCCACCCATGTCTCCCAGCACCCCCACCCCCCAGCAGTGCAGGGGCACCCACTACAAGGCCCCCACCCATGTCTCCCAGCACCCCCAGCCCCCAGCCACCAGGGGCACCCACCACCAGGCCCCCACCCATGTCTCCCAGCACCCCCACCCCCCAGCAGTGCAGGGGCAGCCTCCACCAGGCCCCCACCCATGTCCAATTCATGTCTCCCACCACCCACACCCCCCAGCACTGTGGGGCACCTGCCAGAAGGCCCCCACCCATGTCCAACTCATGTTCCCCACCACCCCCACCCACCAGCACTGTGGGGCACCCACCACCAGGCCCCCACCCATGTCTCCCAGCACCCCCACCCCCCAGCAGTGCAGGTGCAGCCTCCACCAGGCCCCCACCCATGTCTCCCAGCACCCCCACCCCACAGCCACCAGGGGCAGCCTCCACCAGGCCCCCACCCATGTCTCCCACCACCCCCACCCCCCAGCCACCAGGGGCAGCCTCCACCAGGCCCCCACCCATGCCTCCCACCACCCCCACCCCTCCAGCACTGTGGGGCACCCACCACCAGGCCCCCACCCATGTCTCCCAGCACCCCCACCCCCCAGCAGTGCAGGGGCAGCCTCCACCAGGCCCCCACCCATGTCCAACTCATGTCTCCCACCACCCCCACCCCCCAGCACTGTTAGGCACCTGCCAGCAGGCCCCCACCCATGTCCAACTCATGTTCCCCACCGCCACCACCCCCAGCACTGTGGGGCACCTGCCAGCAGGCCCCCACCCATGTCCAACTCATGTTCCCCACCGCCACCACCCCCAGCACTGTGGGGCACCTGCCAGCAGGCCCCCACCCATGTCTCCCACCACCCCCACCCCTCCAGCAGTGCAGAGGCAGCCTCCACCAGGCCCCCACCGATGTCTCCTACCACCCCCATACCCCCAGTCACCAGGGGCAGCCTCCACCAGGCCCCCACCCATGTCTCCCACCACCCCCACCCCCCAGCCACCAGGGGCACCCACCAACAGGCCCCCACCCATGTCTCCCAGCACCCCCACCCCCCAGCAGTGCAGGGGCAGCCTCCACCAGGCCCCCACCCATGTCTCCCACCACCCCCACCCCCCACCAGTGCAGGGGCACCTGCCAGCGGGCCCCCACCCATGTCCAACTCATGTTCCCCACCACCCCCACCCCCCAGCACTCTGGGGCACCTGCCAGCAGGCCCCCACCCATGTCCAACTCATGTTCCCCACCACCCCCACCCCCCAGCAGTGCAGGGGCACCCACCACCAGGCCCCCACCCATGTCTCCCAGCACCCTCACCCCCCCAGTCACCAGGGGCAGCCTCCACCAGGCCCCCACCCATGTATCCCAGCACCCCCACCCCCCAGCCACCAGGGGCACCCACCACCAGGCCCCCAACCATGTCCAACTCATGTTCCCCACCACCCCCACCCCCCCAGCACTGTGGGGCACCTGCCAGCAGGCCCCCACCCATGTCCAGCTCATGTTCCCCACCACCCCCACCCCCCAGCACTGTGGGGCACCTGCCAGCAGGCCCCCACCCATGTCCAACTCATGTTCCCCACCACCCCCACCCCCCAGCACTGTGGGGCACCCTCAACCAGGCCCCCACCCATGTCACCCACCACCCCCACCCCCCAGCCACCAGGGGCACCCACCACCAGGCCCCCACCCATGTCTCCCAGCACCCCCACCCCCCAGCAGTGCAGGGGCAGCCTCCACCAGGCCCCCACCCATGTCCAACTCATGTCTCCTACCACCCCACCCACCAGCATTGTGGGGCACCTGCCAGCAGGCCCCCACCCATGTCCAACTCATGTTCCCCACCACCCCCACCCCCCAGCACTGTGGGGCACCTGCCAGCAGGCCCCCACCCATGTCCAACTCATGTTCCCCACCCCCCCCACCCCCCAGCACTGTGGGGCACCCTCCACCTGGCCCCCATCCATGTCTCCCACCACCCCCAGCCACCAGGGGCACCCACCACCAGGCCCCCACCCATGTCTCCCAGGACCCCCACCCCCCAGCAGTGCAGGGGCAGCCTCACCAGGCCCCCACCCATGTCCAACTCATGTCTCCCACCACCCTCACCCCCCAGCACTGTGGTGCACCTGCCAGCAGGCCCCCCCATGCCCAACTCATGTTCCCCACCACCCCCACCCCCCAGCACTGTGGGGCACCTGTCAGCTGGCCCCCACCCATGTCCAACTCATGTCCCCCACCACCCCCACCCCCCAGCACTGTGGGGCACCTGCCAGCAGGCCCCTACCCATGTCCAACTCATGTTCCCCACCACCCCCACCCCCCAGCACTGTGGGGCACCTGCCAGCAGGCCCCCACCCATGTCCAACTCATGTTCCCCACCACGCCCACCCCCCAGCACTGTGGGGCACCTGCCAGCAGGCCCCCACCCATGTCCAACTCATGTACCCACCACCTACACCCCCCAGAAGTGCAAGGGCACCCACCACCAGGCCCCCACCCATGTCTCCCAGCACCCCCACCCCCAGCAGTGCAGGGGCAGCCTCCACCAGGCCCCCACCCATGTCTCCCACCACCCCCACCCCCCCAGCAGTGCAGGGGCACCTGCCAGCAGGCCCCCACCCATGTCCAACTCATGTTCCCCACCACCCCCACCCCCCAGCACTGTGGGGCACCTGCCAGCAGGCCCCCACCCATGTGCAACTCATGTTCCCCAGCCAACATGTCATCACAATCTAGATCCCTGGTCCCTATGGTCAGCCTCCAAATGCAAAACACCCACCCGAGTATTGCATCCACCCACTCATAATTTGCAATTACATCACAGAACACCAATTGCAAGTTCCGAAACAAACACATTTCCCTCACATACACCCAATGGGTGTCAGTGAATCTCAAAACACATATCATGAAATGCATGAAACCAATGAGATATCACACATTGAAGTTCACCAAGAAAATATGTATTAAAGGAAACATAAATAGAATAAAAAATGAAGAAACAGAAATGTGAATGTACAAAAATTAAAAGAAGCATGTCCGTGAAAAAAAAGCAAAACCAAAAATAAAATTCCAAAGTAATGTTGTCCAAAGTCAATGTCCACAAAACAAAATCCAATGGGAAATAAAAAAGAAAGCCATTGCTCCATGGTTAAAAAGTGAAAAAAAATACAATCCAACAGTGAACTATGTACATGGGAACATTATCCCAACAAAAGAAAAGAAACCTATCTAACTACACTAACTAATAAAATAAAATATATACAAAAATGTGGCCAATGTCCGAAAGGTCCAAATAAAATCAAAACAAAAATGAAACCTAACACTACCTACATAACTATGTACAAGGGCAGCGGGCTAGTTTCACGGCTCACTTGTGGATGTCCCGGGCCAGGGCATCATCGAACTCCTCCTCAATGTCCCGGAGGCGGTCCTCCTCCATGGCCCCGAGGGTCCGCAGGGCCGTCGACGTCTCCACCTCCAAACCCCTGTGGATTGCCTCGAGGCACTCGGCCCGCCTCAGGGCCCTCCGCATGGAGTTCTCCGCCCTGACCATTGTGAGCCGTGCCTCTTCCGCCCGCTGCCGCTCCGCATCTATGGCGTGGCCCAACCGCTGCCACACGGAAAACACTCTCTGTCCTGGGTCCTCCTGCCCTCCGGCCGATGCCTGCCCATCCGATGTTGAAGGCCCCGAGCCTTCATGGCTCCCATCATGTTGCTGCTGCTGCTGCGCCTCTGCCCGTGCATTGCCTCCTGCTGCCTGCACATCCTCCGCTGGCTGGGGTGCAGTCGTAGATGTGGCCACCCCTGCTGGACGTCCGACTCCCGACTGTGGCAGGGATGCCTCCTCCACCAGCCTGGCCGCACCACCAGAGGCAGCTCCACAGGTCACCCAGGTGACTGATGGGTGGGAAGATGGCACAGAGGATGACTGGCGTGTAGGGGGTCCAGTTGAGGAGGGGGTCGTAGCAAGCCCCATCAGACGGAGGAATCCGGCCTGGGTGACCTGTCCCAGCAGGCTGACGTGGTCAACGAGCCATTCGAGATGACGTGCAGTCTCTTCATGAAAAGACTGCAGGTCACCTCGCATGGCCCATTGACGCAACACCACACCAGCCAGGACAGGCTCAACCCGGACCTGGATAGCCACGTCCGCAGGCAGAGGAAGGCCAGTTGAAGTGAGCTCATCCCCTGCCTGAAAACGGGTCTGGACGTAGGCATCCCTGCTGGTGCAAGATGATGCAGGGACAGGATCAGGGACAGGATTGCACACAGGCACCTCCGCGGCGGCCTGTGCTGCCTCCTGTCCCTGGTCCTGCACTGCACCACTAGCACCAGTGGGATCCCCACCTCCAGACCCCATCTCTGGTGCTTGCACGGCCTCCTCCTCCACCAAACCCCCCACCAACCTGGATGACTCCGTGCCATCTTCCCCTGTTGGACCCTGTGGGGTCCCAGCTGCCCCTTCTGCTGCCGAGGAGTCCAACTCCAACCTCTGCCTCTTGGACCTCCCCCCGGCAGCTGCGGCCTGGGACGCGGCACCGGACTCCTCACTCCCCGACGAGATCACAACATGGGAGGGGAGCCGGGCCTTGTGTCTCCGGCTGGCGGTGGGATCCCCGCCGCTGTGCTCCACAGCACCTTCTCCGTCCTCTTAATCAGTTGACGCT
The DNA here is from genome assembly GCF_040938575.1 of Ambystoma mexicanum. Classification (NCBI taxonomy): domain Eukaryota; kingdom Metazoa; phylum Chordata; class Amphibia; order Caudata; family Ambystomatidae; genus Ambystoma; species Ambystoma mexicanum. The sequence continues at coordinate 232,004,908 of NC_090930.1, read as the reverse complement.
GCAGACAGGGAGAAACAAAACACAGGCATCAGGGCACTGTACAATGGACACATACACATATGACAGTTGTACATGAGTGGCATTGGCAAACCTCAGACATGTCATCACAATCCCCAACACACATGTCATTACAACTCGCACACATGATCCATACCACAGCCACATCGCAACTGCCACCACCATCCATACACATACAACAGCATGAGCAGCCAAAGGTGAGCCAAACATCACATGCAACACAGGAAGTGCACCACACATGTACACACACCACCACACTTGCATGCATGTGTACACCTCTGCCAAGTGTTGCAGTGTTCAGACGGGCATCCATGTCACATCTGCCAATCAGGCTTCCACATACCGCTGTCACATGCATCCATGTTGCATCACTGTTGCACCCTTGTCAAATACACACACATGCACATGTACACAGTGTTGAATCATGCAGCCAAAAACAACATACATGCGTGACATCACGGACATGTCTACTTACATACACATTCATCCAAACATCTGTGCCCACACAACTGCATTTGGCATGCAAGCCTACACACACAAGCACCATCCATGTCTCACACATTCCAGCCCTCGCATGTGTCAGCCCCACAGACCTGTACACCCCCACCCATACTCGAACCCATACAAACAGATGTGCAACCTGCACACCACTGAATAATCACCACACGCACTGCTCACAATCAGGATGCATGTACACTCACCGCTCGACTCCAGACGGGTCTGCCTCTCAAGGACCTGGACGTGGAGCGCTGGGGATATGCGTTCCAGGACCCTCATCTGTTCTTCCGACAAGTGGCCCCGGCGCCCCTTGGCATCCGCTGCCTTCAAGAGGCGCCGGGCCTTGTTCAGGGTCCTGGACCTGAAGTCCTCCCAGCGCTTCTTGACATGTTGTAAGTCGTGGACTGCCACCCCCTCCGCGTTGATGGCAGTCACGATGTCAGTCCAGATCCGAGTCCGTCCTTCCTTGTCGGCGCGGGAACTTCCGAAGAGGGCATCATACTGCCCCAGGACTTGCTCCACCAGGACACCAACTTCGGTGGCACTGAAGTTGGTGCCCCTCTGCCTCTCTGGCCGGGGGTTGTCAGTGGTCTCAGATGGTGTTTGCCCCGACATGACAACCCCAGAGGCAGGAGTGGGTGGGCAACTGGGTCCTGGGGCTGGGCTGTGGAGCGATGGAATCCCAGTCGGGAGTCTTCGGTTCCAGCAGGGGTGGTCACAGCAACAGCACCCCTGGCTGATGTGCAGGCAGCAAATGGCAGGGCACGTGGGCAGCAGGCAGTCAGGCAGCAGCAGATGGCAGGTGGGAGCGTGCTCAGGGCTCTGGGGGGCAGTAGTTCGGCCTTCTGGGCAGGAGCGTGGTCTTCCGTGTGCTTACGCGTGGCCAGCTTGATACGGAGTGATTTGGCACGTGAAAAATCTGCACGTCAGCGTGTAATTCGAGGAAAGGCCCTTAGCGCGTAAGCGCGTCTGCACGCATACGCATTTTCATTGGACAGAAGGCCCCTCAAGCGCAAGCGTCCCCGTGACGTGACGCGTACAGACGTGCATGGGCATTTCAGCGCGCGTGAAAAACTGCACGTCCGCGTGTAATACGAGGAAAGGGCCCATGCGCGTAAGCGCGTGTTGAAAACTGCACGTCCGCGTGTAATACGAGGAAAGGGCCCATGCGCGTAAGTGACGTGACGCGCGCGTGCGTTTCCCTCAGCACGGGTTAAAGGTGAGCGGGCCCAGCAGTTCGCTGTACGTGCCTTTCTGGAGACCGACGTGTGTTGCTGCTTCCTGTTGTTTCGCGCGCCATCACAACTTCACAGCTATCAAGGACGTATCTCTTCTTTTGGCGGGGGCATTGGCTATGCGTGTTTTTCTGCATCGCGCTAGTCAGACGGTGAGTCGCACACGCTCTTTTTCCCACTGCGGGTGCCCCTGTGTATCGCACCCATTTTCGATGTCATAGTAGCCTGCGTGTCCCACGCGTACGCGTTATTCGTGTTACTGGGTGCCACAGCGTACTGCGGGAGGTTGAATCCACGCACGTAGGCTGCAGGGTTGCGTGCACGGTTTTACTGCAGTTTTGTCATGATCTCTGCTTCCAAAAGATCAGGACTTGCCCGACTCCCTTGGAAGCAGACCCATAACCCCGGTTCTGAGTGCCAGCCAGTCCCAATTGGGACCTTTGTACCCTGTCCTGGCGCCAGTGGCACCAGGCTCATAAAGATGCCCAGTCCCAGCGCTGGAAGCGCCGGGCTCATAATGCTTGGGTGGACTTACCTGCAGACCATGCTGCTTACTTACCTGCCAGTTGAACCCCTGATCCTCTTCTGTTTGGGACTACTTTTCCTGTTGGGTGGGGCAGGAGCCACTCCCTAGGTTCAGAACACTGGAACTCTTCTGGAAAGCAGGAACACTTTTCTTACCTAGGCATGGCTGTGGAAGGAGACACCTAAGCACTACAGGAGGCTATTTAAACCACACCCGATGGATGAATCTTGCTTTGCGTTATTCTGCATTCTCTGCAGCAGAACGCTCATCGTGTCTTCTGCTTCTGATCCTGGGCCTAAGGGAACAAAGGCTTACCATCCTGGAATCCAGTCTTCAGCAGCACCTGAAAAGACAAAGAAAGAACAGGTTAGCACTACGATCTTCAGTGGCAGCGCATCTCTTACCTGGTCCATCGGCTGTCACCAACGCCTCGCGCTGCATTCCGGCATCTGAAAGACAAAGGCTTACCTACTCTTCGCATGCTCCGGAGGTCTTCGCACTGCATTCCGGCATCTGAAAGGCAAAAGCTTACCAGCTCTTCGCACGCTCCGGAGGCCTTCGGCGCTGCATCCCGCATCTGAAAGACAAAAGAAGGTGCGTTTAAAGACATTGGGCAACTTTATTACTCACGTGCCATTACTCCTTCCCACGCCGAATCCAGTGGGTATTCCAACACCCTTCAGCTTCTCTAAAGCTCCGAACTTGTACCTGCAAGATAAAAGGGACAGTTAGTGTGCATCGTGAAGCAGGCTACAAGCGCTTACTTACGTGCTTCCAGGCGCTTCTATTCCTCACGCGGGTTCGATCCTCAACTCTCATCAGACCGCCATCCGCCATCGCCGGAACCCTGCAAAACAAGAGATATCATTACAAAAGACTTTTAAGACATTTGAAGTGCCCAGAACTTACCGTTCGTGCAGTTAACAACGGACAGCAGTCCTCTGAGGTCAAGAGGCCTGCACCCTTATCCAGTGAAGAAACTGGTTACGGCACCCTGCCCCGAGGCAGATGGAGAGCTCGGCGTTCACTTACCTAAGGTGAGGGTGTTAACCTTTGGGGTTCTACAGGAGAAGAGAAAGGGAAGAGGAGAGAGGCACCCAATAACCCCAGTTCATTAATCCCATATTTTCTATCTGCAGACATCTTACTCTTCGAGTCAGACATACAGTGCACAGAGGTCCAGCCCAAAGAGCCAACCGTGTGTTACACATCACCTTTGAAGATACGGCATTCACCCAGTCAAGACCGGCGCCTCTGCGGGAATCAGGTGAGCATTACAAGTTTTGGGGTGCCTGAGCGTTGCGTGACCCGTCACCACATCACCGGGGTAACATACAGCCTTGCAGGTGCAGGGGGGCTGTTAACATCTTGCTTCCCACCCCCTTCACCCCAATTGCCCAGGTCAATTGTGGTGTACACCTCCCATTGGCACCACTCCATCTGTGCCAGCACTACTACATCTGTGCCATGGTTGGGAGGCCACCAAAGGTGAGGGGCGCCTCAGCTGGTCGTACTCCTCGTGGCGGGCGTGGTCGGGGACGTGGCCGTGATGACCAGGGAGTAGGGGGACTCCAGGGTGTCCAGGGCAGCCACAGAGGGGGAAGAGGCAGGGGTGCGCCACTTGAGCACAATGTTGTGCCATGTGTCGGTGCAGCCATGCCACCACCCCCTGTGGTTCCGGGGGATGCAGCTCCTGCATCTGGCACTGGCACCCATATGACCCGCAGTCCGTTCCATCGACTGCCACGGGCCCAAGGGTAGTGGTAGCTGCAGGTGCAGCTGTGGACACCGCCACCCAGGCTCAGGGTCTGCCAGTGCAGGCTGCGTTGGCACTTGAAGAGCCCTTGGTAGATCTCCAACAGGCCAGGAGGGAAACCATAGGGGCAGGCCGGGCTGCTCAGACCAAGACACGTGTCCCTGGGGCAGTCATGTCATCTGCTGCCCCGAACAGCCGGGTGTTGGCAAGTGCAGGGGCAGATGCACCCAACAGCACCCCGGTTGTGAGTCTGCCAACCAGGACCGTTGCGGTCAATGACCCTGCCACAGCTGATGTTGCTGCGCAGGGTCCATTAGTGGGCACCCAGCTGCCACTGACACAAGTCAGGCCTTTGGTCATCCCTCCACCTGCCACTCCCTTGGCTCAATCCACCGAACTCACTGGCCATACTGGTCAGGGCGGCATTAGCCAGCCAGGGTCTGCACCACAGTCCAAGAGGAGGAAGGTTGCACCTGCAGCACAGGCTGGGACCCCACACACAGCCACGACCTCCTGCACGTCGAGGAAGAAGCCTTTCTGTAAGCAGGAACTGGACTTCCTCGTGGACTACGTGCGGGGCCACAGCCGTGACATGCTAGTGGGTGCCAATAGTCAGACTACGGCTGCCCAACGTGACACCCACTGGAAGCATGTTGCGGAACATGTCAGTTCATTCGGCCATGAGGTGCGCACGGCGCATGAGTGCGAAAAGCGTTGGAATGACATCAAGCGCAGCACTAAGGCCAAGCGTGCCTCAAATTACAACTTGACTCTGGTGACTGGCGGTGGGCCTGCACCAGAGGAGGAAGAACTCACTCCGCATGAGGCTCTCGTTGCAGAGTTCATACCACCTGAATTGGTTGAAGGAGTGGGAGAGATGCTGGACTTTGATGCCCAGTCCAGTGAGTGTTGATGCGTGTTTGTTGAGGACGTGTGTGTTTCACTTGTGGGATGTGTTGTGCATGATTGCTGCTACATGTGACGTGTACATGGTTCTGATGTGTAAGTAATGCAATGCTACCGTCATGCATGACTCCTCTGCCTGCATGCGGGACTCCATGTGGGCATGCTCCCTTGCCCCTCCTCCGCCACTCTGCACCCCAGTTCCACCTTTGCACTGGTCTGCTCCAATCTTGCCAATGTGTAGTTTCTTGTTCATGTGTCCTGTGTAGATGCTAACTTCCAGCGTTGAAACTGCCAGACATATGCCGTGTGGTACAGCCTTAGTACTCGATGCAGGGTATCTCACTTGTATTGTGCATGGGTCAGATGTCCCGCAGGGACATGAGTGCCCATTTATGCTCCATGTGCATTGCACGCATGCCCCTTTGTGTCCTTGACTGGATGATCACTGTAATATGAGTCCTTGGTTACATACATTGCCTGCCATCTCATCGGCCTCCCCATGTCAACTGTGGCTCAGTCCTGCGTTGCACACATGTTTAGGCCCTGACAATCTGTGTGGCTCACAGGCCTCAGCCTGTTCAATGGCCAATGACTCTGTCCAACTCTTGTGTCTTCTTCACACGTGGGCGGCCTCCGGAGTTTTCATCATGTGTCTTGCCCACATTCCCAGCATCATTTGCAGTGTTGTAATTTGAATCACATTAAGCTGTTGATGCTAGTCAACACTGCCTGTCAATACACAGGTGTATGGTCAGCCTTTTGATACCATGCTAGGCATCCCTGCTTTGGTACTGGGGTGGAGGGGTGCTTGGCTTCTAGACATGGTACACATTGAATGCACAATGCACGTGATGTCTGAATTTGACATTGCACTGCCTTCACATTTCCTGGCACACACCATGTAGTGCTTGTACATGTAGGTAGTGAGTGGCGTACACATTTTCTGCACTGCATAGAACCACTTCCATGGAAACTGCCACCTTTCAACAGGTCTGATCACAGAAGCTATTCAAAGTAGACCCAGCATGCATGTCAGGTCATATGTTGTGTGTCACATGTCTGCCGGATGCCTTTGCTGTCGGTATGTGTGTGTCGTGTGCTTCTGACATGTGTATTGACCTTTTTCTCTCTATTTTTCAGGTGATGACGCAATGGAGGCGGAGGATGGTGTTGTCATGCCAGACACAGGGTTGGTAACACCACATCAACCCGGCACTAGTGGGGGTCGTGGGGTGGTAGGCCACGAAAACCCCCAAGTGCTGCAGTCCATCTTGTCTCTGGCTGCCTATGAGTCCAGCCTTGATGACGACTCTGACATCCATGTTGAGTTGGATGAGCATCAAGTCCATGTGTCAGGGGTGAGTGATTCTGATGTGGACACGCCTCTGTCTGCGACACCTGCACTGAGGGATCAGACAGTCTTGATTCCTCCGCCCATGGTGGATCGGGATGCAGGGTCACCCTCCACACCAGTCACTGATGTGCCTGGGACATCACGTCGACGGGGGCATGTAGTCGTGCAGCCGCAGGCGGTGCCAACACAGCGAGGACCCCCGGTCCTTGGGTCCCGCAGGTGTCAAGCCCGGCAACGCGGTCGCCGCGCACAACCGCTGTATACTGAGTGGGAGCAAGACATGACTGCCAATTCCGAACGGCAGGGGGCAGCAATGGAGAACATCGCTGAGAGCATGGAGCGTGTGGCCCGATCTGTGCTCCCCCCTGCCTTCTCCAGCAGCAGGCGGCACGGTCCACGGCCCGCTCGCTCAGGCTGGGCATGGCGGCCTCAGACAGGTCACGCCAGGCTGAAATGTCGTCTCTGCGTCAAGCAATTGCTGCTCACGCAGAGGCGCACATGGATGCCCTGAGGGAGGAGTATGCTTCCCTCAGATCCACTCTGGGTGTCCTTATGATGTCCCAGAGGCAGCAGGCAGAGGAGAGGTTTGCACAGCTTGAGCGTACCATCTCGGCTGAGCTACAGGCTTGCCGGGAGGTGCAGCGGTTGTCCAGCCAGGCCTTGCAGGAGGAACTCCGTGTTACACGTGCTACCTTGCAAGAGGAAGCACGTGTATCACGTGAGGTTCTGCATGCAGACCTACGTCACATCGCCACACAGAACCAGACTCACCCGTCTGGCAGACTTGCTGCCGACGAGGGGCAAGCTGCGGCTAGGCATGGCCAGGCTACTGTGCCACGTCCTCCTTTCCAGGATGAGCCAGACTCGGACGACCATCTATCTCCCACATAGGTCGTGCTGTGCAGGCGTTGAGCCCATGGAGGATTTTTTTTTGGCTCAGCATCATCGCATGTGGATGTCGAGCAGCACCCTGTACCTCCCCCCTCCTGGGTGCCCCCCCCGGGTCGTATGTGGCCATTTTTGATTTTTCTTTTAGTTTAGTTAGTTAAGTTTCTGTTTGATAATTAGTTTAAATAGGTAATGTAGGTTTTCCATAGTTAGTGTAATTAGTTAATAGTTGAGTTAGTTTAAAATTGCTAGTCTATTGTGCTTTCATGTGACGGTGCGGTGCTTTGTGGCTTTTGAAGGCATCCACTGTCTGTTCCAGCTGGGCCCTTCATGGTTGTCTTGTGTATGTGTTTGCTGCTTGGGGTCCTTGACTCACATATGCCACTCCTGCCTCCCTTATCCATGGGCTCGCACGGATGGTTCGGTGTTACAGAATTTTACACAAGGGCTTTGGACTGTCATATCTGTGGCATGTCTGGTGCTGTGTGACTTGTGTTGACACCCCTAGTGGGGATGATTTAGGTGCCATTGTCCACTGTTCAGCTTTTGCTAGATGGGGTGTGTCATGATTAATGTGGACATTGATTGCTATGCATTGTGTAGTATGTTTCATATCTTTCCTGTACACGTGCCTGTTGCAATTCATGCTGTAGATAGTGTTCCACACTTTGGAGGTGAAAGACGGACTGATGGTGTGATTCGTGATGTGACTCTCTGACATGGTCAAGTAATGAGATGCCTGATGAGACACACACAGATGACTTTGAAGCATTAATCATGTGTTTCATGCCCTTTCTGCAGGGGGATGAGCCTCCAGAGCACCTTTGCCAGCAGACATGGCCCATTGGACGACGGAATTCTGGACCTGTTTGTTGGTGCCCACATGCACATGTGTGCACAAGCAGAGGCACCGTGATTGCAGACCCGCATCCTAGAACTGCTGACATGTTCCAAGGAACTCCAGGCAAGGTGACCATCACAGGGGGGCCACGACACAGCAAAGCTTGCACCAGGCGAGTTGCACATGCAGGCTTAGTCACAGCACTGAGGGTGAGCTTAGACGAATATTGGTGTTGAAGCACACAATGCAGCTCAGATGTGTTTGTGGACTGATGGCTGTTGATAGTAGGGTTGTCTGGGACACATGCATGGGCAGTGGCACATAACCTCCGGTACACAAAGGTCCATTGAGGCACTTGTATCAACCATGTAGCCTTCCGAGACATGGAAAGGGGCAGCTCACAGGGACATACAGCAAGGGACATACTCGGGTGCAGTGCATGTCTTTTCCACGTACTTCATGATAAATGCACTGCCAACTTTGTTTCGGTCATGGTGGTACGCAACTTGCTCTGTAGTCATGGCTTGCTATATGGGTCTGTCTGCTTACCCAGGGAACATTGCATGTTGTGTGAATTGTGACACATTGGTGTTCCATTTGCCACGCACCCACCAGCGGCTGACTTACTGCATTGACTGTGTATGACCCGACACAGGGGTGATGTTATATATGGGTACGAAACATCGAGCACAGATTGTCTGTTTGTAGAGTAGTTTGTTGCTATGGGGCATGTGTGGTGTTGTGTTTTTGTGTAATTGGCACATACAGGTTGTTGACTGTGGTTCTCTTTGCAGCATTGCAGTGCTCCTGTAACCGGACCTGAGAGTGCGCAGGCAGGAGGCCAGCACTCAAAACCAGAGCTAAGTGTCTTGTTGTTTTTCTTACAAACTGCTCTGCATAGGCTTGCTGGGGAGTGTACAGATGCATGGATGTATGTGTGGTGCAATTTGGTATGTTTTTTCTCCCTAATCTCCCGTGATCCTATGCAATTTTGAAACCTGTACCCTCTACCCGGTGTTCCTGCTTCCCGTGCCTATCCAAGCAACGTTCCCTGACCTTCTTTCCCCACTGGGGTTGCGGATGCCTGTGTAAGCCCCAAACTTGCAGGCGCCAAAACCCTAGAGGGGGTGGTTGGTTCGTACCACTCCTGAGCCTGGACTACAGAAGGCCATGAAAATGATGTCCAAGTTTGTTTGAATTGTGCATGTGTTCATGCAGGTTGTACATTTTCGTGCATTCCCTAGTTTCATGTGTCATTCCTCCTCCCCTCTCCTGCCACTCATTCCAGTCATCCAGTGTGTCAAAACCTGTCCTGACTGCATATCCCTGAACCTCATTCCCCACCAGGGTCTCAGGGGCCTGTGTGAGTTTGACCTTGCAGGCACCCGGGACATGGTGGGGGTGGTTGTTTCGTGACATTCCCGAGCCTGTACAGGGGACCTGTGACAGTACACATCCATTCATGGTGCATCATCCTATGTCATGTACCACACATGTCTCACATCCTGTCGTGACATTGTTTTGCTGTGCTACCTTGGTTGTTGCATCATTGTGGTAGTACTTGGCCTTTGTGAGGTACTGCTACGTCAAGTCATCTACTGGAGGGTGTTCGGGTTTGTTTTTATGCCTTGGGTTTTGTGATTTTGGAAATGAGTGTGGATTCTGAGGGTTCAGGCATCTTTTTACACACAAGGTGGGAGATGGTGACGAAGGGTAAAGGTGATCCTGTGGCCAGGTGGAATTGAGGTTTGGAGGCTCCATGACCCAGGTGCAGTTGTTCAGTGGGTCATGGTCATTTGTGAGGGGGGGGGTTGTTGTTGATAGTTGCCTTGCCCTGCAGTGTGATGGGAACTCTGACATAGTAATGGAGGTATCCTATGTACATGTTGTGTTCTGCTGATCAATGCCTGTTCATGTGTTGTGTTTTCCTTTCAGGTGCGAGGGGATAGTTGTGGTTTGACATGCTGGGGTGTACACATGGTGGATGTTCACATGTGATGTGTAGGGAACACTGATGGTCACTTGAGTGCACATGCATATGTGGAGTGCAATTCCTTGCAGAACCACACACTTGCACTCTGATGCACTACATGTACTCCCACCCTTGCATATCCACGTGTACACTGTTTGCCTTCTGGTGCCCACTGTGTCCCGGCAGCACATGTTCTGTGACCGATTATGGATCCAGTACATGCCTAATTTGATGTTTGATGTGGTCTGTCACTTAGATGTGATGCTCAGGGTGTGCATCACACACAATGGCTGTTCACTGTGCTGTGCGCTGAGCAGTGTGATGCAGGAGTAGGACACTGCACACATGAGCTGCAGTGTTGATTTTGCAATGCATAATGTGCATGTAGACAGGCATTCATTGTGATGTTACGTCTACGACTGTTGTAATGCATTTGGAAATGACTTATTTTGGGTGGGAGATTTTGTTGGTCTGTCATTTCATCTGATTCCGGGTCAGGCAGCAGTGTCCGATGCCACTGTACATTTAGGACATGGCAATGTGTACCTTATCGTTACTGCGTTGGTGTATGGGTATTGCTTGCCATGTCATGTTGATGTTTGGGAGGGTTTGAGTGACATGACAGTGATGGCCATGGCCTGTTTTGCAGGGTGTGTGATGCACACCTTGCATGTCCGGGTCATCCGCTTCTCAGAGCAACTAGCTGGGGGTAGATTTCTCTCCGCAGCAGGGCCCTCCCCCTGGAACAGACTTCCGGCCTGACTTGAACTTGAGGGGAACCATCTCCAGTTCTGGAAGCACCTCAAGACCTTCCTCTTTGCTTCTGCTTACTCTCTGCCTCTCCCTTGCAGAATTCTTCACTGGAACTGCACAGGAGCTGCAACTGGGCCACTCTCACCGACCTCGGTCCCTGGCCCAGCCACTCTCCACTTGCACTGCCTCCCTGGCAACCCCTGCACTGCAGTACTGTCTCTCTATCCCTACAGCCCTCCCTTCCCAGCACTTGTCTGCACTTACCTTTGTAGTTGCCACCAGGCGACCTATGTATTATTTTTTTGGGCTACTTCCCTTGTACTGGACTCCCCCCCCACCCTTCCCCTTGCACTTTTCCCTTCCCCCTACCCCTGCACTTGCACAATCTCAATGACACCTGGCCTAGTAGTACCGTTCTCTGTGTTCCCTTTTCCCCCCTCCCTGCCTCATTGCGCCTTGGAATACTTGTGTATGGCCCATATCATGTCATATGTCATATGTGTGCCTTTTGGTCACACAGTTTAGCTTGTGTTTAAGTAGCTAGGGATGCAGACGATGTGGCACTTTCATGGCAACTATCTCAGGGTGGTAGGGTTGTGACAGTTGACTGTCTCTTTGTCATCATCGATTGTCACCTGGTATGTGCCAGGCATGTGTGCACTCCGCAGGGATGGGAGTTTAGGTGAAAAATGTGGCCACAAGCTGGGTCCGGGCTTCCTCGGCACGTGCCCTGTCCCCTCCTATGGGCAGTGCCTGTGCCTGTGGTTGGGGATGTTGGGGCACCACCATGTCCACCGGGACGCCCTGCCGTGTTGCAACATTGTGCAGGACACATGCTGCCACAATGATCCTGCACACTACTGGTGGTGCATAGAGTAGTTGCCCACCAGAGCGGTCAAGGGAGCGGAAACGTGACTTGAGCACTCCGAATGTGCGCTCCACTATGCCCCTGGTTGCAATATGGGCGGCGTTGCATCTTACCTGGGGTGGTGTGGTGGGGTTCCGAATTGGCGTCATCATGTGGTTGCTCAGAGGGTAGGCACTGTCCCCTGGGGAGGTGATAATAGTTGAGATTATTAGGGTTAGGATATTTGTCTGTGTGTGACTTGCATGCATGTGCAAGGGCATTTGTACTGACCTAGGAGCCATGTGTCGCCATGCTGCCCAGCTTCCAGGGCCCGGCTCAAGGCGGACATTCTGTATATGAAACTGTTATGGGTCGAGCCAGGGTAGTTTGCATAGACAGAGGTGATGATTCTCTTTGCATCACAAACCACCTGTACATTGATGGAATGCCAGTGCTTGCGGTTTCGGTAGATGTGCTCAAAGGCCCTAGGTGGACGTAGGGCCACATGGGTGCAATCTATGGCACTGAGCACTTTGGGGAAGTGTGCCACCCTGAAAAAATCCAGGACAACGGCTTGCCTTTCTGCGGGTGTTCTGGGCATGTATATGTGCCTGCGGGCTGAGGGGCGCGCTGTCATGATTGCCAGTACCTGGTGTAGGCAGCGTGACTGCGTGGCCTGTGAGACCTCCCCACTATGGCAGTGGTCCGCTGAAATGACCCAGTGGCCAAAAAATGCAGGACATTGAGCAGATTCTCCAAGGGGCTCAATGCTTGGGAGCAAAGGGTGGGGGATGTGAGGTCATCTTCCCACTCCCTGACCAGGTCTAGGATGATATGGGGTGGAAACCTATACCTGCCGTAGACTTTGTCGTCAGGCATCCCAAAAAGGCTTGTCCGTGGTGCGAAAATGCGTGCCCTGGCTATTCTCCTCCTCCTACGGTGTCCCACGATCAGTGCAGCGACAAATGGGGCATTCATCTTAGCTGTATATACGCGTTTGTTGTTTGCGTGCACTTTTATGCTGTGCGCGGGGACGCCTCCGCCTGCCTTCGTGTGGGCGGATGCGTTGACGCCTGTGCGCGGGTTTCCCGTATTCGGATACGTGGTAAGACTGTAGGTCCGAGTGTCAGCGCGTGTGATCGGAGGGGAGTGAGCATACACGCGATTGGCCTGGGTACGTGTGTTTCGGGGTGCGCGGGAAGTTCCACACGCGATTAGCCTTGGTACGTGTTTTCCGGGGTGCCGGGAACTTTCACACGCGATTGGTGGAAATCCACGTGTGTTCTGTCAACACGTGCAAACCCGGTCGCGTCACGTCACAGACGCGCTCACGTGCTAAGGGCCTTTGGTCCAATGAAATCGCATATGCGTACTGCCGTGTATACGCGCTAAGGGCCTTTCCTCGTATTACACGAGGACGTGCAGTTTTCCACGCGCGCTTACGCGCATGGGCCCTTTCCTCGTATTACACACGGACGTGCAGTTTTTCACACGCGCTGAAATGCCCATGCACGTCTGTACGCGTCACGTCACAGGGGCGTTTGCGCTTGAGGGGCCTTCTGTCCAATGAAAATGCGTATGCGTGCAGACGCGCTTACGCGCTAAGGGCCTTTCCCCGAATTACACGCTGACGTGCAGATTTTTCATGTGCCAAATCACTCCGTATCAAGCTGGCTACGCGTAAGCACACGGAAGACCACGCTCCTGCCCAGAAGGCCGAACTACTGCCCCCCAGAGCCCCGAGCACGCTCCCACCTGCCATCAGCTGCTGCCTGACTGCCTGCTGCCCACGTGCCCTGCCATTTGCTGCCTGCACATCAGCCAGGGGTGCTGTTGCTGTGACCACCCCTGCTGGAACCGAAGACTTCCGACTGGGATTCCATCGCTCCACAGCCCAGCCCCAGGACCCAGTTGCCCACCCACTCCTGCCTCTGGGGTTGTCATGTCGGGGTAAACACCATCTGAGACCACTGACAACCCCTGGCCAGAGAGGCAGAGGGGCACCAGCTTCAGTGCCACCGAAGTTGGTGTCCTGGTGGAGCAAGTCCTGCGGCACTAAGATGCCCTCTTCGGAAGTTCCCGCGCCGACAAGGAAGGACGGACTCAGATCTGGACTGACATTGCGACTGCCATCAACGCGGAGGGGGTGGCAGTCCGCGACTTACAACATGTCAAGAAGCGCTGGGAGGACTTCAGGTCCAGGACCCTGAACAAGGCCCGGCGCCTCTTGAAGGCAGCGGATGCCAAGGGGCGCCGGGGCGACTTGTCGGAAGAACAGATGAGGGACCTGGAACACATATCCCCAGCGCTTCACGTCCAGGTCCTTGAGAGGCAGACCCGTCTGGAGTCGAGCGGTGAGTGTACATGCATCCTGATTGTAAGCAGTGCGTGTGGTTATTATTCAGTAGTGTGCAGGTTGCACATCTGTTTGTATGGGGTTTGTATGGGGTCGAGTATGGGTGGGGGTGTACAGGGCCGGGGGGCTGACACATGCGAGTGCTGGAATGTGTGAGACATGGATGGTGCTCGTGTGTGTAGGCTTGCATGCCAAATGCAGTTGTGTGGGCACACATGTTTGGATTAATGTGTATGTAAGTAGACATGTCCGTGATGTCACGCATGTATGTTGTTTTTGGCTGCATGTATCAGCACTGTGTACATGTGCATGTGTGTGTATTTGACAAGGGTGCAACAGTGATGCAACATGGATGCATGTGACAGCGGTATGTGGAAGCCTGATTGGCAGATGTGACATGGATGCCCGTCTGAACACTGCGACACTTGGCAGAGGTGTACACATGCATGCAAGTGTGGTGGTGTGTGTACATGTGTGGTGCACTTCCTGTGTTGCATGTGATGTCTGGCTCACCGTTGGCTGCTCATGCTGTTGTATGTGTATGGATGGTGGTGGCAGTTGCGATATGGCTGTGGTATGGCTCATGTGTGCGAGTTGTAATGACATGTGTGTTGGGGATTGTGATGACATGTCTGAGGTTTGCCAATGCCACTCATGTACAACTGTCATGTGTGTATGTGTCCATTGTACAGTGCCCTGATGCCTGTGTTTTGTTTCTCCCTGTCTGCAGCGTCAACTGATGAAGAGGGCGGAGAAGGTGCTGTGGAGCACAGCGGCGGGGATCCCACCGCCAGCCGGAGACGCAAGGCCCGGCTCCCCTCCCATGTTGTGATCTCGTCGGGGAGTGAGGAGTCCGGTGCCGCGTCCCAGGCCGCAGCTGCCGGGGGAAGGTCCAAGAGGCGGAGGTTGGAGTTGGACTCCTCGGCAGCAGAAGGGGCAGCTGGGACCCCACAGGGCCCAACAGGGGAAAATGGCAAAGAGTCATCCAGGTTGGTGGGGGGTTTGGTGGAGGAGGAGGCCGTGCAAGCACCAGAGACGGGGTCTGGAGGTGGGGATCCCACTGGTGCTAGTGGTGCAGTGCAGGACCAGGGACAGGAGGCAGCACAGGCTGCCGCGGAGGTGCCTGTGTTCAATCCTGTCCCTGATCCTGTCCCTGCATCATCTTGCACCTGCAGGGATGCCTACGTCCAGACCCGTTTTCAGGCAGGGGATGAGCTCACGTCAACTGGCCTTCCTCTGCCTGCGGACGTGGCTATCCAGGTCAGGGTTGAGCCTGTCCTGGCTGGTGTGGCGTTGCGTCAACGGGCCATGCGAGGTGACCTGCAGTCTTTTCATGAAGAGACTGCACGTCATCTTGAATGGCTCGTTGACCACATCAGCCTGCTGGGACAGGTCACCCAGGCCGGATTCCTCCGTCTGATGGGGCTTGCTACGACCCGCTCCTCAACTGGACACCCTACGCGCCAGTCGTCCTCTGTGCCATCTTCCCACCCGTCAGTCATCTGGGTGCCCTGTGGAGCTGCCTCTGATGGTGCAACCCGGCTGGTGGAGGAGGCATCCCTGCCACAGTCGGGAGTCGGACGTCCAGCAGGGGTGGCCACATCTACGACTGCACCCCAGCCAGCGGAGGATGTGCAGGCAGCAGGAGGCAGTGCACGGGCAGAGGCACAGCAGCAACGTGGTGGGAGCCATGAAGGCTCGGGGCCTTCAACATCGGAGGGGCAGCATCGGCCGGAGGGCAGGAGGACCCAGGACAGAGAGTGTCTTCCGTGTGGCAGCGGTTGGGCCACGCCATAGATGCGGAGCGGCAGCGGGCGGAAGAGGCACGGCTCACAATGGTCAGGGCGGAGAACTCCATGCTGAGGGCCCTGAGGCGGGCCGAGTGCCTCGAGGCAATCTTCAGGGGTTTGGAGGTAGAGACGTCGACGGCCCTGCGGACCCTCGGGGCCATGGAGGAGGACCGCCTCCGGGACATTGAGGAGGAGTTCGATGATGCCCTGGCCCGGGACATCCACAAGTGAGCCGTGAAACTAGCCCGCTGCCCTTGTACATAGTTATGTAGGTAGTGTTAGGTTTCATTTTTGTTTTGATTTTATTTGGACCTTTCGGACATTGGCCACATTTTTGTATATAGTTTATTTTATTAGTTAGTGTAGTTAGATAGGTTTCCTTTCTTTTGTTGGGATAATGGACCCTGGCTTGTTCCCATGTACATAGTTCACTGTTGGATTGTATTTTTTTTTCACTTTTTAACCATGGAGCAATGGCTTTCTTTTTTATTTCCCATTGGATTTTGTTTTGTGGACATTGACTTTGGACAACATTACTTTGGAATTTTATTTTTGGTTTTGCTTTTTTTTCACGGACATGCTTCTTTTAATTTTTGTACATTCACATTTCTGTTTCTTCATTTTTTATTCTATTTATGTTTCCTTTAATACATATTTTTTTTGGTGAACTTCAATGTGTGGTATCTCATTGGTTTCATGCATTTCATGATATGTGTTTTGAGATTCACTGACACCCATTGGGTGTATGTGAGGGAAATGTGTTTGTTTCGGAACTTGCAATTGGTGTTCTGTGATGTAATTGCAAATTATGAGTGGGTGGATGCAATACTCGGGTGGGTGTTTTGCATTTGGAGGCTGACCATAGGGACCAGGGATCTAGATTGTGATGACATGTTGGCTGGGGAACATGAGTTGCACATGGGTGGGGGCCTGCTGGCAGGTGCCCCACAGTGCTGGGGGGTAGGGGTGCTGGGGAACATGAGTTGGACATGGGTGGGGGCCTGGTGGTGGGTGCCCCACAGTGCTGGGGGGTGGGGGTGGTGGGAGACATGGGTGGGGGCCTGGTGGAGGCTGCCCCTACACTGCTGGGGGGTGGGGGTGCTGGGAGACATGGGTGGGGGCCTGGTGGAGGCTGCCCCTGGTGGCTGGGTGGTGGGGGTGCTGGGAGACATGGGTGGGGGCCTGGTGGAGGGTGCCCCACAGTGCTGGGGGGTAGGGGTGCTGAGAGACATGTGTGGGGGCTTGCTGGCAGGTGCCCCACAGTGCTGTGGGGTGGGGGTGGTGGGAGACATGGGTGGGGGCCTGGTGGAGGCTGCCCCTGGTGGCTGGGGGGTGGGGGTGGTGGGAGACATGGGTGGGGGCCTGGTGGAGGCTGCCCCTGGTGGCTGGGGAGTGGGGGTGCTGGGAGACATGGGTGGGGGCCTGGTGGAGGCTGCCCCTGCACTGCTGGGGGGTGGGGGTGGTGGGAGACATGGGTGGGGGCCTGGCGGAGGCTGCCCCTGGTGGCTGGGGGGTGGGGGTGCTGGGAGACATGGGTGGGGGCCTGGTGGAGGCTGCCCCTGAACTGCTGGGGGGTGGGGGTGGTGGGAGACATGGGTGGGGCCTGGTGGTGGGTGCCCCTGGTGGCTGGGGGTGGGGGTGGTGGGAGACATGGGTGGGGGCCTGGTGGATGCTGCCCCTGGTGACTGGGGGGGTGGGGTGCTGGGAGACATGGGTGGGGGCCTGGTGGTGGGTGCCCTTGGTGGCTGGGGAGTGGGGGTGCTGGGAGACATGGGTGGGGGCTTGGTGGTGGGTGCCCCTGCACTGCTGGGGGGTGGGGGTGGTGGGGAACATGAGTTGGACATGGGTGGGGGCCTGCTGGCAGGTGCCCCACAGTGCTGGGGGGGGGTGCTGGGGAACATGAGTTGGACATGGGTGGGGGCCTGCTGGCAGGTGCCCCACAGTGCTGGGGGGTGGGGGTGGTGGGGAACATGAGTTGGACATGTGTGGGGGCCTGCTGGCAGGTGCCCCACAGTGCTGGGGGGTGGGGGTGGTGGGGAACATGAGTTGGACATGGGTGGGGGCCTTGTGGTGGGTGCCCCACAGTGCTGGGGGGTGGGGGTGGTGGGAGACATGGGTGGGGGCCTGGTGGAGGCTGCCCCTGGTGGCTGGGGGGTGGGGGTGCTGGGAGACATCGGTGGGGGCGTGGTGGAGGCTACCCCTGCACTGCTGGGGGGTGGGGGTGCTGGGAGACATGGGTGGGGGCCTGGTGGAGGCTGCCCCTGGTGGCTGGGGGGTGGGGGTGGTGGGTGACATGGGTGGGGGCCTCGTGGAGGCTGACCCTGGTGGCTGGGGGGTGGGGGTGCTGGGAGACATGGGTGGGGGCCTGGTGGAGGCTGCCCCTGGTGGCTGTGGGGTGTGGGTGCTGGGAGACATGGGTGGGGACCTGGTGGAGGCTGCCCCTGCACTGCTTGGGGGTGGGGGAGGTGAGAGACAGGGGTGGGGGCCTGGTGGTGGGTGCCCCTGCACTGCTGGGGGGTGGGGGTGGTGGGAGAGATGGGTGGGGGCCTGGTGGAGGGTGCCCCACAGTGCTGGGGGGTGGGGGTGCTGGGAGACATGGGTGGGGGCCTGCTGGCAGGTGCCCCACAGTGCTGGGGGGTGGGGGTGGTGGGAGACATGGGTGGGGGCCTGGTGGAGGCTGCCCCTGGTGGCTGGGGGGTGGGGGTGGTGGGAGAAATGGGTGGGGGCCTGGTGGAGGCTGCCCCTGGTGGCTGGGGGGTGGGGTGCTGGGAGACATGGGTGGGGGCCTGGTGGAGGCTGCCCCTGCACTGCTGGGGGGTGGGGGTCGTGGGAGACATGGGTGGGGGACTGGTGGAGGCTGCCCCTGGTGGCTTGGGGGTGGGGGTGCTGGGAGACATGGGTAGGGGCCTGGTGGAGGCTGCCCCTGGTGACTGGGGGGTGGGGGTGGTGGGAGACATGGGTGGGGGCCTGGTGGAGGCTGCCCCTCGTGGCTGGGGGGTGGGGTGCTGGGAGACATGGGTGGGGGCCTGGTGGAGGCTGCCCCTGCACTGCTGGGGGGTGGGGGTGCTGGGAGACATGGGTGGGGGCCTGGTGGAGGCTTCCCCTGCACTGCTGGGGGGTGGGGGTGGGGGGAGACATGGGTGGGGGCTTGGTGGAGGCTGCCCCTGGTAGCTAGGGGGTGGGGGTCCTGGGAGACATGGGTGGGGGCCTGGTGGAGGCTTATCCTTCAAGTATGTTCTTACAATAATTCCCTTATGGTCCAGTCATATCATATGAAACATATACGTAGGGGAAGACACAACCTTGAAAGACAGCAATCCTTTTTGCGCATTAACATTATCAGTAGAGTTATCAGCACTTTCTGATAGTTTTGATGTTTTTTATTGCTGTACTTTCCCTGTATATGCTCATATTTTTATATGTTGTACTCACCCTATTTTTCTTAGGGTCCAGACACATCATGTGATATATATAGATAGGGTAAGTAACAGCTTTGAAAGAGAGCAATCATTTCTCTGCATAAAGGTAATCAGTTGTTATGAACACTTTCTGCTACTATTGCTGTTTTCTTTCTTACTTCAATTCCCTTGTTTATATTCATATTTGTATGTGGTGTTGTCTCTTTGTGATTTGTCTATAATAATGCAATTATGTAGTAAGTGGGTTTTATTACCTACTTATCACAAGTTTCACTGTACGCAAAACTCTAATATGAAAACAGTTCTCATTTCACTATTCAACATGGCAAGCTTATGAATATTGCACCTCCATCATGTATGCTGCACACAATGCCTATGTTTCTACATGAGTACCTTAGTATACTGGATTAAAGTTAATATAAGAATGCTATTTATATCAATGCATAGCTTAATGCACTGATTAGCACTTGATATTTATTCCAATAATCTTTGACCCTTTTTTATTAACATTACACTAAGAATCCCTTGTACAGACTTTTCATGAAAGGTAATGCACATGTGATGTCATCAGTGATGTCATCAATGACATTTGTGATATCATCTTGGATGTCCTGGGTGTTAGGCTTAGCAGTGCACGGTGGTGGCACGAGTTATGGTTGCTTAGCTTACCATAACTGGCGAATTTCAAAGGTTTTTCGGATTTACTTGGAACCATAACGTCCCTTTAACAAAGTATTTTCACTGAATTTCAAAGGTTTTTATTAGTGTAACTTAACCATAATGTTCCAATTTCATTGGTTTCTATTAGTGCAACTTTGCCATAACATCCCTTTAACAAAGTTTTTTCATTGATTTTCATAGGTTTTTATTAGTGTAACTTAACCATAACGTCCCTTTAACAAAGTTTTTTCATTGAAATTCATCGTTTTTTACTAGTGCAACTTAACCATAACATCCCTTTAACGCATTTTTTTAATTGAATTTCATAGTTTTTTATTAGTGCAACGTAACCATAACGTCCTTTTCAATGGATGAAGACCACGAGCATCCTAGGTTCTCAAAGTTGGAACCCGGGATGGTAAAAAAAAGATTTTTCTTCCCAAAGAAAGGAAGGAAGGAAAATCTTTCACCAAGTTGGAAACCATGGAAAGGGAAGGCGGGGTGTATAAAGAGAACACAACAAGGCATGGGTAGGGGGGACCAGGAGGGAGACAGGGGGCATGAGAGGGGGGTGGGGGATAACAGGAGAGAGACACGGGGCATGAGCAGGGGTGGGGGATAACAGGAGGGAGACACGAGGCATGAGCAGGGGGTGGGGGACAACAGCAGGGAGACACGGGGCATGAGCGGGGGTGGGGGCAACAGCAGGGAGACACGGGGCATGAGCAGTGGGCGGGGGGTAACAGGAGAGAGACACGGGGCATGAGCCGGGGGTGGGGGGCAACAGCAGGGAGACACGGGGCATGAGCGGGGGTGGGGGGCAACAGCAGGGAGACACAGGGCATGAGCAGGGGGTGGGGGGTAACAGGAGAGAGACATGGGGCATGAGTTGGGGGGTGTGGGGCAACATGAGAGAGACACAGGGCATGAGCGGGGGGTGGAGTGCAACAGCAGGGAGACATGGGGCATGAGCGGTGTTTGGGGGAACACAAGGGAGAAAATTGGGCATGAGAGAGGGGTGGGGGTAACAGGAGAGAGACACGAGGCATGAGCGGGGGTGAGGGCAACAGCAGGGAGACGCGGAGCATGACCAGGGGGTGGGGGGCAACAGAAGGGAGACACGGGGCATGACCGGAGGTGGGGGGCAACAGGAGAGAGACACGAGGCATGAGAGGGGGTGGGGGATAACAGGAGAGAGACACGGGGCATGACAGGGGGTGGGGGGTAACAGGAGAGAGACACAGGGCATGAGCAGGGATGGGGGCAACAGCAGGGAGACACGGGGCATGACCGGGGGATGGGGGGCAACAGGAGAGAGACACGGGCCATGAGCGGGGGTGGAGGGTAACAGGAGAGAGACACGGGGCATGAGCGGGGGTGGGGCGGACACGAGGGAGACACGGGGCATGAGAGAGGGGTGGGGGGTAACAGAAGAGAGACACGGGGCATGAGCAGGAGGTGGGGGGCAACAGGAGGGAGACAAAGGGCGCAACCAGGGGGTGGGGCAACAGAAGGGAGACACGGGGCATTACCGGGGTTGGGGGGCAACAGGAGAGAGACACAGGGCATGACCGGGGGTGGGGGGCAACAGGAGAGAGACACAGGGCATGAGAGGGGGTGGGGGGTAACAGGAGAGAGACACAGGGCATGAGCGGGGTTGGGGGGCAACATGAGAGAGACACGGGGCATGAGCAGGGGGTGGAGGACAACAGCAGGGAGACATGGGGCATGAGCGGGGGTGGGGGAGCATGAGGCAGACACGGGGCATGAGAGGGGGTGGGGGTAACAGGAGAGAGACACAGGGCATGAACGGGGGGTGGGGGTCAACAGCAGGGAGACACGGGGCATGACCGGGGGTGGGGGGCAACAGAAGGGAGACAAGGGGCATGAGCGGGGTGGGGGGCAACAGGAGAGAGACAGGGGGCATGAGAGGGGGGTGGGGGTAACAGGAAAGAGACACGGGGCTTGAGAGGGGGTGGGGGGTAACAGGAGAGAGACAAGGGGCATGAGCGGGGGATGGGGGAAACAGCAGGGAGGCAAGGGGCATGATCATGGGGTGTGGGGGCAACAGGAGAGAGACATGGGTCATGAGAGGGGGTGGGGGTAACAGGAGAGAGGCATGGGGCATGAGAGGGAGGTGGGGGGTAACAGGAGAGAGACACGGGGCATGAGTGGGGGATGGGGGGCATCAGCAGGGAACACGGGGCATGAGTGGGGGCTGGGGGGCAACAGCAGGGATACATGGGGCATGAGCAGGGGGTGGGGGGAACACGAGGGAGACACAGGGCATGAGAGGGGTGTGGGGGGTAACAGGAGAGAGACACAGGGCATGAGCGGGGGTGAGGGGCAACAGCAGGGCGACACAGGGCATGAGCGGGGGGCAACAGGAGAAAGACATGGGGCATGAGCAGGGGGTGGGGGGTAACAGGAGAGACACGAGGCATAAGCGGGGGATGGGGGATCAGGAGAGAGACACGGGGCATGAGCAGAGGTGGGGTGCAACAGCAGGGAGACACGGGCATGACTGGGGGTGGGGGGCAACAGGAGAGAGACACGGAGCATGATCGGGGGTGGGGGGCAACAGGAGGGAGAAACAGGGCATGAGCGGGGGGTGGGGGGCAACAGCAGGGAGACACGGGGCATGAACGGGGGGTAGGGGGAACAGGGGAGACACGAGGCTTGAGCGGGGCTGGGTGGAACATGAGAGAGACATGGGGCATGAGTGGAGGGGTGGGGGCAACAGCAGGGAGACACGGGGCAGAATCAGGGGTGGGGGGTAACAGGAGAGAGACACGGGGCATGAGCGGGGGTGGGGGGCAACAGCAGGGAGAAACGGGGCATGAGCGGGGTGTGGGGGGCAACAGCAGGGAGACACAGGGCATGAGCGAGGGGTGGGGGGCAACAGCAGGGAGACACGGGCATGACTGGGCAGTGGGGGCAACAGGAGAGAGACATGGGGCATGAGAGGGGGTGGGGGGTAACATGAGAGAGACACAGGGCAGGAGAGGGGGGTGGGGGTTAACAGGAGAGAGACACGCGGAATGAGCACGGGGTGGGGGGCAACTGCAGGGAGACACGGGGCATGAGCAGAGAGTGGGGTGCAACAGCAGGGAGACACGAGGCATGAGAGGGGGGTGGGGGCTAACAGGAGAGAGATACAGGGCATGAGCGGGGGTGGGGGCAACAGGAGAGAGACACGGGGCAGGGGTGGGGGGTAACAGGAAAGAGACATGGGGCATGAGCGGGGGTGGGGGCAACAGGAGAGAGACACGAGGCATGAGAGGGGGGTGGGGGCTAACAGGAGAGAGATACGGGGCATGAGCGGGGGTGGGGGCAACCGGAGAGAGACACGGGGCAGGGGTAGGGGGTAACAGGAAAGAGACATGGGGCATGAGCGGGGGGTGGGGGGCAACAGCAGGGAGACACGGGGCATGAGCGGGGGGTAGGGGGAACAGGGGAGACACGAGGCTTGAGCGGGGCTGGGTGGAACATGAGAGAGACATGGGGCATGAGTGGAGGGGTGGGGGCAACAGCAGGGAGACACGGGGCAGAATCAGGGGTGGGGGGTAACAGGAGAGAGACACGGGGCATGAGCGGGGGTGGGGGGCAACAGCAGGGAGACACGGGGCATGAGCGGAGTGTGGGGGGCAACAGCAGGGAGACACAGGGCATGAGTGAGGGGTGGGGGGCAACAGCAGGGAGACACGGGCATGACTGGGCAGTGAGGGCAACAGGAGAGAGACATGGGGCATGAGAGGGGGGTGGGGGGTAACATGAGAGAGACACAGGGCAGGAGAGGGGGGTGGGGGTTAACAGGAGAGAGACACGCGGAATGAGCGCAGGGTGGGGGGCAACTGCAGGGAGACGCGGGGCATGAGCAGAGAGTGGGGTGCAACAGCAGGGAGACACGAGGCATGAGAGGGGGGTGGGGGCTAACAGGAGAGAGATACAGGGCATGAGCGGGGGTGGGGGCAACAGGAGAGAGACCCGGGGCAGGGGTGGGGGGTAACAGGAAAGAGACATGGGGCATGAGCGGGGTGGGGGACACAGGAGAGAGACATGGGGCAGGAGAGGGGGGTGGGGGTTAACAGGAGAGAGACACGCGGAATGAGCAGGGGGTGGGGGGCAACTGCAGGGAGACACCGGGCATGAGCAGAGAGTGAGGTGCAACAGCAGGGTGACACAAGGCATGAGAGGGGGGTGGGGGCTAACAGGAGAGAGATACGGGGCATGAGCGGGGGTGGGGGCAACAGGAGAGAGACACGGGGCAGGGGTGGGGGGTAACAGGAAAGAGACATGGGGCATGAGCGGGGGTGGGGGCAACAGGAGAGAGACACAGGGCATGAGCAGGGGGTGGGGGGTAACAGGAGAGAGACACGGACATGAGCGGGAGGCAACAGCAGGGAGACACGGGCATGAGCGGGTGGTGGGGGCAACAGCAGAGACACGGGGTATGAGCGGGGGATGAGGGGCAACAGCATGGAGACACGGGGCATGACCGGGGTGGGGGGAACAGGAGAGAGACAGGGGGCATGACCGGGGGGTGGAGGGCAACAGGAGAGAGACACGGGCATGAGCGGGGGGCAACAGCATGGAGACACGGCATGAGCAGGGGTTGGGGGGCAACAGCAGGGAGACACGGGGCATGAGTGGGGGTTGAGGGGCAACAGCAGGGAGACACGGGGCATGACCGGGGTGGGGGGAACAGGAGAGAGACATGGGGCATGACCGGGGGGTGGAGGGCAACAGGAGAGAGACATGGGGCATGAGTGGAGGGGTGGGGGGAACAGCAGGGAGACACGGGGCAGAATCAGTGGGTGGGGGGTAACAGGAGAGAGACACGGGGCATGAGCGGGGGTGGGGGGCAACAGCAGGGAGACACGGGGCATGACCAGGGGGTTGGGGCAACAGGAGGGAGACACGGGGCATGAGCGGGGTGTGGGGGGCAACAGCAGGGAGACACAGGGCATGGCCGGGGGGAGGGTGGTAACATGAGAGAGGCACGGGGCATGAGCGGGGGGTGGGGGGCAACAGCAGGGAGACACGGGCATGACTGGGGAGTGGGGGGCAACAGGAGAGAGACATGGGGCATGAGAGGGGAGTGGGGGGTAACAGGAGAGAGACACAGGGCATGAGAGGGGGTGGGGAGTAACAGGAGAGAGACACGGGGCATGAGAGGGGGGTGGGGTTAACAGGAGAGAGACACGCGGAATGAGCGGGGGGTGGGGGGCAACTGCAGGGAGACACGGGGCATGTGAAGAGGGTGGGGTGCAACAGCAGGGAGACACGAGGCATGAGAGGGGGGTGGGGGCTAACAGGAGAGAGATACGGGGCATGAGCGGGGGTGGGGGCAACAGGAGAGAGATACTGGGCGCTGGTAGGGGTAACAGGAAAGAGACATGGGGCATGAGCGGGGGTGGGGTCAACACGAGAGAGACACAGGGCATGAGCAGGGGGTGGGGGTAACAGGAGAGAGATACGGACATGAGCGGGGGGCAACAGCAGGGAGACACAGGCATGAGCGGGTGGTGGGGAGCAACAGCAGGGAGACACGGGGTATGAGCGGGAGATGAGGGGCAACAGCAGGGAGACACGGGGCATGACCGGGGTTGGGGGGAACAGGAGAGAGACACGGGGCATGACCGGGGGGTGGAGGGCAACAGGAGAGAGACACGGGGCATGAGCGGGAGGTGGGGGTCAACAGCAGGGAGACACGGGGCATGACTGGGGGGTGGGGGGCAACAGGAGAGAGACACGGGGCATGAGAGGTGGGAGGGGGTAACAGGAGAGAGACATGGGGCAGAAGCAGGGGCTGGGGGGCAAAAGCAGGGAGACACGGGTCATGACCGGGGGGTGGGGGATAACAGGAGAGAGACACGGGGCATGAGCTAGGGTTGAGGGGCAACAGCGGGGAGACACGATGCCTGACCAGGGGTGGGGGGCAACAGCAGGGTGACACGGGGCATGAGCGGGGGGTGGGGGGCAACTGCAGGGAGACACGGGGCATGAGCAGAGGGTGGGGTGCAACAGCAGGGAGACACGAGGCATGAGAGGGGGGTGGGGGTTAACAGGAGAGAGATACGGGGGATGAGCGGGGGTGGGGGCAACAGGAGAGAGATACGGGGTGCTGGAGGGGGGTAACAGGAAAGAGACATGGGGCATGAGCGGGGGTGGGGTCAACAGGAGAGAGACACAGGGCATGAGCAGGGGGTCAGGGGTAACAGGAGAGAGACACGGACATGAGCGGGGGGCAACAGCAGGGAGACACGGGCATGAGCGGGTGGTTGGGGGCAACAGCAGGGAGACACGGGGTATGAGCGGGGGATGAGGGGCAACAGCAGGGAGACACGGGGCATGACCGGGGTTGGGGGGAACAGGAGAGAGACACGGGGCATGACCGGGGGGTGGAGGGCAACAGGAGAGAGACACGGGGCATGAGCGGGAGGTGGGGGTCAACAGCAGGGAGACACGGGGCATGACCGGGGGGTGGGGGGCAACAGGAGAGAGACAGGGGGCATGAGAGGTGGGAGGGGGTAACAGGAGAGAGACATGGGGCAGAAGCAGGGGCTGGGGGCAAAAGCAGGGAGACACGGGTCATGACCAGGGGGTGGGGGATAACAGGAGAGAGACACGGGGCATGAGCTGGGGTTGAGGGGCAACAGCGGGGAGACACGATGCCTGACCAGGGGTGGGGGGCAACAGCAAGGTGACACAGGGCATGAGCGGGGGGTGGGGGTAACAGGAGAGAGACACGGGGCATGAGCGGGTGTGGGGGGCAACAGCACGGAGACACGGGGCATGACCGGGGAGTGGGGGGCAACAGGAGAGAGACACGGTGCATGAGAGGGGGGTGGGGTGTAACAGGTGAGAGACTCGGGGCATGAGGGGGGGTCGGGGGTAACAGGAGAGAGACACAGGGGATGAGCAGGGGGTGGGGGGCAACAGCAGGGAGAAACGGGGCATGAGCAGAGGGTGGGGGGCAACAGCAGGGAGACACAAGGCATGAGAGGGGGTTGGGGGGTAACAGGAGAGAGACATGGGGAATGAACGGGGGTGGGGGCAACAGGAGAGAGACACGGGGCATGAGCGGGGGTGGGGGTAACAGGAAAGAGACATGGGGCATGAGCAGGAGGTGGGGCGCAACAGGAGAGAGACACGGGGCATGAGCGGGGGGGGCAACAGCAGGGAGACACGGGGCATGAGCGGGGGGTAAGGGGAACAGGGGAGACACGAGGCTTGAGCGGGGCTGGGTGGAACATGAGAGAGACATGGGGCATGAGTGGAGGGGTGGGGGCAACAGCAGGGAGACACGGGGCAGAATCAGGGGGTGGGGGTAACAGGAGAGAGACACGGGCATGAGCGGGGGTGGGGGGCAACAGCAGGGAGACACGGGGCATGAGCGGGGTGTGGGGGGCAACAGCAGGGAGACACAGGACATGAGCGAGGGGTGGGGGGCAACAGCAGGGAGACACGGGCATGACTGGGCAGTGGGGGCAACAGGAGAGAGACATGGGGCATGAGAGGGGGGTGGGGGGTAACATGAGAGAGACACAGGGCAGGAGAGCGGGGTGGGGGTTAACAGGAGAGAGACACGCGGAATGAGCGCGGGGTGGGGGCAACTGCAGGGAGACACGGGGCATGAGCAGAGAGTGGGGTGAAACAGCAGGGAGACACGAGGCATGAGAGGGGGGTGGGGGCTAACAGGAGAGAGATACGGGGCATGAGCGGGGGTGGGGGCAACAGGAGAGAGACACGGAGCAGGGGTGGGGGGTAACAGGAAAGAGACATGGGGCATGAGCGGGGGTGGGGGCAACAGGAGAGAGACATGGGGCAGGAAAGGGGGTGGGGGTTAACAGGAGAGAGACACGCGGAATGAGTGGGGGTTGGGGGCAACTGCAGGGAGACACCGGGCATGAGCAGAGAGTGGGGTGCAACAGCAGGGAGACACGAGGCATGAGAGGGGGGTGGGGGCTAACAGGAGAGAGATACGGGGCATGAGCGGGGGTGGGGGCAACAGGAGAGAGACACGGGGCAGGGGTCGGGGGTAACAGGAAAGAGACATGGGGCATGAGCGGGGGTGGGGGCAACAGGAGAGAGACACAGGGCATGAGCAGGGGGTGGGGGGTAACAGGAGAGAGACACGGACATGAGCGGGAGGCAACAGCAGGGAGACACGGGCATGAGCGGGTGGTGGGGGGCAACAGCAGAGACACGGGGTATGAGCGGGGGATGAGGGGCAACAGCATGGAGACACGGGGCATGACCGGGGGTGGGGGGAACAGGAGAGAGACACGGGGCATGACCGGGGGGTGGAGGGCAACAGGAGAGAGACACGGGGCATGAGCGGGAGGTGGGGGTCAACAGCAGGGAGACACGGGGCATGACCGGGGGGTGGGGGGCAACAGGAGAGAGACACGGGGCATGAGAGGTGGGAGGGGGTAACAGGAGAGAGACATGGGGCAGAAGCAGGGGGTGGGGGCAAAAGCAGGGAGACACGGTTCATGACCGGTGGGTGGGGGATAACAGGAGAGAGACACGGGGCATGAGCTGGGGTTGAGGGGCAACAGCGGGGAGACACGATGCCTGACCGGGGGTGGGGGGCAACAGCAGGGAGACACGGGGCATGAGCGGGGGGTGGGGGTAACAGGAGAGAGACACGGGGCATGAGCGGGTGTGGGGGGCAACAGCAGGGAGACACTGGGCATGACCGGGGAGTGGGGGGCAACAGGAGAGAGACACGGGGCATGAGAGGGGGGTGGGGTGTAACAGGAGAGCGACACAGGGCATGAGGGGGGGGTCGGGGGTAACAGGAGAGAGACACGGGGGATGAGCAGGGGGTGGGGGACAACAGCAGGGAGAAACGGGGCATGAGCAGAGGGTGGGGGGCAACAGCAGGGAGACACAAGGCATGAGAGGGGGCTGTGAGGTAACAGGAGAGAGACATGGGAAATGAGCGGGGGGTGGGGGCAACAGGAGAGAGACACGGGGCATGAGCGGGGGTGGGGGTAACAGGAAAGAGACATGGGGCATGAGCAGGGGGTGTGGGGCAACAGGAGAGAGACACGGGGCATGAGCAGGGGGTGGGGGTAACAGGAGAGAGACACGGGCATGAGCGGGGGGCAACAGCAGGGAGACACGGGCATGAGCAGGGGTTGGGGGGCAATAGCAGGGAGACACGGGGCATGAGCGGGGGTTGAGGGGCAACAGCAGGGAGACACGGGGCATGACCGGGGTGGGGGGTACAGGAGAGAGACATGGGGCATGACCGGGGGGTGGAGGGCAACAGGAGAGAGACATGGGGCATGAGTGGAGGGGTGGGGGGAACAGCAGGGAGACACGGGGCAGAATCAGTGGGTGGGTGGTAACAGGAGAGAGACACGGGGCATGAGCGGGGGTGGGGAGCAACAGCAGGGAGACACGGGGTATGACCAGGGGGTTGGGGCAACAGGAGAGAGACACGAGGCATGAGCGGGGAGTGGGGGGCAACAGCAGGGAGACACAGGGCATGAGCGAGGGGTGGGGGGCAACAGCAGGGAGACACGGGGCATGACCGGGGGTGGGGGGCAACAGCAGGGAGACACAGGGCATGACCGGGGGGTGGGTGGTAACATGAGAGAGGCACGGGGCATGAGCGGGGGGTGGGGGGCAACAGCAGGGAGACACGGGCATGACTGGGGAGTGGGGGGCAACAGGAGAGAGACATGGGGCATGAGAGGGGAGTGGGGGGTAACAGGAGAGAGACACAGGGCATGAGAGGGGGTGGGGAGTAACAGGAGAGAGACACGGGGCATGAGAGGGGGGTGGGGGTTAACAGGAGAGAGACACGCGGAATGAGCGGGGGTGGGGGGCAACTGCAGGGAGACACGGGGCATGAGCAGAGGGTGGGGTGCAACAGCAGGGAGACACGAGGCATGAGAGGGGGGTGGGGGCTAACAGGAGAGAGATACGGGGCATGAGCGGGGGTGGGGGCAACAGGAGAGAGATACGGGGCGCTGGTGGGGGGTAACAGGAAAGAGACATGGGGCATGAGCGGGGGTGGGTTCAACAGGAGAGAGACACAGGGCATGAGCAGGGGGTGGGGGGTAACAGGAGAGAGACACGGACATGAGCGGGGGGCAACAGCAGGGAGACACGGGCATGAGCGGGTGGTGGGGGGCAACAGCAGGGAGACACGGGGTATGAGCGGGGGATGAGGGGCAACAGCAGGGAGACACGGGGCATGACCGGGGTTGGGGGGAACAGGAGAGAGACACGGGGCATGACCGGGGGGTGGAGGGCAACAGGAGAGAGACACGGGGCATGAGCGGGAGGTGGGGGTCAACAGCAGGGAGACACGTGGCATGACCGGGGGGTGGGGGGCAACAGGAGAGAGACACGGGGCATGAGAGGTGGGAGGGGGTAACAGGAGAGAGACATGGGGCAGAAGCAGGGGCTGGGAGGCAAAAGCAGGGAGACACGGGTCATGACCGGGGGGTGGGGGATAACAGGAGAGAGACACGGGGCATGAGCTGGGGTTGAGGGGCAACAGCGGGGAGACACGATGCCTGACCAGGGGTGGGGGGCAACAGCAGGGTGACACGGGGCATGAGCGGGGGGTGGGGGGCAACTGCAGGGAGACACAGGGCATGAGCAGAGGGTGGGGTGCAACAGCAGGGAGACACGAGGCATGAGAGGGGGGTGGGGGCTAACAGGAGAGAGATACGGGGCGCTGGTGGGGGGTAACAGGAAAGAGACATGGGGCATGAGCGGGGGTGGGGTCAACAGGAGAGAGACACAGGGCATGAGCAGGGGGTGGGGGGTAACAGGAGAGAGACACGGACATGAGCGGGGGCAACAGCAGGGAGACACGGGCATGAGCGGGTGGTGGGGGGCAACAGCAGGGAGACACGGGGTATGAGCGGGGGATGAGGGGCAACAGCAGGGAGACACGGGGCATGACCGGGGTTGGGGGGAACAGGAGAGAGACACGGGCATGCCCGGGGGGTGGAGGGCAACAGGAGAGAGACACGGGGCATGAGCGGGAGGTGGGGGTCAACAGCAGGGAGACAACTGGCATGACCGGGGGGTGGGGGGCAACAGGAGAGAGACACGGGGCATGAGAGGTGGGAGGGGGTAACAGGAGAGAGACATGGGGCAGAAGCAGGGGCTGGGGGGCAAAAGCAGGAAGACACGGGTCATGACCAGGGGGTGGGGGATAACAGGAGAGAGACACGGGGCATAAGCTGGGGTTGAGGGGCAACAGCGGGGAGACACGATGCCTGACCAGGGGTGGGGGGCAACAGCAGGGTGACACGGGGCATGAGCGGGGGGTGGGGGTAACAGGAGAGAGACACAGGGCATGAGCAGAGGGTGGGGTGCAACAGCAGGGAGACACGAGGCATGAGAGGGGGTGGGGGCTAACAGGAGAGAGATACGGGGCATGAGCGGGGGTGGGGGCAACAGGAGAGAGATACGGGGCGCTGGTGGGGGGTAACAGGAAAGAGACATGGGGCATGAGCGGGGGTGGGGTCAACAGGAGAGAGACACAGGGCATGAGCAGGGGGTGGGGGGTAACAGGAGAGAGACACGGACATGAGCAGGGGCAACAGCAGGGAGACACGGGCATGAGCGGGTGGTGGGGGGCAACAGCAGGGAGACACGGGGTATGAGCGGGGGATGAGGGGCAACAGCAGGGAGACACGGGGCATGACCGGGGTTGGGGGGAACAGGAGAGAGACACGGGCATGCCCGGGGGGTGGAGGGCAACAGGAGAGAGACACGGGGCATGAGCGGGAGGTGGGGGTCAACAGCAGGGAGACACGTGGCATGACCGGGGGGTGGGGGGCAACAGGAGAGAGACACGGGGCATGAGAGGTGGGAGGGGGTAACAGGAGAGAGACATGGGGCAGAAGCAGGGGCTGGGGGGCAAAAGCAGGGAGACACGGGTCATGACCAGGGGGTGGGGGATAACAGGAGAGAGACACGGGGCATAAGCTGGGGTTGAGGGGCAACAGCGGGGAGACACGATGCCTGACCAGGGGTGGGGGGCAACAGCAGGGTGACACGGGGCATGAGCGGGGGGTGGGGGTAACAGGAGAGAGACATGGGGCATGAGCGGGTGTAGGGGGCAACAGCACGGAGACACGGGGCATGACCGGGGAGTGGGGGGCAACAGGAGAGAGACACGGGGCATGAGAGGGGAGTGGGGTGTAACAGGTGAGAGACTCGGGGCATGAGGGGGGGTCGGGGGTAACAGGAGAGAGACACGGGGGATGAGCAGGGGGTGGGGGGCAACAGCAGGGAGAAACGGGGCATGAGCAGAGGGTGGGGGGCAACAGCCGGGAGACACAAGGCATGAGAGGGGGCTGGGGGTAACAGGAGAGAGACATGGGGAATGAACGGGGGGTGGGGGCAACAGGAGAGAGACACGGGGCATGAGCGGGGGTGGGGGTAACAGGAAAGAGACATGGGGCATGAGCAGGGGGTGGGGGGCAACAGGAGAGAGACACGGGGCATTAGCAGGGGGTGGGGGGTAACAGGAGAGAGACACGGGCATGAGCGGGGGGCAACAGCAGGGAGACACGGGCATGAGCGGGGGCTGGGGGGCAACAGCAGGGAGACACGGGGCATGAGCGGGGGTTGAGGGGCAACAGCAGGGAGACACGGGGCATGACCGGGGTGGGGGGAACAGGAGAGAGATATGGGGCATGACCGGGGGGTGGAGGGCAACAGGAGAGAGACACGGGGCATGAGCGGGAGGCGGGGGGCAGCAGCAGGGAGACACGGAGCATGACCCGGGGGTGGGGGGCAACAGCAGAGAGACACGGGGCATAAGAGGGAGGTGGGGGGTAACAGGAGAGAGACACGGGGCAGGAGCAGGGGGTG
Organism: Ambystoma mexicanum; assembly: GCF_040938575.1. Lineage (NCBI taxonomy): Eukaryota > Metazoa > Chordata > Amphibia > Caudata > Ambystomatidae > Ambystoma > Ambystoma mexicanum. The sequence continues at coordinate 231,972,225 of NC_090930.1, read as the reverse complement.
GGGGGGCAACAGCAGGGAGACACGGAGCATGACCCGGGGGTGGGAGGCAACAGCAGAGAGACACGGGGCATAAGAGGGGGGTGGGGGGTAACAGGAGAGAGACATGGGGCATGACCGTGGGTGGGGGGCAACAGCAGGGAGACACGGGGCAAGACCAGGGGGTTGGGGCAACAGGAGAGAGACACGAGGCATGAGCGGGGTGTGGGGGGCAACAGCAGGGAGACACAGGGCATGAGCGAGGGGTGGGGGGCAACAGCAGGGAGACACGGGGCATGACCGGGGGTGGGGTGCAACAGCAGGGAGACACAGGGCATGACCGGGGGGTGGGTGGTAACATGAGAGAGGCACGGGGCATGAGCGGGGGGTGGGGGGCAACAGCAGGGAGACACGGGCATGACTGGGGAGTGGGGGGTAACAGGAGAGAGACACAGGGCATGAGAGGGGGTGGAGAGTAACAGGAGAGAGACACGGGGCATGAGAGGGGGGTGGGGGTTAACAGGAGAGAGACACGCGGAATGAGCGGGGGTGGGGGGCAACTGCAGGGAGACACGGGACATGAGCAGAGGGTGGGGTGCAACAGCAGGGAGACACGAGGCATGAGAGGGGGGTGGGGGCTAACAGGAGAGAGATACGGGGCATGAGCGGGGGTGGGGGCAACAGGAGAGAGATACCGGGCGCTGGTGGGGGGTAACAGGAAAGAGACATGGGGCATGAGCGGGGTGGGGTCAACAGGAGAGAGACACAGGGCATGAGCAGGGGGTGGGAGGTAACAGGAGAGAGACACGGACATGAGCGGGGGGCAACAGCAGGGAGACACGGGCATGAGCGGGTGGTGTGGGGCAACAGCAGGGAGACACGGGGTATGAGCGGGGGATGAGGGGCAACAGCAGGGAGACACGGGGCATGACCGGGGTTGGGGGGAACAGGAGAGAGACACGGGGCATGACCGGGGGGTGGAGGGCAACAGGAGAGAGACACGGGGCATGAGCGGGAGGTGGGGGTCAACAGCAGGGAGACACGGGGCATGACCGGGGGGTGGGGGGCAACAGGAGAGAGACACGGGGCATGAGAGGTGGGAGGGGGTAACAGGAGAGAGACATGGGGCAGAAGCAGGGGCTGGGAGGCAAAAGCAGGGAGACACGGGTCATGACCGGGGGGTGGGGGATAACAGGAGAGAGACACGGGGCATGAGCTGGGGTTGAGGGGCAACAGCGGGGAGACACGATGCCTGACCAGGGGTGGGGGGCAACAGCAGGGTGACACGGGGCATGAGCGGGGGGTGGGGGGCAACTGCAGGGAGACACAGGGCATGAGCAGAGGGTGGGGTGCAACAGCAGGGAGACACGAGGCATGAGAGGGGGGTGGGGGCTAACAGGAGAGAGATACAGGGCATGAGCGGGGGTGGGGGCAAACAGGAGAGAGATACAGGGCGCTGGTGGGGGGTAACAGGAAAGAGACATGGGGCATGAGCGGGGGTGGGGTCAACAGGAGAGAGACACAGGGCATGAGCAGGGGGTGGGGGGTAACAGGAGAGAGACACGGACATGAGCGGGGGGCAACAGCAGGGAGACACGGGCATGAGCGGGTGGTGGGGGGCAACAGCAGGGAGACACGGGGTATGAGCGGGGGATGAGGGGCAACAGCAGGGAGACACGGGGCATGACCGGGGTTGGGGGGAACAGGAGAGAGACACGGGGCATGCCCGGGGGGTGGAGGGCAACAGGAGAGAGACACGGGGCATGAGCGGGAGGTGGGGGCCAACAGCAGGGAGACACGTGGCATGACCGGGGGGTGGGGGGCAACAGGAGAGAGACACGGGGCATGAGAGGTGGGAGGGGGTAACAGGAGAGAGACATGGGGCAGAAGCAGGGGCTGGGGGGCAAAAGCAGGGAGACACGGGTCATGACCAGGGGGTGGGGGATAACAGGAGAGAGACACGGGGCATGAGCTGGGGTTGAGGGGCAACAGCGGGGAGACACGATGCCTGACCAGGGGTGGGGGGCAACAGCAGGGTGACACGGGGCATGAGCGGGGGGTGGGGGTAACAGGAGAGAGACATGGGGCATGAGCGGGTGTAGGGGGCAACAGCACGGAGACACGGGGCATGACCGGGGAGTGGGGGGCAACAGGAGAGAGACACGGGGCATGAGAGGGGAGTGGGGTGTAACAGGTGAGAGACTCGGGGCATGAGGGGGGGTCGGGGGTAACAGGAGAGAGACACGGGGGATGAGCAGGGAGTGGGGGGCAACAGCAGGGAGAAACGGGGCATGAGCAGAGGGTGGGGGGCAACAGCAGGGAGACACAAGGCATGAGAGGGGGCTGGGGGGTAACAGGAGAGAGACATGGGGAATGAACGGGGGTGGGGGCAACAGGAGAGAGACACGGGGCATGAGCGGGGGTGGGGGTAACAGGAAAGAGACATGGGGCATGAGCAGGGGGTGGGGGGCAACAGGAGAGAGACACGGGGCATTAGCAGGGGGTGGGGGGTAACAGGAGAGAGACACGGGCATGAGCGGGGGGCAACAGTAGGGAGACACGGGCATGAGCGGGGGCTGGGGGGCAACAGCAGGGAGACACGGGGCATGAGCGGGGGTTGAGGGGCAACAGCAGGGAGACACGGGGCATGACCGGGGTGGGGGAACAGGAGAGAGATATGGGGCATTACCGGGGGGTGGAGGGCAACAGGAGAGAGACACGGGGCATGAGCGGGAGGCGGGGGGCAACAGCAGGGAGACACGGAGCATGACCCGGGGGTAGGGGGCAACAGCAGAGAGACACGGAGCATAAGAGGGGGGTGGGGGGTAACAGGAGAGAGACACGGGGCAGGAGCAGGGGGTGGGGGGGCAACAGCAGGGAGACATGGGGCATGACCGGGGGTGGGGGATAACAGGAGAGATACACGGGGCATTAGCGGGGGTTGGGGGCAACAGGAGATGAAACACAGGGCATGAGCGGGGGTAACAGGAGAGAGACACGGGGCATGAGCGGGGGGTGGGGGGGCAATAGGAGAGAGATACGGGGCATGAGCAGGGGGTGGTGGGTAACATGAGAGAGACACGGGGCATGAGCGGGAGGTGGGGGGCAACAGCAGGAAGACACGGGGCATGAGCGGGGGTGGGGGGCCACAGGAGAGAGACACAGGGCATGAGCGGGGGGTGGGGGGCAACAGCAGGGAGACACAGGGCATGACCGGGGTGGTGGGGGGCAACAGGAGAGAGACACGGGGCATGAGAGGGGTTGGGGGTAACAGGAGAGAGACACGGAGCATGTGAGGGGGGCCGGGGGGGTAACAGGAGAAAGACACGGGGCATGAGCGGGGGGTGGTGGGTAACATGAGAGAGACACGGGGCATGAGCGGGCGGTGGGGGGCAACAGCAGGGAGACACGGGGCTTGAGCGGGGGTGGGGGCTAACAGGAGAGATGCACGGGCATGAGCGGGGGGTGAGGGGCAACAGCAGGGAGACACAGGGCATGAGCGAGGGGTGGGGGGCAACAGCAGGGAGACACAGGGCATGACCGGGGGTGGGGGGCAACAGCAGGGAGACACAGGGCATGACTGGGGGGTGGGTGGTAACATGAGAGAGGCACGGGGCATGAGCGGGGGCTGGGGGGCAATAGCAGGGAGACACGGGCATGACTGGGGAGTGGGGGGCAACAGGAGAGAGACATGGGGCATGCGAGGGGGGTGGGGGGTAACAGGAGAGAGACACAGGGCATGAGAGGGGGTGGGGAGTAACAGGAGAGAGACACGTGGAATGAGCAGGGGTGAGGGGCAACTGCAGGGAGACACGGGCATGAGCAGAGGGTGGGGTGCAACAGCAGGGAGACACGAGGCATGAGAGGGGGGTGGGGGCTAACAGGAGAGAGATACGGGGCATGAGCGAGGGTGGGGGCAACAGGAGAGAGATACGGGGCGCTGGTGGGGGGTAACAGGAAAGAGACATGGGGCATGAGCGGGGGTGGGGTCAACAGGAGAGAGACACAGGGCATGAGCAGGGGGTGGGGGTAACAGGAGAGAGACACAGACATGAGCGGGGGGCAACAGCAGGGAGACACGGGCATGAGCGGGTGGTGGGGGGCAATAGCAGGGAGACACGGGGTATGAGCGGGGGATGAGGGGCAACAGCAGGGAGACACGGGGCATGACCGGGGATGGGGGGAACAGGAGAGAGACACGGGGCATGACCGGGGGTGGAGGGCAACAGGAGAGAGACACGGGGCGGGAGGTGGGGGTCAACAGCAGGGAGACACAGGGCATGACCGGGGGGTGGGGGGCAACAGGAGAGAGACACGGGGCATGAGAGGTGGGAGGGGGTAACAGGAGAGAGACATGGGGCAGAAGCAGGGGCTGGGGGGCAAAAGCAGGGAGACACGGGTCATGACCGGGGGGTGGGGGATAACAGGAGAGAGACACGGGGCATGAGCTGGGGTTGAGGGGCAACAGCGGGGAGACACGATGCCTGACCAGGGGTGGGGGGCAACAGAAGGGTGACACGGGGCATGAGCGGGGGGTGGGGGTAACAGGAGAGAGACACGGGGCATGAGCAGGTGTGGGGGGCAACAGCACGGAGACACGGGGCATGACCGGGGAGTGGGGGGCAACAGGAGAGAGACACGGGCATGAGAGGGGGGTGGGGTGTAACAGGAGAGAGACACGGGGCATGAGGGGGATGGGGGTAACAGGAGAGAGACACGGGGGATGAGCAGGGGGTGGGGGGCAACAGCAGGGAGAAACGGGGCATGAGCAGATGGTGGGGGGCAACAGCAGGGACACACAAGGCATGAGAGGGGGCTGGGGGGTAACAGGAGAGAGACATGGGGAATGAGCGGGGGGTGGGGGCAACAGGAGAGAGACACGGGGCATGAGCGGGCGTGGGGGTAACAGGAAAGAGACATGGGGCATGAGCAGGGGGTGGGGGGCAACAGGAGAGAGACACGGGGCATGAGCAGGGGGTGGGGGGTAACAGGAGAGAGACACGGGCATGAGCGGGGGGCAACAGCAGGGAGACACGGGCATGAGCGGGGGGTGGGGGGCAACAGCAGGGAGACACGGGGCATGACCGGGGTGGGGGGAACAGGAGAGAGACATGGGGCATGACCGGGGGGTGGAGGGCAACAGGAGAGAGACACGGGGCATGAGCGGGAGGTGGGGGGCAACAGCAGGGAGACACGGAGCATGACCCGGGGGTGGGGGGCAACAGCAGAGAGACACGGGGCATAAGAGGGGGTGGGGGGTAACAGGAGAGAGACACGGGGCAGGAGCAGGGGGTGGGGTGGCAACAGCAGGGAGACATGGGGCATGACCGGGGGTGGGGGATAACAGGAGAGCGACACGGGGCATTAGCAGGGGTTGGGGGCAACAGGAGATGAAACACAGGGAATGAGCGGGGGGTAACAGGAGAGAGACACGGGGCATGAGCGGGGGGTGGGGGGGCAATAGGAGAGAGATACGGGGCATGAGCAGGGGGTGGTGGCTAACATGAGAGAGACACGGGGCATGAGCGGGGGGTGGGGGGCAACAGCAGGGAGACACGGGGCATGAGCAGGGTTGGGGGGTAACAGGAGAGAGACACAGGGCATGAGCGGGGGGTGGGGGGCAACAGCAGGGAGACACAGGGCATGACCGGGGTGGTGGGGGGCAACAGGAGAGAGACACGGGGCATGAGAGGGGGTGGGGGTAACAGGAGAGAGACACAGAGCATGTGAGGGGGTGGCGGGGTAACAGGAGAAAGACACGGGGCATGAGCGGGGGGTGGTGGGTAACATGAGAGAGACACGGGGCATGAGCGGGGGGTGGGGGGCAACAGCAGGGAGACACAGGGCTTGAGCGGGGGTGGGGGCTAACAGGAGAGATGCACGTGGCATGAGCGGGGGTGAGGGGCAACAGCAGGGAGACACAGGGCATGACTAGGGTGGTGGGGGCAACATGAGAGAGACACAGGGCATGAGAGGGAATGGGGGGCAACAGGAGAGAGACACGGGGCATGAGAGGGGGGTGGGGGGTAACAGGAGATAGACACGAGGCATGAGCAGGGGGTGGACGGCAACAGCAGGGAGAGACGGGGCATGAGCGGAGGGTGGGGGGCAACAGCAGAGAGACACAGGGCATGAGCGGAGGGTGGGGGGTAACAGGAGAGAGAAACGGGACGTGAGCTTGGCGGGGGGCAACAGCAGAGAGACACGGGGCATGAGCAGGGGGCGGGGGGCAACAGGAGAGAGACACGGGGCATAAGCAGGGGGTGGGTCGCAGCAGCAGGGAGAAACGGGGCATGACCGGGGGTGGGGGCAACAGCAGGGAGACATGGGGCATGACCGGGGGGTGGGGGTCAACAGGAGAGAGACACAGGACATGAGCGGGGAGTGAGGGGCACCAGCAGGGAGACACGGGGCATGAGCAGGGGGTGGGGGGCAACAGCAGGGAGACACGGGGCATGAGCGGGGGTGGGGGAACACGAGGGAGACACAGGGCATGAGCGTGGGGTGTGGGTAACAGGAGAGAGACAGGTGCATGAGCGGGGGGTCGGGGGAACAGGAGGGAGACACGGGGCATGAATGGGTGGTGGGGAAAACAGGGGAGACACGGGGCATGAGCGGGGGGTAGGAGGAACAGAAGGGAGACATGCGGCATGAGCGGGGGGTGGGGGGAACAGGGGAGACACGGGGCATGAGCGAGGGGGCAACACGAGGAAGACACGGGGCATGAGCGGGGAGTCACGGGACATGAGCGGGGGGTGGGGGGAAACAAGAGAGAGACACAGGCATGAGCGGGGGTAGGGGGGTAGAGGAGGGAGACACGGGTAATGAACGGGGGTGGGGGTACAGGAGGGAGACACGGGTAATGAGTGGGGGTGGGGGGAATGGGATATCCGCTCCTCGGTCCTCCGCAGGCCACTGTGTACCGATGGCGTGTCTCCTACCAGTCTGCAGCAGCCTGGGATGTTCAGGAAGTGTAATCCACATGAACCTCAAACAGCCCCATTGGAGGCCCCGCTGTCCTCTGATCTTATCGCATCAGAATTTTTTGCTTGTTACGTTGTGATAATCACTTGTGAAGTCTGAAGTCACCACAGAGCTTGCCACAGATGCCAATATACGAATAATAAACTAAGATGGTGGGTGTCTCTGAAAATAAGACGCACTGCACGCTTTACTGCAGCCAATGGGAGAGCACGTCAGATGTCCGCGGACATCACGCAAGTCGCTTGCCCAATCACCATCCTGTCTGCTGAGCGAACAAGGAAGTGTGTCCGCGAAGTGGACACAGATATCACTAATTTATTTCACTTACATTTTTGTCTTTTTTAAAAAAACTACTATACGGATTTACACCAAATAAAAAAAACACACTTTCGGGACCAAGCCGCTGCTCCTGCTGCAAATTTGGTGTAAATCCGTCCAGCGGTTTGGGCTGTAGACGTGAGCAAAGTTTTTTCCCGTTATGTCTAAGGGAAAAAAAAAGTTTTGGGATCCCCACTATAACTTTGCCCCCCCTGGACCAAACCCCACCAAACTTTGCAAAGAAAATTAGAGTGGGCCATATACTCTTTTTTTGCAAAGTTTTTTATGGTTCCAAGTAAAACCGAAAAACCCTTGAAATTCGCCAGTTATGGTAAGCTAAGCAACCGTAACTCGCGCCACCACTGTGCACTGCTAAGCCTAACACCCAGGACATCAAAGATGACATCACAAATGTCATTGATGACATCACTGATGACATCACATATCTGACGCCCTCTTTTTTCCTTTCCTGACATATCTAGCCCACATGATATTCTTCAGTAACAGTCAGGAACTAAAAATTGTAAATGTACTATATTTGTAGACTTATCCTTCAAGTATGTTCTTAAAATAATTCCATTATGGTCCAGTCATATCATATGAAACATATAAGTAGGGGAAGACACAACCTTGAAAGACAGCAATCCTTTTTGTGCATTAAAATTATCAGTAGAGTTATCAGCACTTTCTGATAGTTTTGATGTTTTTTTATTGCTGTGCTTTCCCTGTATATGCTCATATTTTTATATGTTGTACTCACACTATTTTCCTTAGCATCCAGACACATGATGTGATATATATAGATAGGGTAAGTAACAGCTTTGAAAGAGAGCAATCATTTCTCTGCATAAAGGTAATCAGTTAGGTTATGAACACTTTCTGCTACTATTGTTTTTTTTCTTACTTCAATTCCCTTGTATATATTCATATTTGTATGTGGTGTTGTCTCTTTGTGATTTGTCTATAATAATGCAATTATGTAATAAGTGAGTTTTATTACCTACTTATCACAAGTTTCACTGTACACAAAACTCTAATTTGAAAACAGTTATCATTTCACTATTCAACATGTCAAGCTTATGAATATTGCACACAATGCCTATGTTTCTCCATGAGTACCTTAGTATACTGGATTAAAGTTAATAATATAATGCCATTTATATTAATGCATAGCTTAATGCACTGATTAGCACTAGGTATTTATTCCAATAATCTTTGACACTTTTTTTTTATTAACATTACACTAAGAATCCCTTGTACAGACTTTTCATGAAAGGTAAATGCACATGTGATATCATCAGTGATGTCATCAATGACATTTCTGATGTCACCTTTGATGTCCTGGGTTTCACTGAATTTCATAGGTTTTTAGTAGTGCAACTTAACCATAATGTCCCTTTAACAAAGTTTTTTCACTGAATATCATAGGTTTTTAGTAGCACAACTTAACAATAATAACTTTGACTTTATGTACATGTAATATGGAACATACTGAACCCCTTCTACTGAATTGGATGTCCTCGAACTTTTTTGATATCTGCGGACAACAGTACCACTACCTAAAAACTCTGGGAGGGTATGTTTAATTGTTATATCATAACATAGTAACATTTGAAAAATTCACAAAGCAGCACGCATACATATTATATGTAGTAATACATAAGAAATGTAACCCATATATGTAACACACTAACCATTCATTTAAATACAATATGTTCTAAAATGGAATATACCAAAAGAAGATAACTTGGCTTCCAACAAAATTACCTCACAGACACTCCACAACTAAGGGCAAGACCAGACCTACAGAGTACTCAGAACATATCTTACCTGAAATAGTAAGTGTACTTCATTTTACTCATATATTTATAAACTCTCTGTATTAGATAAAAAAATATATATTATCTTTTTTTTCTCACAGACATTTCTAGTACTCTGGAATGGCTAGAGGAGCATTTCCCACATGAGGAAATGTCAGTAGATAGTGAAACTAATGGTACACACTTTACAATATAAACCATTTAATTATTATTATTTTATATACATTTAACATATATATATTTTTTTTGTACAGAGCATACCAAAATAGAAAATACCTCTGAAGAAACTGTTACGGATAACACTCTTGACAGCAAGAAAAACTGGATATATTGTTGACCAATTTTAATAATTTGGAAACTTTTGTTGAGGAGCATTTTAAAACAAAAACCTCATACCATTGTCCCACATGTCCTTGTCCCACCTCACCATATCCCAGTCAATTATCCCCAAACCCTCTCCATAACCCAAAAGGTTTTGATGAGACTTCCATCACTTCTTCACCTGATACCAATCATGTTGAAACCCCTAATTCTCCTGTTTTTGTTTCCGTTTCTGCCTCACCTTCTCTGTCATGAATTGTTAATATATGTTAAATAAAGTTAAATTTTTATATTGTAATTAGTTTCAGATTTAGGTGTCCGCGGACATGCGGTTGTTCTGAAATGTTCGTAAATAAATGAAAATGGAGGTGTCCTGAAGAACATTATACCTTTCCGTACCGTTCTCTAGCAAGTTGAAACTGTTCTAGAACACACGCGGTGTCCTGAAATGTTTGTAGATAAACGAAAATGGAGGTGTCCTGAAGAACACTATACCTGTCCGTACTGTTCGCTAGCAAGTTGAAACTGTTCTAGAACACACGCAGTGTCCTGAAATGTTCGTAAATAAACAAAAATTGAGGTGTCCTGAGGACGCTAGTCTGTCCGTATTGTTCGCACAGAAGTTAAACTGTTCTAAGAACAAACGGTTGTCCGTAAATTACTTCAGGACCCGAACAGTGTCCGTAGAACATCAACGCGCATGCGAAAACCAATGTCTGTGCATTTGGTGTCCTGCGGACAGCCGCTTCCTTCGCAAACATTTTCGCGAACAGATCATGTGACCGCGCCCATGCTGATTGCGTGTTCTGAATGCGGACACTGTTCGTGTCCCCGAACAATTTAAAAGTACATTTTCAAGTAATCCACAATATTTGTCAATAAAAACGCACCATAGCACAAGTCCCACATACTAATCCTGAGTTTCTACATACTTTTTGAAAGTTTTTGAACCTTTTTTTGTGTTCGATCTGTCCGCGGACAGCGCGCATGTCCACAAACTGCGTACAAGCACCCCTATAAAAGACCACGCCCTGAGCTTATTCTCATTGTGTTTCTGGCTATTCTTCAGAGCAAAGCTATTTTTCCTGCAACTTGCAGATTACACCATCATCGAGATGGCATCCATGGCTGCACTACTGCCACCTGGTGCTGCACCTGCTTCAGCACCACCCCCACCCCCTCCACCACCGCCACCTCCCCAAGGGCCTAAAGAGGGGAACAGGAGTGAGGATGCAGAGGAGGAAGAAGAGGATGACGAGAATGAGGTAGTGGAAATCCCTACTACCCACACTCGGCGTGAGTCTTGGGTGTGGCTGTTATTTACCATTCATGGGGATGGTCCTAAGGCTCGTGCGAACCAAGTCACCTGCAATGAGTGCAAAATGGTACTCAGTCGCGGGAGGCATGGTTCGTACAGCCTTGGGACCACTGCCATTAAGCGACACCTAAGGTCATTTCACTCTGGGGCCATTTGCAAGGTTGTACCTTGCGAGGAGTGTAGTAGGTTCATTTCCTCTACTTCATCCTCCGTTTCTGATCCTGTCACCACAAGAAACACCTCTGTGGGACAGCGTCTTCCTCAAGCTGCCTCACAGGCCATACATAATGCTGATGACCCTTACCTTTCGAGGGTCACTGTTGTGTGTATGTACTGCGACACAGTACTCTGCAGGGGGGAGCGACTTCATAGTGCTTTTGAGACTATCGTCTCAGAGCACAAGAAGACCTGCTCACTACCCAAATAAAACACACTCTACATCTTCCTCTCTCAGCTCACCCTTTCTTATCCCTGTGGTTGGTGCCCCCCCCTTTACCCTCCTTTACCCTCCTCTCCTAGTGTGTTGTGTATAAAAAAACAAACAAATATATAAAATAACAAAAATAAAAAAAAACAAGGTTCTTTTCAGAGCCGCCTTTCACAGTTAAAAAATAGAAGTGAAAATAAATGAAGCAGGGCCCTTTGAATGTTTTAGAAGTCAGCGGACAGTCCGCAGACATCTAAAATTTTGGGGTGCTGCCCTATCAAAACCATTGAAATTTTCTCTGGGAGGAAGTGGTGGCTCTGAAAAGAGCCTTTGGGAGATGTTTGTGTTTCAAAAATTATAAATACTTAACACCTACTTCAAAATGGATGCTGTCATTCTAAAAAACGTTGCAATGCATTTTGTATGTTTCTTAGAAAAATCTGATTGCCAGCATAAGTTAGATGTACTCCATCTCTGCGAAAAATGTATGTACTACAAAACATAATATTTTCATTGTGAAAAGAGGACATGCCAAAATATCTTAGAAAGGCACAAACAGCTTTATTGACATTGCGCCTTGCTTTCCCCATTTATGTGAAAGGGGTCCCTCGGGGTCCCTCGCGATATGGAAACAAGGCAATAACCATACACGAAAAGATGCGCCAGACACGAGGTTCAAATTCCCAATGCTAGAGTTTATTGCAAGCAAAAATAGTCCCAATTGGCCAATCCTGGTCTCACGCCCCGCAACGTGACTTTCCTAGACCTCGAGGGACGCAAGAGAGAGAATTATGTACATCAGTTACATATATACAAAATGCATATCATACAATCAGCTATGTCATGTTTAACACCCTCCTTTATTAAGTTTCTTTGAACTCGGGATGACGATGGACATTTCCGACTGGTATGACAATTATGACACTTTCGATGTCTATTCTAGTAACAATGTGCAATTTAGAAAGTGCAGAGGCATCTTTTAGTTGTTGAACAGAACACAGTGGTTCTGTTCTTGAAAGCAAGCTGCACACGGGTGAAGAGCCACATTCCATGCTTTGCTATCTATGAGGTGCTATTCGTGTCCTGGGAGCCGACACGATCTACAGGGTTTTGCGAAGGGGGGCCGTTGGAAGAGCATAATTCAAGCCTTTAGCTGTTTTATTCTAACATATTCTACCATCGTACGAGACTGGTTGGAAGCTGTGAAGTGATTAAATGCCCTGCAGCTCTCCCTCAAGGCTACAGAGAGGGAGCGTGGGCATTCCTTTCTGGGCTACTCATGAGGAGTTTTCAACGAACTCCTCAGTCCCGCGACCTTGCCCTTTCATATTCAGACAACAATGTTAACAGTTGAGCAGAGTAAGCAGAATCCACAAGAATTGCAAGCTGCAAAGCAGCTTTAGACAGAAAGCAATGAGCAGTGGTTAACAAGCAAAATGGCGATTCTTGCTACGTTTAAAATGGCCGCTTGTTGGTCAAGCATAACAATCCATATTTCTAAAATTCGGTGCATAAGACGGTTGGCCTACGGCTATCAAGTTACGTCAGTCATTCAAATGAAGGGTATTCACTTTTCCAGATTGACAAACCCTCCTTTTGGCCGTATGCCAAACGTCTTATTCATTCATTGTATCCTCCTCCGATGAAGATAAGTCTGGGGTATCTATGTCTGAACCTTTCATGCTATCATGAGCATCATCTTCATCATTAATGTCTATAGCCATGAATTGTTTTACTGTTTTTGTTTCATCAGTGTCTGTTATTTTGGCCATGCATTTGTTTTCCTCTCGACACCATGTGCATACATCCCTTAGTACATCCATCAGTTATTTCAGTGCAAACTATTGGTAAGCATTGTATGCAACAGCAACATGTTATGAATATACCAAGTACCACCATTAGTATCAAATTTAACTTCCATCCCCAAGACTGCAATAATCCCCAAAACCAGGATCCTATCCCCCAACCCCCTTCTTCAGTATAGAGAGTGGAATTTAGGACATGTAATTTCCGGATTGCTTTAAATATCGTAGGGGAGTAATCATCTATATACACACAACATGCAGTTTTTATGAGTTTGCAAACTCCCCCACAATCAGCTAATATTATGTCGAGAGCCATCCTGTTTTGGAGTGCCATTAGTCTTATTCCTTTTTCTTCTAACGTCATATTCAATAAAATATCCTTTGTTGAATCTATTGTATTTTTTAATATTCTAGACAGTTTTCTTATATTGTAGGAATTTTCTATTTGGGACAAGAATGGTATAAATGATTTGGCTATATCTATTGCTATCATTCCATCCTCGCTACTCCTTTGAGTTCTACCTTTTGTTCGTCTGGCTACTTCTGCTGTCCCCAAGAGGAACACTCCTGGAAACAGTAGACCTAGGTAGCATGTGCCTCCCCAATTCCTAGGTAACCATGGATATGCTTTTTTCCCACATATAAAGTAAACAGGGTCCCCTACGTACACGGGTTCTATTTCGTGCTTTAAAACCACTGTGTTCATGCAGTTGCTAAACGTTCCTACTTTATAGGAACCTTTTTTCTGTAAACATAGGGGAGCAGTTTCAGGGCTGTGATCCACTGTATAGGCAGGGGGCACAGCATCTTTATTCCACTCATCCCTCATTGGAAATGTCATTACTGATCTTTCCTCTGCTGGCGGGGTTGGACTATTCCGCCCATGTAATCTATCTAGTCTTGTTGTCTTTCGTGTATTCTTCCTCATGGGATCTGGTGAAAACACACGAGCTTTGTGAAATATGGAACAACCCACAGGTCTCATGATCACTTCCTCAAATTCCTTCATATTGGTCTCATCTAGCTGACTCGTATTACCCGTATTACTCTTGTTCCATTTCCCAAAGAACATTGCACTCAATGATACTTCACATGAATAAACCAATGGTAACGGCTGTACATACCGGCCTATCCCTTTCCCACCGTGTTGTGGTAAATGGGCACAAACCCAGTAATCTTTTTTCTTTAAAACCACATGGGTCATGTTCATGATGAGCAACAATGTATTGTTGCTGTATCCTCCTCTATGTCTCTCTTCCATTGGGGGCAAAGTACCAGTGATTACATGAACCGGGCTTTCAGTAGCTGCTTTTGGCAAAAGTGTTTCTAATGGGTGCATGGACTCCAGGAACCATAGTGTAATGGCTGTTATTGTGTCCAATAACAGGAGGAGGCTGAAACCGGTCTTGATTTGTTGTTCATCATCCTACTTCTTGCTGGCAAAGTTTGTTGCAAAAATGTCTCTGGTTCTTGATGCCAGAAAAGTTCAATGAAAATGTCACAGTTCAATTCTGCCAGCCTTTTCACAGCCTAGATCACCTATCCACTCCAAGCAAGATTAGTTGTGTTTTTTTTTTCTCCCACTGCTCAGACGATTTCTGAACAGTTCTTTATTGATAGAGTACTATGGGCATCCAGCTTGTCCTGCTCTGGCTTAGGACACATACACTCTATCAGCCTTAGTACTTATGTGCGTCCAGCTTGTCCTGCTCTGGCTCCTGACACATGTACTTTCATAAGCGCAACGAGGAGCCGTGAGTCTTGAATCGTCTGACTTGCACAACTCTCACACTTCTCTCCTCTACGCCCCTGGCTCCTACTCCTTCCGTGAGTGGAACCAAAGGCAAAAGAAAAGCACCAAAGATCTGTGGATTACTTTGCCTGTCGAGGCCGCAAATTATACCGTTTCACTCATGGTATTGTATGATCCGTAAATAGTGCCGTTGCACTTCCAGTATCAGGCTCAGTGTCAGCCTGCGGCACAATGATGGGTAGCGATGAGCGCCGTGGCAATGATGTAGTTTCTTTCTTTGGCTTTGATGTGTTTGTAGAAACTGGTGTGCGCCAAAGGGGTACACGCGTTGTTTCTGCTCGTGTTTGCAATGCAGGGTTTGTGTCATTCGGCAGTGATGTTGTTTCTGCTGAGCAACGTTGGGGCACTCTTCGCCCTTTTCCCTTAATGGCAGTCTTCTCAGGCTCTGTTTCGAGTTTCACTTCTCGCTTGGGCTTTGTTTCAACTTTCACTTCTCGCTCAGGCTGATGCTGTGGCAATGGACTGGCAACAGTTTCTTTCATTTCCGAGACCGTTTCCTTTCTCTGGTCGTCGGAAGTTGTCAGCAGTCCTGGGAATCTTTTGGCATGTGTTGCATGGATCCATGCCTTCCGTCCGTCCACTCGGATGGCTGTTTGCATTGCCAAAAGTACTTGGTAGGGGCCGTGCCACCTGGGTGCTAATGCTGTCTTCCGCTCAAAGTTTTTAATCAGGACCCAACTTCCAGGCTCCAGCGAGTGCCCCGGTCCAGTGTATCGCACTGGTAACGCCTCCTACACCTGCCGATGAATCAAACGTAACTTCTGCATTAAAAGGCCATAGTACGTGCTTAACATAGGATGCTGGCCTCACATAATCTTTTGGGCTGCGGTGCGCACCATACATTTGCCGGTCTCCCCATTACAATTTCATTAGGGGAGAGCCCAGTTTTAGCCTGCACAGACGTGCGCATGCACAATACCGCTAGGGGTAATGCATCCATCCAACTCAACTTGCTCCCAACACAGATTTTAGCTATCTTTGACTTTAAGATACCATTATGTCTCTCAACAAGCCCGGCAGAACTGGGATGCCTGGATCCGTGGAATCGTTTCTCTATTTGCAGACCTGCACAGATCTGTAGTACCACTGCACCCACAAAGTGTGGGCCGTTGTCTGACCACAGGACACGGGGCAACCCAAATCGGGAGAAGTACTCCTTCAACATTACATTTGCCGTTGACATGGCAGTACAGTCTTTTAAAGGATATGCCTCCACCCACTTGCTGAATGCACAAATCACCACTAACACATATTTGTAGTTCTGGCACCTTTCCATTTCTATGAAATCAAAATGGATCACCTCAAATGGCATAGAGGGTGGGCCAAAACTACCTACTGGAGTCACGGTTCCTTTCCCTACATTGTGTTGCAGGCACGTAATACAATTCTGCACTAGCCTTTCTGCATTCTTTTTTATGTGCTCATTTTTCCATACTGTGGATAAATGCTGTACCATCTTCTTTGCGCAAATGTGGGTAGGGCTATGCGCCATTGTAACCATTGCGGTTATGTAACAATTTGGCAACATCCGGTTCTTAGTCTCTTTGTCCACCCAACATCCTTCCAAATCTAACTCAGCAGAGCCCTCAGCCCACCCCTGAATCTCTTTGGTCGTGGCCTCAGCCTGCATTTCTTTGACTTTGGCAATTCCATTCTCTATCATGCAAGATACTTCCTCAGTCTGCACTGTCATCATTTTATTTCCCAAATCTGTGGCTGTTTGCTTCGCAATCCTATCTGCAAATGCGTTTCCCTCTCCCACTTTACATGTTACTTTTTTATGCGCCTCGCATTTCACTATAGCTAGGCGCTTTGGAAACGTAAGTGCAGACAACAATCGCACAATGAAAGGGCCATGCTGAATCCTGGCCCCATGTGATGTCAAGAAACCCCTCTCAGCCCAGAGTCGGCCAAAGTTATGAACCACGCCAAAGGCGTACTGGCTGTCAGTATAAATATTCACGTGCAAATTCTCAGAGAGTTCACAGGCTCTGGTCAGTGCTATTATTTCTGCGGCTTGTGCCGAATTGTAGGGGATTTTTCTGCTTTCTACAACACTCTCTAGGGTAGTAATTGCATATGCGGCCATTGATGTGCCATCAGGTAATTCAAAACAAGAGCCGTCACAAAATAACTCCCCATCTGGCTCTTTCTGTGGGATGTCGCTCAAGTCAATTCTTCCCTTTGTTTCTTCTTCAGTGACCATTAAACAATCATGGGGTGGTGATTCGTTGTCACCAATTTCTGCTATGGGCAGTGGCATTAATTCTGCAGGATTCAATGCGCTACACCTCATAATTTGGATTTGGGGTGCAAACAAGATGAGCTCATATCTTGTTAGTCTAGCTGAGGTGAGGTGTTGCGTCTGTGTCCTATTTAATAGAACGTCTATAGCATGTGGCACCATCAGAATTAAAGTGTGCCCCAATACCATTCCTTCTGTTTGTTTCACTGACGCAGCAGCCGCTGTGACGGATTGCAAACATCGTGGTAGTGCGCGCGCTACAGGGTCCAGCACGGAAGAATAATAGCTGCACGGCCTATTTCTTCCACCTTGTTCCTGTGTCAAAACCGCCAATGCACATCCTTCACTCTCACTCACAAATATTCTAAAGATCATTTTATAGTTAGGAGTGCCTAAAACGGGCGCAGCAGACAATGCAGCTTGCAATTGCTCAAACGCTTTCTGACATTCCTCATCCCACTGTAAAGGCATCACTGCATCCTTTTTAGTTAACGTTATCATCAGCTTCACAATCAATGCAAAATTACTGATCCACTGCTGACAATAAGAGGCCATGCCTATTACAGCTCTCACTCCTTTTTGAGTCTTTGGAATAGGCATACTAGAAATACTTTCTATGCGTTCTGGTGTTAATCTTCTCCCTTCTTTCGTAAGTAGGTAACCCAAATAAGACACCTCCTTCTGATTATACTGGAATTTCTTCAAACTTGCATTGTGACCATGGGTCGCTAAGTGTGTCAATAGTAATATAGTACTTTCTTTGCAGATCTCTTGTGTGTCAGCAGCTAATAACAAGTCATCTATGTACTGCAAGAGAATGCAACCTTCGGGTAATTCTAACATGTCTATCTGTTCTTTTAGCGCTCTGCTGTAAATGCTCGGACTTTCTGTGTATCCTTGTGGAATGCGTGTGAAAGTGAATGATCGACCTCCTAGAGTGAACACGAACAGATATCTACTGATTTTATCCACTGCAATGCTAAAGAACGCGTTCTTCAGATCAACTACACAAGTATTCTGCAGTGGCTGGTATCATTGTTAGAATTGTTGTGACATCTGGGACCAAAAGGAATTGTGGGTCTACCACTTTGTTAAATGCGCGAAAATCAATTATGAAACGATACTTCATTGCCTTTCTTGTAAACTGTAAGAATCGGGCTGTTGCACGTGCTACCTGCAATTTCTTCAACCACCCCCAATCTCACCAGGTCAGTAACAATACTTTTTAATCCCTTCTCACCTTCAACAGAAATTTTATACTGGGGAATTCGTGGTAATGTAACACCTTCTTTCAAAGTTATTTTTGCTGGCTCTATTTTCAAGCATCCTACATCGTTATCATACATTGCCCACAGACAGGTTGGTACTCTACTTAGCTCTTCTGGTAACGCTTTTGACATAAATTCCGTCACCGGTGCATCGTGAGGCAACATCGTGAGGAATACCCCATCTGCCGTACAATGTATGACTGCCCCCAATGTTCTCAACAAATTTAATCCTAGCAAGTTCTCTCCACAATTTTCTGTCATAAGAAGCGGACACTGTTCCGTAAATGGTCCTATTGTAATTGGGACAGCTTCGGACATGGGGTTAATTACTGGTGTACCTGCAAACCCTACAGAAACATTCTTTTGCCCCGACAGTGGGATCTCCGGAACCAAGTAGTGGTCTATCAAACACTTCTGTGCCCCTGTATCTACAAGGAAACGGTGCTCCTTATTCCCGACTCTCATTTCTACGTAGGGTCCTCTCTGATTCACGGGAATAGACACTGGTTCCGACCCCTGCCGTGGGCTGTCCTATCGTGAAAATAACACATCGTCCGATGTGTAGTCACCGCTGTTGCTATAATACGTGTTTGGCTGTGTATCAAAAATATTCCCATTTCCCCCTCGGTGTCCTCCACTTTGATCATTTCTCTGTTGGCCCTGCCCGCCCTGATTTTGGTTCGAAACACTTTGGTTCAATGCCTGGTTCTGTTGCGCTTGGTTTTGACCATAGGATTGGTTTTGAGTACCTCCATTGGTATATCCCTGCTGCTGCTGCATGCTATTTCTGCTTGGGGCATTTGACCCCTGATGTCCTCTATGAGGCCTTCTCTGACCAAACCCACCTCTATTCTGTAGGCGCGGGCATTGCGCTCGCCAGTGTCCTTCCTCCGTAACAGCACACACATTGATTTACTCCCAATGACACCCCGTGCATATTATTCAAATTTCCTCTGCCTTGTGCATTTCTTCTACCTCTATTGTATCCAATGACCTGCTGCAGTAACACCCCTACTATCGTTCGCATCACTTCTTTTCTCATCTCCAATGGGTACCCATTACATATCTCACTTACTTCCTTCACTGACGTTCTTTTTTTCGACATCCATCGCATTGTTTCCCCCACCCGTACCTGCAATCTTGGTTTATCCCCTATTTGTCCCGGTACCGGCAAATGCTTTGCATCACCAGAAAAAACTCTTGCCCACGATTTTTGCATATACAACCTCGACGCCTCCTTCCTACCTTTCTTAATTCACTCACTACTATATTCAGGTGTAGCAAACATTTCAGCATATCTGTCTTCCATTTCATTTTTCAGTTCAATAAGTTTGTACACATATTTTCTTACATCCTCATCTCTTTGCACACTGCGTGCTAACTTATTAAAATCTAACAATCGCTGTGGCGGTAAATTCCCGAGTATCTTTTTCCATTCTCCCACCAAAATTTCCCCCATGCATTCTAGCACTACCTGTCTCTCGTCGCTTCTTCGGTACCCATACAATGAGGCCAATCCTGCCGTCCCATTGTTTCCTTCTATGTATATTTCTGCCTCTTGCCGTAATTCAATCTTTCTTTCTTTGCTGATCGCGCATCAAGTTACCTGTCCAAATCCTGTTCCTTCAGCCCCGCCTCTCGCCTCCCCGGTCTCAATTTTGACTTCGGGAGGGGCGGATGGTGCTGAATCTGTCTCTGGAGCGGGAGGTGCGGATGGGACAAGTGACACAGGTGGCATCTGTGAAGGACCTTCCTGGGTGCAGGGAAATTGTGTGCCTGCGGTCTGCGCTTGTGGGAGGGCTCGAGCTGTGGGTGGGGCTTGGGTTAATGCTTGCGTGAGGGCAAGTGCTTGGGCTACGGGAGGGGGTACGAGAGCAACTGGTTGGGCCTGTGCAGTCACTACTAGCGTGTTTGGTTTTGATTCTGGTTTTGGGCCCCGTATTAGTCAACAAATGTTCCATTAATTTTTCTGCTATGTGTAGTTCCCGCTGCGGGTATACTCCTTCTATGTTCATTTGCTCACGTCTCCCTTCCCGTCTTAGACTTGCCGTCCACTCCTCCTCCTCCTTTTCTTCTGCTACCTCAAGCTTCGTTTTGTGCCTATGCGCATGCTTCTCTCTACTCCAAGTCGGAGCATTGCTTCCCTCCTCCAATCTTTGGCAGTCTCAAAAGCTGCGGGTCGCGCTTTTTTCCTAATCAACACCCTTTCTAGGTTATCTATCCTCGCAATCTCAAAGCTACCATTAATCGGCCACTGATGGTCAGGTTGCTTTCTAGTTTGCCTATGCCAAAGTTCACAAAATATTATCGCACCCACACCATATTTTGCATACATGTCATAAGCCGGCGTTCCCCCAGGCGGTGCACTTTGGCCATATTCCAAGGACTGTCTACCGCAGCTGAAAAGCCCCACTAAAGTGGACAGTACTCCAAGCATGTTTTTTTTTAACTTTCCCCTTTGGTTAGCTAACCTTTACCTGGACGTTTGAATTTGCAAAATCAACACTCTACCAAAAATCAGGTTTTTATTTGAATCAGGGAATGACTCACCTGATAAAACAAGTCGCCTGTCCTAACGCAACTTCTCCCAACGTTGTGTCTGCGCTTCTCTGGCTTCTGCCTCGCTTCGGGACCCTCGCCTCCTTTGCCCTCTGGCCCGGTACGTCGATCAGGGATCAGATGTGTATAGATCTGCGGAAGGAATCTCTCCTCACTTCTACAGGGCGCCCAGTACACCTCTTGATCCCGGCTCGATCGCCCCGTCCTCGCCGTTCTACCGCCTTTACTCTGTTACAACGTATACGATGGGGCAAGTGGGGGAGGGTCCCTATTCGGGCGCCATCTTGAAAGGGGCCCCTAGGGGTCCCTCACGATATGGAAAGAAGGCAATAACCATACACGAAAAGATGCGCCAGACACGAAGTTCAAATTCCCAATGCTAGGGTTTATTGCAAGCAAAAATAGTCCCAATTGGCCAATTCTGGTCTCACGCCCCGCAACGTGAGTTTCCTAGACCTCGAGGGACACAAGAGAGAGAATTACGTACATCAGTTACATATATACAAAATGCATATCATACAATCAGCTATGTCATGTTTAACACCCTCCTTTATTAAGTTTCTTTGAACTCGGGATGACGATGGGTAGTTCCGACGGGTATGACAATTATGACACTTTCGATGTCTATTCTAGTAACAATGTGCAATTTAGAAAGTGCTGAGGCATCTTTTAGTTGTTGAACAGAACACGGTAGTTCTGTTCTTGGAAGCAAGCTGCACACGGGGGAAGAGCCACATTCCATGCTTTGCTATCTATGAGGTGCTATTCGTGTCCTGGGAGCCGACGCACTCTACAGGGTTTTGCGAATGGGGGCCATTGGAAGAGCTTAATTCAAGTCTTTAGCTGTTTTATTCTAACATATTCTACCATCGTACGAGACTCGTTGGCAGCTGTGAAGTGATTAAATGCCCTGCAGCTCTCCCTCAAGGCTACAGAGAGGGAGCGTGGGCATTCCTTTCTGGGCTACTCATGAGGAGTTTTCAACAAACTCCTCAGTCCCGCGACCTTGCCCTTTCATATTCAGACAACAATGTTAACAGTTGAGCAGAGTAAGCAGAATCCCCAAGAATTGCAAGCTGCAAAGCAGTTTTAGACAGAAAGCAATGAGCAATGGTTAACAAGCAAAATGGCGATTCTTGCTACGTTTAAAATGGGCGCATGTTGGTCAAGCATAACAGTCCATATTTCTATAATTCGGTGCATAAGACGGTTGGCCTACGGCCATCAAGTTACGTCAGTCATTCAAATGAAGGGTATTCACTTTTCCAGATTGACATATGGACCAAATGAAGAGGAACAAAGCCACATTTGTCTCTGCACAATCCGTGAAAAAATTACTTGAGAATTTTTAACCATGTCCATGACCTTCCCAAGTTCTTCTTTTATTGCAAATTGCAAAGAAATTCCAGACACATGTCCTAAACTGCTCCCTCCACAATGAATTATAATTATATCTGGATGTTGCTCTGTCTCCAAAGTAGCACAGAGAGGTAACAAGTCCAACCACTTCATTCCATGTACTCCATGCCAGTGTACTTCCACATGTGGGAACCAAGATCTACAGCTAGTCCACAGGTTTCTGCATGCACCTTCAACCAATGTATCCACGAGTCTCCCAAAATCCAAACAATCTGTTTTCTGAAACACACAGCCATAGCTATCTGTTCTTCTCTCAGCAAAAAGAGTATCTGAGAAACTTTCTCCTGGCACATCACACCCACTAAACTTTCCTGACCAATCCCTTTCAGTGCTCATTTTCATTTGCATGACTTCTGAACCCAAAAATCCCTGGATGTAACACCCGATGTCCGCGAACTACTGCCATGTCCGCGGACATATCGTATCATGAACAGCCCTTCTACCATTTCCAGTTCACTCTCTGTGCCATTCCCTCATTGGATGTAGCTAAGAAGTCACATGACCATCCACCAATCACATTCAAGACCTCTACATCTAACTGCATCATCATAGATCAGCACTGCAAATGTACTGTGAATCTCTCTGAGTACAAGTTTCATATCATCGGCAAGCAGCATCTACAAGAAATACTGTACAAGTCTCCATGGTTTCTACTTGCAGCTCCATGCATATAGATACTACAGGTATGCATATTTTCTGTACAGTACATGAACACATTTTCTAACTGACATTTAGCTTGTATAATCTGTAAAATGAATCTACTGTCTTTTTTCTCCTAAAATCAACTGTCACTTACAAATCTCTATACTATTTAATTTCTTTATACGCACACACTCAAATCATGTTAAGC
Source organism: Ambystoma mexicanum (assembly GCF_040938575.1). Taxonomy (NCBI): domain Eukaryota; kingdom Metazoa; phylum Chordata; class Amphibia; order Caudata; family Ambystomatidae; genus Ambystoma; species Ambystoma mexicanum. The sequence continues at coordinate 231,949,102 of NC_090930.1, read as the reverse complement.
TAACATTTTTGAAATGAAATATATACACTACATATAGTCAAATAAAATTGCATGCACACTCTATGTTCAAATCTCAAACAATAATACTTGTACAATTACACATTTTTTGTATTTATTTATTTATTTAGTTACTTACATTTATATAGGACAAGCAGCCCATAACATTGAGGCACTATTACTTGGAAGAGCTTAGTTACAGGAATAATGGTTTTCAGTGGTACATTATGAATTTCACAAGACATAGTAAAGATATTTTGTTTGCTACAGTTAGTCATTGCAATACAATTTGTTCATTAAGCACATTTCATATGTATTCAACTGGTGCGACATATCTTATGTAAATAAGATAGTTTTAATGGTTTTGAGGAAGGCGCTGAGGATTTCAATTTAAAAAATCAATGTCTAAATTAAAAACAGTGCTATATACAAACAGAATTACTAATTTGTTTTGTTTACAATTGCAGTGAAGATCTTTCTCCTGAAAGGAAGCAACCGAATTTGAAGTACAAAGAACAACTAAGAAGTAACCTGTTCATTTTAGAAAAAAAGTAAGTAGAATATCTCCATAATATTTGTATTATTACTCAAACACACTGTAAGGTTAATTCATGCTATTTCTGTGCCTAAAAATAGAGATTCTGAACCATTCTGTCCACAAATCCCCATGTCTTAAACAACGATTTACAGCCAGAATGGCCCACAAATTCCTATTTTTCGACACACAAATTACCCAACTCAACCACTAGAATTTAGATGTTATAGAACAAACAACTGTTTTAATTGTATAGCATTAGATAAACTATGTATACTTCTCCACACCACTAGCTTACTTTTTTCTGTCATCTGAACCCCAGTTTAGTAGCACATTAATTCAAGAATACCTATCCCTACTAGTTGTAGTTGCCAATGCACAATCACACACCATTACATACATCTTTATCATCTTACTCAACTCAAACACTCATGCTCACAGCACACAATCATTGCAGAACACCACAACCCACACCTTCTTTATTTTTTTCAACTGTCCCTAAAGAATGCCTACCAAAAATCAAGTCCGTAGAAAGCAACGCAGAAGTAGAGCAAATGAAAATAAAAGTGTCCAACATAAGCATCCATCTCTAGCACAATTTGTAAAAAAAAGTTGAAACAAAACAGCTAATACAGTCATTTAGTGAAACAAAAGAAGTTTCAAGTACAAAAACTTTGCCTCCTCTATCGAAATGTAAACCAAACCAAAAAACAATCAGTACAGATAAAACTGCTTCTTTAAATCTTGATATAGTTCAAAGTAAGCATACCAAGAAAAGTATTTTATCCAAAATGTTCCGTCACAAAGTCCTTCAAATCTTATAAAACAGAAGAGAAACCAGTTTCAACGCTTAAAACCTATTGTAGGAAATTAATCTTAGAAGCGTTGATAGACAGTGCAATTCTTCTCAAAAGAAAGTTATTTATTTTGGTGTTAAACAAAATGAAACCACTAACAGTCTCAATAAACAAAATGTCAACAGAAAGAACTTCTTAAGTATCTGCGGAGGTGAATGGAGTCACACTACGAGTACAGAACCATACTTTAATGAAGAAGCGTACAAACAAAAGCAAACAAATACAATTGCCATACATAGCAGTGGTCGAGGTTATGAAAAAAGTTAATAATACCATAATGGAACAAGAAGTACTCCTTACAAAAATATGTCCTGAAAACTTAGAATTACCCCTCCATTCAACTGAATCAGAACGTCTAGTGTACAAATGGCCATGCACGTCAATGTGTAAAATTTCCAAACAATTTTTCAAGTCTTTAGGCCAATTCCTCAATCAATATGTGAAAAGTAAAGACACAATCAAAATTAAACTACTGCAAAATATGGATACCTGTCCAGTAAGCAAGTACACAGGACTACAAGGACATTCATTGGCCTGCATTACAGGACCTTCTTGCAAAACCACTTTCCATGATATCAAAAGGATATCAACACATCATTCAACTATAAGAAATCTAGTTTATAAACTGTACTATGCTAAAAGTCCTGCTTTAGCACTTGCCAATTTAAATAACATTTTTCTACATGGTACAGCAAAAGACCTACTAGAACAAATCGACTATATCCAGAAAAAATATTTTGGAAGTGAAACCCACTTACAGAATGAAATAGCTGTAAACCAAATTAGTAACAATTCTACACATGGCAACCTTTTACTATGCACATACAAAAAAGAAATACTAAAATTTAAAAGTACATCAGCTGAAGTACCAAACCATGTGTGTGTATGTTGCCGCAGAACTTTTTATAAAAGTAACACAAAAACTGTAGACATATCAAACAAAATAGAAGAAAATGAAGATTCCTAAATGGTTTGAATTAGCTCTCTACCTTATAGCAGAAACCAAATACGAAATCACTGACCCGGTAATACTTTGTAGTTACTGCACTACAAAACTTGACAACAACCAAACTCCTTCACGTGCTATCACAAATATATTATATCCACTACCAAAACCCTTCAACAACTTAATTTATATGAGAGCATCATAATTCAAACAGTGCACCCATTTCAAGCAATAATACGCTTTCAACCAAAAACTGCAAAATTACCTCCCTCTGAATTAGTGAAAGGTATTTGTGGAAAAGTAGTGTATTTACCATTAGATCTAAAAGAAAATGTGCACACTCTAGGAGTGCAACGTCCAATGCAACAATCTTGAATTATCTTGGTAAATGGAGTACCTGCATAAGACAAAAAAATTTGGCAACAGCTGGTAGATTTACATAAAGTTAGAGAAGCCTTGCAATATCTTAAAGAGAATAATGAATATTACAAAGAAATTAATATTGAAGAAAACGAAGGATACAACTGAAATAATTCAAGAGACACAAGAAGCTGGTCAATTTGAGCTCCTAGATCCTGCTACAATATCAAACACTTTAGACCATTATACAATTCATCCATTGCACTCTAATGACACCATACAAGATGCACTGGAAACGTACCAAATGCGTCAAACAAAAGGATCACCAATCAGCATATGGGAAAAAAGTATAGAAGCACGTGCTTTTCCTCTACTCTTTCCTACTAGCAAAGGAGGAAGGTACGATGAAAGACCTATTCAAATATCAGCATCAGAATACAGCTCATTACAGATGTATTCTGAAGATCACAGATTTAGACAAAATGTGGAATACATATTCCACCTACTCTTTGAAAGTGAACTAGCAACTTTATGTTACGGAGTTGCACACATATTAAAATCAGGATCACACTTTCAAAATATGACAGCAACACAATTATTACAAAAAGTGCAACAAAAAGATGAGGTTTTATAACAAATATTACAAATCTATTAGCAAATATGCGTGGTACTAAAGAGTACTGGTTTCGACGTCACAGAGATGTACGTTGTATATTCAGAAACCTTGGCCCACCCACTTGGTTTGTTACATTAAGTTGTGCAGAATATGTATGGGAAGATTTACATGATTTCCTACGCATATCAAACAAAAACAAAACAAACATAGATATACTTACACCTATAAACTTTGTTCTCTGGATCCTGTTAATGTTTCAAGATATTTTGACCATCGCTTCATTGCCATGCTACATTTTATTTGTAATAAAACTGTTCCTCCCCTTGGAGAAGTGCAACACTTCTTTTGGAGAAAAGAATACCAAGCCAGAGGAGCACCACATATCCACATGCTTTTATGGATTCACAGCCTGATTCATGGAATTATTTGTGCGAAAAACGCGGATTTGCGCGCCTTTCTTGACGAAAATCCCTGTTTAAAGAATGGGGATTTTCGGGCAGAAAGGCACAATTCTGCGTTTTTCATGCAAATAATTACATGAATCAGGCAGTAAAGATGCTCCTAAATTTGGTCAAGACAGTGATGCCACTGTTTTACAGTTTATTGAAAAATATGTCACTTGTGAAATTCCATCGGAATACAGAAATAGTGATCTTCATGCACACATTTTACAATTTAAAAGACACAAATGTGGCAAATATTGTCGTAACAAATACAAAAACAAAGGGAAATACTACACCAAATGCCGATTTGGTTTCCCTAGACCAGTTACAAATACAAGTCAAGTGAACAACCTCACGTCTTCAATTAGACATAGTGTTAGAGGTAATTCACCTAAAAATACATATTACATAAAAAGAAAAGAAGAAAAATATATCAATGATTACAATGCAATCATTGCCAACTTATGGAATGCAAACATAGATGTGCAGTACATTGCAGACAATTCTACTGCAGTTTTCACAATATGTCACAGCATACTTAAACAAAGCAGAAAAGACAGAGCTGCAAGACCTCTGGAATGACCTGTCATCAAATAAAACAGTGTCTCAAAAATTATACATCTTGGGCATAAAAATGCTGTCCCATAGAGAATGTGGATCCTATGAAGCAGCTGATCATTTAACTGGTACTGCACTGTATGGTAAATCTGAAAATATAGTATGGCTAAGTCTTGGTCCAGCTAAATCTAGAAAAAGAGTTCTAAAATCATACGAACATATAGAAACAATAGCCAAACATGATCCCAACAGCCAAGACATTTTAAAAATCAATTTATTGGACACATACTACCCAAACAGGAGTACCACTTTGGAAACCATGTGTCTATACCACATAGCCCAAAACTATACATACAAAACTATACATACACAAACAATATAAAACCTGATGAAAAAAACAGTAAATACAGAGTGTGAAGGCAGCTTAGTAAAACTCACCAAACCAAATTTAGTTAATCATATCAAATTGTCATTAAAGACTCCTCAACATAAAGAAGTATATTACATGTCCCTGCTACAACTCTTTAAACCATGGAGAAAAGAAGAAGATATACTAGATAACTATGGCTCATATGAAGATGCTTTCAAAGCAAATGAAAGCACTATAACTGATGTAAACTTTACACACTACAAAACAATGTTGCACAATGAACAGCAACACGAAGAAGAACTCCAGGCCCAACTAGATAAGGACACTCCTGACAGTAGTCAACCTTCTGTAACAGGAAGCCAAGAATCACTGGGAGAGCCACTAATAACAAATGAGGCAGAATTAGCTATGATAGAAGTAGAAAACACCATGTGTCAGTATGAAGATAAAGAAGACTTAACTACACTACAATCAAAACTAAACAATGAGCAACGTAGCATTTTTCAAGAAGTAACAAAAGAAATTGCACATGGTGTACAACATGAAAACAAAGAATGCACCTGCCAAAATTACAAACCTATACTATTGTACGTCAGTGGTGAAGCTGGTTCTGGCAAAACATTCCTAATCAAAATCATCTGTAAGTTCCTTCAACACTTGACAAACAACAAACTGTCAGTTGTTGTCACTGCCCCCACAGGTTTAGCTGCCTACAACATAGGTGGTGTCACTTTACACCGATTACTACTCCTGCCAGTAGAACACCAAAACAAATTAGACTATTTCAAACTTTCTACAGAAGCTGCAATGGAACTACGCAGAGTATTGAAACAAATGAAAATGCTTCTAATAGATGAAGTGAGCATGGTGTCCAACCTAATGTTGGCTTTGGTTCACCTCAGATGACAAGAAGTACTCAAAACAAACTATGAAGAGCTCTTTGCAGGAAAACACATTATTGTTTTCGGAGATCTTCTTCAATTGACACCAGTAAAAGGTGAGCCTATTTTTAAAACTTTAGGACACAAACTCTGCCGTAAAACTGTTGGCAGCATTGGAAATGGCAACCTTTGGCAACATTTCCAATACAGAGAATTAACAGAAAACATGCAGCAATCTGAAGATCTCACTTATGCCAACATCTTAAGAAGCTCAAGCAATATTGTAAACCCGGCACATTTATGCACTTTATGGTGATAATGCATGTGCTACAGATGTTATGGAACAATTAGCCCACAAAAATGTCAATTGTATGGCCTTAATACCAACTCTGGCCATCTGTTTCAAATTCAATGAAATAATGTTAAGTAAAGAAATGCAACCAATAATGGAAATTAGCGCCACAGACAAACTAGATGTACATGGTATGACACTACCCATGTGTGACCAAGCCACAACAAGACTAAATAGTTTAGAAAAATCAATCTCAAACACAGCAGGCTTCGAAAATATATTAAAATTATCCTTAAATTGCAGAGTAATGCTTAAACGTAACCTTGACGTGGACCAAGGACTAGTTAATGGAGCACTGGGTACAGTTGTTGGCTTTCAAACATACCCACGTGACAACAAAATTAAGTTTGTCAATATTCTCTTTGACAAACTTTCAGAAGTAAAAAGGATAGGACGCTCAACAGCTAGATTCCTTCTCTTCAAAGACATGTATGTACGCAGAGAACAATTTTCTCTAACTCTTGCATACGCAGTCACCATTCATAAATCACAAGTTCTTACCCTAGACAAAGAAATGATAGACATTGGTAACACAGTCTTTAAAGAAGGCATGAGCTATGCAGCACTATCACTCTTACGTACACTTGAGGGTCTATTTCTAATCAACTTTGATGCAAGTAAAGTAAACGCTGATATTCCTTGTATTTTAGAATACAATAGACTTCGCTCACTATACACCCCCCATCTAAACACATATTCTGTACCACAAAAAGTAAAACGTTGTAAAAGAAAACTAAATCAAACAGAAATGCAACAGGATGTCACTGCAAATCCTCCAAAGAGAGTGAAAGAAACTAAAACTAAAACTTCATCAAGTACCACAAACATAAAAGAACCCATTAGGGAAAGTAAACCAGGTACTTCATCAAAGAAGGAAGACAAACTAAAAAAAAATCAATCAGATACAGAACTACCTGGTCCATTTAAACTCTCAAATATAGTTGGAGTAAGTTGCTATGCAAATGTAGCAATGAATATTCTATTTCAATTGCCACCAATTGTTGACACCATTTACTTACACAGTACAGACCAATTGTGTTTGCAAATGTTAGTACTTCACAGAAATGCAACAAACAATCCTGATAACACGTATAGTGTTTATTGAATAATACAACAATTGGACTACTGTGCTGGAATAGTTAAATTCACTATAAACTCACAGGAAGATCCACAAGAATTTCTAATGTACTTACTACAAGTACTGGAAAATAAAAACATACCTATATGTGGAAACATACATGCACTCTTTGCAACAATGTGACACAAGAAGAAAACCCCAATGAACGCTTCATATATATATATCAACACCTAATTGTTAAACCATTCCATTTCAGCAACTTGTACAAAATGCAAACCATGGTAGATTATGTCCTACCTGCAATTCGGATAATCACTCCACGTTAGTAATACAAACACATAGTAAATATGTAATACTAATGCGTCTATGTTACAATGCAGATGGTACCAAAAACAACTGCAAGCTGACTGGATTCACATATGGTCAAATATCACTTGGTAAGAAAACCTTCACAACAATAGGTATAATCTACCACGCAGGAGCCACAACCAATTCAGGGCACTACACTGCATATATAAAAAAGAAATGTGGATGGTTTGAATGTAATGATAGTACCATTTCTCTAAAGCAGAGATTACCAGCAAATCTTACAAACGCTTATTTAATGTTCTTAAATCCAAAATTTGATAACTAACTTACTCATAGTAAAATAATATAAACTGTTAGAATATTCCAAAAGCTATCTACACCTATGCACCCAACACTCTATGCCCTGGCCACAACCACCGCAGCATATAACACCCATAGAGTCAAACATTTCAACTATGGCCTATGGAAACCTTTAATGTCCGCGGACATTATGAGTGTTCTTAGAACACTTTCAACTTGCCAGCGAACAATACGGACAGCGTCCTCAGAACACCGCCATTTTTTATTTGCGAATATTTCAGGACACAGCGAGTGTTCTTAGAACACATTCAACTTGCCAGCGAACAATACGGACAGCGTCTTCAGGACACCCCTTACGAACATTTCAGGACACCGCGACAGTTCTTAGAACACTTTCAACTTGCCAGCGAACAATACGGACAGCGTCTTCAGGACACCCCCTACGAACATTTCAGGACACCGCGAGGGTTCTTAGAACACTTTCAACTTGAGAACAAACAATACGGACAGCGTCCTGACGACACCCCCATTTTGTTAATTCGCGAACATTTCAGGACACCGCAAGTGTTCTTAGAACACATTCAAATTGCCATAGAACAATACAGACAGCGTCCTCAGGACACCCCATTTTGTATATTTATGAACATTTCAGAACACCGCAAGTGTTCTTAGAACACATTCAACTTCCCATTGAACAATACGGACAGCATCCTCAGGACACCCCAATTTTGTTTATTTATGAAAATTTCAGGACACCACGAGTGTTCTTAGAACACATTCAACTTGCCAGAGAACAATACGGACAGCGTCTTCAGGACACCCCCTACGAACATTTCAGGACACCGCGAGGGTTCTTAGAACACTTTCAACTTGAGAACAAACAATACGGACAGCGTCCTCCGACACCCCCATTTTGTTAATTCGCGAACATTTCAGGACACCGCAAGTGTTCTTAGAACACATTCAAATTGCCATAGAAAAATACCGACAGTTTCCTCAGGACACCCCATTTTGTATATTTATGAACATTTCAGAACACCGCAAGTGTTCTTAGAACACATTCAACTTCCCATTGAACAATACGGAGAGCATCCTCAGGACACCCCAATTTTGTTTATTTATGAAAATTTCAGGACACCACGAGTGTTCTTAGAACACTTTAAACTTGACAACGAACAATACGGACAGCGTCCTGAGGACACCCCCATTTTGTTTATTCGCGAACATTTCAGGACACCGCGAGTGTTCTCAGAACACATTCAACTTGCCATCGAACAATACGGACAACGTCCATAGGACACCCCCATTTTGTTTATTTACGAACATTTCAGGACACCACGAGTGTTCTTAGAACACATTCAACTTCCCATTGAACAATACGGACAGCGTCCTCAGGACACCCCCATTTTGTTTATTTACGAACATTTCAGGACACCACAAGTTTCTTAGAACACACTCAATTTTCCATAGAACAAATACGGACAGAGTCTTCATGACACCCCCTATGAACATTTCAGGACTCCACGAGTGTTCTTAGAACACTTTAAACTTCACAACGAACAATACGGACAGCGTCCTCAGAACACCCCCATTTTGTTTTTTTACGAACATTTCAGGACACCACAAGTATTCTTAGAACACATTCAACTTACCAGAGAACAATACGGATAGTGTCCTCAGGACACCCCCATTTTGTTTATTTACAAACATTTCACGACACCGCAAGTGTTCTTAGAACAGCTTCAGCTTGCTTGCGAACAAAACGGACACATATTACGTCCTCAGAACAACCCCCATTTAGTTTATTTATAACATTTCAGAACAGCCGTGTTGTCTGCAGACAAATCGAACACAACAAGAGCGTCCACCACATAAGAAAACACAACATTTAACCTATCTCATACTCTCCCTCCCACCCCAAACACTCTTACACACCAACACACTCTACTAAATACAGATTTTAAACCAAGTTTCACTGCGCTGTCCGCGGACATCCGCAAATCCAAGATGGCAGGCGCTACCGAAAATCTGATGCGCTTCACGCTCCACGCCATCCAATCATCGAACACGTTGCATGTCCGCGGATCTCACACAAGCCGATTGGCCAATCAGGGCACTGTCCTCGGAGCGAACAGGGAAGTTTGTCCGCGGACCGAACACAGATATCACTAATGTTTTATGATTTACTTTTTGGTCATTTTAAAAAAACTACTGGACGGATTTTCACCAAATCTTCAAAAGCACGCTTTCTGGGCCAGGCTGCTACTCCTGCTCCAAATTTGGTGAAATTCCATCCAGCGGTTTGGGCTGTAGGCGCAAGCAAAGATTTTTCCCCATTCAGTCTATGGGGAAAAAATGTTTTGAGACCCCCCATAACTTTGCCCCCCTGGATGAATCCTCACCAAACTTGCAAAACAATTCAGAGTGGGCAATATACATTTTGTGCAAAGTTTGGTGAGGATTCGTCCAGGGGGAGCGAAGTTATAAGCCGCCCAAAAAGTGCTCTTCCTATGGAAACAGCAACTTAACCATAACTACCGTGGCCGTGTATATATATATATATATATATATATATATATATATATATATATATATATATATATATATATATATATATATATGGTGTCCAGTCAAACATCAGGGCTGGAATAGTTCCAATCCTTTAAAGGAAAAGAAATCAATGTGGCAACAAAACTATACTGAGCAAAACAGAACACAGACCGCCACCAAGTAAATATAGTGAGTAATCCAACTGCCGAGCCATGTCAGGGGTTGGAGAGACCTAGAACGCCATTCAGCATTATCGGTTACTACATTTTCCCACTGACTGCCTTTCCTGAAGGTTGACAGCAGTGGAACACACATGCATTTCAAAAACTACAGTACATTAGACGATAAAGACAAATAATCACTCACCAGGCACAGATAACTACTCTTGTTACTATAATTTTGGGTGATCCCCTTTTTCTGATTGTGGGCTGCCCCCCTTCTGGGAGGCATTCCCCAGAGTTAGTTTGGGAAGTTTCAGAATCTGTAATGACATTTTGGCATCCTGAAATAGATGGGGATTTTGGAATCCTCTGTTTCCCTAATTCTGTGCTGCCCCCTTTTACCTGGAGGCAGTCAATAGGACCAGTTTGTGGGGAGGATCCCTCCTTTACTATTCTACTCTCAGAATGGCAATTCTAGGGTTCAGGGATGGCTGACGCTGAATCAGTCCCCACACCTACCTAGTCTTTATTCGGATCTCTCGGGACCCATTTTTTTTTCGGAGGAATACCCCCGTCCCTGCAGGAGAAGATTGTTTTCCCAGAATCCTCTAAGGATTCTTCCCCTTCAAATTGGAGTACACTAACTTCCTCCCTAAAATGGGCCTTTTAGAGGTCTTTATTTCTCCTACCCACCCTCTGTTCCCTGAGTTGAAGATTTTCTGGGGCAGGAGATTTTAGTTCCAGTTCTGGGTTGTTCAGGTACTTTTCACAGGTGATGAAGGAAGCTTCCTATAGGGCTTTACGCCCCTCTTTCCTCTGTGCCTCCTCCTTGGGAACCAGTGAATTGTCAGGGTTCTCTCCCCGTCATTGTTCTGGGTTGCCAGACACTGGGTTTGCGGGGTTCTGAGCCGCAATGTTCATCTGAGGATTCTGCTGAGCCCTCAACATGCGACCCAGATCCTGTGTGAGGTTCTGGACCTGGCGCTCCAGTTAGGACACCTGTTCTGGCTGGTATGGGGGTCTTTGTTTGTATCTAGGGAGTTAATGGAAAGGGTAACTATCCCTTCTCCCGTGGTGCCCATGGTACTGGAGATTTTGGTAACCCTGCACCCTTGGCCTCCCCTCTCCCGGATTGGGTTGTCTGGGCTCCTGAAACCGGGGAAAGAAGGGAGGGTTGTCCTGCAGGTTGGGGTTTTGTGGAAAGAAACTTAACCTGGGATTTGGGGGATTACTGCCCTCCTGAGGGAAGTTAGGATGGAAGTTTCCTGGGGGAGTACTTACCTGGCGGGACCCCCCCTTGGGCTGGGGGAGTCCATACATACCCCAAGATGGGTCGGTTGCCCTTGTATCTGGGACTTACATAATCAGGAAAGTTAGGGGTCTCCCATTGGTGGGCTTACCTCCCTGACTGCCCCCGTTTCTGATTGGCCAGAAGGCCTTCTCAGCCTCAGATTTTGCTGGTTTTGGGTAGGTATATTTTTAGCCCCCCCATTTCTAGGTCTAAAATGGGGGCAACCTTCACCTCTGCCACCTTAGCAGCAGCAGGGGTATTGGCTGGTTTGGGGTTTTTGGTCTGGTTTTTATTTTCTGCAGGTTTTTGGACTTCATCAATTCAGATAGTCTGCTCTATCACCCAGTCCAGAGATCTTTTATCATGGAAATCCCTCACTAGCTGGGTCATGATACATTTTGGGAGTGCATGAAAGTAGGTAGTAATAAACTACCTGCTATCCGTGCACACCCTCCTAGTGGATTGTGCAAAAGCACATTTTAGTTACTGCACAAATTCTCGTAGGGCCTCGTAGGGCCTGGTCTTCTCTGCATTGCAGATTATGGGCTGCTTTGCGAACCTCTTGGGGGTTTCTATGGGTGGAAAAGTGTTTCAAGATGGCCACCCTGTAGGTGGACCATCTTGAATGGTTCTGGTCTTAAGGTGAAAAGTGTCCATCATTTGTTCATAGAGTTCCAAATGCTCCCAAACAGAATACTTTGTGTTTTTTTGGTACGGTGTTATGAAATTCCTAATGGCCTTGATCTGCCTAATGGGGTCTTTTACCCTAACTCTCTTTAGTTTATTTGCTTTTTTTGGCTCCGTCACCTGAGTCAACTCACCTTCAGACTCAGAGGTGCTACTGTTGGAGGATCCCTCCTGATCTTCTAGGCGCTCCCTGATTCTGTGAGCTTGGGAGGGGCTTGCATAATGGTGGGGCTTATTTCTTCTACCCTCTAGCGCACAGAAGAGCAGTCTTCTGACTCCTCCCTGCTTCCAGGGTTCGCAGATGATCCCCCCCACTGCCTTGATTGGGTGGAGGTCTTTAGAATGCTCTATTTGGGCCTCATTGAATTCTGTCTGTCTACAAATTGAACCAACTGGTCCCTTTGGAGGTAGTATTTCTGCATATCAAATTCCCTGACTTTATCCTCCTAGGGGAATTCCTTATCAGAGACATCAGCCTTAATATTTTGGTATCTGTACAGGGACGCCGATCCATCACTGTCTGGGGGCGGGGGCTGGCCTGTCAGCTCCATTATGCTTTGCCTATTTGATTCTACTGGACTCATGGTTTCTGGCTCATGTGAACCAGTAGACATGAAGTCAGCAGTGTACACAGTATTAAAGGGGTTTGAGTCCCTTAGTATAGAGGTCATCATACTATGATCAGGGGTTGCCCTGTCCTTCTCTATCTGTTCAGGGTCCCTCCAGTTTGGATTAAATCTAGCACACTCTTTATCCAACCTCGCTAGTTTCTCCTTCCCTGCTCAGCTATAAGGGCTTTACTGACCTCTATGACCTGCTCTTGATCTACCACCTGCTGATGGAGCCCTTCTTTCTCCCCACAGAGGGCCTCATTATCTTTTTCTGCTGCCTGTATAGTTTGGGAACACTGAGACAATTTCTGTTGCAGTAGGTGAACCACCTTTTTCTGCATATTTATAGTATTTATGGCCTGCTCTAACTCGAGTTCCATTTGTCTCCTATGTCCCATTAATTTTTCACATTCTTCTTTTATGCCAGTCAGTACCTGAAGGTCTGACTCCCTTTTCTCTGGATTGGCTTTTAAACTCACATTTCCTGGTGTAGTGCCTCTTTCTCCTGGCATAGAGTGCCCCTTTGTTCAGCCAGGTCATCCCTTTGTTGTGTTATGGCACCTAATATCTGGCGCTCTTCATAAAATGCTGATTGAGAGTGGTGATCTCTCATAATTAATTTATTATTTTCCTCTTCCAATGTTTTTATCTGATCTTGCAGCATGGTTATTTGTCCTGAGCAGGCCCTGCTAGATATTAACTGTTGACTCAGCTTAGTCAACCTTTTCCCTACACTCCTCATTCAATGCATCTAATTGGGCCTCTTGATCTGCATAATTTTGTAAAGCCAAGTCCTCTTTTAGCTGTTTAATGTAATTCTCAAACTGGACCTCAGAATCTTGGCTCCTTTGCAAATTTTGTTCCGCTAATTTTAGCTCAGTCTGAATTTTAGTTATGAGTTCAGATTGCTTTTGCGCAAGAGTTGCATTTTCTTCATGCTTTTCCTGCATCACTCCCATATGGAGATACATGTATGCCATGATTCTGACAATTTTAATCTGCTCCTCTTTAATTTTCTGAGTCATGTACAACTCACTCAAAGCTTGATATAATAGGCCACCGTCCTGCCACGTACCCATGTCCATGGCAGTGACATGTTGCATCATTTCTTCTAGCAAGACTTTTTCCTCTTGCTCTGGCCATTACCCTGTGACAAACAATTTGTGCAGAATGTGCTCCCTAGCCATCTTGATCCCTACTGTGGTCATTTTAGAAAGTGTTCTTTCTTTATTAATTTATTTATCTAACAGGGTACCATGTATTCTGTTTCTTTTTGTCTAGTTCGTGGTTGATTTGGCTTTAAATTTATACACAGGCCTGATAATTAGGATTTTTGTTTTGGGGAGGCACTTCTACAGAGTAACACAGTGTTCCAACCACACAAAGTGTCACTACCTTGAAGGTTAGCTGGCTGTGTTAAGCTGTCACAGGTGAAAAAACAATCCCAATTTCCGGAGGAGCCGGCAAAGGATTCCAATCGGGCTTCACACAGCAGACCAGGACCTTCGCCTTTAGCCTTAGATGTAGTGTGCGATAAGGATGCTTTATCTATTTTCTGCAAATTCGAATTGAGCTGATACCAACCCGTCTCACACCCCCTTTTACAAATACCCCGGGTCATGAACCAGGACGGTGGGTGGTAACACGATATTTATTTATTTTAATTTCAAAGAAAATCACACCATTTTTATATTGGGCAGCTATCACCAATGGGGTGATAATTACAATGAAATCCACTGAAATACACTTGAGTGACCTTCTACACATGTATAAAGCACAAGTGAATAGGAGCACTTTTTCAATTAGGATAGATAGCACCCGAGTTAAGGTTGCCCCTGCAATGTTCCCTCAACCCACAAGTAATCAAATTCTGATTGGATAGGAAGAAGCAGCAGGGAGTCAGGAATATGAGGCAGCAAACAGAATCAAAATGGCCTCAAATGACACTAGGATTTTTGACAAATAATTAATTATATGAGTCTTTAAATAATGATATACATATGTTTTATCACAGTATCAGGGGTGTAATATCACTAGCAACTATAAGGTAAGGTATCACAAAAGGCATACAGTTCAAAAAGCAACTTGAAATGTAAACACAGTGCAGCCACATTCACACATTGAAAAGTTGCAATTTTCTCTTTTTCAGTTTTAAATGTCAAAATCGTTTTTTTAAAGAAAAACAGGTGAAATACACATAATCGGAACACGTTTTTTTAGGCTGGGTGATAGATGCACATCACAAGGACCCTCTGGAAGTGAAAGAGTGATTATAGCTGCAGAATTGGCTGAGATTTTCAAGGTGGAATGAGGTTCGGTTTAGGTAAAATAAAGCAGTTAAGACAAGAAAATCAGTTTTAAACATGAAATACACGTTTTACTGAAACTAAATTATATAGCCTTTATGGTTAAAGAAAGTCAAGGTATGTTTGAAGAGTGATTTGTGACGTCAATCTTTTCACCTCGCGTTCAACTTTATGTGGGAATTAATTTGATTATTCCAAATATGACTAAAGATTTATGATCTATGTAAGACAGAATAGAATAGAAAAGTGGTGCTAACACTTGGATGACGTTTGGGAGGGTTTGAGTGACATGACAGTGATGGCCATGGCCTGTTTTGCAGGTGTGTGACCTTGCATGTCCGGGTCATCCGCTTCTCAGAGCAACTAGCTGGGGGTAGATTTCTCTCCGCAGTAGGGCCCTCCCCCTGGAACAGACTTCCGGCCTGACTTGAACTTGAGGGGAACCATCTCCAGTTCTGGAAGCACCTCAAGACCTTCCTCTTTGCTTCTGCTTACTGTCTGCCTCTCCCTTGCAGAATTCTCCACTGGAACTGCACAGGAGCTGCAACTGGGCCACTCTCACCGACCTCGGTCCCTGGCCCAGCCACTCTCCACTTGCACTGCCTCCCTGGCAACCCCTGCACTGCAGTACTGTCTCTCTATCCCTACAGCCCTCCCTTCCCAGCACTTGTCTGCACTTACCTTTGTAGTTGCCACCAGGCGACCTATGTATTATTTTTTTGGGCTACTTCCCCTGTACTGGACTCCCCCCCACCCTTCCCCTTGCACTTTTCCCATTCCCCCTACCCCTGCACTTGCACGATCTCAATAACACCTGGCCTAGTAACACCGTTCTCAGTGTTCCCTTTTTCCCCCCTCCCTGCCTCATTGCGCCTTGGAATACTTGTGTATGGCCCATATCATGTCATATGTCATATGTGTGCCTTTTGGTCACACAGGATAGCTTGTGTTTAAGTAGCTAGGGATGCAGACGATGTGGCACTTCCATGGCAACTATCTCAGGGTGGTAGGGTTGTGACAGTTGACTGTCTCTTTGTCATCATCGATTGTCACCTGGTATGTGTCAGGCCTGTGTGCACTCCGCAGGGGTGGGAGTTTAGGTGAAAAATGTGGCCACAAGCTGGGTCCGTGCTTCCTCGCCACGTGCCCTGTCCCCTCCCATGGGCAGCGCCTGTGCCTGTGGTTGGGGATCTGGGGGCACCACCATGTCCACCGGGACGCCCTGCCGTGTTGCAACATTGTGCAGGACACATGCTGCCACAATGATCCTGCACACTACTGGTGGTGCATAGAGTAGTTGCCCACCAGAGCGGTCAAGGGAGCGGAAACGTGACTTGAGCACTCCGAATGTGCGCTCCACTATGCCCCTGGTTGCAATATGGGCGGCGTTGTATCTTACCTGGGGTGGTGTGGTGGGGTTCCGGATTGGCGTCATCATGTGGCTGCTCAGAGGGTAGGCACTGTCCCCTGGGGAGGTGATAATAGTTGAGATTATTAGGGTTTGGATATTTGTCTGTGTGTGACTTGCATGCATGTGCAAGGGCATTTGTACTGACCTAGGAGCCATGTGTCGCCATGCTGCCCAGCTTCCAGGGCCCGGCTCAGGGCGGACATTGTGTATATGAAACTGTCATGGGTGGAGCCAGGGTAGTTTGCATAGACAGAGGTGATGATTCCCTTTGCATCGCATACCACCTGTACATTGATGGAATGCCAGTGCTTGCGGTTTCGGTAGATGTGCTCAATGGCCCTAGGTGGACGTAGGGCCACTTGGGTGCAATCTATGGCACCGAGCACTTTGGGGAAGTGTGCCACCCTGAAAAAATCCAGGACAACGGCCTGCCTTTCTGCGGGTGTTCTGGGCATGTATATGTGCCTGCGGACTGAGGGGCGCGCTGTCATGATTGCCAGTACCTGGTGTAGGCAGCGTGACTGCGTGGCCTGTGAGACCCCCCCCACTATGGCAGTGGTCCGCTGAAATGACCCAGTGGCCAAAAAATGCAGGACATTGAGCAGCTTCTCCAAGGGGCTCAATGCTTGGGAGCAAAGGGTGGGGGATGTGAGGTCATCTTCCCACTCCCTGACCAGGTCTAGGATGATATGGGGTGGAAACCTATACCTGCCATAGACCTGGTCGTCAGGCATCCCAAAAAGGCTTGTCCATGGTGCGAAAATGCGTGCCCTGGCTATTCTCCTCCTCCTGCGGTGTCCCATGATCAGTGAAGCGACAAATGGGGCATTCATCGTAGCTGTATTTACGCGTTTGTTGTTTGCGCGCACTTTTATGCTGTGCGCGGGGACGACTCCACCTGCCTTCGTGTGGGAGGACGCGTTGACGCCTGTGCACGTCTTTTGCCGTGCGCGGGTTTCCCGTATTCGGATACGGTCCGAGTGTCATCGCGTGTGATCGGAGGGGAGTGAGCGTACACGCAACTGGCCTGGGTACGTGTGTTTTGGGGTGCGCGGGAAGTTCCACACGCGATTAGCCTGGGTACGTGTGTTCCGGGGTGCTGGGAACTTTCACACGCGATTGGTGGAAATCCACATGTGTTCTGTCATCACTTGCAATGAGGGAAACACCTGCGCGCGTGACGCGCTCACGCGCTAAGGGCCTTTGGTCCAATGAAATCGCATATGCGTGCTGCCGTGCATACGTGCTAAGAGCCTTTCCTCGTATTACACGCGGACGTGCAGTTTTCCACGTGCGCTTAGGCGCATGGGCCCTTTCCTCGTATTACACACGGACGTGCAGTTTTTCACGTGAGCTGAAATGCCCATGCACGTCTGTACGCGTCACGTCACAGGGGCGCTTGCGCTTGAGGGGCCTTCTGTCCAATGAAAATGCGTATGCGTGCAGACGCGCTTACGTGCTAAGGGCCTTTCCTCAAATTACACGCTGACGTGCAGATTTTTCACGTGCCAAATCACTCCGTATCAAGCTGGCCACGCGTAAGCACACGGAAGACCACGCTCCTGCCCAGAAGGCCGAACTACTGCCCCCCCAGAGCCCCGAGCACGCTCCCACCTGCCATCTGCTGCTGCCTGACTGCCTGCTGCCCACGTGCCCTGCCATTTGCTGCCTGCACATCAGCCAGGGGTGCTGTTGCTGTGACCACACCTGCTGGAACCGAAGACTCCCGACTGGGATTCCATCGCTCCACAGCCCAGCACCAGGACCCAGTTGCCCACCCACTCCTCCCTCTGGGGTTGTCATGTCGGGGCAAACACCATCTGGGACCACTGACAACCCCCGGCCAGAGAGGCAGAGGGGCACCAGCTTCAGTGCCACCGAAGTTGGTGTCCTGGTGGAGCAAGTCCTGGGGCAGTATGATGCCCTCTTCGGAAGTTGCCGCGCCGACAAGGAAGGACGGACTCGGATCTGGACTGACATCGTGACTGCCATCAACGTGGAGGGGGTGGCAGTTCGCGACTTACAACATGTCAAGAAGCGCTGGGAGGACTTCAGGTCCAGGACCCTGAACAAGGCCCGGCGCCTCTTGAAGGCAGCGGATGCCAAGGGGCGCCGGGGCCACTTGTCGGAAGAACAGATGAGGGTCCTGGAACGCATATCCCCAGCGCTCCACGTCCAGGTCCTTGAGAAGCAGACCCGTCTGGAGTCGAGCAGTGAGTGTAAATGCATCCTGATTGTGAGCAGTGCGTGTGGTGATTATTCAGTAGTGTGCAGGTTGCACATCTGTTTGTATGGGGTCGAGTATGGGTGGGGGTGTACAGGGCAGTGGGGCTGACACATGCAAGGGCTGTAATGTGTGAGACATGGATGGTGCTTGTGTGTGTAGGCTTGCATGCCAAATGCAGTTGTGTGGGCACACATGTTTGGATGAATGTGTATGTAAATAGACATGTCCGTGATGTCACGCATGTATGTTGTTTTTGGCTGCATGTATCAGCACTGTGTACATGTGCATGTGTGTGTATTTGACAAGAGTGCAACAGTGATGCAACATGGATGCATGTGACAGCGGTATGTGGAAGCCTGATTGGCAGATGTGACATGGATGCCCGTCTGAACACTGCGAAACTTGGCAGAGGTGTACACATGCATGCAAGTGTGGTGGTGTGTGTACATGTGTGGTGCACTTCCTGTGTTGCATGTGATGTCTGGCTCACCTTTGGCTGCTTATGCTTTTGTATGTGTATGGATGGTGGTGGCAGTTGCGATATGGCTGTGGTATGGCTCATGTGTGCGAGTTGTAATGACATGTGTGTTGGGGATTGTGATGACATGTCTGAGGTTTGCCAATGCCACTCATGTACAACTGTCATGTGTGTATGTGTCCATTGCACAGTGCCCTGATGCCTGTGTTTTGTTTCTCCCTGTCTGCAGCGTCAACTGATGAAGAGGGCGGAGAAGGTGCTGTGGAGCACAGCGGCGGGGATCCCACCGCCAGCCGGAGACGCAAGGCCCGGCTCCCCTCCCATGTTGGCATCTCGTCGGGGAGTGAGGAGTCCGGTGCCGCGTCCCGGGCCGCAGCTGCCGGGTGGAGGTCCAAGAGGCGGAGGTTGGAGTTGGACTCCTCCGCAGCAGAAGGGGCAGCTGGGACCCCACAGGGCCCAACAGGGGAAGATGGCACGGAATCATCCAGGTTGGTAGGGGGTTTGTTGGAGGAGGAGGCCGTGCAAGCACCAGAGACGGGGTCTGGAGGTGGGGATCCCACTGGTGCTAGTGGTGCAGTGCAGGACCAGGGACAGGAGGCAGCACAGGCCGCCGCGGAGGTGCCTGTGTGCAATCCTGTCCCTGATCCTGTCCCTGCATCATCTTGCACCAGCAGGGATGCCTACGTCCAGACCCGTTTTCAGGCAGGGGATGAGCTCACGTCAACTGGCCTTCCTCTGCCTGCGGACGTGGCTATCCAGGTCCGGGTTGAGCCTGTCCTGGCTGGTGTGGCGTTGCGTCAACGGGCCATGCGAGGTGACCTGCAGTCTTTTCATGAAGAGACTGCACGTCATCTCGAATGGCTCGTTGACCACGTCAGCCTGCTGGGACAGGTCACCGAGGCCAGATTCCTCCGTCTGATGGGGCTTGCTACGACCCCCTCCTCAACTGGACCCCCTACGCACCAGTCGTCCTCTGTGCCATCTTCCCACCCATCAGTCACCTGGGTGCCCTGTGGAGCTGCCTCTGACGGTGCAGCCAGGCTGGTGGAGGAGGCATCCCTGCCACAGTCGGGAGTCGGACGTCCAGCAGGGGTGGCCACATCTACGACTGCACCCCAGCCGGCGGAGGATGTGCAGGCAGCAGGAGGCAGTGCACGGGCAGAGGCACAGCAGCAGCAGCAATGTGGTGGCAGCCATGAAGGCTCGGGGCCTTCAACATTGGAGGGGCAGGCATCGGCCGGAGTGCAGGAGGACCCAGGACAGAGAGTGTCTTCCGTGTGGCAGCAGTTGGGCCACGCCATAGATGTGGAGCGGCAGCGGGCGGAAGAGGCACGGCTCACAATGGTCAGGGCGGAGAACTCCATGCGGAGGGCCCTGAGGCGGGCCGAGTGCCTTGAGGGAATCCACAGGGGTTTGGAGGTGGAGATGTCGACGGCCCTGCGGACCCTCGGGGCCATGGAGGAGGACCACCTCCGGGACATTGAGGAGGAGTTCGATGATGCCCTGGCCCGGGACATCCACAAGTGAGCCGTGAAACTAGCCCGCTGCCCTTGTACATAGTTATGTAGGTAGTGTTAGGTTTCATTTTTGTTTTTATTTTATTTGGACCTTTCGGACATTGGCCACATTTTTGTATATAGTTTATTTTATTAGTTAGTGTAGTTAGATAGGTTTCCTTTATTTTGTTGGGATAATGGAAACTGGCTTGTTCCCATGTACATAGTTCACAGATGGATTGTATTTTTTTTTCACTTTTTAACCATGGAGCAATGGCTTTCTTTTTTATTTCCCATTGGATTTTGTTTTGTGGACATTGGGCCTCATTCCGAGTACGGCGCTAACCAATGGCGCTATTAACGCCTTGGTTGACGCCGTACCCAGACCGGCAGCGCCTTGGTGGATGGTGGAATTACCGCCCCATTCCAAGGTTGGCGGGGCGGTAATTCCCCATTCACCAAGGCTCTTCCCCATTCCCAAATGAGCCCCCATAGGGCTCGATGGGAATGGGGAAGATGCAAATAACGGTGACCGTTCATTACGGTCACCGTTATTGGCTTGGAGGCCCCTTTGCGCCCTCGACTTTAACACCTGCTCAAAGCAGGCGTTAAGGGCGAGGGCGCAAAGGGAACTCGGAGTATGGCGGTAAGGGATCACCGCCACCGGTCTCGTTACCGGTGGCCGCTATCCCTTACCGCCATACTCGGAATGAGGCCCATTGACTTTGGACAATATTACTTTGGAATTTTATTTTTGGTTTTGCTTTTTTTAACGGACATGCTTCTTTTCATTTTTGTACATTCACATTTCTGTTTCTTCATTTTTTATTCTATTTATGTTTCCTTTAATACATATTTTTTTTGGTGAACTTCATTGTGTGGTATCTCATTGGTTTCATGCATTTCATGATATGTGTTTTGAGATTCACTGACACCCATTGGGTGTATGTGAGGGAAATGTGTTTGTTTCGGAACTTGCAATTGGTGTTCTGTGATGTAATTGCAAATTATGAGTGGGTGGATGCAATACTCGGGTGGGTGTTTTGCATTTGGAGGCTGACCATAGGGACCAGGGATCTAGATTGTGATGACATGTTGGCTGGGGAACATGAGTTGCACATGGGTGGGGGCCTGCTGGCAGGTGCCCCACAGTGCTGGGGGGTGGGGGTAGTGGGGAACATGAGTTGGACATGGGTGGGGGCCTGCTGGCAGGTGCCCCACAGTGTTGGGGGGTGGGGGTGGTGGGAGACATGGATGGGGGCCTGGTGGAGGCTGCCTCTGCACTGCTGCCCCTGGTGACTGGGGGGGTGGGGGTGCTGGGAGACATGGGTGGGGGCCTGGTGGAGGCTGCCCCTGGTGACTGGGGGGGTGGTGGGAGACATGGGTGGGGTCCTGGTGGAGGCTGCCCCTGGTGACTGGGGGGTGGGGGTGGTGGGAGACATGGGTGGGGGCCTGGTGGAGGCTGCCCCTGGTGGCTGGGGTGTGAGGGTGCTGGGAGACATGGGTGGGGGCCTGATGGTGGCTGCTGCTGCACTGCTGGGGGGTGGGGGTGGTGGGGAACATGCGTTGGACATGGGTGGGGGCCTGCTGGCAGGTGCCCCACAGTGCTGGGGGGTGGGGGTGGTTGGGAACATGAGTTGGACATGGGTGGGGGCCTGCTGGCAGGTGCACCACAGTGCTGGGGGGTGGGAGTGGTGGGAGACATGAGTTGGACATGGGTGGGGGCCTGGTGGAGGCTGCCCCTGCACTGCTAGGGGGTGTGGTGCTGGGAGACATGGGTGGGGGCCTGGTGGTGGGTGCCCATGGTGGCTGGGGGGTGAGGGTGGTGGGAGACATGGGTGGGGGCCTGGTGGTGTGTGCCCCTGCACTGCTGGGGGGTGGGGGTGCTGGGAGACATGGGTGGGGCCTGGTGGAGGGTGCCCTTGGTGACTGGGGGTGCAGGGGGACATGCGTTGGTGGGCAGTAGTGCAAGTTGACATGTGGGTTGGCTGGGGGTCATGGCCATGGTGGATGTGTGCCTGCAGGACATGTGCAGGGTAGGCCCCTGTGGTGTGAGCCACCTGCAGGGGCCGTGGAGGGTGTAGAGGGAACACCTGGGAGGACCCACACGTGCAATTCAGGTGTGGTGCTCCCCGCGCACCCCTGTAATACACATACCCTGATGGAATCGCGTGTGGAACTTCCCGCGCACCCCTGGAATACACGTACCCTGCTGAAATCGCATGTGGCACTTCCTGCGCACCCCTGAGATACGCGTACCCTGCTCGCACGGTCCCAATCGCGCATGGAAATTCCCACGCACCCCTGAGATACGCGTACCCCCAATCGCGTGTGGAAATTCCTGCGCACCCCTGAAATACATGTACCCTGCTGAAATCGCGTGTGGCACTTCCTGCGCACCCCTGAGATAGGCGTACCCCAAATCGCGTGTGGAAATTCCCGCGCACCCCTGAAATACACGTACCCTGCTGAAATCGCGTGTGGCACTTCCTGCGCACCCCTGAGATACGCGTACCCCCAATTGCGTGTGGAAATTCCCGCGCACCCCTGAAATACACGTACCCTGCTGAAATCACGTGTGGCACTTCCTGCGCACCCCTGAGATACGCGTACCCCCAATTGCGTGTGGAAATTCCCGCGCACCCCTGAAATACACGTACCATTCTGAAATCGCGTGTGGCACTTCCTGCGCACCCCTGAGATACGCGTACCCTGCTCGCACGGGCCCAATCGCGTGTGGAAATTCCCGCGCACCCCTGAGATACGCGTACCCTACGGAAATCACGTGTGGAACTTCCCGCGCACCCCTGAAATACGCGTACCCTGCTGGCACGGGGCCAATCGCGTGAGGTACTTCCCGTGCACCCCAGTGATACACATAGCCCGCTTGCCGTGCTGGTACAGGGTTAGCGCAGCCCTTTGCGCTGGATTGGGTGTATTGATGGCTTTTCCCTGCGCGAGAGGCGTTCTTGGGGGCGTAACTGGCGCTGCTGCAGGGTCGCTGCGCCACTGTGCGCCACGGCTGGTTTTGGTGGCTGGAACCATGAATACGCTGTGCGCGGAAATGGATTTTAGCGCACGCGGCTGGCGCAGGGATTCGCACGCGCACACTGTACGCCAGCCGCGTGCGCCACTTGTGAGCTGAATTCTATGAATTACCCCCATGGTGTTTTCTACTTCTATCATAGCTAATTCTGCCTCATTTGTTATTAGTGGTTCTCCCAGTGGTTCTTGGCTTCCTGTTACAGAAGGTTGACTACTGTCAGGAGTATCCTTATCTAGTTGAGCTTGGAGTTCTTCTTCATGTTGCTGTTCATTGTGCAACATTGTTTTGTACTGTGTAAAGTTTACATCAGTTATAGTGCTTTCATTTGCTTTGAAAGCATCCTCATATGAGTCATAGTTATCTAGTAATTGGTCTTCTTTTCTCCATGGTTTGAAGAGTTGTAGCAGGGACATGTAATATACTTATTTATGTTGAGGAGTCTTCAATGACAATTTGATATGATTAATTAAATTTGGTTTAGTGAGTTTAACTAAGCTGCCTTCATAGTCTGTCACTCTATATTTACCTTGTTTTTCATCGGGTTTCATATTATTTCTGTATGTGTAGTTTTGGGCTATTTGGTATAGACACATGTTTTTCAAAGTATTACTTCTGTTTGGGTAGTATGTGTCCAATAAATTGTTTTTTAAAATGTCTTGGCTGTTGGGATCATGTTTGGCTATTGTTCCTATATCTTCATATGCTTTTAGAACTCTTTTTCTAGATTTAGCTGGACCAAGACTTAGCCATACTATATTTTCAGATTTACCATACAATGAAGTAACAGTTAAACGATCAGCTGCTTCATAAGATCCACGTTCTCTATGGGTGAGCATTTTTATGCCCAAGCTGTATAATTTCTGAGATACTGTTTTATCTGATGACAGGTCATTCCAGAGGTCTTGGAACTCTGTCTTTTCTGCTTTAGTTAAGTATGCTGTGACATATCGTGCAACTGCAGTAGAATTATCTGCAATGTACTGCACATCTATGTTTGCATTCCATAAGTGGGCAATGATTGCATTATAATCATTGATATATTTTTCTTCTTCTTTTCTTTTTATGTAATATGTATTTTTAGGTGACTTTCCTTTAACAGTATGTCTAACTGAAGACATGAGTTTGTTTACTTGACCTGTATTTGTAACTGGTCTAGGAAAACCAAATCGGCATTTGGTGTAGTATTTGCCTTTGTTTTTGTATTTGCGACGACAATATTTTCCACATTTGTGTCTTTGAAATTGTAAAATTTGTGCACAAAGATCACTATTTGTGGCTTCTGATGGAATTTGACAAGTGACATATTTTTCAATAAACTGTAAAACAGTGGCATCACTGTCTTGACCAAATTTAGGAGCATCTTTAATCCATAAACGCATGTGGATATGTGGTGCTCCTCTGGCTTGGTATTCTTTTCTCCAAAAGAAGTGTTGCACTCCTCCAAGGGGGAGGAACAGTTTTATTACAAATAAAATGTAGCATAGCAATGAAGCGATGGTGAAAATAACTTGAAACATTAACAGGATCCAAAGAACAAAGTTCTCCAGGTGTTAGAATATCTATGTTTGTTTTGTTTTTATTTGATATGCGTAGGAAATCATGTAAATCTTCCCATGCATATTCTGCACAACTTAATTTAACAAACCAAGTGGGTGGGCCAAGGTTTCTGATCATACAACGTACATCTCCATGACGTCGAAACCAGTACTCTTTAGTACCACGCATATTTGCTAATAGATTTGTAATATTTGATTGTAAAACCTCATCCTTTTGTTGCACTTTCTCTAATAATTGTGTAGCTGTCATATTTTGAAAGTGTGATCCTGATTTTAATATGTGTGCAACTCCGTAACATAAAGTTGCTAGTTCACTTTCAAAGAGTAGGTGGAATATGTATTCCACATTTTGTCTAAATCTGGTATCCTCAGAATACATCCGTAATGAGCGGTATTCTGAAGCTGATATTTGAATAGGTCTATCATCATACCTTTCTCCTTTGCCAGTTGGAAAGAGTAGAGGAAAAGCACGTGCTTCTATACTTTTTTCCCATATACTGATTGGCGATCCTTTTGTTTGATGCATTTGGTAAGTTTCCAGTACATCTTGTACGGTGTCATTACAGTGCAAAGGATGAATTGTATACTGGTCTAAAGTATTTGATATTGTAGCAGGATCTAGTAGCTCAAATTGACCAGCTTCTTGTGTTTCTTGAATTATTTCAGTTGTATCTTTCAAGTTTTCTTCAATTTTAATTTCTTTGTAATATTCATTATTCTCTTTAAGATATTGGAAGGCTTGTCTAACTTTATATAAATCTACCAGCTGTTGCCATATTTTTTTGTCTTTTGTAGGTACTCCATTTACTAATATAATTAAAGATTGCTGCATTGGACGTTGCACTCCTAGAGTATGCACATTTTCTTTTAGATTTAATGGTAAATAAACTACTTTTCCACAAATGCCTTTTAACAATTCAGAGGGAGGTAATTTTGCTGTTTTTGGTTGAAGGCATATTATTGCTTGAAATGGGTGTACTGTTTGAATTATGATGCTCTCATATAAATTAAGTTGTTGTAGAGGATTTGGTACTGGGTATAATTCCAAATTATTTGTGATAGATCGTGAAGGAGTTTGGTTGTTGTCAAGTTTTGTAGTGCAATAACTGCAAAGTATTAAGGGCTCAGTTGTTTCATATTTGTTTTCTGCTAGAAGGTAGAGAGCTTATTCAAACCATTTAGAATCTTCATTGTCTTCTATTTTGTATGGTAGGTCCACAGTTTTTGTGTTACTTTTATAAAAAATTCTGCGGCAACATACACATACATGGTTTGGTACTTCAGCTGATGTACTTTTAAATTTTAGTATTTCTTTTTTGTATGTGTTTAGCAAAAGGTTGCCATGTGTAGAATTGTTGCTTAATTGGTTTAAAGCTATTTCATTCTGTAAATGGCTTTCACTTCCAAAATATTTTTTCTGGATATAGTGAATTTCGTCAAGTAGGTCTTTTGCTGTACCATGTAGAAGGATGTTATTTAACTTTGCTAGTGCTAAAGCAGGACTTTTAGCATAGTACAGTTTATAGACTAGATTTCTTATAGTTGAATGATGTGTTGATATCCTTTTGATATCATGGAAAGTGGTTTTACAAGTAGGTCCTGTAATGCAGGCCAATGAATGTCCTTGTAGTCCTGTGTACTTGCGCACTGGACAGGTATCTATATTTTGCAGTAATTTAATTTTGATTTTGTCTTTGCTTTTTACATATTTATTGAGGAATTGGTGTAAAGATTTGAAACATTGTTTGGGAATGTTACACATTGACGTGCATGGCCATTTGTACACTTGACGTTCTGATTCAGTTGAATGGAGGGGTAGTTCTAAGTTTTCAGGGCATATTTTTGCAAGGAGTACTTCTTGTTCCATTATGGTATTATTCACTTTTTCATAACCCCGACCACTGCTATTTATGCCAATTGTATTAGTTTGCTTTTGTTTGTACGCTTCTTCATTAAAATATGGTTCTGTGCTCGTAGTGTGATTCCATTCACCTCCGCAGATACTTAAGAAGTTCTTTCTGTTGACATTTCGCTTATTGAGAAGTCTTTTTTGTAATTTAGTTATTAGTTTTGTTAGTGGTTTCATTTTGTTTAACAGTAAAATAAATACATTTCTTTTGAGAAGAATTGCACTGTCCATCAATGCTTCTAAGATTAATTTCCTACGATAGGTTTTAAGCTTTGAACCTGATTTCTTTCCTGGTTTTATAAGATTTTTAAGGACTTTGTGACGGTATATTTTGGCTAAAATACTTTTCTTGGTATGCTTACTTTGCACTATATTAAAATTTGAAGAAGTAGTTTTACCTGTACTGATAGATGATTTTCTGTTAATTGTTTTTTGGTTTGTTTTACATTTTGATAGAGGAAGCGAAGTTGTTGTACTTGAAACTTCTTGTGTTTCACTAAATGATTGTATTAGCTGTTTTGTTTCAACTTTTTTTACAAATTCTGCTAGAGATGGATGCTTATGTTGGACACCTTTATTTTCATTTGCTCTAATTTTGCATTGCTGTCTACAGAGTTGTCTTTTGGTAGGCATTCTTTAGGGTCTGTTGAAAAAAATAAAGAAGATATGGGTTGGGGTGTTCTGGAATGTATGTGTGCTGTGTGCATGTTTGAGTAAGATGATAAAGATGTATGTAATGGTGTGTGATTGTGCATTGGGAACTAAAACTAGTAGGGGTAGGTATTCTTGAATTTATGTGTCACTAAACTGGGGTTCAGATGACAAAAAAAAGTAAGCTAGTGGTGTGGAAAAGTACAAATAGTAAATGTAATGTATACAATTAAAACAGTTGTGTGTTCTATTATATGAAAATTGTAGTGGTTCAGTTGGCTAATTTGTGTGTCCAAAAATAGAAATTTGTGGGCCATTCTGGTTGTAAATCGCTGTTTACGACATGGACATTTTTGGACAAAATGGTACAAAATCTCTATTTTAAGAAACCAAAATAGCTGGTATTAATGTTATAGTATATTTGATTAATAATATAAATAATATGGTGATATTTTACTTACTTTTTTTTTAAATTAACAGGTAACTTCTTAGTTTTTCTTTCTTCTTCGAATTCGGCTGCTTCTTTTCAGGAAACTGGTCTTCACCGCAACTGTGAAAGCATCAAATTAGTAACTTTGTTTGTATATAGCACTGTTTTTAATTTAGATATTGATTTTTTTAATTGAAATCCTCAGTGCCTTCTGTAAAACCATTAAACTAATTTATTTACATAAGATACATTGCATCAGTTCAGTGCATATGATATGTTCTTAATGAACAAATTGTATTGAATGACTAACTGTAGCAAAAATAAAATATCTTTACTATGTCTTGTGAAATTTATAATATATTAGTGAATACCACTATTTCTGTAAGTAAACTGTTCTAGGTAATAGCGCCTCAATGTCATGTCTAATTTAAAGTAATTAAGTAAATAAATAAATAAAAACAAAAAATATGAAATTGTATAAGTATTTTTGTAAAGGTTTAAACATAGATTGTGTTTGCATGCAATTTTGTTTGAATATATGTAGTCTATATATTTCATTTAAAAAATGTTAGTTTAACATGATTTGAGTGTGTGTGTTTATAGAAAGTAAAAAGTATAAAGGTGTATAAGTGGTAGTTGATTTTAGGAAATTGAAAAAAGTACAGTAAATTCATTTAACAGATTTTGCAAGGTAAAAGTCTGTTTGAAAATGTGTTCATCTACCATAGCTCTCAACTCACACGCTTTTGGCGGGTGTCACACGCCTTGTAAAGGGCAGACTCACCCGCCAAGCCTCCTGCACGCCCATTCATTCCAATGGGCGTCTCACCCGCTAAAAACAAAATCGGGTGATTTCACCCGCCTGTAAAACAAAAATGGTTGAGAGCTATGACATGTACTATACAGAAAATATGCATACCTGAAGTTTGTGTTCATGCATATGGATATGCATGGAGCTGCAAGTAGAAATCTTGAAGACTTATTCAGTATTTGTGGTAGATGCTGCTTGCCAATGATATGACACTTGTACTCAGAGAGATTCAGAGTACATTTACAGTGCTGATCTATGATGATGCAGTCCAGAGGTCTTGGAACTCTGTCTTTTCTGCTTTAGTTAAGTATGCTGTGACATATCGTGCAACTGCAGTAGAATTATCTGCAATGTACTGCACATCTATGTTTGCATTCCATAAGTGGGCAATGATTGCATTATAATCATTGATATATTTTTCTTCTTCTTTTCTTTTTATGTAATATGTATTTTTAGGTGACTTTCCTTTAACAGTATGTCTAACTGAAGACATGAGTTTGTTTACTTGACCTGTATTTGTAACTGGTCTAGGAAAACCAAATCGGCATTTGGTGTAGTATTTGCCTTTGTTTTTGTATTTGCGACGACAATATTTTCCACATTTGTGTCTTTGAAATTGTAAAATTTGTGCACAAAGATCACTATTTGTGGCTTCTGATGGAATTTGACAAGTGACATATTTTTCAATAAACTGTAAAACAGTGGCATCACTGTCTTGACCAAATTTAGGAGCATCTTTAATCCATTATCGCATGTGGATATGTGGTGCTCCTCTGGCTTGGTATTCTTTTCTCCAAAAGAAGTGTTGCACTCCTCCAAGGGGGAGGAACAGTTTTATTACAAATAAAATGTAGCATAGCAATGAAGCGATGGTGAAAATAACTTGAAACATTAACAGGATCCAAAGAACAAAGTTCTCCAGGTGTTAGAATATCTATGTTTGTTTTGTTTTTATTTGATATGCGTAGGAAATCATGTAAATCTTCCCATGCATATTCTGCACAACTTAATTTAACAAACCAAGTGGGTGGGCCAAGGTTTCTGATCATACAACGTACATCTCCATGACGTCGAAACCAGTACTCTTTAGTACCACGCATATTTGCTAATAGATTTGTAATATTTGATTGTAAAACCTCATCCTTTTGTTGCACTTTCTCTAATAATTGTGTAGCTGTCATATTTTGAAAGTGTGATCCTGATTTTAATATGTGTGCAACTCTGTAACATAAAGTTGCTAGTTCACTTTCAAAGAGTAGGTGGAATATGTATTCCACATTTTGTCTAAATCTGGTATCCTCAGAATACATCCGTAATGAGCGGTATTCTGAAGCTGATATTTGAATAGGTCTATCATCATACCTTTCTCCTTTGCCAGTTGGAAAGAGTAGAGGAAAAGCACGTGCTTCTATACTTTTTTCCCATATACTGATTGGCGATCCTTTTGTTTGATGCATTTGGTAAGTTTCCAGTACATCTTGTACGGTGTCATTACAGTGCAAAGGATGAATTGTATACTGGTCTAAAGTATTTGATATTGTAGCAGGATCTAGTAGCTCAAATTGACCAGCTTCTTGTGTTTCTTGAATTATTTCAGTTGTATCTTTCAAGTTTTCTTCAATTTTAATTTCTTTGTAATATTCATTATTCTCTTTAAGATATTGGAAGGCTTGTCTAACTTTATATAAATCTACCAGCTGTTGCCATATTTTTTTGTCTTTTGTAGGTACTCCATTTACTAATATAATTAAAGATTGCTGCATTGGACGTTGCACTCCTAGAGTATGCACATTTTCTTTTAGATTTAATGGTAAATAAACTACTTTTCCACAAATGCCTTTTAACAATTCAGAGGGAGGTAATTTTGCTGTTTTTGGTTGAAGGCATATTATTGCTTGAAATGGGTGTACTGTTTGAATTATGATGCTCTCATATAAATTAAGTTGTTGTAGAGGATTTGGTACTGGGTATAATTCCAAATTATTTGTGATAGATCGTGAAGGAGTTTGGTTGTTGTCAAGTTTTGTAGTGCAATAACTGCAAAGTATTAAGGGCTCAGTTGTTTCATATTTGTTTTCTGCTAGAAGGTAGAGAGCTTATTCAAACCATTTAGAATCTTCATTGTCTTCTATTTTGTATGGTAGGTCCACAGTTTTTGTGTTACTTTTATAAAAAATTCTGCGGCAACATACACATACATGGTTTGGTACTTCAGCTGATGTACTTTTAAATTTTAGTATTTCTTTTTTGTATGTGTTTAGCAAAAGGTTGCCATGTGTAGAATTGTTGCTTAATTGGTTTAAAGCTATTTCATTCTGTAAATGGCTTTCACTTCCAAAATATTTTTTCTGGATATAGTGAATTTCGTCAAGTAGGTCTTTTGCTGTACCATGTAGAAGGATGTTATTTAACTTTGCTAGTGCTAAAGCAGGACTTTTAGCATAGTACAGTTTATAGACTAGATTTCTTATAGTTGAATGATGTGTTGATATCCTTTTGATATCATGGAAAGTGGTTTTACAAGTAGGTCCTGTAATGCAGGCCAATGAATGTCCTTGTAGTCCTGTGTACTTGCGCACTGGACAGGTATCTATATTTTGCAGTAATTTAATTTTGATTTTGTCTTTGCTTTTTACATATTTATTGAGGAATTGGTGTAAAGATTTGAAACATTGTTTGGGAATGTTACACATTGACGTGCATGGCCATTTGTACACTTGACGTTCTGATTCAGTTGAATGGAGGGGTAGTTCTAAGTTTTCAGGGCATATTTTTGCAAGGAGTACTTCTTGTTCCATTATGGTATTATTCACTTTTTCATAACCCCGACCACTGCTATTTATGCCAATTGTATTAGTTTGCTTTTGTTTGTACGCTTCTTCATTAAAATATGGTTCTGTGCTCGTAGTGTGATTCCATTCACCTCCGCAGATACTTAAGAAGTTCTTTCTGTT
Organism: Ambystoma mexicanum; assembly: GCF_040938575.1. NCBI lineage: Eukaryota > Metazoa > Chordata > Amphibia > Caudata > Ambystomatidae > Ambystoma > Ambystoma mexicanum. Next base: position 231,916,925 of record NC_090930.1, on the reverse strand, counting down.
GACATTTCGCTTATTGAGAAGTCTTTTTTGTAATTTAGTTATTAGTTTTGTTAGTGGTTTCATTTTGTTTAACAGTAAAATAAATACATTTCTTTTGAGAAGAATTGCACTGTCCATCAATGCTTCTAAGATTAATTTCCTACGATAGGTTTTAAGCTTTGAACCTGATTTCTTTCCTGGTTTTATAAGATTTTGAAGGACTTTGTGACGGTATATTTTGGCTAAAATACTTTTCTTGGTATGCTTACTTTGCACTATATTAAAATTTGAAGAAGTAGTTTTACCTGTACTGATAGATGATTTTCTGTTAATTGTTTTTTGGTTTGTTTTACATTTTGATAGAGGAAGCGAAGTTGTTGTACTTGAAACTTCTTGTGTTTCACTAAATGATTGTATTAGCTGTTTTGTTTCAACTTTTTTTACAAATTCTGCTAGAGATGGATGCTTATGTTGGACACCTTTATTTTCATTTGCTCTAATTTTGCATTGCTGTCTACAGAGTTGTCTTTTGGTAGGCATTCTTTAGGGTCTGTTGAAAAAAATAAAGAAGATATGGGTTGGGGTGTTCTGGAATGTATGTGTGCTGTGTGCATGTTTGAGTAAGATGATAAAGATGTATGTAATGGTGTGTGATTGTGCATTGGGAACTAAAACTAGTAGGGGTAGGTATTCTTGAATTTATGTGTCACTAAACTGGGGTTCAGATGACAAAAAAAAGTAAGCTAGTGGTGTGGAAAAGTACAAATAGTAAATGTAATGTATACAATTAAAACAGTTGTGTGTTCTATTATATGAAAATTGTAGTGGTTCAGTTGGCTAATTTGTGTGTCCAAAAATAGAAATTTGTGGGCCATTCTGGTTGTAAATCGCTGTTTACGACATGGACATTTTTGGACAAAATGGTACAAAATCTCTATTTTAAGAAACCAAAATAGCTGGTATTAATGTTATAGTATATTTGATTAATAATATAAATAATATGGTGATATTTTACTTACTTTTTTTTTAAATTAACAGGTAACTTCTTAGTTTTTCTTTCTTCTTCGAATTCGGCTGCTTCTTTTCAGGAAACTGGTCTTCACCGCAACTGTGAAAGCATCAAATTAGTAACTTTGTTTGTATATAGCACTGTTTTTAATTTAGATATTGATTTTTTTAATTGAAATCCTCAGTGCCTTCTGTAAAACCATTAAACTAATTTATTTACATAAGATACATTGCATCAGTTCAGTGCATATGATATGTTCTTAATGAACAAATTGTATTGAATGACTAACTGTAGCAAAAATAAAATATCTTTACTATGTCTTGTGAAATTTATAATATATTAGTGAATACCACTATTTCTGTAAGTAAACTGTTCTAGGTAATAGCGCCTCAATGTCATGTCTAATTTAAAGTAATTAAGTAAATAAATAAATAAAAACAAAAAATATGAAATTGTATAAGTATTTTTGTAAAGGTTTAAACATAGATTGTGTTTGCATGCAATTTTGTTTGAATATATGTAGTCTATATATTTCATTTAAAAAATGTTAGTTTAACATGATTTGAGTGTGTGTGTTTATAGAAAGTAAAAAGTATAAAGGTGTATAAGTGGTAGTTGATTTTAGGAAATTGAAAAAAGTACAGTAAATTCATTTAACAGATTTTGCAAGGTAAAAGTCTGTTTGAAAATGTGTTCATCTACCATAGCTCTCAACTCACACGCTTTTGGCGGGTGTCACACGCCTTGTAAAGGGCAGACTCACCCGCCAAGCCTCCTGCACGCCCATTCATTCCAATGGGCGTCTCACCCGCTAAAAACAAAATCGGGTGATTTCACCCGCCTGTAAAACAAAAATGGTTGAGAGCTATGACATGTACTATACAGAAAATATGCATACCTGAAGTTTGTGTTCATGCATATGGATATGCATGGAGCTGCAAGTAGAAATCTTGAAGACTTATTCAGTATTTGTGGTAGATGCTGCTTGCCAATGATATGACACTTGTACTCAGAGAGATTCAGAGTACATTTACAGTGCTGATCTATGATGATGCAGTTAGATGTAGAGGTCTTGAATGTGATTGGTGCATGGTCATGTGATTTTTGAGGTACATCCAATGAGGGAATGGAAGAGAGAGTGTAGTGGAAATGGTAGAAGGGCTGTTCATGTTACGATATGTCCGCGGACATGGCGGTAGTTCCAGGACATTGGGAGTTACATCCGGGGATTTTTGGGTTCAGAAGTCATGCAAATGAGGATAAGCACTGAAAGGGATTGGTCAGGAAAGTTTGGTGGGTGTGTTGTGCCAGGAGAGATTTTCTGAGATACTCTTTTTGCTGAGAGAACAAAAGATAGCTATGGCTGTGTGTTTCAGAAAACAGATTGTTTGGATTTTAGGAGATTTGTGGATACATTGGTTGAAGGTGCATGCAGAAAGCTGTGGAGTAGCTGTAGATCTTGGATTCCCACATGTGGAAGTACACTGGCATGGAGTACGTGGAATGAAGTGGTTGGATTTGCTACCTCTCTGTGCTACTTTGGGGACAGAGCAACATCCAGACATAATTGTAATTCATTGTGGAGGGAACAGTTTAGGGCATGTGACTGGAATTTTTTTGCAATTTGCTATGAAAGAAGGACTGAGGAAGGTTATGGACATGTTTCCTAATTCGCAAGTGATATTTTCACGGATTGCGCAGAGACAAATGTGGCTTCGTTCTTCTTCATTTGGTCCACAAATGGAAAAAGCAAGGCGCAATGTTAATAAGGCTGTTTGTGGCTTTCTAAGAGATTTTGGCATGTCTTCTTTTCACAATGAAAATATTATGTTTTGTAGTACATACATTTTTCGCAGAGATGGAGTCCATCTTACTTATGCTGGCAATCAGATTTTTCTGAGAAATGTACAAAATGCATTGCGACCTTTTTTGGAATTACAACAACGATTTTGAAGTAGATTTTAAGCATTTACAATTTTTGACTTACAAACACCACCCAAAGGCTCTTTTCAGAGCCACCACTTCTTTCCAGAGAAAATTACAATGTTTGTGATGGAGTAGTAACCCAATTTTTTTAATGTTCGCGAAATGTTCGTGGACTTCTAAAAAATACAAAGAGCCCTGCTTCATTTATTTTCACTTCTATTTTTTAACTGGGAAAGGCGGCTCTGAAAAGAGCCTTATTTTTTTTGATTTTTGTAATTTTGTATTTTTTTTGGTTTTTCAGACACGACACACTAGGAGAGGAGGGTAAAGGAGGGTAAAGGGGGGGACACCAACCACAGGGATAAGAAAGGGCGAGCTGAGAGAGGAAGATGTAGAGTGGGTTTTATTTGGGTAGTGAGCAGGTCTTCTCGTGCTCTGAGACGATAGTCTCAAAAGCACTCCGAAGTCGCTCCCCCCTGCAGAGTACTGTGTCACAGTACATACATACAACTGTGACCCTCGAAAGGTAAGGGTCATCAGCATTCTGTATGGCCTGTGAGGCAGCTTGAGAAAGACGCTGTCCCACAGAGGTGGTCCTTGTGGTGACAGGATCAGAAACAGAGGATGAAGTAGAGGAAATCAACCTGCTACGTTCTTCGCAAGGTACAACCCTGTGAATAGCCCCAGAGTGAAATGACCTCAGGTGTCGCTTCATAGTAGTGGTCCCAAAGCTGTAGTTACCGTGCTTCCCGTGACTGAGTATCATTTTGCACTCATTGCAGGTAACATGGTTCGCACGAGCCTTAGGACCATTCCCATGAATGGTAAATAACCGCCACACCCAAGACTCACGCCTAGTGCGGGTAGTAGGAATTTCCTCTACCTCATTCTTATCATCCTCTTCTTCCTCCTCCGCATCCTCAGTCCTGTTCCCCTCTTCAGGCCCTTGGGGAGGTGGTGGTGGTGGAGGGGGTGGTGGTGGTGCTGAAGCAGGTGCAGCACCAAGTGGCAGTTCAGCAGCCAAGGATGCCATGTCGATGATGGTGTAGTCTGCAGGTGGCAGCAAAAATCACTGTGTTCTGAAGAATAGCCAGAAACACAATGGGAATACGCTCTTGGGCGTGGTCTTTTATAGGGGTGCTTGTGCGCGGTCCCCGGACATGCGCACTGTGCGCAGACAGATCGAACACAAAAAAAGGATCGGAACGTTTCAAAAGGTATATAGAAACTCAAGATTGCTATGTGGGACTTGTGGCATGGTGAGATTTTATTGAAAAATATTATGGATTAACTGAAAATGTACTTTTAAATTGTTCGGGGACACGAACAGTGTCCGCATTTCAGGACCCACGATGAGCGTGGGCTCGGTCATATGATCTGTTTGCGAACTAGTCTGAGAAGTAAGCGCCTGTCCGCAGGACACCAAGTGACGGAGATTGGTTAGCGCATGCGCATTGATGTCCTACGGACACTGTTCGGGTTCTGAAGTAATTAAAAGTGCGTCACACGTGAAACGAATATTTCAGGACACCGCGTGTGTTCTTAGAACAGTTTAAACTTGGTAGCGAACAGTAAGGACAGATATAGTGTTCTTCAGGACACGTGTAATTTAGTTTATGTACGAACATTTCAGGACACCAATTGTGTTCTTAGAACACTTTCAATTGGGTAGCGAACACTACGAACAGTTGTACTGTTGTTCAGGACACATCATTTTCGTTTATTTACGAACATTTCAGGACACCAATTGTGTTCTTAGGACAGTTTTAAGTTGATAGCGAACATTATGGACAGATATAGTGTTCTTTAAAACACTTTAATTTTTGTTGCTTTACGAACATTTCAGGACACCACGTGTGTTCTTAGAACAGTTTCAACTTGCTAGCGAACAGTACGAACAGGTGTGGTGTTCTTCAGGAGACCTCCATTTTCGTTTATGTACGAACATTTCAGAACACTCGCACTGTCCGCGGACACTTTTATTGTTTAACATTATGGACAGATATAGTGTTCTTTAGAACACTTTAATTTTTGTTTCTTTACGAACATTTCAGGACACCACGTGTGTTCTTAGAACAGTTTCAACTTGCTAGCGAACAGTACGAACAGGTGTGGTGTTCTTCAGGACACCTCCATTTTCATTTATGTACGAACATTTCAGAACACTCGCACTGTCCGCGGACACTTTCATTGTTTAAAAAAAAAAACGGAAACTGTTCACAATACAATATAAAAATTAAACTTTATTTAACATATATTAATAATTTATGACAGAGAAGGTGAGGCAGAAACAGAAACAAAAACAGGAGAATTTGGGGTTTCAACATGATTGGTATTAGGTGAGGAAGGGATGGAAATCTCATCAAAACGTTTTGGATTATGGAGAGGGTTTGGGAATAATTGACTGGGATATGGTGAGGAGGGACAAGTACATGTGGGGCAATGGTATGACGTTTTTGTTTTAAAATGATCTTCAACAAAAGTTTTCAAATTATTAAAATTGGTCAACAGTAAATCAATTTTTTCTTTTATGTTGTCAAGCGTGTTTTCCAATACAGCTTCTTCAGAGGTAGTTTCTATTTTGTTATGCTCTATATAAAAATAATATATATATGTTAAATGTATACAAAATAATAATATTTAAATAGTTTATATTATAAAGTGTTTACCATTAGTTTCACTATCTTGTGACATTTCTTCATGTGGGAAATTGTCCTCTAGCCATTCCAGAGTACTAGACATTTCTGTGAGAAAAAAAAAGAAAAGATAATATATTTTTTAATCTAATACAGAAAGTTTATACATATATGAGTAAAATGAAGTACACTTACTATTTCTGGTAAGATAAGTCCTATGTATTCAGTGGGTCTGGTCTTGTTCTCAGTTCTGTTGTGTCTGTGAGGTAATTATGTTGGAAGCCAATTTATGTTCTTGTGGTATATTCCATTTCAGAACATATTGTATTTAAATGAATGGTTAGTGTGTTACATATATGGGTTACATTTCCTATGTATTACTATATATAATGTGTTTGTGTGCTGCTTTTTGAATTTGTTAAATGTTCTTATATTATGATATAACAATCAAACATACCCCCCAACCCCCCCACAGTTTTTAGGTAGTGGTACTGTTCTCCGAAAATGTCCGCGAACATTAAATAACTTCGCGGACATCAAGTTCATAAGAAGAGATCTAGTCAGTTCCATATGACATGTATATAAAGTCAAAGTCATTATTGTTAAGTTTTGCTACTAAAAGCCTATGAAATTCCGTGAAAAAACTTTGTTAAAGGGACGTTATGGTTAAGTTGCGCTACTAAAAACCTATGAAATTCAGTGAAAAAAACTTTGTTCAAGGGACGTTATGGTTCCAAGTAAAACCGAAAAACTCTTCAAATTCGCCAGTTATGGTAAGCTAAGCAACCATAACTCGCGCCACCACCGTGCACTGCTAAGACTAACACCCAGGACATCAAAGATGACATCACAAATGTCATTGATGACATCACTGATGACATCACATGTGTATGTACTTCTAATGGAATATGTGTAGAAGGGATTCTTATTATGTTGCGAAAAAAGTGTCAAGAATCATTGCAAGAAATATACCCTAATAAGTGCATTGAACGATGCATTGATATAAATACCATCCTATGGGGTTCTATCTAGTATACTAAGCTACTCATACAGAAACATAACATTGTGTGCAGCGTACAAGATGAAGGTATGATATTCGTAATGTTAATATGTTGAATAATGAAATGATAATTGTTTTCTTAATAGATTTTTGTGTACTGTGAAATATGTAATAAGTAGCTAATAAAACCCATGTATTACATAATTGCATTACTATAGACAAAACACAAAGACACAAGAACACATACCAATATGGGTATATACAGGGAAAGTGAAGTTAGCAAAAAAGCACAAGTAGTAGCAGAAACAATTCATAACTTAACTGATTAGTTTCATGCAAATAAAAGATTGCTCTGTTTGAAAGCTGCTATTTACCTTATGTATATGTATCACTTGATGTGATTGGGCCCTAAGGAAAGTAGTGTGAGTACAATGTATACAAATATGACCATATACAGGGAAAGTACAGCCATAAAAAAAACAACAGAACTATCAGAAAGTGCTCATAAGTCTAGTGATTATCTTTATGCACAAAAATGATTGCCGTCTTTCAAGCTTGTGTTTTCCCATATGTATATGTTTCATATGATGTGACTGTACTCTAAGGGAATTACTGTAAGAACCTACTAGAAGGATATGTCTACAAATAAAATAAAATTCTTAGTTTCTGACTGTTACTGAAGAAAACCATGTGGCCTAGATATGTCAGCAAAAGAAAAAATAGTGAGCCAGACATGTGATGTCATCAGTGATGTCATCAATGACATTTGTGATGTCATCTTTGATGTCCTGGGTGTTAGTCTTAGCAGTGCACGGTGGTGGTGCGAGTTATGGTTGCTTAGCTTACCATAACTGGCGAATTTCAAGGGTTTTTCGGTTTTACTTGGAACCATAACGTCCCTTTAACAAAGTTTTTTCACTGAATTTCATAGGTTTTTAGTAGCGCAACTTAACCATAACGTCCCTTTAACAAAGTTTTTTTCACTGAATATAATCAACCTCCTGCACCTTCTCTCAGGTGTCAGCTATTGCACTGCAGCTCCAAGTAGCCCTTGCATGTAAAAGGGTGTCTAATGCTGATTGTGCGTGCATATGCATATGGGATGGGAAAATACTCACAATCCGCACTTGAGTTTGGGGATTTGGACAGTCAACCGGCTCTGGACTCCAAAGCTCTGGTCATAGGGTAGCGGTGGACAATCCTAACAGCAAGCAGCTGGGGAAGTCTGGTCACTGGATGGCAAGGGTACAGCGGGCATGCAGGTAGTGAGCAAAAGCCAGTCTGGTCACAGGATGCTCCCCAAGGTACCACAGCGTTTCCCCTTTGCTATTTGGGATTGTTGTGGGGTTTTCTCAATAATTGGCCCTTCTTGGATAGGGTCAGTTATGCTTTGTCCTAGCAGTAGAGTCTGGAATCTTGCAAAGGTGGATCTGGAATGTCTGGATACGCAGGTGCTGGAAGGTCAGGAGAGAGTGTCCTGGCCCTGTGAGCTCCCACCCTTTATATAAAAGCCAGTGACATCACTGAGTTTATTGATGGGCAGAACTGAGCTAGACCCACCCCCAAGAACCGGATACGTAAGCCAATGTTGGTTGCCTCCTCTAGAAGTTTCTGGGGTTGTGTTTTTGTGAGGAGCAAAGCTGTCCCACTGTCCTTTTTGCCAAAATGATTCTTAACATACATTATACATTTGTACAGTTGTGTCACTTTAACAAGTTACATAAGCAGATTGCATACTTCATGCAGAGCATGGCAGTCCAATTACCCCATTTGTAGAACTTTGTTTCGTCCATCTAATAATTTTTCATCCTTTTCAATGAGAAATGTAATACCTAAAATTCTATAACTTTATACATGTGTACATATTATCATAAGGCATGTTAATCTTGAATTTATTTTAAAGTCGCACCATATACACGTTATTCAGAATATTCAATTCTTGGCCATTTCTATCCCTTATATGCCACTGAAGGCTACCACGTCTTGTTTAAAAGCCACAGAAAATACATTTAAGCTCTTATTTTTTTACATTCCTGCAAAGTCCTGTTGCAGAGATAAAAGTCTTAAAAGTGTATTAATAAAATAGTCTTTTCAGCCAAATGGGGCTCTTCTTTGTTCTTCGACTAGGCCCATTTATTCCAGGCTACCACCAATGTTCGGTTCAGCCCAGGGTGGCCATGGTGGTTTCCCATTTGTATTGAATGTTTATTGTCACTTCCCCAATTAACATATAGGTGTCCCAGAATCTATTGTCTCAATATGAAGCCCAGACAAAAGTCTGATGAGCGTGTGATATTTCTTTCTCTTGGTCCATTCAAAGTTTTCAAGGGTGGCAGTAACAGGTAGGTGTCCCAGAACTCCCTTGTGGCTTCTGTTGGGGCTAGGGAACGGCTGTTATCAGCACCCAAATGTCCCTTGGACCATGGCAGATACCTGTTTGGGCTGATTTCCCAGCAAAGTCAAAAACCTTTGTTTCTTTATTTTGTTTGGAATCCGCAACATGCCTGTTGAAATAAAAACTCTCATATATGTTTCCCAGTAAAAAACCCTTTACATAGCCAAGCCAAGAAAGGGCTTTATTCAACATTGTACTTTTAAAACAGGCATTTTTCCTTATTTGCAAAAGAGCATTTCAACACATGGTGAAGTCTGCTGGGCTGACCATTTCAAAAGGATTTCTCTTCCTTCTGACTTCCCAACATTGTTTTGCAGCCCTGGTCTGTTTCACTAATACAGCAATCTGTTTAAGACACAGGTCCACTGAAATTGACCGATGCCCTTAGAGTTAGGGTTTCTTTTGAAGCAGTGATTTTTGACATTGTGTACCCCAAAAGTCAAGCGATTTCCCATGCGGTTGAAAGTAAAGCTTCTGTTGATTTCCCAGACTTGGTCTGACAAAGCCTGCCATTCAGGAATAAGGCTCTCTTCTGCTGGAGCACGAACTGAATATGAATGGGCATGGCAATGCCTCACTGATAAAAGCAGAGTAATGGAGAACAGATGAAAAGAGCATCAAAGGGGCATCAGTTTAAATGTAAAATATTTCACTTTTTCCAGGGGAAATGTTGAGCGGACAGCAAAGCAGTGCTGCTTTTCCATTTTCTTCTTGGGTGCATGTAAGAAACACACTGGCAGGCTTTCTCAGTTTGCCCCCTTGTTCCATCCTTCCCAAGAAGTGATTGGCAAAACAGTTCAGCCATTATTTTGTAGCTACAAAATGCAGTTTTGATGTAAGGACCTGGTGTTCAAAGCAGTCAGCACAGCCATTCTGCTGTTAACTGCTGAAGTGCAGCTTGGTGATGTGGGGAAGTACTGCTGAGTGGGTAAATATATCCCACACTGCCGACAAGTCAGCTACAAAAGAAGTTGGAATTAAAATAATGAAATTAATAAAATATTAATTAAAATAAATACAAGGGAGCTACAGAAATAAATATATATATATATATATATATATATATATATATATATATATATATATATATATATATATATATATATATATATATATATTTAAAAAGGGCATCCAGTCACACGCCAGAGCTGGAATAGTTCCAGTCCTTGAAAGGAAAGGAAATCAACATGACATCAGAAATAAACTAAGCAAAAAAGAGCACAGACTGGCACCAAGCCAATCTAGTCAGTCATGCAAACTTCAAGGCATCGGCCACTGTGATCCAACTTCCTGCACCTTATCTCAGGTGTCAGCTATTGCACTGCAGCTTCCCTGTAGCCCTTGCATGTAAAAGGTTGTCTAATGCTGATTTTGCATGCATATGCATATGGGATGGGAAAATACTCACAATCCGCGCTTGAGTTTGGAGATTTGGACAGTCAACCGGCTCTGGACTCCAAAGCTCTGGTCACAGGATAGCGGTGGACACTCCTAACAGCAAGCAGCTGGGGAAGTCTGGTCACTGGATGGCAAGGGTACAGCGGGCATGCAGGTAGTGAGCAAAAGCCAGTCTGGTCACAGAATGCTCCCCAAGGTACCACAGTGTTTCCCCTTTGCTATTTGGGATTGTTGTGGGGTTTTCTGGATAATTGGCCCTTCTTGGATAGAGTCAGTTATGCTTTGTCCTAGCAGCAGAGTCTGGAATCTTGCAAAGGTGGATCTAGAATGTCTGGATACGCAGGTGCTGGAAAGTCAGGAGAGAGTGTCCTGTCCCTGTGAGCTCCCACCCTTTATATAAAAGCCAGTGACATCACTGGGTTTATTGATGGGCAGAACTAAGCTAGACCCACCCACAAGAACCGGATAGGTAAGCCAATGTTGGTTGCCTCCTCTAGGAGTTTCTGGGGTTGTGTTTTTGAGAGGAGCAAAGCCGTCCCACCGTCCTTTCTGCCAAAATGAATCTTAACATATATTACACATTTGTACAGTTGTGTCACGTTAACAAATTACATAGGCAGATTGCATACTTCATGCAGAGCATAGCAGTCCAATTCCCCCATTTGTAGAACTTTGTTTCGTCCATCTAATAATATTTCTTCCTTTTCCATGAGAAATGTAATACCTAAAATTCAATAACTTTATACATGTGTACATATTATCATAAGGCATGTTAATCTTGAATTTCAAAGTGGCACCATATACACTTTACTCAGAATATCCAATTCTTTGTATTTCTATCCCTTATATGCCACTGAAGGCTACCACGTCTTGTTTAAAAGCCACAGTAAATACATTTAAGCTGTTATTTTTTTACATTCCTGCAAAGTCCTGTTGCAGAGATAAAAGTCTTAAAAGTTTATTAATAAAATAGTCTTTTCAGCCAAATGGGGCTGTTCTTTCTTCTTCGACTAGACCCATTTATTCCAGGCTACCACCAATGTTTAGTTCAGCCGAGGGTAGCCATGAGGGTTTCCCATTTGTATTGAATGTTTATTGTCACCTCCCCAATTAACATATAGGTGTCCCAGAATCTATTGTCTCAAGATGAAGCTCAGACAAAAGTCTGATGAGCGTGTGATATTTCTTTCTCTTGGTCCATTCAAAGTTTTCAAGGGTGGCAGTAACAGGTAGGTGTCCCAGATCTCCCTGCGGCTTCTGTTGGGGCTAGGGCACGGCTGTTATCAGCACCCAAATGTCCCTTGGACCATGGCAGATACCTTTTTGGGCTAATTTCCCAGTAAAGCCAAAAACCTTTATTTCTTTATTTTGTTTGGAATCCGCAACATGCCTGTTGAAATAAAAACTCTCATATATGTTTCCCAGTAAAAACCCCTTTACATTGCCAAGCAAAGAAAGGGCTTTATTCAACATTGTACTTTTAAAACAGGCATTTTTCCTTATTTGCAAAAGAGCATTTCAACACATGGTGAAGTCTGCTGGGCTGACCATTTAAAAAAGATTTCTCTTCCTTCTGACTTCCCAACATTGTTTTGCAGCCCTGGTCAGTTTGGGAGTCCTGAATGGTGGGCAAAATACCTAGGTTTCACAATGCAATTTTAAAGACCTTTAATGCAATTTTTTAAAAACAGGACAAAACACACCTATGTTTGAGAGTCCTTCATGCAGTAGTACATGCCCCACTGTAGCCCTAACCTTGTTGTACTATTCCAGTCCAACTTTATGAGAGAAAATACATCATCCAAGAACTTCACTGCAGTGGTTGACTTTTCTCAAAAGATCTGTTTCTACCCTTACAGCAATGCCACCATTAAGCAGGCACTACCTGTTAAGGGATTTCTGATATTTTTTGCCATGTTTAAACACTAACTATGCTCAATGTGTGGCAGTGGGGTACAGAGTGTATGATATGATATGATATGATATGAAAGTTTATTTATATAGCGCCTATACACAATGTGGTTCCAGCGCTTTAAGGCATGGGAGGGAACAAGGGAAAATACAATGACATTCTTACAGGCCAAGGATGTGAAATTAACTATCATACTCGGCCTGACAACGAGCTAAAACATAGATAAGGAAGGGAGGGGGAGAGTGGGAAGGAAGTGGAAATAGACAGGCAACTACCATACTAGGCCTGATGACATTTCTGGTAGAGCAGGCGAAAAACAAATGGTGAGTGAGAGGGGTGCAGAAAAGGAGGGGAGGAACAAAACAAGCGACTATCATAGTAGGTCCAGGGGAAATTCTGATACAGAAAGTGCATATGAGAAAGCAAGGGGAGAAGGGGAGAAGATAGGAAAAGGGAGAAAGTGAGAGGAGGAGAGAACAGACAGTAAGCAGTCAAAAAGAGTTGAGAAGCAAGAGGGTAGAACGAATACATATGCAGAAGCCATTAGTAACACATAATGTTGCAAGCCAGGATGCAAGATGAAGATGGGAGCAGCATGATTCAGGGCCACCATGAGTACAACATGCTAAGGAAATCCAGCATGAGAGCTGGGAAAGGGTGATGCACCGTGAATCAATGAAGCCCATAAAAGTCAAATCCAGCATTGGCCACAAGACAGTGATGGTGAAACCAGAATGTATCAGGACAGACCCCTGCCGAAGTAGGCTGGAGGGAGGGTATCGGGAGCAGTATAGAAGAATCAAGCAAAACAGGCAACACCTGTGTGCGAGAAGGTGGGGGGCAGACAGAGGGATTAAACACATGTTGGTGCATGCTTACCTGCTGTCTGAGAAGGGGACTGGGCCCTGTGTCCTCCTTGTCTGAACAGGTCCAAACAGGAATTGTCCTTTTCATCATCTGCCCTTCACTTCGGACGCCTGGGTGAGAGACACCCTTCATCTAAGAGTTAAGAGCAGGAAGGAAGAGACAGAGCTAAGAAGGTGGGTGGTGCTAGGTGACCAAGTGGCCAGGTGACTAAGATTCACTTTCACTTGCTCCCCATCTGCAAAGGAAAAGAGGCTGAAAGGCTCCGTAAGTAGGGAAAAAGAGTGGCAACCAGGACGGCACCAGATGGGCGGGGCTTGCTAAGTGGGGAAAAAAAGTTTGTTTTGTTTGTTTGTTTATTTTATTTATATCGCGCACCTGACCCAGAGGTAATTGGGCGCTAAGGATAGTAATGGTTACAAGGCATAGGTTGAGAATTATATGCATTAAAAAAGTTTGAACATAGATAGTAAGGTTATAATGGTAAATATATACAAATTTCACATTATACATACATGTTATAAATTTGTCAGAGTAGTCGTATGAGCCGATCACCTAATAGTTAGTGGTATCAGGAACTGTTATTTTATGTTTTATTTAGTATCCAGGTAATAGCCTGACTTCTGAAAATGTTGAAGGTCTGAATGGTTTGAATATTCTGAGGGAGAGAGTTCCAGAGCTGGGCAGCTAATACTGGGAAGCAGGAACCTCCGGCTCTTTTTAGATTAAATCTGGGCACCACCAGACATGGTGTGTTGGAAGATCTGGTGGTTCTATTGGATACCTTCCATGTGAATTTATCTGTGAGGTGGGGGGGGCTTGGTGGTTAAGAGCTTTATGAGTGAGGCACATAGTTTTTAGGGCAATTTTGTCCTGTATAGAGACATATGCTCTCTTTTAGGAATATTCAGTGCGGCTCTGAGCGTGTTATTTTGCATAATCTGTAGTTTGTTTAAGATAGTTTTGTTTGCTCCTAGATAAAGACTGTTGCAATAATCAAGTTTGGATTGTATAAGCGCTCTCGCCAGTGTAAGGCAGCTAGTGAGGGATAGTAGAGGTCTACAGGCTCTGATCAACTTGCTAGTGTAAGCTGTGGCCGATGATGTCATGTTGATGTGCTTAGTTAGGTTAGACTAAGCATCGAAGTAGAAACCTAAAGTTTTTACATGTTTGGCAATGGGTATACTGTTCCCATCAATGACTATATTTGTGTAGTGAGGACTTAGTTTAAGGATGTTGTTAGGTGATCTGACTAGGAATAATTCGGTCTTATCATCATTCAGGCAGAGGCCGTGTGTGGCCATCCATGCCCGAATGATGATGAAGACTTCGTTAATCCGCGCGACGTCTATGTCATAGGTTCCTGAGAGGGGTAGGAGTATCTGGGTGTCATCTGCATAATTTGTGTAGGTGACACCCAGACGGTCCAATTTGTCAAATAATGGCTTTGTAAAAATGTTGTACAAAGTGGGTGAAACGCAGGATCCTTGAGGGACTCCACAGGTGATGGGGATAGGGTCAGCAGCTGCTGAAGCTGAAAACACACGCATGGTTCTATTTGCGAGGAAAGATTGGATCCAGGCAACAGCAGAACTGGAGAAATGGGCCGCTGAGGAAAGGTGGTTACAAAGTATGGAGTGATCCACCAGATCGAAAGCTGCAGAGAGGTCGAGTAGAAGTAGGATGGCCATCTTTCCTTTGTCTTTTAATTCATCAATCTGGCTTTTGAGATCGACAAGTGCAGTTTCTGTTCCATGCCGAGGTCTGAAGCCAGATTGATGGGTGCCGAGTAGTTTGTGAGCTTCCAGATAATCTTGTATCTGCGAGTAGGCTATTCTGTCCAGGATTTTCAGTAGAAAGGGGGCTGTCGTGATTGGTCTGTAGTTGGTGGGTATAGCCGGGACAAGGGTCTGTTATTTTAATAGTGGTAGAACCCAGGACTGTTTGAGGTTACTTGGGACGGAATTGTTGGAGAAGGAGGAGTTTACAAGTTTGGTGATAAATGGGGCGAGGTCTCTAGCTGCATCTTTTATAATCTGGGCAGGGCAACTGTCGCCCTTGCAGTTTGACGGTTTAAGAGACACAATGATTTTGTGGACTTCAGGAATGGTGACCTTTTAGAATGAGAAACCTGAGTTGGTGTAAGAGGTAGGTGTAGGAGCTGGAGTAGTGACT
The DNA here is from genome assembly GCF_040938575.1 of Ambystoma mexicanum. Classification (NCBI taxonomy): domain Eukaryota; kingdom Metazoa; phylum Chordata; class Amphibia; order Caudata; family Ambystomatidae; genus Ambystoma; species Ambystoma mexicanum. The sequence goes on along the minus strand of NC_090930.1, from coordinate 231,901,631 downwards.
GTTAGTTGGGATATTGTGTCTGCTATTTTAGTCTGCAGTCCTTTGATTTTGTTGGATAGGGCATTTTGAATGCCGGTACACCATGCTTTATCCTTGGTGCATGTGTCTGGCGGTGGATTAGGGTTCTCTAGTTCTCTTAGAATGTTGAATAGTTCTTTGGTACTGGAGCTGGCTTGGGCTATTCTGTCATTATAGGTTTCTTTTTTGGCCTGGATTATCTTGTTTTTGTAAGTAGCAGTGATAGTGGCCAGGTTAGTTTTGGTTTCAGGTGTGGGGGATGATTTCCAACGAGATTCACATTTTATTTTTCATTGCAGAGTGTTTTCAGCTCTGGAGTGAACCATGAGTTAAGATGGGCTATAGGTTTACTTTTACGTAATTTTAGCGGGGCAATATCATCAATGGCTTTAGTCATAGTCTCATTGTAAATGTTAATTAGAGTGTTGGGATCATTGGTGTCCGGTATGGCATTAAGTAGGGGGGCTATCAAAGGAACTAGAGCATCTGCTGTGATGTTACGTTTGTTCCTTGTGATGCATGTTGGTGACAACCAGGAAGGCACAAGGTGGGTGGGGCTTAGGTCATGTGACCTAGATCCACTTGCACCTGCTCCCCATCTGCAAAGGAAAAGAGTTTGGTGTCGCACTTGTAAGCACTTATACAAATTAAGTACTTTCAGGCATACTTGTGCGGATTGGTTGAGGTATGCTCCTTGCCTGACAGTACAAGTAGGATTGCTTGACTTCTTTCCATGTCTGTGCAAGTTGCCACTGAATATGGGGCAACATAGACGTTGCATTCTGCCTTCCCTAAGCACACAATTTACAGAGAGTGTGCAATTGTCCTGCCCTGCTTGCTTTATATTTTCTGTGAACTACTAAGTTGGGTTCATGAGGTAGTGATGCTACTGGTTGTGGTGGAGCCGGTGGTGTCCTGGATGTAATGATGTGATGTGTGTTCTTATCTCTAATGTGGAGGCTGTTTCTCAAAATGATTGTATCCAGGTGGGACAAAGCCTCTATTAATACTAGAGGCTGTGACTCTGTGTTTTCATTCTTCTGTGCCTCCTGACTATTGCTTCTTTGCAACTGCAATCCTTGTTCATGCCTAGACTCTGACAGGATCCAATCTTGTCTTGATCATCATCTACCTTATCATCATAACTGTCTGTTTCAGTAGATGAATTCAATGGATTTAGAGAGTGAGATTTGCAATCTCGAGTCCCTGTTCAAGTACTCTAGCTTTTGGTCTTCCCTGAACATCAGTAGAAGAGATATTTATACCTCACCTTCTTCTCCTAAAATAATAGATACAACTGAAAGATCAACCTTCTGTCTCAGTCTCGGTGGATGTTCAGTTTGTGGTGTACCCCAGAATTACTTGTGACAGTGTGTGTGGAATGTGAGATAGATGATCATTTCAATTGAACACGTGCGGTTCTGGCTTTTATATGCACACAGCAGTGAACAGTTTGCAAGCAGCATGTTTCCTCTTGCTAATTGCTCATTTTGTTGATGACTTGTTGTTTCAATATGTCTAAACATGTGTCACCCATCTCTCTGAAACCCTGCTACCTTCCAGAAAAATCATGTGAACTTGACTCTCCCATAAATTGCTGCCGAGGATTCCCAGCTACCCCGCTCCTCCTATCAAGATGTCACCAGATGGCACATGACACAGCAATCAGTATCTGTATCTTCAACTGAGTGGATGAGATACTGATTGCTGTGTCACCCATCACCTTCCTAAATCTCTGATTTTCACTCCTAGAAAAATCAGGCAAGTCTGACTCTCTCACAAACTGCCTTTACGAGATTACTGTCTACTTTGTCCTCATTTCCTCACAGGTTTCATCAGTGGCATATCTTGTACACTCCCTTGAAGAGTTGGACATTGACTATTGTGTCACCCATCTCCCCAAATCTCTGGTTATGTGTTTCTCATCCACTCCAAATGGCAGAATGATTCACACTGAGCTGCATAAGGCAAATCAACCCTAAATCTCACTCCCTGACTATATCTAAGATCCACACTACTTCTCCCTGCCCTTTCTCCGATAAGTATTCTAAATGCACGCCATTTTATTTAGACTCCCCTAAATATCCTGACACTGACCCCATCTCCAGAAACAAACCTACTGCCTCTCTGAAAGGTCCCTGAGACTTGAACGTAGCTTCAGCCAAATGTCCCTCTTTAAGTCATGTGTTCAAAGTTCAGAAAAACATTTGGAAAGGTTCATCCAATGTTTGTCTTTGGGGAACCACTCAAAAATCAGGATATTCGCGGTATATGAAAGTTCAATCAGACATAGTATACAGCCTTACCTTGCCTTCAGATATTTAGTAAACTACCAGGGAGCTAACTTCTTCTGAAGCATGTATTGATTGTATTAGGTGCGGCGACCTTTCCTTACATTAGATGCCCAAGGGATGCCAAACAATGTAACTTAAATAAAGTGGCAAACTACTTTGAGAAACCAGACTCTACTCTTTGAAAGTTTCTGTTAATCAACTACTAATATCTGGTGGAGCTCTGATGCAATTATCTTTTTTGTGTTTTTTCACAGCTACTGCTAAAACCTGCACATCATTGTTAGGGTCTAAAATCGTATTAATATTGCTATGGTAGCTGAAGTTCAAATATTTGCCTCCTTTGGCAGCTATGGGCAAATACATTGGCGATGCTGTCTAGTGCCCTTAAAATGCACCATCCAAACTCTCTTGCACCATTAAAAGTTAGGTATTCCTTCTGTTGATTTTGTGGGACATAGTTTTCTTCTCAAAATGCCGCTTCTAGCTTAGCTGATTGGCAAAAACATACTATTGTCTTCTTCATCAATCTCCGTCCCTTCTCTAGACCTAGAATATTGGCAACACCTACTCGTGTGGCCATTTAGTCCTCACTGGTAGCAGGTGCCCTTGTGGGCATAACAACCTTTAGCATTTCTGATCTGACATAAAATAGTTCCTATGAACATAGGCCCGAGGATAGCATGTTGGTTCCTTTCTGCTCAGATGTGGGGAATTTTGTTTAAGTTCACTCTATAAATCTGGGATGGCTAACAAGGACACTTACAGCTGTACTCATATCTCCTGCCTCTCATGCTCTTTGATACAATTAAAGGTTGACTCGACTCCCTTTGTAATGTTTATAGCCTCTGCTGTATTGTCCGAATCAGTTTCCAGCATGGTGACGTGGTATGCATCAGCATGACTTATTATTGAAATATATATGGCATATGTGAATACTCATATGTGCAGATGCTTACAAGTAGTCATGCTTTCAGCCCTCTCTTTTGCCAGCTCACCTACACGTATCTATCTATAATACAGCATGGTGCATTGCTACAAACTACATATATGAGCTCCTTAACAAGTGATGACGAGTGGGGTGCATGCCCTGCCTCCTGCAGCCCATATTCCTGGCATCTACCAGGTGAACTGCCGGTGCAAAGTGCATCGTGGTGCACCATGTTTAATAGCATAATAATAATAATAACTTTAATGTGATATAGATTTGAAAATAAATTCAAACTTTACACATAGTATAAATTACATACATTAAAATAAGAAAGGCAGATCATCAGATATATCATATACAAGTATCAATCTAACAACAACATATATATGAAAATATTTATGAGAATATGTGTAAAAATATAATAGGACATCAAACAAAGTTTCTTTAATAGTAAAATAAAATATTAAGACTTCCATTAAAACAATTCTTTGTCCATTATATTGACAGAGTCAGCGCCGTGAGTATGAGCATTGCATCTCTCACCCACTGCTATCCTCACCAGAGTACGTAGATCAGGGTGCCTTAGATGTAGAATTCCAGAAAATGACGGTGCCTTAAATATGGCATACCTAACCAGTTCAAACCACACCGGCAATCTTTATCCCACCATAATCAGACGTTTCAGATCAGAGTAAAGAACCCAGGTGTTTTTCAATCTGTTGCCACACATTGTACAATGCAATAAACAGGTGCATATTGCTGGTATTAGTGCAATAGCGCCAGAAAGAGGTTCCACTTATGTTAAACGGGTCGTGTACGAATTCCCTGAGATATTTGAGTATAGGCTGTTCCAACATCATACACTCTGTTAACAAATGTTTCGCTGTTTCCACGCATTCAGGGTATTTACATACACGGCAAACTCGATCACTAGCAGGAATTTTTTCTCTGACTCCTGTGTTATACAGGGTTGATAGTTGCTCCATTCGGAACAAAATAATGAACCGTCTAAGCCTTTTGGTGGGGCAGAGATGTAGATATGCTTGTGGTTGCATTAAGGTGTATAATCTATATTTAATAAAGTGGTAGGAGTTTAGGCTGCTTAAGTGTGAGAAATTCTCTAGCCAGTCCCACAAATCCACCTTTTTACCAAGTGCTGTTAGCACCTCCTTAGAGACTGTTACTCCTCTATGCGTCCAGCCTATGATCGCAAGAAATGTGGTCATATCTTTCAGAAGGGGGGAAGTGGAATGTTTTTTGCTCACTTCTTGATGGATCACAGCCAATAATTGGTTGGAAGTACCATCCTTCATTTTAAGATAGAATCCTGCTCTCCTCTTGAGTACTAATGCTTTAAGAGAGGGCAGGCCCAGTTCAAGCCTAATCAAGGCCATAGGGACACTAGAGGGTAATCCGAGTATCCGGTGCCAGTATTTGCCCTCTATCACTTGCAGCCAAGTGAGGTCAGTAGTGAGAAGAGTCTCCAGGCCATAGATAATCATGGGTGCGAACACTTGTAAATATAGATGTCTTGTCCCCACAAGGTAAAGCCACCCTGCTTCTTTGTGAAAGATGATATTAATGCTATTACTTGCATAGCCCTGGTTATACGCCCTTGCCTGCACAAGGAGTAGTCACCCAGTGGCTCAATATCTACTCCAAGATATCTATAGGATGGAGCATAGAGTATGTGATTGTTGTACACCCATAAGTTCACTCTGGAAGCTCTTCTCCTGGTAAATCTGAGTACCTTTGTTTTATCTAAATTTATAGACAAGCCGTTATTCTTAGCGTAATCCCACAAAGTGACCGCGGCTATGGTGTTGTCAAATATGACCAGGTCATCAGCATATGCTAAGACACTACAGGGAACCTCACCGATTTTTGGAGGACAATTATTTGTCTCCGCCAATGCTGCAGGGATGTCGTAAACATATAGATTGTAAATGAGAGGTGCAGTTACGCATCCCTGCTTTACCCCCCTATTCTGGGTCACCTGTGTAGTCATACTGCCTTCCTGATTTAATCTGAGGCAGGCAGAAGTGTTGTGATGTAATTGTCTAAGGTAATATAAGAGGCCCGGCGGACAACCCATTTTTTCCAACTTCACCCATAGCCTTGCTCTAGGTATGGTGTCGAAAGCAGCCCTAAAATCTATATATAACGCATATAGCGGGGGCTGTCCCTTGCTCAGTGCACGTGTGCGAAGCAAATCCATCACCCAAAGGTTATGGGAGGTGGAATAGTCTCGCCGGAAACCACATTGGAACCTACTGAGGATGTTAGTGTGTTCCACCCATTTCTGCAGCTCATTAAGCAATAGCGCCGCAAAATGTTTGACAGTGATGTCCAACATAGGAAGGGGCCTATAGTTGTTGGGGCCTGTACGGCTACCTTTTTTGAACACAGGTATCAGAATAGCCGTTTGCCAAGAGCGGGGGATGGTCCCCTGAGCTAGGATCTTCTTAAAGAGAATGGAAAAGAGGTGAGCCCAGAATGCAGGGTAGTTCTTTATAACTACATTAGCCAACCCGTTAGGACCGGGGGCTCTGGAGGCCTTAAGGGTAACCAGTTTATTGTAGATGGCCTTGGAAGAGACATCAAAAGGCGGGGGAAAGGGAACCTTCTCTAGTGTTATCCTAGTGGTCTCAACCTCTCCCGAATTACGCCCTAATAAAAATGTTATCCATGTTTCTTTGCCTATTGGATTAGCTAGTGGTCCCTTAACCTTCTCTCTGTTCTCGTTTAGGAGTGACCATATATTACGAGAATTTCTAGTACAGATAGTTTGTATGAGCCTTTGATGTCTATTATTCCCTTCTGACATTTTTATGCTCTTAACACAGGCTCTATATCTGCGTTTCGCTTTTCTAACTTTCTCATAATATTCCTCTCCTACTATGTTCATGTTCCTGAGCCCCATTATTTCGGCTCTATATCCTCTCTTAGCATCCCGGATTCCCTTGTTATAATAGGGAATTCTGCCCTTAGGCTTTAACATGCACCCAGTTCTTGTTGTAGCATATAGGCCAGTAAAACCCCGAATCCAATCCTCTATATCATTCGCTGTCATATGCTCGAAGTGAGGAAGGTCCCATACGTCAGCTGATTTAAGAGCTTCAGAAGCCTTCATTATGTTCTTCTCTGACCAAATTATTCTGGTACCAGAGCAGTTGGTATGTATGCTTCCGATATTAGAGTGAGGGATAGAGGAAGTAGGGAGACGGAGAGAACAAAGGAGCAAAGCATGGGATTCCAAAGAGACCGTCAAGCCGCACCTCGCAAGAGCCGTCACGCACGCACAGCTCTGTAAGGCCGCCTCCGACAGAATGCTCAATGTCATAGCATAAGCCTGTCAAAAGTACATCACACATCCCTGAATTGTTCATTTTATTCTCATTCTCCTTGAAATAGTAAATAGAAGAAATGTACTGTATACTTTCTGGAAATTACGCTGGTGCAAAGCATGATGAGCACCCCTCTGCCACCACATGGGTTTATGTAGCAGCAATGTTTACCAGCTCAAATGGTGGTGGCACAGGAGAGGACTCATCCAATCCAAATTGGGCACACTCATTGCCACTGGTGCTGTCATTTCTGATCATTCCAGAGGTGTCGCTCTGCGTAATTTAAATAACAGATGTTTTAACCTGATTCGATTGGATGGAATACATGGTTGATCAGAGCGTCTGACTGAGCCTCTGTGCATCTGTTTATTCCCATCATCCTCAATTACCTCCTGTTAAGATGGATTTCTGAACTCTGACCTGGTGGGCAGAGGTTCAGAAGGCCAGCCTAGTTTCTTGGAACAGGGTAACCTCCGGACAAGCCAGACCAATCAAGATAGCTATGGCAGGTGGTCAAGACTAAGGGCATCATCACGTGTTTGGCGGTAACCCTTAAATGCGGCGGTATCGCTATTACTGCCGCATTTAAGGGTCCGCCAAAACATGGCCTTGGCTGATTTCCCTGCAGCTCTGAGAAAATGTGCCGATATTCGGTGCCATTACCGTCGGCGGGAAATCCGCCAGCATTAATAGTGGGAAAATTCCCCATTGGGCCCAATGGGGAATGAGCAATTCCCGAATGGGCGCAATGGGGAATGTGAACCAACCGCTCCGCCAAACCCGTGATCCGGCACTATGAGCGCTGGGAGGTTTGGCAGTAGGGCTATTAGCCCCAGCGCTAATAGCGCCGGCCCTACCTCCCAACTCGTGATGAGGCAATAAGTCCCAGGAGGGGTGAGGGTGACTGAAAGACCTCAATGAGCACACAGAGCAATGCCACTCACAAATTAATCCCAGACAGGTGTCATATCAAAAATATAAACACATTTATTACAGGGCCTTTTTAACTCAGACCATAGCAAAATAATCACAGCAATCCTAAGTAAATCAACACAACACTATCAATACAATGTATATACAAGTCCATTGGGGGTCTAAAGGGTTAAATGCACGAAATATGTTGACAACCTTGATGGGAAGGAAACAGGCAGTGCAGGTAGTCTTTGGGCCCCTTCAACATCAGCAACACACCTAACTCAGAGGCAGTCCAAGCCCTAAGAAGAGAGGAGCTTTGTGCTCAATAGTACATGCAATGCAAGTGCACACGGTTGTTCCAATGGGCAAAACAGGGTCTCTTCAGGTCAGGGGTCTCTAGCTGCTCAGGAAGGTGGATGAGCCGATGAAGAATAAGTTCCCACTAATCAGGGAGGACCTCCACTTGAAGGCAGAGGCAGTTCCAGAGTGCGGGATGGAATTGCTAGTTTGCATTAGCAGTGTAAAGGAGAGGGACCCTGGTGGGAGGGGTCACCAGTTAGTGTTGGAAGTACTCACCAGACCCAGGTGCACTCGGACCCAAACGTTGCCAGTTCAGTTCACTTTGCTTGCAGGTTCAAATGTGTCAAAAAGGATGTCTCTGCGGCATTTCAGTTCCTGAGATACAGTGAGGATTCTCAAACGGGACAGTGGTGTTTTCTCTGCTCCGGTTGGATGAATCAACCTGGTTTCACTGCAGCAGGCTTCAGGGGCAAGAGGGTCACGAATGCAGTGCACTTGCAAAGGTTGTTGCTGTGGCAGGGCAACACCGTAACCGCGTATACTCTGTTCCTGGCGCACTCGTCTCACTTCAGACCTGGGAATGCCAAGTTTACAAACTTCAGTGTGAGGGTGCTGTGGATACAGAGCTAACAGTACACCAAGTTTTGAGGGCCTCCTCAAAACGGCAGCCGTGACAGAGCAAAGCAACTGGGTAAGCTGGTCAGTCCACTGGTTGGCCCCGGGACACTTCTGAGAAAGCTTACTTGCAGATTTTGGTGAAGGTGCCGAGAATAATTGGTCGCACTATTCCAATGGGTCAAAGCATCTTCGCAGACCTTCTAGGAAGACCAGATGCAGAGGGGTCCCACGGGATGACAGTGGGCTCAGGGTGCCAAACCTTCCAGAGTGTCACCAGCGGTTCCTCAACTCAGTTTAGTTGTTTCAGGATACTTAGATCCTATCCTTAGTTCAGTGAGAACTACAGAGATTGACATGGTATGGGTATTTTCAGCCTCATCTTATCCAAAGTTCCCTTCATGCCAAAACGGTGAGGATCCAATGGGAGATCTGCTCACAAACACACACTCCATACATGCACCAATCATGGACCAAGGTGGTCCCAGTGATTCACGGCACTACAGACTCTCTGGCACCCAGGATGTGTTTTGGGGACAGACACCCAGCCCACATCCTGGAGGCACACACACAAGGCATGCAGAAGACAGCGAAAGTTTGGTGTTTCGCGGGAAATGGCATGTCCAAATAAGGACTGACCCGGGTCGACTCGACCTGTAGAAGGAAAAGGGACAAGATGACCAAAGGACAGGACAAACAACCATTGGCATGTTCATTTTGGAGTAGGCCACCTATTCTTGCCAAATGCGGTTAATGTGGTTAATAGTGCAGGAAAGAGTTAAAAAGAATGTGAAAAGATATCTGCCACCAGCTCTGTCCATGACACATCTGCACATCTCACAAAAAGTCCATCAGGAGTATCTAGGGCCTTTGGAAAATGACTACAGACCCAACTACACGGTACTGGAAGGTACATTGTGTACTTGTTACATGTTGCAGAAAAGTTGCAACATGGAAAAAGGACTAAGGGAAACAAAGTCTCCCAGTACTGACTGTCTTAAGGGCAGGTCAGGACTGACTGTCGCTGCCCCTGGTGCTTGATGCCGGTGAGGTGTGGTGAGGTGCGGTGCTGAAGGAGGGTGATCAACGCATCGTGGCTGCATATTAGGGGGTGCCTGCTGTGCCTTGCCTTGTCAGCTCCTGCACTAGCAAAAGAGGAATCAAAAGCGGCAGCTGCTGCAGTGGCTGCTGTAGTGGCTTACAGCTGGTGAGCGGACACGCCTTGTGAGACAGATCTTTTTCCGTGGGCTTGGTCTGCTTGGTTTATGTGGCGGTTGGTGTGACTGACTGTTTCTTGCAACGTCTGTCGCTTGCTGCCCAGTGGAGGGGGAGCCGATCGTAAATGCTGACTCTGACCCTTCCAGAATGCTGATGCTGAAGAACTGCGATTAGTGTCATTTTTCATTTTTGACTGTGGAATTGATTGATTGATTGATTGATTTCCTCTTCCTTTTGATTTGATAGATCTCAACCCTCGCTAACCCCTCTCCCAAAACCGCCCCAACGTTGAAGTGTAAAGCTAAAAAACCCTGTTCTCACGGATGGGGGTGAAGAGAGTGGTAGTAGGGGCAATCTTGACGGGGTGTCGGTTACGGTGAGGAAAAGAGGCAAGGAGAACTGGGTTTGTTGATTTTTGGACCACTGGATGTACAGTGCAGTGCCCTCTACTTCCCACTCTCTCCCCCTGTATTAACTCAGACAAACAAACCCAAATGGGAATTTAGCAAAATAAAGTTACACTCTTGTTATTGGGTGCTTTGGAAAGCCTTCTGTTGCATGTGAATAGGACTTGAAATAAAAGTGAAAACAAATCTCTGCTTGAAGTGAATCAGCAACCTAAATTGAAGCGCTGTCCCTCTCAGTGCCTTTTCAGCCCCCCCATCCACCTACAATTTTAGTGTGGACAGTCCCAATCTAGGCATCGCTGACAGACTAGAGTTGAGACGAGGCAGCAAGGGTTGTTCTAGCAGCTAGATTTTTCCCATAAAGTAAACCTTTAAGGAAGTCATTGAGGACGATAGTGGTGGGGGTGCAACCACTGGGCAGTCAGCTAAGCTGTCCCTACAAATAAAAGGATAAGAAAGATCTACAATTAAAACAAAAAAAAAGAGAATAAAAAGAAAAACAAACTATACAAATTAAGACAAAGATGAAACTTCGTAGCACACTGACAAGGGACGACCTCAGAACCCCAGAATGGGACGGATCCTAGTCAGAATCCCAGGAAGTCTTGGAAGACAAGGAGCCCCAAGATCAACAGTTCCCACAGGAAGACCGTTCTGTCGACCCCACTCAGGTAGCTGAGGAGGGCCAGACAATACAGATCTATGCTCAAATCCATGCAAACATAAGCCCTCCTCACACCCCGCTTCCCTTTTGGTAGGGGTTACAGAGCACCGCTTAATAATCCAATCTTGAAAGAAAGGACTGGAGTATACAATCACAACTAAGAAAATACAAAAGAAGATAAACAAACACTTCTGTAAAAGAAAGTCCAAAAGTGTGGATGACCAAGATTTTATGCATATGAGTTGGACTCAGTTAGAGGAGGAGGAGGCTTGTATGGAGAATCAGATGACCAATAAGAAGCCACCAGTTATTCTGGCCTCACTAGAACAATATGCAACAAAAGATACCCCAGATTGCAAGGAGGGGAGAAGGGGGCCCAATGTAACCATTGAAGGAGAGTTGCTGGAAGAAGAGAGGGGATTTGGTTCCCCTTCAAACCTAATTCGAGCACAGAACATTCACGCCCAACAAGGAATGTTATGCACAAATGAAACCACAATTCCGGCATTGAACTATGCCCTTAACTCCTTGGTCTCCTCTTTGGACTGCTAAAGAATGAAGTCCAGGCACAAGCAGAGATTCTCGCAGAACTCACTAAGGAAACAGCAAGTTAGGATTAATCTTTGGTGGGCTGTAACAATATTATCAACTCCAGTTTTGTGCCCTGGATGGAGGATCTACGACTGGAGATAGGCAAACAAGGATTAGATACATCAGCTATTCAACTCTTGTTGATTTCAAGGAGAAAAGAGGAGGAGGCAAATAAAATACCACTACAGGATCTGCTGACCCAAATGAAAACTATGTGGCAAGCTCAGAGGGGAGAGGTCGAGGAAGATAGATCAGATGCGACAAATCACGCCTTTCATGATACCCCCCTATCAGAATCGATACTTGAGGTGTTCAGAAGATTGGTCAATGTAGCGGAGGGAGCTTTAGAAAAGGAATCTGGTCAGGAGCAACCATCAGTGGAGCCCCCCCCCCCCGAAAATGTGTGCACCAAGCTCAGAAAACCATGCTGGAGACGGATCGGCAATGATCTAAGGGAAGAAGGAAGGAAAACAAGAGACAAACAAGGAGGAAGAGAATAGAGATTCCCTCCTTCCAGTGAGCGGGAGGAAAAAAAGAAAGAAACAAAAAATTGGGAAATAGAAATATCAGAAACAAATACCTTCCTAAGATCTTTGCTAAAGTCACCAGGAGTGAGTATACTGGAGAGCGAGGAGCATATGAATTGATCAGCCATTACGGAGGAGGGTGTTAAAGGAAAGGGAGAAAAGGAGGACAGTCAAGCAAAAAACAAAGCAACTCTGAAATGTAAAAATAAGTGTTGTCAAGATGACCCCTTGGATAGCATTGAAATTAAAAGTATAAGTGTCGGCCTCCAAACAGACTGTCAAGAGTGGGAAATTAGATCAAGAACACACGGCCCTGCACAAAGGAAAGAAAAGAGGCAAACCTACCACAGATTGATGAGAGCAAGAAGAATCATCAAAACTCCTCATCGGCCCCACTCAACCATACCGTCCAGTTGCCCCAATCTTCCTATTGAATAAGCACACTGTTGTGGCCACAAAATCAATCAATAACATGAAGGAGACTGAGATTCAAGACAAGTCCATGAAGATAGCACCAATCCTACTGAAAACCCTGGCTATATTGCAGGGGAAATAGTCGATGATTGTGGAAGTCAAATTGGGGCAAGGCAAGCGCTCCTTGCTCGATTTAAAATATAATGGAGGGGGAAAGTCAATGGAAGTGGGTAAGAAGGAGACACAAATATCCGGGGCACCACAAGAACTAAAACACTCAGCATGGGAAAGTAAGGTTAAAGAAGATGCTATGTCTTCATTCGTGATGTCAAAAGTCTGGCTCTCGATTTCAGACAAGAACAAGAAACACAAATCACTGTACAGAAGTGCAATTCTCTCCTACTTTAAAGATATACCAAATCTCTATCTCCTTGGCTCTCGAGTCATTGAATCTGTATGATTCCCAAACATCAATTCCCTATTTACAGTCGAAGTGGGTTTGACATCGAGAGAGGGCTTGGAAGTATTAGTGGGAGCGTCAAAAGAACTGGAAAGACTTTTGTTGGTCTCACACACAGAGCCTCTACTAACATCCTCCTCTATGCCACAGGCACCAAAATGGACATCAAGAGTCAGAAGATATTATGGGAAGGCAGTAAATTGGAGTCCAACCAAGTGGAACAGAGAAAGAACAGGGGCAACTCTCAAGACAAAGCACTCTCCATTTTACCGGAGATTTTGACACAGGTCTTGCAGAAAATGGGGGTGGGGACTCCGTGTCTTTAGGGAGAGGGGGATGTCTATAGTCAGTTGGAACACGTGGGCCCCAATACATTCACCTCCAAGGAAATGAAAGACCACCTATTCTGGAATATAGATATTCTTTTATTATAAGAAACATGGTTGGTAAATCCAATCCTAATTAAATTATATACTTTTACTGTTTACCTGCCCTTCAAAAATCCAAAGGCAAACCATCAGGGGCCAACTGATGGCGCTTAGAAATGCCACGATAGAAGATTTGATAGTGATCTTTGAAAATAAAATCGGCATCCAAGCGAGTAAGGTACTCATGAACAACTGAAAACCCTCCCTCAAGGTGTTTCTTATAAATATCTATTAGAACCCCGCCTGTTGTAGCCTACAGGCTTTCCTGGACACTCTATCGATATTGCTAGAAAGGATCAAAACCGGCAATGTGAGTGCCCAAGTAATATTAGTGAGGGATTTCAATGCCCAATGTGCCCAAATAATCTCAGGCTTGGGAAAAGTTTGGGTGGAATTTTTAGCAGGACGGGGTCTGAAGATGCTAAATTGAAATCTTCCAGGGGACATTCCAGCAGCCCTCACCTGGTATTGAGAGATTTCTGCCTCTACAATAGACTACATTTTCATGATGGCGGACCATTTCACATTCAACACTTCATTGAAGATCGAGCAAGAGGGTAGAAGTGACCACTCCAGATTGGAACTATCTTTTTTAGACATTACAACAGATTTGCGAACCAGGCATGCTCAAACTTATTCACTAATGAATGGTAGGTTACCTCTGTGTAGATATAATAAAGAAGGGGAAGCCCTAAATAAAAGACTCCTGGAAACTCCAGAGGCCATCCAACAGGGTTGATGCAAGCCAGAGGATTTTGTGAAACATATTTGGCAGATTTGTCCACCATTTGTGGGGGGGGCATAAGCAAACAAGATCATCAACATTCATATGATGAGGTGACTAGACAGGAGAAAAAGCTTCTCAAACAGAAACTGAGACAATTGAAGAGAACAGGCCTCAGTAGAGAGGATTATGGAAGGGATCCCAAGAGCCCACAAAGGTACAAGCAGTGGTCGGAGGATGTGGCGACTCCAGCAAGATGGTGAACATATGCTACAGCTAACAGGAAGCAATGACTCCAGAGAATTCTGGTCTGTAATTCACCGGTTAGAGGGGAATCCAGACACTGCATTTTGCAATTTGGTGACAGAGAGGAGTTGGATAGAACTTCTGTCAGCCAAGTTCAAGAACCCGGTGACAATGGAGTGCAGGCCGGAGAAAACCACTCGTTGGCATCTTCATCTGGAGACCAGTCTCTACTAGATCTGATTGCCAAATCTTCCTCCTCTAAAGTAGCATAGCCAAATAGCCTAACTTATCACGTGTTGAAAAAACAGCCTCAACTGTGGGCCAAATTACTATTCTGGCTATTTGGAGAGATTCTAGAAAGACACACTTCCCTGCATCATGGAAATCATGGAAATCAGCGGTTATTATCCCACTATTCAAGAGGGGTGACCGGCTGCAACCTACAAACTATTGGCCGATGGCCCTCCTCGATATCGAGAGTAAACTCTTCATGTAGATCTTATTGGGGGAGTTAGAGGGTTGGGTGAAGAAAAAGAAGCTACTCTCAAAACACCAAACAGGCTTTAGAGGAGGGCACTCAACAGCATTAGATGGCCTGTTGTTAAACATCTTAAGAGAAAAACAAAGGCTAAAGGAGAACAACAGTTATATGCCGCCTGGGTCAGTTTCTCAAAGAACTTTGACCTTGTGAATAGATCCCGTCTATCGTCAAAACTAAGGAAATGGGACAACCCAGAGGGGCTTTTTATCTGTGTTGGTAGAACTTGAGATAAAGATACCACTATTAGAGTCCGGCTCGATGATGAAGGTCATCTGTCAGCATCGATCAAGGTAGAAAGAGGAGTACGTCAGGGCTGCCTGGGAACCCGTTTATTCTTTAACTTCTATCTTGCTGATATTGGAGAGTGCTTAGAAGAATCAGCATTGGTTAGCCCCATAATCAATGGATGTAAAATCCATTGGCTTGCCTATGCTGACGATGTAGCCCTGCTGGACAAAAAAACAGTAGGGCTGCAATGTCTTTTGGACAAATTCAACGTCTATGCAAATGAAAACAACCTAGCCATTAATCAAAAGAAATCGAGGATAGTCGTCTTCAAGCACCCACTCAAGAAGATAAGCTATCTAGATTGGAAGTTAGGGGACCAGAGCATCCTAAGATTGGAAGATCTAACCTACCTGGGTTATAAGGTCTATGCCGCACCATCACAGGGCAAGGTCGAACAGGATGTGCAACTGAAAATCTCGCAGCTAGTTCCCCAGATGAAAAAGATTTCAGCAAAATTCTGTACATTTTCAGTCATTCCTTTGATTAAATTGTATACCTCTAAAGTGGTCTCAGTGATCCTCTATGTTTTAGAAACAAAAACATGCCTATGGAATGTAGACTGGCAAAGGCTGGAGGGGCTAGTATGGAAGAGACTGTTATGTCTCCCATTGAGCCTTCCAATGTCCATGGTAAGATTCAAACTGGGTTTATGCTCACTCAAATCCCAGGCAGACTGGGCGGGTGCATTATTCAACCCAAAATGCATTACCCTGAACTGGTAACGCTTCTCCTTGGCATGTTCTGCACAAGCTATTTGCCAATAGCCTGCAGTGAGGTCAAATGTGCTGAGGTATTTGGAGGTACCACCCAAATGATCCACCAGCCCATATGTTCTAGGCAAGTGGTGGGCATCTGTCTTGGTGACAGCATTCAGAGCCCTATAATCTACACAGATCCTCAACTCAGAAGTACCTGCTTTTGGAACCAATACCACTGGGCTGGACCAAGGACTAGTAGAGGGTTCAGTCAGCCCAAGATCCAACATTTTGTTGACCTCTGTCTTAATGTATGAACTTACTTTGTCTAACATTCTGTATTGCCTACTTTTGGTAGGTACACTGTCTCCTGTGTCAATGTCATGTTTGCACCAGGGTGTCAAACCAGGAGACTGTGAGAACAAGGGGGAGAACTGCCTAAGCAAACTTTTCAGCTCTGCTTGTTGATCAGAAGTCAGGTGAGGGGCCACTTGGGCACCCTCAATGGAGCTGTCTGAAGGATCGCTTTGGAACAGGTCTGGGAGAGGTTCTGACTCCTCTTCCTCAAAATATGAAGCCAGCAGCAGTGCAGCGATTTCAACTCTTGGGATGAAAGCCTTCAGTCTATTCACATGGAACAGTTTTGGAGCCTATCCAGCCCTTCCAAGGCCCACTAAATAGTTGACCTCGCCCAGTTACTCCACCATTGTGTAAGGGCCTGACCATTTGTCCTGCAAAGCTCTAGGCCTTATAGGATACATGATCAGGACTTTCTGACCAGGTGTGAAGCTTTCTGGTCATACCAATGTTTCACCAGTGTTGCCCTGACTTCAGTTTCTCACTAGCCACACCCATCAGGAGTACCATCCTTTTTCTGAGCCCTAGCACATAGTCCACTACATTGGTAGTAATAGGGGGACAGGGCATCTCCCATCCCTCCTTGACTATGGCCAAGGGTCCCCTTACAGGGTGACCAAACAGAAGTTCAAAGGGGCTGAAGCCAACACCCTCTTGTGGTACCTCTCTGTAGGGAAACAGTAAGCATGGGAGCAGAATATCCCATTTTGTTCTTTGGGGTTCTTCCAGAGCCACAATAATGCTTTTCAAGGTTCTGTTAAATCTTTCCACTAGACCATTTGTTTGTGGGTGCTATGCAGATGACATCACATTCCTTCCACGTGGCCTGCATATACTTTGACATAAAGATGCTGCACCTATCAGGCACAACTTTGTTAGGGCAGCCAACCCTAGTAAATATGCCAAGTAACAGTCACAGTCTTCAATGGGATGGCCTCAGGATACCTGGTGTCATGGTCGATCAGCACCAGGATAAACCTATTGCCTGAGGATGTTTGGGGGTCAAGGGGACCAACAATGTCAATCCCTACCCTCTCAAATGGTACACCCACCAAAGGGAGTGGTACCAATGGAGCTTGATTTGTTGAGCCACTCTTACCAGATAACTGACAGGTGGCATAACTCCTGCAGTGACTTTCTACTTGCACCCCCATCTTGGGCCAGTAGAAGTGCATGGACAACCTTTGCTTGGTTCTCTTGATTCCAAGGGGACTAGCAAGGCACACTTCATGTGTCAGCTGCAGGAGGAAGGGTCTTACAGCAAGGGGAACTACCAACCTCCTTTGGTCTCCTTCTGTAGACTCTGTAGGCTCACTATACAGGAGCCCACCTTCCCAATAAATCCTATGCTTCCTAGGAGGTTCACCTTCCAGCTGGGACCAGGCCTGTCTCCTTAGGCCTTTCTGGAGATGGGCACTCACATTGGCCTTTACTGAATTCTTCTCTGTCAGGACCACCTTCCACTAACAAGTCTGTTAGTTCAGGATGGTCATTTGGATCAAATACTTCAGGCAACACCTCCACCTTGTCAGGTTCTGATGTTTGACCAACTACCTCCACCTCAGTGGTAGGTGAATATTCCTTTCCCTCTTTTGGACTTTGTGGCTCCTTTAGCCTTGGGTTTCCCCTTTGGCTGGGGCACTGCAGTGGCATTGGCCAGTGCTGCCCTTGTTTGAGACCTTGTGCAGGGTCTTTCAGCTGTATCTCCCACAAGCCCCAAAGCTCTGAGATAATTTCCTAGCAAGACCTTTCCTGGGACATCTCTCTGAATGCTCAATGGAATCCTGACTATTGTACCATTTATAGTAAGATTTACAGGTTTTACTGGGAACTGGAGAGGTGGGCCATGAGCCAACTTAGTGGGCATCGGAGGAGCTCTGGCAACTTCCTCTGGGTCTATCAAGGTAGAGTCCACTACAGTTTGATTACACCCACTATCCCTAAGAGCTGGAGTATCTACTCCATTGATCAGCGCACAGTCCTTAAAGTAGTGCTTGGTATTATCTGGAATCCTAGCATAAGCCTCTGAGACTTTAGGCTCCCAGGAACCCAGGGAAACTAAGACTACATCAGAATCTATCCCACTGGGGAGGAATCTGAGGAGAAGGATGCTCCTCAAAGGAGAAGAAGGCCAGATTAGCAGAGTGGACCCCCAAGGTTGTGACCTTACATCTGTGATCCCCCTTCACATGGTCAGTTGCTCCACAAGCAAAACAAGATCCACTGGGTCTGTTTACATAGGGAGGCTTACTATAACCAGAGTTCTGTCTTGGAGGCTGACCTGCACTACCCTGTGAGTTCTCTTGTGACTTACTGTTATTTTTCTTTTGTGGCCCTTCTGGGATTTATCAGATGCCCCACCCTCTATATCTTTGGACTTTTTCCCCTCCTCCTGCTTACCAGGATGAGTCTTGTACTTATGGGACACTCTATGTGACACCCACAAATATGCTGCTATGGCTAGCTTCATAGGATCTATCTCCTTTGAATCTCCAAATGCTGCTTAAGCTCAGGGGAACAAGATGCAAAAATATGTTCAAGTATGACAAGACATATCATACCTTCAAAGGTGGAGACCTTATAACCTTCAACCCAGCCAGTCAAGTTTTTTAAGGATTCAGTTACATAAGGCACCCAAGTACCACCTTCTTTATTTTTATAATCTCTGAATCTCTTTAAGTATTGGGCAGGAGTCTTTCCAAATTTTATGTTGAGAGTTTGCTTCAACATTTCAAAATGTGCTCTCTCAGCTTTTGACATTTCCATAATGGCTCTGCAGCCAGAATCAGGCAGTCTGCTAAGTAGCCAGGCAAATTTATCTTTGGTTAACAAAGAGGGGTTTGTTCTGTCGTGTAACATTATAGGGGCGGGACTACTTTCTGATTCTAGTAGGCCAAAGTAATTTCTATTGTGTCCAGAGAAATACAAAAACACTGCAAATGTGAAAATGTACATGAAGTAGTTCAGACAGAAATAGGTATTATATACAGCTTAAAAGTTTATTTTGCTGCTTGGTGCATTTAATAAATCATGCATCCATAATTATTGATACACGACTGTTTTTACCGAGAATCAACAAAAATACAAAACAAGTTTTTCATTCAGAGATTCTTGGTGTGCAGGAGGTTAGAGCACAGTCTTAACCCTGTCCACACATCATTATGATGGCCAAATTAATTGGCAGAATGCAATAAAACAAAGAACAAAGTTACCATCACCATTAGTGACAAGTGATTATCATGTGTTAAAATGCGAGACAACCCAAAACACACATATTAAATGGGAAAATTCTTAGTTGTCTGTAGTCAGGCTGAAGGGTGACCTAACACGTGGTCGACGTCTAGATTTAGATCAAAAAGGTATTTGGGACCAGGAGAAGTATGCAGATATTGGTCCTAAAGACGTTTCGGCTGGTAGCCTTCATCTTGGGCCTGGAATAGGTCTCCCTAAAATAGAGATATGGGGACTATTAGTGTCTGAAAACTGTAAAAAACTGATGTTATAATTAAAAGAACACAATCAGTTCCAAGATTATGGTACACCACAATAAAATCGGGGGCAAGGGAGAGACAGAACTGACCTTGGGGGCTGCGATGCTGCCAGATCCTATGGATTGTTTGTGCCAAGACAATTAGGGTGCAGAGTTGGGTGGGCTTCTGGGTGTTGGTGGCAGGCTGTGAAGGGCTGCAGGAGTCAGAAAAATACATGTAAGAGTCAGAAACATGTAGTCCAGGGTATTTATAAGCTGTGGTAGTTGGGGAGCGTGCGATTGTGGAGCGCTCACCTTGCTGGGTATTTACTGTGTCCAAACCATGCTGGAGAGTCATGGGAAGCCGGTAAGTTGGCCAGGGTCAGCAGAAGTCTGACTTCAACTTGAAGATTGCTGAATTTAGGGCCAGATTCGTTGTCTGGTCTGTATTAGTAAAAGAGAAATACATAAGAAATAAGGAAAGGGAGTGAACGATCCCGATATATTGTGTATATAAGGTGTTACAGAAGTAACAGGAGGTTCTGATTACCTTCGGTATGGTTCAGAGTGGGCTGTAGTCTGGCGAGTAAGTTCGCGTGGGCAGCTTGAGAGCAAAGCGACTCGTTCCCGTAGGGGAGTTCTTGATAATAAATGGAGAAGATGTCGCGCTGCGCACAGTGGTACTTGGTGCGCATGCGCACCGCGAGTAGTGTTCAGCGATCGCGCATGCCTGTGCCGGATCTTCTATAGTATTACTGAGTGAACCTGTCAGGAGGTGGAGATGCTAATCGCTGGCGCATGACGGTTTTGGAGACTCAGTGCACATTGCTTATCTGTGCGACTCTGACTTGGTCCTTGTGGTTTATGTGAGTGGCAGCAAAGTATGGGGAACAAGTTTGTACAACATCCAGTAAAATGAGCCAAGTTGACACCGTTCGTGGTCTCATCTGGAGAACAGAAGAGTACATGAGGGGTCGCAGGAGGAGAGTAAGTCTCATCTGGAGGACAGAAGAGTACATGAGTACATGCATTTATCAGCATTGTCAACCTGTTGAACATAACATGCATACTCAAAAGTATTCAGCCAGTCCATAATGTCATTCTTTTCATCATACACACTGAGCAGATCTTTAGGAAACCGTGGATGAGAGGAGGGCCCAGACCCATGTCCAGGACCCTTAGATCCATTGTAAACGTGAAGCTTGGCCATGCTAAATTCAAGCTCATTCTGCCTTAACAGCAGTTCTTGCTTCTTAAATTCAAGCATGGCCTCAGCATCAGCACTGGTAGAGGAAACGTTGGACATCACATCATCTAAATCCTCATGGATCCCATTGATAAGTGCAGTGACATACTTGTCAGTTCCTTTAGCAGGTAAACCCCTCTCAGCACACATATTGCTTAATATTTTAGATTTAGAAGCATTTAAGGTTAACAAGGTCTTGTTTCCATATTGTTAGATAGGTCTATGGCCTTTTTCAGTTATGCTACAACAATTGACTATGGGCCTCATTACGAGTAGCGTGGTAAAAACGGGGTCATTACCGGCATGGCGGAACAAGTGGGTCTGTGCTTGTATGACACCGCTAATAGCGGGTGATTATGAGTGCACGAGCACACATGAACCCCCATGCCGGTAATGGCCATACCGGCATGCCGCTAAAAGCCCTCCAACCCCCCGATAGCACCATCACGGGACCCGCCGATACCGTCACCGCCTAGGAGGAACCCCTAAATACCGACCCGGTAATACCAACATGCTAAGACCAGGCTCGTAAAACCGGACCCGGAAATAACATCATCGCGTCGGAACGGGAAATTGGCCGGCGGCCATCTTTAAGAACACAATCCATTGCAATACTCCCAAACTACCAGTTGATTCATGGAGAGCTCTGTGGCAATACTCTGAGGATGTCCAAGGCTACCCAGAAGACCACCCCCCGGCTGCAGAAACAGCGTTTCTCCGACGCTGAATTGAATATGTTAGCGGACACTCTTGCTGCACATGCAGACCTCAGTTAATCCCATTACGTGAAGCGTGAGGTCCAGCAGAAGAAAAAGTACATCTTTCAGGAGGTAGCCCGCAAGGTGTCGGCTGTGGGGACCACCCCACGTACTGTCAGGGACTGCTGGAAGAGGTGGTACGACCTCCACTTGAGGGTCCGCCACATAATGGCAATCAACAGGAGGGCGGCCATGGCCACAGATGGGGGTCCCCACTCTCCTGCAAAAATGATGCCCTGGGAGGAGACCGCAAGCAGCTTCATAGATCCAGAGTCCATCGAGGGATTCGGGGAGATGGAGATGGGTGCGGCATCATCCCCAGAAGGAGGTGAGTGACCCTGCAGATCCCTGCAGGGGAAACCATGACGTAGCACAAGTGATGTGGATGAGTGTTTAGGCAAGGTAATGCAGTCCCAACACCCACATTAACATATCCAAGTTCAGATTGCGGGCGGAACCCTGCCAGACAGAAATGCATGCTGAGTGCCAATCCCATAACCAACACACGGCCAACACACCTGGTTAATGCCCATGTAACACATCACACAAAACCCAAATCTACGGCATGCCACCTGCCATGCAGTGAATGCCAAAATGCCCCCTCAGAACACCCTGTGTGACACACCTGTAAAACATGAATGCATGATTGAATGAATATTGAACAGCACAATTGTATGCTTCTGGGATGTAACACCATCACTGATGCCCTGCATCTCTTCTACCCCACAGGCACCGATGAGGAAGATGGCAGGCAAGACAACAGCGCAAGGGCAAGACGTCCCACCCTAAGAAAAGGTCTACCGCCACCACCACCTCCATGGCAGCCAAGCAGGCCACACCCACAGCCAGTGTGCCTGACCGAGCTGTCACACAGCCAACAACACCTGCTGCCAGTGTGCCTGAAACACTTCAGACCCAGCAGCCCATACCCACACCAGTTGAAGTGGAGTCCCTACAAGCACCGGCCACCACTGAGGATGACTTGGATGGCAATGTGGACCAGGAGGGAGTCAAAGAAGTGACATGTCCACCCAGCTCAAGCCCCGTGTCCACTCCCCCCCATTTCGAGCCCTCACCCACCTACATCACTGCTGATCCCTGCCTCCATGACTCGGACCTGAGCACCATCAAAGAGAACAGCACCCAAAATGCAGGTCCTGTGAGTGCACCACCCACCACTCCAGCTCCCACCAACACCCTTGAGTCATGTCTGTCGAGGGTGGAGGCCCGACAGGAGGCCATGTTGGAGCTCCTGCGGCAGTACATTGCTAATGGATAGGACACCAGACGGGGAATCGCCACTGCCATTGCGGGGACCACAGCGGCAATTGCAGCAAACACAGCCACTGTGAATGCGTTGGCTGTGCTGATGAGGGACTGTCTGGGGGAAGTAACACAAGTACTCACTTCAATCCTGCTCCACATGCAGCGGCCACACCTTGGAGCGGGAGTGGAACCTGCCACCGACTCATCATCTGCCACCGCACCTGCTTCCTCAGTCCCCACCAGCCCTGTGTGCCAGACCCGAAGGAGTGCACAGCACTCCAAAAGGCCACCCCTGGACAGCAAAAAGTCCCGCAAGTAGTGTGGGCGGACAATGGGAGTGGGACACATGGTTGGGGGTGAAGGGGAGCATTTTGTGGAGCATATTGGGGGGTATGCATCATTTGCTTTCACCCAACTGTGTTTCGTTGCCTGACAACATTTTCTGTGTTGTACAGAGAAGGCTGGGAGGGGCATGTTTGACATTAGGTGTGTCCGAGGCTGTGCTGTAAGTGACATATGATGTTTTCTGTGCACCCACTATCTTTCCAGACACACATGTCTACTCATGACTCATTGATTTACTCCTAATCAACACTGCATGTGGTACTGCTTGATGCTCGGATGGTGGGTCACCTTCTGATGCATCCTCTGCATCCTCTGCATTGTCTGCTACTGTTCATCTTGCTTCGCATCTCAATGCAGTCAGTCGGAAGACCACTACAGCCAGGTTGCCCATGCTAAAGCTATGTTGCTGAGGTTGATCAGCTCTAACGTTGTTATTTTGTACCCAGTTCAACCAGATCCATGTTGGCTGTAATTTCCGGTGTTATGTCAGATTCATGGTGAATGGCCTAGTCCGGTGTCAATGGACTGACACACCCTCTGGCATATGGGCTGACCGATGGTCTCATGCCACGTTTCTGTCTGTGCTGGTTCAATGTGAATGGCTGAACAGCGAGTGGACTGACAGTGCATATTACACCGCTTGGACTCTTCTCAAAATTGGTGGATGAATTGTGGATTCTTATCCAATTGCTTTGTATAGAGAAATCTATGCAAATGAAACGGATGCAAAGTAAAACTTACATTTGAAAATCAAAATGTGAACTGCAGCCTGCTCACAGCATCTGAAAAAAGATATGATAGAAGACCATCTGCAACAAGAGTATATGGCCAAAATGTAATGACAAGGCACAAAAGGGAATCTTTTAAATTACATGAAAGAATTCAGAAATCTTTTGTTACGATAAGATAAGTCATTTATAACTTGCCTGTACACAAGTATTTGAAAATGGAGGGGAGACATATGAGGAACAAACCAATGATTTTACTAGGCCTTGTGTCATTCAGATTGTGCAAGTGTGATAACGCAAGTGCAGGGGGATAGGGGGAAGTGCCAGGGAGAGGGGAAAGGTGAAGTGCAAAAAGGGGAAGAAATATCTGTGTAAGCAAAGTCAGGGCGGTGCAGCTCTGGGTAAGTGCCAGGAGGCAGGGGACTATAGGGTTACAGTTACAGCCTCTAAGTGCACGGTAGGCCCAGAGGCTGTGCATGTTGACTGGTCATTCAGGAGCCTGTTACTGGAGAGACTCTGCGGGTAGCAAGGCCAGCAGTCAATGGAGCAGACAGGTTAAGTCAGCAGGGGAGAGAGATAGAGAAAACAGAGGCGAAAAGGAAGGTAGTGAGCTGCTTCCAGAACTTCAAATGGTCCGGCTCAAGTTTGAGAAGGGCAAGGAGGCCATTTCAGAGGGAGGCACCTACAGAGGAGAGAGATCTACCTCCCACTCTCTGCCTGGAGAAGCATCTGACCCTCAGAGATTTAGAGGAGGCTGAACGAAGGGCTTGAGAAGGAAGGTATTTAGGAAGGGAGAGTCAGATGTAATGCGAGCCCTGGTCCCAGAAAGTCTTGTGGGGGACGCAGAGGGTCTTGAACTTGACCCTTACAGCTACCATGAGCCAGTGTAGGGATTTCAGGGCTGAAGAGATATGGTCGCTGGGCTTGAGGCCAAGGAAAAGTATTGCGGTCCTTTTCTGGATTAGTTGCAGGGGGCGGAGAGTAGAGGAAGGCTGATTGAGAAACAGGATGTTGCAGTAGCCTATCCTAGAGTGGAACAGGGCTCTGGAGACAGTGAACCTCTGGGGCAAAGTGACAAAAGGAAGGATACCTCTGAGGAGGTGCAGCTGGTAGTGGGCCTTCTTGGCAAGGTCTGTGATGTGAGAGAAGGAGAGAGTGGAATCGAAGATGACACTATGTTTTTGGCCTCACAGAAAGGCGAAGAAAGAGGGCCCAAGGATGCCGGCCAGAGTGAGAGAGGGAAAGTGGGAGCAAGGGTCCCAATGGGAATAATCTCAGTCTTACTGGCATCAAGGCAGGGATGGTTGGAGGCACACCAATCCTGAATCGTGGACAGACAGTCATTAATGAGCGAGAGAGGAAAGGAGGCTGAGAGGAGTCTGAAAGAGAGCTGAGTGTCATCTGCATAACACTTGAAGATAACGTAGAGATCAGGTGGGCAAAAGAGGCCAAGTAGACATTGAAGAGGTAGGGTGATAGGTTAAAGCCATGGGGAACACCACATGTGGGGAGAGAGGTGGTGGAGAGAAAGGACCCAAGTTGGACCTGGGAGGGTTTGTCCAGGAAGAAGGAGGACATTATTTTTTTTTATTTTTTTTTTATTTGATTGGCTGATTAAATCAACCTTTCAAAAAGAAACAAGTTTCTTACAGCATATTTCTTACACAATGTAAAATGTTAAAATGTTTTCAAACCAAAAATAAGTCTGTTTTCGATAAATTAACATAAATAATACATAACACAGAATTATTGTTAAGAAAAGTTCAAACCAGGAAATCCGCATATAACAAATGCACAAATCTCTTATAACACAGAATCATATGGCAAAATTGTTTTTATGAACTGTGTGAGTGCAATGTGGATAGCAGTTCGATTGCTTGTAATTAAAATAGTCCAGATTTCAAAAGAAGAGCGATCACACGATAATTGCAATATATTGCGAAAATAAATTTCTCGCATACTGACAAGAGCAGAGCATTCAACAACTAAATGCATTAGGGTTTCCACTTGTTTGCTCTTTTTGCAGAACCGACAAAATTGTTGGTCTTCAGGAATTAATCCACGTCTTGCCAGAATTTGATTTGTTGAGTGCAAATTTAGACGAGATCTTAACATTTCTACATGTCCAAAGTTGGATGGGCACTTTATAAGATAAACGGCCATTTGTTTGAATTTTTTAAGTGGAAAGAGATTTAAGTCATAATCCACATATTTTGTACATAATTGATGTGTAATAGCCCAATCGTGCCAATAGATTTTTTTTTTTCGCTTTGTCTGGATTGGTTAGTAACAACTCAATCGAGACATCAGCGTCAACCAGCATCCTCAAGATGCCCTTAACCCACTCTTTAGGGAAAACATCATGAGATGAACGCATGTACTGCCAGCGATCTCAGAATATTCGTGTTGTTAAGTCCAAGCAGACATTTACGGTAAAAGTTGCACAACTTCCAAACAACCAATGCAAACAACGAGATCAAACCCAACTCGTATCTCAAAAGGCAAATCGGTGTACACAACGGTAATTGAAAAACTGGTTTCCAGAATTTACCTTCCAGGAGATCCCAAAAAGCCCTTTGGCGTGGTAGAAAAGTTTTGACTCCGTATGAAAGAATCGGAACAACTTTCTGGTTAAAGAAGGTAACTGCATGAAATGTTGTGAATTTTCCATATTTGTGCAGCATTATTCTTGCTTGCGATGTTAAAGTCAGAGTTTTTGCCCTTAATGTATCTAGGTATATTTGTTTTTTTATAGAACCTGAGAAAGGCAGACCCAAATATTTGTAACTAGAGACAATTTTGAATGGTGACTTCTGCAAAACCCACTGAAAATTTTGCATTTTTTTGTTTTTCTTCTTTTGGCAGATCACTATTTGGGTTTTGTTCATGTTAATTGTGAGATTATTATTATCAACATATGTTTCCAATTTGTTTAGTAGATCTTGAAGGCCTTTTGGGGTTTGCGAAATAATAACTAAATCATCGGCATAGAGAAGCCATATGATCTTTTGAGATCCCAACTTAGGAGCATCAGAGATTGCTTCTTCAAAGGAGATTCCAATGTCTAGTAGAAAAAGATTGAATAAAGTCGATGCCAAAATGCACCCTTGCTTCAGGCCTCTTAAAGTTTCAATATTCACAGAGAGAACACCCTCAATGGACAATCTAACTTGCATAGTTGTATTTGAATGTAACATTTGGATTATGGTTAGCACTGAGGATGGACAGCCATAATTTTGCAATTTCTGAAAAAGTAGCAATCTGTCAACTGAGTCAAACGCTGACCGAAAGTCCACAAATGCCATATACAATGGTTGTTTTATGTCAGCATATTTTGACTTAAGCATATTCAGCGTGATTAAGTTCACTGAGGTCCCTAAGCCCGCCACAAAACCAGTTTGAAACGGATCCCTTTTGAGCTCAGCTGCAGTCCATCTTGTTAGTTCTTGCAGTATGATGCGACTGTATAATTTCCCTGGGGCATCCAATAAGGCTATCAGTCTATAGTTCTCTGGCAGACAGCGATCACCTTTTTTATGGATAGGGACAATTATAGAATGTTTCCAAGAGACAGGAATCTCTTGGGTGTTATTAATATGCTCAAAATTTGATACAGGATCGATGACCAAAGTTCTGGATGTTGTTTGAAAATTTTGTTGGACAGGCCATCGGGACCTGGAGCTCTGGATTGACTTATTTTGTTAATGAAAAAGAGTATGTCGGCCTTCGAGATGTTAATATGAAATGGGTTGTAAGAAGGTATACTGATAGTTTTCACAGAATTTGGAGGAAGCGCATACATTTTGGAAAAGTAACTGATCCAACTAGCTTCCGGCACACTCTGAATTTGAGACATTGTTTGTACCGGGGATAAGGCATCAGTTAAAAGCTTCCACATTTGCGTCGTATTTCTGTCACAAATCAAAGATAACATTAGCTCACCATCTCGCTGAAACAATTTACTGCGGTGTTGTCGCCGCCAGTTTCTATATGAGGTTTTAATTTTGGTAAGAGCTTCATGTCTCGTGCACAGTGGAAGTTTTAAAGCCTCCCTTTTTTGAGATCGAAAAACAGTTTTTTTGTTTTTGGCTTCCCTGTCAAATATATGAGTGTACTTGGGGACCAGAGTTTTACGCGCCCTAATATCAGGAAAATATTGCATGAGATCGGAATAAGGAATGGTAAAGGATGGAAGACTATCTCGTGAGTGACAAAAAGCTGCTCTCAAGGAATTATCAAATTTCACAAGGCTAGTTTCATTCCACCGAATTCGGTTTAACGAATTGGAAACAGACATATGACCATTTACCGTCATAGAGGGAGTCTTGATATGAGAAGCATCAACTACCCATTTGAAAGAAAGAATGCAATGGTCACTATTTGCATTTGGAATAATATCAAAAGTTTTGATTTTGGAAAACAACCTGTCATCTGTATAAATGTAGTCGATTGAGGCTTTCAAAGGCCCTTGTTGCCACGTGTAAGCAATTTTACCAGTATCACAATTGCTTCCATTAAGCATACAAAACCCTCTATTTGACATCAATTGCTCCCACATCCTTTGTCTGGAATTTTCTTTCACCAACCTTTCTTGGACACAATGCAGATTAAGATCACCGGCAATTATTGTATGCTGGATATTCAGAACTAATACAATGAAGTCCAACATGGTGGACAAATCAACTAAAAACCTCCGGATTTCAATGCCTTTGGGATTCCAGTATAAGTTTACGATTGCGTACAAGATCCTTGCTATTGATATGATTGTAAATTGAGAAAAAGAATTTGGAGCATATGTAAATATTATGCTTGTATGAGAGGATAATTTAGCACCTGTCATAAAACCAGACATTGGCCGACCTTTATCCTCTTTTATTGCTGGCACAAAATGTAAACCATGGTTGTCCCAGAGAGGGACAGACATGAGCCAGGTTTCTTGTAAAAAAATCACATCATAATCAATGAAAGGGTCTTGCGTGTTGTTTATTAAATGACGAAAACCACACGTATTCCAAGAGGCAAAATTAATAAACCGTTCATTTTTGACCTTGCACGGAAGTTAACTTCTGGATTCACAATTACAACAGCATTTGGAGGATATAGCCGCAAGTGTATCAGCCACAGTAGAACTTTGAGAATTTGTGAGTTCTTTTGAGGCCGATTCAATCCAGGTTTCTGCACTCTGTGGTCCCTTAGTTGAATTAGAAGGACCTAATAGAAGTATAAACCCTAAATCTAGTAATTGATCTTTCGCATCCCATATGAGATTCCTAACAACACGGGACGTTAGCCAAATATAGGCAGTACTTACTAGATTATCATTAAAGAACTCTACCTGGGCAATATCAGCAGATCCAATGTCCTGTAACATAGGAATGTCAGAGAACACTTGTAAAATGCTATGACGATTTAATACGTATTGTGGATGTGGCGCAGGCAACATGAGATTTTTTATCCACTTTTGTTTTCAAGATGGACTTTTTAGTGGATTTCTTAGAGGGCAATGATGCCTTAGGGGGAACAAAATGTTTTCTCATCGGACGTAAAGAATTTAGTAGCGATGCAATTTCAGCCTCCTGAGTAGGCAGAGATAGATCAAAAGTTGAATCATTTTTGTCAAGATCACTTTTAAAGGTCACTGATCGTTTAGGCTCAGACGCCTGAGAGGTTATAACTGAATGATTTTGTAACTCAGGGGTTGGAGCTTTGATTGTCGGTAGAGCTCTAAAGGCACTCATATAGGCATCAACTTCCTTTCTGATTTCTGATCTGTGAGCCGCTAGCAACTCTAGCTCATGATCAGAAGACGGAGTCAGTAAGGAAGTAAAAACTTGACTCGATTTAAAACTCTTAGTAATTTCCTTAACAGCACTCTGTGACTTCACACATTTGTTACTAGTCGCTTGTAATGGAAGTTGAATCTTAGAACAAGCTTGCTGCTTTGGTCGTAGGGGCTGAATCTTAGAGCAAGCTTGCTGCTTATCAAGAATGTCATAGTTCTGAACAGCTTGAACTAGATGGTCTAGTGGTGCATTAGGTTCCACTACAGTAGCGTTTTTGTTTGTGCAGTCAAGCTTTAATTTACGTAGTTGATTCAGTTGATATTATTTTTTAGTAATAGCACATGAGATTTGCTGAGACTGCTTTTTAGGTAGGGTAAGCATATTAAAGAATGGTTTGGAACTTACCGGAGCAATTATTTCTGTTTTTTTGATATTTTTTGTTTTTTTAGAGGGAGCAATCGCCTTGGTTTTTGTTTTACCTTGTCAACCAGACCAGGTTTAATTCCTAAAGATGAGGAATTTTTACAAAATATTGTAAATGGTTCTTGTAAAGGAGCATTATTGGTCCCACCACCCGAACTCTTGTTGGTATCCGGGTTTACTTCTCTGATGACTTGACCAATATAAGGAAGTGAACATAGAATACCTGAGTTGTCCACAGTAATTGGAGACATTGAGTCTCCCAACTGTTGATCTAGACTCAAGTTTTCCACCCAGTTCTGCGGGGTTGTTGGAGGAGCAGAATTTGGATCGGAAGTAAGGTCAACAACAGGATTTGGAACAGCGGTTAAGTCAACAACAGGAGCAAATATTATTGGTGAAGAGCACTGGTCAACGGTCATCTTAGGGTACAGTGGAATTTCTATATGAGTTAGTTGCTGATTAGCCCAAAGTATTTCTTGTTTAGCCTGCCAGCTTAACAGTGATAATAATTGAGCACTTTGTACATCTAGTTTGGTATTCAGCGTATTAAACAAAGTGGTAATTGTTTGCATCGTTAGATTCATGGCACCCCAGGTTAATTCCACCAGTTTAGACATATTTTGAGGAGGTTGAAGTTTTTCTGTTGGGGAGCATTTTCGTGGGGTAGGATGGAGAAAAGAGGATGTTAAATTTGATCTTGTACAGCCCCCAACAGAAAATAACTTTGGTGAAAAGGACAAACCTCCTAAAGTTTGGTTTAATAAAAAATCGGATTCAGGAGAAGACGGATCAATTAGTGCCACTTCGTCGGGCCAGTTAGCTGCCAAAGAGCTGTATTTGGTTTCTGGGTTTGGGGCCAAAGAATCTCCTCTTAGGACTGTGTTGTCGGATAATGAGACATGCACAGTCGTACCACCCACTTCTTGCATTTTTGTGGCTATATTAGAACAGTCCTGATTATCGACTTTGGAGGACTGTGGATTTAGTTTTTGATTAACACAGTCCGGATTTCGTTTTTGATTAACACAGTCCGGATAAAAGAATCAAATAACTTTTGAGTTTGAAGCGTTTTTCTTGCAAATTAATTCACGAGAATTTACTCGCTTTTTTAACTTAGATACAGGGGGGCTACAGTACCTGACCCTGAAGCTCGAGGGGTCGAGACACAAGTGGCTGCTTTGTTCTGCGAGCGGTTAGAGTTCAAAGGCACTGTAGGTACTGGGAGCATTCCATCTTTAACACCCACACTTACCCCACGAGGGGTTGAAACACACAGGACTGCGTTCGCTTTCGCCTGCATGCAGCTTGCATCTAAAACCAATGTTGTAAACGGCGGAATTCCAGTCCGCAGGTTGTAGATATTTTATTTCATGACGTCTCACGCGGCAGCCGTATCAACCACCGGAGTCACAAAACTCAGGTCTTTTAGATTCACAAAAAGTTAGCAAGTGCAAAAATCAGGTAAATAAGTCAAACCACAACGTTTATCCCCAAGCTCGCTTTGCCCGCGACGCAGCGGCGAAGCGGCAAAGCGGGACTTGACGGGACTTCGCTGGTGCGCGCACGCGGTGCGCGCGTGAGTCCTGCTTTATAGGCACGCCCACACAAGGAAGCAGAATGACTAAAATAAAGCAAATACCAAGTTCAGTATATAATTCTATGTATGTATAACATATATAAAGACTTTAAAGTTCATAATAAGTGGTGCTGTAGCTCCTATAGTCTTCACCTTGTGGATAATTGAGTTCAGATCCAAATTCACACACGGATAGCAGCGGAGAGTAGCGGGCAAAGCGGGACTTGACAGGACTTCCCTATTGTGCGCCAAGTCCAAGAAGGAGGACAACCACTAAAAGGCCTGATCCGTAGCACCCAGGTTCTCACGGAGACGAGGATGGAGTGGTTGACCGTGTCAAAAGCAGAGCAAAGGTCAAGGAGGATGAGGACAGAAGTGTTAGGCAGAATCCTGTGCAGTGCCCTTAGGGACCACTACACACAATTAAGACTACAAATGGTAATACAAGTTCACCTTTAGTACAAGCCTGTACTACACTGTCAAAGTGGTAGCAGTAGCGGAGCAGCCAGACTTATCTCAAGAGCAAATGATCAGTAGTAGAAATTACACACAGGACGACAATTACTGACTCAAGCAAACACTGACGCAAGGTTTTTGGTTGAAAAGTAAAAGAACATTTATTTCTAGACCACCTGTTGGTAAAACACTTCACTTCTGTTAAACTAAAACCACAAGAAAAATACACTATACACAACCAATTCTCTTTATGCAGAACAACTCAAGGTAAGTATCTTATGTTTAGATGGACCGGTGTTGTGAAACAAAAGACATTACCAGGAATACATATGCGGTCACTTTTTGACAGTAATGACAGTTCGTTCTTACTAAAGATACGCGTATCCGCGGAAAGAAATGTTACCGGGGTAAAAACACACTTAGCACCAGAGTTAACAAAAGAGAGTTGGGGGCAAAAAATCATAGGCAATACTTTTGTCAAGGCAGACAGAATCAGAGAACACTTGCTGATGTAGAAATAAAAGTCAATGGGCCTGTGCCAATGTCAAGTGGAACCGGGTTCCTGTTGTCAAGGATCACACAGTCAGACAGCTCAAGATTCAACATTGCCAGGAGTACTTGGATATTGTCAACAGAGTGAGCAAAAGTTATAAGAGGGAAGGAAGACAAGGGCAAGCCTTGAATGAGGAGAAAAGGGTTCACCCTAGTTCCTCAAAGCTGGACACAGTACCATATTCGTTGAAGAAGCTGGTGCCACGGCAGTTGTTCCTGATAGTTTACTGCAGACTCACAGTTCCTGGAGCTTCAGTCGTGGGGACAAGAAGGAGGACGTCTGGAGTGAGCTGCACTACGCAAGGATGAGGGTGGCAGCAGTGACAGTGAATAAAAGGTGCACTCCTTTAAAACAGGAGAGGCTCTTCAGATGGCTATCTGGACCACTACAGCGATTTTGACCAAGAAGAGGATCCTCTGCCTGTGGAAGATGATCTGGTTGATCCCACCAGGCTCAAGGGAAGAAGACTCTGGGCTGGATCTTCTCTTGTTGTTGAAGGGTAGATAGCTCAGGACTGCAGCAGGTCTTCACCGGGACTCGGTAGTTGCAGCAGCCATCTTCTTCTCCGCTTCTCTTCGGTTCCTTGCAGTTCCAGTGGCGACTCTGACTTCCAGCCCAAGAGTCCGGCTTTTTATGCGTAAATCCCCCATTCACACAGCCTGGCTGTCAATTACGCAGCAGGGGTGTTGTCCGGCCCAGACAACCACTTCAGCCAATCATAGCAAAGTGCGATTTTGGTTTCC
This sequence comes from Ambystoma mexicanum, assembly GCF_040938575.1. Taxonomy (NCBI): domain Eukaryota; kingdom Metazoa; phylum Chordata; class Amphibia; order Caudata; family Ambystomatidae; genus Ambystoma; species Ambystoma mexicanum. Next base: position 231,868,308 of record NC_090930.1, on the reverse strand, counting down.
TAGGATACCCTGTGTAGGGGTGACTACACCAAACCCTCACATTCAGCCCACCTAGACACCCAGGCGCCAAGAGGAGGGCTTCTTGGCAGAAGCCCACCAAAAGACTGTGAACAAAGAAGGCAAACCTGGTTTGCCGCGCAAAGTAAAACACAAGAAGGACTTTAACAAAAAGAAATGGCGAATAAACCCGACTGGAGCCAAAAGAAAGAGTATTTGGTCAAGCGGGTTTACGTTCGAGGCTACTATGATAGCTTGGAACAATACCACGTTTATATAATATAATCGCGGTAGAAAAGTTAGGGTAGATACCACTGCCACCAGCCAAGTCTAAATGTTAAAAGAGCAAAAAAAAGCTCAGAGAGGCACAGACAAAAAGGGAAAGTAATTAACCCTTTCCAGTACTCCATGAAAGATGGAGTGCACTGGGTCTGTAGTTTTAAATGAATACATAAAGTTAATGGCAACTTTTCATGTTTCTAGGGGACGTTAGTCAGCCCCAGACAAACGGAGTCAGTGGGAAGTCTAAAAGACAACCCTGTGTCACTGCACTGAAGGTGCTGTGTAACACACACAAAACGTGGGGCTCATGGACGGGTGTGCTCCAGAGCCCAAGATCACACAAACAGTAAAGTACACATGGCAAAACACATGTAAGAGTGGGAAAAAGGCTGACACTCTTACCAAGTGGAAACAAATAAACTCCAGAAATCCAGCAAAGCTGCTGGGGGACTCAATAGGTGAAGGAAATTAGCCATAGAATGATAATTCTCCGTAATACCCCCCCCCACCCCCACCCAGACTAAGGGACAGGAGGATTTAATCCACTCCTAGATGGATCTCATACCTTTGGTCGGTTAAAAACATCCTAGAGAGAACACCAGCATTTTTGTGGTGACTTCCTGCTCTGTGCTCAATGGAAAGATTTTCCTTTGTAAGCTGTATGACCTACACACCCTTTGAGAGACATTTTTCCTTTTGAATCTATAGGGGATCTGGTTAACCAGTCCCTCAGAAGTTGCTACAATTCCTGAACCTGTGATGGGCTTTTTCAAGGGGTCCTTATTAAGGATTCCTTTAGATTTAGACGGCCCTCCAAGGTTCCTCACCACCTCTCTTTTGGGAGCAGGTTGGGTCTCAGGCATCTTGGTTGAAGGGACTGGGGATAAGCAAGATACCTGCTTCCCCTTCCTCTTGGATCTAACCTTACCTACTTTAGGAGTTTTTCTCCTAACATTAGGATTTGGGTTGGAGTCTTCTGTAGAGGGTCCAACAGTCTGAAGGTTTTTGGCCTTAGACTTTTCTTTTCTGGTTTTCCACCAGCACTGAGAATTACCAGTTCTCTTAGGCCTAGAGAAGGGTCCAGTTGGTCTATCCACCTCTTCCTCCGAAGCAGGGGGAGTCAGAGACTTTAAACTGGGGGTACAATGATGGAGCTTGGTTTGGGCTCTCATTTCCCTAACATACTAGCCTGAAATTTGCCTGGGTTAGAGGTCAACTTACTAACACCAGGGCTTGTAGTGGGGTTCTCTGTAGAGGTTCCCACTGGCTCGGAGTGGTCCCTTAAGGTGGCCTCTCTAGCTAATTTGGTTTGGTTCTGATTCTCTATACTTGGAGGCCTGGGGGTACTGGATACTACTCCTGGGGGTTTTAGATCATTCCCCAACAGGACTCTTGTAAGGCACCTCACTCTGAATACTGACAGGGATCCTTACTGTCATTTTGTTATACTGAATTAGAGCTGGTAGGATAGGAACCATTTGGACAGGTGTATCACGGAGTGTAAGTATTGACTCATCCACACAGCAACTTAGGGGAGTGGGAAAGTAACAGGGGTGCAAGGGTGACATTGAGCATTGTAGAGTATCCTTGAATTAATGTTGAGTATTGTCCAGTAGTGTCAAGTATTGTGAAGCATAGTAGGGAAAAGGAGAAGAGGTAGATGTCATGCTTGTCGTTAGGGAACATTCAGTCTTAAGGGAAAAGGTTTGATGAATAACCTAGACTATTGACTTACGGGCACGGATGACAGAGGTTATGTGAATATTGAATTTCCTGTGGATTGGGCTTTTTCTTCAGGGCATGGATGATGGTATCCCCGTGTAAGGTTTAGCAAAGGGTGCTGGCCTAGATTGAAGAAGGTGTTTGTTTGGTTAAGTCTTGCCGATACGTTTTATCTACAAGGTACAGATTGACACGAGAAATATTGGTATCCCTAGTTAAGAGGCAGAAATACAGCTGTGGGTTCATGTTGAGGTAGAGTACATTTTTGTGTAACAGAATATTGGCATTGTGCGCATTGTAAGGGATCTTTATCACTACCATGTTTAGTGAGTTAGTCACATCACCCGTTAGGTTTGTGCATAGGACTCAGAGAACAGGAGCTATAGTAATTGACAATAAGAAGCTTGAAATTGGCAGAGGAGGTTGTTCAGTGGCAGTGCATGAAAGGTACAGATTGGTGGGTGTGAATGAGGAGTCAGAGAGGTGCAGAGGGGAAGTGCGCAGAGCACTCCTGACAAGTTGTTTTGGGGCCACAGAGGCTCAAAAATAATTGTAAGAACTGTTATTTCATTATGCTTGTGTAATAATGGAGTGTCGAAAGCCTTGATTTGAGGTCAAGTAAGTATAAAAGCAATGTATCAAGGGAAGTGCAGGGGAACATGTCCCTACAGCACTTGTGTAAGATCTTTCCATGCTATGTTTACAAACCTTGTCCTTATAGCATGGAAAGATCGAAACAAGGGTAAATTGACTAAGCCATGGCCACAATGCAGCAGTTTGTCAAAAAATGTGCAGCAACCACTACTTACACACCTACAGGACACCTATAATGGTATGGCAATATTTGAACTCGGAAAAATGTTCCAGGTGGACGAGGGTGAAGTAGCAAGGAATCAGTGGATGCTGAGCTAACAGAAGACACCCGAGCCAGCGTCCGCACCCTCCGCTCCCCCATCTTCTCCTGCAAGCGAAAAAAAAGGGGACACAGAGGAAGCCCAATGGTTATACCCTATAGTGGAGCTAAAGGCAGCAGAGGGGTACATAAATCCAGTATTTCAACCTCCACCGTATACCAAGGAGGAAGTGCAGAAGGGGGCTGGACAGACAGGAAAGGGAGCATGCAGCGAGGCGCATACAAGTACCAAGGAAGGGCTGGAGGGCATAGCCTCAGACGAATGGGTGGGACGGCAGATACTCCTAAAATTGGATGGGAAGGCAACGGGAGAAGCAGCAGGGGCACTCAAAAAAATGGAGGGTCATAAGGGGAGCAACAAAGCACAAGACTGGGCAGAGATAATGGAAGAAGTAGAATGAAAGGAAAAGGAAGAAGAGGAGAAATGCAAGAGAGCACGCAGAGAGAAGCAAAGGGAGGAAGAGAAAGAGTGGGAGCAGCGAGAGAGGGGAAGGAGGGAGCTCAAAGAGATAGAGAGGCAAAGAGAAGAAGATGAGAAGGCAAATCTAGTTTTAGTGAAGAGGGAACAGAGAAAGTGGGAAATAGAGCTACTCATAAGAGAGTGCAAACGCAAGGAGGAGGAGCGTGCAGTAAGATACATAAGGACAAAGTGGGCAATGGGCAAGGGAGACAACAAAATGGGAAGAGGTAGGTGAACAGAGCCAGACAGCACTACCATACTGGACAGGGCTGCCCCTCTATCAGAAAGGACAGAAAGGGACATCCAACACTGTATACAGCATTGCCTATCTCCCAGATAATAGAGTCACAGGGTAGAGGGAGCCCTGGGAAGACAGTAAGGCCTCAGGTGCAGCTAGCAGTAAGTAGAATTTGTACAGTTACAGTCACAGTTTGAAGCAGTATATCACAGCAGATATACAGGAGGACTGGTATATACCAAACATTCAGGAGAGCATCACATACATGGTCATACACTGCACCACATGTCAAAGTTTCAGTACAGGGATGACATTACAGATATTACAGGGCACGTTGCCCCGACCTACTGGGCCGTTCCATTAATTACACATGGATTATGCTGATATGGGTGAATGTTGCAATGGCTCCAGATACCTCATAGTAGTGGTTTGCCCTTTCTCGAGGTGGGCGGAAGGAGGGACTTGCGCACATCCGGATGCCAAATGTGCTGCTAGATTCTTGGTAAGCAAGGGTTTCCCTCAATGGGGTGTGTGTGAGGTTTTTAGGGCAGATAATGGCACCCATTTTTTCAATGCACTGTTTCAGCACTTCACAGCACTAATTGGCATTAAACACTGGTTATGTTCAATTTACCACCCACGGGCCAACTGCGTTGTGGAGAGGATCAACAGGCTTCTCAAAAGCAAATTGTGTATCATGTTGAAGAAGAACTGGGTGGACTGTTTGTCCCTGGTCCTCTTCAGTCTAAGTACACAGCCCAGCAAAGACCACGGTTTGTCACCTCACCAGGAGGTCCCTGGTCGGCATATGCACACCCCCATATCCCCTGTAAGAAGAGCTTCAGACACACATAGCGCGGCAGCAGTGTTAGGTAATGAGTATAAAGATAATTTCTCCACACTAAAGCAGGCAATAAAATGTGTCTCACAACAGACTTCACCTCCCAGAATTGAGATGACAGATACACCGGGCAAAGCAACCACAAGTGCACCAGATACTGCATGTGCGACCACACAACCGCTGCTGCCTTGTGACTTTGTGTACATTCGCAATTTTGTGCACAGATGGTACAATCCTCGGTTCCACGCGTCTTATGAGGTAGTGTCTTGCACTCCCCTCGCTGTAAAGGTAAAGGACTTGCGATACTGGGTGCACCTCTCAGACTTCCACAGGGCACCTCTAGAGAGTACCTTGGGAAATCAGTTATCTTTAAAGGAGGGGAAGCATTACCTGCACCCTATCTACCTCACTGAATTGTTCAGGCATGATACATGTACAGCGTAACACTCTGTTGACGAGCCGAAGCCCAGCTGCTAGCTCCATATTCTTCTTTTTTTGGGAGCTCTTTCTCTCTCTCTCTCTCTCTCTCTCTCTCTCTCTCTCTCTCTCTCTCTCTCTCTCTCTCTTTCTCTCTCTTACTCTCTCTTTCTCTCTCTTTCTTGTTTTCTCCTTCTCTCTCTCTCTTTCTCACTTTCTCGCTTTCTCTCTCTCTGTGTAAAAGTACATCTTGTACGTCTCTCCTTTTCTTTGTTGTGTGTCTTTTTGCTTTCATTTCAGGAGAGAAGATGATGAATCTCACAAATGTAAATATCTGTTCATTAAGTAGGGATCTCAAGTGTGGTGCACAAATGACAATGGGCCGCATTACATGGAAGGCGGTAAGGGTTAACGGTCACCGGTAATGGTACCGGTGACCGTTAACCCTTACCGCCTTACTACGAGGTCCCTTTGCGGGTTGGTACTTAGGGGCCGATTCATGGAACAAACGTGCGCCGAAAATCTACGCGCAAGTAGGCGCAAGCAGGCGCAAGCGGAAAAAAACAGGCGCACGCGCACGCGTGCGATTCATGGAAGTCCCTGCGCGTGTTCACCGCGCGATGTGCGCCAAACCCGTGCATGGCGCACAAGTCACTGCAACATCGCGAAAGGCGTGCGCGACGGTGCGCGACGCGCACAGTGAAAGCGCACAACCTCAGCGCACACAGCAGAAAGTGGGCGGGACATGGGGCGTAACGCGCGGAATGGGGAACAACACGCGAAAATAAGGGCGTAACTGGGGATGCACTGCACGGAAGCAGAGGTAACGCCCACACGCACACGAACCACACGTATCCATGGAATGGAATAGGGCAAACCCACGCACAGCCAAAGCCGCGCACAAGCTGAAACACGTCCGCCACACGAAGGCAGGCGGTAGAGTCCCAGCGCATCAAAAAAGTGGCGCCGCGGGAAGTAAAATACGCGATTCAGCGGGGTACTTGTATTCCGGGGGTGCGCGGGAAGTTACCCACGCGAATGAGCGGGCTACGTGTATTCCGGGGGTGCGCGGGAAGTGACACACGCGATTGAGCGGGGTACGTGCATTCCGGGGGTGCGCGGGAAGTTCCACACGCGAATGAGCGGGGTACGTGTATTCCGGGGGTGCGCGGGAAGTTCCACACGCGATTTGGCCGGGTACGTGGATATCAGGGGTGCGCGGGAAGTTCCACACGCGATTGAGCGGGGTACGTGTATTTCGGGGGTGCGCGGGAAGTTCCACACGCGATTCGGCCTGGTACGTGGATATCAGGGGTGCGCGGGAAGTCCCACACGCGATTGAGCGGGGTACGTGTATTTCGGGGGTGCGCGGGAAGTTCCACACGCGATTTGGCCGGGTACGTGGATATCAGGGGTGCGCGGGAAGTTCCACACGCGATTGAGCGGGGTACGTGTATTTCGGGGGTGCGCGGGAAGTTCCACACGCGATTCGGCCTGGTACGTGGATATCAGGGGTGCGCGGGAAGTTCCACACGCGATTGAGCGGGGTACGTGTATTCCGGGGGTGCGCGGGAAGTTCCACACGCGATTTGGCCGGGTACGTGGATATCAGGGGTGCGCGGGAAGTTCCACACGCGATTGAGCGGGGTACGTGTATTTCGGGGGTGCGCGGGAAGTTCCACACGCGATTCGGCCTGGTACGTGGATATCAGGGGTGCGTGGGAAGTTCCACACGCGAATGAGCGGGGTACGTGTATTCCGGGGGTGCGCGGGAAGTTCCACACGCGATTTGGCCGGGTACGTGGATATCAGGGGTGCGCGGGAAGTTCCACACGCGATTGAGCGGGGTACGTGTATTTCGGGGGTGCGCGGGAAGTTCCACACGCGATTCGGCCTGGTACGTGGATATCAGGGGTGCGCGGGAAGTTCCACACGCGATTGAGCGGGGTACGTGTATTTCGGGGGTGCGCGGGGAGCAGCACACATGAATTGCACGTGTGGGTCCTCCCAGGTGTACCCTCTACACCCTCCACGGCCCCTGCAGGTGGCTCACACCACAGGGGCCTACCCAGCACATGTCCTGCAGGCACCCCATCCACCATGGCCATGCCCACCAGCCAACCCACATATCAACTAGCACTACTGCCCACCAACGCATGTCCCCCTGCACCCCCACCCCCCAGCAGTGCAGGGGCAGCCTCAAACAGGCCCCCACTCATGTCCCCCTGCACCCCCACCCCCTAGCATCCAGGGGCACCCTCCACCAGGCCCCCACTCATGTCTCCCACCCCCCAGCACTGTGGGGCACCTGCCAGCAGGCCCCCACACATGTCTCCCATCCCCCCCACTCCCCAGCAGTGCAGGGCACCCTCCACCAGGCCCCACTCATGTCTCCCAACACCCCCACCCCCCCAGCATCCAGGTGCACCCTCCACCAGGCCCCCACTCATGTCCCCCTGCACCCCCACCCCCTAGCATCCAGGGGCACCCTCCACCAGGCCCCCACTCATGTCTCCCACCCCCCAGCACTGTGGGGCACCTGCCAGCAGGCCCCCACCCATGTCCAACTCATGTTTCCCACCCAACATGTCATCACAGTCCAGATCCCTGGTCTCTATGGTCAGCCCCCAAATGCAAAACACCCACCCGAGTATTGCATCCACCCACTCATATTCTGCAATTACATCACAGAACACCAATTGCAAGTTCCAAAACAAACACATGTCCCTCACATACACCCAATGGGTGTCAGTGAATCTCAAAACACATAACATGAAATGCATGAAAACAATGAGACACCACACATTGAAGTGCAACAAATAAATAATGTATTAAAGGAAAGATGAATAGAAACAAAAATGAAGAAACTGAAATGTGAATGGAAAAAATGAAAAGAAGCATGTCCGTCCAAAAAAAAAGAAAAAATCAAAGAATATAGAAATCCAAAGTAATGTACTACAAAGTCAATGTCCACCAAACAAAATCCAATGTGAAAAAAAAACATAAGCCATTGATCCATGGATAATTTTAAAAAATAAAGTATGTACAAGTCCACAACTATGTACAAAGCAAGAAGCCAGGGTCCATCATCCCAACAAAATAAAGGAAACCTAACTAACTACACTAACCAATAAAAAAAACTATATACAAAAATGTGGCCAATGTCCAAAAGGTCCAAATGAAATAAAAACAAAAATGAAACTTAACACTACCTACATAACTATGTACAAGGGCAGCGGGCTAGTTCCACGGCTCACTTCTGGATGTGCCGGGCCAGGGCATCATCGAACTCCTCCTCTATGTCCCGGAGGCGGTCCTCCTCCATGGCCCCGAGGGTCCGCAGGGCCGTCGACGTGTCCACCTCCAAAGCCCTGCGGATTGCCTCGAGGCACTCGACCCGCCTCAGGGCCCTCTGCATGGAGTTCTCCGCCCTGACCATTGAGAGCCGTGCCTCTTCCGCCCGCTGCCGCTCCGCATCTATGGCGTGGCCCAACCGCTGCCACACGGAAGACACTTTTTGTCCTGGGTCCTCCTGCCCTCCGGCCGATGCCTGCCCCTCCGATGTCGAAGGCCCCGAGCCTTCATGGCTCCCACCATGGAGCTGCTGCTGCTGTGCCTCTGCCCCTGCACTGCCTCCTGCTGCCTGCACATCCTCCGCCGGCTGGGGTGCAGTCGTTGACGTGGCCACCCCTGCTGGACGTCCGACTCCCGACTGTGGCAGGGATGCCTCCTCCACCAGCCTGGCCGCACCGTCAGAGGCAGCTCCACAGGGCACCCAGGTGACTGATGGGTGGGAAGATGGCACAGAGGACGACTGGCGCGTAGGGGGTCCAGCTGAGGAGGGGGTCGTGGCAAGCCCCATCAGACGGAGGAATCCGGCCTGGGTGACCTGTTCCAGCAGGCTGACGTGGTCAACGAGCCATTCGAGATGACCTGCAGTCTCTTCATGAAAAGACTGCAGGTCGCCTCGCATGGCCCGTTGACGCAACGCCACTCCAGCCAGGACAGGCTCAACCCGGGCCTGGATAGCCACGTCCGCAGGCAGGGGAAGGCCAGTTGACGTCAGCTCATCCCCTGCCTGAAAACTGGTCTGGACATGGGCATCCCTGCTGGTGCAAGATGATGCAGGGACAGGATCAGGGACAGGATTGCACACAGGCACCTCCGCGGCGGCCTGTGCTGCCTCCTGTCCCTGGTCCTGCACTGCACCACTAGCACCAGTGGGATCCCCACCCCCAGACCCCGTCTCCGGTGCTTGCACGGCCTCCTCCTCCACCAAACCCCCCACCAACCTGGATGACTCTGTGCCATCTTCCCCCGTTGGGCCCTGTGGGGTCCCAGCTGCCCCTTCTGCTGCCGAGGAGTCCAACTGCAACCTCCGCCTCTTGGACCTCCCCCCGGCAGCTGCGGCCTGGGACGCGGCACCGGACTCCTCACTCCCCGACGAGATGACAACCTGGGAGGGGAGCCGGGCCTTGCGTCTCCGGCTGGCGGTGGGATCCCCGCCGCTGTGCTCCACAGCACCTTCTCCGCCCTCTTCATCAGTTGACGCTGCAGACAGGGAGAAACAAAACACAGGCATCAGGGCACTGTACAATGTACACATACACACATGACAGTTGTACATGAGTGGCATTGGCAAACCTCTGACATGTCATCACAATCCCCAACACACATGTCATTACAACTTGCACACACGAGCCATACCACAGCCATGTTGCAACTGCCAACACCATCCATACACATACAACAGCATCAGCAGCCAAAGGTGAGCCAGACATCACATGCAACACAGGAAGTGCTTCACACATGTACACACACCACCACACTTGCATGCATGTGTACACCTCTGCTAAGTGTCGCAGTGTTCAGACGGGCATCCATGTCACATCTGCCCATCAGGCTTCCACATACCGCTGTCACATGCATCCATGTTGCATCACTGTTGCACCCTTGTCAAATACACACACATGCACATGTACACAGCGCTGATACAATCAGCTGAAAACAACATACATGCGTGACATCACGGACATGTCTACTCACATACACATTCATACAAACTTGTGTGCCCACACAACTGCATTTGGCATGCAAGCCCACACACACAGGCACCATCCATGTCTCACACATTACAGCCCTCGCATGTGTCAGCCCCACGGCCCTGTACACCCGCACCCATACTCGACCCCATACAAACAGATGTGCAACCTGCACACTACTGAACAATCACCACACGCACTGCTCACAATCAGGATGCATGTACACTCACCGCTCGACTCCAGACGGGTCTGCCTCTCAAGGACCTGGACGTGGAGCGCTGGGGATATGTGTTCCAGGACCCTCATCTGTTCTTCCGACAAGTGGCCCCGGCGCCCCTTGGCATCCGCTGCCTTCAAGAGGCGCCGGGCCTTGGTCAGGGTCCTGGACCTGAAGTCCTCCCAGCGCTTCTTGACATGTTGGAAGTCGCGGACTGCCACCCCCTCCGCGTTGATGGCAGTCACGATGTCAGTCCAGATCCGAGTCCGTCCTTCCTTGTCGGCGCGGCAACTTCCGAAGAGGGCATCATACTGCCCCAGGACTTGCTCCACCAGGACACCAACTTCGGTGGCACTGAAGCTGGTGCCCCTCTGCCTCTCTGGCCGGGGGTTGTCAGTGGTCACAGATGGAGTTTGCCCCGACATGACAACCCCAGAGGCAGGAGTGGGTGGGCAACTGGGTCCTGGGGCTGGGCTGTGGAGCGATGGAATCCCAGTCGGGAGTCTTTGGTTCCAGCAGGGGTGGTCACACCAACAGCACCCCTGGCTGATGTGCAGGCAGCAAATGGCAGGGCACGTGGGCAGCAGGCAGTCAGGCAGCAGCAGATGGCAGGTGGGAGCGTGCTCGGGGCTCTGGGGGGCAGTAGTTCGGCCTTCTGGGCAGGAGCGTGGTCTTCCGTGTGCTTACGCGTGGCCAGCTTGATACGGAGTGATTTGGCACGTGAAAATTCTGCACGTCAGCGTGTAATTCGAGGAAAGGCCCTTAGCGCGTAAGCGCGTCTGCACGCATACGCATTTTCATTGGACCAAAGGCCCTCAGCGCGTGAGCGCGTCTGTGACGTGACGTGCGAGGGAGTATCCCTCATTGCACGTGATGACAGTACACACGTGGATCCCAACCAATCGCGTGTGAAAGTTCACGGGACCCCGGAACACACGTACCCCGGCCAATCGCGTGTGGAACTACCCGCGCACCCCGAAACACACGTACCCAGGCCAATCGCGTGTGGAACTACCCGCGCACCCCTGAAATACACGCGCCCAGGCTATTCGCGTGTGGAACTTCCCGCGCACCCCTGAAATACACGCGCCCAGGCTATTCGCGTGTGGAACTTCCCGCGCACCCCTGAAATACACGCGCCCAGGCTATTCGCGTGTGGAACTTCCCACGCACCCCTGAAATACACATACCCTGCTGAAATCGCGTGTGAAACTTCCCGCGAACCCCTGAAATACACGCGCCCAGGCTATTCGCGTGTGGAACTTGCCGCGCACCCCTGCAATACACGCGCGCAGGCTATTCGCGTGTGGAACTTCCCGCGCACCCCTGAAATACACGCGCCCAGGCTATTCGCGTGTGGAACTTCCCGCGCACCCCTGAAATACACGCGCCCAGGCTATTCGCGTGTGAAACTTCCCGCGAACCCCTGAAATACACGCGCCCAGGCTATTCGCGTGTGGAACTTGCCGCGCACCCCTGCAATACACGCGCGCAGGCTATTCGCGTGTGGAACTTCCCGCGCACCCCTGAAATACACGCGCCCAGGCTATTCGCGTGTGGAACTTCCCGCGCACCCCTGAAATACACGCGCCCAGGCTATTCGCGTGTGGAACTTCCCGCGCACCCCTGAAATACACGTACCCTGCTGAAATCGCGTGTGGAACTTCCCGCGCACCCCTGAAATACACGCGCCCAGGCTATTCGCGTGTGGAACTTCCCGCGCACCCCTGAAATACACGTACCCTGCTGAAATCGCGTGTGAAACTTCCCGCGAACCCCTGGAATACACGTAGCCCGCTTGCCGTGCTGGTACAGGGTTAGCGCAGCCCTTTGCGCTGGATTGGGGATTTTGATGGCTTTTCCCTGCGCGGAAGGCGTTCTTGGGGGCGTAACTGGCGCTGCTGCAAGGTCGCTGCGCCACTGTGCGCCACGGCTGGTTTTGGTGGCTGGAATCCATGAATACGCTGTGCGCGGAAATGTGTTTCGGCGCACGCGGCTGGCGCAGACTACCGCACGCGCACACTGTGCGCCAGCCGCGTGCGCCACTTGTGCGCCGAATTCTATGAATTGGCCCCTTAATGTCTGCTTTTTAGCAGGTGTTAGAAACCAACCCGCAAAGGGACCAGGGTGCTAATTACGGTACCGCAATTTGCGATACCGTAATTAGCACCTTCCCCATTCCCATTATGCCCTATGGGGCAGAAATGGGAATGGGGAAGGGCAATGGGGGAAGGGGGAATTACCGCCCCGCCAACCTTGGAATAGGACGGTAATTCCCCTTTCCTCCAAGGCGGTGCCGGTATTTTGCCGGCATGGACCAAGGTGCTAATAGCACCTTGGTCCACCGCCTACCGTCTAATGAGGCCCACTGTATGGGCCTATGCCTACTGTTGTGGGATGACCATTATTTCAAGTCTATGTATGTTATTTATAGCGCTATTGGGACTTTATTGGGGAGAATATATTATAGGGGGAGGTCCTATAAGGATGGGGGAATGGGACTGTGTATTTAAACGGGACAGTACATATAAATGTTAGAAATATTAGTGGATTTGTATATATTAGTAGCAATATGAATGCTACCAATGACAATGGAAATGAATTTAGGAGTAACAAAAGTGTTGAAATAAATGTTAGTGATGATTATAACTGATACAGGGCCTCATCACGAGTTGGGCGGTAACGCCGGCACTATTAGCGCTGGCTCTAATAGCCCTACTGCCAAAACCCTGGCGCTATTAGCGCCGGATCACGGGTTTGGCGGAACGGTTATTGCCCATTCCCCGTTGGGCCCATTCGAGAAATCATCATTCCCCATTGGGCCCTCTGGGGAAAATTCACGCTATTACTGGGGGCGGATTACCTGCCGGTGGTAAACGCGCTGAAAATCGGCAAATTTGCCACAGATTTCCCCCCAGCTCAGAGCTGGGGGGAAATCCGCCAAGGTCATGATCTGGCGGACCCTTAAATGTGGCAATAATAGCGCTACCGCCGCATTTAAGGGTTACCACCAAACTCGTGATGAGGCCCACAATACGACAACAAGAGTATGTGCTCAATTGGCAATGGGGGAACCAGTGAAAATATTGTTTTCAGCAAGTTGAAGATTGTTTAATATTTCAGTACATTATGATGTTATTTTTGATAACATGTTAAAGCTGGCAACCCTGAGAGTGTGTATAGAATAATAGAAAAGGAAATACAGAAGAAGTATGATACATATCAAGGGCTGGGTTTGGATGCAATTGAGGATATACGGCATCCCAATTTTACCAACTCGTGGTATACTGACACAAGTGGCGTGGGAAGAAACATTGTGAATGGAAGCTGTTATGTGTGTTCACTCATTTCACATGCGTCAGGGGTGCCCAAGAAGTTTGTTTCAAAAGCAGTCCCAAACATAGAGGCACACTGCCTAGTTCATCTTCCGCTGTGCAGAATTAAAGGAACGTTCCAGGCACACAGTGTGCAACTGCAATTGGTGCGACCAGATCTTGTGAAATGCAATGACAATCCAAACTACATCAAGTGTGTAGAGCTGCCCTATTTGATGGTGAAAGGATGCAAAAATGTTGATAACAAATTGCAGAACACTACACAACCTTGCCTGGCAGAAGGACTGGTAACATATAACAAGGATATGATAGCACAAGTGGACAATTTATGTGCACAAATATGGGCAGATCATATCACAAAGCTGACGTGGATTACAACAATGGAAAAGCCGGTGCAAGTGCACAGGGAAGAAGTGTATCGACTATGTTTCTGCATCAATGGTACTGTTTTTTTCAGCTAGAACGAACATTGCTGTAAGGCACTCCTGATTGCAAACATGAAGAAGGGAACGGAAGCTATGATGTATTACTATTGGGTCTGTGGCCAACAAGCCAAGTACGTGCACCTCCCACCATCATGGAGGGGCTGTTGTTCGCTAGCCATGCTGCACTCAGCACTACTAGTAATCCCAGAAGAACATCTGAAGGGGAGGGCACTGCCTGCCAAGAAGCCAACTAGCCCTCCCGTAATCGAAAAAGAATAGAAGAAAACATTGTCCACATAAGGGCTCTGCATCCTGCCAGGGAAAGGACAGTTTCAGCAACTAAAGAGGGCAAAAATATCAAATTACATATCCAAAGACTCTTCTGCTGCATTGCTCTCTGAAATACCAGCCGGTCAGATAGCACAATGAGCTGATCGCTAATTTCTGACATCTGTGCGCAGCCTTCTGACTCAGGTTTTGAGTCCTGGAAGGGCCAAATCAGCCATTCATCCTTCTGAGGTTGATAAATTGAGGACCACACTAGTGCCATGATGTGGGATGATAATATCAACAGTTATTTCAGCGCTTCAGATTCCTGAGGGCGTGAGGCGCTATATAAAAAATGATATTGATATTATTATTATTAATTCTGGCTCTTCAGCTCAGCTCAGCAGAACCCTTTTTTGCAACTCTACTGTGCCAGGAGTGCAGACCACAACAAATGCCAAATGGTTGCAGATTTTGTGCTGGGAGCTGGTCTAGCTTGTGAACGATATAGAGAACGGGTTCAATGTGATCAAGGTTGGGTTGCGTGCATTGAGACTTAATAAAATGCAAAACCGCTATGTGTTAGACATGTTAACATCAATGTAAGGCGGGGTTTACAAAAAGTTTGGCGATTCCTGTTGCCCGTTCGTGCCTTCAGAGGACGCAGAGAACGCTTTGTTGTCTCACGACATTTTTTGCTGTTCATGGCCTGGGTGTTCGTATGAAAATGGAGGGATGAGTACCGGAGAGTGGCTGGTTGACCATGGAATTTGGCTGTCCCCTTCATGACTCGGAGCTATCATGAAGATGTTGATGACCCTCATCATGTTCATCCTTGTTATTTTCTGCACCTGTCAACTTGGCCTTCGATGTTGTGCCAATGTGGCAAGAATGATGGTATCAATTGGAGTTTCAAAAGCACCTTGTGAGACAAAAGATATTGTGGTACAGACTGATCTCCGACACTGTGGCCCTAAGTATGAAATGCTCCCCATCCCATAAGGAAATTAAGTCGATCACCTGTACAATACTATGATTACTCAGCCCCTTGATATAGAGAACTATACAGAGGTTTGGGTGGACCTGGCAGGGGATGGTTGATGCAGCTATATGATCTGTTCAACTGAGGAATATGCACATGGGGGGGGAGATTGTGGTCAGTTTGTATCGCGTGGGTACCGATAAAGGGGACACAGTCATATGTGTAAGCAGAATGGAAAAAGCGGGAACGTGGGGGTATTAAAGAGTTTGTTACTGTAGAAGTAATGGAAGGGGGAATGTTGGGAAGGGGCGACTCCCTCCGGCCCAACTAAGCACTTTAGAGTAAGGCGAGCAGCATACAAAACACTATGATGGGCAAGGGGGAACAGGGGACAGTGGTAGGAACCCACCCCAATATAATCAAACCACATAGTGTAGCCCAATGCACAAGGAAGACTGTCATCTTCTAATGATGTTAGTGCATTTTGTGTAGATGTTAGCAACCATAGTTTGGAGACAAGGCCTGCATGGCGAATTCAGCATTTTATCCACTAGGCCTTAATTGCAAGACTAGGGAAAAGTTCAGCCATGCCCGAGCTCCCATGAGGACAGCCCACACCCCAGATCGCCATAAAGCTCATTTATTGTTCGAACTGTGGTACAAAGATGTTTTCCTATCCACAAGGAATGTGCCCTACAAGGCAGCAATCATAGACTGGCAAATGGTGTGCATGTTATCTCACACTGGCCAAAGCATGACCCAGCCCATCCTCAGTCAACCACGAGTTATAGCCCATCTAACTGACTAAACCTCAAGATCCCTAAATTCCATAGCACCAGGTGCCCTCCCCAACAACCCCAAAGTAACAAGCCGTGAATTCTTCAAAGAAGACAGACAGTGCACGTCTTTGAGCGACAATCGTATGATTTGTATTGCGAGTTGCTGGGAGGGATAAATTATAGTGTAAAACGAGGGTGGAAATCTTGGAGCCGGGTGGCGTGTAAGGGAGTGAGTGAAATGTGTGAAGGTTAAAGTGCCCCAGAACCTCCTTTGTGTCAGTCTTAAAGGCTTGCCAAGTGCACAGTATAAAGATAAACTAGCATTGTGTTAGGAGTGTAGTTGATTTGTTCTTTGACCCTCATATTGTGAGAAGAAGATGATCTCTGCGGCACCCACGTGATGGAAGACGGATTGACTGTGCTGCAACAAATGACCTGGCATCCCTTATGGGGCAAGCAGAACTTGTATAGGCACACACCAACTGTATGTATTGCGTCACTATGACAATGTTTCTCTTTTTAAGCCTCTGCTTGTACCCTCTTTCAGCAGAACGTTCTTAGCAGCAGAGTTCTTTGCTGTTGCTCTCATCTGTGTGTAAGATTAAAACGTATCCTTACACGGTGGACTTGGGCCTTTCTTCTCTAGCAGGTTGTATGCTCTCTGGTGTGAGCGTTCAGGGACTTGCCTTCAAAGTGTTCTGTCACTTTCACCACCACATTTTCTGATCTGCTGGTCTTGGTAAATTACCCCGATGTGTATATTTGGCAAAGTGAGTAGGGATGAATGAAATCGTTTTCCAATGCAAATGCTGGCATTTAAGGTGGGGCAAGTGTTAACATGGGAGTGTTGGCATATCTTTTGCACACAGGCATTATGAAATGGTAAAATGCTATGGTGTGCTGTTGATGCCATGACCTCGATTCGATTCGATTTGAGGTGTTACCCTACAAAGCTGAGTGTAACTTCCAGGCTTGGGTTTTGATTTCACGTTCATTTTACTTCATTCATCAGATACAACCCACAATTACACTCACAGAGTGCAATTTATTTTATTCATGACCATTACTTCAAAAGCCGATATGATTCTCCTTGACAATTTCTTTTTGTTTGTGCATTCTTTAATCATTCTCATTGATCTCTCCATTAAACATACTTCTTTTGTCATGCTTTATGAGGGGGATGGGATATTTTGGAATATATAATGAGTTGCTCTGGGAGTGTCTCTCCCTATGTAAGTGCTACATCACATTTGAATTCCATGTTTCTCAGATGCGCACACACTGGCATTGAAAGCAAGCAGGTCACCATTGTTTTCCACCCAGTAGCATGCTGCCTCTACTCTCTTCTACTAGTGAGTGTTACATACTTATAGTTAAAGAGGGATCTTAGGATCGAATCGAACCATTTTATAAAATGTACATCGTGAGATCCGATATATGTGTTTATTTCCGGGTTATCCCACTTCAACCATAATTGGTCCCTGTGTGTGCTGACCCACGCGGCTTTGTTCAAGGACAGGGCTAGCTTAGATTTTTTTTTTCTTTTTCTCGTTGTAATTTCTCTATCAGGAGGTGCATTGAGCAAGCAAGACAGGCATTGGGTGATTTTGCAACAATTGTTCGAGGGCTTGAGCATAAACCTTTGAAATTCACATATCTTCTACCTGTCTGAAGTAATTCTTCCAGTTCTTAGTTTGGCCTGCTCAGTGAAAGAATGATGAAGAGTGAATGTCTTTATTACTATGATGTTGCATTTAAAAGCAAGGCAGAGGGTAACATGACGTATGGTGGTTTGGTTAGGGCTTTGAAGGCTGCAGCAATATTATTTTTTGGGCAAAACATATGTGATCTTGACACGTTTCATTATAGCTAAAGAATAAGCGAGCTACATACACTTTTTGAAATATTATTGAGTTGCATAACTTATTTTACAAGTATCATATTATGGAACGCTTCACTGTTTTAAAGGGAACATGTATGTTATGGGCTCAGTATTAAAAGAAGGTACATGACCAAATAACTGCATTGAACGATAAGTTAGCATACATTAGGTTTATAGAACATTTACACACCTTACATTTTGTAACTCAAAAGTGTTGTCAATGGTTGACGACAATAGTGCTACCTGGATACTGTGTGTAGGCTACCCCCTTTTCCCTATGCATGTGCACATACTTTTGCATTTGGTAGCAGGAACGACAAGCAAGCAGGATTGCAGATCTTTATTTAGGTATCAGGTTAAATGGAAGAGAGTGTATGCATCCACTGACACATTTCATGGATTAGAAGCAAGCTTTTATTTGATATGATAAATTATTTAAAACGGGCCTGTACACACGTGTTTCTACGCGGAACAAGACAAGGGAGGGAAGAAAGAGGGAGGACAAGACAAACAATCTTACTAGGCCTTGTGTCATTCAGATCGTGCAAGTGAGAAAACGTGAAGTGCAAGGGGAAAGGGAGGGGGGTGCATTGGAGAGGGGAGGGGAAAACAGGTCAGCAATGCTCTGAGTAAGTGCAGCCAGGGCAGCGCAGCTCTGGGTTGTGAATGGAGAACAAGGGACTGTAGGGTTACAGTTAGAGCCTCTGAGTGCGTGGTAGGCCCAGCAGCAGTGCCAGGGTGACAGATCAAGAAACAGCATGGTACCCAGAGAGACTCTGAGGGTTGCCAAACAATCGGTCTGTACAGCAAACAGCTAGGTCAGGTAGGTCAGCAGGGGAGGGAGAGGGAGAAAGCAGAGTAGAAGAGGAAAGTGTTGAGCCACTTCCGGAACTTCAGGTGGTCCACCTCAAGTTTGAGAGGGGCCGGTAGGCCACTCTGTAGGGAGGCACCTGCAGAGGATAGAGATCTACCCCCCACTATCTGCTTGGAGAAGTGCCTAATCCTTAGAGAGTTGGATGTAGCAGAGCAAAGGGCCTGAGAAGGTGGGGATTTTGGAAGGGAGTGTTGGATGTAGCACGGTCCCCAGACCCAGAAAACATTGTGTTCAATGCAAAGGAGTAGAAGGCAGACACTCCAGACAAGAACTGGGCAAGGAGCAATTTGAACCCCAGAAGGGGCGGGACACAAAAAGAAACCCCAGGTAGGAATAGAGAGACAAAGTAGACGGTCTCAGCTTTATGAGGGGAACGAGAGATTGGGCCAGTCTGATGAAAGAGGAATGACATATTTTTCCTTTCGCCATTATTTCCCCTGCCCCCAGACACGACGTGGAGTGCATCCAATAATTTAACGTTTGAGGACCCCGCACTGCCATCCCATGAGAGATGGGGCAATCCGCTGAGTGACGCTAACTGAAACCACCTTTTTTGAAAATAAATCCGGGATAGCTACAGCCAAAAATAATCTGATTTATGGGGGTAAGGATTAAAGGGGCTAATGTGCATGCCTCTGATGAAAAACTTACAGCCCATCATAAGCTAGGAAAAAAAACGTTGTTAGAGACCTTTGGAAGGTTTATGCTGTGTTGTGTTCTTTATAGTCAGGATCACAGAGACCCAGGATAAACCAATCAGAGGAAAAACTAAGGAAGTCTTAGTACAATGGAGGGACCCAGCAGAGCAATCTGAAAAAGCGGCTGAAACGAAATACGGCACAGGGGGAAATAAGACCATTAGGTCAGTATGTCAGACTTATGGCAAATAACAACTCAGTAGTAGGGTGAGAAAAATCTCACGATGTACACTCTATGTTTTTGCATACAGGGGTGTTCCCCAGTGGACCAATAGAGATGGTGTGGAGCAGTTCCCTAGTATATACACCTGGAGGTATTGTGATAAAAAAGACAGGCCAAATCCAGAACGAAACGTGACCGTGTACAAAGGTAAAAGGAAAGGGTAATGCATACAGACACAGTATTGCATGATGAAATCATGGGGTGCGTTACTAGACAATGATAAATATTACTACATTTAGAAATGCGTAGACAAAACCAAACACAAATGACCTGACCATGTAAATCCTGTACCAAGTTTAAAGAGAAATGATGTCTAAGCAGATGTAAAGAAGGAGTTAGCTAAGTTAATTATTCCCTTCTGCTGTAACATTAGTGTATCAATAATTACAACCGGGATGTTTATCGAGTATTAAAATCCGAATGTCCTACACTTGCTTCCCACAGATATTCGTGAGGTGGTTTGACCTGAAGAAAGGACTAAAGGGAGGCCAAGTGAAGTTAACCCCCCGTAAAAATCCAAATGAAGACAAACACAAATGTACAACTCGATTGAATGTGGTACAAAAAAAAAACCCTGAAGAATTTCTTAGCTACAAGTGTGACAGTGTATAGGAATGAAACATGTCTAGTATGGTATGAATGTTGTATGAGAGAAGGAATGGGTGATATGAACAAAAAAAGTTAAAAACTGTATGGACTGTGTGTGCTACTCTATGACAGAAGATAGTGAACAACAGATCCCTATTGGAAAAACATTTTTACAAATTGTTAATCAATTGGAGTACTACAAATTGACATTTGAATTTGTACAGATTACTATTGTGAAATGTCTGTTTTTTAGAAATCGTTTATATGAATTTCTCTAATATTGTAGATGTGAAATATTTTTACCAATATTTGATATAAAAAATTAAAATACTATTTTTGATACAAACGTGAATTGTATATGAGAATTTAATCAGTACTAATTACCTACACAAGGGAAAACCCGAATGGTCTTGGGGAAGCAAGTGGCCCTATGAACATATTATATTGTAAAAAAAAAAAAATTGTAGAAGATTGTTCACAAGAGGTCTATTTAAACATTTCCTCTAGTCTCTCAGGAATTTATTGTGTACAATGCAAAGGGTCTTGGACTTGATCCCTGCAGACACCCGGAACCAGTGGTGAGATTTCAGGGCTTGGGGCCATGGTTAAGTCTTGCAGTCCTGTTCTGGATTAGTTGCAGAGGGCAGAGAGTAGAAGGAGGAAGATTGAGAAACAGGATGATGGAGTAGTCCAGCCTACTCTGTAGAGAGCCCTTGTTCTCTCTACAGAGCCCTTGTAGAGAGAACAAGGGCTCTGAAAACAGTGAGTTACTTGGGGAAGTGAGAAAGGCAAGAGTCCCTTTGAGGAGGTGCAGGTGGTAGTGGGACTTCTTGGTGACGTCAAAGATGTGAGCAAAGAAAGAGAGAGTGGAGTCAAAGATGACACCAAGGAAGGTGAAGGAAGACGGCCCCAGGCAGGCGTCCAGAGTGGGAGAGGGAAAGCAGGGGCAAGGGTACCAATAAGAAGAATCTCTGTCTTACTGGCAGTAAGGCAGAGATCATTGGAGGCACATCAATCCTGAATCGCAGATAGAGAGTCAGGAATGGGTGAGAGAGGAGAGGAGGATGAGCGGAGACTAAATGAAATCTGAGTGTCATCTGCATTACTCTGACAGTTAGAGCAGAAGATAGAGATCAGGTGGGCCAAAGGGACCAAGTAGAGATTGTAGAGAGGGTCCCAGGAATGCCCGCACAACCCCATGAACAGTCAAGAATGCACAAAGCTACTTACTGTTTGGACAGCCCCCAGGAGCACCAGTGACTGATATGTATGCTGAGAAGTACACTCTTAGACAGCCATTCAAACCTTATCCAGTGAATGTCTTTATCGATACAGGTGCTTCAACAGTGGTCATAGACCCAAATGCCATGATGGATGACGTTGACTAAATGCAGAGAAATGCAAAGAAACCATGTGTGATAGGTTTTTTGGGGAGGGCCCAGATTGTGATGCAGTTCTGTACCAAAATGGAGTGGCATGGGTCTGGGATGGTGACTGCAGATATATTTGAATGTCCAGAGATCACTCTGCTGGTCTTTGTAATGAATGACAGTCCTAACTTGCCCTTGGCTGAGTCCTCCATTTGTTCTGGTGGCAGAGTTGTTGGGCCCTTGGGTCCTGAATGGGTGAGCTTGTAGTAATGGCCAGACCTTAGGCATACCATAACTCACCAACAAATTGGTTGCAGAGGTATGGTTGACTACGCCCATTCGGCATAATGCTGCCTCTTTCGCTGCAGCGCCTGGAGGGCTGCGGGGCACCTCGCGGGACCCAAGACAATGTGGTGGTGCACCTCCGTAACAAAGGCCATCAGGATTCAACTTGGAAATATCCTGCCTGTAATTCGAGAGGAGTCCAGCAGACCAGAAGAGTGGTGTGGCAGCCAGTAGCCAAACTGCATCAGTGGATCACAGAGTGCAAGTATTGACTCAGCCACACAGCAACTTAGGGGAGTAAGAAAGTAACTGCGGTGCAAGGGTGGTATTGAGCATTGTTAAGTATCCTTGAAGTATTGTTCAGTATTGTCCAGTAGTGTTGAGTATTGTGAAGCATAGTAGGGAAAAGGAGCGGAGATGGATGTCATTCTTGAGGTTAGGGCACCTTCAGTCTTATGGGAAAATGTTTTTTTTGTTTGTTTTTTTTTTCTGGTGAATAACCTAGACTATTGACTTAAGGGCAGGGATGACAAAAGTTATGTGAATATTGGATTTCCTGTGGATTGGGCTTTTTTTTTCAGGGCATGGATGATGGTATCTCTGTGTAAGGTTTAGCAAAAGGAGCTGGCCTAGATTGCGGAAGGTGTTTGTTTGGTTAAGTCTTGCAGATACATTTTATCTACAAGGCGACTCTGTAGGTACAGATTGATACAAGAAATATTGGTATCCCCAGTTAAGAGGCAGGAATACTGCTGTGGGTTCATATTGAGGTCGAGTACATTTTTGTGTAACGGAACATTAGCATTGTGCGCATTGTAAGTGATGTTTATTGCTACCTTGTTAAGTGAGTTGTTGACATCACCCATTAGGTTTGTGCATAGGACTCGTAGAACACGAGCTATAGTAATTGATACTGAGAAGCTTGACAACGGCAGAGGAGGTTGTTCAGTGGCGGTGCATGGAAGGTGCATGTGCAAGATTTGTGGGTGTGAATGAGGAGGCAGAGAGGTGCAGAGGGGAGGTGCATGGAGCACTCCTGACATCCTGACATGTTGTTTTTGGGCCAAAGAGGGTAGAAAATAAATGTAAGAACTGTTATTTCAATGTGATTGTGTAATAATGGAGTGTTGAAAGCCTCGATTGAGGTCAAGTAAGTATAAACTCAATGTATCCAGAGAAGTGCAGGGGGGGACACACACCTACAGAACCTCTGTGAGATCTTTCCATGCTATAAGGACAAGGTTTGTAAATATAGCGTGGAATGGATGAAATGTACAGAGGGTAAATTGACTAAGCCACGGCTACAATGCAGAGGTTTGTCAAAAAATGTGCAGCAACCACTCCTTACACACCTACAGGACACCTATAAGGGTAAAAAGTTGGCCAATGGTATGGCAATATTTGAACTCTGACAAATGTTCTAGGTGGACGAGGGTGAAGATGCAAGGTGTCAGTCGATGCTGAGCCAACAGGAGACACCGGGGTCAACATCCCCACACTCTGCTCCCCATCTTCTCCTGCAAGCGAAAACGAAGGGGACACAGAGGACACGCAAGGTTTATACCCTATACAGGAGCAAAAGGCAGCAGAGGGTTCTTTTTTATTTATTTGCATTTGTATAGCACACTTAAAGCCCAGGGGCATCGAGGCGCTGTTACAAGAAATCTCACATGACAAATGTAATTGATTGAGTACAGGTGACTGAAGGTCTCTTCATAGATAGCAGTAGATAAATCCAGTATTTCAACCTCCACTGTATAGCAAGTAG